>NC_084465.1:97468302-99968302 GCF_027409185.1 Cynocephalus volans
CCTTCGCCTGCCAGAAATTTATCATGAGATATGTTACTTATTCATAAAAAGAATAATAATTAAAATTTCAGCTACACTGGTTCCAGAAGGTTGAGAAGTTAAGCAGGGCAGGTGTGTGTCCAAGTGTTTTCCACCTGAATGGGCCTTCATTTTTCGTGCCTTTCTCTCCTCAGCTGTCTTTAGCCAAAGCCTGTGCAAATGGAAACCAGCTTGGACTAGACGCGAAAGCCTCCAGTGAGATAGTCTGCCAGCTGTTTCAGGCATCCCGATCTGTCAGTAAGCAGCAGGTCTTCTCTGTGCAGAAGGGACTCAATGACACGATGAGGTGAGGCTCTTGAGCTGGGGCAGAGTGACATCCAGTCTCCAGGGCAAAGGAGCAATTTCCATTTAACCCAGATCCAGTGTGGATTCCCATTATGAACCCACCAGGATCCTCCCATTTGTGTGTGTGTGTATGTATTTTCTAAAACCAGTAATACCTAAGTAGTCTAGGACTTTGAGGAAGAAAATATCCTACTCCCTTCTCTCCATTTACCTTTCTTTGTTGGCAGCTGGCTAGTACAGGGACCTGAACCCTTGACCTTGGTCTTATCAGCACCACATTCTAACTGAGTGAACTAACCAGCCAGCCCCTCCATTTATCTTTCTTAAGCCACAGAACAGGTTGAACCATTTTAAATACCTTTCTAAAACATTGGGATTTGTGTCCCCAATTCCTAAAGCCAAAACACCACCTCTTCTTTATAACATCTTCTCAAGCATCAGCATGTTGTGTGAAACTCTGGCCACTCAGTCAAGCCACGCCAAGGGAACCGGGCTCTTGGGGGCAGGTGCCATGACACCTGGGCACAAGCTGCATCTCCCTGTGAGTCTATTTTCCTCTGAGGTTTGGAGATAACTTTTACACTAAATCACAGAGCACATTAGAGAGTAAATGGAAAATGTAAATGATTTTAAGCCTACGCACAAGATTTCAAATACATTTTGGATTTGTAGTGGGCAGCCTCTCTGGCTACTCATCCAGCAGACACCACTCAGCACATAGTGCTCAGTAAACATTATTTTAAAATGCTTATTCCTTCCCTGGAGAAGCTTGGTCTGTGTGTCATGCGTTTACACACACAGCCACAGGAAAGTGGCACCTGCTGCAGTGTTTTTGCGTCCTGTGCCTGCCGTGGGGCAGCCGCCTCCTGCCTGCCTCCTGCCCGCCTATCTCTGAGCCTGCTGGAAGGAATTTGCTGTAATACCTTCTCACCCTCTTAGTCTGCTTTTTTTTTTTTTTTTTTTTTCCTCTGACTGTTGCTATTCATTTTATGTGTGCATTTTTTTCTTTTTTTTTTTTTTTAACATAAACTTAACCATTTTAAATTGTACAATTCAGTGGTCTATTTTTAGAAGTCAGATCATTAAGCTTATCCAGTCCGTTGGCTTTGGGGAACTTCCTAGTCTGTTCACAGCACTGGTCAGTTTAAACCTCAAGCATCTGACCCTACACGGCCATCTTCCTGGGAGAGAAGAGAGGCCTGTCTGCCCCTCCCCCTTCCCCCTTCCCCTTTCCCCCCCTCTACCCGCCTTCCCCCAGCAACAAAATCAGGAGACGTCGCATGCTGCATGGGCTAGGACCCACAGGGCTTCCCCAGCTCTCTGGGACACGGTGTCTCCAGCCTGGATTTCTGGGTAAACCAGTGATTCTGCAAATGACTAGCACATTGCACAGGCCAGACAGACCCAGGTGAAAATTGGACACAGGGAAATTTGGAGATCACTTGCCTTCATGGTCATGCGTGGCATTCTCTCGGCAGGTACATTCTGATCGACTGGCTGGTAGAAGTCGCCACCATGAAGGACTTCACGAGCCTGTGCCTTCACCTGACTGTGGAGTGTGTGGACCGCTACCTGCGGAGGAGGCTGGTGCCCCGGTACAGACTCCAGCTGCTGGGCATTGCCTGCATGGTCATCTGTACCCGGTGCGAAGCCCCCTGTGGCCTGTCTGGCAGGGATGTGCTGGCCTTTCCTGGACTCAAGGAGCACCCACACTTCATGTGCTAATAGCTGGCTCTCTACAGTCCCACCTAGTGAGATAGTGGAGTGCCCACGCTGAGTGGTCCCGCAGGATGACAGAATGGACCCCTCGGCGTATGGGCGGCAGCTCTGCTGAGCTCTTGTGTCCAGGCTGCTAGTCCTGGCATGCAGTCTCAGGACCCAGAGTGTGGCCTTGCTCAGGCAGGCATAGGCTAGACCACTTGTCCCTCAGCTCATAAAGGTGACATGTCCGTCCTTGGATTTCAGAGCTCACAGAAAGAGCTGCTTCTTTGAGGCCAAGTTCAAGTTTGTATTGCCAGAGTTTCCTATCAGCCTGGAGTTGGAGGGTCTCACGCCCCCTCCACCCACACCCTTGCAGAGCCCAGTTGAACCACGTGAATGTCACTCAGTGGCAGGGTGCATCCTGGCATGGCAGCCTGTGCCCTGGCAATTCTGACTTTCAAATTGGACCACCTTACGTTTAACCACAGCCTGCCTTTCTTTAACCGACACCGGAACATCCTAGCTTTTCCTTTGGAGGCCATGCAGAAGACGAGTCCCATATATGTGCTGTATCTTCTTATTATTTTCCTAAATCAGTTGTCCCCAGCGTGGCCCACCCTTCCCCTCTCAGGAGTGCTTTCCAGACCAACTGTCCCATCTGTAAGGAATGGGTTTGGCGGCACATAGTGATGGCACAAGCAGTGGAGATTTCCTTCTCTTGCACAGTACCAGAGACACAGTGCCCAGGCTCAGTCCCTGGGATGGTTTTTCGGTTTCATGAGGTCATAGAGGAGCCCTGTCTCATTCTGCCACCCCTGGGATGTTGCCCTTGTCCTTATCACCTCTGTAGCTACTACGTCTACCTTCCCACTGAGCTTAGTCTAGGCCATATCTAGTTGTGACGAGAACTGGGAAGTGTAGTCTCTGGGCAGGCATTTGTCAGCTTACACTGTCCCGTTACCTAGAGGCAGGGAGCATTGGCTTCTGGGTCAGCGAGCAGACCCTGTCACACACCATCCAGAGCCTTCTTCAAATGTGCTCTTGGATCTGAGTCCAGTGTCCTAGGTCTTCTGCCTCCCCAGATCTAACAGCACAGTTACATCATCACAACCTAAGACCAAATTCTTGGGCCACGCACTGTTAGCAGCCCCATGATAACTGTGTAAAGTTTTAAAGGCTGAGGTGCCCCCACTCCACTCTCAGAGCAGTGCCAGCCCCTGCTACCCACCGGCCACCTCATACCCCACACAGGGCTCTCATCCACCCACTGGCATCTCATCTTTTTGGTGTCTGCAGCCTTTGCACCAGCAGGCGTGATCCCTGTGCCTCTCATCTTTTCTGTCAAGGTGATGACAAATGTGCAAACTAGAGAGTCCCCAGGACAGAGCAGTGAGCAAACTTGGCCCCTGTCCACCCTTACTGTGGAAGGTGCCTTTGGGGGCTGCTGGAGCAGTGGGTTCCTGATACTTGATGCAAGGTGACCACCTCCCTTGGGAACAGTCAAGATTCCTGTGGCCAGACACCATGCTTTGCAGAGACCTTCAAACAACTTTGTGTTCTTTGCTTCTGTGGTCACCTGTCTTCAGGATTTAAAACATTTGTATTTGATCTAAAGATGCTGTCATAAGACAGGACAGATCCTCATCCTTAAGGTCATTGGGTGACTTGTCTCACTCCTGGGGGCCTTTTGCAGAGATGTTCATGGGTATGCTCAATGGCGCTCTGTTCTACCTCTTTGTGGTTCTAATCCCTCTTTCCGGCACCTTCTGATTTTCCTGCTCTTTAATTCCCCCAATACACCAAAGGCACCTTGAAGCCTTCCAGAGCCCTGGGCCCCCGAGTCCCACACCTGCCTCAGGAAGTGGGCTCAGTGCTGAGAACCCTTCTTGACATTTCAGGTTCATCAGTAAAGAGATCCTGACGATCCGCGAGGCCGTGTGGCTCACTGACAACACATACAAGTATGAGGACCTGGTGAGGATGATGGGCGAGATCGTCTCTGCCTTGGAAGGAAAAATTCGCGTAAGTGGTGGTTATTACTCTCCTTTTAAGTCAAAGTTGTTGCCATGTTTGAGGACACGGAGGAGAGGGGAGTTAGGGGCATTCAGCTTTCCTGCTCTGGGATGTTCTCGTAGACCCCAGGGGCAGCTATCTCCATTGTGCCCAAAGCCACGGAGCAAGAGACTGTGGCTGTGTCTTATCGTCACCTGCTTTGGTGCCCTGAGCTTAGGGCCGACCCTGTGCTAGGCCTGTGCCGCGTTGTGATATCGCATGGAGGAGCCTTCTGAGGGCTGAGCACCCATGCCCACCTCCCCGTTCTGTCTAGATCCCCACCGTGGTTGATTACAAAGAGGTCCTGCTAACGCTGGTCCCTGTGGCACCAAGAACCCAGCACCTATGCAGCTTCCTCTGTGAGCTCTCCCTGCTGCACACCAGCCTGTCCACTTACGCCCCAGCCTGCCTGGCTGCCGCGGCCCTGCTCCTGGCCAGACTGACACACGGGCAGAGTAAGAGTCCTGGGGGATTCCTGGGGTCAGAGAAATGCTCAAATAGGAGAGGGATGGAGGGACAAAAAGAAACCACTGTCCATCCGTCTTGGAGAAGGAGATGCACCGGGATGGACCAATGTCAGTTCTCTCTGGGGGATGAGGTGAGAGGTGGCCCTAGCTTATGCATTTCCCCAATTTTTGACAGTGAGCATGCAAGCTCTATGTATGGGGTCTTTTCAAAGCCATTTTTAAGGAACTACAACCCTGACCTCCAGGAAGGTCCACAAAAGAGCCGTCACAGTCACGGGGTGGGAGTGGTCGGGGGTCACAACAGGCCTCCCTCCCTGCTGCTCTCCTCTCAGCACAGCCCTGGACCGCTCGGCTGTGGGACCTCACCGGGTTCTCCTATGACGACCTCGTGCCTTGTGTCTTGAGTCTACATAAAAAGTGGTGAGTCGTGCAGAAAACGAGTCCTCCATCCAGACTGCCAGGGCGGGTAGGGCCTCGGGCATTTGCCACCCTGGCGGTGGCTGTGAGTCAACACAGGTCTTCCCACAGTGAGTTTCCTGCAAGAAAGTCTTTCTCAGGGTTGACATTTTAAAATTGCAGGGCTATGTTTCTTATTTTACACATTTTTCACATTCAACATGTGTGCAGCAATACTTCCCAATCCAAAATGAATTCCTTAAGCAGCAGAACATGCTGGAAAAAATGAGACTATCTCTCTGACTAGTGGTAATTTCCATGTATGACAAATTGTCATCTAGCTCAGGAGTTGCAAATTACTGCCCCAGGCCAAGTCTGGCCCACCGCCTGTTTTTGTGAATAAGGTTCTGTTGGTGCTCAGCCGCACTCATTGGCTTCCATATTGTCTGTGGCTGCTTTTGCTCTACAACAGCTGAGTTTTGTAGTTGGAAGCGAGACCACGTGGCCCACAAAGCTGAAAATACTTACACTGCCTTTCCCTTTACGGAAAGTTTGCTAACCCCTGATTTAGCTCATTGGGATAGATAGAACCTCTGTTGAGAAAAAGGAAGCCCAGGGACTGGGGTCCATCACCGCCCAGTCCCACCTGTGCCTGTCTGTTGCACCCTCCCCGTCTCAGCTCGGACAAAGATGTGACCAGGAGGCCAGGTGGTGATAGAGTCGGGAGAAAAAGGAAGCAGGCAAAGGGGGCAGGCTGGGTTCCCTGAAGAAAGGGCAGCTGTGGACACATGGGCATCCATGTCCAGGCAAAGGGGACAGCCCTGCCAGGGCCCGTGTGTGGACAGACAGGGCTGTGGCTGTGAGTGGAGAGTCATGGGCAGTGAGGGCAGGGCTGGGGGACACGCAGGGGCTGAGCTGGCACCCAGTGGCCCCATCTCCCTCCCTCTTCCCTTAGCCTCCCCGGAGACTTGCTCCTCCCACCTCTGGGCTCCCCTCGCTCCCAGTTCTCCTGCCACTCCTCATCCCTGCTGTGACCTCCCTTAGCCAAATCGAGCAGCTGATCCAGTAGGGTTCTCTTGAGCCTTCAGTGCGCCAACCCCTCCCTCCTTCAGGCACCTCACCTTTCTCCTCCAGGCCAAGCTGCCTCAGTGACAGTCTAGCATCCCCCCACCCCAAGGGGCAAGGTAATTCTGGCTTCCTGCCACTCCTCAGACTCTTTCCCTGAGAAGCCACTTCCAGGATTCAGACCACAATTAAAACTGAACCCCTACCAGCTTGCTGGTTAGTTCAGTTGGTTAGACCATGGTACTGATAACACTATCAAAGCTTTCAACCCTGTACCGGCCAGCCACAGAAAAAAACAAAAATCTCAACCTCCAACCCCAGCCCAGACCGCCCTGCCAGTGTGTCTAAGCTGGACGCCCTCTCTTCCCCAGTTGGTCATTCCTCCCATAGATTGTTTGGTGCTTGGTGGATGAGGCCGGTCATCCTAGCACAGACCTAGGCCAGCCTGTTTCTGCTTGTCTTTCATCCCTGCACTTTCTTGACATGCACAGCTTGGGATCTGGTCCTCTCAGACATGGCTGCCTGATCTCTGTCATTCCCTTGGCCACCTGCCAGCATGTTCCTCCCACTTACGCGACCCCAAGGCCTGATTACCACCTTCCAGGATAAAATCAGAGCTCTCTATGCAATCCCTCTGACCAGGCCTTTCTGTGTCCCACCTGCAGTTTCTTCCCTCTCCCTGCTGTGCCGCAGCCAGGGGGACCTGTTGGCCTTTCCCAGGGTTGGTCATGCGCTTTTGCCCACCCTGTTTTCTCCTGCAGTGCCCACCCTGTACCTGATGGGAACAGGGTGACAGTCAAAGGGTCAGTATGTGTCTGACCCCACCTTTGCTCATACTAGAAGCACAAATTGTCACCTGATGCCACCAAAAGTTGTTGCTGGGCTGTGTGTGTTCTTTTCCCCCAAAAGGAGTTTTATTTTGTTTTTTCCCAAACCAAATAAATTGGAAACATTTATTCACAAACTAAATTACTTTCAATTGTCCAACTTAACGGGCTTTTAGTATATTCAGAGTTGTGCAGTCATCACCTGTTTTAGAGCATTTTCATCACCCCCAAAAGAAACCCTATACCCTCTAGCTACCACCCTCCAATTCTCTCCCCAACTCTCCCAGCCCAAGTCAACCACTGATCTACTTTCTGTGTCTATGGATTTGCCTATTCTGGACATTTTGCATAAGTGGAATCAGTATGGGGACAGTATGGGGCCTTTTGTGTCTAGATTATTTCACTAAGCATGTTTTCTAGGTTCCTCAATGTCATAGTGTGGGTCAGGGCTTCATTCCTCTTTATTGGTAAATAACATTCCATTGCACGGATGGAGCACCGTTTGTTTATTCCTCCATCTGTTGATGGACACGTGGGTTGTTTCCACCTTATGGCTGCTGTGGACAATGCTGCCTCAAGCATTCCTGTGCAAGTTTATGTGTGGCTGCGTGTTTTCCTTTCTCTTGGGTATACACTTGGGAGTTGAATTGCTGGGCCGTATGGGAACTGTGAACTGAGGAGCTGCTAGACTGTTTCAAAGTGACTGCACCATTCTGCATTCTCACCAGCCTGTTTTGAAATTGTGTTTTCTCTCACTTTAGTGAGTCGAGAATAAAATGGGGTGGGGGTCCTTCATGTGTCTGCCTCCTGTGTCCGTTTCCAGCTTTCATGATGACACCCCAAAGGACTACAGGCAAGTCTCCCTGACGGCCGTGAAGCAGCGATTTGAGGACAAGCGCTATGAGCAAATCAGCCAGGAAGAGGTACCTCCCTCCCCCCTGCGACCAAGGTGTCTGATGAGGGTGCCGGGGTGGGGATGGGCCTTGTCTGCCCTCGGGCCCTCAGCCTCTTCGCCCTCACCAACTCTGGCTTCCCTCAGGTGCTGAGCTACAGCCAGCTGTGTGCAGCATTAGGAGTGAAACAAGAGAGTCCAGAACCCCTGTCTTTCCCGAGCGCGGGGAAACTTCAGGCCTTCCTCAGCTCTCCCTCTGGGAGGAGGAGCAAACGGTTAGTCAGCCCGGGCTCATGGCTGTGCTGGTAGGCTGGCTCCTGTACCGGGCCCGTGCTCCCTTGTCACACAGCCGCACTCTGAGGGGCTCCGCTGCCCCCTCTTACAGAAAGTCTCCTGAGGCTTATCGGGGAGCAACAGCAGGTCCCATGTAAAATGAAGCTGAGGTTGAACCCGGGAGTCTGGTCTTGCTTGGGCCCTGTTCCTCCTCTCCGCTGCTTCTAGCCTGGTTCTCCTTCTCAGAGGCCGCGGCCTCCCTTGCTATAACCTGGAGCCCCATGAGGAAAGGGGGTCTAGAGCACGGCCAAGCCCAGCTCAGGCTGTGGCCCTGCCTGCGCACACCATGTGCCCTCCGGGCCACTGTGCTACACTATGTTGCTGTCACTCCCAGCCGGACTAATATCCCCAGGACTTCCCTCATTGCCCTTGTGTGTTCTCATGTACCCCCTGTCTCTCCTGTCTCGATACCCTGGCTATACCTGCTGGAATAACTTCCTCTCAACCTCACCCACCTGAAGAACTCCTATTGACCTTGCAAAGCCCAGATGAGCAGGGCCTTTTCTATGCTGCCAGCCCTGTCTCTTGATTCCTCAGTGCCCCGTGAGCTTCCTGAGGGCTAACATCGGGTGGTCTCTGTCACTACACAGAGCCAGGCAGGGCTACCACTATGAGTGTTCTATGGGGACTGGGCCCCTGGAAGGAGACCCCTAAACTCTTAGGGAGTGCTGAATGTGGGAGACCTGACCTGGGCATCTCCTGATAGGGCTGCAAACAACCCCCTGACTCTCTGGGGACAGGGTCATCTACAAGGAAGACCCAGGAGGTAGGGTCCTTTGACCTCCCACATGCCCACCCTCACTGTGTTAAACCTGCTTCCCAGAGATCCCTAAAGCCCCATCAGTCTTCTGGGAGAAAGACCCCATGGATGACACTAGGGTAGCTCTCCTCAGCCCCAGGTCCCTGGAGTTAGGAAGCAGAAAGGCTCAGTAGGTGTGGCGGCTTATCCCAGGCACAGGCCCATGCTCCGGCCTCCTGCACATTTTTGGCGAGACTTGACCGCAGGTGGGCAGTTGTGCTGGCACTGCCCAAGGACAGGCTGCTCCATGCAGTCTTTTCCTGCTGCCAGGCCAGGCACTGCCTGCGTCTTATATAATCAACACCTGGGGGTGGCATCGTCCTCCCACCAGTTTCCAAAGGGGCCAAGTGGTTGGTCCAGGGTCCCACAGCTGGGACCGGGATGAGCCAGGGCTCATGATTTTGTCTGAATCGTCCTTCCTCTGGCTAGGCCTCTGCTCTCTAGGGCTTACACCTGTTCTGGCTTCGTTTGCATTTTCTACCTAACAAATCTTTCAGGGACTCATAGTGATGGGCCCAGGGGCATGCAGGTGTTAGAGGCAGGTGCAGGAGACCAGGCTGTGCCTCCCAGCACTGCCTCCTGTGACCGGGGTTTCCTCGGCTCTCCCCACCTCACAGGAAGCGAGAGAACAGCCTCCAGGAGGATAGGGGCAGCTTCGTCACCACCCCCACCGCGGAGCTGTCTAGCCAGGAGGAGACGCTACTGGGCAGCTTCCTGGATTGGAGCCTGGACTGCTGCTCCGGCTACGAGGGTGACCAGGAGAGTGAGGGCGAGAGGGAGGGTGATGGTGAGTGTGTGGCCGGGGGGCACTAGAGGGACATTGTGCAGAAGGCAGCTTGCCCCAGCGCCTCCTGGCATCCAACGCTGTGACCAGCAGGGAGGAGGGTGTGAACAGAGGGCCTGGCATGGCTGGTGCCAGATCCTCACCTGCAGGAGAATGTGTCCAGACACGGGAGGCACGAGAATAGAGCCCCTAAAACATCACAGCTTGGGGGCGGGGAGTTGCAGTTTCCCTTCCACAGGGAGGAGAGGATTTACGCCAAACCTGCGTCCGGCTCCAGCCACACGTCTGTGTTGGTACAAGGACCTCACTAGGGCGGGCAGGGGAGAGAGACCCTGTCTGGAGTTCATGATGAGATCTTCCTAGAACAGTGACTAAGATGTGCTCACATGGTGCACATAATCCCCCCAGGCAGGCTGCAGAGGTTCCCGGTCCCCATGCCATCACTGAGTTTGGGCGAGTTCCTGTTGATTTTCCAATTACTTGCTCTCATGTCCACTCGGGATTAAGAGAGTTGTATGGCCAGTTTGTTATCACCTTCTCATGTCCTCTGAGTCATGGTGGGCAGCCCTCCACACTTGACAAAGGCACATCCTCCCTAGCTTCTTATACACAAGAAGTGACAGAGGGGACTACAGCAAGATTGGGGATGCTCAGCCCAGCCCAGCATGTTTTAAATTGTCCTGGCCAAGTACCAGAGCCTTTGCCGTCTGGGGTCCTGACCGGGCAGGGGACAGCCCTGATGCTGAGGCTGTTGTATGACCTCTCCTTGGACATTTCCTGCAGTGACGGCTCCCAGTGGTGTCCTTGATGTCACCGTGGTCTACCTGAACCCAGAACAGCACTGCTGCCAGGAATCGAGTGACGAGGAGGCCTGCCTGGAGGACAGGGGATGCCGAGATCCACATACCCCAGCATCAAGCACCCAAACATCTCCAATCCCAGTCCCTGAGCCCCCTCTCTCTGACAAGAGGGAGCCAGGCAAGGACATCACAACCTCAGGGTACTCGTCTGTCAGCAGCATTAGTCCTGTAAGCTCCGTTGACAGTGGCTCAGGGGGCCCTCCCCAGTCTACCTCAGTGCTGTCCCTGGGCAGCGACTCAGACACACAGCCTTGCCACCACCAGGCCAGGAAGTCTCTGAGCCCCCCAGAGAGCAGTGTTCCCTGGCCTCAGGTGAAGCGAAAACCCTGTCTGTGCACAGTGGGGAGGAGGACGTGAACTTGGGCTTCCTTTAGCTGTGAGTGTGTGGGCATGTCTGCTGCAGTGAATGTTTACTGGGAGAGGGCTGCTGTTGCGCTAGCCTGGGCGGGGGCACTGCACACGAATGCTGTGTAGACCCTGGTGGCTGTCACACAGAGTAGAGGGGGTTACTCAAGGGCACCAAGTTTCTCTCTCCAGGGGAATTACACGTGAGCCTTCAGAATGAAAAGCTGAGATCCTTCTCTTTGGAAACTTGAGCCTCAAAACAATCATGCCACACTGTGGGAAGCCTATCCACTCTGTCATCTCCCATGTCCTGCTGTCTCTGGAAGCTTAATCCTGGGTGTGTCCTCGTCTTCCCAATCCCCACTAAGCTTCATGCCAGGAGCCCACAGCTTTCATGCCTAGAAAATGTGTGATGTGGGGAGCCTCATCTGTCTGGGTTTGGGCTCCAGCTGGGAGCTAACAGCTCTGAGCACACCCCCATCCCCTCACCCACCTCTGCCTGTGTGGGGCATCCACTCCCTTCTGGGAGATGGGTCTAATGGTGAGAGAGCCTGTGTCCTTGCATTTCAACGTGAACCGTGGTGTGACTGCCGGGCATGGGGGCCCTGATGCCTTGGCCACAGCCTCCCTTCCTCGTCTGGCACTCTCAGCTCATTTTAGAAATCTGTTCCTCCTGGAATGGTTTGTGTCCCTTTCGATGGTGTCCATATGAACATCTCTTTTTGCACTGGGCCATTCTTGTCTATACTTCTAGATTTTCTCTCCTAAGATAAAAAGAAAAATTAAAAATAGAAGGCACTAAATCTAAAAAGAAAAAACGAGATTACCAACACTATTTGGGATCACCTGAAAAAATCTGACTCCAAGCCCTCAATGCTATCCTGACACTTTTCATGCAAAAAGAATTTTCCCAGAGGTTAGCCAAAAAGAAAAAGTTTTCTAAGTCAATTGTAACATCCGGGGTGAGCAGAGTAACCAGTAGGACTTGCCCTTCACAGATCACTGGATCCCCCAGGATTCCTGTGGGAATAGATCCTCAGAGGCAGCAGTCAAAACACCCGCTTGCCCTTCTGTGATGCTTTTGTTTCCTCTTGAAATGTAAGAAAGAACCACTTGGCCAGAAGTGTCTCCCAAACGCTCTTGAACCAGAAGTGCAGGGATATGGAGATGTTAACTCAGTGGCTGCTTTTCTGTGTGCTTGCTGCATGCGTGTGGATGTCCCCGTGGCAGCTGTCTTTTCGCTACTGTGAGAGAATTTGGGCTACCCTGCGTGGGGCATGGTTGGGGTGACGAGAGCCCAAGAGTTGGAACTGTAGATCTGTCCTGTTGACTTTGCCCCTGGGCATGTGTGAGCCTCAGTTTCCTCATCTGTAAGATGGGGCAATAATACCTACCTCACAGGGGTGTTGTGAGGATTAAATGTGACGAGGACAGTGCAGATGAATGATATGCCTCCCTTAACTGCCTCGGCCCTTGTCCGTGGTCTACTTGATCAACATCCCGAATCTGATGGATGCAGTTCTCTGCCTTCTCCCAGCTGCATCCAGAGGAGGAAACCATTTTGGGGTGACTCGGTACCACCTGACTGTGGTGTGAGGTTTCCCTGAGTCTCCAAATTTTATAGGTCACTGCAGTGCCTCTTGACTGAGGCATGGGGTCTCCCTACATCTAAGTGCCAATTGAAGCCTCTTCCCTTCCCCTCCTACTTCACAAAGAATCTCATAGGAACCAGGAATGCATTAGCCTCCCCCGCTGCTGACAGAGGAGGGACCCCACCATAAACGCAGTCCCAGGACAGCCTGGGTCCCAGCCCCCCTCCCTTTCTCTGCCTGTCACCCTTGACTCCTTTCTGTTCTCCATCCCCTCTGCTGTGGCACTTTCCTATTAATGACTATCAAATGGACGTGCCTCTCCCATTTTTAAACAAATCTCCCTCAGGTTGGTCCTCCTTCCAGCTACTACCTGAGACTGGGCCCCATTAGGATTTGAATTCATCATTTATTCCTGTTATCTGTCATTACACTGGGCCCTGCTGCCCCCCTCACTTCCTCCTGGCCAGCGTCTGTCTCCACAGTCCTCCCCGAGGTGTCCCATGTCACTGAAGGCCTTGTACCCTTGATTCTGAGGATATCACCCAGGCCTGTGGTCCACTCCCTCCTGGGACAGCCTCCCGCAGCTTCTGTAACACTGCTCTGTTTGTCCACCACTCTGGCCAGTCTCTGGCTCCATCCTTCCCTCATTGTTCGTGGCTCACCTGTCCCTAACCATGCACACCCGGGCCTGCTGCTCCAAGTGGCACAGGTCAGGGTCTCCCCCTCTCCAGGTGCCTACCTGGCACCTCCCTGGATGTCAACACCTCGCCTGCAGGTCCCAAAGTGAGCACTTCCTCGTCCCTGTTCCCGCGTCATCCTCACCACCTCCAGAGACTGTTTCCTCTTCCCTGTGTCTGACCGCATGTTAGTGTCCCTAGGGTCAGCAAGACAACGCTGCCTGCTTTAGAGCGCCATCAGTTGGGACAGATTGAGACATGAAGCTAGCCATCACTCGGTCACAGGTGCCCTGCAGGAGGAGCACGAGAATGGCGCCACCATGCACCCAATTATCCGAACTCAAATCACAAGAGGCCTCCTCTGCCGCCGCGGGGCTGGGGGGCGGGGTGGGGCCGGGGCCCCAGTGGGGAGGGCGGGCCGTTGAGGAGCGGGGTTCTGGGGCTTGGGCTCAGGATTGGGTAACTCGGACGGAAGGGGGCTGTCTTCTAGCCCGGAAGGGGCGGGGCTTTCCGCCGGCGGCAAATTGCGGACACCACCACCGCGGCCTTCATGCTGCCGCCCGGCTGCTCGCGCCGGTGAGGCCCGCGTGGCGGGTGGTTGGGGGTGGACGGGGGCGGCCGAGGTGCTGAGCCGCCGGTGCCCCCCCCAGGTTGGTGGCCGAGCTGCAGGGCGCACTGGATGCCTGCGCACAGCGACAGCGGCAGCTGGAGCAGAGCCTGCGCGTCTCTCGGCGGCTGCTGCGGGCCTGGTACGTGGACCCCGGGACCTCCCGCGGACCCTCCTAATCTTGCACAGACCCCCCCGGGCCGGGAGGCCCGGCCCAGCTGTCTCCTTCCGAGTTGCCGATTGTCAGTGCCCTGCGGGCTCTGAGGCTGGGGGTCTACTGCGGGGCCTGGCCTCCCCTTGGGGTCTGTTTGGGCCTGGGCCATGCCTCCAGGTCGTGCCATGGCTGCCTGTGTCTTCGCAGGGAACCAGCCAGGACCCCTGCTCCAGAGCCACCTCCCGGGCCAGAAACTAATAAAGAGGACCCGTCCTCAGGTAAACCTTGGCCTCCCACCTTCTCCAGGTGCTGCCGCTGGACTGTCTTCTGACACACAGTGTGAGGTACCCTTCTTGGGGGACAGTGGGGCGGTTCTTATGCATGATTCTTGGCTTTTACAGCATGCCCATCTAGCCCCCAAGATCTCAAGGAGCTGGAGTTTCTGACACAGGCACTGGAGAAGGCTGCACGGGTGCGAAAAAGCATCTCTAAAGCTGGAGAAAGAGTCAAAGCCTCCAGTCTGAAATCGGTGTCCATTGCTGCCTCTCTTGGCACCACAGTCTCTGCTGCACCCCGAGCCCCGGGCCAGGCTGGCAGCCATGCATCAGGGACAAGACCCACCAAGGGTATCCACCAGAACACAGTGCCTGTCAAAGGTTACCCTGAACACAGGTTTCTGTCAGCAAGGGATAGGATCCATGTGGGAATAGGAGCCCGAGCCACCAGACCTGGACCTGGCCTCAGGGACCAACAAATAACACCATCGGCTGTTCCTCAGGCCCCAGAAGTCTTCACACTCAAGGAGAAGGGGTAGGTTTCCCAGACCCTCATGGGAGGAACTGTCTACCTGCTCAGACCCTGGCCAGCAGAAGGAGTCTGGGATTTGGGGTGACAGGGAGGACAGGTCAGGATGTAGGCCACAGGAGTCCTAGGGTGCCACCCCATAAGGCTCATGCACTGAAGCTGGCAGAATGGAGCAGCTGGCTGTGATAGTGCCAGGTTTGACGTGGTGGGGCCTGTCCTCTCCTTTTCTCCCAGGCTATCCCCTCGTATGCCCAGCCAGGGGCTCCAGATGGGCTCTGGAGGGCCTGGGCTCTGCTCACAGCATCTTCTCTCTGCCAGGGCAGTACTGGGCTGAGCCATTTCCTATCGCCACTCTGGAAGCCCCATCCAGGGAAGCTTGTCTGAGAATAGGGCCAGCGGGGGAGAGCGGGTGAGCGGCCTCATCCCCAAGTGGGCTCTGAGGAGGCAGCAGGACTTGCAGCCCCCAGAGTGGAGTGAGACTACTCTGAACACTGGCTTCTCTGGCAGGACGCTACTCCAGCTGCCCGTGGCCTTCAGGAAAGCGGCTTCCCAGAACTTCCGGTGAGGCTGAGTCTTTTGGCTGGGTGGGGGCTGAGAGGAAACCAGGGAAGCATCACCAGCTTGGGGTCATGTAGGTGGGACTTTCAGGCAGGTTCCTCTGCTTTCTTTGCTGGGTGGGATCACTGTCGGCATTAAGAGTGTCTGCCCAGCTTGGACCACCTTAGACTGAGCGAGATTTGAGGCCCCCCGGCTCAACCACTCACAAGCTGTGAGACTTGACAAGACACTTGGTGTCTCTGAGTTCTGGTTTGCCTTCCCTCTGGAGATGACAGTAATAGTACAAAGTTCACAGCAGTGGGGCCGGCCCGTGGCTCACTCGGGAGAGTGCGGTGCTGGTAACACCAAGGCCACGGGTTCGGATCCCATATAGGGATGGCCGGTTCGCTCACTGGCTGAGCGTGGTGCTGACAACACCAAGACAAGGGTTAAGATCACAGCAGTGTAAGAGTTACGTCTGATGGCGTGTTTGGAGTGTGCATGCTGTGCCTAGTACAGAAGAAGCACCGGCTCTCTTACCAGTTGCTGTAGTTACCAGACACTTCTGTTTCCTCTCTCCTTCTTCTTTGAATTCTCTCTTAGCACTTCCCAGAGCAGCATAGTCCTGTCCTCTTTTTCCGGTCAGTGTCCCCTCAGTTCCCAAGGCCTCTGGAGGCCCCTCCTGGCATTCAGCAGAGCCACACACCCAAACTGTGGCCTCTACCTTGGCTCTTGCCTACCTCCCAGCTGGCTGGAATAACCGTGTCCCTCTTTTGTTTCTGGGTCGTGGGTGTCCCAGCTTGTGGGACCAGCTCAAGTCTACACACACTAATGAGTCCACAGATGCTGCCGCTGCCACTGCCAAAACCCACTTTCTCCAGAAAATGCAGACAGCCGTATCCTTACTGGGTTTATGGGAGGCTGGGGGCAGTGGGGCATTCTGGCTCTCAACCTGGCAGTTTGCAGGTTTGAGGAGCAGCCCCAGGAAAGGCCAGCGTGGGATGGCCAGAGCCACTCCCCAGAAACTCTCCTTGGTGGGAAGGGAGTGGCCTGGCCACAGGAGAGTTTCCCTGACCCATGTCCAGTCATGCTGGCCCAGCTCTGGGCTCAGTGCTATGGAGGTGGAGGTGGAGGTAGGGCGCCTGCGGAATGCCTGCTCGCTGCTGAGACTACGCATGAGGGAGGAGCTCTCAGCAGGTCAGTGGGCCACACAGTGGGTCTCGGGAGGGAGTAGGGAAAGCAAGGTGCAGGGAGGGTTTGGTGACCCAGCCTGACCTCCCTGACTCTTGCATAGCCCCTGCTGACTGGATGCAGGAATACCGCTGCCTGCTTACCCTGGAGGGGCTGCAGGCCATGGTCGGGCAGTGTCTCCACAGGCTGCAGGAGCTGCGTGCAGGTGAGGCGCTGCCCTCAACCCCAACACCTATGCTGAGGTCTGGACCAGGCTTGGGGTACTTTAGCCAGCCTTGCCGGTGCCTTGAGGAAGGCAGGCAGCCCAGGGGCCAGAGGTGGGCAGGCCTTTCCTGTGTCACCCAAGTGTGCTGTGTTCCCCAGTTGTCCTGTAGGACCAGCCAGCCGTCCTCACCTCCTTGGGACAGCTCCCCCACCCCACACCTTCTCTCAACAAACAGAATTGCATCACTTTGAGCAGTTTCCTTATTTATCTAGTTGTTGAAAAAATAGCATCTGAGAATGAGGGAGAGATACTGGGAGGTATTGCCAGGGGTGGTTATTGATAGACAACAGAGCTTCTTTTTCCGCTTTGTCTTTTTCAATTGCTTGACGTTTTAAGAGTGAAGATATATCGGTTGTCAAAAACAAAGTCTCAAAAAAGTCATGCATAAGCACAGTAAAGAAGTACAGGAGGCAAAAGGAGACTCCACACCCCACAAAGGATTCTCCCTGCCACACTCACCCGAGGCCCACTGACACCCTCACACACTGGGTTGTTCTGAAAGCCCAACTTTGTATCTCTTGAAAGCAAGGCGAGTTGAGCGGTGGGAAGGAGGAGCCTGGAGAGTCGGGCACTGGCTCATGAAAGCAGCTGGGCCTTGGGTGTGGCTACCGCCCAATGAGACCACATCTTGTTGTCCTCACAGTGGTGGTGGAACAGCCGCTGGTGTCCTGTCCCATGGGGAGGTCCCCCTGGGGCTCACTGCCCTGTGGAGGCGGAGTGGACCCTTCCTGGAGCCCCCAACCACTTATCTACTCCAGCACCCAGGAGCTGCAGACCTTGGCAGCCCTCAGGCTGCGGGTGGCCATGCTGGAGCAGCAGATCCACCTGCAAAAGGTACTTCTGGAGTAGAAGTTGGGGAGTGTGCAACTGGGTGCCCGGGGGAGCTGTCGGCCACGGGGAGGACTCTGGGTCTGGAGCCTCAAGAAGGAGGGGCCCAGGATTGGGGCATGACTTGCTCCTCCCACCCAGGGCCCACCAGGAGGATGGGGACATATGAACCCCAGGGTCTGTATGTGGGCTGCGAAGGGACTGCCAAGTGCATTGCTCACTCTGGACACAGTGCTGGGACCTCAGGGGGGAAGGGCTGGAGTATGGGGGCCTCAAAGCCTGTCCTGGTTGGCCCACCTGTGGGATCCCTGGGCCAGCCACCCAGCACTGGCCCCCCTAAAATTTCAGCCCTGCACCACCCCACCAGGTCCTAATGGCTGAACTCCTCCCACTGGTGAGCATGCAGGGGCCACCCTGCCTGGCACAGTGCCGCGCGGTGCACAGCCTGCTCTGCGAGGGAGGTGAGCGCTTCCTCACAATCCTGCAAGACGACCCTGCACACTGAGCCCTTCCCAGGGCTGTACCCAAGTCCCCTCCTCCCTGGTCAGAGCTAAGTGAATGGGGATTGAGGGGACATTCCCCAGTGTGCTGGGTCCTGGGCCCAGAGGGGCTGGCAGCTCTTCTCAGGGCAACCACACCTGCTGGTCAGGGCTCAGCTTCCAGCCTTCCTGAAGCTCCAGGAGCCCAGAGGCCTGTGCAGAGCTTTTCTTGGCTACCTCTGTTTTCTCTGGCTGTAGACCTAAGAGTCACTTGTATGACATTAAAACTACTTTAGAAGTTATATGTATTTAAATCATACCAGGATGGGACTCGGTAGGGATTTTTTGTTTCTTTCTTTGTTTTTATTTACCAAGTGCATTCATCAGAATATGAATATTCCTTCTGTATAAAGGAAGAGACAAGGCCAGTCAAGGCAAGCATTACTCCAGCACATCTGAAAACCCTTGCTCGCAAGTGTGTTCTTCATGTGAACCTTTTTTTTTTTTTTTTAAAGATGACCGGTAAGGGGATCTTAACCCTTGACTTGGTGTTGGCAGCACCATGCTCAGCGAGTGAGCGAACCGGCCATCCCTATATAGGATCCGAACCCGTGGCCTTGGTGTTATCAGCACCACACTCTCCCGATGAGCCACGGGCCGGCCCTCTTCACGTGAACCTTTGCTGAGTGCCTCCTGAAGCCCACGCAGTCCCTGGAGCTGGGGCACCAGCCCTTTGTGTGGGCTTCACCACACTGGGCTGTGGACAGCAACCTGCCACAAAGGAAATCACCAGCCTTTGCCCCCAGAGCCTGGGCCCCAGAGGCAGCAGGACAGGAGATGGTGACACTGGAGAAAGTGGGTCTTTGAGAGCCAAATGAAGTGTTGCAGGCATAGGGTGATCCACTAGGCAATGGTGAAGCAGCTCAGCGTGGTTCTTTGGCGCCCAGGAGCAGGCCCTACTTGTAAAGCACCTGACAGTTCAGCAGACCAGAAACGCTCTGGCAGAGTCTGCAGTTGAGGGCTTTTGGGGACCAGATGACAGAGGCCAAAATGGAAAATGAAAAACCATGGTCACTGCATTGGGAGGGCCCTCCAGCAATAGAACAGCTCTGTCCACTGCCAAGAATAGGAACCCCAGGGAACAAACAGTGAGCCAAGAGAGAAGGGGAGCCTGTGGGACTGCCCTGGCCTGGTGGGCTGGCACCCACCCCCCAGGGATTCAGTCTTGCCACTACCATCATGGTACTTCCCACCCTGGTATATTTCCATAGCAGGCAGTTTCTATCCAGAATTATTTCGTCAACTGGTTTACTTGGCTCATTGTCCACCATCCCTACCGGACATTTTTCCCAGGAGGGCAGGGGCACTGTCCACCTCTCTTCCTGGCCAGGGCCAGATGGGAGCCCAATCAATGTTCCTTCACTCAATGACCTGCCTATCCTGGCCAATCTAGGATACTGGCGGTGTCCTGTGGATTGCTGCGCGCGCCCTGGGCCTCTTTGGGCAGGGAGGTGCCCTGGATAGCATTGGTGGTGGTGGGAGGGGGCGGTTCTGGGGGCCCCGGTGGCGTCACCGAGTCCCGGGCCAATCGGCTCTAAGGTGGCGGCTCCAGGCGCCCACACCGCCCCCAATCGCGGCCTCTGCGTCTGCGGCATGAGAGGCCCCGAGCCCCCACCCTCAGCGCCCGCCTCATCTCCCGGGCCCGCCTTGCCAGGCCTGGCGCCCCCGGACCCCCCAGGGGCCTTGCGCGCTCTGCTCTTGGCCACTGGCGGCGTGGGGGTCTCGTGGCCGCGCTGCGTCCTGCCGTTCGGCGCTGTGGCCGTGCTGGCCGGTGCAGCCGCCACGGCCATCACCTTCTCGCTACGCGGACCCCACCTGGACCTGGCCCAGGGCGCGTCGCTGGCCGCGCTCGGTACGGGCCTCGGCCTCATGACCACCGCCTTTCTGTGCTGGCACACTCAGCGGCGGCGCCGCAGGAGGGCCGGGCGCGGGGGGAAGAGGGAGCCGGGGACGCCCTGAGCCAGAGAGCGAGATCCCCTTCCATCGAGGTCACGGCGAGCGGGGGGTCTCTTCTCCCACCTCGCCCAGGGCAGGCGGCGCGTGAGTCGCGGAAGCCCTCTCCCCAAATCGTTCTTTGCGAACCCTTAGGAGGCCCGGGCGGAGGGGGCTTCGCGCCATTCCCTCCCCTCCCCCCTCTCTGCTGTCCCTCCTCCGCCCGATGTTGCTTCTCAGAGCCTCGCTTGGCACGCAGAGCTGGTTGCGACCGCAGAGCGGCCTGGCTGAGCGCGGGGCGGGCGGGAGCCTGTGCGGTCCTGGGGCCCCGCCCTGCGTGCAGGGCGCAGGGTGGTGGCGGGAGGCAGACTCGGCGTGACCACCCTCCACCTAGGCGAGGCACAGCGTGCCGTGTCCCTCTCCCGGGAGCTATCGCCCTCCCTGGAGCTGTATGTCTTCCGCGTTGAGTTGGAAGCCCTTCAAGGGGGGATACGAGCTCAATAAATGCGATATGTGAACAAGAGGTGGGTCGCGAGCATCTGGGGAGAACAGTAGGTCCTCGACTGGGCCGGGAGTTATTTGGTCAATCGGCCTTTTAAGGGAGACGGAGCCTGTGTGCTGCCCCAGGTGCCAGAAAGGGGAACGGCCACTGAAGAGGTGGGAGGTGGAACAGGCACTAGTCAGGGGCTGGGACAGGTGGCTGGGTCCATGGGGAGCCGTGAGCCTCCTTTGGGGGCTGTGGGGAAGGCACTCCCTAACCCTTGCCACACCATCTGTGAGGGCTGTCCTGGGGCTAGAAGAGTGTGTGTGGAGGAGAACTAGGGAAAGAGGCCATGCAGCCAGCAGCCTTCCCCTGGGGTGCCACCGAGCTAGTGGCCCTCTGGCCCAAGTCTCTCCTCCAGCTGAACGTTTGCAGCAGGACTGAGCTCCAGGCACGTACTTTCACCTACACAAGAAGCCACCAGATGTTCTGCAGACCCTAGCCCCAGGCTCACAGGGAGACTGGCCTGGAGAACACTGGCTGGCAAGGGTGCAGAGGCTCCCCTGCTGTCCTCCCTCCACAGCATGGCTGGTAGCCTTGTGGATGTGGCTGGGGTCCTGAATTCCAGAGACAGCCTGGGTTTCCCCGGAGGCTTGTCTCAGGCCCAGTGGGATCCCTGTGCCTGGCTTGGGCATTTCTCTCAACTGTCCCAGAATGATCTATCCCAGCCCTCATGCTCCTACCAGAGCTCCTTCCATCCCAGGTAGGGCTTGGGGCTGGGGGCAAGAAGGACCTTGAAGAGAGTGTTTGGGAAGGTGCTGGTTCTGAACTTGACCCATCTCAGAGCAGAGCATAAGCCCTACCAGGTCCCTCACTCACACACAGCTGTTAGTTGTAGAGAGTACCCTCTCATTTTCCTTATCAAGAAGGTGAGGGACAGAGCACTATGGCATGGGGGGCAGGGACTGCCTAAGGTGAAGGGAAAGGCCAGCAGACCCTCCAGCCCCCAAGACTCAGTCCTTCCATACCTCCATATTGCATTTGTGGCTGTCAGGCCTGGGAAGGGCCCACCAGACTGTGTCAGTTGCTCCAGGAGCCCAGCCAGGAGCCCCATCACCCTGGCCTCTTGTTCCTCTTCCTTCAAGTTCAGGCCCTCCTGCTATCTCTTCTCTTCTGCTTCTCCTGGAATGTTCCAGTGTCCTGTTCCAACTCTCCCAAACAGCACAGTGTTTCTGCTTCTCTTCCATCTTCCTCCTGTTGGTCCTTACAGGTTGGACTCTCTGCCTACCCACACACACCCATGTGGTCTCCTCTGTCAGCTGCAGGGCCTGGCCTGAGGTCAGTCTCCCATCTGAAACTGTGGGTACTCAGGCCTCAGGGCTGTCCCCAGGGTGGGACCCATTCCCCTGCCTCCTCTGCATGGGGCCAAACCCCAGCCCTCCCTGGGATGCTTGGCCCCCTCTGTCAAGGACCTAAAGGTAAGGGAGAAGGAAGTCTCTGTCCAGAGCGATCCCTGTCCCCTCTTAGCTGAGGCCACTCCCAGCTGCAGCTGCCCTATCCCCAGCTGGTGCCCAGGCCATCCAGTAGCATTTCTGCTTGTTTCCCTGCCCAGACCTGCTAGGATATAGGCCAAAAGATGGGGGGCGGGTTTTGACACGGAGCCATTTGTGACCAGCCCCTCCCCATAGATCAAACTCCACTCTTTACCCCTCCATGGAGATCCTCAACAGCTGACCAAGCTCCTGAACCCCAAGGGGCTGCCTAGTGGGCTGTACCCCACCTCCAGCTGCCATTTTCTCCCTGCCAGCTCCTACTGCTGGGCCCATCATGGTGATGCAACTAGACACCCAGAGACCCAGGGATGCTTTGGGATAAGAGTTTGGCTGATCCAGCTGGGGGGTGCTAGCCTCCCCCCTTAGCTGAGCTCAGGCCGTCTGGGGTGAAGTCCTTCCTCAGTGTAAGGCAGGAGAGACTCCAGTCTGTTGATCTCCTGATTTAGGCCTGACATTTATGCCGGATCATCTGATCCTCCAACAGCTCCCACAAAGCATGCTGGCATAGGAGGAAACTGAGGAACCCAAGCCACACAGCCAGAAATTGTAGCAGCTTTGATTCAGAATCAGACCTGACCCCAATCCTGGGTTCTTTCTAGAAGAGCTGACTGCTGTTTTGGGGACACCACACAACTGGCCAGCCCCACTTGGCTCCGTTGCTCAGAGGAGCATCCCAGGCTCTGCTGTCAGGCCCAGGGCCATGCCTGCTTGATGGACTTGGGGAGGAGGTGGCCCAGACCCCCACCCAGAATGTGGCACAGCCCAGGAGCAGTCAAAGCCTGGCTCTGGGCCGGGGACCCTGCTGGATGGTCCCCCACTGGGCTGTAGGACTGAGCCGCCCCCTCCAGACCCCTCCCGCCAGCGCATTCCTGGCTCCCGGGCCCCTCCCTTGGCTCCCAGGCCTTCCAGCCCCCTCCCCCGCTGGCCCAGCCTGTGTCTGAATCTGCTTCTGATTCCGGCTCTGCCGATGAGGCCCCCTCCCTTCCCCTCCTCCTTCCCTGCCGAGCAGCCCCGCCCCCGGCTGGGCCCAGGCCTGCGCCTGCTGCGCCCCCCACCCCCTCCTGGCACAGCTCGCCCGCCCTCCCTGCAGCCGGGAGGAGGTGGCGGCCCGGGCGCCCCAGGCCCCGCCTGCCCACGGCCCTTCCCGGGAGGCCGGGAGACCTGCTCTGCCCCGGCCGGGCCCTCGGTGGGTGAGTGCAAGCGGCGCCTGGCGGGTGGGGCCTCCGCGGGCGGAGGAACCGGGAGCGGGGACGACGCCTGTCATCGCTCCAGGCCAAGCGGGAGGACGCGCCAACATCCCCGCCGCTGCGCTCGGCCCGGGGCGTGCCCGCGGCTGCTCGCACCTCTGGGCCCGGGCTGGGGCCGCCCGGAGGCTCTGCTCGCGCGGCATTGCGGGGCCCGGCGGCAGAGCCTCGGCCTGGGCTTTCTCCCGCCTAGAGCAGTGTCGTGGGGCCCCTGCCGACCGGCTGACCCACGGCGGCTTCGGCCATGCTCGGCTGGCCCTGGGGGCTGCTGCTAACCGCGGGCACGCTCTCGGCCGCGCTGAGCCCCGGGCCGCCACCGCCCGCCGACCCCTGCCACGACGAAGGGGGCGCGCCCCGAGGCTGCGTGCCGGGCTTGGTGAATGCGGCCCTGGGCCGTGAGGTACTGGCGTCCAGCACGTGCGGGCGACCGGCCAGTCGGGCCTGTGACGCCTCGGACCCGCGGCGGGCACACCCCGCTGCCCTCCTGACCTCCGCAGGGGGCCCAGCAAGCCCTCTGTGCTGGCGCTCGGACTTGCTGCCACGCGCACCCCTCAACGTGACCCTCACAGTGTCCCTGGGCAAGGCTTTTGAGCTGGTCTTCGTGAGCCTGCGTTTCTGTTCAGCTCCCCCAGCCTCGGTGGCCCTGCTCAAGTCTCAAGACCACGGCCGCAGCTGGGCCCCACTTGGCTTCTTCTCCTCTCACTGCGGCCTGGACTACGGCCGTCTTCCTGCTCCTGTCGACGGCCCGGCTGGCCCAGGGCCTGAGGCCTTGTGCTTCCCCGCACCCCAGGCCCAGCCCGATGGTGGTGGCCTCCTGGCCTTCAGTGTGCAGGACGGCAGTCCCGCAGGCCTGGATCTGGACAGCAGCCCGGTGCTCCAAGACTGGGTGACTGCCACAGACATCCGCATAGTACTCACAAGGCCTGCCATGTTGGGGGACACCAGGGACACAGAGACCATGGTCCCTTACTCCTACTCAGCCATGGAGCTCCAGGTGGGCGGGCGCTGCAAGTGTAATGGGCATGCCTCACGGTGCCTGCTGGACACCCAGGGCCAGCTGATCTGTGACTGCCGGCATGGCACCGAGGGCCCCGACTGCAGCCGCTGCAAGCCCTTCTACTGCGACAGGCCATGGCAACGGGCCACAGCCCAGGAAGCCCACACCTGCCTTGGTGAGGCCTTGGAGGGTGGCCTGGGTATCTCCAGCTGGGTCGGCCTGCCCCTGACCCATCCCTCCCTGCAGCTTGCTCCTGCAATGGCCATGCCCGCCGCTGCCGCTTCAACATGGAGCTGTACCGACTGTCTGGCCGCCGCAGTGGGGGTGTCTGCCTCAACTGTCGGCACAATACCGCCGGCCGTCACTGCCACTACTGCCAGGAGGGCTTCTATCGAGATCCAGGCCGTGCTCTTAGTGACCGTCATGCTTGCAGAGGTAAGCCTGCCACCAACCACCTACATGCCCTCACACTGGCTTCCCAGAACCCCAGATGTGCTTCTGACCAGCCCTTTCCACCTCTGCCCCCAGCCTGTGACTGTCACCCTGTTGGTGCTGCTGGCAAAACCTGCAACCAGACCACAGGTCAGTGTCCCTGCAAGGACGGCGTCACTGGCCTCACCTGCAACCGCTGTGCCTCTGGCTTCCAGCAGAGCCGCTCTCCGGTGGCACCCTGTGTTAGTGAGTGATCCTGTCCTGCTTCAGCCACCCCTGCTCCTTGCTGTTGCCCATCTGTCCCCTCAGCCCTGCAGATCCCCCTGCTTCCCCTGTCACAGGCCATTCTCCCACCCTCTCTGCAGAGACCCCTGTCCCTGGACCCACTGAGGAGAGCAGCCCTGTGGAGCCACAGGGTGAGTGGACTCAGAACAGGGTTCCAGACTGGTATGACCTTGGGGGAGGGGGCTATAGGTCAAGGAGGAGAGGGTGGAGGGGCAGAGGGGATGTGTGTCAGCCTCCCTCCCTCCCCGCAGACTGCGACTCGCACTGCAAACCTGCCCGTGGCAGCTACCGCATCAGCCTGAAGAAGTTCTGCAGGAAGGACTACGGTAGGCTGCCCTCAGGCCTCCTGCCCCGACCTTCTCACCTTCCTCCTCCCTGACCCTCGCTGGACCCCAAGGCCCATCCCATCTCTCAGGTCCCCCACTGTCGCTGCCCTCAGCTCTTCCTGTGGGTGTCTCCTCTGCGTCTTGCCCATGCCCCGTGGACACACTGAGCTCCTCCGCGCGCCCCCTCTTGCCGTCCCCCCCCCCCCCCGCCTAACCCTGCCCCTCTCGCCCTCCCCACAGCGGTGCAGGTGGCTGTGGGCGCGCGCGGCGAGGCGCGCGGCGCGTGGACGCTCTTCCCGGTGGCAGTGCTCGCCGTGTTCCGGAGCGGCGAGGAGCGCGCGCGGCGAGGGAGCAGCGCGCTGTGGGTGCCGACCCGGGACGCGGCCTGCGGCTGCCCGCGCCTACTACCCGGCCGCCGCTATTTGCTGCTGGGGGGCGGGCCAGGGGCCGCGGTAGGGGGCGCGGGGGGCCGGGGGCCCGGGCTCAGAGCCGCCCGCGGAAGCCTTGTGTTGCCCTGGAGGGACGCGTGGACACGGCGCCTGCGGAGGCTGCAGCGGCGCGAGCGGCGGGGGCGCTGCGGGACGGCCTGAGCCAGCGCGCTGGGCGGGGACCGGGCGGGCCGCTGCTCCCACATCAAGGCACACGTTCATCCAGTGCATTCTCACCTGCCGAGGAGTCTTTGCTCACGTTGCGCGCGTCGCCATCTGGGCGCCCGCCCCGTGCCCGCCAGGTGTCTTCCTTGGTGCCTCACGCCTGGGCCCCGGAGAGTGTGACAGACTCAGCGACACCCTGCCCCCGGCACAGGGGCGTGTGATAGCCCCAAAGGGCTGCTTAGAGGCTCCTTGGACAGCTGTCATCCCTAGAGGACTTCTTGGTCCCCCTACCCCCACGCTGACTGCTCTCTCCAAGGAGCATCGTGATATCCATAGAAGGCTGTGAACCCCTTGTGATGCCAGGACCCCTCAGGGGTCTGAGAACATCCCAAAGGCCACAGTGACTCCCCCCACTCCGACGCTGAGATCCGCCAGACAGCGCTCTGACCTCCCCAAAAGGCAGTGTGGTCCCATGGGGCCCGGTGACCGGCAGAGGGCGCTGCGGCTCCTCCCCGCGAGGACGGTGCTTCTGTCCAACTCGGGGCGGTCTCGGGTCCCCACGTGGGTCCCGGTCTCTGTCTCTGCTGGTCGGGTGCCCGTGTCCCTGTCCCCAGCTGCGTCTCTGCCTGTGTCCCTCCTCTTTTTGGCCGGCTGTGTCCACGTCTCTGGTCTCCGTCCGCTGTCTTTCTCTGCCGCGTCTCGGAGCTTCGGCCTCAGGGCGCCTCAGCTCAGGTCCCGCCCCGGAGACCCCCTACGCCCCTTCGCCGCTGGCTCGGGACCGGACGTCGCGGACGCCCGGTCTGAGGTCCACGCGTGTCCCAGCCGGGCGACTCCGGCGGGCAGCCTTCCGGACTCCCGATGCGCGCGGCCCTGCTCTCGGTGGGGGACGCGCAGACCCCCGCCCACCTTGGTTCGCCCCCGGGGGGCCGCACGCGAACCCCCGCCACTACGCACAAGGACCGGTCCTCCGCCGGCGCATGCTCCCGCCTCCGCCTCCACCGCCGGGCGTCAGCGCGCATGCCCAGAACCAGCTGCGCCGAGACCCGCAGGCGCTCGGAGTGGGCGGTGGCGGCGCGCGCTCGGGGGCGGGGCCTCATGCGCGCGTGCGCAGAAGGGCCGGCCGCCGTCGCCCGGCGAGCTGAGGAGAAAGCGGCGCCCGGAGGTGGGTGCGCGGGTGGCGGGCGGCTGATGGCGGGCGTGGGTGTGACCGCCGGCCGCGGGGGCCGCGGGGTCTCCGACCCGGGCCGCTGTCACCGCAGCGGGATCGCCGGCGGGGTCGTGCTGGGGGAGGGGCGGGGGTCCCGGCCGCGCGCAGGGCGGGGGCTCCGGACACGGCGCAGCTGCGGCGGCCTGGCTGCCGGCGGGGGCGCGGCGTGGGGGCCGCGCAGCCTGACCCCTGGGCTGGGACGAGGCGTTGTCGGAAGCGGCTGTCTCTGTCTCTCTCTCCTCGGGGCGTTTTCCGTCCCTGCGGGTAGGAAATCCTCTTGTGGATCTGGCCACGGTTGCACCAGATATTCGGATACGTTCTGCCCGAGAAGACCCGCGGCCCCCGGGCAGTCGCTAGCCTCAGCCCTGTCCAGCGGCGCTCGCGCCGTGGCCGCCGTGCCGAGTGCAGCTCCCCTCCAGGCCGTGCCCCCCAGCCTCGAGGAAGCGCAGCCGGAGGGTAGACCGCTCCCCCCGCCTGGGAATGGGCTGCACGGGGCGGGGGCCGCGGCGGCCTGGCCACGGGTTTTCTTCGTGGTCGTGCTCAGTACGGAAACAGGAGCTGTGGGCCTCCTGGATTACCACTGGCTGGGCTGACGCTAAAGTCTAGAGGTGGTCTGAGAACCCTCTGTTTGTGTAGAGGTACGGCTGACTGACACGTTACCGACTGTGGTTGCCATGCTGCTGTTGCTCTTTCCCCAGTCTGTCTGCCTTTCCAGGACCGGTAGGAGTGCTGGAAGGGGATTTTCCTTATTTCGCTGTATGTTTGTCTGGGAGGTCAGCAGGCGACTTCCAGACAATTTGGAGAAGGACCCATAGCATTATTTAGCACGTGTTGCCATTTTCTCCACCTGAGGGCGAAGGCTCCATTTTTGCTTTCTATCCCCAGCACATAGTAGAGACCTGTAAATGTTTGCTCAGTGATATTGAAGACAGGTGGACAGGTTTTTTCATTTTAAGGGACACAGGCTGGAAGAAACCAACCCAGATAAGAAAAGATCAAGAAACCTCACAAAGGTTTCTTTCCCAGCTGGTGGTGCGACCTGTGCATGCGCTTTCTTTTATTCTGGTTGATCCGCATCTAATCTCCTCAGCACTCAGATAAAACCTTGCATGAAGTGCTTATTGGGTAGCGCGTGCTGTTTAGAAGCCTGTTTCTCTTGTGAACAGGGCTGGAACCACATCGCATTCATCTTTGCTTCCCGATTGTCCGGCATGGGGTGGGCTGGAGATTCTGTCTAAATGTTGTTGACATGGGGGCCGAGCCCGTGGCGCACTCGGTAGCGTGCTGCGCTAGGAGCGCGGCGACGCTCCCGCCGCGGGTTCGGATCCTATATAGGAATGACTGGTGCACTCACTGGTTGAGTGCCGGTCACGAAAAAAAAAAAAAATGTTGTTGACATGGATCAAGGCACTGTTGTCAGAACAATGGATGTGAATTAGTGCAGTGGCTTTCAAATAGATTAAGAGCGACCTTCTGGGGGTACAGAAATAATCTAGTGATCTAGGCAGGGTTTTCAGAACACTAATAGAATTCACCCCTGGGATCTGCAAGTTCACCTGCAGGTAGACCTTGCTAGCTCTTGCTGACCACACCTGCCACGACTGTCCAGCAGGTTCGAGTGACCTTGGGCATGCGGTGTTGCTCCTAGTTCTCATTACAGATTGAGCCAACCTCAGAAGACATATTTAAGTGTTTGCCTTTAGATGGTTTCTGGTTTAAGGATGATGAAGCAGGTTGTAAAAAAGCACTTAACATTTACCCTGTTCAATGTTTTACCTGTTTGAGCATACCTTTTCTGTTATGACAACTCTAAATGGAAGAAAGAAGCCATTTCAGTGGCTGTTTCGAAGCAGCAACTTCAGCAGCTGTTTCAAACATCACCTTCCAAATGGAGATAATATCAAAGAAACAAAACCTCGGGTTTTTTACTGAGAACCAACTTGAATTCATTATTCAGTGATTTCTCTATTTTTTGAACATGAGTTTATTGAATTCATGCTTGTGTGGGGAGGGACTATGCTAAATTCTGCGGATACAGTGTTGAGTATGACTTGGTCTCTGCCCTCAAGGAGCTTCCAGTACAGTGAAGGGATGGATGAGGTGGACAGAGCTCACTATGGCACAAATGCATGGCATCTGGCTGGACTGTGCTGGGGCTGGGGCTCTGAGAAGGACTTGAGCTTCATTGTGGAGATTGATCAGGAGTGGCATGACAAAGTGAGGGAAAGAACCTTCTGGGCAAAGGGACAGCATGTGTGAAGTAACAAGGACCTAGTTCTGGTCTGCCAGCTGTTGGGAGAGGGCAGTGGGTAGCCACAGGTGGCTCGAGTGGAGAGAGGGAGATGAGGTAGGGAGCTAGGCTGGCAGCACACTGGGGAAGGCCTGGAGTACCAGGCCCAAGAATTTGAATTTTCTCACCCTGAGAGTGGTGGGAAGCCACCAAGGGATCTTGGGTTTGAGAGTGACCTGATCAGATTCATGCCTTCCCAGGACAAGTGGGCCACGGTGACCAGGAGAGGCTGAAGGCTGCAATGAGGCTGGGACTGGTTGAGAGACGTAAGGCCAGAAGGAGAGCAAGACTGAGATAAGTGGCTGCCAGGATGAAGGACTTTTGGGAACAGTTCACGATTTGGGTGTCTGGCAGCTGGTAGTGCCATGCCCCACACATAGTGTGTGGGAAGGGCGCAGACTTGGGAAGGGTCATGACTTTTGACTTGGAGTGCTGGCTTGGGAGCTGGTAAGACACCCAAGCAGTGGGTAGATACAGGTTGGTCTGGAGCCAAGGAGCACATGCTGGGCTAGAGCATGTTTCGGGGACTCGCTCCTGTGCTGGGTTCAAGCTGGGGAGTGGGTTGGATCTTTCCAGGAGAGTGGATAGAGTGAGAAAGAGAAGACTGAACCCTGCAGACTCCTAATATTATGTCCTTAAAACAAAGTAAATAAGGTAATATGGTCTGGTGAGTTAACTCGGTTAGAGTGCACCTTATAACCCAAGGTCAGGGGTCTGAATCCTGGTACCGGCCAGACTCAAAAAAAAGTAACACAAGGCCAGTTAGACCCATTGTCTTTTGGGAGGATGGGGTCAAAGTAGTGGGATTCAATTTCTATCTCAGACTCAGTTTGCTTATTAGAGTAAAGGGTGGAATGTAAGATACTAAAGGTGTAAACTCACTTGGTTCCAGTGTCCTCTTAGGGACCTTCATTTCTCAATTTGCCTGTTGGGAAACCTCCAGATTGGGTGTCACTCATCTCAAATGGTCGGTCCTCTGAGAGGATTCTTACAATTAGAACTCTGGAACAAAGCCTCCCCAGCCCCAGAGATCCAAAGTTTCAGAATTCTCAGGGTCCTGCACTGTTCTTCCAGGACCCCACTTTCCATGTGGTATGTTAGCATTAGAGCAGCAGGAATCTACTGAGGTTACAGAGGTCAAATGTGTGGTGCCCCTCCACAGTCTTCCTCCCACACTTGGGCTGCATGGGTGAGGGTGGGGAAAGGCTGATATTGCAAAAGGAACCCCTATCTGCCCACAGCTGGCTCATGGTTCCCACACGGCTGGCCAATCCTGTGGATAAGTTTGTGAGCTGTTAACTTGGTTTTTGATAGCACCTGCTCATGTAGGGGCTGTGGCTGCTCGGCCTCAGAGATCTCAGTCAGGGATTGTGTGTAAGCGTTGATGGTCTCCCCCATCCTACCTGGTGTGTGCTCTTCTTTTACAAGCGATTGAGAACACACTGCTGAGGACTTGGACTGTTGCCCATAATCTGAAACTGTGTGCCTACCTGATTGTTACATAATTTTCTTTTTCTTTTCATTTTAAAAATGACTGGTTAGAGGATCTTAACCCTTGACTTGGTGGTTTTTTTTTTTTTTTGGACTGGTAAGGGGATTGCAACCCTCAGCACAGTGTTGTCTGCACCACGCTCAGCCAGTGAGTGCATCAGCCATCCCTATATAGGATCCGAACCTGTGGCCTCGGTGCTACCAGCGCCGCACTCTCTCTCCCGAGTGAACCATGGGCCGGCCATGATTGTTATACAATTTTAACTGGATGTCACACACACTCAGATTATTTATCAATAGGCGATTCTGTTACCAATAAAAGCCCCCAGGTTGACTGGGTAGTGTTCTTGATGTAACTCCTTACTTGGGTCCTGCCAAATACTCCCGTCTGCTCTGTCCCTTCAGCCTTTCCTGAGTCGTTTTGCCTTCATTCTCTAATTATCTTCCATGATTCCTTTCCCAGCACGGGTCCTTCTAGCCTTCATGTCTTGGTAGACCTGTGGGCCTTTAGAAGGTTCGAGGTGTAGACTTAACTCCTCCTGCTCTGGTGTCCTTCCCTTTCTTCCTGGGCTGTCCCCTCCCCACTCCCAGTACACAGAGGCACCTTTCTCGGCAGTCTGGTGAATCCCAGGCCTCTGTCTGAGGCCCTTTGGCTTCTTGGAGCTCATAAGGCTGTACTATAGAACTATCTCTTAATCTGAGCCCTGAGACATGCTCACTGGCCTGTGCTCTCACTGAGCTGAATGCTCCCAGACTCTGAATGGGCTCTGGTCTAGGTGGCCCTATCCTCTGCCCATGCTATCTGCCACTCCCTAGTGTTAAGGCCTCCTTGCCCTTCAAGACCCAGCTGAGGCAGGCACTGGCTCCAGGAAGCCTTCCCTGAGCCATCTTTCGTCATGGGCTGGGGGCCCAGATACGCTGTGCTTTCCTGTCTTAGCCCCTGCACCTTGAATTGGCGTGGTCAGAACACCTGTCCTGAGCCAGGGCCCATGGAGAACTGGCATTCAGGAAGCGTGTCTTGAATGCCTGTTAAAATGATTAAGCCTGCAGGACTCCATCCTGGCTGGCTCTCTTGTTAGGTCTGAAGATACTTGAGGGGAACCTGCTATGTGTCTGGCCTTTCAAGGCACATTTGTCACAGGCAACTTGCTTGGAACTCAGACCAGTCAAAATTCTAGTGCTGGGCTGGCTGGTTAGCTCACTTGGGAGAGTGTGGTGCTGGTAACACCAAGGTCACAGGTTCAGATCCCTGTATTGGCCAGCTGCCAAAAGAAAAAAAATCTAGTGCTGCTGACTGCTGAGTTCTCATTCTGTGCCCTGAGGGGTGTTTTCCCAGACCGGCTATTGGGAGGACTCTTTGAGCTCAGGAGATAAAGATCCTGAATTAGTAGAGCCCCAGATCAGCCTGGTGGAAAGGCCTTGTGCCTAAGGAAGGGACACAATGAACTGTTTTGAGTGGCTAGCCAGGGTTGAGACTCAGACCGCCCTGCTCAGGATCCCATGTGGTAGGCTCTGGTGCCACTGTTATGACCTACATTTGAACTTCCAATCAGCGGTAGGCAGGCGGGCTGGCCAGCTGGCCCGGGATGCTGTGACTAACACTTCATTAATGGTTACACCCCTGTTGTACCTGGCACGTGCCTTCCATTGTGTGACACCAGCAAAAGGCCCACTATCAAGTTCCCTGGTAACCAGCCCCTTGGTAGTCATTGTGGAATGCCAATCACCACTAATATTTGAAAAAATTCCCATGCTCTGCTTCAGGGCTGAGGCCAAGCACACCTCACCTTCCTGTCATGTAAAGATGCCTGCCAGGAAGGTCACATGCCCAGTACAAGTTGGCTAATGTTCCCTGTTGTTATTTGGCCTTCGAAATTAAATGATCATCATGGGCCCAAGTGGTTTGCAATTTTTGTGAGTCTCTGCTGTTTCCTTCTCTTGTTTCCTCCTTCCCAGGGTACCAGCCATAGTGTGAGACTCTTGAGTGCAGGAGTCACAGTCTAGGAGGAGAGCTGAATGTATAAGCAGCTCACAACAGTGTGCCAGGGTAAAAACAGATTTGGATAAGGAGGTGTGGGGCTCCGTGAGGGCTCAACCCTGCCTGGGAGGTCGAGGAAGGACCTGCAGAGGAAGGGGTCACTGGAGAGGAGAAAGGGGATGAGGGGACAGCTGTCTCCTGCCTCTCCTCCCTGACAGTGACATTCCTGAGTGTAGTGTGGGGACTGCAGTTGGCACTGTGTGGTCAGGGCTTCTGAAGCTGCCATTGGAGGAGGAGGGAGGGGCTGGATTGTGAAGGGCAGGAGACCAGGAAAGAATTTCCTTTCCTGGAAAGAGAAGAGAGTAGTGGCTGGGTGCAGCCCTGGGGTCAGAGCTGAGTTGCTTTGGAGTCACGTGGAGTGTGAGTGTCATGAGACGTTCAGGAGACACCTGGGAAGCACCTGTTGGAGGTACAGGACTTGATCTAACAAGAAGATTTTAGGCTGAGAAGAGGGTAGACTCCTGCAAAGACAATGTGAAGAGACAGGTGGAGGGACAGGTGAATTGGCAGCTGGAGAGGTAAGGAGACCAAGCAGAGGTGGCTGAGGGAGTGTGTGTTGTGCTTCAGGGAGGCAAGTGAGATAAGGGCCCAAAGGTGTCCGTTAGATTTGGCAGCCAGGCCTTGAAGGCGCGATGGTGGGAGGGTTGGGTGGGAGCCGGCTGCAGCCCATCTTGACAGCAGCTTGACTCCAGAGGAGGAGAAAGGGAGGAGAGGCAGAGCTGGAGCGGAGCCTCAGTTCTCTGGTTTGCTCTGTTTGGGGCCTGTAACAGCAGAGAGGGAGCACTGAAGATATGGGGTGTCAGGGTCCTCAGATCCATGCCTGTTGCGGTGGCGGGATGCTGGCCGGGTAGGAGGGGAAGCTCCCTCCTGACACCCCCCTTTCTTGGGGATGAGTGGGAGGGGGAAGCTGTGAGCCAGTGCCCTGGAAATAGGAGGCCTGTCAGGTGGCACCGAGGGCCAGGTGAGCAGGGTGGCAGGATTTTTCCCCCCTCTGTAGCTCACGTGCAGGTGCAGAGAAGCATGCCTCAGGCTGGCTTCCTAGAGTGGTTTTCCCAGGTGTCAGTGTGACTCACCTAGGCTGAGCCAGCCAGGGGGGGGAATGCCAAGGGGGGGGCTGGCAGAGGAGGGGAGAGGCGGTCACAGCCCCGGGTGGGAGTAGGGCAGTGAGGAGCTCTATGACAGGGGTCACAAAAGGGAGAGATCATGAACATGTGACCTTGGATGGAGTGGCTTCCTGGTATGACCAGGGTGTGGATAAGAGGTGAAGATGGGAAGCCAGGGAGCTTTGAGCCAGGGCTGCCTCTTTGGCCGTCAAGTGATGGCAGCACAGAGAGGAAGGCCATGAGCCAGAGAGGGAGGGGGGCGGCATCCTGGGCAGGGTGGGCCCCCACCCCACGTGCAGTGGACACCAGCTAGCCAGCCTACCCCTCAGATTCCCCCTCCCACCATTCCCACCTTGTTGTCCCCTTGACTGAGTGTTTCTGACAGCTCCTGCCTCTGCATCCACCCTCCAGGCTGTCACCAGACACAGCTTTCTGGAATAAAGGCTTGATCATGTTTCTTCACCCCAGTAGTCTGGGGCGAAGACCTTTGTGATTTGGCTCTCTCAACCCTGCTTTAGAGATGCTCCCAGGGGAGTTAGCTGCTCGTAGTCACCTGAACACGGCAGGTCTTATATTTCCCTGCTGTTGTGTGTGCTGGTCCTGCACCTGGAAATCCTGCCCCCACTTCCATTTGCCCTCCAAACCCCAGCATCATGTCATCACTTCCAAGAAGGGCTTCTGGAACCTCCACCAGCACCCCAGGATGTGGTGTGATCATCACTGTCTGTTATCTCTCTACCTTTTCATGTGTCTGCAAATCTGTTTTCCAACTGTACTGCCAGGTGTCTTATTTCTGTATTTGCTGTACCTAGCTCAGTGCCAGGGACCTGGTAGGCACTCAAAAGAAGGTTCCGGAAAGAAAAGATATGTGGGCTGGCTGGTTAGCTCAGTAGGTTAGTGTGTGGTGCCAATAACACTGGGGTCCAGGGTTCAATCCCTGTACTGGCCAGCCGCCAAGAAAAAAATAATGGATATTGCTGGGTGGACAGATGAGTCCGGTGGCCCCTCCCATCAAGGCCCACCCTGTGCTGGGTTCCAGGGCCTGGGTCTGGGATGGGGATTTGCGTCTACACACTGAGCCTCTGCCCAGGATTCTCAACAGTGTCCTGAAGTTGTTTGTGTCTCTGAGGCATCTAGTGGATTCTTGGGGGACGGATTAAGTGTTTCCCTGGCCTCTCCCCAGTGGGTGGGTGGGAGGACTGGGCCCCTCATGAGGAAATCAGACTTGACCTGGACTTGAGAGGAAGGTTCCTGTGACGGGAGGAGGCGTCCTCCTCACCTGCAGTTGATCCCCTCAGCACCCAGGCCCCATCCTCTAGCTGTCCAGTGTGTTCCCCCAGCCTTTTCATTCTTCCTCCTCCGCCTGGCTGGTCTCCCACCCCTCGCCTCCCTCACCTTTTCTCCTAGCACCTACCCTCTGTGAGTCTCCAGCCCAGATGCCCTTCCACACTCTGTCCTGCCTGCCCACCAGGTGCCACCACCCAGATGCCCCACAGGCTGAGCCGCACTCTCAGCTGCACAAACACACCCTCCACCACTGTTCCCTCGCCTGGCCCAGGGTGTCCCTGGCACCCTGGGCATCTCTTTATTGGACAGCAAACACGTCAAGTGGTAATTGTGTCTTCCCTCCTCCCTAGACTCGCACACCCTGGGGCTAGAATGGGACTGAGTCACCTGTGTAGCCTGCCCTGGCTCGGCAGTTGTGTGTCAGTGCCAAGTAGATGTGGAGGGATTGGTTGGCTGTGCTGTGTGTCCTTAGCTTTTCTGTAGCTGCCACCTCCCTGGGACCCGTGGCCTATTTCTCTCTCATGCCCAGAGCATTTAGCAGGGTCGAGGGGCCTCCATAGACATGAGAATGTTTGAATTCCATTAGGAGAGCTGCCTGTGAGGAGCATGCATGTCTCCATCTTGTGAAAGTCCTTGGGCCAGAGTGCCTTGCTGCCCCTCCTTTCTGTTTCTTGTTGTCACCCATTGGCTGGGCATTGAGGCTCCCCGCAAGCTCAGGGCTGGAGCCTCCACCACAGATCCTCCCCACTCTTCATTCCCAGTCCCCTCCTGGGAACCGGATACAGGGGTTGCTCTGACTGGGGAGGAAGAGCTCAGACAACAGCCGCCGATGCCCGTGCCCTTTTCTGTAGCCCAGTGACTAAGGCCCAGCCAGGCAGTGCCTGGGCCCCACCCCATTAGTGTGTTGCTGGGACTGGGAGCGGTTCCTGTGGACAGGGTGGGTGTGCTGGTCACACCTGCGCCCGGCTCTTCAGAACGGAGTCCTACCGAATGCCGACTTCCCTGTGGATAGGGTTGCCTCTTGCCTTGTGGGGCCACCGTCAGCCCTTGGATAGCCCTTGGGTACGTATGTGGCCCCCTCCGGGTGCGGTGGGCCTTGCCTGGGAAATGCAGCACTGTGGGGCCAACAGGGCTCTACCTGCAACCTGAGCTGCTGTGGCATTGCCTGAGAAGCATTTACATGGATGCTGGCACTCGAAGCTCCAAAATGGACCTGTATGGGCCGGAATTCTCTGTTCAGGGCTTGCCCCTCTGCACCCAGAGTCCTTGGGTGGCTTAGTCTCTGTCCCCACTGTCAGGCCGCTCTGGTGGAATCCACTGCTAAGCAGCCTTTTGGGTTCACCCCACCTTCCCACCCTCCCTGATTCATCTAAGTCCTCCCCGCCCCCCCATACCCCATCTGGACTCTGCTCGCCTTTCTCCCTGGCTCTTCCACACCAGTCCTTCCTTCTCCACAGCCACCAGAGGGATTTTTCTAAATGCAGATCTGATTGCATCACTTTTGCTTAGACTCTTTTCCTGCCCCTCATGTGGGATGCCTGCCTCTCATCCCACCCGCTGCCCCTCAGCACTGCCTGCCCGAGGTCCCCAACTTGCCATTGCCCATTCTTGCCTCTGTGCCTTTCCTTCCGTGGGTGTACATCCCCACCCCTACACCAGACCAACCCCATCCCTACACCAGACCAACCCCATCCCTCTAGACCTGGGGACCATTGCCCCACCTGCAGCATGTGTGCAGGGTCCACGCTGCCCCAGCACTCGGTGAGTGCTGTGGTCATTGCACTCTAGAGTGGTCTTTTACTCTGTCTTAACCTCAGTCCCAGACCTGACGCAGAACAGGCTGCTCAATAGAGGGTGGTTGAATGAGTGAAAGTTTAGAGCCAGGGGAGCCGTGATTGTGCACTGGCTCCTTCTGTCCTGTGACTTGGGGACCAGGTAAGGGGGCCAGGAAGGGAGGCTCATTGCCCAGTGTTGGCAGGTTTTAAAATGTAATCACCAAAACTAAATATGTGGTTATGTTTTTGTCACATGAAAGAGAGTTTGTTTTCAAATGCAGCTGTGCCCCACTTAAGAGGTGAGGACTGCAGAGGTCTCGTGACTCAGCAGGCCCTGAAGCAGTGTTTTGGGACAGGGCTTGGCATGGAGAAGCCAGTCCTGAACTTGCTGAGGATGGAACTGGGGTTGGGCTGAGGTCAGGTGGCCTGTGCCTTGAAGGGGAATGGTGATGCATGGAAGAGGGTCCAGTGCACTAGCGGGTCTTCAGGTGTACTTTGGAGTTCAACAGACCATGGTTGGCCCTCCCTGTGCCTCGACCCTCTGGTACTCTCTGGATCCCAGTTTCCTTGTCTATAAAGTGGAGCAAGCACCTGCACCAATGGGCCGTCCTCGGGATTAAATGAGATGGAATGGGAAGCTGAATTGCGGGCAGCCAGCAGCTGTGGGGCTTGTGTTCCATGACCCTGAGGATGGGGTGAGGGTGGGGTCTCCTTGAGCAGGGGGTGCCAGCTGCCTGTTCCTGGGAATCTCCTTCCTGCACTGTCTGCAGTGAGGCCTGTTCCTTCTCCCATGTCCACTTCCTTCCACCCTGGGACTGGCCTGGGCATTGACCCACCTGGACCATCACTTCCCAGGAGTTCCTGAACATCTGCCTTGTGCCAGGCCCAGGACCCTGAGGAGCAATAAGGATGAGAATGCCTTCAGGATGTCTGAGCTACAGAGTGCTTTCTGTAAACAATCTTGGTTAATCCTCGCAACAAAAGCATAAGTTGGATCACATCCCTTCCCGGCTTCCCACAGGCCTTAGAATAAAACCCAAACTCCTCCCGTGCATGATCCAGCCCCTGCGGGTCTGTCTGCAGCTCCCTGTGCTCTGGCCACCCCTGCGATCTGGCCTTTCTCTGGAACACGGCAGGCCTGCTCCTGCCTTGGAGCCTTTGCACTTGCTCTTCTCCGTGTCTCAGCTCTTTGCTGGCGCTTGCTTCCCATCGGTTTGGCTCACATGTCATCTTTTGGGAGAGGTCTGCCCTGAGGACCCTCAATAGACATGCTGTGCTGTGTGGAGTCCCCACCATCTGAAGTTATCACTGTCTGTAATTCTTGTGTCTAACAGGGTGTCGAGTGGAACTTTTCCTATTTTCCTGGAATTGCAGGCTAGGCCCAAAGCTGAGGACAAAAGACACAGAGTGCTTCCCCACATTTTAGAGTCAGGGAGCTATAGGCACCTGGGGAAGACCTGGAGTTGCTGTCTTGGAGAACTAGCTCTGCCCCCACCCCCCTTCCTCTGCAGTGAACTTGAGGTGGGGGGCTTTAGGTGTGTGCAGTGTTTGTGATGAAAAATTATTCCCTCCCTCGTCTCCTGAGGCCAGGGGAAAATAGTTTACCAAGAGAACCGTCTACAACTGGAGGCACCTGTGCAGGCCCTCCTGGCTCCTGTGTGGCTGACAGGCTGGCTGTCTGCCCTGGCTGCAGGGGGCAGAGAGAGGGATGTACTGTTTGTGGTATGTCACCCTGAGGTCACCTGCTTGCCATCCAGTGAGCCCAGAGTAAGAGCTTAGCCCATAGGTGTTGCTTGGGGACTGATAACCTGTGAGGAGGTGGGTATGATTTATTGTTCCATTTTACAGACAAGGCAGCTGCAGTTTGGGGAAGATGTGTGGCTTGTCCAAGGTTCAAGAAAACAAGTGGCAAAGCTGGCCTTTGAGCCCAGGCCTGTCTGACTTCAAATCTGGGTTGTTTCCCATGCTAGCTCCTGCCTCCCTTCACTCTCCCTGACTGTCTGGGCAGGACAAGGAGGTGGCCTCTGTCTCTACGCATGGCACCTCTGACAGGAGCTGGGGGACTGTGGAAAACAGAGGAAGGTGTGTTTGCTGCGTGGGAACAGGTGTGGCTTATAATGTTGTCTGGCAGCAGCAAACAACAGGTGGACTAACAGAGAGTCCTGCCGCTGTAAAAAACCCAAGGAGGCTCATGCCCATTCTTTCTTGTTTTTGATCAGTTTCTGCCCTCCCTTACTTCCCCATCCCAATGACCAGTTTAAAACATCTTAACTCAGTTGTAAATGTGTGTGTGTCAATGCAAAAGGAGGTTTTGAAGGGTACACAACAAAATGTTAATGGTAATTATCTTTAGATAGAAGGGGGAGTGAGATTAGAAGGAATAAAATAAACAGAACTCTAAATTTTTACAATATGATTTGATATTTTACTTTTTTGTGATTATGCATTTATATACATATCAATTGTGTAATAAAAAATCGTTTTACAGCCAGCTGCCAAAACCAAAAAAAAAAAAATTTTTTTCAAACCTAAGGAACCAACTTGGACCTGGTTTCTACAGATGTTTTAAGGAAATCATTACAAGCCTTGTTTGCTCAGCCCCAGAAACATCATGCTATCCCAGGGGGTTCCTTCAGGGTCTTCTACACATGTCCTTGCCTCGGGTGTCCCTCTGAATCCAGCGTGTCCCTGGACCACTTGCTGCAGCAAACACAACTCTGGGTCTGCTTCTCCCTGAATGAACTTTGCAAGGTGCAATAATCACTTTTGGAGTTTCCAGTTTAATATTCAACCTGAATCTGCAGCCAGTTGAGTTCTGCCCGGTTCCTGTTCTGTTTGTAAACATGTTTATTGCCCTGAGAAGGAGCTGGATGGGCTAGACAGGATGGACCTGGGGTCACTCCTTAGCTTACTGGGCTCAGAGACTAGAATGTAGGATTTAAAACACTGTAGATAACATACACGTGGAAGATTGTGCAGTATGGCCTTGTCCTGGCTGCGGGATGCGAACTGGCCTTGAGAACCAAGGAAGAGGGAACCCTCACTGCTTTCCCTTCCAGGACAAAGCAAACCAGTCACCTGCCTTAGAGTTCCTTCTGAGGAGGAAGGTACCAGCCCTAGCAGCACGCCTGGTCCTGCAGTGTGCAAGGCTTTTTTAGCGGGACATATTAAAATCAATTTAGTATGATTTTAATGTTTTTGTCAAAAAACCTTGTTTTAATTAATGTTTTCTATGGGGAAGACCCTGTAAAAACAGTTTCAATGGGTATGTACCCAAAAGAATTGAAAGCAGGGGTTCAGATACTTGTACACCCATAGCAGCTTTATTCACAGTAGCCACGGAAATTCTTATACTGGCCAGCCACCCCTCCGCCCCCCAAAAAAGGAATGAAAGTCTGACACTTGAAGGCATTATGTTAAGTGAAAAAATCCAGTCACAAAAGGACATATACTGTCTGATTCCACTTATATAAGGTGCCTGGGATCGTCACATTCATAGAAACAGAAAGTAGCATGGTTTTGTCAGGGGCGGGGGAAATGGGGGACTAGTGTTTAATGGGGGCAAAGAGTTTCAGTTTGAGAAGATGGAAAAGTTTTAGCGATGGTGGGGATGGTTGTATAGTAGTGCGAATGTACTTAATGCCACTGAATTGTGCACTTAAAAATGGCTAAAATGGTAAATTACGACATGTTTATTTTACCCCGCAGAATAAAGCACAGTACCAAGATGCTTTCTCTTCTTTATTTTGGTGGCTGGCTGTTATGGGGATCTAAACCCTGGATTTTGGTATTATCAGCATCGTGAGCTAACCTGCCAGCCCACTCAAGGTGTTTTCTCAAGACACTGTCTCACACATGTAGGTTTTACATTATAATTCCTTACTTTTCACTCAGTTTTTTAAAGTAGTATTTGATTTTTCTATTTTTAGATGAATGTTCTAGATGTAAGAGAAACTGGAATGGTCTGATCAATTACCAGAACTCACTGAAGCTGATACTGGTTTGTCTCTGGATATTTGAACCTCTCCAGGCGGAAAGGTTAGTCTGGGCCGAGTCTGTGGCGCACTCGGGAGAGTGCGGCGCTGGGAGCGCAGCGACGCTCCCGCCGCGGGTTCGGATCCTACATAGGGATGGCCGGTGCGCTCACTGGCTGAGTGCCAGTCACGAAAAAGACAAAAAAAAAAAAAAAAAAAAAGGAAAGGTTAGTCTGATGTGTGGGTGAATATTATGCACTTTTGTGCCCAGGACAGTAGCCTTTGGCAAAGGCAGATGTGAAATTGCATATCCAAAGCAGCAGACTTACGTCTTGCTACCTGTGTGCAGCAGCCTGTTACCTAGGGTTGCAGCACATCTTACCCATTTTTATATGCCTGCTTGCGTCTCAAAAGTTGCCCATCATGGAGAGACAACAACAAATCCCAATACTTCTGGCTCCTTTGGACCCAGGAGTGTCTAATGTTGAAGCTGCGACACCTCTGTTTATTTCTCAACTCTCCCTCTTTAACCACGTTTGCTCCCCACCAGTGCCGCTCTCTGGAGTTTCCTGCCTGAAACTTCACTTTCAAGCTGGCAATGTTAGAAAGTTAAGAGCTAGCTTCAGAATTTCAATCCAGGCACAGTGGGACAGAGTAGGCATGTGTTTTCCTCATGAAACACAGCTGGTTAAAGGGCTGCAGCCACCAATTTGATCAATGGGACCTTTGTGACTGGCGGCTCCTTGTCAAAAGGTCCCTAGGCTGCAGGGTGGCGTTTGGGAGCCTGGGGTGGACCCCTCCCCTGCCCAGCAGAGAGTCTTCAGCAGGCCCAGGCTCTTGAAGCCCTTTGGGGATTTCTGTCTCTCGCCTCTCGTTACTCAGAACCTGTGTGGCCATTACAGGAACTTCATCAGCTCCAGAGTTCATAATGACTTCTTAGAACAGTCAGCTTATCTTAAACAGAAGCCCTTCTCTAATACTTAATAGAAAGATTAAAATAAAAATGTTGTCCTTTAAAATGTGAACCATCAAACACGTGTACTAAACATGTTTTTTTACAGGGTGCGGGATGATATACAGGTTAGCAGCAAACCAGTGGAGAGGAGGCTGCAGGATTTAGCTGCTCTTTGCTCCCCTCCTAGCAGCCTGGGGCCCTCCTCCTGGGCATACGGGGCACGATGGACTCCCCAGGATACAACTGCTTTGTAGACAGAGAGAAGATGGACGCTGCTATTCAGGACCTGGGGCCAAAGGAGCTGAGCTGCATGGAGCTGCAGGAGTTGAAGCAGCTGGCCCGCCAGGGCCACTGGGCTCATAGCTACACCCTGCGGGGAAAGGTGTACCAACGCCTGATCCGGGACATCCCCTGCCGCACTGTCACACCCGATGCCAGCGTGTACAGTGACATTGTGGGCAAGGTTGTGGGCAAGCACAGCGGCGGCAGCCTGCCCTTGCCCGAGTTTGTGGACAGCACGCAGGTGCCCAGCTACTGCCTGAATGCCCGGGGCGAGGGCGCTGTGCGCAAGGTCCTCCTGTGCATTGCCAACCAATTCCCCGACATCTCCTTCTGCCCTGCCCTGCCAGCTGTGGTGGCCCTGCTGCTGCACTACAGCATTGACGAGGCTGAGTGCTTCGAGAAGGCCTGCCGCATCCTGGCCTGCAATGACCCCAGCAAGAAGCTGATCGACCAGAGCTTCCTGGCCTTCGAGTCTTCCTGCATGACCTTCGGGGACCTGGTCAACAAGTACTGCCAGGCAGCCCACAAGCTGATGGTGGCCGTGTCGGAGGACGTCCTGCAGGTGTACTCAGACTGGCAGCGCTGGCTGTTTGGGGAACTTCCCCTCAACTACTTCTCCCGCGTCTTCGATGTCTTCCTGGTGGAAGGTTACAAGGTATTATACCGTGTGGCTCTGGCAATCCTCAAGTTCTTCCACAAGGTGAGGGCAGGGCAGCCCCTTGAGTCAGACAATGTGAGGCAGGACATCCGCATGTTTGTCAAGGACATCGCCAAGACGGTATCCCCCGAGAAGCTGCTAGAGAAAGCATTCGCCATCCGCCTCTTCTCCCGCAAGGAGATCCAGCTCCTGCAGATGGCCAATGAGAAAGCTCTGCTGCAGAAGGGCATCACTGTCAAGCAGAAGAGGTAGGCAGGCAGGGGCCCTGGTAAGCAGTGTGTGGCTTGCGTAAAAGTGGGCATCTCTGGGGGCATGCATCCTGGGGATTTGTCAGCCTCTTGGTCTGCCTCTGGCCATCTGTCTAGACATCCACTGTCCATGTGTGGGTAGAAAGACACTAGAGGCTGGCCGGATAGCTCAGTTGGTTAGAGCGCAGTGTTTGGGTCAAGAATTCAGATCCTTGTACTGACCAGCTGCAAAAAAAAAAAAAAAAAGTAGAAAGACACTGGAAAGCAGGAAAGGCCTTCCTGGTTATAGCCATGGGCCAGAGTCATCAGGTTCCATCCTCAGGGACTGAGACCCACAGCTGAGATGGAAGCTAGACACCAAGCATGGGTCAGAAGGCCCGGCAGGGCCAGGCTCGCCTCCCAGGGCACTGCAGAGTAGCCCCTGCGCCTTCCTCTAGCTCCAGGCTCCAGGGCTGGTTGTGGTCATAGCTGCCGGAAACAGCCTTCCTGCCCTGAGTGCAGCCCCTGGAGAGCAGGGTTGGGAAGGGTTGTGGTGTCCTGTGGCTGTGATTGTGCCCTACCTAGGCGTGGCCTATTGGTACCGAGTCCTCTGTCTCCTGGGCCAAGGAAAGCACAACTGGGGATTCCTCCTCACTACTAACCTTTCCTTGTCTGTTTTGTTTTTCTTCTCCATGTCTGTTGCTTCCTCCTGTTTTTCAGTGTTTCGCTTTCTAAAAGGTAGGTCTGAAACCATGTCTCACACCTGGCACCTGTCTTTCTGCCTGGCTGTCTGTGGCCGGCTGCTTGCTGCTTCCCAGAGCCTGCTGGCTCTCATGGCCTGGCTTCAGCAGTGCTGCCTGTGCCTCACTGACGTCTGTCTGTCTGTCTGCCTGCCTGTGCTTGGCTGGCCCTGAAGCCCTGTCTTGCCAGAGCTGACTTGATTTCTGTCCTAATATTTTAGAGAAAAGCTGCTTTTGTGCTCCCAAGGCTGAGTGCTCTCTCCTCTGTAATGGTGTGGGAGGCATGGCTCCTGGGGATAGCTCCACCCTGTTCCTTCTGTCAGTGTCTAGAACCAGGATCTAAACCTGGCTGGATAGGTGAGAAGTTCCCTCCAGGCTTGGTTCCAAAGAGAGGCTCTGGGGCACACCTCAGGGTGGGGAGTGGTCAGGGCCCTGGTCCCCGAAGACTCTGACCTTTCCCTGCTCTCCCCAGGCAGTTCGTGCACTTGGCTGTCCACGCCGAGAACTTCTGCTCAGAGATTGTCAGTGTGAAGGAGATGAGAGACATCTGGTCCTGGGTCCCTGAGCGGTTCGCCCTCTGTCAGCCCCTCCTGCTCTTCTCCTCGGGACAGCATGGGTACAGCCTGACCAGGTAGTGCTGCGGGAGGCTGCATGGTGCTGGAGGGGCTGGGGGAGCTCTGGAGTTTGTGTCCTGCTCGCCACTTCCAAGAGGTCACAGTCATGGCTGGATATGGGCCTTGGAACCTGGGCCCCTGGCAAGGCCCCGCCTCTTCCTGTGGGGCCCAAATCAGGAGCCCCTTTTCTGGGCTTCTGTCATTCCCAGGCCACCCAGACTCTGGGGGTCTTTGCTGTGCATGCCACAGCTGGGGGCCCTGTGTAGGCATCACGAAGACTTTCAAGAGACAGACTTCCCACCTCAGGAGCTTTCAGAATTATTAGGGGAACCCTATGGGGGCGACAGGGACTGGCTTCGCTCACTCCCTTCCCTCTACCATGTGGCCACACAGCCTGGCCCCACATGGGGTTGTATCTGTGCTGGCCCCAGCCAGATGACTCTTGACCAGCCATCCCCTGCATTCTGGCAGGGGGCCCCCCAGGGCACCCTGCTTCCTGAGGCGGCTCCGCCAGGCGCAGCTCCCTTGAGCCTCAGACAGCTGGTGACCCAGCAGCAGTGATGCAGGCGGAGCTGGCCCAGCCCCCACCTGGGCACTGTCTGCAGCCCTGCAAGCGTTCTGGCATAACTAGAGCTGCTTCACCTACCCACTCCCACCCCTGCCAGGGGCACCAGCCAAGCTCTGGGTGCCACGTTGGCAGCCTCGGGCTTCCCATGTAGCCCGGCTCCCCACGGCAAGCTCCTAGGACATGCTGAGCTCTCTGACAGTGGGGACTTGTTCCTCTGGTTTTTGCTTCCCTGTAACATCTGGCACTCACCAGCCTATTGGGGGCCGTCTGGTGCAAGGCTTCTCTCCTGAGTCGTACCAGGGTCCCGGGACAGCTGAGGAGGGCCAGGGAAGAAAAGTGCTTGGGTGAGGGCGTGGTCAGGGTCTCGGCCACTGTGTCTGGTCTCTGGGAAGAAAGCCCGTTCCTAGGCCTCTCCACCACCACCTGGCCTGGGTTGAGGGTCTGCGAGGCTGGTGAGAGGCAGCAGGGGAGGGTGTGCAGGCGGCTGCTGCTGTTGGGGCTTGCACATGTGCTCTCTCTGCCTCTAGGTTTTACTTCCAGTGTGAAGGACACGAGCCCACCCTCCTGCTCATCAAGACCACGCAGAAGGAGGTGAGGAGAGACCTGAGGGAGCCAGGGTCCCGCCTTTCATGAGCTCTGGGGAGTCTGGCTCCCTGGGTGATGCCAGAATCAGTGCGGGTATGGCCTGCATGTGGAGCTCGTTCCCATGCTCGAGGGCCATGGAAATATCCTGGAAGCAATCACCCACCCACCTTCATTGCCGCCCAAGCCCTGGCGGGAAAGGGGTGCACCCACCCCTCACTCTGCCCTCCCTAACTCTGCTCCTGCCCACAAGTGGTGGGCACGTGACATGCTGTACCCCCATCCATGCCCATGACACAGCCCTCAGCAGGCCTGAGCAAGGGGATGCTCTTGGGATTTGGAAGGCGCAGACTCATCACAGGCCTTCCTCCCCAGGTGTGTGGAGCTTACTTGTCAACAGACTGGAGTGAGAGGAATAAGTTTGGAGGCAAACTGGGCTTCTTTGGGACTGGAGAATGCTTCGTGTTCAGGGTGAGTGGGGCTGAGTGCAGCCCTATGTGGGCCCAGCAGCCACAGTCCTCCTCGACTGGCACTGATGCTCCTTGGTGGGGCTCAGGAGTCAAAAGGTGGCTTCCTCTTTTGTTGTGGTCTTGGCGGTTACCCTGCAGGGTCATCTCCTCACTTACTTCTGGGTTTCACTATTAGACCATGAGCCCATGAGAGCAGACAGGTCTTACCTGCCTGTGTTGCTGGGGCCTCGCCCCCAGCAGGCTCTGGAGGAAGATTTTTGGGGTGAAAATAGGCCATGGCCTGGGGGGCAGAAGGGGCCAGCGGGGCTGCATGGGTCAGCTCCTCGTGTGACCTTTCACCCTCAGCTGCAGCCCGAGGTGCAGCGCTATGAATGGGTGGTCATCAAGCACCCGGAGCTGACCAAGCCGACATCCTTCATGTCCTCGGAGGCCACCATCACCCCTTCCCTGTTCAGCCACTCGGTCTCCTCAGAACCCCCTGACCGCCTCTCACCGTTCCTAGCTGCTCGTCACTTCAACCTGCCCTCCAAGACTGAGTCCATGTTCATGGCTGGAGGCAGTGACTGCCTCATCATTGGTGGGTCCTGCGAGGGCAGAGGAGACCCTGGCATGAGGGGCGGAAGCAATGGGCTGGGAAGCAAGGTCCAGGCCTGGGGGCTTTGGAGAGTTGAAGGTCAGACTGTGGTCGTAGAGGCCTCTGGCAGGGGAAGGACAGCTGAGACCTGTGGCTTCCAGTGGAGCAGCAGGAGGGGATGCCCTGGGAGAGATGCCCAGGGTGTTGGGGTGCAGGGGCAGCTGCTGATTTGTACATCCTGCAGGGGGAGGTGGAGGCCAGGCGCTCTACATTGATGGGGACCTGAACCGGGGCCGCACAGGCCACTGCGACACCTTCAATAACCAGCCACTCTGCTCCGAGAACTTCCTCATTGCTGCCATTGAGGCCTGGGGCTTCCAAGACCCCGACACCCAGTGACTACCTGCGTGGACGGTGACTGAGCCACTGCCATGGGTGGTGGGGCGGAGGCTGGCCACTGCCACAGGGAGCTGGGAGTGAATGAGACCTCCCCAACATGGCGGGCAGGGGTGGGGTGCAGCTGGGGTGTGGGACAGAAAGGGGCACCTCGGCCTCCCCTGTCCAAGCCTGGCCCTGCTTGGACTGACTGCTGTGTCTCCTGGAGTCAGGCCCAGCCCCTGAGCCCACCTGCTTCTGAGTCAGAACCTGAGCTAATGCAGTACCCTCCCAGCCCTGCCCAGCACTGCCCGCTGCAGCCATAGAAGGCTCCTTCCTCCCCGATCCAGGGCCCTGGCGCTTTCCCTGGAGGTGTCCTGTGTCCTCAGGCATGGGGGTGGGAGCTATGGGGGGCTACGTCTTGCAGCCCCTGGGCTGCCTCCGGGGAGACTTAGCCCCTGGTGGGGGGGCACTGGAAGGGCAGAAGGAACCTGCCTCTAAGCATGGGTCTGTGGTGCCCCCTGCTGGTGCTGCATGGCATCTTGTCCTCCTGAGAAGGGCCCTGCACACCTGGCTGGTGACTAGCCACTGTTTGTGTGTGGAGACTGAGAAGAGACCGCCGCCCCTCGGACTGCTCTGCAGCACCCCACTCCCCGCCCAGGGGCATCTGCCCTGCTGCTGACCCAGTTCCCTGCTCCCACAGGCCTTCTGTGGCCACCTTGCCAACAGTGAGCTCGCTTGGTCCACTCTGAGGCTCCACTGCAGGGTGGGAGAGAGCAGGATTTATGCTGACCCCCAGGGAGGGCCTAAGGCCAGTGGGACGGGGCTGGAGGGGATGTCGCATGTCCTTGTGTTTCTGCAGATCCTGAAGCTCCTGCCAGGCCTTGCCACATGGCCACACCCGAAGAGGTGGCCCCAGGAGGGGCCCTCTGTGACCAACCCCCAAACCAGTTCCATTTCCAGGGGTGTGCCTGGAGAAGCCTGGACCCACAGGAGCTTCTCAGCCATTCTTTTCTCTAGCCTGGGGCCCAGGGTCACGTCCAGACCCCTCAGTGTGCCATGCTCGTCTCAGTCCAGCCCTGCACACCCGGGCTCCTGGGGCAGGTGCTACACCCTCCCTGGGTCCCTGCCCACATAGCACCTCCTCGACTCTGTGTCCTTCTCATGGCAGTGTGGCTGGCCACATGTCATGGCGTTCTGTGTGCTGTAGCCTATTCCCTTACAGCTCCCTGCCCTGCCTGAGCCTGGCACCAGCCTGGCACACAGTAGCTACCAAGGAAAGGCTTGCTGTTGAGCACTGCAGGGAGCAGCCCCCACTCCGTGACCTCCCTCAGCTGGTCTTGAGTGTTTGGGCACCACGGAGGGAAGAGGGGAGAAGCAGAGACCCATGTGTCTGTGCTGCATCTTTGGAAGCCTGGGCCACAGACACAGGTGCTAGGGTCGGCCCCAGCCTAGTCCCCACTTGGCTCCAGCCAGCACCCTTGCTGTCCCCAGGTGCCACGCCACCACCCATCTCCACACTGTTGCTTACTTGTTCTGGGGGGTTCATCCTCTCTCGCACATCTGCTCATTTCACCTCTGAGCGGGGGCCACAGTGGTGCAGAAGGAAGGACCAAGAACACTGCGTGGCTTTGGGCAAGCCGATAAACTCATCTGGAACCCAGTTTCCCCAACTGTGAAATGGGGCCAGTCCTGCCCTGCTGTCCTCACAGGACTGTTGAGAGGCTCCCAGGGGGACAGCATGAGTCTCTCTCGAGGGAAGAGGTGCTGGGAGGGGTGTGACCGCTCACTCCCCACAGACCACTGCAGCCTTTGCACTGCCTTTGCTGGTACTGCCAAACTTGGTGTTCATTAAACGTGGTCTCGTTGCATTGACTCCAGGCATCCAAGTCTGGTCTTTTCAGCCAGAGGGACCTCCAGGGGCTTCCCTGGGGCCTGCCACAAAATCCAGTACAGAAGGCCCCCCACCACCATGCTGACTGATGCTTTATCACTGGGATGGCGAAGGCCTTTTAAAAACAGCTTTTTGGGAAGAAATGAAGTGAAACATCAGCACTGTGTAGAGGGCTCCCTGTGCAAACTTCCTGAACTGGGGAGTTATTTTTCTGGTAAATCCAGCAGGTTCTTTGTGACTGCCCTGAGGGGTCCCCACCTGGGCCTTCCTGGGGAGGCCAGTTGCTACTTAAGTCATGATCTCTACATCATGAGTGAAGTTCTTTGCTTTGTGAGAGCATTCAAAATACTTAGTTTCTTTAAATTTAATATCTTCTTTTTTCTAACCTTCCTACTAACCTAGAGAGTATGTGTTGATTATTATCTTTGTTTTTTATTCTTAGCATTGCCCTTATTATCTGATACTGGATGTTCCCAAATAGAACATAATTTATTTTAGTGTTCTCTATTGTTTCTTCTTGATTATTTATTAGCTTTTGATGTTAAATATTAGCCAAAATTTGGTGGAATTGCATAATGAATTATTTGTGTTTTTTTTAGAAACACTTAAATGTTTATCTTAAAAACAAAAAATTGAACCTAATTTAAACCAGCTTGTTAAAACTAAGTGAATTTGTTAAAGCACACTAGATGCCTTTAGAGCTTCAGAAAATCAATTTTTAAAAATAATTTATGAGTAAGTCATTTGTATTTTATGAATTTCTCAGAGTTTTAATTATCAAACTAAAATTAATATTTCATTTTATTCATTTTGTAAGCTGCATGCTTAGTTTTTCAGTTTTTCAGTGCAATTTGTTTTAAAACATTCTGAGGACTTCAGACACACTTTAAATTTCTCTTATGCATTTCCTAAAGCCATGAAGCCTTTAGTCTCCTTAAGTATTTTATATTTAATAGTTTAGTTTTCATACCTTTTCATTTTGAAGTAATTTTTGATTTGCAGAAAAGTTGTGGAGATGGTACAGAGTCCGCTAATGTTAATATCAAAGCAAAAAAAGTTAACATTGGTGCAGTGTTGTTAACTACAGACCCTATTCAGATTGTCTCAATTTTCCACTGTCCGGGAATAGATTTAGTTTTATATATATTTCTCACATTTTTACTAAATCCACAATGTCATCAAACTTACAAGACTAATTAACACTGGTCAAAAACATTTTTCTGACGCTAGTTAGGCAAGATAGCGATTATCTCAAATTTGGATTCATTTGCATTCTCGATAGTTTTCTTCCTTGGCCTAAATGTCTTGTTTGCATGGAGAACTTATCAAAGGAAGCAGGAGTGCTGAGTAAACCGCACAGGCTCCTCACCCCAGAACATCTACTAGGAAGAAAGGTGTCTGACTTTAAAAAATAATCTGATGTAAAGAGGGTTTTTTTATGACCATTATATCATCAGATTGTGTTTGAGGAGTTAGGTACAATGTCGTGTGATTCATTGCTACAGACAGAATGCCTCACGCTTTTGCAGTCACTCATTTTACCAAACTGTGAAGTTCGTCATCGCTATGCTTGGCACCAAGGAAGCAAGGTCAGTGGACACATTGTCGTGGACCACGCCACCTAACAAAGCCTTCTGTTGCAGATTGCTGGATGCACAGGTGTGTTACCTGGCTGCTCAGCTTCACCAGTGAAGGCCGTTTTATCCACAGTGAGGTGCTCCTGGCTATAGGGGGCCTGTGGGTCTGATCTTGCCCAGTGATAGGGAAGCTGACGCAATCCCAGGGGCCCAGCCCGTGTTCCCTCTTCACGTGAAGAAACAGGAGCGGACCTCTGCTTTGTGTAGTGCTGACGCACACTGACTGTCAGAGGACATGTTTGGTCAAAAACTGATGAGCTAAACCCTGAAGAGGAAAAGCTGTGTGGATAAATTTACCTTTTAGTTCTTGTGAAGGATGATTACGGGCTTTGAGAAACGGTTTAGTGGATTGACATTTTGGAGCATCTGAATGAATGGAATAAAAAACATACTGATGTGTAGCAAGCAAATGTGTGGATGTGCAGCAAAACGCAATTTTGGAAAAGTGAAAATAAGGGGTGTACTGAAATGCTTGGTCAGTGTTAATTTGAGTCCTAAATAAAATTGATGAGAACTGGTAGAAATCATTGCGGAATACTTGATACGGAAAAGTGCAGTGGGATGGGAAATCCAGAGTGCGTTGGCTCCAGGGACAACAGCTTCCATCTATGAAGGAGGAGAGGGATGAACCAGATTAGGAATTGAAAAGATGCCTTGGCTAATGGCGGCAGTCCACAGGGAGAAGCTTATTCCATGCCATGGAGGAGACAGGTGCGTATTCTGAGGTGCTTGCTGCCACCGCCTATGCAAGCCATGCGCTTCCTGATCAGTTTTGTTTCCTTCTGTTCCCAGCGCCTATCGTGCAGCCATGCTCAGTAAATGGTGGAGGAATGCAGAGGAGCTGCTGTCGGAAATTGTCAAATATCTCAAGGATTGCACGCATCCCTGGCATGTGTACAACTCAATATCAAAAACCAAACTTGTGTTTCTCATTTAAAATGAGACTATTGGGCCGGCCCGTGGCTCACTCGGGAGAGTGCGGTGCTGATAACACCAAGGCCCCGGGTTTGGATCCCATATACGGATGGCCGGTTCGCTCACTGGCTGAGTGTGGTGCTGACAACACCAAGTCAAGGGTTAAGATCCCCTTACCGGTCATCTTTAAAAAAAATAAAATAAAATGAGACTATTTTTTGGGATCCTCATACTAGCCAGCCGTCAAAAAAAAATTAAAAAATCGGAAGTTTACATAAGTCATTTGTTTTTCCCAATACCCTGTATTTTAATTGTGTATCTATATAATGAAAAATAGACCTCCTTTTTCTCGAGCCCCATACAGATGCCTCTGCCCTGTCCAGTTCCTCCCGGGGAGGTTGGGGGATGCCCCTATCCTTTCTTCCTGCACCTGCTCCCGTGAAACTGCTTCTACCCAGTCTTGCCTCTCCAGCTTCTCGTCCCCACACCGGCCATGAGGAATGATATATGCTGCTGTGTATCTCTTCCTTTGCTGCTTCCTAATGCAGACGCTTTTTGCCTTCACCTTCAGGTGATTGCTGTGGGTGTGGTGGCAGTCAGGAGGTCTAGCCCAGGTTTGGGAAGTCCTGGTCTCCTGGGCTGGAGGGAGGCTTGGACCCCAGCACAGCCACATGCTCTCTGGTACCAGCTTTTTTTCAGTTCCTCTGATGAACCCACAGCCTCTGCTTCTGGGCTTTCCTTTCGCACTTGCTGTTTACTATCTCTTGTGTCTCAGCTCCAAGGCTTAGTGCCCCTTCCCAGGAGGTTTCCCAAGGCCCCCACCAAGGCTGGCTCTTCCTCTCTGATGAGGCTTTGTAGCGCTTAAGATGACAGGCACGCTGTTTGCCAGTTCTCCCATTCCCCCGTCCCCCCACGCCCAGACTGCCGGCCCCTTAAGGGCAGGAGCAAGGGATACTGCAGAATGGACAGAAGTCCCCTGTGGTCCTGAGGGTGACACTCATGGTGTGTTCCTGGGGCCTGTGGTTGGAGGACCTCACAGCGTTCCCTGCAGTAACGTCTTCCTCTTACTGTAAGTGCTCAGGATCATCTTGTGGTTGACATTGAGACACAGGCCAGAATTGGGCAAGACCTGTTCTTGAGCGGGGAGTGGAGAATGCCCTGGCCCGGGAAGGTGAGGGTGTAGAGTGGTGTCCTTCCTCAGGCTGCCTCAACGGGATGTTCACAGTGTCTGCTAGGGCACCCCCTCCCGCTACCCCCATCACCAGCCTTCATGCAGTCCCCTTTTAGGTCATCTGTGGCAAGTGTCCCATTGTGCATCCCTCACCCCCAGCCTGCTATGAAACTGCTTTGTTTTATTGTCTTTTTTAAAAAATTGAAGTAAAATTTCTGTAACATACAATTAACTATTTTAAAGTGAACACCCTAGTGGCATTTACTGCATTCACGATGTTGTACAACCACCAGCTCTATGTAATTCCACAACATTTTCACCACCTCAAAAGGAAACCTTGTCCCCGTTAAGCAGTTGTTCCCCGGGCCGAGCCCGTGGCGCACCTGGTAGAGTGCTGCGCTGGGAGCGCGGCGACCCTTCCGCCGCGGGTTCGGATCCTATATAGGACTGACCGGTGCACTCACTGGCTGAGTGCCGGTCACGAAAAAACGACAAAAAAAAAAAAAAAAAAAAAAAAAGCAGTTGTTCCCCATTCCTCCCTGTCACTTGGCTTTTGAATAGGTAAAATGTGCACCTAGTAGAAAATTAATACGATAAGGAATGTACGCAGTGGGAAGTCTCATTCCTGTCAGGCCTCTCAGACCCCCCAGCCCCTCTGTAGGGCATGCACTTGCCAGCGTGTCTGTTTCCAGGTAGCACACCTGTGTGCTCTTCACCCTGCTTCCTGTCGCTTAACTGTGCCTTAGGAGTCGTTCCAACTGCTTCAGTGTCACTAACAGCTGCCCAGTGCTGCATGGTTGGAATGGTCTGTGACTTGTTTAAATACAGACTGGATCGTGTCTGTCTCCTGCTCAAAACCCTCTTCACCTTTTTTTTTTTTTTTCTTTTTTTGACCAGTAAGGGGATCGCAACCCTCGGCACGGTGTTGTCTGCACCACAATCAGCCAGTGAGTGCACTGGCCATCCGTATATATGATCCGAACCTGCAGCCTCGGTGCTACCAGCGCTGCACTCTTCCGAGTGAGCCACGGGGCTGGCCCACCTTTTAAGACCTAATTCGGAGGTCACCTCTTTTGGCGACCCTCTGAGCTGGCCCCAGCCCATCTTCCTTTGTACCACCTCTGCACCTAGTAACTATTTCTGATCTGGTATGGGCCAAGACGTTTGGGGTGTTACTGCTCCCCTGGTCGGCTGCCAGCTCTTGGAGGGTAGGGACTGTCTTACCCATCTTTGTATCCCCAGAGCCTCACTTAGTGCCTGGCACCTAGTAGATGCTCCATAAAAGCCGAGGGAATGGATTAGGGCCTGAGGCAGGCAGACAGGGCAGAGTTGTGAACCCTGACTGGTGCAGTGTAAGGAGTTGGTACTGGCCTTCAGGGAACAACCCCCAGACCAGACATGGGGTCAGTCAAGGGCAGACAGGGCCCCTTCTGGCCATCCAGAGCTGAGGATTTGAGAACCTGCTCCCTGTGTGCCACGCTCAGCCCCAGGAACTGGTTTATTATAAAGCAGCAGGATTCTCCCTTCCTTCTGACCTGCTGGGGCACAGAACTGCACACTGCCTCCTGGTGGTCAGGGCTGGCCCCTGTCTCCCTGCCTGCCTCATCAGGTCCTCAGTGAGAAAAACAAAAATAACCAATCAGGCCCTTTTGCATCAATCCTCAGAGATTGGAGTCAGTGAGGAGGGGACTGCCCCGTCCCTGGGATCATCCCAGTCGTCTGCCTCTAACCTCTTGCCTTTCTTGGTGCCTGACATCCAGCTACACAGCTTGGGGATTTGAAGTCACCCCTTCTCCCCACTAACTGTGCCTGAGGAGCCTCCTTGCACCAAGTGACGGTGGGTGCCAGATCTTACTTGTGCCACATTGTATTTATGTATATGTTATTTTTTATAAGTCTTAACTTTTTTTAATTATAGAAAAGTAAACCACCTTTAGTTATACCCTCTTCCTGCTGAATAGTGCAATTACATTGTTGATCCATTTCCTCCCAGCCTTGCCTGCATGTGGCTCTTCTCGAACCAGTGGAGAGAGCAGGGTGCTGTGAGATTTGACGAGATCATTTTCTGTCAGACCCAGACAAAATAGAGCTGGGAAAGGCATGAAGGAGTGGTTCATGCTTGTCTGAGATTAGAACTGTTTCCAAGGATCTTCTAAAACCTATCAGATTCCTTTCATGTCCTTCATAGCCTTCACACATCTGCTTTGCATATACACATTTCCATGACAGAGTTTATCATTGTACAGTCTTTAGAACTGCAGTAATTCAGATAAGATGCTCCAAGAAGAAACTGCTCAGTAATGGTATCTCAGCCAATGAACTATCAAATCTGACTTTGAATCCCTGAAGCCAGTGGGACTGTTTCCAAGCAGCTTACATGAACCTATCCCCTTCTGCCATAACAACTTTCTCTTACCCTTCCCTCGCTGAATGTGTTCGTGGCTTGACATGGTGTGCATTCTGGATCATAATCCTGTTTTCTATTCCCGAATAAATTCAACATATTTGGAGACATTTTTTTTTTTTTTTTGCAGCTGGCTGATATGGGGATCCGAACCCTTGACCTTGGTGTTATCAGCACTGTGCTCTTTCTTCTCAGTGAGCCACCAGCCAGCCCTCTAATGTATTTTTTCTAGGTTAACAGTGCCATCTCTCACCGTCATGCTCCCTGGGCATGTCTTCATGGACTGTCTGAAGGGGAAGGTGCCCTGCTGGGGACACCCCATCGCCTGCAGTTTCTGGAGGTTCTCCGGAAGGCTGCTGTGTCAGGCTGCTGGCTTCTCCCTTCATTCTTCCTTGGAAATAGCTCTCTTGGGATAAGTTCATCTTTCTGATCATTTGAGGCCATTTAGGATTTTATTCCTGGTCTCCCCCACCCCCACCGGCCCTCTGTGAGCACCCGACTCTTCATCTCTCTGTACCATCCCCATCACTTAGGGGTCTCTGACTTGAGTTTCCCAAAGCCCCTCCCTCCCTCTCAGCTACTGGAAATCCCCACCCACTTGAGCAATGACAAGCCAGGGGCTCGTGACCTGGGATTTCATGCCAGGGGGAAGTAGCCAGGAGCGAGAAGACAGATGTGTCCCTGGCCAGCCCCTTCCACGGCCCCTGTCCCATTCCCACCTGAGTCCACTCCACCCTATGGTCCTGCCCAGGGCAGAGGGCACCAACGTGCAGGTGACCTGGGTCCTTCTCAGCTCCCTCACTGGTCCCCAAGATGCTCACTGAACCCCCCTGCAGAGGCAGGCCCAAGCCCTGGAGCTTGAGTTTTAGTTCCGCCTCTTACTATCCTGCTGACCCGGGCAAAGCTCTTAACCTTCCTAGGCCTGTTTCCTCATTCGCAAATGGAGGGTAATGGTGAGCGTTAGATGTGATAACACCCTGCTTAGGACAGGGCCCAGCACACCTCGGGGCTCAGTCAGTGTTAGCTGTACATTCTGGGCACCCCACCAGGGGTCAAGAATACAGAAAACGAGGCACAGCGACCCTCAATGGGGGAAGCAGTGAATGAAAAGAAGTAATAATGGAGTGCAAGGGGGGCACCCAGAGAGGCCTGAAGGAAGCATCTGAGGAGGAGGCAGGAGGGCTTCCTGGAGGAGGTGGTATTCTAAATACTGAGGAACATTCCCTATGCACATGCTATCCAGGACACAGGTGATGAGGGGGGTGACACTTGGGGATCAGGGGGTTTGGAGAGAATAAGTGGGAGGAGACCTGGAAGGGTCCAAATGATCCAGGATGGAAAAGTGCCAATTGGAAAGATCCTGTGGCTTTAGGGTGAAGAATGGGTTAATTGGGGGTGGGGGGAGTGAGACTGGGCAGGTAGACCAGGTTAGAGACAGGGAGAAGACCCAGGCCAGAAATGAAAGCCAGAGCAAGGGACAGGGGCAGCGCAGCAGCAGGGGTGGGAGCAGAGCTGAGAGTGTGTGTGGGGGGGCGCAGGCTCTCGCTGGTGAGTAATTAGTGAGGAGGAGGGACAGTGCGTGATCAGCAGCTGGGGTGAGCCAGGTGGATGGGTGTACCTTTTCCTTGGAGTGGAAATAACTGACTGGAAGCAGGCGATGATGAATTCAGTTTGAGATACGCTGGTTTGAGGTGTCAGTAGCCCCACCAGAGACCCAGTGTGACCTCTCGCACCTGAACTTAGGCAGAAAACGAGAGGACTGTAAGGAGCCAGTGAGAAAAGCGGACCCAATCTCTGATCCAGCAAAGGAAATGTCTCCCTTACTTCCCAGTCTTGGCATTTCAGCCATATTGGGGTTAGGTGCACCTCACCTGCCCCTGTGCTTTTGACTGTGCTGCTTCTCAAGGTGGGCCATTCTGCCCCTCCTTCCCTTGGTCTGAATTCTCCCCCTGCCCACAGCCTCCCTGGCATGGGCTTCCCTGGCCCTGTACCCTAAGTGCCTGGAGTTATGGGGGCAGGCACTGGGTGTTCCTCCTCTCACTTAGAGGGCAGTCAGGGCTGGAAAGGTACAGGTGAGAGACAGGACGGAGTAAGATGAAGGATCAATGTTATGAGGACGGGGCCACCCAGGGGAAGGGCAGAGCCTGGGGGAGTGCTGGAAACCCTTGGGACCAGCTGTGAAGCTGAGGCTGCAGGGCCTGTCCTTGCTTCCTCCATCAGCGCTGAAGGAGTGAGCAGAGAGGAGAGGTGCAGAGAAGTGGGCAGCAAGCCACTCAGACTGCCTGACAAACGTCCCTCTGCTTAGAGAAATGGCGATCACTGGTGACTTTGGCAAGGGCAAGGAGCTGGGTAGGGCGGGTGAGGAGGAGGACATACAGAGTGAAGGGCCCTCTTTTCAGAAACCAGAGTTTCTGACTGAGGAGGAGGAAGGGCTTCTGGTGTGTCTGTTGCTGCGTCTGTTTTGAAACAGGACAGAGCTGGGTACTTTTATGGACTGCAAGTTCATAGAGTGGCAGACCCCGCATAGCTTAGGGGGAAGAAGCCCGGAGGGAGGTTCCTGTTGTGGAAGGTGGGCTGGCAGTCCATTGGGAGGGCCAGGCTGGGGAAGGTGACCCCATTGCCTAAATGGAGAAGTTGATGAGCAGGTACCCAGGCCACTCAGGGAGAGCGCTCTAACCCTGGGGATGAGGGCTCGGGGCTCGGGGCTCGGGGCTCAAGGGAGACCCAGGCCGTGTGGCAGCTGTCCAGGGCGGGAGGAAAAGGGCAACGGGGAAAAGATGAATGATCCTATGGATGATACGGAACCAGAGCTGGCGGGTGGAGATAAGGCAGCCAGTTGGGGCTCCAGGGGCTGCCACACGGGTTTGGGCAAGGCAGTGTCAGCACGGGCTGCGGGGCTGGGGGCACGGCTGAGGGCACCCCTAGGGCGCTGCTCCAGAAAGGTGGCCCTGCAAGTGCGGGTTTAGCGTGTAGGGCTCGTGGGGCAGACAGGCAGGCAGACAGGAGACGAGGACACCACAACGTGCGGAAATACTGACAGGGCTTCGAACCAGTCATGCCTATATCTTGAGGGGCAGAGACACCCCCCAACTGATGTTTGGGTCCCTTACGCGAGGAAGCGGACGGATGTAGGGGAGGGAGGCCCCTTTAACTTGGAACCCAGGGGAGAAGTCACCAGCTGCCGGCTCAGAGGATGGTGTGTCTGGCTCCGGAGGGGACCCGGGACACAGGAGGGCCACGGCCACAGGCCGGGACTTCACAAGTGGGGGGTGAGGGCCTTCCTGGGGGTTGGAGCAGAAGAGGCCAGCGGCCTGCACTCGGGATTTTGGCTCTTCTGATCCGATCCTTGGCGCCAGGAGGTGTGAGGAGATTCCAGGGAGACCGCAGTCCCGCAGGAGGGACCGGGGATCCAAGCCGGGAGCCCAACATGGGCAAGCACCGCGCAGCCGCAGAGGAGGCGGGGCACCCCGCGGTCCCGCCCCGTATGCTAATATGAGCGCCCCCGCCCCGCCCCGGCCCGGGTGCCGGACAGGCCCAAAGCTGCGGGATTCGGGAGGCCGACAGCGCTCGGCAGCGCAGCCGCCTAGGCCGGGGTGGAGCAGGAAAGGGCTCGGGGGCCTGGGCCGGCGGGCCGGCGGCGCATCCTGGGGGTGGTTGGCCGGCCACCGGGCGCCGCCGGGCCGTGACCCCCGCAGACGCGGGGTGGTTCGGCCCGCAGGGGCGGGGCCCGGGTCACGTGACGCGACCGCGGCCGCCATTTTGTTCTGCGGTGCTGGTATTTAGAGCGCAGCGGCTTCCAAGCCGGATCGCCTTCGCTGCCGCCTGCGTTCCGCCGTCCGCCTCGGCTCGCTGAGCTCGCCCCTCCCCGCCCGCAGACATGTCCGAGACCAAGCCCACCCCTGAGTATGCTTCGTTTTTCGCAGTCATGGGCGCCTCGGCCGCCATGGTCTTTAGCGGTGAGTGCCGCGGCAGGAGGGACTGGGACCCCGGGGCAGGGGGCGCGCGCGTCGCTCGTGGCAGTAGCTCTCCGGGGTCCGGGGCGTGACTTCACTCTGACGTAATCCGAGCTGTTGCAGGGGGTGCCCGGACCTCACATGATTGTGGGCGGGGGTCGGGTGTCCGGGGCGCTTGGCGCGCTAGCCTCGGGCCGGGTGCGGGCCGCGGGTCCCCGGAGGGCCGGGCGGGCGGCCGTGTCGGGGCGGGGGTGGGGCGGCGGCGCCGCTGCCATCTTAGCCCGGGAGGGGCGAAATGGAGGCTGGGGTGGGGGCGCGAGGGGGGCGGCGCACGGTCCTGCGCCTGCTCCGCACCCCCCTCCCGATTCTGCTGGCAGGTGTGACATCACACCTCGGAAAGCTCCCAGTCCGTGGGCCGCGGCGGCGGGGGTCTTGCCCGGGAGTTCCCGGAGGAGAGTCCCTGGCGCTCCTCGGCCGAGGGGCCCCGTGTCCCCGTCAGGGTCCGCAGCCCTCGTCCTTGTGGCGGTCGGCCCCGGCCGAGGCTCAGGTGCGTCTGTACGCAGAGGCAGGTGCTTCCGGTTAGGGCTGGTCACGGTTTCCCAATAGCTCTGTCAGCTGTGTGTGGGTTGGCTGGGAACGCTGGGCAGAGGGGTTGGTCCTCAGAGCCCGCAGGGAGGGATCCAGCGGTGGGAGGCAGCCAGCATCTGCGCTACTTGCGTGGGTGCTCGCTGAGGGTCTGTGCTTTGAGGTGGGTGACGGTGGCATGTGGTGTCGGCATTTACAGGAGGAGGGAGTCTTCCAGTTCTGGCCCGAATGAATGAATGGACGGATGAATGAATAACCTTCCTGCTCTTCCCCCATGACTGGAGTTGGGAGGGGCAGCCCTGGGGGTGGAGATAGGGGCCTTCCAGGGTTCTTGATGGCAGAATGCCATCAAGAAGTTGGGCCTTAACAGTCCTGGGGTGTCAAATTTAGTGAAAATTGGCCTACCTGGGAGAAAGGGCTGGGTCCAGGCCGAGGAATGTAGGACCCTGGGAGGTAAGTCTGGCCCAGTAGCAGCCCCCAGGGACTGGTCTGGCCTGGTCCCAGTCTCTTCAGTTAAGTCTGATTTTTGGCTTAGATGACCACGCCCTGCCCTACCCTACCTGGTGGACTGGTAAGGCTCCCAGTGCAGGTATGTGGAGGGTTTGAACTCCAAACAGCTTCTGCTGACTGTAAACACCTGTGAGGTGGGGGTTTGGGAGGTCTGCTCTCTAGGGGGCCTCCCTCTGCCTGGGCCTATCTGCTGGTCATGCGCTGCTGAGTGATCCCTGCCCTTCCCATCATGTGCGAGTAAGGGGTCATTTGTGGTTAGACTTCCCCTTCCCTCCCAAGCAACACTTACTCTTTCCACACCTTCAGGGTTCCTCCAAACAGGCTGTCCCACACCCCCGTCCCCCAGTCCTCTTCTGTTCTTTGCCCCCAGAATATATACTCCAGAGCTTCTACTTTACCTGGTTACTGTTTGGCATTCATTCATTCAACAATCTTGGGGAAAAGTAATTAAAAAAAAAAAAAATGGAAAATGGAAAAAAAAAAATCCCAAATCCTAGAGCCCCTGTATGCCAGGTACTGGGGGGACATCAGTGAGCCAAACAAGATTTCTGCCCACAAGAAACTTGCACTCTGGCCAGCACCACTTGCTCCTGAAGTTGAGTTTGTGCACTGAACCCATTTTCTGCACCCAGCTCCCTGCCTCCCTATCCATCAAGAACATACATGTGCAATGGAGCCTGGCCAGCAGGTGCCCGGAAATGGAAAAGAGGGTATTTCTGGTCTAGGCCTTCCCAGCGTGCTCTGGGGATTGGGGCCTGCTTGCTTCTGGCAGCCTCTGCGCGGCTCCTCTTTGAGTGCCCTCAGCTCCACTACTCTCCACATGGGGCTTGATGTGGCCCTGTGGGCACTAGCCTCTCACTTGGCCAAGTGGATCGACTTCTGACTTTATTTCTTCCTGCTAAATGTGTCTTCTCCGAGTCTTGCCCCTCCTTCCTCTCTATTCTTAGGCCTCTAGTGTTACTGCCGGGCAGACTCCATGCTCTGTCCCCAGCTCCTGTCACTTGGCCTGCCTAGCACTTGCCTGATTAGTCTTGAAGGCAAATGAGGCCCACACACATCTTTCAGGCCTCCTGTTCCCTGTCTCACGCTCCAGCTTCCCCTTTTTTTCTTACGACAAATGTCCTGTTGAGTCTTTCTTCATCATCTTTTCCATGAAGCTCTCATTTGCTCCTTTCCTGTATTTTTTGTGACTTCCTCCCTGTTGGTGGCACCCTGTCTTCTTTGGTGCTTGTGTTCCGGAACTGCCTTCTGACCCTGTGCTCTCTGTCCCCTGCTCAATCTGCCATCGTTGACAGGTCTGCCTTTTGCAGACCCATCAGGCTTGGCCACTGGAGCTGGTGTCCAGGACCCTTCTGGACACCTGCTCCTGCCCCGGTTGGGACAGGTTTTATCCGCTGTTGCTCTGGCTCTTGATGGCTATCCCTGTTTCTTCCTCTTGTTGCCTCCCCTGCCCCCCAGCCATGTGATCTCCCTGCTGCCCTCTGCAGAGAAGGGCACAGCTCACTTCCTGCCTCGCAGGGTCCTGCTACCTGAGATACCAAGTTCCCTGTATTCAGTCTCCCACCCAGTGCCACTTATCCTGTGCTCTGTTTAGTAACATGGCCTAACGGTGGGAGCTGTGGAGCTGGTCTCTTACACAGACATGGTGCTGGGCCTGCAGTGCCAGCTCCCAAAATGCACTGTGACTAGGAGAGTTTCAGGAAAGGCCTCTTGAGGATGGGCCCTGGGCCCCAAGCTGAAGGTGCAGCACATCTGGGCACAGCAGTGTCCAGGCACCTTGGGGACAGTGTGGAGGAGGCAGTGCGGCTCCTTTGCCCAGCCTCCTTCCTCCCTCTAGTCACTCCTCATCCAGCGCCATCTTGTTTGGTGTCTCAGAATGTGCTGTCTAGAATCCTTGTCCTCTTTCCCTGTCTTCCTGTGACCACCTGCTCACCATAGCTCCCCCCAACACTTGGCACCACCTTGTCCACGATGCTCCCCACTCTTCTGGAACACATTGCTGTGCTTGGAAGTCACTGTGCCCATCTCCTCGCTGGGCTCAGCACTGAGAGGCAGAGCCCCTCTGACTTCACTTCTGCTCAGTGCTGAGCACAGAGTAGGCATCTTCTGTGGCCCAATTAGATCACTAAAATGTGCAGAGGAATGGCTGGGATTGTCCTTGTCCCTCCCACCTCTGACCTGTGCTGTCCCTTATATATCTGCTCCCCCAAATGACCATGGCACGGGTGCCCTGGGCAGAGATGGGGTTGCCAGTGCAGCCTGATGGGCCTCTATGGTGGCACTGGAGGGCAGGTGGCAGAAGTTAGAAGACCTGGTTGAGCCGCTGTGGCTCTGTTCTGTGTTGACATTGTTCTCCACTTAAGGACAGACCAGGAGAGGAGAATGAAAAATCCCTGAGAAGGAAGACAGTTCTCTGGGGAGAGGGAGGAGGGACAGCTCCAGAGGAGACAGGCCACCCTGGAGTCTTGCCCTCTCCCACAGCCCCATTAACTGGTGCGGTGGGAGGCCCCATGCAGGCTTCTGTGAGCCTCGCGGCCACCACACACACAGGGGCGGCCTCCAGGAGGTCTGCCGAAGCCTCACAGTTGGGCTGGGTGATGACACCTTCATCTCCCCCCCCACCCTGCCCCCAATCCCCTTTGGTTATTTACAGAGGATTCTCTAATCTATTCAAGGCCGAGGGGTCCGAGAGCTTCCACTTCTGGCAGGGCACTCAGCCCTCCTGGTGATGTGTTTAGGGCTGGGCGTAGTGGGAAGTATTGTGGGCTGACGGGAGTTGGGAGGCTGTGGCCCACATGACAGGACTCCAGGTCAGCTGCTCCTGACCCTGAGGCCACACCTCATGGCAGTGGCTGTGCCATCTGACTTGTGGTGGCTCTTCGAGCATGTACCTGGGCAGTAGCCCCAAGGGCAGGCCGTCTGGCTGGCTGGCCGGCCCTGGCCCACCATCTGTGCTGCTGAGATAGTCAACTCATGCTTTTCCAAGTCTTTCTTGAGTGCCTGGGATTCCAAGTGGGACAAAAGGTGCCAGAATCTCAAACAAGGTTCCTGGGACGCCAGCTGCCTTTTCCCATGTGACTGGGCTGCCTGAGAGCATGGGGTCTGTGCAGAAGGCTTGGAGGGTTCTGGGGGGCCTGGGCCAGGGTTTCACGGAATGAGAGCCCCAGGTAGGCCAGATAGCTGTAAGGGCTGCTGCTGGAGGGAAGAGTTGACCTGTGTTGGGATTGGGGGGTGGAGGCCACAGCTAAGAGGAAAGGAGATGACGACTACCCCAGGCTCCTTGCACCCGGCTATGGCTGTTCCTCCTGAGGGCCACCTGCCTCTGTCCGGGTGCCGTCTTCAGCCCCCTACTGCATATAGATAACATGGGATGTCCTCACAGCCGTGCCAAGACTCCCTGTGTGCTGCTCTGGGCTCATCTTCCCTCCCTCCCACAGCCCTGGGTGCCGCCTATGGCACAGCCAAGAGTGGTACCGGCATTGCGGCCATGTCTGTCATGCGGCCAGAGATGATCATGAAGTCCATCATCCCAGTGGTTATGGCTGGCATCATCGCCATCTACGGCCTAGTGGTGGCAGTCCTCATTGCCAACTCCCTGAATGAGGGCATCACCCTCTACAGGTGAGTGCTGGGTCTGAACCATACTGCACCCTGGGTCAGGCTGCCACATGGGCCTGGAGGACTGGGCAGGAGGGTGTTGGACAGGTGGACCCACTGGTTTAACCCAAGATGCTGTCTTCCCCTGGCTGGTAGGGAGGCTCCTCGTGTCAATGCTGTCTCTCTTCTTTTCTCCAGGAGTTTTCTCCAGCTGGGTGCTGGCCTGAGTGTGGGCCTGAGTGGCCTGGCGGCTGGCTTTGCCATCGGCATCGTGGGGGACGCCGGCGTGCGTGGCACTGCCCAGCAGCCCCGATTATTTGTGGGCATGATCCTGATCCTCATCTTTGCCGAGGTTCTCGGCCTCTACGGTCTCATCGTCGCCCTCATCCTCTCCACAAAGTAGCCCCTCTCCGAACCCACCAGCCACAGAATATGATGTAAAGACCACCCCCTTCTCATTCCAGAATGAACAGCCTGACAAACACGCACGGGGCAGCTGCCCCCTCAGTAGTTGGTCTTGTAAATGCGCAGTGTCCTAGTGCCCATCGTCTGTTGCCCCTGCCTTACCCCCGCCTGCCCCGTGTTGTGGACATCTGGGCCTGCTCTCCACCCGTCCAGGCCCCTGACCAGTGAGGACCGGCCTTTGGCCGACCCCACCCATCTGCCCTAGAGTGCTCTGTGCACACGGATGAGTTAGTTGTCATTTTTCTCTTCACTGATGTTTATTTATAAAAGATTGATCTGTTCATGCGTCCGTGGAGCAGCCCTGTCTCCTGCCCATATAGTAATCTTAGGTAGAGTGTTGCCTTGTGGGGCCCCGTTTGCTGAGATTCCCTGGACGAGCCACCTCCCTGCGGCCCGCTGCGGCCTGGAGGGCGCCGTGCCGGGCCTGCCCGGGCGGCGCTCAGCTGTGTCCAATAAAGTTCTCCGATGTGACTGGAAGCCCCTGTCTCCATGCTTGTGTGGGGCGGGCCGGGGCGCCGGAGGCTGGCAGCCGCGTCATCGGGTGCTGCCGCTGACGTGGGCCGCTGAGTCACGTGGGCACGGTGGTCACGTGGCGCGTCGCCTGGTCAGCTGAGGGTCACGTGGGCGCGGCGGCCCGGGCCGCGTTTGGGCGCCAGCGCTCGCGGCACCGCGCGGCTCACGATGCGCGGCGGGCAGGGTGCGGCGCGGGCGCCGGTGCTGCAGCTCACTAACTGCCGCCTGCTGCGGGCCGGGGCGCTGCTCAGGTGCGCGGCAGGCACGGGGTGCAGGGACCGTGTTAGAGCGTGGAGCTGGGAGTGTGCGGGGCAGCGTACGGAGGGCGGGGCTAGGGGCCTGTGGGGTGCGGGGACGCGTGCACGGACAGTGCACAGTGCGGGGCAGGGGGCTTCTGGGGTGCGGGTGCGCGTGCACCGGCCGTGCGGAGCCGGGGCCAGAGGTCCCAGCGCCTGCCGCTCTCTCGCAGGGAGGATCTGTGGGTGCGTGGGGGCCGCATCCTGGACCCGGAGAAGCTGTTCTTTGAGGAGCGGCGCGTGGCCGACGAGCAGCGGGACTGCGGGGGCCGCATCCTGGCGCCGGGCTTCATCGACGTGCAGATCAACGGTGCAGCCCCGGGCCGGGCAGGGGGACCCAGTCGAGGATCTCTGAGCACCGTGAGACCACCTCTTTTCTGCGACTGCAGGTGGATTTGGCATTGACTTCTCTCAGGCCACGGAGGACGTGGGTGCGGGGGTCGCCCTGGTGGCCCGGAGGATCTTGTCACACGGTGTCACCTCCTTCTGCCCCACTCTGGTCACTTCTCCACCGGAGGTTTATCACAAGGTGAGGTTGGGGTCCCGCCTCGAGAGGAGAGGACCCCAGGAGCAAGCCATCCCTTTAATTTTCAAATCTCATGCTCTTCTGTAACCGTGGCTTTCAGCTGAAATTTATTCCCAGTGGGTTGGGTGACAGTCCCACTTGCCAGCACACGCTTCCTAGCACCTGGATCTGGTCTCTCCTGCTGGCCTCCCTCGCCTGGCCTTGGGATCCCTCCCCGGGCTTTCTCTACATGAGTTGTCTCTCTGCCATGGCAGGTCTCCTGGCTGCCTCTGCAGCTGTCCGCGCATATGCTGTCTCAGCGCCTTCACCTGCCACAGGCCCTCCCCACCCTGACTCTGGCCGCCTCCAGGCTCCAGAAACTGCCTCTTTCACCAAGGTCACAGGGACTTTCTGATTGCCACAGCCATAGTCACTGATCAGGCTCTTCCTCCCTGACCCGTCTGTGGTATGTGACCACGCCTTCCAGAAAGAGACACTGCCCTGCGGTCCTGGGCGGCCCTTGCCTGTTTCCCCCACCCTTCCACTTTCCTTCCTACCCGGAAGGAATTCAGTTGTTACTGGTCTGGTTGTTCCTTAGAATCGTTACTTTTTATGCAAGTTCTCCAGTTTTAACTCTTTGCCACGTTGTATTATTCAGGCTTCTCTTGGCTGTGGGTGTGTTTTTGTTTTTTCCTGAACTGTTTGAAAGTAGGTTGTATATGTCATGCTTCTTTGTCTTTAGTATTTAGTTATTCCTTACACATGTGGAATCGGGTTAGCTCATTGGGTTAGAGTGTGGTGCTGACAACACCAAGGTCCAGGGTGCGATCCAGCAGCCAAAACAAACCCCAAAAAGTGGATACAGTTAGTGAGTTTAGTAAATTCTCATCGTTAAGGATACTGTAATTGACCCTCTGTGTCAGCTTTGTTGATTGTATCAGCCTTTTTTTCCCTCCTGTGCAGGATCCATTGGAGGGTCACAGATTAGATTGTGACGCCCACCCACAGGGTCCCTTTCTGGGTGTGTGGACATAGAGCAGGGAGCTATGGGGTCGACTGTGGGCTCTGTGTTTGGGCTTTGTGGGTTTGGTCCTGGCCTCCTGACTTCATCAATCAGCTGGAAGACTGGGGACAACCTTACTGCTTTGTGAGCCTCAGTTTTCTCCAGCCTAAAGTAAGAATAATGACAATACTCATCTCTGAGACCTTGGGTGCTCAGCACTATGCGTAGTACCTATTAAGCACTAAGTAAGTATCAGCTATGCATATCTTTCTGGAAATTTCCCAGTTCTCCCACCACAGAATCAAATGTCGAAAAGCTAATTCATCTTCCTGCTGCAACCTGCCTTCTCAGCTGCTCTCCCAGGCCCTGGGTCCTGCCAGAGTGATCTTCCCAAGATCCAGTACTCGTTATGTCAGCCCCTGCTGGGTAGCATTCCCTTTCTACCTGTCGAGCCCCTTCTCTCTCCCCAGGCACATTCCAGCTGTTCCAGGTGTCCCCTCTCCTGCCCCAAGCTCCCTGCCTGGAAGGCCTTCACCTTGCTCTGTCTGCAAGCCAGGTGGCCCCCATGTCTCCCATGCCCAGCCTTGCCCACCTGCCACCGCTGTCCGCTGCTGTGTAGTCATGCACTGCCCGTGCTCCAGTGGCACAGCTGACCGACGTGGTACACAGTGCCCTCTCTTCCTTAGGAGCCTGGCGAGCAGGACAAGTTTTCTTACCAGCACCCTTTGCAGTCCATCTACCTCATAGACCTTGGTAAACACTTCTAGGATGAAGGCCTTGGGAGGCAGATGGTAAACTGTTGATGGAGGTCATGGAGGGCTTCAGATATGTAACACTTAGTACCAGTATCATCTTAGAAACCAGAGGACTTTTCCCCCAGCCTCCACCCACCTTCTCCAGGGCCCATTCACACTGGGTGGAATTGGATTGCCTCTTTGCCAGAAGTTACCCAGGTCTTTTGTCATCAGGGTCTGGTCCTTTGAGACCACCTGCTCTTTTTCTGGGGTCTCCTGTAACCCCGGCTTTTGCTACCGTACCTGGCGGCAAATCTGATCTCTTTGTTATCTGCTGAGCCTAAGTCAGGCGCCTCCTCAACGGTGCAGCTAGGCCACTGCCTCTGGCCCCGCACGCCCTCTGCACTTTGACCTTTGTTGCTACTTACCTGCCTGGAATGTGCCTCCTTCCTTTCACCTCTTATCTGTCCTTTATTTTGTTTTCTTTACTTAGTTCTTTCTTGCTTTCCTTTATAAAACTCTATTCTAGAAAAACTCCGCCATGATCTTTTTTTTTTTTTTTAAATCTTAGTGAACTTGTCCATCCACATGGCTTGTTAGAAACAGCAACCCTTTGCCCCAACCAGTTCCCACCTTAGGGACAACAACTTTCAACTCAGTTGACTCTTGGAATTTGCCCCCGTATCTTAAAAAACATGCTAGTATTCATACTTGGTATTTCAGTTTAGGGCAGTATCTGTTGCTTCTCATCAGGAAAAAGGAGGATTAGCTCTCTTTCAGCCCTTGAGTCCTCTCACCTCCCTTTCTTGTCCCTCACCCTCCCCAAGCAACTGCGACCATAATGTTGATGAGAGCAGCCACATGGTCAGTCGTCAGGACTGTGTGAAGGGGACTCGCAGCTCAGCGATGTCTTCTTACCTGCCGACTCTGCTTTCCTTGGAGTTTACTGATAATCTTTGTTTGCTTAAGTACTTTAACTACGAACTCAGCTCCAGGCTTCCTGCCGGTTGTCTCACTCAGGGCATTTAGCTGCACTATGGGGTCCATCAATACTGTCTTTCTGTGCAAGGCTTGGAGACTTGCTCTCCTGGGAACTCCTTTCCCCTCATCTGGGGGTCCCCTGGCCTCTTTCTGCTGGATTTCCTATGTCTGAGATCCTCTGTCTTCCTCTTTGCTGGTTCACGCCCTCATTTTGGTGGAGCACATCCTTTGGTAGCTTCTGGAGAAAGGGGTCATGGGAGGTTTGAGATCTTAAAGGTCTGAAAATGTCTTTATTCCCTTGATTGGTGGCTTGGCTGGGTTAGAATTCTAGGTTATTTTTTATTTTTTTTGAGAAATCTGGGCTCCTGAGGGTATGTCTATAGACCCCTGGGAGTTTTGGGGATGCTGCCTAAAGAAGCAGTCGGGCACTCCATTTGTTTCCCTCAGAACTTGCAGAGTTCCATAAAATGCCGGACTGACCCACTAATCTTTTTTTTTTTTTTTTTAAAGATGACTGGTAAGGGGATCTTAACCCTTGGCTTGGTGTTGTCAGCACCATGCTGAGCCAGTGAGCGAACTGGCCATCCCTATTTAGGACCTGAACCCATAGCCTTGGTGTTATCAGCACCGCAGTCTCCCTAGTGAGCCACAGGCCAGCCCTTGACCCACTAATCTTGATTGCAATTCTGTTTTCCTTTTTTTTATTGCTGTCCAAGGCAGGGATCAAATCTTGGACCTTGGTGTTATCAGCACCACGCTCTACCCACTGAGAAAACTGGCCAGCTTAGAATCCTAGATCAGAAGTTATCTTCCTCTAGAATTTTGACGGCATTGCTGTGTTGTCTCTTAACTTCCAGAGTTGCTGATAAGTCTGAAGCCATCTGATCCCTGACCCTTTGTGGGTGACCTGTTTCTTCTCTCTGGAACCTTGTAGTGTATGATCCTTTAGTCTCAGGGTAGCATGCCATGAGGACTGGGAGAGGTTATTCATTTAGCTGGCTGTTGGCAGGCACTGGCAATCTGGAAGCTCAGTTTTTGGTTTTGTTGTTTTGCTTTTCTTGAACTTTTTTTTGATGATTTTTTCCTCCCATTTCTCTGTTGTGTCTTATGGGAATCCTGTTACCCCCACTGTTGGGCCTCCAGGACTGGTTTGGTTCTCTAACTTTTCTTCTCATTTTCTTTCTCTGCTTTCTGGACATTTCTTCAACTTTTGTCTTCCAGATCTTCTCTCAGGTTTTTTGCCTTCGTACTTGCATATTTTTAATTTTGGTTTCCTTTTTTGTTTGTTGTTCTTTTGTTTTTGTGGCTGGCCGGTACAGGGATTTGAGGCCTTGACCTTGGTGTTATAACAGCAAGCTCTAACGAGCTGAGCTAACCAGCCAGCCTCTTTTTAATTCTGACAGCTTGTTTTGGTTCCCCCAAATGTCCCTTTTTCCTAACATCCTATTCTTGCTTCGTGGCTTCAAGACCTCTTATTGCCCTGAGAGTATTAATGATGGCTGTTTTCCATGTCCTCCTCTCTTAGTGGTTTTTGCTTCCCCCATGTGCTCTGTCCTCTGATCTGTTGTGCTGTTTCCTTGCAGAGGCTTTCCCAGAGTGCCTGGTGAGCTTGGTGCATGCTCTCTTTGGGGCCTCCAGAAGTTTCTTTGGGGCTGGTCATGTCCCCTGAGAAGAGTCTTCTTGTTCTGCTCAGAGGGAAAAGGCTGGCTGGCCACCTGCTGACAGCCTTAAGAACATGAACTTGCACTTAATTACCTGGGTGTCCAGTGTGCCTCAACCTACCGTCTGCTCAGAGGCCCTCTGGTTTACTTCTGCAGGTGCTCGGCTGGGCACACTTGGGGTAGGAGCTCCAGGGACCTAGCTACTGTTTCACCAGATGGCTTTGTTAACGCCCCGTCACCCCACTCCTGAAGGCACAGGTGCTACTAAGACCTGCACTGTGGGGGACGCTGACCCTACCACATGTGCCTGCCCAAAGCTGCCCATGTCTGCTCCTCTAGCTCCCAAATCTGACCACCGTTCTCTTGTCCACTTTGTTCCCCTGGGCTTAAGCCTCTTAAAAACCCCTTGCTTTTCTTTGAGGTGGGGAGTTCTGTTGCAGGGCACAGTCAGGCCATGGTCCTCACCCAGGGACTGTCCCAGTGTCTGTAGGGCTCTGACAGCCCCCACGCCCCTGCCCACGCTGAAGGAAGGTGGCGTGGGATGGGCTGCCTGGCCTGCCTGTTGGCCTCTGAGATGCGTAGCATGCACACCTGTCACCCCTCCCCAGCACTTATCACCTTCCTGATCATGTCCAGCCATGGCCAAAGTGTGGGCTGCGCCATGGGTGCCGAGTCCCTCCCCACCTGCACTGAGCTTTCGGCAGCCGTGCTCGGTGTCTGCTCCTCCCTCCTGTCACCCCGTGGCATTCCTGCTGCCGCCTGGGTTGGGGCCACCCACGTGCCTAGGAGCATTCTGCAGCCTTCTGGTCCTCATGGGCAGGCCGCCTGGCATCCCCCTGGTCCTGTCATTTCCTCCTGCTTCTGACCACATGTCCTGATAGTTCTGTCACTTGTGCTTTCCTTGACCACCCTTGAGGGCTTTCAGCTGTCTTCTGACACCTGAGGGGATGGCCAGTGGGGCCAAGCTGGACACTGGGCTCTGAACTCTGACCTATAATCTCTGACCTTGGCTGGGTTGTGACATCTGGGTGCTGGGCCATGGCGGGGCAGGGCTTTAACAGCTGGTTCCCCCCAGGTCCTTCCTCAGATCCCCGTGAAGAGTGGTGGTCCCCATGGGGCAGGGGTCCTCGGTGAGTGGCTGACCCCCTTCCTGCCCCCACCCTGGGAGGCTCCTCAGGGGACCTGTTGGCAGCCCCTCCCACTCCAGATGCCCAATTGGGGTGGGTGGGCCGGTGGGCGGGTGGGCGAGAGGGGCCAGGGCGGGGTTGCAGGGTGGGGTGTCTGCTGCAGCTGCTCCCCTCCCCCCAGGGGTGCACCTGGAGGGCCCTTTCATCAGCCGGGAGAAGCGGGGTGCGCACCCCGAGGCCCATCTCTGCTCCTTTGAGGCTAACGCCTTCCAGGATGTGCTGGCCACCTACGGGCCCCTGGACAATGTCCGCATCGTGACGCTGGCCCCTGAGCTGGGCCGTAGCCATGAGGTGATCCAGGCACTGACTGCCCATGGCATCTGCGTGTCCCTAGGTGAGGGGGGCTGTCTCTGCGGGCGGGCTCTTTCCAGGGGTCCTGGGACAGGAGCAGAATCTGAATCCAGGTCCCCTGCGCAGGGCACTCGGTGGCTGACCTGCGGGCTGCGGAGGAGGCGGTGCGGAGTGGGGCCACCTTCATCACCCATCTCTTCAATGCCATGCTGCCAGTGAGTGCTGCCTTGCTCCGGGGTGGTGGGGCTTGGTGGCCCTTGCTGTTGCTCAGCCCTTCTTTCTCCTGACCCTGCCCAGTTCCACCACCGTGACCCAGGAATCGTGGGGCTCCTGACCAGTGATCAGCTGCCCCCAGGCCGCTGCATCTTCTATGGGATGATCGCTGATGGCATGCATACCAACCCCGCCGCCCTGCGCATCGCCCACCGCGCCCATCCCCGGGGTGAGCTGCAGGGCAGGTGGGATGGCGGGGCAGCTAGGACAACCCAGCAGGGCAGGTCCTGAGGCTCTGTCTCCCCCAGGGCTGGTGCTGGTTACTGACGCAGTCCCTGCTCTGGGCCTGGGCAATGGCCGCCACACGCTGGGGCAACAGGAGGTAGAGGTGGATGGCCTGACAGCCTACATTGCAGGTGAGTGACCCCCATCCCCTATGACTGCCCACGTGAGAACAGCCCCTCAGTCCCTCTGTGGGGGGTGGCCACAGCTGGCATGCCTGGCAGTCCACAACCCCCAGAGCCTGCTCTGCTCTCAGGCACCAAGACACTGTGTGGCAGCATAGCCCCGATGGACGTTTGTGTGCGGCATTTCCTGCAGGCCACAGGTTAGCGAGTCAGTGTGTGTGTGAGGGTGTGTGTCTGGCGCGGGGGCTGCATGTGGGAGAAGTTGGAGGGAAGAGTGGGGATCACTAGAGCCCGATGCCCATGTCCTGCATGTCTGTGTCTGGTGGGTTCCCAGGAGATGGACTGGACACTGGGAATGCAGCCAAGGCCTGCCTGACAGAGCTTGTGGTAGGCGGCAGGCATGCGGGTGACCCGGGCCAGGGTGACAGGCAGTGGAGCCCTGGCACCAGGAGGTGCCTGTGGGGAGAGCTTCATAGGACCCTGCAGTTGCTGAGCTGGTGAGGAGGTGGGTGGGGGTGGCAGGGATGCGCCCAGGCCTTCATGATGGGCCGTGCAGGGACTGCTCCAGAGGTCGGCATGTTGGGGAAAGTGGGGAGGGGGTCGGGTATTTGACAGAGACTCTTGGCAGCGCTTCAAGGCTAGGGTGTCATTCTGGGGTTAGGCGGCCCCAGGGTCCAACGTGTTGTTTAGGGCAGATGGGATGGGGGCAAGGGACAGCAGGGAGGTGGCTGTGGCCTGGGAGGGCATAGAGAACACAAGTGGATGTAGTCATTTAAACCAGTGGCCGCTGGTTTGTAGTATGGTTGGCCCAGGGTATTGCTTCCTTATGTGTGTTGGGGGGCTCTTCCTGGAACCCAGGAGAAGGAGGGGGTCCTGTGGGTTCTGGGGTCCAGAGAGAGTGTTGTCAGTGAGGAATAGGTCCCTGCAAGGCTAAGCTGGGTGGGTGGTCCCGGGAAGAGGGTGTTGGGCATTGTGGAACAAAGCTGGGGGAGGGTGGGGTCCTTGTTGACCTGCTGCAGAGTCCCTGAGACCCGGAGCTGTGGAGCTGCATGTGGGGGAGGGGCAGAGTCATGTGGGGCTGGGGGTCCTCACCAAGCTGTGTCCTCTGAGCAGGCTGCAGTGTGGAGTCGGCCCTGGAGGCTGCATCCCTGCACCCTGCCCAACTACTGGGGCTGGAGAAGCGCAAGGGGACCCTGGACTTTGGTGCAGATGCAGGTGAGGTCCCAGCTCCGGGCAGCCTGGGCACCTTGGCCCTGTCTGAACACTCAAGCGTTCTTGGGGGGCCTGGGATGGGGCCACGGTGGGTGAGGTCTTTCTACTTGCTGCCAGCTTCAGTGTGGCCCCGTGTTCCCATCAGGCCAGCCTTTCTGGCGTCCAAAACAAAGCCAGGCAAGGGGCTGCAGGGAGCCCTTGTTCCTACCTGTGAGGAGTCGTAGCTCTCATGTTCAGAGCTTCTGCCAGTCTGTGATGTGCAGGGTGTCCTGCACAAGTCATGTCCCTGGGGTTCGATCCCCCTCCCCCAGCCTCGGGTTGTGGTTGAGGACCCACATTGGGGGGAGATGGCTCCTCCCTGCCCTGTTCTCACCGCCTGGCTCTCACCCAGACTTCGTGGTGCTCGATGACTCCCTCCATGTCCAGGCCACCTACATCTCCGGGGAGCTGGTGTGGCAGGCAGAGGAAGCCAGGCAGTGACTGAGGACCTCGGCTGCAGGGGATGCCCGGCCCCAGCTGGACACTGTCAGGGCCGGGCCATCGGGGGAGCTGGTCTCCAGGGAGCAAGTTGGGAGCCCTGTCCCAGGTTGACACCCATGGCCTGGTGTGGCTACCCTGAGGGCGGGTGGCTTGGATAAATGTGCACCCAGCAGGGACTTGTCTTGCCTCCGAGTCTTGCTTGCATTGGCAGCTTGAAGTGTGGCTTCTTGCTGTATGCACTATTGCCCTGGGGCCATCCTGGGGAAGGTGCTGTGGCTTGGGGTTGGGAACTGCTGGATTCCAGCTCAGCCAGGGCCTGTGGGGCTCCAGTGGAGGACATAGGGTCCCTGTCTGATAGGAGGACCTACCTGAGGCCTGCAGACCAGCAGGAAAATGTTGCATTGGAAATGAATGGGGGGTGGAAGCCACCAGCTGTAGGTGGGAGAGCAACGGGAAGGGCCTGGGGACAGTGAGTATGGGCATTTTCAGGAAGTTTGCTCTCTGCACCCCTGAGTGGGGTGGGCAGTGTGGAGGCTTGATGCCTGATTCTGGGTCCAGGCACAGTGACGGGCACTCTGATCTGCAGGAGGGAGTCCATATTGGCCCAAAGTCCCACAAGTTAGGGCAAGGACCCCTGGCCATTGCTCCCCTGGCCTGCTTATCTGTCCAGCCCTCAGTCCCTCTATTCTGTGCCCTTGTGGATAATTGAGGTTCCATTTCCTTTGGCGTCTTCTCTCAGCAATCCCATTTCCAGACCTGATCCCTGAACTGTCCTAGGGCAGGCGCTACCCGCAGAGAGACAAGGGGAACAGGCCGCATGTCCCTGGGGTGTACACCATCAGCCTGTCCAAGAAAGTGTGTCTCAGGATTCTAGCCTCAGGCACGGGGTGCAGGGATTCCTGTATCTACCCCGGACAGCCACATGCCCCACAACAGGTGGGCGGCCAGCTCCGGCAGTGTGTGGTGCTGCCCATCTGCCAGGGCTCATGTGGGCTGGGAGGAGCAGAGGAGCCTCTGGGCAAACCTCACCTGGGTCAGGCCTCATTCTAAGTGCCTTAGGAGTGTTCACTCTTCCATCCTTATGTCCAAAATCCAAAGAGGTGCCCTGTTTGTCATCCTTGTTTCTCAGGTGGGGGAACTGGGGCACTGAGTCCTACAGCTGGTGAGCCCCTGGGCGGGGGTTTGGGCCTGTCAGCCTCACTCTGTTCAGTGGCCAGCAGACGGCCTCTCTGGGTGGACAGCTAGGGAGGGGCAAGTTGAGGTGGGCGGTAAGTGGGGTAACACCCAGAGAGGACAGGGGCCCATGCTGGGAAGGGCACTGCAGGCAGAGAGAACTGCCTCAGCGAGGGACCAGAGGTGCAGACAGGCTCAGTGTGTGGGTGGAACAAAGACCGGTGGCTGGAGAGGCCTGGAGTGTGAGGGGGCCCTAGAGCTGCATCGGGAATTTGGATGTTATTAGAAGTGTGGGAATTGCTGGTAGGTTTTGTTTTCTTTTGCTTTTGGTGGTTGGCTGGTACAGGTTGGAACCCTGGACCTTGGTCTTATCAGCACCATGTCTAACCTACTGAGCAACCGGCCACCCCTCCCTTTTTTTTAAATTGTGGTAAAGTATATATATAACAAAAAAAGTTACCATCTTAACGTTTTTGAATGCACACAGCTCAGTGGCCTTAGTACATTCACGTTGTGCAATTATCACCACGATCTGGCTCCAGACCTTTTGCATCTTCACAAACTGAGACTGTCCCGGTTAAACTCTATCTTCCCATCTCTCCCGTGGCGACACCATTCTGCTTTCTGTCAGGAGGGATCTGACGCTGGGGGCTTTAAACAGGAGGAAGCCAGTGACATTTCAGCATTGGGGTCTCGGGGGCCAGAGGCAAGGAGACCCAGGGCTGGCGCGCTCGGCTGTGGGGTGACAGTGGGGCTGGTACAGCGAAGTGAGGGGCAGGCTTGCCCGAGGGGCGGGGGGCAGTGGACTACGCTCCGGTGTCTGCGTGATTCACCGGGCGGGTGGGGCGCGGAGTTGGAGGTGCTCGTGAGACACCTGGCGGAGGTGCCCCGTGTGGCCGCGTGTGCGTGTAGATCAGAGGCCCAGCGTGGGCGCGCGGCGGGAGCGCGGGTCCGCCTGGTGGCCGGGCTCGGACTGCGCGGCCTCCCCACGCCGGCGCCTGCGGGGCCCGGCCGGAGCGTGCTTCCGTCCGTGCCTCGGGGCCGGGGGGGCTCTGGCTACCCGGCACGTGGCGGTGGCCTGTGGAGAGGGCGGTGGCCTGTGGAGAGGGTCCGGGTTGTCCCGGCCCGAGATCCCGGCTGGGGGGCGTGGGGCGGGGGCGAGGAAAGGGGCGGTGGCCGCGCCGGCTAGGGGCAGGGCCCGAGGGGCAGAGCGTCTACGGCAGCCCAGCCCGGGCACCGGGTTCACACGGCCGGCGAGTCCCGGAGGGGTGCGGCGCACAGGGACGCGCCTGCCGGGGAAGGGCTGCTTCTGGAAAGGGCAAGCCCGAGATGGCACGGTCCGGGTGGGCGCCCGGGAGCCTGGGTCCTGGACCACCCACACCGCCCCCTGTGCTGTGCCCGCCCCACCCCACCCCCTGCGCCCGCCCTGCCCTCGCCTGCTGTGCAGAGTGGAGGGGTGGGGAGGTGGGCCCGTCCCTTTCAATGTCTCTCTGGGCCGAACCCCAGCTCGGAGCTTTCCCGGCCCAGGGTTTGACTGGGGCTTGGGGTCGGAGTTGGGTGGGCGCAGCAGGAGGGCGGAGGAAAGGCGGCTGTGCTCCGACCCGCGGGCGCCCCTTCAGCTCCCTCCCCCCACATCCCTGGAGTCCTGGAAGGGACAGCTCCAGGGCGCCCACCTCGGCCTCAGAGCCTGGGTCCTGTCTGGAGCTTGCCTTCCCCACTTTTAACGTGCAGGTGTGCTGCTTACTTGTGCCTTTTACTACATTTATGTCACGGTGTGTTCTTACTAGGTGGAAATCACTCCTCTCCTGGTATTGCTTTGCTTCTCGCTGTTTTTAAATTGAACAGCACAAATTGGAGAGCTTCCCAGGTGGGGACAGTGGATCGGTTGCTCTATTGTAAAAAGGTGTACAGTGTTCTCTGCAGTGGAGGTCTGTAATTTATTAACCAGATCCCACCCTCACTCGGGGGGAGGACAAACCTGGGGATGATGGCCGGTGAATTATGGGGTTCTTAGAAGGCGGAGGGGGCTCTGCGTGGAGCCCCTCTTGCGCCTGTGGGTTCCTTGTTCCCTGTGTGTGTTTCTTGCTGCTGCTGTAACAAATCATCACGGACTTAATGGTCTAACAACGCCAATTTATTATTTTAGTTTTGGAGGCCCAAGTCAGAATGAGTCTCAATGGACTGAAATAAGATGGTGGTAGATCTTTGTTTCTTCCTAGAGGCTGTAGGGGAAAGTCCATTTCCTCACCTCTTCTGTCTTCTAGAGGCTGTCTGTGCTCCTTGGCCCAGGCCCCTTCCATTTGTAAAGCCAGCAGTAGCCAGTGAGTCTTTCTTACATAGCATCACTCTGACCTGGAGCTTTCTGTCTCTTGCTTTAGGCTTCTGTGATTCTTGTGTTTGTATTAGGCCTACCTGGATAATCCAACCTAATTTCCCCCTTTCCATATAATGTAACATATTCACAGGCTGGGAGATTAGGATGTGGGCATCTTTGGAGAGGCCATTATTCTGCCTTCCGGAGAGAAGGGCCTAGGGCAGGAGGCCCCACTGCTCAAGTCTCAAAGAGATACTGCATTCCTATCATCAGCGTATGGACATGCCCATTTCCTAACATTCTTACCAGCACTGGATGTTTTCAACCTTTGGGACTTTTATCAGTATTTGGAATCAGCCCATTTTATGACTGAGGAAGTTGAGATTTAGGAAGGGCAAGTTATTTGCCTGAGGTTCCATGCAGCCTTCTGGCTGTTTCCTGATTCCAGTCAAGTTTTTTTTTCTCTCTTAGCACAGTTTATATAGAAGACATTTATCCAGGTGCCTTGGAAACCACTGGATTACTTTGTTGTCTTTCATCTGTCCATGTGTCTGCAGCCAGCAGCCAGCACATATTGGGAGCTTCAGGTGTGGTGACCAGGGACTCATGGGGCAGAGGCAGGACACCATGGCTGTTGTATTTTCAAAGCCTCCTCCTCTCTCACCTCAGTGCACCCTAACTGCTCTCCTTGCCTCCTCTGATTCCTTCTCCAGATCCTACCGAGTAGCTGCAGAGACAGTCTAAAAGTAGAAACCAGGCTGGGGTCCTCACCTGGTAGAGCTCTTCCCTGGTTTTATAATCTAGTGTTACCTTCTGGCTCACAAAACCTCTGGGAGTGCAGTCCTGGTACCTCATCTTTCCCTGAATGCTAACCAGCCTTGAAGGTGACCCCCAGGGATGCCCCTCCTGGAATTCACACCCTCTGTAGTCCCCTCCTACTTTCTCTCAGGGTTGTTCTGGGTGACCAGTGGATATGGCAGAAGTTCAGAAGTTCAGTCACTTCTGAGGTTAGGTTACAAAAGACACTGGGCTTCTGTCTTGGGTGTACTCTTTCTCTGATCACTCACTCTGGGGAAAGCCAGCTGCCAAGGCATGAAATCACTGAGACAGCCCTGTGGCGAGGCTGATAGGGTGGTAAACTGAGGCCTTCAGCCCACAGCCATGGGAGTGAGTCTTCCTGGAAGTGGATCTTCCAGCCCCGCTCAGGCCTTCAGATGACTCAGCCCTGGCCACGCCTTAGTGGTAACCTCAGGAGAGAGCTGGAGCCAGACCACCAGCCGAGCCACTCCTGATGCTTTCCCACAGAAACCGTGCAATCATGCATGTTTGTTGTTTTTGTGCATCTAAGTTTTGGGATCATCTGTTCCCCAGCAGTGGGTAACTAATGCACTGCCTGTGTGTAGCTGGGCACGTTCCTTAGCCTCTGTGCCCAGTTTCCTGCTGTGTGCCCAGAGAGTTATAGAAGTGAGTGAGGAAGCCGTGCAAGTGCAGGCCTGGCTGCAGCCAGCGCTCCATGCACACAGGCTGCCTTCCAGCCCCCTCCCGGATGTCAGCTCAAATCATTGCCTCCTTGGCCCGAGGTCACTCTTCGGCCAGGGACAGAGGGTCTGGGCAGGGAAGGGACAGATAAGAGCCAGGGGGTGGTCCCTCTCATTCCTCCAGCCTGGGGTGCCAGTGAACTGTGTTGAGCTGGGTGAGACCATTTCCCCTCATGCCCATTGTCCCAGGATGGCAGGTAAACCCGACTTATGGGGGAGTGACACACCTCTCCTGAGGTGGGAGGGGCTGCCAGGCCCAGCGTGGGCTTTGAGTGCTGCCATCCAAGCCCTGGGAGAATGGAGAACTGCCCTTCAGCTTTGACCTTCAGCCACCTTCTTCAGGATAGCAGCCTCTCTTTCCCCTTGCCCCTCCCCGAGGCTCCTCCACCTGCTCCTCCAACAGCTCCAGCGTTTACCACATGCCTTTTCCTCAAGTTCTCCTTCCTCCTTCCCTGTTTCACTATGAATTACTCAAGAACTATGTGGCCATGTGTTGGTATAATAAACCCTAATTCTTTTTAAATAGTGAAGGAAACTAGTCCACTCCCCTGTGGAAATCACTGCTCCCTATGTCGCCTGTTTTCCTTCCAGTCTTTTTTCTAGGCATTTACATTACATGCATGCTTTCATGTTTACATGAAAACTCTCATCATTGGATCTTTTAATACTTATTATTTTGCAACTTGCTTCTTTGACTTTTTCTCTGTTAGAGCTTTGTCCTGTTCTTTTCAGTAGCTGCACAGAATTCTGGATGAATGTACCATAATTTATTTTACCATCCTTTTGTTGATAAGTAATCCAGTTGCTGCTTTTTTTTTTTTTTTTTTTTGGTGGCTGGCCAGTAGAGGGGTCGAACCTTGGGCCTTGGTGTTATCAGCACTGCGCTCTACCCACTGAGATAACTGGCCAGCCCTGTTTTTTCCTTTTTGCTTCAGATTAAATCTGTGCTGCCACAAACGTTCTTGCAGAGCTTTATATTCATGAGTGAAAGATTCTTAGAATTTCAAGGAAGAAGATATATCCAAATAGTTCTAAAAAGGCTTGTAATGAAAAACAGCAACTGGCCAGCCTCGGAAACAAAAACAAAACAACGGGCCGACCCCGTGGCTCACTCAGGAGAGTGCGGCGCTGGGCGCCGAGGCTGCAGGTTCGGATCCTATATAAGGATGGCCGGTGCGCTCACTGGCTGAGCGCAGTGTGGGTGACACCAAGCCAAGGGTTACGATCCCCTTACTGTTCACAAAAAACAAAACAAAAAAACAACAACAGAGAAAAACAGCAGCCCCCACCTCATCCCTCCTTCTACAGTTTTATTTATTTATTTATTATTTATTTTTTTAAAAAGATGACCGGTAAAGGGATCTTAACCCTTGACTTGGTGTTATCAGCACCACTCTTAGCCAGTGAGCTAACTGGACATCTCTATATGGGATCCGAACCCGGGGCCTTGGTGTTATCGGTACCACACTCTCCTGAGTGAGCCACGGGCCGGCCCATCCTCTTACAGTTTTAAATAATAGGAAAAACATTTATGTCCATCTTTCTAAATATCTTTATACTTTATGTCTTTTTTTTTTTGTCAGCTGGTTGGTTTGGGGATCCGAACCCTTGACCTTGGTGTTATAACATTGTGCTTACAACCAACAGAACTAACCTGCCAGCCCTGTACCTTATGTCTTGATTGGTTATTTGTAGTCGTTGTCTGTTGGCTTTCTGTTAGAAGAGGTGAGAACTCGGCTCTTTCTCCTCTTCCCTTCCCTCCTGCGGACTGGAGGATGCAATCACTGCTGAATCGTTTTCTGTGCTGTGGCTGTAAGTCACAGTGTGCATAGTGAACGGTGATTGTGCTTTATTTCTGCTACAGCTATTTTTCTGGAGTTTTCCTCACCTCTCTGTCAGCTTCTCAATTCATCTTTCTATGTGGTGAGAGCCTATCACTTTCAGTATTTTTCTGAAGTGCTCTGGAAGCCCGCTCCACTTGGGGCTGGATCTCCCTGCTGCTAGCTCTTATCCTAGGATTTCTTCTCACCATCCCTTTTTTTTTTTGGCAGCTGGCAGGCAAGGGGATCTGAACCCTTGACCTTGGTGTCATAACATCATGCTCTAACCAAGTGATGCAACTGGCCAGCCCTCACCATACAATTTAAAAATTGTACCTCCTCCCTGGGCACTCCTGTGACCTCATTCACCTCATTCCTTTCTTCCCCATAGCATTTAACGACCTAACATGCCATGAGATTTGCTCATTTATTATGCTTACTGTCCTTCCCCACTCCTGCCAGGGGTATTGGGGCTTCACAAGGGCAGAGATTTTTTTGTTTTGTCCACCAATGAATTGCCAGTGTCTAGCACTGCGCTTGACACAAGCAGGAGGCTCAATAAATATTTGCTGAATGGACAAATCCTGGGATTTCTCTTTATCATGCTTCTGTGTGTTCTTTGTTTCATCCTGTTTTCTGGACCTCATGTCTTTTTTCTTTGTTTACTCCCTTATTGGGTGGAATACATCCTTTAGTAACTTTCTGAGAAAGGGTTCTTGTGTGCGTCTGTATGCACACACTGTAGCTATGTGTATATATGCTCATGTTTAGTGTATAGTCTGGCAAATTTCTTCATGTGTAAGATGGTAATAAATATTGAATATCTATCACATAAGGTTGTAATGAGAAGTAAGAAAAATATAGAATGGTTAGCATTCTCTCGGGACATGTTTTTCTCACTTTGTGAGGACCAAAATATATGAGTTGTTGGAGGCAGTTTGGTACAGTGACTAGGAGCAGGGCATTGGAGTTGGTCAGGCCTGGCTTTGAGTCCTGTGCTCTGTGACCTTCTAACTCTATGACAGAGAATAGGTAAGTCACTGAAGCTTTGATATCATCATGTAAAAAAGGGGGCTCATCATAGCATCTGCTGCTCAGGGGGCTGTTGTGTGGCAAAAGCAGGTACACTGCTCTTAATACATAGTGGGGGTATTGATGTAGGATAATGTTAGCGATGTTCCCACATTGGTATGGTGGGGAGAGCTGGCATCTACCTTGAGCTTGTCTTTGGGTTCACTGAAGGTGTCAGTGTCGCTGGAATGGCCTTTCTGGAGTGGGGTAGAAAACTCGGCAGCATGTATTAAGCTTTGGCCTGGCAATTTCATATGCTAAGAATTTATCCTAAGGAAATAAATAAGGGTGTGCCTGGATTTAACTGCAGGGCCTTGTCATGAGAAAAAAACTGGGAACCATTTCATTGTCCCTTAGGAGAGAACTCCAACCCACCCTATGTATCCATGAACTATGGATGTTCCTCCAATGGAGTCCTCTGCAGCGCATACAACTGAGGAAGAGGGCAATCAGATGTCAGGAGGGCTGTACAGGATACAGGATGATACGCTAAGTGAAAACAGCAACTATCAAAACAGCGTGAACAGCCTGAGCCCTTCTGGGAGACAGGGTTTTTTTTTTTTTTTTTTTTTTTTTTAAAGATGACCGGTAAGGGGATCTTAGCCCTTGACTTGGTATTGTTAGCACCATGGGACAGGGGTTACATTTGCCTTTTTTCTGTTTTTTTAAGGTATATGAATATACAGAGGGCTGGAAATGGACAATCAGAGGTTGTATGGCCTATGGTTAATGTACAGGCTCCGGCATGGGATGTCTGCATCCTAGTCTTGGCACTACATGAACTTGGGCAAGTTAGAAAACTGCCCTATACCTCAGTTTCCTCATCTGAAAAGTGGGGCAACAATATCAGGGGTGCTCCTTTAGAGTAGTGAGATTAGGCATGAAAATCCCTTAGAGTAAATGTTAGCAGCTATTACTGCTATTCAACAATTCATTCTGCTCACATGGGATTATGGATTCATTTATCTTACTGTTACTTCTCAGTATTGTCTATATTTATTTATTTATTTATTTATATTGGTGACTGGCCAGTACAGTGTTTGAACCCTGGACCTTGGTGTTATACCACTGTGCTCTAATGAGCTGAGCTACCCAGCCAGCCCTTAAGTTTTTATTTTTAAAAATAAAGATATATTGCTTTTGGAAATAGAAAAAAGGGTTATTTAAAAATATGCAAGGGCTGGCTGGTTAGCTCAGCTCGTTAGAGCAGGTGTTATAACATCGAGGTCAAGGGTTCAGATCCCCTTACTCACCCAGCTGTCAAAAAAGAAAAAAAGAAAGGCTTCAGGTAGCAAGGATGATCCTAATTTTGTTTTAAACAACATCATCATGGCAAACAGTTCTAAGTCTGTTAATAAAAAACAAGAAAGAAATCATCACACAACAGTGTGAATGTACTTAATTTCCTTGAACTGTACACTTACAAATGATTAAAATGGTACATTTTATGTGTAATTTACCACACTTTATTTTATTTTATTTTTAAAAGATGACCGGTGACTTAACCCTTGACTTGGTGTTGTCAGCACCACGCTCTCCAAGTGAGCTAACCGGCCATCCCTATATAGGATCCGAACCCTTGGCCTTGGTGTTATCAGCACCGCACTCTCCCGAGTGAGCCACAGACCGGCCCTTAATTTACAACACTTTAAAAACCAAATATCATCATCATCATCATCATCATCAACATCAACAGTAACAATTCAAACAAAAACAAAAACATTTATAGGCAAAGACAAAATTTCTGAGGTGTCTCTGGGATTATTAACACTGATAAGACGGACTTGTTTTCTGCCTTATAAATGCGACTTTATAGCCCAAATTTCCTTCCGTGAACACTTATTGCTTGTGAAACTAATAAAGTTGCGGCTGTCGGCGTTTACGTAGAGCCGGCTCCGGAGTACGAGCTGCGGGTTCGAACCCAGCCTGCCGCAGCCTCGGGCGTGACCTTGGCCGGGGCCTGGGACCCTGCAAGCCTCAGTTTCCCCGTCTGGGAGCAGGGGATGACAGCTCGCCCCCTGCCCCGCCCGGCCCCGCCCGGCCCCGCCCCGCGGGCCCCGGGATTGGCTCACGCGGGGTCCCCTCCCCAGGCGGGGCCGGGCCGCTCCCGCCCGCCGGGTCCAACCCGGAAATGCGGGTCCGGGGGCGGGGCGGGGCACGCGGGGCCGACGGCGGAGCGACGACGTGTGCAACCAATGGAAGCTGGCGGCGGCGGCGGCGGCGCGACGGAAGTCCCACCTAGCGTCGCGCGGGGGCGGGGCGCCGCCCGGGGAGGTGGGCGGCGGGGCGGGCGCAGGATGAGGGCGGCCATTGCTGGGGCTCCGCGGCGGGGAGGAGGACGCTGAAGAGGCGCCGAGCCGCGCAGCGCTGCGGGGGAGGCTCCCGCGCCGACGCGGGGCCCATGGCCAGGACCACCAGCCAGCTGGTGAGTGCGCGGCGGCGGGCGGGGCGCGCCGGCCCGTTACCTCGCCGAGCGCGGCGGCCGCTCAGGTCCGGCGAGGCGGGGCGGCCCGGGCTCCCGAGGGCCGGGCGGCGCCTCACCTGCGGCCGCGCGGCCGGGCCCAGGGGTGGAGGCGCCGGCCGGGGTGCCTCTCGGCTGCCGCGGGGAGTCCAGGCCCGGCCGCGCGGGCGCCGGCCTGGCCGAGGGTGCTGACAGACGCGCGCAGGGCGGGGGAGGCGGGAGGTGTCACCCGGCCAGGCCGGTGGAAGTGCCTGGAAAGTTTGTTTTCGGCGCGGCGCAGCCTGGAGCCGAGCCTCCGGGGTTACCTTTTGGTTCCGTGTGCGGGGAGGCCGCCCTGAGCCCTCACCTGGAACGGGGTCCCGGCGCCTCTGCCGGCAGGGAAGCATAAGGTGCGCGCTCTCGCTCCAGCACCTGACGCTCCCGGGCTTCGATTCCAAATTCTTGTGTTTGGGGGGGCTGATAAGTTCCCCTCACGGCCGACGGGGGGACATTTGGGTGCTTTTCCTGCTTTGTGGGGCTGCTCAGTGTTGTGAGAAGCCCCTGGGAGGCCGGGCTTGAAGGCGTCACTGAGGGGAAAGTGAGCTTGACAGGTAGGATGGATTTTAGGGTGGGGAAAGCAAAACCAGCCACTTGTTGGGTTAAATGTTTTGCTAAGAGTATCGCTACTGTTTCTATGTTTTCTCTGTTGCGAAAAGTATCCCTGCTGTTTTTATGTTTCCCTCTAAGTTCAGTAGTCTTGGGAGGATGGTTTACGGATTTAATGCCTTGTATGCGATGTGAAGTGGGTGATGGAAGAACTCTAGACAGCTTGCAAAATTTGGTTCAAAAGGTAAATCCCTTAAATAAAGGGAGACCCAAGAATTTACTTGACCCCTTATCTTCCAGGATGCGGCTTTGTGGTAGTGGCTCTTAATCTTTCTGTGGCGGGTCATGAGCCCCTTTGAGAAAAAAAGTGCAGAGCGACACTGAATTTTGTAACTGCTTCAGGAGGCTCTTGAACCTTCTGCTGCTTATCGTGGACTCCACGTTAAGAACCCTGCATTGTAGAGATGGGTGATAACTAATCCAGAGTCTAGAAGGAGGAGGACCTGTTCAGTTGAGAAAAACGGTGAAAGGTGAAACGCATGTCTTTGACTATTGCGACATGTGTGGCTATTCCCTGGGGTGCCTGGACTAATGCGCAGAAGCACTAATTAGACTGCTTAGCCAGCCTCAGTGGAGGCTGGGGCCGACAATCATTGTGGAAGTTTATAAAGTGAACTTGCACACGGTGATGCTGCTGTAATGCAAGGTGTGTAGTTGATGGTGTCTGTGGGAATAGAAAAATGGCACATTTTCTCATGGTCATGGCTTTCCATGTGACAGACATTTGACATTTGCTGTTTTTTTTTTTTTTTTTTAATGTAAGGCAGTTTTTTAGTGCAAAAACACTGGAATCCAGTAAGCCAAAGTGAATTGCAGAATAGCGGATAGACTTGCACCTAAGGAAGTGAGAAGAACTAGGCTTTAGTCTCTTTGGCAGCTAGATTCCCCTACACATACGTATGTGGGAATATGCCATATTTACTGTCATTAATGGCAGAGATGGCCCCAATAATTGATTTTCACCTGAGAACAGGTAGACTTACACAGTTAAAGCGGGTTTGCATCTGTACTGTGAGGTGGCATTGTAGGTACTGCAGGAGAAGCCCCCTGTTCGTTCCAATGATTAACTTTCCTCTGTCTCTTTACCTGTGTACAGCCAACAGGGGAAGCAGTGAGTTGTGAAGGTAGAAAATGGCTTAGCCCAGTCCAATACTAAGGTGGGCCAGAGGCTGAGTACCATTTATTGAGCACTTACTTGAAGACAGGCACTTTGTACCTCACAGCATGTTGCCAGGTAGATATCGTTCCTATCTTACAGGTTTGGAAACTGAGGTGCAGAGAGGTTATATAACTGCCTTGTAAATAGTAGAGTACAATTTGGTAGAGACCCCATTGTCACCCTGCCCCTCACATGAGGACACCTTGGGAGAGGTTCTGCCGGGCAGCTCAGCCCAGCACTCAGCATGAGGAAGTCCTCAGTGCCACTGCCCAGGATATCTTCCTATAGGTTGTGCCTGAATGTCTTGACCATGCAGTGCTGGGAGGCAAGAGGGATGTGTTCATATGGAAGGACAGCACATATTTCTTTAGGCAAATGGCTGAACTCTGTGACCCTGGGGGCCTGTTTCAGCCTTCTGCTGTCAGAAAGCAGCTGTTTGGAAAGAGGCTGTGGTTCCTCCTTACTTAAGGGCTGATACTCTGAGTGGGTGATGCTTGGAATCTTCCCTTTGGGAGAAAGAAATGTGTAGCAATTTTGTTAAATATGGAATTGAAGGATTAGGCACAGCGCTCCCTGCACACTAGGTGGCTGCATCTGTGGGGGAAAGCGGTGGGAAAAGCAGAGCATAGTAAGAAGTGACTTCCCATTTTCACACTCTCTCTTGGGTAGCTCCTCTTTATGTGACTTATCAGCATGCAGTGTGATGTATTTCTGTCCCCAGTGATGTTCTGACAGCAGTTACCAAGCTAAGTCCAGAGCTGGCAAGGGAGGTCCTGATGCTAGTAAGAGGTGGACGTGTAGGTCTGTTCTTCTGCTGTGGGTTTTGTGAGAAGGATCACAGCAGCAGCCTGAAGAGAGGCCCTGGGAAGCTCTTCAAGGCAGGTCTTGGCCTCTAGGCTGCCTTCAGTAGAGTTTTGGTGAGGAGGAGCAGGCAGCTCCTGGGTATGTCCCCCTTTTCGGTCTGTGCCCTCATCCTCTGAGCGACCTGAGCCAGGCTTTGGGTGCTTGTGGGCAGATGATTGACCCTGGTTGGAGACAGTGGGCAAGCTGATGATGAACTGGGAAGTGCTGCAGAAATGGGGGCGAGTGTGGCCAGTCCCTTCTGAGGTGATGTGTTTGGAGGAGAGCAGCTGCTAGCAGGCACTTTCCCCTTGCGAAGGAGTATCTTCTGTGGAAGTGAACTTGGCAGAATCCCACGAAGGATTTCAGTTCTGTGAGAAGAGCAAGTAATTGCTGCCGACGAATACCGGGTGCAGAAATAACTCTTTCTGCAGGTGCATGGGTTAGGGCCCTTGTGTGGGGTCCATGCACGTCCATGTGATGACAGGTGAGGATGGGGCACAGCAGCGCAGTTGCTTTGAAAGGCAGCTTGCTGGGGAGGAAGTGCTGATGTGGAGACAGTAGGTTTTGGGTGCGTATCGCTCAGGTCTTTTCAGTAGTGCTTTCTTCTGTAACTGGATTGAGTTCTTCACTTGCTCAGTGTGATAAAAGGCCCTTTCAAAAAATTTATTTGAATATTGAGGACAAGTTGTGTGTTCTATCTCTAGCTTTTAGACCACAGGCAGAGTGCAATTTCTCAAAGAGTAATGGGGAATGTGTTCTGATGTGTTTTCCTCTTAGGAGAAAGGCCTGTGTGGGTTCACGATGATTGTTGGGGTCTGTTTTCTGTACCTGACGTTGTATAGTTAGTTGTACGGTCTGTTTCCAGTTTCTTAGTGTAGAAAATGTTCCTAATGTTTAAAGTGAAAGTTTTACTATTGACCTTTATGGGCTTAAATCCCTTATCAGAGCACCTGATTCAGGTTTTTGTTTAAGTAGTTGGATTACACATAGGCCCACAGAATCTAGAACTGACAGTACTGCACATTCCTTGTATGAAGGAGAGGGACAAGTCTGACATTAGTAGCCACTACTGAGTGCACAGCCCGCTGCAGAGTAAACAAGTGTGGGGTTTCTATCTGGAGTTTGGTGGAGGGGCCTGGTGAAGGTGGGTGTATAGTTCCTGGGTGGCCCAGTGACTCCCTTCATTCCACAGACAGGATCTAGTGTCCTCTGTACCAGCCACTCTGCTGGAGTGTTTCAGATCAGCTTGCAGCCTGCAGGGAATCAAAATATTTAAAGATGTGCTTTGAAGGTATGTCTGGATGTCAGGGATGTTGGTTCTGGGGGTCCGTGTCTTCTGCATGTTTGTGGAGCTGGGGGCAAGCCTGCCCACGTTGGAGAGGGCTCAGGAGAGGCTGTGTGTGTGTCTCAGCAGTATTTCAGTCAGAATTCATCCAGCCAAAGGCTTAGTTTTTACAGTGAATTCATTGTTAAAGTCTCGGTCTTCAACCTGCTTTTCTCTTTTGGAATTAATTTTGCTGCAGTAGGAAGGAGTGTAGCTCAAAGTGACAGCTGTATATTGGATGCGTCAGAAAAGGCTAATAAGATTCATCACAGGGAAGATGAGAGGCCTCGCTGAGATTCTAACGAAGGGCTTTTTCTTTTTTTTCATGGCTGGCTGGTATGGGGACCCGAACCCTTGACCTTGGTGTTACAAGGCTGTGCTCTAACTAACTGGGCTAACTGGCCAGCCCCTAATGAAGGACTCACCTGCAGTGGAAACTTGGGAAAAAGGGGCTTGAGCTTACTTTTCAGTTCTCTCTTTGTGTTTCTTGGGGGGTGAGGGGACAGGGCCTGCCATGGCCATTGTACCTACCAGACCTTGCTCTTGAGCCCAGTCTTCAGTGTGGTGCCTGTGCTGGATCGAAGGGTCTCAGTTGCAGTGTGGCTGAGGCTGTGCTCACTCCAGGGAAGGCGTCCCCCCTGCAGGGAACCCCACTGCGCTGTGTTCTCATCACTCTGCACTCTGGCCCTTGCCGCTTTCCTTCCTGCTTCCCCCTTTCCTCTTGAGAGAGGACTCTCAGGATTTGCTGGCTGGATCCTCAGGTGCCAGCACACCTGCCCCACCCCTGCCCCGTCATTTCGTTTCCTGCCATGAGGGGCCCTGCCTCAGACACCCTGCCACAGCCTCCCTTTCCAGCCTGCATGGCCCAGCAGAGTGTCCAAGATGTTGTGGTTGCCCCGTTCTCTCCAGTTCTTGTCTTCTCCAGGCTCGTCCTCCTTGCCTGAAGAAATTTCCCTCCATGGAAACCCTCCTGTGGCTGTTTTCTGACCAATCTGCTTCTTGGTGGCCGCTCCTTCCCCCAGGCTTTCGGTCTGTACAGATTCTGTTATTCCACGATCTGTTTAAAACAGGTTCTGCACCTTATTACCTCCTTATCTTTCTGAGCCTTGAGTCTCTAGGTGACTTCTGTTATTCTTTTTTATACTTTTTCCTCAACGTTCTCATACCTGGGCTTCCTGTGGCATAGGGGGTCATGCCTTCTTATTGTACTTTATTTTTGGCAGCTGACCAGTACAGGGATCTGAACCCTCTTTTTTTTTTTTTTTTAAAAAAAAAAGATGACCGGTAATGGGATCTTAACCCTTGACTTGGTGTTGTCAGCACCACGCTCACCCGATGAGCTAACCAGCCATTCCTGTATGGGATCCGAAACCATGGCCTTGGTGTTATCAGCACCGCACTCTCCCAAGTGAGCCATGGGCCGGCCCTGATCTGAACCATTGACTTTGGTGTTACAGCACTACACTCTAACCAACTGAGCCAACCGGCCAGCATCCTTATTTTGCTTTTTATTAACAAAAGCATGTCTGAATTCTGCATGTAGTTTCTGACTCTCCCTGGTTCAGAGCTTTATGTGTGTGAGGGCTGGAGGATCTCATCACAAACTGTTTGTTGCTTGTTTAATGCCAAATATGATGGCATTCCAAACGATGAAGGCAAGTGGTTAAAAACATGGACCCATGTTCCACCTCTTCATTATCCATGTAAATATGATTTTAAAAGGGGATAGCTCTTTTTTTTTTGTATGTTATACTATAAATAAAAAGTTTTAAAAAGTAGATAGTTTATTTATTTATTTATTTTTTTAAAGATGACCGGTAAGGGGATCTTAACCCTTGACTTGGTGTTGTCAGCACCACGCTCAGCCAGTGAGCGAACCGGCCATCCGTATATGGGATCCGAACCCGGGGCCTTGGTGTTATCAGCACCGCACTCTCCCGAGTGAGCCACGGGCCGGCCCCAAAAGTAGATAGTTTAAAAACCCTTTTCCAGGTTGCACAACAATGTGAATGTACTTAATGCCGTTAAGTTGTATACTTAGAAATGATTAAAGTAGTAAATTTTATGTTATGTATCTTTTACCACAATTAAAAAATAAGCCACTTTGACAGATTAATAAGTGAAAATGGCAATAACTAGTGTTTCAGGACAGAAGCTGGAACTCAGTATAGGTAGGAATGTAAATTCCCACTTTTGCCTGGGGTGGGGTGGGGAGAGGTGGGGGTGAGGGGTGGGGACTGGGGGAGGCAGCTAAGTTGCCAATGTGTTTTCAAAGAGAGACAGACTATTTGATTCAACAAATTAGGTTCTGGAATTTTTATTTATATTTTTTCAAGATGACCGGTAAGGGGATCTTAATCCTTGTCTTGGTGTTGTCAGCACCACACTCAGCCAGTGAGCAAACCGGCCATCCCTATATAGGATCTGAACCCATGGCCTTGGTATTATCAGCACTGCACTCTCCTGAGCGAGCCCTGGGCCGGCCCTACGTTCTGGAAATTTAAGCTCAGGAAATAATTAAGGTGTGTGCAAAGATTTCCTGCTAGAGTACTTATCACAGCTCTGAAATAGGAGACAATTGGAAATATCCTGAATTCTCCTCAGCCAGAGATAGGTTAAGAATATTGTGGTAAGTCCATGTATTTTTTTCTGAGAGGTGGTTACAAAGTGTTTCTCAGTGAAAAGACCTGGTTGCAGAGTGCTGTCTGTGCCCAGTATAACTTTTCTAAGGCCCAGTAAAAAGCCTTGAAGGAAGTTTTTGCAGAAAGGCGAGCAGTGGTTAGCTGGACTGGTGGGATGACCAGGTGTTCAGCTGGCCATGGAACCTAGCGGTGAGTAAGGGAGGCCTGGCCCCTGCCCTCCTGGAGCTCGCTGAACTGAGGGTAAGCCTTCTCCCCGTAATTTTTACTTTGAAAAATTTCAGAATTAAACAAGAATTGAGAGAATAGTACAACGAATACCCATTTTTCCTTCACCTGGATCCTACCAATTGTTTTTGCCATATTTGCTTGTTTATGCTCCCCTACCTCCATAACTTTTGTTCTATTTTTTAATTTATTTTTTATTTTGCTGAACCATTTGAAAGTAAGTCACAGAGATCATAGCATTTCACTTCAGAATCCTTCCCCAGGTGCTTCTGGAGCACAGGGGACATCTTTGTTGTCACACCCAAGGCAGTCAGCATTAACACAGCGTGTCTCATGCACAGGCCACATGGCTTTCCCAGGGGTCCCCAAATGACCTTTTTTTCCTTTGGTGGCTGGTGGGTATGGGGATCCGAACCCTTAACCTCTAACCTTCTTTATAGCTATCTTTTTTTTTTAATAACCAGGATTCAATAAAAAATTACTTATGTGCTTTTGTGTATCTTTTTAGTTTCCTTTAATCCAGAACAATTACCTTGCCTTTTTCTTTCCTTTCATAACATTGGCATTTTAAAAAATATGAGGCTAGTTATTTTGTGTATAATGTCTCACAATCTGGATTTGTCTCATTGTTTCCTCATTAGATTAGATTTAGGCTAAGCATTTATGGCAAGAATACTGCTTAGGAGATGATGTACTTAATTCCTCCTTTTTTTTTTAAGTAGACTTTATTTTTTAGAACAGTTTTAGATTTATGGAAGAATTGAAAAGATAACACAGAAAGTTGCCAAATACCCTATACCCACCTTCTTCTATTACTCACAAATTAGTATTGTATGCTTGTTACAAGTGATGAAACAATGTTAATACATAATAAAGGAAATCCCATAATTTATTCAAAATTCCTTAGTTTTTACCTAATATCCCTCTTTTGTTCCAGGATCCCATCCAGGACATATTACATTGATTGATAGATTGATTGATTGATTGGGGGGGCTGGCTGGTACAGGGCTTGAACCCTGGACCTTGGTGTTATCAGCACCACTCTCTAACTAACTTAGCTAACCGGCTAGCCACCAGGTCACATTTCATTTAGTTGTCATATCTCTTTAGGCTCCCACTGGCTAAGACAGTTTCTCATACTTGTTTTTGATGACCTTGACAGTTATGTTTTCCTCGTGATTAGACTGGGGATATGGGTTTTTTGGGAGGAAGAGCACAGAGGTAAAGTGTCATTTTCATCACATCATATCAAGGGGCCATGCTATAAAAATGACATATTGCTGTTGATGTTGATCTTGAGTACCTGGTTGAGGTGGTGGTTGTCAGATTTCTTGACTATGAAGTTGCTCCCCACTCCTTGCCTTTCCATATTGTACTCTTTGGAAGAAAGTCACTATGGGCAGCCAGCACCTAACGAGTGGAGAGTGATGCTCTACATTTTTTTTTTTTTTGTCAGAATATACTAATTTTTATATTATGAGCATGTTTACTAATCACAAATAATTTAGCATTCAGTACAAAGCTGCACTGGCTCTTTAGTTCTGGATAGGTTAGGGCATTGTTGAAGATCATAAATGGAGAAAAGAAGGTGATGGTTGGTATTCTTAGCCTGTCTTTGAAACTTTTACCTTTGGAAAGGGAGATGACTAGGCGTTGTTTGCGTGAGTGAGTGACAGAACACTTGGTTATATTGAAATCTAAAGTTAAATGTGATCTCAAGTTTAAGATGATGCCTTAAGTCTGTCTTTGAAGCAAGAGGTTTCTAGTTCTGGGGCCCCTGACTGAGGGAGAACCTCTGGTTTGAGGGAGGTCACCTGCTGGCCAGGCTGTCCCCTGGATTATCATTGCCACATGAGTGTCCAGAACTAGCTGCTGTTCTGATATCAGGGTGCGTGCCTTGGTGGACAGTGCTTCACAGCCTGACTTCTGGGATTGAAGTGGATGTACCTTTTGTCTTTAGCATTCATGCAGGTATTGTCCTCGGTGTGCCCTTGCCTGAGGAGTGCCCTCACCTGAGGTGTGCCCACACGGCTCTGCAGCCTCCCTCACAGAGTGAGGGACCGAGTGGTCTGGGCCTGTAGTTTTGGAGCCGTAGCCTGGGGAAACCGGGTCTGAAAATTGAATTCTGAACATACCAGATGATGGGGTCATTCTCATATCTGTCATCTGGATTTTTTCTTTTCATTTATCAGGACCTACCTGACTCTTGAAAGGTTATCTTTCAAAGCCTTTGGTTTCTTTGTATACTAAAGCCCTTTCTGGGAAGTTGTGACCATCAAATGTTGGATTAAATCTGGATTAGCAGAATTTAGTGTCAAGCATGCAGGGTTCTGAGCTGCTGTGGCTGGTCAGGCCTTCCTGGACCACTGTCCTCACATGACTGGACTCTGAGTTCCTACCTGTAGGAGAACCATGCCAAGGCAGCCACTCCAAGGCAGTTTTTTTCCCAACAGGAGGACCATTTCCCTGAAGGTCCCAAGGATCAGATCACCCTACCTGCCCCTCCGACCCGAACCTGCTTTTCGCTTCTGGTGGGGGTGGGGGTTGGTGCTGCCTTGGTGGTCTCTGCTGCTTGGGCAAGGTCTGAGGCTTTTCCCAGGCCTTCACTGTGCTCTAATTTCTAAGGCGTCCTCTGGCGGCAAAAGGGGCATGTGCTCTGTGGGTGGGCACAGCCACCGGCAGAGTCACAGCTGTGCCCCCAGCATGGTTGTGTGCTGGTGGGCCTGTGGGACCCCAGCACCCGGGGCCCAAGCAGCCTACCTTGCGTCAGCGTTTCCCACAGTGCATCATGCATGCTGCTTGTTGAGTGAGGGCCCCAGCAACCCAGGGACAGGGCAGGGTAAATCGGATCCTTAGACTGTGTGTGCTGTCTCATAGCACCACCTGGACTTTCCCTTTGGGAAATGATGGGGACACAACTGTCTTTGGGAGAGTTGCCTGAGCTCTGGCTTTGGTCAGCCACGTTTGTAGGGAAGTTTGATCTGGAGAGCCACAGCAGTCAGATCCTGGGGAAGCAGGTAAGCTAGCAAGCCAAGAAGCCCGACAGCTGCTCGTGTCCAAGCCTTGTTGTTACTGCCTCATGTCCTTCCTTGAGGGTAAGCACCTTGCCCTTCATTCAGCATTCCCCCTCCAAGTGGGCTGGGACTTACTCTGGACAGGAGGCTGGTTCCCTCAGTGTGTGAACTCAGGAGAGCACAGCATTAGGGCCGGCCCGTGGCTCACTCGGGAGAGTGCGGTGCTGATAACAGCAAGGCTACAGGTTCGGATCCTATATAGGGATGGCCAGTTGCTCACTGGCTCAGCGTGGTGCTGACAACACCAAGCCAAGAGTTAAGATCCCCTTACCGGTCATCTTTAAAAAAAAAAAGAAGAAGAAGAAGAAGAAGAAGAAGTGCACGGCATTTACTGCTCACTTTTCCTATTGTTAACTCATGTTTTTCTTCCTGCATTTTGGCATTTTTCTTTCATGGGTTATTTTCATTGGTAAAAACTATAGTTTTCTACTGATTGTACGTATACAGCTGGTTGTTATCAGATATACAGTTTTAAAAATGTGCATCTATATATAGATTTCATTTGTGAATGCATTTTGTTCTTATTCCAAAAAACAAACAAACAAACAAAAAACTCGAGACCTAAATGATGTGTTTTTCTTTTTAAAATCTTAGCAAACTCTCTTATGCAGATGCTGCTGGTGCTGAGCTTCATGTGTTTGGGGTAGAAGGTGCGAGATGGGTTGGTGGGTGGTTTAGGAGAAGCGGTTATGAACAGAGCAGGCTTCTTGCTCCTGGCCTGGAGAGATTCTTGGGTGAGAAAGACCGAGTCTGCAGCTTGGTGGGGGACAGCACATGCTAGTGCTCCCATCCATCTCTGAGCCCCTCCAACCGTGGCCCTGCCCCAGAGGCTGAAGGGAAACAGTCAACAGCAAGGCCATGAGAGGTGGTGCCTGAGGGGGTGGGTAGCACCCTGCCAAGAGAGGGTAGAGAGCAGGGGAGAGCTTTCCTGGCAGGAGGCAGCCAGGAGGGATGGGGAGGAGAGGTTCAGGTTGCCTGCACAGGGAAGTGGCCAAGTGTGGAGGAAGTTCCGAGTAGGAAGCGCTGTTTTGTGTGGGCTGGGAGGATAGGCTCGCTGTGCTTGCTTAATACAGCTGGTTTTTGCGTGGAGACTGGGTTTGTTGAGACCTTTTGGACAATGCAAGCCAAAGAAGTTGGTGGTATTAAGAAATTCATGCTAACCTTTTTCTGTTAGTTTTTTTTTTTTTTCCTCTTTCAAGTATATTTCCTTCAGTAGCCTCATGTTTTCCATATTGGTGTTGAGCATTGACTCTGAGTCAAGTTTTTAATGGCACAGGATATTTTCAGACCCTGTAAGTTTGCTCGAAGCTATCAAAATAGCCTCCAAACAAAACTATTTTTTTTTTTAAAAAAGATGACTGGTAAGGGGATCTTAACCCTTGACTTGGTGTTGTCAGCACCACGCTCAGCCAGTGAACGAACCGGCCATCCCTATATAGGATCCGAACCCGTGGCCTTGGTGTTATCAGCACTGCACTCTCCCAAGTGAGCCACAGGCCGGCCCCTAAAACAAAACTATTTTTACAATAAACTTTATTTCGCAATACTTTTAGATATATAGAAAAGTTGCAGACAACACAGAATTCCCATAATACCCCCTTCCAGCTTCCTCTAATGTTAACATCTTATTTAACCACAATACATCTGTCAAAACTGAGAAGTTAACACTGGCATCACACCATTAACTGGACCTGTCTTGGATGTTGTAGGGAAAGTAAAGGAAAATGGTCAGGGCCCCTTAGTTGCTCAGAATTGTGCTGAGCATTTGATGTAAATATGCACGTGCACCCAGGTATTCCTTGGTTGTTGTCTAATGTAATTGGGTATGTGCGCCCAGGTGTCCTGGATTATGGACTTAAGTATAAAGGACAAGTGGCTCTGATCCATGCTGCTCCCTGCCCCTGGGATGCATCCGGGGGGGCCACGGGGAGGCTGCTACTGCTGCTGGAGGCTGTTGCTGCCACTGCTCCCTGGGATGCCCCAAGAAGCCACCAGTGCTGCTGCTTCTGCTGTTACTGCAAGCTGCTGTTGAGGACTGAGTTCATGTTGTCTGCCAATGGCTCGTGGGATCTTTCCCAGTTACGTAGTGTCGACATGCATATGAGGGGTCTGTGACCTACTCTGTACAATCGGTTTGAAGGGTCTGGGCCCTAGCCCTGACAATACAAATGGAAACCTAGTATAATTAAAATAATGAAACATTTTGGCATTAGTTTTGAATGGCTTTAGCAAATACAAATGCCTAGTCATGCAATTGACATAGCTATTGCCCTAACCCGACTGATGTCTGTTTCTCCCCAATGTCCTCTTTGGTTGCAGGACCCCCCATTTGGGTTTCACATTGCATATAGTCATCATGTCCCCTTAGTCTGCTCTGATCTGTGACAGTTTCTCAGTCCTTCCTTGATTTTCATGACCTTGATTCTTTCAAAGGGTGCTGGTCAGGTATTTTGTAGATTGTCCCTCAGTTTGCATTTGTCTGATGTTTTGGGGTCAGGAGAGTTAGGAAGAATCCCACAGAGGTGAGGTAACCTTAGTGCACCATATCAGGGGTACATGACATCCGCATAGCTTGTCTCTGGTGATGTTAAACAAAATTAGTTTTACTTGACTAAAATTAAGCTCCTGGCCCTGCCCTGCTCTCTGATGCTTGCAGTTTGTGTGTCATAGATTGTAGGACAACCACAATATTTTAACTTTGGAAGGGACCTTCATGCTTACACAGTCGGATCATTCCACTTTCCAGATGAAGACAGTTGGGACCTGGAGGGCTTCTGACTTACAGGGTTGGAGCCAGCAAAGAGTCCAGGCATCTCCTGCTCTGCCCACTCTCTGCAGGCATGGATGCCCCTGGACACTCTGCAGGGACAGAGGCATCCCCAGCAGTGCAGAGAGAGAGAGCCTCAACTCACTGACAGAACTGGTTTCTAATTAGGGGCAGGGCTGTGTCCCTCTGGAGGACTTGAAGGTGGCTCTTTGTGATCTAATCTGCTCTGCTTCTGTTGGGTCAGTCTCTGCCTTTCTTGGCAGGTGGGAGGATAGATTTGTGTCAGCTGGCCTTTGCAAAAGTAGGTGGTCAGCTTTGATCTGTTCTCCTCAAGATTCTTTTCTCTCAGGTGAAGCTACAGTGGTGTTTACTGTCTAAAGACCTTTTCCTTGAGTCACAGACTAACCTGTGGGCTGTTACTTTGAAGCTTTTAAGTTGAACCAAGAGTGGGCTTTCTTCTAGTGCAGAACTCAGCAGATGGGTATTTCAGGAAAATCATGAGTTTGTTTTGTTTTCCTACCCTTCCACAGATTGGCCTTTCCAACCTCCTTTCCACACAACTACCGCACAATCAGGGCAGTTATGAAGGTAGATGTTGGCAGGAAGAAAGATTGGGGCATGGATATAACGGGAAAATACCTTGAAGAAAATGATGGGGTTGTCTCTTGGCAGGTGGTAATTGGGGCCAGTGCCGACATTGGGCTGATAGGCCTCAGAGCATTGAGGACCTGCCTGAAGCAGGTGTTCAGTGCTCATAGTTGGCTAAGAGAAGACAAAACACCAGCCTGGCCCATTGCTCTACCTTCTTCCCTTCTTTCTGGTAACTAAACTCTAAATTGGTGATTGGTTGGAGGTGTGTATGAATGTCATGCTTGACAAAATAGATTTTTCCCTGCATGATGTTGTGAAGTTCCACTCTAGTGTTAGCCATTAACATCGGGATAAAGTCTCTGGGTCTCAGCTGGCCATTACTGTCCCCATTAAGAAATTCTTTATTCAAAATTTGCAGATAAAGCACCCAGGAAGGGAGAGCATCTGTTTCTGTGCCACAGATCAGATAGGCATACTTGGTTAGAAATAAGCTGGGTCTTTCTTATGTGGTTGTAAACCCGCTGGAGGGGTATTCCTGCCAGATGACATTTTATTCACATGGCCAGTGGCATTCTGGGGGCTGGGTTTTGTTTTTCTGTTATTTCAAGCAGAGAGTAACATCTGAGGATTAGAAAATAAAAATCTGGTCACGTTAATCTGGCATTTTCCTTACAGGATCACCTCTTATATTACTAGAACATAGCAAAGCTGATCCATATTACTGTGGTTGTATGTTTGCACATAGGAAACCTCTTAAGGAGCTCTGTGGGACATTTCAATAGGTCCCTTTGTTGCTCTTGGCTATCTAGCCCCTTGTCTGGGGAGACACTGTTCACGTGGGGAATACACAAGCCATGGCCCCACAGGGACAGAGAGCAATGCAGTCTGTGCTAAGGTTGAAGGACAGAGGAATAGAGGGCAGAGCTTGTGAGCCAGTGAGCAAGGGGCAGGTGACCAGAACTGCTGCAGCAATTAGAGGTGTGGGAAGCTCTGAGGGTTCCAAGCCCAGCAGAACACACGATTGTCCTGGAAGGGGAGTGGCAGGCCAGCCAGTGGGGACCGGGGATGGGTTGGGTTGGTGGGGCTGGAACCCCAGAGAGGAAGGTTCTCATTTTACTGGAAATGTCCGTGTGCTCTAGATTTCATTTCAGTGTTTGACCTTTTAGTCTTGGAGGCTGAGGAGGTTTCCTGTGAGAAGCTGAGGAGTGAGAAAGAGGCACCCCAGGCAGGGCTTCTGTGACCAGAGGAGAAATGCTCAGCACCTGCTGGCGATTAGAGTTTCATAATAGATTGTGGGGAAACATGTTTGTTAAATTAATTTAATTCCCAAGGAAAGATTTGACCAGTAAGGGTATCTTAACCCTTGACTTGGTGTTGTTAGCACCATGCTCTCCCAAGTGAGCTAACCGGCCATCCCTATATAGGGATCCGAACCCTTGGCCTTGGTGTTATCAGCACCATACTCTCCCAAGTGAGCCATGGGCTGGCCTTTGTATTTGTCTTATACAAGTAATGTGACTTCAGATTAAGAAACTGTTTTTCTTAGTTGTCAGCTTTAATATGTTAAATTATTAATTTTAGCAGAACAGAAAGCAAGAACCTGTCGATATTATTTTCTGACTAAGAATAGATTTCACTGAGTAAAGCTTTTAAATGCATGTTCATTCTAAATTTTATCCAAGGTTATTTGGCTGTGAAATGGAATTTAAGTATGTAGATTGGATTAATTATCTTTGAAGTGCTGCTGTTTTTCTGACACAGTTCCACTAGTTAGTGATTTCTGCCTTATCACATAGGTCTGCATCTAGGAGATACTAGTTCATTCATCTACTCATTAGCTAATACTTGTCATACAATTGGGAGTCCTTTTGGAATGGATAAACTGATGAAACAGGAAGGTAGTTGAAAAGGTTTATGGGCCCCACGTGATTTCACCAGTGTCTAGCAAGGGTGGCTCCCACGGTGGGTGGGTCACTGATAAGGTCCCTCAGAGGCCCCTGTCCACCTGTTGGGAGCTCCCTCCTGCATCTCCTTGCCTAGAAATGTCCTGGGTGCCCTTTGTAGCTATCAGGGTTAGTAGTTAGTATCAGGGAACCTAGATCTGCCTTTCCTTCACTCAGAGGTTATCACTGTTAACACGTTGATATCTTTCCTTTCTGTCTTTTTTTTTTTTTTAAACCAAATTGGGATCTTTGTTGTATAAGGGACATTGTTTTGCCTCTTACTGTTTTCACTTAATATTTTGCAGGAGGATTTCTTTATTTTTTTTAATTTTTTTATTTTTTTTTGTCTTTTTCGTGACCGGCACTCAGCCAGTGAGTGCACCGGCCAGTCCTATATAGGATCCGAACCCGCAGGGGGAGCGCCGCCCCGCTCCCAGTGCCGCCGCGCTCTCGAGTGCGCCACGGGCTCGGCCCAGGAGGATTTCTTTAAAACTCCACTTCCCTGTGGCTGCATAATATTCCCTTTCTGTGGGTGAACCGTTAAAGCTTATTTTGAATTTTTGTTCCACCTAGATTCTTTGTAGGGGAATTGGCCAGATCGGAAGGGTGTGCTTAAGGTCTGATAACGTATTAATGACTAAATGTTGCCAGTTTCAGGTCCCCACCTCCTGGTTCTTTGGCTAACATCTTATTAGCTGCAGATGGACTGACCCTCTACTACCTGGGAGGGCTGCGAGTGTTGACTCTGCAGTTGAATTCTGCTTCTGAATTGAATATGGCTTCACTGCTGGGTGTGTGGCTGTGGACAAGAACCTGCTCTGTGCCTCAGTGCCCCCATCTGTAAATAAAGGATGCTGATGGTACCTACTCCGCAGGGTCGTTTTGAGGACTAACCATGATAATACATGTGAAGTGCTCGGAAGAGTGCCTGGCAAACAATAAGCCCTTAATAAGTGCTTTTAGAAGTAGAGAAAAATGGCATTTGATTAATTTTATTTTAAGCAATAGGGGTGTATATGAGCATAATATATATGGAGACCTTAAAGAGTGAAAATAAACTCACAGTGCCTACCACCCTGCTTAAAAAATAGGATTTTGTCAGATTCTTAAAAGCCCTGAGTGGTCCTCCAGATTGTAATCTTCCTTTCTCCCCTCCAGTCTAGAGGTAACTCGCATCCTGATTTTCATGTTAATCAAATTAATGGGGTTTAAGTGATACTTCTAGGCAGTTCCAAAGTGCAGGAATTAAGCAAAGATTCTATGTCCATGCAAAGAAATATTGTATTTTAGTGTCTTGTAGTACGTTTGCAGTGACAAATATACAAAGTTAACGTTGAAGATGTAAGTTAGTGAAATTCAGGCTCTGGCAGATCCCACCGCGTTGTCCTCTGCCTGCACTGGCTGGGCATGATGGCTCTCGGAGGACAGTTTGAGTCGGAGGCCTCCCACCCGGCTTATCTCCCTCCTTCATGGAACAGTCTTGTTCTCCAGTTCTCACCCATCCATCTGCTTCCACGCTGGTTGGGACAAGCTGTGTTGTGCTGTGTGTTGTGGCGTACGCGACACTGGTGACTGCTTGGGGGCCAGCTCCCTATATGCCAGTGGTTGAGGGCCACTGTGGGCATAGCATTTTTAGGTCGGTGGTGTGAGCACAGGAAGACCAAGAATTCCCTCCTGCTGCAGGGTCTGCTGTGCAGTTGGCATGCGGGACTTCACAGAGTGCTACATGCTCCTGTGTGGTACAGCGCCCAGCAGCCCTCACAGGTGGTCCCTGTCCTCAACCTCATTTTATAGGAGAGTAAATTATGGCTCACAGAGAGGGCTGGTTACCCGTGAATAAGTTGCAGACCTAGAACTTGGATCTGGGTCCTCGATTTTGTCACTCTCCCATAGTTGTTCTTCCTAGTGGAAGCCTGTGGGGTGGGGGAGGGCAATGGTGGTTGCTCCTGTCTCGCTCCCCACACCCACCTGGCTTTCTGTGCTGGGCCTAGCTTTGTGGAATTTCCTAGGGTGAGAGGAGGTTCTTAGCAGAATGTTCTTTGCCAGAGAGCACAGCCAACCTGAGAGTGGTATCCCTTTGAGGGTGAGCTGGTCGGATTTGGTGGCAGCCTCCCAAAACTTTTGTGCAGGTGCCTAGAGACAGATGCTCCTTCTTGCCACGTGCACGTGCACATGTGGGTGGGTGGGTGTGTGTGTGTTGGCTGCACCTGTTCCAGTGCATTCCAGAGCTCCAAGGCTCCAGAGCACACTCTGGCATTTAAAGACAGCTTAGCTTTCTGAGTTTGGGATCCTTTCTCTTGATGACTGAAGCATTAAACTGTGTGACAGCATCTTGACCATAGAAGGCCCTGATTTCAATCTTGATTATTCTCCTGTGTGTCAGGGAGCTCAGCCTTCCTGTGTAGTTTTGTCCTCAAAGTTAGAGTCGGGCCTCCTAATACAGTAGGTATTGAGTACAGTTTTACTTGCAGATAAATTAATAGCATTTGGAAATGGGACAGCTTCATTTTGGCTTTGAAAGGCTTATTTTATGATCTGATAACTCTTGGCTGGGAAAACTGAAGTGTCTTCTGTGTTATTTTTTTATTTTTATTTTTTAAAAGATGACCGGTAAGGGGATCTCAACCCTTGGCTTGGTGTTGTCAGCACCACACTCAGCCAGTGAGCAAACCGGCCATCCCTATATAGGATCTGAACCCGTGGCCTTGGTGTTATCAGCACCACACTCTACCGAGTGAGCCACGGGCCGGCCCGTCTTCTGTGTTATTTAATTGTAAAAGTGCTCATAGCCTGCTTTCTCTGAGCTTGGCCTGCTCAAGTGCTTCTCCTAGATTAATGCATTAAATCCTCATAGCAAGCCTGGGAGGTTGGTTCTCCTCCCTGACTTTCAGATGAAGAATCTGAGCCACAGACAGGTGAAGTAACTTGCCTAAGGTTGAACAGTTATTAAGTGGTAGAGCTGGGATACCAGCCTTGTGCAGAGTAGGAGTTCTAACATTGTACCTGTAATGGATTTGTCTGTTCGAGGCCTGGGACTAGTTCATTTGCAAAGTTTTATACAGTTTGATCTATTTAAATCTATTTATTCTGATGATATCGTGGACTTAAATTCTTCCTCAGCAGATTTGCAGGGGGAAAATACCTCTTTGGAGCCAAGACATGTTTAAATAATGTAGCTGCGATTGTTGAAATACCGGGTATGCAGAGAACAGTGGCCTTCCCCTGAAGCTGAAAGAATGTTTCTCAAGATGTCAACCCTTACTCTTGAGCTTCCAGCTTCCCAAGCACATTCTTTATATAAAATCCTTGCTTAATTTGCATTTTATTTTTCTTAAAGAGAAAAAGATACAGAGGGATCTGAGGAACACCAGTCAACCCTCTTCCCCCAGATTCAGCCCCCTTGTCTGCGTGCTTCTGACCCACGCATCTTCTCTCCTCTTCTTAGTCCGGTGCTGAGATAGCACTGGGCTCCTGGTAGGTGCTTAGTGAATGTCTATTTGGGAAAAGAATGGATAAATCACTTTTCATTGTAAACGTGTTTTAAATTACATTTCAGAATAGAGGCGGAAAAGCCGTCTATGATTCTCCCACCCGAATACAATCCCTCTGAACCATTTTGGAGAAGGAAGTGCTTCTTCAGCTGGGCCCCATCCCCTGTGTAGACTCAGGAGCTACCACTCAGCTCAGAGCCACCGGGCCACAAGCTGTGGCCTCTCCCCAAGACACTTGCTTTGGCCCCCTGAAAGCTGGGTAAATTGTATCATCTCTCTGCTTCCTCATCTGTCCCGTGCGAGACTGACTTTCCACCAGGTAATTAAGGACTGTGAGGTGTGCTTTAAAAATACATAGCTCTATATTTAAAAAATAAGCTTCCATCTACTTGGCAATTAGTCTCCTAAGGGCTAGTCAAGCTGTTTGCAACTTTGGAAGACTCCAGGTGTCTGGTATGTGAGACTTGATGGGAGGTGGAAAAGAAATCCATGGGTCATTTGTTTTCCTTTGCCCCGAGATCTATGTGCATTTTAATCTATTTGTTAATCAAATGTTTGTTACACATTTAGCAGTTTTGAATGTTGGACACTGGATATTTTGATATTGACATTTTTCTCAACACTTGTTAGTGACTGAGCAAGATGCTGGGTGTTTTAGCTGAGCCTTGATCTGTTTTTGGTGGATATGAAAATATAATTAAATCTCAAACTAATGTTCCCTTGAGAGTTTCTACTTCTAAGAGAAGGAGACTGCTGAGCTCAATACTCAAAAAAGTCAAAGAAGTTGAAACTCTTAAGAAAATACCCAGTTTACAAATGTTCTAAGTTTTACAAGTACAATTGTAAGTCAGTTATTTAAAACTCAAGGCTTGCTTTCCCATCAGAGATGCAGTTGCAGAGGGGTGGTGGTGGTCCTTGCCTAAACCCCATGTGCCGGCTCTGGGGAGGCGTAGCAAGTACAGCAGGTGTTCCTGCCCACAGCTGGTGTGCACACCTGTGAATAAGTAGGAAGCAGTGGTTGCTGGAGAGCAGCATGGCATGGCCAGACCCACTTTTCTAGAGACTCCGGAGATGGTGCCTGGCAGCTTTAAGAACTTTGGATGCTGATGGCGCTGATACTCCTAGCTAAATTCAATTTAGCATATTCATCCTTCCTTGTTCTCAATAGATGTGTACCACGGGCACATCTTTCACGTTTCTCAGCAATGATGAAGTTGGCAGAAACTTGTCCTGACAGCCTCATGGGAGGTAGAAGAGGACAGAAGGCGTTCTGTCCTGAAGGGGAGATTGATTGGTTGCCAGGCCTGAGAAGTAGATGTTGGAGTCTGGTCGGTGGGAGGCTCCTAGTGGGGAAGAGGCTGTACCAGCCTGGGCAGGCCTTGGCCACGGGTGGCCACTGGTGTGAGGCAGCTGGGAGGCAGGCTACAGCTCCCAGCCTTCCGTGGGTGTGAGGGGCTTGGATTTGGGATGTGTGCACATGTGTGTGTAGGGAAGGCCAGCCATCAGATCATAACTTGGGGTGGGGTCTCTTATGGTGGCACTGTACCTGTGGATGGGCAGACAGCAATGTTCTCCGGGAACTTATTGTGAGGTGCTCCATGTTAATGAGGAACGGGGATGGTAGACAGGCACACCTAAAGTTTTGTTGCTTTACATTTCTTCAGAGATTTAAGTTTCAGAAGCTATTGAGTAACCAAAAGTTTTATTTACCATAATTTTGGGTCACCAGCTGGGTGGCAAGCACATTGGGCTGTGCATGAGGGAGTGACTTGCCCCCAGGCCCTGAGTCAGCTGGGCTCTCCAGGCTGTTTAGGGGGTTGGAGGAGGGGGTGCCTTAGGAGCCTGGCGGGAGCCTCCCCAGCACGTGGGCCATTGGGCAGCACACATCCTGCAGATCGCGGCAGATAGTCTGAGTGCTGTTTATGCAGCTTAATCACTGCCTAAAAATGCTATGGAATCTGCCCTTTAGAACAACAGCTGTGGTACAAATAAACATTTAGACTTTTCACACTCAAAGAGGCCTTTTTTCTCAGGCTTTTCATTTTACAATTGACGCTTCAAAGTACTTTAAAATGTAATATTGCAACCATTATTTTCTTTCACTGTAAAAGTAAAAGTAAAATTATTCATTGAAACATTCCAGTGGTGGCAAGTTATGATGGCCTTGAAGGGAAGGCAAGAACGCCATGTTGACCTTATAAACATCGTCCCACCAGGGAGGGCCCTGAAAGGTTCTTGGCTGGTGTGCTGTAGCCAAGGCAAGAAGGAAATTGCAGAATTCCACTAAGGCGGAAGGCTGCCAGTAGACAGGTCCCTGTGTCTTCATGCCCATAAGAGCAGCAGTGGTCTGGTGGTCAGCGTCTGGGAGCCCAGGGGTGATGCGGAACAGCATGGCCTTGAGCTGTGGTTAAGCTGGCATCGGGAGTCAGGTTCAGGAGGCGCCTGGGCCCTTATGGGTGGTTTCATGCTCCCACCCTTGTGGTTTAAGGTGTCCAGAGGGTCCCAGAAGTGACCCCAGAAGGGGTATTCCAGGGCACTGAAGTCCCTGCCCAGCAGCCAGGGGCTTTGTCTGGAGGTGGCTGTGCCATGGCCAACCTGGACATGTGTGATTCTAGTGCTGCTCCGGCCTCCAGGCTTTGCACAGGCCTGGCCTCTGCCACGAAGACCGTCCCCAGATGTCTTTGGGGCTTTCCCCATCTCCTCGAGCCTTTGCTCAGATGTCACCTTCCCCGTGAGGACTTCACTGCTTGTTGCTGTTTGCACCACCCTATCCAAGTAGTCCTGCCTCTGCCCTGCTTTGTTTTTCTCACAGTAATTATTACCACCTGACACACTGTATGTTTTATCTGTTTTGCGTTTTTAGGCCTGTCTGCCCCACTAGAATGTGGGCTTCTTGAAGGCCTGGGCTTGGTCTTGTGTTTTGCTGTGTCCCCAGTGCCCAGGACAATGCCTGGCGCACAGCAGGTGCTCAGTGAACGTTGTGGTCTTGAAGGCCCTGCGTTTGCCTTAACATCATTGAAGCTGCCGTGTGGTGCTGTTTCATATAAAGCACGTGGTGGAAGGGGGGCGTCTGACCGTCTGTGTTACACCACCTGTTGTTGCTGCTTCAAAAATCCAGAGCTCTTTCTACACTTCACTTGGATGTTGATCTCAAAATGACTGATTTTTCTTTCTGACTCATGAAGGCTGCTGTATTTTGAATTTGAAACATTAGAGGGAAGTGAAATTTTAAAATGTGTGATACATGTTTAGCTGTTATTATATTTCACTTCTGGAGGTGGATGTGTCTTTCCCCGCTGTTGCAGTGCTGTCTAAGCCATTGTTGCCCCCCCCCCCCCACCAGTGCTTCAGCCCTCCAGATGCTCTGCCTGAACTCATGGCCTCACCACAGCCAGGGGGCTGCTCTGGACTCTGCCAGCACCTGTCCATCTCTGCATAGCACCCCTGCCACTGTAGTTGGGTGGTTCTTTCGTGACGTTGGGCCCATCTGTCAGGATGTAAACTTCTTATGGCAGGGACCACGTCTGTCTTCTGGCCACGTCCCAGACCTGGCTAGCAGAGCAGCCATGTTGGTTAAGTATTTGGGTGAATCATGTAATTAATTTACCCTCTTTAAGAAACTTTGTTAAAGGTTCAGATCCCCTGCTGGCCAGCCTCCAGAAGGGGGGGAAAAAATAGAAGAAACTGAGGAAAATCAGTGAATATGTTCTTATGAAACAACAAACACCATGGCTTTAGGGAGTATGGTGTACCTGCAGAGGCCCCTCCACGACTTGAGATATACACAGCTGGGCAAGCTGAAAGTCTCAGCTCTTCCCTTAGCCCTTCCAGGACTGTGGACATAGAGTTGTTGGACATGCCAGGAGCCGTGTGAGCAGCACAAATGTGCCTGTTGAGTTAGGTGGGTGAAGGGACGGGAGAGGTTCCCAATGGTGAAGGCCTGGAGTCCTGGGAATTCTAGGGGGAGGGATCTAGGCTGTGTGCTGGAGGTGCTGCTCAGCTGGTGTGTCTGCAAATGTGCTCGGCATGCTCTCCTGGCACCCTGAGCTTGACCCCAGGCCACCTCACCGCACCCCAGTATCTGGTTAGCATGCACTCTGTTCCTGTTTTCTAACTCTGCTGAGCCTTCTACTTCATGTGCGCCAAACCAAAGCAAGCAGAGCTGCAGAGAGCATTCTGCACCTGCCCACAGTGTGCTGATGGTTTCAGACAGGTGTCAACAGCAAAGTAAGACAACTAACTCGTTTATGTTAATTTACACTAAGGTGGCATGTGTGCCTTAAAGTAGAGGCTAATTAGCGCCTTTGAACCTTTCTTGAGTTGTACTTTTGGGCTGGGTGACATAGCCAGCACCTTTTAAAGGTAAGAGTTAGCATTAGGTGCATTAATGTTTACAGATGGGAAAAACCTGGGCTTAAGTCTTTCATGACAGGCTGTGGGAAGTATACAGAACACAGTGTTTCTCTAACTACTGTCTCAATCATAGATCACCCACAGGGTATGGTGGGGCAGTCAGAGCTTAACCCTCCTTTATCTGCTGCTGGGGTGAGATGGGTGGGGCTGTGGCTTCTTCCATGAACAGCAACCCCCTACCCTCCGGGGCGCTCAACCAGGACCTCTCACATAGCACTTTTCTGGCTGGATGTGTTCTTATTCTGCAGTAGCTTACTGTGCTGTGGAAGAAACAGGGTGTTCCTCACAGTAATCAGACCCAGGTTCCTAGACGTGTTTTTCATCCCTGTTCCCAAGTGCCGAGAGTTTGCTTCATTAGTTTAAAAAAAAAAAAAAAAATCTTAAATTAGAGAAAGTATTGGGTATAATTTTACAGCAACTGAAATGTCAAAGGGTGGCATTTGGAAACAGCATTGCCAAGCAGAGTTCTAGCCAAAACCTGCGACTTGACCAGCTGAGCTAGGAGTCCAAGAGAAATTGAAAAAGAAGTAGAAGGCTGGTGCCCTGGTGGTGTTTCCTTGGACAGGGGCCCTGGGTATCTTATCTGCATTTTCTGTGGCATGTCTCACTCTCTGCTGCTGAGGAAAAGGCAGTGTCACCCCCCCCCCCCCCAGCTAGGGGTGTGCATGCTCTCTTTCTCTCAGCCTCAGTGTGTTATCTGGTCTCTGTGGCTTTCCTCCCCAAACTTTCTCTGGCTCCTTCAGCCAGTCAGATCCCCCCTTTCCTTAGACTCCCATTAGGCTCTTCCAGTGTCTGAAGTACATTTGGTGTTGCTTGATTCTGCACCAGTTCAGTATATCTCAATTTTAAGTCACATCCCCTTCTTGGGAACCTTACCTGCCGTTTAATACTGTTTATATCATGAAAATAAGGTTTTTGTTGTTTCCCAAATATAGCATTAGGATTTTTAAAATATGCTTTTCAGACTGGACAGCACCTCGTCCTCAGTATTCACTTTCTGTGCTCATCCTTCCTCTCCCCTCCTGCTTTGAGAGCTGCTGCATGCATGCCTGCCACTGTGCTGAGTGCTGGGAGTGGGGCCACTGAAGACCTGGTGGGTTTCTTCCTTAGTAGGGAGGGTAGAGTCTATGAGGACAGAGCAGGATTTCTCAGCTGGAAACTATTGACCCTTGGACCGGATCTTTCTTTGCTGGGGGGGAGGGGGAGGGTCACGTTAATTGTAAGATGCTTAGCAGCATCCCTGCCTCTACCCAATAAATGCCAGTAACACTTTCTTCCTTCCCCAGTTATGACAATCAAAACTGTCTCCAGACATCACCAAGTCTCACCTGGGGAGCAAATCACCCCAGTTGAGAGCCACTGGGATTGAATATGTACCAGGGCCCCTTTGTTCCTGAGATGGGCACTTGCAGTAGCGGGGCATCAGCTGTATCCCCCATGAGCCATTAGTGCGGCTCTGTGCCCAGCAGCCTCAGGAGCAGCAACCCCAGGACTGTGCCAGTGACTGGCCAGGCCAGTTGCTGGTTCTCACACTCACTGCCTGTGAACTGGACACCTGCACTCCCCTGGGCGGAAGGAGCTTTGGTAGCACATCTGGTCCGACCACATGTTGTCGGGGGCTGGGCTGAGATCCTCTGCATCGAAACTTGTCATTGCTGAGTGGCATATCTGATGCTTAAGTTCTGCAGTGAAAGTGGCTGCTCTGAAATGCCTTCTCTGTGGCTGTTTCTTTTCTTTTCTTTCTTTTTTTTTTTTTTTAAAGATGACCGATAAGGGGATCTTAACCCTTGACTTGGTGTTGTCAGCACCACACTCACCCAGTGAGCTAACTGGCCATCCCTATATGGGATCCCATGGCCTTGGTGTTATCAGCACCACACTGTCCTGAGTGAGCCATGGGCTGGTCCGCTATGGCTGTTTTTATGACTGAATTATTCTCTGCCACCTCAACAAACAGTACCAGTAACAACAAAACACATACTTCCTGTCCTTCAAATCTCAGTCCTCGTGACACCTCCCATCTTCGTGCACATCTGCTCAGGTGACCTGGGCGTTTTCCATAGTGCTCCCTGTCCCCGTGTGTAGGTGATGTCGAAGAGGAAATGTGCAGGTTTGTTCCCACAGTGCTCCAATGTCTTCCTGAGTCACTGCCTACCCAGGTGCTGCTTGGTGTCACAGGGTCTGTCAGGACAGCCTGTTGGTTTCTGCATAGCTCACAGTCTGGCCGGCAGCTGGATGAGGGGCTGTCTGGGACCAGGTCAGGCACAGGCTTGTATCTTCTGAGGGAGAGAGCTGTCCTTGGAGGATCTGTTCTGGAGACCTTTTCTATAACCATAGAAACCACTTTGATGAAAAGAAAAGCTTGCTGTCTGAGACATGTGCTTGTAAACCAAAGTCTCATCAGACTTGCCTTCTGGTTGTCTGTCTTTGGGGGACAACTCTCCATGGGCTGGAACTCTTGTTCAAATTAGTAATCAGGAAGCTTGAGCTGAAGATAGCGTTTCTTGGTAAATGCTCCTGAGGGCATGTAAGCGTTCCTTTATGTTTTATGTCTCTCATGGGGTGCTTGAGATCAGGGTCATCTGTCCCCAGAATAGCCAGTTTGATATGGGGGGGGGGGTAGGGTTTCAGGCCTAGTTCTTTTCTTTTTTTTTAATATTTTATTTTTTGATGGCTGGCCAGCATGGGAATCCAAACCTTTGACCTTGGTGTTCCAAGGTGGTGCTCTAACCAACTGAGCTAACCAGTCAGCCCCAGGTCCAGTTCTTCAGTGTCCCCATGCATTCTGTCGACGTGGACGCCTGCTGTCTGCAGTCTCCACAGCCATCACAGCTGACCCTTTGGACAATTCTTCATTGCTCTTGGATGTTGCTTACAGCACCTCTGAGGGCTGAGGTCCTGTCCACCATGAAGAGACAATGCTGCTCTCCTCCACCTGGGCCAAGAACTTCCTGTGACGGCGACGTTGGCACTTTGGCCAGAATCATCCTTGGGTTTAGACACATGTTGACATGCAAATTATGTTTTTCCGCGTCCATGAATTAGCCTGTCACATTTTGTTATTTAAAAAATTCATTCGTGTTTGAGATTTTGCTCAGTAGTTCATTTGTCAATTTTTACTTAAAAGCAACACATTCCTTTGTATCTCTGATTAAGTTGAAGCTTCCTATACAAGCTCGCCATGGTTGACTGCTACCTCTGTGCACCGCTTGGGTGCTCCTCTGCATGGGGGCTGTGCTTGCTCCAGGCTGAGGCCAGGACTGGGCTGGACTGCTCATCTGATGGAGAAGCCGCTGGATCCCGTCATGTAGGAGGATAGTTTTCCACTGTCTTATGCATCCCTTTCACTGTCTCCATGAGCCTTACTTGGCCGGAGGCTAGACATACAGATGAACTTAATGTGAGTCCTGTAAACACACCCATGTTGATCTGACTTACACATTTGGTAGGACAGGTGTGTCCCTCCCCCCTTGTGGGACAATGATGGCCACCCGCGGGTGCCCGGGACTTCACAGTGTGGAGTGCTGGCTCCTTCTGCCTCTCCTCCCTTGTGTGTGCCCCTACAGGTCAGCATAGTTCTGCTGTTCTTCAGTCCTGGGCTGCAAAGTCTGCTCATGGGATGGCCCTGGAGGCCCTTTACTGTGTCTAGGAGCTTTGTCAGGTGTGCTCAGTGCTCTGCTGCACACAGTCCATTCGTAGCATGGTTGGCCTGCCTTGTGAGGACAGTTCAGGCCAATTGTAGTTCCTGCTGGCCTTGAGCCTGGTGATCATGACCTTTTCTCCACTTACCATTACCCCTGAAGATGGAAAGTTCTTGCTGATCTCTGAGGGGAGAGTTATTAGAGTCTGATTATACTTAGGCCATGTTGTAGGCTTTGGTTATAGAGATCATTAAGGGACTGACTGAGGCCTTGTTCCTCTTGTGAAATGGAGGACATTACACACTACATTACATGTTTTGGTCATGTAATGGACATGTAATGGTCATGTAATTTGGACATGCACTACATTACAATGTTTTGGTCAGAGATGGACTGTGTATATGATGGTGGTCCCATAAGATTAAAATGGAGGGCTGGCTGCTTAGCTCAGTTGGTTAGAGCGTGGTGCTTATAATACCAAGGTCGTGGGTTTGAATCCCTATACCAGCCAGCTGCAAAAATAAAATAGTGGAGCTGAAAAATTCTTATCTCCTAGTGATGTCGTAGCTGTAGTTAACTTTGTAGTGCAGTGTGTTACTCACATAGAGCAGTGGGTGATACCATCTCGGTCTGTGTAAGTACACTGTGTGATTGCACAGTGATGAAATCGCCTAATGATGCATTTCTCAGAACAAGCCCATGTCATCCAGCGATGCATAATTGTATTTATGAAATTCATAAGGCATACCCAACTTATTGGCGACCCTTAGGAACCTTTGAGAAAACAGCAGTTTTCCATAAATGAATGGTGCTCTTTGGGTGGCTGGTCCAGCTAGAGGTTCTGTATTGCTGGTCATGTCTGCACGGTTTGCCAGGGGTTGGTTACCTGTGGGAGACTGCACACAGATTGCATACTGGGGAAGGTGTTAGTCGCCAAGCTTCAGGAGTCTCTGATTCAAGAGTACATGGGAGGGCCGGCCTGTGGCTGATAACACCAAGGCCACGGATTCAGATCCCTGTATAGGGATGGCTGGTTAGCTTGGGAGAGTGTGGTGCTGACAACACCAAGTCATGGGTTAAGATCCCATTACTGGTCATCTTTTATTAAAAAAAAAAAAAAAAAGTACATGGGCGGGCCCTGCACTTCCAGGAGTACCAAAGCCTGATGCTGGCACTGGCTGCTGGAGCAGCTCCTTAGGCACATGTGGAGTATCCTTCCACCCCAGAGGCCACCAGCCTGCCTTTACATCAGGACAGCTTGGACCGTTTGCTTCAAATTGTATTTAGCTTGGATATTTGCTTCTTTTCGGTTCTATCACAAATGTGGCATACAAAGAGCATCCATAATCCCACTACTTTAACAACCACTTTTCATTTGGTCATTTTCTTGTCAGTCTCTTCTATAGGTATGTTTGTAACATTTTTGCAATGTTAGTATTCATGCAGTTTTGTATTCTTTTATACATACGTTTTGCTTTTTAATTAGAAGTAATTTCAAACTTTTAGAAAATTTGCCAGAAGAGTACATAAAATTCCAATATACCCTTAAATTGTTTTAATTTTGTATCATGTGTCCACAGCCTTTAAGTTTATTTTTAAGGGCTGTGGGGTATTCCGTTAAGTTTAAGTGTGTATGCCCCGTTTACTGTATCACTTCTCTGTGGTGAGCATGTAGGCTGTTCTGAGCTTTTGCTGTAATACCCAAAGCTGCAATGGAATATTTTATAAATGGGGCTTTAAAATACTGTTGAATCATTCTCTTAGGCTGAGTTTGTATGAGGAAGTCGAGTGATTATCTTGTGTCTGAGGGGTTTTGTGTATGGGGAATGCTTGCTAGTATTTGAGCTTTCCTTAATGTTCAACTTACTGAGTTGCTACTGAGCATTTAAATATCTGCGATTGGGGCTGGGTGCTTAGCTCAGTTGGTCAGAGCATGGTGCTGATAACACCAAGGTCCAGGGTTCGATCCCTGTTCCGGCCAACTGCCTAAATAAATAAACAAACATCTACTAGCACACTAGAAAGTAAAAACATATTTTTTATCAGATTCTCTTGGATATTTATTACAAAGTCAGTTGGTCATATTTCACTGATACTGTGTGTTTGGTTAACTCCTTCATAATTTTATACCCTGCCTGGACTTAGGATGAATTTAGCAGACTTGTAGGAAAGAGAAGCCTGTCTTCCCAGCCATGGTGCAGGTGCAGAGTTATTGACGATGGCTCCTTGGTTGGGAACCAGCTGTGGTGTGTCTTCCGGGAGACCTGGCTGGGCCTCTGTCCCCTGGGCTGGCCTCCTGTGTGGAGCCAGGGCTCGAGCACTGCACGGACGGCCCCATGCCTGCATGTTCTGCCATCTGCTACCTCCCGTATCCACCTCCGTGCTCATCGTGTTTGGGTCACAGGATGTTCTGTCTAGATGTGTTTTTGTCTTGTTCATCTTGAGATCACAAAATGCATTTCTCTTTTAGCTCTTCTCTTTGGTGGCTTAGCTGTCATCCTGCCGCACACTGTTTGTTACTGTGTGCCCACCTGTCCTTCCTGATCTTGGTATAGTTTCTACTTTTCCAGAATTCTTTTTTCTTCACAGTGTGTATTCTCTCCTGTTTACACACAGAGAGTAATTCCTTGTCTCTCCTTTGTAAGCAGACATACACACAATACAAGAAACAGTTCTGTATGTCCACACACTTATTTAAATGAATGAAATTAAGCATTTACTTGTGTTCAGCCTTTTATATGACACTATTGATGTACTTTTTACCACCTTTGTGTATCATTACAGACTCATGACTTTTCTCAGTTTCAGCCTATTCTGGTTGATCTGTTTTTAGTGTTTAAAATGCCACCACTTGGCCAGTGGCAGACCCTTCAGGCTGGCTTTCCTGCCCTTCCATGCTGCCACAGGCATGGGAGGAGTTTCCTTGTTTTTAGACCAGCGTGGGTTCCAGGACCGTAATGAGACATGAGTTAGGTGCCCTTCTGGGTACTTTGAGTTTATTTCATGTTGTTCTATCACAATCTGGTCGTGGGTGGGCCAGTGTCGCCACTGTGAGAACATGTCACGGTCAGAGCTGGAGAAGGGATTTTTATGTCTGTGGGTGCAACTTTTACATATTTCTGATTTAGCTTTGAGCTCTGATCCTTTCCTAATGCTCACTTACATTTTTATTTTTTGGCGGCTGGCCGGTACAGGGATGACTTGAATTTTTAACTGTGTTTTTACCCTTGTCTCTTTTCATATTTCTGTGTGTCTCTTTGACAACTGTTCAGTAGTCGCTTTTTTGACAATTGCCAAATTGTTTTCCATAAACATTTTAAGAGGGACACCAGTTTTCAGCGTCAGCTGCAGCTGTTTGAGTGTGCTTGCTTTATCATGGCCTTGCCTGCACTGGGCATCTCTGTGTATTGTAAATATATTCAGTCATCATTCTTATCTGTTCATCCCCTGCATAGTTTAAAATGTACGATGCTGTCTATCTCTGCTTGCTTTGATTTGGCCATGGAAGGGGTTGGTGGGAGGCTGGGGCAGTGCTGAGGGCGGGGTGAGGCTGGAGGAGTGCAGCCTGTGGCAGTGGCGGGCAGGGTAGAGCAGGGAAGAGGACTTGGGAGGAGGGTGGCAGCGTGTCAGATGGCCTGCCCTGTCCTGAGGGCTTGAGAGGAGGTGCCTGAGTTCAGACACTTTGACTCTTACGTCTTTCTCCTCTGTGTCTACCAGTATGACGCTGTCCCCATTCAGTCCAGTGTGGTGTTATGTTCCTGCCCATCCCCATCAATGGTGAGGACCCAGACTGAGTCCAGCACGGCCCCTGGTATTCCCGGTGGTGGCAGCAGGCAAAGCCCTGCCATGGATGGCACCACAGCCGAGTCCCGGTCGAGTGCCAGCTCCCTGCAACACACCACTCAGCCACCACCACAGCCTCGGAAGAAACGGCCTGAGGACTTCAAATTTGGGAAGATTCTCGGTGAAGGTTCTTTTTCAACAGTAAGTATATGCTACTGCTGTTTGTCACATGAGTGTGTTTTCCTTGGGAAGGCTGACCTTCAGGTGTTCTGAGCCCAGAGACCCAGCTCCAGGGCTGGTGTTCTTCCTGGGGTTGGTCTCAGGCCCCTTGTGAGCTGTCTCCTATTGTGAAGGCCAGGCACTTGAATCTTTCGGGGCTGGGCTCCTCGTCAAGTAGATCACCTGAGAAGTGTGGCTAAAATATCTAAACCTAATTTTTGTGGATGAAAGCTTTAAAAAGCATCTCTTAATGTTTTATGGGTTTTTTTGTTTTTGTTTTTTAAATGAAGTTAATTTATTCTAACCTGGCATCAGCATGTTACATTCTGGGTTCTTGTGTCCCGTTGGCAAGGCCCTGGAAGCTTTTCTGTTCCCTAGATTAAGAGTTAGTGTCAGTATTACTCTCTTCTAAGAGTTTTTTGTTAATATTTAATGGCCTTTTTTGTTTCTTTGTTTTGTTTTTCTTTTTTAAGTACATAAAACAGTAGACCCTGGTCATTTGCTAGAGATGCAGCCTCCAGATTCTTGTGTTCTCAGTTTTGTAAACAGAGATATTGTCCCAGTACTGTCAAGTCACTCTCATAACTCTTTTTGCAACTGGAGTGAGTTTTACTTGCCATGTGGTGTGTGTTCCTCTTAAAGCAAAGGTTCAGAGCATCAGCCCCTTTGTTGAGGTGGGACCCGTGAGTGGTGGCCGTGGCAAGGGTCGTGACAAGCTCAGGCGAGGCCTATGAACCTGACCCTTCCCCTGGTTCCGGGGTGCACAGTCTCCATCTGTGCCTCCATAGAAACACAGATTCCTGTGCCCACTGTGGTCTCCAAGATGGGCCAAGTGAGGGGGGACCGTGTGCTGGGGCTGCTCCAGGCTCCCCGTTCTGGATAGTTCCTGAATAACAAGTGTGTCTTGCCTGGTCTTTGTGAAGAAGTAGTATGTGAAATTTGTTGTCCTGTTCTCTTTTTACATTTTTATTAAATATTTAAAAATACAAAGAACATGAAATATTATAGCCCACCCATATTCCCAGCATCTTGTTTTAATTAATGTTAACTTTGGTGCTCTTATACTTTTAATTTAGTTTTTTTATTGTAACTTCTATGAAAGAGTTTTGTTTAGAAAAGGATTATGCCCTCATGAAAAAATCCTTCAACCATGAGAATAGTTCCCAGTAGTTCTGGTACCGAAGATCATTTCAGAAAGAAGAAACTATTTTGAAAAGAACCCTGGGTGTTCTGCATGGGTACTTATAATAGTCCAGTAAAAGAAGAGTTCTCCCTTTTTCTCAGTTTTACTTCTTTACATTTATCTTGACTGGAAAACGAGGACTTCTCTGTGAAATTGCCCATGTCCCTGGGCTTCCCCAGTGGGTTGAAAGTAGGCACCAACATTTCTGGGGGACACAGTCGTCATTCTTATCACCCTGTGCCTTTTTGAACCTATACTGTGGAGGTGCCCAGGAAAGTGCTGTGAGCTGGAGGCTCCTTCCTGGGGCTGTTTGGAATTTGCAGCCCTGGGTCTTGAGTTACCCTCAGTTCTTTCTCATCATACCTGCAATAGAGACCACTTAAGATGAGATTTCCAGGGGAGAGGTCAAGGACAAGCCGTGGTTATGAGGCTGGGTGGGGTCTTGACATGGCAGAGCCTGGCGCTGGTGCTGGAGAGCAGGAAGCCCCCTGAGGACAGCCGTGATGTCCAGGTTAGCCCTGCTGTCTGTCACGCTGGGTGACGTGGAAGGACACATCACATGTTATTCTCTGGAAAAGGACCCTTCCCTCCCTGTAGGAAACATGCTTATGAAATGTTGAACTTAGACAACAGAGGATAACATAAATATCTCCTTCGAAAGAATTCCACTCAACATTGGTACTCTCTAACAATTCTTTCTTCCTATTTTCTTGCATAGCTAGTATATGCTCTTGTGAAGAAATGTAACATTGCATAAATACCTAACCTAGAGATGGGAAGTGCTGCCCTGGCCCACTGCCCCTCACTACCCTTCACTCCCCAGGGGCTGGGAACCATCCACACATGGTGTATTCCTCCTTTGAGATCTTTCCACTGGAGTACATATAGTCCACCTCCATTCTTCTTGATAACTGCAGGGTGTTTCACGCAGTGCTCTTCCAGGATCACTTCTGAGGAGTCCCGTGAAGAATACTGTCACAGGGTGTAACTCACAGCAAGGGGCCAGGTGAAACCGGCCCTGTGGCCTCCTGCCAGTCTTCCTGCCAGGCCCAGGGATTTCACAGGGACAGGTTTCATGTGCTGTCGGGTCTTGGCCATCCTTCTACAGGTGTCTTAGGAGACAGATTTGCACCAACTGGTGGTGGCTGGGCCTCCTGTGGCAAAGCTGCCCCCCAGGCACATTCTGGCTAAACTGTGGGCCCATCAGGAGTTTCCAGTTTGGCACTTCAAGTGTGTCCAGGGTCTGCTCATGGAGAACAGCCTTTTCCAAGTCAGGAATGCTGCGTTTGGGTGCTCCATCCCTGAAGTGGAGTTTGAGTGCAGGGCTCAGCTGTTCTATTGAGAGGACATGGTGGGAATCAAGAGGGCGGCCTGGGATGGTAGTTGGCTCTTGTGGGTGGGCTTCCTAGGAGACCTCCCTTCAGGGCCACGTGTGTATAGTTCTCTGTGCCCTTGACACCCGTGATGATGTTTACGTTATATGAGAGTGTCATCAAATGAAATGTAACAATTATTTGAAAAAGCCCAAATTCATGGGGGCTTTTTGTAATGGACATATACTAGAAAGACATATTCTTTTTTCGAATTTTTCATTTATTTATTTATTTTTATTGATTATGCCTATTCATAGGGTACAAAGCTGACTGTCACCACCCGTGCCCAAGATGTGATGGTGAGATCAATACTATGAGCATGCCCATTACCACAAATTGCATTTATTCCCCATGTCCCGCACCCAATTAATCCCCCCCATCCCCTAGCAACCCTAGGTATGCTCTCTCCCTCTGCAAGTCCAACACACCACTGTGATCTGTTTTTCTTAGAAGGACATATTCTTGCAGTTGTTTTTTGAAGAAACTCCCAGTACCCACTTTTGGTATTATTTACTATTACTTCCTACTCTTTAGGAAGAGTATGTTAGTCTAAGAGGTCCTGAATTTACAGTTTAACTGCACCATGAGGACTATTGGCAGTGGATCAAGAACCTTCTGAAAAACAATGGAGAGATTTATATGTTTGCTGCTATTAGAACACATTAATATGAGCATTGGCTTTCAGCTGTATTCGTTATTAAGGGACCCAAAATATTTTAATGCAGTTTCAGCCCTTGAGAGGGGGCAGGGAAGCCCATGTGGTGTTGCAGAGTGACTCGTCAGACTCTGTGTCCTGGTTATTACATTGTTTTTTTCCTTCTCTTTTTCCCCCTTTCTTCCCAAACTAGGTTGTCCTGGCCCGAGAACTGGCAACCTCCAGGGAATATGCTAGTAAGTACTAACTCCAGTGAGCTTTGTGTCTGGGATGCAGGGACAGTGCAGCAGCTTGGGTGACAGGTACTGGAGGTTGTGAGCTGATGTCAGGGTATTGACACTGTTGATCTTAGAGACCACGAAGCTGGTGTATACGATTTTTGAAAAAAATTTTTTAAAATTCGTAACAGTTACTTTTGTGAGTTGTGTCTTTAGTTATTTTTTTTTACAGTTTTAAACTGTAGTAACTCACTTTTCTCTCACCTTAAGTTAAAATTCTGGAGAAGCGTCACATTATAAAAGAGAACAAGGTCCCGTATGTAACCAGAGAGCGAGATGTGATGTCACGCCTGGATCACCCCTTCTTTGTTAAGCTTTACTTCACGTTTCAGGATGATGAAAAGCTGTGTATCCTTTGCGTGGTCAGTACTGTCTGGAGGCACCCGAGTCACCCCTCTTGTTTTGGTATCATGACCCCATTGTCTGTTTCCCCTGAAAGGAATGGGCGCCACATGGTTACCATCCCTGCTGCTTTGGGGCTGGCTAGTGCCAAAGGCGTGGCTGAGGCTCACTGACACAGGACAGAGGGGAGACCAGAAGACACTTTCCAGGCTTTCATTCTTTAACATTGTATCTAAAGGACGGTTATTCATTATCTTAAGCTCATGGTTGCCAGACATTTATGCAAAGGCATTTCCTCCTGCCACTAACCAATGTTCTTGGAATATCTATCAGATGTCTCATCTGTGCTCAGGTGAAGCAGGGGCCTGAGAGAGGAAGGGTGATCTTGGCATCCTCGGCTTCATGGGGGAGCGTCGGCGCCTCTGCTCCTTCTGCCTTCAGGTGTGGGGGTTGGTTAGAAGGGACGTCCAAGGATGGACCCTGACTTGGATGCTGTGCTCCCCTCCCAAGGTGCTCTCTACCCATTGCTGTCTCTGCTCGCTCAGTCCCTCACACTTCTCCAGCAGTGTCACTTTCCGCTGCTGCTGTCCTTTCTCTTTTTGAGTTTTTTTTTTTTTTTTTAAAGATGATCAGTAAGGGGCTCTTAACCCCTGACTTGGTGTTGTTAGCACCACGCTCTCCCAAGTGAACTAAACAGCCATCCCTATATAGGGATCTCAACCCGTGGCCTTGGTGTCATCAGCACCACACTCTCCCAAGTGAGCCACGGGCTGGCCCTCTCTTTTTGAACTTTTGCTGCCTCCTCCCTGCTCAGGTCTCAGCAGAGCCCCCTGCCCTCCCTCTGCCACCCTTCAGAGTTGGTCCAGGTACTGGGGGCGTGGCTTCCCCATCCCACCTGAGAGCGTGGCCTGATCTCCCCACCCCCAACTCTTCCTCCTGCCCCTGTTCCCACTTTCAAAACCACCTTCTGGTCTCTTCAGCTGCCAACAGAATTTGTTCATTCTTTTGTTTATGTAGAAGTACTCATGGAGTGCAGGGCGACGGGACACGCAGGTAAATGAGGGAAGGCTCTGCCCTCTGGAGCTTCTGTTCTAGTAGAGGAGGTAGATGTGTACAGAGTGTCAGCAAATCCATCGTGGACTTCCAGGCAGCAGCATATGCTGCCATGAGAAGCAAGGCCAGGGAAGGGGCACCTGTAGAGGGGGGCTCTTTGAGTTCAGCGGTCTGAGGAGACGACATCGGCAGAAACCTGGATGTACAAGGGAGGAGCATTGAGCCTGAGGTCAGTCAGCCCAGTGGCCAAAGGCAGGAGCATGTGTGGGGCGAGTGAGGAGGCTGTTGGGGGCCTGCTCCTTGAGCTGGGGTGGCCTGGTACCAATTTTGGATTTTCTTCTGTCTGTGTCAGGGAGTGCAGGACTTGCTGTGACAGTGGGTGCTTGTGGTCCAGGCTGGAGTAGGGCCTGAGGGCAGCAGGGGAGGCTCTTGTAAGGGGACTGGGCAAGAGAACAGAGTCAGGGGAGCCCCTGAGTGCTGGTGCCCAGAGCCTGGTGCACAGCCTTGTCTGCTACTGAGCCAGGAGAGGCCAGGCTGGGGTGGAGGCTGGGTGGGCATCTGACGCATCGCTGGTGCTCGCTGTTGGGTGGCTGCCCACAGAAGTCCTGGAGGAGTCAGGGAGATGTGCATATCTGGAGTGTGTCAGTGGACTGGCCGGCTTCCAGAAGATGGCTTGTCTGGGGATAGAGCCTGGGTTTCCCCACATGCAGGGGTTGGCACGAGGAGCGGCCCACCAAGGGAACTGGCGGGAAGCTGATAGGGAGCTGGCAGGACAGAGACACAGAGGCCCTGGGGTTGGATGGTTTCTGACCAAGGTGCCAGCTACCTGGTCAGATGCTGCAGAGTGGTCAAGTACACAGGACTTAAGGCCTGACTAGTAGGTTTAGCCTGTACAAGTTGTCAAAGGTGGATGGGCAGTTGCTCGGTGGGAAGATCAAAAAGGAGTGAAGGGTGAGGAAGTGGAGACAACGTGGAGAGCAGCCTCTTCCTGCTAGATTTACTTAGAGAGGGGCCATGGGCTGGTCCTGTGGCTGACAGGCCCGGGGCTCGGGGCTTGGGGCTGGTTTGTTTTAGGTCTTCAGAGCATTTCGTCCAGCAGCCCAGTGTTGGAGCTGGGGCCTGGGATTCCTGTCAGACCCAGTGGCCAAGGATCTGACTCAAAAAAGGGTGACTATCTTGGGCCACACCACAGGTACCTTCTGTTTGCATTTATTTATGTATTTATTTATATATTTATTTCAGTTTGCATTTAATAAAGAAAGTCTTACTGGGCTGTTAAGGTTAGTTTTTAAAAAATGAGTTTTACACTCTTCCTTAACTGTACAATATTCAGATTTTGGCCTTAGTTATGCCAAAAATGGAGAACTCCTTAAATACATTCGCAAAATAGGTTCATTTGATGAGACCTGCACCCGGTTCTATGCAGCCGAGATCGTGTCTGCTTTGGAGTACCTGCACGGCAAGGGTGTCATCCACAGGTAACGCTGGGAGTGCCCTGGGCAGTGGGCGCTGGACAGTCACTTCAATAATTAGGGCCAGTGATCATCTGGCTCACATGTGATAGTGGATGCCAAAAGCCCTCCTTGCCCTCTGAGGTTGGTGAAGACTTACTCCACCAAGGGGTGGGACTGTGGAACCCTGACGCAGAAAGATTCACCTATGAAGAGCCGATCAAATTGGCCAGGTGTCTTTCCTACCAAGCTGACAGTTCTTTTAGCTACCTTGACTGATTCTTTTATTTGGTCAGTTGTAGCTTTTGTGTGTACTTATTTCCATGACTTTCTGATTAAGTCAAATTGGAAGTGTTTATAAGCTCTTGATGAGTTAAAAATGATAGAGTATACTTTAATAAGAAGTTTGTTAAAGATGATGGTGCAGTTATGAAGGGATTTGACTTGAGTGTCCTTATTGTTTGCAGTTGATATTGGTTCAGTATGAATTTAGACTTGTGTTCTTAGTTGTTAGTCTGTAAAGATTGTAAATATTCATCAGTTCATTTTGTTATCAGCAAAATTTAAAGTATGAAATAACGTTGTTGTTTTAAGTATTTCATCTCAAATGTTAAAAATCTACTTTTACAGGGACCTTAAGCCAGAAAACATTCTGTTAAATGAAGACATGCATATCCAGATCACAGACTTTGGGACAGCAAAAGTATTATCCCCAGAGAGCAAACAAGGTGTGTGTTTTCATTTCCAGCAGAGCCCGCTCTGTGCTGGAGACTGAAAGCTACTTCTGGGAAATGGGTGGCATTGTATTGTCTTCATCGTTAATGACAGGCTTGTCATATCTTTGCTCTTGTAAAACAGATCTTGAGCTTTCACCAGGGAAGTCTCCGACACACCAGCGGATCTCACTAAGGGGCCCCAGGCAGTGTGTGCCAGGTCTAGCGGGTGGAGGGAGGGAGGCTTTTGGGCTCATCCTCCCAGATCTTCTTCCTGGATGATGTGGGGTGCCACACTGCTGCCTAGTCACCTAGGCACAGGATGCAGAGTTGGTGTGGTCAGCTCTTGGCTTCTCCTGGGGACACTGTGGGTAGTATCTGGGGGAACATGTCCCTGTACCCCAATGCCCTCCATCTGTCTGTCTGTGTCCCTGTCTGGTTTGCCCAGCACATGAGGCCCGGGCACTCTGATTTTACTGAGATTTTAGAAAATCACAGAATGAGTGGGGCAGATTTTTCCTGCTGGTCAAATGCATATTTATAATCACAAACCCTCCAAGTTCTGCTCCCCTAGGATGGTTTCTAGCTTTGGATCTTATTGTGACAACTCCATTACTTGAGGAAATGTTGCTGGAAGTCTTCTTGGACCAGAAAGGTGGCCTGGGTTGTCTTACTGACCTTCAGGTGCTTATTGGATGGAAATCATAAACTCTGGAGGTATAAAGACTGGCAGTTTAACTTTTGAAGACTGTTCGCATGTGTTGACAAGTTAAAGCCTTTTCTGTTGAGGCCTGAGGGGAGCTGAGGCTGTTGTGAGTTAGTAAGACGAGTGTGATTGCCAGAGCTGCCTGGGACCAAGGGGCAGCCATGGGTCTCTGCCACACACAGGCCTTGCTGCCTGGGCTTGGGTACCTGTGACAGAAAGACCGACAGAAAGCGCTGGGGAGGTGAATATGCAGGAGGTGGGTTTGGAGGGGCGTGAGTGTGGGTGTGTTGGTGGAGGGAAGATTCAATCAGAAGCATCCATAATTCTTCAGCTCCTCTTGTGTGTGGAAAAGGGGAACCTTGAACATGGTGCGGTGGTGGCTCTGACCTTGTCCCCACGCACAGTGCTGGTTTGTGGCAGCAGCAGCAGATTACAGCTGGGGTGGAGCACGTACAGCCATGTGCCCCATAATGACCTTTGGGTCAGTGATGGACCGCATATCCCATGGTGGTGTCCTGTAAGATCATAACGGAGCTGACATATTCCTGTTGCCTAGTGACGTCATAGCTGTCACAACATTGTGGTGCTACACGTCACTCACATAAGAGCAGCTGGCCATTCAGTGTGGGTTAGTGTGAGTGCACTCTGTGATGCTCACACAGTGATGCAATTGCCTAATGACACATTTCTCAGAATGTATCCCTGTCATTAAGCGACGCAGGACGTCTTCCCAGCTCAACCTAGGTCTTCTGTTTTCATGTTCTGGGTGCACTGGGGGGCCTGGCTGGCACCTTGCAGCAGTCCCCGCCTTCTCTGCCCAGCACCTCCTCTTGCCCTTTTAGGTGTTTTTCTAGTCCAGTGTTTTTATGCTGAGGGTTCTCACTGATATTCTGTCAGTCAGTGCGTTAATCTCTGCGCAGCCACTGAGGCACTAAGACTTAGTCTTGCATCTGGGAACTTCTCTGAAAATCCTGAAGCAGCACCCCTTTGGGGCTAAAAAGAAAACTTGCAAAGAAGAGATTCTTACTCATAAGGTGGCTGAGTCCTGGTGCCCCTCACCTGCCTTCTGTAGCCTCCCTCCGCTCTTTCCCACCCAGCAGCCTGTGAGAATGGGTGGCTGCCTGCAGAGCTGCACACAGCCCCAGGACGTTATGCATTCCTGTTCGGTAGTAACCATTTTACTGGCTGGTAATCCTGTTTTTTATGGACACAGTGTAACCTCATAACCATAGGCATTGTTCATGCTGGAGTTGAACCAGACAAGAACTTTCATCTCCTGTTTTCTTGTTAGGATCTGCCAGTTGCTTGTCATCCCCGTGCTAACTCTTCCCACCAGACAAGCCCAAGTGGTTCCTGGGGGCAGCAGAGCTAGGGGATGCCCACCTGGGCTGTGCTGGGACATTTTTCCCTTCGTGTGGATTTTCTTCAGAGTCTGATATTTGGCACAGGCTAGTCTTGCTGCCCTATAATCACTTAAAAAAATAGAATTTTAATGCATTGATTGAACTAGTGAAATAAACCTTTGTTTTGGGAAGTAGGAGGCTAAAAGTCCTTAGATTGTTGTAAACCAGGGACAATAATGTATATAGATGAGCTGGCAGAACTGTTTTTCCTTCTTCAAGGAAAAGGGGAAACCATTTATAATTAATTATGTTAAGGATTCATCTCAGTAACTTATTCTCATTTTCTGTTTGAAGTAGTTCAGAATCTTAGAGTTTATTTCCGCATTGGCTTCTTTTTACTTTTGTGCAGAGATGGTTTCCCCAAAGCATCTTCAAACCTTCTAGAATAGAACTGTTGGTAGGAGCAAGACCCACCCAAGTTCTTTAGCTGTGCGGTGAACATGTCAGATCCTCCTCCTAGAGGGGGCAGTTTGTCCTCTCATCACAGACCTCTGTCCCAGTGGGTTAGGTGGTCATTGGTTCTCGAAGTAGAGAGGATGGAGGGTGGAGTAGGCGGCTCTTGAGGGCTGAGAGATTGATGAGGAGTCCTTGACAGAGAGGACTTCTGACTTCCAGCCTCACATAAGGTCCACACAGACGTAGCCTGGTGAGAGCAGCTTACTTATTTGTAGTAAGTCTCTCATCTGATGCTGTGTCCCTGGCCTATGCCCCCTTTGCAAGAGCCTTGGGGAGCTTGGAATATCTTGGAGATTTGTTTCTGGAAACCTGTATTCTGACCTGTGCAGGTCTTTATGGTACACACCCAGGTGTGAAAGCTTCACTCACCAAACAGGAAGGAGGGAGGCCAGCAGATATGGGCAGGGGTGGCCACAGAGAGGATGGATGGAGGAGGCTTCAGCTACTGCAATGGCACCTCAGTCCCAACCTGTGGCTGTCCATCATCCAGACTTCAGACCAGCTGCTATGTCTCTTCCTGCTGTGCTGTGGACTCAAGAGACCCTCTCATAGCCTCCTTGACTTTACCACCATTCTAACATGGGCAGGACCACCTGCCACCTGGGACGGAGAGGAGCCACCTTCAAAATGGATTTCCTCCATTATGAAAGTGGAGTGTGCAGGACAGAGGAGAGAGTCCCTCTACTTCCTCCAACAAGCGTGACTCTTACATCTTGATGTGGTCTGCTCTGGTCTTTTAAGTACTGTTATTAGTTTAGACATGGCTATGATATATGGGTGGGCTTTTTCTTTTTGTTTTTTTTTTACACAGAGTAGGTGCTTATTGGAAGAAATTCACACCATACTTGTGACTTGACTCCCAACACTATTGGTTAGTTTTCCTTGTAGATTTTTCAGTATGTATTGCTAAAATATAAAGCTTCTTTTTAAAAGCATAACTATAGTATCGTATCATTTTTGTACATGAGAAATTAATAGTAATTGCTTAATATCCCAGGATATTCAATCAGTGTTAAATTTCCAGTTGTCTCACGCACATTGTATTTTTGTTGTTGTTGTTTACTTGAATTAGGATCCAGATAAAGTTTGCACAAATTTCTTTTAATCTGTAGCTTCTCCTCCATCTTCATTTTCTCCCTTGCAGTTTGTTAAAGAGACCAGGTCATTTGTCCTGCAGTATTTACCAGAGTTTGCTGAATGCCTGTCAGTGGAGTCACTTAATATGTGCTTCCCTCCTCTGTGTTTTCTGGAAGTTGGCTCTGGCCACTAGATCACATTCAGGTCCAATGACTGGTGGTGGTTTGCTCCTTATCAGGATGTACATAACATCTAGGCATCTCTCTGTGATGTCAGCAGCTATTTGTAGCCATAATGACCTAAACACTTTAATTTATTAGAGAATGCAAAAAGGTCATGGTCTAATTCATTCATGAGGTGGAATTCTTCAAAGAGATACTTCCTCTAAGCTACTATGTGGTTAATACCAATGGTATCATTCATAAAGGAAAAGTAGTATAAAATGCCTGCTGCTCTCCCTTTCTTATGCCATTTTTAAAAACCATGAATTGGCTCACCATCCTCCTTCAATGATGACCAGTTCATTCAAAAAGTAATCATCACTACCTCGCATAACACACATACATAAACTCAGAATGCCTCAGAGATCTGAATGTAAGAGTGAAAACTGTAACACTCATAGAAGAAAGCTAGGAGTAAATGTTTGTGACCTTGGGTTTGGCAGTCATTTCTTAGATACAATACCAAAAGTACAAATAACAAAAGGAAAAGTAGACAAATGACACTATATCAAGTTTACAAACTTTTGTACTGTAAGTGATATTATCTGGGAAGTGAAAAAACCCACTGAATAGGAGGAAAGATCTATAAATCATCTATCTGGTAAGAAACCTTATGTTCAGAATATAAAGAACTCTTTCAAGTCAATCATTAAAAAAAAAATTAAAAATGGGCAAAGGGTGTGAATGGACACTTCTCCAAAGAAGATATACATATGGCCAACAAGCACATGAAAAGATGCTCAACGTCATTAGTCATGAGGGAAATGCAAGTTAAAATCACAGTGAGATACCCACTAGGATGGCTGTAATCAAAAAGACAGCTAATAACAGGTGTTAGCAAGGCTGTGGAGAAATTGGGATCCTTATGCAGTGTGGGTAGGAATGTCAAATGGTGCAGCCACTTTGGAAAACAGTCTGGCAGCTCCTCAAAAGGAAACATAATTACCATATGACACAGCAGTTCCACTCCTAGGTAAGTACCCCAAAGAAATGAAAATATATTCACACAGAAACTTGTACAAGAATGTTCATGGCAACATTATTCACAATAGCCAAAAGGTGGAAATGACCCACGTGTCATCAACAGATGAATGGATAAACAAACTGTGGTTGTTCTGTCCATGCAATGGAATGTTACTGGACCATAAGAAGGAATGAGGTACTGTTGATACTTGCTACAGCATGCGTGAACTTTGAAAGCATTGTTCTAAGTGAAAACCTGCTGGGATTTGGATAGGGATTGCATTGAGTCTGTAGATCAGTTTCAGGAGTATTACCATTTTAACCTTATTAAGTCTTCCAGTCCATCAACATGGGACGTCTTTCCACGTATTTTGATCTTTTAAAATTTCTGTGGGTTCTGCTAAGTGGGTCGGTGGCACAGAGGAGGCAGCAGTGGCCAGCGATGGCTTATGGCCTGAGTTTGCAGTAGCCGGAGAAGTGTGACCTTTGGCTAATCTCTAAGCTTCCAGGGAGAAGTAAGTAGAGCATCTCTGTGGTTTTCTAATGCTCTGTCTGGGGCTTTTAACCCAGTGTTACAGATAGAAGTCAGAGCATCTGGGAAGCTGGATAGGAGGAAATTGCTTACTTTCACTGACCTTTCAGTGAAGCTTAACCTTTCCTTCAGTTGTGAATGTAGGCGACAAATGTCTTATGTCCCCAGGAGAAATCACAGATATTTTCATGTCCGATTACAGTTGTCATAGCATCTGAAACATCAGTTATGCTCATCACTACTGCAGAATTACTGTTTTCTTAGACCTGCTGCTAGATGTTATTAGTTAATGCATAAATAAAGAAAATCATGTATTACTGCATCACAATCTATTTTAGTATTTTGGTACTTATATGTCATTATAATTGCTTTCCTTTGTAGTGCTGTGTGTTTTATGCATCTAGATCATTATTCTGAGGACAGTCATCATCTTCTGCACACTCTAGAGCAGTCCTTTGTTTCTAGGTTAACTAACGGAAGAGGTCCTTTTCCAAGGGGGTGACTGCATATTCCTGGGGGCTTGGAGTCCCGCCTTTAGGAAGAGGGGCCTGGGCTCCTAGGGCTGAGGAAATGAGGGCAGGCAAACACTAAGGAAAGAAGGGAAAGTGGGCAGGACCCTGGGGAGCCCAGAGGAGTAGAGGTGGGCGGGGAGGGCGGCGCTGGGCAGAACATGGGGAAGTGGGCAGTGGGGGCAGGCAGGCCTGGACCGTGACCTGTTGCAGGAAGCTTAAGACAACAACAGCCAGAACAATTCGAATAACGTTGTGGCTCACTGTTTAAAGCTCATCTGTGAGGTGGGGGTTTTTATCCTTTTAGGCTTTGTCTTGTGCATAATGTAACTATTTAAAAACAAACGGCTCTAGTTTTGGTTTGACAGCTTGAATTAAATATGTTTAATATCTTTCCCTATGAAAATAGATTTCTAGGTACTTCATAATTCATATGTTCAATAATGATATTTAAAAAGTAGAAATCACAAAAGTAACACTTGCTTAAGTAAAGAGCAGAAACAATGAATAGGTAAGTAAAGTGTCAAGTGACATTCCCATCCCACCAGCAACATGGCCCTTGTAGTTGTCGTTCCTGTTCCGTCCTTTAGGATCAGGTGCTAGAGATGGCGTTGCTGCCCATTCTTTATTAGTTTTGATGCTCATTGACAGATTGCTCCCCCAGAGTTACGCCCTTTTGTAGCTCTGCTAGCCTGCTTCTATCCCCTCAGGTCCCTGCCCAAGCTGTGTATTTTTACCCTTCTTTCTCTTTGTTGCTTTCTTTGGTTCATTGTGTGGTTGAATGGCTTCGTTTATATTTGGCTCTTGGTTTTGTTTCTTTCCTCTCAGGAATCTCTGTGGTGTTCTTGGTGGTGTGGCTTAGGGTCCTGGCAGGGTGCATATGCAGCCATGAGATCTTTACCTGAAAGGACTCTACAGGGCTTGGACCCACAGGGCAGGTGGGTGGGATGCTCAGAGCCTACCTGTGGGCAGGACCCTGGAGTGGTGGGAGCTGACCCAGCATGCATGGTTGCTCTGTCAGCCCCTCTGTCCTTGGGGACCACTGGGGTGACACAGCATGTCTGTGATGAGTGAGTCTGGAGGGTCTTGGAGCTGACCCTGCAGTCTGTGGGTGAGCTTGGTGACCTTGTGTGGCCCTGGCCAGGACTAGAGGTACAGAGTGTGGAGGAGGGTCCCTGGGCAGGAGGCCTGCGTCATCTTCCCCTTGTTGCTCCTTAACTCCTGAGCTCTCTGTGACTGAGAACAGGGTTGTCCTTGGCCTTCTGTGTGTCTCGTGTGCATGAGGCACCACAGGTCCAGCAGAGAGCAGGACAGCCAGGACCCTGTCCTTGTGCCACTCCATCCTAGCTGGGGCGCTGCTGACTGGATGAGGGATTAGTATGACGAGCGTGCTCTCCAGCGGCATGTCAGTGGGAGGCACTAGGGTGGCAGGCACTGTGGAGCAGGGGACCTTTGAGCCAGCCCTGGGGGCCTGGACAGGCTCACTGCTGGGAGTGTGCAGTCCATTCCAGGTGGCCCATGCTGTACTGAAAGAAAGCCCCAGGCCACCTGTGTTGAACACCCACTGTGCGGCCACCGTGGGCGGCACCGACTCCGTGTGAGCATGACCTTTTCTCCCTCTTCTCCTCAGCCAGGGCCAACTCGTTTGTAGGAACGGCGCAGTACGTCTCTCCAGAGCTGCTCACAGAGAAGTCTGCCTGTAAAAGGTAACTGCTTTTCTCTTCTCTCTAAAGTAGCTAGTAAGTTTTTTTCTTGAGAAATTAATATTTGAGAGTGATTTTGGTGGCCTTACAGTAGCTATAAGCATACTTTCAAAGAAGTTGGCGTTTTGCTTTTTTTTTTTTTTTTTTTTTTTAAGATGACCGGTAAGGGGATCTTAACCCTTGGCTTGGTGTTGTCAGCACCACACTCTTCCAAGTGAGCCATGGGCCGGCCGTTGACATTTTGCTTTTTAACTGTATTTTTCCTTTGATACACACGCATGCTACTTTATTGTTATATTTTATACTTCCTGGGTTGGTTGTTGCTTTTTCGTTGGAGATTTGATTTTGTTGCTTCAGAAAAGACTGTTCAGTGGGGAAAGTGTGGCTGCTGGGGCCAGGGAGCAGGGAGCCCTAGGTCCCGCCTCCTGTGAGGATGTCAGGCAGGGAGACTGGCTATGGGGACTCGCAGTGGCAGGGTAGCTGTCAGTGTGACAGGGCCCGTGGAGCATGTCGGGGAGGGGAAGGATGGAGGGAGGTTCCCAGCTATAGCCAGCTAGCCCTGGGACAGGCTCTCAGTGGCCGCAGGGTTGAGGTTCTCTGAGAGATGCAGCTGGGCCTTGGTGATGGCCTCAGTTGTGAAAGTTAGGAGTGCGTGGTGGGTGCAGGGGACAGAGGGACTGGTGCCTGTCCATAGGTGGGTTCTGCTTGCATTACCTGAGGTTGGGAGGAGGAGCAGGGTCAGCCCACAGGGCAACTAGGCAGCGCAGAAAAGGAGGCTGTGGGAATATAATGCTCTGGCTTAGGTGGGCGGGCACAAGGCAGCGGGGAGACTGAGAAACAGCATTAGAATCTGGGGGTGCAGTTTGGGAAGCAGTTCCAGGTGTGCCAGTAAGTTCTGTAGAGTGAAGTTGTGATTGGGATCTTCTTGTCCTGGGCCAGTCAGAGGCTGCTCGGTGTTGGATTCGGCTCTGCTCTGGCCGCTCTGCCCACTGGCATCCTCTCGTGAGCTGCCAGAGGACCACATGGGTTCTGCACTATCCGGGTCCCACTCTGGCAGGGTTTCATGGGGCCACTCTCCTGGAGTGAAGTGAGCCACCCTGCGAGAACAATAGAGTGAAAGATTTTGGGGTCAGCAGCTCTGTGTTTCTGAGCTTGACAGCTTTGAAACAACTTTTTGGGTGTGGAGTCACAGTCACAAAAATGATGGCAGGATGGAAGGATGCTCTGAGAAATTCAGCTTGGGCACCTTAGCGATCTCCTGGCTTTTTTGTTTAATGGGCTCCACTTGTCACAGTCGACGGATACTGAGTTCTTACCATGGACCAGGCACTGTCTAGGTCAGAGCCTCCTAGGTGGAGCGATTCTGCCCCCAGGGGACATTTGGCCATGTCTAGACACAGTTTTAGTTTTAGTTGTCACAACTAGGGCTGGGGAGTGCTGTTGGCACCCAGGGTGTGGAGGCTAGGGGTGCTGCTCAACACCCTAAAGTACAGAGGACGCCCCCACCACAGAGAATGCCCACAGTGCGAGGTTGAGATGCCTCCTGCAGGTGGTGGGCATGATTGACCAGGGTTTCAAAGTGTATGGCACTGCCACCTAAGAACTAGCTTTTCCTTGCTTGTAGATTTTAGGTGGAGAAGCACTTTAGCATTGATGTGCAAAGACCTCCATACTCTACGTATATATGCCTGGATAGGCTGCCACCTTCTGTGGAAAGGGGGCGAGTCTATGTCCACGTTTGTTTGCATGTGCATTTCAAGTTCTCTATGAGTATATACCAGAAATGGATAGCAGTGGTTGTCTGCAGGGGTATGGGAACAGAGTTGTGAGGGAAGCATCACTATGTATTTTTTTACGCTTTTAATTAAAAATTTTTTTCCTTTTTTTCTTTATGTTTAGAGTAGTTTTAGTTTTACAGAGAAATTGAGCAGAAAATACAGATAGTTCCCACCCCCGCCATACCGTTTCTCCTATTGTTGTTGTTATTATTATTTATTTTGGCAGCTGCCTGGTGTGAGGAACTGAACCCTTGACCCTGGTGTTACAAAGCTGTGCTCTAACCAACTGAGCTAACCTGTCAGCCCTCTCCTATTATTGACATGCTATGTTAGTGTGGTACATTTGTTACAATTATGAATCAATATTGGCATATTATTATTAACTTAATTATATATTAGGGCTCCCTCCTTGTATTATTGTACAGTTCTATGGGTTTTGTCTAATGCATAATGTCATGCATTCACCATTACAGTATCATACAGAATGGTTTTGCTGCCCTAAACATCCTCTGTACTCCGCCTTTTCATCCCTTCTTCATCCCCTGAAATCCTGGCAACCACTGATTTTTTTTTTCCATTACCTCAAACATTTATTGTTCTTTGCGTTGGAAACATTCAAAATCCTCTCTTCTAGTTAATTGAAACTATACAATAAATTGTTAATTATAGTCACCACAGTGCTCTAGAACACTAGATACTATTCCTCCTGTTGTACTTTAGTTTCTGTTAACCAACCTGTCGCTATGCTTTTTATTTTTTAAGTCATGATATTCATTAAAAAATAATTTTTTCTGACTTTAAAAGTGATACTTGGGGGAGGTTTTCACACACACACAAAAAAGTGATACCTAATCATTGTAAAGAATTCTTATAGTTGCTGATAATTTGGTATATGTCTTTCCATTTTTTTCTATGCATTTTTATGTATGTTTATGTGATTTTATACAATTGGAGTCATACTGGATAAGCCAGTTTTGAATCCTGTTCCTTGTGATTATATAATGAGCATTCCCTGGTGTCATTAAAATTTTTTTCAGACATCTTTAATAGCTGTGTGATTTTCTGTTGTATGAGTTTATTGTGGTTCATTGAACTATTCCTTTGCTGTTGGTTGTTGAGGTGGTTTTCATTTATTTAGCACATAGTTGGCATGCCTATTGTGTGCTGCTTAGCCTGCGTGGCCAGGAGAAGGGCGCTCTGCCTCAGGGGGTGTCCTGTCTTCCATCTAGTGGGAGAGACAGGGCATCTGCTGGACCGAGCTGCAGAGCACTGGGGCCTCCCCAAGCTCCTGGGTTTGGATTTCAAGTGGCATGGTGTAACTGAGCGCTGAAAGAAATACTTGTTACATTCTGCTTCCCAGAAATGTTATACTGGCTTCCCCCTTTATTTTTTTATTGTATTAAATTTATTTTCCTTGTGTTACTCTTCATTTAAACTAAACAGTAAAAAACGAAGTGTGAAAACTGTTTACTGAGTTGAATGTAAATTCTGTTTTAATTTTTATTCATTAATTAATCATTAATTGATTAGTTTTGGTGGCAGACCGGTGCGGGAATCCCAACCCTTGATGTTATAACAATATGCTCTAACCGACTGAGCTAACCAGCCCAAATTCACTTTTTAAATGCCCTTCACTCTGTGTGTTGTGACTCAGATTTCTAATCTGTTGCATTTTAAAACCCACAAGTGCCTCACCTGTGCCCCATTTAGTTGGTGGGTGCTGCATTTAGTTGTAGCTGTACTGACCTGCCACTGATTGGGGCGAACCTGCCCTCCCCCTCCCTATCCCCCACTCTCCTCGTTGGCATCAAAAGGAGGGTGATCTTCTGTAAGATTTTTCCCATAGTCATTACTGGAAACAGTGTTAGCACCCTTCTTTGACTCCCGTCCCCTGCTGCAACATGCGTAGCTCTCTCTTCAGGGTGAGAACAGAGTATGTGTGGAAGTTGGTGACATCCACTGGAAGTGGCAAAACTTTGAGGGCAGCCAAACGACTGGCCTGGTGGTGCCTGTCCTGTGAAGGTCCCCAGGGGACCCCTGGAGGGCAGGTTTCCACTCACACGTAACTGACTTTAAATGGAGGCTGAAACTGGGGTGATGTAGACAGACCGAACAAGAAATGAACTGTGCTTGTTGGTTAAATTTTACAAATGTCATTTTTCTTTTTTTTTTTTTCTTCCCTACCTTAAAGTTCAGACCTTTGGGCTCTTGGATGCATAATATACCAGCTTGTGGCAGGACTCCCACCGTTTCGAGCTGGGTAAGAAGGAGACAGCACCCCCTCTGGGCCCTGTGGTTCCTCCCTGACAGAGAAGTAGGAGAGGGCTGTCCCAGGCCTGTGCCGTTAGGAGCAGGACTTTCATACTGATCCGTGAGTGTGTGTGGCTGGGCAGTTCATGTGTGGTGAGACTGAGGCCCTGCACTGTTTCAGGAAAAGCGCATTCACTATATGTGTAGGTTTGCAGGACCCTGCCTGGAATGACTGCTTTTTAAACTTTATTTTACAGAAATGAATATCTTATATTTCAGAAGATCATTAAGTTGGAATATGACTTCCCAGAAAAATTCTTCCCTAAGGCGAGAGACCTTGTGGAAAAACTTCTGGTAAATATTTTTTAATTTTCTTCTGATAAGATGATCCAGTAGTCACACCCCAAGTCCCTCTGCACCTGTGCTCAGAGTGGCTTTTGTGCAGGCACCTGTGTTTAAGAAAATGGTGTTTTTAGGGTTGATAGTGATTGTTGATACTCATATTTTATATCTCATCTCATTACAAGTCCCTTGTAATTTCCAAATGCCTCATTCTTCTTTGTTTTTGTTTTTGGTGGCTGGCCAGTGTGGGGATCTGAACTCTTGACCTTGGTGTCACAACACCTTGCTATAACCACCTGAGCTAACCCCCCCTCCCCCCAATGCCTGATTCTTGACAGGAAACTACTGTATCAGGAATAATAAACTAAAAATGAGAGAGGAAATTACCATATCATTTTGTGTTTGCTTATCAACATTGCATAGCATTTGGAGTTACTGAAGCTGGAGTGACTGGCTTTATTACAGTGGCAGATGGCTGTAAATCCTACTTCAGTGACATTTGTAGATGTCAACTTTAGAGAAGGTACACAAAGATTTTAAAGGTCAACCCTGGTAATACAGCAAAGCAGTTTACCTGGGAAAGGCATATTAGCATACATTCTAGAAACCGAGTGTCCTGGGCCCTTTGTGCTCTTGACTCAGGGCTTCCCTCCTTACCTTTATTCTTTGGAAGCAGGGTCAGTACTGCGTTAGCATACGGGCTATAGGGTCAGGCCCTAGTGCCACTTGCTATTGAGCTGGGAGAATACCATAGCCACTCTCTCTCCACCTGTCCTACCTGTCTCTTTCCTGTGGCTCTCCCCTTAGTGATGTAGTGAGGGTGTGGGGGGTGCAGCTCAGTCCCTGGGAGCAGAGCCACAGGGATGCTCCACTGCACATCTGGAAAGGCTTGCTGTCCAGACTAATTATTCCTTCTCTTTGTTATCAAAGTCAGTAAGTTCATCTTTCTCTTGTTTTAGGATTTTTAACTGTGTATTTAAATGAATATTTGCTGTTAGTCATTATATATTGAGGTTGAGATTGGTTTTCACCTCTGAGAGGTAAAAAGGCAGAGCTTGGAGAGAGGTAACAGGAACCCCAGAGTGTGCCTCAGTTGTCCCTGGAGCTCTGTGGGAGTGGGCGGGCGGGCCATGGTGCCCCTGCTCTTCCTAGGAGATACTGAGAGATGAAAAGAATTACTCAAAGAGGTATTTTTTGTTTTATTTTTTGTCAGAATTATGTTGTAACCCTGTCAGTGACTTGTCTTGACTCCTATTTAAGGTGTTAGATGCCACGAAGCGGTTAGGCTGTGAAGAAATGGAAGGGTATGGCCCTCTCAAAGCCCATCCTTTCTTTGAGTCCATCATGTGGGAGAATCTCCATCAGCAGACACCTCCGAAGCTCACTGCCTACTTACCGGCTATGTCAGAAGATGACGAGGACTGCTATGGCAACGTAAGTGCCCGGCACCACGGCTGTGATCAGCAGCCTCAGGGAAGACTCTGAGCTCGTGTCCTAGGCCTGTTAAGGGTTGAATGCTTTGTTGCCATGAGAGAGTGGCCAGTGAAGCCCTGGTGGGCTGGTTCCTTTTTCTCATTCCCTCAGCTGTGAATATTCTGGTGAATTTTCATCCAAAGGGGTGGAATTGGAGTCAGATGCTGGTGGGGGTCTGGGCAAGTGGGAGCTGCAGCCTGTGCTCATCCTGCGCTCCTCCTTGGGCTCCCGGGCGCAGCCTCCTGCCTGGCTATCACTGTTTGTCTTTGTCTTGGTTTCTTCATCCTTGTGTCTTAAGATGTTCTAGACTGCTGCTTGTCCTTCCAAGAGAAGCCTGGTGCTGCTGCTTTGGACCTTTGGGGATGACATGACGTTGGAGGGTGGACACTGGTCCCTGTCTGCCCTGGTGCTTGGTGGGAGCAGGGGCCGCACAGTCCTGAGGGTGTGGCCCCCTGGGTCTGTGGGAAGCTGCCGTCACAGGCTTTGAGGCTGCTTGATTCCTGGGGCTTGACTGCAGATACAGGGTCTTATGTATACTTTGTCCTTTAAACTCCGTATTATGGAAATTGAGACACGTACAAAAGGTACAGAAGGGTGCAGTGAGCCACAGTGACCTGTTGCCCTCCTCCCATCTTCAGTCTCATTTTGTCTGAGCTCTTGATACATCCTCCACTGACCCACCCCCTCCATATTTAAATATGCTTTAAAAAGCTTTTATCATCGATCTTCTACTTTTCTGGTTGACTTCTGTCATTGTGGCTGAGTCTTACGAGTCACTGTGTACAGAGTTCCAATTTAATTGACTGAGGAATTCTAGATTTTATCTAAAAGTCATCCAAAACTAAGTTGAAATTACTACTGTTATCACCCCTCAGAGGTCAAGGGCTCCCTATGTCTCCTACCTACAGTACAATGCACACCCCCTCCCCCCTGCCCCCTTTCTTATCCCAAAATGCCCTTTGTGCCCAAACTTGAAGGGGACCAGGCTGGGAGAGCAGCCTGTGCTGACCTCTGCCCACTTGCCACCCACATGCAGGCTGGAGAGGGCTCATCCCAGGAGCCTGTAGTCTCGCCCTTGCTGCGTGCTGCCCCAGATGCTCCTAGATGATGTGGTTCTCGGGTTGTGGCTAGCAGGGACTGATGGGAGCCTCAGTGCCATGCCTTCTGGGCCTGCCAATCCTGCAGAAGTTGTACCCAGGACTGGGGGTGGCAGGTTAGCCTGTGGCATTCCTTGGAGTGAGGGTCTGTGTTGGGCCAGCAGAGTTGGGCGTGTCTTACCTGCCCACTGGCAAGCTTTTCACTCCAGCCAGGTGTCCCCATCGTCCACACATCTTCCTGGGCCTGGGTCTGTACTGAGTGCCACTTAGGAGAGGAGAGTGGAGAGTAGGCTCGAGAATCTGGAGCTTTCCATGGGGAAAAAAATGTGGGGCCCCTGAGAGGGAGGAGGGTCCGAGTGTGCAGTGGTTGTGGTGGTGAGCGGGCACCCCCGCGACAAGGGAGGCAGCAGTGCATTGGAAAGACGCAGCAGCTGGCTTTGAGGTCCCTGTTGGTCAGCAGGGTATGCCCTTGGGCCAGTTTCTGAGCCTTGGTTTCCCTGTATCATGCTACCAGCCTCCTCACTGGCTCTGATGGCTTGTGTGACTCGTAGGTGGGGGGCCCTTGGTAGCCTCTCTAAATTTTGAGATGCTATGCATAGGTACCTCGTGCCGGGGCGTGTTCACAGAGGCAGTGGAGAATGCACCAGGGTCAGGGCATGCCATATGGCTATGTGGGCATGAGTGCTTGGGGCAGCAGTGTGGTGGTGGGTACAGGGCCTGCACCAGGGGTGCCACCTGGGGCCCTCTTTCTGGGGCATGGAAGATGTGGCAGGACTTGCTGTGTACTTGTCTCAGCCCTTGTTGATGGCGTCTTTTCTTCTTCCACTTCATTGGCCTCGGCAGGGCTCAGGTGTGGGGTCTGCAGCCTGGGAGGTCACTGTCCAGGGGGCTACACCTTCCCAGGTGTGTGCTGGGGGCTCTTTGGCCCTGTCAGCGGCCCTAGCAGGGTGTTAGTGCACAGGCAACTTTGTCTACATCAAGTTTAGTTAATCTTTGCTGAGATTTAAAGTAGTATTTTTTTAAAAAATGAATATGGTTAGTCAAATATCCAGTGCCCACCATAGACTCAGAAATTGTAAGACCCTGGGGCCAAAGAGGAGGGCGCCTGAGTGCCAATGTCCTGCCTGTCTGCCCCATGCCTCTGCACTCGGGGCATCTCGGTCCCTTCTCTCCCCGATTTCCACCTCCAGGCAGGGCAGCACAGGGGCTTCACAGGGCCAGCAGGCCCCAGGCTGCTGCTGCACTGTTGGTGCCACACTGTGGTGAGGGTCCTGGGCCCTTCCCTCCTGGAGATGAAGACTGAGGTTAGCCTCTCTCTGGCTCCTGTTCCTATCAGAAGAGGGACTCAGACCAGGCAGGAGCCAACCCTGCCTTGGTTCAGTGGCCAGACATCCACTGGAGGGGAGTCAGAGCTGCCCATGCTGGCCAGGGGCAGCAGGAAGGCCACAGGCCCTGCGTGGTGAGAGCTCAGCAGTGGCGGGCAGCATGTGGCTCTTTGGGCCATAGAGGCAAATTAAGGCGCTCTTGTCGTTTTTCCTTTCTGCAGTATGACAACCTTCTGAGCCAGTTTGGCTGCATGCAGGTGTCAGCCTCCTCCTCCTCCCACTCCCTTTCTGCCTCGGACACCGGCCCGCCACAGAGGTCAGGCAGCAACATAGAACAGTACATCCACGACCTGGACACTAATTCTTTTGAACTGGACTTACAGTTTTCCGAAGACGAGAAGAGGTTGCTGTTGGAGAAGCAGGCGGGCAGCAACCCTTGGTGAGAACTCACAGTTGCGAGCAGGACTCTGTATAGAAACGCGGGTGAGCAGGTGGGAATGAACGGGAACTGCCCAGTTCTGCGGAGCTGCTGAGCTGGGTCCAGGGGCACTTAGTGAAGGAGGCCCTTTGTGGGGACGGCTGGAAATGGGTGTTCAGGAGGCAGCAGCCCAGGGAGGTAAGTGGGCCGAGTGCCCTTGCTATGGTGAGCGAGGCCGTGGTCAGCTCCCCAGCTCTACCAGACGTTGAGACCTTCCAAATGTGGATGTGGATTCACGGAGATGATGCCGCTGCTTGTGCTGAGCTGTTTGGGGTGTTTCTTAGGTTTTGCTGTCATCACCTCTTGTATGCAGCTTTTCCCACTTGTCTGATAATTGCTTTCAAGGCGGGTCCTGAGGTAGCTAGCTGTCCTGAGGTAGCTAGCATGAGGGGCCTGGTTCCCGGGTGGGCGGTGGTTTGTACCTGCAGGGCTGACCACCCTCCTTTCCCCACTGCCCTCTGCTGGGGCCGCCTGGAGTGTTCTGATGCACTAAAATGGGCTCCTGTGGTTTCCATTTTTATTCTTATCGAGGCAGACATCTGTGTTCATTGGTTATTTGTGTTTATTTTTTGAGGTACTTTGTGTCCATTGACTATTTTTTCGGTATGTTTGTATCTTCTTAAAATTGATTTTTAAGAGCCGTATATATGAAGAATATTCTCCATTGTCTGTTTTGGAAACATTTTTCTTCAGTTTATCTCTTCAGTCTTTTGGTGCTGTGTTTTTGTACAGACGTTGCAAATTCTAACAAAGTCCAACCTGTCCCTGTATTTATTTTATGTTTTACAGCTTAGTCTGTTGAGAAGGGCTTTACTACTCTTGATGTTTCTACCTGCATTTTCTTTAAGCATCTTTATGCTTTTGCCGTTTGCATGGGCAGAGAGGAGCCCACGGCAGCGGGGTCGGGGCATGTCACAATGGGGTGGAAGGAGAAGGCAGGAGGGTTTGAGGGCTTAGGCAGGAGAGGACACATGGGACTTACAAGACTCTTGTGGGGAGGTGGGCAAAAAAACACACTTGGTTTCTCCCACCCCACTCTTATAACATGCTTTTGACCCCAGATGTGTGGGGTTTTTTTCCCCATACCCTAAGAAGCAACAGGTTCTACAGTGGACACCAGCTGGGTGTCCTCCAATTCAGATCAATCCTGACACTGTCTAGCTAGAGATAGCGTCAGATCCCACAGGGTGAGGGTTTAGTCCCCAGGACTGCCCCCATTTCAGAGTCCAGTAGCAAGTCCAGGCCTCTGGAACTTCTGACTGACTAGCTATAAATCGGTGTCCCCACAACCCCCTCCTTGGGTTCAGTTGATTTGCTGAGAGCCTCACAGAACTTAGGGAAACACGTTTACCGCTTTATTATAAAGTTTATTATTAAGGATACAGATGAAGAGATGCACAGGGTGAGGTATGGGGTAAGGTGCATGGAGCTTCCAAACCCTCCCTGGCATCCCATCCTCCAGGAACCTCCAAGTGTTCAGCTCTCTGGCAGCTTCCCAAACCCTGTGCTCTTGGGTTTTTATGGAAGGCTTCATTACGTAGGCATGATTAACTAAATCATTGGCCATTGTGATCAACTTAACCTTCAGCCCCGCTTCCCTCCCTGGAGGTTGGGGGTGGGGCTGAAAGTCCCAACCCTGTAATCTTGCCTTGGTCTTTCTGGTGACCAGTGCCCATTCTGAGGCTACCTAGGGCCTACTATCTACCAGTTAGCTTGTTAGCATACAAAAAGACAGCACTTTGGAGATTCTAAGGATTTTAGAAGTTGTATGTCAGGAAATGAGATGAACACCAAATATATATTTCACAGTAGTGCAAGAGAGCAGGGTAGGCGAGCTCTCAGGCACTTTCCCAGTGTGGGTGCAGAGTGAGAAGCAGCTTGTGGGTAAGGCTGGGGATTTTTGTACCATAGAAATTATTGTACCAGAAAAACTGAGTGAAAGATGTTGACCAACAGAAGGAATCTGCAGTTCTAGGGAGTTTATACTTGTCCTTTAACTCACTGTTTGCTAAAGTGGTGTTACCAGGGATATCATTATATACCCAGCATGAGAAAAGGGTTTTGATCAGAACGGTATGAGAAGTGCCAGGCCACACGTCCAGGCAGGTGTGCACCGGGTGCTGTGCAGGAACTTTCTAGGCGCCTATGTGTGCTGGGCTCTTTGGGGCTTGGTTGGTAGCCCTTTCTCTGCAGAGCCCCGCTGAGAAGCACTGTGTAGGTGTGCCTGTGTTTCTGCTCCTTTGTCCTCTGTCTGCGGCTGTTTTTAGAGAGACCAGGTTGGGTCCAGGTGCTTCAGTGTCCTCCTGCTTGCTTCCTCCCTTTTCCTCCAGATTTCAGGCCCATTTGGAAACTGATGACTGTGGAGAGCTTGAGGGATCTCCTATTTGGCCGGTGGGAGATCTTCAAGCACCTCGTTCTTTCCAAGGTCAAGACAAATTCTGTAATAATGCTACAGCGATCCTTCCCTCTAAACTCTTGTTCTCTGTGAGAATGCTTGTACAGTGGGGTTTTCAGTGGCTCTGTGTTGTGGGCTCAACATTATCACTTTGGCTAATGGAATGTGTTTGTTCTTTTCTAGGATTTTCTACAGTAGTAGGTTTATGGTATAAATATGTGCATTGTTAGAGAATAATGTTTGTTCTTAAAGTTGAGCTCTTCCTATCATTAGTTTTACCTGCTATAATCTCTGTAACTTTATATCATTCAGTAAATCATTGCTTTGAAATCCTGAGGTTTTCCTTGTGCCTCATGGAAGTACAAGTAATAAGTATACTTTGTTGACTTGCTTTGCAATAATAATAAATAATTTCTCAAAAACTTTCCTAACTTTTATCTGAAACCATTACTAAAGATTTTAATACTATTTTATTGTAAAATAAAATATTTATAATATAAATTTTATATTTAAGTGTAGACGATTGACTTAGAAAGGGAGAAGACTTGCTATCTCAACCTACAACGGCACCACCTAAGTCTAAAGATGCTGAGAAGAAGAAACTGACATATTAGAGTTCTCTGGCTCATGGAAGAGAAGGGTCTGCTGCAGAGAAATTGGGCAAAACTGTAAATACGAGACAAAACATAGGATAAAGGCTGTCTTTCCTTTGGTTATATAGATGTTAATACTTTGCCTTTTCATGTCTGTGAACAGAACACAGTTTCATGGTGCCAGTTAAGTTGCAACATGATTTTGAGACCAATCATTTAAGGTTTTAAAGATAATGGAATTTTTAAATGTAAAAGGAATATTTTACATTAAAAAAAAAATTTTAAATGCATATGTCATGAGCTTTTTAAAAGCCAAATATTGTTTGTTACAGCTTTTGAGATTAGAAATTAAAAAGCCACTGAAGTTCATATAGAAAAGCTGCTTATGGAGGCTGGAGGGGCCACGCAGTGGCTGACTGACAGTGTCTCCATGCATTAAAGATGTGACTGCACACAGGAAGAAGGATTTAATGTCTCTGCTGCTGAGTTGTGCCTTTGCCTTACAAATGGATGAATCTGCAAACAGGACTGGACTCCTCTGGTATCACCCCCAGCACAGATGGTGCTAGAAGAGTTCAAGTGTGGAGTAGCTGTTTGAATCTTCATGATTGGCTCTGGAACAAATGTGTTCTTGTTTGCACTGATGGCGCAGAACATCTGAGCATGCCGCGAGGCCAAGGCATCCAGCAGCAGCAGGCGACATCAGCTGTGCACAGCCCTTGCTCACAGCAAGAGGGAGGAGAAAAGAAGCCCATTTCACTTCTGAATATTCATTTAAAGTGATGACTTTTATCAGTGCTCTGTGTGACAGAATGGGAATTAAAACCCCTGTGCAGTACACCCGAGGGTGACTGCCATCCTTAGGAGCTGGTATCATTACTGGCTGTTCCCTCATGGGGTGCTGTCTTCATGGGGAAGTCAGACTTACAGGCAAACCGTTTATGTAGATGTGGCTGTTTGGCCAACATTTTTCTTGAAATGATCAAAATGAGCCTGACACTTGGAAGAAAATAGCTTCTAGTATTTATATCCATTATAAAATTGAAACCTTTGAGTGAAAATTGGAATTTTGGAAGACTTTCTGTCACTCTGAACTTGCCATCTTCCCAGTGCTTCAAAAACTTTATTTGAGGAGATATGTAGTGATATTAATAAGTTGATTTGTTGATATTATAGAGTGAAAATATTGCAACACTTGGAAGCTCTCCATAACTCAGTGAACGAGTATTTTCCAGATAACCGACATATGGCACTATAAGACCATTAAGAGTAGAAGATCCATTCAAAGTGCAAGTAGATTGAAGGATTTTAATGTCACAGAGTGTGAAAAATTCATTGTTATGGATTCAAGTTCCATCTTTCATTTAACCTTTAAGAAACTACTACTCGTTGAGTTTTGATGGATTATCAAAGAAGAATATCCACAAGTATCTTAAAAGGCTATAAAAATACTCCTCCCTTTTCCAATTATATGTCTGAGTGAGGCTGGGTTTTTTCCACGTACCTGAGCTTCAATGACAGATTGCCACAGGGTGCAGGCACGGGCAGATGTGGCACCCAGCTCTCTTCTGAGAAGAAAGACATCACCGAGATTGGTAGAGTGTACAGCAATGCCACTCTCCTCATTAATTATTTTTGTTTGGGAAAATAGTTATCTTTTAATCAAGATGTTATTAATGTGTAATGAGTTTGTTTTTTAATGAGTTAAAGTATTTGAAAATGTCTCGGTTTGAATTTTCCACATAGTGCATATTGATCAATATAACCCAGAGATAGAAAGTTCTTTGGGGTCTTCCATAAGTTTGAGAGTGCTGTGATCTGGAGGTTGGGAAGCTGGCATTTTAGAGTAGGTCAGTGGCCCATCAGCCACCACCCCTGGCTCTTTCCTCACTGAGTAGAGGCCAAGTGTGGCAGGACCTTTGAAGGGTCAGAAAAGCCACTTCTGCATGGGCAGCCTTGCTGTGCTCTCAGAGGCTTTGTGTGCTCTGCTGCTGGCCTGGGCTTGGATCCTTGAACGTGGTCTTTTTTGGGTCTAGATAGGGGGATGGAGGAGGAGGAGAGCCCTGGCACTGGAATTGGGAAATGGGAGCTTTTATGTGGTTGCCACTTGTGAATGGACTGTGGACAAGTCATGTGACCCTCAGCCGCTGCAGAGGTTGGGGGAGAGGTTGCCTGTTTGGGGAAGTAAAAAATCAAAATTGTTCCTTTAAGCACTTACACTTTTCGAAGTAGATACATAATTGGGAGCATGTTGTAAGCTAATTGGCTAATTAGCTAAATGAATGGGCTCTCTGGTGCTTATGCTACAAATGGCACTTCATTGACCTGTCTCTGTCCACCCCTGGGCAGTCTGACTCCTGGGCCACAGTGCAGGGATTGTTTTCACCCATGGGAGAGGCTGGGAGCAGAGGGGCACAGGTGCCTGTCTTGCGGGATCCTCACTCTGCAGGGGATAGGAAGGGGTTTGCCTGCCTCTCTGTGGTGTGAGAACTATCACTGAGCCACGTACAGAGCTTTGGTTTCACTGGTGTCGGTACTACTGCTGTGAACATCTCTGTGCACCTTGTCTTTTTTCTTTCTTAGGGTAGATTTCTGGAAGTGGGGTTACTTCTCAGTACATATTTCCAAATGGCTTTTTCAGTACATCTCATTTCAGGTCACAGGCAACAACTGAGAACAACACTCACATAGCAGCATGTCCCAGTGGAACAGTGAGACTGGGCTCAATTCCATTTCCTTATTTAGGGCCATTGAGAATTTTTTCATGTCACCTAATTCCTGTTTGGGGGATTTCCAGTTTGTGGCCTTTGTTCAAAGTTCTGTGGAGGTTTAAGCCTTCCATGGCACTTAGTGTTTGTTCTGTGGAGTACGATGTTGGCCTTTGTAGGTTGTATTTGCTGAAAATCTTTTACAGCCTACCTGCCTGTTATCTTGGTTATTTTTTTTTAGTTAGAGGTTTTGTTCCCATGGAGTTAGGTCTGTCGCTTGGTGTGTGGGGGCTGCTTTTGCTTTCAGCTTCTGTTACCCCTCCCATGTAGGCTTGAGGAATATCCCATTATCTTTTTCTTCCAGTTCTTCTCATGCTTGATTTAGTATTTAAACCCTCTCTCTCTCTCTCTCTCTCACATGTCTGACACTTAATGTTGGTGCATCATGAGGGCACCAGGAGGGACCTCCTTGCAGTGCCCTCAGCCCAGCGTGGCAAGGCCCATCTGTCGGCATGGGCTTCCTGCTGGCTCCATGGTTTTATCCACATATTTATTTTCATGCTTGTACTTTCTGTGCTGCAGTAGATACTCTTCATTACATCTTTTCAAAAATCTCCTTGATTTCTTTCTCTTTGTCTTAAGTCCTTGTCTGGGAGTGAGGTATTATGCTTTCCCTCATATAGGCCAAAGCACACTTCTCCTTCAGATGCCTAGTTGTTTTTATTTATTTACTTATTTTTGGTGGCTAGCCAATAAGGGGATCTGAACCCTTGACCTTGGTGTTTGTTATCAACACCAGGCTCCAACCAAGTGAGCTAACAGGCCAGCACTCCTAGTTGTTTTTAAAACCCACATGGTGCTGTGTAGTTTGTGTACTTGAGGCTAGGCCCTCAGTGATGAGGCTGCATAGGGCCCAGGTGGCTCTGTGGCCTGGATACTGTTCTGGTAAGGTTAGGGTGGGTCCGACTGTGAGGCCAGTTAAGCTTGGCAGGTGGGAGAATGTCACTCCATCAGCTCAGCCAGTGTGCATACAATTGCTCCTTGCCCTGAGGGTTGTGCCGGAAGCCTTTGGATGTGCTTAGATATTTACATTCTTATCTTAAGCCTTTTTCAAATATAAAACATAGCATTTCTATGGTAGAACCTCAGATCAGGAATTTCAGTAAAAGCAGATGGAACATAAACCAGTAACTGTCAGCTTTCACCAAATGAGGTGACCTGCAGGCATTAAAACAATCTTTTAAACTCAGGAATCAAAAGTGAGTACTTGTTAACAATGTGTATTAAAATCAAAGCCTGTATTTGAAACTTTCTCTTTGAAATTCCTTCCATATTTGAATAAAAGTGTTTTGTTACCAAATTCCTGCTACATTTGCATAAAAATCTTTTCTTACTTTGGTAGAAATACAGATAAGGTGTTCTTAAGCCAAGTCCAGCTGAGGTCTTTCAGGGGCTTGGGGTGGTGACTGAAGGATGACAGTCTTGTCCTAGTGGCATCCACCTTTTGGGGAGCCCTGTGCCTCTTGCTGCTGTTTTGTTAGGGTGATGATGGCATGTGTGTTACCTGCTCAGTTCTGTGGCACTGCTGTATGGATGCTGCCAGCTGGGAGATAACAACAGGCCCTATTTCTGGTGTCTGTAGACTCTGGTCCAAATATGGACTAAATGTTCCCTGTGGCGGTGGGCGCTTATGTGCTCAGTTACATTTGGAGTTTCCTCCTGATGCTGAAGCAAGGCTGGAGCTGCGAGGGGCAGCAGTTAATGTTGCTGTGCCCGAGGGAGTTTGGAGAATTCCTGTCTGTGATTCTCATGTGAATGTCTCATTCTTGTTTTCTTCTTTTTATAGGCACCAGTTTGTAGAAAATAATTTAATACTAAAAATGGGCCCCGTGGATAAGCGAAAGGTGAGTCAGTTCCTGCTGTCTGTCACGTGGGTCTCTGTCCTCCTCCCGCTCTGACTCGGGGCTGGGCTGCCTTCTGGTTCCTGCCAGGACTTGTTGGACGTAGCATCCTTCATCTTGGTTCACCTTTCAGAGATTATCTATAGATTTAATAGCTAAGGAAGATGTATTCCAGTCGGGGAAGCAGCTTGGGAGCTCACAGGCAGGCAGTGAGTGGCAGAGCAGAGCTGCAGCCTCGAGTCTGACCCAGAGCCTGGTTCTGATCCCCAAGCAGCCTCCTGTCAGGGTGAGGTGGCCATGTCTGACATCCCAGCATGCAGTGTAATACTTCATTAGAAGTATTCTAAAAACATTAGGGGTTGCTTTTTATTATGTTTTGTGTATTAAATGGATTAATTGTGCCAGAAAATATCAAACTCCATGTGCTGACATGGGCCCCTTTTAAGCGCAGGCTTCTGACCTCATTCTTGGCCATTTCTCCTCTCCAGGAATGGGAATCTCCATGCAGGTGGGCTTAGCCTGGCCACCGAGGGCCTCAGAGAGGAGCTGAGGGTTAGGGAAGCAGAGGCCCTGACAGTGCACAGAGCCATCTGCATTAGCTCAGCAGCAGGGTCTGTGCTGCCATCTCACTAACCTGAGAGCCTGGGCTGGTGGTGGTCCCTGTGCCCTGCGCTACTCTAAGGGACAGTGCTGCTTCAGAGGCAGCAGTGCTGTTGATACCTGCTTCTGAGCCTTCATGAGCAGGGTCTTTTTTTCTGTTTTTGTATCAGGGCTTATTTGCACGACGACGACAGTTGTTGCTCACAGAAGGGCCACACTTATACTATGTGGATCCTGTCAACAAAGTCCTGAAAGGAGAAATTCCGTGGTCACAAGAGCTCCGACCAGAGGCTAAGAACTTTAAAACTTTCTTTGTCCACACGGTGAGTCTGTTCGTAAGGATTCTCATTTGTGGCGTAGTCAGAGGCCTTTGTGCCTCTGTTGGAAGCGTCCAAGTGTTTGACCAGAGGGAGCACCTGGGGTCAGCCAGGACAGCTGTCTCCCCCTTTCCCATGTCCCAGAGCCCCCCACATTAATGGCTCAGTCCCAAGGTGGGCCGAGAGACACTCTGTGCTTGCTTTCAGTTTGGGAGTGACTTAGAAAGGTGGGTCATTTGCCTGTATGTTTAATTTCTGCACATGTGTGGAGTGACAAAACCTACTGTCACATGCTTCCAGAAGGTACTTGAAGTGGCTGGCAGCAGGATGGGATGGTGCCTACCCCTCATAGGTTGGTGGGTTTTGGTGGGACTCCCTTGAGAACATTAAATGGCTTCTGTCTCTGCAGCCTAACAGGACGTATTACCTGATGGATCCAAGTGGGAATGCTCACAAGTGGTGCAGAAAGATCCAGGAGGTTTGGAGGCAGCGATACCAGAGCCACCAGGACGCTGCCGTGCAGTGACCCGGCCCACAGCTGGGCTGCCCTTTGCTGCCAGGACACCTGCTCCAGCGCGCTCGGCTGCCATCCGGGACGCTTCCAGACCACCTGCCAGCCATCTCAAGGGGAACGCAGACAGCGGAAACCTTGCAGCTTTTTTATTTAAAAGAGAAGGAAAAAATACCCAACCACACAAAGAACAAAACCAATAACAAAAAGGAATTCAGGGTTGCTTTGCTTGCTCTCTGTGCTCTGTGGAGGCTTCCATGTGTCCTCGGTGCTGTGGAACCCAGCTCCATGCACGTCAGCCTGTTCCCGCCCAGACCAATTGACAGACCTGGTGTTGCCTGCTTCAGAACTCAGCATCAGAACCATTCGCTGCACTCTGTCCTTGCACCCTGATCACTGCTGGTCCTGCTGGGGCCAAGGGGACCCAGTGTGTCTTTGGCTCTTTCTGTCCCCCAGATGATGATGGAACTCTTCACGAGGGAGGGAGCTTGTACACACTTCTGCGGGGATGGTCACTGGCCCTGTGGGTGGGAGGGTTCTTTGCTTTTGTACTTGTGCTCTCTTTCTTGTGTCCCTCATTTATGGCCCATGAGCTGCGGCCGGGCCCCTCAGGTGCCTCCTGGCATAGCTCTGGTGGTGGCAGGATTCTGTGGTCCTTGTTGGCGGCGCACTCCGCGTGGTGAGCAGTAGGCAGGGCATCAAGGTGATGAGTGGAGCAGGCTGCTGCGGTTGGAGGCCCCATCAGGGGCTCAGCTTCCTTGTCCCACTGAGCAGTGTCCATCTCTGGGCTGGAAATCGAGCTCATGTGCAGGAGGGGCGATGTCAGAAGTGTGCCCACTTGGCACCCAGCTGGGTGGTTGTATGAGAGAATCCTGCCCCGTGCCTGGGTGAGACAAGAAGGTGCCGTGGAGACGCCAGCCAGAGCAGACGGCCTGCTGGCCTCTTTGTGGAGTGAGGCCTCGGCCCTTCCCGAGAGTATCCTGAAAGGTTTAAATGTGCAGACCTCTCTGATAGGTCAGGGGGGTCAGAAAGAATCCCGCCATCAGCGGGTCCAGGGTGCCTCAGTCTCCTGCTGACAGCACTGGGGAGCGCCGGTGCCCAGTGGCCCACACACCCTTCTCGTGTTGGGGTTAAGCATTTCTCAGAGCTAGTTCAGAGTTTCTACATCTCTGCACTGAAAATCTAAAAGGCTTCTCATGTTGTGGGCCATCTGCTCCCATAGGGAGTGGGCCTTTTGCCCAGAAGAGAGCGTCCTCACTGTGTGCAGGAGGTGAGGACAGCATACTCCCACCTGAGCTGGCCTCCTGGCCGCCTCTGCCAGTCCAGGTCTTTCTCTTTGCTGCTTTAGCGCCGCGCACCGCTTCCTGATGAGATGGCTCAGTGTGCCTGTCTTTGGCTTGGCTTGGATACTCCCTGGGCAGAGGGCGCTCCTCGGCCGGCCCTTCATCTCCCGGCCCAGTTGTCCCTAGGGGACAGCCCTTGATCCCTGGTGGAGAGGAGTGGTACCTCTGCCTTCGCAGGCTGTTCAGACACACTTCTGACCCGCATGTCCCCAGGGGATGAACAACTTTGCCATTTCCATAGACTTTCACAAAGACACCAGCAAAAGGCCCACTCAGAAAAGACTCCCCCACCTCTCCCTGTCCCCCGCCTATCTCAAGTGACCCATTGGTTGTGCCGGGCAGGTTCAAATCAAGAAAAAAGATTTCTTTCTCAGTTTTAATGATGAGTGGCTCTTTTTGAACTTGGGGGCTGGAGGAGGGTTGTGTGTGTGCAGATGGGCATTCCATCAGCCGGGGTGGTGAAGGGACAGAGGCGTCCCTGGCAGTGTCTGCCTGGTCTTGTCTCCTGCTGTGCGGGAGCTGCAAGCCAGGCATTGCCGCACCTGCTCGTGGGTGCTCCAGTGAGCAGGACACTCTGGGCTCAGGCGGAGGCTGCGCCCCCCTCCTCCCCCAAGCTTTTGAAAAGGCTTGACTGCATTTTGAGTCGCTTGGCTGTTTCTTTCAGGAACTGCTGTTCAGGCTTAACTCCCCTTCATGCTGTTTTACCTTCCTCAGCACATCCCGCATCTATGTGTGCAAGAGTGGCTTCCTGCCTTGCCTCCCGCACATACAGGCACAGGGATGAGTCTGTCCTGGGCATCTGGTTATAGGGAAACAAGCAGAGCTGAGGCCTGGCTGGGCTGCTTGGGGAGAATCTTCTGTTGCATTCTTCCCTCTGGATAGCGCCACTACCTCCTGGGCTTCACCGACAAGCTCCGTCTTAACCTCCAGAACCACAGAATTAGGGGTTCAGAACTGAGCTCACAGCCGACAGCTGAAATGACTGCCCCTGCCCGAGCTAGTAACAGCTGTGCCCTTCTCTCTCGTGGCTTGCCTTTCGCTTCACTTGGAGTCCCTTTTTTCCTTTTTTTTTTTTGGAGGCCCATGCATTTTCTTACCCTGCACTTCTATCAATTTTTGTTTTATCCGGCCCATTCTTAGAGCCGTCACCCGGCATGCAGGTGCCTTAGGTTCTGAGACAGGGATGTGGATGTCAGTTTGTATACATAGAAGATATACATACATGGGAATAGAAATGTGGGTTTATCCAAGAAGAGAAAAATAATACCCTGCTGTTTAGTAGATCCAGGAGTCATGTGTCTTACTGAGAGGGGGCTTCTGGGCTCAGAGGGGAAGGCGGCTGCTAGGAGGCTGTGGTCGCAATCAGCCCAGACTGCCTGCTGTGTGTTGACTTTCTCTGGGGATGCAGAGGAAGCTGGATTTGATGGTGGTGTCCTCCCCTTTTTCTGTGGTCCCAGCTAGGGCAGCAGCAGTCCCTGTGTGGCCTGCTATGCTTCTCCACCCCAGGGAAGGGCACCACAGTGCGACTACCATTCTAAACCTTAACTTGGTGTAGTCTTGTTAAAAATCTGCTTTGGGAAAGATGGTTCATGTAGTTGTACCAAAGCTGGCAGAAACCTCACCTAGTCCAGCCCTCCTGGGTCACTGATATTTGTGGCCCATGCCTGAAGGAATTGCGGAGACAGCCCCAGGGCACAGACAGCAGAATGCCAGTATACTGGGTGATTCTGTACTTTCTTAAAGCTAATATTTCTGAAAAGTCAGCTGTAGGTTCACCACTCAGAGAAGACCACTGCGAACATTTTGGTCTATATCTTGCGCCCCCCCCAACCCCATTTGTTTGCTTTTTTGACTTAACTGGGAATTTACAACATATACATTTTGCATCCAGCTTTTTTCACGTGATATTTTATCTTAAGCATTTTCCCTTGTAATTCTTCGAAGATGTGTTTTTAATGATTGTAGAGTTTAATGGTTGTAAATTTTATCATACTTTATCTCACCATTTCCCTGTTGTAAAACATTTAGATGGTTTCTGGTTTTTCACTATTTAAATAATGCTGTGATGAATAATCTTATAAATCTTTGATTTTTGACTCTGATTTTTTCCCCCCCTTAGATCCCTAGAAGTGGTGTTTTGGGGACAGAGATTGTTCATTTTAAAGATTCTACTCTCTTTCTCTGATGCTTAGATGCTCAGAGTTCCGGTAACAGAACCTCCTTTGTTGTGTCCTACAGATTCTGAACTCAGTTTAAAGCTGTGTGTTCCAAAGAATGTTTGAATAAGACTGCTCTTTTTTTAAATGCTAAAATGTCATTACCGCTAATCCATTTATGACAGATCTTTCCAAGAGCCCTTTCTTATTTTCGTTGCAAGAAGCCGGTTATGCTTGCATGTTCTCTTCCATCCCTCCTATGATGGCTTTCAAGTGTTTGGTGATATTTTCAGAATCTTGTACTTTGTGTCCATAATGGTACTGAATTTGCATCTGCACAGTCAGCAGAGATAAAAAATGTTGAACTGACCTTGCCACATGCTTAGTGAGTGATTTCCTATTAAGTTTACAGACTCAGAAAGTACATTGGGCCATTTGAAATCAGTAGCAGAGCAAGGGCTCTACTTGAAAAAGAAGCCCTGTAGATATGATTGGGTTTAACAGAAATGCATTGTCCATTCCCCCCACCCCTGTCAGAAGGTCTTGTCTTTCAGGAGAGCACCGTGGCCAGGCTCTTTCATTGTATGGTGTGGTTGTCCTGGCTGGTGTAGATTTAAGGCCTTCTCTTCCCCCTTTCCTGCCCACAGTGTTGCAGGTTGCCTAGTTGTTTTGAAGTCCCGACCATCCAAGTTTGGTTGCATTCTTAATTTCTCCACTTTAGTTGGGTTGCATTGATTCTGAGGGGAAGCATGCACGAGAGATTTTTCCAGGCACCATGCTCAGTGCCATTTGACTACCAGAGATGATGGCTGAATTGTGCAGAATTAGGTCTCCTGCCCTCCTCTGATGCCTTGAGACCCTTCCCTCAGCAGTGAGCAACCTGGCTGGTCCACAGACCCAGGGTGCTCACTGCTGAGACTTCAGAGGTTGCAGCTGCTGTGAATATGCTGAAAGTAGCATGTTGTGGGAGTTGTTGCCATACACTTTTTTCCATTTTGTTTCTAATGTGAACTGTTGGTGACTCAAGTGGGTGTGGCCCTTTCTTCTTAGGCAGCATACGTGGCAAGTGTCCTTGAATCAGGGCTGGAGTCATTTACAGAGGCTCATGAGGGGCACTGGCTTCTGTGGCAGGGTTGTATATCAGGCTGCCTTTGGAGAACTGGTCTGGAGAGGAAGCTATTCCCAGCAGAGAGCAGTTTTATCTGTTGTTGAGATGGCCATGGTGGGCAACTGAATGAGCCTATGTGTATACCTGGATTTTCCCTGTAGCTCATTTCTTCAATATGAAGAAACACCAAACTTATGTACAGAAAACTTTTTACAAAAGGCAAACCTTTTTTAGCTGTGTAACCAACCCACCCTAGTCTAACCACCTGGCTGAATGACTACGAATAGGGGTCATTTTGCTGGTGAAAGCCACTATTATGACCATAGGTTGGATTGGACGTTGGCAAAATTAAATTGTTACAGTATTTAGAGCTGCTGTGGCTGTTCCTTAACAACATAAAATATGATGAATCAATAGTATGTTAGCTGTCTTTCAGGTTGGTGGCAGTCAGCACATGTGTAATATTCTCTTCCTGGTCTGTAGCTGTAACTGTGATGTACAGGCAAAGCAAAAAAAAAAAAAAAACTTATGAAAACAAATAATGCAATGATATTAGGATATACACTTTTGTATTTTTATTCTTATATAAGGTTATTTGCTGGCTATTGTTGGCCTCTAGTTCAGTCTGTGTTATTTAAATTCTAATATATGAATTATTTGGATTGAATTCATGTTCAGGGCCACGTTGTTGTATGTATTGATGTACAGCCTTGAATGTGAATAATTATTGTAAACTATATTTTACAACTTTTTTCTGGCTTTATTATATAAATTTTCTATTTGGTCAATGATTTAATCATATCATAATTTAATGAATCTGTTTATTCTTTTTCAAATATTTGTGCTTTAGGTGTAATTACCGAATGATGAATTTTCCTCGTATGCTCGGTAGTCTTGTAATAAAAGCATGTAGAGTGTAGACGTTCGCTGGCGTGGATCTTCCTTTAACGGGGCTACGGGGCGGGGTCGGCGAGCCCGAGGCCGGGCCCTAGTGCGCCGGACCACGGCGCGGCCCGCTCCGGCCGGAAGGGAGCACGGCCGGCCGCTTTTCCGGACCGGAACTTCCGCCTTCTGCGTGACGCCGGGGCGGGCGCCTTATGGGGGAGGACCTGTGGGCGGGACAGAGCTCGGAGGACAGTATTAAAGGCCGGACGCTTCCGGTGCAGGGGAGCTGTGGTGGGGCTTGCTGGGATCATGGCGGAGGACCAGTGTGAGGTGCTGCCGCCGGCACCGGGTGGCCTTGGGGCGGGGCTCGGGGGCGGCCTGTGCCGCCGCTGCGGCGCGGGGCTCGGCGCCCTGGCCCAGCGCCCCGGCGGCGTGTCCAAGTGGGTCCGGCTCAACGTCGGCGGCACCTACTTCCTCACCACCCGGCAGACGCTGTGCCGGGACCCGAAATCCTTCCTGTACCGCTTGTGCCAGGCCGACCCCGATCTGGACTCGGACAAGGTGAGGGCCGCGCTGGCCAGCCGGGAGGGTCCGGGCCGCCCTGGTCCGCGGGCCGCCGCACACCCCTGCTCCGCGCGGAGGAGACCTCGGCGGGAGCGAGCGACTCGCCCCGGGCTCCGAGCCCCGCGTTCCCTCGTCGCCAGCTTGACCCCAGCTCCCCCCGACTCCCCATCCGGGGCCGAGGAAGGAGAGGATGGCGCCCTGGCACCCACCGCCGTCGAGGATCCCCAGGCGCTTCACCTTAGGGCGTCTCTCTCTCTTGCCCTCTCTGCTCTTCGGTGGAGGAGGAATATCCCAGACTCCGGACTTTGCTGTGGATCTACTTTTTTTTCCTTCCCTAGATCGTTTTGCCCATGGTGTATGAACACCTCTCTCCGTCCCAGTGTACTTGCTTGCTCTGGAGACCTTGCGTTCGTCTCATCTTTTCACGTTCCAGACGTTTGAATTAACGGCATGTGGGTTGACACGGGTGGCCTTCCTTTCCCAGTGACTTGCATTTAGAGAGCTGCGCTCCATCCTTCTTATCCACAGCACGCATCCAGTCAGCAGCCCGTAGAAGGTGCCGTCCATAGTATGATTTGTCAAAGGGAATATTGCTAAGGGGTGGCTTAGGGGTGTCAGGGAGGGGGCAGGTAGGGAATCCTTTTAAATCTGCTAATTAGCTTAGTTTTCTTGCTGCCCTCGCAAAAGGAGAGGAATTTCCAAGTTAGTTTTTAGCTTGTCTTTGATCAAATTAAATGCTCATACTGTTGTGGAGATGGTAATAGAAGCTATCTTGATTATTACCTTTATTTTACAAGAGGAAAAGTATTGTGACCGAGGAAGAGTATTTCAGGAGCTGTAGGGGATTGAAACTCAGACAGAGGTCTGTTTGAAAAAGAGTTGTTTATATTTATTCTAGACAGTTCACAAGCCTTGTACCAACTTTGCTGGGTCTTTCAGTGGAGGCTACATAGTCGCAGTTGGCTTTGTGCCTTGCCAGCTCGACATTTGTGGTGCATGAGGCTTCCCAGAAAGATCCGGATTCCAATTCAAGTTCGAGAAGCCTGACAGACCTTTCTCAGCGTGGCGTGACCTTATGATCAGGAAATGAGAACTCGTGAGTTACCACAGAACCACTCATCATGGGTAGGAATCAGGGTTTGAGATGCCACCGCTCCTGTCCTTTTCCCCACCCCCAACTGTTTCCATTGCTCATTTGGCCAAGCTCTCTACTCTTAGAGAATTGACCTCCCAGAAAATGACAGTCATCTCCAGGATAGAAACAGGCTTGTGCTAGCTGTGATTTTCCTTTTATACTGTGGGTGTGTGCTTTACTGTTTGGGTTGTCTTTTTAAACTGTAGGTCTTGGTGATAATTAAATTGCCGATCTACTCAAGCGTTCCTGTTCTGTATATTAAATCGGATTTTAAGTTGCTCTTGTCCACTGGGTTCTTTCGAGGCAGTGACTATCTGATCAGCACTGGAACCGTTGATTCAGAGCCAATTGACTTTAGCACAGCTGAGTTGATCCATCTCTTTATTTTACTGTCTCTTAAGACTACTTTGAAAATTATGCTTTACCATAATAGGAATCCTTGGAGGGGGTGATTAATCTATCAAAATATATCTATGTCATAGTTGTTTTTTCCCCCATCATTGTCCATTTAAACACACTTAGTTTCCAAATTGTAAAACTGAAGCTCAGAACATTAAGGTTAAACAGCAGATACAGTCTGTCTTGTGAAATAGTTGATAGTAAATAAGGATTAGTTTTAGTCACAGATAATTTGCCAGAAAGAATAATGCTAATTCACATTAGTCATGTTACTAAAGTCTTTTACTGCTAATGAGAAAATATATAAAATGCTCCGACTTCTGAGCTTTTTCCCTCTGTGATTCTGATGAAAGAATGTCCCAGGAGGTTCCTTCTTGATAATTAAGTCCTGAGTGAGGAATCTGAGGAGGAGGGTGGAGGGGAAGGGGTGTTAGGAGTGGGAAGCTATTAATTACGTGATGGAAGACAAACAGGATGTTGATTCACATGTGAAGATCTCTAAGACCTGACCTCGTAGTTAAGATTAGTGAGAGGATACCTGGTAGATATTCCTAGAGTTGAACTTAAGTGCAGTGTAAAATTTCCTGACCTGTGTTTTTTGAGCACCTAGGCTTGTAGAATGTGGTGCTCTGGATAGGACTTGGGTGGGAGATTTAAGGGAGAGGAGTTCCCAAGAGAAGGAAGACGCAGCACCTTGCAGGAGCCTGACAAGCTGGGAATGACCATGAGAGTGCAGACAGCATGCTCTAAAGTCAGGTTGTCTGGTGGGGTGCTCAGTCAGCATGGCCACGTGTGAGAGGCCAAGTTATCCTGGGGTTTTCTGGAGGATGCTTTTGAGAGAAGTTGACAGACAGGTTTTCAGGGAGGGTTGGGAACACCACACACATCCAGGGACTGCCTTGACTGCCTGCCCCAGTCCTCAGAGCCCAGTTTGGGACCCACCACCCACCATACCCAGTGCTCCCAAGCCCTTACCCTCTTGTCTCAGGGCCTACATGGAGCCCACTGCTGCCACGAAGTTCTCTTTGTAGACAGCCCCAGTGTGAATTCTCACTTTCTCTGGGGACTTCCTCCGGCGGGACAGTGACTGTGTTGTGCATTTCAGCATCTGCTCACCTGCTGCTCTGTGTCATTTTTCTCTTCCACATTGTCCTTAGGGGCAGGCCAGGTGCCATAGCTGCCTGTGGGAAGTGCTTTGGAAAGACTCAGCACTTGATTCGTTTTGGTTACGACTCTGTGTATTCCATGGTACCTGGTCCACAGGCATTGCCGAAAACAAAGTAGTTTGCTGTTTCTGGCTGAACCAGCCCTGCTTTAGTGTAGAGATACTTTAGGAGTTCAAGGGAAACAGCAAGTACTACTACGTTATGGTTGGAAACCTCTCAGATGGAGGAGGGTCTGAGGAGGATTCAGTCTCTGCAGCTGAACCAGGCCTGAAGAAACCTGCTGGTGCAAAAAACTTCTGCCTGTTGACCTGGGCCATGGTCCTGGCTTCAGGGTTGCAGATGTGGTGACATTGGATGGGTCTTTGAGGAGTGGGGCAGTCATGGTGCTTCTGACGACAGTGCACTTGGTATTGGCAAGACTTTTAAGGTTAGAAAGATTTGAAAGGAATATTATAGTCAGGGCTAAGTGATGGGGGTGTGGGCAGGAGTACCATCTCTGAAGCTGCTTGGCAAGAGAAGTGGGGATTACTTAGAGTGGAAATGGCAGATTATGCTCTGTGTAACTAACTTAGAAGCGAAAAACTAACTTGCCAGATTCCTACGAGTGTCCCTGTGCACTAGTGTAAGGCCAGGAGTGGGCGTCTGCGACTCTGATGTGTTTCATTTCACACTCGAATTGAAGATGTTGCTCTGAGCCTGTTCTTTGCTCTGACCATGAGTTGTGGCTTATTCAGGGCCTCAGGGGACAGTCTTGTGCTGGTTTCACCCCCCACTCCCCCAGCAGGAGGTTGTCTTTGGTGAATCTGTGGTCAGTTTTTTACAAGGCGCCTCATGTGAAGGCCCCTCAAGCATGAGCCAGGCTACAGGTCAGTGCCGTAGAGTCCTGAGAAAAGGCCATGCCTTTCGTGATGAAGGTGGGCCTCTGAAGAGAGCTTGTTTCAGGGCATCAGACACAGGCCTGTGTAGTCCTGGGATGTTCTCACTCTCAGTTGCCCTAGGGTGGCCGGGACGAAGTGTGTCAGCTGCACAGTGGCTCCTCTCCCTGCTGACTGCAGCACAGCTTTGGATGTGCTTGCCCAGCAGGGCAGCAGCTGATCCTGGCTCAGAGCAGGGGTCAGAAAGCTCTGGCCCACCTGCCAGTATTTGCAAGTAAAGTTTTACCGGGACACAGAGATGCCGGGTCACTCACGGGTTGTGTGGTTGCTTTCACTCCAAAAGGGCAGGGTTGAGGAGAGTGTAAAATACTCTCCATCTGGCTCTTCTCAGACAACGAATGCCAGCCTGGGTCAGTGTGGACAGCAGTGGCTGGGGTGGGGCACCCATTCTGGCCCAGCTTTTCCCAGCCCTTTCTTGCCTGGCAGGCATCCTGGTTGCTGGGAGCAGGGGCTGGTGGCTCCTTTTAGAGACCTGTCAGCAGTTTGGGATTTTTTTTTTTTTTTTTTTTTTTGTCGTTTTTTCGTGACCGGCACTCAGCCAGTGAGTGCACTGGTCATTCTTATATAGGATCCGAACCCGCGGCGGGAGCGTCGCCGCGCTCCCAGCGCAGCACTCTACCGAGTGCGCCACGGGCTCGGCCCCAGTTTGGGATTTTTAGTGGGCTTCTCCTCTGCATGCTCCAGGTCCGTCTTTGGAGTCTGGGAAAGGAACTGATTCTGCTTGGCACTGCTAGGGAAGGGTTTGTGTGGCCACTGCCTCTGCTTTGGTGCAGGCTGGCTTGCACTAACTAGCCCTTAACTGGGAAGCTTTCCCTGGTTTGCAGAGCACCCAGAAAATTCCAGTGATGGAATAGTTTTCCTTGGTGGCAGAGCCAGACTCCGTGCTCAGGGAGCCTGAGTTTAACTGTCTGTCCCTTAACCTGCTGTGTGACTTGGGGTGAGTTAATGCACCTCTCTGAGCTGTGGTTTCTTCCTCTGTAAAATGAAGGCAATGCTCCGTCATGGAGTAATTGGGACAGTTAAGGAAGATGGATGTGATGCCTCCCCACCCAGGTCCTGGTGTGAGTCATGGCAGTAAATAGAGACTGCCCTTAGTAGTCTTTATTTTATTTTTGTACTTCGTTGTTAGAAAAAATATGCCAAAAATGCTTTTACTCCTCCCTCAAAATTTATTTATTTACTTTGTTTTTTGGCAGCTGGCCGGTTCAGGGATCTGAACCCTTGACCTTGGTGTTGTCAGCACCCTGCTCTAACCAACTGAGGTAACTGGCCAGCCCTTCAGAACTCATTTATTAGTGTCTGCCTCTTGTGTATCACCATAAATCTCACAGTACCTGGGGTGCTCAGGTGTGTGGCCAGAGCCAGCCACCTTCAGTCTCCCTTGCCTCCCCTGCCACCACTTCACACACTGGAGGACAGGCCCTCGGAGAGTGAGTCCCCAGTGCCACACCGGAGCCTGTGCATGGGGGAGGGCAGAGCTTCCTGGGCAGCCACTGAGTTTTTCTGCAAGAAACTTGATGCCTTCAAGCCTCAAGAAACTTGATGCCTTCAAGCCTGGAAAATACAGCTGCATAGTTCCAGTATGAGGTGCCAGTGTATGCCGGGATGGCTTTATGGCATCCTGGAAGGCACCCGAGTGCAGGTTGCACACTGGTGGCCCTCCTCGCCATCGTCCTTGTCAGGCGGGGTCTGGCTTCCTTGGCAGCTGGGCTTCCCCCATCTTTGGCCTGGTGTTCAAGTCAGGTTTGGGTGGAATATTCTGCTGATAGGCTGTAGTGGTTTTGTGAAATGGGTGAGTGAGAGGCAGGCGATCCTCATTGAGGAGGAGGAGGCAGGTAGGTGAGGGGGCAGAGAAGCCCTGGGCCTGCCCTTCAGCCCCAGCAGCGAGTGGGGAAGGGAGAACTCTGTGCTCAATCTGCCCACAGGGCTGTGTGAGGGGAGAGCACAGGCCACCTTGGAGCCAAAAGGGCAGTGGCTGTGCGGAGAGCTGGTGCGGTGCTTGAGCACTTCATGGGCTAGGTGTGAGCCCCTGGCTGGGGTGTCCTGGCTGCATAGTGTCCTTGGATGCTGTCCTGCCTGCCAGCATGGAGGGCTCTTAGAGACTCTGGAGCCTGGGAGGCCTCACTCCCAGCTTGCAGGGCCACTGGGTGGGGCTGTTTGCAGCCACAGAGCCTGGGTTGTCTTGCATGGTGCTCCCGTCCCTGTGATCAGGTTTCCCACCTGTTTTCATCTCTGGTTGTTTTTCTGATGCCAGCAGTTTTGTGTTAAGCACACACCAGCCCGACGAGGAATGTGATACCTGTTGGGGGTTTGTTTGTAGGTTTTCTGTAGCTAGAGTGTCCCTAGGGAGGACATACCTGAGAAATCCAGAGGGTGGACATCCCCTGCCTCGTGACATAGATGTTTATAGCAGCTGCAGCCTGCACAGGTGGCCTGGGGAGGCGGTGCACAGCACGTGCCCACGACTGACCTCTCAGCTGGCTTTTGTCTGTGGCACAGTTGGTGAAGTCTCTGCTCCTAAGAAGGCTCCTGTTCCTGCTGAACAAAACAGACCATTCTCACACAGGTCTCAGACTCCTGAGCTTGGTTGGACCCACCTTTGGTGAATGTGAAACATGTTTGTCCCGGGAGAAGCCTGGCAGCCTCACCTGTGGGGTCCACTTCACGAGTCCACTCGTGGTTGCTTCTGGCCTGGCTTCATCCAGGTCGCGTGTGAAGTGCTGACTTCCAGATTCTAGGTACTAAACAGCACTAGCTGGAACCATGGTGCTGTCTCGGGCTGGGGAGGCGTCCCAAGGGACAGGGCCCCGAGGCCTGCGGAGCTCCCTTCCAGGGGGTGCCGAGGGGGCGGATGACGGACCTCTGGTGCACGCTCCTGTCTCAGCGGGAGCCCTGGCTTCTGGCTTCAGCTCTGTGGGTGTGTGCAGTGAGCGCCAGCTTTCCCGGCATCTGCAGCACAGTTGTTGGGGGCCAAGAAGCTTGGAGAGGGGTGCGGGGGGAGGCACGGGAACCAGGTTCCTGAGGTCCCAGCCCTGCTCTGAGAATCTAGGGGCCTCGGATAAGCTCCCCTGGTCTTTGGGCCTCAGTTTCCTCACTTGTAGTTGGTGATGTCTAAGGCCTCCTTGGGGTCAAAGATACAACAAATCTGTATAAAACAAAGCAGAAGAGAGCAGGTGAAGGTTTTGTGGGTGAATTTGAAATAGAGTCATTTGAAATGGATAATTTCAGAGTAGAAACCAAGTATTTCTAATTAGGTTGATTACAGATGTTGGCACACAGAAAATTCTATGCTTTTGCACTTAGATTTCAATGGGAAAATTCGACAGAGAATTCGTCTCCCAGATTTGGCTCACGACACTCAACCTTCTTAATTTTAACTCTCTACCGTGGCCATGCCTCTCCTCTGAACACGGGGTTTCTGAACACCGGGGAGAGACTGAGGAGCCTGAGTGAGAGAGTCCAGGTTATTTTCAGTGTAGACGCTTGCATGAGAGCCTGGCATGCTGGACACGGGGTGTCTCCTGCCATTTCCAGGGTGCGTGGTTGTATGAAGGGGCGTGGCCCTGCGGCGATGGGCGTCCCCACATTGCCGGTTCTCTCCTGGGCGGCAGCATGGGGGTGGGGGGAGCTGGTGCCCAGAGTTGGACTGTTGATTAGCAGGGTGGCCCGGGCCCGCCACTGGACCTTTCCTGACCAAACATAGGCTCCAGATGCTCCACAGACTTGGGGAAGGAGTGAAAGGAAGGGGACTCTGAGCCCACCGCCACCTTGCCTTCAGGAGGCTCAGTTGGAGGTGTCCAGGCGGGTCAGTCTGGGGAGCCTCCCTCCATTTCGGGGTTGCTGGCCAGGCGTCTCCTGGGAGTGCTTGTGACATGGGCTCGGCCCTGCCTTTGGCCACGCACTGCTCTTGGGGAGATGACTGGGGTGCCACTCTGGCGTGGCTGGGGCACCATCTCTGCAGCCCAGAAACCACCGGTGTGGACTCATTTCCCCTGGCGGCTCAACCCTGCGGGTTGGGCCCACTTAGTGCCACTTGAGCACCAGCGACCCGCCCCACGAGTGTGTGGACTGATGGCTTGGGGGGTGAGGGATGGCCATCATCACATATTCAAGAGCTATGTCCAGCAATTCCCTTTTTTGTGCCTGAGAGGGGAGGTGTATATTTTTTAGCCAGCACTGCACAAGTAGGTCAGACACTGATTCAGTGAGAAGCGAGGAGGGTCAGTAGAGGGAATGGTTTGTTGAGACAGCAGTCTTAATTCTGGCTCTTTTGCAAAGAATCAAAACAAACCTTCCCCACTCTGTAAATGTAGCATGCGCTTGTTACATAAGTTGCATGGATAGGACAGAAAAGAGGAAGGAAGAAGAGGGGTCCTTGGGTCTCGCCAGCCAGCCCTGGCATTCGGGCTGTTTCCTGGCTGCCTTCGTTCAGAGGCTGTTTGGTTTTAGAGATGTGAACACATGGGGACATGTCTTGGGGTTTCCTTCCACGTGTCACAGGCTCTTGGTGTGGTGACCTGACGGCTGAGTGGCGGGCTGCAGGGCTGTCCCTCAATTGACCTGTCATTGTTGTAAATCTTCCCGAGGTGATCCTCTGCTGACTTTGCACTGTAAGCCTGAGACTGACATTTGGAATTTTGGATGTCTTTGTGTTTCTTGTTTTCCTGTATTCTGAGTATCTCTTTATTTCTGCATTAGGATGGAAAGCCCTGAGCTGCATCCCCAGCACTTGGACCTGTGGTGCTAGGGCCCCTCATGCCTGGTGGTGAGAATGGTACCTCCCATGCTGCCCTAACGAGCCAGCCTGCACCTCTGCCCAGACAGTGGCTTGGCTTCTTTGGGAAGCCTGCCTGATTGAGAGGAATCCACGAGAAGAACGGTCAAAGGCCCTGTGAAAACTGACATCACAGGAAACCGTTTTCAGATCTCCCACAAGGCCAATGCCCCTCAGCCTCCAGAGCCTTCACTCTGCTGGCATTCTGGGCTCTGGGTGGCCTTGGGGCAGGCCTGGATGTGGGCTCTGCAGCTTCACCCCAGGAGGGGGCTGGGCAAGGTGGCTGCAGGCTGAGGGTCCTGCCACTGCAGATCCTGGGGACGCCCCTGAGGTGTTGGGTCATGCTGCGTGGGAGGAGCGTAGTGACGAGGCTTGCCACCTGAAGCCCACACTCATGGATGCCAGCCTGGGCAATGGTGTGTCTGAAGCAGCCGGCAGGTTTGGGAATGCCCCACCAGGCTGGGCTGTGCCACGAGGACGGGTGGGTGCTGCCCCTGGCAGTGGGCATGTCCAGGATGGAGGCAGGGCCCAGGTGTGCATGTCTGCAGACATGCTCCTGCCAAGCTTTCTAAGTTGGCCTGTGTGGCTGAGTGCCCCAGGTGGCTAACCCTGAGACTTTGGAGAAGATGTTTTTATGGTAAGAGAAGAAAAGATTCAAGTATAAAATTTACATGGATTTTTAAGATAAACCACAAACTGTTGAGGGTCATTTGCAGTGTGTCCAAAGCCTGGCTCTTGGGGCACTGCTTCAACTGACCCTTCCCGGACAGAGACAGGCCCCACTCTCTTTGGCTCCACCTTATCTGGCTCTGTGGCCAGGGCATGTGGCTTCCTTTCCCTTGGAATTTATCGCATCCCTCAAGATGGAGACTTGATGAACAGGGTATGTTGGACTAGAGCACAGACCGCTGCAGCCAGAGGAGATCGAGGGTCATTATGGCTAAATATCTTATTTGACAGATGGGGAAACTGAGGCCCAAAGAGAAGGAGAGTGGCTAAGTGTGAGCCTGGACCCTGGGTGGTTGGACCTCCCCCAGCCTGGTGAGCATGGCTGCCCTGCCCGCTGCCACCCTGACCCCCACACTCTGGGCCTGTTCGCTACCTGTGCCAGCTGTGCCCGTGTGTGTTTGCGTGGGGGATTCTCCTTCAGCAGGCACTCCTCCAGAGCCTTTTTTCTCCCCTTTTCTGTGCTGACTTCAAGGCAGCTCCATCCTGCTGTTCTCATGTCTTCATAGGTGTGCCTTGGTTGACCTGGAGGTCCTAGTGCCAGGGCCCAAGCACTGTCTTGTCAGACTCTGTCAGCAGGTGCGTTCAGGGTTCCCTTTGCTGTTCTGCCCACCAGCCTTGGCTCCCAGTGAGGCTAGCAGCAAACGTCTTGGACTCTTTGGTGTTGTTCTTCTGGAAGTCTCCAACAAGCTGTTCCTGTAAAGGTGCCTCTTAGTTGGATGCCGGTGGGTATTCCTGTGGGCACCCAGCCTGCTCTTCCCGTGGTGGCTGGTGCCAGGCTCTCAGGCTGCTGGCTGTGGAGCACAGGGTATGCTCGAACCCGAGGCTGTGGCTGACTTTTGTTGGGAAGGCTCATCAGGGCTGGCCCTCCATGGGGACGGAGCATGAAGCTGGGCAGAGCCCGGCACACTGTGGATAGAGGTCACGCTGCTGAGGTCTCACTGCAGACCCCCTGAGGAGGGACCATCACCCTTGCTGGTGACCTCGGCCTTGGACAGCCCCACATCCAACGTTTGGGTGTGTCCTGCCCCTGACCCCGGCCAGGTGTGGTCTAGCTGAGAAGCCAGATGAGGGCGGGGGTTCTTTCAAAGCATCCGCTGTCAAAGCTGCCTGCAAGGGGATGTTTAAGGAAAAAGGCAGCCCTGCTCAGCGGCAGGGGCTGACCAAACCCACGCAGGCCCTGAAACATGCGATGCCCTAGCCCTGCCCTTCTCCGAGGTTTTGAGGCCGAGCCCCAATGTCAGCTCGCCTGGTACCCTGTCTGGATCCTCAGGCTAGCCACATTCTTTCTAGCCTGTGCTGCTGCCCCTTCTCTGGCCCGCCAGGGTGCCCCAGCACTGTGGTTTCCATCAGCTGTGGCTCACTGGCCCTGCCCTCTCCTGTCCCCTCGTCCTTCCAGGCTTTGGAGGCCAGGGCCACCTTTGTGTCTCTTGTGCTGCTCAGCATACCAGCAGTGCTCAATAAACAACTTCTCCTCTTCTCCTGGGTCCAAGTGCCCAGTGGGATGGCAGCAGGACCTGGCGTATTGGCAGGCATGGGACATGGCCCAGGACCCTCCCCTGTGTGTGTAGCTGTTCATGAGATGAATGAGATGCTCTCATTCCCATGTTACTCATGAAGAAACTGAGGCTCAGGGTGGCCTGGATTTGCACTCACTGTGGCCTGGCCTGAAGGGCTCGGCCAACTGGGAAAAGGAAGGCTCCCGGGGGTGTCCCAGGCTGAGATGAACCCCATCCGCATCTGATCTTAACTCCTTGACCATCTACCAGCAGTCTGTCGAGTAGCAGTGGGCCATGCGGAAGCTTGGGGACATGTAGATGTCCCGCGGCTGACACTTTTCTGATATAGCATGGGGAGGAGGTGTGTGGTGGTACTGGTCGTTTCTTTCCAGACTTCAGCCCCTTTAAAGGAAATGGGGGGTTTGGAGGTTGGGAGAAAAGGCTGGGGACCAGGCCTGAAGGCAGAGTGTGTGGGCCTGTGGGATGGGAAGCCTGGCCTGAGGCAGTCTCTGCTGATGCTTCCTTGCTGGCTGGTTGCGGGGGGAGGGGTGATGAGGATGAGGTCAGGAGGTCTGTGTGGGGTTGGGACACTGCCCTGGGGTGCAGCATGGTGGGGAGTGCACAGGGAGCGGGAAGGGGGCGATGGGCAAGCAAGGCTCCTGGCTCCAGGTCCCCATGTCCAGAGCCTGATTGATTTTATCTCAGCCACCGGGCTTAGTTGTGTCCTTTGATCTAAGAAAAGCAGATCTTTATATCTGCCTGGTGGACTTTGGAGAGAAAGAAACCCTTGAAACTAGCAGGTTTTATGGCCCAAATTGGAGAATTTGATGTCTGTGAATGGAAAATAGGGTCTTAACACGGCCTGTTGCCTCCTGGCTCTGGTGCCTGAGGGCACACGTAGCCACGAGGCTTGGGCTTTCTCCCCTGCAAAGATGCTGTTGCTGTCCTCCTGGGCCTGGCTTAGCAGCTGCTCCCATTGGAGCATGGCATTCGCTGAGGCCTGAACTGCCAAGGGCCTCCTCTGAGCCTTGGAATCCATTTTCTGGTCAGGAAGGTTGCATCCACTCTCCACTTGAGTTATGGAGTCCCTTTCTCTCCCAAGCACTTGGCCATGGCCTGGCTGGTGGGAAAGCCTGGGAGGCAGCCTCGGTTCCTGCTGCCCTCACTGGGCCGTCCATGCTGATACCAAGTCCCACCTGGGGGAGGCAGGCTTGCAGGAGGGGCCGAATTCTCAGGATGGGTGTCTGGTGTGGAGAGAGGAGCTGTCCCCAGCCCCACATCAGCATGTCAGCGGGACAGCCATGTGGGAAGGCCTGAGGTCCTGCAGCCAATGGGCTATGTCGGACTCAGCAGTCCCCAAGTCAGATGTGTAGCAGTATATGGGCTTGGGTCTGGGGTAAGGGTCGGGGAAGGTGACAGAAACTCACTGCTTCTTTCCTTTCTCCCATGTGGTTGTCCTTAAAACATCTGAGCACATTGTAGTCAAGTTGACCGCTGTTGGTGGTCCCAGCTGCCACAGACCCACAGTGCCACCCCGCTGCGGGGCCACACCACTCCCCACTGTCTCTCATGCCTTGGGAGGGAGTGTCTGCCTCCACTGAGGTGGCTGCTATGGGCGGTCAGGGGGCGTCCGCTTCCAGTTGGGGAGGACCTCCTTCTGAATGGTCTGTTGCATAAATAGCCAAGCTTAAGGTGGGAGTTGCAACCACCAGGAAAGCCCTGGAGCCACTGCTCAGCAGAAATGTGGTTCCTGCGGGTCACTGTTGGCTGTGCCTCTGGCCCAGGCATCCCTCGTTGCTAACCAGGCTGTTGACGGTGGTTTTGGAGTTCCGCAGCCATCCTTCACCAGCCAGAGATGCCTTAGCCACTCTTGGCAGTCAAGCAGCCCCAGGGTCATCCCTGACCCATAGTCCAGGACATCTGCCCGGGGAGGCCCATGTCCTGAGTGTCCTTCAGAAGCCAAGCCACCGGGAGGAGAATCTGTGTTTGGTCATTCTGTGTGTTTCCTCAGGAATTTCTGGAGCTGGGAGGAAAAAGGCCTACACATAACCACTGCAGAATAAATGGATGTCCCATCCAGATACAAGATAGAACTTGTCTTAGACCTGAGATGGTGACAAGTCAGGTTTAGTGGCTGCAAGTGGCAGCACCACTCAAGAATTCCCTGAGGTGCCATAAGCATGGATCTAGTTTGGGGTTAAAGAGATGGGTATGACCCGTGTGCCTCTAAAGCTCTTTGGTGTGTCCTGGCCTTGGGTAGCCACAGAATGGGCAGTTTCTTATCGGGACTTATGGTGCTTTGTCCCTTGCAGGATGAGATGGGTGCCTATCTCATCGACAGAGACCCCACCTACTTTGGACCCGTGCTGAACTACCTGAGACACGGGAAGCTGGTTATTAACAAAGACCTGGCGGAAGAAGGTGAGTTGTCCTTTCTGCACAGATATTTCAGCTTTGGGGGCGGAGGCCCATGCAGAATCTGGTTGTTCCATTTAAGATGCAGACCTGTCGGGCCTGAGACCCCTGCTGTGTAGCAAGCCCTGTGCTGGTGGGCAGGCTGAGGCTGCTGCTGGACACACAATGGGCCTGTCAGAGAGGATGGAGGGCTGCTCATTGGCTGGCTGGGAAGGGCAGAAGCCTGTATCTGCACTCCCTGGACGTGGCTGCTTCCCAGGCTCCCTCTTCCAAGTGTCCAGTGTTGATTCCAGTGTGGGCGGGGGCTCCTCCCTCTGGAGACCACCCACTCCCACAGTTGCACTGGTTGATGTGGCCCAAGGCCTATGTGTGCCGGACGTGCCTGCCAAGTCCTGGTGGCATGCCTCAGAACCTGGCCCACCCTGCTCTGCCCTCCTCTGAGGACAGCTCAAGAGGTGGAGACCTCTGTGCCACCACCTGAGTTGTGTCTGCTACTGCTGGTCACCAGGCTACATTCTGACAGGTCGTGGAGCACAGAAATGGATGGCTCTGACAGCTGTGTTCTGGTACAGCCCTGGCTCGGAGAAGCCCAGGGTCTATTTCATGAGGGTCCCGGGAGGCTCCAGTGCCACCCACCTGCTCTCAGACTTGGCTGCCTCCCTGGCCCTGATGCTTTCCTGTCACCACTGGTATGGGCTGAGCAGTGTCTCTGTGAGCTCCCACTGCACCTCTGCCTTCCTCTTCCTGAGTTCATGCAGGCCCCAGTTCCCGATGCTGTGGGGACACCTCGTCTGGAGCAGTCAGCTCTTCACACTCACTCTTGTTGCCTGAGGGTGGCCTTCCTCTGTCAGCTGGTGGAGATGCACCATCCTAGGCTACACATCATCTCACAGCTGGGTCCAAATGTGCTCTGCTTAGAAATGGGGGCTTGACACACACCAGGCATCAGCTGGAGCACAACAGCCCCATAGCCACTGCCTTTGGTGCTGAAGCTTTTGCTGCTACAGTGCGGCTAAGCAGTGGGGGCCTGTTCTCTGTCCTCTGCAGGTGGCTGTGTTGTGCCGGCCTGTCACATCCTCCACGCGGCTTCCCTTTGGGGCTGGGGCTGAAGAGATTAAGAATACCCAGGAGAAGGCCCGTGGAATCTGTTCTTAAGAATTTCTGGGAGGTGTCAAGTTCCTAAATATGGTGCTTTACAGATGGCTGTCTTTGGAAAGAGTCTTGGAGCTGGGAGTCATCCTCCCAGTTAGCCACATGCTTCATTTGAATAGGGGAAGCTGAAGTTCTGAGCCACTCAGACATGTGCCCAAGGCCACCTGTGGTCCACCATGTGCAGATTCCCATCTCAGGACATTGAAGGAAATGCCAGTCACAGTCCCCAGTGTGCTGGGGACTCGGAATGGCTGAGTGTGGGTTGCCTGTAGGGATCCTGCAGGAGGGTGCTTAGTCGACACCACTGTCCCTCATTTTCAGCCCTCTGTCCCTATGGCCCCAGGAGCAGCATCTGCAGGAAGTCGGTCTGTGTGTTAGGACGGGGCTGTGGAGTTTCTGCTGGGCTAGGCACATGGGCCCACCTCAGGCAGGAGCTGGGGGCAGGTGCCAACATTTATTCTTTGGTCTGGTCTGGGGAAAGTTAACGGTTATTCTTTTCTATTCCAGGAGTGTTGGAGGAAGCAGAATTTTACAATATCACCTCACTAATAAAACTTGTAAAGGACAAAATTAGAGAACGAGACAGCAAAACATCACAGGTGAGACCAGTGACTACCATGCGGGAGCTCCTGGGGCCTGGAGGGTGGGGTGGCTCATGCAGCACCCCTCCCGTGAGATCCATCCAGCTCCCTGGGCCTCCCTGGCAGCAGGAAGAGACGGACAGCTGTGTGGGAGGACCAGGGTGAGGTAGGGCAGAGGCTCCGAGGGCGGGGGAGCCACAGATGCAAAGGGCCTGTGGCCAGTGTGGCTGGAGGAGAGCAGGGAGACATGGACTGGCCCTGCGGGTCTGTGTGGGCATGTGAGGATACGGCTTTTACTGGGAAGAGCAGGTGGGGTCGTGCTGTCCATGCCTGGTGCCTGGATGCAGGTCCTCCCTGAGGGCCTGCTGCACGTGGCAGGAGCATGCATGGCCCCTCTGCCACCTGTCAGGCTGCATTGTGTGAGAGGGGCCGTGTCCGGCAGCTCCATGGAGGGTGGCCCGGCGGGTCTGGGGCATTAGCTGTTGTCAGCGTGCCAACTCTGCACTTGAGAGCGGCTGGGCCCTTGCCCAGCTAGTGGAGCTCCTTTGGGAGGATGCCACGAAGCAGACGCCACAGTACTCTGGCTGCTGTTATCTGAAGAGTCTTGGTGTACTTAAAACTCTCTTGCTGCCCCTACCGCCTAATGGGCTTTCCTGCTGTGCACCTCCCAGACCCCTGTAAAAGGGCTCACTAATGTCCTGCACTCAGAGCAGCTGGTCAGCAGCCAGGCTTGGGAGGGGCAGGTAGCACCACCTGCCCAGCCCTTTCCCTCCTGCGGGAGCCCACTCGGCTTCATGAACCTCCTTGCCTCGGTGCCCCACTGCAGGCTGGAGGTGGGAGAGGCCCCCCTCACAGGGTCTGGCTCACGGTCACACACCAGCATCAGTCACTGGCTCGTGGCAGAAGAACTGAGGAGCTTGGCAGAGACAGGGTGTGGCTTTGCCAATGTGCATCATTGGCATGCGTCTCCTTCTTCACGTGGGGACCCGGGACTCGAGGTCTCTGCCCTCACTCTATTCTTCATCCATGCCCACGGCCTCTTTGTGTCTCGTGTGGCCGCAGTAGTTGCTCCAAGAGTGGGGACTTTGTCAGGTCAGTCATCCACGTGTCCCCACAACGAGAACCCACCAGGAACACAGTGCAGTGAGTACATGGGGAGCTCAGGAGATAGGCTGCATTTTAGGAAGGAGTTCAGCCAGGGAAGGCCCCTGTCTGAGCTGTGGTGCATCTCTCTGAGTTCTTTCTAGTGGCAGGGTGTGGGGTTTGTTTGGCACTACTTCCAGGCCCTACCCAGGAGGTCCTATCTATTCATGTCTAGCACAGGTAGGTGTTCTAAGGATTTCAGGAACATGACTCATTGTATTTTGAAATTTAGAAATGGAAATATTTTTGGAGGCGGATGAGGAAGCAGAAAACAGCAGCTGTTGCAGGCTGTGTTTAGCTTTGTGGATGTGCTCAGGGTTGCTTTGGGCATTGTGACCTGGCTGAGCCATGAGGAGTGAACATCAGCCTGGCCTGGCCCCCACGTGGGCAGGGCTGCTTGGCTGGGTACGCAGGGAGTGGGTGTGGGGTGTGCATGGTGTCCCTCACCTGTGCCTTCGTACCTGCAGGTGCCCATGAAACATGTGTACCGTGTGCTACAGTGTCAGGAGGAGGAGCTCACACAGATGGTGTCCACCATGTCTGACGGCTGGAAGTTCGAGCAGGTGAGGGGCCCCCTGGCTGGGCTGTGTCTGCCTGGGCTGCAGCTGGGTTTCTAGTTACAAAGGTCGGGTCTCGGGGCTGCTGCCTGTGACTGGGGAAGGCACCCGCCTCCTTATGGCTGCTGGAGGTGGTGCTGGCTGTGGAAGCGCCTACCCCAGATCCCTCCCACGCCCTCCCAGTCCTGCTCTGCAGTCTTCTTACCCAGCCTGCTCTTGTGGGCTGAGTGTCCTCTCGCTGCTGCCAGCCAGACTGTGGAGGCGCGGCTGGCTTCAGGTCTCTCCTCCCCCTGGTTTGCGTCAGGCTGGGTTGCACAGGGCCCCTGACAGCGTTTCTGTGCAGAGTGTTCCTTTCTCCTGTAGTAGCTTGTGCTGTGGTGCTTGGGGGCGTTGTCCAGGGACCTCAGGATGTGTCAAGGCTGGTCTCTGATTGTGTGGGCCCCTGCCCATGACCTCATTGTCGCTGAGCCTGCTCATAGGTGGACACTGAGTCGGGTGTTGACCCTGCCTGGCTCTCTCCATCCTGAGTGTTTCCTCTGTCATGTGCTTCTGTCATGGCCTAGGTTCCCTCCTGATCACGGCCACCCTTTCCTTTGGGTCTTTTGAAATAAGGCATTGTGTGAAGAGTGCTTGGAGTCCCCCTTCAAATGCCACTGGAGGCTGTGAACTGGGCATCCTTGTTTGGAGTTAAGCACCTGTGGTGCCCCCGCCTCCACCTGGGTGTCCTCCTTCGTGACCAGCTTCAGGACTCTGTCCTTAGCTCTCAGGTGGTTCCCAAATCTGTTGCGAAGCGCAGGGACCTTCTGCCTTCTCGATTCTGATCTGCTCTGCACACGTTGACCCTCGGGGACCTCTTCTGCTCCCTGTTCATGCTGGTGAGGCCCCGTGAGCCAGAGTCATGTTGGGTCAATAAGGAGTGCTCTGCTTCTCAGATCAGGAGCTGGAACTGCTGGGTTACCAAGCTGCTGGGAGGTGGGGCCTGGCCTAGGGGCTGTGAGGTCCCCTTAGTTGATTTCTTCTTTGTGGACTCAAGCTTTGGGGACCTGTTAAGTGGCCGGATGGAGCTCAGGGTCACCCAGCAGTCAGTGACGAGGCCAGGGTGGGTTGTGAACAGGGTCCGGAAGTGGCTTGCATGCCTTGTGAGAACACGGAGCCTGGCAGACGTGGCTATGGTGCTCCCACCGGCGGGGGCACCCCACTGCACGGTCCAGCACTGCGGTCGCCTCCTGGCTGGCCCACTGCTGTCCCGGAGCTGCTCCCTGTGGGCTGCTCTCCCCACCCGTCTCCTGCATGTGCAGATTTAGACACAGGGAGGCCAAAGAGCAAGTGGCCTTTCAGCTGTTTTTTTGGTATCAATAATGATGCCATTAATGTCCCAATTTAGTAGTTTCCTTTTGATTGATTTTTGCATTTAAAAAGCACAAAAGCACATGACCCTGCGCCAGACCCCTGGTTGTGGCAGCTGCTCTGCCCTGGGACTTGCATCGCACACCTGGTGACCTAGAAGGACGCAGGTGTGTTGGAGTGGCCTGAGGGTGGCCCACTCAGTCCCAGTCAGACGACAAGGCTGAGACATGGGAACCACAGCTTCCCCAGCATCCGTCTCTCAGATTCAGGCAGTGTGGCCTGGGCTCTTCCCTCCAGGCGGCCTTCCTCCCCTGCCACTACCCCAGGTCCCACTGCGGGTGGTCAGCCCCCTGAGGTGCTGCTTCTCTGGGCAGTCAGCCTTCGCTGTCATCTAGTACCTGCCCTGGCAGCTCTGAGTAGCCCCTCCCCTCCCCCTCCCCCCACCCCCTGTGTCCCTGTCCTTAGGGAGGTGTCAGCATCCCCTATTGGCCCAGCTGGAAACACAGAACAGCTCTGCCCCACAGAGAAAGAGACTGTCCTGGCACATCTGTGATGATGTGTGCTGCAGGTGTGTGTGCCATGCTGTGAGGGCTTTTGGGAATTTGCTCATTAGAGTCTCATGGATGACATCTGCCCCTGTCCCCAAGTGCTGGCAGCTTAGCCATGGGTTCCCTCCGGTGGCAGCGTGTCACCAGGCTGTGTCTTCCTTGCAGTTGGTTGGCATTGGCTCTTCCTACAACTACGGAAATGAGGACCAGGCTGAGTTCCTGTGCGTGGTCTCCAAGGAGCTGCACAACACCCCGTACGGCACGCCCAGCGAGCCCAGCGAGAAGGCCAAGGTGAGCAGTGCCAGCCCCGTGCACAGGCTGCTCACAGACACGCCGCCCACAGGCTGGGTTTGGAAGCTTTTTCTCCTCAGAGCTCTGTATTTCTGCCATTCTCATTAAGCTCCTGGCCATCCCCATGTGATTCCTGACTCTCAGAGGCAGTCTCCTGCAACAAGGGATGTGGGACATGGAATGGTGGTCTCTGAACACAGGCCTCCCCATGGGGTGGCCATGCAGTTTCCTGGAAGTATCCTCTGGTCTTGCTGGCAGGGGCTGTGCTTTTAAGGAACGCCTCTGTGGGCTGTTTTCTCAGGGGACCAGGGATCCTCTGTTGCCAGGGGACAACCTCAGTGTGTGGGTGAGGATCTGGGACACCGAGCAGCCCATGAGGCCTGGTTCTTGGTGGTGAGTGTGGGATAGCCAGTCCTGGCTCACTCCTGAGCCTGGGGGAGCTTCTTGGGATTGGCAGCCATCTTGGCCACATCCAGCTTGGTCTTGGGAGTTAGCTGTTAGTTTGTGAAGGGAGAGCGTCCTGTAGACTCTGTGGTTTTTAGACCCTGGTCTTGGCCCAGCATCTCGGCAGCCTGTGTGAACGGGTCCAATCCTTGCTGGCATCAGGCTCTTCTGGCTCCTGAGGCAGATGGGGCAGCCAGGGGTGAAAGCCAAGGACTGCCTGCCTCGTCTGCTCTCGGCGGCCCTGCCCCCAGGTGACTGATGCTGGTGGCACTTCCTCTGGGCATGTTCTTACAGTCTGTCCTCGCAGAGACCAGTATTGGCCTGGGCTGGCTCCATCTGGCAGGTCTCCCAGACTTTAGAGCCAGGCAGTGGCTGGAGAGCCCCCCAGCCAGCTCTGAAGGGGCTCACGGGACCCACAGGGGTCTCAGCAGAGCCAGGAGGTGAGGGCAGGGCACTGTAGGCAGCCAGCTTGGGCGACAGGTCCTAGGCCAGCAGGTGACCTCAGTCAAGGCTGAGGGCATTGCCAGAGAGTATTTTGGGTGGGTGCAGGGAAAGGCCAGTACTGGAAGGGTTTTAACTGGTGGTTAAACCTGGGCTCCTGGGGTGACCTCGGGCTCTTGACTGTAGCCTCTGGTTGGCAGCCACCTGCCCAGGACCATCCCTGGAGCCTTTCCCGGGTCTTCCTTTGGAGTGGTGGGCTTGGAGCAGCCCACAGAGTCACTATGCATGTCTCGGGTCTCAGGGTGGCGCTCCCGCCACCTGTGGAATAATGGTGCCCGGGCCCTGACATGTGCTCTTGCTGCGTGTTGGGAGGCTGGGCTCTGTGCACGGCTGCCGCCTTGAGGCACAGGACGGTGCGGGGTTGGTGGGGAAGCCGGGGACCCCATGCCAGGCCCAGGGATGTGCTTCCCTTTGAGTCTGGGGTCTAGAAGGCGACCCCTGCCTCTCCGAGAGCCCTGAGCCTGGTTACGAGGAGTCACCTCTTCCTCCCTGGGCCACTGCAGGGCTCTTTTGTACAGTGTGTTATTTTTAGAAGCTTTTTATTTCTGCACTTAAACACTTTTTGTAACCAAGCCCACAGGGCCCTCTCCCCCAGGGGGCTTTTCGGCTGCAGAAAGGACACGTTCTGTGCTGTGAAGAGGCTCCAAACGTGACCCCAGATCCCTCTGCTGTTGAAATCATGGCCCTATTTCTCTCCCCAAAATGCCTGCTCTGAAATGGGGTGGCTGCCCAGCGGCACGTGCATCGTGGGGCTGGGTATGGAGGGCAGTGGTTTGGGGACACCCTGTGTGCAGCCTGGTTGGAGCCAGGCTGCAAATTCTGAGGGCCACGGGTGTCCTTAGAGCTGTGCCCGCCAACCCTGCAGCACCGGTCGCCACCTGGCACTGCTGGGCAGCCTGTGCCTGTTTCGAGTGGCATGTGGTGGGAGCGAGGGATGTGAAAGCCCCCGAGGCGGTGGCCGGTGTGAGGTGTTGGGACAACCATGAGTGAGAGGGATGGCCCACCTCCACGTCTAATTGCCAGCATGGGCTTCCCAAGCCACCATCTGGCTGAGAGGGCTTGAGAAGTCACTGGAAGGACATACAGATGTGCCAAGAGCATTTAGACTCGGGGCACCGTTTATCACGGAGGAATTCAGATGAGGTTCATGTCAGTCATGGCAGGAGATGTGTGGCGTAGAGGCCAGGCACGTCACCCTTGCCATTGACATGTGACATGCATGGACCCTCGCCCACCAGGGCAGCTTCCGGCCTCTGCCAGGGTGTTCCTGGGGCTCCATCACGTGGCATGGCTGGTGGCAGGTTGATGGATCAGCTGCCCCTGCTGGGCTCAGGCTCAGCCCCTCTAACCGAGGCCCCAAGCCCAGCACACAGCAGAGGGGCCTGTCCAGTGGGACGCAGGCCCCAGGCAGACAGAGGACCTCCTGTCAGGCAGGACGGTCGTAGGGCCTGGAGGTCACCTCCCAGGAGCCAGGCTGAAGGCTTTTTGGGCAGGGCTCAGCTGCTCGCTTCACAGCCTGAGCGTGTGTCTGCAGAGGAGCCTGGATGCCATGTGTCCCACATGCTAGTGGGTCCAGGGCCCCAGCCTTGAGGGGTGGCAGCCTCATGGGGGCTTCCCTCCGTCTGTTCCCGGCTCGCATGTCCTGACGGCCATGTCTTCTTCTCTCTTGGCCGCCTGCCACAGAGTGACGATGAGGAGGTGAGTCCCCCTGGGGACGACTCAGATTGAGTGTGATGTCACGGTGAGCTCTGCAACCTCAAGTCTCCTTGACCCTGTGACCCTCCCCATGCTCTATCCTGAGCCTGTAGTTGATGAGACCCCCATGCTCGACGCCGCCTGTGTAGATCCTCAGTAGAGCTGCCTGAGGGGGTGGGGGCTGTTGTGGGACGCTGTCACCGCTCTGTCGTAGTGTTCCCTCCACAGATGCCTGTGGGCAGGAGGGTTGGGCGTTTGTGGGGATGACCTTTGTGTCAGGACACGGGAGCACCCTGGGGGCTGGCAGTGAGTACTTACTCCAGCCCACCAGCTCCCGATTGGTTGACCTCCCTGCCTGTCACAGGCCATGGGCTCAGGACCCTGATCCCAGACACCAAGGCCCGGGGCATCCCTGCCCTGCCCAAGCCTCTCAGCCCGGTGCTGCTATCGTGTCTGCCCCAGGGCAGGGATGACATCTGGACCCTCCTTCCCTCCGCCCTGCCCCAGCTCCCCCTCCAGTCCCTGCCCTGCAATGTGTTCTGTCTGTGTATCATGGGCCGGGCCAGCACTAGAACCTGGCCGCGTCGGCACGTTAGCAGGGATTGGTGGTCCGCTCCCTCGCTGGCACAGGGGGACGGAGGCCTGGAGCGGGTGGGCAGGCCCAGGCCACCCCAGGTGTACATGCATTACCCACTGGGCACAGTGCATGAGGGAACTTGGGAAGCACTGGCCGCCAAGCACCCCAACGGCTGAATGTCCCACGGTGCATGGTTAGGGCCGGGGTTGCAGACTGTGGCCTGGGCGCCGGCTGCCCATTTGAGTGCAGGCACGGCTAAGCCAGGCTTTCCCTTTTCAGTGGCTGTGTTTAGGTGATTGTACACATCCTCATCCTCAGTTCTGCCTCATGATCCAGATGCTGGCCTAGACCTGTGCAGTCCATCTGTCCTTTACATTTTTCTAGTAGCCATGTTAAAAACGTCAAAAAATGTCAAGTTTATGCTAGTCATATTAACCCAGCACATGTACATATTATCATTTCATCGTAGATCCTGAGATACTTTGTCTTTCCCTTTTCCACTCTGAGTCTCAGATCAGGTGGGTGGTTTGTGTTCTGGCCATGTGGGTTAGGACACTCCTGTCGTAGGGCCTCAGAAGCCACGTGGGCAGCAGGCTCCCAACTGTGACAGACACTGGGTCGGGGCTTTGCCCACTGAGCACAGAGGAGCCACACCTGCCACCAGGAGGTGCCAGGGTGTGGAGGCGGGGCCAGTGTCCCAGAGGGAGGAGGGGCTTCTGTCGCATGGGCCTCCCTGCTCCCTTCCTCCCCAGTTACTTCCTGTGTGTATGCTATCGAGAACATGCTTTGCTGGCCCAGGGGGTCTGGGCTGTTTGTGAGAGCAGTCCTGGAGTGGCCCTGGCTCTGGGCATCACCAGGTGATGACAGGTCAGCCGCTCACCTGCCCCTAGGGGTGCTGCTCCTGGGGCGCAGCCTTGCTGGTCCCTGGCTGGTCTCTGTGGTTGGTTTTGGGCTCCCTGTGGAAGGTGGCCCTGGGCAGGAGTGTACCTGGAGGACGTGGGTCTCACTCCAGCCCTGCCCAGGGCAGATGGTGCCTCCCTGCCTCGGGAGAGAATGCTGGCATTGTGACGGTCACAGGTCCTCAAGGGGTCTTCTCATGAGGAGGGAGGTGTTGAGCTCCTGGCCCCTCTGGGATGTCACATCGCTCTCGTCATTTCCATGGCTTAGTTTTGCCAACGCAGGCACTCCATCTGCGGGGCCCCAGCTCTGCACAGGGCTGGTGGGGGATGGGGGCTGTGCCTATCAGTGGGGGTGGCGCAGTAACCCTGGGTCACCTCCACATGTCCTTGCGAGCCTGGAAGTCACACTGAACTTGAGGAGCTTGCCTTTGTCGGTCCTAAGGAGGGTTGTGCAGCTCCCCCAGCATAGCGGAAGGTGTTCCGCAGATGCCCTGGACAGTGAGTGAGTGGGTGCCACAGGCAGCGCGTGACCCCAGGGCCCCTCGGTGGGGAGCAGCCCAGGGATGGGGATCGGCAGGAGTGAATGAAGACAGGCCTCTGGGAGGCTGGCTCTTTCCACTGCCAGTGGGCTCTCAGCAGCCTTGTCTCGGGCCAGGATTCCTGGTGTCCTGTCCTCTGACCTGCTGCCTCGGCAGCCCACATACAACACAGGGAAATAGTCGCACGGAATTGACTTCCAGTGACATTTGCCAGCTCCGAAGCTCCCTGCCTGGGGATGAGGCGTAGCCCCTCCACTGGTCCCTCAGGGGCCCCAGCCCATGGGGTGGAGATGGGGGATGCAGGAAGTTCCAGTTTGCTGGGGAGGGAGGCGGGAGGTGGCACAAGGGGCAGGGGCCCTATAGAGCTGGCTGGTCCAGGAGGGGAGGACATCCCCGCAGTGTGGTGAGGGGAGGGTATTCTGAGGTCACTCTGGTGTTTCATAGGGTCCCATCTGGCTGCAGTGAGGAGGGGGCCTCACCCTGGAGGTGGGCCCTGCCCGGCAGAGGTGCAGGCCAGCTGGGGGTGGTTGAGACGGAGTGAGGAGTTTTCCTAGGAGGGCCCAGGCACCTGGGTTGTATGACTGGGCACACGGTGTGGGGGTGTGTTCCACACTGGGGCAGAGGAAAGGAGAGGGACAGGTTGGGGCAGGGGCTGCTGAGAGACCCTGGGGCCCCGGTCTGCAATGGGCTGAGAGACTCAGCAGTCAGCACCTGTCGGGTGGGGAGTGAAATCCTCAGGTGGGCTCTGCCACCCTCGGGACAGGCTGAGGCAGAAGATCCTGAGGGGGGAGTCAAAGTGGGGGCCATTGTTTGTGCTTTCCTGGTAGGAGAGAGTGGGGACTGGGTGTGGGGGGTCCCTGGAGCCTTACCAAGGAGCCGGCCCCCCTTGAGGGCCACGTGGTATGTCTCAGAGGAGGCCCAGGGCCATGCAGGGCAGACAGGTCTGCTGCGGGATGGGCGGGGGGAGGTGTGGGGACTGGGTCATTTGGCATCAGGTTGGAGTGGACAGTGTGAGGGGCCTGGAGCTCCCCTGCTGCCAGCTGGGCCTGGGCCTCACAGCCTGTTCTGGGAGGCTGGCCCTCGGTGCCGGGTCCTCGGCTCCCTGAGCCAGGCCGTCTGTTCCAGCCCTGGGTCTGTGCTGTCCTGGACATCTGCTCCCCCCGTCCAGGGCCTGAGTCTTCATTCTCTACATTTGGTGTTTTTCAGATTTTGCAAGAACGAGGTTCAAGGATGTGAGGGACACAGTACTGACAGCTGAAGAAATGATTTACTTTGTCCCGAGATGCAACAAACCGTTCAGGAAGCTTGGCCATGAGAAGAAACCTGCTTTTGATAATTTTCCTAGAGATCTGGGTGTGAATCCTTTTTTGCCTCTGAGGTGGGTGGTGAGAGACGGGCCCAGCTGTCTGAGGCTGGGCATCCCTGTGGGGGAGGTGTCATGGCCCAGGGGCTCTGTCTCTGGGGGCCTCGCTCTGATTTTTCCAAGTGCCACCCACATGGGCCTGTGGCAGGATGCTCCCGATCAGCCTGTTTGATCACTGAAGATCATTTAAGGACAGTGTTCTTGGTGCTACATAAACTGTCTGTAAGAGCAGCCTGGGCCTCTGCAGTAGGAAGTGACAGCAGCCGCGTCGATGTCCAGCACATGGTGGCCTCGGGGTCTGGGTGCCACTGGCCATCCAGGGGGCTCTAGGCCCTAGTCCCTGAGTTAGGGGTCTGCTCTGTCTCCGGGTGTGATCAGTTGGTGGTTCCTTCGACCCTGCACAGGCTCCTGACCGGTGGCCTCTGCATCCCCACTAATTCTGGGGCTGCCTCCCCAAGGTGGGCCTCACAGGCCTGGAACAGTCGTCTTCTCAATTTGTATTTTCCGGGTGAGAGAACTTTGTATCCCTTTTTTCAAATGTGGATAGACTCCCCAGTGTTTATACTCTTTAGAAATGCCTAAAAGTGTCGCTACGTTTTCGGTTGATCTGTTAAGTCATTTAGCGTGAGGTGGAAGTTTTGCTCATCTGTCCCACCCACAGGCTCGTGAGGGAGCTGGCACCTGCTGGTGCCTTTGTCGCGTGGGGGCTGGTGGTCGGGGCTGGAGGCCTGGCTGCCCGGCTGCTGGCGCTGAAGCTCTGGGTTCCAGCAAAAACTGGGGTGTTTACAGCACATCACAGATGTTTCTTCCCTGTGGCTGTCATTTGCTCTGTGGAACTACACAGTCTCCTCTCCCGTGGTCCTAGGGTGTGTGAGACCCTGCGCGGTCCGCCAGGCTCTCCCCTTGACCTGACGTCAGCGCAGCCAGGATTCCCTTAGAAACTGCCACCCGTGTGCTTTGAGACCAGACCTGCCCAGCTGGTCTTCGGCTCATCAGCATCCAGGGACCTGGCATGAGGGAGCAAGGGCTCCTAAGGGCAGCTGTGCAGACCGGCCCCGGGGCTGCCAGTGCGTGGGTCAGAGGCGCTGGCGCTGTCTAGTTCAAATGCTTCCAGAGACTTCTCGCCCATGCCCTCTCCCTCTTCTCCTTTGCCAGTAACCTGATTAAGCAAGTTCTCCAGCATCTAGGACTTACCTCCTCCTTTTTGTAAGGTCTCTTGTGTATTGTTAAATGTTTGGCTTAAACAGTTTATGAAAACTTTCTTTAGGGCAGACTTAGCTGCTAGCTGGCTCTGTCCTCCCCAGTGGAGCTCAGGAGGAAGCGCGGTGTGCTCTGGGCTGCTGGCCGCTTAGCGTTGTTTGATTCATGACCTTGACATAATAGTTAGGCTTGTGGTTTTTTTTAATTTAAAGATATTAAGACTTAATTCACTAAAGTTTATTCTAAGGGGATATTTATACTTTTATACTTTTTTAGGTATCCGTATTTTATCAGCTTACAGTTTAATGCCTAAGTTTCCCCTGAAGATAGCAAATAAAATTGTGTATTTATGAATGAGCATATCGGTTGTTAGTGTCTTAAAATACTTGGAAAGGCCGCTGCTGCAGAAACACTGCCTGGCTCAGGCCAGGCGCTGTCCCCTCCCGGACACCTGGCTCTGCTGGCTGCTGGGGCTTGTGCAGGGCTCTTGGCATGGTCAGTGGCTGGAGTGTGCCCATACAGTGGGGGAAGGGGGTCTGGCTCAGGCCAGGCCCATCTCCCACCCTGGCCTGTCTGGGACACCTTGCCTACCTCTTGCTGTCATCACACTGCCCACCCCAGGTGGATAGGAGGCCGCATGCAAGTGACATTTTTTCAGAGTCCTGATACCTCATTGAGTTAGTGTCCACCTCTGGTGTCTCTTACCTTGGCCAGAAGCACCAGTGGTGACGGAGCAGGAGCTAGGAGATGTGCCCCCCTACCCCCCCACATCCTCCCCTCTGCTGCTGTTCTGGTTCCCCCTGGTGGCTCCTCTGTGAAAGCTCAGCTGCTGGGCTCCCTGCTGGCTTTAGGAAAATCCTTGTTCCTGTGTTCCCTGAAGGGCTCCAGCTCCTTGAGGTTGGCCAGGTTGTGTTTGACCCCAAGATGCTGGAGTCTGGGGCTGCCCAGAGTCTGGGGCTGCCCAGACTCCTGGCCTTATCTGTCCTGTTTCCAGGTGTGCGGCTTCCCTGCCTGCCCGGGCTGGGATGTGGGGTGAAGTAGAGGGGTGGTGCCTGCAGGGGGGCTGGGGCCTGGGCTCTAGGAGCTCTTGGGACTCTTGGGGAAAGGAATACAAATTCTGCTCCAAGGGGTCTTCCATCTGCCTGCTGCTCACCAGGAGCCTAGACATGCCTCACAGCTCCTCAGCCAAGCAGAGCTGTGGGCACTTGGGAGAGACCTCAGTATGGCAGGTGTTCCCCCACCAAAGCCCAGAGTGTCTCTCCCATCTGAGCAAAAGGCTAGAAAGGAGACAGGCTGTCCAGTGCGGATTCTTTTAAAATATATATATATCTATATCTATATATAGATATAGATATATATATTTTTTTTTTTCCCCATTTTTTTATGTTTTGGCAGGTGGCTGGTATGGGAATCCAAACCCTGAACCCTTGACCTTGGTGTTACAAGGCCATGCTCTAACCAACTGAGCTAACCAGCCAGCCATTGTGGGTTCTGAGGGCCACCATCCCTGCCCTCCCTTAGACCTCGAGCTCTAGGCACAGCCTGCCCACCATGGGGGAATGGGGTGTCTGGGGAGGGAAAGGGGACATGGCTTTCAGGGCTGCCAATGGGTGGGACACAAGAGGGAGGTGGGGGCTTGGGGTGTGTGGTTTCCCACCTGGTTCTCAGTCACTAGGCCTGCTGCAGAGCCTGTGCTGGAACCTTCCAGGCACTGTACCCAGGTCCAGGGTAGGACCTCCCCTCTCCTCCCTGCATTTAGTGGTGTCCAACCAGCCAGGGCTCCCAGAATCTTGCATCCTCCCTGGAGCTGGTGGCAGTGGCTGGCTGGTGCCCCACTGCTCGTTGGTCCCTGAGCCTAGCTGAGTGCTGCCCCCCAGGCCCTGGTGCGCTCAGTGCACGTCGGTCATATCCTGAGCAGGAACAGCACCACTCCAGTACCTCTGCACTGAGCTGTGCGCCCCACGTATGCTACAGGTGTCAACGTCAGTGCACAGCCCTGAGGGGCAGGTGGGAGTCTCTGGCTTTGAGGATCCCCGTCCTCCATGCTCCCTACCTGTATTAGTCCTTTTTGTGTTGCTGTAACAAAATACCCGAAACTGGGTGATTTATAAAGAAAAACATTTATTGCTTACAGTTTCTGAGGCTGGGAAGTCCAATGTCCATCTGGTGGTGGCAACAGTGACCCAGTGGTCTCACACTGCAAGATGGTAGAAGCAGAGAGAGCAGAGAGAGAGAGACAGACAGACTCTCCCCTTCTTTTAAAGGCCTCAGAACCACACCCATAACCACCATTTTTAATCCATTCACTACTGCAGGGTCCTACAATCCAATCACCTCTTCAAGGCCCCACCTTTCAATTACCATAATAGGATTTCCCACCCTCTTTACAGTCACAGTGGGGGCCAAGTTTCTAATACATAAAACTCTGGAACACAATTCAAGCTTCAATAAGTTTTGGGGGGACATTATTCAGTCCACCACACTACCTGCCCCACATTCTGAGCACCTTGGTCCCTTAGGTGGTGGCACCAAGAGGGACTACTTTTTTTTTTTTTTTTTTTTTTTTTATGATTATGATGTTGACTTTATATTTAAACCAGGTATGAGCTCTGAACCACCATACACACTGTCAGTTTCAGAACCAAAATGCCTTCAGCTATTCTTCTCAATTCCCATTATTTCCCCTCTGTTATCCCATTTTACATACAAATGTCAATTTCTTGCAGGTGTTACTTTTCAATCTATCGATTCATTTACTCTTTTTTTTTTTTTTTAATTTATTTATTTATTTTTTTTAAATTTTATTTTGTCGATATACATTGTAGCTGATTAATGCTCCCCATCACCAAAACCTCCCTCCCTTCTCCCTCCCCCCCTCCCCCCCAACAATGTCCTTTCTGTTTGTTTGTTGTATCAACTTCAAATAATTGTGGTTGTTATATCTTCTTCCCCCCCCCCCCGTTTGTGTGTGTGTGTGTGTGTGTGTGTATGTGTGTGTGTGAATTTATATATTAATTTTTAGCTCCCACCAATAAGTGAGAACATGTGGTATTTCTAAGAGGGACTACTTTTTCCACAGACCGCCACGTCCCCCTGCACAGAGGTTCGTGGGCCTGGGGCTTCGCTCAGGGCGGGGCCCAGCCTGTGGCTGACCCCTCGCCGGGGTCCTTGAGGCCAAAAGTTCTCCCGGCCCAGCGGTTTTCCCTCCTGGGGCTCCTGTAGGCTGACCATAATGCTATGCCTGTGTGCATGTGTGCATGAGTGTGGCTGCATGTGTGGTAGGCATGTGCTTGTGTAGCATGTGCATGTGTGGAAAGCTGTGTCTGAGCTGTGCCCACCTGGGGTGGGAGAGGACACCTGTGACCACCTAGGGTGTCTTTGCTAACGTCCTTCTCACAACACTAGGCTTAGTACCAACTGTAAGTTACAGGAACATTCTAAACCCCTGTCTCTGTGGAAAGAGTTTTCCCTTGTCTCCTTCAGATATGTGCCTGTTGAGCATCTGTCCTGGGGCTGGGCAGGGGCTGGCCAGGTCGGCGGGTGAGGGTGGTGTTTGGGGAGCCTGGGGAGTGGCTGAGCCACGTCCCAGAGTCACGCACTGTCCACTGCCTCGAGTAGGGCACCCTTCAGCAGCCCAGTGGATCCACTGGGACCCTAGACTCACCGTTCCAGTCCTGGGCAAGCTCCCAGGTGAGCACTGCTCAGTGTCTCTGCCCCTCTTTCCCTGTTAGCCCCAGTGGGGCCATAACCAGACTCCTGCCCTGTAACAGAGGCAGGAGGATGGGGAGGGTGGTGGGAGCCCCGGGGCACCCCAAAAGCTGAGACTGTAGGGAAGAGGAGGCAGGGATGGGTGGCGAGTTCTCCCCCACCGAGTGAAGACTTGTCCTTGCCTGTCTCCCGGGAGTCAGGCTTTGTCCTGGCCTCTCACCACAGAGGCAACAGAGGAGCCTTCCTCCAGAGACCCCCTAACTCTTACCTCCCCCTGCTCTGTCCCACCATGGGGCCTGGAGCTTTTGCACCCCCCAGAGCAGGGTGCAGGTTCCCCTAGGCCTCTCCCAGGCATTGGGAGCCCAGGGCCAACCCTGTTCGGCCAGGATGGCCCAGAGCTGGCTCCGGGGCTGCGCTTGAGACTACCACAGTCCTCCTGGGCCAGATCGCCCACTCCTGGTCTGGTGAAAGAGCTCATCAGATGGCCTGGTCCAGGAGGCCACCAAGTGGCCAGCAGGGAGGTGGGGCCACACCTGTGCCAGCCACTGTCCCTCCTGGCCCGTGGTACCAACATGCCCAGGCAAAGTCGAACCCAGAGGGATTTCTTATGTTTGGTCCCCACCTAGTCCCCAGCTGCAGGTGCTTGCTAGGTGGTTGCTGATTCTTTCTGTAAATACCCAGTATCTGCTTTCTTCCTAGCACCACGGGGCAGGCTGTGCCTGTGCACGTGTGAACACGTGTGTGTGCATGTCCAGCCTTCCTCACCCCCTTCCCCTCCCCCTCCCCTGTGCTGCTTTGGAATCCTTAGTCGGGAGGTCAAGGCTGAGGAACAGGAGCCGGAGTCAAGGGTGGAACCTGGGGCATAGGGACTCCTGGAGGGGACCAAGGGCCGGGAGCAGCAGGGCTGTGGGTGCCTCCTTGTGTGGGGGTGAGAAGCACAGTGTGTGGCCACCCTCCCAAGTGCACAACTGCCATGTTCCTCCTGCTGACCTTACCCAGAGGAGTTGTTGATGCCGGGACACAGACAGCAGGCAAGAGTGGGCTTGGGGAAGGAGGCTGTGGTCCTCCAGCCCAGCGAGTCCCTGCCTCCCCCTCCCCCTCCTCAAGGATCTCCCCACCACCCCTCCTCTCCCCCACCCTGTGGACGGCTCCTGCTGAGGCACAGGCTGTCCTGCCACGGTCTTTCTACAGGGCCTGTCACTGGCCCCAGTGCCCAGCATGGGTGGCCCTCAGCAGACGCTCAGGGTAAGGAAACAGGCCCCGGGTGGCAGCAGGGCAACCTCCTGTGAGGGGGACACTGTAGCCTTGGCGTCCGGTGACGTCTGAGCCTCAGGGTGCCTGTTGCAGCTCCCTTTCTGCTAGCTGGGAACCGACCTCTGTACATCTTCCCCCACCCCTGGTCCGCAAGGATTTGCACCCAGGCAGCTGCATGAGGTTGGGTTTTTATTGGAGGGTGAACATAATAAAAATAACTGGGCATCTGGGTGAGGGAGACAGGAGAGCTATTTACAAATGCCACCGTGGCCCGGCCCCTTGCCAGCCACTGGGCTCAGAGGAGGGCGAGCAGCACCGTGAGGCCCAGCAGGGCAGCACGGGCGGCCTGGCGGGGTGCAGAGTTCCGACAGAGGGGCTGCTGGCTCCGGGTGTCTCGCTTCTGGCCACCCGACCGCACCGGCTGGAACTGCAGTTCGGGGATGACTTGGTGGATCCAGTTGTGGTGGGAGGTGACCCGGATGTAGACGCCTGGGCGGTTGGGGCGGGCGCAGCCCTCACCCCAGCTGATCACCCCAGCCTGCAGCCATGACTGGCCCACGAGGCATGCCAGAGGGCCTCCCGAGTCACCCTGCGGGGCAAGCAGAGGCACCTTTGGGGTCCACCCGGTGCACCGAGTCCCAGAGCTGGCCTCTGCAGGGCACACACCTGTTCTGTCACCATCTCCCTGTCCCTTGGTTGGCCCCTCTCAGCACCCCTCCGCCCGGAGCCTCCCTGCACAGTCCCCCTCCGTGGCTGGTCCTTCCTTTTCCTGACCAGGGTCCCCACATCACCTGCACTATTTGCCCAGGGGATGTGTGTGTTGAAAATGCAGTTTCCTGGGCCCCCCCACACCCCCGACTCTGACTCTCTTGGGGCAGGGTCCAGGAATCTGCTTTTTCAAAACTAGTCTCCCAGCCTATTGGACGCACAGCCCATGCAGCTGGGGCGCCATCCCACCCTGACCTGGGCCTGGGGGTCAGGGCTGGGCTCCGGGGTCAGCTGCATGGGCTCTACCTTGCAGGCGTCCTTCTTGCCCTCCGCGAAGCCGGCACAGAGCATGTCATCTTTGATGGTTTTGGGCTGGAAGCCAGATTCGATGTCCCTGCTATAGAGCAGGTTGCACCTGGGCGTGTCGATGATGGGCACGGCCAGTTTCTGCAGGACCCGCGGGTTGGGCAGGTGGTCTGGAGAGGGGCGAAGCCGCCTGCAGCTCAGGAGACCATCCAGTTGAGGCCCTCCTGGCCCTGGGTTCTTGAGAACCCCAGCTCTGTCCCTCCCCATTTTTCCTTGTGTTTAGACCTCCTCTTCTGGCTTGGGGCTTTGTGGGATTCAATTGTTTCTTCCTTTCTCCCATTCACCGGGCTGGGCTCTGTCTGTCTCCTCTCACATCCCACACCCATTCCTTCTTGGTCTGCTGTCCCTTCCCATCCTCACCCCACCGATTTGAGTAGAGATCATGTGTACCAGTATCAGCAGAAAATGATTGTTGGTTCAGAGTGGCCCCCAAGCTGCCCCGGACCTTCTTAGGGCATGTCCCCCATTCTCTCCTGGCCCTGCCCCCATTACCTTGCTCACTGGGGCTGCCCCAGCCAGTGATCCAGCAGTTCATGCCCGTCTCAAAGATGACAGAGGGGTCAGGCAGGCACACGGGGAGGATGTAATTGGTGAAGGTCACTGGTGCCTCCAGCTCCACCAGAGCCACGTCAGCGCTGGAGGCCATGCCCTGGTACAGGGGGTTGCTCTCCACCCGCTTCACCTGGGCATACACGGCATGCGGCCCTGGCTGCACCAGCTGCCGCGCCCCCAGCAGGACCCGGTACAGGGAAGTTTCTGAGGTGCTGGTGGGACAGAACAGAGCAGGTGTGGGGCAGCCCCTCTCACATGGGGGACTCAGCAGGGTTGGGGCTATTCATCTGGCCCACCACAGTGCCTGACACCTCTCTTCGCACATTATCTTCAAAAAAGTCATCTCTTTGGTCTACAAAGATAGGTCTACAACCTATCACTTTAGGGTGTAGAAGCTGAAGCCAGACCACCTGGGTTCCACTCTCAGCCACTGGTGACCTCGGGCAAGTCACCTAACAAGTTCCCCGTGACTCAGTTTCCTCATCTGTAAAATGGGGACAGTAACAGTCCCCATGTGAAAAGCTGGCTGTGACGGTTGAAGGAGATGACCACTCATGGGATGCAGTGGGGGCCCAGCCTGTGAGCTTCGGGCAGGGAACCTAACTCTTTCTGAGCCTGAGTTTCTGAATTTAACAGGTGGGGTCTTAATTACAGAGCTGTGGTGTGGCAGGGTGCAGACACTTGGGAAACCTCGAATGTGTGGGCCTGGTGGCTGATAACAGAGGAGTGGGGACTGGGTGACCTGGCCCTGTGCTCAGATATTACATAGGTGACCTTAAGAAGGGTGAGGAGGAGTTAGGCACGGACACTGCTCCAGTCCTTGGGCTTTTGTTACCAGAGTCCCAGTCGGCAAGAGTGTCCTGGATTTGAGGTGAGGGAGAGGGGACTGGGGAGGGGACCAGGCCGTGGGAGGAGCCTGCCAGCATCTGCAGGGACAGCGCTCAGGGCGTGGTATGGTGCCTCACGGGCAGGACCAGCCCTGGGGAGTACGGGCTGGGAGCAGCGACTGCGAGGGCCGGTAGCCCCTGGGCGCTGTCCGCGGTGCTGATCCGGTGGCGCGGGGCGCAGGGCTGACTCACTTGGGGAAACAGTGTGCCGCGGTGAGGACCCACCGCTCCGCGACCAGGCTGCCCCCGCAGAAGTGGCTTCCGTTGCGCTGGATGCTGACCTGCCAGGGCCACTCACCCTCCAGGGCGTCCTGCCCGCCCACCATCCGGTTCAGCATCCTCCGGCGCCCGCAGGCTGGGGGAACATGCCAAGGGGGTGGCGGGCTCACTGGGGGCTGGTTCCCTGGCTCGGATCTCCTGCCCCCAGGCCCACACGCCACTTTCCACTTTCTACACAATTCCCGTCTCCCCCACCTCTACCCTGCTTGGGGACCTCGGGGAAGTTGGAGACCTGGCAGACCCTCCGCAGCTGCTAATGCCGCCCACCCCCCGCAAGCCTCACTCCCCTCACCTGTGAAAGGATGACTCTTGGGGGGTCATGGGGGGTGAGATAACAGGTGAAAAAGTCTTCCCAGGGCCTGACCCAAAGAGGCTCCCAGAAGGATGTCTGGTGTGTATTGCCCTCTGCAGGGTAGGTGGCCCAGAGGGGTGTCGTTGCACCACAGGGTGGTCTTCAGGTTCTGTGCCGTCACTCTCCTGCCCATGCTCCTCTTGTGCCCTGCCCTGCTCCATGTGTGTTAGGCAATTCTCCCTTCTCCTTCTGGGCCCCAGTTCCACTCAGCCACAACTTCTCCTTACTCTGGGACCCCCAGTGCCTTGAATGTGCACTCTACTTGGTATGAGTCCCTGTCCCCCACCCGAGGGCCTGATGCTTACCTCTGGATGCCCCCTGTGTCCCTGGAAGTGAGAAGAGGGGTTGATCAGCCAACTAGGCCTGCTCCCAGCTCACCCACCCTGCTGGTCAGTGCAGCCCCTCCCCTTGCCTCCTGAGGGACCTGGCAGGAGAGGCCAGGGACCTTCAGTTCACCCCCCGGCCTGGCTCTGTGGTGTTTACAGGCCCAGGCCTGAGGGCCAGAGCTCATCTGCAAGGGTGACAAAGTCCTTACCTAATGGGAGCCCATTGGGAGATGCCAGTGAAGGGACCAGGCCTGACCTCCCCTGCTCAGGCAGGAGGACTCTCTTCTCATCCTTGTGCGGGTCTGTCTCTCAACACCCCACACCCATCCTTGCCTGGAAGCATCGGGGGAGGATCCAGCTTCCAGCCCTGGCACTGTGGGGTCTGCCTTTCCCCCTGGAACAGCTGCCCTCGGAGCTGCTTCTAACTTCAGTCCTGAGGCCACAACCCCCTCTGTTCTCAGGGAAGTAAAGATGCTGGCCCAGTGGCTACCAGGGAGATTTCATCCTTCCCAAGATCCCAGATTCCCAAGAGCTGACCCTTCTTGCAGGCATTCTGGCAGGCTGTGCAGTGCCATGCCCAAGGTGAGGAGACAGGCAGAGAAGGGAGGAATAAGACCATCTGGGGGCATTAGGAATGGGGACCCATCTCCCCAGGGCCCGTTCCCCCAACACCTCTGGACACAGAAGCAGGGTCAGCTACCCGGCCTTGAGACCCAGCCAGGGCGACAGTCCCCAGCCCTGGGTCAGCAACACTCTGAAGAGGGCTGCCCCCACCCCTGCCCAGTGTATTTGGTTCCTTCTGGGCAGATCTAATCAGCACCGGGGTGGGGGTTCAGAACCCCTCCCCACTTCAGCCCTCAGCATTTCCCCTAAGCCCCAACCCCTTTTGGGGCCCAAGAGGCGTACCAGCTGTGTCTACACTCCAGCCAGAAAAGATAACCAGTCCCGTGGAGTCAAGGGGCCACGGGGACCGCAGTGGCTAGGCTGAGTCACGCATGGCCATGGGGTGCCCAGGACCCTGAAGATTTTTAGAGGGCCCTTGTTCTTCCTGCCAGACTCCCAGCCCAAGGGGCACATTCCCCAAAGCCATTCGTGGGAATGAGGACGCTGGTGGGGGGTGGATGGAGGAGCAGCAAGGGGCATGGGTGGGCGCAGGCCCTGGGGGCCGAGCAGGCGTGGGGAGAAGGCCTGCCGCTTCCCAGAGTTGGGGAGTGGGCAGAAGTGGGAGGCCGGGTGGTGGCAGCCCAGGTGGGCAGTGGTAAAGGACATCCGCTCATTAGTTTGTATTGACGAGGCCCCTGGGAGGGTCAGTCTGTCCAGCTATTCCCGTCTTGGTGTAATATAATCCCACTGGGTTTCTAACAGCTCACCCCTTGCTCTTTCTCAGGCCCAACGATTCTGCTTGCAAAATGCTGCTCTGATTCACCTACCTCCGTCCTCGCTGGCACTGACATACTGTGTGGCTTGCTCTCTCCCTCTCAGCTTCGCTCTCCCTGCCCGAGGCTCCCTCAGCCATACCTCCTTCCTGTGACGATCAAGTCCCTAATGCAGGTCTCTGCTGCTTATTTAGGCTGTGCCTTCCAGTCTCCGAGCATTTACTCCCACTCTTCTCCCCCCATGCCCTTTCCTCCCAGTCTCCACACGTCCTAATCCAGATCAAGGCCTAACAGATGTGCCTCCTCCTCCAGGAAGCCCTCTTTGCTTGCCTTGACAATCTTAGAAGCTGCGCTCCCTCTCCTGAGCTCTCTGTGCTCTGGAGGGCCTCACAGAGCTCTGGCCACCTCACCTGGGGTTAGAATCGATGTCTCATCTCACCTGTGGGCCCAGGAGCTCTGTGAAAGCAGAGCATGCGTCTGGGGCCTGAGCTCAGGGAATTCGTGGAGGGACGGGATGGGAGAGGCTACGGGGCCTGATCAGGAAGGGGAATGTGGACAGCTGGATGAGCCCGCAATGGCCCTGTGGCTGGTGGGGATGGTCGAGGCCTACGGTTCTAGGATGGACTAGCCAGAGGCCTGGTGGGGGATGCCGGGCTACCTTGGGCTGCGGGTGAGGCTGTCATGGCTGTTTGTGAGCAAATGCAGGCTGCTGTTCCCACTTTGGCAGTGACCTCGATTACTCAGCCTATCAGGAGCAATCACAGGTGTGATGCCCCATGGAGATGGGCTCACTCAAAGAACGCTATTATCCTTGTGTCAGAAGGCCGGGAAGGGTGGCCGGGCCAGTGAGGGCTGGGGAAGGCTGGAGGAAGCTGGGCCTTGCCACAGAGGTGCCACCCTGGTGCCCTCCTACTCCCAAGAATGAGGAAGCCTGGAGCCCTGGCTGAGGGGCCTTCTTGGGTGATCCGGCCTGGCCCTGGGAGGTGACTTGAGGACAGGGAAGTGTGGTGGCTGCCAGGCTGGCCAGGCTGGCCCAGGAATGCAGGAGGATTTCCCTGACAGAGAGCAGCCTGCCTGCAGGGAGGGGCCTGGCAGGAGGGGCCCCCCTGACTGGCAACTGCTGACCCTGACCCAGGATGGAGAAAGGGAATGGAAGTGCTCCTTGGTCAGCAGGAGGGCAGAACCCTCTGCAGCCTGGGCCCCTTGCCCCCCAGATCTCTGCTGAGTCCCCAACCAGCCTCCCAGGGCCCCCAGGCTCAGGTGGCAACCCCCCCTCAGACACCCCTCCCTTGGCTCAGCTAACGATGGTTCAGGGATTAGAAGCCCAGTGGGCCCAAGTTCAAATCCTGCACACACACAGCCCCAGTGTCTTCATCTGGGGAAGAGGGAGAGAAAGGCCAGGAGAAGAGGAAGCTTGGAGACTAAGTCAGGTGGGTGCACTGTGTGTGCCCAGCAATGGTGGGAGGAGGCCCTGCCGGGTCACTGCCTCGGGGCCTCTCAGGCCTGTGCCCACGTCCCCCATCCTGCCTTCCCTACTTCAGGCCCCCCAGGTGAGACCTCTGGAAACTTCATACCTGCCCTGGGGACCCCACCATTGGGGAGGAGGGGGGGGTCCTGCTCTGCAACCCCAGGCCTGGCTCAGGGAGTGGGGTGCTCAGCTGGAGCTCCAGCCAGGGCAGTGGGGCCTCTAGCAGGGGGGGCGGCGACCAACTCCCTGTACCCCGGGACTCACCGGACCTCAGCGGCAGCAGCAGCAACAGGAACAGCACCATGGCCTGGGGCTGCCGCATGTTATTGAGCCTGGCTGGGAGTGCTGAGCCTGGGGATCAGCGGTGGTGGAAGCTCGTCGAGCACTAGCGAGGTGCAGGGCTCCATCAAGTGGGGTTTTATGCCAGAGGTGAGTGTCAGCCCAGCTATGCCACCCAACCTGTCAGCCCGGCCTGCCCAGATCTTCAGCAGGAAGGAGGCACCCCAGAACTCTGGCTCCTCTGTGACCTGGACCTGAACACCCTAAACCTCATGGGCCAGACACCTTACCTCAACACACTCCAGGTTGCTGGTGGCAGGGTGTGCCTGCTCCATTGGGGTGCTTGGGGGCTTGGTTCCCCCACCACGAGCCAACCTCAGACACCCCCCAGCAGGCCCCAGACCCCCCTCACCTGACCACAGGCCCCACATGAGCTGACTGCAGCCCACCCATGAAGTCATCCGTATTTGATTCATTCATTTGTTTATTCAGTTTTTATTAAGCACCTACTCTGTGTTGTACTATGTATTATGTGTTCATCCAACGAAGAGAATTGGTCTGGGGTTTACACTCTGATGGGGAAAGTCAAGGTCGGGGGCTTGTGGAACAAAGAAGAGCAGGAAGTATGGGGACATGGTGTGTCGTGGGGGGGGTCCCCAACTGGCCCCAGCGCCCCCTACCGACACTCCTCCCAGGAAACCGGATTTCAGAAGCCCCCGCCCAAACGCGCATCCCAGGACCCGCGGGGCGTGGCTCGACCCCATCCCAGGGGCTGCGCCCTCCTCCCCCGGGCCGGGCGGGGGGCTTCCCGGCAGCCTCGGCCGGGTGGGGCGGAAGCTGGTTCTGGGAAGGCCGGGTCGGGATGACCGTCTCTGGGCGCGGCCGGCGGCTCGGGACGTGAGGCTGCCTCGGAAGCGGCTCTGGGAGGAAGCTATTTGGGGCACGGAGCTGACGTCAGAGCCAGAGTCGGGCCCGGCGGTCACTCCCCGCCCCCTGCCTCGGTTTCCCCGCCGGCGCGGTGGGTCTGCCGCGGGGCCGGGCTCGGGGCGGCTCAGTGCTGCCCTCTGGTGGCCGCCGGGCGCAGCGCCTCGCTGTCGCTTTCTTTCCTGGGCCCCTCCAGCTGCGGGGCCCTCCCCACTCCGGGGGAGCGTCTCACTTCACTTTTCTGCGACGGGGAGGGGGCGTCACCCTCAAGTCAGAACCCTCCTAGGTGCCGGCCCGCCGCCTCCACAGCCCCCCCGCCCCCCGACCCCCCGCGTCCCTGGAGCTCCCGGGGGGGTGTCCGAGGTGGGCTGGGCTGCCCCAGGGGGCTTCACGCACCTGGAAGAGGAAGGACTGCAGGTTCATGTGTTCATTCATTCATTCACTCAACAAGGGAATCCTCTGAGCACATTTGGTGCCCAACACTGGTCCAGGTACCAGGAATACAGAGGAGAACAAAGCAGACGATGGAGAGTCATTTAAAGGGACAAAAGGTCTAATTGCAAACTGTAGAAAGTGTTTCTCAAGCACCTGATAATCAATTCACCCGACCTAAGAGGCAGTTTCAGACACTTGGAGGCTGAGTACTTTCTCAGTCCTCTAGGGTGACTCTGCGTTGAAGTCAATCAAGTAATAAAAATCAAGGGAGGATGCCAGGGAAAGCTGGACTCCTGAGGCGCAAGGTACAGTCACTGCAGTGATTAGAGACAGCAGCACCGGCTGCACCTGACACCTGGAGCCTGCTTGGGTCATGGCTGGGAACAGGGCTGGGAGTGCAGGGTGAGCTGGGAGCTGTTCCCTTCCTCACACCCACCACCTGCCACACAAACGAAGAGGGGATTGGAATCCAGAGGTTTCTTGTGTTTTAAAAAAAATCAACAATAGAATTGGACGTTTATCAGCTCTCTGGAAGGGGGGAGAGTTTTCTAAGATCAGAAGTCATAGTAGACATGATAAAAGAAAAGAGCTGTGGTCCACACATTAAAAAATAAAAGCAGCACTGGTTACAAAATAAAAAGGCAAACAATAGGAGACATAATTGCGAGAAATATGGCAAAGGACTGACACTGTGATTATCTACAGAACTCAACAAATTGATCAGAAAACACCGAGACCCTGAAGATGAAATGAGTGAAAGATAAACACATACGTCTCCAAAGAGGAAACTAATTTGGCTAATAGACTTGCTGAGAAATGTTCAGCCTCAGTAATTAAATCAATGCAAATCAAAGCCACAGCAAGGAGTGAGCAGGGCACTGGAGGAATTGCTGTTTGTCAAGGCTGCGGGGACATGGGCCAACAGGTGGGCTTGGAACTGGCCCTGCAGGGGGGCATGTGCCAGAAGGGGGGCATGGAACTGGCCCTTTTGTAGCCCTCTTGTCAGTCTGTGGCTTCAGCTTTTTGAATACTTATCTCCTTTGACTCATTGACTTCACTGCTGGAAGTCTATCCAATCCTAAATACAGAAAAAGAATTTGACCAAAGGTGTCAGTGACCAGGTTACTTATATTTGCAAACCCAAACCCCCCCCCCAAGCAAATAAACAAAAACTAGTAGGGTGATGGAAAATAAAAATCTTCCAAATAGAATTCATAAAAATGACATTTTCATGCAGATCAAGTAAATATGGAAAATTCTTGATATATAAGGAGAGAGAGAAAAAGGGGGCATAGAGACTGTAGAATGCTGGCTGGTTAGCTCACTTGGTTAGAGCACAGTGTTGTAACACCAAGGTCAAAGGTTTGCATCCACGTACCAGCCAGCCAACTTGCAGAAAGTATAATAACTATGAACAAATTTTAAATTTCAAAACAACAGCAACAACAGCACCCAAAAGAAAAGGCTACAGAGTGTTCATCAGTGACCAGTGGGAGTGGTTCTGTGGTCATGTGAATTTTTTTTTTCTAAAAGATGACCGGTAAGGGGATCTAAACCCTTGACTTGGTGTTGTCAGCACCACGCTCTCCCAAGTGAGCTAACCAGCCATCCGTATAAAGGATCTGAACCCGTGACCTTGGTGTTATCAGCACCACACTCTCCCAAGTGAGCTATGAGCCGGCCCTCATGTGAATTTCTTTTGAAAGCATGTGACAGGAAGCCAACTTAGACTCATGGAACCCAGTGGGTGTTCATGGCCATGGTGGTGGTGGGGGCTCCTGGGGCTGTCCTGCAGTACTCCAGTTGAAGCAAGAGCTGCAGGATCCAGGGTGGTGCAGACAATCTCCCTCCTCACCTCCAGGACCCTCTGCCTCTCTCTAGTGGTGACTGCACTCTCCAGTCTCTGAGATGACTCCTTGAGCTGGAAACGTGGCTGCCTGCTGGAGTCTCTTCCTCAAGGAATTCAAACTAAAGGGACTGGAGCTCCTCTGCTGCCCTATTCAGTGTGGACAATCCCAGATGAGGGCATTAGCTGACCCTGCTGGATTCCTTGCCCTATGACTGGCCCAGGCTGGTCACATGGTCACCCACATGGCCAAAGGACAGACTTTGTTAACAGAAAGGAGGAGAGAAGGATGATGGTTAGGAAGAAGTAATAGCCACCACACTCTCAGTCAAGTGTGAGAGTGGAATAAAGATATTTCCATGCATGAAATTTCTCAAAAATTTACACCCTTCCTTCCCTGCATTATTCTTGGGAAGCCACTGGAGGAAAGATGTTCTTCAACTAAAGGAGCAAACCAAGAAAGTAGATGTGGGCTGGAGAAAACAGAGACTGAACACAAAAGAGAAGTGAAGGAAGTCTTTGGGATGATGGTGAAGGGAGATTCCAGAATGGCAACCATGCCCAGGTCTAGAGGGAAATCAGTCCTCCTTGGAACACTGACTCAGGAGACAGGAATGCTGAGACTGTTGTCACCATGCCCTCTGCCATTGTGCTATCTTTTTAACTTAATGAAACTGCTGAAGGATATGTTCCACCAAAACAAGATGTGAACTGAGAAAAAGGAAGACAAGAGATCCAGGTCATGGGAAATCCAAACCGGGAGAAAGGCAAGTTCAATCCCAAGGATGACAGCTAAAGGGATGTTTGAGGATGAAAGTTGTGCCTAAGCCACAGAGAAGGAAAGCAGGGATCTCAAGGAGAGATGCAGCAAGGAACAACAACAAAAGGACCTGATATATTCCCTAATGGGACTGACCATGTAGACAGTTGTTGCTTTGCCTCCCACAGATTTGTCATCCCTTTTCCCCTGGGTGATGAAGCTTCCAAAGATTACTCAAAGCCCATGTCTTCTGCGCAGTGAGAATCCCTGAAAAGAGGTTAATCTCCCAGAACCCTCAAGAGAGAGGCATTCCTTCCATTTGGGAAATTAACCATGAGTTGGGTTTCTCTTCTCACATTTATTCTCCAGACCAGGAAGTTACAGGAAGAGAACATAGGTCGGGTTTTTTTCTAAGTACAGTTTAACAAGTTTAACAATAGGAGCTGGTAACATTCAGTAAGACAAGCAAGGTGACATTCTATAATGCAATTAAGTTGATCCACTAACAAAAGCTTGATTTTAGCAAACATTCTCTTCTTACAGCAATTTCCCAGTATCTTTACATATCAATCAGCAACCTGTCTGTCTTTGAGCCAGCAACCTTGCTGTGTTACAATTCTTTATCTTACAACAGACTATAGCCTGGGGAAAATTTTCTGTCCTTTGCAAGGTCAATATTTGAAACTGCAAGGCTTTGGAAAACCAGGCTCTGTGAAGTACATTTGCTTTATGCATACTATACAAACAGTTGTACTAAAGGCTGATAGAAAAGTGTTGGTAGATACAAATCAAATGAACAACAACAACAACAAAAAGGCAATTAATAACTTCAGGGGAAAAATTAAGAAAGTAAACAACCATAGTACACTACAAGGCTTGGCCAGTACCTCCAAAGTATCATCCTGTATGGCATTAGCCAGACTTAAGGTCCAGAATCTTGTAACTAAATCAGATACAGGTGCAGATGAGGCTTTTTGGGTGTGATTCTTCTCAATATGAAGAACGGTGAACTGAAGAGTTTACCTTGCCCACCCAAGGTACAATGGTGAAAAAGGACAGGATAACCACAGTAGATATCCCCATACATAGCAACCACTGGTCCATAGCAATTTTGAAATCCAAGTAAGCATGGGTGGCTAATTCCTCCTATTCTAGGAGCAGGGACTCTTTGTTGTTTAGACTCCATGGGAGTTGTTCTTCATGACTCTTGGCTCCATCCTCTAGGCTCTTGGCTTTGGCCTCTGAATCACCCATCCTTTTCTATAAGAAATGGCCCATGTCTAGCTGAATATCTTTCTCAGCCTGCTTCCTGCTTGTTGAAGGCTGGGGATCTGAAGGACTGTCCCTTTCAGTTCAAGCTTGTGCAACTCCTTTAAAAATTTTGTGAGCTCCCTGTCAATCAAGTTATAATCCATTTCATTACACAAAAGCCATATTCAAAAATCTCTTGGAGAGAGTCAGAGTACAATGGAAAAACATCCTTAAGAAGACTTAAAGCCTCTTTTTCTTTCTTTCTTTCTTTCTTTTTTTTTTGGCTGCTTGCCAGTGTAGGGATCTGAACCCTTGACATTGGTGTTACCAGCACCATGCTCTCCCATGTGAGCTAACCAGCCAGTCCAAGACCTAGAAGTCTGTGATCTGAGTGAGAAGATCTATGAGGTTCAGTCTTAAATCCTTCTGAGGTCTTGACAAATGTTCCTGAAGCTGCACCCTTGAAATCTTGACCCTGCAATCATGTTTTACTGGCAACACACTGAGTCTGAACTTTGAGACATTTCTTACTTTGAGACTGTTTCTTACTATGAGAGTTTTTCTGGGAGATACTTTAATGAGAAAGAGTTTTATTTTTGAATCCAGCAGGTCCTGAGTTCCTTTAAATTCTGCTTGGAAACCAAACAGTTTCTTCTTTAATTATTTTTATAGTTACACCTTGTCATAATGCAGCTAAAATAAATCAGTTGGCATTTCATATTCTGTCTGGAAATCTCATTAGCCCAAACCACAAGTCCTGAGGTGCATTTTCTACTTTCCACATTACTGCAGGTAAGAGTGTTGCCAAACTTCCCACCAGATCAGCACAGCCCACCTTTCCTACTGTGCTTCTAGCTTCTCTGACAGTCTTCTCAAGGCCCCTCCAGCTTCTGCCCACCAAACAGTCCCAAAGCCAATACCAACCTGTTCAAAGTTTACATCCCACGTCCAGCAACCAGTTTCTGTTTCAGTTACCCACTGCTGTGTAACCAACCACTCTAAAATTTAGTGGGTTAAAATGAGAATCAGGATGATTTTTCTGCTCCATGTGGTATTGGCTGGGACTTTAGTTTTCCGGGTTTTTTTTTTTCAGGCCAGAATGTCCAAGAAAGCCCACTCGCATGTCTAAGCAGCTGGGTTGCTGGGATGGCTGGGCCTTTTTCTCTCTATGGAATCCATGGGCTCTTCAGTAGGGTAGCTGGATATTAGTTTTCTATTGCTGCCATAACAGATTGTCACAAACTTTGGTGGCTTACAATACAAATTTATTGTATTATAATCTGAAGGCCAGAAGTCCAGTATGGTTTCACTGGACTAAAATCAAGGTGTTGACTGTGTTCCTTTCTTCAGGCTCCAGGGGAGAGTGTGTTTCCTGATCATTTGGGCTGTTGGATGAACTTAGTTCCTTGTGGTTGTAGAACTGAGGTCCTAGTTTTCTTTCTGGCTGTAAGCTAAGGGCTGATCCCAGACTCCAGAGGCCATTGTGTTCCTTGGCTTGTGGTCCCTTCCGTCACCTTCAGAGCCAGCAGTGGTGGGTTGAGATGCCCTCACATTGCATCTCTCTGACCCCTCTTCTGTCATCAAAATTCTCTAACCAAGACTGGGAAAGTTTCATGTGATTATATTGGGCCCACTCAGATAATCTGGAATAATCTTTCCATCCCAAGGTCCTTCACTTAATCACACCCGCAAAGTCCCCTTTTGCCATGTAAGGTAACATATTTGCTGGTTCTGGGGATTAGGATATGGACATCTTTGTGGGGCCATTATTCTGCCTGCCACATTGGGCTCCTTACATGGCCACTCAGCGCTGCTAAGAGTGTGAAAGTGGGAGCTGCCAGACCTTCTTAAGGCTTAGGCCTGAAACTGGAACAGTATCACTCCTGCTGCATTTTACTGGTTAAAATAAGTCATGTGGTCACCCCACATTAAATTTAGAATGGGCTACATTAGGAGAGGTCATCTGGTGTTCCTCTTTGGAGATGAGCTGCTGTACCTTGCAATGCTGTCACCCCAGATATGACCACTATTAACTGTGGTTTGTCCTTCCAGAACTCTGTGCATATATAAACTTCTTCTTTCCTTTCTCTCTTTCCCTTCCTTCATTCCATAAAAATGGAAATATGAATATATACCTATTTCTCTAGCTTGCTTTGTTACCTAAATATTATGGACTTCTTTCCATGTCAGTACACATAACTCTGCCGTATTTATATCTAGTGGCAGGTGACAATTGCATTGTGCCTTGATTTACCTACCAATTCCTTATTGGTGGATATTATGATTGTTTCCAGTCCTTTGCTATTATAAACCTTGCTATGGAGAATAATCTTGAACATATAACATTGTGCATGTGTATGATTACTTCTGAACAATGAATTTCTAGTACTGGAAATTGTTGGACCAAAGGGTATATATTTTAAACTATTGCCCTAAAAAAAGAGGGCTGTGCCAATTTATGATTCTTCAGCATGTAAGAGTGCCTGTTTCCTCACACTCTGGCCAGCAATAGATGTTATTATTCTTTTCAACCTTTACCAATGTGATGGGTCAAAGTTTATCTCGTGTTCTAATTTATGAATTGCTTTTACATTTTCTTTTGTTAATGTATTAGTCGGTTTTGCTGCTGCTGCTGCTGCAAAAAAAAAAAAAAAAACAAAAAAAAACAAAAAAAAACAAACCAGTCCTGAAACCTCAGTTCTTTACAACAAACATTTATTTTTCTCTCAGTTACATGTCAGTGCCTATGGGTTTGTGGGGGCTCTGGTCCACATGCCTTCTTATTCTGGCTCCAGGGAGGAGCAGATCTGATCTGGCACCTCTATTCTCATGGCAGAGTGAAAGTTGAGAGGAAGAGTAACTGCTTTTAAAGCTTCTGATCAGATGTGATAGATCACATTCCCTCATGTTTCATTGACAAAAGGAACTTCAACTCACACAGCAGAGGCCAGGGGTGTGGAATCCCTATTGAAGGAAGGGAGCAAATATTTTGGAGTATTCAATCAATTTACCACAGCCATCAAAAATCAACTCTAGTTAGGTCTACTTTACATCCAATAGAACGTACCCAATTTAAGGGTCCCATCCACTGAGTTTTGACAGATATATCCACCTGTGTAATCACTGCCTCCAATCAAGATACAGAACATTTTTACCATTCCAGAAATTTCCTTCATGCCTCTTTGTAGTCAACCCACCACCTCTGCCCTCAGCTCCAGGCAAGCACTGGTCTGATTTCTGTCACTACAGAATGATTTTGCCTGTTCTAGAACTTCATTTAAATTCAATTTAAATCCTGTGATGATCCAGGTAAGGACTTTAAAGCAGTTGTGTATAATTTTTACTTATTTATCTATTGCTGCATAACAAATGACCACAAACTTGGCAGCTTAGAACAACATACATTTATTATCTTACAAGCTCTGTAGATTAGGAAGCTGGTCATGACTTAGATGGGTACTTTGCTTAGAGTCTCATAAAGCTGTAAACAAGATATCTGTCAGGCTGAATTCTCAACTAGAGGCTTGAAGGGAAAGAGTCTACTTCCGAGCCCGCTCATGTTGTTGGCAGAATTCATTTCCTTGTGTTTGTAGGATTGGAGATTTCAGGTTCTTGCTGGTTGTCTATTGAAGGCTGCTCTCAGCCCTTTGCCATGTGGGACTCTGAAGTAGATTGAATTATGTCCCCCCAAAACTCATTGAAGCTTGAATTATGTCCCAAGCTTTATGTATTTATGTATTAGCCCCCACTGTGACTGTTAAGAAGGTGAGAAATCTTATTATGGTAATCAGAAGGTGGAGCCTTGAAGAGGTGATTGGATTGTAGGACCCTGCAGTAGTGAATGGATTAAAAATGGTGGTCAGGGGCATGGTTCTGAGGGCTTTAAAAGAAGAGGAGAGTCTGTCTTTTTCTCTCTGCTCTCTCTGCTTCCACCATCTTGCAGTGTGAGACCCCCGGGTCACTGTCACCACCACCAGATGAACTTTGGCCTTCCCAGCCTCAGAAACTATAAACAATAAATTTTGTTTTCTTTATAAATCACCCAGTTTCAGATATTTTGTTATAAGCAACATAAACGGACTAAATACAGACTCCCAACGCAGCTGATTGCTCCTTGAAAGTCAGCTAGGGAAAGAGTTTCTAGACCGAGTCTGCTAACAATATGGAGTCTTACATGATGTGATGTGATTACGGAAGTAACATCCTGTGATGGTACTTTGCCATTTTCTATGAGAAGCAAGTCACAGATCCTTCCCACACTCAAAAGGAGGGAATTACACAAGGTCACAAATACCAGGAGGTGGGGGTTATGGGGGGTACCTTAAGAGTCTGTCTGCCACAGATTTATAATTATTATAAATATACACAAGAATATAAAGAAAAATGTGCTTGTAATGAATGAAAATGCAGGAGATTTCATATGAGAAGCATCAACTATAAAAAAGACCCAAATGGAAATTCTAGAACTGAAAAACACAATGTCTGAAATAAAAATTAATTGGGTGGACTTAAAAGCAGATTAGAAATGACAGAGAAAGGAATCTGTGCATTTGAAGGTAGATCAATAGAAATATCTGCTTTGAATAACACAGAGATAAGACTGAGAAAAACCAACAGTCTCAGTGACCTGTGAGACAATATCTGAAGTTCTAACATACATGCAATTGGAGTCACAGAAGGAGAGTTGCACAGAAAAAATTTTAGGAAATAATGCCCCCAAATATCCCACATTTAGTAAAAGACCTAAATTTACAGATTCAACAAGCTCAGAGACATTAAAGCAAGATAAATACAAAGGAAAAGGCACCTGGGCACATTATAATCAAATTGCTGAAAACCAAAGGTAAAGAGAAAAATCTTGTAAGCAGTCAGAGAAAAATGGCACATTATAGACAGGTAAGCAACGTTTTGAATTATTTCTGATGTCTCATCAGAATGAATGGAAGCCAGAAGACAGTGGGACAACACCTTTAAAGGCTGAAACAACAACAACAACAACAACAACAACAACAATAATAATGATAATGATAATAATGCCACCAACTCATAATTCTATATGCAATGAAATATTCTTCAAGAATGGAGGAAGAAATAGACTATTTGAGATAAATGAAACTAAGAGAATGTATTGCCAGTAGGTCTGTACTACAGAGGAGCTGAAGAATGTTTTCAGGCTAAAGGGAAATGATTCCAGATGAAATCTCAGATATTCAGAAAGGAATGAATAGCACTGGAAATATTAACCTGGTTTAATAATTTTGGCTAAAAGGCAGTTATAGGCTTCTCCCTAATTTTACCACTTTGTGAAAAATAATGTTAGCGTGTCAATTTTATGCAAGTCTTGGGTTGTTTTTTTTAAATAAATTTTCTAACTTATTTAAATTTCCTCTACTGGTTTAGTTTATATCAAACTAAAATCGCTTTGTCTAAGATTGTCAAATTGTAATATTACGTGTTCAATTAAATTAACTTATAATAGTCAATATCCTCATTTTTTAAATGATTAAGTTCTATAATGCTGCAAATCATAAGGATTTAAATGGGTCAGATTAAATTGCAATTTTCAGTTCCTCAATTAACTTTAAGACCTTAGACTAACCTTTACATTATGTAATGAATGAATAGTCTTCATATATCCAGACAGTTTTCTTCCTTAAATAGATATTATAGCAATCTGTGACTCTGGACATTTCTAACTAGGCTAAACTCTTCTTGTTGTTTTTGTATAAAACAGGAAGTTACATTTTACAGGTACTAACTCAAATTTGGAAACTCCATCATGAGCCCATTGCTTACCTTAAAATTTCTCTCAACCCATGGCTAAGGCTACACTACCTTCACCATGTTTACTTTTTGTGCAGCCCAGAGATGCTCCGCCTCTATGGCTGGACACAGCACTGCCTCTAGAGTTGGCTCGTTATCTGCTCAAATCAACCCCAAACCAGCTACCCTACCCCACCTTCCTAATAAAGATGATGATCAGGACTCTCTATTAGATGTTCAAATTCTTTTTTTTTTTTTTTTTTGGTGGCTGGAAGGTATGGGGATCCAAACCCTTAACCTCATTATAAGTTGGGCTTTAACCAACTGAGTTAACTGGCTAGCCCTAGATTTTCAAATTCTAAAGTTGACTTTTTCTAATTTGAATACTATTCATCTCTAATGAATATTATGATATTATTTGGGTATTGGCATACATACATATTTATTTATTTATTTATTTTTAAATTTTATCATTACATGATGTAAACATTTTTTGTGGCCCTTACCAACTTCTCCCTCATCATCCCGTCCTTCCCCTCCCCCTTTCTCATCTCTGGTGGTTTTGGTTCCATTCTCTCCTTTTAAATGTTCGAGGAATTATGGTGATTGTTGTATCTTTCTTTCATTCTTTTTTTTTTTTTCAGCTTCCACTTATGAGGACACGCAGTATTTCTCTTTCTGTACCTGGCTTATTTCACTTAACATAATTTTTTCTAAGTTCATCTATGTTGCTGTGAATGGCAGAACTGCATTCTTTTTATGGCTGAGTAGTATTCCATTGTGTATGTACCACATTTTCCTCATCCAGTCATCCGTTGATGAACATTTAGGTTGGTTCCAACTCTTGGCTACTATAGAGCTGTGATAAACACGGGAGTGCAGGCATCTCTTCGACATGATGCTTTCCATTCCTGTGGGTATATACCCAGCAGTGGGATTGCTGGATCATATGGAAGTTCTATCTGTAGTTGTTTAAGGAACCTCCACACTGTTTTCCATAATTGCTATACTAATTTACAGTCCTACCAACAATGTAAGAGTTCTCCTTTTTCTACACCCTCATCAGCATTTGTTATTCTCTGTCTTTTTGATACTGGTCAGTCTAATTGGGATGAGATGATCTCTCAATGTGGTTTTGATTTGTATTTCCCTGATGCTTAGTGGTGTTGAGCATTTTTTCATGTATATGTTGGCCATTTGTATGTTTTCCTTTGAGAAATGCCTATTCAGCTCACTTGTCCATTTTTTAATAGGGTTACTTGTGTCTTTTTTTTTTTTTTCTGTTAAGTTTGAGTTCCTTGTATATTCTGGATATTAATCCCTTGTCAGATGCATAGTTTGCAAATATTTTCTCCCACTCTGTAGGTTGTCTTTTCACTTTGTTAACTATTTCTTTTGCTGTGCAGAAGCTTTTTAGTTTGATATAATCCCATTTGTCTATTTTTTGGCATACATATTTAGAATAGTCAAGATATACTTTGTATTGACATTCTGTCACTTCTAAGTATTTACTTATAAAAGATTCTGTTACCAGAGACTCGTTCTACTCAGTTGTGACACAGACTAGAGATTTGAGAGTTGACATCTAATCAATATGCTTTCAGGGTTCTCAAGATTTTAACATAATAAAGACTTTCTTATCTTCTTCAAGTACCCCTATCAAAATTTTTGCTTTCTTTTTTTATTGTGATAAAACATATGTAACATAAACTTTACCATTGTCACCATTTGTAAGGGCACAGTTCAGTGACACTAAATACATTCACATTGTTGTGCAGCCGTCACCACAGTCCCTCTCTGGAACTTTCTCATCATTCCATCCTGGAACCGTTAAATAACAACTCCCCATTTCCCCTGCCCCCGGCCCCTGGTAGCCACCATTCTACTTTCTATTTCTATGTGTTTGGCTGCTCAAGGTACCTCTTGCAAGTAGAATCATACAGTATTTGCTCTTTTGTGTCGGGCTTATTTCACTTAGCATAATGTCCTCAAAGATCATCCATGTTGTAGCATGTATTAGAATTTCATTCTTTTTAATGGTTGAATAAATATTCCGTTGTGTGGATAGACCACCTTTTGTTTATCCATTCATTCACTGATGGATACATGGGTTGTTTCCACATTTGGGCTATTGTGAATAATGCTGCCATGAACATGGGTGTGCAGATAGCTCATTGAGACCCTGCTTTCGGTTCTTTTGTGAATAGACCTAGAAGTGGAATTCCCTATCAAATGATAATTCTACATTTAATTTTTTGAGGAACAGCCAAAATTTATCCCAATAAAATTTTATTTATTTATTTACTTTGCAGCTGGTTGGTGAGGGGATCCGAACCCCTGACATTGGCGTTATAGCACTGTGCTCTAAGCAACTGATTTAACTGGCCAGCCCTCCCAATTAAATTTTAAAAAGAAAATTTATGACTATTTATTGGAGACAATCCAACATCTGAAAATAATAACTATTAATATTAAAGCTCATTCTGAAATAAATGCCCTTTTTGATTGTTATGCAAGCAGTCAAGAAAGTCTTAATGATTTGGCTACTATTGACACTGCAAAGATAGTTATTTAATCTAGTTTCTGATGGAAAAAATAATCTCATTCAAATAAAACAAACTTCCTCCGCAAATGAACAGACACAACTGTCTCACACCACACGGTGTTGCTGCAAACCCTCTCCAGATGAGAAAACTTATTCAAAACAAGCAAACAAATGATAACCCCAAAATGGCCATGGAACAGGGGCTCAAACGTCACAGAAACATTGATAGAAAAAATCTTACCAAAGAGATACAACGGATAGGCTAACCTCATCTTATCTGAAATGATCATCTCCCCCCAAAAGTGAAAAAGGAAATCAGGACCTCAACTCTCACTTCAAGAACCATTTAAATATTCATAAATGAATTTTATTTAATCGCTTCAGGAATTTATGTTTTAAGAATAGTTTATAAACTTTACGGTGGAATTAAAACTGTGCCTTGACAAAAAAAGTTCTAACTGTATAAGAATACGTAAGATCATTTTACAGGTAAAATACTTGTTCGGGTTGAATCGTGTTCTGCCCCAAAATCATATATTGAAGCCCCGATTCCTAATACCTCAGAGTGGAATCTTATGTGGAACTCGGAATGTTGCAGATGTAATTAGTTAATCTGAGCTCATTAGGTTAGGCCCTTGTCCAATATTACTAGTGTCCTTATAAAAATGGGAAATTTGGACTCAGACACACACAGGGAGAATGCCATGTGAAGGCGGAGGCAGAGATCAGAGTGATGCCCCGGGACACCAAGGATCGCCGGCAACACCAGGATATGGGAGAGAGGCAGGGGAAGGATCCTGTCTCACTGCTCTGAGAAGGGACTGACCCTGCCAGCACCTTGATCTCAGACTTCCAGGCTGCACAACTGTGAGACAATATGTTTGTGTTGTTTAAACTGCTCGGTTTGTGGTACTTTGTTATGGCAGCTCTAGAAAACTAATATAATACTTTAAAAAATAACTTTACAAAAGTTCTCTCATTAAATCAAAAACTTTTTATTCACATTACCCCCAAAACTCAGAGAAAATAGAACAAACTAATGACATTTTAAACTCAAAATTGTCCAATGCTCCCCCAAATATTTGCTGTTCCTTGGCCTGTCTTTAGTCTGACTATAAATCTACCTTCAAGACCCTCATTGACTCCCATTGCGTGAAAGTTACTGAAGGATCCGTGAGACACGTGTTCTGCTGTGACAATTTCCACCTTGACACGTTCTAACCCCAGATACATAATATTATGAACTGACGTATAACCAGTAACTGTGAGCCTCATTTCCAAAATGAATATCAAAAGATACACCTCCACTTAAAATACAGCTAGGAGATCAAATATAAATGACATATCAATTAAGGCTGGCTTTCAAACCATGCTAATGAGAACCATTTCAGGTTTTCTTGTCCACAAGAATTTTTTTTTTTTTTTTTTTGGTGGCTTACCAGTTGACTCCTACTTTAAATGCATTCTGTGACCTGGACATCCAATCTGATTGGAGATTTGACCCAGAGGCTTGCAAAAGTCCTTGAGGGGCTGATGAACTGAGAGAGTTGACAGCTTCCTTCCAAAATTCTGTGGATCAAGATGATGATGACATTTTCCTGAGATCCATGATTGGGAAGATGGACTTACATTGTTTTTTTCACTTTCTCCTCCTGTTAATCCTCTTTTCATGTTCATCCTTTCTGTCTTTTACTCCATTTTCAGTTTCCACTTTTCGCATTTGTTATCAGGGCATCCCATGTATTCCCGCCCCCGCCCCTCCCCTCAGTAGCTGACATCTTATTAGGAGACCGACATGTTAACCTGTCCACACTCTGGATTTCACTGATTTGAATAAGAATTTCCAGCCTGGCTAAAAATTCTTTAAACACTATGTCTCTGTAATTTATCTCTGACTCTGACTCAAATAAAAGATAAAACAGTCAGTTAATCAATTTTAAAAATCCACTTGATAAATTAAAGTTGACCAGACACTTATTCTCCTAAATAAGGCCTAGGCTCACTAGAAAAAACTGGACACAAGGTATGTTCTGCCTGTTTCTCACAATACCTGTGATTGTTCTCAGACTGTTATACCCTTTTCCATGTGTGGCCTCTGCTCCAGCACACACGCTCAGGTTTTTCTCAGATGCTAGAAACTGAAATTGTTTTCTTTGATATCCTTAGGAGATCTACTCGGGAACAGAATGGCCAGACCTTCCTGTCTGCTGATTAATTTTCCCCACAGAGTGTGCAGTATAGATCCTTCTTTGCCAGACTATCTACAGTCTGTTTTTCTCCTTCTCTCTTATAAATTCTAGTTTTTTGTTCATTGACCCAGTTTTCCAAGCAACTCCCTCACATGTGAGTAAACCTTTCTTATGCAAAATAACAAAACAGCTCTCAAAACACTAAATGTTTCTGAGCTTTCTTTTAATTTAATTAATTAATTTCTTCTTCTTATTTTAAATTAATATTATTTTTTCAATTTCTATGATATTGTTGTAGAGCAGTTGGGAGGGAGAGGGAGAGGGGAAAGGGGAAGGAAAAGGGATGGAAGAGGAGGAAGGAGGAGGGGCAGCATTGAGGCCTGTGCACCCCCCACATTCCCACAGGGGAGACCAGGGGGCTTCCTTCCACCAGTGTCTTGGTCATTGCCAGGCTGGATGCAGATGTCAAAGGGTTGTGGCAAAAACCCTCACGTCCACATCACCCCAGGTCGGGAACCAGGGGCCCTTCTTGCTGCGGCTCAGTGGTCATAGCTGGGCTGGTTGCGCATGTCTGGGGGTGTGGCCAAGGCCCTCAGTCCCCCACCGCCTTGGCTTGGGAGAGCCCAGGGCACTTCCTGCAGTGGCTTGGTGGTCGTTGCTGGGGTGGTTGTGTGTGTCGAGGGGGGGTGACCTTGGCCCCCACCCTCAGAACTGGTTACAGGTGTCAGGGGGCATGACTGAGGCTCTGGCCCTCCCCACTTTCTGGCTTGGTAGCCCAGGGGACTTCTGGTCCTTCTAGGTGTCATAGGTGTTCTTTGGTGAAATGAGACCTTTGCTAGATAATGTCAAATTTTGTCTCTGATCTGTGGGTATTTTGTCTTTTCTCTCAGTTATGTGTTCGATTATTTGCTGTTTCCACTGCTTAAACTCTGTGCTGGAACTAATTTATTGTCCTTTGCTTACTTCTAAAATGGGGGAACTTCTTGTGGGGACCAGCACTTGAGCTCTGTGGTTGAGCTAAATTGCTACTTTGCTGCTGATTCCCTAGGGAAGGCTTTTTGTGCAGCTCAGGGTTTAATGGTTGATTTTATAGGTACTTCTGGCTCTAGTGAGATCTGGTGCACCTGGGTTGTGTAGAAACTCTGGTCTGTGCTTGAGTCTTTTCACCAATCTGCACCCCCTGCAGTTCCATATTCCTGACCAGTCTCCTCTGAGTGCTCCTACACTGATTGGGGGGCAGATCAGCTGTACTTGCTGTGCCCGAGTGTTTCCTCAGTGGGCCCATCTCCCCCACCACCCATGCTCCAAACACTTCCCATGGTATGAGCCATGTGCCAGTCCCTTGTGATGACTCACCGGCCTCTGAGTGGCTCCTCTTTTTCAGTTGTTCTGGCTCTTCACTCCTATATGGGTCCACAGGAACCCTATTAGTGGTCTTGCTGGTGTGGGGCCACCCAGACCCTCTTCTCCCCTGCCACCTCCAAGCAACTCCATCTGAAGGGCACAGCTGCGGCTTTTGCCAGCTCTTGCTCCATGTGCTCAGCAGCTCCAGCCTGGCAAGTGGCCAGGATTTGAAACAGAACAGTTTTTTCTCTCTCATCATGGCTTCTCCCACCTTCATGCACTCCATAGGTCTCTCCTCCTCTTCCCCTGAGTTCTAGCAGCCCCAGGTTGGCTGTCATTGCTTTCTATAGTCGTAAATTGGTTGATTTGTAGAGGAGTGATGCTGGGGACCATCTATTCTGCCACCTTGACCAGAAGCCTGTTTCTGAGCTTTCTGTGTCAAGTGCTTGGCCTGCATATCTGTCACTAGTATTACCCCAGTTGATGATGAACTAGGTTTTCGTCTCTTGCTCCAAGAACGTTAAGATTTCTTTATTCAATGCATTTTTCCATTTTTCTGTTACCAGAACCAGACTATCTGTGGTGGATTGAATTATGTTCCCCCCAAGCTCATTGAAGCTTGAATTGTGTTCCCCAAGTTTTATGTATAGAAACTTGGCTCCCACTGTGACTGTTAAGAGGGTGGGAAATCCTATTATGGTAGTTGAAAGGTGGAGCCTTGAAGAGGTGATTAGATTGTAGGACCATGCAGTAGTGAATGGATTAAAAATGGTGGTCAGGGCTGTGGTTCTGAGGGCTTTAAAAGGAGAATGAATGAGGATGTTACTCTCTCTCTGCTCTCTGTGCTTCCACCATCTTGCAATGTGAGACCCCTGGGTCACTGTTGCCACCACCAGATGGACTTTGGACGTCCCAGCCTTAGAAACTGTAAGCAATGAATTTTGTTTTCTTTATAAATCACCCGGTTCTGTGTATTTTGTTATAAGCAACAGAAATGGGCTAATACACCGTCTTTTCAGTAGTCAAGGCTCTTTGGGAATTTGGGATGACTTAGGGAAGGTCAAAGACCAATTGTCCTGAGACAGAATCAATCCATGTGCTCAGGAGCCCCTCCGTAGAGGTTCTGTGATCTATCGACACGTGCAATGTGTTTGTGTCCAGTTCTCTCTACCCTTACGAAATGTTTTTATTATAGGGCTGTTAAATCACCCACTATGACTACATTGCTTGTCTATGTGTCCTTGTAATTGTGTACATTTTTCTTTATACTTTGAGGTCATGGTGTTATGTGCATACAAACTCATGGTTGTTGGATCCTCTCAGGGCATTGTTTTTTGTTTTTTATTACTGCGTAGCTTCCCTTATTATCATGAGTTGTTTTTTTCCCCCCTTAAGTTCTACTATGTTCAGTATAACATTGCTGTCCCAGCTTTCTTTTTCCATCCCTTTATTTTCAAACTTTGTAGGGCATTTTATTTCACTTGTGTTATTTGTAAGCTCCTTATAGCCGAATTTTAAAAACCTAATCTGATAGTTTATATCATTCAATAGGTAAGTTTAACCTGTTTACATTTTAAAATGTTTTTAAAAATTTATTATTAGCAGGACCAGCCCGTGGCTCACTTGGGAGAGCGTGGTGCTGACAACACCAAGTCAAGGGTTAAGATCCCCTTACTGGTCATCTAAAAATATTTTTTATTATTAATGTATTCATTCTTACAAATTGTGATATTTCTTCATGCCCTTTGCCTGACCTATCACTTCCCAACCCCACTCCCTCCCTCCCCCCATCTCTAGTATCCTTAGGTTTGTTCTCTGCTTCTGAAAGTTCAACGTATTGTTGTGGTCTTTTCTTTCTTTCCTTCATTCCTTCCTTCTACCCTCCTTCCCTCCCTCCTCCCTGTTTACATTTAATGAACCTCATTTCTCTATTGCAAATGGGCTCTCTCCAGGCTACCAGGAAATGGCCACTAGCAGGCCTATCTTCCCAGAAACATATATAGATATCTATATATATACACATACATACATGGGGTGTAGTTTTGTACCATGTTAGCTTGTTAAGCTGGAACAAGTTCCCTAGCATACCCTTCCACGTTAGGGTGGCTGGCCTGAAGAGAAATTTGTGCAAGATTAAGAAGTCTAAATGAAGCAGCTGCCATGAAGCTCAGAGGTTGGTGAGTCCCCACTTAGCTCGTGCAATTGGTGGCTGATCTGCTGGCCCAGTGTGGGCAGCAGCCAGGCCGAGTGCCTCCAGCTTCCACTAGCTCCTTTACCAGCTGCTCAGAGTCCTGAGCCAGGCACGTGTGTGCTTCGAGGCGAAAGGCACCAGCTCCGTCTGCAGGCTGCCCACGGCATTGAGGCTGGAGGTGGAGAGAGGCAGACGTGCTTCCAGTCTGTCCTTGCTCTCTGCTGATTCACACTTAATTTTTCCCTATCAGCCCTCCTGGCTACAACTGATTTCAGTTGATGTAGATACAGAAGTAAGTCTATGGGAGGCAGGTCACTTCCTGGCTCCCACAGTCATGTAAAATCTATCCCTGCACTTAATTCCTTATTCCAAATCACTCCGAGGGGTTCTGCTTCCCTGATCAAACCCAAACAGATATGCACAAATGAATTTTACCCTAACAGATATACATGGATGTTAGCTTCTGTCGATGTCATTTCAAATCAGTGGAGACTCAATAAGTATCCCTGAAAAAAATTGGCTAATATATTTGGAAAATAATATATATTTACCTCATATTATTCATAAAAATGTTTTTAAAACCCCAAACTATACACATATTGGAAAAATATAGAATATGTTTATAACCCTGGAATACAGAAACAAAATAATAAAGACTGAAAATTTTAAATGTATCAAAATTACAAGCTTTTCAAAGCCAGTTTTATTTTTCAGGTTTGACCTATAGATCATTTAAAAAAAAATCTTGGGGGATTGACTTTGGATCAAGCAACCAGCTATATGCTCAAATTGGGTAAAATTTCCCAAAGTATGTGAGTGTGTGTGTGTGTTTGTGTGTGTGACAGAGAGAGACAGAGAAACAGAGACTGAAAGACACAGAGAGACACACAGAGAGAATACATGTGTTTGAATGGAGCTTTGGGCATGAAGGGCATCATGGGCCAAGTACAGAGTCCAAAGCCTTTGGTCACAGTGGGATGTCAGGATTCCTTCCTGGCTAGATCACAGGGGGAAGTGAGAGATACAGCTGAAATGTAGGGTGGTGCTGGACACATGGAGCTGAAGGAGAATAAAGATCATCCCCTGTATCAGTCCATTTTCTGTTGCTTACAACAGAATACCTGGAATTGGGTAATTTATAAAGAAACAGAATTTATTTCTTACAGTTTCAGAGGCTGGGAAGTCCAAACTCCAGGGAACACACCTGGTGAGGGCCTTATTGGTGGTGCCTCTACAGCGATGCAAGGTGTCACATGGCAAGCAGATGAGCAAGAGAGAGCTGGCCTGCTCACTCGCTCTCTGTAAAGAAGCCATCAGAACCATGCCCATTACCACCCATTAAACCATCAACATACTACTCCACAAATGGATAGATCCATTCATTAGGGGACAGGCTTCACAGTCTAATCACCACCTTTCAAAGGCTGTAATAGGATTTCCCACCCTCAGCACTGTTACAGTGGGGATTACTACATGAACCTTTGGAGGACACAATCCAAACCGTAGCATCCCCCAACCCCTTCTTTCAAGGGCTGTCTTTGCTCTGCCATTCCCGCTCAGTCTCAGCAGTGAGAAACTCCAGCCCTTTCCAGCTCCAGCTCCCATCATCCTCCCATGGCCTTTCCAGGCCCTCTACAAACCCAGGCCTCTGTCTAGACGGTTCTTTCAGCCTGGGCTCTCCCGTGTTCCTTCTTTTTGACAGCTTCTCTCTGGCTGTCAGCCCTGCTTGTTATTGGCTGTGTCACAGCTTTCTTGCCTCCTCCAGGCAGAACGAATCTTACTTTGGCACTTTGACCTGCACCCTCCCACCCATGCATTTATCGCACACCTAATTGTTTACCATGTATTGCTCCAGAAGCCTGAACTCCCTGGGGCCACAGCTTGTGGCTTCCACTCATCTGTGCAGCACCATTCCTACCTGTACAAGTCCAACACACAGTAAACGCTGAAAAAAATCTTGTTCTCCCTGTTTCTGTTCGTTCTTCTCCTCAACCCATCCTGCACACTGATACCTGAGTCGTCTCATCCTAAAGCAAAGTTTGGGTTATATTACCCCCGACTCAAAATCCTTCCCTGGCTGAACTTCATCTTCGAAACTCTTTCAATTGTTGGCATTCCAGGCCTTGCATGCCGGCAATGAGTGCTGACAGGATGAGTAGAGAGAGAAAGGTCAGGTGAGAGTCATGGCCAGGGTGAAGGTTTAGAGAAGCTAATCTTAAGAAAATTGACAGAGCCCAGGTTAGCACATAATTTTCTCCCTCCCTCTCTTCCTCAAACACTCACTGAGCACCATGTATGACGCCCTGTGCTGGGCTCAGTAAAAAGGCCAGTTGTTGTGCTGGCCCAAGAAAGACAGGGGCCTTGTTCTGTCTCTCTGCGCTGGCGTCTTCCGACTCCAGTGGTTTTCTGGTGAACGTTTAACAACCGACTAGGGGTGGGGCGAGGGGGGGAGCCCTGATTCTAGAGTTTGCCAGTTTCTATGGTGTAAATATTCCCACCACGGATGGCCGAGTTCAAGCCACCACTGTGACATCATTTAACGTGGAGTTGAAAATGAATGGGCATGCCATAAAGATACAATAGATATAAATAACCTTAAGGACATAGATAATAGTAAAATGTAGCAAAATCATTAGTAAGTGATGAATTTTGAGTACGTTCTACTTTTGTTTTTAGTATCATTTACTTGTTGGCTTATATAATTCAATTTGTAATAATAACTTAAAAAAAAAAAATGGGGTTAACATCCCGCTTGCAAAATCCCTGAAAACTGGATCACCAGCTCTAGCTGCCACTGATGGGTTACTGGACGGTGCACGTTTTACTTCGGCCACCAGGGGGCGACAGACGCGGGCCGACGCGCAGCTGGGACCGAGGGTGGAGACCCCCGAGCTCAGCCGCCGGGCCTCTTCCCGGCCCCCCAGGACAATGTGGACGCTGTTCCTTCTGTGTCAGGCGTGTCCCGGCCCTAGGGCGGTGGCAGGGGTCTGGGGGTGCAGAGGAGCCGCTCTCTCCACTGACCCAGGCTCTCCGTCTGAAAAGCCCGCGACCTCTGTACGCAGTTCCCTGGTGTTCCCCGAGACCGCGGAGGCGCACCCGGGCGGCTGTCAGAGCCCCTACCCGGCAGCCTCTGCGGCCCAAAGTGCGCCCGGCCTGCTTTCCCGGCATCCTTCGCGCGGTGGCCATGCTTGCGCTGGCTAGGTATCCAGAGCAAGTCTAGGTTATTAATTGGCCGGAGTTAATTAATCACTGGGCAATTAGCTTATGTTTTCCCTGATCCTGAGCCCGGCTGGATTAGTGAGGAGGCACTAGGGACAAGAGCTTCCTCTTGAGTCACCCTGAGGCAGCAGCACCTGGGGAGATGCAGGGATGGAGGGAGCCAAGCCGGGTTTCCGGTGGGGTTGACCTTGGGGCAACGCCCGGCTTGGGCGGGAAAGCTTGGGGTTTGAATGAGGAAGTCTGGCTTCTCCCAGGTTTCCCGCCAACTCTTTGCACGACCTTGGGCAAGGTGCTTAACTGTGCTAGGCCTTGGTTTCTTCCGGATACAGAACTGCATCCCTTGAATCCACTCCCACTATCCCCGGGGTGATTTACTCTAGCGCCACATCCCACCGTGTTGGTCCTTCATGAAAATACCATCAAAAACAGCCAGCTGCTGATAAGACAAAGCTGAGTTTGTTGCTGGGGAGGGCAAAATTGAGGTGTTGAAGTTTTGGGACCTGTTTTAAGGTGGGTCCTTTGATGCAGGATTTAATTAAGGTTGGGTAAAGAACATGTTCCAATAGTTTAGGATTATTGGTTACAGCGAAGTGAGGATTTCAAAGACATTTTTGCAAGCCCTACTTCGCTGTAATACTGAAAGGCTTTGTTTGATGCTACAAGGCTTTTTGTTTGATGTTGAAATGGTGTGTGGTTTTTCTTTTCTTTTTTTTAAAGGTGAGCGATAAGGGGATCTTAACCCTTGACTTGGTGTTGTCAGCACCACGCTCACCCAGTGAGCTAACTGGCCGTCCCTATATGGGATCCGAACCCGCGGCCTTGGTGTTATCAGCATCACACTCTCCCAAGTGAGCTACGGGCCGGCCCAGGTGTGTGGTTTTTAGTGGATTTTCCTGAACTCAAGCAATTTTTGTCTTCCTGGACAGGTATTTCCTGGAATAGTAAAGTCACAATAATACAGTTATGTCATTTTGCTTCAGCAAGTGTGAGTTGAAGTTCTCTGTTATTTGCATCCAGAGGCATCATGTTATGGTTTCCTTGTGTGTAAAATGGTAATATTGCAGGGAGAAGGGGAGGAGCTGGGCATGCAGTGAGAAGACCAAAGTTTCAGCATGTTGTAGCCTTTCAGTATTACAGCAAAGTAGGGCTTCCAAAAATGTGTGAGTCCTAAAAAATTATTTTTACTCTCAAGCAGAAAAAGGGAGCTGCCAAATGGAAATGCATAGATGTTTATTAAGTGTCCTCCAAGCATAACTCTATCCACTAGTCAACTGCAACTCAAAGAATATAGGTATGGGCCCATTGCATTTACTCTGCAGAGGTAGGTGCATGTTCATATGTTTGATGCCATGTGGCAGGGGCTTCAAAGCTAAGAATGCTCCAGACTTATCAAGGTCTTAAAATGGCCTTGTGATGTGTGAGTCCTGGCCTTCCTATTTCCCAGCTACGTGAATCTCCCGTCTCTCAACTCATTTCCTCATATGTGCAGTGGGGAAAATGATGATTTGGGTAGAGTAAGGAAAGTGAAGTGAGACAGTGTGTTGAGTATAGTAGCCAGCAGTTACTGGAACTGAGGCCCAGGTGATTTAGGGACAGCTTCAGCCCTGCAAATGGTGGATCTGGGACAACAAATTGTGAGAGACCATAGGCCCATTGGAAGCAAATTTGGGAGGACTCAGAGTGTTTAACAGCTTGGGAGAAATCAGGAGAAGTGAGGATGACACTAACCACTGTCTCAGCCCAGGGGGTCTGGGACTTGTTCAGGTCAGTTCCTGCACTGACCTGAATATTTAACAACCAGTTCTTTATAGGCATTAACTCTTTAATTGCTAGATTTGGGGGGAAGTCTAATGGACTGGAGCAGATGGGCAGTAAAGAGCCCCCTGGGGCTTGGGGAAGTGGCTCTTTACCAACCCATAGTTGACATTCATTTTGTCCCTATGAAATCATACTGCCTGAAAATCTGCCTTGCTTAGGAGAGCGTGGGGTACAAGGAATGGGGGAAGTGGAGATTGGCAGTACAACCCTGTGTGAGGCAGGCATGGTGAGAGATAGATTCCGATTGGGTGAGGCCTTTCTGGGCACTCCTCGGCCCTGGCACCTGAAGGCTGGGGTCTACTGGGGAGTCTACCAATGGAACCTTGGCTCCCTCTGGGCACCTAAATGTTTTGAGCAACTCCCCCTTGTGGTCCTGTACCCCCTTTGCTGAGACAGTGGTTAATGTCATCCTAACTTTGCTTCGTTTTCAGGTCCTCCCATCGTTTGGACTTAGGGAATTTTTTCCCCTCTTTTCTCTTTCTAGCTGAGGCATTTCCTGTCTCCTCTAGGCCTCAAACAACTGCTCTCCTCTTTCACAATAGACTTGGAGATCAGATCATTAGCAACCAAAAAACTAGTTCTCCTCTCCTCAAGGGCAAGAAAGACTGACTCTTCAAACCCTGTCTGGATTTGAGGGGAAATATCTGCATTCTATTTTTCTATTGGAAAGAAAGGGAAGAAAAATAAATCACCATACAACTTTTCTAGAGTGTGGTTTAATAGTACATATTATCAAAAGCTGTAAATAAGTTTGTAACCTTTGACTTAGCAATTTTTCTTCTAGGAAAAAAATTTATTTAAAACATTATTTTTATATATTTTTTGCTGGCTGGTACAGGGATTGAACCCTGGATGTTAGTGTCAATAGCACCACACTCTAACCAACTGAGCTAACCAGCCAGCAGAATGTAACTTGAGGAAATAATTAGAGGTGCTTTCAAAGACTTATGAACAATGTTGTTTACTGGCACATTATATGCAACAGTAAAAGGATTGAATGTCCAGTATCAGAGGTCATAGGCTTAAGTAAATTATGGTACACTATACAATGGAACATTATATAAGCATTAATAATCATGTTATGAAAGAATAGTTACTGACGTAGGAAAATGCCAAACTATATTAAATTTAGAAGGCAGATTAAAATAGTGTATGATTCCAATAATATAAAAAGAAAAATATATAATCTGTAGCTTATTTCATTAATGAAAGAAAGTGAGCTGAGATGCCGGGTACTGTTCAAGCTTTATTAAAGAAAGAAATCTGCCAGGCTGTACTCAAAATGGAGGACAGCCTGGGGCTGCCCTGAAAATGGTGGACAGCACCTAACATAGGGTGGTGGGAGCTTATATTGGTATGTTGGCGCCAAAAGCTGGGTGATGTAATTCCAGGCTGGGGATTGAGTTAGGTCGTGGGAATGAAGAATTCTGCACATGTGGAAATGCTGAAAGTTTCATTTTCTCTGAAACCATGAGGCTTCTTGTAACAGAGAAGGGGAGACGGGAGGGGAGGAGGTGGGTGGTGTATTTTGTACTTGGGCTTGTCTAAGATGGCACTGGTTATGTTGCAGATCTATTATTCCTGCCTTTTAAGTATAGGAAAAAGGGCAGAAGTCTCATTCTTCTGAAGCTACTTCCTGCTGGAGATGGACAAAAATATGGAAAAAATAAAAGATTTATGTTGGTGGGTAAAACAATTAGGTGGCGGGGTACTGGTTTCATGTGGGGAGGCTGTATTCCTCTGGGGAAGGGTCGCTGATTCTGAGGGGCTGATATCCTCCTTGCAGGAACAGTTTGGTGACCTTTTGGTTGGTGAAAGCCTGTATACGTTCCTGCAAGAAATTAGAGAAACACCAAAAGAAACAGGGACCAAAAACTAGGATGAGACACAGTTAGGGGTCCTAGTAGGGGCATAAGCCAGGGTATGCAAGGGTTCAGTGAAATGGTTTGAGTTGTTTTGGAACACCCTGAGCTCATTTACATAATGACAGCATTCCTTCCCTGAGAAGAGGCAGGTGCCTTCCTTCTTGGCTGTAAGGAAGTAAAGGGCCCAACGGTTCTGTGAGGTGACTGTCCACCGTCATGAGTGAGGTGACCTGTCACAGGAGGGAGGAGATGCTATCTATGCTTAGTACTTTGAAAGTTTTTGATAGAATTGAGAGGCAGTAGCAAGGCCCGCTATGCCAGTTCCAGTTGCAGGAAGGATCTCTGCCACAATTAAAAGGTACAATTAGTGCCCTACAGGAGCAGGGGCACTTCCTGAGAGGCAGGCTGAAGTTAGTCCCAGTCCCGTCTCCATCTCTCCATCTGTTTGGAGGGTCATGTCAGGGACGAGTTAAAAGAATATGCAAAAAATCATGTTGGGGGGCAGGCAACAGGATAATGTAGTTTTACAAAGGAAATATTTTCTGGTTTTAGGGCATGGATGAGGAGGGGGTAAGTGAGTGGTAGCATTTAAGGCAGAGTGTGGGCAGGCCCCACACAATGCTGACAATTCCCACTGAGGTGAGATTAGAGGAAAGTGAAGAAACGTTTGTGGAAACATTGTGGGCTGCATCGACAGGGAGGGGGTTGACCACAAAAATTTTGTCACAAAGTGGGAGTCAGATGAGTCACTCGGGGACCAGTCTGATTCGCTGAGGACTGCATCATTCCTGCAGAGCTGGAACCTCTATGTTCCAGGTAAGGGGGAGCATTGAGATAGGAGGAAAAACACAGGAAGGATGCAAAGGGTTAGGGAGCCAAAAGAATTTAAAGGGGACATTGCCATGATGAAATTGCTAAGAAGCTTCTTACTGATAGGAGGTAAAGGAGCACCAGGAGAAATCTTCTCATAATGTTACACTCTTTGGGGGCAGCTGCTGCCAATCCTGTAGAAAGTACTAGAACAGATAGTATAATAGTAGTTCTTGTGTGAGGGATGAGAAGCGAGCCTGCAAGAGTGAGAGGATAATCGCTGGGGGAAAGATCATGCTTCTTCTGGGATTGGGGGAAGAGCAAAGGTCCTGAAGATTTTCAGTTTTGTGGGTCCTAAAATGGACAAAGTGTGAAGAGATGTTGGGTTGGGGATTGAGCAGGGGGACCCCTCTGGCTTGGTGTCAACAGATTCTTTGGGTAAAGTCTCAGGTGCTAGTTTTACCAAGGATAAGTGATACCAAGAGGGCCTTTCTTAGTACTTTTACTGCTGTGGGGGTGGTGAGAAGTACTGTATAAGGCCCTTCCCAACATGGTGAGAGAGGCTTTGGGATTTGGGTTTTAATATACACTTGCTGTCCCGGTCTCAGTTTAAGGTCTGAGAAGGTGTTGGGGAAAGGATGAGGTAATAGAAGGTTGGCCTGTTCCCTAAGATCCCTAATGAGTGGAAGAGTAGGGAGATACTGGCCTAAAGGTGATGAGCTGGAAGGGAGAGATGTGAGAGTGAAGGGCCTACCGTACATAAGCTCGAGGGGGCTGAGGCCTGTGGGCTTGCGGGGGGCAGCCCACAGGCGAGTGAGTGACTGGTGGGGAGGCCAAAACGAGGGATGATTTCTGAAGTGAGAGCATGTGTTACTGCTGTAGCATCCTCTGAAGTGCAGGGAAAAGCCTCAAACCAATCTGAAAAGGTATCTACTAAGGTTAGAAGATAGCATGTCCTTTTGTGGGGAGAGTACTATAAGGGCTGAGGAAGGCGTGGTAGGAGTTCATAGCCTATATGAACTGAATTATGGAAATCTAAAAGGATTTGCTCAGCTTGTGTGGTAGGGAGGACACAGCAACCAGAGAGAGTATACCAGTTGTCCTTTCTCTGTGCCCCCAACTGTTGGAGGTGCTGTATTTCTTGGAGTGTGTATTGGGATAAGGGCATAAGGGCCATGAGAAGGACCTGAGCAGGAGAGGAAGAGTTGGGGCCTGGTGATTGAGCAGCCTGTTTTGCAGTTAGATCTGCCAGTTTGTTTCCCTGGGCTATGGGGTCATTGGAGGTTTGGTGTCCTCTGCAGTGTATAACCCCAACCTCCTTTGGGAGTTGTGCAGCCTCAATAGCTTGTATTAGGTGGTGCTCCCATCTATGAACCACATAATGGGACGTGGGGAGATGTGTGGAAAGGTATTGAGAAAGAGGTCTAAAGCCTCCATGCAATTGTGTTCTAAGGGTCATGAGTGTCTTGTGATGAGAGTGGCTGGATTTTAAGGGAGGGCAAAGTTTAAAGGAGAACTGGGAGTTTTCAGTGAAAGTAAGGTGAATAAGTTGTATGTGGGAAAGGGAGAGAATTGACTTGGGCTTATGGCTGAGAAGGTCTTGACTGTTTGTTGTTTAAAAGTTAGTTTAGAGCTTTCTTATGCTAAAAGTGTGGCTGCCACCAAGGCTCATAAATGGGGGCCCATTCTTGAGCTGTGGTGTCTAATTGTTTAGAGAGATATGTAACCGGGGAGAAAATATCTCCTGCCTCTTGTCCCAAAAACCTGACCACCAGTCCTTGGGTTTCAGTGATGTATAGGATAAAAGGATGAGATAGGTTTGAGAGAGATAGAGCTTGGGCTGCCAGGAGAGTGGCTTTTAATTGCTGGAAGGGAGAATGAATGGGCTTTGTGGGATCTAAGGTAATGGCAGGATCCTTTTTGTCTGCCCCATAAAGTGGTTTCACTAGCAGCCAAAGTTAGGAATCCATAGGTGAAGATACCCTGCAAGCCCCAAGAAAGAAAGGATTTCACCCTTTGTGGTAGGAGTAGGGAGTTCAGAAATTAAACTTTTGTGATCCACCGTTATTTCTCTGGTGTTGGGGGTGGGGTGGAGCCCTAAGTAGGTGACTGAAGGAGAAGAAATTTGGGCCTTGCTGGGGACACTGGATATCCCCTGGAGGCCAGCAAATAAAGGAGAGCAACAGTGTGGGCCTGTGAATCCTCATAGGAGGGGCTACAAAGGAGTAGGTCATTCACATATTGTATTTAAGTGCTAGAGGTTGGGGGGGGGAGTTCAGATAAGTCTTGAGCTAAGGTCTGGATGGAAAAGTGGGGGCTATCTCAAAACCCCTGAGGTAGTACTGTCCAGGTGAGTTGTTGGGAACAGCGCATGTCAGGATTAGTCCTGTACTAAATGGTATGAGCCGTTAGGCTTTACAACCAGAAGGATGGGTGTATTGAAAGGCGAGTGGGTAAGCAGTGAGAGATGAGAAGAAAGGAGTTTGTGTATGATGGGTTTTAAGCCTATTAGGTGTTTGTTAGCGATGGGGTATTGTGGGACATTAGGGAACAAAGAGGGGTTCTGCAGTTTAACAAGGATAGGGGAATGATGCATAGCAATGGAGGGAGAAGAAGCGCCCATACTAGGGATTAACCTTCTCTGAGGTGGAGGGGAAGGTGGAAGCCTGAGGGCCCAGATCTGGGTGTGGCCTTTAACAGGAGTATTGTAGCTGGAGTTAAAGTGTTTAGGGTAAGAGTAGCTTTGAATTTGAAAAGAATGTCCTGTCCCAGTAAAAGGGCTGGGCATTGAGGCATTACTAAAAATTTGTACATGAATTGGGTGTGATGTACTGTTGCTTTAGGTTGCTTTGCCCCCCAAGGATTTTTCACCTCTCTTCCCCTGGGTGATGGAGATGCAAAGGATTACTCAAAGACCATCTTTTCTGAGCAGTGAGAGACCCTGAAGCAGTTAATCTTCCCAGGACCCTTCAGTGAGAGGCATCCCTTCCTTGGGAAATTAACCCTGAATTGTGGTTCTCTTCCTGCATTTATTTTCCAGACCAGGAAGTTACAGGAAGAGAACACAGGCGGGGTTATAGTTTAACAATATAGGCTGGTAACTTTCATTGAAACAAGCCAGATGACATTCCAGTAAGGCAATTAAGTGGTCCTATCAACAAAAGCTTGATTTTAGCAAACATTCCTTCTGCCAGCAGCAATTTTCCAGTATCTTTACATTTCAATCAGTAACTAGTCTTTCCTTGAGCCAGCAACCTTGCTGTGCCATAAATCTTTATCTTACACCAGAGACTTTATAGCCTGAGGAAAATTTCCAGTCCTCCACAAGGTCAATATTTGAAACTGAAAGGCTTTGGAAAACCAGGCCCTGTGAAGTACATTTGCTTTAAGAATCCTCTACATCTTCCCCCATTTTATTTGTTTAAAAGAAAAAGCAAGAGCTATAGATCAGGTTGGCACAGTTAAGACAAAAGCATTTAAAGCAAAGTTGGTATCATTTATCATGACAAGTCCTTTTAATTTACTTCAGGTGAGGACTGATGATGTCATCATCTCAGGGTGGCTGCAGCAGCATCATTCCAGGTGCTGTGAATTGGGTGTAACTGTCAATTGTTGAAACTCCAGAATGGGATTCTGCTCGGTACAATAGTTGTTTCCAAGTCCAGAGAGTTTGTTATTATTAGTTTACCTGTCCAGGACATTACTGCTTTCAAAGCATCTAGTCCTTTGTGAAATTTTTGATCAATTACAAGTCTTTTGTTTAAGAACAGGATGTCTTATCCAAGTTACAAACACCCTCTTTAAGGCCAGGAAGATTTAGAGAACTGCTTTTGTAGAGAAAACGTTATTTCCCTCTTTATGATCAAGGCATTCCTCATAAAAGCATTGATGATCAATATCTTGATTGAAAAGGTCTTACTTTTTAAAGTATAAATCTCTCAGTGTTGGGAAGGCTCTTTCCCAGGTGGTGATTGAAAGAAGCATCTCAGCTCACTTTCTTTGAGTGATCTGTCCCACGTCGGGGGGGAAAGATGAACAGCAGGATGAAGCAGCAGTTTAGGCCAAATTATGGCAAACATGAAAGAGAGATCAGCAACTTGGAAGTGAGACATACTATCTTATATCCAAAGTTTTAAATTATATCCTGTTACAAAGAGAGAGTCAATTTTCATTGAACTTATAAAATAGCCATATTGCCATAATAATCATAAAGATGCTTAAAGTTATTAAATTTGGGGGGGATCAATTAGGGAGAAAACAAATGCTTTTATCTCTGTTTTAAATGACATTTTGCCAAACTGTTGTTAGTTATAGTTTAAGAGAGTTTTCTTACAACTGGAAAACATTAGGAGAAACAGCAGTGTTTTAAAATAAGGAAATGATAAAAACCCACAATTCTTTTAAATTAATTTACCAATTAACTGTTGTTGTTTTGACCTTTGTGAACAATTTCACAAACCCATCAGTTTCTTCATTAAAATTTTGGAATTTTAGTTTAAAGCTATGAACTCAAAGTTTGTTGGAAACTGTACCTATCAGAGTTTTTTCATGAAATATTTGAAGACATAACATTTTAAAATTATAATTAAACCAAGATTATGACTGGTAGCATTTGTATTAAGACACAGATATTTAAGAACCTTGCAAGATTTTGGAACACATACCCATAACACCTTCAGTACTGACAATGCTTTCGCATATAGTCTATTTATTAAATAAGCCAATTAGTTCTGATACATCTTTTATATATCCTTTGAGAAACTCCAGGGCCCTTGGAATTCCTCAAAGTTCTTTTAAACCAAAAAGGTTGGGCTTTTGATTTTGGAAAGCTTTGTCAAATAACAAAAAGGCTTAAAACATTTAGTTGAATAAAATCACAAATTATTACAAAAATAAAACCAAAGTGACAAAGGGTTTCAAAGGCAGAGAGCACAAGAAATTATCATGAAACAAGTTTCTTAAACCAGTTATCTAAGGGACAAAGAAAACCTTTTACAATTTTGTATTAAGAGCAGTCAAGTGAAAGGACCTCTAGTAGTCCTGTTTGATTAGTAAAGCCAGGCAATGATGTGTGCTGATAAGAACATTTTTATACATTCAAGTTAGTAAATAAGCATCCATTTACCAGAGCGAATTATACAAAGCCCAGTTGGAGTTTTAGCTATATTTACCAAATACATATTTATGGTTTCCCAGCCAAAAACTTTGTGTATTAGATCTATACCTTTATCAGTAAATGCTAACTAGGGCCTATGCAATATTTGGTATAGGTTTCTTTTCACTGCCATTTCAGGTCCCGGGTTTCCACGTGGCATTTGGAATCATGTGGAGTTTAAGAGAGAGGGCGGTATATACATAAAAGATATTGTCTCTCCCAGCATGGCCAGGAGGCAGAGCTGAGATAACAAGGAGACATACTGGCCTAGAGACAAATTTAGGTAAAAGGTTTGAATCAAATTTTGAAAATATATTTATCAAAACTTTAGAAGATTTAAGTCTCGTGAACTTGAAAAGTATACTTATTTATTTAATGAGTGTGCATTAATTATAAGCCAATTTGGTACCTTGCACATAACACAATTACACAAAGAGACATGAACATAGAGACATAACATACAGCTTACACACGCATATATGCAGACATAAACAACAAGAACAAATAAGGATCTTATAGGTTTTGTTTCAAATGTAATAGAAAAGTTCACTAGTAAAAAGGACAATCAGGTTTAGATTGTGTTATTTCCAAAAAGACTTATTGGTGAGGCCTCACCTTGCCTTAAAGAAAGAAAGATAACAAATTTACATTGTAAAGCAAAGTATGCAAGCCTTTTCAAGAAGATGCGGAGAAGATTTTCTTCCTTTAAGAAAATAGCATAGAATTCTACCATAGGATTTTGTGAAGAAATACATAGATGAGACTAGAAGAGAATTTAGAAGTCTGTGTAAGATAACCAGGTGGATGTCAGAAAATTTGAGACCATTTAGTTAAACAGGTAGATCTTAGCCTAGTTTTTGTTTCTCAAACAGCTTACTGAGCTCAAGAGCTGAGCCACCAATCAGAGATGAAACCATTTGACTCTTGAGGTTTTTAGGAGAAGAGCAGTAGACCCAAAAGGGGTCTGGTTGGTGCCATTGCTGCCTTTCTTCATAAAACTCCAGAGTCTTCAGTGAAAAAGAGTAGTACATGCAGTTAAGAAAAGAACCACTGCTTTTAAGAGAGGAGAGAAACATTGTGCAGATAAGAAAGAAAAACATGCTCAAACAATACCAACATTGTAAAGAAATATTAACTTCTTTTACTTTAGATTGTCCAATTTAAAGTTCTCTCTGTCACTGGCAAAGATTAAGTTTTATCCTTTTTTGGTGACATAAACATGTTTTAGTTTTTTGTTAAGGTCTTGGATAAGTCTCAGAGCGACTTGCCATAGATTCCTAGTTGTTAGGTGGGAACCCTAACGAGACCCATTGCATAACTAACCAGTGACCAATTTGTTCCCAAATTTTTATGTTAAGGCTCCCTTCCTTGAGGTATCAAGGACATGGTTGTTTAATATCCACTAACAGTTTTACAAGCTGCCATTCAGTTTCTTACAGCCTGCTGCTTTAAGGAGACATTGGAGTTGTAATGTATGTTCAGTCTCCCCTTTTGTTAATGAATTATCCATATTTTAAAAGTAAAGAGAAGGAAAAAATATCTCTGGGATTGAAAAGATCTAACTTTGACCTGCCGCAGGCATGCAATCGCTGATCAAAAGCCACCTGTGATTCCCTTACCTGGATGCATCTCCCTTATTAGGGACTCCCTTGCCGGGATGAATTGGATGTCCTATTCCTCTCCAATGCTTGACAGGTCAGTCTCTGATCCGTGGAGACTAGGGCACCATTTTGTTGCTTTAGGTTGCTTCACCCCCCATGGATTTGTCACCCCTCTTGCCCTGGGTGACAGAGAGACACAAAGGATTACTCAAAGTCCGTCTCTTCTTTTTTTTTTTTGACCGGTAAGGGGATCGCAACCTTTGGCTTGGTGTCATCCACACCACTCTCAGCCAGTGAGTGCACCGGCCATCCCTATATAGGATCTGAACCCATGGCCTTGGCGCTAACAGCACTGCACTCACCCGAGTGAGCCACAGAGCCGGCCCAAAGCCCATCTCTTCTGAGCAGTGAGAGACCCCGAAGTGGTTAATCTTCCCGGGACCCTCCAGCGAGAGGCATCCCTTCCTTGGGAAATTAACCCTGAACTGGGGTTCTCTTCCTGCATTTATTTTCCAGACCAGGAAGTTAGAGGAAGAGACATAGGTGGGGTTATAGTTTAACAATAATATAGGGTGCAGGAAAGGGTTTGCGTGACCCATGGGTGGTATTCTGATCCTGTGACCCCTACTATTGTGATAGAGGATGGGCTTGTTGGTCCTGTATATTCAGGAAGGGTAGAGTAAATGGCCCCTGTATCAATGACAAAAGAGATCGGCTTACCTGCTATGAGACGAGTTATTGTGGGCTCACACATGGTGATCTCTGTGGGGGCCTTTGGCCCTGGGCATCCTCAGTCCTCCTCCTGGGCAAAGCCGAGAAGCTCTGGTAGGGATGGCTGTGAAGCCAAAGGCTGTAGGTTGGGGACTGGGCCACTCCCTCTCTGGAGAGTGGCACAGTCAATCCCCCTGTGATCTGGCCATTTGTATTGAGGACGGGTTACAACAAGTCTGTGCTGAGTGGCCCGGTTGACCACATTTGAAACAGTTCTCAGGTGGCTTGCCTCTTAAGGCAGCCAGCTTTGGAGTAGGTGAGCCACAGATGGCATTAGCCAGGAGCTGGTATTTGGCCTGATCTCTTTTATAGTTTTTTTTTTTTAATATTGAGGGCTGATTGGGTAATGAAATGAGAGTATAAGAGGGCCATGCCTTCAGAGGAGTTTGTATCTATATGTGTGTATTCATGTAAAGCCTCAGAGAGGCGGGTTAGGAACTCGTTGGGATTTTCAGTGGATCTCTGTGATTTCTCTAAGCTTGTCATAATTGACTGACTTGTGAGTAGCCTTTTGGAGGCTGTGAAGTTGGTGTCTGATCATGTTATCCTGGAGATCTCGATCCCCATGGCCAGCCTGGTAGTTCCAATTTGGGCCCATGCAAGGAACAGCAATGGCTCTCACAGGCCGCCTACTATTTTGAGCATGTACCTGAGCCACCATCCAGAGCTGCTCCCTGTACATGGACTCAGACAATTCCTTCTGTCCCAGCCACTTCACGGAAGGGTTATAAAAAGCCAGAGCTGAGGTGGGGTTGTTACCTGAGAAGGAGAGAAGGGGAGAAGTTGGGCTGAGGACGAGCATCTGGAGGCCAGGTGTGGGGAAGAGAGAGAAATGTGGAGGGCTGATGGATCAGGAGATTGAGCTGAGTCTGGAAGGAGAGGTCAGCATGAACTAGGAGAATTTGAGACATACGACACAGTTTTGACAGAGAGAAGAATGCTTTCAGAGATAGGAGAAGGCCTGAACAAGGAATCTTTACAGATTTTGCCATTTTGGTGACTGTCTAAATTGGGTGCCATCTTGTGGCCACTGGAATCCATTGTAACGAGGCATTTGAGTTTTAATGTTTCCCTGGAGGCCAAGAAATTGGCCAGGAGACTGCCCAAGGGTGTAGACCATGGAGGTTTGGATTGTGGGGATCCCATTTAGAGGGTGAGAAAGGGCAGTTAGTCCTGGTAGAAGAAGCGTGCCAACAAAGAGCATCCTCTCTGCTGCCCACCTTCTTTTCGAGAGAAAAGCATGACCCACTAATGAAGCATCCTTCAATAGCTGGGGGTCACACGAAGAGTTCCTTCATCCAGGCGCCTGGGCTTTGTAGAGACTGGAGTTGTAGAAAGTAGTCAGGGGAACCAGTAGAAGTCTGCAGGACAGACCCACTGACTCACCCTGAATTGAGGCCGGTGTTGGATGCATTGTTCTGAAATGGCAAAAGGAGACAGTCCTGGAGGCATCTGGTTTTGGCAGGTCCGGGAAGGGCGGCCAGGAGCCAATCAACCCAAGAGAGGGGATCGTCTGATGGTCTGGCTGAGACGCTTCCTGGGTTTTGGCGCCATAATGAAAGAAAGTGACTGAGATGCTGGGTACTGTTCAAGCTTTATTAGAGAAAGGAATTTGCCGGGCTGTACTCAAAATGGAGGAGAGACCAGGGCTGCCCCCAAAATGGTGGACAGCACCTAACCTAGGGCAGTGGGAGCTTATATTAGTATGTTGGCGCCAAGAGCTGGGTGATGTAATTCTGGGGTGGGGATTGAGTTAGGTCATGGGAATGGAGAGTTCTGCACATGCAGAAACCCCGAAAGTTTCATTTTCTCCAAAACCATGAAGCTTCTTGTAAAAGAGAATGGGGGACGAGAGGGGAGGAGGTGGACGGCGCCATTTTGTACTTGGGCTTGTGTAAGATGGTGCTGGTTATGTTGCACATCTATTAATTAATTAAGTAAAAATTTGTAAACTGTGTTGCATTTAATTAATTAGTTGGCTGATTGATTTAACAAAATTAAGGGGCCACTACATGCCAGGCACTGAGGATACAATAGTAAGCTGTTACAAGTGTAATTTTCAAAAAAGTAAAAGCATGACTGAAATAAATATGAAATGAACATGTGTCGAAGATTTTAACATGTCAATAAATGAGGAAATCAGTAAGATGTTAAAACTGGTTTAAAAGAGAATCCGAAGAAAAGGCATCTATACAGGAAATCAGGAATGCTGAATGTGATTTGTTAGTGGATGCAAAACTGATCAGTATCCTGCAGAGCAAGAAAATACAATGTTTGGAATTATCTTTACTGCAAGATGGAGGGGGAAAAATCTATTTGTAAAGTAGTTTAGTAAAAAAACAAAGACACAAAGAACCCCATAGATCAGATAACTCCAAAGGATCTGCTGGACAATGCTCGGCATTTCTTTGAAAGGACACCCTGACACCTTGTTTACCCATTTCAAAGTCATCCACAGTTTCCCCTAACAAGCAAAGACAGCTCCTATCCTCATGGAGCATATGAGTATAGTCTACTAAGCCGACTGATAAACAAATAGACACATTTTAAAAAACGTTAATGAGAGAAATGGACAGGCTGCTGTTAAAGGATAGTTTTCATAGAAAGGTAAAATTATGACTTTCCTAAGATCATGTCAAAGATTTGATTTAGTTTATCAATTAATGAGGGAACCAGTTAAGATATTGCAACATGTACAGAAGAGGACTCAATGCACCACGTATTTTTGGCCAGATAAGAATTTGCTGGGGCCGGCCTGTGGCTCACTTGGGAGAGCGTGGTGCTGATAACACCAAGTCAAGGGTTAAGATCCCCTTACCAGTTATCTTTTTTTAAAAAAGAAAAAAAAAAAAAAGAATTTGCCAACAGATGCAAAACTGGCAAAACTGTCCATACCCACAGTGGGACACAATTTGCATTTCTATGAATAGGAATTATTTGCATTACTATCAGTTTTCTGCGAATGAACTTCTGTCTCTACGGAGTTATAGAATAGCCTAATCAGAGACAAACAGGGTGCATACCCCTGTAGGATCAATATTTGCCCCTTTCAAATCTCCCATACTTTTTCCTACAAGGATTAATAAAATAACAGAGCATTTCAGGTAAACTAGGACCTGAAGTGCCAATTCTGATCGTGGGATTCGGGGCTTCCAGACAGATGAAACAGCACGTGCGAAGGCCCTTGGGAGGAACAGGACTTAGAGGAGATAGAGGACAGTGTGGCTGGAAAGGAATGAGCTAAGAGAAGTGATAAAATGAAGGACAGCAAGAGAGCAGACAAGGAGTTTGGGTCTCCTTTTAAGTGCAGTGGACACTGTTAGAGAGTTTAAACTGGGAGGTGCTGTGCTCTTATGTTTTGTTAAACAGCTCAGATTGCCTTGTGGAGAAGAGACTGGAGGGGCAGCAACAGGACACATCAGGCGCCTGCTGTGGTGTTCTGGCACAGCTGATGGCATCCTGCGTGCATAGAGAGAGGCGCCTGTACCTGCCAGCTTGTTGTAGGCCTGACGGATGGATGTGGGTGGGGAGGATGAGGGTGAGTCAACAGTGACTCCTAGGCCTATGGCTTGAGCAACTGGGTGAATGGTGGTGCCATTTTCTGAGAGAGGGAACACTGAGGCAGTGTCCGATTTTCCTAGTTTGAGACGCCGGTTGGAAGTCCATGTCCCTGTGCCCAGATCATGGCTTGAAGGAGTGGCTGTGAGAGTCACACACACACACACACACACACACACACACACACACACACACACACACACACACGCTCCTCTCTTCCCCGGAGCTGTGAGAGTCACACACACACACACGCGCGCGCGCGCGCGCTCCTCTCTTCTGTGAGACACACACACACACACACACACACACACACACACACACACACACACACACACACACACACACACGCTCCTCTCTTCCCCGGAGCTGTGAGAGTCACACACACACACACACACACACACACACACACACACACACACACACGCTCCTCTCTTCCCCGGAGCTGTGAGAGTCACACACACACACACACACACACACACACACACACACACACACACACACACACACACACACGCTCCTCTCTTCCCCGGAGCTGTGAGAGTCACACACACACACACACACACGCGCGCGCGCGCGCTCCTCTCTTCTGTGAGACACACACACACACACACACACACACTCCTCTCTTCCCCGGAGCTGTGAGAGTCACACACACACACACACACACACACACACACACGCACACACACACACGCTCCTCTCTTCCCCGGAGCTGTGAGAGTCACACACACACACACACACACGCGCGCGCGCGCGCGCGCTCCTCTCTTCTGTGAGACACACACACACACACACACACACACTCCTCTCTTCCCCGGAGCTGTGAGAGTCACACACACACACACACACACACACACACACACACACACACACGCTCCTCTCTTCCCCGGAGCTGTGAGAGTCACACACACGCGCGCGCTCCTCTCTTCTGTGAGACACACACACACACACACACACACACACTCCTCTCTTCCCCGGAGCTGTGAGAGTCACACACACACACACACACACACACACACACACACACACACACACACACACACACACACACACACGCTCCTCTCTTCCCCGGAGCTGTGAGAGTCACACACACGCGCGCGCTCCTCTCTTCTGTGAGACACACACACACACACACACACACACACTCCTCTCTTCCCCGGAGCTGTGAGAGTCACACACACACACACACACACACACACACACACACACACACGCGCGCGCGCGCGCGCGCTCCTCTCTTCCCCAGAGCTGCCCTGCTCCTGCTGGAGAAACGCAGCACACTCTGACTTATACTCATTAGCAGTAATTAGCAGAGTCACTCACTTCCCTGGAGGGGTAAGGGGGAAGGAGGAACGTGGTTGGAGGTGGCTCCCCACCCTGCGGGGGTGGCTGGAGCTGGTTTCTCCGAGCTTCCTCTCCCAGCAGCCATGACGTGGCTGCCCAGGTCACCCTGAAGGCAGGGACATGCAGATCCCAGCTTTGCACAGCTTACCTCTGAGGCTGAATTGCAGCCCCTCGTTCTGCACCCAACCCCCAGACTTCGCTAATCCCTGTGTGGTCAGCCACTTCCTCCGGCATGATCCTCTGAGACTCTCTGAGGCAGGTAGACAGCCCGGGTCATGACCTCTGAAATCAGGACTCTGAGGTCCTGCCCCCTCTCCTCTGTGAGTCATGGATGAGTCACCAAGAACGTGAGGAGCTGCCCAGCCTGGCGATGGGTGCCCAGAGAGTCAGCTCATCCCACTTGGGCATTTCCTCTTCCTACTGGGCTCTGTATGGGCTGCTCCGGCTCAGTCCCTGTCCTTCCCCCTTCTTCTGGTGGTGGAGGAAGCCCAATCCTCCCAGACTGAGTTCTCAGCATTGGGGCTTTGAGCTGCAGCAAGAGTAGGTTCTAGTTGGTCCTGGGTAAAAGGGAGAGAATACTTGACTGCCTGAGAGTCTGGCTTTAGAACATGCCGATCACTTGTGGGTAAACTCGGGGGCATGCTGGTATTTAACAGTGGGCTAGCTGGGGGGAAAAGACCTGTTTTGTAGCATTTGTTGATTTTTGTTGTAAAATTTGTCCCATCATGCATGTCTGATCTCAAGATACCAATGTGATGTCAACAATTGCAATTTGCAAAGTGTGTGAAAATTTACCTCTTGTTAATCAGTAGAGCCAGCTTGAACACCTCCTTTAATAAACGTTATTTTATTATTATTATTATTTTGCAGCTGGTGGGTACAGGGATGTGAACCCATGACCTTGGTGTTGTAAGGCTGTGCTCTAACCAACTGAGCCAACCGACCAGCCCTAAACATGTTATTTTAAAGGTAAACAAACAGCGAAGCAAAGGGGGCTCCAAGCTCAGCTGTGATCAGTTGAATTCGCCAGACACAAGGAGAATAGTCTGTGGTGGCGGGTAGTAAGAGCTTTTCCATCAACCAGAGGAAGCAGCGTGTAGGCAGGGGAACTAGGGGTGGAGGTGAGGGGCTCTGACAACCAGAGTGGACAGTACAGTGACAATTCTGTAGGAGGACTGGTCATCTTCCTCTTCAAAGATTCCCAGCCCAGGCAGATGGGGTATTTTTCCATGAGAACAACAGGAGTCAATGGTGAAAATGTGATTAACTTTACAGAAACCCAGTGTACAGCCAATTTTTCTGAAGGAGGGAAAGGTTGTAGACAAAACCTAGGTGTGTGCTCCAAGGAAGGAAGGAAACTCTAGGGGAAGCTGCCATAGGAAAGAGACAGACCAGTAAGGGACAAGTGTAGCTAAGGAAATGCCTGAAGGTCTTAGTGGACCACAAGAGCTACAGTGTTTTATATTCTAGGAAGACACTAGCCAGAATGAGGATCCATGGAGTCACGTAATTAGCACCTGGATTCCAGAAGTTCAGCATTCAAAGAGTCACAGCCAGGGGCTCTGCATTTGGAAAGTCTGGGCTAGTAGGTGTTGGAGTTGAAGAAGAGCCTAGAAAGGTGGGATCCATAAGAGAAAGGAAGGCTGAGCAAGGAGGGGGATGCTCAGCTTCCATCTTAAAGAAATCCTCAGAGGAAAAACAATGTCATTGTGAGAGGGAGAACATTTTATTCCCCAGAATTTCAGGGGGTGGGGTGGGGAAGGCAGACTGGCCTGAGGGGAGCTGCTGCCTGCAAGAGAAGCATGGGGTGAGGGGTGGGAAGTGCCTGGATCGCAAGGTCCTGGGGTGGAGGGTGGAAGACGGAGGAAAGGGTTAGGGTGTGTGGTGTGAGGCCTCCTGATCCCCTGAGTCTCTGGTTGAGCAGCGTAAAGTCCAGCGTGGCTGGCTTTCTCGTGGAAAGGGAGAAGGGGCAGAGCTCTGGGGCCAGGACTGAGATGGGAAGACCTGAGCAGGCCTTGAGGAGCCCGGGTGGAGGCAGAGAAACTTGTGAGGTCAAGGGGTGTGACAGCCATGGGGATGACTCTGAGTGCAACTAGGGATGGGGACTGGGTTGAATCCCAGTTTGACCCACATCTCCAAGAGGCAGGGAAGCCCCGCATGACCTGCCAGTTACCAGGGAAACAGGTTCCCAGGACAGCTCAGAAGAGTGATTAGATGGGAGGAAGCATATCCCATGGGAAGGTGGCATAAGGCCAGGTGAGCAGTGTCACCTCAGCGGGTCCTCCAATGTCCCCGGGGGCCAACCAGGCCAGGTTCCTCAAAACCATTAGTGCCCCAGAAAACCTTGCCTGCAGATGAGTACAGCCTGGCCATTGCTCAATCCAAACTCAGCCCAGCTCACCTGAACAGCCCTTCCTCATGTGGCTGACGGTAAGGCCAGTGCTGGCTGATCCTCTGCACAGATGCATAAACAGAGGCCCAGGTTGGAGGCAGGATCTACTATGTGGCTGAAGGCTCTGCTTGCTCTGGAGCTGAACTGGAATCACCTGAGGAGGGGACCGAGTGTCTGCACTGTCCCAGGCTCTGCCCTTCAAGAGCAGGGTGACAAACTCAAATGCTCCAGGACCCAGGTGTGGACCCAGGGCAGTGGCCTGTGTCACAGAGCAGGGTGGGGGAAGGGGCTATGCTGCAGTCAGGAACGTCCCAGCCCAGTGCAGCCCAGAGCTTCCAATTTTTCATGAAAAAATGGGAATCCAGACTCAAAAAAAATTTTTAATTGTAGTACAATATACGTAAGATTTATCATTTTAACCATTTTTAAGTGTATATTTCCATGGCGTTAAGTACATCACATTGTTGTGTGACCCTCGCCACCATCCGTCTCCAGAACTTTTCCATCTTCCCAAACTGAAACTCTGTCCCCATTAAACACTCACTCCCCAGCCCCTCCCCAGCCCCTGGCACCCACCGTTCTACTTTCCGTCTCTACGAATTTGACTACTCTAGGGACTTCGTATAAGTGAGCCATGCAGTATTCAACCTTTTGTGTCTGGCTTCTTAGCACAAAGTCTTCAAGGTGCATCCGTGTTGTAGTGTGTGTCAGTCTTTCATTCCTTTTTATGGCTGAATAATATTCCACTGTGACATTTTGTTTATTCCTTCATCCATCCATGGGCACATGGTTTCTCCTCTTTTTGGCTGTTGGGATAATGCTGCTGTGAACATTTGCATACAAGTCTGAGCACAGACTGAAAGAGATACGTGTACGTCCACGTTCACAGCATTATTAGAAATTTAGATTTTTAAAAATGTGGATTTGTCCAATTAAAAAACCAAACACAGCACTGGAGGTCTAATAAAACCTCCTGCAGCATCAGATTCCACACCTGTTTTGCCGTTCTGGTCTCAGAACCAACCAACAGAACCAGTGAGGAGATGGAGGCTCTGCAAGGTCAGGCAACTTGCCTGGAATTCAAAGTGGGTTCCCACCCCCACTTCCAGCCTCGCGGTGGCCTCGCTTTCCGCCAGCCTCCCCACCCTCCACCAGCACACTCAGCCTCTCCCTGCAGAAGACCCCATGGCAGCCTCCCTGCCGGGCTCAGTCTCATGACAGTGCAAACCACGGAGGAGAGAGCAGCTTGACGTGGTCTTGCTCTCTGTGAAGCTTCTCTCTTGGGGGAATCAGAGGGACACTGGAGACCTGCCTCTTTTAGGTGCCCCCTTAGACACCAGAGCATGCTGGGCTCCTACATCTCACTTTCTCAAAATTTCCAACAGTGGGACCCTTGGGACTGAAATGCTCTGCCGACCTCTCCCCATCACAGTGGACATGAGCCCATCGGCCAGAGACACTGCCTGGGGTGACCAACTGTCCAGGTTTGCCTGAGAATGTCCTGGGTTTAGAACTGAAAGTCCACGTCCCAGGAAGCTCCTCAGTCCTGGGCAATCTGGACTGTTGGCCCCTTACCACCCACCTCACCCACCCCCTGGCACCTGCTACCACCTGGCTCTGTCTCCCTGCCCCCCAGGAGTCCCTGCCCCAGGCTCTTCCTGGATACAGCCTCCACCGCCCCCCACTTTTCCCTTCCCCCACCTCTAATGCAGGTGGGAACCCAACAGCGCTCTGCTTAGAGCTGTCAGTCCCTTCCCCCACCTGCAAGCAAAGGCTCCTTTACAGGCCCAGGAGGACCTTGGTGGAGTGGTGGCCTCAGCCCTAGCACCCTGTCCCTGTGCTCAGAGCCATGTCGTCAGTTCCTCCAGGGCTCCCCCCTTGGGCTGGTGGTCCCCCAGCCTGGGGCCCTCCGCAGAATCAGACTCCCCTGGCCACCCGCGCCTCCTCTGCCACGGTTCTGCTGCTGTTTACAGTTGCGGCTGAGTCCTCGAGGCATGGGTGGGTGAGGAGTGTAGGGTTCTCTGGCCATCGATGCCTGTGTGGGCTCTGACGGCAACGTCCCCCACGTTGGCCATCTCAGCAGCCTTCAGGTTCCCCCAGCCTGACCTCTCCCCAGAACTCACCTGCCTGGGGCCGCCCTCTCCAGCAAGCTGACCCGAGTCACCCCCGAACCCACCCGACCGCAGGTAGCACCTTAGTCCAGTCTCTCACAGCTGCACTCAACCGTCAGCGGTCCTGTCGACTCGGCCTTAAAGAAAGATCTAGAATCTAGCTCTCTCTCCACCCCCGCTGCCATTGCCCTTGTCCGCCACCTGTCTCGGGGGCCTGCCTGGTCTCCCACTTCATCCTTTGTCTCCTCCCAGCCAGTTCTGCTGCAGCGACCGGACGGTCCTGCTTGCACGTGACAGATTCCATTGTTTTCCGCTCAGGGTCGCCGGTGCGCCTGGCCTCAGGAAAGCTGAAGACCTCACATCGCTCAGCCAGCTCTGCACACCTGACCTCGTCCCCATCCTCGCCCACTCTGATCCCCCCACCTCTTCCTACTTGGTTTTCCCCATAGACTTTATCATCTATTAGACCACATGATTTACTTACTTTTAAAAATTCTGTTTCATCCAATGCCCATGCCACGAAAGCAGTGATTGTTTTTGGTTTGTTCACTGCGGTCTCTCCAGCACTTAGGACAGCCCCCGGCACATAGTAGGTGCTCAGTAAATGCTTGTTGCTTGAGTTAGCGAGGGCAGGGGCACTGTCTTATTTTCTTGGACTCCTTTGGGGCTTAGCACAATCTCTGGCACATAGTAGGTGGTGCTTAGTAGCTTTGTTTGGGCTGAACAATGAATGGACGCCCCTCTTCAAAATATCTCCCCTGGCTCCTGGGCCCATGTCTGGCTCACTCACGGTGGCTGAGTCACTTTGGCTTAAGCATTGCTGGCTCCAGCTGCTGCTAACATGTAAATACCCCAGCAGCCCTGCCAGTCATTGTGCCCTAGTGCAGATTGGTCAGTGGCCCCAAGCCCGGGCTGGCAGGGCAGGGACAAGGAGGAGTGGGTGGCAGGGTGGGAGGCTCATCCATCTCTTGCACAGGCGATGCCCAGCCGGGATGCCTGGTGTGGGTCTGGCACATGGTAGGCACTCAATAAATATTTTGTTGAGTGAATGTTGAATCACGCCAGGATCTCCGCCCCCTGGCCCTTTAGGGACTCTGTCCTCCCACCCTGGGAATTGGGGAACTGGTCTCCAGGGCCCTTCTCCAGGACTTGTGCCAAGAAATCTTCACTGGCTTCTCAGGACTTCTTCTGGCTCCTACTGGGCCCTTCTCCTTAGGGCCCTCTTCTTGGCCACCGCATCTCAGGGGCAGCAACATCTCAGGGCACATGCCTGCCCTTTGGGTCCCCAAGGCAGTGAGCCAGGTCTTAGGAAAGGCAGGGAAATGTGGAAGGAAGAGGAAACTGGAAAGGGTAGAGAGATGAAGAGACTGCAGAAGGAAGAGGCTGGAACAGTTGGTCCCCCACCATCACCAGACTCAGCTCTTCTTTATTCATTCAACAAACACCCTTTGAGCCCCAGTGTGCAGCAGGCTAGATCTTGAGGATCCATGGGGGAGCCTGCCCTCTTCACACAGTCCCTCCAGGGTCCCACGGCCTCTGTGCCCACCTCCACAGCACCACACCTGCCTGCCACCCACAGGAAGACGTGTGCTCCCTGAGGGCAGGACCTGTGTCTTGTTCATCATTGAGTGTCGCAGTGCCCAGTATACAGCAGGCGCTCAACCAATGCTAATAAATGTTTGTCGAGTGAGCTGGGGAGGCCAGCCGCCTTAGTTGCAGAAGGGAGTGGGCTGGGGGAGCATCAGGGGCACAGCCACGGAGGCGGCACCGAGGATGGTGAGCAGGTGAGTAGGGGGCGTGCCCCCAGCTGGCAACGCTGCTGCTATCGGGGAGGCCCCACAGAAACTGCCCCACACCTTGGCCACTCTGCATGGTGTTTTCCTGTAGTGCTCAGAGTCCTGGAACAGAGAATAATGCATCGTCTCGGGGCTCTGTGGCCCTAATGCTTGGCTTGTCTTTGAGTGGGGTGGGAAGGTCTCACCCGCAGTTTAACCCTAAGCTGTCTCCTGCCCTCTCAACCAAAACAGGGACCAGGACAACACACGGATGACAGTTTCTGATACTGAGAATGTCTAGGAAAGGCTGTGGCAGATTCTGGTACACCACCCTGAGAGGTGGGATCCCATGTGCCAGCCGGGGCCTGCGACACCTGAACCCCTTGCAGACTGGGAAGGTGGGCAGCAGCAGAAACCACCCCCAGGCCAGGCTCTGGATGTGTCTTGCCCAGAGCAGGGAACCCCCGAGGGAGCTGTGGGGGTCTGCCCAGAGGGGCCCTGACCCACACTGTCCTGACTGGGCAGGATGCAAGGCCAGGTTCACCAGCTACCCTCTCCTCTCTGCTTGGAACAATGTCACTGTGCCCACACCCACGCCTCTGCAGGGCAACTCTGGCTTGCTCTCCAGGCCTCAGTGTCGATGTCCCGCTTTTCTAGGAAGCCTTTGCTAACCCCACAGTTGGGGCCAGGAGCCTCCTCTGGGTTCCCAGAGGCCCCCTCCCCCAGCACTTCTGACCGTGTGTAATAATAATTATCTGCCCCATGGACTGAGCTCCCCCGAGCCTAGTCCAACAGCCCGTCCCCAGAATCCAGGTGCAAATCTGGACTCCATCACTCACTCCCCAGCTGGGGGACCTTGGGCAAGTCCCTCTCTAAGCTGCCACAGTTTCCTCCCCTGCAGGATGGGATGATAAGGGGATCTGAGCGTTAAATGAGGCGATACACGGTGCTCCACTGCTGCTCTGTTCATCCCCCTCCAGCCACAGCAGGGCCCAGCTTGAGGTTTGCGGATTAAATAAAACGAATGAACAGGCACGCCCATTTGCTGCTCCTGCTTGGGGTGGGCATGTCGTGAGCGCAGGCCGCTGGGTCAGGCAAGATCCAATTGCTGATCCAGCCCCAGGTGGCCACTGTGGTCAGGTGGAAGCACCTCAAGTCCAGCCCCCACCCCCGGCTCCCTACAGTCCAGACCAGAGCACCTTTGAATCCTGCAGGGGTCCCAGGATGTGGGGGTGGCAATGTCCACGGCCCCAGCCCTCCCCAGGTGGCCCTGACAGCCACAGGCCTAGGCCCAGGTGTCCACTGGCTCCTCCCCTTCCTCGGAGCTCAGGTGACAGGTGAGTCATCCTGGCTACCGAGTGACAGGGCCAAGCCCCACCCACAGGGACAACAGGAAGGTGGCCCCAGGGACAGTGCAGCCCCAGGGATGGTGCAGCCACCAGGAGGCCACAGTGCTCAGCCACTTGGCCACTCGGGGCCTGATTCACAGCTTTCTGGGAAGTGGGTTAACGGGATTCCAGAGCCCCGGGTAGGGCCAGGTCTCTGGGCTGAGTCACAGCATGTGGGCCCCTGGAGGCGGGAGCCGTTACTGAGCCTTGAGCACCCCCTGGCCAGCCCCCATCCTCCAAGGCCCTGGGGTCCTCCAACACCCCATACCCCAGACTTCAGCCACTCCAGACAGGGCCCTTCCACACCCCAGACCCCCTTCCTCTCAATGCTGTGGGGACCTTTATCTGCCCCATGGACGGTCAATGTCAAGGACCCCTGGGCCCAGCAGGTCCCCTCATCTGCCCTTCCAGAGGCCACATCCCAGATCCACAGTCAGAGCCCTGAGCCCACCTATCCAGGCCCGAGGCAGGGGTCTCAGGTAGAGCACCCAGTCCCTGTAACCCTGTAACGGCTCATTTCCTCCCTGCAGCTCCCCCCCCACCCCTGTGACCTACAGTCAGGGTGGATGGCTGGGACAGAACCACCTGGGGGACTGGTCCAACGGCATTCCGCCACACAGGATAAAACCTGAGGTGACCTGCAGGCAACCCTATACACTCTGGCCACCCGCCCCAACTGTCCCAACCAGCACAGCCCTTGGGTCCCTTGAGACTGCCGCCTGGCTGGGCCCCCCCACCGGCCATGGTGGTTTCCAGACCCCCCCCAGCCCTGGGTGGGGTTTGTCTCAGGCTCGCAAGCTCTCTGCTGCTTCTGGCTTCCACAGGTGAGTCCTGAGGGCCTGCTGCCCCGCCCTCCTGCCCTCCCTCGCCCTGCCCTCTCCCTCCAGTCCAGCTCCCTCCTCCTCCCTGTGGGCTCAGCACTGTCCTTGCCTGGAATCCGGTCTTTCCTTTCCGTGTTACCTCCTTCTTTGTTCTCTCCTTCTTTGTTCTCTCGGTGTCTCTGGCATATCTCGCCGCTCTGAGCTGTGAGGGGCACATGCCAAAGTGCAGGGGGTGGTGGGCGTGCAGCAGGCACTCAGTATGCTTCAGCTGTCATTGCCTGTCATCGTCACCGTCACCTCTCCTTTGTCTCTTTCCTCCCATCTCCCCATTACTTGCCTCTTGGGTCAGCACATCTTCTCCCCTGGGCAGGAGAGCACAGGGGAGGGCACTGGGTCTGGCAGACGAAGCTGAGGCTTCCCGAGCCTCTCCCCAGGCAGGAGGGATGGACTTGGGGGGCCCTACCCAGGGCCCCAGGAAACGCCTTCCTGAGGCCTGGAGGGATCCTGGGGAGTGAGCCAAGAGGATCCCCGGGCACTGGGGGGCAGGAGGCCCCCCCTCACCGCTGGCCTGACCCTTTCTTTCTCTACCCTCAGCTCCCCTCAGTGCCACCAATATACCTGGTGAGTGGAGCTGGCTGCCCCGAGGGGCAGGGGAGGGGCGGGAGGAAAGCCAGCAGGGCGGGCAGTGTCTGTGCGTCTGTCTGAGCCGGGGCAGGTCAGAAAGGGGCCGTGGAGGAGAAAGAGCCCGAGTGGTGCTTAGGGCCAGAGGAGGGAGGGCGAGGGCCCAGAAGGACAGCACAGAGGTGGGCAGGGGTAAGAGAAAGATGGGACCGGGGTGGGAAGGGCCAGCGGAAGAACTAGCAAAGGAGAGAAGCAAAGGGCAGGAGGGCCGGGTAGAGAAGGCATCGGGAATGCAGGAAGAGCTTGGAGCACAGGCCTGAGGACGTGCAGGGTGGGTGGCAGGAGGCTGGAGAGGAGGTGCCTATGGAGAGGACAGAAAACTTCCCTCCTCCACCAGCCCCCCCAGCCTGTGGGAAGCCCCAGCAGCTGAACCGGATCGTGGGTGGCCAGGACAGTGCCGATGCTGAGTGGCCATGGGTCGTGAGCATCCAGAAGAATGGGACGCACCACTGCGCGGGCTCTCTGCTCACCAGCCGCTGGGTGGTCACTGCTGCCCACTGCTTCAGGGGGTATGTCCAGCCAGGCCCGTCCATTGGATTCTCCAGGACCCAGGCTTCCTGCCCCAGACCCTGGGCTCCCCACACAGCCCCAGCCTCCAAGCTTCTGTCCAATCCTGATGCCCCTCAGCAGAGACCCTGATTCTGCCCAGAACATTCTCTTGTCCCCATATCTTTGCTGTGCTCCCGGATATCCCCTCCCAAACCCTTCCTGGCTGACCCGCCCTCTTCCCTTTCCTTCCAGCAAACAGGATGAGCTGTCCCTGTTCTCTGTGCTGCTGGGGGCCTGGCAGCTGGGGAATCCGGGCCCTCGGTCCCAGAAAGTGGGTATTGCCTGGGTGCACCCCCACCCTGTGTACTCCTGGAAGGAGGGTGCACGTGCGGACATTGCCTTGGTGCGCCTGGAACACTCCATCCAGTTCTCTGAGCGGATCCTGCCCATCTGCCTGCCTGATTTCTCCATCCGTTTCACTGTGAACACTGACTGCTGGATTGCAGGCTGGGGGAGTATCCATGATGGAGGTGCGGCTCCTCCCCCTGCCCGCAGAGGTGGTTGGGGATGGCTGGGGACAGACAATAGTGGGCATTTGAGACATAGATACCATGAGCAGCAAAGGGCAGAAGCCAGAGGCACAGCATGTCAGAGACAGAAGAAAAGATGGGCTGTGACCTGGAGATGAGAAGTCATAGAAACCTAGGTGGACAGTTTTAGGTCATTTCTAGTTTAAAGGCTTCTTTGGCTGTTTTGAGGCAACAACAGCCATATAAACAAAGCTACTCATTGATACAGGAAGGGCTGAAAGGAGGCACTGTCTGGGGCAAAGCTGGAGGGTGGGTGGGGGGGGGTAAGAGATATGAAAACAACCCTATAACACGAAAGTGGGAACAGGCATCCCCTGGTGGCGGCATGCCACAATTGCAGGCAAAATTCCCAGGAGGAAATGCAGTCTTCCCAACTGTAGAATATAATTTTCAAACCATGTCTGGAGGTTTGGAAAACATCACCTAGAAATACAAACCAGATTAAATAAATCCCGTGGCAGAGAGGCAGCATGAGAAAGACAGATGATAGACAGATGAGACTGGGTAAAAAAAATAATAAAATAAAATAAAAAAAGAAATGCAGGCAGAAATGACGGATGAAAGAGAAAATGGAGACCTGAAAGAGATTTTGAGAGAGAGAGAGACAGAGACTAAGTAAAAATAAAGTGTAAGAAAAATGGAATTTTAACCGGATTCCAGAAGAATTAAGAGAAATGACACCAGTTTGGGTGTGCAGGGATCTCAACTGCCTCTGAGGTTGCTTGGTCGTCTTTAGGGGTCCTGTGCAGAGCTGCAATTGCGGTCTGGGGAAGGGTCTATAGACCAACCCTAGTCATGGTGTGGGGGTCCCTTGAGTCCTGATAATATTCAACTTTGAGTGGACATTTATTGACCACGTATTCTGCAACAGTCCCCATTCTGGGTAAGGTGGTGCCTGGACACAGGTTCTAACCATCCTGTGGGCATTGGCGAGCTTATTAAAGATGTAGAATCTCAGGCCCCACATTTATGTTCTGACTCAGCAGGTCCAGAAGTGAAGACCTGGAATTCGGGTTTTCTGAAAGCGTCTTGGGAGAGCCCAACAGAGTAGATCTTCTAGCCCTTGAGAAACACTGCTGAAGGGGATGGAGGGAAGCAGTCCCTTGAGGGGGCAACTAGGAGGGGAGACACCCAGCCTGACTCTATCCTTCTTGCTCCCAGTGCCCCTGCCCCACCCCCAGACCCTGCAGAAGCTGAAGGTTCCCATCATCGACTCGGAAGTTTGCAGCCACCTGTACTGGCGGGGAGCCGGGCAGGGAGCCATCACCGAGGACATGCTGTGTGCCGGCTATCTGGAAGGGGAGCGAGATGCTTGCCTGGTGAGCACCCGTCCCTGGCTGGGAGGGCCCATGAGAAAGCGCCAGTGCCAGCCCTGTCCCCATGGAGCTCCATCACCTCTTCCTGGGGTGACTGAAAGTCCCCCCAGTCCCTGTAGAGCCAGCCTCAGCCTTCACTTTTCTGTTCATACATCAAATGTATGAGTACCTCACCTGTGGCCCCTCACTCTCCGGGAACTTGCATTCTCTTGAGGGGTGACCCCACGACTCGGTCCTCAAGCCAGCTCCAGCTCGGTGACTGTCGTGGAGGATGGCAGGCAGGATAGTGTGATGGTCAACCAGGGCTTGGACATTGCAAGGCCTGGTTGCAATTCCTACCCTGCTGCCCATGGCAGCCAGCTTGGGCAAGTCCTTTCCTTTCTCCGAGCCTCAGTCTTCTTAGCTGTAAAACAGAAATGGCAGTACGCCCTTCCAGAGCTGCACAAGGTGCTTCTCCCTGGAAGTGAGCCTGGGAGGTGCGTCCTTCGTGGACCTCCCTGTCCCGGTGGCGTTTGGGTCCTGCCTTCTCCACGAAAGAGAAATGGGCTGCGGGGAAGGGACCCATCTTCCCGCCCCACCCCGCCGTGTGGGTCCCTAACCTTCCTTCCTCTCCGGCAGGGTGACTCCGGGGGCCCCTTGATGTGCCAGGTGGACGGCGCTTGGCTGCTGGCGGGCGTCATCAGCTGGGGCGAGGGCTGTGCCGAGCGCAACCGGCCCGGTGTCTACATCAGCCTCGCCTCCCACCGCTCTTGGGTGGCGCGGATCGTGCAGGGGGTGCAGCTCCGCGGGCGCCCAGCACGGGCTCCGGGGGCACTGCGCCCTCCTAGGCCGGGCTCCGGGTCTGAGATCTGGGGGACCGGGCGGTCAAGTGCCGTTCCACCGCTGTAAATAAGCCACCTACCTCTAGGGGGCGCCCGTGGCCCGGCGCGGGGATCGCCTCCGCGGGAGGTCCCGGCCCCGGCCTCGCCCCGCCCCGGCCTGGTCCCTCCCCGACGTCACCCCCGGGGCCGCGGGCGCCTTCATGTACATAAATGTTAATGATTTTTGTAGTTATTTGTAACCTTGCCCACATATCTTATTTATTCCTCCAATTTCAATAGATTATTTATTCCCCAGTTCCTGTTTTTCCCACGTACGGGGACATTGGGAAGCAAAGGTCCAGTTGGGGTTAAGATGGGGGGAGGAGGGTACGAGCTTGGACGCTGGCCTGGCTGAGGACCCGGGTGTCCTGTCTACCTGGGGCTCTAGCCGACCTCTGGTTTCCACTAGGGCTCAACATCCTGATCCCTAACCTTTGCAGCCATGGGTTCCCTTCCATAGCCTCTTCCCGCCAAGGCCACAAAGTGGAGACAAGGCAGGGGCTTTAGTGAGGGAGACCCAACTCTGCTGCATCAAGGAGGGTAGGGGTCGGGGCCCCAGCTTCCCTGCTGGATTTCCAAAACAGGGCTGGCTAGGAAACCTGCAGCTTCGCAAGAGGGATGTTACCTCCCGCTGCCAGGCCAAGTTCCTCCTTCCGTCACCCTCCTGCAGGGCTGTGGCAGAGCCCATGGTGGTGGCTTGGAGGGCAGGTGTCTAGGGGAGTCAGCTCCCGCAGCCTTCAGAGCCCCCGTCTCCCCGATGTGGGCGGGCAGCGCCTCCCTGGAACTGATTCATGGAGTGACTCACTGCTGATGCTGTAAATGCCTGTCTGCGGAGGAAGGAGCCTAACACTGAGACAGCAGGCTCTGTGGGCATCACGGACCTGAGTCACCTCCCCTGTCCCTGCAGAGGGGTGGGTGTGAGAGCACTGTCCCAGTCTTTCCTTCAGCACTTCCTAGGCCACCAGCTACTCATCTGCAGCCTGGCCTCTGGCCTCCTGGACCCAGCCCCGTCCCTCCCCCTCCCCAGGCCCAGAGGCTGCCTGCCCGCCCTGCCTGGGCCCCCATCCTAGCCCACCTGGGCGGCAGACGTTTCCTGCTTCCCTGTAACAAGTGCACGTGCGGCTAGAGGGCTGCACGTTTGGTGTTGGTGAGTATGTGAACCTCGTAGTTGCTGATAACAGAAGAGATTCATCCAAAACCAAGTCAAGAAAACAACCAGGTCCAATCATGCTGAAAAAGAGATAATATTACTCTGCTACAAAACGTCTTCAATTAGAAATGACCAGGGAAAGGACTAGTTTTTTTTTTTTTTTTTTTTTTTTTTAAAAGATGACCGGTAAGGGGATCTCAACCCTTGGCTTGGTGTTGTCAGCACCACGCTCAGCCAGTGAGCAAACCGGCCATCCCTATATAGGATCCGAACCCGTGGCCTTGGTGTTATCAGCACCGCACTCTCCCGAGTGAGCCACGGGCCGGCCTGGGACTAGTTTTTGAGAAGGCAATACAGTTTTATTTATTTATTGTTTCTTTTGGTGTCCTTTGTTAGGAGCACACGTCTAAAATAAGTGTTCATGTGGTTTTGATTACTTTCATGTTATGATTAGATCACAGTGAATGCTGTGGGGTTGTTTTCATTAACAAATAACCAATTAAAACTGGCCTGCTCGCCAGGGAACCAGCCTGGGGAGTGATCGGGTGACTCGGGTGTCCCAGGCCACAGTGCTGATCCTGGCACAGACTTGGCCGAATCCTCATGGCCCCTTCCCTTGGTGACCCGGTCCCCTCACCCTCCTCTCTTGCCTTCAGCCCCTCCCCTTTCTAGTCCTCCTTTGCTGACCCCTCCCCTTCTCAGTTTCCCCCTCTGTCTCCTCCCTCTCTGCTGCACGCTTCCCCCATTTTCTATCCCTGACCACCCCCTCCCTTGTTTCTCCTCCTTCTCTCCATCTCCCTCCTTCTGTCCTGGGGTCTCTCCCTGCAATATCTAGCCCAGCCCCTCAGCCCTCCCCTCCTCCTCTTTCCCCCCAGATCTCACCCTCTTTCACCCCTCATTTTCTTCTCTTTCTTCTCCAGCCTCCCTTCTGTCCTTCTGTTTCTCTTCCTTCTGGCCTCTCGCTCTGTGACCCTCAGTTTCTCCCATGTCTGTCTGTCTCTTCTCATCCATCCACCTACTCCCTCAAACGGGGTCCTTACAGAAGCCTCTGAGAAAATGATACCTAGAAATATCTGTGAGGGGCAGAGAAGTCACCTCATAAATGGCAAGATGCTCGAGGCGAGGGTGGGGATTTCTCTGAGTTGGGAGGTCAGCTTCCAGGTAGGCCCTGAGCCCAAAGGGGCCTCTTGTGCCCTCCTCATGGGCTCTACCGGAGCCTAGGGGCCTGAGGGACAGGCTGAGGTGTGGAGCGGGGAGCCAGCACCTGGCTCACAAGCACAAGAGGATCTCCAGTGACCCCCTCCCAAATCTGAGTGGGGGTCCAGGAGGTGAAAATGTTGTTGCCCTGCCCCCGCAGGATCCAACAGCCAGTACAGCTCCTGCCCTCTGGGGAGACTTCCCTTGGGGGATTCTGCCAGTGCATGGTGTGTACATGTGCTCAGGTGTCATGGTCAATCCACATCATCAAGGATCATAGAACAGCCCCCTGGCTCCCTGGTTGGAGCCTGGCCCAGGAACATACCCCCAGTGTGGGCCACTCAGGGTGGGAAGGTGCTTTGAATTAAATGTTCCCCCAAAACTCATCAAAGCTTGTCCCCCATTGTAACAGTGCTAAGAGGGTGGGAAATCTGATTATGATAATTGAAATGTGGGACATTTAAGAGGTGATTAGATTGTGAGGACTATGCCCTCTTGAATGGAATGGGCCATTTATGGGGTAATGGGTGTGGTTCTTATGGCTTTATAAGGGGAGTGAATGAGGTTAGCTCTAATGCTCTTGCTGTTCTCTCATCATATGACACCATGAGTTGCTGTGGGGAGTCACCTCCAAGAAAAAGGACCTCACCAGATGCACCCCTGGAGTTTGCACTTCCCAGGCTCCAAAACTTAAGAAATAAACTCCATTTCTTCTTGAATTACCCAGTTTCAGATGTTCTGTTATAAGCCACAGAAATGGCCTAATACAGGCTAACAGGACTAATACACTACTTTGGGCCTGCCAGCATCACCTGCCTCTGGTCTGCAGACAGATCCTTGGGCCTGCCACGCTGTCTTCTCAGGAAGGAATCCCATGTGGTCCAATTGGACTTGGGCCCCCTGGCTGCACAACACGCCCATCCTGGACTCCTGGGCTGAGGTCTCCAACTCATATTCATACCACACAAAGGATACCCAACCCTTCTCCACTCTGCATCCAGAACAAGTGTTTAAAAACACACTTTTAACCACTTCCCTCGGTGGCAGGCTTTTTTGGTTGGCAAAGCCAAAACCCATTCCAACCCCTCTCCTTTGCTTCCTCACCTTAGAGACTGGAAGAGCTAAATGCTCATTTTCCTGGTCTCCTGCACAGTTGTACATGCCTATGGGGCTGAGTGCTGGCCAGTGAGGTGGGGGTCTCTTAGAAGACTTTGTTCTTTACTGATAAAAGGGACTTATTTAGCTGCCTTCATCCTTTCCTACTGTCTTTGTCTGTTTTGTGTTGCTCTAACAGAAAACCTAGGACTGGGTAACTTATAAAGAAAAGAGGTTTGTTTGATTCATGATTCTGGAGGTTGGGAAGTCCAAGATTGGGCAGTTGCATATGGTGAGGACCTCAGGCTGCTTCCACTCATGGTGGAAAGTGGAAGGGGAGTGGGCATGTGCAAGGAGATCACATGGCAAGAGAGGAAGCAAGAGAGAGAAACCAAGGAAGCCAGACTCTGACAGTTTGCATTTGCAGGAAATAATCCATTCCTGTGAGTGAGAACTCACCTCCAAGGGAGGGCATTAATCTATTCATATGGGACCCACTCCTGTGACCCAAACACCTCTCACTGGGCCCTACCTCCCAACACTGCCACATTGGGAATTGAATTTCAACATGAGTTTTGTTGGGAACAAACTGCATCATATGAAGGTGCTATGGTTCTCCTTTTTCTAGTCTTGGGTGCAGATGCAATGCCTAAACTTCAGCAGCCATTTTATGACCACAAGACTACGAGTTGACATGCTAATGACAGTGAGCAAAGACTCAGAAGCTATGAGTGTGATGACGCGGTTGAGAGGTTCCTCCATCCAGGCTTCTTGTTTGTTTTAAGCCACTGTTGGTTGGATTTTCTTTTACTTGCAGCTAAGTGCATTTCTAAGTGATTTACCTGCTTTAAACCCTCTATTTTATAATAGTTTTAGATTTGCAGAAAACTTTTTGGTTTTTTTATGGAAAATTATTTTTGTTATCATGGACACAGTGTGTCAGATTTTGTCAGCACAATCAAATCACATATAAATTACCCAACTGATGAAGACCTTGAGCTCCTACCTGCCTATAAGAATTTTGGACCTTCAAAGTGTGTCCCAGTTAGTTTCAGATGTCCTAGGGTTTTTTTTTTTTTTTTTTTTGTCCTAGGTTTTTATATCACATTCATTCATAAACAAGTCTTCCCTTTCTCTCCCTTTCCTGCTGGAGTCTCCCAGTCAATGCTGCTGCCCAGGGAGGCAGTTGAAGGAGTCTCACAATGGCCCCTGGTAAGGTTTCACTTTGTGGTTGAGAAAATGGCTTTTCCCAGCTCCAAGCCATACTTTGTCACCTGTGCCCGGGTAGTTGTGCTCATAGTCTCATACAGATGCTCATGGAGACATCTCTCCCATGAGCCTAGGGCCTGACTTCCTGTGAGCAGCTTCAAACCATTATGCAAGGTAACCAAGACAAAAGACAGTTTTCACAGGCTCCGTTGTCTCAAGCTGTACTGAGGGGGAGTTGTCACTTTCAGGAAACAAAAGCTACTTTCTTGTTCTTTGTCATCTTTGCAACTTCTACCTGATGGATACCCCAGGGTCAGTCCTTGGGCTTCTTGTCTCTTACTTCACCAACTTATACCCACTGCCTAGGTGGCACCATCTTGTTTCATAGCTTTATATACCATCCATAGACAGGTGACTCCAGAGAGAGAACTCTCCCTGTACTTCTACCTGTTTATTCTATGTGGCTATTGTTTAGACATCCCAACCTTAACATGACCCAGAATGAATCTTAACATTTCCTTCTGAACCTGCTCCATGGGCATTATTTCCCATCTCAGCAAAAGGCAAGACTCTATCCTTCCAACTGCTCAGTTAAAAAACTCAGAGTGCAACAAAACTCAGAGCTGGTGAGGTGTGAAGCAACTGGAACCCTCAGGCATAGCTGGTCCTTGTAATGTTTAACACACACACAGCTATCCTACTCCTAGAACTTACCAAGAGAGAAAACAGATTCACACAAAATGTGTATGCAGGTATTTATAGCAGCTCTATTCACGATCAGCAAAAACTGAAAACAATCTGAGTGTCCTTCAGCTGTTGAATAGAGAAACAGATTATGGTATATCCATTCAGTAAAATTCTACTCAGCAACAAAAAGGAACAAATTATACACAACAACATGATGAATCTCCATTGCATTATGCTGACTGAAGGAAGCTAAACCCAAAGGCTATATACTATATGATTTCACTAATATGACATTCTGCAAAAGGCAAAACTATAGGGGGCTGGGAAGAGGGAAGGATTGACCACAAGGGGCAGGGGGGATTTTTGTGGTGATGGAACTGGCTTCTATATCTTGAGTGTGGTGGTGGTTATGCTCCTGGATGTGTTTATCAAAACTCAGGGGACTATACACTAAGAATGGAGAATTTTACTGTATGTAAACTAAACCTCCATAAACCTGACTTACGTGTGCATGCATATACCTGGAGTCATCCTTGACTCCTCTCTTTCTCTCATTCACTAAATTCAAGCATCAGTAGATCCTATTGCTTCTCTCCTACCTTCATAGTATGTCCAAATCTGGCCACTTCTTCCCTCCCTGGCCCAAGCCTCTCTGCTCTCTATCCTGGGTTTCTGTAACAGTCTCCTATCCAGTCTCCCAGCTTCTGTAGTTGCCCCAACTCGTCTATTCTCAACACAGAAGCCAGAGTGGTTCTCTTAAAACCGGAGTCCTATTATGCCATGCTGCTACTCAAAACACTCTGATAGCTCCTCATTTTACTCAGAAACAATGACGTTACCTTTCTGGCCTCCCTTCTCACCTCTCCCCTCTGTGCTTCCTGTACTCCAGCCACACCAGCTTCTGAGCTGTTTTCTGGAACGTGACAGATGTGCTCCTGCCCCAGGGTCTTTGCACTCGCAGTTTCCTCTTCTCCACATGACTGCATGGTTCACCCCTCACTTCCTACAGGTCTCTGCTCAAACGTCACCATGTCACCATCCCATTTACAAAAGCATTGCTCCTCCACCCCAGCTCGTTTATTGTCGGGGCCAAAGAGCCCGGTCATAGTCTGCCCAGGGTCATGAAGCCCTGCCAATAGCCCTCGGACACTAAAGATATAAATGCTGTGACCTTTCCACCCTTTTCTCCTTACTGCTTGCACAGCCCTAGGCGTAGATCACTGCTGCTTTGCTTTAGATAGCTGAGAAATGTTCCATTTCCTGGAACGATTTGACCTGTGATTTTCCCCAGAAAACATCTGCATACTTCCTTATCTGATGATTCCCTCCTGCTGTCTATATAAACTGTGATCTTCTGGCTAATAAACGAGACTTGATCAGAATACTGTCTTGTCTCCATTTCTCGCATCTCTTGTCCCATCCAATTCCCACTCCCCACTCCAGGGTCTGCGTTGAATATCCTGCGGGTTGGGGCAGTTTATCTCCCTTTTTCTAGGACATTTATCACTGTCTAACATACTATACATTTTACTTGTTCTTTTGTTTATTGCCCCAAACACACACACTAGAAGTCTCTGTCCCTGCATTTGTCATATTCTGTTATTACTGTTTGTTTACTTTATCTTCCTCCCCAAATACTCTGAATTTACTAGTGCTTAGAATTTATCTTCTCCACCTTGGTAAGTCAGTGTCCAGGAAAAAGGGCCTGGCAAAACAGATGTTAGTAAATGGTTCATGAGTTAATTGCAGTAAGTCTGATCTACTTCATCCGTTTGGCAGACGATGTGGACATATCTCTTTTGTTTTTCTAAGTAGTCACTCAAGTGCCACATCTCTCATTAGTGGAAATCCGTTCTTTCTTGAAAACTTCCCACTCCATGCATGCATGATCCAAGAATCCTAGGGGCTGACTCGGTCCAAAGAGATCGTTCCTTGGAGAACCAGAAAACCCCATTGTTCCTTCAATTCAGTTCCATTGCTTCAGTCAATGTCGAGTGGTGGTGCTGACGGACACTGGTCTCCAGTCATCATTTCCCAGAGCCTAGTGCCTGTGTGGTCACATCTAAAGGGGCTTCTAGTCTCCACCACATGCGGCACTCCCATCCTTAAGTACTTGTGTTGTGCCTGGACAACTCAAGGCACAGAAGGCTTTGTGGTCCTTGGGCTTACTTTCTGCTAATGGACCCATTGGGACTATTCCAGTCCATCAGAGAAATTCTTATAATATCAAACTTCACTAAACTCCCCTTTCATGACTGGTCCCTAATTGTACTTAATTCAGCTATTTAATGCTTTATTTACTGTTTGGTTTTACTACCATTTCTTGTTTTTCTCCTATTGGTGGATTTTGCATTCAACCCTTTCAGGTGCTGTTAGTTTCCCCCATGTGGGTTACACCTTTCAAACTTCCTGTTCTATGATTATATGGGCTCTATGAAATGCCATTGATATGTACCTGTGCTGACATCACTTGTCACCTAGCCTGAGTATCACAGCATGTAGCCAAGAGATACTGGGTTTAATCCACATACCAGGAAGTCATGGCCATTTCACTGGGAACCCCTTAAAGGTTTTATGACAAAGTTTCTTTTAGACTTGCTCCTTGGCCCTAAGCAAATTTTCTCATGTGTCACTCAGATTGGCATGGCAAGGGGTCTTGAGGAGGTCAGGTCAGGCTTTAACAATCCACAAACAAAAGGCTCCATCACATCTTTCCCCCACGATGACGCTGCTCACTAATCTAATGTTAGCACAGCTAAGAGAGGCCACTCATGCGATTCCACCCCAAGTAATAAATATCCCTCTCCAGTGACACACGTCTCCGAACCTAGAGGAAGCTGGTGTCATCACAAAGTTGATCTCGCTTTACCTCACTTCCAGTTACAAAATGAGCACCTGGCAGTTTCATGTGTATTAATTTATATTTCACTTATAACTGGGTGACTCAGAGACTGACCATTTTCACTCTGGATTTTTGAGACCAATAAAGATTATTTTTAAAAAATTTTTAAAAACATTTCTGTATGTACTTCTAAAAGACAGGGGCATTAAAAGACTAACAATATCATTACCACACTAAACAAAACTTACAACAATTCATTAATAACATCGAATGCAGTTGGCCCTCTGTATCCATGAGTTCTGCATCCATGGATTCAACCAACCTAGGATCAAAAATACTTGGAAAAAAAAGGGCCAGCCCATGGCTCACTTGGAAGAGTGTGGTGCTGATAATGCCAAGGCCATGGGTTTGGATCCTATATAGGGATGGCCGGTTATCTCACTTGGGTGAGCATGGTGCTAACACCACCAAGTCAAGGGTTAAGATCCCATTACCGGTCATCTTTTTTAAAAAAAGAAAAAAAAAAAAATACTATTTGAGCAAAGACCCTAAGCCACTGCAGGGAGAGATCCTTTTGAACTGAGGCTTTTCTCACATGAGTTAAAAATAAAAATTTTTGTTTTTCTCCCTGAAAAAAAAAATTGCATCTGTACTGAACATGTACAGACTTTTTTCCTTGTTATTATTCTCTAAACAATACAGTATAACAACTACTTACATAGAATTTACAGTGTATTAGGTATTATAAGTAATCTAGAGATGATTTAAAGCATATGGAAGGATATGTGCAGGTTATATGCAAGTTCTACACCATACTGTGTCAGGGACTTGAGTATCTAAGGATTCTGGTACCTGTGGGAGGTCCTGGAATCAATCCCCCATGGATACTGAGGGACGACTTGTATAATTAGTGTTCACATTTCTCATTTCCAGATGATTTTATAATGCTTTTCCTTGTGTGTGTGTTTGTGTGTGTGTGTGCTTGAATAAGGATATAAGTTGTTAAAGAATAATTTTTTAAAAAAATCATGACTCATACATATATAAAATGAACATGTATCAATGTTTTCATTTCACTCAATTAGTGAGGGATCTGGTAAGATGTTATAATTGGTTCAAAGGAGAATTCAGAGTAGATGCATATATAGGCCGTCAGAAACTTTTTTTTTTTTTTTTAAAGATGACCGGTAAGGGGATCTTAACCCTTGACTTGGTGTTGTCAGCACCACGCTCAGCCAGTGAGCGAACCGGCCATCCCTATATGGGATCCGAACCCAGGGCCTTGGTGTTATCAGCACCGCACTCTCCCGAGTGAGCCACGGGCCGGCCCCGGCCGTCAGAAACTTTAAAATTAATTCTCTTAATGATGCAAAACTAGCTTCCTCCACTGTGGGGGAAGGAAATTCATTGACCCTCTAAAGCCAAAATGCATTTGCACTTTTATAGGACAAAAATAATTTGCATTCATATCAATTATCTACAATTTAGAGAGTCTTAAGTGGCTCAAAGACATAGAATCAGAAAACCTGGAAGGGTGTTCTAGATGACTCACTGAAGATACCAGATCATCTTTTGGTCCAGTTTAAAGTATTTCACAATTTTCTCTCAGAAAGTAAAGTTTATTCATTGAGGTTGATTGGTATCTCTCTTAAGTTTCTTTTATTCTACAGCTTTCCCTTCATCTCTCTCTGCTCTCTCTTTTTTATTGTCACTTTTTGTTGAATAACTCTGGTCACTTGTCCTTTATTCCCACTACCTGGATTTACCAATTGTTATCTCCATGCTGTCTCTAACATGTGGCTCTGTCGGCAGGTTTCCTATAAATTGGCAGTTAGATCTAGAGTCTTGAGCAAATTCATGCTTAATTTTTCCAGAAAAGTCTTCTATCAGGGGGGTACATAATGGTTGATTGTCTCTTGTTGATGAAGCAGCTGAAGATCATTTCCTAAATCAATTAATCCATTAGATCGCAACAGGGTGATATTCCTTCTTCATTTACTGGCTGGAATTCTTCCATAAAGAGAAAATTTTCTTCATCATCTATTTGGTTATCATCAAAATAATGAGTTATTTCCTCACCATAGGCTTAAAACGACAAATGGGGACCTTTTTGTAGTACCATTATGAACCCGTGGATTTACATTTATTTGGTGTATTTTAATCACTCGAAGTTAAAGCCCATACTGATGCTCAACTTGTCCCATCTTTGGTCAGCAGGAGCTTCTTCTAGTTGGCTCCTGAGAGACCACTCATCTCAAAGACGAGGGCCTGAGCTCAGAGAGGTTGGGAGTTGTTTACAAAAGGGATCAGCTAGAAGGACACGGTGTTGGGATTCAAACACGGGTGTCTAGCAGGGTCCGCTCAGATCACAGAAACCATGATTATTTGAACAACGAGAATTTCATACAAAGAATTGTCAACTAGGTCTAAAGTTGTTAACCAAGTACCTGAAAGGGTAAAATGAGGGTTTTAAATGATCAGGGAATTACCAACTACAGAAGGAGCTGTCACCCCTAGGGCTAAGGGAACAAAAGGAGGAGCTTAGAACTGGTAACTCAGAGCTCTAGGAGAAGGGCTGCTCAGCTGGTGCTGGTAGCTTGGAGGTGGGTGCACATTGGCCTGGGACCCAGGACTTCTTCTTCTTCTTCTTCTTTTTTTTTAAAGATGACCGGTAAGGGGATCTTAACCCTTGACTTGGTGTTGTCAGCACCACGCTCAGCCAGTGAGCGAACCGGCCATCCGTATATGGGATCCGAACCCGAGGCCTTGGTGTTCTCAGCACCGCACTCTCCCGAGTGAGCCACGGGACGGCCCTGGGACCCAGGACTTCTGAAGAGGGGATGCTGGCTGCTTGTCCTGGTGGTGTCTGAGATTGGGAAGTATGAAGTTTGTTCTGCAAGTGCTGGGAAAAACTGCCGACTGGATTCAGCTGCTGCTGTGGGATGGGCACGTGGCTGCTAAGGTGAAGACACGTGGCCGAGGCCACATTCACAGGAACCACACACCGACCGGAACCCCCCCTGCAGGCGCATCAGAAGCCCGCCGGAAACCCGCTGGAAGCCCACCGGAAGCCCACCGGAAAACCGCCAGAAAGGGACAGGAAGGAGCAGCCTTGAGGCCTCCAGACCAACCCCGTGTTGGCAGAGCTGTCGGGGGAAGCTGGAATGAGGTCTGCAGCGTGGCAACGTGAGCATCCTCGGCCGACTGTAGACGGGTGGGTTTGGAGCTGGGAAGCGACGGCTGTGGGAAGTGTCTTCAACGACTGTGGGCTTATCGGGTCAGTCCGACGTCAGAGTCCGGGCGCTGCCCCTGTCCCTGGAATGGGGCCGAAGGTCTGAGCGGCGGGAGCAGCAGGAGGAAATAATAGCTGGACGTCATTGGGTGTTCTGAGTTGACCCTTCCTGGTCTGGAGGCTGAGCCCTGGCTGCGTTTGCTCCCACAGGAACGAGCAGGGCTCCCGTGGGCCCCGCCCCTCTACTGGGGCTGGCGGGGGACGGTCTCCATGAGCTGCACTCTCCTCATGGAGTCAGGAGGTGGGCCCGGTCGTCTGTCCCTGCAGGTTTATATGGAGACATCAGATCTGCTGGTGTGAAACGGGGAGATGAGGGTTGGGTCCCCCTTAGAAGTGAGAAGAGAGCCCGGGTCTCCCAGGCAAAGTGGGTGAAGCAATGGGGGACTCCCGCCTGCCTGCAGGATGAATGAGGCTTCCGTGTCTCAGTCTCGTGGGTGGACTGGCCTGAGATGGGCTGTGGCATTCCCGGCCTCTTCTAAACCATCTCCCTGGAACATGCAGGACAGGAGCCCGAGTGGGCAGCATCTGAGGAGCAGGGCTAGCTCTGCCGGTCACAGAGGGCTCCAGCGTGATTGACACTGGTTAGTGACCTGCCAGCCCCTCCCTCAGGTGCCATCCCAGGACTCTGACTCCAGAGTGTTGTCTGCTGAGAAGAGAAGCCATGGACCATGGGCAGGCTCCATCCTGCTTCTGCTGCTGCAGCTGCTGCTAGGTGAGGGATGTTCCTTGGTCCTCCCTCCTTCCCTCCACTGCTGGCCCATGTGCTCTCTTCTGCTCTCTTGTGGGAGCCTGGGTCTCTCCTGCTTCTCTCATATCCTCAGTGGATCTTCCTGCATGGCTGAGAGAAGGCTGGGGGTAGGAGACCCAGCCGTATGTGTCCATCGTTCCTCCAAGGGAGGCAGGAGGAGGAGGAATCAAGGAGAGCGGGAAGCTCCTCCAGTCTGGATAGCATCACCAAGCCAAGTCTGACCGGGGTGGTGATTTTATGGCTGGAGTGGAGGTGGGGTCTCCACTCACTCTTACCTTTTGTTTCCCAGGGGCCCATGGGGATGAGTTGCCTTCGGGTAAGGACAAGCCCTGGACATCCCAGCAAAGAGTCAAGGATGGGGCGATATAAGGAAGGGTCAGGGTATAGGCTGAGAGGACAGATCCGATGGCTGAAACCAGGGAAGGAGTGGCTTTCTGAGTGGGAAGAAAGCTAAAGTCCCTCTCACTTGCTGGTCCCTCTTCAGTGTGCGGCCACTCCAAGGATGTCGAGAAGATTGTGGGAGGCCAAGCTGCCCCAAAAGGACGTTGGCCATGGCAGGTTGGACTATGGCTGATCTCAAAAGGCCACATATGTGGGGGCTCCATCATCCACCCACAGTGGGTGCTCACGGCTGCCCACTGCTTCCTCAGGTCAGTGAGGCCCACGTGGCGGCAGCCACATGTTCCTCGCCTCCTGCTCAGCAGCTGCCCTCAGAAGGCTGGGTCTCTGTTCACCTCCTAGGTCTTTCAATCCCAGGTTCTAACATATTAGAGTCGGAGGGCTGACAGTCTCTGTTTTGGAAGACAACTTGGTCTTTGTGGCTGTGAGGAAGCTCCTTGTCCACCCCTCATACCAGCAGCACCAGGCATCCAGCAGAGATATCGCCCTGGTGAAGCTGGGCGTCACCTTGAAGCCCTCCCAGTTCACCCCCATCTGCCTCCCAGAACTGGGTGCCCCCCTTGTCACTTGGACTATGTGCTGGGTAACGGGCTGGGGGACCACCCAGGAGAGAGGTAAGGGGGGATGTGTCCTCACCCAACCACTACTCTTGTTCAAGGAGGACCAACCCCTTGGGGATATGCCGAGGCCCCTGGCCCTGGGATCCCAGCCTGTGTGTGCCCTGCCTGAGACAGTTCTCTACCAAGGGCTGAATGTTCATCTTCTCTCACTGAAGCTGGGAGATCTTGGGGCCAGGGACTGTGCCATCCAAACTGTAGGACTCCCCTCAGCCAAAGTGACCTCTCATGTTGGATTTTGGAGATTTTGTGCCAGTGTCCAAGATTCTGCCCATTGTTGGGATGAATAAGCCAAGGCTAAGAGGTCATGAGATTTACCCAGATTGCACAGCTCACGGGTGGAGGACATGGACTTTAACCTTGCTCCCTGACCCCATTGCCTCCTGGCTTTGGGTGGCAGGAGGGGCAGGGAGGACTGAGGAGGGGCAAGAGACCCAGGCGATAGTCCTCACAGGTGACAGGGAGGAGGATGAGCTGGCAGGAAGGAGGCTAAAGGTGGACTCAGGTCAGGCCCTCCATCTGCTCCAGCCCTGGCAAATGTCCTTCAGGAGGTGGCCGTGCCCCTGTTGGACTCGAAGGAATGCAAGGAGATGTTCCATGTGGGAACACCCAGCCTGGCTGGATATCGCCTCATCCAGGATGACATGCTCTGTGCCGGCTTTGTCGAGGGCAAGACAGACTCCTGCCAGGTGACAGCAGCTTCCAGCCACCCCTTCTGATTTGTGGACTCCAGGCTCATCCTGTCCTGGGCTCTGTCCCCACATCCTACATCCCAGGGTCTCCAAGGGGACCAGAGTCCTTGCCCAGCCCCTGTGGCCTCAGCAGAGGATCTCCAAGGTGCATGGGACCCAGGAGTATCCTCAATGTTGGCCCCACAGGGCCCTCCCTCACCTCTCCCAGGGTGACTCTGGGGGACCGCTGGTCTGTAGCATCAATAATACGTGGATTCAGGTCGGGGTTGTGAGCTGGGGATTGGGCTGTGCTCAGGCACACCGGCCTGGTGTCTACACCCGTGTGCCAACCTACACAGACTGGATTCGGAGAACCCTGACTGAGGCCTCCCCAGATACCTCCGGGTCCCCTTCAGATGCCTCTGAGTCCCCCTCTGGTGCTGCCGGTTTCCCCTCAGGTGCTGGGTTCCCTTCAGGTGCTGGGTCCCCCCCCCAGGGGCCTCTGGGTCTCCTTCAGGTGCCTCTGAGTCCCTTTCTGGCACTGCTGGGACCCCCTCAGGTGTCGAGTCCCCCTCAGGGGCCTCTGGGTCCCCCTCAGGCATCTCTGGGTCTCCCTCAGGCACCTGTGGGTTCCACCCAGTGCTGCTGTTTGGGCTGTTGACCTTTACCCTTGCCTGGGGCCCTGTGAAGTGTGATCGATGCAGTCCAGGATCCCCCTTGTGGTAGGGTTTGTTGAATCTAATAATAAAAGATGTAGTCTTTTACATGTCTTTGCTTTTCTCTCTCATTTTTTTTTTTTTTTTTTAGTAATTCATTTTTATTGTATTTTACAAAAGTATTTGACTGGTAGGTTGGAAAAAAATAGTCCTTCTCTGTAGAAAGTTCAAGAAACCCTGCCCTGGACAGTTTGACTTGTGTTTCTCCTGTATGTCTTCACAGTCAGCATCACCCTCCTGGCTTGCTCAGGACAGTTGTGGGGATGCCTCTCCTGTGTGGTTATTCATAGAGCTCCCTGTCATTCTCAAAAGTGTCCCCAAAGTTGGATAATGAGGTATATAGTAATCATGACTCAGCTGAAGGGGAGCAAATATAACTTATTAATTTCCTCAACCCTCATTAGTTCTTAGATGAGACACTCTCCTGTGGAGTATACATAGAGCAAATGTATTTCACAGGGCCTGGTTTTCCAAAGCCTTGCAGTTTCAAATGTTGACCTTGCAAAGGACAGGAAATTTTCCCCAGGCTATAGTCTCTGTTGTAAGATAAAGAATTGTAACACAGCAAGGTTGCTGGTTCGAAGACAGACAGGTTACTGATTGATATGTAAAGATACTGGGAAATTGCTGTCAGAAGAGAATGTTTGCAGGGCTGGCCCATGGCTCACTCGGGAGAGTGCGGTGCTGATAACAACAAGGCCATGGGTTCAGATCCTTTATAGGGATGGCCGGTTAGCTCACTGGCTGAGCGTGGTGCTCACAACAACAAGCCAAGGGTTAAGATCCCCTTACCGGTCATCTTAAAAAAAAAAAAAAAGAGAAGAGAATGTTTGCTAAAATCAAGCTTTTGTTGGTGGATTGACTTAACTTCTTACAAATTGCATTATGGAATGTCACCTTGCTTTTCTTGCTGAATGTTACCAGCTTCTATTGTTAAACTTGTTAATAAACTGTACTTAGCAAAAACCTCACCCATGTTATCTTCCTGAAACTTCCTGATCTGGAGAATAAATGCAGGAAGAGAACCCCAATTCTGGGTTAATTTCCCAAATGGAAGGAATACCTTGCTCTTGAGGGTTCCAGGAGATTAACCCCTTTTGGGGCTTCTCACTGCTCAGAAGAGATGGGCTTTGAGTAATCTTTTGTGGCTCCATCACCCAGGGGAAAAGGGGGATGACAAATCCGTGGGAGGCAAAGCAACACTCTCCTGAAAATAAAAGTCAGATTAATGAGAGAAAAACAAAAATTTTTATTTTTAACTCATGTGAGAAAGGCCTCAGTTCAAAAGGATCTCTCCCTGCAGTGGCTTAGGGGCTTTGCTCAAATAGTATTTTTTTTTTTTTTAAGATGACTGGTAAGGGGATCTTAACCCTTGACTTGGTGTTGTCGGCACCACGCTCTCCCATGTGAGCTAACCAGCCATCCCTATATAGGGATCTGAACCCGTGGCCTTCGTGTTATCAGCACCACACTCTCCCAAGTGAGCCACAGGCTGGCCCCTCAAATAGTATCTTAACAAAGAGCCATAGATCATAGAAGTGACGGGACAAGAAGATGAGTTTCAGGCTTCCAAAGGGCAGGGGACTGAAGGAGGGTATTCTTGTGTAGAAAAGTAAATCTGTTCCTAGACTCTCTTAGCCCTGCTGTCACCAGGCTCTGAGCTGATAAGAGCCCAGAGCCATCTCCAGGAAAGACAGAACTTATGTTTCTGTCTCTAGGTGGGAAGCAGGGAGGGAGCAAGATTGTTTGCCTTTGTGAATCACTGTCCTGCCATCAGGCCAGCATAAGAAGCAACAGAGGAAAGGGCAGACAGGCCCTGCATTCTAACCTCCTTAGCTCAGCAGTCTTCAGAGTCGTACAGAGGAATATTTTGGCTTCCCAAGAGCCACAGCCAACCCAAGAGCCCTGCACCTCTTGAAGCCTATAGGACTTCCAATCTCAGGCATCCTAGTGTGGCTGCCATGGCCACCAACTGGCCAATGATGGGCCTTGTCCTCCCAGCTCTGGCCAACGGAGCGTCCGCCATCTCTCCCCCTCCCTGCTTGTGACTGCAGACTGCAGAGGCAGTTAACAGGGGCCCTAGGGAATGTCCCCAGGCAATCGACAGGGCCTTGGTAGCCAGGGTCCTCTGGATGTGTCTTCAAGCATGGATAAAGCGGTGGCTTGCAGAGCCAGTTTGGCACTTCCAGGGAGGGACACACTTGGGAATTAGCATCCTTTTGGTCACACACAGTTCAGTGAACACCCACTGCATTTGGGAGACAAGCAGGTGGGGCTTTTAGTCCAGTAAGCCCATCAGGACAGTGGGGGAGGACTCACTGCTTGGGTGGGGCACAATCCTGGATGAGGACCCGTGCCTCTCGGGCTGACCCTTCATCTCCTGTCCACCCCTGCCTGGAGGTGGCCAACTGGAGCACTCCTCCAGGAGGTCCTGGTCCAAAGCCGGGAACCACGGTGCTGGCTCTCCTGCTGGCAGAGGAAGAGGATGGCGGGTGGGCAGGAGACATGTCAACCCTGAAACCTCTGCTCTTCCAGGAGGCAGGGCTGTTGCTCACTCTCTCTGGAGCCAGCGTGCACTTCGCCTGTGAGGTGTGTACTTTATTTCCTGTGTTAAACTTGCCTTTAGCAGGCTGCTGTTCACTCTGCAGTCAGCCTGCACTTTGTGCACGTGTATTTCTAACTTTTGCATTAAACTTGCTGCAGCTGCTGCTCACTCCCTGGATCCAGCCAGGTAAAGAATAAATTAGTAAAGAGTCTACTATGACTCTGCTGTTGAGCTTTTTCCTGTGGCAGAGCCCAGACCTTGGTAGAGGATGGGGTGGTTGAGACTGGCCATCGAGCCTCCCCAGACCGTCTCCTCTGGTATCACTGTCATTTGCAGCAACATGGATGGAACTGGAAACATCAATGTTAAGTGAAGTAAGTCAGGCACAGAAAGACAAATGCCACATGATCTCACTCATATGTGGAATGTAAAAAAAAGAAAGTAGTTCTCATAGAAGTAGAGAGTAGAATAATGGTCACCAGAGGCTGGCAGGGGAGGGGGGCGGGGAGGAGAAGGGGTGGGCTAATGGGTACAAAACTGTGCTGTCTACCCTGGATGAATCATTGTGCAGTGTATGCATGTACCAAAACAACCACTGTACCCCACAAATATGTAAAAGTAAGTGTTAAAATATTTTGAATAAATAAAATAAGTGGCTTAAAAGGTAAATTTTATTTTATGTGCATTTTGCCACAATTCAAGAATATTTGCTAACTTCTCACAACGTATGAATTATGGTGGCTGGGTTACCCCAGAGTGACTGGGGACCAGGATGAGAGAGGGAGGGAACTCAGATAAAATAACCTATGCCCAAGAGGGTGGTGACATGGGCCCCAGCTCAAAGGTTCAGAGCTCTGGGGAGACGGGCGCTGCTCCAGCATCCTCACTGGATCGTGGGGGGAGGGAGAGAGGTCGCCGTCAAGAGGAGGGGAGCCGGGCAGTCCATAGCAACCTCTCCATGCTACTTAGAGGCACTGACTTTCTGCTGAGACCTGTCCTGTCCTAGGTTTTGTGCCCACCTGCTTGCCCCACCTGTCCCCTTGGCCAGGGATTCTCAGTCTTGGCCTACTGAAGTTTGAGGTCAGATAATTCTTTTTTGGAGATAATTCTTTGTTGGAGGGGAGCACACAACTATCCTGTGTATTACAGGACATTTAGCAGCATCTCCGGCCCACATCTCTCTCTACCCACTAGAGGCCAGTAACACCCCCAGTGTGACAGCCAAAAATGTCCACAAACCTGGCCAAGTGTCCCCTGAGGAGCCTGTTCAACCCATTTAGGACAGCTGCTCTAAGCCAAAAGTGTCGATCCCACTCTTAGGAAAACCTGTGCCTCCCTTAATAAAACCATGTTCAGATCCTCCTGTCCTCTATGGAGAGTCTCCAGGGCTCAAGGTCCCAACCTGCCCCCTCTCTGCCCGGCATGGAGGAGCCGGACCATTTATATAGCAAAGCTACAAGTTTTCTTACCTAGTCACTGCCAGGCTGGGGGAGGAGGCGTTCCTTTTGTCCTGGCCTCCGTGTGTGTTTGTGGGGGACCCTGTCCCACCATGGGCTCCCCCTGTGGGCCTCAGTTTCCTCATCTGTTAAGTGGAGTAAACACTGCCCGCTCTTAAGTTTGCTGTGGCTCAAAGGAGGTGACTATAGTTCCTGGCCTTGGGACTGGCACCTGGTAATGATATAAGACCCCAGTGAGAGCCCTGGACCCCCAACCCTCCCTCTTCCCAGGAAGTCGCTTGGGGAGGTGGAAGGAAGGAGTCAAAAATGGCAGCAAAACCTACAAAGGAGGTTTCCCACCTCAGGCTTGACCGAGCCCAAATCACTAGCCCTTTGCTGGCTCTTCCCGGTGCCCTTTTCCCGGCCCCATTTGTGGAGTGCTGGGGGCTCACCAGGTTGGCTACAGAGGCCCCCTGCCTTGCTCCCTAGCATCCCATCGGGAGTCTCTCCCAGCCTTTGGGGTGGGAGGGCAAGGCTGCCCACCACCAGCCAACCCTTCTAGGACTCAGGACTGCCTGGTGGGCTGTGGAGATGAATGAGTAGTGTCCTGTCCTCCTATGTGGACCCCTGGATGGGCTGATGGCACTACAGGACAGGCTTCGATTGGGCTGTGCAGAGCATGTTGGCTGGGGAAGGAACCAAGAGCCCAAGGGTTTGGTGCAGGGGCAAGGGGCGTGGCTCAGGAGTGGGACTGCCCAGGCTGGAGTCTGGCTCCCAGACCCCATGTGAGGTGGGCGTGGCTGAGGGGCTCAAAGCACAAAGGAAAGGGAGGGGCTGGGGGCTGGTGGGTCCCAGTGTGGCCTTGGGAGGAGAGGCTGGAGTGGAAGAAGAGGCATGAGTTCACTCATCTGGACACTGAATAAGGGAACAGGATGAGAGGGTCTCTTCCAGGACCAGCTGCAGACTTTGGGGGCTGTAGTGGATTGAATTATGTTCCCCAGAAACTCACTGGAGCTTGAATTGTGTCCCTCAAGTTTTATGTATTAGAAACTTGGCCCCCACTGTGACTGTTAAGAGGGTGGGAAATCTTGTTATGGTAATTGAAAGGTGGAACCTCGAAGAAGTGATTGGATTGTAGGACTGTGCAGTAGTGAATGGATTAAAAATGGTGATCAGAGGCCTGGTTCTCAGGGCTTTAAAAGAAGAGTAGAGTCTGTCTTGCTCTTTCTGATTCCACCGTCTTGCAATATGAGACAACTGGGTCACTGTCGCCACCTCCAGATGGACTTTGGACTTCCCAGCCTCAGAAACTGTAAGCAATAAATTTCATTTTCTTTATAAATCACCCAGTTTCAAGTACTTTGTTATAAGCAACAAAAATGGACTTATACAGGGGCCACTAAAATAAAAATGCAGGGGACCCTTGATTAAAAGTTATTAAGAATTCAACACGTGGGCCGGCCCGTGGCTCACTTGGGAGAGTGCGGTGCTGATAACACCAAGGCCACGGGTTCGGATCCCATATAGGGATGGCCGGTTAGCTCACTGGGTAAGCGTGGTGCTGACTACACCAGGTCAGGGGTTAAGATCCCCTTACCGGTCATCATTTAAAAAAAAAGAAAAAAAGAATTCAACACAGGACATCAGAGTGCTCCACCAGGGGCACTTTCATACCCAGAGGAAATAGAAAATTTCCAGGAAAGGAAAATAGAAATAAAGTTATATATATATTTTCTCAAGTCATTTCATGGATTCCCAGAAATTTTTCCACAGACCCCAGGTTAAGAAGTGGCTCTCAACCAACATTAAAATTAAATAAGAATGAAATGAAATTGAACAATGTCAGCGTGTGTCTCCTGCAGAAATACGAGGACTGGTTGTGACATTTCTGACTCAGTCTGGGGTTCAGGACCCAGACTCTGCAGCGAGACCACCTCGAGTTGACCCCAGCTCTGCCACTAACTGCTGTGCGACCTAGGACACATAATGTCGTGCTCTGTGCCTCATTCTGTAGATGGGGACAATGGACGTCCCGTTATCATATTGTGGTGAGCAGGGAGTTCAGGGGGAGCCCCCGGAACAGGGCCTGGCACATCCTGTGATGGCTGCGGGTCTGAGTGGGTACAGATGGTGGAGGGTGGACGGCTGTGTGCACTTCCTGTGTCACAAGTAGGATGAATTTCTTCCTTCAGATCATGGTCAAAGATGTTTGGAAGCCTCATCCCTGCAGGACTCAGGAACTCTGATCGTGGCAAGTGCTCATGTGGGGTTCGAGGTTTAGGAAGGGGATACAGAGTGGGCCAGGGCCAGGGCCTGTGATCGTTTCCTGTCGCTGCTGCAACGAGTGGCCCACAGTGAGGAGAGTCGTCCTCAGCCAGCCCTGGCTCTTGCCTTTGCACACATTGATCTCTTGGCCTGGAATGTTACCCGCACTCCCGGCCTCCACTTGGCCAGTTCTCCCTGTCCTTTGGACTTAGCTCAGACGTCCCTTCTCCAGGAAGACTTCCCTGAAGCACACCCCACACCTCACTTCTAGGCAGTGCCTGTGCACAGGACCTGAATGTGTCCCCATCCATACAGATGCCACAATGAGATGCCACCATCGGCTTCTGCATCTGTCCCCCACGGGGCAGCCAGCTCCTCAGCTGGACACCTGGCCTCTTCTCTGTACCCCCAGTGCTCAGGGGAGCCTGGTGTGGACAAGGCCTTGGCAAGTGTCTGTGGAGTGAATGAATGAACAGGGGCTTCCCTGGGGCCCAGCCCACACAGAGAAGCCGGACCACGTGTGGTCAGCAGAGGCCGGATGGATGGGCCTGGGCTAGGGCAGGGGGAGTGGTGGTCTTGGAGTCCAAACCCTTAAGGATTGTGAGATCAGCTCCGGGTATTCAGGCACAGACTGACTCTGCCAGTGCTGGCTCACTGGGAACTGGGGCTGCGGGTCTCACGGGCATGATGGTGGGGGAGGGGCTGAGGGACATGTGGGACCTCCCTTACTGCACCTGGTACCTGCACAGTCTGCCAAGGGAGGGCAACTCTGGCCAGCAGGCCAAACCTGACCACTGCCTGTCTTTGCACAGTCCGTGAGCTAAGAATGATTTTTACATGTTAGAGCCGTTAGATGAAAATGCAAAGGAAGAACGACATTTTCTGACATATGCCACAGGCGGCATTGAGTGTCTGTGACAGGGATTTATGACCCCACATAACCTAGAGTTGTCCTATGTGTCCTTCACACAAAAAGTCTGCCAACCACTGGTGGATACCTGTACCGTACCCTGGAACTTGTGTGCCCTGTCCATGGTGCTGGCCAGACAGTGAATGGGGCCCCTTTAACAATCAGCCTTTAGTGGGGGCCAGGTAGAAGCGCTTTGGTCCAGACAACTGGCACTTTGTCCTGCTCCTGCTCTGGTCACCCTGGGTAGGCTTGTCAGGACTCAGGCTCTGATGGACCCACGTAGCAGAGGCAAGCCCCCGCCTGCTCTCCCATCCCTCCTACCCCTCTCAGCGACACTCTGGCCTGCAGTTCAGCAGAGGATGGGTCAGGGAAGGGTAGCAGAGCCCGTCCTGAGCCCTAGGAGGAGGTGGAGGTGGAAGAGACCCAAGCCCTTGGCAGGCACCGCTCCTGGAGGCAGGGCCTGGAGACGCACAAAGCAGACCTGTGTTCCGGTCCCCGCCCAGCCGGAGGGCACGTCTGCATGTTTTCCTGCCAGATCATGTGTCTTCTTTCCACTCCAGGCTGGTGGGCTTTGGCGCCCACGAGGAGAGCCTGGCTGGGCCAGGACTCCAGGAAGCATCTCCCGGGTGGTGAGGAGTTGCCAGCCTGGCTGGAAGCGATGCCAGGACTTGGCCAAATGCACACAGGAGGCGCATTTCACAGAGTGCACGTGCATGGTGATAACAGATGCACATTCACACACGTGCACGTGACAACACACGTGTGCACGCACATATGTGCACCCCCAAACACACTTGCCCATTACTGCTACACATGGGAGCATGCATACATGCATACACGCCTGCACACCTGCGTGTGATGGGCCTGGGGAGCAGCACACCTGATGGGAGAAGTCCATTCTGCACCCTCCCTGGCCCATGTGCTGGCTCTGAGCCCACGCTGAGAGTGCTGAACACAGGCCCTTTGTCCCTCGGGATCAGGGCTCCCCTAGAGTGGTATTTACTGAGCATTTATCCCCTGTCCTGGGCACAACCCAGCCCCCACTTTCCAGGAAACTGGAACAATGAGGCCTTCTTCTCCCAGCAGAGGTGGGCCCTGGGCTGGCCAGCCCTTGTGTGACAGGAGTTGGGTTAGGGCCACTCATCCCTGGTCTCCCTCCCTCCAGGTGTGGGGCTTGGGAAGACCCCTCTGTGCTCTGCAGCCTCAGGCACGGGAGACAAGAGGGGCTCCGCATGCAGCCCAGTCCCAGCTGGCCAAAGCCTCCCTGCAGCCCCAGAGCCAGGCTGCCAATGGGGGACGCCCCCAGCCTCACTTGGAGGTAGGAACATGTGTCCCAGGCTCAGGTCCTGCGACAAGCCTGGCCCAGCTGAGACTCCTGGTGGAGCAGAGCTGGCTCCTGCACGTGGCCTTGGCTGATCCTGCGACCTCAGAAACCAGAGGGAAGACCCTGCTGGGTGGGGCAGGGAATGATCTGATGTGAAGGGGCGTTTCTGTCCCTGCCCCAAGTGAAGGCTGAGTCTGGACTTCGTGCAGGGACTTGAGTGGCTGCTGCCAGAGAAGGAGCCCTGTGAGGGGAGGCACTGGGGGTGGGGATTCGGCTTTGCATTCCCCAAACCCTCAGCTCTTCTGATCGCTCACTCCCTCATTCAAGTTCCTGTTGGGTGCTGTGCTCTATGGTGAACATTTTTAATTGAAATGTACTTATTGTACATATTTCTGGGGACAGGGTTATATTTTGATGTGTGTATACAATGTGATGACAACACCAGGGTAATTAGCATATTCCTCATTGCAAAACATAACCATTGCTTTGTGATGACATTTGGTCCCTTCTCTTCTAGCCATTTGGTAATGTGCAGTAAATTATTGTTAATTATAGATGCCTAGAGCTTCTGTATACCATTAAAACTTATTTTCCTTATCTAGGTGGAAGTTGATGTTAAGAAACCAACCTCTCACTATCCCTTTCTCCCACTTCCCAGCCACAGAAACCATAATTCTACTGTCTACTTCTAAAAGTTCAAATTATTGTTATTGTTATTCATTTATTTACTTTTTAGCTCCCACACGTGAGTGAGAACATGCAGTATTTATCCTTCTGTGCCTGACTTAACATCACTTAACATGAGTTCTTCGAGGGTCATGTATGTTGCTGCAATTAACAAGATTTCACTTTTTATTACAGCTGAGTGGTATTCCATTGTGTATATGCCACATATTCCTAATCCATTCGTCTGTCAATGGACACCTAGGTTGATTCCATATGTTGGCTATTGTGAATAGTGCTGCAACAAACACAGCGGTGCAGATACCTTTTTGATATGCAAATTTCCTTTCTGTTGCATAAATGCCTAGCAGTGGGATTGCTGGATAATATGGTAGTTCTATTTGTAGTTTTTTGAAGAACCTCCATACAGTTTTCCGTTATGGCTGTAATGATTTACATTCCCACCAACAATGTATAAGAATTTCCCTTTCCCTGCGTCCTCGCTAGCATTTGGGATTTTTTTGTCTATTTGATAATAGCCATTCTAACTGGAGTGAGATAATATCTTATTGTGGTTTTAATTTGCATTTCCCTGATATTAGTGATGTTGAGCATTTTTTCATATACCTGTTGATCATTTACAGCTTCTTTTAAGACATGTCTATTCAGCTCATTTGCCCATTTTCAAATTGGATTATTTGTTTTTCTGCTGTTGAGTTGTTTAAGTTCCTCGTATATTCTGGATATTAATTCCTTGTTGGATGAATAGTTAGCAAATATTTTCTCCCATTCTGCTGGTTGCTTTTCACTCTGTTGATTATTTCCTTTGCTGTGCAGAGGCTTTTTAATTTGATATAAGCCCATTTGTCTATTTTTGCTTTTGTTGCCTATGCTTTAGAAGTCTTTTCCATAAAAATTTCACCCAGACCAATGTCTTGGGGTGTTTCCTCTATGTTTTCTTCTGGTGGTTTTATAGTTTGGGGTCTTACATTTAAGTCTTTAATCATTTTTAGTTGATTTTGGTATAAATATATATATGAGAGATGGGGGTTATGGACTGAAATAAAGGCTGTCAAGGCAGAAATACTTTTATAAGGGCTTGTTGAAAGCCAAGCTTGAGGGTCAACCCAGGAAACACAAGCCTCCAGAGTTGGGAGGTCTCCGAAGTCTGCTACAGGAAAGGCATTTCATACAGGAGTTTCAAAAGGAAGTTTCAAAAGGGAGTGGGGAAAGATCCAAGTACAGTTGTCTTTTTCTCACGGAACTCAAAAAATCACAGTCATAGGTTACTGATTACAACATGGGAAACAAAAGCCTCTGCGTGCCCCCTGAAGCAGAAACTTCATGCTTCAGCTATGCTTAACAATGCCTAAGTGACTTGTTCAGAACAACCAGGTCGTACATTAGTCAATAAATCAGCAGTCCTAACCACACACATCGTTAGTCTTAAGAACAAGATGTCAACATCGGGTTCATGAAACTTATTCCAAGGCAGTGAGTTTTGGAAAACCTGCTCCGTTCTGATTATTTCCTTCATCAGTGTCTAGGTTCTTTCTTCTGCATGTGGATGTCCAGTTTTCCCACCACCATTTATTGAAGTGGCTGTCCTTTCTCCAGTGTACATTCTTGGCACCTTTGTCAAAGATCAGTGGGCTGCAGTTCTGTGCATTTGCTTTGGGTTCTCTATTCTATTCCGTTGGTCTATGCATCTGCTTTTATGCCAGTACTATCCTATGTTGATTACTGTAGCTTTAAGTATGTTTTGAAGTCTGGTAGGTTAATGCCTCCAGCTTTGTTCTTTTTGCTCAGGATTGCGTTGGCTATTCTGGGTCTTTTGTGACCCAGAATGTGAATTTTAGGATTGCTCTTTCTATTTCTGTGAAGAATGTCTATGCTAAGCATTTATTTACGCTTTTCCCCAAAGAAACTTAATGCTTTCATTGGAATACCAGGGCACCCAGCCACTCATTTGGCCTAATCTTTTATATAAGTAAAATTCCATTAGTACAAGCATTGAAAATAAGATAAACTATACCCCAGTTTCAAATTGAGAGTGGCAGAATTCCTGGGTTCTGGCTTCCTAAGGCTGCCCTGGCACTTGTGTCTGTTCCTTGATGTCTTGCCAGTTCAGCCACAATTATACATATATCACAGATTGGGTGGCTTGAACAATATATGTTTATTTCTCACAGTTCTGGAGGCTGGAAGTTCAAGATCAAAGCACTGACATATTTGGTGCTTGGTGAGGGCCAACTTCCTGACTTGTAGACAGCTGCCTTCTCATGTGTCTTCACACGACAGGGAGAGAGAGAGGGAGAGAGACAGAGACAGAGACAGACAGAGACAGAGACAGAGAGACAGAGACACAGAGATAGAGATAGAGACAGGGAGAGAGAGACAGTCAGAGACAGAGACAGAAATGGAGAGAGACAGAGAGACAGAAAGACAGACAGAGAGAGAAAGAGAGAGGACTCTAGTCTCTTCCTCTTTTTATAGTCAACACCCACCTCCTCACCACCCCTACAACTCTTAGCCTTTTGCTGTATCTGCTTCATTGCACATCTACCCACGTACCCACCTTCCATCCATCCATCAACCCATCACATTTTTTGATGCATTTCAAACATTTGTTACGAGCATCAGTATGATTCCCTTAAACACCAGGTTAACCAGATTGTTTTATAGTTGTTAATGAAATCACAAATCTGGAAGTGTATGTTTACAGGTTTTTTATTTTGTTCATTTTTGATATTTCATTATCTTTATTGTGGTAAAATATACATTAAATACTATTTTAACCATTTTTAAGTGTACAGTTTAGTGAAATTAAGTATATTATCCATGTTATGCAACCATCACCAGCATCCATCCCCATAACTCTCTTCATCCTGTAAAATTTAAACTCTGTGCCCACTAAACAATAACTGCTGACCCCCCTGCTCCCAGCCCTGGGCAGCCACCATTCTACTGTCTGTCTCTATGATCCTGACTATTCTGAGTTCCTCGTGTAAGTGGAATTATACAGTATTTGTCCTCTCGTGACAGGCTTATTTCATGTAGCACAATGTCCTCAAGGTTCATCCATGCTGTAGGTGTGCCAGAATTTCCCTCCTTTTTTCCATTTTTTTATTGTGGTAAAACACATATGACATAAGGATTGCCATTTTAAGCATTTTAAAGCATACGATTGCATGGAATTAATTACATTCACAATGCTGTGCAACCCCTACCTCTCTCTATTTTCAGAACTTTTTTGTCATCCTAAACATCACCTCTGTACCCATTAAGCAATAGCTTCCCATCATTCCTCTCCCTTCCCCCTTTTCTGGTAACCTCCAACCTACTTCTGCCTTTTAAGTTTTTTTTTTTCCATTTATTTTTTCTTCATTGACCAATGACAACTGTATATATCTATGGAGTGCAATATGATATTTGGGTACATTTGTACGGTGTGCAATGATCATCTCAAGGTATTTAGCATATCCATCACCTCAAACATTTGTCACCTCTTTGTATTGGGAACATTTGACATTCTCTCAACTAGCTACTTGAAGTTATACAGTAGTTTGTTGTCAACTGCAGTCTCCCTACAGTGCCGTAGAACACTAGATCTTATTCCTCCTGTCTCTTTACAATTTTGTATCTGTTGTCCACCCCCTCATACCCCCCATCTCCCCCTTACCAGTCTCTAGTAACCACTATTCTACTCTCTACGTCTATGAGATCAACTGTTTTAGCTTCCCCATATGAGTGAGGACACGTGGTATTTCTCTTTCTGTACCTGGCTTATTTTGCTGAATATAATTTCCTCCAAACTCATCCATGTTGCTGCAAATTACAGAGTTTCATTCTTTTTTATGGCTGAGTAGTATTCCATTGTGTATATACCACATTTTCTTTATCCAGTCATCTGTTGAAGGACATTTAGGTTGGTTCCAACTCTTGGCTATTGTGAATACAGCTGTGATAAACATGCCATATTTACTGTAGTATTTATGCATTTTTTAACCGTTTAACATGTATAAAACTGTGTTACTACTTCTATTAGATTCTTCTTTTTTTACTGTGTCACTGACAAAGTTTTGAGTGTCTCCCTGGGCCTGTTTTCTTGTAAGCCCCTTGCTTTTCATCTCATGATTTTGCATAGCTGTCTGATCTTTAGGAATGCCTATGTCATGTTATAGCAGAATGGATGGATAGCTAATTGTAGTGAAGTGACTTTGATGTACTGATGAAACTCTTATATACTTGTTGTCAAAATACACTGCTGAAACACTGTGGAAGAGAGTTTGGTGTGTTTGAATATGCATCTGATCATCGATTCCTTTAGAAAATGTTTTCAGTCTCTGTCCCCATCAGTCCCTGAGACTGAGAGGTGCTTTGATGTGAGACGTGAACTTGAATGCCCTCTTTGAGTGGTCAGGACTGTATGTGGAATTTTTGGGACAGTAATTGTGGAGTGGGGAAGTCTCCTGTTTTGTTTTATTTATTTATTTATTTTTCCACTTTGCAGCTTTGTTTTGACTCTCTAAATACATTTTGAAGAGGGACAGAAGTAACCCTAAGGATGTGTTGGGGGTGCTTCCAAGAACAGATGCTTCTGTAATGAAATGGTAGGTGACCCACACATATGCGTGCGTTTTCAGGTTTATTTGCATAATTTTACTTGACACCCTACTCCTGGGTTGTGGAGTGTACTAACATTTACAAAGCAAATGTATTTCACAGGGCCTAGATTCCAAAGTCCTGCAGTTTCTGGTATAACCTAACTTTGTAAAATTACACATAGAAATGTTAACCTTGCAAAAGACAGGAAACTTTCCCCAGACTAAAGTCTCTGTTGTAGATAAAGAATTGTAACACAGCAAAATTGCTGGCTCCAAGGGTAGATATCCTTGGTGCAACTAAACCTAATGACAGTTGCCATGACAATTATCTTACTGTTCTTTTTCTAACCACCTATGTTCCTTTTCCATAATTTTTTGGCCTGGAGAATAAATACTCAGAGAAGACCCCAGTTCATTGTTAATTTTCCAAGGAATGCCTCTCTCTTGAGGGTTCATGGAAATTAATCCCTTTGGGGCTTCTCACTGCTCAGAAGAAATGGGCTTTGAGTAATCCTTTTTGTGTCTCTGTCACCTGGGGGGAGAGGTGACACTGGGTCTGGTCTTTTGCTGCCCTCCCCCACCTAAAAATGGCCCAGAAGATGAACTAGGTGGGCTGTGGACCGTGGGCCATGGGTTGGAGGAGACTGGGGAAGCAGAGCCACAAGACTCAGGAGGGCAAGGCTGGGTCAGGTGGTGGTTGGAAGAGAGGGCCTGATATGCCCAAAAAGTTTTCCCCAGAGGTGAGAACACAAGCAGGAGGAGCAACTGGTCAAGCTGTCTTTAATAAGGGAGAGCCTCAGGGATTCTCTGGATCTGGCAGTGTCCAGCAAGGGAAAGGGTCCTGGGTTGGGTCCACTGGGAGAGGCACAGAGGAAGGCACTGGTGGGACAGTGGGCTTTTCCACACTGGACACTGGGAGGGTTTGGGGTGATTGGCCTTCCCTTGTTGGGGCCCCTTCTGCATCTGCCATCAGAGGGAGCCCCATGGCGGTCCTGGGGTCTGGGCCTCCACCTCTGGATTAAATGCCCCAAACTCACTGAAACTTAAATAGTGTCCCCAAAGTTCCAGGTATTGGAAACTTGGCCCCCACTGTGACAGTGTTGAGGGTAAGAAATCCTATTATGGTAATTGAAATGTGGGGCCTTGAAAAGGTGATTAGACTGTAGGAACATGCCATAGTGAATGGATTGATAATGGTGTTCAGGTATGTGGTTCTGAGGACTTTAAAAGAAGAGCATGTGAAAGGTTAGTCTCTCTCTGTTCCACCATCTTTTGCCACGTGAGACACCTGCATTGTTGTAAAGCCACCAAAGAAGACCCTCACCAGATGTATTGCCTGGACTTTGGACTTCCCAGTCTTTGAAACTGTGAGCAACAAATCTTGTTTTCTTTATAAAACACCCATTTGGTGTATTTTGTTATAAGCAACAGAAATGGACTAAAACATCTTCCATCCTTCTGGGGCAGCCACACTCTGTGTGGCCTGGGTAAAAAGCCAGGGATAAAGGAAGGAGCAGATATGTGGGCTAAGTGTGTGGGCCAGGTGTGTGAGCTAGGTGTGTGGACTGGGTGTGTGGCCAGTTATATGAATCAGGTGCATGGGTCAGGTGTGGGGTTCAGGGGTGTGCACCAGATGTATGAGTCAGGTGGGTGAACCAGGTGTGTGGGCCAGGTGTGTAGACTGTGTGGGCCAGGTGTGTGGACCAGGTATGTGGGCCAGGTATGTGGGTCCTGTGTAGAGGCCAGGTGTGCAGTCCAGGGGTGTGGGCCAGGCATGTGGACCAGGGGTGTGTGCCAGGTGTGGGGGCCAGGTATATGAGGCAGGTGTGTGGACTGGCTATGTGGGTTAGGTGTGTGGGTCAGCTGTATGGGCCAGGTGTGTGGAATGGGTGTTGGCTAGGTATGTGGGTCAAGTGTGTGGGTCAGGCATGTGGCATGTGGACCGGTGTGTGTGCCAAGTATGTGAGCTAGGTGTGTGGCTCATGTGTACACCAGGTGTATGGGCCAGGTGTGTGGACAGGGTGTGTGAGCCAGGTGTGTGAGTCAGGTGTGTGAGCCAGGTGTAGGATGGTTGGCAGGGGTGGGTAAAAGCTTCTCTGTGGGCTCTGAAGGGGGGAGGGAGGTGGGAAGTGATAGAGGAGAGGGGCAGGGTGTCAGGTTGCTGGGCTGGCGGCTGCCTTGGAAACAGCCTGCTTATTTTTTTCTGGATAGGTGGCCCAGGGCTTTAGGCCTAGGGGTCAACAGGTTCCCAAATTTTTAACCAGGAGCAAAGGAGGCAGTAGGAAGCCTGATTTTGTGAACTTGAGTTGCATTCCCCATGTGGACAGTGACTTGAATGGGGCTCTGGCCATAGGCACTCTCATCACCATTGGAGAAGAGAGGGGAACCTAGCTCTGGTCCTAGAAAGGGTGCTGCTTCCACACTCAAGACAGAATCCTAATGCAGACCTAAGACCTTTGTATCCTCTGCCCCAAGCCTTCAATCTCACATGAGCACTTGCCAAAGTCAGAGCCCCAGAGTATTCCAGGGATGAGGTTTCCAACCTCTTTGGACCACAATCTACTGTAAGAAATTCAATCTACTTGTAACACAGGAAACACATTCAGCTAACTGCAGACACTCAGTGATCATGGGAAGTGCCAGGCTCTGCTCCAAGGGCTCTTCCTGAACTCCCTGCTTACAATAATACTAGGACAGGACTCCACTGTCCCCATTTGCAAAATAAGAAAATTGAGGTGCAGAGAGTAAAGTGACTTTTCCTAGGTCACACAGCAGTAAGTGACAGAAGTGGGGTTCATCTTGAGGTGGTCTAGCTGCAAAGTCTGGGCTCTGAACCCTATACTTAGGTAAATATTTCACAACCAGTCCTCATCTTTCTGCATGAGATACACACTGACTACAGAGCTGTGAGGAATGATCTTTGCACAGGAGTTGGGTTAGGGAGGGAGGGACTCAGGGAATTATTTGATACCACTGAATTGTACATTTTTAAATGGTTAAGATGATAAATTTTATGTTATGTGTATTTTACCATAATTTTAAAATGGTAGAGGGCTGGCCAGTTAGCTCAGTTGATTAGAGTGTGGTGTTATAACACCAAGGTCAAGGGTTCAGATCCTCATACCAACCAAGCACCAAAAAATAAAAATAAAAAATAAAAGAACAAAATAAAAATGGGGTAAATTAATTAGTAAAGAAAAAAAAAAAAAGTCTGACAGCATATTAAAAGGATCATAGACCATGACCAAGTGGGATTTATCCCGGGAATGTAAGGGTGGTTCAACATAAGAGAATCAACCAATAAATACCACTTTCATAGGATGAGGGAAGAAAAGCCCACATGACTGCCTCATTAGATGCAGAAAAATCACTTGACAAAATTCAACACCCTTTCATGATTAAAACACTCAGAAAACTAGGAATAATAGAACAGAATCTACTCAACACGATAAGGAACATTTATAAAAACCCTACAGCTATCATCATACTCAGTAGTGAAATGCTAAGAGATTTCCCCCTAAGATCAGGGAAAAGACAAGGATACCTACTTTCACCACTGCTACTCATCATTATACTGGAAATACTAGCCAGAGCAAGTACCTAAGAAAAGAAATAAAAGGCATTCACACTAGAAAGGAGGAAGCAAAACTATCTCTAATTGTAGATGACATGATTCTACAGAGAGAGAATCCCATACAATCCACACACACACAAAAAAACATGAGGGTTAGTAAACAAATTCAACAATGTTGCAGGGTACAAGAACAACACACAAAAATCAGTCATTTTTCTATATATCAGCATGACCAATTTAAAAAAAGAAAATAAAGAAATCCATTCAATTTAAAATAGCATCCAAAAGAATCAAATACCTAGGAATAAATTTAACCAAGAAAGTGAAAGATTGTACACTGGAAAGTACAAAATATTACTAAAAGAAATTAAATAAATGGAAATAAAATAATAAATAGAAAGACATCCCATGTTTGTGAATTGGAAGACTTAATATTGCTAAGATGACAGTACTCCTCAAAGCAATCAACAGATTCAATGCAGTGCCCAACAAAATTCTAATGAGTTATTTTGCAAAAATAGAAAAGCAAATCCTGAGTTGTATATGAAATTGAAAAGGGCTCCAACTAGCCAAAACAAGCTTGAAATACAAGAACAAAGTTAGAGGACTCACATTTTCCAACTTAAAACTTAATACAAAGCTATAGTAATCAAAACAGTGTGGTACTGGCCACATTGAAAAGACATATAGACCAATGGAATCGAATATAGTCCAGAAATAAATCCAAATATCTATTATTGATTGATTTTTGACAAGGGTACCAAGATCATACAATGGACAAAGAATAGTCTCTTCAAAAACTGGTGCGGGAACAACTGGATGACCACATGCCAAAGAATGAAGTTGAATCCCTCCCTCACTCTATATACAAAAATTAACTCAAAATGGATTAATAATCTCAATATAAGAGCTAAAATTCTAAAACTATTAGAAGAAAACAGGGGGGTAAATCTTCATAGCCTAGGATTTGGTAATAAATTATTAGATTTGACACCAAAAGCACAAGCAACAAATGAAAAAATGATAACTTAAATTCCATAAAGATTAAAAAGGGATCGCTATTTGGGTAATTCCCTATAGTGGGTTGAACTGTGGCCTCCCCAAAAGAGACATGTCAACCCAGAACTTCAAAATGTAACCTAATTTGGAATAAGGGTCTTTGCAGATGTGATTAAGGTAGGGATCTTGAGATGAAATCACCCTGGACAGAATAGGCCATAAATCCAATGAAAGGTATTCTTAAAAGAGACCAAAAAGGAGAAGACACAGAGAAGAGGAGAAGGCCATATGAAGGCAAAGGCAGAGACCTGAATGATGTGTCTGCAAGCCAAGGAACACCAGGAGCCACCAGAAGCTGGAAGAGGCAAGGAAGTATTCTCTCCTAGAGACTTTGAGGGGAACACAGCCCTGCTGACACCTTGATTTCAGGTTCTGGCCTTCAGACTGTGAGAGAATAAATTTCTGTTGTTTTAAGTCACCAAATTTGTGGTAATTTGTTACAGCAGCTATAAGAAACTAATATTCTCTTCCTTCAAATTCTGGTTAATTATATAATTGTTTGTATGTTGTTACATTTTATAAATTTTCTATTTTGCTCTGTAACCACAAATCCCATGGATACTTAACATCTATCATATGCTTGAATAGATTCAATCTATCATGTAAGATCTTTATTTTGAATCATCCCTTAGTTGGACTAATTCTGTTATCCATTTTCTCCCTAAGATGGCTTATAGTTACTGTGCTCCCTAAGTTGTCATGTAATTAAAAATGTCTGCAATGAACAGTGGTTGCCCAGAGGTGGAAGGGGCAAATTAACCAGGACTGAGCAGGAAGGAGCTTTCTGGGGTGAAAGTCATGTTCTATATCTTGAAAGGAGTTTGAGTTACACAGACATAGGCATCCATCAAAACCCCATGAATAGCAAGGATGCCTGCTTTCACCACTTCTATTCAGTGTAATACTGGAAGTTCTAGCCGAAGCATTAGGCAAGAAAAAGAAATAAAAGACATCCAAATTGGAAAGGAAAAAAGTAAAATTATCTTTGTTCCCAGATGACAAAATCTTTACATAGAAAACCCTAAAGATTCCACATTCAAAAAAACACCTGTTAGAACTAACAAATGATTTCATCAAAGTAGCAGAATATAAAGTCAACACACAAAAATCAGTTGCATTTCTATACATTAATAATGAACAATCTGAAAAGGACATTATGAAAACAATTTCATTTACAATAGCATCAAAAAGAATAAAATACTTATGAATTAACAACAAGGAAATAGAAGACTTATATAATAAAAACTATAAAATGATGCTGAAAGAAATTTAAAAAGACATAAATGAATGGAAACACATCTCATGTTCATGAATTGGAAGGCTTAATATTGCAAAGGTGTCAATACTCCCAAAGTGATCTACAGATTCAATGCAATTCCTATCAAAATCCCAGTGATTTTTTTTCCCAGAAATACAAAAGCCCACCCTAAAATTCATATGGAATCTCAAGGGACCTGTAATAACCAAACAATCTTGAAAAAGAAGAACAAAGATGAAGGATTCACACTTCCTGATTTCAAAACCTACTACAAAGCTGCAATATTCAAAACACTGTGGTACTAGCATAAAGACACATAGACCAGTAGTATAAAATAAAGAGCCCAGAAATAAGTTCCCATGTATATGGTCAAATAATTAGACCAAGACCATTCAATGAGGGAAAAGGACAGTCTTTTCAACAAATGGTGCTGAGAAAGCTAGATATCTACATGCAAAACAATAAAATTGGACACTTATGTAACACCATATACAAAAGTTAACTCAAAATGGATCAAAGACCTAAAATTAAAGAACTCTTAGTAAAAAACATGCAGCAAAAGCTTCATGATATTGGATATGACATCAAAGGCACAAGCAACAAAAGAAAAAACAGACAAATTAGACTTCTTGAAAATTTAAAAAATTTGTGCATCAAAAGACACTATCGGGCCAGCCCATGGCTCACTCGGGAGAGTGTGGTGCTGATAACACCAAGTCAAAGGTTAAGATCCCCTTACCGGTCATCTTTAAAAAAAAAAAAAAAAGAAGATACTATCAACAGAGTGAAAAGGCAAACCACAGAATGGGAGAGAACATTTGCAAATCATATATCTGATAAGGTATTGATATCTAGAATATATACAGAACTCGTAAAACTCAACAAAAAACCACATAACCCAATTCAAAAATGGAAGAAAAAACCTTGAATAGACATTTCTCCAAAAAAGATATGCAAATGGCCAATAAACACATGAAAAATGCTCCATATCACTAACCATTAGAGAAATGCAATGAGATACCACCTCACACCCATTTGGATTCATCCATGGATGAATGGAAAGCGAAATGTGGTACATACATACAATGAAATACGTATTCTTCAGCCTTAAAAAAGGGAGCGAGACAGGGCAAGATGGCAGACTACAGGTGACCAGAGTGCATCCTTCTCACAGAAAAGGACCAGAACAACTAATAGATAAATATTGATGGGAGCATCTGTGGGAGAGCACAGGCATGCAGCAGGAGACTGGTGAGATTGCTATGGAGCACAAAAACCCAGAATGCTGCCATAGAAAGGAGAGAAAGGCACATGGCCTCAGACGCCACATCTCCACCCCTGGGATTGGTCTTTCTCTTGGGGCAGAAAGATAGGAAGAGGACCCACACCAATCCCTATCCTCACCTGAGATGCCTGCAGTTTCTACTGCAGGAGGATTCTGCAGCCTTTGCAAGCCTAGAGCCAAGTGTGGGAAGCTGCTTAGAATGCATGCACCGTGTCACTCCAGAACAGAAGCACAAACTTGCACTCCCCATCCCCCACCCTCATGACCCAAGCTGATACAGTATGGTGCCATCTTGAAACCGGAGCCACTGTGGGAACACACCCTACCCTGGGGGCTGGTAGCTACTGCACTTCCTCATGGGAGAGGCTGCAGCACCCACATCCCAGAGGCTTGAGATCTGGACCCAGGGTGACTTTGACTCCAGTCCTGCATGTCTGAGAAGCTAATCCCAGCCCTGCTAAACTGACGCACCCCTATGTCCTCAATCAGAGATCAAATGGACAGACAGCCCCACTTCCACCACCAGTGGGCTGAGTTCTGTTTGCCTAGACCCCAGGGCAGCTTGCAGATCCCTGTCCTGATAAACACACTCTCAGGCCAGCAGAACCAAAATGCATTGACACCTTCCTGGAGAAGTGGCCAGGTGGTCTTGCCCTCAACACTCCCATCTAGCAGCCTTACCTATCACCCAAGAAACAGCTATCAGGATCCCCTCTTTGCAGCCCTGCCTAGTAGCCTCGCCCACCGCCGAGAAGCAGCTCAGCAACCCTGCCCCTGGAAGACCCCCTCCTGAACCACTGAGGGAAGCACAACCTCACACCTGGCTCTGAGAAGAGGTGCAGTGGACCAGCTTCCCACTGACCCACAGCCAGGCACCTGAGCCAAAGCATACCCAAGACCTTGACTCAGAGCAAGAGCTCAGCCATCATGCCCCTGGTGGACCCACCCCAGAGTCTTTGAGCCATTGTATGTACACACATCTGAGTGAGAAACAGCCTGGCTTATGTGCCCTTAGCAGGCCTGCCCCCAGTCAGAAATCACAAGGTGATCCTGCCACTGGGAAACCAGTCCTGAATTCCCTGAGACACTACAAGTCCACACTCCTAGCCTGAAAATCAATCCAGTGACTCCATCCTTATTGAGCCAGATCCCAAGATGACTGGCCCACAGTGAGCATGCACACACCCCCAGCCTGAGAATCAACATAGTAAGCCCACCCCCTGCAAAGCCATGCCACTGCCACCAAAAATCACCTAAGTATAGGCCACTGAGGCACTCACAGACATAGCAAAAGTGGATTGGATTATAGTTGAAGAAATTATGTAGAGTCTACACTACTGCATTCATTCAGAACAAAGGCATTGAACTCTACCCAATTGAAACCCAAAAACACATTTACAGGTGAAAGTCCTTCCCCACACAAGCCACTCTACAAAATTCAAAGAGGTGAGTCTTCCACCAGATGCACAGATATCAATGCAGGGAAACAAGAAACATGAAAAAACAAGGAAGCCATCAAAGAAACACAACAATAATCCAATAACTGATCCCAAAGAATTGAAAATTGACAAGTTGCTGGAAAAGTAATTCAAATTAATAATCTTAAGGAAACTCACTGAGATACAGAGAATACAAACAATTCAATGAAATCAGAAAAACAATTCATGACCTGAATGATAAATTTAACAAAGAGATAGATATCATTAAAAAATCAAACAGAAATCTTGGAATTGAAGAATTCATTGAATGAAATAAAAAACACATCTGAGACTCTCAACAAAAGATGAAATCATGCAGAAGGAAGAATTCCTGATCTTGGAGACAGCTGTTTTGAAATAACCCAGGAAGAGAAAAGAAAGAAAAAACATTTAAAAAATGAACAGAACCTACAAGATTTATGAGATACTATTAAATGAACAAATATTCAAAATACAGACATACTAGAAGGAGAAGAAAACGAAAAAGATATTAAAAACATATTTAATAAAATAATAGCTAAAAACTTTTCTAGTCTTGGGAAAGGTACAAATTTCAAAATCCAGGAAGCTCAAAGGTCTCCAAATAGATTCAACTCAAAAAGATCCTCTCCAAGACAAGTTGTAGTCAAACTTTCAAAAGCTAAAGACAAAGAGAGAATTCTAAAAACAAGAGAAAAGCATCAAGTCACTTATATGGGAATCCCCATTAGACTAACATCAGACTTCTCATCAGAAGCTCTACAGACCAGGAGAGAATAGGATGACATATTCAAAGTACTGAAAGAAAAATCCTGCCAACCAAGAATACCATATCCAGCAAAGCCATGCTTCAGAAATGAAAGAGAAATAAAGTCTTTATGAGACAAGCAAAAAATATGGGTATTCATCACCACCTGTAAGAAATGCTGTAAGAAATGCTTAGGGGACTCCTACATCTAGAAGAGAAAGAATGATAACAACCATCATGAAAACACTCCAAAATATAAAACTCACTGGTGCCATAGATACGCAAATTAGAAAGAGAAAGGAATCAAACCTTATCAATACAGAAAACCACCAAACCACAAGGATAAATAATGAGAGAGCAAGAAAGGAACAAAGGATACACAAAACAATCAGAAAACAACCAACAAACTGACAGGAGTAAGACCTCACATATCAGTAATAACCTTGAATGTAAATGGATTAAATGCCCCAATTAAAAGACATAGACTGGATGAATGGATAAAAAAAAACATGACCTATCCATGTGCTGCCTACAAAAAACCTACAAAGACACGTAGACTGAAAGTGAAGGGATGGAAAAAGGTATTCCATGCAAATGGAAAAAAAAACTGAGCAGGAGTAGCTATACTTATATCAATAAAAAAGACTTTAAATCAAAATCTATACTAAGAGATTAGGAAGGACATTATATAATGATAAGAGGATTAATACAGCAAAAGGATATAATAATTATAAGTATATATGCACCCAACACTGGAACACCAAGATCCACAAAGCAAATCTAATCAGATCTAAAGGCATCTAGATATAGACACCAACACAATAATACTCGGGGACTTTAATGTCCCACTCTCAGCATTAGAAAGATCATTGAGACAGAAAATCAACACAGAAATACCAGATTTAAACAGCTTCATAGATAAGCCTAAAAGATATTTACAGAATGTTTCATCCAACAGCTTCAGAATACACATTCTATTCATCAGCACATGGAACATTCTCCAGTATTGACCACATGCTGGGTCAATACACAAAAGTAGTTTCAACAGGTTTAAAAAAAAAAAAAAAAATCAAGGGCCGAGCCTGTGGCGCACTCGGGAGAGTGCGGCTCTGGGAGCGCAGCGACGCTCCCGCTGCGGGTTCGGATCCTATATAGGACTGGCCGGTGCACTCACTGGCTGAGTGCCCGTCACAGAAAAGACAAAAAAAAAAAAAAAAAAAAGAATTCTAAAAAAAAAAAAAAAAAAAAATCAAAATCATATCAAGTATTTTTTCTGACCATAGTGGAATGAAACTAAAACTCAATGACAAAAGGAATTTTCAAAACTGCACAGTACATGGAAATTAACTAATAACTAATAACTAATATTTCTTAAACCATTTCAAAAAATTGAAATGGATGGAATTCTTCCAAACTCATACTACAAGGCCAGTATTACCTGATATCAAAACCTGGCAAGGAAACAAACAAACAAACAAAAAAACAGAAAGAAAGAAAAAGAAAAAGAAAACTGCAAACCAATATCCCTGATGTACATAGTATTTGAAATATTAGCAAGCCAAATCCAACAGCACATCAAAAAGATTATGCGCCATGATCAAATGGGATTTATTCCAGGGATGCTAGGATGGTTCAACATACACAGATCAATAAACATAGTACATCACATCAATAGAACAAAAGAAAAAAACATATCATCATCTCAGTAGATGCAGAAAAAGCATTTGATAAAATTCAACATCCTTCATGATAATAATACTCAACAAATTATGTATGGTATTATATTAAGCAAAGTACCTTAATACAATAAAAGCTATATTTGAGAAACCCACAGCTAACATTAAAAGCTTTTCACTTAACAAGTGGAACAAGACAAGGATGCCCACTCTCACCACTTTTACTCAACATAGTACTAGAAATCCTAGCCAGAGAAATTAGGCAAGAGAAAGAAATAAAGGGCATCTGAATTGGAAGGGGGGATGTCAAATTGTCCTTGTTCTCAGATTTTATATATAGAAAAACCTAAAGACTTGCTGTGGATTGAATGTCCCCCCAAACCCACTGGGCTTGGTTCTCATTGTAACAGTGTTGAAAGGTGGGGCCTTTAAAAGGTGATTGGATTAGGAGAACTGTACCCTCATGAATGGGTTAATCCATTCATGAGTAATGAGTTATAATGGGTGTGGACTGGTGGCTTTATAAGAAGCACATGAGAGAGCTCTTCTGATTCACTCCCCATGTGATATCCTGCATTGTTGTCGGACCCTAGAGAGTTCCCACCCAGAAGAAGGTCTTCACCAGATGCACCCCCTGGACCATGGTTTTACAACCTTCAAAACTGTAAGAAATAAATTTCATTTCTTTATACGACACCTAGTTTCAGGCATTCTGTTATAAGCAACAGAAAACAGACTAATATGAGACTCTACCAAAAACTCCTAAACCTGGTTAACAAATTCAGTAAAGTTGCAGAATACTAAATCAACATATAAAAATCAGAAGCATTTCTATACACCAACAATGAACTAGAAAAAAAAAAAAATCGAGAAAGCAATCCCATTTACAATATCAACAAAAAATGTTAAATACTTAGGAATGAATTTAACCAAGGAGGTGAAAGATCTCTTAAGGAAAACTGTAAAAGTCTGATTAAAGAAATTAAAGAAGACACACAAAGAAATGGAAAGATATCCCATGTTCAGGGACTGGAAAAATCAGCATTGTCCAAATGAACATACTACCCAAAGCAATCTACATATGCAATGCAATCCCCATCAAACTACCAGTGACATACTTCACAGAAATATAAAAACAATTCAAAGATGTATATGGAACATCAAGAGACCTCAAATAGCCAAAGCAATCGTGAGCAAAAAGAACAAATCAGGAGACATCACACTCCCTGACTTCAAAACATACTACAAAGCTACAGTAATCAAAACAGGATGGTACAGGCACAAAACAGACACATAGACCAACGGAACAGAATAGAGAACCCAGAATAAATCCATGTACCCACAGCCAACTGATTTTTGACAAAGGAGCCAAGAGCATACATTGGGGAAGAGACAGTCTCTTCAATAAATGGCTCTGGGAAAACTGAAGATTCATATGTAGAAGAATGAAACTAGATCCCTGCAGAGCTAGAGCTAGGGTCTGGACTTCACAGACCCCTCGAGCCTGTTGACAAACCCTTCACACGCAGGTCTTTGAGCTAGATAACTGGCAAAAAGGTCCTTGGAGCCTTGGTTGAAGAAAGAATAGTCTTTATTTAGCACACACACATCTAGGAGCTAGGCAGTACAAAGAGTAACTCAGAAACTCAACTGCTATTGGCAAAGTCCAAAGAAAAACTGAACTGCTGCCAGCAGAATAAACATGTTCTATTTTTAGACACAAACTCTGCCGACCAGCCTGCTTCACAAACTCAAGAACACACAAATAACAGCAATCTAAAAAGATACGTTGGTGCACATGCGCACTAACTCCACCCACACACAACTTGTTTACAAGAAATGTGCTGCTCGACCCCAACCAGACCCGACCCGTGGGAGCCTGACTAAATTATCCTATTTTCCCCACAACCCCTATCTCTCACCATATGCAAAAATCAATTCAAAATGGATTAAAGACTTAAATGTAAAACCTAAAACTATAAAACTTCTAGAAGAAAACACAAGGGAAATGCTTTGGGACATAAGATTGGGCAAAGATTTTATTAATAAGACCTCAAATCCACAGGCAAAAAAGCAAAAATAAATAAGATGGCATCAAACCAAAAAGCTTCTGCACAGCAAAAGAAACAATCACAAAGCAAAAAGACAATGTGCAGAATGGGAGAAAATATTTACAAACTATTCATCTGACAAAAGATTAATATCCAGAATATACAAGGAACTCAAACTACTCAATAGTAAACAAACAAACAAAAACCCCAAATAATCTGATTTTAAAATGGGCAAATGAGTTGAATAGACATTTCTCAAAAGAAGATATACAAATGGCCAACAAGTATATAAAAAAAGTTCAACATCACTAATCATAAGAGAAGAGAAATGCAAATCAAAACCACAATGAGATCTCACTCCACTTAAAATGGCTATCATCAAAAAGACAGAAAATAACAAATGCTGGCAAGGATGCACAGAAAGGGGAACTCTTACAGACTGTCAGTGAGAATGTAAATTAGTACAACCATTATGAAAAAGAGCAACAAGTTTCCTCAAAAAACTGCAAACTTAACACAACAGTTAGAACGGCTATTATCAAAAGGACAAAAAATACCGAATGCTAGTAAGGATGTGGGGAAAGGGAAATTCTTATATACTGTTGGTGGGAATGTAAATCATTATAGCCATTATGGAAAACTATATGGAGTTTCCTCAGAAAACTACAAATAGAACTACCATATTATGTAGCAACCCCACTGCTAGGCATTTATGCAATGGAAAGGAAATTCGCATATTGAAGAGCTATCTGCACCCCCGTGTTTGTTGCAGCACTATTCACAATAGCCAGGATATGGAATCAACCTAGGTGCCTGTCGACAGATAAATGAATGGAGAAAATGTGGTATATATACTCAATGAAATACCATTCAGCTGTAAAAAAAGTAATGAAATCTTGTTACTTGTAGCAACATGGATGAGCCTTGGAATTATGTTAAGTGATGTTAAATCAGGCACAGAAAGATAACTACTGCATGTTCTCACTCACATGTAGGAGCTAAAAAACACGTGGATAACAACATTCCCGCCCCAAGTGCCTCCCCTCACAGGGCTCCTTCTCTGGCAGCAGCCACTCAAGTCCCTGCACGAAGTCCAGACTCAGCCTTCACTTGGGGCAGGGACAGAAACGCCCCTTCACTTCAGATCATTCCCTGCCCCACCCAGCAGGGTCTTCCCTCTGGTTTCTGAGGTCCCAGGATCAGCCAAAGCCACATGCAGGAGCCAGCTCTGCTCCACCAGGAGTCTCAGCTGGGCCAGGCTTGTCGCAGGACCTGAGCCTGGGACACATGTTCCTACCTCCAAGTGAGGCTGGGGGCGTCCCCCATAGGCAGCCTGGCTCTGGGGCTGCAGGGAGGCTTTGGCCAGCTGGGAGTGGGCTGCATGCGGAGCCCCTCTTGTCTCCCGTGCCTGAGGCTGCAGAGCACAGAGGGGTCTTCCCGAGCCCCACACCTGGAGGCAGGGAGACCAGGGATGAGTGGCCCTAACCCAACTCCTGTCACACAAGGGCTGGCCAGCCCAGGGCCCACCTCTGCTGGGAGAAGAAGGCCTCATTGTTCCAGTTTCCTGGAAAGTGGGGGCTGGGTTGTGCCCAGGACAGGGGATAAATGCTCAGTAAATACCACTCTAGGGGAGCCCTGATCCCGAGGGACAAAGGGCCTGTGTTCAGCACTCTCAGCATGGGCTCAGAGCCAGCACATGGGCCAGGGAGGGTGCAGAGTGGACTTCTCCCACCAGGTGTGCTGCTCCCCAGGCCCATCACATGCAGGTGTGCAGGCGTGTATGCATGTATGCATGCTCTCATGTGTAGCAGTAGTGGGCAAGTGTGTTTGGGGGTGCACATATGTGCGTGCACACGTGTGTTGTCACGTGCACGTGTGTGAATTTGCGTCTGTTATCACCATGCACGTGCACTCTGTGAAATGCGCCTCCTGTGTGCATTTGGCCAAGTCCTGGCATCGCTTCCAGCCAGGCTGGCAACTCCTCACCACCCGGGAGATGCTTCCTGGAGTCCCGGCCCAGCCAGCCTCTCCTCGTGGGCGCCAAAGCCCACCAACCTGGAGTGGAAAGAAGACACGTGATCTGGCAGGAAAACATGCAGACGTGCCCTCCGGCTGGGCGGGGACCGGAACACAGGTCTGCTTTGTGCGTCTCCAGGCCCTGCCTCCAGGAGCGGTGCCTGCCAAGGGCTTGGGTCTCTTCCACCTCCACCTCCTCCTAGGGCTCAGGACGGGCTCTGCTACCCTTCCCTGACCCATCCTCTGCTGAACTGCAGGCTGGAGTGTCGCTGGGAGGGGTAGGAGGGTTGGGAGAGCAGGTGGGGGCTTGCCTCTGCTACGTGGGTCCATCAGAGCCTGAGTCCTGACAAGCCTACCCAGGGTGACCAGAGCAGGAGCAGGACAAAGTGCCAGTTGTCTGGACCAAAGCGCTTCTACCTGGCCCCCCTAAAGGCTGATTGTTAAAGGGGCCCCATTCACTGTCTGGCCAGCACCATGGACAGGGCACACAAGTTCCAGGGTACGGTACAGGTATCCACCAGTGGTTGGCAGACTTTTCTGTGAAGGCCACATAGGAAAACTCTAGGTTTTGTGGGGTCATAAATCCCTGTCACAGACACTCAATGCCGCCTGTGGCATATGTCACAAAATGTCGTTCTTCCTTTGCATTTTCATCTAACGGCTCTAACATGTAAAAATCATCTTAGCTCACGGACTGTGCAAAGACAGGCAGTGGTCAGGTTTGGCCTGCAGACCAGAGTTGCCCTCCCTTGGCAGACTGTGCAGGTACCAGGTGCAGTAAGGGAGGTCCCACATGTCCCTCAGCCCCTCCCCCACCGTCATGCCCGTGAGACCCACAGCCCCAGTTCCCAGTGAGCCAGCACTGGCAGAGTCAGTCTGTACATATGCAAGGCCGTTCTCTGCACCCCCTGACCCCACCCAGCCTGTCTCCCTCCTGCAATGGATTTCACAGAGGGAGAACCTGCAGGACTTCTCCATGCCTCCGCAGGATTCCAACGTGGCGAGGACACCACCGTGTGTGTGCTCGGTCATCTCTAGGTGGACACATCTGTTATTTCCAATCTTTACTGCTTTCCAAAGAATAACATTGTACACCTGCCCGCCTGGCATAAAGTCTTAGGCGTTAACAGATCTTAGATGGAGGAGCTCGTTGGATCCTCACGGCAGCCCCATGAGTAGGCGCTATCCTCACCCACAGGAGGCAGTTGAAGCTCAGAGAGGTGAAGTGAGCTGCCCCTCATCACAGGCCTGGGAGGTGGGAACACTGGGGCTCCAGCGCCCTGGGCTGATGGGGAGCAGAGTGGTATTATGCAGCCCGGAGTCCGAGTCCGCTTTTCACAGGGGACCCTCCCAGAGGGCCTGAGGGGGATAAGAGGGGAGGGACAGGGAAACATGTGAACTGCCACACCAGCAAGGCTGCCCGGGACCCAAGTCCTGGAGAAGCACCTGTTACCACTACATAAAGGCTGACCCCTGGCCTGGCCCCAGGAGCCCTTGGAGGGACTGGCCTGGAGATTGCCCTCCCCCCAATCCTTTGCCCTGTGTGGCACCGACCCCACCTTTGGTGTCCTTCCCTCCCAGGCCTGTGAGCTCCTAACACCAGTTCATCCCTCACTACACCCAGAGCCGGCACAGAGGGGCGACCACAGACACTTCCAAGTGACAGGACCTGGAGGGCCAGCTCTGGGGTGTGTCTGGCACCTGGCTCCAGGCACAAAGAGCTGCACTCTCCACTCTGGCTCTCTGAGGTCAGTGAGGAGCTCAGCCTGGGCTCCAGAAACCCTCCAGACACTGGGCTGCCTGGGCCTGGATAAGGTCCTCAGCCTGGTTCTGCACAAGGCCGGAGCCTGGGCCGCACAGTTTCCGTGGGAACCTGACCTGCTGTCCCCATGGGTTGAAACCTGTCTGGCAGTGCTGGAGGCTCAGGCCTCCCCCCACCTCTGAAGTCAGGGTCGGCCCAGGTGCTGAGGAGACAACCCAGAGGACAGTGAATGCCTGTTGCTGTCCCAGCCCTGTTTGTGCAGGCTGCAGGGCCAAGACAACCAATGCCACATGTCCGGTGCCTCCCCCAGGATGGCTCGGGGATTCCCCCACCGCCCAGCTCCTCCCGGTCCCCCAGTGGCCTCTCACTAATTCCTTTTGGAAGTAGGGAGGGTATAAAGGGACAGATGCAGGGCTCCAGGCACACAGGACATCCCAGTGCACTCTCCCGGCCTGGTAAGGTGCTTGGCTCCCATGGATGGGACCCGGCACGGTCGGGCTGGCCCCACACTGGGAGTCAGGAGGCCTCTCCTCTTCCCCCAGAGCCTGGGACACGCCGGCCAGAAGCCATGCTGCTGTTGCTGACCCTCACCCTCCTGGGGACCAGTAGCTGCTGGGCAGCACGTAAGTCTGACTGGGTCTGCTTCCCTCCGGCCCATCCGCATGTGGTCACCCTCACCTCCCTCTATCCAGGAGACACAGGGACTCAGCCCAGCCCCTGTCACAGACTAACTCCAGTCTCAGAACCATCCTGTCTGCCTGGAGGGGCAGTGTCCCCTGTCCTGGGTTGAGATAGCTATATTCTGCTGTGTGGATTTTTCTCCCCCTGGGTTTTTCCATCCATGCAGAGCTGTACGGGAACAGAGGAGGCACGTATTTCAGTACCTCCGAAGACTATGAATATGAAATCACGGGCATTCGGGTGTCTACAGGTGGTTTGGGCTTGATTAAAAGGTGAGTAGGATCAGGGCCATGGACCCCATCACCCTGTCCCAATTCATCCCACAGTTTCAGGAACTTAGGGGGTGGGGGACACTCACAGCCTCTTTTCCCAACACCCTCATCTCCCTCCTGATGAGTCTTTGGCGACGGTTGATTCCTTGGACTCGTGGAGCCACCAGCCGCCACCTTTGCAGTTGTCCCATTGCCCAGCCACCTGCTCTCCCGCTCGCCAGCCCCGGTCTCTTCTGACTCCACCTGTAAGGCCTGCCCTTGCTGCCTGGGGTGATCAAAGAGCGTTTGCTGACTGTTCTCCTACCTTCCCCTTTCAACCCAAACTCAACTCAACCAAAAACGGCCTCTCAGTGTTGATGTCTGAAGGGAAAATAAAGAGAGGGTCTGTGGAAAGGAGGTGAGGGTCAGAGTGGACCACTGGCTGAGCATGAGTCCCCAGAAGTGTTAGAGGCAGAGAGCCCAGGGCCATTCCCCTAATACTGGGGTGTCCTGCTTGAGGTCTGGAGGGGATCTTTGCTCTGCACTTAGGGGGTGCTGGGTCATGGGAGAGGGAATTGTGCAGAGCTGCCCAGCAGGAAAGGAGACGGTGTGGGGGGCGGCGAGCTGGAGGAGGGATGGCTCTGGGAAAGCACCAAGGTGAGGGGAAGGACACAGATAATCCCAGCTGGATGGAGCTGTGAGTGTGGGAAGTCACCTGCTTCTGAGGCTTGGGACCTGCTCTGCTAGGAGTGACGGGCTCAGAACGTGCCTGCTTGGCTGGGGACAGCTGAGGCTCTGGACACAGTGAAGCAGCCAGCACCTCCTGAGGGTCGTGATGACCGGCACTGTGTGGAGCTCTCCTTGCCGTGATCTCAGGGACTCCTCCCAAAGTCACATCCCCTTTGCAGATGGGAAACTGAGTCCCAGAGAGGCTGGGTGATGAGCTCAGATCACAGAGCCCATAAGAGGCAGAGTGAGGGTTTGATACCAGTGAGTCGTCTTAGGAACCCAGACAGCCTCTGAGGCCCAGTAACAGTGTCTGAGATGGAAGGGTGGGGGACGGAGGACCCGGAAATGGCTGGGTCACCCCAGATCCTGGGCAGTCAGTGCTTCACCTCTCTCCCAGTGTCCAGGTGAAATTTGGGCCCTACTGGGATGATGTACGTGGTGCCTCAGGTGGGGACAACCAGGAATTCCTTCTGTGGTCAGACGAATACATCACAGAAGCCTATGGCTCGTTCAAGGCTTTTCTACGGTACCTGGTCCTCTGCACCAACCTGGGACGCTGTGTGTCCTTTGGGAAGGACGCGGGCAAGACCTTCTCTGCCTTCCCCAGCCAGGAGGGGCAGGTGCTCACGGGCATCTTTGGCCAGTATGGACTCCTCGGCATCAAGGGCATTGGCTTTAAATGGGATTATCCGCCAGTGGAATTGACCACTTCACAAACAAATAGCACTATGGCATAGCCAAATAAAAGTTGTTGCTGGGTCCCCAAGGCAGGCTCCAGCATTATATGAGCTGACGCCATCAGGGGGTGGTGGGATGATGGCACTGGGGTAATTGGATCTAAATCCACCAATAAATAAATCTTCTGCAGAATCAGTGCATCTAGATGTGATCCTTGGGTCTGGGTTATGACCAAAGCTTTCCCAGCTCCTGGGAAACAAAGCCCTTGGCTGGAGCTCAGTGAACTGAGCTGAGAGGTAGGACAGAGGTCTCTTCTGAGTACGTGGGGCCTGTCCCTGAATACCCAGGGCCGATCTCACAATTCTTGAGGAGTTGGGCTCCAAGACCACCACTCCCCCTGCCCTAGCCCAGGCCCATCCATCCGGCCTCTGCTGACCACACGTGGTCTGGCTTCTCTGAGTGGGCTGGGCCCCAGGGAAGCCCCTGTTCATTCATTCACTCCACAGACACTTGCCAAGGCCTTGTCCACACCAGGCTCCCCTGAGCACTGGGGGTACAGAGAAGAGGCCAGGTGTCCAGCTGAGGAGCTGGCTGCCCCGTGGGGGACAGATGCAGAAGCCGATGGTGGCATCTCATTGTGGCATCTGTATGGATGGGGACACATTCAGGTCCTGTGCACAGGCACTGCCTAGAAGTGAGGTGTGGGGTGTGCTTCAGGGAAGTCTTCCTGGAGAAGGGACGTCTGAGCTAAGTCCAAAGGACAGGGAGAACTGGCCAAGTGGAGGCCGGGAGTGCGGGTAACATTCCAGGCCAAGAGATCAATGTGTGCAAAGGCAAGAGCCAGGGCTGGCTGAGGACGACTCTCCTCACAGTGGGCCACTCATTGCAGCAGCGACAGGAAACGATCACAGGCCCTGGCCCTGGCCCACTCTGTATCCCCTTCCTAAACCTCGAACCCCACATGAGCACTTGCCACGATCAGAGTTCCTGAGTCCTGCAAGGATGAGGCTTCCAAACATCTTTGACCATGATCTGAAGGAAGAAATTCATCCTACTTGTGACACAGGAAGTGCACACAGCCGTCCACCCTCCACCATCTGTACCCACTCAGACCCGCAGCCATCACAGGATGTGCCAGGCCCTGTTCCGGGGGCTCCCCCTGAACTCCCTGCTCGCAACAATACGATAACGGGACGTCCATTGTCCCCATCTGCAGAATGAGGCACAGAGCACGACATGATGTGTCCTAGGTCGCACAGCAGTTAGTGGCAGAGCTGGGGTCAACTTGAGGTGGTCTCGCTGCAGAGTCTGGGTCCTGAACCCCAGACTGAGTCAGAAATGTCACAACCAGGGCCGAGCCCGTGGCGCACTTGGTAGGGTGCTGCGCTGGGAGCGCGGCGACCCTCCCGCCGCGGGTTCGGATCCTATATAGGACTGACCGGTTCACTCACTGGCTGAGTGCCGGTCACGAAAAAACGACAAAAAAAAAAAAAAAAACAGAAATGTCACAACCAGTCCTCGTATTTCTGCAGGAGACACACGCTGACATTGTTCAATTTCATTTCATTCTTATTTAATTTTAATGTTGGTTGAGAGCCACTTCTTAACCTGGGGTCTGTGGACAAAATTTAGGGAACCCAGGAAATGAGTTGGGAAAAAAATTACCTCCGTATTTTTATTGTCCTTTCCTGGAAATGTCTTGTTTCCTTCAGATATGAATGTGACCTCATGCACCTCACAAAAACCCGTGGATTTTCCATTTTAGTCAGAGTCGTCACAATCGTCACAATCATCTTAAAGCTTCCACTCACTACTATTCCAAAATTATGATTGTTATCAGACTTGCCATTAATGGGGCAATAATCAAAGCATGGGTTTTTATAAGACACATTTTAAAAGAACATTGTGATAGGTGCATCTGCAGGTGCTTTGCAGCAGGAGTAACCCCTTTTCCTCCCACGTGGGATATGAGGAGCCACTGGGGTCTACTGGGGACCTCCCATTGCATCTTCCCAGCTGCTCCTCCAAGCTGGAGGGCCACTTCCCTGTCCCTAGCTTGCTGAAAGGAGAATCTGTCTTCAGTACTGAAGAGACTTGTGACTATTTCTTGGGGCTGGCAGCTGCGGGGGGAGGGGGACCCTGCCTTCTTAAGCCTCCTGGTGTGGCAGCAAAGACGGTCAGGAGCAGTATAGAGTTGAAGAGTGACAGCTCTGATCCCCCAGAGCAGCCACTGCCTTGTGAGGAGATCCGATGGAGGGTGAGGGAGAAGGAGGTGGGGTGGCCTGGGAACTGGAGGAGGAGGGAGAGGGAAAGGAAGGGAGGAGGGACAGGCTGGGAGCAGGGAGAGGAGAGGGGCCGGGACGCCAGCTACAGGCTGTGCGGCTTCATTGCAAAGCCCGGCCTGCAAAGTGATCCTTGGTCGTGAGGCCGTCCCCGGGAATTCCTTGTGTCCCCGCAGCGACGCTGAGGCGTCCTCTGCGCCCCGCCCCGCGCTGAAACACGTTGGTGGAGATGCCGCACTCGTCCCGGGGACCTCGGGGTAAGACCGCGTAGACGGGAGGCCGTCCTGGTGCAAGCCTCAGCCTAGCTCGGGAGAAGGGCTGCGAAAGCTAGGGGACGCCCGCAGCCCACGCCCCTTGGTGACAAGGACCGCGCGGGCTCACATGTGTGTAGAAACCGTATTCACCGGGGGATCACGGCCACTCTGGCCGTGCCGCCGCCAGCCCGGGGTCACCTGGTCCCCCAGCCTGCCAGGTGAGCGCACCTGGCCGCGCGGAGGCTGCGCCCCGTGACGCTGCACGAGGGGCCCGGGGCGCTCAGGGTGCGCTGGGGGACACCCCCCACCCCGGCCTCTAGGGAGTGCGACCCTTGTGTGGGTGCGGGGCCCTCAGTGGCAGGCCCAGCGTCCTCGCTGCCTCTGAGTCTATTCCTGCCACGGCGACAGCCGAATGTGCCCTGGACAGTCACCTTGCAGGTGAGACTCCAAGAGCGTGGGGCAGCTTTTCCACTGCCGGCCCCCTCCTGGGGCCGCATCTTCCGCGGGGTCTGCCCCACGCACAGTTCCCCTCTCTGGAGCCCCGGCTCCTGTCTACCAGAGCGGGGCACAGCAGCCGCCCCGAAAACCCTCCGCTAAGCCAAATGGACCAGCGATGGACCTTGACCCACACTGGACCCGTCATTCTCGGAACCGGAGACCAGCAAGTCAGGCTCTGCTGTGCCTGGTATTGTCGAGTGTGAACAGGGAGCTCAGTGCAGCTGTGTCCTGCCAGGGAGTTCTGAGAGCAGGGACAAGAGGGTGGCCCTGAAGTCTCCAGGCCTGGCCGGGAGTCTTCCAGACTATTCCTAACTCCAGCTTATCCCTGCTCTTACATTCTAAGGTGCATCCCAGGTAGGGTTGCCAGATAAAATGCAGGACATCCAGTTCAATTTGTTTTCAGATAAACGATGATTAATTTTTCACTGTAAGTATATCCCATACATGGCAAATTTTTTAGTATAACTATGTCGCAATTATTGAATTTTAAAAGTATGACTATATCCCAAATATTGCAAAAGACATACTTGCACTAAAAAGTTATTCATTGTTAATCTGAACTTCAAATTGAACTGGATTTACAGTATTTTTATTTGCTAAATTTGGCAGCCCTGACCCAAGACCCTTTGGGAGTTTTGAGAGGACAGGTCCCAAGAGGCAAAATCTGGGGGGAGCCATCAGGATTGGGCCCGACTGTCAGAAGGGACTGGCTCTTCGGGGATGGAACAAAGGACCAGCAGGGAGACAGAATTGCACGTTACGAATCAGGGGGGAAGGGGGCAAGACAGAAGCAGGTCTTTCCAGCATGTTCTTGCTTGAGCACTTTCTGTCACTTACCACCAGGGGGCCCCAAGGCATCCAGAACGACTGTGGAGAAGGGACCTCCTGCAGAAGTTCTGTGATCCTTTCTGAACGTTAAGCACCTTTCAGCACCCTCACTAAGATCTGCTCCACCTCTGCCCCGCCCTGTATCATCTTAGGCCCTGTCCGGGAAGGTCAGGCTGGGGAAGTTAAGGCGGGGAGAGTGGTGGGTAAAGTCAGGGATGGGAGGACAGCTCCATTCCAGAGACTCCAGTGATCTGAAATTCTCCCCAGAAAAGCATCCAGGAGTGGGCACATGCGGGAAATGAGCCCTGGAGCCCGAGTCCTACTCACTCTGATGAGGCCCAGGATCCCCTTGGAGACCCAGACCCCCTGGATCTTCCCCTGCTCTTTGCCCCTGATGTAGAAGTAGGAACCGCCTCCTGGGCCCTGCATCTCTGGAGGGGCGGGTTTCACTGGAGAGAAAGGGGAGCAGAAAAGTGAGAGAGCAGGAGAGTTCTCGGGAACAATTCCCACATCTTCAAACACTTGGTCCTTTTGCCATCTGGTAGGTGTGTCTACGGAACGTGGGAGGCCAGGGCTACACACTGGCCAGGACCCAGAGGGGCTGAGGACCAGGGGGCTTACCCTGGGTACTGCAAGAGAGCCAGGATCAGGAACAGCAGCACCCAGAGGATGTGGCCTTGGGGTCCAAGCCATGGGAGGTGGGCAAAGCATCAACAGAGTCTCTGGGGAGGAAACATCAGAAGGGAGGGGTCAGGAGGCCCCCTGAGGCTGGGTAAGGGGACAGGAGGGTTCCTATAGGCTTCGAGGATTTGAGTCCAGGGCTGCTTTCACCAGGGGTGGGGGGACCAGCAGAAGGGCCTGTGCCTGGTGGAACTCTCTGATGTCCCATCTTTAAATTCTACATAAGTTTTAATCAAGGGGCCTGGCATTTTCGTTTTACACTGGGTCCCCCAAAGTCTGCAGCTGGTCCTGGAATAGACCCCGTATCCCGAGCACCCTCTCATCCCTGCTTCTTGATTCAGTGTAGAGATGGGTCAATTCATGCCTTCTCTGCCCCTCTGGCCAGTCTGTCCTCCCAAGGCCATGCTGGGACCTGCCAGCCCCTGGGCCCTCCCTTCACTGAGCTGCGCTACGTGGTCTGATGTTTTGGAAATGTGAATTTGTTTCCAAGTGGCTGGCATTTTAGGAAACAATTTGAACAGTCTTGCTTATGCTTGCGTTCCTCTGGAGAAATGCTAAGTGAACACAGAAAACTGTGTGCTGCTGAAATGAGCCTTGTAGGAAAGATGTGCGGGCACAGGTGCATGCACCTACCACCCCAAAACATCCACCAGCCACATCCAGCTACCCTGGCTGATTCCTGACTGATTTTCGACAACCCTCCTTCCAAAATTACCAACAGGCTGCAGCCTGTCTGATGCCCATTGCCAAGCAAACTTCTGGTCTTCTTCTAAAACATGTGGACTTGTCCTTTTACTCTGGGGAATTCTAGTTTCAGGCTTTTGTTGGAATGTGGGTCTCATGTCTTAGTTCACACACTAACCAGGCTGTATGTCTCAAGATCACTTACAAAGTTCCACTCTCGCTTTAATATTTGTTTTCCCAGGCCTATGCCAAGTTAAACTTATTACCTAGTTTAAGTTGTAAAAGTGCCCTTAGTTTTTTTCTCTTGCTCTTTTTCAACCCATTTCTGCAGTGAACACCCTTTTGCCCAAGGGCACAACTTATCCTTCTGTCAGATATGAGACAAATGCCTCTGTCTAGTTTTTCAGGTTTGCCAAGGATGAAAGGATTTGACTACCATCCCATCCCAACTCCCATGTTGCTTAAAATTCAGATGTAGACCTGGAGGCCAGCCTAATTTCCCTTCCTCCTATATGGCTTTCTGGGAACAAGCCTTCCCAGCAACAAGGGACCAAAATGTCATCAGTGCTTTTGGATGAAAGCTTTTTAATCAAAATGGGGGAAATGATAACCAAAAAACTACTCTGACCAGATCAGCTAAGTTGTAGAGCCTTCAGAGATCGGGGATAAGTCACTAGTCATGTCCACCTGTCCCAGCAAATGTTATTATAAGACTATTTTTACTTAGAAGCAGACTTAATGGCAGCAGAAAGCTGTATAATAACATGGAATGTGTCTTATAACCCTTACGTAACCTAGTAACAATCCCAAATCTATACGAAATGCGCAATGAATAGAAAACCTGATGAAGTAATTAGGTGAAGCTGTCTTTTTCTCTCTCCCCTTGGACCCTTCCCCTTTCTTGTGATTATAAAATGCTAAGTTCTGCTGGTCCTCTTTGGATGGGGTTCTCAGGGCATCTTCCCGGTGCAATCATCATATTGGCTCATTAAATCCTTGCCATATGTATCAGGCCTCAGTTTCTTTTTTTTTTTTTTTTTTTTTTTTTTTTTTTTAAAAGATGACCGGTAAGGGGATCTTAACCCTTGACTTGGTGTTGTCAGCACCACGCTCAGCCAGTGAGCGAACCGGCCATCCGTATATGGGATCCGAACCCGGGGCCTTGGCGCTATCAGCACCGCACTCTACCGAGTGAGCCACGGGCCGGCCCCTCAGTTTCTTTTTAGGTCAACAATTTCTTCATGACAACCAAGTTAAATTTGGTCTGAAGCCCAGTCACCAAAGTGAAATAACAGCCAATCTTCAGAACTCACTCTTTTTTCTACTGAGTTAAAGAAAACAGAGGGGTCCTGGTCCTCAGCCTGTGGTTACTTCAGAAATCCCTTCTCAGTACACTCAGAAGCTAGTGGTTGTACTAGTGGGTCTACTCTGTTGGTGCCCCATTATTAGAAGCTTTGCTGAATGTGGAGGATCTTTTTTGAGGGGTTTAAAGCAAATAAAATAAAACGTTTTGGTAAGCAAAGCAACAGAAACAAACAAACAAAAAAGAAGAAGCTTTGTTGAGCTCCTAAAACAAGGCACTTAACAGTACCTCATTCATATAAACATCCCTAAACTCCTTCTCATAAACAATCCATGACCATCTGTGATCCCAGGTGCTCTTGTAGGGGTTGGTTGTGCATTTAATGAGGAGATTGGGGACATGTGTCTAAAGGGGAGGAATCAGATGCAGGGGGATGAAAGGAAATAGGATTGGTAATGACCACTGTTTGCTGAGCTATAAATCAGGGTCAAAATTTGCACACTATGACCAAGATGGGCCAGAAGATCTGATCTCATCTTGCTCTTAAGTCCCCATTCCCATTTGTAGCCACCCCCCAAAAAATGCATTCAAGGTAACTCACCTCTTCCAGTGTAAAACACATGTTCTGGGACACAAACTTGGTCCCATCTGTCTATGTTATTGACCTTCCAGTGGAGTTATGTGTCCTCTTTCTACCTGCCATGGTTCTCTCTTGCTGCCTATGAAACAGTAGTAGTATCTTAAAACAACTAATTTATTTTGCCCCTGATTCTGAGTTAGGAATTTTGGGAGGGCTCAGCTGGGTGCCTCATCTCTCCTCCACGTGGCATCCAGCTGGGGTGGCTGGAGCTGGGGGATCACTTCCAAATGGTTTCTTCACTCCAGTGCCCAGAGCTTTGATGTTCCTTGGGCTTCCTCTCTTTCTCTCTCCCACCACCCCTTTTCCTCCACAGCCTCTCATTTTCCTGAGCTTCTTACAGCTTGTCAGTGGAGTCTGACTTCTTGCATGCTGGCTGACTTTCTCCCAGGTTATTTCAAATCAATAACCTAACCTTGCACCTTAAGGAACTAGGAAAAAAAGAGCAAAGTAATCCCAAAGCTAGCAGTAGGAAGAAAATAGTAAAGATGAGAGTGGAGATACATGAACAGAAAATTTAGAAAAACAACACAGAAAAATCAATGAAACCAAAAGGTGGTTATTTGAAAAGATCAAAATGGACAAACCTTTAACTAGACAAAGAAAAGTGTGAGACTCAAATAATGAAAATCAGAGATTAAAAAAGGGTTCATTACTACTAACCTCATAGAAATAAAAAAGATTGTAAGAGAGTATGATAAATAATCTTATGTCAACCAATCAGATAATCTGGATTAAACTGACAAATTCTTAGAAACACACAAACTACCAAAACTGACTCAAAAAGAAATAGAAAATCTGAACAGACCTATAGCTAGTAAGGAGGTTGAAAACGTTCCAACAAAGAAAAGCCCAGTGCCAGATGGCCCTATTGGTGAATTCTACCAAACAATTAAAGAAGAATTAACACCAATCCTTCTCAAACTCTTCCCAAACTCTTCTCAATTCCTCCCCAAAAATAGAAGAGGAGGAAACATTTTCTAACTTATTCTATGAAGCCAGCATTACTTTGATGCCAAAACCAAAAAAGGACATCATAAAAAAAGAAAATGATAGATCAATATCCCTTATGAATATGGACACAAAAGTCCTCAACAAAATACTGGCAAACTGAATCCAACAGTATACTAAGAGAATTACACACCATAATCCGGCGGGATTTATCACAGGTATGCAAGGGCGGTTTTACATAAGAAAATTAATCAACATAACATACCACATCAATAGAACGAAAGGAAAAAACCTCATGATCATCTCAATTGATGCAGGAAAGCATTTGACAAAATCCAACACTGTTTCACAATAAAAACACTCAGCACCCAGGCATAGAAGAGAATTTCCTTGACTTGATAAAGGACATTTATGAAAAACCCACAGATAGCATCATACCATCATATTTCACAGTGAAGGACTGAAATCTTTCTCCCTAAGATCCGGATCAAGACAAGGATGCCCACGTTCACCACTGCTATTTGACTTTACACTGACAGTTCTAGCCAGAGCAATTAGGAAAACATAAATAACCAAGTAAATAAAAGATATCCAAATTGGATAGGAAGAAGTAAAACTATCTCTATTTGATGATGACATGATTTTATACATGTATGTAGTGTATCAAATTATGTCTCCCAAAACTCACTGAAGCTTGAATTGTGTTCCCCAAGTTTTATGTATTAGGAACTTGTCCCCCACTGTGACTGCTAGGAGGGTGGAAAACCCTGTTATGGTAATTGAAGGGTGAAGACTTGAAGAGGTGATTGGGTTGTGGGACCATGCCATAGTGAATGGATTAAAAACCGTGGTCAGGAGCGTGATCCTGAGGGCTTTAAAAGAAGAGAGAGGAGAATCTGTCTCTCTCTCTCTGCTCTCTCTGCATGGCCATTTTACAATGTAATACCCTGTCATCACTTATCACTGCCACCAAGACCCTCACCAGAAGTATTCCCTGGACTTTGGACTTTCCAGCCTCAGAAACCTTAAGCAATAAATTTTATTTTCTCTATAAAATAACCAGTTCCACGTATGTTGTTATAAGCAATAGAAACGGACTAATACAGTGGAAAATCCTAAAGAATACACACACCCATCCACACACACACAGAGACACACAAAATGGAGCTAAGAAACAAATTTAGCTAATTTGCAGGATGAAAGACCAACACACAAAATGCCTTTATGAAGATAAACTCTTGAATTCGCTTTCAAACTCTCAGTCATGCTACGGCAACAGTCAACTCCCAAATCTCAGTGTCTTAACACAACAAGGGTTTATTTCTTGTTGTGCTACATGCAGAAAGTGGGTTGACAGTTCTGATTGTCACAGAATCTCAAGCGCCCGGCTGCCCAAAGCTCCCATTGTTTGATGCTTCCAATACAGTAACAGGCTTCAAGTGCTGCTGTGGACAGAGAAGAGCGATTGAGGAGAATCAGGGACCAGCTTTTTAAAGCTTGGACAACTTTTGCCCAATTTCATCAGCCAAAGTAGTCACAGACCACGCCTGCCTTCAAGGGGGGCAGGGAGGTGCCACCCCCGCTGCGGACTGGAAGGAGAGGAGAAGTGGATGCTCATATAAGATCACGTCATCAGCGAATAGAAAGACTTTTACTGCTTCCTTTGTATGGTGGTTAACACTGATCTGCAACACGAAACAAAACATTCTGCATCGAAACCTTCAGTATGGGAGTCGGGGGTTGGAAGATAATCCTGTAGCACTAGTGGAGAAAATTTTTAAAGAAATGCTGCCTCCCACACTCTAGCAAACTTAGATGATAATACTGTGTGGAAAGACACAATGATGGGGGGAGGAGGGGAGGGGGGATGGAGGGAGGTTTTGGTGATGGGGAACAATAATCAGCCACAATGTATATCGACAAAAGAAAATTAAAAATAAATAAATAAATAGATAGATAGATAAAAATAGATACTTTGAGAAAGATTTTATGAGAATAGTAAAAAAAAAAAGACACAATGAATATTGATGGCTCTGAGTTGACAAGTGATTCAGAAAGGATGGACTCTTGGAAGAGCTTCCAGGAATACCTTTTCTGGTTTATTTTGCTCTGCTTTCAATTTTTATGCATTCACAAGAGTTACATAAACATCTGCATGTAAAGAAGTCTAAAAATTCTCTTTCAATAAGTATAAAGTAAAAATTTTGAGACACAAAGGATTGAATCATTTGATGGCAGCATTTTTGCCTTCTGGGTGATTCCAGCTGATGGAGTCTTCCATTTGATGAGATAATTATCCTATGGCTTCCAGGGCCCACCCTGTACCCCGTCCTTACCCACTGAGTGCGGAACTGCCCTGGTCTGCTCTTGCCTTCCTCCCACAGGTTCCTGGCAGGCTTTGCTTGCATCAATAAGTAGTCCTCTCTACTGTTATCAGTTCGATCTTGTAGGTCTCCCAGGGAATTGTCACAATTTCTAGTTTGCTGGTAAACCCATTTTTTTTATTTTCCAAAGTAGTTTATTTTTTTCATTGTATATGTTTATGGGATAAAGTTTGTTGTTTCAATACATGCACATATTGTATAATGATCTAATCAAAATAACATATCTATCATCTAAACATTTATCCTTTCCTTATGTTTTATTACATTCAAGGTCCTGTTTTCTGGCTGTCTTGAGATAAGCAGTAAAATATTATTAGCTATTGTCACCCTACAGCACCAGAACTTATTCTAATGGTAGTAATTACTTACTTATCCTCTTAAAACATATCTTTTCTGTCATTTTAAGGGACTCTTGAGGGATGATAAACCTACACACCAACCCTGCTATCCTCTTCCAATCCCCAAGCTGGTTCTCATGACTGCGGTAGCACTTAGAACTCACTGCCCTGGTCATTAACGTTTGGTCCCCTTACTTTGTTCTGTGAATAAAAAGCTTCAGACATTATGGAGGTTTAGCCTAGAAGGCACTTAAGTTTGTGCACATAAATACAGATGCAGAACAGTTCTTCCTCGGTTCTTGCTTGTAGTTCTCAAGAGTAACCGTAGAATGTGCTGGGAATGTCACATCTTGAGTTAGGGAGGAACCACCCGGGACACCTCAAGCTTGCTCCTCTCTGACCTGGAAGCAGGATGCCCTTCACGTTTTGCCCAGTGATCCTGTTGTCCCGAGGTATGTAGACCAGGGTGGGCTGCCTTTCGGGTCCCTCGGCTACGGTACAAGTGGGGCATGTGCACTTGAGACTCCTGCCCCAGGCAGCTATCTTGTGCTCCTCAGGATGGATTTGAGGCTTCTGTTGTCCTTTGCTGCCTACCTGTTGGCAATAAACCCACTTCATGAAACTCACATTTGAGTGTGTTCTGTTTCACCAGACTCAGATTGGTAACCAGGGCACTGTGAACCTGCTTCAAAATACAGCTGGAGAAAATTATCCAAAATTTGGAAATAAGGCAAGAAGTACCAATGCACTTTCCATGTTTTCCTGGAAGCCTATCAGATAGGCCACCAAAGGTGCTTATTTATTTTTTGGTAGGTTTTTGTTGTTGTCATTGTTTTGTTTTTTGTGACTGGCCAGTACAAGGATCTGAGCCCATGACCTTGGTGTTATAAAGCACGGTGTTTAAATTCTCCCAGATAATGTGCCTTTGTTTGATATATGATTTGCTATTGATTAAGGTCCTGATCTGAGGTTCATTACCGACTTGCTCAATTGAGATGCAAATGATTTCTGTCCTAAAGATGAGTCCAAAGGGAGGGTTTTATTGCTCAGTAGGACATTAACCAGTTTTGCTCATAATCTTACAAATTTATTTAGGATGCTTGCTACGGCAAACTCTGTATTCTCTTGTAGAAGATTGAGTTCTATCCCCCAAAACTCACTGAAGCTTGAATTGTGCCCCAGGTTTTATGTAGAAACTAGGCCCCCACTGTGACTGTTAGGAGGGTCAGAAATGCTATGATGGTAATTGAAAGGTGGGGCCTTGAAGAGGCGATTAGATTATAGTGAATGGATTAACAATGGCGGTCAGGGGCATGATTCTGGGGGCTTTAAAAGGAGAGTGGATGAGGAGGTTGGTCTCTACTCTCTCTGTTCTGCCATTTCACAATGTGATACCCAGCATCACTGTCACCACCACCAAGACCCTCACCAGATGTGTTTCCTGGACTTTGGACTTCCTAGCCTCCGAAACTGTAAGCAATAAATTTCATTTTCTTTATAAATCGCCCAGTTCCACAGTATTTTGTTATAAGCAATAGAAACGGACTAAAACATCTCTATTCTTCTAATTCTCCTTTGAGCTAGCTTTACCATTGGTGTGAGGAGGTGGTTAGAATATAATACCTTCCAAACTGGGAAGGAACTTTGAGACTGAAAAACAAAGCAGGTATCTCCATACAGTTCACAAGGAGTTTTGTTAAAGGGTAACTTATACACAGGAGGTTGTGTGCAGCAAAGAATGAGACATCTGCAGTAGGTGAGAGCTATGGCTATCCAGCTGCAGACAAAGCTTACACAGCAAAAGCAATGTTACTAAAAATACTTCAAAGAAACAGCTTTAGAAAAATAAGTTGATAACATCGTTCAACAGGTGTCCAGGGATCTGTTGAAGCAGGGGTCTTGTGATGCTTGCGTACAGATGGGCTGATACCCCAGCTTGTACTGTGTCATCTACTCCTTAAACCCTCTCTTCCCAGTTTGAGGTTAATCTATGAAACCAGTGAAACAAAGGAGTGAGTTCAAGCAGGAGTCAACATGGAAGTCTGGGCACAAAATAAAATCAGTCCTGGTTGCTGTCCAACACCATCTTGTGGGTTTCCTATTTAATTAGTTAAATTAATCTTGGATATATTAGCTCAAGTCCGATGCCCAACAGCCTATGAGTTTGTCAGAGAGGAGGCCAGGACCCCCTCCTCCTGCAACTTGTCACCTCTCCCAGGGTGACAGAGACACAAAGGATTACTCAAAGCCCATTTCTCCAGAGCAATGAGAGGCCCGAAGTGGTTACCCCCAGGAATAATTCTTTCAAGAGAAGAAAGATCTCAGGAATAAGCCCTAAACAGGTTTTCTCTCCATTTTTATTCTCCAGGCAAGAAAATTACAGAAAAGGAACACAGGTGGTTACAAAAAGAACAATGAGATATTCATCATGGCAACAATCATTAGGTTTAGCTGCACCAAGGACACCTGCCCTTATAGCAAGCAGTTTTGCTGTGTTACAACTTTTTTTATCTACAACAGAGACTTTAGTCCTGGGAAAGTTTTCTGTTTTTCCCAAGCTTAGCATTTCTATGTGTTAGGCCCTATGAAATATGTTTGCTTTATTAATGTTGGTATCCTCCACAGCAACCCTCCCCATGCTCCCCCACCCTGACTCTACCTCCACCCCTGCAAGGGGACTAGAGGCTGATGCTTTTCCAGATGGTGAAGAGGCTGCAGGCAGGCACAGGACACAGCACAGGCTCACTGTTTCTCATAGATAGCTCAGCCTGGCACACTGCCCAGGGTCACATTCTGCAGCAGGTCCCGGGAGGGCGGCAGGAGGACACACTGCCCAGTGGGTGCAGCCACAAGACCGACCTCAGTCAGAGCTGCTGATGGGGGGCACCTTTTTATGCTGGAAGTCGGGGTGCTGGGAAACCCATGCTCCTGTGGCCACACAGGACCGTGTTGGGAAGAGGCAACTGCAGTGGGACCCAAGTGACTGGTGGAGGGGCAGGTAAGAAGCCCGAGGTGGGGAGGTGGGTGGGCTGACAACCTGAAAGCTGCAGCACCAGGTGCCTCCAGCCTCCCCATGAGGGGTCCTCCAGCCAAGGTCTGGTCATGGTCAGGACCCCCATTAAGGCTCAGAGCTTGTGGGTACAGGATGGGTGTCTGGTCTGGGGGCCAGTCTCCATCACCTGGGGCCAGGCCTGGGAGGGGAGGCTGGGCTGGGGCTGTCGGAGAAAAGCAGAACAGCGTGGCAGTGGGGGAGCGCTCCCACCGCCGGTGCTGATGGAGCCCCCAAACCTGGGTCCTTTGGAGCCCAAGAGGCCCTGAGATGGGACTCACATTTGAGTTGGTCTCTGTGGGATGAAGACAGGCCAAGCCCATGTGGGTCCCAGCCCACCTCCCCTCTTGGCTGCCTAGAAGCCCCTCCCCAGCACCTCTGTGCTTGGCTCTGAGGTGATGCAGGCCAGCTGGGAGGAGGAAGGCGGGGGTCAGAGAGGCTGGATGGCCGGGGCCTCTTATCCAACAGAGAGCCCAACAACACTTGATCCTAGTGCCGTGCCTCAGTTTCTCTTCCAAACCTCTGACTCTTGAAAAGGAGAGACAGGTCCTGGAAACCCTCTGCCGCCTGCTCTGACTGGTGAACTCCAGCATTTTTCTAGGAATGACTTCTTGTATCTAATCAACTCAATTGCCAAGATAAGGGCTGATGGGTAAGGGACATCCAGGCTCAGAGACAGTGGTTGCCAAGCTCTGTCCTTTAATCAGACAGAAGTGGAGGCAGGTGAGCTACGGAACAGCAACAAGAAGGGAGAAGGGTGGCACCTCCTGAGTGCTAACTGCCCCCTCGGCTGCTCCGTCATCACAACGGCTCAGGCCCTCGTGGTCCCGCCCACCTTGCAGCTGGGCCCCTGGAGCAGCTGGGCTGTGAGAGCCCCGGGGAGGAGCAGGTGCAGAGAGGGAGAGTGGGAGGTGGTCCTGGGGTGTTTTCCAGGCATGGGTCACTATTGAGATCCAGGACTCGCAGAGGATGACGCTGGGGCTCAAAGCAGTGGCCCCCACTCAGGTCCCACTGCAGGGCCCCCAGTCACCCTGCAGGGAGAGGGCGCCAGATGGGGCAATTAAGAGATAACAGGGATGAGGCTGTGGGTGGAGCAGGTGGGTCCCCGACTCCGAGGGTGTCGCCACACAGGTGACGATGGGACATGTGGGAGTGACTGAGGCTGCACTGAGGTGCTGTCCTGGGGCAGCCGATGGCTGACTGCATCTCCTGCAGTAGAGGTTGTCGCACCTCCTGCTCCATGGTGACATGGGGTTCCATGCTGATCATTGCCATGGGGGGTGAGGGACAGGTGGGCTCAGCTCCAGGGGGCCCACGTCCCTCACGCAAGCCTTGCCTTGGCTGCTTGGGAGCCCTGGAGCTGTGCCAGGGTGCAACTAGGGGTTGAGCATCACAACCTAAGCGCTCTGTGCCTCGGTTTCCCCAGCAGGAAAGGGGCGGGATGCTGGCACTTTCTGCTTGGGCAGCCCCTGCTGTCTCTCTGGGCCCTCAGCTAAGTGAGCCTCACCCACCTCTGCTGGAGGAACATCTCTTATTGTCCCAGCTCAGAGATGGAGACGAGGCTCAGGGTGTTGGGCAGCTGGGCCCGGGCCACCTGACAGCGGACAAGAGGAGGAGCCAGGACTCCAGGGGCTAGGAGCCCCTGCACTGGGGAAGAAACAGTGAACGTGGGCACAGCTCTCACAGCAGAGCCTGGCACCACACCAATGCCAGCTCACCATTTCACCTGATGTCACTGTGTAAAGGCCCAACTTCCTCCCTGCCTTGTGGCCCTTGCACATGCTGTTCCCTCTGCTTGTGAGCCCTTCCCACCTTCTCTGTTCAGGGGTCTCCTACTCATCCATTAGATGATGCAGCTTCAACACCACTGCCGGAGCCCAGACCGCAGCGGTGCCCCCCATTCTCTCTGGGGTCCTCACAGCCGTCACACTTGGAATCAGTTAACTAGACATCAGGACAGTAGCATCTGTCTCCCGCTGCCTGGGGGTGGCCCTGCGGCATTCTGCAGAGAGCTCCACATGGCAAAAACTCACTTCTCTGCTCTCTGACCCTTCCTCTACCCTTGGGATTCCCTGCCCAGGGTCTGACCCGGCCTCCCCTCCCCCACCTCCCCACCCCACCCATCCCCACCCCCAGGCCTCCGCCTCCTCCTGGGCATCAGGGTCCCTACGAGGCAGGTACCCCCCTTCCCCTCACACCCACCTGGTGTGCTCCACCCTCCTTCCAATGGGCTCCTCTACTCCCAAAGCGTCTCTTCAGTCCCACCCTTCCAGATGTGTCCCCAGTTGTGGCAATGTGACCTGGGCTCTTCCTGACCCCCACAGAGCCTCACTCCAGCTGTGACCCACCTGTTGTCTTAGAATTTGTTCCTTCTGCCCACCTCCATCCCTGCTGACCTTGTCCAGCTCCACTGAGATGTCCCCAGCCCCTCAACCATGGAAAGGGGCAGTGGACTCACCTGCTGGCCATTGGAACCAGCCACATCGACTCCAGTCACACTTAGGAGTCAACCCCAGACCCCACCCCAGCCCAGTGCTACCCACCCTCACCCCATCTCCATCTTCCTTTCTGTGGACAGGCTGAGCCTCCTCCCAGACAGGGCCTCCCCTACCCGCACCCCTGCCTGGCACCCAAGGTGTCAAAGGGACAATCCCTCCACTGGACAAGGCACTCCCTGCTGCAATTGAGGTGGGACTGGCAATTCCACCTGCAGTCAGCTCAGGTGCCTGCTGGTCAGTGAAGGGGTCCTGCAGGGAGGAAAACTTCCTAGGGGTGCACCCTCCCTGGTGTGGGGAACCGGACCTCCTCTCCAGATCTCCTCCTCAGGCTCACAGGTGAGCAGGGTTTGCTTCAGGTGGGTGCATTTTCCCTGAAGCAGAGGCTGTGGGGGGTCAGGGCCATGAGTCTGGGCCAGAGCTTCTCCCAACTTCTTTGCTCCAGCATTAGGGATCGGGCAAAATGCAGATCTGCTTTGGAGTTCAGGGAGCCAGCTGAGTCAGCCGTGCTGGACTGGTCTCTTGGCCGTCCAGATGCTCGGGTTGGAGGACCCTGAAGGGGGCCAAAAGGGTTGATGCTGTCCCAAGTCCCCCCAGCGCTGGCATCTTATGGTGCCGCAGCTCCCTAGGCACTGTCAGCCTCACCAGCGGTCTGCTCCACATGGGGGTGAGGGGGGTGGTCAAGAGAGAAATGCCCACCCCTAGTGTCCTTGTCCTCTGTGGGCCAATGAAGAGTCCCCAGCAAGACTGTGCCTCAGTTACCCATGATGGCAACCTCCTTGTTTTTGCAAATTCATTGGTGTTTCTTCCTTCTTTGCCTTAGTTTCCCCACTCCCTCTTCTGTGCTTTGTGGGATCACCTCCCAAATAAACTACCTGCACCAAGTCCTGGTCCCAAGTCAGCATTTGAGGGGATCATGGTAAGACCAGGAACATCTGGCATTTGTGCAATGGTAGGGAGGGGATTATTGATTGGGAGCATTTCCTCCACAGCAAACCCACCCCCTGACTTCTCAGTCACCAGGCACCCTGGAGCTCCTCGTGTCCTTCCATAATTTATCTTTCTGATCCAACTAACCAGAGAGAGTGCTGCTGTTTGCAACCAAAACCTGGACAAAGAGTTATGAGTTTGGGTGGGGTCTTGGCCTGAACTGGACATGGGTGAACAGGGGGGAGTTGTCCAGGAAGGAACTTGGTTCCCCAGAAAGCTATGCAAGGCATCCACCTGAACATGTGCACATGTTTATTAGCAAATGGGACAGAAGGGGAAAGGAGCCTGATGCAGGCAGTCCTGACCCTGACCCTGGAGTGCCCAAGCCTGGGGGAGTGTGCAGGCACTGTGGCACCCACTGTACTCCCACAGGCTATGGTAGACTCAGGCCGACTGCAGGAGTCGGGGAGCCCACAGCAGAGTGAGCAGCAGCAGCAGCCACTGGCAGGGGTCTGGCTTTGGTGAACTGCAGGGGATTAGCATCCGGATCCACTGGAAGTATACACTGACGTTGGTGTAGACTCCGGGCCGATTGGGCCGACCACAGCCTTCTCCCCAGCTCACAACTCCAACTTGATACCATAGCCCATTCTTGTTGCAGACCAAGGGTCCACCTGAGTCACCCTGGGGAGCAGAATGGGTGAGCCTGATCTGGGGTGGGATGCGTAAGGCCAGCAGACAGGCTGGAAGAGCAGGATGGCTGTGGAGCTGGGTAGACTGGTGCAAATCCTACTCCTCCCCCTAGCAGCAACTGAGCCTCAGTTTCTGCATCTTCAAAGTGGGGCAACAGCCTCTCAGGGTTGGTGTGATGACCAAAAGAGGTTAAAATTTATGGAAAATGAGAAGTACTTTCACAGGCCGGACAAATAAGGACTGCAAGTGTATGCTCATGAACAAATTCCAAGGGGGGGTTAGTGGAGGGACATGGGGGTTGCTCTCAGGCCTGGGGCTGGGAAGGGTGGGACTCCCTGGTAGGGTAGGGACACTCACTCTGCAGGAGTCTACACTGCCATCCTCAGCACCAGCACAAACCATTGTTTCTTTTATTACACTACGAGCAGAGGACTGTTTGAACAGGTAATTGCACCTGGTGTTGTTTAAGATTGTGAGCTTCACTTCCTGGAGTTTGTAGGGAGGCAGCCGGTGTGCTGGGAATAGAACAGAGAAATACCACAATCTTAGCCTCTCCTCTCCCATATGGGGCAGGGGGAGGCAGGAGGCCACATGTACACTGGTGGGGAGGGGCTGTTATGATTTGAGTGTCTGTCGCCTCCAAAGCTTTATAAAGACAGGAAGAGAGCATGTGAACACGCTCAGCCCTCCCACTGTGTGATACCCTGCACCACCTTGGGACTCTGCAAAGAGCCACCCCCCCCGCCAGTAAAAAGGCCTTCACCAGATGGGCCCCTCAAACATGGAATTCCCAACCTCCAAAACTGCAAGAAATAAGTGACGTCACCAGATGTCTTAATAGACAATTAAATCACAACTATTAAAACACAAAAACTGCCATCCTGAGATCACTGGAACTCAGGAGAATAGGAGGGGAGACCTGCAGAGTTCCTGAAGGTGTAAAAGGATGCAGTGAGAGGGACGAGGGACTACTCTGACAATTCCAAGCCCCAGTGGCTCCCTGCACTGGCATGGTACAGTGCAAGGAACCAGTACCAGCCCATGGAGCAGCCACCAGATTATGGAAAAGCCACAGCAGTGCACTTTCCATGAAGCTACTTGGAGTCTGCAGGGGTGAAGGGTGGTTCAGAGTGCACGGTCCTGTCTCCCAGGCCAGCAAAGCCACTAGCAAGCTTCTCCAGAACCCACATGAAGGGAGGGTTTGCAGCCTTCACCAGACAGGCCCCTCAACCATGCCATTCCCAACTTCCAAAACTGCAAGTCATTCCCACCCACAACTGATCAACAGGTCAGATTTTTTATGATTAATACAGTACAACTGCAAGAGCCAGGCCAAAAGTTCCCAAATTTGGTGTAAGACATGAATCTACAACTTCCAGAAGCTAAACGAACTCCAACTAAAATAACCACAAAGAGAATCGTGCTGAGACACATTTTAATCCAACAATCAAAAGAAAAAGAATCATAAACAGCAAAACAGAACCCAGTCCACAAAGATAAGGAAACTTCACCAATATTAACTGCTGATTGTATTCAGAAATAATGGAGTCCAAAAGACAGTGGAATGACAGATTTAAAGTATGGAATGAAATAAACACTTAAATGAGAATTCTATATCAGGCAAAACTCTCCATCAAAAAAGACAGGAGACATTAAAACTTTCCCAGATAAACAAATGCTGAGAGGATTCATAACTAGGAGATCTATCCTTAAAAAATGGAAAAGTGAGTCCTTCAGACTGAAAGAAAAGGACACTAGATGGTAACTGAAAGTGAAACAAACCAAAATCACTGGTGAAGGTAACTACACAGGTAAGTATACAAGCCAGTATAACTTTATTTTTTGTTTATATCTCCTCTTTTTTCCTAAATGATTTAAAAGAGAAATGCATAAAGCAGGTAATAATAAATCTATGTTAATGGTAATTTGTAGTGCATAAAGATGTAAATTGTGACAATAACAACATAGAGTGGAGAAATGGAGTTGAATAGGACTAGAGATTTTGCACACTATTGAATCTAAACTGGCATTTAATCAAAATAGATTCTTATAAGCTTATGATATTAATTTCAACCCCTAGGAAAACCAATAAGAAAATAACTAAAAAATATAAAGAATAGGAAATGAGAATCAATACGGTACACTAAAATATTAGTTAACCACAAAATGAGAAAGTAAGAAACAAAAAAGATATGGCATGGATACACATATAAAAAAAAATGTAAGACAAGATATAAAAAAAAATAACAAAATAGAAGTAATACTTTCCTGATCACTAATTACTTGTAGGTAGATTAAGTGCTCCAAATAAACAGCTGATATTGGCAAAATGAGGTAAAAATACACAGGGTCCAACTCTCTACTGTCAATAATTTAAATAGTGTAGTTTAAATTGTTAATTTAATATTACATGAATTAGACCACACACAGAAAAAAAAAAAAAAAAAAAAAAAAGAATGCTAAAAGCTGATACATGCTAAAAAGAGGGCACACCTGAAAGACACGAACAGCCACATGCTGTGTGATTCCACATGTGGAATGTCCAGGACAGCCAAATACATAGAGACATAAAGCAGATTAGCAGTTTCCACAGCTATAGGTCTAGAGAATGGGAGGATTGAGCATAAAGACTAAGGAGGAAGGCTTTCTTTTCGAGATGATGAAAATGTTCTATAATTAGGTAGTGGCAATGGTAGCTCAATTTTCTAAATATACTAAACATCATTGAATTGTACGCTTCTGGCCCACGTAGTCTCAGGAAGGGAGAGAACTGAGTGGTTCGTGCACTTGCAGGTGGGAGCAGCAGTAGAAAAGCACGTGAGCAGAGGAAGCTGCGGGCGCGGGCAGGAGGGGCCCCAGCTGCACCCCACAACCAAGCAGGGGGCTGCTGTGGCTGGTGTGGCTGCAACAGGGGGTGGTGACGAGTGCCTGACTCACCCCCACCACCCTTCTCACCACCCCACTGTCCCCAGCCTCACTGTAATTCTCGCTGATGTCTCCCCAGCCGGTCACCCAGCAGTCAGGCCAGTGCTCGAACATGAAGGTAGAAGACAGGACACAAATGGGCTGGATGTACTTGTTGTAGGAGACAGGGGAGGCCAGCCTCACCAGGGCGATGTCGTTGAATAAAATCCCCCTGTAGCTGGGGTGCACAAGGATATCCCACACCCTGTAACGGTTGACGTAGGCCCGCAGGTTCCAGGGAGACAGCGTGGAAGTCAGCTCTCCAAACTGGACCGTCCACTCGGAAGGGTCACGGTGACTGGCAGGGGTGGAGGGAGCAGTCATGGGCCGTGGAAGCAGGGCCGGCCACCTGTCCACAGCTGGGGGCCCACTCATGAGGTGAGACTGGGGTTTGTTAGCAAGTCCTTCTGATGGCCAAAGGGCCCCCTGTGAAATGGGGGAGCCCATAAAGGCCACAGCCAGAGTCCCAGAACGTGGGCACTGTCGGAGCTGGAGGAGAAGGGTCCCCCCATGCCCGGCCACCACACCCCATGTGGTCTTGGCACCTCACGGAGCTGTCCTAGGATACGAAAATCCAGCAAATTAGAGGGCCCTATGCAGCCCAAAAAGGAATGATCAGATGCGCGCGCACCGATGCAGGACCCAGCCAAATGGAGTCAAAATAGCTTTCCTGCGGGGTGCTCAGCACTTACCCCCACGTCAGGCCAACCTCCCACACCGGTGGTAGGAAGGTGGAATGAGGGGGGTACAAATGGTGGTGCCCTTTCGGTTACAAATAAGAAAAGTATAACAAAACGTGCATGGGAACGTTCTGGAAAAACATCCTGAAAAAACGTTCTCAAAGAACCTGAACAGGGTTCCGTCCAGGGCAACCCTGGAGAACTCGTGTACGTTTGCCCAGCGTCAGCCAAGCCTGGGGCTCAGAATCCACGTGCAACCTGCACTCAGGTGCCTGCACAGACCCGGCACCCGCGCCCCCGCCCCCGCCTCACCTTCGGAAGCAGTGCGCAGCCGTGAGCACCCAGCGCCGGCTGAGCAGGCTCCCTCCGCATCGGTGCGCTTTCCGCAGGCGCAGGCTGGCCTGCCACGGCCAGCGCCCGCGCACCGACGGCTCCCCGCCCACGATCAGCGGCGCGATGGACCGGAGGCCACAGGGCCCTGGATGGACACACCGACCCGCGGCTGAGCGGCGGGAGACAGGCCCACCCCGCCCGGCCCCACCCCCCGGGGAACCGCGCATCCATCCGAGTCTGGCTGCGTCAGGAGGTGATGCTGGGGACCCTCCCCACGTCGTAGTTCCTCCCCCGAGGACCCGTCTTACTCGACAGCAGCGTCGTGTTCATGGGACCTGCGCACAGGAGAGGACAGATGAGGCGCCCTCTGCGCCCCGGCTGGGTGCGCGGCGCAGGGAAGCGCGCGTCCTGGGCGCCTTACCTGACATTGGGTCGGCTTCCTGCGGCGCTGGGAGGAGGCGAGAAGGTGAGCTCCCCTCGGCTCCACGCTCCCCGCCCGCCCGCATCCAGCCCTGTCCGTCCAGCAGCGCCCCCGAGCTCACCCGGCTGCCCGGGTCCCGCCGGCGACAGCAGCGGCGACAGCAGCAGCGCCAGCAGCAGCGGCCCGCCCCGCGCGCCCATGGCCTCCTCTCCCGCAGCCTGGCGCCCCCTCTGCTTCCTCCTGCTCCACCGCCCGCCTGGGCGCCCCCTGCGGGAGAGGCAGCGGTGGGAGCGCTGGCCTCGCGCCGTCTCCCAGCTCCACCACCTGGGCCAGGGGCTGTCTGGGATGCTCAGGCCCCGCAGTGTCCTGGCGTTCAGCTCTTACGTGGGGGTGGGTCCCCCAACCACACTTCTTGCTATGGCCCAGGCACCTGTGGACCTGACCTTCCCCTTCTTGTCTGCTGCCCAGGGGTCACGGCTGCCCGCTTCATTGCCCCCTTTCCTCCTTCTGCTGTCTCCTCCAGGACCAAGGACTGGCCACAGCCAGAGGCCCCATTAAAGCACATTGACAAATCCTCCCTGTAGGACAGTTTGGTGCCTAGCAGTGGGTCGGCTGCTACCAAAAGTGATGGTCCTTTACAGGATCCACAGAATGAAAGCTGGCCTCACCCTAGAGAGCTCTTAGCCTCCATACACGCTTCCATACACTGGACACCACACAAGTACATGGAGACTACAGGCAACTCTCCTTTCTTGTCAGGCATGTTGCAGGGCTACCAACATAACCCAGCTGGCTCTTTTTTTTTTTTTTTTTTTTTTTTTTGAAAATGACCGGTAAGGGGATCTTAACCCTTGACTTGGTGTTTTCAGCACCATGCTCTCCCAAGTGAGCTAACCGGCCATCCCTATATAGGGATCCGAACCCATGGCCTTGGTGTTATCAGCACCACACTCTCCCAAGTGAGCCACAGGCTGGCCCTCCAAGCTGGCTCTTCAATCCTAGATCTGAATGGACACCTGAGTCCCAGTCCACATGACAACCCTCAGGTCACTGATTCACTGGAAGGGCTCACAGAACTCAGATGGTTGTGGCTTATACAGTGAAAGTACAGATTAAAATCAACAAGGGGGAAAGGGGCATAGGGCAGAGTCCAAGAGACCAGGCGAGAGCCTCCAGTGGTCCTCTCCCAGCAAAATCTTGTGGGCAGCACTTAATTTTCCCAGCATTGAAGCGTCACAGCACACATGAAGTGCTGCCAACCAGGGAAGCTCACCTGAGCCTTGGTATTCAGGATTTTTGTTGCGGTTTGGTCATGTTGGCCTGGAGCGTCTACATGGCTGACATTAGGTACCTGGTTCCAGTGCCAACAGAGGTCAAGCTGATAGTGCATGGCCCATGGCCCCGCCATCACTCATGTTATTAGCATAAAATCTCTGGGGTGGACAAGGCCCCAGGTAGGCGGAGATATTTCTTTGAGGCAGGACATTTGAAGGTTATAGGTTTCCTCCCATGAGCTAGACAAGGGTCAGTCTTTCTATGGGATGTGCAGCTTTGAACACCCCAAGCCAGCCTGGTGCACCTGTTGCTGTAAAGGCTATGCCTGACCATTACAGCGAAATGAACAATATTTGTCTAAGCATCTACATGTAGCATTTCCAGGAGCTCAGCTGACCTTGGAGAGAGGGAGCTGAGCTGTCAGGTGTTGGAGGAGAGGATTAAAGCAACAAGCCAACAATGAAAGCTACGCCATTGATCACTTACTGTGCTGGAACTAGGGAGACTCTAAAACCAGAGGAAGTGCGGACTCTTCCCTTTTTATTTTCCCCAGGGAGGAGCACACCCACGAGTTCAGGGCCAGGTGGATTTGTGCAGACGTGGGGTGGTCTCAGTGTTGAGGGAGACTCCAACAAAAGTCTCTGGCATTGTTCTGGACTCTGAGGTTGGGGGATAAGTGAAGAAAGGGCTAGTAGTGGAAAAATCCTGGGGACAGACTCAGTGAAGAAGGTGACTTGAAGGGTTCCACCTCCTCCCTCCATGAGGAGGCCTCAGCCAAGGCACCTGAAGAGGACTTCAGCCCAAGGCCTCACATAAAGAAATGCAGGACATCGAGGCTACCAATGTGATTAAGAGCACGGCCAGCCAGGGGGGCCTGAGACCTTGACCACAGCTCCCTTCAGAGACCACAGTGCTTTGGTTGTGCTCAAGTCTGGTACTGGGAGGACAGCTCCTTCCGTGTCACACGGAACCAATCACACATTGGTTCTTCACCAGGAGTCAAACTCCTCACATATAGGATTTGTATAACACGTTCAGCAAGCGTATCAATATAAATATGTCTGACATTTGGAGGAGCCGGTGTATGGGACAGGGATAGATTGAAACCAACTAATTAGTACTATAAAGCACTTACATACAATTTTATATTTAGTACCAATTTGATAATTCATTTTCCCCATTGATCTACACTGTTTATACCTTATGATAAGCTTGGGCAGAACTATTAGTGCTGAGATTATCTGATGACTAACTGGATCCAGTTCTTCCTCAGCCCACGCATTTTCCACCAGTATTACACCCTGAGGAGGCTTTAACTCAACCTCTCAGTACATTCAATCATCAATATCAGTATTATCACATGACTTATTTACATGAGGTAGTTGAATTTTGCCAACTACACCTGTGTTACACCATATTGCAATATGGTCATGTTGCAATTACATTTCACTACAGAACAAATCACTGAGAATTAGAGATGTTTGCTACACCTTAACAGATGCGATGTCTTGAAGAAATGGAACTCAGTGGTCCAAATACTACACCAGGCTCTTTACACTATTTTGAGCTGTTGCATATACTACTAGGTGTGCAAAGACCAGTTCAAGGTAAGTGGTTTTTTCTGTCAAGACCCGTTTGTAGCCTCCTGGGGCTACCGGCATCTGAACAAAGTACTCTACTGGGCAGCTATGTGTGGGGCCTTCCCACTGGATATTTGTCACAGAGCCATCCACAGTCTCTGTGTCTCTGTCGGGAGATAGGATGGCTCTTGTCAGCATTTTGTGCCTCCGACACTGCAAGAGGGATGTGTGGAGGATCATTGCATTTCTGCAAGGCTGCGGCCCTGCCCATTGACCTATCTCATGGGTGCACCCTGACCGAGTAGGGTCTCTTGCCTGCTTTAACACAGATGCACATGGGCTACTCCATGCATCCTAGCTGCTCAGGCTCAAGGGACACACACATGGGAACCTCATGGACCTTCACACCTATGGAATTTCTCGGGGGGCTCTTGGAATTTACATCTACACACGACTGCTCTCGCACCCAGAATAGACAGAAGAGACTCCTGTAGTACAGTCAGCAGGGATAGGAACTATTCTGAATACTACGCATGTCCTCCTTACTGCAGGAGGTGGGCCCTGCTATATAAGACCCCATGTTGAGTGTTATCTTGTGTTGATAGTGTAGCCACCCAGGAATGAAAGGTTCATCAACCCCAGTTCTTTCATCATCCTTTCTTTTCTTAAACCTTGCTTTTACTTGTTTCAGACACAGGCTTGTTCCACTAAGATTGGCCCTCAAACTTTGAAAGGGCCACTGTACTCACCCCCTTGTCCTTGGAACCGGAACCAGCCACACTGACTCCAGTCACGCCTGGGAGTCCACTCCCCCTCTCCCAGCCCTGTGCTACCCACTCTCAGCTGGTCTCCATCTTACTCTGTGTGGATGGGCTGACCCTCCTCACCAGGCAGGGCCTCCCCTGCACTCCAACCCTGCATAGCACCCCAGGGGTCAAAGGGACAACACCTCCACTAAACCATGGCACTCTCTGGTGCAGTCACGGTGAGAAAGGCAATCCTCCCAAAGCTGGTCAGCTATTGGATGGTGAGCAGGGAGGAAAGCTTCCTAGGTTCTGTACCCTCCCTGGTTTGGGAACCAGAACCCTCTCCAACCTTCCTCCTCAGCCTCACAGGTGAGCAGGGTTTGCTTCAGGTGGGTGCATTTTCTCTGAGGCAGGGGCTGCAGGGAGTCAGGGGTCAGAAGTCTATTCCAGAGCTTCTCCCACCCTCTTGTGCTCCAGCATTAGGGATGTGGCAAAATGCAGATCTGGGAGTTCAGGGAGCCGGCTGAGTCAGCCGTGCTGGACTGGTCCCTTGGCCACACAGGTGCTGGGGTCAGGGGACGCTGATGGGGGGCCCAGTAGAGTTGATGCCATCCCAAGTCCCCCCACCCCTGGCCACCTTAAGAGTGCTGCAGCTCCCTTGGGACCAACAGCCTCACCAGGGATCTGCTCCACATGGGGGTGGGCGGTCGAGAGAGAAATGCCCACCCTTAGTGCCCTTGTCCTCCATGGGCCAATGAGAAGGCCCCAGCAGGATTGTGCCTCAGTTGCGCACATGGTAACTTCCTCATTCCTGCAAACTCATCTGCATTTCTTCCTTCCCAGCCTTGGTTTCCCCACTTTTTCACCTGTGCTTCCAAGGATCACCTCCCAAATAAACAACCTGCTGCCAACCCCTGGTCCCAAGTGAGCATTTGAGGGGATCATGGTAAGACCAAGAATGTCTGGCATTTATGTGATGGGGAACACTGGGATAGGGAAGTTGTCAGAAGCACTTCCTCATGGCATCTCCACCCCCAGTCTTCCCAGCCCCAGGCATCCTAGAGCTACTACTCTCCTTCCATAAATTATCTTTCTGATTGAACTAACCTGAGATGGCTCTGTTCTTTTCCTCAAAAACTTGTAGAAAGATTTAGAAGTTTGGGTGGGGTCTTGGCCTCAACTGGACATAGGTGGACAGGAGGGAGTTGTCCAGGAAGCAACTTGGTTCCCCAGAAAGCAATGCAAGGCATCAACCTGAACATGCACATGTGTTTATTAGCAAATAATGGGACAAAGGGTACAGGAACCTGAGGCAGGCAGTCCTGATCCCGACCCTGGAGTGCTCAAGCCTGGGGGAGTGTGCTGGCACTGTGGTACCCACTGTACCCCACAGGCTACAGTAGACTCAGGCCGGCTGCAGGAGTTGGGGAGCCCACAGCAGAATAAGCAGCAGCAGCCACTGACAGGAGCCTGGCTTGGGTGAACTGCAGGAAATTAGCATCCGGATCCAGTTGAAGTGCTGACTGACGTTGGTGTAAACTCCGGGCCGATTGGGCCGACCACAGCCCACTCCCCAGCTCACAACTCCAACCTGATACCACAGACCATCCTTGTCACAGACCAAGGGTCCACCTGAGTCACCCTGGGGAGCAGAATAGGAGAGCCCAGTCTGGGACAGGGCAGTCAGGGCCAGTGGAGAGGCTGGGAGGAGAAGGAGGGGCTGCAGAGCTGGGCAGACTGGGTTCAAATCCTACTCCTCCCCCTGGCAGCAACTGATCCTTAGTTTCTGCATCTGAAAAGTGGGGCAATAGCCTCCCAGGGTTGATGTGAGATCAAATGAGGTATGATTAATAAAAAATAAGAAGCATGTTTTATAGGCTGGGCAGATAAGACTGCAAATGTGTTCTCATGGATAAAATTCAAGGGTGGGTTGGTGGGGAGACATGGGGGTTGCTTTCAGGCCCAGGGTTAGAAAAGGTGGGACTCCCTGGTAGGGTAGGGACACTCACTTTGCAGGCATCTACGCTGCCATCCTCAGCACCAGCACAAACCATAGAATCTGGGATTATACCACGACTAAAAGGCTGTTTGAACAGGTAGTTGCACCTGGTGTTGTTTAGGATGGTGAGCTGCACTTCCTGGAGGTTGTAGGAAGGTGGCAGAAGTGCTGAGGGTAGGATAGAAAAAGACAGCAACCTTAGTCTGTGTCCTGCCATCAGGTGCAGGGGGGAAAAGAGGGCACATGGTACAGTGGTGGTGAAGGTGTCCCTGGCACAACCACAGTACCTGAGAAATTGCTCTGGATGACTCCACGGCTGTAGCCTAGCATCCAACATATCCTCAGTGATCTACAGTGTCACCAAAGGACTCAAGGGATGGACAGGCTGTTACAGACCCCCCTGAGACTCTGTTACCCTATTTGTATAAAGAAGATGGTAGCCCCTGACTGAGCCAGTGGAGAGGTTCCTTAGCCCAAGCATGAACAGGGAGAGGGGCTAATGCTGGTGAGATTTTTTATAATTAATACAGTTAATCAAGCTGTAATACAGCTGCAAGAGCCAGGCCAAAACTTCCCAAATTTGATGTAAGACATGAATCCACAGATTGCAGAAGCTAAACAAACTCCAAGTAGAATGAACATGAAGAACACTGAGGCACATTTTACTTAAACTATCAAAAGAAAAGAGAAAGTCTTATAAACAGCCAGAGAGAAGCCATTCCCCAAGGACAAGGGAACTTCAACAAGATTAACAGCCAATTTCTTTTCAGAAATCGTGGAGGCCATAAGACAGTGGGATGACACATTTAAAGTGCTGTAAGAAATAATCAAACAAGACTTCTGTATTGGGCAAAACTCTCCATCAAAAAAGACAGGAGACATTAAGACATTCCCAGACAAATGCTGAGAGATTTCATCACCAGCAGACCTACCCTATAGGAAATGCAAAAGGAGTTAATCAGGCTGAACTGAAAGGACACTGGCCAGTACGTCAAAGTGATATGAAGAAACAGAAAGCACTGGTGAAGATAACTACACAGGTAAATATAAAAGCCAGTATTATTATATTTTTAGTTTATAACTCCTCTTCCTTCCCAATTTAAAAAACAAATGAATAAAACAATAATTATAAATCTATGTTAATGGTTACACAGTGCATAAATATGTAAATTGTGACCGTAACAACACAGAGTGGAGGAATGGAACAGAAATTTTATATAGTATTGAGGTAAACTGCTATGAATTCAAAATAGTTTGCTGTAAGTTTAAGATATTAATTGTAATCCCCAGAGCAACCACTAAGAAAATAACTAAAATGTATATAAAGATAGAAATGAGAAGGAAATGGATATAATACATTAAAAAATCAGTTAAACACAAAATGAGAAAATAAGAAATGAAAAATATATAAGACATAGATATATGAAGGTACTTCAAAATCTGCATGGAAAGAATTGTATTATCTTCTAATTCTATTTCCCCATGAACTTTTTGAAGATCTCTTATAGATAGAAAAAATATAAGACAAGATACACACAATGAATAATACAGTGGTAGAAGTAAGTCTTTCCTGATCACTAATTACTTTCAATGCAAATGGATTGAAAGGTCCAATTCAAAGCAGATATTGGCAAAATGGCTTAAAAATATATGATCCAACTCTATAATATCTACAGGAGATTCACTTTAGATCCAAAGACACACACAGGCTGTAAATGAAAGACTGAAAAAAGAGATTCCATGCAAATAGCAACCAAAAGAGAGCTGAGGTGCTATATTAATATCAGAAAGAAATAAACTTTAAATCAAAACTTGTTACAAGAGTCACGGAAGGACATAATATATTGCTTTAAAAAGTCAAATCATCAAAAATATAGCAAGTATAAATAAACATCTACATATCTAATAGCTGAGCCCCAAAATATATGAAGCAAAATTGACAGAATTGGTGATAGAAATAGACAATTCTACAATAATAGTTGGAGACATCATACTCCATTTTTAATAATGGATAAAACATGGAGAAAAAAGGTCAATAAGAAAATAGAGGAGGATCCAATCAAGATGGCGGAATAGACAGTCTGCGGTGTCACTTTCTCCCACAAATCAACCAAATTTACAACTATAAAAATGTAACATCGGCCAAGCTGGGGCAGCTGGAGCACAGGGGAAGAGGAGGAGAGACCTACGGAGTTCATAAAGGTGGGAGAAACTACAATGAGAGAAAGAAAAAGCTGCTCTGAGCATTTCAGGCTGCGGCTGCTTTAAGGCTCGAGCTGCTGAGCACATGGAGCAGGAGCCAGCAGAAGCCACAGCTGTGCCCTTCAGAGGGGGTTACTTGGAGGTGGCAGGGGAGAAGAGGGCCTTGGCGGCCCCCAGGACAGCAAGACCACTAATAGGGTTCCCATGGACCCACGCAGGAGTAAGGAGCCAGAACAACTGAAAAAAAGGAGCCATTCAGAGGCTGGTGAGTCATTGCAAGGGACCAGCACAGGGCCCATCCCATGGGAAGTGTTTATAGCACGGGCAGTGGGAGAGATGGGCCCACTGGGACACAGCAAGGACAGCTGATCTGCCCCTCAATCAGCACAGGACCACTCAGAGGAGACTGGTTGGAAATGCAGAATTGCATGGGGTGCAGTTTGATGAAAAAACTCAGGCCCAGATCAGAGATTCTACAGAACACAGATCCACCAGGTCTCTGGAGAGCCCGAAGTACCTATAAGATCAGCCATTAAACCCTGGGCAACACAAAAAGCCTTCCCTAGGGAAACAGCAGCAAAGTAGCAACTTAAACAACCACACAGCTCAAGTACTGGTTCCCACATGAAGTTCCCCAGTCTTAAAAGCAAAGGACAAAAAATTAGTTCTGGCCCAGGCACACCACCAGCACCTTGGGGCCTGCCTGGGAACTGGAGGCTTGGGTCTGGGGACTGGACCCCACTCCCACTTCCAGGCAAGCAGCACCAGTGCCTCGGGGCCAGCCTGAGGACCTGAAGCATGCAGAAGGGGACTGGACCCCCCCTCCCACAACCAGGCACACCATGCCAGCACCTTCAGGCCCACCCAGGGACCCAAGGCAGGGAGAAGGGGACCAGACCTCTCTCTCACAACCAGCCACATGGAGCCAGCACCTTGGGGCTCACCCAGGGACCTGGGGTATGGAGTTGGGGACCAGACAACGGTCCCACAACCAGGCAAAACATGCCAGCACCTCGGAGCCCACCCAGGGACCTGGGGCAAGGAGAAGAGGAATGGTCCTCTCTCCCACAACCAGGCACACTGTGCCAGGGCTTCAGGGCCCACCCAGGGACCTGAGGCATGGAGAAGGGGACTGGGCCCCCTCCCACAACCAGGCACACCATGCCAGCACCTTGGGCACCTTGGGGCCCACCCACAGACCCAGGGTATGGAGTTGGGGACTGGACCACCCTCCCACAACCAGGCACAACATGCCAGCACCTCGGAGCCCACCCAGGGGCCCGGGGTATGGATAAGGGGACCAGACCTCTCTCCCACAACCAGGCATACCAAGCAAGTGCCTCAGGGCCTGCCCATGGTCCTGGGGCATGCAGAAGGGTACCGGACCACCCTCCCACAACCAGGCACACCATGCCAGCACCTCAGAGCCCACCCAGGGACTCATGGCATAGGGACGGGGACCAGACCTCTCTCCCACAACCAGGCACGCCATGCCAGTGCCTCAGGCCCTGTCCAGGGACCTGAGGCATGGAAAAGGGGTCTGGCCCTCTCTCCCACAACCAGGCACACCAAGCCAGCACATTGGGTCCCACCCAGTGACCTGAGGCTTGGAGCCAGGAACCGGACCCTCCTCCCACAACAAGGCACACCATGCCAGGACATCGGGGCCCACCCAGGGACCCAAGGCAAGGAGAAGGGGACTGGACCTCTCTCCCACAACCAGGGACACCGTCCCAGCACCTCAGGGCCCACCCGGCCCAGAGGCCCGCAAAAGGGGACTGGCCCTCTCTCCCACAACCAGTGACCTGAGGTATGGCCCTCTCTCCCACACCAAGCCAGTGCCTCAGGTCCCACCCAGTGACCTGAGGTATGGAGCCAGGGACTGGACCTTCCTCCCACACCAGACACAAAACCCCAGCACCTCGGGGCCCACCTGGGTACCCAAAGCATGGAGAAGGGGACCGGACCACCCTCCCACAACTAGGCACATGGCACCAGTGCCTTAGGGCCTGCCAAGAGATCCAGGGCATGGAAAAGGGGTTCAGACCGCCCTCCCTCAACCGGGCACACTGCGCCAGCACCTGGGGGCCTGCCCAGGGACCCGGGACATGGAGAAAGGGACTGGACCCCTCTCCCACAACTAGGCAAATGGTGCCAGAGCCTTGGGGCCTTCCTAGGGACCAGAGGCATGGAGAAGGGGACCAAACACACCCCACAACCAGCATACCACCAGTGCCAAGGAGCATACCAAAAACAGCACCTCTACATGGGTGGCCTACCACAGCCACCACAATAACCATGCCTGCTGCAAAAGTGGCTAGATGCCACAGCCACCACGCAGATGGTCCGCCAACCACTGGAGTGCATTGACACAAGGCGAGTCACCAGCAGAGACAAAGAAAAGAAAAGGATGTCTCTTTCCACAAAACCCATTTCAGAGTGACAGAAGAATCATCTGCTTTATGATAATATTGGGGGACCTGATCACACCTCTCAGCATTGGACAGATCATCGAGGCAACAAATTAACAGAGTAACCATTATTCTTTCAGAAGGAGAGAAGAAATCCAGGGCAATTAAAGGGGGGAGGGGGAGGGAATGGAGGAAGGGGAGAGATTGGACAAGGGACATAAAGAATAATTATGATCTTGATTTAATCAACATATATCAATGTTCAACCCCAAAAATATGTATAATCAATTTTGATTCAATAAATAAAATAAATTAAGTAAAATAAAATAAAATAAAATTAGGGAAATAGATTGATGCATGCAATTTTAAATAAATGTTTTCCAAAAAAAAAGAAAATAGAGGATGTGAACAACACTATAAATCAACTATTCCTAACAGACATATACAAAACAGTTAACCCAAACAAAAGTGGAATATACGTTATTCTAATGTACATATGAAACATTCTCCAAAATGAACCATGTGTCAGGCCTCAAAATAAGCTGCAGTAAATTCAAAAATATTGAAGTCATATAAAACATTTTTCTGGCCACAATGGACGGAGACTATAAATCAATAACAGAAGGAAAACTGAAAAATTCATAAATAAGTGGAAATTAAACAACACTCTGAAAAGACCAATAGGTCAAAGAGAAATCACAAAGAAAATTAGAAAAGACTTTGAGAGCAATGAAAATGTATACGCAACAAACCAAAACACGTGGGATGAGGTGAAAGTGGTTCTCAGAAGGAAATTTATAGCTGTAAATGTCTACATCAGTAAAAAAGTAAAATTTAAATCAATGACCTAGAGAGATTGGACAAGGGTCATAAAGAATAATTACGAATTGTAACAATATATATGCTAGTAATATTGATTTGATCACTATATCTCAATGTTGAACCCCAAAAATATGTTTAATCAATTCTGATTCAGTAAAAAAATAAATTAAAAATAAATAAATAAAAAGATCATAAAACAAAAAATAAATAAAATAAATAAATAAATGACCTAACTTTACATCTTAAAAATCTAGAAAAAGAAGAGCAAAATAAACCCAAAACTATCAGGAAAAAAAAAAAAAAAATCCTGAATGGAAAAAAACAAACTAGAGAGGAGAAAAACAATAGAAGAAATCAATGAAACCAAAAGTTGGTTCTTTGAAAGATCAACAAAGTTGACAATAAATATGCAGACATTACTACTGACCTTATAGAAATAAAAAAGACTGTAAGAAAATACTATGAACAACCACATGCCAACAAATTATATAAGTTAGACGAAATAAAAAAAAATTCCTAGAGATGCACAAACTACCAAACTGACTTGAAAACAAGTAGAAAATCTGGGGCTGTCCAGTTAGCTCAGTTGGTTACAACACAGTCTTATAACACCAAGGTCAAAGGTTCAGATCCCTGTACACACCAGCCACCAAAAAAAAAAAAAGAAAGAAAAGAAAGTAGAGAATATGAACATACCTATAATAAATAAAGAGACTGAATCTGTAATCAAAGATCATTCAAAATGAAAAACTAAAGATCAGATGTCTTCGCTGGTTAATTAGACCAACATTCAAACAAAAATTAATGACTATCCTTCTTGAACTCTTCCTAAAAATAGAATATAATGGAAAACCCTGATTCCATGAGGCGAGCATTACTCTGATACCAAGCCAGACAGGGACATCACAAAAAAAAGACAACTACAAACCAATATCCCTCATGAATATACAGCAAAAATCCTCAATAAAATACTAGCAAACCGAGCCAAGCAGCATATTAAAAAGATTGTACGCCTTGACCAAGTAACATTTATCCCACAAGGGCAATGTGGTTCAACATTTGAAAATCATTCTAAATAGTATACTAAATCAATAGAATGAAAGAAAAAACACAGAATCATATCAATTGATGCCAAAAGCATTTGACAAAATTCACCACCCTTTCATGATAAAAATGCTAAAAAAAAAAAAAAAAAAAAAAAGCCTAGGAAAAAAAGAAACTACCTCAACATAATAGAGCCTATATATGAAAATGAAAAAGCTAACATCATACTCAATGGTGAAAAACTGAAAACTTTTCCCTTAAGATCAGAAACAAGGCAAGGATGCCCATGTCACTGCTTCTATTCAATTTAGTACTGGAAGTCCTAGCCAAAGCAGTAAGGCAAGAAAAAGTAAATAAATAAAAGGCATCCAAATTGTAAAGAAGGAAGTAAAATTACCTCTATTCACAGATGACATGATCTGATATGCAGAAATCTCTAAGGAGTCCACAAAAAACTGTTAGAAATAATAAACAAATTCAGCAGTTGTAAAATACAAAATCAACACTCAAATATCAGTTGTGTTTCTATATACTACAATGAATAATCCAAAAAGGAAATTAAATTAAGAAAGCACTCCATTTAGTACAGCATCAAAAAGAATGAAATAAGATATGTTGTGTACTTTTAAACATCTAGAAAGACTAGATGTTTCAAATAAAGACTTAGGTTTTCCACTATACACACAATAGCATTGAATAAACTGTACACACATAACAAAGGCTACAATTTGAAAGTGTCTTCTAAATAGGAAAGCCTGGCCTAGAACCCTTCCCCTTCCTGCCTCTCTCAATCCAGTGGACAGATAAAATCATCTGTAATGCTTAGAGGGGATTTTAACAATTTCACTTCTATAAGTGGTTTTAACAACAGTCTTTCCTATGAATTTTAACACACAGTGTACTCAATGTATTAGCATACTAACTGTACTTGTGTCATACACTGGCAACCTCTTTAACATCTAGAAAAACTAGATGTTGTAAATGAGGACTCATAGGTCCTTTATATGTACTGTATACACAGCAAAGTAAAACAGAATACACAGACAAAGGGACAATGGCAAATTTTGCCTCACTATTAGCTCACTGGCACAGAGCTCTTGTACTTCTTCTCCACCCGACTCCCCCAGACCCAGAGTACAAACACAATGTGTACTACTTAAGAGGTAGTCCAGCTATTTCCCAAAAAACATTTCATATGAATTTTAACAAAAAGACATTTACGAAAATTTATACCTCTACTTTTAACACAAGCAGACACTTCAGAACATCTAGAAAGACTAGATGTTTCAAAAAGTACTGTAAGTACTACTGTCAACTACATGTACCATAGTGAGGAATAAAATACACACACAAAACAATAATTATAATATGAAAATGTCTTCAAAATATGACATGTCTGCTATGACAAGACATAGCAGCTCTATTCAAAATATTCAAAAGATAGAAAAAACTCAATTGTGCATCATGAATGAATGGATAAAGAAACTGTAATGTATCTGTACAATGGAATATTATCCAACCATAAAAAGAATGAAGTTCTGATACATGCTACAACATGAATGAACCTAGAAGACCCTACATAATGGGAAAAAAGCCAGATGCAGAAGGCCACATATCGTATGATTGCATTTATATGAAATATCCAGAATAAGTAAAGCCAGAGACAGACAGCTGGGTATTGATTCTCAGGGCCTATAGGGAGGGGTTAATGAGGACTGACTGCTTAACGGGTAGTGGCGTCTCTTTTGGGGGTGATGGATATGATTTGGAACTCCATAGAGCGATGGTTGTACAACACTGTGATGCACTAAATGACACTGAATTGTACAGATTACTTATTTGATTATCTTAAAAGAATTAGACCTCAAAAAAGTAAATAGAGAGGAATGTAGTATTGGTACATGCTACAAGGTGTACCAACCTTGAAGATAGTATGTTACATGAAAGAATGCAGAGACAAAGAGCCACATACTGTATAATTCCATCTGTATACAATATCCGGAGTGGGAAAACGGATGGCGACAGAAAGCAGATTAGCGGTTGCCAGGGCTATGGGCCCAGAGAACTGGGGAGATTAAGAGCAAAGACTAAGAAGAAAGGATTTCTTTTTGAAAAGATAAAAATGTTCTGCAATTAAATAGTGGCGATAGTTGCACAATATTTTAAGTATACTAAACATCATTGAATGGTATACTTTAAAACTATATGCTTTAAGATTTCAAAGTTTGTGAATTAAGTCTCAATTAAAAAAATTGATACCTGAGCCCTTTCTCACACAGCTTTCCTCCAACCCTCCAACCTGCGGGAGAGGGATTGCAGGCCTGGGCCGAGCGAGCCTCCCTCTCAGCCTCTCCTTCTGGCCCATGTAGTTTCAGGAAGGGAGAGAAATGAGTGGTTTGTGCACTTGCAGGTGGGAGCAGCAGTAGAAAAGCACGTGAGGAGAGAAAGTTGCGGGCACCGGCAGGAGGGGCCCCAGCTGCACCCCACAACCAAGCAGGGGGCTGCTGTGGCTGGTGTGGCTGCAACAGGGGGTGGTGACGAGTGCCTGACTCACCCCCACCACCCTTCTCACCACCCCACTGTCTCCAGCCTTACTGTAATTCTCGCTGATGTCTCCCCAGCCGGTCACCCAGCAGTCAGGCCGGTGCTCGAACATGAAGGTAGAAGACAGGACACAAACGGGCTGGATGTACTTGTTGTAGGAGACAGGGGAGGCCAGCCTCACCAGGGCGATGTCACTGAACCCCTTACTGAAGTGGGGGTGCACAAGGATATTGCGCACCCTGTAACGGTTGACGTAGGCCCGCAGGTTCCAGAAAACCAGATTGGAAGCCAGCTCACCAAACTGGACCATCCACTCGGAGGGGTCACGGTGACTGGCAGAGAGAAGAGAGCAGTCAGGGGCCGTGGAAGCAGGGCTGGCCACCTGTCCACAGCTGGGGGCCCACTCATGAGGTGAGACTGGGATAGTTAGCAAGTCCTTCTGATGGCCATAGGGCCCCCTGTGAAATAGGGGAGCCCAGAAAGGCCACAGCCAGAGTTCCAGAACCTGGGCACTAAGGGACTGGAGCAGGAGGTTGTCACAGCACACCAGGGGTCTCATCGCTTCACAGAGATGTCCTAGAGAGACATAAATTGAGCCAAGAATTTTAGTGGGCCCAATGTGCAGCCGAAAAAGGAAAGAGCAAATTGCACAAGTGCAGATATGGGACCCTCAGCAGGATGGCGTCAAAACAGCTCCCTGGGGGGTGCTAAGCACTAACACCCCCCCCCCAGCCCATTCTCCCCACACCGGTGGTAGGAAGGTGGAATGAGGGGGGGTAGGGATGGTAGTGTCATTTGAGTTGTAAATAGGAAAGAATATACACAAACATGCGTGGGAAGCTTCTGGAAGAACATCACGGAAAAACATTCCGGAAGTACCTGAACAAGATCCCCTCCAGGACATCAACGACAACTCGTGTACGTTTGCCCAGCGTCAGCCAAGCCTGGGGCTCAGAATCCACGTGCAACCTGCACTCAGGTGCCTGCACAGACCCGGCACCCGCGTCCCCCGGCACCCGCGCCCCCCGGCACCCGCGCCCCCGCCCCCGCCTCACCTTCGGAAGCAGTGCGCAGCCGTGAGCACCCAGCGCCGGCTGAGCAGGCTCCCTCCGCATCGGTGCGCTTTCCGCAGGCGCAGGCTGGCCTGCCACGGCCAGCGCCCGCGCACCGACGGCTCCCCGCCCACGATCAGCGGCGCGATGGACCGGAGGCCACAGGGCCCTGGATGGGCACACCGACCCGCGGCTGAGCGGCGGGAGACAGGCCCACCCCGCCCGGCCCCACCCCCCGGGGAACCGCGCATCCATCCGAGTCTGGCTGCGTCAGGAGGTGATGCTGGGGACCCTCCCCACGTCGTAGTTCCTCCCCCGAGGACCCGTCTTACTCGACAGCAGCGTCGTGTTCATGGGACCTGCGCACAGGAGAGGACAGATGAGGCGCCCTCTGCGCCCCGGCTGGGTGCGCGGCGCAGGGAAGCGCGCGTCCTGGGCGCCTTACCTGACATTGGGTCGGCTTCCTGCGGCGCTGGGAGGAGGCGAGAAGGTGAGCTCCCCTCGGCTCCACGCTCCCCGCCCGCCCGCATCCAGCCCTGTCCGTCCAGCAGCGCCCCCGAGCTCACCCGGCTGCCCGGGTCCCGCCGGCGACAGCAGCGGCGACAGCAGCAGCGCCAGCAGCAGCGGCCCGCCCCGCGCGCCCATGGCCTCCTCTCCCGCAGCCTGGCGCCCCCTCTGCTTCCTCCTGCTCCACCGCCCGCCTGGGCGCCCCCTGCGGGAGAGGCAGCGGTGGGAGCGCTGGCCTCGCGCCGTCTCCCAGCTCCACCACCTGGGCCAGGGGCTGTCTGGGATGCTCAGGCCCCGCAGTGTCCTGGCGTTCAGCTCTTACGTGGGGGTGGGTCCCCCAACCACACTTCTTGCTATGGCCCAGGCACCTGTGGACCTGACCTTCCCCTTCTTGTCTGCTGCCCAGGGGTCACGGCTGCCCGCTTCATTGCCCCCTTTCCTCCTTCTGCTGTCTCCTCCAGGACCAAGGACTGGCCACAGCCAGAGGCCCCATTAAAGCACATTGACAAATCCTCCCTGTAGGACAGTTTGGTGCCTAGCAGTGGGTCGGCTGCTACCAAAAGTGATGGTCCTTTACAGGATCCACAGAATGAAAGCTGGCCTCACCCTAGAGAGCTCTTAGCCTCCATACACGCTTCCATACACTGGACACCACACAAGTACATGGAGACTACAGGCAACTCTCCTTTCTTGTCAGGCATGTTGCAGGGCTACCAACATAACCCAGCTGGCTTTTTTTTTTTTTTTTTTGAAAATGACCGGTAAGGGGATCTTAACCCTTGACTTGGTGTTTTCAGCACCATGCTCTCCCAAGTGAGCTAACCGGCCATCCCTATATAGGGATCCGAACCCATGGCCTTGGTGTTATCAGCACCACACTCTCCCAAGTGAGCCACAGGCTGGCCCTCCAAGCTGGCTCTTCAATCCTAGATCTGAATGGACACCTGAGTCCCAGTCCACATGACAACCCTCAGGTCACTGATTCACTGGAAGGGCTCACAGAACTCAGATGGTTGCGGTTTATACAGTGAAAGTACACAGATTAAAATCAACAAGGGGGAAAGGGGCATAGGGCAGAGTCCAAGAGACCAGGCGAGAGCCTCCAGTGGTCCTCTCCCAGCAAAATCTTGTGGGCAGCACTTAATTTTCCCAGCATTGAAGCGTCACAGCACACATGAAGTGCTGCCAACCAGGGAAGCTCACCTAAGCCTTGGTATCCAGGGTTTTTGTTGGGGTTTAGTCATGTCCGCCTGGAGCATCTGCATGGCTGACATTAGGTACTTGGTTCCATTGCCTCCACAGGTCAAACCAATAGTGCATGGATCATGGCCCAGCCATCACTCGTGTTGTTAGCATAAAATCTCTGGGGTGGCTCAGAAAAATCACATATTGTTTCTTCATCTGGAGCCAGACTCCTCACATATGCCATTTGTATAACAGGTTCAGCAAGTGTATCAACATAAATATGCCTGACATTTGGAGGAGCCAATGTGTGGGGCGGGGACAGATTTAAACAAACTACTAATTTATACTATAAATTCATTGCATACTTTTTTTTTTCTTTTTTTTTTTTCTTTTTTGGTGGCTAGAAGGTACAGGGTTTGAACCCTGGACCTTGGTATTTTCAGCACCACACTCTAACCCACTGAGCAAACTGGCCAGCCCTATTTTGTACTGATTCAATGATTCTTTATCCCCTGTAGGAATGCTGATCACAACTCACCCTTCCTAGGGCCTTTCGGGCTGTGGCTTCAATAGCTACAATTTTTCCTCTGCACAAGTCACATAGCAACTGTGGGAGGTACAGGAACAGAATGCTATGCTTGTAAGATAAGGGGAGCAGGCCAGCCTGTGGCTCACTCGGGAGAGTGTGGTGCTGATAACACCAAGTACATGGGTTCGGATCCCTATATAGGGATGGCCAGTTGGCTCACTGGCAGAGCATGGTGCTGATAACACCAAGCCAAGGGTTAAGATCCCCTTACTGGTCATCTTCTATTAAAAAAAAGGGGGGGGGTGGAGTGACATTGGCAACCCCAAAGATAAGCAACAGGAGGCTGTAGAGCGCCTGGGAATCTTGCCCTTCGCAGCCTTTCTCTCTTTGGCACAGCTCCACCTTTGTCTCTAAGTCCCTTGTAATCCTCAACTTTCTGCACCCTGCCCCCAGCCCCTGAGGTGCAGAGAAAGCAGCTGCACAGCACTCAGATGGATGGTTACTCTGCCCTGTCTTTGAGAGCAACCACCTCAATCATCATTATCATCATCGTCTCCTTGTAAACCACATGGAGTTGCCTGCTTCGTTCTTCGGCATCAGGATGCCTTCTCAGTTTGACGGGCATTATACTGTTAGCTCACACTTGGACACTCCCATTGATATGTAGCTATTCATATACCTTGTTCAGAACTATTAGTGCTGAGATTATCTGATGATTAGCTGGATCCAGTTCTTGCTCAGGCCAGGCATTTTCCACCAGATTACATCCTGAGGAGTATTTAACTCAACCTCTCAGTACATTTGATCATCATTGCAGCATTATCATATGATTTATTTACATGAGGTAGTTGAATTTTGCCAGTACTGCCAGTGTTGCATCATATTGCAATATGGTCATGGTGCAATTCAGTTTCATTGCACAACAAATGACTGAGAATTACAGAGATATTTACTACACTTTTTCAACAGATCTGATGAAATGGGATTCGGTGGTCCAAATACTGCACCAGTCCTTTTATACTATTTTGCACAGTTGCATATATCACTAGGTGTGCAAAGACCAGTCCAAGGGAAGTGTTTTGGTTATTTGGTTTTTTTCTGTCAAGACCCATTTGTAGCCTCCTGGGGCTACCAGCATCTGTTCTGTCCAAAATACTGGGCAGCTATGTGTGGGGCCATCCCACTGAGGATCTGTCCTAGAGCCATCTGCAGTCTTTGTGTCTCTGTTGGGAGACAGGACAGCTCTTGTTAGCATTTTGTGCCTCTGAGGCTGCAGGAGGGATGTGTGAAGGATCATGGCATCTCTGCACGACATGCCGCCCCTGACCCAGCAGGGTCTCTTGCCTGCTTTAACGCAGATGCACACAGGCTACTCCATGCATCCTAGCTGCTCAGGCTGAAGGGGCACACACATAGGGACCTCATGGACCTTCACACCTTTGGAGGTTCTCGGGGGGCTCTTGGAATTTACATCTACACACGACTGCCCTCGTACCCAGAATAGACAGAAGAGACTCCTGTAGGGGACAGGAACTATTCTGAATACCATGCATGTGCTCCTCATCAGAATGAGGTGTCCTGCTCTATAAGACCCCACGTTCTGTGTTATCCTGTGGTGACTGGGTAGCCACCCAGGAATCAAAGGTTCATCAATCCCAGTTCTTTTATTCTTTCTTTTTCTTAAACCTTGCTTTTGCCTTGTTTCAGTGACTCCGGGTTGTTCCACTCAGGGTTGACTCCCACTTCTGATGCCAACATGTTGGGGGTTCCCAAGACCACCCTTAGGTAAAGTGATTCACTAGAAAGACTTGGGGGACTCATAAAAGCCATTATACTCACAGTTATGGTTTATTACAGCAAAAGGATACCGATTAAAATCAGCAAAGGTAAATCAGCGTTTGGTCACATAGGCATGGAGTGCCCACGTGGGTGACCTTAGCTACTCAGTCTCCAGCCCCTCCACAGGTCCAATTGATACGGTGTGGCCCAAGACCCCCATCATAAATCACATGGTTAGTATAGACTGGAGTGGCACAATTCTTCAGGTATACAGAGATGCTGTTTTCAGGGAGGATATCCAAGAGTTCAGAGGTTATATTGATGTCAGAAGTAGGGTCCAGGGGGCCTGATATTTGGCCTCGACCCGCCCAGTCCTCTTACCAGGTTCTTGGCTCTGCCACAGGAAAGAATTCAAGGGCAGAGTCATAGCAGACAGTGAGAACAAGTTTAATAAAATAGATAAGGAATACAGGTTCCACGGAGAGAGTGTAGCATGCTCCAGAGATTGAACAGGGCCCACACCACGTTTAACACAAAAGTTCAGTGCAGACATCAAGTCTAACACAAAAGCAAGAAAAACATACTTAAGTTTCAGTACAAAGTGCAGGCTGGTTCCAGAGAATGAGCAGCCACCTGCTGAAAGTAAGTTAGATACTAAGTGAAGTGTACACACCTCAGCCAGAGAAGTGCAGGTTGCCTTCAGGAAAGTGAGCAAGAACCCCCATCTTCCCCTGGGATTCAGCTTTTATAGTTTCTCCATCTAATGAATATTCAGTTATGTGGGTGCTTCCTGGTTATGTAACATTTAGTCTTGCACATGCTTAGTCGGTTTCTTCCTGGAGCATGTTCATTGGTCGGACCCTATCACATGTACCAGACATATTCAAGAATATTCTGTGCTCTATTGAGTATGCCCAGCCACTGTATTTGCATAAGCCAGCCCCCTGTGGTCTCATCTTCCCCATGTTGGTGCTAAAAATAAGTCTAACTGGCAACAGTAACTTTCCTCCAGGGGAGAGCCCAGAGGAGGGGGACTGAGACCTCAGGGCGTGGCTGGAAACCCAAAGGCCCATCCTGAAAACCAAACCCAGGCAAACTGAGCATCTTCTATGTCACAGCCCAGGAGCTACTCAAGGGACAGTCCTTTCCTTGGACTGTGCAGGATTTAAACATCCTAAGCCTCTTGAAATAACCTTTTATTGCACAACGACAAGGACAAAGAAATGTTCCAGGAAAATTCACACATGCACCAGAAGGGTATATTTAAATAAACTCCACTGACCCCAAAGAAAACTGAGATAATACATGGAACAGCAGACAGCTTGGAAAATTCTAACTAGTATTCCTCAGAAGGATCCAAGAGGTGTTTACAAGGATGAACTAAGAATTACATATAAAAAAAGAGCAATCAGAGAACAAGAGGGAGTGTTTGGTTGTATTTTTGTTTTGTTTTGTTTTGGTGGCTGGCCAGTACAGAGATCCAAACCCTTGGTGTTACAACACCATGCTCTAACCAACTGAGCTGACCAGGCAGTCCAAGAAAGAGTGTTTACAAATGTAAAATATTATTGCTGAAATTAACCATTTTTGCAGATGGGCTGAATAATAAAACGGACATAGCTAATGAATGAATTGGCAAACTTGAAGGTAAAGTAGAGAAGAATGCTTAGAACTTAGAGCAAAGACTGCAGAAGGGCAGATAACGTGTGAAACTAACAGCCACAGATGTAATTTGATTTCATATTGTAAGTTTTTTGCTTAGTTGAAGAGTTAGCCTGGAACCACTATGGCAGTGAAGCATGTAAGTGTCAATAAACAAGTGTGGGGGCTCACAATAGGCAAAAGTGTATGAGAAGTGGCTTAAAGAATGCCATGCTTGTCTTAAAGAAAAATGGAGCCGGCAAAACATAAAATAATCATAATAATAATCAGTAGTGATTTAGGATAACAAGATGTTTGTTCCTTGAACAATGGTCTATGATAACATCTCTAACGCCAGTCATCTCTGACACCAGAGACCACAGACCTGCTGCAACACACATACTCCCCAGACTTGATGAAGCCAATAAAGACATTACTCAAGATGCCAGAAGTAGTTTTGCTGACTTAATTCCAATAAGTCCAAGTGTAAGTTGGTTAAGAGATTTAAAAGATCCCCAGATGACTCCCCTACTCTGATGTTTGCTCTCTAAATGCCTGTGATTTTAAGCCATCGGGGAGTTCGAATTTTGAGCACTAGCTTCCCGTTCTCCTCGACTGGCACCTTTCAATTCAAGCCTAATTTTTACTAGTGCATATCCTGGTGTACTACCTCATTGGCACTTAATCTGTGCTGGGCAAGTAGACCCTTCCAGGTTCATAACACATGAGAGAAAGACATAAAGCCAAAGAGGACCATGCAAGATTGGCTCCCAAACTGATCATTGTTTAAGCTGGGTGACTGGTGTAGGGTGATCTTTGTATTCACCTACATCTGTGTATATTTACAATTTTCCAGAGTAAAATGTGTTTTAAATAAAAGAAAGGATTGAGAAAGATAAAGGACAAGCCCGGCTGTGGACTTCCCATCCCTGGAGCATTAGCAAGGCAGGGTGTCGACTCATATCTGTCCACAGCAGTGCGAACTGTCCTAGATTGTACAAGTCTGAAGACGAGGAAGCATTTCCTGCACTTTGAATATTCCTGACACATCCGCTGAAACAAAGAGCATAATGAGCACACTTGGAAACAGAGCACTGTGGAGCCTAGTTGCATTTCCAAGTCAAATACTTTGCCAGATTGTGAAGATTTTACCACTTTAGTACCACACTCAGCAGGTGAACAGACACCTGTGAGCAAAAAAAAGGGAATGTGTGTGAGTTCTAAGTAACGGCTCATTGATGATGCTGATGACAGTGCTGGTGATGATGACAACTGTTGTGGTGTCCTCAAACAATATTTACTGTGAAACACAGTGATTCTGATAATCTCAGAATTCTCTAGCACAATTTCTTAGACAAAACTAAAAAACATCTTGAGCAGGCAATATGTGCCATTATCCCCATAAGCTACCAGTGAATCATATGAAACTTCATTTTCTTTTGCAATCACAAAAGTCCATCATATTGTTCATGGAAATACTTTACTATCTTACAAGTATTACAGCAAGCATATTCCAGTGTGTACATTCCAGTAAGTGCAAGCATAGATTGGTTAAGAGATTTATTTTTTTGTGATTTCTTTCTAAATGTTTTTATTTGGACTTTTTAAATGTGCTAATGAAGAAATTGCAAACGGGATGAAAGCTGATGTGGAAATATTAGATAAGATAGAACCCAAGGCTAGCACTTTTAAGTAAGAAATGTAGGGATATCTTACATGGAGGAAAGTTACACTCCATTGGAAAGATGTAGGAGGCGTGAGACTTTCCGCCCCCAACAAGAGAGCTCTTGGAAATACCTAAGCAAAAAAAAAAAAAAAAATGTTCCAGATACACAAGAAACTAATTAATCCATATTTTTTCTTTTGGAAATCAAGAGATTAAGTAGAGGATCAAAATAAGTAAGGGAAAGGACAGTACCACCGGAGTAATCACTGGGCATGATTTCGGCTGAAATCAAGCATTTGGGGCTGCTCAGAAAGCCAACATGTCCCCCCAGGGGTGACGAGCCCCACAGAAGGGGAGTTGCCTGGAGGCTGGATTGATGGTGGCATCGGAAAGGATGGGTCCTTTTGGAGCAGCAGGGAAAACTCAGGAGTCAGGAAGGGTTACCACGTCCCTCCTCCCCCAGTGCCCAAGGGTGGCCAGCTTTCCTCCTCCCCTCAATCTCTGTGAGGGCCCTTATCCCCAGAGCCAGGGTCACGCTGCCCCTGCCCCTGGTGGGACAGAGAGAATGGACGGGAGGTGCCTGCTATTTGTGTGGTCAGAGGAAGACAGCAGGCAGGTTTTGTCTTTCCTGTTGAGATTCCTCCAGGCACCCTCCCCCTTAAATAATGAGTCTCCCTCTCAGTGTCCGGGCATCCTGCCCCCATCTCAGGCCCTGCAGAGCCCCAGGTTCAACGCGAATGGCCCAGGGGGCAGAGTGGGGTGTGCGTGGCCTCCGCAGGCCGCAGACCGTCACACGAGCCCATGTCTGCTGACAAGCTGCGAGCCTTGCAATGAAGGTGGGAAAAGGAGGTGATGGAGGCGAGGAGCAGCTGGCCTGGGAAGGGGTAACTTCTTAGACTGAGCCCCAAGCACCAGAGGGGGGGGCAGGGGGGAATTAAGATGGAGGGAACAACATCTGCAGAGACGGGGGGTCGGGTATGGACAAGGCCCACATGGCTAGTGCCGGTGGAGCAGAGTGAGGACGGGGACAGGTGGCAGGAGGGATGGGGGAGGCTCTGCAGGGGGTGCACGGGACTGGGACAGGACCCTAAAGTACTCTGGATGCCATCGGGGGTGTTAAGTGCTGGCGGGACTTGTTCCCAAGTGGATTTTAATCCCTTCTGGGAAATGAAAGCAAATAGTCAGGCCAGGGGTGTGTGCCCCCACCCACCCACCACCCCCAGCGAGATGTGGGAGGGGGCGGGGGGGGACTTGCAGGGCGGGAAAACTTCCTAGAGGCTGCACCCTCCTTGGTTTGGGGAACCAGACCACCTCTCCAGCCCTCCTCCTCAGGCTCACAGGTGAGCAGGGTTTGCTTCGGATGGGTGCATTTTCCCTGAAGCAGGGACTGTGGGGGGTCAAGGGCAGGAGTCTGGGCCAGAGCTTCTCTCACTTTCTTGTGCTCCAACATTAGGGATCGGGCAAAATGCAGATGTGTTTTGGAGTTCAGGAAGCTGGCTGATTCAGCCATGCTGGACTGGTCTCTTGGCCATGCAGATGCTGGGGTTGGGGTACCCTGATGGGGGGCCCAAAAGGACTGATGCTCCCCCCGGCCCCAGCCACCTCATGGTGCTGCTGCAGCTCCTTAGGGACTGACAGCCTCACCAGGGGTCTGCTCCAGCTCTGAATCATCCCACACCCCAGGACCATCCTCAACACATGGGGGAGGGGGTTGTCGGAAAGAAATGCCCATCCCTAGTGTCCTTGTCCTCCATGGGCCAATGTGGTGGCCCCAGGAGAATCGGGGCCCAACTGCCCACAATGGCAACCTCCTCGTTCCTGCAAACTCATGGCATTTCTTCCTTCCCCGCTTTGGTTTCCCCACTTCTCCCCACCTGTGCTTCCAAGGATCACCTCCCAAACAAACTACCTGCACCCAAATCTTGGTCCAGGTTGGCCTTTGGGGAGACCACAGTAAGACCGGGAGCATCTGGCACTTGTGGGATGGGGGTGTGTCATCAATTGGGAGCGTTTTCTCCACATCAACCCCCCCAACCCCAGACTTCCCATCTCCCAGACACCCTGGAGCTACTACTGTCCTTCCATAAATTATCCTTCTGATCCAACTAACCAGCGAGGGTTCTGCTGTTTGCAACCAAAACTTGGATAAGGTGGACAAAGATTTAGGAGTTAAGGACAAGTCTTGGGCTGGACTGGACATGGTGAATGGGAGTGAGTTGTCAGGAAGCCACCTGGGTTCGGGGAATGCTCTGCAAGACATCAGCTTGAACGTGTTTATTAACACACAGGAGAGGACCAGAATGTGACTCATTAGATGGCCCCGACCCTCACGGGCTGGGGTGGGCTCAAGCTGGCTGCAGGAATGGGAGAGTCCACAGCAGAGCGAGGACCAACAGAGGCAGGAAGGGGTCTGGCCTGGGCATGCCACTGCGGGCCATCAGCATCCGGATCCATTTGAAGTGCTGACTGACATTGGTGTAGACTCCGGGCCGGTTGGGCCGACCACAGCCCACTCCCCAGCTCACGACTCCAACTTGATACCACAGGCCCTTCATGTCGCAGACCAAGGGTCCACCTGAGTCACCCTGGGAAGCAGCATGGATGAGCCTGGCCCAGGGCAGGGCAAGCAGTGCCCACAGAGAGGCTGGGAGAGTGGGAGGGGCTGTGGAGTTGGGGGGCAGACTGGGTGCAAATCCCACTCCTCCCCCGGCAACAACTGAGCCTGAGTTTCTGCATCGGCGAAGTGGGGCAGTAGCCTCCCAGGATTGGTGTGAGATCAAATGAGGGACAGGGAGACAGGGTGCTGTCAGCCCAGGACTGGGAATGCTGGGATATCTAGGCCCAGGAGACCCTGGTGGGGCAGGGAGTGACACTCACGAAGCAGGCATCCTTGCCACCTTGGGGATGGCCAGCACAAACCATGTCTCCCCAGATGTCCAAGCGGAAATCAGACTTTTGGAACAGGTGGTTACACATGGTGTTGTTTATGATGCTGACCTCCGCTTCCTGAAGGGTGTAGGGAGATGGCAGAGCTGTCGGGGAGACGGGGGGCAAAAAAGAGGGACACTTGAACCTCTTCTCTAGCAAGGATGACATAGGCTGTGGGGGTGAGGGTGTCCCTGGCACACCCATGGTGCCTGGCACATTGCTCTGGATGACTCCCGAGCTCTAGCCCAGCATCCAGCACATCCTGTGTGCTCAACAATATCACAGAAGGACCCAGTGGATGGACAGGATCTTAGAGCTCCCCCCAGACTCAGTTCCCTGTCTGTAGAATAGAGATGATAGCCCCTGCCTGAGCCAATGGAGAGATTCCTTAGCTAAAACATGTGCAGGGGAGGAGCTAAGGCAACTGAGATGATTTTATGATTAGCACAACCCAACTGCAGCATCTGGGTGTCAGACCAGGTGGGGCAGTCCGTTGGGCTCTCTGTCCTCTATAGCATCTGGGCACTTTCAGGGCCTGAGGTAAGGACTTTATGATGTCCTCGTAGGGCTGCTTCAGCACCCTGGGATGCAGTAGCCATCATGACCTACTTCCAGATAGATAAGGAAAAAGTTGGGGGAGGATTCCCTACCCCTGTCCCTGTCAAAGCACCAGGGAAGTGTCAGAGCCTGATGTGAACCCACGTCTGCTCAATTCCTAAGTCTGGGTCCCAGTCAGCACCTTATCCTGCAGAGGACAATGACAGCTACAATAATAACAATAAGAGCTAACAAGTACATAGCACTTCCTGTAGGCTAGACACTCTTCTAAGTCCTTATGGATTAACTCTTTTAAACCTCAGAGCTACCCTATGTTCCGTGCCTTATACCAGCCAGCTGCCAAAAAAAAAAAAAAAAAAAAAAAGAACTACCTTATGAAGTTAGAACTGCTATTACCCAGTTTTACAGATAAGGAAGCTGAGGCTCAGTTAGATGAAGTGCTTTGCCCAAGGTCTCTCAGCTTGCACGTGGCACAGTGAAAGTTCACGCCAGGCAGGGGGGCTCCAGCAGTGCCTCCTACCTGCCCACCATGCACTGTGAGAGTACGGATGGAGCCTGGGTGTGAGGTGGCCACCTATCAGTCCTGGGCCCAGGAAGGAGGGCGGGTGGCTGAGCCAGCATGGCTGAGCCCCTTGGCTCATACCCACACATCTATTGAAGCAGGGACCCTTCCTAGGGGAAGGGAAAGGACCCCTATTCTACAGGAAGACAGATATAGTGTTAAGTTCTCTATCCCCCTTTCCAATTCCCGGTGTGTAACTTTGGGAACATCCCTTACCCTCTCTGAGCCAATGAGCCCTGGCTTCTCCATGTACTAGTTCTGGGACCTTGGGCAATTTACATAACTCTCAGTTTCCTCATCTGCAAAACGGGTATAAAAGCATTTCCAACTTCATTCGTATGTAAGTTCCAGGAGGAACAGAGATCTTGCCTCGCTCACTCCTGGGTCCCTAAGCCTAGGACAGTGCCAAGCACACAGCCTGTGTGCAAGGAGCTGTACCTGTTATTATTGCGATTGTTATAGCATAATGCAGGCATGGGCCAGGCCAGGGAGCAGTGCAAAGGGGCATTCCAGGCACAGGGAACATGCCCAGTCTGGGGAGCTGGTGGCCCCAGGGCACCTCTGGGAATGCTGTTTCAGGGGATTCATGTTGAGGGGGAAGCAGATGCTAGATCATGCTGGCCCGAGGGCCCCCCAGAAGGGATTCAGTGGGGAGACAGGTTAGAGGAGGATGTTGAGACATTTTGAGGAGAGAGAAAAATAAGCTCACACTCCAGGAGAGTCAGTCAGAACTAGGGTAGATGCAGAAGGCAGGGAGGAGCCACAGTGGGGAGCTTAATGGCTGGGGAAGGGGTGAGCACCCTGTAAACTGAAAAGATGTATGAATAGATCAACACCTGCGGCCTTTAGCAGGGAATCCTCCAAAACCCTCACCCTGCAGGCGAGGGAATGCAGGCCTGGGCCGAGCGGGCCTCCCTCTCAGCCTCTCTTTCTGGGCCACGTAGTCTCAGGAAGGGAGAGAACTGAGTGGTTCATGCACTTGCAGGTGGGAGCAGCAGTAGAAAAGCAGGTGAGGAGAGAAAGCTGCGGACGCCAGCAGGAGGGGCCCCAGCTGCACCCCACAACCAAGCAGGGGGCTGGTGCGGCTGCCACAGGTGGACTAGGATAGTGCCCCTCCCCCAGACCTGACTGTCCCCAGCCTCACCAGTATCCTCTTCGATGTCCCCCCAGCCAGTCACCCAGCAGTCAGATCGGTTTTCGAACTCCACTGTAGAGGCTGGGACACAGATGGGCTGGATGTAATTAGTGTAGGTGACAGAGGAGGACAGCCTTAGCATGGCAATGTCATTGGGTGGAGCCCCCTGGAACTTGGGGCTCAGATAGATATCCTCCACCTGGTAACGATTGTAGTAGGCATGCAGGTTCCAGAAAGGTGGCATAGAAGTCAGCTCGCCAAACTGCACTGTCCACTCGTAGGGATCCTCAGAACTGGTGGGGGAGGAGAGAGCAGTCAGAGGCCATGGAACAGGGCTGGCCACCTGCCCACAGCTGGGGGGTCACTCCACGAGGTGAGACTGGGGGCTGTGAGCAATTCCTTCTGATGGCCAAAGGGCCGGGGAGCCCAAAGAGGCCACAACCAGAGTCCCAGAACCTGGGCACTGTGGAGGCTGGAGCAGGAGCACCCCCCATCCCCACCCCCCACGGTCTTGGCACCTCACAGAGCTGTCCTAGGATAGGTAAATCGAACCAAGTCCTCAAGTGGGGCCCCTATGCAGCCCAATAAGGAATGAGCAGATGCACAGACGCCAATGTGGGACCCTCAGCAAGATGGCGTCCAAAGAGCTTTTCTGGGGAATGCTCAGCTCTTACCCCCACCGCAGCCCAACCTCCCACCCCTGTGGGAGGAAGGTGGAATGAGGGGGGTACGGACGGTGGTCCTGCTTGGGTTGGGGGGGGAAGCAATATACCAAACGTGCATGGGAATGTTCTGGAAGAACATTCTAGAAGAACCTGAAAAGGGTTCCCTCGAGGGCGTCAACTGGAACTCTCGTGAGTGCAGCCAGCCGCAGCCTAGTCTAGGCCTCAGAACAATACCAGCCGCCCCTCGTGCAACGTGGGCGCCGCGCAAACCCAGGCCGAAGCCGCCCCGCTCCCCTCCCCCCCCCCCCCCCCCCCCCGCGCCAATGGACTCACTTTTCGAAGCAGTGCGCGGCCGTGAGCACCCAGCGGCGGCTGAGCAGGCTCGCTCCGCAGACGTGGTTGCCCCACAGACGCAGGCTCCCCTGCCACGGCCAGCGCCCGAGCTCCGCGTCACCTCCACCCACCACGCGCGACGGGATGGTCCGGTGGCCGCAGGGCCCTGGGATGGTCAGAGGGACCCGCGGCTGAGCAGCGGGAGACAGGCCCACCCCGCCCGGCCTCGCCCCCCGCGGTGCATAAAAGCTGGGGGGCCTCCCCGGGAACCCGCGCGCCCACCCAGGGGCCCCGCGCACGGCCGGGGGTACTGCGGCCTGCGGAGAGGATGCGGGGGACCCTCCCCACGTGCTTGGAGACGGCCGCCCCTTCCCCCAGGGCCCATCAGTTACTTCCGAACACGAACGAGTTCTGGATCCCGGGATCGGGAAGAGGACAGATGCGGCGCCCTCTGCGCCCCAGCCGGGTGCGCGGCGCAGGGAAGCGCGCGTCCTGGGCGCCTTACCTGACATTGGGTCGGCTTCCTGCGGCGCTGGGAGGAGGCGAGAAGGTGAGCTCCCCTCGGCTCCACGCTCCCCGCCCGCCCGCATCCAGCCCTGTCCGTCCAGCAACGCCCCCGAGCTCACCCGGCTGCTCGGGTCCCGCCAGCGACAGCAGCGGCGCCAGCAGCAGCGCCAGCAGCAGCGACCCGCCCTGCGCGCCCATGGCCTCCTCTCCCGCAGCCTGGCGCCCCCTCTGCTTCCTCCTGCTCCACCGCCCTCCTGGGCGCCCCCTGCGGGAGAGGCAGCGGTGGGAGCCCTGGCCTCTCGCCTTCTCCCAGCTCCACCACCTGGGCCAGGGGCTGTCTGGGATGCTCAGGCCCGGCAGTGTCCTGGCGTTCAGCTCCTACGTGGGGGTGGGTCCCCCAACCACACTTCTTGCTATGGCCCAGGCACTTGTGGACCTGACCTTCCCTTTCTTGTCTGCTGCATCCTTCATTGCCCCCTTTTGTCCACCCATTGCCTCCTCCAGGACCACGGACTGGCCCAGAACCAGGAGCGCCCTATTAAAGCACATTAGCAAGTCCTCTTGTGTACTATTGGGGTCTGGCAGTGTGTGGAGCCAGGAAGATGGTCCCTCACAGGACTTCCTTGGGCGAAATGATGGTCTTGGGCCTTGTCCCTCCCTGAGCCCGGCTAGTCCCTACCTGCTGCCCTCTGCAGGCAGGCTCCTCCCCTGCCCTTGTCACCCTCTCCAGATAAAATCTTGATGAAAGTTGAAACTGCCTTTAACAAAATTTATCATCAGGGGTCCTGGGGGACATGGGCAGAAAGGGAGGCAGAGACACCACTAGGTGGTTCATCCTGGTGTCCTGGGACCTGTGACTCTGGAAGGGGTCCCTGGAGGGCTGGGCTTGGTGGTGCCGCTCTGTGCGTCCTGAGCACCAGCAGGGACATGGTGGGGTTGGGAAGTGATGAGCTCCTCAGCATTGCCACCTCCACAGGAGGAGAAGCCAGGCAGGAGAGATAGTCGGGACTCACAGGAGTGTCCCCCAGGTGTCCACTCTGTGACACTGCTGGGTCTTGGCCCTGGGCAGTGAGGCAGGAGCAGGCAGAGCCAGGGTCCTGCCTGGAGAAACTGGAAAGGGTTCCCAGATGATGTCCTTGATCCAGGGCATATTGAGGGGTGAGACTGATAAGACACCAGGTGCTAGGGGACTGCAGGACCTTCTCCAGATGTTGATGCCAGCCCAATGGCATGTCTCTTTGACTTCACACACTGGTCCCTACCCTGCCCCCCAAGTCACTCTGCAGAGAGAGGGCAGTGGGCATGGGATCAGGCCAAGGGACTTAGGAGCAGAATGGGTCCCAATGGAAGGCCAGGGCTGGATGGGGAATGGCCACTAGACACGGCAAATGGGTATTTTCCTAAAATTGCCTCCCCTTCCTCTTGTCCCTTGGCATCACAACAGTTGTGTCTGTGCTAGGCTCCTGTGTACTCCCTGCTGTCACGGCCAAGCATGGCTCATGGCCCAGGACCAGTGCCAACAACTGCCTCCTGGAGCCATGGGGAGAGCCCAGGGAGTCCCTTCTCAACTGTAGCCCAAGGGATGACTTAAGCCGAAGGTCCTGCCAAAAGCTGGGGGCTCCCCACGGCCCTTGAGAGGCCCTTGTAGCCTGGCTCTCTCCTGCCTCTGACCACCCATCTGCCCCGGGCCCCAGCTCTCCTTCCCTAGTGAGCTCTGAACTGGCTCCAGCCTCAGGGTCACCTCTCCCTGCGGACTCCTCTCCCAGCTGCACAGCTGGCATTTGGGTCTCCTTCTCAGCAAGACTTTCTCTACCCACCTCCCTCTGAAGCAAGCCCCTGAGGCCCCCACTGACCATCCGTCTCATTGCCCCTGTGTATTTTCTTCCTAGAACTCAGCAGTATCCCAAGTGATCTTGTTTGGTGACTTGCGCATGTGGTTACCGGCTGCCTACAAGTGCTGTGTGTGAAGAGTTAGTGGTGGGGGAAAGGAAGGAGGAAAGGGGGACAGGCCGGCTGGCAGAGTGTCGCCAGGGTTGAAGGGGTCTGGCTCGGGGGGCAGGTCAGTGGGGCAATCTGCCCAGGAGTAGTCCTGACCGTGGCCTTCACCAAATGGCTCCCCAGGACGCCCTGTGGGGAACCTCAGCTCTTGGGAAGCCAGAGGCAGGGTCTACAAAGCTCAGAAGTCCCTTGGAGGTCATTGGGGCTCCTCTTCGTAGATGGGGGGTAGCATTTTCTCCCCTCCCTCCTTCACCCACTCTGTCACACCTGGCTGGCACCCCACGTGTCTACTGTAGGGGAAGGAGCCTGGGGCAGGGGGAATGGCAGCAGCTGGTGTTCACTTCATGGTTGATGGTACATGAGGGGGGGGGTCTTTCAGGTGAGGGTAGAGGGGGCTTCTCCTCCCTGGCATTTCCGCAGGTAGCCCAGCACAGCATCCTGGCTGACACACGTCAGATGTGAGCGGTGTAGGAGGCCTCGGGGCAGGTGACCACTCAATGTCCCTGGCGGTCGGCCATAGCTATAGTCTGATGCCAAACAATTTGTCTTGGAGACCATTTATGGGCCCTTTTCCTCCTCCAGAGTTGGCTGTGTGTGCAGGGCGCATGCTGCGATGCCGGGGTTCCAGAGCCCTTGGCCGCCCTCAGCCACAGCCCATCCTGCCCGCACCACAGCTCCGTTTCCACCCCTCGGCCCAGCCAGGGGACCTGGGGGTGTCTCCCAGGCTGACCAGACAGCCCTGGAGGTAGACAATCCTGCCACTGCAGGAGAGGAGATGCTCAGGTACATGTGCCCAGAGCAGGTTCCAGGGAGATGCCTGGGGCTGGGTGAGCAAGGCAGCAGGAACGGGTGCCCTACAGAAAGCCCTGAAGAGCTGAGTGCAAGGGCCCGGCAAGGGCTGCAGAGAGGGAGGGTCCTCGGCCATGGCCTGGGGTGCAGAGACCTGTGACTCAAGAGCCATGGGAGCCCTGGAAGGTGTGACCACTCGGCCAGAGGGGCGTCCTGGGACGGAGGCCGAGGCTTCCACCCAAAGGAGTTCAGCCTGCCTTTCCCCCCACCTCCTGTTCCTCCTGCCCCTGAGCAGTGGCCCTCAGGGTCCCCACTCACACCTCCATCCCTGCTCGGGGTCCTAGCCCTGTGCACCCCGCTCCAGCTGCCTTCTTATATGTCTCCAGCCAGTTCCCAGACTTCCCTGGAGAGACTGGGATTGTGGAAGGAAAGAGATCGAGAGCAACCTCAGCCCGGCCCAAGCCTGTGCCATTCATGCCCAGGTGAGTGAGCCAGCATCTCACCTGCCCAGCCCAGGCAGACACAGGCATGAGCCCCAGCCCCACCTGGTGCCCTGGGATTCACCCTCATCCCTGCTAGTGGCCCCAGGATGCCCAGGGTGAACTGATCTGCTGCCCACTGAACCTTGGAACCTGGCTTCTGAGAGGGCTTGGGCAAAGCCTGGAGCTCCCAGCCTTCAGTTTCCCTGTCTGAAGAATGGGACATCGCATGTGCACCCAACAGGCTGCCGTGAGCACCTGGTGGCACTCTGTGGATAGAGTTTCTATACATGGGAGATACTTTCATGGATCATGTGGCTCATAGACAGGAGAGGAACTGCCCAGTGGGAGGAAGTGTCCTGCCAGCTCCAGTCTTTATTGCCTTGAGGACAGACACATCTGCAAAGGGACTGTCCCACCCCATGGGCTAGGAACCTTGATTCCAGGAGTCCCAGGAATCCTGAGACATGGCTACACCCTGTAGCTCAGCCCCGGGGATGGGAAGTGGGGTGAGAAAGGAAGTGAAGATGCCAGGCTCTGTCCCCTGCAGAGTCCAGGGGCTGGTGGGGAGGGCAAGAGGCAGCTTAGGGCCCATGGGGGACAAGTGAGAGGACAGGGCTGGGTCTAAAGAGAGAACCATGTGGTGATGGGGGGAGGGGCTGGAGAGGGTCCCTGGAGGACAGGGTATTGTGTGGATGGCAGCAGGCAGCTGCCCAGGGAGGGTGCAGGGAGGGGGGTCCTTTCGAGAAGCTGTTCCTGGCCAAGAGCAGAGAGAGGGCATGAGTTTGGAGGGCTGAGAGAATGGGATACTCGGTTAGGCAAGCCCCAGGGAGACGAGGGTACCCCCCAGCAGTCCCAGAAGCAGCAACAGACCAGAGTAGGTCCCAGCAAGTCTTGGAGAGTAGTTTCTTTCCTTTGAGGTCGAGCTCCAGATTGTGTCGATAATCCATGTTCTGTAGAAGCTGACATTAGTGTAAACACCTGGCTTCCTGGGGAGGCCACAGTAGGACCCCCAACTCACCAGCCCTGCCTGGATCCAGACGCCATCAATGTCACAGACCAGGGGGCCTCCGGAATCACCCTGGGAAGAAAGAAGGGGCCCAGAGTGTAGGAGCTTGAGGGACCAGGGCTGCTCAGAACCAGCTGTTCTCCTTACATGGGTGGGAAATTCAGGTTCACAGCCCCCCGCCCCCATCCTGGTCCCACCAACCACCCTTCAGCTCTTTACTGGCCAGGGCTAGCAGGCAGAGAATCAGTGGATTGGATATTTCTGGAAAGTGGCAGGGCGGCTGGTCTGGGAATTAGTGGGGATGTCCATGGCAGATGGTAAAGCAATGTGATAGGACAGTCTACTCTCTACATAAAATTTAAACTTCTGCTACAGCTAGAAAAAGCAATTGTGGGGCTCGCTGGTTAGCTCACTTGGTTAGAGCGTGGTGCTGATAACACCAAGGTCATGGGTTCGGATCCCTGTACCAGCCAGCAGCAAAAAAAAAAAAAAGTTAATTAAAAAAAAAGGAAAAAAAAATTCTGGCCAAAAAGGAAAGCTTTAAGGATAGAGATGTGATCATAGTTGCAGATACTGCGTGTCCTGATAATATTTTTATAATATTTGGAAGGGAGACAGAGACTGGGAACTTTTAAAAAAAATGATCCTTGTATTAAAAAAATTTTTTTTGTCCTCCTCCATCCTGGGAGGTTCACAGTGGTGATGGAGAGACCCTGACCCTCCTGGGGTGCTGGGGAGGGCAGCCTGGTCCCGGCTCTCTCACCTGGCAGGCGTCCTTCTGGCCGTCCTCGAAGCCAGCACACAGCATGTCCTCCAGGATGAGGGGCTCCTGGCTGGGGATGCCGGAGTCCTCGTGGTAGTAGGCGTCACAGGTCTCAGAGTCGATGATGGGCAGCTGCACTTCCTTCAGGGTGAAGGGTGGAGGCAGCACTGGGGAGACCAGGTATGCAGAGCAGAGCTCAGAGGGGAGCTGTCACTTCCTGTCTCCTGGCTGGGCTGTCCCTACATGCCAGCATTTGGATGGCCCCGTGGCATGAAGCCATTTCTGAGTGTCATTCTTCTGCTTCCGGTAGAGCAGGAGTCCAAGTTTGCCCTCATAAAACCCTGATGACTACGCCAAGGTCACGAGGTGAGCCCGCATCATCCCCGCCTCCCAGAGGCTGAATCCCAGCCCCAGGGGGAGGATATTAATGTGTCTCAATAAAACACCAGGAAGACCTGTCCTCTTCCTCCCCCAGTAGGGCACTGGCAGCTGTGTGGAGGCTCTGCTGGTCTCAGCCTCCCTCCGAGAATGTGGACAGTGGGGTGGGACGGACATGCCATGGGGAGTGGGGCAAGAACCAAGACCTGGTTTCAAGACCTAGCTCTGGCCACAGACGATTGTCACGTTACTTCCACCCGTGACCTTTGGCTTTCCATATTTCAGGTCAAAAGTGACTTAGTAGGTGCAGAGTGGGTTAAGTCGTGTGCTGCCCAGACTTCCTAGAACCTAGAATGTGACCTTGTTTGGAAAGGAGAGCTTTGCAGATGCTGTCAGTTAAGATGAGGTCTTAGTGAATGAGGGTGAGAGTGTCTTATGAGAAACAGAAGAGGAGAAGACTCAGGGACAAACACAGGGGAGAAGGCCGTGTGAAGACAGAGGCAGAGGTTAGAGTGACGCAGCCACAGGCCAAGGAATGCCAAGGACCACTGGGAGCAACCAGCCGCTGGAGGAGACAAGAAAAGTCCTCCCCTCAAGCCTCTGGAGGGAGTGAGGCCCGGACAACACTTTCACTTCAGACTTCTGGCCTCCAGAACTGTGAGAGGACACATTTCTGTTGTTTTAAGACCCCCAGCCTGTGGCAATTTGTTACGGCAGCCCCAGGAGACTAAAGCAAGGTGACATCACAAGCATGAGGGATGATGATGGCAGTGACAACATATACTGAGAACTCAGGCCAGTCCAGCCCTCTGGAGATGCCCTTAATGCATCATTCCACGTAACCCTTGCATTAACCGCATCCTTGAGATCTCCACTTGCCAGAGGAGGCTGCCAGAGGAGGTTGCCCAGCCACGACTGAGCCCAGGCAGGCTCCAAAGGGGGCCGCAGCCCCTGAGCACAGAGGACATATGCGCTGGCCTATCAGAACACATGCAAGCTCAGGTGGCACCAGCATCCCAGAGCCCTCTGCTGGGCCCAGCATTGTTCCCATGGTTACCGGATGCTGGCAGGATGGGGTGGGAGGCCTGGGGGAGGGTCTGGGGTGGGAGGATGCCTATGTGCTAGCAGGGCAGTATTTCAGTGGCTCGCCCCCTGCTGTGTCTGTCGCTGCGTGTGCGGTATGAGGGTGGTGGCTGGGGCAGCTGACCCTAGGGAGGGTGTCAAAACTGGCCCCTGCTGAGTCACCCCACAACACCAACCTCATCCTTACATGTATTTGTGTTGATGTACCCCCAGCCGGTGACCCAGCACAAGGTGCCAGGATCCAGGGGGTCTCCAGGCTTAGGGAGGCAGACTGGAAGGATAAGGTCACTGAAGGTGATGGAGGAAGCCAGCTGCACCAGGGCAATGTCCCCACCATTGTGCTCCTCCGTGTAGCTCGGGTACGTGATGAACTGGGCTACGGCTCGGAGCTCCCCAGGCTCACCGTCTTCAGGATAGGAGGAGATGGCGCCCAGTAGCACGAAGTAGTTAGACAGGGGCTGGTCCCTGGGGACAGGGAAGGTCAAGGGCATCGTGGAGGCTATGCCAAGGTCCATGGCAGGGACTAAGGATGATCTTTATTTGAGGGCCCTAACATTTTTGGGGGAGTGGCTGGCCAGTACAGGGATGGAACCCTGGACCTTGGTGTTATCAGCACCACGTCTAACCAACTGAGCTAACCGGCCAGCCCAGGACCCTGACATTACTACACTGGACTTTTTTGAGAGCTGAGCGCATGGCAGCACTGCCAGGCATCCCCATTAATCCTCAGCACAACCCTGCAAGGCACCCATCATGCCCTCCAATTTGCAGGTGTGGAACACTATGGTGGGGGGTGAAGTCCCCTGTCCAAAGGCCATCAGGCTGGTGAGCAGTGGATTTGAGACCTTGCATGCTCAAGGGATGCTCTGATGTGGGAGAAACCAAAAGCGTTCTGGGGAGTGAATCATTTCTTGGGAGATATACATGGGAGGGCTGGGGCTGGGTCTCTCTCCAGTCCTACCTCTCCCCAGTGCCCAGCCCAGGGATGGGGGCCATCCACGGTGGACACGTGAGGTGCTGGGGGAGATGTCCTCTGCCTTGTCTCCTGCCCAGGCAGGCAGAAGGCTGCCTTTCAACTGGAGAAATGAGGGTGCAGGGAAAGGGGTAAGAGCAGCTCCTGCTGGCCTGGCCTGAGCTCGTGCCCTGGGCATCTACTTACTTAGAGAAGCAGTGGGCTGCCGTCAGCACCCAGGCCTCGGTGATCAGAGCGCCCCCACACACGTGCTCATTGTTCTCCCTCAGGCTGACCTGCCACGGCCACTGGCCCTGCTGGGCGTCCTGCCCCGACACAATGCGGCTGGTCGCCTGCGGACGTCCACACACTGCACAGAGTTCATGGGCCCGGGTTATACGCGGCCCCCTCGGGACTCTCTGAACATCCCCAGACCTGCCTTCATTTATCCCAGACACTGGCAGCTGTGACAGTACTGAGGTCTGGGGTGTGGATCGGGGACCCCACCGCCTGCATTCCTCAGAGGACCTGCCCAATCACGAGGCCATAAGGAGCTGGAATTAGACACCCCCTCTTTATCTGCCCCCAAATTTCAGGCCCATTTATTCTCCTGTAGGATCAGTGTCCGCCACACCCGATATTTATCCTACCTGAATCCAAGTTTAACCCAGTGGTACTCCTCAGGGAAGGGCTAGATGGGAGAGCCAGGGGGCTCTCGGTCCCCCACAGGCCCCCAGGGAGAAGCGAGAGCAAGAGGCTGGTGAGGGCCAGTTCCATAGCGCACTCGCACCAGCACTTCCGGGATGGCTCTGGGGTCAAAGTCTTCACATGCTCCAGGAAAAGGAAAAGATTATCGAAGCTCCAGACCAGCTAACGCCTGCTCTCCTCGTCCTCCCGCCTTGGGCTGGGCCCAAGGAAGAGAGGCACCAGGCTGGCACCCACACTGCTCCTGGGCTTGGACCCCGGCCTCCTCCATGTCCTGCAAGGACCAGGATCCTTGGCCAGACCTTCAGGGCCCTCCTTCCCCTGCCCTGTCTCTGGAGTCACAGCAGCAACCACCCCCACCCTTTATTGGGCACTTACTGTGTGCCTGACACTATGCCCACCACACAACACACCCCTCACCTGACTCCCAGGAGCAATTACAATGCCCTTTGTACAGCAGAGAACTGAGGCTACAGCGTAGGATGACGTGCCCAATGCCCCACAGGTGGCTTCTGGTGCATGGGTGGCTTGTCATAGGACATGTCTTCATCCCTGGTTCTTGTGCAGTAAAGGGTTAACTCAACAGACCTAGGATGTTTAAATCCTGCACAGTTCAAGGAAAGGACTGGCCCTTGACCAGCTCCTGAAAAATAACCTCTGAACCCTTAGACTATCCCGCCTGAAATGAGCATCTTTGCATACCCGAAGAATTGTGCCACTCTGGGTTTATACCAACAGTGTGATTTATGGTGGGGACCTTGGGCCACACTGTATCAGTGTGACCTTGGGAGAGGCTGGAGATTGAGTAGCTGAAGTCATCCCTGTGGACACTCTAGCCTATGCAACCAAACCCCAATGAACTTCTGCTGATTTTACTCCAAATCCTTTTGCTGTTATAAGCCATAACTATGAGGATAATGAATTTTCTGAGTTCTTCAAGTCTTTCTAGTGAATCACTGAGCCTAAAGGTGGCCTTGGGGACATCCAACATGTTGGCATCAGAAGTTGGAGTCAGGAGCCGGCCCGTGGCTCACTCAGTGGTGATAATAACACCAAGGCCATGGGTTCGGATCCCATATAGGGATGGCCGGTTAGCTCGCTGGGTGAGCGTGGTGCTGACAACACCAAGTCAAGGGTTCAGATCCCCTTACCGGTCATCTTTTAAAAAAAAAAAAAAAAAGGAAGTGGGAGTCAACCCTGAGTGGAACAACCCTGAGTCACTGAAACAAGGCAAAAGCAAGGTTTAAGAAAAAGAAAGAATAAAAGAACTGGGATTGATGAACCTTTGATTCCTGGGTGGCTACCCAGTCACCACAGGATAACACAGAACGTGGGGTCTTATAGAGCAGGGCACCTCCCTCCGATGGGGAGCTCGTGCATGGTATTCAGAATAGTTCCTGTCCCCTACAGGAGTCTCTTCTGTCTACTCTGGGTACGAGGGCAGTCGTGTGCAGGTGTAAATTCCAATAGCCCCCCGAGAACCTCCATAGGTGTGAAGGTCCATGAGGTCCCTATGTGTGTGCCCCTTCAGCCTGAGCAGCTAGGATGCGTGGAGTAGCCTGTGTGCATCTGCATTAAAGCAGGCAAGAGACCCTGCTGGGTCAAGGTGCACCCATGACATGGACGGCAGTCGAGCAGAGATGCCATGATCCTTCACACATCCCTCCTGCAGCCTCGGAGGCACAAAATGCTGACAAGAGCTGTCCTGTCTCCCAACAGAGACACAGAGACTGCGGATGGCTCTGGGACAGATCGCCAGTGGGATGGCCCCACACATAGCTGCCCAGTAGAGTACTTTGTACAGATGCTTGTAGCCCCAGGAGGCTACAAATGAGTCTTGACAGAAATAAACACTTCCCTTGGACTGTTCTTTGCACACCTAGTGGTATATTTGCACTTGTATATATCACTATACCACCAATTAAATATTCGGTGATCCAATACTAATGCAGTATTTGTTTTGTTTCGTTTTTTTTAAAAAAGATGACTGGTAAGGGGATCTTACACCCTTGACTTGGTGTTGTCAGCACCATGCTCTCCCAAGTGAGCTAACTGGCCATCCCTATATAGGGATCCGAACCCATGGCCTTGGTGTTATCAGCACCACACTCTCCCAAGTGAGCCACGGGCCAGCCCCTTCTAATGCAGTATTTGGATCACCGAATTCCATTTCAGTTTTCTTGAGAAGGTGTAGTAAATATCTCTGTAATTCTCAGTCATTTGTTGTGCAAAATAAACTGTATTGCACCATGACCATATTGCAATGTGGTGTGACACTGGCAGTGCTGGCTAAATTCAACTACCTGGTGTAAATAAGCCATATGGCAATACTGATATTGCTGATCAAATGTACTGAGAGGTTGAGTTAAAGCCTCCTCAGGATGTAATACTAGCAGAAAATGCCTGGCCTGAGGAAGGACTGGATCCAGTCAACCATCAGCTAATTTCAGCATTAAGTAGTTCTGCACAAGCTGTATAAATAGCTGTATATCTATGGGGGTATCCAAGTGTGAGCTAACAGTATAATGCCTGTCAAACTGAGAAGGCATCCTGATGCCAAAGAACGAAACAGGCAACTCCATGTGGTTTACAAGGAGATGATGATGATGATGATGATGATGATTGAGGTGGTTGCTCTCAGAGATCGGGCAGAATAACCATCCATCTGAGTGCTGTGCAGCTGCTTTCTCTGCACCTCAGAGGCTGGAGAGTTGAGGATTACAAGGGACTTAGAGACAAAAGTGGAGCTGTGCCAAAGAGAGAAAGGCTGTGAAGTGCAAGATTCCAGGCACTCTGCAGCCTCCTACTGCTTATCTTTGGGGTTGCCAGTGTTACTCCCTTTATCTTCCAAGCATAGCATTCTGTTCCTGTACCTCCCACAGTTGCTAAGCGACTTGTGCAGGGGGAAAATTGTAGCTATTGAAGCCACAGCCCTAAAGGCCATAGGATGGAGTGAGTTCTGGCCAGCATTCCCACAGGGGGAACCAATAATGAAATTAGTACAAAGTAGGGCTGGCCAGTTAGCTTAGCTGGTGAGAGTGTGGTGCTGAAGACACCACGGTCCAGGGTTCAATTGCTGTACCTTCCAGCCACAGAGATAGAGACAGAGACAGAGAGAGAGAGCAAGTGAGCAAGTTACTACAAAATATAAAATTGTATGCATCCCTGTACCTGCCAGCCACCAAAAAACAAAGAAAGAAAAAAGCATGCAATGGCTTTATAGTACAAATTAGTTGCTTCATTAAGTCTCTGCCTGCCCCACACACTAGCTCCTCCAAATGTTAGACATATTTATATTGATACACTTGCTGAACCTGTTATATAAATACTATATACGAAGAGTCTGACTCCTGGTAAAGGTCCAATGTGTGCTTTTTCAGGCCTGAGCATAGGTAACTACAAGGCTTTACCTGGGGTGTTCAAAGCCTCATGGGAAGAAGCTGTCCCCACACCAGATGTGGGCACAGCCAATGCACTGTGGTCTCTGAAGGGAGCTGTGGTCAAGGTCTCAGGCCCCCCTGGCTGGTCATGCTCTTATTCCCATTGGTAGCCTTGATGTCCTGTATCTCTTTATCTGAGGCCTTGAGCCAAGGTCCTCTTGAGGTCCCTCTGCTGAGGCCTCCTCATGGAGGGAGGAGAAGGAACCCTTCAAGTCACCTTCTTCACTCTGTCCCCAGGATTTTTGTGGATGCCCTATGTGACTGGAGTCGATGTGGCTGGTTCCAAGAGCCAGCAGGCGAGTCCACTGCCCCTTTCCAAGGCTGAGGGGCTGGGGACATCCCAGTGGAGCTGGATGGGGGCAGCATGGATGGTGGTGGGCAGAGGGAACAAATTCTGAGACAACAGGCAGGTCACAGCCTGGAGTGAGGCTCTGTGGGGGTTGGGAAGAGCCCAGGTCACATTGCCACTGCTGGGGACATATCTGGAAGAGTGGGGACTGAAGAGGCTTTTGGGGACACATCTGGAAGGGTGGGGACCGAAGAGAGGAGCCGATCAGAAGGAGGGTGGAGCCAGAGCACACCAGGGTGGGTATGAGGGGAGGGGGGTGGGCTGCCTCATGGAGACCCTGGCGCCCAGGAGGAGGCGGAGGCCTGGGGGTGGGGATGGGGAGGGTGTATTAGTCCGTTTTTGTTGCTTATAACAAAATACATGGAACTGGGTGATTTATAAAGAAAACAAAATTTATTGCTTACAGTTTCTGAGGCTGGGAAGTCCAATATCCATCTGGTGGTGGTGACAGTGACCCAGGGGTCTCACATTGCCAAACGGTGGAAGCAGAGAGAGCAAGACAGACTCTCCTCTTCTTTTAAAGCCCTCAGAACCACGCCCCTGACCACCATTTTAAATCAATTCACTACTGCACGGTCCTACAACCCAATCACCTCTTCAAGGCTCCACCTTTCAATTACCATAATAGGATTTCCCACCCGCTTAACAGTCACAGTGGGGGCCAAGTTTCTAATACATAAAACTTGGAGATAATTCAATTGAGTTTGGGGGGACATAATTCAATCCACTACAGAGCAAGAAGGGGAAGCAGGGTCAGACCCAGGGCAGGGAATCCCAGGGGTAGAGGGAGGATCAGAGCCCAGAGAAGTGAGTTCTTGCCATGCAGAGCTCTCTGCAGGATGCCGCAGGGCTACCCCCAGGCAGTGGGAGACAGACGCTACTGTCCTGATGTCTAGTTAACTGATGCCAAGTGTGACGGCTGTGAGGACCCCAGAGAGAATGGGCTCTGGCAGTGGTGTTGAAGCTGCATCATCTGATGGATGGTAGGAGACCCCTGAACAGAGAAGGTAGGAAGGGGTCACAGGCAGAGGGAACAGCATGTGCAAGGGCCCTGAGGCAGGGAAGAAGCTGGGCCTTTCCACAGTGACATCAGGTGAAATGGTGAGCCGGCATCGGTGAGGTGCCAGGCTCTGCTGTGAGAGCCATGCCCGTGTTCACTGTTTGTTCCCCAGCGTTGCGGCTCCTGGAGTCCTGACTCCACCTCCTGCCTGCTGGCAGGTGGCCTGGCCCAGCTGCCCAATGCCCTGAGCCTCGTCTCCGTCTCTGAGCTGGGACGATAAGAGATTCTCCTCCAGCAGCGGTGGGCAAGGCTCACTTAGCTGAGGGCCCAGAGAGACAGCAGGGGCTGCCTAAGCAGACAGTGCCAGCATCCCGCCCCTTTCCTGCTGGGGAAACCAAGGCACAGAGCGCTTAAGTTGTGATCCTCAACCCCCAGTTGCACCCCGGCACAGCTCCTGGGCTCCCAAGCAGCCAAGGTGAGGCTTGCGTGGGGGACGTGGGCCTTCTAGAGCTGAGCCCACCGGTCCCTCACCACTGACGGTGATGCTCAGCCTAGAGCCCCACATCACCATGGAGCAGGAGGTGCAACAGCCTCTACTGCAGGAGACACAGCCAGCCACTGGCTGCCCCAGGACAGCACCTGAGTGCAGCCTCAGTCACTGCCACATGACCCACCGTCACCTGTGTTGCAAGGCCTTCGGAGTCGGGGACCCACCTGCTCCACCCCCATCCTCATCCCTGGCATCTCCTTACTGCCCCCTGGTGCCCTCTCCCTGCAGCATGACTGGGGGTCCTGCTGTGGGATCTCGGACACCTGCTGCCTGCCACCCATCCTGGGTGGGGGCCACTGCTTTGAGCCCCAGCATCATCCTCTGCGAGTCCTGGATCTTGATAGTGACCCATGCCTGGAAAACACCCCAGGACCACCACCCCCACTCTCCCGCTACAACCCTGCTCCTCCCTGGGGCTCTCATGGCCCAGCTGCAAGTTGGGCAGGACCACGAGGGCCTGAGCCGTTGTGATGATGGAGCAGCTGAAGGAGCAGTTAGCACCCAGGAGGTGCTGCCCTTCTCCCTTCTTGTTGCTGTTCCGTAGCTCACCTGCCTACACTTCTGTCTGATTAAAGGACGGAACTTGGCGATCACTGTCTCTGTGACCCCTGGATGTCCCTTACCCACCAGCCCTTATCTTGGCAATTGAGTTGATTAGATACAAGAAGTCGTTCCTAGAAAAATGCTGGAGTTCACCGGTCAGAGCAGGTGGCAGAGGGTTTCCCAGGACCTGTCTCTCCTTCCCCAGAGTCAGAGGTTTCAAAGAGGAACTGAGGCATGGCACCAGTATCCTGGAGCCCTCTGCAGGATAAAGGCTTGCCCGGTACCCTTCTCTGTTCCAGCTGCAGGGGTCACCCTCTCACCTGCCCCCGCCTTTCTCCTCCCAGCTTGCATGCAGAACCTTAGAGCCAAGCACAGAGGTGCTGGGGAGGAGGCTCCTGTGCAGCCAAGGGTGGGTGGGGACCCTCGTGAGGCAGGCCCATGGCCCTCCTACAGAGACCAACTTGAATGTGAGTCCCATCTCGGGGCTGCCTGGGCTCTCAAGGATCCAGGTTTGGGGGCTCCATCAGCACCAGCGGTGGGAGCACTCCCCCACTGCCATGTTGTTCTGCTTTTCTCCAGCAGCCGCAGCCCAGCCTCCCCTCCCAGGCCTGGGCCCAGGCGATGGAGACTGGCCCCCAGACCAGACACCCATCCTGTACCCACAAGCTCTGAGCCTTAATGGGGGTCCTGACCATGACCAGACCTTGGCTGGAGGGCTCCTCATGGGGAAGCTGGAGGCACCTGGTGCTGCAGCTTCAAGTCGTCAGCCCACCCACCTCCCCACCTCGGGCTTCTTACCTGCCCCTCCAGCAGTCGCTTGGGTCCCACTGCAGTTGCCTCTTCCCAACACGGTCCTGTGTGGCCACAGGAGCATGGATTTCCCAGCACCCTAACTTCCAGCATAAAAAGGTGCCCCCCATCAGCAGCTCTGACTGAGGTTGGTCTTGTAGCTGCACCCACTGGACAGTGTGTCCTCCTGCCACCTTCCCAGGACCTGCTGCAGAATGTGACCCTGGGCAGGGTGCCAGGCTGAGCCATCTATGAGAAACAGTAAGCCTGTGCCCTGTCCTTTGCCTGCCTGCAGCCTCTTCACCATCTGGAAAAGCCCAGGGGTGGAGGGAGAGTCCAGGCAGGGGAGCATGGGGAGGGTTGCGGGATGAGGGGCTCCTGGCCTCTCTGCTGACAACCTTGTAGGCTGTTGGGCCCCGGGCTTGGGCTGAGTGTGCCAGCCCTGCCCTGTGAGGCCATTCCCCCAAGTCACAGAGAGGAAACCAGGTCAGGGAGGTGACGGGACTGCCCAGTCACCCAGCTCACAAGGGACCTGTGTCCACCTCTCACTGCAGGATGACCTGTCCAGGCCCAAACTCGGCCAGCCTCAGGCCCCTGAGTGGTGGGGTTTTCCTCATCTCCCCTTCTCCTATGGGATCTCCTGCATCCTCACAAGTTCTGCTCCCACGATTCTCTCTCCCCAGGAGCCACAGCCTGGGTTGGCCCCATCTTCACCTTCCCAGAACATCCGTAGTCTGATTCCAAGCAGATTCGTCACCACCCTGGTGTCCCATATGTCATCTGAGTATGCTGCCTGCTAAGCACTTGGCCCTGGGTTCTGCCTCCAACCAGGACTGCTCTGCCTTGGTGGCCCTCTGAGGTTGCCTGTCATGGGTCCTCCTCCAGTGTCATGCAGAGTAGCCTCTGGTGGCCCTGGACCTGTGTGACAGACTCATCCACAGGAACACCTTGCCGCCCACCTTGGCCCATGTCACCCATAAGGCCATGCTCAGCAACCTAGAAGGACTCCCACATGGTACCACAGTGTGTCCCCTCCCAGCTCTCTCCCACATCTTTTTCTTTCTCTCTTTCTTTCTTTCCTTCTTTCTTTTCTTTTCTTTCTTTCTTTCTTTCCTTTCTCTCTCTCTCTCTCTCCCTCCCTCCCTCCTTCCTTCTTTCCTTCTTTTCCTTTCTCTCTCTCTCTTTTCTTTTCTTTCTTTCTTTCTTTCTTTCTTTTTCCCCCCCTCCCAGACTGACTCAGGTGACCTCTGGTATGTTAGATCAGCATGGTGGGGTACGGGCAAGTACTGTCTGCTGCAGTGTCAGCGCACACACTAACCAGATCCTGAACTGACTCATGCTCCTCCTACCTCCTCCTGCTGTCAGGTGCGCCTGGGGGCTGGGAAAGGACATGGTCCTGGACTGGTACCACAGACAGAGGACTGGGCACTGCCACACTGAGGCACACCTGGGCCAGAGGTGTGGGAGGGGGTGCATCTTACTCCACATTTGTCAGACTGTGCTCTTTGGCCACTGGGGGTAGTCAATCAAGTTATTTTGTTTTCATCATTGGCATTTCTGTGGGGATGGAGACTTTGCAAACGAATCCCCTACAGAACTAGTGTGAGTGAAGGCAAGGAGATGCATTAGAGAAATAAAGGGTGAGGATGACTGGAATGAGGAACTCCAACACCACAAGCCCTTCTTTCTCAACTCAGAAAGTTCCGGGATTTCAGGCCAGTGTGACCAGAGAGAATTTCTCTCCCTCCTCCAGTGTGAAAACCCAGGGAGGAATTCTGATTGGCCAGGTTCGGGTCATGTGTTGCCTCCTGACCAATCACTGTGACCTAGGGGACATGATGGTATGATGGCCCCAGTCTGGGTTATTTTTCCACTCCTGAGGCTGGGGGGAGGTCTGGCACCAGAAAAAGGTGGGGCTGATCCAGCTATGGCTCTGAAAAGGATGTTTATGAGCCAGGTAACCTCATAATGACATTTTGCCAGGGGGCCATTTTCACAGTGGGATTCAAGAGTGAAGTTCAAGGGAGAACAACCAGACATAACATCAATGAGAAAATGGGGGACTTAGGCAACACTACACACCAACTGGACCTGGCAGGCATATATAGAACACTCCACCCAACAGCAACAGAATACACATTCTTCTCAAATGCACATGGCACATTCTTCATAACAGATCACATATTAGGCCACAAAACAAGACTTAACAAATTTAAGATTGATATCATATCAACTATCTTTTCTGACCACAGTGAATAAAACTAGAAATCACTAACTAGGAAAATGGGAAAATTCACAAATATGTGGAAATTAAACAAGACACTCTTGAGCAACCAATGGGTCAAAGAAGAAACCACAAGGGAAATTACAAAATAGCTTGAGACAGAGGAAAATGAAAACATAACATACCAAAACTTATGGGATGCAGCAAAAACAATACTAAGATGGAAGTTTATAGGGGTAAATACCTATATTTAAAAGGAAGCAATATCTCAATCAACAACCTAACTTCACACTAGAAAAAACTAGTGTTTTCAAGAAACTAGAAAAAAAACAAACTCAACCTAAAATTAGCAGGAGGGAAATAACAAAGCAGAAATAAACAAAATGACAAACAGAAAAACAGTACAAAAAATCAACAAAGCAAAAAGTTGTTTTTTTAAAAGATTAACAAAATTGACAGGCCCTTAGCTAGATTAACTAAGAAAAAGAGAGAGAAGAAACAAATAAATGAAAAGACATTGTTCATGAATTGGAACACATATTGTTAAAATGTCCATACCACCTGCAGTGGATTGAATTATGTCCCCCCAAAACTTCCCAAGTTTTATGTGTTAGAAACTTAGCCTGCACTGTGACTATTAAAAAGGTGGGAAATCCTATTATGGTAATTGAAAGGTGGAGCCTTGAAGAGGTGATTGGATTGTAGCACCATGCAGTAGTGAATGGATTAAAAATGGTGGTCATGGGCATGGTTCTGAGGGCTTTAAAAGAATAGGAGAGTGTGTCTTTTTGTCTCTGCTCTCTCTGCTTCCACCATCTTGCAATGTGAGACCCCTGGGTCACTGTTGCCACCACCAGATGGACTTTGGACTTAACCAGCCTCAGAAACTGTAAGCAATAAATTTTGTTTTCTTATAAATTACCCAGTTCCACATATTTTGTTATAAGCAACACAAAACAGACTAATACACCACCCAAAGCAATCTCCAGATTCAGTGCAATATCTATCAAAATCCCAATGGCATTTTTGAAGATAGAAAAAAAATTCTAAAGTTCATACAGATCAAAGAACCCCAAGTAGCCAAAACCATCATGAGAAAAAAGAACATAGCTGGAGGTCTCAAACTTCCAAATCTCAAAACATATTACAAAGCTACAATAATCCAAATAGTATGGTATTGGCACAAAGCCAGAAATATAGAACAATGGAACAGAATAGAGAGCCCAGATATAAACCCTCACGTATATATAGTCAAATGATCTTCAACAAGGGCACCAAGACTACACAGTGAGGAACGTACAGTCTCTTCAAAATGGTGCTGGGAAAGCTGGATATTGATATGCAGAAGAATGAAGATGGACTCTTATCTTACACCATCTACAAAAATTAACTTAAAATGGAGTAAAAGCCCAAATGTAAGACTTGAAACTATAAAACTCTTAGAAAAAAAATCCTAGGAAGGGCCAGCCCGTGGCTCACTTGGGAGAGTGTGGTGCTGATAACACCAAGCCCACAGGTTCGGATCCCTGTATAAGGATGGCCAGTTAGCTCACTTAGGAGAGCATGGTGCTGACAACACCAAGTCAAGGGTTAAGATCCCCTTACTGGTCATCTTTAAAAAAAAAAATGGGGAAAGGACATTTCTCCAAAGAAAATATAGAAATGGACAACAAGTACATGAAAAGATGCTTAGCATTACTAGTCATCATGGAAAAGCAAATCCAAACCACAATGAGATATCACCTCACACCCAGTAGGATAGTCACTATCAAAAACAACAGAAAATTAGAAGTGTGGGTGAGGATATGGAGAAATCAGAGCCGTTGTACACTGTTGGGATTGTAAAATGGTGCAGCTGCTATTGAAAATAGTATGGAGGCTCCTCAAAAAGTTAAAAATAGAATTACCATATGATCCAGCCATCTATTTATGAGTATATATCCCAAGGAATTGAAAATAGGATCCCGAAGAGATACTGGCACACTCATGTTCATTGCAGCGTTATTTACAATAGCCAAGATACGGAAACAACCTAAAGAAAACGTGGTATATGGTGGGATGGTATTCAGCCTTGAAAAAGAAGGAAATCCTTTGATATGCTACCACATGCATGAGCCTTGAGGACATTGTGCTAAGTGAAATAAGCCAATTACAGAAAGATAAATACACACCATTCCACGTATATGAATTATCTAAAGTAATCAAACTCATAGAAACAGAAATAGAGTGATGGTTGCCAGGGGTTGGGGGAAAAGGGAGACAAGTAGTTGTTTTTCAATGAATAGACAGTTTCAGTCATACAAGATAAGAATGTTCTAGAGATCTATTGGAAAACAATGTGCATATAGTTAATGATACTGTAATGTCCACTTAAAAATTATTAAGAGAGTACATTTGTGTTTTTAACACAATAAATTTTTTTTAAAAAGTGAGGCTGAAGCGGAGGTGAGCCTGGCAGGGGCTCTGTGCCTCAGTTTCTCAGTATGGGGACTAAGACAGGGATTGTGTTTGGGAGCTCTTTTCTGCTTCCCCCAAGGCTTGAATGGGTTTTTTTTTTGTTGTTGTTGTTTTTGTTTTTTTTTAATGACTGGTAAGGGGATCTTAACCCTTGACTTGGTGTTGTCAGCACCATGCTCACCCAGTGAGCTAACCAGCCATCCCTATATGGGATCTAAACCTGTGGCCTTGGTGTTATCAGCACTGCACTCTCCCAAGTGAGGCATGGATCAGCCCATTGAATGTTCATTATTCAACCAGTAATGGACCCTCCCCCCAATAAGACCAATTTCTCAGTAAGAATCCATTTCCCTAATTGATGCCCTTAGGTATCCTCATGTCTTCTCTCTTCACACCAAATTGCAACATGCAGAGACCCAGCTCCTCTGCTGAATCGGGGTCCAGCCTCCCAGCCAGCTCCCCTCGCAAGATGTGGCCCAGGTCTCCAGGGATGGCTGTGTGTTCTGAGGGCCCCTGTCACCCTCATTTCTGTTACTCCCACCAGCTCTCCAGCTGCCTCCAACTCTGCACCAAGGGGAACACTGCCCACCTGGCCCTGCCTCCTCCAGCAAGCCCTCTAAGGGCAGCCAAACCTGGGGAACGAAAGATTCAAGAGGCTCGGAGAGGAAGGGAGTGCTTGTCTTTTATTCTTGTCTCACTTTGATAGTGTTTACTGTGTACCACCAGGCACCTTTCTGCCCGTAGAAAGCCATGTGAACTGAATTTCTGTGTCCCTTCAATATTCATATATGTGACTGTATTTGCCTTTATGGAAGTAATCAAGGCCAAATGAGGTCCTAACTGTGGGGCCCTGAGTCGATAGGATTAGTGTCCTTTTAATAAGAGACAGAAGGGCTGGCCGGATAGCTCAGTTGCTTAGAGTGTGGTGTTATGACACCATGGTCCAGGGTTTGGATCCTCATACCAGCTAGCCACCAAAAAAACAAAAAGAAGAGACAAGAGCTCAATCTCTCTCCTGTCCTTGAGCACACAAAGGAGAGGCCATATGAGCACACAGCGAGATGGAGTCCACCTAACGAGCCAAGAAAAGCGGCCTCAGAATGGACCTACCTTGCTGGCACCTTGATCTTGGACTTCCCAGCCTCCAGGACCATGAGATATAAATTTTTGTTGTTTAAGCCACCCAGTCTGTGGTACATATGTTCCTCAATTTACAGTGGGATTATGTCCCGTTAAACTCTTAAGTTGAAAATACCAAGTCGAAAATGCATTTAATGCACCTAACCTACCAAACAACATAGCTCTCAATCTAGACTATCTTAAATGAGCTCAGAACAGTTACATTAGTCTACAGTAGGGTAAAATCATCTAACACAAAGCCTATTTCATAATAAAGTCTTGAGTATCTCATGATTTATTGAATACTGTATACTGAACCAAAATTATGACGGTTTTGCACCATCTTGTGTAAAGCCAAAAAATTGTAAGTCGAACCAGCATTAAGTCGGGGATGGTCTATACTTTGTAATGGCAGCCCAAGCTGACTAATACAGGGACACAGACCCAGACCCTGCTTTGTGGAGAGGTGACAGATGCCAAACCTCCAACACATGTCAAATCACAACTGTGACATGGCCGTAATGGAGGCATGGCCCAGCAGGGAGATCCCCTAGGGAGAAGGTGACAGAGCAGAGGGCTGAGGTACAGGAGCTGTTAACTGGACAGAGAAGGCTCGGGAGCCTTCCGGGCAGCAAGTGGGTGCTGTGTGTGAACCTGAGAGGGCACTAAGGGGCCCTGGCACCATGCGGGCCCCAGCCTTCCACTGGCCCCAAGACAAGGGCAGTCCCCGTTCACTGTCCCCAGTATCTCCTTGCCTCCTAGACCAGCAGCCTTCCTCTGTCCTGGCCACCTCAAACTGAAGAGTGGACAGTATCCCAAGGTCAAGCCTGCTCCTGCCTCTGGCCAAGCAAGGTGTGCTGCCAGCTTTGAACCAGTTGTTCCCCACTTTGAGCTCACCCAGACCCAGGATCAGGAGGGAGCCAGGCCTGGGGTCAGGGCTCTCTGTGTGGGGCCACTTGGCCTAGCCCGAGCTGGGATTTCCAGACAGAACAATGGAGCTTAGAGGCCCCAGCGACCAGGCACTGCAAGCAGCCAGAATCAGATCCAGGGATGAGCTGCCAGGATCCTGCGGAGCTTCCCCCACTAACCGCAGGCCCCCCTCCCTGACCTGCCCCTGCCCACCCCCAGATCTCGGCACCTTGCCCCAAGCCAGTCTTCCTCTGAGAAACCCAAGTGTCCCTTTCCTGCCATCTCTAAAGCACTGCTCAAAACATCTTTGTTTGAGGCTGGCTAGTCAGGTGAAGCCACAGCCCCACCTTGGCCCAGTTAATTATCCCCTGGGCCTCCGCCCCCTCCTGGCCATTTAAGCCCCCAGGCCCTCCCTCAGCTCCGGTCCGCAGAGAGGGCACAAGGCTGAGGTGAGAGCAGGGCAAGGGCTGCTGTTGGGCCACAGAGATGGAGAATGGAGTGGGAGCGGGCTCCAGGGCTCCTCCTGAGACCTGGGACCCCCAATCTCTCAGTGGGGGTGGGCTGCATACTTGGTCAGATATGGACATCTGGGGCCTGGCCAGAAGAAAGGGGATAGCGCCTGGGCCACAGGGGTAGGTCCAGGACCAACCAGGAGCTGAGGCCAGACAGAATGGCCTTGGGGGCTGGTGTCCCTGGGCTAGGATGCTCCTTTCTTCTCCCTGCTGGCTCCAGACTATTGTCCAAACCCTGGGCAGTTCCACCCTTACCCAGCCCAGCCCTGAAGACAGAATGAGGGGGGCTTCCTGCCTTGGGGTCCTGCTCCTGCTGGTGCTCGGTGAGTGGGGGACAGGGGCTGGAGATATTGGTCACAGGGACCTTGGCTCCCAGGTCTCCCATCTCACCCCTCTCTGAGCCTGTTCCCCTAGAGCATTTTCCAGTTCTAATCTTGAATCCAAGGGTTCAGGTCCTCTCTGCCACCGACCTTGGGGTCTCCAACCCCGATGTTCTCATCTGTGAAATGGGCATAAGTCTGTGAAATGGCCAGAGTGCTCTAGGGAGGGTTAAATCGAGTAACTCGTTGCACAAAAGCCTGGCACGAGGTCAGTGCGACAAATACTTCCCACCCTCCTTCCTAATCTCTGATCTTGCCCCCACCATCCGTTATCTGACACCAAATCCATAATAATCCAGTAACACCCCCCCCCCCCCCCCCCCCGCCACCTTCCTCCTCCAGGAGCTACTGGGACACAGAAGTCTGCAGGTAAGGAAGCATCAGAGTCCGCACGAGCCGGCCCCCTCGGACCTTGGCCTTGAGTCTCCCACCCGCCGGCCCCTGCCTCCCAGGCTCCCTGTCCCCAGCCAGCCTTCGCCCACCCTTTGTTCTCTCGCAGCCTGCGGACAGCCCCGCGTGTCCAGTCGGATCGTGGGGGGCCGGGACGCCCGGGACGGAGAGTGGCCGTGGCAGGCGAGCGTCCAGCACCGCGGGGCGCACGTGTGCGGAGGGTCACTCATCGCTCCGCAGTGGGTGCTAACAGCGGCGCACTGCTTCCCCAGGTCAGCGCGCACCGAGGGCCCCGCGGGGGCGTGTGAAAGCAGGCCCGCGCAGGAGAGGGGCGCCTCCCGCAGAAGCGCGGGGGCTGGGCGGGACCCGCGGGGTAAGCGGCCCCGCCCGTGTCGCGCAGGCGAGCGCTGGCGTCCGAGTTCCGCGTGCGCCTGGGGGCGCTGCGCTTGAGTCCTGACTCGCCCCGCGCGCTCTCTGCGCCCGTGCGCCGCGTGCTGCGGCCCCGGGACTACTCCGAGGACAGCGCCCGCGGCGACCTGGCGCTGCTGCAGCTGCGCCGCCCGGTGCCCCTGGGTGCCCGCGTCCAGCCCGTCTGCCTGCCCGCGCCCGGCGCCTGGCCGCCGCCTGGCACCCCATGCTGGGTCACCGGCTGGGGCAGCCTCCGCCCGGGAGGTGAGGCACGGGGGCGGGGCCCGGGGCAGGAGCGGGTGGGGCTAGCCGTCTCCTCCTCCATCTGACTGCGAATACTAGCTCCCCACTGTCCCAGTCCAGGACTCAGCGCCACTTCTAGGGACCCAAACCTCTTCCCAGTCAGACTAGGGAGTCCCGGCCTGGCAGGCAGGACTCTCAGGCTCAGCTTTGCCCCCTAACCCTTGCTTCATGCCTTTCTCCCAGTGCCACTCCCAGAGTGGCGACCCCTGCAGGGAGTGAGGGTGCTGCTGATGGACTCGCGCGCCTGTGACCGCCTCTACCACGTGGGCGCTGGCGTGCCCCAGGCCGAGCGCATAGTGCTGCCGGGGAACCTGTGTGCCGGCTTCCTCCAGGGCGGCAAGGACGCCTGCCAGGTGTGTGCCCCACCCACCACCCCCAACTTCTGGAGTCCAGCCCCTGTGCCCAGCACCCCGCCTCCCTAGAATCCAAGACCCAGGTGACACCACCTCCAGGCTCAGTATCCAGGCCCCCAACCCAGAGGTACCCCCCAGGGGGCTGGATCCAGGAAACATCTCTCAAGTCCTCAGAGAGCTGAGACCTAAGCTCGCCTTTGTCCTGCAGGGTGACTCTGGGGGACCCCTGACCTGCGTGCAATCCGGGCGGTGGATCCTGGTGGGTGTGGTGAGCTGGGGCAAAGGCTGTGCCCTGCCCAACCGTCTGGGTGTCTACACCAACGTGGCCACTTACAGCCGCTGGATTCAGGTTTGCCTCAGCCTCTGATGCTGGTCAGTGATGCTGACCTGGAGCCAGGTGCTGGGGACCCACACATTCCCCCCTCTTCCTCTCCCCTTCTGACTGGAGGCTGAGAGGCCTAACAGAGCTGAGGGGCCATTCATCCACCATCTGTCCATCCTCCCATCTGTCCATCTCTCTGCCTCTTCTCCTCCTTGGAGCTCACCAAATCTGAGACCGCCAACCCTCACCCACAGATCTTTCATGTGTCCAGGGGGATCGCACTCCCTCTTTCCCCTCCTGGCTTTACCCTCCTCAGCTCTGGCCAGGGCTGGGTGTGGGGCACCCCAGAGATGGGCAAGCCAGCTGGTGCCCTGCCTAGCCTGTGTGTCTCCCTTTTCCTGGAGGAAGTCAGATTGGACGGATGAGAGGGGTTTGATACCAGAGAGATTCTCCATTGCTGGTTTTGAAGAGGGGTGGGGAGCGAACCGTGAGCAGCCCCTAGGAGCTGAAAACAGCTTCTGGCTGATGGCCAGTAGGAAAACAGAAACCTCAGACCTACAACCACAAGGAAGTGGATTCCGCCAACACCTTGGAGGAGCTTGGAAGCTAATTTTTCCCCACCCTCCAGATAAGAGCCCTGCCCAGCCAATTCCTGATTTCAGCCTGGTGAGAGCCTAAGCAGAGCACCTAGTGAGCCACCTAGACTTCTGACCTGCAGAGTTGTGATCAAATAAATTTGTGCCGTTTTAAGCTGAATATTTGTGGTATTCGTTACACAGCAATAAAGACTAATATAGATTTTGCCCCACTGTGATGGAGACATCCCAGGGGCAAGGGTGGGCTGGCCACCACAGCTGGCCTTCCGACACTCCAAGAGGCCTGGGAGTCTGGGTACCTGGTGTCATGCCCTAGGCCCAGGAGGGGTTGGGAACCTCCTCGGCCCATTCCTGGAGTGGCAGCAAGCAACATGCTGGGCAAGTGGCAGTTCTTCTCAGCCCAGTGCTGCTGCGCCCCATCTGCTAGTAAGGCCAGCTGGGGGCAGGGACGACTGGCCCTGCCAGCCTCCAACCCCTTCCCTGCAGGCCTGACCTGCCAGGTGACAGGCTGGGAGACTGTGGGGCCAGGAAGGGAACTCCTGGTGTTGGTAGGGAGGAGGGTGGGCCTGGGAACTCCAGAGGACACAGAGCACTGGGCTCCCCTTGCCAGGCAGGCATTTCCCAGCTGCCCATCTGCCACACTTGTGCTGCAACCAGAAGGCCCAGCCTCTCATGTGAGTCCTGACTTCGGTCTGTTTCTCCACCTGTAATCTGAACTGACGCCTACCTTGTCAAGGTTCCTGGGACAGCCAAGATGATGGGATGGCTAAGATGATCGTTGCTCTGTCCATGAGCATGTGCACAGTGTCAGGCACGTATCTGCTCTCAGCTGATCTCAGAACACCCTGGAGGCAGATGCTTATCTCATCTCACGGATGGTAACATAGGCCCAGAGAGGTTAAATGACATGCCAAAAGGCCCACAGGTGGTGGGTTGTAGAGCCTGATTTGAACCTGGGCAACTGACTCAAATTCCACTCTTAACAGTTAGTCACTTCCCTCCCAGAGATGAAAGCAGTTGTAGATCACTCCACAAACAAAAGGCATGTTACTAATTAGGGGGTCATTGATAATTGCTATTTATTAATTGGAGCTATAAAAAAAATAAAATAAAAAGTAGACAGGAGGAAAAGACCTGCCAAGCAGAGTCCCTATGAGATTAAAGCTTAGTCCATGAGGCTGGGAAAGGGTCCCCGTGGTGAGGGTTGGGAGGCTGAGGTATACCTCTAGCAAAGGGCGCAAAGGGCCCAGGAGGAGGTCGTCTTGGGCAGGGAAGCGAGAGGAGCCAGCCAGCTGGCTCACCCTCCATCTTGAGACTCCCATTCCTTCTGTCACGGCCCTTAAGGAAGGAGGAAGGGACCCCATGAGACCACAGATCCAAGGGCAGGTAAGGGACCCAGGCTAGGCCAGTGAGTGGCCCTGCTCTCCCCAAATCGCACTGCAAGAGGTATCATTTCACTGAATGACACACCAAAGCCTGCAGTCACCTCCTGCAGAAAACCCACCATGGAATGTGCAGAGACCCCTCTCTGGGGGAAGACTCACGCTGAATCCAGGTGATTACTGACAGGAGAGGTAGGCGCCATTTCCCTGCCTGGGTCAGGGTGCTGTGTGGAATGCTCTTTGGGCACCAGCTCATTAACACTCCGAAATGCCCATGCTTATACCCACTTCATGGATGGGAAAACTGAGGTGGAGGCTCAGTGCCTCCCAAGGTGTAAGATGGGGCTTGAACCCAGGTGATCTCTCTGGGAGACAGGAACAATCCTCAGAGGGATGGTGACTCCAGGGGACCCCTGGTTCCTGGTGGACATCCTGAGATGGGGCATCAGCTGAGGAAGCCCCAAACCAGGTGTCTACACGCTGGTCTCCACTGACAGAGCCAAGATTCAGAACATGTGCCCAGACTGCAGCTGGGCCAGAACATCACACTATGGAGAGAAAGCCCTTCCTGCTCCCACACCCGGCCACTCCATCTTCACCTGCCTCATCGGAGAGGCCTGCTGAGCTGCTCTTAGAAAGGCCTTGACACACCCTCTGTCTACACATCCCCTCCCCCAAGCAGCACCGGATCTAAAGTCGCCAACTCTTTGTACATAAAGATGCTGAGATTAAGAGGGAAACCTTCAGCCTGGCCAAGAACTCTTCCTGTCAGTTACCTGTCCACTGCCTCCTGACTCAGATGATGCAACAGAGAGAGGTCCAGCAGAGGCTGGGATGGCTGTGGACCCTGGCAGCCAGTATGAAGCCAGGGGTAGGGGCTGCACTGAGGCCCTGTGGAGTATACTGTAAAGCAAATATATTTTCACAGGGCCTAGTTTCTTGTACTTTCAGGTTTATATGTACTTCTTAAAAGTACATATAAAATGTTGACCTTGAAAAACCAGGAAATTTTCCCCAGGCTATAGTCTCTGTAGTAAGATAAAGAATTGTAACACAGCAAGGTTGCTGGTTCAAAGACAGACAAGTTACTGATTGATACGTAAAGATTCTGGAAGAATGCTGTGGGAGAAGGAATGTTTGCTAAGATCAAGCTTTTGTTGGTGGATCACTTAAATTGCCTTATGGAATGTCACTTTGCTTGTTTTACTGAATGTTACCAGCATATATTGTTAAACTATAACCCCACCTATGTTCTCTTCCTGTAACTTCCTGGCCTGGAGAATAAATGCAGGAAGAGAACCCCAATTTGTGGTTAATTTCCCAAATGAAAGGAATGCCTCTCTCAAGGGTTCTGGGAGATTAACCGCTTCAGGGCTTCTCACTGCTCAGAAGAGATGGGCTTTGAGTAATCCTTTGCGGCTCCATCACCGAGGGGAAAAGGGGTGACAAATCTGTGGGAAGCAAAGCAACAAGGCCCAATAAGAGAAGTCACATGAGGGGACTGGACCTTCAGAGGGCTCCCAGGAGTAAGAGGCTACACGTCAACAGTCTGGGGTATTGAATAAGCAAGCTGACAAAGTCCTTGCTTTTCTGGGGAAGCCAGCAGGGCTCGCACCTCTTTTGCCTACTTCCTCCCCCCTTCTCCCTCCCTTTGAGGTCTGACCTTTGATTGAACCCAGGACCCTGGAAGCTTTGTAAATGAGAAATTTATGTTCTTATTTTGTTGATAGTAGTTAGCTATGAATCTTCAAACGCGTGGCAGCTGAAAATGTTTTGTTCTATAAATAGCTTGGTAGCAGATATAACTGATTTAATCAATACAATTTGTTATTTTCACTGGCTTATAAAAAGGAACCTAAAATAAACTAAGAGGCCTTGCAGGTCAGCAGCCTGCAAAAGTCCTTCTGATCCTATAAAATAGATCGTGTCTTTCTCACCATCTCCCATCGGGGTACTACTGGTCGACAACACAAAAGTAAAAATAACTACCCTTACAGCTCAGGAAACATCTCCCGAGTGAGAGTGCTAAAACTTGGTGAGGCGCTACACACCTCCCAAACCGTTATTCTTCCATCTTAAACGGGAGGAAACTGGGCCTTGATGAGGTTACCGGCCCAAAGCCGCAGTCAGCACCGGAACAAGCATCTGAGCCCAGGCAGCAGCATCTTCACATTCTGCCCACTCTCAATAACCCTCAAATCGCAGCCCCAACAACTGCATAGCCTTTTGGCGTCCAGGGCCACCCACCGGCTCGGGTCACGCCCAGCAAGAACCCAGCTGAGGCTGTCCCTCTCCCTCGCTCTAGTGTAACTGCAGTTTGGGGCCACGCAGGACCGTGCCCAACGCCCAAGCTGGAGCGCCTTGGCTGCTGACGGAAGGAGCGGCCAGCCAGGAAAGTGGAATCTACAGGCCCTCCCGGAGTGCGTGTCCCCAGGCAGGTTCCTGGGGGGGCCGCCACCAACTTCGGCCGGGCCGCCTCTCCCGTCCCAGAAAGTTGGCCCGGCCCACGCCCGAAGCCCGACGGCCGCGTCCCGGGGCCCTCACAGACCACACAGCCTTTACGACTCCGCTCCAACAACCCTGACACCCTAACCTGGGCGGCGAATGGGGGGCGTTCCCCAGTACTGTGGCCAGAAAGCCCAAAATTAAAAACCTCCCCCACGGCGCCGACGCGCACCATCCCCTCACCCTCCCCGGGACACAAGGCACTCCAGGCTTCGCCCCGGCCGCACCCGAGATGGCGCTTCCTGGTCCCTCTCGCGCTCGGCCCCTGCCCCACTCCCACCACCTCGACCACCTCGCGATGGGTACGGCCCGCGCCCCGACGCCGAAATAGCGACCGCCCCCCAGCTCGCAGCCACCCGCCTTCGGACCCCTCAAGATGGTGACGGCCGGGCGGGCCGGGGCGGGGCCGCGGGCGCGGGGCATGCCGGGTCGCGCGCGCGGGCTGCCGGGAGCGGGGCGGAGCGCGGCCGCGCCGGCGCGTCGAGGGCAGAGGCAGCAGCCGCGATGGTGAGCGGGCGAGGGGGGAGGGGCGGCGGGCCGGGCCGGGGGCGGCGGGGGGCGGCGGGCCGCGCGGGGGGATCGGGGCTCCGCGCTGACGCCGGCCCGCCGCCCCCAGGACGTGTTCCTCATGATCCGGCGCCACAAGACCACCATCTTCACGGACGCCAAGGAGTCGAGCACCGTGTTCGAGCTGAAGCGCATAGTTGAGGGCATTCTCAAGCGGCCGCCCGACGAGCAGCGGCTGTACAAGGTGAGGGCCCCCGCGGGCGGGCGGCGGGGCCCGGCGTGGGGCGCGACGGCGGCGCGTCCTCGACGTACACAGCGGCCGGCGGCCCGGTCCGAGCCGCGGGCTGGGGCATCCGTTGGGCGGGTGAAGCACGAGCGGCGCTCGGGACGCGGGAGGCCGCGTCCGGGGTGGGTTTTTAAGTCGCGTGCCAGGCCCTGGGCGCAGAGGAGCACCGTGGTAGCTAACCTCTGCAACGGTCCCGCCCACGACCCGCTGGCTCTGGACAGCCCAGTTCTGCAGTTAGGGAAACTGATACTCGGCGGGGTCATCACTTAACCAGCCGAAGGTCATTGGCAGAGCCCTGATTTGAACCGCGATGCCCTTAATCCCCATCTTACTCTACAGGCCCATCAGAATCACGCTGCCTTCCAGACACTACTGCGGGTGAGGGGTGGGGGACTCAATTAATGCAAGAAATGGAGGGTGTCAAGATAAATCAGGTTCCACCAGTTCTTCTGCAAGCGGCTGTTTATTACCTCAACCTCCTGATGTTCTAGAAGTCCCCCCTTTCCCCTTACAAACCAGTTGCAATTGTTCAGTAACGATGGCTTGGGGTTTGGGGTTCTTCATTGGGGAGCCACATGCATCAACCCCTGATTTCATGTCTGGCAGCAGCATGAGGTCGTCACCTAAGTGCATCGATCTGATTCTACTTTTTGCTCTAGGCTCAGAGCCTCAGCTTCCTTGGTTTCTAAAGGCCTTTTCTCCCTAATACCTACTGAGGCTTCCCTGATAACGATGGCCCTTCCTGCTGCCTTTGCATGCCCCTGTGCCACATACTGTATTTAGTGCTTTCTGTGCCTCCTTAGCTCATTGAAACCTTCTGGCTGCCCTATGAGTTGGGAATTCCAGTGATTGCCATTTAACGGATTAGGGAACTTGTCCAAGGTGGCAGAGCTGGGATTCAAACCAAGGACTGCTTTTCTCCACACGAGGTCAGTGGCTCTGAAATTAGATTTGCCTGGAGAGTTTGGAAAAATCAGATTCCAGAGCCCCACCCAGGGAGCTTATGATTTAGAAATTCTTCGATGTAGCCCTGGAATCTCTGTGTTTGATATTCTCTAGGGTGGTCCTGGGCCATACTTGGGACTGTTTGTCTTCCCTCCTCTGAATTCCAGTGTAGCTGCTGGCCAGAGAGGTCTTTGGGACTTGTCCCTCCTGGTGCCTTTCCCATTACCCTGTCTCTCTCCTTAGGATGACCAGCTCCTGGATGACAGCAAGACACTGGGCGAATGTGGCTTCACCAGCCAAACAGCACGGCCACAGGCTCCAGCCACGGTGGGGCTGGCCTTCCGAGCAGGTGAGAGTGGCCTGGGCTATGTGGCAGCCAGGTGGGGTGGGAATAGCTAAAGAAAAGGATCTTCAGAGAACCTGCGGTAGCTCCTCCAAGCCTGCAAGGCAGTGTCTTTCCAGTCCACAAAGGGCAGGCAATATCCTCTGATAGTGTATTTGTTTCTCCATAAAAAAAAGCAAGCAAATGAGGTGCTTGTAGAAATTGAAGCCTGTTTCATAAAGGATTCAAAGATCCCAAGTCACAATTAGCTTACATTTACAGAGGACTTACTGAGCACCTGACCCTGCACTCCATGTGTTACTTACTTTGTCCCATCTAACCCTCTCAGTAGCCATTTTGCAGACAAGGACACTGAGGCTTGCTGGCAGTCACATGGAGAGCCACAGTTGAGTTGCAGGCTGCTGGGCCCTTGCTGGAGCTGGACATTGTGCCATGCTCTGTCTGTGCAGAACATCACTTTATCCCCTAGCATTTCTGTGTAGTCGAGATTTGGATTGTGCCAGTTCTAAGGATGAGAAACATGAACCTGGGGAAGTAGGTCACTTGCTGGGACTGCCAAATCCAGGATTCAGATCCAGAGCCTGTGCTGTCAGCCACACCACACCCCTGCCCAAGTTGTAGAAACCTGAGGGGTGGGAAGTGGTTTGCTTCCCTCCAATGTATCTCCCTCCACCCAAGAAAAAGGAAGGGGAGATTTTAAATTTTATTCGTTGTCCGCGGAACTTAAACAGGGGTCGTAAAGCTGCGCTTTCATAGCTGTGGACCCAGGGTGTGTGGATGGCTGGGGAAACTTGGATACTTACAAGGAATTATTTTTCTGCCTTCTTGTAAGAGAACGTAGCAAGGGCAGAGGAGGAAGGGTACCGTCCTAGCTAAACTTTTTAATTCTATAAGGATAACTGGACTAGGCCTCGGCCTCAGCAACTGTGTCCTGGGGCCAGCCACTTCACATTCCTGCCACTCCCACCCTTGCATTCCCTTCTCCGTAAAGAGTGTGATAGGACCAGCCTCATAGTAAGGCAGGCACTGCAGGTTCAGTCTGCTGCAAGTGCTAAGCAGACGGGAATTTAAGGGCCTTCTGCCTGCAGTGACGCTGAGAAGCAGGTGCAGGGCTGGTGCAGACATTGTACAGGTCAGGCTTTACACAGTGGTGCCCTTCTGAGGTGGGCAGGTGAGGGCTGAAAGCACATCTGGTCTGCTTCCTAAGCTGAGGCTGGGCTGCATTCTCTTACAAGTAGTATCCCTTTCTCTAATTCGAACAAAGGCACCCTAGAAGTTTGCTGTGACTTGGAAGATGTTGGTAGACCCACTTTGCTGCTGATGAAAAAGTCAAGGCTAAGGGAGGTGACTTGTTTTTCCCTACAGCCCCCATATGGCATCGAACATGGTGGTAACCCTAGACCCTCGGTTGCATTATCCCTCAGGCAGGTAACGGCGGTCTTGATGGGCAGCTCTTTGCTGCCCAACAGATTGCTTTACTTGCAAAGATGCACTTCTGGGTGCAGGTGCACCAATCAGCACATAGGGTCCTGTACCTTGGCTAGGTACTCCACCCTCCACCATTCAGTGCCCATGCAGGATGAGACACAGACCTCTCTCCCTCCCCAAAACCAGGTGCTCAGTTAGGGAGATAAGATAACAGCGTCCAGAATAATCTCCAAAGAATGAGAGAGGTGGTGAAGATAGGAGTTGTCACTACAGACTTATGGCTTGGACAATGAAGTAGATTAAGCTGGGTCAGGTTTCTTAATCTCAACATTGTTAGCGTCGGGGGGGCCAGGTGACTCTGGGTGGCTGACTCTGGGTGGCGCTGTCCTGTGCCCAGCAGGTTGTTAGCAGCGTTCTTGGCCTCTGGCCATTAGATACCGGCTGCAGCCCGTCCCCCAACAGCCCCCCCAGTCGTGACAATCAAAACTGTCTCCAGACTTGCCAACTTTCTCTAGGGGGCCTCATCAGTTGAAAATCCCGAGCCAAGAGAAGTCTTATGTGGGATAAAGCACATGAAAAAAGTTGTGGGGTTCATGTGCTCTGTGCTGAGGTGACAGTGGCAACAGGATGGGAAAGGCCTCTCTGCCTTCCTGGAGCCATTGTTCTAGTGGGAAAGCAGCTGGTCAAAAGAAAAGAGGGAAATTCTGGCCAGTGGTACATGCTGCCATAGCAGGATGTTGAGACACAACTTTGTAGGTGGGGAAGGTTTCTCTAAGGTGGAGATGTTTGAATTGAACCCTGAATGCCCAGCAGCAGCCAGCCATTCTGAGTGGCAGATGTTGGGGCAGCAAATATAAAGGCCTGAGGCAGGAAAGAGCTGGTGTGAGAACAAAGGAGCAAGTCTTGAGAACACAGTAGAGGATTGGAGAGACATGATGGTGAAGACTTGAGATTTTATTCAGAGTGTGATGGGAAGCCATTGAAAGGTTTTAAGCAGGGGAGTAGAGTCTAGTTTGATTTAGTCGCTGGCTGCTTGGAGATGTGTAAAGGAAATGATGAGACAGGCAGATCGTGGGTGAAGGGTGGCAGTGGCTGTGAAGACAGGGTAGATGGATGCCAGCGACCATGGTCAGGTTGGGCCTGTAGGTGTGGGAGACATTCCAGTGGGGCCAGTTAGGCCCTTGTATGTAGGGAGATCAGGACTATGGATGAGACTCATTGCAGGGGCAGGTGTTTGCACAGAGGTTCCCCAAAGCTATAGGTTATCCCAGGTAAAGTCAAGCCCCAGCTGGGGCAAGAGTTGTGGACCCCCCTTCAGTTCTGTCCCTCCCCCACAGATGATGCCTTTGAGGCCCTGCGCATCGAGCCCTTCTCCAGCCCACCCGAGCTGCCTGACGTGATGAAGCCACAAGACTCAGGAAGCAGCGCCAATGAACAGGCTGTGCAGTGAAGGCCTCCTACCCACCCCTGAGACCCATTCCCCCCAATAAAAGGGATTTGGACATCTGCCTGGCTGCTGCTTCTTTCTCAGTGCCCTCATGCATACCAGGACTCCTACTGTCCTGTCTTCCAGACCCTAGGGGTTGGGACTGCCCTGAGCCACTCTCACCAGCTCGTCCCAGCAGGCAGGCAGAAGAGTTCAGGCTTTGTTCCTTCAAGGTGTCCCCTTCCCCCACCAGCATGCCTACTCAAAAGGACTCCTATTCCTGCCCCAAGTCGTCTGGGCTAAGGGGCAAAAGCATAAGCTGGAGCCAGTGTCCTGGTTTGAGAGCAGAGTCGCTGAGAGTACCGCACCCTAAAGCTGCCCCCACAGCTCTCAGGAGATCCTGGCCAAGGTGGAAGGCAGCTCCTCTCCAGTGTGCTCTTGCCACCCCTAATAAACAATCTACAGACCAGTTCCTGCATTTCTCATTTTTATTTGACAGAAAAAGTTGCTCTTGCTGTACAGATTTTAAAAAACCAAAATGCCTTTAAGAAACGGTGAGGAAAGATTAGGAGGAGGGGGCCACCACCTCATGGGGGGCAGTAGGGACCAACTTATTTTCAACTCCTGCCCCTTCCTTCCAAGAAGACCTCACAGAGAATGTCCCCAGCCCCAAACCATCACCCCTCAAGGACTTGGGGAATACCAAGGGGGCCATGCCTCCCAGGCCCTTTCTGACTCCAGGCCAGGGTGTCTTGAACTGTATTCTCCCCTCCCCCAACTCCAACTGCTTCTGTCTGTCCCACCCCAACCCCCCTCCCAAAACACATGAACCAGGAAAAACTCACAGATTTAACATTTCACAGGAACAAAGGAAAAAACAAAACAAGGGAAAGAAGGGAGCCCTCCCAAGATGCTGCCAGGGTTCAAGGGGGGTCAGGCAAGGACCCCTCCCAAGGCTCTGTCAAGGAAAAGGGGGACACTCCTTGTGGCTCCAGAGCTCGGGGTGTGGCAGAACCCCCAAAGATTCATGGAGACCTGCAACAGAGAAGATCGGATCAACACAGAGGACCCACACCTCAAGCTCATCTCCCTGAGCCACTCCAAGCATGGTGCCAACCCCCTCGCCCAGAACCAGCTGTCAGGAGAAAAGGGGGCCACACACCTGGAGGAGCGGTGTCGCATGGGCCGGGGACTAGGTGTCTCCCTCCTGCGCTTGTGGCCTGGGGAGCAGCTGTCCCCACGCTGGCCTCTCCGGGAAGCCCGCTCACTACTGCTCCTGCAACACAGGACATATGTCAAAACAGGGTGGCACCAACCTCAGACACTGCTAGGCCTTGGAACTTTTTGCAGAAGATATGGTTGCTAGACCAGGGTGGCTGCTGACACTTGCTGTTGGCCCTACCTCTGCTGGTCCTGTGGTGAGGATTGGGGCGATGGCCGGCGACGTTCCACAGGCGAGTAGCTGAGGGACCTAGAATCCCGAAGGGAGTCTATTGGCTTCCGAGGGCTGCGGGACCTGGGGAGCAGAGCAGGACCCCATAGCACCATACCCTTCAAACCCACCAGCTGGCACTCAGGACCACCCACCCAGGTCCTGACCACCAAACCTCACACCACACAGGGCCAGCCTCAGACCCACCTTTGTCCGCTCACTCACCCATCCGCCCGCACAACATCCACTGAGTGCCCCAGTGGGCAGGGCACAGGGTGCAGCGGGGGATGCAAAAGATAAAGACAGTCCCTGCCCTTGGAGAAGGAGCTCAGTCTGGTGGTGAAGGAAGCCAGCAAGGGAGGCACGCCGGGCCGTGTGTGGGAAGCAGCCCGGCAGGGATGGATGTGTGTGGGTCAGAGACCCAGGGGAGGGGACGTGGGGCAGGGTAGGGAAGGGGCAGGGCAGTCTTCTCGAAGGTGCTGTTTGAGCTGAGTCTTGCAGAACGAGGAGTTCACCAGGCGGACAAGAGAATTCCAGGCAGAAGGAACAGCATGTCCAAAGGCATGGGGCTCTCCTTAGCCTGCAAGGCGCTGAATGTGGCTGGAGCACAGGGCATGTGTGGGGGCGGGCAGGAGAGGAGAACACAGGGCAGGCAAGGCTAGTTGGTGAAGAGCCTCACACGCCATTCCCGCAGAGGTGGCGCTTTATCCTGCAGGCCACAGGGCGTCCCGGAAGGATTTGTGAAGTGGAGGGAAGTAACCAGATGTGCGTTTTAGAAAGATCCCTCTGGCTACGTGTGGAAGAGAATGGCGTGGAGGCGGGGAGACAGGGAGGAGGCTGTGGACAGAGTCGGGAGAAGATGACGGTGGCCAGACCAGAGCCCTGGCAGTAGCAATGGGGAGACTTAAAGCTAGAATCCCTGGGGTCAGGCTGCATTTTGGGAGAAGGGGAGAGGAAGAAACCTAGCACTCCCCAATTCTGGCTTGAGCACCTACTCTGGGTGGTACAGCCCTTTACCAGAACAGGAGACAACGGAGTAGATGGAGAGAGAACACCCGACTCCTCCTATACAACCAGACACCATGTCTACATGAGACATCCCAGCAGTAATCTCACAGCCCAGGGACCCTTCTGTGGATGTCAGCCCTGACCCCTTCCATCTCAAGCAAGGCACCACTCACCTCCGCTCGCCAGGGGGTGGCTTCTTGGGGCTTGCAGGTTTGGGCAAGGCCTGAGGGCCAGGCTTAGCAGGGGAGGGGGAGGAGGAAGAGGAGGAGGAAGAGGAGGAAGAGGAAGAAGAGGAAGAGGAAGAGGAGGAGGAGGAAGAGGAAGAGGAAGAGGAGGAAGAAGAGGAGGAGGAGGAGCTGGAACTGGAACTGCTAGAGCGCCTCTTCCGTTTGGCTGGGGTTGGCTCCTGAGGACGTCCCTCTCGAACAGCCTCCTTTGGGGCTGGGATGGGGCTGGGGACCCTGTGGGAGAAGAGGAGTGTCACAAAGAGACAAGCTGCCCCAGCCCCAACCCTACCTTCCTTGGCCTGGAGGAACGGCAGTGGGGGAGGGGTGCCTGAGAAAGGCCCTGGGAGCTCAGTGAGCACATTCTCTGGAGAGCAGTGGCCCGAGCTGACCCAACCTCTGCTAACACAAGCAATAGGCTGGGGCCCACAGCACAAGGGATCAAGGTTAAACCTCAAGAATGTCCCTGATGAGGAATAAGGCCTCTGGGCTCAGGTGTGGAAGCTGAAGCTGGGTAGTCTCCTTCCTCGGAGAGCCGCAGCTTGGGTAGGCCCCTGTGAGTGCAGGTTGGCTGGGGCAGGGGCCGTCCTGCCTGGAGGCAGGGAGAGGGATGGGATGACCTCTGAAGATCCTTCCAGCCCAGGGAGTTCCTCTTGAGGTCTAACTGCCATCCCTCCTGCTGTAAAATTAAGTCCATTTCCTCTAGTTCTGTCCTCTGTAGAGACGGAAAACTTATCATTATCCTCTAGAGAATTAACCTTTGGAGACTTTTATCCGTCCCATTCCTCCCCCCTTCACCCCCACCCCGGCATTCTCTTCTACCCCCATCTTGAGGGTCAAGGTCCCCATACCTCCTCAAAGAACCAAGAACCTCTGTGACATTGTTTCTGTCCCTCCCCACTCCCCAACCAATCCCCAATACCTTCTCCCTAGAAAAGTTCTGAAAAGAAGCTTCCCTCACCTCTTCAGTGCTCCCTCAGGCTGAGCAGGAAGGCTGGAGCCCTCCGAATCACTAGAACTGGAGCCAGAGGAGGAGGAGGATGACGACGATGATGATGATGAAGAAGAGGAGCTGGAGGAGGACGAGGACGACGAGGAACTCCGCCGCTCCTTGGCTGGCTGCAGGGCGGCCAATGCAGAAGGCTGCTGGGCCCCAGTAGAAGCAGGTGGCTCCCCACCCTCAAGGTGGGACATCCCAGAGGCAGGGCCAGAGAGCATGCCATTGTGGTCACCAGCAGAGGACATGGTCTTTGCCACAGTCCCAGAGGAAAGGGACTGAGACCCTGCTACATGTGTGCTCTGGGCAACCAAAGAACGGGACTGATCTGAAAAAGCAGATGGTACAGGGGACCTAGGTCGATCCTGTGCTGGAGAGAGAAGAGACTGTGAGGAAGCCTGGACCATTCTTGTGGCAGGGGAGGGAGCCCGCTCAGATGTCATTCTAGACTGGCTCGGGGCAGATGGTGGTGTTCTGGACCTGTCTCGGTCTAGCAGTGGCGGTGAGGTTCTGCTGCTGACACGCTCGTAGGCAGAGAGGGGCACCCTGGGGCTGGTGAGGTTTGCACCAGACAACGCTGGTGCCATCCTAGCACTGGTGAGACTTGCAGGGGCCAAGGCTGCAGGGGTTCTAGAGCTGGCAATATTCACAGGAGCCGTGGCATGTGCAGACCTAGGACCCACCAGGTTTGCAGGGGCCGCAGCCTGGGGTGTTCTTGAGCTGGAAGGATAATTTGCAGCAGCCGGGGGTGTGCCAGAGCCTGTGAGACTCAAAGCTGCCAAGGCAGCTGGGGTTCTGGCTCCTGCTAGGTTCACAGCTGGGGCTGTGGGGGTGCGAGGGTCAGCAAGGTTCACAGCCGAAGGTGCCACTGCTGTTCTAGGGCTGGCCAAGTTTATGGCTGCTGCTGCTGCTGGCGTTCGCGAGTCAGCCAGGTTCACTGCTGTTGGGATGGCAGGTGTTCTGGCACTGGCCAGGTTCATGGCTGCTGCAGAGGCTGCAGGAATCCTACTCGCAAGGTTAGCAGCTGGGGCCGTTCTGAGACTCATAAGAGGAACTGGAGCTGGAACTTGGGACATTCTAGCTGCAAGACCAGCAGCAGACATGGACGGAGGAGGCCGAGCAGTACCAAGACTGATGGCTGTCAGGGCAAGTGCAATTCTAGATTGAGCATGATTTTCTGGCACGGATGTTCTCGGATGATCAGGTATTCGAGGACCTGGGCCATCCATCATGCAGCCACCAGCTTGCTGCAGGACAGACATGGGTGTTCTGGAGCTGCCAAGGGGTTCAAGCATTCCAGGTGATCTACAGCGGTCCAGAGGAGTTGGTGACATGCTAGGACGACTGAAGCAGCTCATTCTGGAGCTATTGAGTGCTACTGGAGGTGTTCGGGAACCAGAATGATTCCTTGTTGCTGGAGGAGTAGCAGAGCGCGAACGATCAGTACTACTTCCAGATGCAGAACGCCTGCGAATGGCAGGAGGAGATCTTGTTAAGGATCGTTTGCCCCGAACTGTTCGTGGAGTACGGGATCTAGAACGGCGGCGGATGGCAAGCGGTGAGCGACTTCGAGAACGTTTGCGTGGCAACAGTGGTGTTCGGGACCTTGAACGGCGCCGGATAGCTGGAGGTGTCCGGGACCTAGAGCGGCGACGTGTCACTGGGGAGGTTCGAGAGCGGGACCTCCTTCGGGTTACTGGAGACGTGCGAGAGCGAGATCTCCTTCTAGTGACTGGGGATGTTCTGGATCTTGACCTTCTGCGAGTAATAGGTGAAGTTCTGCTTCGAGATCGCCTCCTGGTCACTGGCGGAGTCCTAGATCTGGACCTTCTGCGAGTCACTGGTGGAGTTCTAGAACGGGAGCGACGGCGTGTTGTTGGTGTTCTGGACCTTGAACGACGGCGAGTTACTGGTGGTGTTCTGGACCTGGATCGCCTTCGATTCACTGGGGATGCTCTTGACCGAGATCTTCGTCGAGTCACTGATGTCCTGGACCTTGACCGTCTCCGACTGACTGGTGAGGTTCGAGACCTGGATCTACGTCGGCTGATCAAGGGTGTTCTAGACCTGGATCGCCGGTGAGTGGCTGGAGAGGCTCGAGATCTAGATCGTTTCCATTGGGCTGGTGATGTGCGTGAGCGAGAACGCTTCCGACTGGTGGGGGGTGTTCGAGAGCGGCCTCTTCGGCGTCGAGAGGAGGTTCGGGAACTCTCCTGCCTGGCAGGTGATCTTGAATGGTAACCAGAGCCTCCCCTTCTCCGACGAGTAACCCGAGACCTTGACCGGCTCCGCTGTCTTCTCCGAGAAGTTGATTGAGAAGATCCAGACCTATCTCGACGTCGGGTTGTTCTGGTTTTCTCTCTCCTTGAGCGGGAACGGGACCTCTGGAGTCCACGAGGCTTTGGTGAAGGAGAACGGCCTCTCCTTGAAGTTGTCTTAGTGTGTGGAGACGAAGCTGAGCGCCGACGGCGTGAAGATCTCGATTTTTCAGCTGGCTCTGTAGAAGACACTGAGGGACTTCTTCGGCGTCTTGGGGGAGTTCTAGAACGGGTTTCTGGTGAGGATGAGGCAGAGTGGCTTCTACGGGACAGTCTGGCCTTCCTAGTTAGCTCAGGAGATGATCGAGAGCTGCGACGTCGGGGTGGAGTCCGAGACTTGGTCTTCGGCTCTGGTGATGACCTGGAGCCTCTTCCAGTAGTTCTGGATTTTGGTAGGTGTTCTGGAGAGGACTCAGAACTGCTGCTTCCTTCAGGAGAAGGGCCTCTGCCTTTGCTTGATGAACCTGATCTGCTTCGTCTGAGAAGGGCCCGAGGGGCAGGAATTTGGGGCTCAGGAGAGGAATCAGAACCACTCTGAGCCCTGGGTGCCACTCTCGGTTTATCATTCACTTCAGGGGAGGAGGCAGACCTACTACGCCGAGGAGAAAGTCGGGATTTGCTATCAACCTCTGGAGATGATCCAGAGCGACTCCTTTGCCTAAGTGGGGTTCTTGTCTTAGCTTTAGAATCTGGAGAAGAGTCTGACTCACTTCTTTCCTGAGGGGATGCACTGGGTTTCCCATCAAGTTCCTGAGAAGATCCAGATCGACTTCTCTGCCCAAGGGAAGTACTAGCTGCAGTCTTCTGTTCAACTGATGACTCTGACCCACTTCTTTCTCTCTGGGGGGTAAGACACTTGTTGTTGAGTTCTGGGGATGATGGAGAACGACTCCTTGGCCTAGGAGTCTCAGGCAAAGCTTTCGGTTCTGGGGAAGAATCACATTCGCTTCTCTCCCTGGACGGTGTTCTAGGTATATCTTTCATTCCAGGAGAAGACCCAGACAGGCTGTGCCTCGAGGGAGTCCCAGACCCATCTCTAAGTCCTGGAGAAGACCCAGACCTGCTTCTCCTTGACGGAGTTCTGGGTAAACCGTCTTTCAGTTCAGGAGAAGATGCAGAACTACTTCTTTCTCTGGAGGGTGTTCTGGGTACAGCATCAAGGACAGGTGAAGAAACACTCTGATTGGAAGACATTCCCACCTTTTCTATTGCGTCTGGGGATAATTCAGAACTGCTGCGTGTGGAGGATCTTGTTGACTGTTCTTTTGTGTCTAGAGAAGGATCTGTTTCCAGCTGATTAAGGAAGGGTCCATTTAAATCTTTAACCTCAGGAGAAAATCCAGTATTCATTTCCATAACAACAGGGCCTGAATTTCTAAATTCTGAAGGTGATCCAAAGCTATTCTCCCTGGGAGGGGAGTTAGACAGTTCTTTATGTTCTGGAGAAAAATGTGGCCCACCCCAAGATGAGGCCACTGCAGGAACTTCTGCTTCCAGAAAAGCCTGTGGCTGGCTTTGGTCAAGAGTCAAAGGCACAGCCGGCCTTTCCTCTACTTCAGGAGATGATTCGAAGTTACTTCCAGCCATTTCTTTAAACTCTGGAGATAAACCCTGTTTTGAGGGTTCTTCAGATTTCTCTACCACCTCCATTAATTCATCTTGGCTCGACTTAGCTAACGCACTATTTTGGTCTTTTGTATCTGAAGGTGACCCAGTGCCACTTCCTTCCCGTGATGGGGTTATAGGTGTGTCTTTGAGTACTGGTGAGGACTCAGGCCTATCCTGCATTGGAGGACTAAATTTGTCTCTTGGTCTAGCAGATGATGCAAGAACACCCTCCTGAGGGGGTAAGGCTGTTTTCTCTTTTGATTCAGGACAGGGATCTGATCTACTTTGCCCCAGAAGACATTTAGAGTCCACTGCAGGATATGGGGAAGAGTAAGACTGGGACCTGCTCTGTGGAGACATTCCTGATTTCAGCCTAGGACTTGCTGACAATTCACTTCTATCTTGTCTTGTTGGAGATCTGGGTGCTGGCTCAGTTACTGGAGATGAAGACCTGGATTGGCCACCTTTAGGAAGTGTCTGAGATTTGTTCTGCAATGATGAAGATTCTGAGTGACTCTGCCTCATTTCTGGACTTGAAGTATCAGATCTTGGGTCTGGTGAAGTTAGAGACTGTCCTTTCTGTTGCAGAGATGACGAGCCAAAATAGCTCTCTCCTGGTGGTGTGCTAGATTTTACTCCCAGACACACAGAGAAAGATCCAGAGCAACTTTGTGCTGGTGAGTCTTTAGACTTCTCTTGGGGACGTGGTGACTTTGATCCAGAAAGACTTTGCCCTGGTGGAGTCTGAGGTTTTACTTTAGGGTATGGCGAAGTGGACCCTGAGTGACTCTGTCTTGGTGGTGTTCCAGATTTCACTTTGGTATCTGGTGAGGAGGACCTAGAATGGCTGTGTCTTGGCAATGATCTGGATTCCATCCTGGAGTAGGGAGACACTGATCCACTTTGCCTTGGAGGCGATCTAGATGTAACTCTACTAGGACTTGGAGAAGAGGAGCCAGAATGGCTTCTTCGTCTTGGTGATGTTATCGGCTTCACTTTGGGTTGTGGAGATGATGTCCTAGATGGGCTCCATCTTGGAGGTGTGCTAGACTTCACTCTAGGAGGAGAAGACCCAGAGCAGCTATGTCTAGAAGGAGTCCTAGATTTTACCTCAGGGTCAGGTGATGATTCAGATCGACTGCATCTTTGTGGTGTTGCAGACTGTTCATTAGCCTGGAGACTTATTACAGACCCTTGTCTTGGTGGTGTTCCAGATTTCACTTTAGAATGAGGAGATAAACTGGAATGACCCTGTCTTGATGGCGTTTTAGATTTCTGTTTAAGTGGTGGAGAAGAACCAGAGCGACTTCGCCTTAGTGGCGTTCCAGGTTTAGCTTTAGGTTGGGATGATCCAGAGCGACTGCGCCTAGATGGTGTCTGTGACTTTTGTTTAGTGAATGGAGAGGACCCTGAAAGGCTTCGCCTCAAAGACAAGCGAGATTTTGCTTTGGATCGTGGTGAAGATAGTGACCTGCTCCGCCTCGAAGAAACGCAAGATTTTTTCATTTCTGGACTTGAATTGGATCTGCTCCTCCTCTGAGATGTTCTGAATTTGTTTTTCCTCTCTGATGATGAGCCAGACCTACCCCTTCTTTGGGGTGTTCTAGAATGAGATCTTCCACGTCTAACTAGACTTCTACTGCGGGATCTTCCTCGTCTTGCTGGTGTCCTAGACCGAGATCTTCCTCGTCTTGCTGGTGTTCTAGAGCGTGAGCGACCACTGCGCCTGGCTGGTGTTCTAGAGCGTGAGCGACCACTGCGCCTGGCTGGGGTTCTGGAGCGTGAGCGACCACTGCGCCTGGCTGGGGTTCTGGAGCGTGACCGGCCACTTCTCCTGGCTGGCGATCTACTCCGAGACCTCCGCCGTACTGGTGATCGGGTCCTAGATCTGCGCCTAGCAGGTGTTCTAGACCGAGACCTGCCCCTCCGGGCTGGTGTTCTAGACCGAGACCTTCGCCTGGTGGGTGTTCTAGACCGAGATCTGCGCCTGGCGGGTGTTTTAGAGTGGGACCTGCCCCGCCTGGCTGGTGTTCTAGAACGAGATCTGCCCCTAGTGGCTGGGGATCTAGAGTGCGACCTGCCTCGCCTTGCTGACCTAGACCTGCCTCTTCTCTGGGTATTTCTGCTTCTGGACCAGCCTGGTCGCTGAGGAGACCTAGAGCGGCCACGTCGCTGGGGGCTTCTAGATCTTCCCCATCTCTGTGCAGACCGGGACCTACGCCACTGAGGGGATCGGGACCGAGAATGACCTCTCTTAGTAGGTGATCGAGACCGAGATCGCCCCCTCTTAGTAGTGGCAGGACTACGGGACCTCCCCACTCTACGGGAAGGAGAACGAGTATGTGACTTATCCCGCTTTGCTCGGCCATGTGAGCGATTCTTGGATGTGGGAGAAGAAGAAATCTCTCGGCGGGCCCCAGGGGCTTGTGCAGGTTTAGGACTTTCAGGGGAAGAGCTGGCATGACGAGAAACTTTGGTAGGTTGAGGGGATGGTGGGCAGCTCTCAGAGGAAGAAGACTGCGGAGGTTTCTCAGGAGACTTAGGTGGTGAACAGCCCCGGATTGGGGAGGCCTCAGATGGGGGCTTCACTGGCTCCTGGCTTAAGGGTGTTGTTGCGAGGGGTTGTGGGGAGCCACCATGTTGCTCAGCAAGGAGCAGAGTGGGAGCAGGTGGTTCTGGGCCTGTGCTGCTCCTTTCCAGAGAGGGGCTAGGTTGAGTTGCAGATTTCTAGGAGTCGAAGAGAGAGCAGGGATAGGGATGTGTAAGCGCCAAAACTTCACATCACCCAATACCCTTTTCAACTAAACTAAAAAAAAAAAAAAGCAAAAAACTGGCCAGTACAGGGGTTGAACCCCAGACCTTGGTGTTATCAGCATCATACTCTAACCCACTAGCTAACCGGCCAGGCTTTCCAATGAAATTTTCTTCTACACACCCCATTATACCAGTTGGTCCTTTTCCTCACCACAGTTAGTCACATTCATTCAATAACAAAGGATTATATAACATAAACCACAATGGGGAAACCTGAAGATATGAACAGTCTGTGACCTCAAGAGTCTTAGGATCTGAATAAAAGACGAAAGCAACAACTAATGTACTACATTTAACAAATACCATTAATAAATGCTGTGATAATAGAAAAGTATTTTAAGTGGAAAGAAAGCAATTTGCTACTGTGGATAGCAACTGACTTCACCTTTCATGGATAACTATTAAATTAATTAAATGAAATAGCATGAACAAAGGTAAAGGTTTGAGAACACGACTTGTGTGAAGAATAAGAAAGTATAACACCATGGTCCAGGGTTTGATCCCGGTACCGGCCAGCAGACTAAAAAAAAAAAAGTAGACCAGGATCTGCTGGAGTACAGGAAAAGAGAGAGACCAAATCATAAAACCCTTAAATACAATTTAAAAGCAGCAGCAAGTCGATAAAGTTTCTGAGGTGATCCAACTTATAATTTGGAAAGGTATATGGAAAATAGATGGAAGAATTTATACTGTAATAGTTGAAGCAAGAAGAAATGATTAGAGCTTAAATTAGAACAGAGAACATAAAACAACAGAACTACTGAAAAAACAAAATTCCACTGTTTTTAGACTGCTGGAAGCAACCCAGTGAGTTGAAAATTTTTAATGAGCCATGACAAGCATTTAACGAAAAAAAAAAACTAGAAGCATAAGTAGTAAAGCTAAATGGAGTTTCAAGAAACTTATTTCAGTCCTATCTACGTACATGCGTAAACAAGACAGTAATATAAAACATGAATATACAATAACTTTTGATTCTAAAGGAATCACAATTCAGTGAGTCACAATTCTAAAGGATTTGTAGATGCAAAAGAGAATTTGGTCACTTGGGAGAGGAAGGCAGAAAAAAAGAACTGAATTCGTTTCTCTTAATAAGCTATTACCCTCTCCCCTTCACTTCACACACCTGTCCTAAACCCATTCTCTCATAAGCCAATGAACATCCACTAACTCAGGAACATACCTCCTTCTTGTCTTTATCTTTGCCTTCATAAGGGCTACTAGGCTGCTTTGTAGAGGGCTCCGGGCTGCCAGGCTGTTGAGTGTTGGTGGTACCTGGTTCACCGGAAGGTGCATCTCCCTCCCCTCGACGCCCTGAAGCAGGGGAAGGACTTCGCCCAGTCAAGGCAGTTGTACGGGTTTTAGCTGCGGCGCTTCTAGACCTAAGAGTTAATTGAGGATGGGCGAGAGGAGGGAAATCAGCTCAAGGGAGAACAGAAAACCCCCTCCCCAGTTCCCATCGACCTTTCCAAACTGTACAACCCTCTTCAAAAAACTTTCTTAAGCGCATGACTCAAATCACTCATTGAAGTGCAAGTTCAGTCCACTTTGGTCCTTCTCTTCCCAATAATCCCAAAGAATGTTCTCCCTCTACCCCTTTATTCACCTCCCCCAAACATCCCCAAACCCTCCAACCCAGCCCATTCCCTACCCACTTCATTCACAACTCACCTCTGAGCCCACCTCCTTCAGGAAGCCTTCCCCGATTAAGGAAGCCAGGGTAAGGATTCCTTCCTCCCCCAGACACCACGAACAAACCACCACCCCCCCTATTCTGGCAGTCCATATACATCAGAACAAAACAAAAAATAACAAACAAAAAGAAAACAAAAAAAAAAGAAAGAAAAAAAAAGAGGAGGGGAAATGTATATGTCTGTCCATCCTGTTGCTTTAGCCTGTCAGCTCCTAGAGGGCAGGGACCGTGTCTTCCGAATGGTCTGTGCAGCGCCTAGCACACCGTGGGCGCTCAATAAATATTAAATTGATTAGCTCACCACTCCCTATCCCTCCCTTCCTCTTGGACCACCCCTTACCGACTGCGGGAAGTATCTGAAGAGGAAGCAGAATCAGCAGAAGTTGAACGGTGGGCCCGACGGCTCTTGGGGGCTGGTGTTGTACTTCGAGACCTGAACAAGACCACGATCACAACTCAGAGTGCTATTATACTGATACTGGATTCTCCTCACCCACTCACCAACCCTTTACTGGTCAAGAACATGACTGATTTTGCCCTCTCCTCCTAAGGTGGCATTCACCTACTTACTAAGCAAATTCACTCACCGTTTCCGCTTCTTGTCCTTAGATTTACGTTTGCTCTTTGGAGTGGGAGACCTGAGAAATAAGACAAGGTTGTTAAAAATAAATTTTTAAAAAAGAAAAAAATAAAACCAAAAGTGAAATGGAGAAATTGGGGAACATTACTGACAGCAGATAGATCGGGGAATTGAGCTTTACTACAAGAAAAGAAATCTCCCAAAGGTTAAGTAAAAAGCAAGCAAAGCCATCACGCAATGGCTCAACAATCCCATGTGCCACTATGTCTATGAGCTCAAGAGCTCTTACCTATGCTTCCGTTTCTTGGACTCAGATTCTGACCTGTTAGGAAAGAGAGGAAAAAAAACAACAAAAAACCATAAACCAACACCTATATATGTCTGGACTCAGCAAGACTTCTCCAATTACTCCAGGTACTCCCATCTCATACCTGTGCTTCTTCTTCTTGGAGCTCTTCTTCCTCTCCCGTCGAGGAGAACTGCTCTCTGACCTGCTAAAGACGGATCCAAAAAACCAAGGTCATTCTACTTGGCTTCTTCCCCGGCCCTCCTACTTACAATCCATCCCCCCCCCCCCCCGGCCAAAGTTTCTAAAGCACCCAAACAACCCCAACGGCATCAATACCCCAGGACTAAGCCCAGGACTTCTTTATTCTCTAAGAAGTACACGTAAAAACAAAATCAAAAAACCTCAAAATGGAAAAAAAAAGAAATTCCAGAAATCCAAAACGTGCTGGCCGGTTCTTAACTGGCAGAGCTGCAGACTCAACCCCTCCCCACTGAGCAGCACATGTATTTCTTCTCCCAGTTGAGACCCCAATGGTAACTCCCTCCTCCCTGACTTCCTTGACAAGTGTTTCCTCCTTCCTGGAAACAAGAATTCTTGACTTCCAGAGATAAAGTACACGACTGGACTGGTCCTCTGGCTACTACAGTAACATTCCAATTAACTTACCGTCCTCTATCTTTCTTCTTTTTCTTCTTCTTTTGCTTTGGGGTTGGTGAGCGAGAACTGCTGGACTCCCGGACAAGGCTGGGGAAAGATGTAAAGTAGGGATGGGTGCTAGGACAAATCTTCTTAGACATTCCAACTTTGGAAGAACAAAATCAGAAGACTTCAGAGAAAAATAGTCCACAAAAAATTAGAAAAGGTTGACTATTCCCGCTGGAGCTGGGATACATTCTTCTCTCCTGTCTGCAGACATATGCATTCGAGACTCTTCAGCCTTAGGGTTCCAGGACTTACATTAGCGGCACCCTTGGCTCTCAGTTCTTTGCCCTTAGACTGAGAACCACATTGGTCTCCCTGGTTCTAAGGCTTCTGGAATTGGACTGAGCACACTACCGACACCCAGTCTGCAAAAGACCTATTGTGGGAGTCCTCAACCTTTACAATCCTGTGAGCTGATTCCCCTAATAAAATACCCTCTCATATATACATACATACACATACCCTGTTGGTTCTTTCTCTCTGGAGAGCCCTAAGATATCACACCACATAGCTGTTTTTTTCTTAGAATGCCACATGGAAATAAAAACATTTCTGTGTCTAGGCAAAAAAAAAATTAAAGCAGTGTGCTTAGAATGAAAAAGAGAAGCTGACACTGGTTTCTTGGTCTTGTGTACCTGTAAGGTTTAGGGGGCTCAGGAGCCGATTGTTTAGCTTCTCGAGCACGACGCTGAGGATCAAAAGAGCTGCCATCTACATAGGAATCACTGATGCCAAAGGCAGCACGGAGTCGCTCATTCTTTTTCTCATTCAATTCTGCCAACTGGTGAGTCTCAGTTACCCTAGGGGAAAAAAAGACAAAAGTCTGAAAGAAGTAGGGAATAAAGGGCAGAGCTGTACTCGGAACAAAATTATAAGCAAAAGCTAAAAAGACATGGGGAAAAGAAAACCAAGACAGGGAGTAAGTCCCAGGTAAGGAGAGAGGACAGCAGCAGCAACAGCACAGAGTCCAGAGGAATCAAGGGAGTGCGCAACACTCACGCTGGCCTCTGCCCTGGGGTCTCCTCCTTGCCCCCAGGGTTCACATCCTTCTCCAGCAACATGAGTCGAAAGGTCGCCACTTTTTCCTGAATTTGCTGTTCCTCGTACCTAAAGAACAAATTCCTTCAGAGTTAGAGCTTAAGAAGATGCTTTCCCCAGCCCCAGATTTACATTTCCCTCATTCTCAACAGGGTCCCTACCCTGTCCATGCACACGTAAAACTTTTCACTCACTGTCACCCAAAAGTTCTCTCTCTCAAGTCCTTCTGATCTTTTTCCATCATATTTCTTCCCTCTACATACTACTCCCTCTAGGACAGTGGATTTTAAACACGCTACACTTCAGGGACCAAGAGAGGAAAGTTAAGCAGGCAGAGTTCCAAGTGCTCTTCCTCAACTTCAACAAGGACTAGTCTTTTTATTTCCTAGGTTTCCAAAGTAAGCTATATTGTATAAAATGGGTGCTGTTGCTCAAGTTTGAAAACCACTGCTCTAAAAGGTTTTCTGCCTTAATGTGTTCCTCTTCCAAGATTTCACTCTCCTGTCCAGCTCATGATTCTCTCTTATTCAAGTATTCTTCCAATTCCTATTTTCCTGCCTTTGCTACTTTCCAAGGCCTTTCAATCCTTAAGTCCATTTACCTTCCTCTCTTCTACCAATGACAACACCTGCCAACTTACCTAGCTCTTCTCCCGCCTGGTCTCTGTTCTCCCATCTCTCCCTTAAAGCACATTTTTTGTTCCTTAATGGTCCCCCTTTCCCCATATGCCTCCATCTAAATAATTCAGACTCATCTAAATAATTCAGTTATACCCCAGACACACCTTTTCCTCATCTCCCACTCTGCACTGTCCCTTAACTCTTTTCAACTCTTTTAGCTCATTCACCTCCTCCCCTACCACAACTCCTCTCCAGGCCTCTTTCAACCAGCTCTAAGCTTCCTATGTCCCACCTAGTACCCCCAGCTCTGCACTCATGCAGTGCTTGGCTCTCCCCCAGCCCTCCCCTCACCCCTGCTCTTCCATCATCTCCTCCAGCTCGAGGCATCGCAGCTCCACCCGCCGCTTGCGCTCGTGGTCCAGGATGTCAGGATTAGGCCGCTTCACCAGGGCAGCCTCCAGGCGCCGCAGTTCCTCCTCTCCCTTGTAGTCAGGCCGCTCACCCCGGCGGCCCCGCACCAGGGACAGGTTGCGCTGGACGTAGCCGTTGGTGCCGCTGCCCCGGGGCGTCGGCAGCCCGATCCCGTTGTACATGGCCCTGTGCCCGGGGGTGGGGGGGGCACCACCGCTCCTGGGGGGGAGCGGGGAGACACAGGTCAGGCCCCTGACCCCAAACTAACCACTTACCACCACCCAAGTCCCTGTTCCTCTTCATCCCTATTTCACCATTTTTTCTTCACGCTAAATCTCCTTTAGCTGCATAAAGCTTCATCATCTTCCTGGCCTTCTAATAAAACCCCTTCTGTCTTTCCTGTACTGCTTCCTTTCCACCAAATCACAGCCCAGTTCTTTATAGCCTTCCCACCACTCCCCATGCTCTTGCACAGAATTCAAAATCATTCCTCCTTGCACCTAGATTTTCTTTTTCCATACTAAGCAAACAAGAACCCTATTTCTCTCAAATCTCTCCACACTGTCCCTTTAGTCTCCTTTGGCCCCAATACACACAAGTGGTGTCTTCACCAACTAATCTAATTCCTAATCTCTGGTAACTGACTGAAGTCTCCAAATAGAACACAATGAACAGCAGCCATAAATCTTTGGCACCCAAGGACCTGCAGTCCATGTCCAAAGACTTCCCAGAACTAGCTTAAAGATTTCAGACTACTCTGTACAAATATATAAATGACAAAAACAGCCCACAGATATCTAAACAAGTATACCGGTTGGTTAAGATAAATCCAAAGTGTCCTGAGCAGTCTCACCCCCAGGCTAAAGGCCAGCATGCACATCAGAAGCACACATGAAACTTGTATACATAATCTTCTTATACTTCACCTCCCAGGTAAGAAGCCATTTCCTTGATTCCAAATATTTATAGTTCCTATCAACTATCCTAGTATTTTATTCCTTCATTTCCTTCCCAACAGGATTTACCACGATTTGCAGCTCCTCCAAATCTCCTATTAAATATCACCTGTTTTCAACTAAGTGCTCTATTTAAACACATCTGACCAGCCTCCTCTGTTCCAACTGTTGTCATACCGTCTCTACATACCTTGCCCTAAACTTAACTAGAAAACCCTCACTCTCTATACCTCACTTCCATTAATGTCCAACTGCATCAGCTTTCCCTACCAACCCCCTGTACGCACTTCTAGTTTTTTTCTCCCAGCCCTGCTTTCTCCCTCTCATCTGTTAACCCCATGCCTCCTGCCAGAGTCTATCCTCTCAACTTGTCCCAACCCCACATGACTCTGAAGAACCCTCAAGCTCTGGTTTTACTGGTTAGATTTCTTGGCTACACGTTCTATATTCCTTTCTCCTGCCATATATGCTCATATTTCTTTCTCTGACTCAAACTCTCAAAGACAGTTTCAGAGCATGAATGCGTGAAGGAAAATTACCCCAGGGAAAAACCCCAAGAAACAGGCAGAGTGGACAGGTTAGTTAAAGCAGATGGAATTAGACGAGAAGGCTGTATTTCAAAAATTCCAGAATAAAGAAGCACCATATAAATACCTATGGAAATGTACTAAAGTGCACCCAAAAAGGAAAAAAAAAGGTATGAGGGGATGTTGAATGGAAGGGAGCTAGCCCAGCTCCAGAAAAGCTTACCACCACTGCCCCCCCATCCCAGTAGCAGACCCACAGAATAACTGAAAGCAAAAGACAACTGTACTAGGGTAAAGGAGTGACAGATAAGGCTAAATCTAGGAAAGTGGAAATGCAGGAAGAAATGAAAAACTTGTTTTATCCTAAGAAATCAGTAACTCTACCTTCCAACGTTTACTTTCATTTTCTATTACCAATCCTCCCCACTCCAAACCTCTGCCTCTCCATACCCCACCTAATTTCTCTTCTCCTGCTGAACGCTTCTGACCTGCAATTAATTCTTCAGCCGAACCATTCACCCACACTTCCATACCACCTCACACAAAAATCCTCCCACTCCTTAAGGAGGGAAAACCAGCAACTGGTAAGTAAAGGGTATTAAGTCACAACGTTTTAGAGAACTTTCAGGAAATGAACCAAGCTTAAAAAAAAAAAAGACACGACAGCATTCAAAGCAGTGCTCAAGACTTTATCAGCACCGCACTCTCCCGAGTGAGCCACGGGCCGGCCCGAGCGCTCAAGACTTTAAAAAGAGAAACTAACATCAATATAAACCACCAAAACCAGACCACTTCATAAAATAAGGATTCTTAAACAGGGGTCCACAGACTGTGGGTATGCAAAAGCTACCCAAGACAAAAGCAGAAAGAGTAAGCTGCAAAAGAAGACAAAAAAGAATTTTTTGTCCGAGAATAATCAGAATGCCAAGCCAATAAGGAGACAGAAGTGTTATCTTGAAATTCAGTGTGAGGGCTTGCGGTCCCTGGCTCACTCGGGAAAATGCGGTGCTGATAACACCAAGGCCACGGGTTCGGATCCTATATAGGGATGGCCGGTTGGCTCACTGACTGAGCGTGGTGCTGACAACGCCAAGCTAAGGGTTAAGACCCCCTCACTGGTCCTCTTTTTTTTTTTTTTTTTTTTTTTAAAGAAATTCAGTATGACGGCACTCAAGAAAGAAAATGGCACCAGAAGGGAGGAGGGGGCGTCCAGGAAAGTGGACATTGGTAAGACCAGCACGCTCAGCACTGGGCACTGTAGTAGCTGAGTGGACACTATGGAACCAAAAGGCTAAAATACTAGCTCAGAAAAAAGCTTACGCCCGCTCAATTTAGAGGAAAAGCAGCAAAACAGACTCTTCTTGAATTATTTATTTAGAGAAGAGTTAAGCAGAAACTGAGGCTCAGAAGAGTTGTAGTGCCAAATACTGCCTGAAACAGGAAGCCAGAACCCTTAAACAGGGTCCAGCGTTTTCTTCCCAAAGAAGAGCTCCAAAAGACTCCCTACCTTTAAGTCAACTTTTAAGGAAACGTTGAAAAAGTGAAACAAAAAAGGGAGCAGATAGTTTACCTTCCACAAGTAAACTGAATTTTTTTTTTTTTTTTTAAAGGTTTGGGGTCCTTCCCCGTCTACAACCTCGCGGCTGACAGTAACGAGTCCAAACTGTTTAATTCCGGGCCATCTCCCTCACCGCGCTGGCCGCACTGGCTAGGCCGCGAAGGACTATTTTCGGCCTTGGGGGAGGGGGGAGGGGGCTGCACGGCGCCCCGCAGTCTGGGAGGCACCGGGCCCAAGACGGACGGGGAGGCCCAACGCCCGAGACGAGCGGAAAAAAGGGATCCGGGCTGAAGTAAAATATCCAAAAGCAGACCCCAGCTGCCGCCCCCTCCTCGCCGCTGAAAGGCCGAAAGGAGCAACTGCGGAAAGGCCGCTTCGGCCGCATGCGTGGGGGAGAAGAGACGTGGAGCCGCGCGAGAACCCCCCTCGCCGAAGCGCGCGCGAACCCGAGTGCAGGCGGCGGCGCGCGCCGTTGCCATAGGGGGCGGGGGGAATCGAAGCCCGCGCGCGACAGGAACCGCGGGAAGGGGGAGGGGAAGCAGCCAAGCGAGGAGTCCCCGCGGCTAAGGGCAGTAAGCGCGCGTGCGCGCGGCGGCCTGGGCCGTTCTCCGCGCGCTTTGGCCTCGCGCCGGGGCCGCCGCCCCTCCCCCACCCAGCTCGCGCGCTCCCTCCCCCTCTCACCCGCCGCCGCCTCCGCCCGCCGCCGCCGAGGGGGAGAGGTCCTGCCGCTACCGCTGCTCGAGCTCCCGCGTTCCTCGGGGTCTGAAGCCGCCGCCTCGCCTCGCCTCGACTGCCCGCCTCAGCCGACGCCGACGCCTCCTCGCTTCCTCAGGGGCCGCAGCGGGCTCCGACTGCGCCACTCGCACCCCGCCTGGGCCGCGCTATACGTCAGCACGACTGAGTGCGTCAGCACGCAACCGCTCACCTCGCAAGGCCCGCCGGGAACCGTAGTACGCCCCGCGGTCTTGTGCGCAGGCGCCAAAGTCACAGCTTAAGAAGTATAGTTTCTTAAGCTGCAAGGGAGGCTCCCCTCACTTGCCGAAGAACTACGAGTCCCGTCGGCCAGTGCGAAGAAAGGCGGGGGAGCGAACCAAACCCACAATGTATTCTGCAGGCCTTCCGCTGGGGGGAGGGGCACAAGGCTCAACGTCGCATCGAGAGACGCCCGAGCGCATCTCGGCCTCCCGCCTTCGACACAGAGCATTCTGGGAGTTGTCGTTCAAGCGTGGCGCGGAACCCGGATGTAGCTTCGGCCCTGAGGCACGGCAGCCATTTTGTCTCCCCGTGTTGGGAAGCGATGGCTCGAACCCGGTGACCCCGCTGCTTCCATGTGACCGTGGCCGTGCAGCACTAGGCCTAACGTAGGCGGGAGCGGCCGCCTCAGACCCCTGCCAGAGGGCCGCCCTGGAGCCGCTGAGTCCACCCTCAAGCCCAGGGCCTGAAGCAAAGGCCAGGCCAGCGCTCGTGGTGTTCGCAGCTCAGCTGGAGACCGGGCTGGTCGGGACGGCTCGGCCCGGGGCATAGTTTTCTTATATCTTTGGGTGAGGCGACCAGGCAGGGATGAGATTTTCTTCTACAGAACCCACAAAGTGTTACATGAAGGTGCATACACAGGAGGGCAAGAGAAAAATGTTTTAAGCCCCCTAAAATGTTTCACTTCTTGGTACCATGTTTCCTGTTAGTTTTTTCTCGTTCTGGGAAAAAACGTTTCTGGGCTTGAGCATCAGCCAGTCGTCCTCAGAGCAGCGTTGTAAGAAGGTGAGCTTCTCACACCCGAGTTTAAATCTGGTCTGGCTGCTGGCTGTGGACCTTGGCCTTAAGCGTCCTGGTCATCTCCCGTGGCCTTGCTTCCTTACCCCGGACACAGCACCACTGAACAGACTGCTGTGTAAACAGCAGGAGGAATTATATTTGATATTAAGTTTTCTTTTTACAATGCTCATGGAAGGATATACCAATCTCAGATGGCATCTTGAGGAGGAGCTCTGCCTTGGGGTTCCAGCGCCAGGGGCTGGTGATAAGGCTGTCCTTGAACTCCTGCACCTCTACAGTAACGTGGTAGATAGAGCCTTTTTGTCTTTCTGGGCCTGAGCTGCTATTTCTGAGGGTGAAGGGTGGTGGTTTCTTTAAAGACCCCACCACATCCAGTGAGGCGCTGTCCTGTAACCAAATTCCCTGTGTTAATTGAGCATTTTATGCTAAATTCTGTATGTGAATCAAAACATTCAATGCTTATGACAATCCCTTGGGGTGGGTGTTATTTTAGTTCTACAGCGCAATTTTCAAAATCAGGAAAGTAGCAGTGAAACAATACTGTAATCGACAGATTTTATTGAAATATTATCAACTGTTCCAGTAACATACTTTATAGCAAAGGAAATTAAAGATCACATATGCATTGCATTTGGTTGTCATGTCTTTTCAGGCTCCTTTAATGTGGAACAGTTCCTGACTCTTTCTTTGTAATTCATGACATTGACATTTTGAAGAGTACAAGCCATTTATTTTGCAGAATGTCCCTCAATTTGGGTTTGTCTCATATCTCCTCATGATTAGATTCAGGTGATGCACTTTGACCAGGGAAGTGAAGCTGCATTCTCAGTGCATCATGTGAAGAGGCCACGTGCTGCCCAATAGTGCCGTTGCTGCCAATGCTGACATTGATCATTTGGTTAAGAAAGGGTCTGTGGGGCCGGCCTGTGGCTCACTTGGGAGAGTGTGGTGCTGATAACACCAAGGCCATGGGTTCAGATCCCACATAGGGATGGCCGGTTAGCTCACTGGGTGAGCATGGTGCCGACAACACCAAGTCAAGGGTTAAGATCCCCTTACCGGTCATCTTTAAAAAATTTTTTAAAAAGGGTCTGTGATATTATGATATATATATATATATGTTGACTTTTATCCACAGTTCCTGGATCCCCAAGGCAGGACTCTAACTTTCCCCTGCCTCTCTGTCTTAGAGCTGGCCATAAATTCTCCGACCTACTTTGTGTGATTGTAGGTCATAAGACCCCCATTCCAGGAGGCCCTGCTCCATACCCAGGACGAGGGAATGCTGCACATAGAGACAAAGACGAATCTAAACAAATAGGCCTTGCTGGCTTTCCCCACTCAGTCTGTTAGAATAAGATCATAGACTTTTTTTTTATTTTTGGCAGTGGCCAGTGTGAGGATCTGAATCTTTGACCTTGGTGTTATTACATCATACCCTTTTTGTCCAGTTTCAATTTTACACAGTTGTCTATGCTTGAGTCATGCCTACATATGAAGCCTTCATTAAAAGCCCAAGAGCACAGGGTTTGGGGAGCTTCCAAAGAGCTGATTAAATGGAAATTCTTGGAGGGTGGCTCACCTGGGGAGGGCGTAGAAGCTCCACACCCATTCTTCTGTACCTTGGCCTGTGTATCTCTTCATTGGTATCTTTAGTAATATTCTTTATAATAAACCAGTAAATGTAAGTAAGTGTTTCCCTGAGTTCTTTGAGCTACTCTAGCAAATTAATCAAACCCAAGGAGGGGGTCATGGGCACTCTGATTTATAGCTGGTCGGTCAGAAACAGGTAAAACAACCTGGGACTTACGATTGGCATTCGAAGTGGGGAACAGTCTTGGGGACTAAGCCCTCAACCTGTGGGATCTGATGCTATGTTCAGGTAGATAGTGTCAGAGTTGAATTGGAAGATACCCAGCTGGTGTCCACTGCAGGACGGGTCTCTTGCTTAGGGTGTGGGAAGAAACCCCCACACTTCTGGGGTCAGAAGGGTATTGTGCGTGTGTAGTGGGAGAAGCTGAACTAAGTTTGTGTTTTTTCCACACAGGGTCAACCAGACTTCTATGCTGTAAAATTTCTAATTTACCCTTTATAGTTTTGGGTTTTTCTAAAGTATGTAGTGGAAAATATATTTAAAAGCCAAGATCTGGACACTAGGTGTACTTATAGTTACTGTGGTGTCATTATTTCTAGGCTGTCCTGGAGTATAGAGCTGGGAAATGGCAGAGATATATATATCTGTGAAGTCACACTGATATCTCCAATTCCAATCTAATGCTGCAGAGTTTGTTCTGTCCTTTCCCCTCTCCATATTTTGTAACTCTCTTCTCCAATTGTGAGAAAGTTGGCTTTCATTTCCTTAATATATTTACTTATTTGCTCAATACTAGAATTACAAAAAGTAGCTTCAGAATTGTTCATCTTGGGAGGGGATGCACCACAGTATTTGTTTGGAGTTCTTTTTGTCTTTACCTGAGGGCATATAATCTTTTTTTTTTTTTAAAGAGTTAAGGGGATCTTAACTCTTGACTTAGTGTTGTCAGCACCACACTCTCTCACATGAGCCACAGGCCAGCCCTGAGAGCATATATTCTAAATACTGTATTCAAGTTTTATTTCAGTTAGCTGGGTTTTTTTTGTTTTGTTTTGTTTTTTTGACCAGTAAGGGGATCACAACCCTCAGCTCGGTGTCGTCCGCATCACGCTCAGCCAGTGAACGTGCCGGCCATCTCTATATAGGATCCGAACCCACAGCTTCGGTGCTACCGGTGCCGCACTCTCCCGAGTGAGCCATGGGGTCAGCCACAGTTAGCTGGTTTTATTTTTATTAACCTTTGAGTGTGTTTATGTTATTCATGTGAAATATACTTTCATTCATTTATTTCTGTTTGTATTAAATCGTAGAATTCCTCCCATCATTATAAGTTTTACTTATTTCATTTTTTCAAATATATGAAACAATAACATGGTTCCAAAAGTCAGGTCTGTACAAAAAAGTATATTCAGAGAAGGGTCTTCTTCCCTACCCTGGTCTCTGCAATTCCTGTCCACTTCCTTTTGGTAACCACCCTCTGTCATCTCTGGTTTTTCTTTCCTAGGTTTCTTTTTGTTCAAATGAGGAAGTAATGAATATTTTCTTAATTCCCTCTCTTACACAAAAGTAGCATACTGTAGACACACTCTTCACACTTTACTTTTTGCACTTAGTAATGTATCCTGGAAATCAGTCACATCAGTTCATAGAGATGTGTGGATGCAGTACTATGTATTCAGCCACTCTTCTATGTAGGAGCATTTAAATTGTTTATGATATTTTATAATTACAAACAAAGCTGCAGTAGGTAACCAAGTGTACATGTAATCTTGTGTTGTTGAGGGTGTATCTTCAGGATAAATTCCTAAAAGTGGGATTGCTGGGGCATAGGTAAGAACAAATGCAATTTTGTTAATAATGCCAAATTCCTCTCAGAAAGTTGTAACAATTTGCATTCCCACTAGCAAAATATGAGAGTGCTTTCTTGCCCACAGCCTCACCCACAGAGCCAGGTGCTGTACTGTGAATTTTTGCTAATGCAACAGACGAGGAAGGGTATTTCAGTGTAGTTTTTTGGTGGTAAAAATGTACACAACACAAAATTCACCATTTTAAATTGTATAATTCAGTGGCATTAAGTACATTTGCAATGCTGTGCAACCGTCACCAGTATCCATGTCCAGAAATTTTTTATTATCCCAAACAGAAACGCTGTACCCATTAAACAATAACTCCACATCTCCCTTCCTTGCCAAACCCCTGGTAACCTCTAATCTACTTTCTGTCTCTGTGAATTTGCCTACTGTAGGTACCTCCCATGAGTGAAATCATACAATATTTGTCTGGCTTCTTTCACTTAGCATAATGTTTTCAAGGTTGATACATATTGTAGCATGAGTCAAAAGTTCATTCTTCTTTATAATATTCTGTTGTGTGGATATATACAACATAAGTTTCTGTGTGGACATATGTTTTCATTTCTCTTGGGCATATACCTAGAAGTAGAATTTCTGGGTCATAGAATAATTCTATATTTAACATTTTGAGGGATTGTCAAACTGTTTTCCACAGGGGCTGTACCATTTTATATTCCCACCAGCAATGCGTGAGGGTTCCAATTCTCCACATCCTCACCAACATTTATTATTTTATGTATTTTTGGTAATAGCCATTTGTGTAAGGTATCTCACTGTGGTTTTGATTTACAGTTCCCTAATGACTGATGATGTTGAGCATATTTTTATGTGCCTTTTGAACATTTGTGTATCTTCTTTAGAGAAATGTCTGTTCAAGTCCTTTGTTCATTTTTTAATTGCATTGTTTGGGTTTTTGTTGTTGAGTTGTAAGGGTTCTTTATATATTATGGATATTAATTCCTTATCAGATATATGGTTGGTAAATATTTTCTCCCAGTCTGTGGGTTGTCTTTTTACTTTTTTGATAGCATACTTTGATGCACAGAAGTTTCTAATTTTAATGAAGTACAATTGATCTATCTTGGTGTAGTTTAAATTTGCATTTGTCTTATCGTGACTGAGGTAAAACATAGATATATTTTTCCCTTACATAAATTGAGAATCTGGTTAAATTAAACAGGATATATAAAGTCATACGTTCTGAATAGTATATGTTAAGTGTCAATTTCCCCATCTGCAAAGTGGAACAGATGGAATCTGCTTTCAGAGGCCCTGTGCAGGGTGACATTCTTTGATCTTAAATGCAAAAGCCTCTGGGAATCAGAAGAAAGATCGCTTTCTGATGGGATCCTAAAGAAAGTCTCCATGGAGAAGGCCAGATCCGCATGAAGCAGGCCTGGTTGGGATTTCAGGAGGCAAAGAGATGGGAGGCCCTTCCTAATGTCAAAGACATCTGTATTACTCTGTTTCTGTTGCTTATAACAAGATACCTGGAACTGGGTAATTTACAAGAAAATGAAATTTATTGCCTACAGTTTCAGTGGCTGGGAAGTCCAAAGTCCAGGGAACACATCTGGTGAGGGTTTTCTTTGGTGGTGACTTTGCAGCAATACAGAGGTCTCACATGGCAGAAAATGATGGAGCAGGGAGAGAGCTCCTCCTTCACTCTCTTTCTAATTATACATTCTGGCTTTACATCATGCCTTTTCTGCCATAACTCAAAGTAGGCTGTTGCAAGTAGCCATGAAGCTTCCTGAATGCTTTGCTGCTTAGAAATTTCTTCTGCCAAATAGTCTGAGTCAGCACCTTTAAGTTTCTCATTCCATGAAACTTGGGCAAAAACAAAATGCCTCCAAGTTCCTTGCCAGTTCATAGCAAGGGAAATCTTTGCCCCAGTTTCCAAAAATCTTATTTCCATCTGAGACCTCCTTAGAATGGTCCTCACATTCCATATTTCCATAAGCATTCTGGTCACCACCATTTAACCAATCTCTAAAAGTTTCCCTGGATTTTTTGCCTCTAAACTTTCACCAACATCTAGGCTTTTTCTAGCCTGCTCCTTCAAATTCTTCCAACCTTTGCCCATTACCCAGCTCCAAAGCCACTTTCACATGTTCAAGTGTCTGTTATAAACAACATCCCACTTCTCTGGTACCAATTGTCTGTATTAGTCCATTTCTGTTGCTTGTAATAAAAATACCTGGAACTGGGTAATTTGTAAGAAAACAAAATTTTATTGTTTACAGTTTCAAAGGGTGGGAAGTCCAAAGTTCAGGGAACACCTCTGGTGAGGGCTGTGTCCTGGTGGTGAAGCTAGCAATCAGGGTATCACATTTTGAAATGGCAGAGCAGAGACAGAGAGCTTCCTGGTACACTCTCCTTTTAAAGCCTTCAGAACCACATCCCTGACCACCATTATTAAGCCATTCACTAGGCATGGTCCTACAACCTAATCACCTCTTCAAGGCCCCACCTTTCAATTACCATAATAGGATTTCCCACCCTCAACAGTTACAGTGGGGATTAAGTTTTGGGGGGACGTTCAACCCAAGGCACATCCTCTCAGAACTTATGGCCACATGAGATCTGAGCAGAGGGCTTAGCATCGGCACAGGGAATAGAGAGGGGAGCAGTCTGCTGGGATCAGGTTGGGTGGGAAACTGTGTGGCTGAAGCCTGATCTCCATGATCAGGCTCAGTGAAGTCCAGTCCTTCTGGACTAACAGGGAAGAGCAGAGGATCAGGTGGGTGGCTGAGTCCCTGTCACTCTTCACAGCTTAAAGTGAATCGGAAGGTCTCTCAGAAGCTATAACATCCCTTCAGTACCAGGATTACAGTACAGGTGCTTGACACCAGCTGCGTTACGATCCACCGGAGTGGAAAATCTCCCCACACCTGATTCACTAATACAAAGGGGCAGGGTAACCTCAGCTGTGTTGTCCCACTCCAGTCACTTCTCCTTTCAGCGTCTGGAGACACGGGTATGAGCATACCTTTGGCACAACTTTATTTTTATTTATTTATTTATTTTTTAAAGATGACCGGTAAGGGGATCTTAACACTTAGCTTGGTGTTGTCAGCACCACGCTCAGCCAGTGAGTGAACTGGCCATCCCTATATAGGATCTGAACCCATGGCCTTGGTGTTATCAGCACTGCACTCTCCCGAGTGAGCCACGGGCCGGACCTAGGCACAACTTTATAATGCAAAGCAAATGGGGAAAAAACCTAAATGCCCATCTGTAGGAAATGAGTTAAATTAATTATGAAATTAATTGTGAAACGGGCCTACCTGGATGATGAAATAATTAATTAACTAAGGAATTACTGAGCAAAGAGGAACTCTTAATTTCCCTGGATCTCAAGGCACACATGTCAGGCAGCTGCGTTCTCATCGAGGTAGAGAGATAGGTGGATGCAGATATCCAGGGATGGGTGGGTGGTAGATGGATCCAGGCAGGGCCCACGTGTCCTGATGGCCTCCCTGCGCCAGCTCTCCTCTCCTCCACATAATCCGGTTTTTATGACCCGGGTTTGGTTCATGGACCGGGATATGACCTGCTTCCCCACAGCATGGACAGCGCTGGGCACAGCGCCTGCCCACGAGCCTTAGCATATCTTAGCTCTTAGGTTTAGGAGTTAGAGAGCAGCAGGCCCAGCTCCCTGTGGGCAGCTTTGCCTTATTCTGCTTGTCTCCAGTCAGAGCTAATTGTCCCAGAGCACAAATCACCACCTACGGGCATGTCCACAAGGCACAGGGCCCACACTCATCCCCCCAGGTGCCCTGTGCAAGTGACCACTGGCCACAGCTCCAAGGGCTCTGGGCAGGGCTGGGTGTGGCAATATGCAAGGCCAAGAGAAAAAGGGCAAAGGACAGTTTGGTACTGCATGGTGTGCGGCTCGCCCAGCACCCAGGAATGCATGCAGTTTCACATGGCCCTGAAGATGGGAACTTTCTATAACTGGAGGCCTATAGGAGTGGAAGGCTGGTGTCGCAGGGAGAGGGGAGCACGTGGGGTGGGGGAGGAAAGTGGGCTGAGATGCATCCAGGGGGTGAAGAGGCAGTCCCTTCCCTATGGGGCTCAGGGCCTGGCTGTCTTGGTGATCCCTGTGAATTGAAGGTGCCTCCACCCCTGCTACTATGCAGGGTCTAACAGGTGAGGTCTCCTGTGCCGGGCACCTACCTGAAACCTGGCCTCCCAGGTCAGCTGCAGTGGTACACCTCCTCCACGTCCTCCTGCAGGACACACAACCCCAATTCCCTTTCCCGGCCCCAGCTTCTCTCCAGATCCATGCGGCTGATTTTGTCCTCCCAGGAATGCCCAGTGCAGAGGCCCCTCCAGGCGTGCTCTGCCTGTGCTGAGGAGGATTCTCTGTTCCTTAGTGATCCAGCCTGCTGCCCCCTGGGAAGGCCAGCCCCACCACCACTGTTTGGTTACAGGCCAGTCTCTGTGTTTTATTAATTGGAAAATGCTCACATAGAACATGAATTCAAATGGTTCAAAACTGAAAAGAGTAAAGAGTGTGTAGGGAGAACTCTGGCTTCATCGCTTCTGACCCCTGATGCTTCACACCCAATAGGTCACCACTGTGGTTAGTTTCTCCCACGCTTCATGCATCTTCTGATTGTCTGTGTGCCCTGCACCGGAGGCGGTACACCTGACCTGGAGCATGCTCAGGCCGGAACATTGTGGTCACAGCGTAAATGCATTTATGTGACAGGGTCACATTGTCCCACACTGCCAGCATACAGACCATGCTCCACCAGCAGTGCTGGATGACAGGATGGGACCCCTTTGCCACCAGACTGTATTCTCTCACCAATGAGAAATGTTCTCTGTGGGTTTTAAGTTTGCGTTTCCCTATTTAAGTAAGGTTGAGCATCCTTTGTGTGTGAAGGGTGGTGTTTATTTCCTTTTCTGTGAACTGCCTGTTCAGATCCCATGTGAGTTTCCGATTACTGCTGTAACAACTTACAAACTGAGTGGCTTAAAACAACACAAACCGAGGGCCGGCCCGTGGCTCACTCAGGAGAGTGCGGTGCTGATAATACCAAGGCCACGGGTTCGGATCCTATATAGGGATGGCCGGTTGGCTCACTAGCTGAGCGTGGTGTTGACAACACCAAGCCAAGGGTTGAGATCCCCTTACCGGTCATCTTTAAAAAAAAAATTAAAATTGAAAAATTAAAAAATTTAAAAAATAAAAAAATAAAAAAACACAAACCGAGATCTGCTGGAACTGGGATACACTCTTCTCTCCTGTCTCTCCTGGACATCAGACTTGAGACTTCAGCTTTTGGGTTCCAGAACTTACACCAAGAACACCATCAGCTTCCCTGGTTTTGAGGCCTTTGGACTTGGACTGAGCCACACTACTGGCATCTGGTTTATAGACAGCCTATCGTGGGACTTTTCTTCATAGCCATAAGCATCCACCTCCAACTCAGAAGGAAGGGAAAAGAAGCCCTATGGTAGCTCAGCTGCTGCCAGAGCTATCCCATCAAGAGACTGGATATCAGTGAAAGTGTGAAACCCCTGGGTCACTGTCGCCACCACCAGATGTGTTCCTTGGACTTGGACTTCCGAGCCTCTGAAACTCCCAGCCCCGTGCGCACAGAGTGGAGAGACATCTGGCAAGGGAGGCGGAGGCTCCACAGAAAACACACACCCTATGGGGCCGCCACTGCATGATCCAGCAGGTAGGCTTCACCACAGGCACCCGGCTCCATTCCCAGCCTGGCCTATTGCACACAGAGCAGGGAGACATCCTGCAGGGGAAGGGGAACCTCTGCAGAGACCACATGCTCTGCGGTGCCTCGGCGCATCCCAGCAGCCCGGGCCAGAGTGCACGGAACAGGGAGAAGTCCAGCACGGGAGGTGGAAGCTCAGCAGAGACCAAACACCCTTCAGAACCACCCCATGATCCAACAGCCTAGTAGAGTCCAAGCTGACCAGAGAGGTGGCCCCCCAGAGAGGCCCAAGACCCGAGACAACCACACACAGAAGGCACTAGTGGCCAACTGAGCAGTCACTGAGGTAGGCATAGCAAATTGGCAACAACAGCAACATCTTAGTCAGTCAATAGTGTCAAACCTGTGGACTGTGAAACCCCCTGCCACAATGAATAAACATCAAAAAAAAAAAGATACCAGAAATACGAAAAATCAAGAAAGTACACCACCAAAGGATAATAACTCTCAAGCTCTAGATCCTATAGAACAAGAAGCCCTTGAAATGACTGACAAGGAATTTCGAATGATAATTCTTTTTTTTTTTTTCAAAAGATGACCGGTAAGGGGATCTTAACCCTTGATTTGGTGTTGTCAGCACCACGCTCACCCAATGAGCAAACCGGCCATCCCTATATGGGATCCGAACCCACGGCCTTGGTGTTGTCAGCACCACACTGTCCCGAGTGAGCCACAGGCCGGACCTCGCGTGATAATTCTAAGGAAACTGAATGAGATACAAGAAAACTCAGCTAGACATCATGATGAAATGAGGAAAAGTATACAGGACCTGAAAGAGGAAATGTACAAGGAAATCAATGCCCTGAAAAAAATGTAGCAGAACTTCCCCAACTGAAGAAGTTATTCAGTGAAATAAAAAACACAATGGAGAGTTTAACCAGCAGGCTTGCAGAAGTTGAAGAGAGAACCTCTGAACTTGAAGTGGGCTGTTGGAAATAACACAAGCAGACAAAAAGAAAGAAAAAAGAATCAAAGGCATTGAAGAAAATCTGAGAGAGATATCAGACAACCTTAATTAAGCGCTCAAATATCCGAGTCATGGGTATTCCAGAAGGGGAGGAAAAAGGAGATTGCATTGAAAACATATTCAACAAAATAGTGGCAGAAAACTTCCCAGGTATAGGAAAAATCACAGATCTTCAGATCCAGGAAGCTCAACGATCTCCAAACGTATTCAACCCAAAAAGGTCTTCTCCAAGACATGTTATAGTCAAATTGGCAAAACTCAAAGACAAAGAGAGAAACTTAAAAGCTGCAAGAGAGAAGCATCAAATCACCTATAATGGAGCCCCAATCAGGCTAACATCAGACTTTTCATCACAAACCCTAAAAGCCAGAAAGGAATGGGATAATATATTCAAGATACTAAAAGACAAAGATTGTCAGCCAAGAATACTCTACCCTGCAAGGGTATCCTTCCGAAATGAAGGGCAAATAGTATGTTTCTCAGGCAAACAAAAACGGCAGAAGTTCACCACCACACAACCACCCTTACAAGAAATTCTCTAGGGAGTACTGGGTTTGGTTCCTGAAAAATAACTACCACTGCCATAAAAACCCAAGAAAAATCTAAACCCACTAGTATAATAAAAATGGCATTCATGAAGAGAAAACAAACAAAGAAAAAGGCTATCTACAACCTAAGGAACCAACAAACACAGAAAACAAACAGTAAATCAGAAAGCAAGGAACAAAAGACAATTAAGACAATCAAACAATAATCAATAAAATGCTAGGAATAAATCAACACTTTTCAATAACAACTCTTAATGTGAAAGGCTTAAATTCCCCAATCAAAAGACACAGACTGGCTGACTGGATTAAAAGGGAAGACCCAACTATATGCTGCCTACAAGAGACCCACCTCATGCATAAAGACTCACATAGACTAAGAGTGAAAGGATGGAAAAAGATTTACCATGCAAACAGAAAAGAAAAATGAGCTGGAGTACCTATTCTTATATCTGACAAAATAGACTTTAAACTAAAAACCATAAAAAGAGACAATGAGGGACACTACTTAATGATAAAAGGACTGATCCACCAAGAAGACATAACAATCATAAATATGTACACACCCAATGTTGGAGCAGCCAGATTTATAAAACAAACTCTATTAGACCTAAAGAAGGAAATAGACACTAATACCATAATAGCAGGGGACCTGAACACCCCACTGTCAATATTGGACAGATCATCTAGGCAAAGAATCAGTAGAGAAACACAAGATCTAAACAATACTCTAGACTAATTGGACTTGGCAGATATCTACAGAATATTCCATCCAACAATCTCAGAATATTCATTCTTCTCATCAGCACATGGATCATTCTCCAGGATAGATCACATATTAGGTCACAAATCAAGTCTCAGCAAATTCAAAAAAATTGGAATTATCCCATGTATTTTCTCAGACCACAATGGATTAAAACTAGAAATCAATAACAAACGAAATTCTGGAAACTATACAAACACGTGGAAATTAAACAGCATTCTACTTAATGACATATGGGTCCAAGAAGAAATCAAGCAGGAAATCAAAAAATTTATTGAAACTAATGAAAATAATGATACATCGTATCCTACAAAACCTATGGAATACTGCAAAAGCAGTACTAAGGGGGAAATTTATTGCATTAAATGCTCACCTCAGAAGAATGGAAAGATGGCAAGTGAACAAACTAACACTTCACCTTAAAGAACTAGACAAACAAGAGCAATCGAAACCTAAAGTTAGCAGACGGATAGAAATCATTAAGATCAGAGCAGAACAGAATGAAATTGAAACCCAAAAAACAATACAAAAGATCAATGAATCAAAAAGTTGGTTTTTTGAAAAGATAAATAAAATTGACAAACCATTAGCATGGCTAACAAAAAAAAGAGAGAAGATTCAAATAACAAAAATCAGAAATGAAAAAGGTGATATTACAACTGATTCATCTGAAATACAAGGAATCATTTGAGACTACTATAAACAACTATACGCCAACAAATTTGAAAATCTGGAGGAAATGGATAAATTTCTGGACACACACATGCTCTCAAAACTGAGCCATGAAGACGTAAAAAACCTGAACAGACCAATAACAATAAAGGAGATTGAAGCGGTTATCAGAAGGCTCCCAACAAAGAAGAGCCCAGGACCAGATGGACTCACAGCAGAATTTTACCAAACATTCAAAGAGGAATTGACACTGATTCTTTACAAACTATTCCAAAAGATTGAAACAGACGCAAATCTCCCAAACTCATTCTATGACGCAAACATCATCCTGATACCAAAACCAGGTAAAGTTATAACCAAAAAAGAAAACTACAGGCCGATATCCTTGATGAATATAGATGCAAAAATCCTCACTAAAATACTAGCAAACAGAATACAGCAACACATATGTAAAATTATTCACCACGATCAAGTGGGATTCATCCCAGGGATGCAAGGTTGGTTCAACACACGCAAATCAATAAATGTGATACACCATATTAATAAAACCAAACACAAGGACCATATGATCATCTCTATAGATGCTGAAAAAGCATTTGATAAAATTCAACACTCATTCATGACAAAGACCCTCTATAAGTTAGGTATAGAGGGAAAGTATCTCAACGTAATTAAAGCCATATATATAAACCCACTGCCAACATCATCCTGAATGGGGAAAAGCTGAAAGCTTTTCCTTTAAGAACAGGAACTAGACAAGGATGCCCACTCTCACCACTCCTATTCAACACAGTGTTGGAAGTACTAGCCAGAGCAATCAGAGAAGAGAAGGAAATAAAAGGCATCCAGATTGGAAAAGATGAAGTCAAACTGTCCCTGTTTGCAGATAACATGACCCTATATATCAAACGGCCTACAGCCTCTACAAAAAACTCTTGGAGTTGATAAATGATTTCAGCACAGTAGCAGGATACAAAATCAACACACAAAAATCAGTAGCATTTCTATTCTCCAATAGTGAACATGAAGAAAGAGAAATCAAGAAAGCCTGCCCATCTACAATAGCCACCCAAAAAATAAAATACTTAGGAATTGAGTTAACCAAGGATGTGAAAAATCTCTATAAAGAGAACTACAAACCACTGCTGAGAGAAATTAGAGAGGATACAAGAAGATGGAAAGATATCCCATGCTCTTAGATTGGAAGAATCAACATAGTGAAAATGTCTATACTACCCAAAGTGATATACAAATTCAATGCAATCCCCATCAAAATTCCAAAGACATTTTTCTCAGAAATGGAAAGAACCATCCAGACATTTATATGGAATAACAAAAGACCACGCATAGCCAAAGCAATGCTGAGCAAAAAAAATAAAGCTGGAGGCATAACACTACCTGACTTTAAACTATACTACAAAGCTATAATAACCAAAACAGTATGGTACTGGCATAAAAACAGACACACTGATCAATGGAATAGAATAGAGAATCCAGAAATCAACCCACACACCTACAGCCATCTGATCTTTGACAAAGGCACCAAGCCTATACACTGGGGATGAGACTGCCTCTTTAGCATATGGTGCTGGGAGAACTGGATATCCATATGCAGGAGAATGAAACTAGACCCATACCTTTCACCATACACTAAAGTCAACTCAAAATGGATTAAAGAATTAAATATACACCCTGAAACAATAAAAGTTCTTAAAGAAAACATAGGAGAAACACTTCAGGAAATAGGACCGGTCACAGACTTCATGAATACGACCCCAAAAGCACAGGCAACCAAAGGAAAAATAAAAAAATGAGATTATATCAAGCTAAAGAGCTTCTGCACAGCAAAAGAAACAATTAACAGAGTTAAAAGACAACGAACAGAGCCGGAGAAAATATTTGCAAAATATACATCCGACAAAGGATTAATATCCAGAATATACAAGGAACTCAAACAACTTTAGAAGAAAAAAACAAGCAACCCAATTAAAAATGGGCAAAAGAACTAAGTAGGCATTTCTCTACGGACGATATACAAATGGCCAACAGACATATGAAAAAATGCTCAACATCACTCAGCATGTGGGAAATGCAAATCAAAACTACACTGAGATACCATCTCACCCCAGTTAGGATGGCTAAAATCCAAAAGACTCTGAACGATAAATGCTGGCAAGGTTGCGGAGAAAAAGGAACTCTCATACATTGTTGGTGGGACTGCAAAATGGTGCAGCCTCTATGGAAAACGGTATGGAGGTTCCTCAAACAATTGCAGATAGATCTACCATATGACCCAGCTATCCCACTGCTGGGAATATACCCAGAGGAATGGAAATCATCAAGTCGAAGGTATACCTGTTCCCCAATGTTCATCGCAGCACTCTTTACAATAGCCAAGAGTTGGAACCAACCCAAATGTCCATCATCGGATGAGTGGATACAGAAAATGTGGTATATCTATACAATGGAATACTACTCAGCTGTAAAAACGAATGAAATACTGCCATTTGCAACAACATGGATGGACCTTGAGAGAATTATATTAAGTGAAACAAGTCAGGCACATGTTCTCACTTATTGGTGGGAGCTAAAAATAAATAAATAATTCACACACACAATCACACACAAAAAAACCGGGGGCTGGGGGGAAGAAGACATAACAACTACAGTTCCTTGAAGTTGATACGACAAGCAAACAGAAAGGACATTGTTGCTGGGGAGGGACGAGAGGGAGGAGGCAGGGAGGTTTCAGTAATGGGCCACAATAATCAATCACATTGTATATCGACAAAATAAAATTTAAAAAATAATAAAATAAAAAATAAAACAACACAAACCTATTATCTTACAGTTTTGAAAGTCAGAAGTCCAACAGAGTCTCACTGGGCTGAAATCAAGGTGCTGGCAGGACCGGGTTGCTTCCTGGGGGCATCTGGGGGCCTTGTGCACATACCCCTGGGTTAATGGCTCTTTCCGTCTTCAAAGCCAGAGGTGGGGAGGTGTCTCTCATATTGTAGAGGGTTGGAAATCTTCATTCTCATTCGATTTTTAGAACAGGGTTTTTAGGTAATGCATGTATGAGGCAAAGTCTCCGGCCAGGGGGCAAAAACCCACACATAGCGTGGCAACAGCCCATATAATCAATTCTAATCATTGCTTAGGTATGGGACTGTATATTTGAATGATTTTAGAGCTAACAGGTGGTTGTCATACCGATCCTGTTAAGAGATTTTAAAGAATTGCTAAAAGGAAAAATGTGAAAAAATGTTTGCTAAGGGCAAGCTGTTGGTGGATACTTTAGAGACAATTATACTTAGATTTAATCATAAGAATGTAACTTTTGCTTAAATCATTTGGGGAGAGGTTATATTTTAGATAATGGTTGCAGTTTGACCAACTTATCTTTTCACAAATTGTACTGTGGAATGTCATGTTGTTAACTATACTGATATTACTAGTTTCCATTGTCTAAGCTATACTTAGCCATAGGTAACTTTTGTCACACTGCCCATGTCTTTGTGTCCTTTTGAAATGATTGGATCAACTGATTTTTCTTGTGAAACTTCCTTGTCTTTACAATAAAAAACAGAAGCTAACTTTGAATCAGGGCTGTACCCAGTTTTCTCCTTCTAACAGAGGAGTTGCTGAGGTGCAGTCCCTTCGGGCTTCTCATGGCATTCATGGTGCTTTGAGTAATCCTTTTTTTCGTCTCCATTACACAGTGAGAAGTGTAACATCATATAATATCACCCTGACTCTGACCCTCCTGCCCTACCCTGTGCGCATTTAGGATCCATGTAATTACACTGGGCCCACCTGGGTGAACCAGGATCATCTCCCCATCTGAAAATCAGCTCACTTAGCAACCTCAGTTCTGCCTCCTATCTTAATTCCCCCCTGCCAAGTAGACTTGGGAATAGGAGTGGATATCATTGTGGGGGCCACGATTCTGCCTGCCACAGATCCTTTCACTATTTTCTTTGGGGGTCTTTGGTCTTCCTCTTATCCTTTTCCAGACGGTCTCCTCATGTCAGGGAAATTGGGTCTATTTGTAACGTGACTTGCAAATGTTTCTGTCCTGTTGACAGCATGTCTTTGCACCGATGTGTCTGTTATTTTCTTGCAGAATGTTTTGATTTTTAACTAGTGAGATTGATCAGTCTGTCACTTTGTGACTTCTGACTTTGAGGCATGCTTAGGAAGGCCTTCCCCACCTCAGGCCTAGAAAGGAATTCATTCAGATTGTCCTCTACTATGTACAGCGTCTTTGTTACATTTCAGTCTTTGGTCCATTGGGCAGTACCCTGGTAAGGTACGAGGAATAGGGCCAGGTTTTTCCAAACATTGCCTGATGTCTCATTGCCTGGCTGAGCTTCTGGCTGCCCATGGGGTCACTTTAATGACCGAAGAGCCACAGTAAGGCAAATTGGGGAATAAATCCCCTAACAGGGTTTATTTCCACCTCAAGATTGCAGGGTCATATGGCAGAGAGCAGATTTCAGACCCTCACGGCAGTAGCCTGGTGGGCATCCTCCAAGGGGTAGATTCGGCCATGGGGGAGCAGCCAGATACACCTTCCCTGTTGGGGCACCCAGGTGGCACCCTGTTCTTCATGGGCCCTGCAGGTGTGGCGATGACAGAACCACGAAGGCCCAGGGGAGGAGCTCAGCTGTCCTATTAGGCATCACTAAAGCCTTATCTGGAGAAGCAGAGCCTCCCCCAAGATCAAATTAACTGGAAGACTTTTTAGGAAGTTTAAAATTTTTTCCTAAGTAAGCTACACAATTACAGTTAAATCTTTTCTTCTCTCCAACAACGCCATCTCACCCCACCCAAGTATTGGACCAAACACAGCTCCTGAATGAGGATTAATCTCCAGCAAAGATAATAACAAACTCTTCTTTTATTTTTTTATTTTTTATTTATTTATTTTTTTAAAGATGACCGGTAAGGGGATCTTAGTGTTGTCAGCACCACACTCAGCCAGTGAGCCAACCAGCCATCCCTATATAGGATCCGAGCCTGTGGCCTTGGTGTTATCAGCACCGCACTCTCCCAAGTGAGCCATAGGCTGGCCCAACAATTACAAACTCTTGCTTCTCTCATGGGAAAGAACTCTCAGGACTCCTCAGCCTCCATCACACTGCGGCGGGCAGGGGGTCCCAGACCTGGTGGGAGCAGTGCCTAGTGAGTCAAAGGGACCCTGTCCCCTGAAGCCCCCTCTGCAGCATGCCTGGCTCTCATGTGAGCACTGCCACTGGCCTGTCCTGCTCTGAGTGCCCAGCGTCTACCTCTTGGCTTCCTTCTGCCAGCCCAGAGGTAGAGGGTGCCATCTCCAGGCCCTGTGGGAGGCAGGGCTCAGAGGGGCTACATCACTGCCCCGAGGCCACTGGCTGGTCACTGTAGAGGGTGGAGTGGGCAGTGTCTGGCCTGGAGCCTGTTCTCAGTGGGGTGGGGCCATCCTGAGGGTTCCTTCCAGCCCATCTGAGACCTCTGCTCACTGGCTGGATCTGTCCAAGCTCTGGGGCCATATAGGCACCCCCCAGCAATGGCGTCTTTGTGAGAATTAGATAACAGTGCCCCTCCCTGGCTGTGTCCCAGCCATTTGCCAAGGCCCAGGACTTTGTAGTCTGGTCTGGACGTGGTCTCTCTGGGCCCAAGCCGGGCTCCCTCCCACAGTGGACAGCCCTCCCTGCGTCTGCCTCCTTGATCCGTGGGTTCCTCACCCTCACCTCTGGCCTCAGGCTAGGCCAGGAAGAGGAAGCTGTGGCATCCCACAACATCCCCAGGTGGCTGGAGTGTCTCTGTGGACATAACAGCCCCAGCACCTATAGCCTGGCTTGTGGTATGAGGGGTAGCCACTGCGATCTCTGCTGCTGGGGTCACCTTTTACTTTGCAAAAATGTCACCAGGAGGCTTCCTCCACAGTGGAACTTACCTGGTAGAAGGGCGCCCTCAGGGTAGTGTGTGGAAGGAGCTGGCCTCTATGAAGACAGTGGGCACTGCCCAGGACAGGGGCTTACAGGCTCCCTGCCCTGTGCCTCCGTCTGTGGCCTTCCCGGTCTCAGGAGTGGTTCCCCAATCTAGCCAACACTTATCTCTGCTACTCTGGCCCCAGCCTGATCCCCAGGCCCCGTTGAGCCTCTGGCCTGGACTCTTGGTGGGGTCCCTGAGGTTTCCCTTTTCTGCTGCCCTTGGGTGAAAGAGAGCAGTGGGACCTACTTCCCTGGGTCCCTGGGAAGCCCGACTCTGGCTCTGTCCTGGTGGTCCCCTATAGGGCCTATCCTTAAGATGTCCCCTGGCCACTGCCCTCCCAGGTCCAAGTCTCACCTCCCCCAGGAAGCCTTCCAGGATCGGTGGCGCCCAGGCTCTGAGCTTACCCAGAGGAAGGCTCTTCTGGCAAAAATGACAGGTTCAGGGATTATGATGAGTATGGATGGGGCAGGGGCTAGAGACTATGAGGCAGAGATGGAATACAGGGCCTTGAGTTGTAGCTGTGGTTACACAACAGGATCCGGGTTTGAAGAGGATCCAGGTCCTCTTCAAATGGCTCCAGGATGGGGAACGTTATGGCAATCTTTGACCCCAATCCCTTTCACCTCCCCTGTTGCTGCCTCTGCAGTCTGTAGCCACATGGAAAGCCCACCCAGGGGCTAGTTCTCTCCCCTACCCTGAGATACAGTCCTTAGTTTTCTCAGAAACTAGGAGCATTTTATCTGCTTTTATTTCCAGAGCAGGTGAAAAATAGATGAAATGAAATTAACTAAGTGTTATAAAGGTAAGCTGAGGCATAATGACTTTAAAAAAAAAAAAAAAAAAAAAAGATGACCGGTAAGGGGATCTCAACCCTTGACTTGGTGTTGTCAGCACCACGCTCTCCCAAGTGAGCTAACCAGCCATCCCTATATAGGATCCGAACCCGTGGCCTTGGTGTTATCAGCACCACACTCTCCCGAGTGAGCCATGGGCCGGCCCTCATAATAAGATTTTTTTTTTTTTTAAAGATGACCGGTAAGGGGATCTCAACCCTTGACTTGGTGTTGTCAGCACCACGCTCAGCCAGTGAGCACACCGGCCATCCCTTAATGGGATCCAAACCCGTGGCCTTGGTGTTATCAGCACCACACTCTCCCGAGTGAGCCATGGGCCGGCCCTCATAATAAGATTTTTTTTTTTTTTTAAAGATGACCGGTAAGGGGATCTCAACCCTTGACTTGGTGTTGTCAGCACCACGCTCAGCCAGTGAACACACCGGCCATCCCTTAATGGGATCCAAACCCGTGGCCTTGGAGTTATCAGCACCGCACTCTCCTGAGTGAGCCATGGGCCGGCCCCTCATAATAACATTTTTAAAGAGTTATTTGAGCAAGCAGAGATTCAGGAATCCAGCAGCTCCAAAGTGGCAGTGGTTCAGGAGCTCCCCAGAGGGAGACCAGAAGAAAACAAAGATGATATCTGAGAGGTTACAGTTCTGCAGCCGCCTTATTTGGTGGGCCTGGTTGGAAAGACCCTAGTTACAGAATCATAAGTTTGCTTCTGATTGGTTGGTTGGGCTTAAGTTCAGTTTTTCTTTAATATAAGCATTCACGAGAGATAGCTCAATTAAGTTTCAAACCCAGTAAGGGTGGGGTCACTTAGGAGGCCTAACTGATTCTGTCCACTCAGGAATTATTCAAGCCTGACCTCTGCTTTAATGTCCTTTAACACATAACAACTCAGAACGGAAGTGCAGGGCTCACCCATGTCACATGTTTTCAGAGAAACCATTGCTTTTCTAATAAGCCAGCCCCGGAAAGGGATGGGAGGAGAGAGGAAGCAGACTGTATAAAGCACCTCCCAGACCTAACCCGAGTTGAAGTCTAAGCAGAGCCCAGCTCCCAACCAGGTGAGGGTCGGGGGACCAGCAGGGGGACCAGGGAAGAAGGGCTGTTCCACCAAGATGTGAGGGGTCCCACAGATAGGTTGCAATCAGATGTGGGGCAGCAGGGTGAGTGTGGAAGAATGCGGGGGTCTCGGAATGGAGGCTGAGGCTGGAAAGGTCTTTTCAGCCCAGGGGAGGCCTAGGTGGGGTAGGGGCCATTGTTGCAGGTAAGAATTAGACCTTCCTTCTAGAAAGGACAACGGAGGTGAAAGGCAAGGGCCAGGGTCAGCCACGGGATTTTGTGGCCATGTAACATGAGATTTTGCAGGGGCTGGGGCTGAGGGGGGGACTGGAGAAGTGAGGCAGTGAGTGGTTAGGGGCTGGGCTGCCCCTTTCTCTGTGCCCAGCTCTCCCTGGGTGGCCCAGTCCCTCGCCACACTGTCCCCTGCCCAAGGACAGGGCCCCCTTGTGCTTGTTCCACAGAAGGTTCTCAGGCCCCAGGGGTCCTGCCTCAGCTCTGTGGGAGCAGTTAGGTAGGGGTCAGGAGTCTGGGCAGCAGAGGAAGCAGGCTGAGGGACAAGGATGGGGGGTGCTGGAGGACATCCTCTGATGGACAGGGAGCAGAGGAGAGGGGTGAGGGACTGAGCCTGGGGTGGCTGAGGAGGATGTGCAGGAGGAGGAGGCAGTGAGGAGGGGGCTAGTGGCCACAAGAGCCTCTCCCAGGGGACAGGCTGTTTTCTGAGGTGGGTCAGGGGACAGGAAGCCAAAGAACTGAGGAGGCCCTAGGGACTAACCCCAGGGGACATGGTCATTGTCCCACTGCTGCAAGGATCCCAACCAGGTCCAAAACTTGAAAGAGGTGTGACAGGAGGGGACCCTCGAGGACCGCAGCCACCAGCAACATGAGGCCAAGCATGTCTCCCTCCTCTCAGCTCCAAACTTGTGTGGCTGCCTCCCCTGTCAGAACCTTCTGCGCTGGACAGAGACAAAGGATAGGGGGAGGGGTGGGTACATTGCAGTCTGCCTTGGAGGCTGGGAAGGTGGCCCTGGCAGAATTGGGGAGCCCAGGAAGCATGGTCCCTAGCATGTGTCCTGAGGGGTGTTCAAGCACTTTCTCCCAGGCCTGCAGAGCCAACCCTGGCCCAGCAGGACCCTCCCCGCCTTCCCGGGAGTCCATGTACTCGCTTTTCTGGTCCCCGGCAACCCTGCCAGGTGTGATCCTCATGAGGTTGGAACCTGCCATGGTTTGGGGGATCCCAGGGGCTCCTGGGGGGAAAGGATGTGTGTGGGATGGATAATGACTTGAGCTTTCATCCCAGCAGGTGTGAGTTTGGTCATCCCAAAACGATGACAGCAGGAAATCTCATTGCTGTCTCTGTGGTGAGTGTTCAAGATCCCACCTCCCATCAGCCAGGCCTGGCGACGTCCGGCCAGGGACGGGCTCTGGACCTGGTCACTCTCCTATTGACTGGGGGGACTGAGGATGACTGAAGACCCCAGTGGGATGTGGGAGGGTGGGGACTCAGCTGCTTCCCCTGGGCTGAGGCCTAAGGATGCCTCAGACAGGGGAGTCCCCAACCACAGGCCTGGAGTCCTCAGAGGAACTGAAGGACCCTCAACCTACAGCCTCCTGCCAGGGGTTGCAGGTTGCCTGGTTTCGTGTCAGAGGGACTCCATCTCCCAGAGCCTGGAGCCCCTCTGCGGGGTGCCCGGCTTTCACTGTGAGGGTCCCCACTAGCCACTCCTGCTCTGAGTGCCCCACATGTCCTCCTGCCAGCCCAGGGGTGGAGTGTGTCATCCCCAGGCCTTGCAGGAGGCAGGGCTCAGAGGGGCTACCACACTGCCCTGAGGCCACCAGCTGGCCACTGCAGAGGGCTGAGGGGTCTGGGAGCTGGCTGGGAGCCTGCTCTTCCCACTGAGCTCAGTGCAGGGGGAGGGGGCATTTCCCCGGTCTTTGTGTTTTCCTCTGGTCCTTGCCCCAGTGTCTAGTAGAACCTTGAGCCCCACAGTCCCCTCTTGTCCCCATTCTGCTGTGCGGTGGGCATGAGGTCACGGAGGTCACCTGCCCCATTCTTCCCCCATCCAGACTCCACAGTCTCTGCAGCTGCTCTGTTCAGGGCCCATTACCTGGCTTGTTGTGGGCGTGCTGGGTCTGGTGGTTATTGGCATGGTCACCTACTACGTGGTGAAAGAGGTCAGAAAGAGGCATCCTGTCCCCAGAATGGCACATGGGGAGGGCTTGGGCTGGGGAGTTCTGGGGGAGGGCGGTGGGCAGGAGTGAGGAGGAGGTCTGGGAGTGGTTGGGGGAGACTCGGGTCAAGTCTGGGAGAAAGTGCTGTGGCCTCTGCGTTGTCCCGAGGCCCAGCCCCTCCTCCCTAGCCTCCGGCTCTGCTGACCTCACCACTTGTTTTCCAGTTGAACAAGATGACCTATAAAATCTATAAAACGGAGTGACAGGAATCCCCGCCAGGCACCCAGTGGAGAGAAGGCTCCCACCCTCACTGGAATGTTTCAGGGCAGCATGCTACACGTGTTTTAAAATTTGAATGTGAGCAAAATAAATTTCTGGACAAAAAAATACAAATTAATTAAACACAATGATTTGAGCACCTACAGTGTTCCTGACTCTTCTCTAGAACCAGGCTCTGAATTCAAGCATTCTGGTCCTTTGAAGCCCAGCTCCACCCCACCAGGCCTCACCTGGACCTTCCCCCGAGCTGCCTGGCCTGGGCCCTCTCCCACACCAGGTGGACTCTCTCCTGGGGCCTCCAATCCCTCAGGCCTCACAGCCCTGGGCCCCATCAGCCTGGAAAACGAGCCACAGACCAGAACACTAGGTGGGGTCCCAGGGTTTCTCCTGCCCTTGGTCTAAAAGGGGGCAGTGGGACCTCCCCGTGGGCCCCTAGGGAGCCGGGGAAGCCCTGACTCTCCCTACAGAGGCCTGCAGGACAGTTCTCTGGGTGGCCTTGGACCGACCCTGTTCCCATTTGTTTTATCTAACTGTCTATTTATCTATCTATAGATATATAGTTTGTGGTTTTTGGTGGCTGGCCTGTCTGGGAATCTGAAGGAATAACTAGAACGTGCTGGAAACACAGCATCCTGAATAGGGAGGGGCTGCGGGGACAGCCAGGCTCTTTCCTGTCTCCTCTGGAAGCACAATGTCCTTCAATGCTTTCCTGGAGTCTTGTGACCCCTGAGGTCTATAATCGGCAACAGGCTGCCCTTTGGGTTCCCTCAGCTGCGGTGCAAGTGGGGCACAGACAGATTTCCTGAGCCTTGGGGGACCCGCTTGGTGTGGATCAGGGGCTTCTGCTGTCCCTTGCTGCCCACCTGTAAATAGTGAAACCACTTCACGTAACTTGGTGTGAACGAGGCTGTTCTCTGTTGCTGAGCTCAGGTGTCAGTGACTGGATCCCCTGTTCCTGGTGGAGGTGGCTGGACTCCTGTTCCTGGTGGTCGGCACACTGAGGACCTCTTCTGTCCTCCACGCAATGGAGTCCCCCCTCGAGACTGGGTGTGAGTGATCCTGCTTCCCAGGGCCTGTCTCCAAGAGGCCTCAGGCCTCCCCAGTATCCCCAGGAAACCTCCCAGGACTGTGCTTGGGACGCTGCCGAGAACAGTGGCTCCAGGGTTCTGCTGAGGATGGCATGGGTCAAGTTCTTGGTGGGCAGGGAAGGAGTGATCCTGACCAAAACTTGTGGCATCCCCTGAGCTCCTTGTGGGTGGGCTGGAGGGCGATTCCAGGGAACCTCAACTGTTGTGAGGCTGCCGCACGGAAAAGGAACCAGAACACCCAATTGAGAATTTAAAAGGGGGGTTTTATTGGCCGGCCAGCAACTGTTCCTCCACAAGAAGTCTTGGAAGGAAGCAGCCTTGAGTTTAAGTTTAAGGGGTCTTTAAAAGGCACATAGTCACACAGGCAAAAAATCATATAGTCACATACTTACAGTTATCATATAGTTACACACATACACGCTGGGGAGGCCTAGCGCAAGCTGGTAACAGAAGCTGAAAGAAGCCAGTTAATCACTTAGGGACAGCAAAAATTTTCACAGGGTGGTTTTCTTAGGTTGTCTAGATACATCCAGATATAGCTCTTGGTGTTGTAAGTCAGGGACAGCATAGGCGGGAAACAGCAAAGGCAGGTAGAACCTAAAATTTTTCTAAGTACAGGACAATTTTTAACCTTCAATTTTCACCACAGGTGTTGGGGGGCTTTCAAACAAGAACACTTTTCAAACAGTAAAAATGGCATAAGCTAAATCAATCTACCTCATCACACAATCCCTCCCCCAGCCCTCTGGGTGTCACCCCTGCTGGAGGAGATGAGAAAGGAAACACAAAGTCACCCCCCCTTAAACAGGAAGTCAGGGACCCTCAGAGTCCCTCAAAAGGCAAAAGCCTTGGGCTTCCCCAACATGGCCTCATTCTCTGAGAACTGTCACTGTATGTAAGGAAACATTGGTTTTTTGGAGGCAAGTGTTTTGAAAGCTGGCAAGTACAGGGATCCGAACTCTTGAACTTGGTGTTCTCAGCACCACACTCTAACCAAGTGAGCCACGGGCCGGCCATCCTGTATCGTCTTTTTTGATTCTACATTATCCTTTTTTGCAGTGTTTACATTGTGACCTATCCCCAAAATAACCACATTTCAGGAGGACCCAGTGCATTCGTACCCAGGTGTGCAAGTCGCCCCCTGGTGGCTGGATTTTGTCCTGCAGGGTTTCTAAGAAGGGCTGGGGGGTAACCACAGTCCAGTATTACCCCCCCAACCCCCCCCCACACCTTCCAGCACTACCTGCTGACTTCACACTTTAATGACACCACCCTGCCCTGAGCTCTGCGGCTGGCCCTCCACCTTCATGCGTGGAGTTGGCCTGGTGGGGTCTGAGGCCAGGCTGATCCCGCCTGGTGTGTGACTTGATTCCTCTGCTCCGGGGGAAGGTTAACCAGATGACACGTGACTTCCATCCAGACTTGGGAACTCAGCATCTCAAAGATGCTGGTGCAGTGTGTGTGTCCCAGAGCTGAGCCCCAAGTGACAGGGACAGGGTGGGGTTGGAGAGGGATTGTGAGCTGAGGAACAGACCCAGAGGTTCACGTTGCAGTTTGCCTGGGCAGGGGACAGGATCCTGGGATAAGCTGGTCTCAGCTTACTTTTCTGTTGCTTTGAGTCAGAAGAGGTTGCCCTGAGGACCAGGAGACACAATAGGCCCTTGGCTTCTGGAATCTTCTGCTCTGCCAGTGTTCCTTGCTCTCTGACCCCATCCTGTCCATCCCTTTTGGACCTCCCTCCTCCCTCCCATTTCATATATGTGGGCAGACCACAGGGCTCCAACCCTGGCCCTTGCTCGCTCTTCCTCCCTGGGGACCCATCAGCTCTATCACGGCCACAGCTCCACCTTCCAGCCCAGGCCATGTTTATACTCAAGCCCACCTGCCCCACTGCCCAGAAGTCTCCACTTTGGAGTCCCACATTCAGGCCTCAGGTGTGAGTTCACTTCCCTACACACTCCCACTCCCAAAGTAGTGGTCCCCTTACCCGTGAAAGGTCAACATTGTCCCTTTATCCCCACCCAAGCCCAGCTTCACCCTGACTCCCTCTAACCCTTTCACCCCCCCTGACACAGTAGTTTGCCCTCCCCATGCCCATCCCCCAGCACGGACAGTCCCCCCTCACCTTCACTGGTGACCTCTTTTCCAGCCTTCATCACCCCCTCTGTTCACCACCCTTTGTCTGTGGATCTGCAAAGGCCACAGCAATTCTTAAGACGCTGCCTGGGCTTCAGGATAAAATCTAACCCCCTCCATTGCTGGACACTCTAATCCAACGAGGCCTGCCTGGCCCGTGACCTCCAGCGCCAGGTGTGCCCAGCCCTTCATGGTTCTGTTCTCTCTGCCCGGCTGCCCCCATCCTGCTGTGCGCCACCTGGCTGACTTGTACTAATCCTTTAGATCCCAGCTTTGTCTCTCCTCTCCAGGAAGCACCTCAGGCTGAAGAGCTGCCCTTCCTCCCAGGCGTGGAAATGCTCAGAGACCACCCAAGTGAGAACAAGCAAGGCTATTGATTTGGAGCTTGCTATGGCAGGAGAGTCAGCCACTGTCTCTTGTGTTGAGCAGAGACTCAAGGTGGGCAGAAGCCTTCTCCTTGTGGAAGCCCAGGCCTGGGGAGGCTGGAGGCAGCTCCCTAGGAGGGGGCATCCTATGTGATTGGTTTGAGGAGCACCTTTGGCTTTCCCTGGTTGGTTCCGAGTTGGAAATGGGGGGAGATCTGCAGTCACTGACTGTTCTGGGCCAAACGCTGCAGAGGTTGTGGTCTGGCTTCCGGGGCTGGTTGTTCCATGGCTTTTGGGTGGGAATTCTCTTGTGGTCTGACCACTGTCTGTTTGTATATTTGCTCTCTCCCAGGCAAGGCTCCCCAATTGCTGCCACTCCTTCCCTCCCCATCCCCATCATAACAGCAGACACTAAACTCAGCGTCTTGATGTCTGGACCCTTTCCTGGTCCTCTGCTGTCTGCCCAGTGCCCAGGACAGGCTCAGGCACGTGGCAGGGGCTCACAGGAACCGGTGGGGGTAAATGAGGGACCAGATTGCCTTCAAGGAGAGAGGGCTGCCAAGTCACCTCCAGGCTCTGGCTCCAGCATCCTGGGCTGCATGGTTTTTAGACCGCTTGGCTCTCTGGCAGCAATCACCCATAAGACTGCAAAAGAGAAGTGCACTGAAAGAATGGGGCAAAATACGAAAACTGCCTCAGATCAGGCCATGGGCTAGCTGAGGAAAGTGACGTGGGGGAACTCTGCAACCCAAAGGGGATGCAGGTCCCTGCAGGGAGGGAGATGGCGGGAGGTGAGGAAATGGCAGTGGAGGCTGGGCTGAGGGTGGGAGTGGGGAGCCGGGCCCAGGAAGGACAGGGCTGGGTGTATGTGTGTCAGTTGTTTTTTGACAATGCTACTGTCAGCTCTAAACCCGTTGGAGGCCTCACCCGCCACGGCAGCTTATGTGGCTTTTGCAGCCTGGAAAGAAAAGCACTTTCCAGAATTTTGCATGTGTAGATCTTAGCAGTTTAACGAACAGATGAAATCGTCATTTTGCCAGAAAAAGTAGATCCTGTAAACATTTCAAACAGAAGAGAAATTAACACAGTGTAAAGTAAAAGCACAGGGCTAGCCGATTATTCAGTGGGTAGAGCATGGTGCTGATAACACTAAGGTCCAGGGTTTGATCCCTGTACCAGTCAGCTGCCAAAAAGAGAGAGAGAGAGAGAAAATTAAAGTAAAAGCACAATCTTTGGGTCTCATCACCCCTAATTACAGTCCTTACTGCCAGTAAATTGTACCACAATCTTCCAGGTGTGCTTGATAAAGAGATAATTCAAAATGAGTGTATGAGTTTCCTGTGGCTGTCGTACCAAATTATCACAAATTTGGTGGCTCTGAACAACAGAAATTTATTCTTTCTCATTTCTAGAGTTCAGAAATTCAAAATCAAGGTGTCAGAAGGGTCGTGGTCCTTTACAGGCTCTAGAGGGGAATCCTTCCTTGTCTCTTCCAGCTTCTGGAGTCTGCCGGCAAGCCTTAGCTAGTAGCTGCCTCACTCCATCCTGCCTCTGTTGTCACATGGCTTTCTCCTCTGTGTCTGTATGTGTGTCTGTGTTCCTATCTCCTTTCCTTTCTCTTACAAAGATACCAGTCATTGCAATTAGGGCCCACTCTGGATCAATGATAATCTCATCTTGAGATCCTTTCCTAATTATGTCTACAGAGACGCTATTTCCAAATAAAGTCCCATTCATAGCTACTGGGGAATAGGACTTGAACATAGGAGGACACAATCATATATTTTCTTACACACGAGGCAGATCATACTATAGACATGTGTGTTTCAGTGATAAAAAATGAAAAACAGGACAGATATCTCTAACCACAAACTAGAATTTTTTGACTTTTAATTTTGAACTAATTATAGATTTACAGAAAAGTGGCCCCAAAACTATAGAGTTTTCTCTGATATCCTTCACCCAGCTTTCCCTAAAGTTACCATCTTCCATAACCATAGTACACATATCAAGCCCAGGAAATTAACATGGATACAATACAATTAACTAAACTCTGAAATTCCTGACCTTACTCGTTTCAGCATTTTTTCTACTAGTTTCCTTCTCTGGTCCAGGCTCTAGTCCAGGATCCCAAATGCATTCATTTGCCATGTGATGGAGTTTGGATGTGTTGTCCCTGCCAAAACTCATGTGGAAATCTGATCCCCAATGTGGCAGTGCTGGAAGCTGTTTGAGTCATGGGGGCGGATCCCTCATGAATTGATTGATGTTCTCCATGGGGGAAGAGGGGTAGTAAGTGAGTTCTCACTCTATTCCCACTAGAGCTGGTTGCTTAAAAGACCCTGGCACTTCCCCCCCCTCCCCCCCGCTCTCTCTTGCTTCCTCTCGCCATGTGATCTGTTTGCACCCACCAGCTCCCTGTCACTTTCCACCATGAGTAGAAGCAGCCTGAGGCCCACGCCAGACGCAGCTGTCCCAGAATTGTAAGCCAAATAAACCTCTTTTCTTTATAAATTACCCAGTCTCAGGTATTCTGTTATAGCAACACAAAATGGACTAAGACACCATGTCTCCTTGGCCTTCCCCAGTCCATGACAACAAACTAGAAAATTTTTACAGCCATTAGTAATTTAAAAAGTATGTATAATCCAAATACTCATCAGTCCTACTTTATTTTAAAAATATGAACCAGAAAATTGAGTGATGTGTGGCTTCATCTGCCAAGAGTTGGGCTGAAATTTCAATCTGTTAAAAAAAAAAAAAAGATTCAAGCTATATTTATCCCAGGATTGAAACTGAATACTTGGGGAATGAGAATCCCTTTGTGTGGATATGTGAGCCTGGACTTAAGGCACATTTATAATTTGAATCTGACCACACACTCACAAACTCACTAGAGTAAAAATTTCTTTGTCACCCATAGAAAGGCCATCACTTTTTCAATACTTAAAACATCTGATTGAAAAATGTACTCACAATGGAGCCACAGAATGGGGTCAATATAAATACAAAATATATCAGTGACTTTTTTCAAGTACTTAACAACTAGCTTAACAATTGACAAGTAGCTTAAAAAATTAGTGATTTTAGTGTAAAAGAGGTTATAAAAATATTCAGAAAACCTATGTCTAGCATCAAGAAACAAAAGATATTTTAGTAACTTTTTGGGACTTAAAATGAATTACTTGGAAAAATGAAATTATGGGTGTCCAAATCTTTTTCGAGAGGGCGATTGTAATATATTTGCTACTTGGCCATTCATCTCTTCCTCTTTTTTTTTTTTTTTTTTTAAAGATGACCAGTAAGGGAATCTTAACCCTTGACTTGGTGTTGTCAGCACCACACTCTCCCAAGTGAGCCACAGACCAGCCCCCTCTTCCTCTTTTTTAATTGAGATTTAATTCACACTCCATAAAATTCTCCATTTTAGAGTATACAGTTGTGTAGCTTTTAATATATTCACAAGGTTGTGCAACCACCACCACTGCTATGGGTTAAATGTGTCCCCAGAAGTTCATGGAACTTGATCCCCATTATAACACTGTTAAGAGGGTGGGAAATCCGATCATAGTATTTGGAAGGTGAGGCCTTTAAGAGGTAATTGCATCCTGAGGATTATGCCTTCCCGAATGGATTGATCCATTCATGGAGTAATGGGTTAATGGTTTAATGGGTTATCATGGGTGCAGACTGGTGACTTTATAAGGAGAGCACATGAAAGTGCTCTTGCCCTCCTTGCCATGTAATTTCCAGCATTGCCACAGGACTCTGTACAGAGCCACCACCAAGAAGGCCCTCACTGGATGTGCCCCTGGACCATGGACTTCCTAGCCCCAGAACTGTAAAAAATAAATCTTGTTTTCCTATAAATTACCCAGTTTCAGGTATTCTGTTATCAGCAACAGAAAACTGACTAATATGACCACTCCCCAGTACCCAGGCTGGGAGGGCCACCAGGAGTGCCCACCCTTCTGGCCCAGCAGTCTGTCCCATGCTGCAGACCTGCCTGACGGCTACCTAGGCTCTTTAAGGACTACGCATGGGCTCTAAGGTGCTTTCTGCAGGAGTGGGAGGTGGGTGATTGGGCCAGGCAGGGGTCCCCAGCAACAACTTTGCAGATGGCCAGCTATGGAAAGAATGTGAGATCCACACTCCACCCCAACTTCCAAAATCAATTGCACCATTAATCGCAGGCCCCTATTTGATCTTCTTTCCCTGTTTCCTTTTTTTTACATAACACTCACTTTTTACAAAATCAACTTTATTGAAATAAATGATTGACATAGAATCAAATTCTCCATTTTGAAATGTACATTTGGATGTGTTTTGCCATGTGTAACCACCAACCCAGTGAAGATTTGGAACATGTCCATTATCCCAAAAGTTTGCTCAGATGGAACTTACCCTTAAACAATTTCTACCACCTAACTGCTCATTATATCTATTTTTATTATATGTCCTCCACTGCCCCTATGTAGTGGATTGAATTGTGTCCCCCCAAAACTCCCTGAAGCTCAAAATGTGTCCCCCAAGTTTTATGTATTAGAAACCTGGGGGGCTGGCCCGTGGCTCACTTGGGAGAGTGTGGTGCTGATAACACCAAGGCCACGGGTTCAGATCCTGTATAGGGATGGCCGGTTCACTCATTGGCTGAGTGTGGTGCTGACAACACTAAGCCAAGGGTTAAGATCCCCTTACCGGTCATCTTTATAAAAAAAAAAAAAAAAGGGAAACTTGGCCCCCACTGTGACTGTTAAGAGGGTGGAAATCCTATTATGGTAATTGAAAGGTAGAGCCTTGAAGAGGTGATTGGATTGTAGGACCGTGCAGTAGTAAATGGATTAAAAATGGTGGTCAGGGGTGTGGTTCTGAGGGCTTTAAAAGAAGAGAGAGAGGAGAGTCTGCCTTTCTCTCTCTGCTCTCTCTGCTTCCACCATCTTGCAATGTACCACCACATGGACCTTGGACTTACCAGCCTCAGAAACTATAAACAATAAATGTCATTTTTCTTTATAAATCACCCAGTTTCAGGTATTTTGTTATAAGCAACATCAATGGACTAATACAGCCTAGAACATGAGCTCCTGAAGGGCGGGATCTTTGTTTAGTTCACTGAAGCTCCTAGTTCACAGTGTAGCCACTGGACACATATTTGCTGAGTAAATAAATTCCAGAGGGTTAGAGGATCAAATGGGAAATGTAAAATTATCAAAACACTAGGAAAATGTAAAGGCAAATATTAAATATTTATATAAGTCAGTTTGGGGAGAACTTACTAAGGATTAAAAAAAAAAAAAAAGGGAGCAACCCAAATTGGAAAAAATCATTAGATTGATTGTATAAACACAATCACTGTGGTGTGAATGTGTCCTCAGAATTCATATATTAAAACTTAATCACAGGGCTGGCCTGTGGCTCATTTGAGAGAGCGTGGTGCTGATAACACCAAGTCAAGGGTTAAGATTCCCTTACCGGTCATCTTTTAAAAAACAAACAAACAGAAAAAACTTAATCGCTAATGTGATAGTATTAAGAGGTGAGGTCTTTAGTAGGTGACTAAGTCACGTGGGCAGAGCCTTCATGGATGGGATTAGGGCCCATGTGAAAGGGACTGATGGCCAGCCAACAAAAAAAATAAAAATGAAAAAAGGGACGCTTTCCATCATTTCTGCCAGGTGAGGACACAGCCTTCATCCCTTCCAGAGGATGAAGCAAAAAGGGGCCACCTTGGAAGCAGAGAACAGCCCTCACCAGACACCAAACCCGCTGGTACCTTGATCTTGAACTTCCCAGCCTCTAGACCGTGAGAAATAAATTTCTATTGTTTATAAATGACCCAATTTGTGGTATTCTGTTACAGCGGCACAAGTGGACTAAGACACCCCTATAAACACATACAACCATCTCCCTAATCCCCCTCCCCATAAACAGGAATGATCATATTTCCATTATACAGGGAATGCTAGGATTAATCTTAATTCAATAAAAAAAGACAAGCAACCAATAGAAAAACGGACAAGGCAGCAGGTGTCAGAGTGTGGTCTGGTGTCCCTGGAGGTTCCCAAGAGCCTTTTGGGAGGCCTGAGATGATTTTCATAGTAATCCTGAGAGATTGTTTACCTTGCCCACTATGCTGACATTTGCGCAGACGACGCAAAAGCAATGGCAGCTCTTAGCTTGAATCAGGGCAGTGACACCAAATTGCATGATATTCTTCACATGCTAGTGGCGGAAAGCCACCTTCACTTAAGAAAATCCTTAATGAAGTAATACAATATGAGATCTTGGCCCTTGAGTTTACATCTTTTTGATATTTTGTTAGTTAAAATGGGAAATAGGACATTGACATAAACGTCATGTCCATGGTCTCTAGGGAAAGGATGTGTGCATTATTTGAATTATGACACTAACTAGCTACTTTTTTCATGGAACACTGACAGAGACCGTGGCTATTTATTTATTTATTTTATCTTTTTTTTTTTTTTTTTAAAGATGACCGGTAAGGGGATCTTAACCCTTGACTTGGTGTTGTCAGCACCATGCTCAGCCAGTGAGCGAACCAGCCATCCCTGTATGGGATCTGAACCCGGGGCCTTGGTGTTATCAGCACCACACTCTCCTGAGTGAGCCACAGGCCGGCCCATTTTATCTTATTTTTTAAAGATGACCTGTAAGGGGATCTTAACCCCTGACTTGGTGTTGTCACACCACGCTCTCCCAAGTGAGCAAACCAGCCATCCCTATACAGGGATCCGAACCCGTGGCCTTGGTCTTATCAGCACCACACTTTCCCAAGTGAGCCACGGGCCAGCCCTAACCATGGCTATTTAGATATGGGTATTTCACAGACACTTTCTCAAGAATGAAAAAAGTGAGTCTGTTGCTTCAAGAAAAGCAACTGACAGTATTTGCTGCCAGTGATAAAATTCTAGCTTTCGAGCAAATATTAAAGTTTAGGAAAACTTGTATTTGCCACTGTTAGTTTCACAGCTTTCCAGTCCTTCAAGACTTCTCTGATGAGATCGGTGGCGATGTTAATGAATGTTATGTTTTTTACATTGTGTAGTAAAATATGTCAACATTCATAACATCTGTATTAGCCAATGCCCAATATAGATCCACACATCAGATTACAAAACTTCTTGTGGGTAAAAGATCCTTTCAAAGTACGAAACAGACCAATGGATTTTAAAGTTATACAATACAAAAGTGTACTGATGTCATTTCAGATTCCACATTGCAACTAATCTTTACCACTTGTGGAGTTGTAGTATCAAAGAAGGTCCACAATTATCTGAAAAGGCTATTTATTAGTCTGTAACAAAATACACGGAACTGGGTAATTTATAAAGAAAATGAAACTTATTACTTAACAGTTTCTGAGGCGGGGAAAGTCCAAAGTTCAGGGAACAAACACATCTGGTGAGAGTCTTGGTGGTGGCGACAGTGACGGCAGGATATCACATTACCAAATGGCAGAGCAGAGAGAGCAGTCAGTTTGGGGAGAACTTACTAAGGAAGTTACTAAGAAAGAAAGAGCAGTCAGTTTGGGGAGAACTTACTGAGAAAGAGAGTGAGACTCTCATGTTTTAAAGTCCTCAGAACCATGCCCCTGACCACCATTATTAATCCATTCACTAGAGCATGGTCCTACAATCTAATCATGTCTTTAAATCTCCACCTTAAATTACTGTAGTAATTACCAAGGTTTCAATTACCATAAGAAGATTTCTCACCCTTTCAACATTAACAGTTGAACAGTTAGTCAAGTCAACTTGAACAGTTGGTCAAGTTTCTAATACATAAAACTTGGGGGGCACAATTCAAGATTCAGTGAGTTTTGGGGGGACATAATTCAATCCACTACAGTTGTTAAAATATACCTCCCTTTTCCAAGTACTTAATCTGTGTGAGGCTGGATTTACTTTCTTTTTTTTTGTTTGTTTCTTGGTAGCTGGCCCCTACAGGGATTGAACTGGACATTGGTTTTATCCGTACCACACCCTAACCAACTGAGATAACCTGCCAGACCTGGATTTTATTCATGTACCTTAACCCAAAGAATATATCACAAGAGTGAATGCAGAGGCAGACAGGAGAATCCAGCTGTATTCCCTTAAGTCAGCTGTATTCCCTTAAGTCAGACATTAAAAAGATATTTTAAAGTGTAAATACTGCCAATCACTGAATCTTTGTGGTTTGACGATAGTTATGCAGTGAATTTATTATTGCCATTTTCATATTTTTTATTTTATTTTTTTGGCAGCTGGCCAGTATGGGGATCTGAACCCTTGATCTTGGTGTTACAACTAAGCTAATCAGCCAGCTGAGTTTTTAATAAATACATTTTTTAATTTCTCAGTTTAAATTCTAGGGCTGGCTGGTTAGCTCAGTTGGCTAGAACGCTGTCTAGTACCAAGGTCAAGGGTTTGGATCTCCCTACAGGCCAGCCACAAAAATAAATAAATACATTTCTATATGGTAAATATTGGTAGATGTAACCCACATAACAAAAGGTTCAATAATTAAGAATTTATTTATTTATTTATTTATTGTGAAAGATGACCGGTAAGGGGATCTTAACCCTTGGCTTGGTGGTGTCAGCACCACGACCCCACGCTTGTGCACATCCTTAGAAATAATTTGGCAACGTGTTTAAAAACACTTTTAAAATATTTGCCTCCCTGACTCCTTTTAGGAATTTCAAGAAATCGTTGACATCAGAGAGGCTTATAAACAAAAATATTTAGGGCCGGCCCGTGGCTCACTCGGTAGAGTGCGGTGCTGATAACACCAAGGCCACGGGTTCGGATCCTATATAGGGATGGCCGGTTTGCTCACTGGCTGAGCGTGGTGCTAACAACACCAAGCCAAGGGTTGAGATCCCCTTACCGGTCATCTTTAAAAAAAAAAAAAAAAAAATTTAGAACGTAATAAACTTATAAACATCCTAAGTCTGTGAATGATTGACAGCGGTACACTGGAGAATGCCCAGGAAATGACGTGACCCCGGGAGAAACGACTGGAGGCGGGCAGCGGGAGCCAACGGAGGCCGGGCCCAGGGTGGGGCCGAGGGGTCTACAGAGCGAGGAGGAGCCTTTCTGGATGGGAGCGGGCCCTGCTGACACCCGCACGCGATGAGGAGGCTGCGGGAGGCCCCCAGCAGTAGCAGGCATTGAGACCTTGACCGGGCCGTTCCGAGCCCAGTGGCACGTTCAGCGACAGCTTTAAGGCGAGAGGGGGGAGGCGGGGGACGGCATGGAGCCAGGGAGCATGGAGCTTTCCAGAAGCTGCGCACGCCGAGGACGCGCAGCCGGAAGCCAGGGCTCCGCTGAGCCAGGGCAGGATCAATGGGCGAGGGCTGGACCAATGGCGAGGGCAGTACCAATGGGCGAGGGCTGGACCAATAACGACGGCTAAACCAATGGCCAAAGGAAGACCAATGGCGGGGGCTGAACTTGTGGCGGGCTGGACCAATGGGCGATGGCTGGGTCAATAGGTGACGGAGGGACCAACCAGTGGCAAGGTCTGCACCAATGAACGAGAGCTGTACCAGCCAATGGCGAGGGAAGCTGGGCTGAACAGAAGCCAGTGGCTTCAATGAGTGAAGAAACCTTTTCTCCGCTGGTTCAGTAAAGCAATGGTCGAAAATAAGGCCTTTAAACAAATGCTACAGCTTCTTCCGCAAGGAGCCGGAGTCAAATCCTGGGGAAAGTCCGGGTGTGTCAGCTAAACTCAGCCCCTTGCACTGTGAGAGCCCCACCCAGGACCCGAATCGGCGCGGGTCCCGCCGACGCTCTGCCCTCGGGTAACAACCCCCAATCCGGAGATGGTCCCGCCTCCTCACACTCTTGGCCCCGCCCCCACGCGCCGATTGGGAAGGCGGCGGCTCGGCACCGCTCGGGAAGACCCGGAGAAGAGTTGTGCGCCCAAGGAATGGGCCCATGGCCTTGCTGCGCATGCTCGCGACGTGACCCCAGCCTGAGGTGACGGCCCGAGCACTGGCTGGGTCCCCCGCACCGAGGCTGAGGGACCCGCTACGGCTCTGTCGCCGGAGAGGGAGGGCCCCGCTGCCGTCGGTGAGGACGGGCCCCAGCGGGTGGGGAGGGTCGCGGCCCCGGCCCTGCTCTCACGGGGGCCCCAAGGGCTGCTGGTGCTGGGGCCCGGGTCCCCGGCTCTGCGTCCCGGCGCTCAGACCTCCTCCTTGGGGTCATCCGCGATTCTTCTCCTTTCTCCTCGCTCCTCCTTCCCTCACCCCACCCGGCTCCTAGATGATCCCTGACACTCCCAAATGAAGGAGCCCCACATTCGCCCCCTTTCCCTACCCCCATCCTGCACCCACCCCCAGTCTGTGCCTTTTTTGCAGCTCTGGAAGTCGCTGCAGGGAAGGCAGCCAGTTGGAGGCGTGAGATATTGGGCCGGAGAAGACTCTCCGAGGCTTAGTCAGGGGTGCGGTCCTGATAGGAGAGGAGCGGGGAGCTGGGCCATTTGGGCGCAGCACAGACAGCGTTTGAAGGCAGTTACATTGGGTAAAGGAGGGGTGAAAGATTCTGAGCCGTGGTGATTAGGGAAGGAATTGCCATTACTGAAATTTTCTTTCTTTTTTCTTTTTAAAAGATGACCGGTAAGGTGATCTTAACCCTTGGCTTGGTGTTGTCAGCACCACGCTCAACCGGTGAGCCAAACCGGCCATCCCTATACAGGATCCGAACCCGGGGCCTTGGCGTTATCAGCACCACACTCTCCCGAGTGAGCCAATGGCCGGCCCTGCCATTACTGAAATTTTCATTTTGGGAAAGCTCTGCCCTGCATACTATAGAGTAGCAGTTATTGACCTTTTTTTGGGTCACTGCTGTTTTTTAAAATCTTCCTGTAAGGATATGTACCGTACAACCAAGTGTCCCATTATCCGGTCAACGGTGCTATCACAGCCCTCCATGGACCGCAAGGGACAGTGATTACCGGGGAGCAGCTGTCAGTATCACCCAGAAACTTTTGCAAACAAAGACCTTTGCCTATCTGCTGTTAACAATCTCTGCTAAATTCACCATCGTACAGATGAAACTAGCCTGGAGAGTGTGAGGGATTTGTCCTTGTGGCTGAGGACACAGCTGTTGGTGGATGTTGATGGCCACATGTATGAAGGTATTTCTGTTGTTGGTCCACAATAAGGCACCGGGCAAGGTTCCTGGCTTCCAGAAACTCATACATAAGGGATTGGACCTTGTATTAGTTTTCTATTTCTGCCTTAATAAATTACCACAAACTTAGTGACTTAAAACAACACAGCTTTTGTTATTTTACAGTTCCAGAGGTCAGAAGCCTGACATGGGTCTCACTAGGTTAAAATCTTCTAGGTATGGGCAGCATGTATCTGTGGACAGGGCTGGTTCCTGGAAGCTCTAGGAGAGAATCTGTTTTCTTGCCTTTTCCATCTTCTGGAGGCCACCCACATTTCTTGGCTTATGGCCCCTTCCTCCATCTTCAAAGCCAACAACATCTCATCTCTTGGACCCTGGTTCCATCATTCCATCTCTCTCTCTCTCTCTTCTGTCTCCCTCTTCCACTTTTAAGGACCCCAGTGATTACATTGGATCCACCAGGATAATCTCCTGGTGAGCAACTTTATTATATTTGCAACCTTAATTCCCCTTTGCCAAATAGGTAACATATTCACAAGTTGCAAGGATTAGGACCTGGGCGTCTTTGGGGTGCTATGATTCTGCCTCCCACAGACCTGATGATGGGTGAGAGACACTGTAGTTCCTGACACTGTGTGATCTTGGGTCTTGGGTTTACATTGAGCCATCTTTCCCCTTCTGGCTCTCCTTTGTTGTGACACCTGGTTAGGATAAGTGGGTGGCTGGAGACCCATAGCAATATCAGATGACCAGCTTGCAGAGTTGGGGGGAGGGTGTAAAGTGAGTGAAGTAAGGTGATTGTTAAGACTGATCTTTTTTTTTTTTTTTTTTTTTAAAGATGACCAGTACAGGGGATCTTAACCCTTGACTTGGTGTTGTCAGCACCACGCTCTCCCAAGTGAGCTAACCGGCCATCCCTATATAGGAATCCGAACCCGTGGCCTTGGTGTTATCAGCCCTGCACTCTCCTAGAGCCATAGGCCGGCCCTAGACTTTGATCTTTTTAATTCATTTCTGCTTCACTTTTTGAAAGTCTATTCAATGAAACTTTAATGAGTGAAAATTTAATTTTCAAAATGTGTACATTAGGGACTGACTGTATATTTTAAAACAGCTGCTTCCCAACTTGGTAGGAGTTTAGGGATGAATCCAGAAAAGAGACTGATCCAGCCTGAAGCTACCTAGGATATGTTCGTGGAGTGGCTGAAAAAGAGTTCAAACTATGAAATAGAAATTGCAGACTCCTCATATAGAGGGCACATAGCAACATTAGTGTTTCTCAAAGTATCAGAATCATGTGGGGTACTGGTTAAAAATGTAGACTCTTTGGTCCCTCTCCAGACCCTCTGAGTCAGAAGTCTGCAGTGGAGTAGTCCGTATTTTTTCTGCATTTTTAGCAAGAACCCTGGGTGAGTCTTAGGTCTACTGAAGTTAGAGAACCACTGTAAATAGAGTTCATTTGCCTTTTTCTGAATATTTAACAGCTTTATTGAGACCATTGATATACCATGCAACTCACCCACTGAAAGTATACAATTCAGTGACTTTTAGTGTAGTCACGAAGTTGTGTAACCATCACCACAGTCAATTTTAGAACATTTTTATTACCCCAGAAACCCCATACCCACTAGCAGTCACTTCTCATTCTCCCCTTCCCTACCCCCATCCCAAGACTTTCGCAAATCTACTTTCTGTCTCTATAGATTTTCCCACTCTATAGATCATTTCATATAAATGGAATCATATAATATGTGGTCTTTTTGTTTGTTTTTTGGTAACTGGTCGGTACAGGTTTGAACCCTGGACCTTGGTGTTATCAGCACCACACTCCGACCAACTGAGCTAACTGGCCAGCCCAGCACTGGCCAGTTAAAAAGTCATTTTAGCAACTCTGTTTTTACATTACCTAAGTGGTGTGCAAGGGAATACTTGTAGAAATATTTGTCACTTTGAAAACTTAGGTCTTAAACATTATGATTACCTGAAATTTGGTCTTCAGAAAAGTATCACTTGTGTTCTTCCAGAACACATGACAATGACGCATGAAATTGTTCCCACCAAGTGACCTTCATCCAGGTCATTGTGCCCAAATTGACGTGTGTGTGTGTGTATGTGTGTAAGATGCATTCTTCAATCTGTCTTAATCTTTTAAAGAAAAAGCACTTTAAAAGAAAAGAAAAGATAAAAAAAAGATAAAGAAAAAGCACTTGAAAAGACAAGGTAAAAAAAAATTTAAAAAGAACTGATGAAAGTTGCTTAAGCTGGTTTTTCTGTGATGACACAGTTGATGCGTTGAGTCAGATTAATGCAGTTGACTACTTACCTTTTCTTAAAAAAAACCAAACATTTTATTTTGGAATGATTTCAGCTTTACAGAAAAGTCACAAAGACAGTACAGGCTCGCCATAGATTTCCACCCAGCTTCTCCTCGGTTAATATTTGTCAAAACTAAGAAATTATCACTATTTTTTTTTTTTTTTAAAGATGACCGGTAAGGGGATCTTAACCCTTGACTTGGTGTTGTCAGCACCACACTCACCCAGTGAGCTAACTGGCCATCCCTATATAGGATCCGAACCCGGGGCCTTGGTGTTCTCAGCACCACACTCTCCCGAGTGAGCCACAGGCTGGCCCTAGAAATTATCACTATTAACTAAACTACAGACTTTATTCAGATTTTGCCAGTTTTTTCACTAATGTCCTTTTTCTGTTCCAGGATCTAGTCGAGGATCTCACATTGCATGTAGTTGTCATGTCTCCTTAGTCTCCTCCAATCAGTGACAAGGCCTCAGTCTTTCCTTGTTTCCTTGTTTTTTGTTTTTTTTTTCTCTTTCCTTGTTTTTGATGACCTTGACAGTTTTAAAGAGTACTAGCCAGCTATTTGGTAGAATATCCCTCAATTTAGAGCTGTCTGGTATTTTCTTGTGATTAGACTGGGGTGATGGGTTTTGGCGGAAGGATCCCACAGAGGTGAGGGTCCTTCTGGTTATCTTGTACCCGGGTTACCTGACATCCACTCCTCACAGATCACCTTAACCTTGGTCACCAGTTGAGGTGGTGTCTTCCAGGTGTTTTAAGTGGAGAATTGCTGTTTTTCCTGTTCCAGACTCTCCTTTTTGGAAATGAAGTCACTAAGCCTAGCTGAAAACCAAGGGAGGGGACTTAAGCTTCACCTTCTTGAGGGGAAGTGTCTGCTGGTACTGTTGGAATTCTTAAGGAAGATTTGTCTGTTCAGTTATTTATGTCAGTGTGAACTTGTGGATATTTTATTCGTTGGGTTATAATCCTGACCACTCACTTTGAAGGCATGACCTTGGCTCTGTGCAGCAGTTTTCTTTGGAACCGGCCATCCCTATATAGGATCCGAACCCGTGGCCTTGGTGTTATCAGCACCGCACTCTACCGAGTGAGCCACGGGCCAGCCTGAAACTGGCCTTTCTTACTGTAAGCAACTACTGCTCAGGCCTGGGTTCACATCCTGGCTCTCAATAGCTGTGCTGTCCTGGGCCACTTGCTTAAGTCCCTGAGGACCCCATCTCCCCCTGGGCAGCGTGGGGATGATGGTGACACTTGGAAGGGAGGTTATTGGGTCACAGTAATGCAGGTAAGGGCTGTTGTGATAGGACCTTTTCCTTGACTCAAGTCCCAGGTCAAAGACCAAGGTTGCTCTTGTGCCATACGTGGGCAGGAGGACCCAAGGGGCAGGGTTCTCTCTTTTTTTCTCACAAACTGTTCTGTCCTGGAGGTTTCTGGGTCACTCTTTTTCCCTGTCAATTTCTGTCGTGTCTATAAGTCTGAAACTAGAATTCTAATACACTTAATTTTATTCATTTCCTTATTGTAGTTGTTTATATTAATCTTTATTTTCTTGGGTGACGTTATGTTGCATAGTAATGGGGACCCTTTTTCTCTGACTAATGGACTAATATTAAAAGTTACCTTGTGGGGCCGGCCTGTGGCTCACTCGGGAGAGTGCAGTGCTGATAACACCAAGGTCATGGGTACGGATCCCATATAGGGATGGCCGGTTGGCTCACTTGGGAGAGCGTGGTGCTGACAACACCAAGTCAAGGGTTAAGATCCCCTTACCAGTCATCTTTTAAGAAAAAAAAAAAAAAAAAAAAGTTACCTTGTGAGTAAATGTATCTTTTTTAGATGTTATTCTCCTATTGTAAAATTAGTTCATGCAAAAAAAACATAGTTCATGCACATTACAAATTTTAGAAAATTAGCAAAAACTGAAATCACTCATTCCCAATACTATTAACATTTTGATGTTAGTGCATTTTAATATGATTCTTTGAAAACAGACTAGAAAACAGCTGTTTCTAAAATTAAGAACACTACCAGCCAGCTGCCAAAAAATAAATTAAATCAAAAATAGGTCAAATAAAGTCAGTAAATAGATGGCAAATGTGACTGGGGTGGAGAAGAAGAAGGAAAGAGAAGCGGGCTAAGGGAGAGATTCAGGACACGAACTAAAGGTCTGTTTTAGTCTTTTTTGGAAAAATGAATAGTTCTTTAGTCCCGATAAGATCATCTTTGCTAAATTTGCTCATATGGCTTTCTAACTAATGCTTTTTTTAAACCAAATACAAATACTTTAAGGTCTTCCTCTCTCTCTCTTTTTTTTTTTTTTTTCTTATACTCTTTTTTCCCCCCTTGCTTTGGAAAAAATTGGTATGCATTTAATTTTCCTGCAAAGTGATTCATTTTATAGAACAACATCTCCATCTTGTGGCCATCTAGAATTTTGTTGCTTAAGATATAAATTGTGTTTTCTGCAATCACTGGTGTGAATTAAATTGTGCTTTCGCACTTTATAAGGGTCTTTATATCTGGTCTCTAAGCTAGTGGTTTGTATCCTAAAAAGTGGCAAGAAAACAGATATACAATTATTTGAAAGCTTTGCTTGTAGCTATGAGAAAATGTATGTAAAAAACAGTAATGCAGAAATGAAAGCAGTTTGTGATAGGATGGTGGGATTATGCAGATTCATTATTATTGTTTAATTTATTCTATATTACCCCTTTCAGTTAAGTAATTCAAATTTTAAAAATAACCTCAACACTGTCCATCTCATCCCTTTGCCCAGCAATATACAGGAGTTGTTTATTGTGCAGGACTGTGTTTTCAAACTGGTGGCCCTTGGGTGAAAGTAGCTTATACAAGAATTTAGCATTTTTAAAATTATTATTTGAATTATGATCCTTAAGAAAAAATCCAGAGCTGTCCGATTAGCTCACTCAGTTAGAATGTGGTGTTGATAACATAGAGGTCAAGGGTTTGGATCCCCATACACCAAAAAAAAAAAAAGTCCATATAAGCATATTCTGGATCCTCTGGGGAACACGCAGAGCTTTCGGACCTCTGTGGGCATTTGTGCTAAGACCCAGCTGATCACATATCAGATGTTCCCGTGTGAGGCCTGCGCTTCGGCCCTGAACATTCCTGCCCTCTGGGAGCATGCTCGTGGTGTGAGTGTGTATGGAAGTTTGAAATCAAGATTTAGAGATACCACAGGCTACAGTTCATCAAGTGCTTCCAGGTGTTCTAGGCTGTTCTGGGCTGAAAATTCATATGTTGCAGCCCTAACCCCCAGTACCTCAGAAAGTGATGGTTTTTGGAGATCATACCTTTAAAAGGATGATTAAGGTAAAATTGGGTCATATGGGTAGGCCCTATGGCTGGCATCCTTATAAGAAGACATGATTAGGACACAGACACGCACAGAGGGAGAACTGTGTGTCTTCATAAACCAGGACGGAGGCCTCAGAAGGACCCAACCCTGTGGACACATCAATCTCAGCCTTCCAGCCTCCAGAAGTGTGAGGAAACACGTTTTTGGTGTATAAGCCTCCCATCTGAAACTTCGTTATGGCTATACATAGACATTGAGCAAAAAGCTTTACAAATGATTTTCTCAACTTTGGCATCCAGCTTAATCAGGGCTTTGGATTTTCAGATTGATACGCAGAAGTAGTTTCCATTATTTTTTAAACAGCTTACTTTGCAATCACAGGATTCTCTTCCATTAAATAGAAATGGCGGGAGATGCTTTGTGAAATTCAGTATTTGGCAGTTTGAGTATGCATTCTCTTATTCATTTTAAAATAATCATTTTCAAAATTTTGAGTCAAACATTCATAGAAATAAACCTTCTCAGAGGAACCCTGGGTTTCCTTGGAACAAGGTTTTTAATCACTTCCCCACATCTGGGGTCTAAGTATCTTATTGACCAGAAGCCAGCAGTTGCTGGAGCTCAGACGACAGAGGGCCCATACTGGGACTCAGAAGAGGAATTTTCAAGAGCTGCCCACTGCCCTTTATCCAAGTTATTCAGAACTTGCTCAGCTGTGCCGTGGTCAGTCAGCCTCTTTGGACCGGTGTGGGTATCATGTCATTTACAGTGGCTTGTTAGTTTTGAGCCCTGAGTAGGCATTATTTATACGGATTTTTGTGGGGTTTTTTGTTTGTTTTTTTTAAAGATGATCAGTAAAGGGATCTTAACCCTTGACTTGGTGTTGTCAGCATCACGCTCTCCCAAGTGAGCTAACCGGCCATCCCTAGATAAGGATCCGAACCTGTGGCCTTGGTGTTATCAGCACCACACTCTCCCAAGTGAGCCATGGGCCGGTCCTCGGATTTTTGGAGCCCAGTGTATGTATTGCGGGACTCGTTTCTTTCTTTTCTTTTTTTTTCTTTTTTGGTGACTGGCACAGGGATCCGAACCCGTGACCTTGATGTTAGCAGCACGTTACTCTAACCAGCTGAGCTAACTAGCCAGCCTCGTTTCTTGTTCAAGTTTAATGAGGTTGTCTTTTACTTTCTTGACTTTTCTCTTTGGAGAATTAGTCAATAGCTTGGGTCCGTTTTATCCTTTACTTTGGGGTTTGAACACTTAATTTGTGATGGGGCATGCTATCACTCTGAGACCATTTTCACAGCTCAGAGTTGGCCTGGCAGCAGGGCCGGAACTAGGGAGAGACAGGGCGGAAAACTGAAGGAGGCGCTCACTCTCTGGTCCAGCCCGAGTGTGGGGGTTGTCGGTCCCCCGGCCTGGAGGTGGCTGGGCGGGACCGGCTGGTTGTTAGGTCCCTGCTAGTTTGGAATTTGCATGCTGGGTGGGCAGGAAGCCGCTTCATTTTTGGAGTCCGGGAGCGCTACGGTGGCGAAGTCGAGACGGCGGGAGATGCTTGGGGTCCCGGGGAGGACGCGGGGTTGGGGGACCAGCCACGTGCGCTCTTGCCCGGACAGTTTCATTTATCCCAGACAGTGGGACGAGGGAACCGGAGGGGCGGGCTGCCGGCGGAGGGACCAATCAGCGCACAAGGGCGGGGTGTCCTGTGGGCGGGGCTTCCCGTCGTAACACTTTCCCACCCGGGAGGCACCCGCCGCATCTTAGCCATGGGAGGTCGACAGGTCGGTAGGTACCCGACACTGCTACTTTGCCCTATGGGGTGGGATGGGCAGGAACAAGAAGGACCGCACGGGAAGAGCAGTGGTTGACTTGTCCCAGGGCAGGACAGATAACGCGCCACCAATCCCTACCGTGCCCTACTGTCAGGTGACTCGTTACCAGGCTGCGTTTCTTTGAGTGCCCACCCCCTCGAGAAAGTGGCTCTGGAGTGGGGGCATCACGTCTGAGAACGTCTCTGCTTTTCCTTAGTGGTTGGGGATTGCAGAGGGGGGTTCTCAGGGGACAAGACACCTCAAGCCCCCATCAGCCTTGCATGCCAGGCTCCTCTCGTGGACCATGGGGTCTTGGAAAACTCTGGGATGCTGGGCCTGGACCCTCTCAAGCCATTGGGAGGGGTCAAAGGAAAGAGAGAACTTCAAAGCCGGCTTGGGGAAACAGGCCCGAGGGGAAAAGTAGGCATCTATGGGCCTTACTCCCGTCTGGGTCCTGACAGTGGGCTGATCTCTGCCCACACTGCAGTGTTATTTCTGGACTCATACTGTAGACTGGGAAAGACCCCCACCACCCAATCACTCCCTTAAAGGCAAAAAGACTACCCCACACTGGTGCTGCAGTGCCCCAGGCCCAAGGCCCCAGGCCCCAGTCTCCAGGCCAGCTGGGGCCTTGCAGCTCATGCCCGGTAATCTATCCTTTCTGTTTATCTAGGCCAGAAGTCAGGAACCCTTGGTGACTGCAGGATTGTCTAACACCCCTACATCTCTGTCCCTTCCCAACTGGGGAAGTGCCAGCACAAAGTCGGTTTGAGAACTGGCCAGTGGGGTAGCCTGCAGGCCTCCAGGCTGGGATAGGGCTGGACCTAGTTGTGAGTCCAGTATGTCCAACCTCCTAGTGCCAGCTTCAGTGCTGGTCTTCAAAGTGCTGGCAGATGCCTGGCCCACGCTCCCTGTGACAATGGGGTGAAGGGTAGTGGGTATTCTGGGAGGGTCAATTGATTAAGCTCACGTCCCCAAAGTGCTTGGCACTCAGGGGCACCAGTTTCTAGGTGGACAAGGTGTACCAGTTGTATAGGGATGGGCTCTGGATCCACTCCCAGCTCTACCATTCCATGACTGTTAGTCACCACAGCATGCCTTGCTGTCCTCAGCTGTAAACTGGGTCAATAAAATGGTCAGCTTTCATAACAGGGCGCTGGACGGTTAAAGGGAAAGGCATGGGAAAAGCTCAGCATGTGCGAGGTTCGATGGGTAGTAGCTCCATTATTGGTCCATTAGTCTCCCCGACAGCCCCTTTTGAGAAGCGTTTATTGTGCACATGTTAAGGTAGGGAAAGAGGTTTGGATGGGGATGTGGTGTGCCCAAGGCTGCCAGGAGAAGCCCCAGCCCAGGGTCCTTAGCTCCATGAGGTCCCTCCCAGCCTTTCAGCCCAGGGGCACTGAGGCAGCCCCATCTGCCCCCACCTCCATCCCAGATCCATTTTCTGAGCCCCAGACCCCAGGGCTTCCTCTACTGATGGATTTTGTCTCCTCCCTTAGGACGGAGCCCCTGGACTCCCAGGTTCCTTGCCAGGGAGGAGCAGGAGAAAAAATCCATCTGCCAGGGCTGAGCGTGGCCTGAGGGACAGACATCAGTCCTGGAATGCCCCTGCCTGAGTCCAGTGAGCAGGAGGGCAAGAGCATGAAGGCTGGCCAGGAGCCATCCCCTGAGCCGGGCACAGATGTCATCCCAGCAGCCCCCAGGAAGCCCAGGAAGTTCTCCAAACTGGTCCTGCTGACAGCCTCCAAAGACAGTGCCAAAGTGGCTGGGGCCAAGCGCAAAGGAGTGCACTGCATCATGTCCCTAGGGGTGCCCGGCCCCGCCACTCTTGCCAAAGCCCTCCTCAAGACCCATCCTGAGGCTCAGCGGGCAATCGAGGCAGCCCCCCAAGAGCCTGAGCAGAAACGCAGCAGGCTGGACCCAGGCGAGGCTCCTGCGGCCAGCGCTGGCCCCTCCCCAGGACAACCGGGTACCTTTCAGAGCTGCCCCAGACAGCCAGTCCTGCTTCTCCCTCTGTCCTCCTGGTCCTCTTTCCCCTACTTCCTTCAACCATGTGAGAGGAGTGGGAGGCAGGGGTTGTGGGCACAGGCCTGGGCATCCCTCTGAGCAGACGGATCTGGAATGCTGACTCGGCCCCTCCCAGTCCCGTCACTCCAAGGCGGTCTCTGTATGCATGAACATCTGTGTTGATCTCTGTGTGTCTGTGGCTCTATGTGTGTATTTGTCTAGGAGGTGGGTTTATCTGTGTGTCCTTCTGGGTATGTTCGTGTGGGTCTGTGTCCGTGGGCTTACTTCTGTCCCTGTCTGTTCATATGTGTTTATGTGTTTACATGTCAAGTAGGGGTCTTTGTGTATATATTTCTCTGTCAGAATCTACGTGAGGCCCCGAGCAGACCCCCAGTCCCAAACAGGCTTAGCACAGGTGATGTTGGAACCTCTATATGCCTTTTGGGTGGCAAATTCTGGGGAATGCCAGGGGGCAGTGCCCAGTGGGTGAGAAGCAGATAAGCTGTGGGTTTTTCCCAACTGGAAGTGGGACCTTCCATGCCCTGAAAATATGGGGACAGTAAAAGCCAGAGTGGCTGGCCTCAATTTGCAGATGGAACAGGTGACCCCTCTGGGTAAGTCAGCTTACTGGGCCTGGCAGCTAGTTGCAAGGAGAGGAGGGGCTCTTGGGTTTCGATCAGTTAGCTGGATGGTGCCAGGGATCCCACCTCATTGATAGGAACTTAGGGGTGAGTGGACTGGGGTCATGGGGTCTTAGCCCCATTGCTTCCCCTAGGCTGAGACCCCAGAACACCACAGATGAGGGTGGCCCTGGCCACAGGCCTGGAGCTCTCAGAGGACCCAAAGGATCCCTCAGCCTCCATCCCCTTCCTGGGGGTCCCTGGCCTGGTGGGAGCAGTGCTTGGGGAGTCAGAGGGACTCCAGCACCCAGAGTTTTGAGTCCCCTCTGTGGTGTGCCCGGCTCTCACTATTAGTGCCCCCACTGGTCAGTCCTGCTCTGAGTGCCCCTGCAGACCCTAGGACCTGAGGAGAGGAGAGGAGATGCAGGGCTCAGAGGGGCTACCTCGCTGCCCTCAGGCCACCAGTTGGTCACTGCAGAGGACAGAGGGGTTGGGGTCTGGCTCAGAGCCTGTTCTTCCCACCGCGCTTGGTGGGGCAGGGCCATCTTGAGGGTCTCTTCCAGTGCATCTGAGACCCCTGCTCACTGCTTAGAGCTGTCCAGACTGGGGCTACGGTGCCTTTGTGAGAACTGGAACAAAGCCACCCTTCTTCAGATGAAATGGCAGGTGCTCTCGGGCAGTCCACAGCCCCCTCAACTTGCCACCCCCTCTATAGGTCAGTCCACAAGTATCCCCACCTCTGGTCCACCCCAGGCCATGCAGTGGGGATGACCTCCACTTCCTAGTGCTCAGCTGAGATTTGGCCCAAAGTTTCCTGGAAATGACTTTAGCAGCCTTGGTGTCCCTGGGCTAGTGGATTTGGGAGCGGTGTCCCTGCAGCAGCAATTATTTCTAAGTCAGTCAGGAGAGGCATCTGGCCCTGGAACATCCTTGACTGGGATGAGAGAGAGCCAGGGTGCCAGGTGGGGGGTCCAGGCACCTGGTAGACCCCGAACACCCAGGGTCAGCCCTAACAGCCCCTCCGTTTTCCTTTGGTACCAGCCTGACCTACCCCCGTTCTCTTCCAGATGCAGAAGCAGACAGAAAAGAAGCCGGTGGATTAGCTGAGGGGCCTCCCAGAGTGGGCAGGGAGGAGTGTGCTGCCACCTTCCCCTGTGTGCCCAGCACGTCCCCTTAACCTTGATCGTGGCACCGTATGGCGTCCTGGTGGGTCTGCGAACTGTGAGCAGGTTCTCCTCCTTCCCACACTTCTGGGGCCTAGTCGTCCATGGATTTACACTTTCAACATTGTGTACTTTTTTTAGATCAAGCATAAATACTTTTGCAAGCAGAAAAAAAATCAAAAGCGTCATTACACTAGACACCATCATGGACAGGTTTTAGACATTCAAGCATTCTGGTCCTTTGATGCCCAGCTCCACCCCACCAGCCTGAGGCCCTCCCACCCCACCAGGCCTCACCTGGACCTTCCCCAGAGCTGCCTGGACACTAGGCAGGATCCCAGAGGTTTCACCTTCCCACTGTCCTTGGCCTGAAAGGGGACAATGGGACCTACCCCTGGGCCCCTGCAAAGCCAGATTCCTGAAGCTGCCTGACCCTTCCCTTCAGGGGCCTGTTCCTAGGAGGCCTCAGGCCCCCTCTTGTGGGGCCCTCCCAGGATGCCCCTCGGTCACTGCCCTCCCTGGCCAAGTCTCACCTTCAGGAAGCTTCCCAGACTGATGGCTCCCGGGCACCAAGCCCATCCCCCAAAATCCGGGCAGGCACCCTGCTGAGAATGGTGGGGGCCCCAGGATTGTGCTCAGGAAGGGCTGGGCTTGCAGTTCATTGGTGGGTACAGGGAGGCTCCTGACGAGTGCATGGCAGCCCACCATGTTCTTTCCAGAGGGTTTGGGGGCTGAGGGAGATTCCTGGGAACCTGAGCCCTTTCCTAAGCCCGCTGGCACTGCCCCTGCTGGAGGAGGAGGTGAAGGGAACACACAGCACTCTCCCTGAACTCCCAAGTCCTGGAGGGCTTCCAGAGGCCCCCAAGGGCAAGGCTACAGCCTCTAGTTGCTTCCCCACTGGGTCCTCATTCTTTGAGAACCGCCTCTGGGCACAAGGAAACACTATTTTTTAAATGTAGGGTTTAGAGACTCTATGTTTTCGTACATTTTTTTCAAATTTAATCAGCATCTATCGCCTCCCTCTTAGGAAAAATTAATCACATGGCACATTTTCCTCCCTCAGGTCTCCGTTTTGTGATGTTATTTTTACAGGGTTGCTGTTTATAACTGCTATGGGTCACATGTGTCCCCCAAAAGTTCATGTATTGGAAACTTAAATATAACAGTGTTAAGAGGACGGGAAATCCTATTGTGGTCTGGCAGGGTCTGAGGCCAGGTTGATCCCCCTGGTGAATAACTTAAGTCCTCTGCTCTCGGGGAGGGTTGGCCAGACGACCCGTGACTCCCATCCAGACTTGGGAATTCATTGTCTCAAAGATGCTGGTGCAGTGTGTGTGTCCCAGGACTGAGCCCCGAGTGACAGGGACAGGGCAAAGTTGGAGAGGGGCTGTGGGCTGAGGAACAGACCCAGTGGTTCCAGTTGCAGTTTGCCTGGGCAGGGGGCCTCGGCTTACTTTTTCTGTTGCTCTGAGTCAAATGCTCTGGTGGGAATTTATAAGATCAGATCTAAAGTAAAAATAAGGGCCGGCCCGTGGCTCACTCGGGAGAGTGTAGTGCTGATAACACCAAGTCAAAGGTTAAGATCCCCTTACCGGTTATCTTTTATTAAAAAAAAAAAAAAAAGTAAAAATAAATTCCTGCAAGCTCACCCCATGTTCCTCCAATTACATTCCTACCCAGTAAAAAATGAGAATGTACCAGACAGTTTTCTATGAATGCTCCTTCATGCTGTTTTTTAGAAAATGAGATAATACTCTTAAACTGTATCTTTCTCTAAGTATTAAAAGAACTATCTCTGTGATCATACATAAAGCCGAATGTAATTAAAAACTTCTGTATAATCACATTTTCAACAGTCCCACTTTATCTTTAGAGTAAGGACTACAACAGTTAGAGCACAGCCTTGTAACCCCATCGTCAAGATCCTTGTACCAGCCAGCCGGCAAAAGAATAAAATAATGAAAAAAAAAAAAAAGATGGCCAAGTCTGCCTCATCTGCTGACTTACCCATCACACCTGGCTTAGCTTCAACACCAAGTTATATTTTTTAGATGTCTTCTTTCAAGCTATTTTCATCCCAGTAATGAAATGGAGTATGATAGGAATGAGAAATATGCTGATGTGCAGATGGAGCCTCACACACATTCATCGCTTTATTCTGATGTCAGCCCTGCTTGAGGCACAGATTTCCTATCCCACCTACATAGATGCGCCAATTGTTAACCCTTTTAATGATAAATTCCACCTTTATGTCATGCTTTGCTGCTATAATTCAGTGTAAGCTGGTAGAAGTGGCCGCGCAGCTGCCTGAATTCTTTTCTACTTAAAACTTTTTTCTGCCACATACCCTGGTTCATCCTTCTTAAGTTCCCCAGCACCGAGGCCAGGAGGGCCGCCAGGAGTGTCTGCCCTTCTGGCCCCGCGCTCGGTCCCACGCTGCGGACCGGCCTGACGCCGGCACAGGCTCCACGGAGCGGGCGGTGCGCGATTGGGCCGCGGAGGGTTCCTCGGTATCGACCCTGCAGGTGGCCAGAGACAGGCGGAAGGAGATGAGGTCGGGACTCTTCGCCGCCCGCCGCCACCCTCGCCGCCACGTGGTGAGGCCCTCACTCTTCTGCTGTTTCTCCCGGAGCACGTTCCACCTTCTAACATGCCGCGTAAGGCGTAGTTCACTGTCTGCTGCTGCCTGGGCTCCCCGCCCACAGCGTCAGCCCCACACCGTCAGGGAAGGGGCTCCTTGTCGAGTTTGGTCCTGAGGTTCCCCGTGTGAAGAACAGGGAGAGAGGGAGCAGGCGGGGGTGCAGGAGCGCCGAGGGGTACGGGACGCGGGGACACCGAGCGCGCAGAGAGCGGAGGTCCGGCCAGTGTGCGGATTTGAGAGGAGGACTCAGGGAAGGAAGAAATCCAACAGAAAACGCAGAGGACGCGGGAGGACTCAGGACACAGGAAGATGCGGGAGGCCCCAGGCGGCAGCGGGTCCCCGGGACCTTGACTGGGCCCGCCCGGAGCCCAGGGGCACGTCCAGCGGCAGCTTTAGGGCGAGGGGGGGAGGTGGACGAGGGCGAGGGGGGGAGGTGGACGAGGGCGAGGGGGGTGCGTCCTTGATCTGCGCACACAGAGGACCCGCATCTGGGAACCGGGGCTCCGCTGGGCCAGGGCAGCGGGTGGAGAGAGGCATCCCCGCGGGTGGTCTAGTCGCCGGGAGAGCGGGCGGGGAGGGCGCGGCGACTCGCGGGGTGGCGGGGCGTCCGGGCGCGGAGCGGGGCTTCGCGCCGGGGGTTCGGGGGACGAAAGGCGGGCGTCAGCTCGGGCAACGCTGGGGCCGCTCTGGTCGCCACCAGTGTGTCTCAGGAGAGTAGCGCCCATGGCCCCGCAGCTGCCCACGCCCGGAGCCATCCCGGTCCCCGGCGCACAGGGTTGCCGGAGGATGTGTCCGGTGGCTGCGCTGTGGGCTGGACCAACGCAGAGGGAGGGACCAATGGCAAAAAGAGCTTTCCCCTCCAGGAATGCTAATGGTTTAAGTGTAGTTTTTGTTTGACTTCTATTTTCTTTCTTTTTTTTTTCTCTTGTTTTTTTATTTTTTTAAAATTTTCTTTTGACATAATTTGACACCTACAGAAAAGGTGCAAAAATCATGCAAAGCATTCTCATATACCCTTCACTCAGATTCTCCAGATATTAGGAATGAAACCAGCCACAGCAGCAATATTTATAATAGCGAAATTCAGAAAGGAAGTGTCTAATAGGAAAAATAACTAAACTATGCAGCCAATCATATGTAATATAATGTAATCATTAGTCATATGTAATATATTTAATTATAATATGGGATGGGGTTGCAATATAGAGTTAGGTGAAAAAAGTAGGGACACATGAAAATTAATTGCTATGATCTCAGTGATGTGAAATTAAAGATAGAGATTCATCTTCAAACAAATTGACAAGATAGATGACAACTAGAAATTCAAGGGACACAGAATAGGGAAAACAATCTTGAAAAAAGAACAAAATTGGAGGATTCCCTGATTTCAGAGCTTACTACAAAGTAACAGTAATTAAGACAGTACGGTAGTGGTATAACGATAGATACGTACATTAATGGAAGAGAACTGACAGCCCAGAAAGGAGTCCTCACATTTATGGTCAATTGATTTTCAACAAGGGTGCCAAGACAATTAAATGAGGGAAAGAACAGTCTTTTCACAAAATAGTAGTAGGAGAACTAGAATATCCACATGCAAAAGAATGAAGTTGGAGACCTACTTTACACCATACACACAAACAAAAATAACTCAAAGACCCAAATGTAGGAACAAAAGTATAAAACTCTTAGAAGCTGCGCTGGTCGGTTAGCTCAGTTGGTTAGAGCATGGTGTTATAACACCATGGTCAAGGGTTTGGATCCCTGTCTGGCCAGCTGCCAAAAAAAAGCTTAGATGAAAACATAGGGGTAAATCTTTGTGAACTTGGATTAGGCAGTGACTTCTTAGGCAATGGTTTCTTAGATATGACACCAAAAGCACAAGCAACAAAAGAAAGAAAGAAAAAGATAAATCGAACATGATCGAAATTAAGATCTTTTTTTTTTTTTAAAAGATGACCGGTAAGGGGATCTTAACCCTTGACTTGGTGTTGTCAGCACCACGCTCAGCCAGTGAGCGAACCGGCCATCCGTATATGGGATCCGAACCCGGGGCCTTGGTGTTCTCAGCACCGCACTCTCCCGAGTGAGCCACGGGCCGGCCCGAAATTAAGATCTTTTGTGGTTCAAAGGAAACTATCTCAACTGGGAGCAATAAAGTAAAAAGATGACACACAGAATGAGGGAGAAATTTTTTGCAAATCATATATCTGATCAGGGACATATATCTAGAATATATAAAGAACTCTTACACACAATAATAAAATAACAGCCCAATTAAAAAATGGGCAAAGTATCTGAATAGACATCTCTCCAAAGAATATTCACAAATGACCAATAAGCACATGGAAAGAAACTCAGTATCATTAGCCATCAGGAAAATGCAATCAAAACCACTATGAGTTACCACTTTATCTCCACTATCATGGATTTAGTAATAATTTTTTTTTTTTTTAAAGATGATCGGTAAGGGGATCTTAACCCTTGACTTGGTGTTGTCAGCACCACGCTCACCCAATGAGCAAACCGGCCATCCCTATATAGGATCCGAACCCGTGGCCTTGGTGTTATCAGCACCACACTCTCCCGACTGAGCCACGGGCCGGACCCTTAGTAATAATTTTTAAAAGACCAGATAATAAGTGTTGGTTAGGATGCAGAGAAATTGGGACTCATACACTGCTAGTGGGGGTGAAGATGGTACAGACACCGTGGAAAACAGTCTGGCAGTTCCTCAAATGGTTAAACATGGGGTTACCATATGACCTGGCAATTCCACTCCTCGGTATATACTCAAGAGAAATGAAACCATGTGAGAGTTGTACACAAACGCTCACAGCAGCATTATTCGTAGTAGCTCAAAAGTGGAAATAACTCAAATGTCCATCAACAGATGAGTGGATAGGGGCTGGCCCGTGGCTCATTCGGGAGAGTGTGGTGCTAATGACACCAAGTCAAGGGTTAAGATCCCCTTACCGGTCATCTTGAAAAAAAAAAAAAAAGAAATTTCCTTTCAATGGTTCTGCAACGTGACGGGTCTAAGAACGCATTTAAACAACCCCTGGCTGGCCCGATAACTCAGTTGGAACAGCGTAGTGTTGAAAACACCAAGGTCAGGGGTTCGGATCCCCACGCCGGGCAGCCACACAAAAGAAAAACAAAAGCCACGCTTCGTCTTCTCGAGCTCAAGAGTCAAATTCTGCGAAAGGTCCTGCCCCGCCCACGATCCCCAGTCCCAGCCCGACGTTGGCTGACGCTCCGCCCCTGAACGACGACATCCAATCCTGGATTTTCCCCGCCTCTTTCGCTAGTTATGGTCCTGCCCCCGTACGCCGATTGGCCGGGCAGCCAGCTCGGCGCCGCGCAGGGAAGACCCGGAGAAGCGGAGTTTGTCAAAGGAATGGACCCCCGCGGCCCTGCTGCGCATGAGCTCAAGAGGCCGGCTCCGCTGCGGGGTCGCGCGCGCGGGCACGCGGCTCGCTCCGGAGGGGGCAGGTGGGGGCGGGGGGCGGGCGCCAGGGTCTTGGTGGCCTGAGCGGTCTGGGCCCCGAGGTCGACGCCTGTGACTGCAGCGGCCGAGGCTGAGGGACCCGCCGCGGCTCTGTGGCCGGAGAGGGAGGGCCCCGCGGCCGTCGGTGAGGACGGGCCCCAGCAGGTGGGGAGGGTCCTGCGTCCCCGACCCTGCTGTCCCCGGGGCCCCAAGAGCTCTGGTGCTGGGGAGGGGGGTCCCCGGCCTTGCGTCCGGGCGCTCAGGTCACCTCCTTGTGGTTCATCCGCGATTCGCCTCCTTTACCTCTCTTCTCCTTCCCCCAGCCCACCCGACCCCTGGATGAGCCCTGACACTCCCACGTTCGCCCCCTTTCTTTGGCTGTGTCCGCCACTCCCAGTGTGCGACCCATCCCCGACCGAGCCCCAGTCCCCTCCCGTCTCTGCGGCTCTGCAGGTCCCAGTGACCTTGCACTTTTTTCTGTTAGTGACACCCTTTCTTCCACTCCTGATTCTAAAAATCGCCTGATACGGTTTTCACACTTTTTTGACTCAACCTACACTGAGAAATGTATTTTATGTGTATAACCCGTGCCAGTAGATCTAGATAAGCGAAACACAAGTTTAAAGGGAGATGCCTACCAAGAAGACTTGCCTAAGCTCACGTGACGCCGCCAGATCTGTTCTAGATCTATTCCAATTCCATTCTGTTCCACTCCATTCCAAAAGACTGTTGCTAACCCGTTGATTCGCGACCTAAATGGGTCCGACCATACCTGAAACTCTTGCTTTAAACCCTCAATTTCTCTTCCCCCCCCATGCATTTGGAGAATGCTGAGGGCACATAATTAGATAATTGTGTGTAAACTTGAATTCCAAAGAAATGGTGTATTTTTATTTGACATGTCTACTTTCCAAAGCCAATATCATTTTCAGGACTTGATTTAGATTTTCGTGTGTGATTGGATCAGGTTTGTGTTGTTCCTCTTCCAAATACTACTAGGTGGACTTGTAGAAGAGACTAGCATGTGATGTTGTGGCTAGATTGTGGAGCATTTATAATGCCCAGCTGATGATGTGCTAAACTATGGAGATGGGGATGATGTGTACTGGGAGAGACATAATTAAAGTTAAGCTTTAGGAAGAGTAAGCTGTCAGCACCCTAAGGGGAGAATTGGAATGGCCCATGCTGAAGGCAGGGGACTGGAGAGGAGGTGGTGAGGGATGAGTCCTAAGGTGATGTAGGAGTGGAAAGGAGATGGAAGATGGGTGTGATCAGGTATACAGGGAATGAGAGTGGAGGACACGTAGGCTAGGTAGAGGGGGAATAAAAATACGAGGGGACTTCAAAAATTTCATGGATAATGGAATTAAAAGATAAAAATAAAAATATAAACTTTATTTCTCAGCCTAAACTCCATTAAGTTCAAGACGCTATTTTATGCTATGATACCAGCTGAAAGAAAAGAAAACACACACACACAACAAAGTGTGTGTTTTCCTATACTCTTAATCAGCAATGATCAGCAACACAGAAGACCACCTTCTGTGACCAAATGTGTGGGGATTTCTCCCCAACAGCAAGCAAGCAAACAAGCAAGCAGTTCTGCAGCAGACACCAGTGGGTGTTCTCTAATTCAATTCAATTCTGACACTTTTCTAGCATGAGATCCCACAGGTTGAGGGCTTAGTCCCCAAGACTACTCCCCACTTCAGATGCCAGTTGCAAGCCCATGCCCCTGGAACTTCTGACTAACCAGCTGTAAATCAGAGTTCTAAAAACCCCCTCCTTGGATTCAACTAGAAGCATACTTACATTTACTGGTTTATCATAAAGGATATTACAAAGGACACAGAAGGAGAGACACACAAGGTGAGGTATGGGGGAGGCGTGCACAGCTTCCATGCCCACCCCAGGCACACCACCCTCCAGGAACCTCCATGTGTTCAGCTCTCTGTCAGCTCCCTAAACCCTGTGCTCTTGGGTTTTTATGGAAGCTTCATTACATGGGCATGACCAAAGCATGGACCACCATGTAGAAATGTGAATGGACAAAAAAGGTCTGATCTAACACCAACAGCCTGGGTGGGGAAACTCAGCAAGATTTGTCTGTTCAGATTCTTCTTGGCCTCTCTATGCAGCATTCCTTCCTCCCAGGCATGGGGCAGGACCCCTCCTGAAATGGGGGTCTTGTGACTTACAATCAGCCATGGTAGGTCAGAGGATTTCCTGCCTCAGAGAGAAAAACATGCAGGTGAAGGGAGGGCAGAAGGTCAGAGAGTAGCATGAATCAGGAACCATGGACAAAAACCAGTATATGAATATCATAATCTCACACCAGCCATTTACTTCATCCCTAAAGAAATGAGGATCCTGGGAACTTAACCATGTCAATGCAGTCTTTTTCACATTATTAACTGAAGCAAAATGGGTGCTCTGTAAAGATTTTTTATGATTATGAAACAAAAAGAAGTCAGAAGGAGCCAAATCAGGACTGTAAGGTGGATGCCTAGTGATTTCTCATTGAAACTGTCACAAAATTGCCCTTGTTTGATGAAAGGAGTGAGCAGAGGCATTGTTGTGGTGGAGAACTCTCTGGTGAAGCTTTCCTGAGCATTTTTCTGCTAAAGCTTTGGCTAACTTTCTCAAAACACTTTCATAATAAGCAGATGTCATCATTCTTTAGCCCTCCAGAAAGTCAACAAGCAAAATGCCTTGAGCATCCCCAAAAAACTGTTGTCTTGACCTTTGCTCTTGACCAGTCTGCTTTTGCTTTGACTGGACCACTTCTGCCTCTTGGTAGCCATGGCTTTGATTGTGCTTTGTCTTCAGCATTGTACTGGTAAAGATATGTTTCATCTCCTGTTACAGTTCTTTGAAGAAATGCTTCAGGATCTTGATCCCTCTTGTTTAAAATTTCCATGGAAAGCTCTGCTCTTGTCTGCAGCTGATCTGGGCACAACAGTTTTAGCACCCATCAAGCAGAAAGTTCACTCAACTTTAATTTTTCTGTCAGAATTGTGTAAGCTGAACTAATTGAGATGTCTATGGTGTTGGTTCTTTTTTCTGCTGTTTATTATCAGTCCTCTTCAATTAGGGCACAGACAAGATTCATTTTTTTGTGAGGAAAATGCACAGTTTGTGGCTGGTCTGCCACTGTGGGTTTCATCTTCAACATTGTCTTGTCCCTTCTTAAAATGTGTTATCCATTTGTAAACTGCTGATTTCTTTGGGGCATTGTCCCCATAAACTTTTCGTAAAGCATCAGTGACTTTCGCACTCTTCCACGCAAGCTTCACCACATATTTGATGTTTGTTCTTTCCTCAATTTTAGCATAATTCATGTTGCCCTGATAAGGACTGTTTTCAAACTGATGTCCTGTCTTTCTTAGTGCCTTAAACTAGATCCTATCCAGACATGTTAAAACAAGTTAATATGAGTTTGTTTCGGTGCAAAAATTTTTTGAAATCCATGCGTTTTTTTTTTAATAATACACATTTCCCATGAACTGTTTGAAGACCCCTCATACCTAAGATTCTGATCTCGGGTGATTGGAGAATAGATATGGGGCTGGGGTCCCATTAGCTGGAATCTCCCTTTCTGTACTGTCTGCTTTGGAGCAGTGGTTCTCAGGCAATTTTGTGCCTCAGGGGACATTCAGCAATGTTGGTTGTCACAACGGGAAGTGGTGGGGGGTAATACTGGCATTTAACAGGTAGAGGCCAGGGACATTGCTAAACTTCCTACATTGAATAGGACAGCAACCCATAGCAAAGAATTATCTGGTCCAAAATGCCAATGGTGCTGAGGTTGTGACATCTTGCTTTAGAGTCATAATTCTTAATCTTTTGGGAGATCACTACCACCTGCAACCTCTCCCAGGAATAATGCCTGTATTCGTGTACACAGCCTATGCATGGTAGCCATAGGAGGGTTTATGAACCAGGCAAAGTCCACCTCTAAACCCCATGGCTCATTAGTGTGGAATTGAAGGGGTGGCAGCTGTTGGGGTCAGGAGCTTTTTTAAACAGGAAGGCCTTCCCTCCTCCCTGTTTCACCGTTCAGGACCCCCTTTGGGCATGGACAAAAAACTCCTTGTTCTTGTGTAATGATTTACAGTTTATAGAAGAATTTCACTTACAGCATCTCGTTGGCCACTTTTCCTCTTTCCCAGGTGGAACCAACCCAGAATAGCCCGCAATCTCCTGCCCAGCAAGCCAGCGCCAGACCCCAGGTGTTGGTGGGCGATGATTGTAGTTCTCACTCTCACGTACGAAGGTAAATCTGTTGATCCACTGTCAGCTGCCAAGAAAGGCTCCTGCCTTTCAGGACCTTACTCATTAGGGTTTGGACCCAGTGTGTCAGAGGCACCTAATAGTTTTTTTTTTTTTTTTTTTTTTTTTGTCGTTTTTTCGTGACCGGCACTCAGCCAGTGAGTGCACTGGTCAGTCCTATATAGGATCCGAACCCGCGGCGGGAGCGTTGCCGCGCTCCCAGCGCAGCACTCTACCAAGTGCGCCACGGGCTCGGCCCTAATAGTTTTTAATATCGTGCAACTCTTGATTCTACACTGAGCCCTTGTGACCACCAGCAGGACAGTAGTATCAAGACAGGCAATCTGCCTATTGCACTCAAATTGCCCTGTACCATCAATTTGAGGTACAGAGGGGAGAGAGATTAAGAGAATGATAAACCACAAACTTTTGAGAAGTTTTATATCTGCCTGACTTCAAAATACTCCATTCTCTTAACAAATTTTTGTGGAATGAAAAGTGAATATTACAGAATAAACACATTAGGGCCCAAGTATTTAAATCAAAACAAAGAGTATCAAAAGTTAAAAAAAAAATACATTGAAATCAACCTAGAGTAAATGTACATATGGATAACAAATAAAAGTTTCATAAAATAACACTCACTTTTATTACATGCAATGCAAATTGATATTTTCTACGTAATTTTAAAAAGGGCTAACTGCGGGCCGGCCCGTGGCTCACTTGGGAGAGTGTGGTGCTGCCAACACCAAGTCAAGAGTTAAGATCCCCTTACCAGTCATCTTTTAGAAAAAAAAAAAGTGCTAATTGGAACCTAATGATTTGAGGACTGATGACCAGGGCAATTTGAAAAATAGTGGCTTAGAGCAAAACAAAGGAAATAAAAATCTTTTATTCAGATACAAAATGAACACATATTAAAGATGTTACTTAATCTCATTATTAGAGAACCAGTAAGATGTTACAACCAGTTTGGAAGAGAATCCAAAGAAGATTCTAGAAGACTATAGATCAGGAATATTGAAATGAATATGCAAATAGTACATGTCTGTATTTATTTACATGGAAAGAGATAATTTATTTAGTCTATAGACAAGAATTATTTTGAATTATTCTCAGTCATCTACAATGTAGAGAGTAATAAAAATAGCTCGAAAGTCAATGAGAGGCTAGAGTCCAGTAACTTGGAAGGATGTGTTCTTAACAATGTATTGTTTTCCACTAAAGCACAAATTTTCCATTCAGTCTCGTAAACAATGAAAGATATTTTTGGTTATGAAATCAGGCTGGTTTTATTAGATTTGGCCTGATAACTTATATAGATGCAACAATTCATCAGATAAGCCTTTGCTTTGCTAAAAGTTGCTAAAAGTCTTCATAGGAATCTTAGATTAGACTTTTTTTTTTTAATTTTATTATTTTTTTTAGAAGATGACTGGTAAGGGGATCTTGACCCTTGACTTGGAATTGTCAGCACCACGCTCAACCAGTAAGCTAACCGGCCATCCCTACATGGGATCTGAACCCATGGCCTTGCTGTTATCAGCACCGCACTCTCCTGAGTGAGCCATGGGCCGGCCCAGATTAGACTTTTTAAAGTCTGTGATTTGATATTCTGAGGCATAGAAGCCAAGTCCAAGAAACTCTCTACACCAGATGTCACATATAGTACCTATAAATTTGGCAAATTCCTACCTTCTTGAGGTCCCCCAAATACTCCACGTTTCCTGAAAGTTGTTAAATGGTTAAAGAATAATTTCAAAGAGGTGAAATCATGACTCTTCCACTGACATAAAATAAACAGATGTTAATGATTTTATTTAACACATTAATGAGGAAAGCTGTAGGATGTTACAGATTAAATGATACAATGTATGTAAAATGTTTCATGTGGCACCCACACAAAGAAAACCTCAGATCTTTCTTAGGTTGGTCACTCAGCTGCAGCCAGCCACCTGTTTCTCAAGGGTGTCTATTCTAGCATTTCTAAAAGTGGAGTCTGGGGCTGGCCCGTGGCTCACTCAGGAGAGTGTGGTGCTGATAACACCAAGGCCATGGGTTCAGATCCCGTATAGGGATGGCCGGTTAGCTCATTGGGTGAGCATTGTGCTGACACCAAGTCAAGGGTTAAGATCCCCTTACTGGTCATCTTTAAAAAATAAAAATAAAAAATAAAAGTGAAGTCTTTAGTTTACAAGTATCAAAGTTTCATGGGGCATTTGTTAAAGATCTATATTCTTGTATCCCTCTCTAGACCCTCAGCCAGAATTTTGGATGTGAAACCCAGGAATCGTCATTTTCAAGTGACCTGGGTGGTTCTTGTATAGACTAGAATTGCACATACAAATAACTGAAATAAAAGTTTCATGAAGAGTGCATTTAACCTCATTATATGAATAGATTCTTTTCGATTCTATTTCAGTGTTTTAATGATGGTCTTAAGCAGGGTTTCTTGACCCTGGCGCTTTTTGCGTGGCTTTGATGTGGGGTGCGTGTAGAGTGTTTAAAAGCATCCTTGGTCTCCACCCACTAGGTTTTAGTACAAGGGTATGTCAGGAAGTTCCCAGAAGGATTCACATTTCAATTCTATTTTATCATGAACTTTTTGAAATACCCTCTTAGCATGCCGTAGCTTCATCCACCCCCAGTTGTGAAAACGAAAAATATCTCTAGACATTGCCAAATGTCACCTGGAAGGCAAAATCACCCCAGCTGAGACCCACCCGTCTGAACCCACTGGTACCAATGGGTTGGAATCAATTTAAAAGGAACCATTTTAACTCATTTTAAGAGCTTAGGCCCCAACAGCAGACACAGGAGTTTTGAATGGTGATTCTGGTCTTATTGGCACAGCTATTGATCACAGGAACCTAAGATTAATCCTTAAGTTCCTCCTCTGTAATGTGAAAGAACAGTGGAATCTGAATGATGAAGTTCTGTGGAAGAGAAAGTGAAATAGCATGCACCGAGCTCCGGGCGCAGTGTTAGTGTTTGGTAATGCAAGTGTCGAGATCATAGTCCTTTAGATTCTTGAAGAGTGCAGCCAGGAAAACAGAAACTTCTGTGAGATTTCAACAGAGAATTTAATTGCTCTCTCTGGTGGTGGAAAAGCTGAGAAGCCAAACAGGAGACCTTGAGGGAACCCAGAAGTTAGCAGTGGCCACAGGCTGCCACACAGCCAGGCTTGAGGGGTAGGGGCAGTTGGCAATGGCTGTGTGCAGCCGGACCCTGGAGGAGACAGCACTGGTGGAGACACTGCCAGGGCTGGAAGCTGCAGGAACATCTGGCTCCCGGTCCGACCTCCTGCGGTGCCTCCCATTGACGAAATTAAGCTGGAAGTGGCTATAATGCAAAATTATAATCAATAACAAAGTAGCTAGTTTGTAGAGACACATCAGTGCATCTTACTACTTGCTTCGAAGGCAAGACCTCAGCTCTGTGGAGCAGTTTTGTTTGGAACTGGCCTTTCTTACCATAAGCATCTGCTGCTCAGGGCCAAGAAAAGGTGCCTTGGCTCTGAATGAGCCCGGCCTGGGTTCATGTCCTGGCTCTCACTAGCTGTTTGGTCCTGGGCCACTTGCTTAAGTCCCTGAGGCCTCTATCTCCCCAGGGGCCGCACGGGGATGATGGTGACACTTGGAAGGGAGGTTGTTGGGTCACAGTAATGCAGGTAAGGCCTGACTTTTTTCTGACTCACGTCCCAGGTCAAGTACCAACAAAGTGACCCTGGGCAGGTCACTTTTTTGCTGGCCTGGGCAGGAGGACCAGAGGGACAGGGTGCTCTCTCTATCACCGATCTGCCCAGGAGGGCTCTGGGTCACTTCTGCTCTCTATTAACTCCTCTTCTGTCTATAAGTTTGAAACTTGGATTTTCAAAAAGCTTTTATTTTGCATTAATTTTAGACTTTAAAAAAATTTCAAAAATAGCACACAGAATTCCTATATACCGAACACCCAGCTTCCCTGAATGTCAGCATCTCACTTAACATTGTGCAATGATCAAAACCCAGAAATTAACAGTGGTATACTAATATTAACCTGAACTATTGGATCTTACTCAAATTTCATCAGTTTTTCCCATAACGTGTTTTTCCTGTTCCAGGATCCAATCTGATCCTGAACTGCATTTGGCTCTTGTGTCTCCTTATTCTCCTCCAGTCTGTGACAGTTCCTCGGTCTTTCCTTGTCTTTAGTGACACTAAGACTTTCAAAGTGTTGGGGTTGGTTGTTTTGTAGAAGGTACCTCAACTGGGGCTTGTCTGATTAGCACGGGGACCACGTTTTTGGCAGGAATATCAGAGAGATGATATTGGGTCCTTCTCCATGCGTCTTATCAAGGAGTTCATGATGTCACTATATCTTATTACTGGTAAAGCTGACCTTTACCAGCTAAGGGGTGTCTGCAGGGTTTCACCTCTGTCCAGTTACTCTGTTTCCCCTTGTAGTTAATCAGTATCTTGGGGGAGATATTTGAGGTTCTGCAAGTCCTGCAAGAAGGATATTAATATACTCAATTTTATTAATTCCTCTATTCTATTTGTTTTACTTTATATCACTCTTCACTCTTGTATAATGTTATGTTACATAGTAATAGAATCCCTGTTCTTTCTGAGAGTTATGAAGAGAAGGAGATTCTGCTCATCTTTAAAGTGTTAAATGTTTTCCCACTGTAAAAAGAGCTCACGCACATTGTAAACAATTTTGAAGACAAAAGAAATATAAGAAAAAATAAAGTCACTATTGTTACTACTTTTAACATTTTGATATATTACTTCCTGAAATGTTTTAAGTTATGAACACGTAAAATAAAATTGGTCAGTAAATAACAAATAAGACCGGAGCAGAGAAGAAATAGAAGGAAAGACAAGGGGATTGAGGGCTACAGCTGATGTCAGTGTCTATGTCATATTTTGGTCTTTTTTTTGAAAAACCTTACTTGTGTAGTTTAGAAAAGATAATCGTTGCTGAATTTTTTAATTGGGTTTTGCTTTCTAACTAATACTTTTTGTAAATGCAACATTTTTTTGGAAGTCCTCTTGAATGTTTTTTGTGATATGGAAAAAACCCTTGCATTCTTATTATGAAAACATTGGGTCACATTTAATTTTACCAAGAAAGCAGTAGGGATATTTTAAGAAGCAACATCACCATCCTGTGGCCAAGTAGAATATTGCTGCTGAGGGTTTAAATTTGTGTTTTCCTATTATGGGCCTACAGTAGTACATGACATGATATTTTGGTATTTTACAAGTGCTTCATCCATAGTTAGAGCATGGTGTTGATAACACCAAGGTCCAGGGTTCGATCCCTGTACAGGCCAGCTGACAAAAAAGCCCCCCCCAAAGCCAAAAAGAATTTAGGGCCGGCCCGTGTCTCACTCAGGAGAGTGCGGTGCTGATAACACCAAGGCCACGGGTTCGGATCCTATATAGGGGTGGCCGGTTCACTCATTGGCTGAGCGTGGTGCTGACAACACCAAGCCAAGGGTTAAGATCCCCTTACCGGTTATTTTTTAAAAAACAAAAACAAAAACAAAAAACAAGTGCTTCATCCAGTCTGCAGGTGGGGGTTTCCTCCCCTAAAGAGGAATACAGTGGCACACAACATGTTTGAACACAATGTGTGTGTGCTATAGAAGATAAAGTGTATGTTAAAGATACTAATACAAGAATAGAAATAGTTGTGCATTTAGGTGGCAGGATTATGGTGACTTACTAGTATCATGTTGTTAATTTTTTTTTTTAATATTTTTTTTTTTTTAAAGATGACTGGCAAGGGGATCTTAACCCTTGACTTGGTGTTGTCAGCACCACGCTCACCCAGCGAGCTAACCGGCCATCCCTATATGGGATCCAAACCTGTAGCCTTGGTGTTATCAGCACCGCACTCTCCCAAGTGAGCCACAGGCTGGCCCTTGTTAACATTTTTAAAAAGTTTATTTTTTAAAATGTCCTCTATAAGACTCAAAAAAATGATTTCTATATCATTTTTAGGATGTAATATTAGAACTTAAAACACATCACAACATATAATCCACACCACCCCTCTCCTTTGGTGGGGAAACCAAACCCAGGAGGGAGAAGCTTCTGCTATTTACTAGACCTGTTTATGGTATAGAAAGCTGTTTTTCAACCATGTGACCCTTGGGATGTGAGTCTTACCTACAAAGATTGTTTTTTAACAACTCTACTGAGATGTAATTCACATACCATACAATTCCCCCACCTAAAGTATGCAATTCAGTGTTCTTAATATATTCACAGAGTTGTGCAGCTATTAGCACAATTAATTTTAGAACATTTTCATCATCCCAGAAAGAAAATCCACACCCCTTAGCCATCACTCCCTAATCTCCCAATTCCTCCCAACCGTAGGAATTCACTAATCTGCTTTCTGTCTCTATAGATTGGCCTATTCTGGACATTTCATATAAGTGGAATCATACAATACCTGCTCTTTTGTAACTGGCTTCTTTCACTGAGCATAATGTCTTTAAGGTTCATCCATATTGTAATGTGTGTCAGCTCTTCATTCCTTTATATGGCTGAATAATATTCCACCGTATGGGTAGACAACAGATTGTGGTATGTTTTTGCACGTGGCAGACTCTCCCTGAAGGCCACACACAGCTAGAGCAGGTGTTTTGGAGGGAGAACATAGTTGATGGAATGTCCAAGCTGGTGCCAATGCTACCTAGTGGCCTGAGACGAGGGTGGTGTCTGCAGAATGGGGGTGCAGCTGCCAGACAGCCGAGGTGGGAAGGAAGGGGTGGGGGCTGTTCTTGCAAAGTCAGTGGTTGAGGGAAGGAAGAATTTTTGTTAGTGTTTTTTTTAAGATAAAGAAGACCTAAGTACCTGGATAGTCCAAATGGAAATAAAACAGAAGAAGAGGAGAGGTTTGGAGACTGCAGAGAGCAGGGAGTGGGGTTGAGAAAGGGCCTGAGGGAGGAGGGGATGTTGCAAGGGAACTGGATGGTGGAGACACTTATCTTGTAAAATGGGATGAAACAGGTATACTGTTTCCCTAGGCAGTGAAGAGGGTGATAAGAGCTCTGAGATATCCATCTTAAATGGATAAACTTTCAATCAGATAAAAATCATAAAATTCTTAATCACGGAGGGATAACAGTTATTCAGAAATCTATATTGTATGGAGAACCTCATTTACCAGTGATGTCAGGGAGATGGAGTGTTCTGTGTATAGTTTGTTACAGATGGTTTGTGTGTGTGGGTAACTATACATAACATAAAATTTAGTGTTTTAACCATGCTTAAGTGTACAGTTCAGGGGCATTAAGTGCATTCACATTGTTGTGGAACCATCACCACTATTCATTTCCAGAACTTTATCTTCTCAGCTAAAACTCTGCACCTGTTAAACACTAACTCCTCCTCCCCCTCCCCTGGCACCCACCACTCTACTTCCTGTCTTCATAAATTTGACTACTCTAGGCACCTCCTAGAAGAGGAATCAACCAGTATTTGTTCTTTTGTGTCTGGCTTATCTTATGTTACAGATGTTTTAAAATACATAATTCCCATTTGTCATCCTTTCTACTTAATATTTTTGTTCCCCTCATTGGGTTACAAGCCCTCTATTTTATTTATTTATTTATTTATTTTTAAAAGATGACCGGTAAGGGGATCTTAACCCTTGACTTGGTGTTGTCAGCACCACGCTCTCCCAAGTGAACCACGGGCTGGCCCCCTGGGTTACAAGCTCTTTAAATGTGATCATCTAGGCCGGCCCGTGGCTCACTCGGTAGAGTGCGGTGCTGATAACACCAAGGCCACGGGTTCGGATCCTATATAGGGATGGCCGGTTTGCTCACTGGCTGAGCGTGGTGCTGACAACACCAAGCCAAGGGTTGAGATCCCCTTACCGGTCATCTTTAAAAAAAATAAAATAAATAAAATAAAATAAAATAAATGTGATCATCTGAGGGACTTGGCATTTGTGTAGCATAGCACTCTGGAGTTCAGAAGTACTTTTATGTCAGATATTTCACAACCATTACTATTATTCCATCTATCAAAAAGCCAGAACCTGGGCCGGCCCGTGGCTCACTCGGGAGAGTGTGGTGCTGATAACACCAAGGCTGCGGGTTCGGATCCCATATAGGGATGGCCGGTTCGCTCACTGGCTGAGCGTGGTGCTGACACCACCAAGTCAAGGGTTAAGATCCCCTTACCGGTCATCTTAAAAAAAGAGAGAGAGAAAAAAAAGCCAGAACCCACTATGTTCAGTCACTTGCCAAATACATCGGTTATTGCTGTGTAAGAAATGACCCGGATCTTGCTGGCTTAAAATAACAGTAGTTTATCACTGATCAGGCTCTGCTGATTTCCCTGGGCTCCTCCATGTGGCTTCCTGCAGCTGGCCGGGCCTCCTCTGTGTCTGGCAGTGCTTCGGTGCCCTGCATATGGCCTCTCACACAGCTTCCTTCCCTGTCAGACTCAGGGATGTGACCCATGAGAGAAGGGCTCGGGACCCCCACAGCGTGCTCCTGCCACACTCTGCTGTCACAGCAAGCCACAGAGGCCAGTCCACATTCACGGGGATGGAGACAAAGCCCGTTGCAAAGGAGCCAGCATATTTCAGTGGGAGGATTTGTGGTCATCACACAACCCACCACCCCAAGGCACTTTCATGGGTGAGAATGGGAACAGTCCATCAGACCCAAATTCTAGTTCATTGCAGAGGCTCATGCCTATCCACAAGGCGGTGGTCAGCCATCATCAGAGTCTTTTGCTGTATTGGAACTTTTTCCCTATCTTTTGAGGTACGTGGATCATGGAAGCCTTTTAAATAGAGATTTTGGTCGAGGGGGTTGCACTATGCCCTGTCGCCTCCCATGACTCGGGGTACATTCCATGGGAATGTGGGGACTTCTTTGTCATGGGTCTAGAGGAGGCCCAGCCTGGGTGTGCTGGCGTAAGGCCGAGGCGGTTGATGTGGCCGGGCCCTGCTAGACGGACAGAAGCCGCGTCACTTTGGTGGCCTGAGTTGTATGAAAGGCCTTCGTCAGAGGGGCCCGGCTTGACTGCGACCCCGAGGAAGGCAGGGAGCGCGTGCAGCTCTTGGGGCCCGGCCCAGCCTGGCTGAGAGCAGCGGGGACTTAAGGAACCCAGAGGACGGGTGATGCGCAGGGTCCCTGAGAGGACGCGGGGTCGGAGACCCGCCACTTCCATTCATCCCCAGACCTCCGGGAATGAGATATGTGGGGCGGGCTACCGGAGGAGGGACGAGCTCCGTGGCCAATCAACATGCGGGTGCGCGGCTCCCGGGGGCGGAGCTTCCCGCCGTAACCCTTTCCTGCCCGGAGTGGCTCTGTCCGGCTGGCGCCTGCGGGGTCTTCGCCGCAGCCAGTACACAGGAACGCCCCCAGGTTCCCGCACCTCAGGTCGCCCTGTGGGGCGGGATGGGCCGGGCCGGGAAGAACCGCACGGGAGTAGCGGGGATTGGCTTGTCCGAGGGCCAGACCGGGGCTAGGGGGGATGATGCGGCGGGACGGGGGTGGGGGTGGGGTGGGGGCGGGACTCTCCATCATTCGCGAGTTACTCGGCGTTACCTGTCCGATTTCCTTTCGACCTCTCGGGGATGCGGGCGTGTGGCGGGGGCGGAGCGGGGGGGGGAGGCTCTTATGACCCCACCCCCACCCCCACCGCCTGCCGCTCAGCGCCTTCGGCCTTGGTTGCGTCCTGTCGGGACCCTGGAGCTGACCAAGCCTTTGGGAAGCTGATTGTGGGTCCCCAGACAGGGGAGCCTCGGGGTAGAAATGGGGACCAGTGGGAATTGGAACCACAGAACTTGGGGAGGGGGTGACAGTTCACTAGTGGGGAAGCTAAACATATCACGGGGTGCTGCAGTCTTGTTTCCCAGCTATTACTGAGAGGTGGGAAAGACCCCACCATCCACTCGCCCACAAAAGACAAAACGGCCACCTCACACTGGTGACTGAAGCCGCAACTCCCCAAGGCCCCGGTGTGTAGCGCTGCCCAGCCCTGCGCCGGTGCCCCAATGTGCATCCTTTCTGCCTCTCCAGGCTGGAAGCCGAGGAGCCCCCAGTGACCTCGAGGGATTCTCCAGACTCCTCCACAGCCGGTCCCCGCCCAGCTGAGGTAGCGCCAGCAACAGCTCAGGCTCAAGGTCGCCGCTCTCATGGGGCCCCGGCATCTCCTGAGGGCTGGGGTGGCCTGGGACCTTCCGACTAAGATAGGGGCTGGGTCTGTGTGAGCCCAGGAAGTCCCACCTCCCAGGGCCAGGCTTCAGCGCCGTCCTCTGCGAGTGCTAGCGCTCCCTGGCCTGTGCTCCTTGAGAAGGGTGCATGGTGTCAGAGTGAAGTGTATGGGGCACGTCCCCAGACATCTCAGTGGAAACAGGGTTCAGCTTCCTGCCTGTTCAGCCTCAGGCATATGCTTGGTCTCTGGTCTCGGTGTCCTCACCTGGAAACTGGGTCAATAGAATCGTCGACTTTCATAACAGGGGGCTGGAAGGTTAAAGGGAAAGGCGTGGGAAAAGCTCAGCACGTGCGTGCGAGGCTTAATGGGTTGTTGCTCCGTTATTGGTCCATTAGTCTCCCGGACAGCCCGTTTTGAGAGGCGTTTATTGTGCACGTGTTACAGGTGGGGAAAGTGAGGTTTGGATGGGGAGGTGATGTGCCCAAGGCTGCCAGGAGAAGCCCCAGCCCAGGGTCCATAGCTCCATGAGGTCCCTCCCCAGCCTCTCAGCCCAGGGGCACCGAGGCAGCCCCATCTGCCCCCACCTCCATCCCAGATCCATTTTCTGAGCCCCAGACCCCAGGGCTTCCTCTACTGATGGATTTTGTCTCCTCCCTTAGGACGGAGCCCCTGGACTCCCAGGTTCCTTGCCAGGGAGGAGCAGGAGGAGGAGAAATCCATCTGCAGGGCTGGGTGTAGCCTGAGGGACAGGCCATTGGTCCCAGAATGCCCCTGCCTGAGCCCAGTGAGCAGGAGGGTGAGAGCATGAAGGCCGGCCAGGAGCCATCCCCTGAGCCGGGCACAGATGTCATCCCGGCATCTCCCAGCAAACCCAAAGAGTTCTCCAAACTGGTCCTGCTGACGGCCTCCAACCAGGACGGGGATGGAGTGGGCTCCAAGCCCAATGGCATGCACCGTGTCATGTCCCTGGAGATGTCTGGCCCCCCCACCCTCACCAGCACCCTCCAGGTCCTGCCAGCCAAGGAGCAGGGGGGGTCCATCCAGCCAGGCCCCTGTGCCCTTGAGCAGAAAGGCAGCAAGCTGGACACAGGTGAGGCATCAAGGCCTGCTGCCCCTGGCCCACCCACCTTGTGGGCCTATATGCTCAGACTGGGCCCTGCATACTCCCCATTCTAGTGGGGTAACCTTGGCCACCCCATCCCTGCTCCCAGCTGAGCCTTTTGGTCTCTAACCATGGTCCCAGGGTGGCGTGACGATCACACAATAGTCCCTGTGCTGTATACCAAATCCTGGGTTCTGGATCCTTACCAAGTTCATGGGAATTGCAGTGACATGCAGAAAATTCCTTCAGATCCTTAAGAATGCCCACCACCACTCCCACCTTCCAAGCCAAATCTGGCCTTGAGAGTCTGGACTTCTTGCCTGGCATCCAGGCGCACGAGGAGACCACCCCCACCCACAGTGACCCTGCCCTGCTCCAGAGCACCCCAGTCACCCTCACTGGCTCTCCTTCATGCCTCTGGCCTTGAGTCTTGCTCTGGGTGAGCTAACCCAGCCCCCCTCCCCCCAGCAGCCCTTAAGCCCCTGGAGTTTCTGAGGACCCCGTTTGGGGGCCGCCTGCTGGTGCTCGAGTCGTTCCTGTACAAGCAGGAGAAGGCTGTCGGGGACAAGGTGTACTGGAAGTGCCGGGAGCACGCCGAGCTGCGCTGCCGGGGCCGGGCCATCACCCGTGGCCCACGAGCAACAGTGATGCGGGACCACTGCCACCCGCCAGATGAGAAAAGCCTGGAGGCCCGGCGCCAGAGGGAGAAGCTACCCAGCCCAGCCCTGCCAGAGGGCTTGAGGGATCCCCAGGGTCCCGAAAACCCTGGAGGCCGACTGCAGGAGCCACTTGAGGGAGTGGACCCATGGCTGTGCCCTGAGGAGCTGGAGCCTACCCCTGAGCTGGCGCTGAGCAAGCTGGCCCCAGAGGAGCACCGGGCACCCCAGGTCCTGCCACTACTGAGCTTGCCTCCCAAGAAACGCCCAAGGCTGGGGATGGGTGAGTACCCACCTCTGCTGCCTCCACTCTGGGTGGGTGGGAACCGTGGGCCCTATCCATACCCAGATAGAAATGTGGGGTCCTGCATGGTTTTTTTTAAGTGTTCCCAAAGTCGGGGCTGGCTGGTTAGCTCAGGTGGTTAAAGCACAGCCTTATAACCCCAAGGTCATGGGTTTGGATCCCTGTACCACCCAGCCACCAAAAAACCAAGAAATGTGCTCAAAGTCAAAATGGCTTTTTAAAATACAAACGTGTTCAAATGATCATTCAACCCATGGGACAGAACTACTGCTCCTGAACTGGTTGTGATCTGGGTGAACTTACAGAATTTTCTAACGCAGCTGGGTCTGGTGTGTGGCCCAGAAATCTGAATTTTAACAGCTCCCAGGCAATTCCAGCATCCTCTAAATATGGGAAGGACGCCTTGTGGAAAAGTCTTGGGCTTGGGGTCCCAGGTTCAAATTCCTGCCCCAATTATGATATCCTTGTAGCCCCAGAAGCTTTGCTTAATTTCTGGAGTTTCAGGAGCTTTATCCTGAGATGGGTGTGATAACCTGGATTGTTATGGAGACTGTAGATTTCCATCCTTGGGAAGTGCTTTGCACCAGCTCAATGGGGGTGGGGGTGAGGCTCAGGAAGGAGTAGATTGGAGTTTCTATGCTTGTTTTTATTACTATTTATTACCAGTAACTAGGAGATGGGCATGGGATGAGCAGGCCGGGTGCCGCCTGACCCAGAAAGGATTTAAGGACCTAAGGCAGCTGCTGCACTGGGGACCTGGGCCAGGGAGGGGAGGGCTAGAAAGATACTTATTTTTCACTGTGTATCTCTTGGTACCATTCGAGTTTTTCAGTATGTGTATGTATTATTCAATGAAATTTTTAAACAAACCCTAAAAAAAAAGTATGACCAGGAATGACTGACAACATAAGCTGCTGGATCACAGCCCAGTGTGGTCCCTTTGGAGTGTGACCTTGGATGTGGTTCCTCCACTGACCACTAGGAGAGACTGCACCTCCTCTTTGGGTCGCTTGTGGGGGTATCCAGTGGCAATGGGGAGTGCACATCAGTCCCCAGCTCTGGCCCGGGTGCCTCCTGCAGGCCAGGCCTGGTCCCTCGAGTTCCTGAGGACGTGCTACGGTGGCAGCTTCCTGGTGCACCAGTCATTCCTGTACAAGCGGGAGAAGGCCGTGGGTGACAAGGTGTACTGGACGTGCCGCGACCATGCACTGCACAGCTGCCGCAGCCGGGCCATCACTCAGGGCCAGCGGGTGACTGTGATGCGCAGCCACTGCCACCCTCCTGACATGGAGGGCCTGGAGGCCCGGCGGCAGCAGGAGAAGGCCATGGGGATGCTGCAGTCCAGGCCGGATGACCCCCGGGGCCAAGGAGACAAGGTGCTCCAAGGTGTGGACAGTCTGCTCTACCGCAGGGGGCCAAGCACCTTGACTCTGACCAGGCCCCAGCCCCGAAAGCGAGCAAAGGTCAGAGGTGAGGGGCTTCCGGCCCAGCCCCAAGACTTGCAGGGATCCCCTGATGAGGACCAGGATGCTGACCCGGGTGAGTGCTCATCCTTCATCCTTTGGGATTCCCACGGCCCCCAACTGGCCTCGCCTGAGTCTTACTTCTGAGGTCTAGGGAGGTAAGGGCGGGTGGGAGGAGGCCTACCCAGCCCTGTCCTCGCCTTCGCCAGGCCCCCTCGCCTGACTGCCTCTCCTATTTCCCCTAGGAGGCCCTGAGTTCCTGAAGACCCCCCTGGGGGGCAGCTTCCTGGTGTATGAGTCCTTCCTCTACAGGCGGGAGAAGGCCGCGGGGGAGAAGGTGTACTGGACGTGCCGGGACCAGGCGCGCATGGGCTGCCGCAGCCGGGCCATCACCCAGGGAAGGCGGGTGACTGTGATGCGTGGCCACTGCCACCCGCCCGACCTGGGGGGGCTGGAGGCCCTGAGGCAGCGGGAGAAACGCCCCAACCCAGCTCAGCGAGGGAGCCCAGGTAGCTGAGGACAGACTGGGAACTGGGCCCTGGGCAGAAGGCAGGAGAGCAAGGGCACTTCCCCCACCAGCAACCACCCCCCTCTTTCCTCCATGAACATTTCGGAAGGAGTTAGTCTTTTTTTTTTTTTTTTTTAAGATGACCGGTAAGGGGATCTTAACCCTTGACTTGGTGACTTGGTGTTGTCAGCACCACGCTCACCCAGTGAGCGAACCGGCCATCCGTATATGGGATCCGAACCCGGGGCCTTGGTGTTATTAGCACCGCACTCTCCCGAGTGAGCCACGGGCCGGCCCCCGGAAGGAGTTAGTCTTCTCCATATTCCATTTCCTCGCCTCCCACTTCTTGGCCTAGCTGGTTCCACTACTCGAGTGTGTCCTGCTCTCATAGGGTCCCCCCGCCCTCCCACTAAGCCCAGCCACACCCTTCCACCTGACCCACCCACGATCTCAGCAGCAGTTTGACAAACTCGTGCTGCCTTCCCTCCCCCCCACCTCCTTTATGTTTTTTAGAATTGATAGTACGATTGTCACAGCATAAGTGGACGAATACAATTCCCAGTAACAAGCCTGTCCTATGTCTGTCTGAGTGGCTAAGGGCAGAGGAGGTGATACGTACATGTGATCAATTTCTTCTCTCCCCAGCCACTCTCCACACATACCTGAAACCGTCCTTAAAGGGACCTGTGAGGAGGGTCCCACTATTCTTTTCCTCTTCCTCCACCTGGTCCCAACAGTGCCTGGCATTTTGACTCTTAGGGTCACAGTAACATAAATGTTCCTGTCCTCATCTGGCTGAGAAGAGCCATCTCGGCTGCGCCTTCTCAGCTCACCCAGCACCTCATTCGTGCCCACGAGGCATCTGCCTCCCCTTCCAGAGGCTCTTGTCCTATGATTTTTGAGTTGGCTGAGTTGCCATTAGGGCCTTCTGGCCCTACTCAAACTTGAGATCTATGATTTTTTTCTTTCTGACTCTCTCTGTCTATTCCCTTTCCCGTCAACTTAATGTACAGTGAGGTGATGCCACAGGGTAAATAGCTGCCCTCGCCTTGTCCGCACCCCCTGATAACAACTCTGAGCGGGTTCGGCTGTTCTTTAGGGTTTTGACTATGCCTCTGCTGTTGTTCACTGGTTTTTCAATTTCCTTGTTGCCTGTTGACTTCCAACAGGGGAAAGTCTGGCTCTTGGTGCACGTGCTGCACGGGTTCGCTGTCATTTGATTATGCAGACTGTCTGCGGGGATGACAGCATCCTGCGGTCCCCTCTCCTTCCTCGTGCAGCTGTGTTTTCCCTGCAGTTTCTATCTGCCGGTGTTCTCTGTCCCCATCGCTTTCCCTGCCTCTCTTCACACCTTGTGTGGATCAGATATCAAACAGCTCCAGGTTTTGCCTTCCAGGAGCCTCGGGCCTTCCCCAGCCTGGCTGGCCGAGGCCGGCCCGCCTTCACCTGGGATTCACTTTACCAGACTCCTGCTTCTCTTTCTTGGGTTTCTCCCTTGTTTTGTCATTTGGGGAAATCCCTCCTCTCGTCCCTCCTGAGCCAGAGCCCTGGGCGGTGACACCTCTGAGACCTGGAGTGACTGAAGATGTCCCTAGCCTGCCCGTACGCTTGGCTGAAAGTGCAGCTGTTGGCGGAGGGCCAGAATGGCGCTGCTGTTTTCTGATGACTCAGCCTATGTCTGTGACTGGCTGAGCCAGAAGCTTTAGGTCTTCTCTCCACCCTGCTGCACCTACTGTGCTGGGTGCATGAGGGGCCTTTCCAGGCCACCCCTTGTCCCTTCAATGCAGAGCAACTTTCTTGTGTCCTATAACCCCCTGTCATTTCTTTTATTTATTTATTTATTTATATTTTTATTTTTAAAAATTTTATTGTGTCGATATACATTGTGGTTGATTATTGTTGCCCCTTACCAAAACCTCCCTCCCTCCTCCCTCTCCTCCCTCCCCGCCAACAATGTCCTTTCTGTTTGCTTGTTGTATCAACTTCAAGTAATTGTAGTTGTTATATCTTCTTCCCCCCTCCCCCGGTTTTCTTTCTGTGTGTGTGTGTGTGTGTGAATTTATATATTAATTTTTAGCTCCCACCAATAAGTGAGAACATGTGGTATTTCTCTTTCTGTGCCTTACTCGTTTCACTTAATATAATTCTCTCAAGGTCCATCCATGTTGTTGCAAATGGCAGTATTTCATTCGTTTTTATAGCTGAGTAGTATTCCATTGTGTAGATATACCACATTTTCCATATCCACTCATCCAATGATGGACATTTGGGCTGGTTCCAACTCTTGGCTATTGTAAAGAGTGCTGCAATGAACATTAGGGAACAGGTATACCTTCGACTTGATGATTTCCATTCCTCTGGGTATATTCCCAGCAGTGGGATAGCTGGGTCATATGGTAGATCTATCTGCAATTGTTTGAGGAACCCCCATACCATTTTCCATAGAGGCTGCACCATTTTGCTGTCCCACCAACAATGTATGAGTGTTCCTTTTTCTCTGCAACCTCGCCAGCACTTATCGTTTAGAGTCTTTTGGATTTTAGCCATCCTAACTGGGGTTAGATGGTATCTCAGTGTGGTTTTGATTTGCATTTCCCGGATGCTGAGTGATGTTGAACATTTTTTCATATGTCTGTTGGCCATTTGTATATCTTCCTTAGAGAAATGCCTACTTAGCTCTTTTGCCCATTTTTTAATTGGGTTGCTTGTTTTTTTCTTGTAAAGTTGTTTGAGTTCCTTATATATTCTGGATATTAATCCTTTGTCAGATGTATGTTTTGCAAATATTTTCTCCCACTCTGTTGGTTGTCTTTTAACTCTGTTAATTGTTTCTTTAGCTGTGCAGAAGCTTTTTAGTTTGATATAATCCCATTTGTTTATTTTTCCTTTGGTTGCCCGTGCTTTTGGGGTTGTATTCATGAAGTCTGTGTCCAGTCCTATTTCCTGAAGTGTTTCTCCTATGATTTCTTTAAGAAGTTTTATTGTTTCAGGGTGTATATTTAAATCCTTAATCCATTTTGAGTTGATTTTAGTATACGGTGAGAGGTATGGATCTAGTTTCATTCTCCTGCATATGGATATCCAGTTATCCCAGCACCATTTGCTGAAGAGGCAGTCCCTTCCCCAGTGAATAGGCTTGCTGCCTTTGTCAAAGATCAGAAGGCAGTAAGTGTGTGGGTTGATTTCTGGATTCTGTATTCTATTCCATTGATCAGTGTGTCTGTTTTTATGCCAGTACCATACTGTTTTGGTTATTATAGCTTTGTAGTATAGCTTAAAGTCAGGTAGTGTTATGCCTCCAGCTTTATTTTTTTTGCTCAGCATTGCTTTGGCTATGCGTGGTCTTTTATTATTCCATATAAATGTCTGGATAGTTCTTTCCATTTCTGAGAAAAGTGTCTTTGGAATTTTGATGGGGATTGCATTGAATTTGTATATCACTTTGGGTAGTATGGACATTTTCACTATGTTGATTCTTCCAATCCAAGAGCATGGGATATCTTTCCATCTTCTTGTATCCTCTCTAATTTCTCTCAGCAGTGGTTTGTAGTTCTCATTATAGAGATTTTTCACATCCTTGGTTAACTCAATTCCTAAGTATTTTATTTTCTTGGTGGCTATTGTAAATGGGCAGGCTTTCTTGATTTCTCGTTCTGCATGTTCACTATTGGAGAAAAGAAATGCTACTGATTTTTGTGTGTTGATTTTGTATCCTGCTACTGTGCTGAAATCATTTATCAATTCCAAGAGTTTTTTTGTAGAGGCTGTAGGCTGTTCGATATATAGGATCATGTCATCTGCAAACAGGGACAGTTTGACTTCATCTTTTCCAATCTGGATGCCCTTTATTTCCTTCTCTTCTCTGATTGCTCTGGCTAGTACTTCCAACACTATGTTGAATAGGAGTGGTGAGAGTGGGCATCCTTGTCTAGTTCCTGTTCTTAAAGGAAAAGCTTTCAGCTTTTCCCCATTCAGGATGATATTGGCAGTGGGTTTGTCATATATGGCTTTAATTATGTTGAGATACTTTCCCTCTATACCTAACTTATAGAGGGTCTTTGTCATGAATGAGTGCTGAATTTTATCAAGTGCTTTTTCAGCATCTATAGAGATGATCATATCACATTTATTGATTTGCATATGTTGAACCAACCTTGCATCCCTGGGATGAATCCCACTTGATCGTGGTGAATAATTTTATGTATGTGTTGCTGTATTCTGTTTGCTAGTATTGTAGTGAGGATTTTTGCATCTATATTCATCAAGGATATCGGCCTGTAGTTTTCTTTTTTGGTTGTATCTTTACCTGGTTTTGGTATCAGGATGATGTTTGCTTCATAGAATGAGTTTGGGAGATTTGCATCTGTTTCAATCTTTTGGAATAGTTTGTAAAGAATCGGTATCAATTCCTCTTTGAATGTTTGGTAAAATTCTGCTGTGAATCCATCTGGTCCTGGGCTTTTCTTTGTTGGGAGCCTTCTGATAACTGCTTCAATCTCCTTTATTGTTATTGGTCTGTTCAAATTTTCTACGTCTTCATGGTTCAGTTTTGGGAGCTTGTGTGTGTCCAGAAATTTATCCATTTCCTCCAGATTTTCAAATTTGTTGGCGTATAGTTGTTTATAGTAGTCTCGAATGATTCCTTGTATTTCAGATGAGTCAGTTGTAATATCACCTTTTTCATTTCTAATTTTTGTTATTTGAATCTTCTCTCTTCTTTTTTTTGTTAGCCATGCTAATGGTTTGTCAATTTTATTTATCTTTTCAAAAAACCAACTTTTTGATTCATTGATCTTTTGTATTGTTTTTCGGGTTTCAATTTCATTCAGTTCTGCTCTGATCTTAATGATTTCTTTCCGTCTGCTAACTTTAGGTTTGGATTGTTCTTGTTTTTCTAGTTCTTTAAGGTGAAGTGTTAGGTTGTTCACTTGCCATCTTTCCATTCTTCTGAGGTGAGCATTTAATGCAATAAATTTCCCCCTTAATACTGCTTTTGCAGTGTCCCACAAGTTTTGGTATGATGTATCATTATTTTCATTAGTTTCAATAAATTTTTTGATTTCCTGCTTTCTTCTTGGACCCATATGTCATTAAGTAGAATGCTGTTTAATTTCCATGTGTTTGTATAGTTTCCAGAGTTTTGTTTGTTATTAATTTCTAGTTTTAATCCATTGTGGTCTGAGAAAATACATGGGATAATTCCAATTTTTTTGAATTTATTGAGACTTGATTTGTGACCTAATATGTGATCTATCCCGGAGAATGATCCATGTGCTGATGAGAAGAATGAATATTCTGAGGTTGTTGGGTGGAATGTTCTGTAGATATCTGCCAATTCCAATTGGTCTAGAGTCTTGTTTAGATCTTGTGTTTCTCTACTGATTCTTTGCCTAGATGATCTGTCTAATATTGACAGTGGGGTGTTCAGGTCCCCTGCTATTATGGTATTAGTGTCTATTTCCTTCTTTAGGTCTAATAGAGTTTGTTTTATAAATCTGGCTGCTCCAACATTGGGTGCGTACATATTTATGATTGTTATATCTTCTTGATGCATCAGTCCTTTTATCATTAAGTAGTGTCCCTCGTTGTCTCTTTTTATGGTTTTTAGTTTAAAGTCTATTTTGTCCAATATAAGAATAGCTACTCCAGCTCATTTTTCTTTTCTGTTTGCATGGTAAATCTTTTTCCATCCTTTCACTCTTAGTCTATGTGAATCTTTATGGGTGAGGTGGGTCTCTTGTAGGCAGCATATCGTTGGGTCCTCCTTTTTAATCCAGTCAGCCAGTCTGTGTCTTTTGATTGGGGAATTTAAGCCTTTTACATTAAGAGTTGTTATTGAAAGGTATTGATTTATTCCTAGCATTTTATTGGTTGTTTGGTTGTCTTAGGTGTCTTTTGTTCCTTGCTTTCTGATTTTACTGTTTGGTTTCTTTGTTTGTTGGTTCCTTAGGTTGTAGATAGCATTTTTGTTTGTTTGTTTTCTCTTCATGAATGCCATGTTTATTATACTAGTGGGTTTTGATTTTTCTTGAGTTTTTATGGCAGTGGTAGTTATTTTTCAGGAACCAAACCCAGTACTCCCTTGAGGATTTCTTGTAAGGGTGGTCGTGTGGTGGTGAACTCCCACAGTTTTTGTTTGTCTGAGAAATATACTATTTGCCCTTCATTTCAGAAGGATAGCCTTGCAGGTTAGAGTATTCTTGGCTGACAATCTTTGTCTTTTAGTATTTTGAATATATCATCCCATTCCTTTCTAGCTTTTAGGGTTTGTGATGAAAAGTCTGATGTTAGCCTGATTGGGGCTCCCTTATAGGTGATTTGACGCTTCTCTCTTGCAGCTTTTAAGATTCTCTCTTTGTCTCTGAGTTTTGCCAATTTGAGTATAAAGTGTCTTGGAGAAGGCCTTTTTGGGTTGCATACGTTTGGAGATCGTTGAGCTTCCTGGATCTGAAGATCTGTGATTTTTCCTATACCTGGGAAGTTTTCTGCCACTATTTTGTTGAATATGTTTTTAATGCAATCTCCGTTTTCCTCCCCTTCTGGAATACCCATGACTCAGATATTTGAGCGCTTAAGGTTGTCTGATATCTCTCTCAGATTTTCTTCAATGTCCTTGATTCTTTTTTCTTTCTTTTTGTCTGCTTGTGTTATTTCAAACAGCCCATCTTCAAGTTCAGAGGTTCTCTCTTCAACTTCAACAAGCCTGCTGGTTAAACTGTCCGTTGTGTTTTTTATTTCGCTGCATAACTTCTTCAGTTCGGCAAGTTCTGCTACATTTTTTTTCAGGACATTGATTTCCTTGTACATTTCCTCTTTCAGGTCCTATATACTTTTCCTTGTTTCATCATGATGTCTAGCTGAGTTTTCTTGTATCTCATTCAGTTTCCTTAGAATTATCACTCGAAATTCCTTGTCAGTCATTTCAAGGGCTTCTTGTTCTATAGGATCTAGAGTTTGAGATTTATTAACTTTTGGTGGTGTACTTTCTTGATTTTTTGTATTTCTTGTATCTTTTTTTTGATGTTTATTCATTGTGGCAGGGGTTTTCACAGTCCACCGATTTGAGACTATTGACTAACTAAGATGTTGCTGTGGTTGCCAATTGGGTATGGCTACCTCCGTGACTGCTCAGTTGGCCTCTAGTGCCTTGTGTGTGTGGTTGCCTCGGGTCTTGGGCTTCTCCGGGGAGCCACCTCTCTGGTCAGCTTGGACTCTGTTGGGCTGCTGGATCACAGGGCGGTACTGCAGGGTTTGTGGTCTCTGCTGAGCTTCCACTTCCCATGCAGGACTTCTCCCTGTTCTGTGCGCTCTGGCCCAGGCTGCTGGATCATGCAGTGGCGGCCCCACAGGGTGTGTGGTTTCTGTCGAGTCTCCGCCTCCCTAGCCGGTCGTCTCCCCACTCTGTGTGCACTGGGCTGGGCTGGGACGTGTCTTCTGCAACCCTCGTCTATCGGCCGGGCCTTCAAGACCGTGCTCGGCACCGCCTCACCCAGGAAGTCTACCAGGTTTCTGCTAGGCGCAGACAACTGGTCACTCTGGGTGCCTTTGTAGCACTGTGTAGATCTTTCTCAGGACTTATCACCTTCCTCCTGGTATCATGGTTATTTGTGTACTTGTCTTATCTCCCAAACTGGAGGTGAGCTCCTCGGGGGAGGAGCCCACAGCACACGGTTCACCTTTGAATCCCCCCGGCGCAGACCAAGTCCGGTGCCCACATGCAGTCAGCTCTCTGGCAGGTTCAAGCGAACTCGGGAATGCTCCGACCACACTATTCCTAACCAGAAATCGGTTAGGCGTTTTTCCAAAATGGTGGCCACAGAGATGGTATCTGCCTCCCGGTAACAGGAAGTTTACCGGGGGCCGGAGCCCAGGGTGCGGTGGAGTGACAGTCGGCCCAGCCCGTACTGCCTTGCCCTCCCGACACTGGCCGGGGACACCCCACGCCCCCAGCCCCACCAGAAAACCGCGGAGGGAGTGGGAAGGGAGGCCGGCACGCACCCGGGAAGCCCCGTGCCGTGGCAAGCAAGTGGGAAGTCTCAGTGAGGAGCCGAGCTGGGTGAGGAGGACAGGCCTGGCCGAGCCAGGCTGGAGCCGCCACCACCTGAGAAAATGGAGGCTGCCTCGGGGCCGGTGAGTGGCCCAGTGGGGCAGGCGGAAGCCGGGCGGGCATCTGCCCCCCGAGCAGGGCCAGGCCGGGGGTCACTCACGGGGCTGGGCCGGGCCGGGCAGCTCCCTCTCTGCCTCCATGTTGTCGCCGTCCCCGTCCTCAGCCGCCACCTCGGGCTGCTCACTTGGTCCCGTGGTCCGGCTCGGGCGCTCCCAGGAATCTTCTTTTATGCCGGTCTGAAACCTCAAATCCTGAATAGGGCAGCTGGCTGCTGCAGCTAAGAAACAGTTCTTTTCCTGCTCCACACTTCAAAGCTGTTGCCTGTAAATGAGGCAGCCTCTCCTGCCAAGGGCAAAGTGGCGGTCAGCCCCCACCCTCCCTGTCATTTCTTTCCATTGCTTCTGTTAGCCAAATGTTGATCCTCCCAGGAGGACTGATTATTTTGGGGGCACCATCTGAGGTTTTCCTCAATTTTGTTTTCCAATCCTTCTATTTAATTTCTTAAGTGTTTGCTCTTAAAGTTGAACGTCTCCTTCACATTCCATCCAATCTCAGAGTGTGGCAGCCTCTCTCTCTCCTGCCTGGGCAGCAGCCTGTGCTCTCGCGTGCCTGGTGTCAGTCCGTCTGCTTTGGACTCTGTCTTGCAGGATTCAGCTCCTCTCAAGTGTCTGGTGATGCTTGGCGGGCTGGTCTTTTGCAGGTGAGGCTTTGACAAGCGCTGAATGTGGCTTAACTGCAGGGGCTGCGGTGGCAGGTGGTATTTCAGACGCTGGAGCCCAGGCCTTGCGTCTCTGGATCTTTGGGCTGGTCAGTGCCCACAGGAGGAACCTCCTGCCCAGCGGGCATGGAAGCCTGGCTGCTGGCAGGGGAAGCAGGTGGAAGAGTGGGTGCCCCACATGCCGACATCATCCCCCTCCCTGTGAGCCAGCGCCTCCCCCCAGAACTTCCTCTGCCAGGCGCAGGCTCCTTTGGGCTGCCCACCTTGTCGGATTGCTCTTCAAACAACCACCTTCCGAGGAACCCCAAGCCTCCAGTCCCCAGGCTTGGCATGGCCTCTCCCCATTCTCAGGCTGGGTCGAGCTCTGGTTGGCCACATCCCTAACCACATGCCACATCTCTCCAGCCACTTGCATTCTATCGGCATTTCTGGTCTACTGTCCTCTCTGCTCCAAATCTCTGGCCCTGTGTCCTGTGCTTCTTTAATTCCTTGATGGACGTTTTAATCAAGTGTGGAAGGAGGTGAAATGCCCCATGGTCACGTAGCTTGTTTCCCCCAGTCCAGTGTCCCTACCAGTTCCTCCTGGCTGGCTCTGTCCCTCTGTCCCCTTCTGCTCCCTTCTGGGCCTCGCCTTCTCTGCTGCCTCTAAGGTGGCTCCACAGCCCAATGCCTCTGCCTGGCCCTCGCCTCTTTCAAGCTTTCCCACTGCCCTGGCTTCTGTGGCTGCGTGCTGTGCAGATGCCTCCCCAGGCTGTCTCTAGCCACCTCTGAGTGGCCCCTGTGCCTGGATGGAGGCAGGGAGTCCTCTGAGCAGAAGGCCATATTCAGAATAGTGGAGGCTGCTCCCTGCTGCCTCCAGCAGCCCTCGGGTGGGATCTCCACCCAGACTGAGCATTGCTCACTGCCCACACCCCCCATTTAGCTCCTGAGCACTTTGTCCCCAAAGGGCCATTGCCCTGTTCCTCTAACTGAGCAGGTACAGCACACCCTGCCTGCTGGCCCTCCGTGGGTGCCTAGGACAGATGAATGACCATGGCCAACACCACCTTCCTGCAGCGTCGGGAGGTGGGGGAGCCCAGCCTCTGCCTGCAGGGGCCTCACTTGGTCAGTCTCTGGCCTCAGGAAAGGGATCCCTGGCGGCCAATGGCCTGATTGGGCTTGGGGCATGGCAGGGTCTGTGTCCTGGGCTCCAAGGCCACCTCACTGTGAGGAGGGGTGCAGGCGTGGGATGGGGTGGGTGGGTGTCACTCCAGGAGCCATGCTGTACCTGGCTCTGAGAACACGGGCACCCCACACACACTCCTCCATTCCCAAGGCCTGGGCTCAGGCCCCCTCCCTTGACTGCCTCCATTTCTCTGCAGGAGGCCCTGAGTTCCTGAAGACCCCCCTGGGGGGCACCTTCCTGGTGTATGAGTCCTTCCTCTACAGGCGGGAGAAGGCTGCGGGAGAGAAGGTGTACTGGACATGCCGGGACCAGGCGCGCATGGGCTGCCGCAGCCGGGCCATCACCCAGGGCCAGCGGGTGATGGTGATGCGCCGGCACTGCCACCCGCCCGACCTGGGGGGGCTGGAGGCCCTGAGGCAGCGGGAGCAGTTTCCCAACCTGGCCCAGTGGGAAGACCCAGGTGCGGGCAGGAGGGGGCGGGCAGGCACCAGGCCTGGTCTCCCTGCTGCCCAGCAGGCCCCGGGGTTTGAGCCCCAACACAACACAGAGGCTCTGCTGGGACGTTCTGTCCGAGCCAAGTACAGTGGTCTGTCCACCCAGGCTGGGAGCTCCTTGAGGGCAGGGGCTGTGTCTGCGGGCTCCATGCCTGGAACTGGCTATCAGTTGCAGAATCCTGCTCAGACCACTAGTGCATTACTGGCTCCCACATGGGGTGGTGCACCTGCACCTGGGGCCCCTCTGCCTGCCCTCATTAGGTCTTTCTCAGGTCTGATTTCCATCTTCTCTCCCTGCCCCATGCTGTCCCCAGCAGCTTCTGCTGTCATGTGGTTCTCTGTGGCCTCTCCAGCCCCAGAATTGCTTGGCCTTTCAGTTCAGCTTCCTAAAAGTCTGGGAGTCTGATTGCCAGCTGGGTGGACACGGAGCTGGGAGGCCTTGGTGCACAGTTCAGGGCAGCCACGGCCCCCCAGAGTGCCCCCACTGGCCTCTGCCCTGGGGTCTCTCCTGCAAGCATGGAGTTAGGGGCCTCCGGGAGAGCTTGTGGTCCAGGTGGCTGCAGGCCAGCCTCTCCAGGCAGCGCCAGAGCTCTTGGAACGGGATGGCTAGTCTGTGTTTGAGGGTGTCAGGGCTGTGGGCCTTGGTCTGGTGGGCCTTAGCTTCAGTCCCCAGGGCTCTGAGGTGCAGGCAGAGGGCTGGAGGGCAGGGACCAGCGTGGATCCTGCTGGGGAGTTGCAGTTTCCTGCCTGATGGGACAAGGGAAGCCCTCTGTCCCTGGCACCCAGGCCCAGGCCCCTGCATCCAAGGCCCAGGCTCCGGTCACCCCACTCATGTTGTCACTTTCCCTTTCAGGAGCCCTCCGGCCCCTGGAGTTCCTGAGGACTTCCCTCGGGGGAAGGTTCCTGGTGCATGACTCGTTCCTCTACAGGAAGGAGAAGGCGGCTGGGGAGAAGGTGTACTGGATGTGCCGGGACCAGGCTCGGCTGGGCTGCCGCAGCCGGGCCATCACGCAGGGGCAGCGGGTGATGGTGATGCGCCGGCACTGCCACATGCCCGACCTGGCAGGCCTGGAGGCCCTGAGGCAGCGGGAGCGGCTCCCCAGACTGGCCCAACAGGAGGACCCAGGTACAGGCAGGGACAGGATTCAGAGGTGGGGGATACAAAAAAGCTGTGGGTGTCTCAGACTCTGCCAGCCCAAGGACAGACACTGCCACGGTCAGGCACCCTCGAGCTCAGTTGGTTACAGTGCAGTGTTGGTAACATCAAGGTCAAGAGTTCGGATCCCCGTACTGGCCCACCACGCATCCCCCCCCAAAAAAACAACTCCTACGCTAACTAGCATTTTCTCTCTTTTCTTCTATTCTGTGAGATCTTTTTTTTTTTTTTTTAAAGATGACCGGTAAGGGGATCTTAACTCTTGACTTGGTGTTGTCAGCACCACGCTCTCCCAAGTGAGCTAACTGGCCATCCCTATATAGGGATCCGAACCCGTGGCCTTGGTGTTATCAGCACCACACTCTCTAGAGTGAGCCACTGGCCAGCCCTATTCTGAGAGATCTTAACTTTTCACAGATCGTAGTCTCTTTTGAAAATCTGATGAAGAATATAGACTACCCCAAAAGAATGTACTAATGTTTGTATGTGTGCACACACACAAAGTTTTCCAAGTTATTAATTTCATTGAATTGGAATGGGTCCTCTTCACATAAACAGAATATGAATCCAGTCTGTAGAAAACATTATGGGTCTCACACTAGTTCATGTGAATGTCATAGACCACATTGTGTAAACAGAGAAAATGGACCCACGTTGTATGAAACAATCCAAAGAAACTTGATTTCTGCTTTATAAAAAGGAGATTTCCATGAGAAAGCCACTACTTGGCTTAAACAAGAGCCAGAAGTTGTAGAGTGGCTTTGGCACAGTGAAGGGCAGCTTATCTTTAATATCTAGTTGATTCCTAGTTTGGTCGATGACGAGAGCTGAAGACCGACTCTTAGGCTCTCAAGCAACTTATTTTGCCAGGCACAGGTAGTTTTGGGTGTTAGGAAAACCAAATTCCTAATGACTCACCAAATCAGAGTCACTCTACCTGGCTTTCTTTACCCTCAAGGTCTTGAGATCATCACTAACAAGATGTGTGCCATTGGTTCTATCTGCTTCAACAATGAAAGAATTATTAATTCATGTTTTCAATTTTTTTTTCCTTAGAAAAGATAAAACTTCTGCCTAACATTCAACTGTGCTCCAAGACTTGTTCTCCAGAAAGCCAGCAGATGTGTGGGTAATTGTATGAGTCATCCAGTGCTGTGTCACAAATTATTTCAGAACCTAGTGGCTTAAAACAACAAATATTTACTCTCTCTCATAGCTTTCGGGGGTCAAGATTGCAGAAGTGGTTGGGCTGGGTGATTCTGACTCAGGGTCTCTCATGAGGTTGAAGAAAAGATGTAACCAGGGCTACAGTCATCTGAAGGCTTGAGTGGGGTAGAAGATCTGCTTCCAGAATAGCTCATTTAATCACAGGGCTGTGGGCTGGAGGCCTCTGTTCCTCACCACATGGACCTCTCCTCAGGGCTGCTTGCGTGTCCTCAAACGTGGTAGCTATCTTCCCCCAAAGGGAGTGATCCAAGAACCAGTGGAGCAAGAAGGCAGCCGCCAACAGCAGCAGAATTCCTATTCTTCTCAAGCACCCATGAGCACTCTCCAGGATAGACCATGTCTAGGCTGTAAAATAAGGCTCCATAAATGTAAAAGGATTAAAATCATACAAAGTATGTCTTCTGACCCCAGTGGAATGAAATTAGAAATCAATAATGGAAAGAAATTTTGGAAACTCACAAATATGTGGAAATTCAACACCACACTCCTAAAAAAAACCAATGAGTCAAAGAAACTATCACAAGGGAAATTAGAAAATACTATGAAATGAATGAAAATAGAGACACAACATACCAGAACTTATAGGATGCAGTGAAAGCAGTGACTAGAAGGAAACTTATGGCTATAAACACTTACATTAAAGAAGAAAAGTATCAAATCATTAACTTAAACTTGCTTCTTGTTAAGACACTAGGAAAAGAAGAACAAATTGAGGGCCGGCCTGTGGCTCACTTGGGAGAGTGCGGTGCTGATGACACCAAGGCCACGGGTTCGGATCCCTACATAGGGATATCCAGTTAGCTCACTTGGGAGAGCATGGTGCTGACAACACCAAGTCAAGGGTTAAGATCCCCTTACGGGTATCTTTAAAAAAAAAAAAAGAAGAACAAACTGAACTTAAAGCAAGTAGAAAGAAGGAAGTAAGAAAGATTAGAGCAGAAATGAATGAAATAGAGAGTAGAAAAATAATAGAGAAAATTAATAAAACAAAAAGTTGGTTCTTTGAAAGCATCAAGAAAATTAACAAATCTTTAGCTAGACTGATCCAAAAAACTAAAAAGAGAGAGAGAAGAATCGAATTATTAAAATCAGGAAAGATGGGACATTACTACTGACCTCACAGGGAAATAAAAAAGGATCCTAAGGGAATATTACAAACAATTGTAAGCCAACAAATTAGATAATTTACATGAGATGACAAAAATTCTGGGCTGGCTGGTTAGCTCAGTTGGTTAGAGCACAGTATTATAACATCCCCATATAGGCCAGCCGCCAAAAAAAAAAAAAAAAAAAATCCTAGAAAGACATAAACTACTGGAAACTGACTCAAGAAGAAATAGAAAATCTGAATAGACCTACAACAAGTAAAGCAGTCAAATTAGTTATTTTAGAACTTCCCACAAAGAAAATCCTAGGCCCACTTGACTTTCCCGTGATTTCTACCAAACATTCAAAGAAGAATCAACAGCAGTTCTTCACAACCTCTTTCCAAAAATAGAAGAGGAGAGATCACTTCCCAATTTATTCAGTAAGGCCAGTATTACCCCAATACCAAAATCAAGCAAAGGCATCACAGGAAAACACTGTCTCTTAGGAATATAGAAGCCAAAATCCTCAACAGAACACCAACAAACAGAATCCAGCAACATAAAAAATTATTATTCACCATGACCAACTGAGATTTATTCCAGGAATGTAAGATTAATTTAACATCCAAAACTTAATGCAATCCACCATATGTGCAGAATAGACTTATCATAGCAGGCCTGAGACTGCTGCACCTAGGATTGCCCGCTTGCGAGTCTGGCCCTTAGCTGGTATCTGGGAACTTGACTGGTAAACATTTCCCTTATTGACATAATACTGTGCCTAAATGATAATAGTTGTTCACTCTTACCTGTTTGTACAAAAAATGTGATTTTTGGTGAACACCAGCTTTTCTTCTGAGTCTGGAATTTCAGTGACTGCAGTCATGATGTGCTTACCTGGCCAACCCCCAATAAAAACCCTGGACTCCTAGGTTCAAGCAAGCTTCCCTGTTGTACAATACTTCACATGTGTTGTCCCAACTTGTTGCTGGAAAATTAAGGACATTCTGCGCAACTCTGGGGGACAGGACTTTTGGCAGCTTCTGCCTGGTTTTCTCTGGACTTCACCCCATGTACTTTTTTCTGTTGCTGATTTTGCTTTGTATCTTTTCACTGTAATAAATCTTAAACATGAGTATGATTATATGCTAAATCCTGTGAGTCCTTCCAGTGAAATGACCAAACCTGGAAGTAGCCTTGGGGGCACCAGCACACCATATTAATAGAGTAAAGGACAAAATCCATATGATCATTGAATAAATGTGAGAAAGCATTTGACCAAATACACCTTTTCATGATGAAACACTCGACAAACTAGGAATAAAAGGGAGCTTCCTCAAACTCGTAAAGAACACCAATGAAAACCCCACAGCTAACATCACACTTAATGGTGAAAGACTGAATTTTTTCCTCTAAAATCAGGAAGAAGACAAGGATGTCCAGTCTCACAACTTATAGTCAACATTGGACTGGAGGTTTTAGCCAGCACAATTAGACAAGAGAAGGAATTAAAAGATATCCAGATTGGAAAGGAAGAAGTTAAACTGTCTCTATTTGTGGATGATGTGATCTTATATATATGAAATCCTAAGGAATCCACTAAAAAAAAAAAAAAACTAATAGAACTAATAAACAAGTTCAGCCAGGTTGCAGGGTACGAGATCGATATACAAAGATCAATCGTATATTTATATGTTTAGAATGAATAATCCAAAAGTGAAATTTAGAAAACAATTCTATTTACCAAAGCATCAAAAAGAATGAAATATTTAGGAATAAATTTAACAAAAGAAGTATAAAACTTGTACTCTGAGAGCTATAAAACACTGTTGAAAGAAATTAAATATCAAAATAAATGGAACTACTCATATATCCCATGTTCGTGGATTGGAAGACCTAAAATTCATATAGAAACTCAAGGAGCCCAGCATAGCCAAAACAATCTTGAAAAAGAAGAACCAAGTTAGAGGACTCACATGTCTCAATTTCAAAACTTACCACAAAGCTACAGTAATCAAGACAGTGTGATACTGGCATAAGGATGGACACATAGATCAAGAATTGACAGCCCAGAAATAAACCCTCAGTGATCAATGGATTTTCAGCAAGCATGTCAAGACAATTTAATGGGAAGGAATTGTCAGCAATGGTTCTGGGACAACTGGATATCCACATACAAAAGGATGAAATTGTACCCCTTCCTCACACCATATACAAAAAATAACTTTAATTGGATCATAGACCTAAATGTAAGAGCTAAGTTATAAAACTCTTTAAAAGAACAAAAAGATAGTAGTAGATTTCTGTAACCTTGAATTAGACAAAACTTTTTAGATAGAACACCAAAAGCACAAGCAACCAAAGAATAGAGAAATTGGACTTCATCAAAGTTAAAAACTTTGTGGTTTGAATAACACTATAAAGAAAGTGAAAAGACAACCCACAGAATGGGAGAAACTATTTGCAAATCATATATCTGATAAGGGACTTGTATCCAGAATATATAAAGATTTCTTGTAGGGCTGGCCCATGACTCACTTGGGAGAGTGTGGTGCTGATAACACCAAGGCCACGGGTTCAGATCCCTATATAGGGACGGCTGGTTGGCTCACTTGGGAGAGCATGGTGCTGACAACACCAAGACAAGGGTTAAGATCCCCTTACTGGTAGTCTTAAAAAAAAAAAAAAATGCTTATAACACAACAATGAAAAGACAACCCAATTAACAAATGGACAAAGGATCTGAATAGACAGTTTTCCAAAGATTTAGTTTCTTTGATGAATTCAATGAAGTCCAAGATATATAAATGGCCAATATGCATAATGAAATATGCTCAACATCATTATCCTTGGGGAAATGCAAATCAAGACCACAATGAGATACCACTTCACACCTACTAGGTTGGCTATTTAAAAAGACAGAGAAAACCAAGGTCAAGGGTTCAGATCCCTGTACCAGCCAGCCACCAAAAAACAAAACAAAACATAAACCACATCATTTTTAGAAGGCTGGCTGATTAACTCAGTTGGTCATAGTACAGTGTTATAACCAAGGTCAAGGTTTCAGATCCCCTTACCAGCCAGACGCTCAAGAAAAAAAAAAAAAAAAGACAAACTTAAGTGTTGGTGAGGATGTGGAGAAATTAGAACCCCATACTCTCTTGGTGGGGATACAAATGGTACAACCACTTTGGAAAATACCTGGCAGTTCCTCAAAATATGAAATATAGAGTTACCATATGACCCAGAAACTTCACTCCTAGGTACATACCCGAGAGAAATGAAAACGTGCGTCCACACGTAGATGTACTCAAATGTTCATATCAACATTATTCATTTTTTAAATTTTTATTTTTATTTTTATTTTTTTTGTGACCGTGCTCAGCCAGTGAGCGAACCGGCCATCCCTATATAGGATCCGAACCCGCGGCGGGAGCGCTGCTGCGCTCCCAGTGCCACACTCTCCCGAGTGAGCCACGGGGTCGGCCCAACATTATTCATTATAGCCAAAAACTGAAAACAACCCAAAATATCCATCAATGGATGACTGATAAATAAAATGTGCTATATCTGTACAATGAAATATTATTTGGCCGTAAAAAGGAATGAAATACTGATACATGCTACAATGTTGATGAACCTTGAAACCTCATCTTAAGTGAAAGAAGCTAGTCACAAAAGAGCACATGGTATATATAATTCCCTTTATTTGAAATGTCCAGAATAGAGGCCAGCCCATGGCTCATTCAGGAGAGTGCGGTGCTGATAACACCAAGGCCACGGGTTCGGATCCTTTATAGGGATGGCCGGTTCACTCACTGGCTGAGCGTGGTGCTGACAACACCAAGTCAAGGGTTGAGATCCCCTTACCGGTCATCTTTTTTTTTTTTAAAAAAAGAAAAAAAGAAATGTCCAAAATAGGCAGATCTGTAGAGTCAGTAGATTAGTGGTTGCCAGGGGCAGGGGAAGTTGGGGGTATTGGGGTGACTGCTAAAGGGTGTGGAGTTTCTTTTTGGGGGTGGGGAGATGTTCTAAGAGTGATAGTGGTGCTGGTTGCATAACTCTGCAACTATATTAAAAACCATTGAATTGTACACTTTACATAGGCGGATTTTATGGTCTAAATTATAGCTCAATAAAGCTACTAAAAAAAAAGGAAAGAAGTCACAGTGACTTTTATAACCACTGTCACACACTGTCACTACTGCTTTATCCCCATAGTTAGAATCCAGTCACGTCAGCCAGATCACTCAAGGAGAGGGGCGTTGGGCTTCTCTGCCTAAAGTGAGGAATACCAAAGACTCTGTGAACAAACTCACTACAGTGGTAATGGAGAGCTACGTTTCTTGACAAAGAGCTTTGAAAAGGCCAGGGTGCAAGTCCCCGGCCCTGATGCATGGACGACTGCCAGGGCAGGAGACAGGACTTTTCAGAAGTGTTGGGTGTTGGTCTGGCCTGTGGCTCACTCAGGAGAGTGTGGTGCTGATAACACCAAGGCCACGGGTTCAGATCCTATATAGGGATGGCCGGTTGGCTCACTTGGGAGAGCGTGGTGCTGACAACACCAAGTCAAGGGTTAAGATCCCCTTACCGGTCATCTTAAAAAAAAAAAAAAGTGTTGGGTGTTTCTTTCCACAACACACTAGTGTAGAAATCAGGGAATTCTCAAAGTACATGTTATTAAGCAGCCTCATCTTTTAAAGGAATTGATATGATGTAAGTACCTGTGTGTGTGTAAAAATGATGTAGCCATAGCCAGTGGTTATCCTAGGAAAAGGATTTCAGGAGTTCTTAACATGCTATATTGTCTATTTCCACCATGTTTTAGTCTTTGTCATGAATATGCGTTTCAGGAACAGCGAAGATGTAAAACTGGACAGTGAGTCCCAATGAGGCGAAATTCCTCCCAGCACAGGCAGCTTCCCATCTCCGCAGGCATTTCCCATCCACTTAGAGTTGGCTTGACGGAAACTTCTTTTCATGCCTCCAAAGCATCAATGGACTTCACGTTTCCTTGAGGTCTCCCGGGAGAAAGGCTTGGATGGTATCCTTGGGTCAGCCGAGAACAGTGCTCGGAGCTGGCGGCTTGCAGACATGTATGTCATGGGACAGGGCGGTGGCCACCGGCGCTTCTGACCTTTGAAGGATCTGAAGAAACATCTCTGTTCTGCTGCTCCGAGCCCATCCATTTTCAGAGCACGTGACTTTGCCAAGGACTTTCCAACTGGGTGTGGCCCTGCTTCAGCTCAAAATGAAAAGTGAAACGTTGTTGTGGAGCCAGGGCAGGTTTGGGGAAGTTCCCGCTTCTTTCTTCAAACTGAACTGCCCTCCGTAGACCAGTGCAAGCCACAGCAGGTCTTTCTGGACAGGTGCCAGGTGGGCCTTGCTGGCCTCTGGCTGCCTCCTCCCGGGATGCAGCTGTCCCCAACAGTAACCTAGCCGGCCAAGCCAGAGGCCTCACCGTACCCTCTCTCAGACTTTCCTTTCTGTGTCCACAATCCCCGTGGCAGGTGTCACTCCTGACAATGGGAGCCAGCCAGATGCTGGCAGGCAGCCAGCACTGGGCAGACACGCCCTGGCTCAGGCCAGCTGCCTCCTGAGTTGCCCGTGTTGATCTGAAGCCTGAGGAGACGGTGGAGGCGCGTTGCCTTCCTGTTGGGGGTCTCAGCAGAGCGCCGGCTCAGCAGGTCCAAGTGAGCAGTCTGAGGAGCGGTGAGCAGACACCCCGGGAACTCCAGAGGTCTTGCTTGCTAACACAGCCACGTCCTCCATGGAAGGACCTTGCCCCCACCCTGTAGTTGAAGAGAGAGCACCCAGCCTAGGCACCCCCTCTCCTGGCACACTGGCCGTGGTGCCTGCCATCCTGCTGTGGGATAGTGACAGCTTGGGGACCCCCCGCTGTCCCTCTGCTTCTATGTTTCCCCAATAAATCCTATTTTATATCTCACCTCATAGAGCTGGTGTGTGTCTACACTCCCTTTGCCACAACAGCTGACCACCACGAAGCCACACACTCTGTGTGTCTCAGTGTCACGTGCTCGGGAAGTGATGGAGTTTTGGGTTGGACAATGCCCAGGGGGAGACTCCCACCCATGGGCAGTGGCGGTCACCTGGCCCAGATGTCCCCTGGACCAAGATAAGGTGGGGCGACGTGCAGTGGGGACCCCTGGAGGGGCTGCTGAGGGATCTGTTGCCAGCGCACAGGGGTGGGTAGCACCTGCTGGCCCCTCCCTGGCCCTGCTGGGACAGGTCATGGTGCTGAAAGGGAAGTCTGATTCTCTGCCACCACCTCTCAGCCTGTCTGAGCCCTCCCTGAACTTGTTTACACAAGCGGGACAGGCCTGAAATCGACACGGCACCCCCGAGCAAAGGGCAGTTTTGCCCTGAGGCCCTGGTTGCCTTCCTGGACTGGTAACTGTCCTTGTTCCTCAGCCCTGCCCATTACTTGACCTTAACTGTGGTTCCCACCAGACTTGCCAGAAGATGCCCCATCAATGTGATGATGTGACACACCCCCAGGCAGTGCCACAGCTGTCCTTCAATCAGCCCATCTGTCATTTTCTGATGGCCCGCAGTACTGGACACTTGACATGTGGCTACGTTTGGGGCAGTGGTCTTGGCCGTGAAGCATCCTGCCCTGAGGCTGAGTAAACCACCCTTGGCCAGACTCACGGCCAAGGCTAGAAATGTGGCCCCGTGGGAACAGACATGGCACCTCAGTCCCAGGCTCCATCTGCATGTCACAGGTGCATGACATGGGAGGTGGCCACAGCGGAAGGAAGGCACCTGGACTCAAAAGGACAGTCTAGGTTGTGTTGCTGCCTGCTGGGTCTCCAGCCAGGCCCACCGTGGGAGGGGAAGCTCTGCACAGGGCGCAGACACCCTGAGAGAATTGCCATGAGTCACGCAGCCATTGCCACCTGCAAAGCCTATGCCGTCCGCTGCTCCCGCCGCCTCCGCAGGCAGCAGTTGGGGAGCCACTGCAGGGCTGGCATCTTCTCTCATCACCAGTTGCCACCATGTGGCCACGCCCCGTCCCTCTGTCTGGGCTCTGGGCACCCAGACGTCGGCGTGGGGCACGAGGAGAGGTGCAGAAAGAACAGAGTTGATCACTGACAGTCGGGCATAGACGGTCTCCCTCTTCTTTCCCCTGCTCGCTCCCGCACTTCACTCCCACCCTGCTTTGACCTTAGAGGACTGACGGGTGGTGCATGTTGCTGGGACTGCAGACTCCCAGACAGACATAAATTTGGATACAGCCATTGCCTTGGGTGGCTTCACGGCCACCCATTCCTGCCCCAGGGCCACTCAGCCATGGCAAGAGGTTGATAGCCCCTGAGCCTTCCCCCTCACAAGTCCACTTCCTCCAGGGTTCCAAACGCACCTAGATGCCCCCTGCCCTGTCCCTGTCACAGAGCAAAGCTGGCCGTGGAGCGTGCAGCCCAGCCAGGCCCCCTCGGCGACAGTGCAGTGTGGCGCCTCCTCCTTCCCTGCCTTGCTCTGCTCATCAGTCCCCCAATAAACCCTATTTTATTACATCTGTACCACGTGCTGCTGCTGTGTGTCTCTGTGCCCCTCGGCAAACAGTGCAAAACATCTCATAAAGTTTAAAACAAAAAATTCCCAAGGAGTAGCAGAATATTAACAAGGAACTCAAATTTTGAAACTGGGGGGCAGTGGCCAGCTCTAGTCCTTGTCCCCAAGGCTGTAAGGTGGGCCCCATACCCCATCAGTTCCAGCCCAGCCTCCTGTCTGCATCTCCTCTGTCAGAGTGGCACAAGGACCCCTTGTCAGTAAGGTCAGCAGGTGCTTCTCAGAGCCGACCCTCAGCCACCAACTGTCCCTCCTTCATCCCTCCCAGTGGCGGCTCCTCTGGCTTCTCCATCCCAGCCTCCCTCGAGGGCTCCTCGTCCCTGCCCAACCTTGTAAAGTCATGGTTGGTGTTCTGAGGGCTGGGTCTCAGCCCGTTTATGCTAATCCACTTTTGGGCTTTAGGGGCTGTCAGTCTATGGCCCCAGCCTGGCCCTCTCTTCTGCAGACCAGACCTGGGTGTCCCACCGCCTTCCAGGCCCTGCTGGGATCTACCGTGGGACCGTCCTCCTGTTGTCTTGTCTGCTGCACCACCGCACAGGTCATCCTCGATGCCACCCTGCCTGTTCCCACATCCCACCTGCTGTCAGTGCCCGCCAACTGCCTAGTTCTTTCTTTTTTAATAACAGCTTTATTGAAATATATTCACATACCACACAATACACCCATTCAAAGTGTACAATTCGGTGTATTCGCAGATTTGTGTGAATGTCACCCCTAATTTCAGAACATTTTTATCACCCCAAAAAGAAGCCCTGTACACATGGACAGTCCTTCCCTTCCATCAGCTTCTTTCCCTTATGTGTCTAGTGCTGGGAGGATTTGGGGAATCCAGATAAGGCACTAGCATAGTATGGGTACCCTTTAGTCAATCCCTGTATTAACAAGCATCTCCATCCTTCAGCCCCTGGCTCACCTGGGCCCAGCCACTGGCGTGTGTGACCACAGCAGTGTCCAAAGCCACCTCTCTGCCTCCAGCGTCCCTTCTCTACAATCCTTCCCCACAATAGCACGGTGTAGCGGATTGAATTATGTCCCCCCAAAACTCATTGAAGCTTGAATTGTATCCCCCATGTTTTATGTATTAGAAACTTAGCCCCCACAGTGACTGTTAAGAGGGTGGGAAACCCTATTATGGTGATTGAATGTTGGAGCCTTGAAGAGGTGATTGGATTGTAGGACTGCGCAGTAGTGACTGGATTAAAAATGGTGGTCTGAGGGCTTTAAAAGAAGAGGAGAGTCTCTCTCTCTCTTTCTCTCCCCCCCTCCCTCCCTCCCTCCCTCCCTCTCTCTCTCTGCCTCTCTCTCTCTCTGCCTCTCTCTATCCGCTGGAGCTGGGATACACTCTTCTCTCCTGTCCGTGGACATCAGAGCTTGAGACTCTTCAGCTTTTGGGTTCCAGGACTTACACCAAGGACACCATCAGCTTCCCTGGTTTTGAGGCCTTTGGACTTGGACTGAGCCACACTACTGGCATCCAGTTTGCAGATGGCCCTATTGTGGGACTTTTCTTCATAGTCGCGTGAGCTACGACGAGACTCTTCTGCTTTTGGGTTCCAGGACTGAGCCATGCTACCAGCATCCAGTTTATAGACGGCCTATTGTGGGACTTTTCTTCATAGTCACGTGAGCTAATTCCCCTAATAAATCCCTCTCATATAATTATAACATATTCTATTGATTCTGTCTCTCTGGAGAACTCTAATACACATGGGGAGGTGGACATTCTAAAATGCAAATCCCCTCTCACAACACCTGCCCCAGGTGTCCTCTCCTGGTATCAGGTATGACCACCTGGTTCAAGGACCAGAAGCCAGGTGTACCCAAGGGGGTCCCTGGGGACCCACCAAGGGCAGGGCAGCCACTGGCTTCAGGCAGGCACTGCCGGTCCCGACTGCTTTCCCGCACTGCTTTATCCACCTTTTTTCCTTTGTGTGGCTGCCTCCTCAGCCTCCTCAGCCTGTATGGCCAATACAAGATGTCCAGCTCCCCAGGGAGGAGACCGATCGCCCCATCCCCATCTGAAGTCCCAGGGCTTCAGACTGTAATAGGCAGAGCCTCAGACCCGCCGCCTCTCTCCCCCCCCAGCACACATTACTGCTGCGGAACAGTCACCACCACTCAGCGGCTTATGACACTCATTTATTATCTCATGGTTTCTGTGAATCAGGAGTCTGGGAACGGCTGAGCTAGGTCCTCGCTCTAGGTCTCACAAGGCTGCAATCAAGGTGTCAGCCGGGGCTGGGTCTCATCTGAGCCTGGGGTCCTCTCCCAAGCTCACATGGTGGTTGGCAGGATTCCCTTCTTGGCAGCCATAGAAATCACACTCTGCCTCATCACCAGCCAGAGAGGGCACCTCTGTTACTTGCAGTCTTTTAAAAGGCTCACCTGATCAAGCCAGACACACCCAGGTTAATCTCCCTTTTGATAAGCTCAAAGTCAACTGGTTAGGGACCTTAATTACATCTGCAAAAATCCCTTCACCATTGAAACATCCATTACATTCCCACGTCAGGTCCACACTCCAGGAGAGGGGATTACAGAGCACGTGGACTCCAAGGGGCAGGAACCGTAGCCCATCCTGGAATTCTGCCTGCATAGCTCCTAACCTACCTCCCTTACTAATTTGCCCTCCCTGACCCAGTAAGGGCCTCAGGATCCCAGGCTTCCAGGGGAACAGCTTCCCTGGGTCTGGGGGAGCTGGCCTGTGGAAGTGCCCTGGCCTGCAACGACCCGCAAGGCTCTGTGCCTGCCAGCTCTGTGTTCTCAGACAAGCTCCTGTGGTGCTCCCATCTCCCACACTGCCCAGCCTAAGGCAGGAAGACTCGGGGGCTGCATGGGGGCCCAAGTGGCTCTCCCCACGGTCCTGGGAAGGGGCCTGCCTGGGCCTCAGAGCTCAGAGCTCTGTATGGGAGGGGAATGGGGTAATCCCCTGGGGGTAGGCTGGGGACAGAGCCATGCCTTGTGGGGGTACTTGAGGAGGACCCAGTGTCTGCCATCTGCTTGGCAGTGCCCAGCCCTTTGCCTCTGCATGCCCTGACCTTCACCAGCAACCCTCGAGGGCCACAGGGCTGGAGCTTCTCACTTTGCCCACCAGCCCCTGGCTCTCCCTCGGGACACCCCATCCCCCCATGCAAGGAAGGGTGCTGCTACAGCTGGGTGTCCCAGTGCGTTCTCCTGCCTGCTTTCCCTGCAGGGTCGTTCAGCCAATACTAACGGACAGTCTTGAGCACTTGCCCATATGTCCTCCTTCTCTGAAGAACTGGGAACAAGGGCCCTCAGAGGACAGTGGGGTGGGCAACTAGGAGCAACTCGGCTCCACAGAGGGGGCTCCTGGCCGCCCCTCACCTGGGCTGTGAGTGAGCACGAGCTGCAGGCCCTCCCCGGGGCCAGGGCTCCTCCGGGCCTGGCAGCGAGCCCTGCAGTTGGACTTCCAGGCCTGGGGAGCATAGAGAATCATGAGGCAGGAGCCGAGCACAAGGAGGGGTGCAGCGGGCAGGGTGCAGGCAGGGCGGGCACCTCTGTGAGGCAGTGACAGGCCACAGCCAGGATGGCGAGGAAGGCCAGGACTATGGGGGTGATGTAGATCCCCAGGGGCAGCTGCAGTCCCTCTCCGCGGTTGCGCTGGGGAGAGGGAGACAGTGAGGGGCCTGTCTGGGGAGGAGGGGGGGAGGGTGGGAGGGGGCAGCAGCCCTCACCTGCGTGTTCCCCACCAGCTGTTTCCTGAACAAGTCCCCCAGGAAGGAGATCATGGTCGGCTCCTCGCCTGTCGGGAAAGGGTAAGAGGTGCTCCCACCCCAGCCGCCCTGGACCAGCCCCCACACCCACCAGAGGCTTTGTGTCTTCCCCTCCCAGGGTCCTCATGCCCTCAAACCATCTGGGGTCCTTAGGCCATGCTCACCACAGTGCCCGGGGCCCAGCCTGCCTGCGATCAACCAGCCTCCCTCCAGCTGAGCTTCTCTCGACTGAAAGTGAAACCCTTCCTTCCTTCCCTGGCCTCGTTCAAGAGGGAGGGGCAGGCAAGAAACAGCTCGGCCCACCCAGTCCCCAGCCCCTAGAGCTGCCCCTTGAGGGGGCCCCTCCCTGGCCCTGCACAGGAACACCAAGGGCTGGGTGGACAGAGAGACAGACAGACTCCTGCGCTCAGACGGAGCCCCCAGCCCAGCCGGGGCAGTGTGATTTCCTGCAAGTCATGTGGATTCCCTGGAGGCACAGTCTGCATGGCCAAGTGACCAGATGAAACCAGCAAGCCTTGGGCACTCCCAGGGCCCCCAGCCTCAGCGTCCCCATCTGAGAAGGGCAGGTCTTACAGACCAAGCCACTGAGGTGATTGCTAGTTGTCCGGTGTCCCTGACTATGGGCACTTAGTGGCATCCCCATGGGGAAACTGAGGCCCAGGGAGCTCCAGAAACTCCCAAATCCATCCAGTAGGTCAAGAACAGAATCCAACTGGGAGTTTCCAAATCTGTGCCCCTCCTTGGCTCTGCCTGATGACCAGAGCATATAGGACAAGCTGGCAGCAGCTTACCCCTCCCATCAGAAGTAAGTGTGGCTTTGGGCCTTGAGCCTCCTGCGTGAGGTCTGCTCATCCTCTCAGCATATATGAGGCACCTCCTGTGGCCCAACATCCCCTGTTTCCCCAGGTGGTGAGGGAAACCTAAGGGAAGCAGGCAGCTTAGGAGGCAGTGGGGCCAGGGCACAGAGAGTAGGCTGGAGGGGCAGTGGTCAGGGAAGGCCTCTAAGGAGAAGCTGTTCTGAGATCTGAAGCAGGAATTAGTCAAGTGAAGACATGGGGGAGAAGCGTTTCAGTGCAAGGGAACCACAGGTACAGAGGCCCAGAGGTGAGAAAGGACGCAGGCCTGAGGAATGGAAGGGGTTCAGGTGCTGGACAGGGGTGGGGGGCGCCCAGAGAGGGAGACTCGAGCCAGACCAGGCTGCACCTGGAAGGACACGGAGAGATGTTCCCTTTATACTCCATGTGTTCTGAAACTTTTCAGATGATTTTTATCAGACCAGTGACTCAATCAGATTTAATGTTTAATGACTTTATCTGGTCATTTATCTGATCATTTAATGTTTAACGACCAGATAAATGCCTAGTTGCTGAAAGGGACCGCAGAGGGTTAAGAGTGGCGTATTAGTCCATTTCTGCTGCTTATAACAGAATACCTGAAACTGGATAATTTATAAAGAAATAAAATTTATTCCTTACAGTTTTGGAGGCTGGGAAGTCCAAAGTCCAGGAAACAAATCTGGTAAGGGACTTTTCCTGGTGGTGACTCTATAGAGACACAGGGTATCACATGGTGGATGGCTTGAGCAAGAGACAACAAAAGCAAGAGCAAGAGACAGAGCACTAACCTGCTTGATTTCTCTCCTATGAAGCCCTCAGAACCATGCCAATTACCACCCATTAAACTATCAACTTATTACTCCATAAATGGGTCAATCCATTTACTAGGGCCTGGTCCTCACAATCTAATTACCTCTTTAAGGCTCCACCTTTCAATTACCATAATAGGATTCCCCCGCCCCTTCTAACACTGTCACAGTGGGGATCAACCATCTAATGCATGAAACCTTGGAGGACACAATTCAACGCATATCAAGTGGGAAGTTGGACATCAATTGGGAGAGCAGATGTCTAGGCAAGAGATGGTGGTGCAGGAAGGATGGGAAAGAGACAAGAGATCATTAAGAGATGTTATGCATTGAATCGTGTCCTCTCAAAAGTCATAATGAGTTGAGGTCCTAACCCATAGAACATTAGAGTGTGAGCTTATTTGGACATAGGGTCGTTGGAGATGTAGTTAGTTAAGATGAAGTCATAGCGGAGTAGGTTGGGCCCCCTAATCCAAAATGATGGCATCATTAGGGGGAATTTGGACATGGGCACCTCACACAGGGAGAACACCATGCGAAGATAAAGTCATTTCGGAGTGATGCTCTACAAGCCACAGAATGCCAAAGATTGCCAGCAAACCACCAGAAACTGAGTGAGAGGCCTGGAACAGATTCTGCCTTGGCCTCAGAAGGAATCAACCCTGCGGATGCCTTGATCTTGGATTTCTGGCCTCCAGAACTGTAAGCTAATGAATTTCTGTTGTTTAAATCCCCGAGTCTGGGCTGCTTTGTTACAGCAGCCACAGGAAGCTGACACAGAGGAAAGAGCAGGATGGAGGTGGGAGGGTGTATTGTTAAGGTAAGTAATACCAGCTGCGGTAACAAGCACCCCCCCAATCCCAGTTGCTTAACACATAGACGTTTAGTTCTCACTCCTGCTGAGACCCACACCCATACTTCCGGCTGGCAGGCACTTTCCATAAGGGCACTCAAGGATCTGGCTCCTTCCACCCTCCTCTAAGCCCTGAGCATCCCCTCTTTTAGCTGGTGAATGGAGAAGAGAGAACCTGGGGCTCTGGGAGGGTGCTCGAGACCTGCTGCAGGTCAGACCTGCCAGGGGCCTATGTCAGTGCTTTCCAAACTTGAACACCCAGGGATCCCGTGAAAGTGCAGGTTCTGCAGGAGGTCTGGGTGGAGCCTGAGAATCTGCATTTCTAACAAGCTCCCTGGTGATGATGATTCTGGTCCGGGGACTGCACTTTGAATATTGAGAGTTGTCACTCCTGCCACCGACCTGAACTCACTCCCATAGCCACACCTGACGCAAGGGAGGCAGGGAGATGGAGGCCAGCGGTTTGTGCAGGAGCTGGAGGAACCGGGATCAGTAAACACAGGCAGGTGGGGCAGGCAGGAGGTGGGCAGGAGGAACACAGCTCTCCCACAAAGAACAGGGCAGCAGTATCATTGCTGCGGGGGGACTAGGGGGAGGTCACGACTGGGACCTTTCTAAATCCCTGGGAAGGCCCCAGCCTTTGCCCCAAGAGAGACTAAGAGCTGCCTCAGGGTCTCAGAGGGGCCCACAAGCCCACCCCCAGCCCCCAGCCCTCGTCCAGGTCTCACCTAGGACAGTTGAACCACTGACCCCTTAAAGGTGAGGCCTGACCTGGTTCTTCTTCCCCCAGGGCTGCACATACAACAGTTCCGGGGCCTCGTTTAGCCTTCGTGGCCCTGATGTGCCCCTGCCATAAGGGGTGTGCCCCAAAGGATCCCACTGGAAAGATGAGGAAACTGAAGGAAGATCCAGGGCCGCTGAGCAGCCGTGGGTAGAACCCAGGAGTCCTGACTCCACACTGGGGTCCAACCTCACTCTGACCCTGCTCTCCTGGCAGAAAAGAGCTGGGCTCAAATACACAGGCTGGGCCACACCCATCCCTTTATGGCGGTCCCAGGGTCAGGGCTGAGCCTGCCCCTCCAAGGTCCCCCACATTCTTACCGTCTCCCCCGCGCAGACAGGGAGAATCACTAGTCGCATGCCCAGGAGAGGGCAGGGCAAGGCCGACCCCAGGCCCTGGGTTCCTTTTCGCCCACCCACGCCCAGGTCCTCCGCTCCTTTTTTCCTGCCGCCCCCTCCTGGCCGGTGTGCGCCTGAGAATCCGCTCCCCTCAGAGGTGACAAGCCAAGGCGAGGACTGACGTCCACCGGAGTCGGACTCAGGCCCTGGTAACGCTGGCTGACCCCTGTCTTTTTTTGGACTCGGTCTCCCCTTCTGTGAAATGGGCTGCTGGAGATCCTGCCCTGGTGGTGTCGCTCACGGCAGAAACATGGGAGTGGTGGTGGGACCTCCCAACGCGGGCAAGAGGGAGCTGGTGTCTCTATGTAGCCAGACGTCCCTGCGGAGTCAGGGACCGTGACGCTGTGTGGGATGGGCGTGCGTCAGCGCCCCTTACTTGGATCGACCCAGCGAAGTTTGAATCCCGGCTCCAGCACTTCATAGCTGGTGGCGGCGCTCGAGTCACGTAGCGCCGCCGAGCCCGGGTCGGCCCATCTGCAGAATGGGGAAATGCGGACTCCTCCGCAGGGCGTTAGGAGAGCAGACACGCCGCTGCTTGCAGAGCGCTGAGCGCCGAAAGCTGGGGGGCCGGGGGAGGGCGCGGAGGGCGAAGGCCTTTCTTAGTTCTCGAAGGGTCCATGAGAGACCTGAGACTGGAGTTTACGGCAGGGACACGCCCCCCGCCATCTCAGTTCCAGAGCCTCGGAACTAAGCACCCCCTCCTTCTCATCCGCCGCCCCCGGGCGAGGTGTCGCAGTGCCGCGGTCCAGAGGGACAGTGCTAGGCCCGCGCTCCAGCCCCGCCAACCACTGACCCCTGTTTCTGCACGTGGAGTCCTGATTGTCCCTGTCCCCCACCTCGCCCTCCTTCGGCGGGCTGTGACGGAGTGTGTGTGTGAAATTCCCCCCACACTGATAGCATAGCCCAGGCCTGCACCCTGACATTCTCCGTGGGCTGCAGCCTGGGACAACGCCACCCTACCCCTCTGCTCGCGGGCCGGAGGGAGAAGAGACCCGGGGTTGACAAGGTGGCCCCTGGCTCCCTCGTTAGGGAGGGTCAGGCGGGGTCCAGCGCCGGGCCAGCGTTTGGGGAGACTCCCACCCCAGTGTTCAGCGAGTTGAGAGGGCTCCCCGAGGACATGACCTGGGCGTGGCCTGGAGTTTCAGCAAGACCATCTCCTTCGAATGCCCCCCGCCCGCGTCCCATGCGCCCCTGGCCCCAAGAGCCTTGGCGTGAGGCCCTAACTGCAAGATCCCTCCCGCCCCCGTCGAGTCACTGCCGTGGGCACTTTGGCCTCTCGGAACCCTCCCTGCGACCCACATCTTGCTTCTGCATCTGCTCCCGAACGGGGGAGGGGAGATTGGCAGGGCAGGGACAGATCCTGCGGGGGCTTGGTGGGGGGGTGGGCGGGCTGGTCAGAGGGGCAAGGGATCTGGGCGGGGTGGGGGGCAGCTCTGGGCCCCAGGCCCCCACCGTCTCCTTCCCCAGGCCCCCGCCTCCGCCCTCCCACGCACCTGCGCTGGCCTCCCCCCAAGCCCTGGGGGCAGCGGGCGGCGCTGGGAGATCAGAGGACTCGAAGGAGTCGGGTCTAGGGGGAGGGGGCGGGGAATTTCCCCCCACGCCTGCCTGGGCCTGCTCCCCTCCCCGTCCCCCTCTAGGTGGGGGGCACCGCTGGGGGAATTCCACCGCACTGCAAAGGCTCCGGAGAGCCTGGGCTGGGGGTCCTAGGGAGGGGAGGGGAGCCGGGCTGGGACCAGGAACGCAGCTGCCTTCCTCCCCAGACACCAGCTGCCCCTGCCTGTCCCTACTGAGCGTCCACGATTCCTGCCGGTCTCGCGGCTGCCGGGACCTGGAGTGGAACTTTCTCCTCCAGGCCAGTGGCGTCGGGACCTGGGGAGGGAGGAGCGTGAGGATCCCGAGAACTTGTGCTTGTGAGCTTCTGACAATGAGTGGGTGACTGAAGGGGAGCCGTGCATGCACTTGAATGAGGGTGCTTGTGACCCGGAGACTGCGGATGTCCCCGGGCACGTGTGGCCGCGCGGGAGGGGATCCCGTATTTTCCCTGTTAAAGTCCGCTACTAGCCTGGGCTGTCCCCATCCGCAAGCTCCCACCAGAATCCGCACCGACCCTGAGGGGGAGGGGGCGGGGAGGCGCGCGCTGGAACGCCGGGGGTCCCGGGGCGGGGGAGGCAGGCGTGGGAGGCGTCTGGACCTGCTGCCTCCGCTCCAGTCCCGGGCGGGGCTTCCCAGTCTCCCTCTGGGGGAGGGAGGGACCCAGGGGGGAGGGACCCGCGGAGGGACGCGAGGGGGGCAGGAGCCAGCGCGTTAGAGACCTGAGCGAGGGAGACGCAGTGAGCGAGGCGCAGAGGGAGGGGGCGGGTGTTGACGCCAAGGCAAGACCCAGAGCTCAGAGAGGCAGAGACTGAGAACACCTCCGGCTACATACTCCCCAGAGAGCCCTCCAGGTAGAGACAGGGGCAGAGAAACGCCTCCAGAAGCAGAGACCCTGGGAGGCAAAGACCCCCCAGGAGATATTTCCCCGCCCCAGTCGGAGAGCGCAACCCAGAGTGCGACAAGGACAGACGCTCAGAGGACAACGCCCCCCAAGTCGCCTGGGAGACCCCAGAGCGACCCTGGGGGCGGCCCGGGCCGTGTCCAGGCCAGGGCGACCTCTTTGGGGTTGGGGGCGATGGGGACACGGGCCCTGAGGGGTCTCCTTCTCCTCCTGCTGCTGTCGCCGCGCGGGGCCTCGGCGGGGAGCCTGCACAGTCCAGGTGAGTCCAGGCACAGCAGCCGGGCCATGGACACCACCCCCTTGTAGGCCTGCGCGCCCAGGGCCGGGTCCCCGAGGCTGGGGAGGGGGCAGAGCAGGTGGCCGGAGCAGCTGAGCAGCCCGAGGGCCGCCGCGGGGGCGGGTGTCGGGGCGCTGGCTGGGGACCCAGGCTCGTTGGAGGGGGTGAGGACGCCCGGCTAGGGTCCGGACCTCCCCAGGCCCCGCTGTTGCCGTGCAGGCCTGTCCGAGTGCTTCCAAGTGAACGGCGCCGACTACCGCGGCAACCAGAACCGCACTGGCCCGCGTGGGTCCGGCCGCCCGTGCCTCTTCTGGGACCAGACGCAGCAGCACAGCTACAGCAGCGCCAGCGACCCTCAGGGCCGCTGGGGCCTGGGCGCGCACAACTTCTGCCGGTGAGGGGCGGGGCCTCCGTGAGGGCGGGGCGGAGATCCGCGAGGGGCGGGTGCCCTGCCGGAGGGGAGGATCTGGGGCGGGGCCTATCTTGCTCGGGGACGGGGCACAAAAACTGCGCAAAAGCCTTTGACTTTAGGTATCCAACTTCTGCGTAGCCTCAGTTTAGGGCCAGGAGAGAAGGACCAGGCCTGGGCACTCAAAGTGACTGTACGGGCAGGGCCTGGTCAGAAGGCGGCCCTGGATGGGGCTGGCCGGTTGCTCAGTTGATTAGAGCGTGGTGCTGGTAACACCAAGGTCCAGGGTTCGATCCCTGTACCGGCCAGCTGCAAAGGAAAAAAAAAAAGACCACAGTTCTACAGATGGCCTGAAAGTCCTCACATATGAGATCAAGTCCGAGCAACAGCTGAAGACCTAAAAACAGCACTCAAGTCCCCTTTTTGACCTGCCGTCCACTCGGCAGCCAACGTCCAGAAGCACGTGGTGAAAACTAGACTTTGTTTTAAGACGGAGGCGAGCATAGTCTCTTACATGCACGGAGCCTTCTTTGCACACAGGCTGGGACTTGCGCTTTTGGGGCGGCGGGATCCCCACCACCTCCCTCCCACCCTCAGGAACCCAGACGGTGACGTGCAGCCATGGTGCTACGTAGCCGAGACGGAGGAGGGCATCTACTGGCGCTATTGCGACATCCCCACGTGTCACAGTGAGTGGGCCAGGCCGGAGAGAGGTGGGAGCGCTGTGGTGCCCAGGCGGAGGGTCACTTTGGAAGGTGCGGGAGCCTGACTCCACTGTCCCCTCAGTGCCCGGCTACCTGGGATGCTTCGTTGACTCGGGGTCGCCCCCAGCCCTCAGCGGCCCCAGTGGCACCTCCACGAAGCTCACGGTCCAGGTGTGCCTTCGCTTCTGCCGCATGAAGGGCTACCAGGTACTGCCCACGGGTCCAGACCAGTGACCCCTGGCCTTGACCTCAGGACCCCACTCCTCTTCCAACATTCTGACACCAAACCTTGTCACTAATTCCGAACCAGCAACCCGATTCCCACTTCCGACCCCGACCCCAGGCCCCCCACCACTTCACTCCTCCTCCAGCCCCTGCCCTTTGGGGTCACCCAGTCTGTGCTCCCAGCTGGCGGGAGTGGAGGCTGGTTACGCCTGCTTCTGTGGCTCTGAAAGCGACCTGACCCACGGACGCCCGGCCCCCGCCACCGAATGTGACCAGATCTGTTTCGGCCACCCGGGCCAGCTGTGCGGCGGCGATGGGCGGCTGGGCATCTACGAAGGTGAGGAGGGGGCGGCAGTGCGCGGATGTGGAGCTCCGCGTGGCCTCGAGCCCTGACCGCCGGCCCCGTCCGCAGTGTCCGTGGGTTCTTGCCAGGGCAACTGGACGGCGCCTCAGGGCGTCATCTACTCCCCGGACTTCCCGGACGAGTATGGGCCGGACCGGAACTGCAGCTGGGCGCTGGGCCCGCCGGGCGCCCTGCTGGAGCTCACCTTCCGCCTCTTCGAGCTGGCCGACCCGCGCGACCGGCTGGAGCTGCGCGACTCCGCCTCGGGAAGCCTGCTCCGCGCCTTCGACGGCGCCCGCCCGCCTCCGCCTGGTCCGCTGCTCCTGCGCGCCGCGGTGCTGCTGCTCAACTTTCGCAGCGACGCGCGCGGCCACGGGCAGGGCTTCGCGCTCGTGTACCGGGGTGAGCCCCGCCCCGCCCCCCGCCCCCGCCCCCAGCCCCGCCCCGCCTCACACCCCTCTCCATAGGGCTGCAGGACCACACCGAGGACTGGGCGCCCCCCAAGGACTCGGCCCAGACCCCCGCAGCGCCCCCCGACGGGACCAACGTGAGCTGCAGCCCCAGGCCTGGGGCTCCGCAGGCTGCGATGGGGGGTGAGGCAGGAGGGCGTGCGAGGTGGGAGGGAGGCGGGGAACTGCCCCCTCCGGGCCTCGTCCTCACTTCACCCGTGCGCCCGCAGCCCGGGTCTTCTCGACGGTGACGGCCGTCTCAGTGCTGCTGCTGCTGCTGCTCCTGTCTCTGCTGCGTCTACTGCGCCGACGGTGAGGGCGCTTGGGCAGGGCCTGAGGGCGGACTCCAGCCGGGTGCCTGACGCCTCGGTGACTCCGGAGCGCGGGGGCCCTGGTGGGGATCTGGGGCCCAAGAGGGGAAGGGGGCTAGGAAGAGACTCCTGGATTCTTGGGGGGCGAGGCCCTGGGTCTCCACAGAGCATCGCACTTGGGATCGCAGGTAGCGCAGGATGCTGGCAGTGGGGTTGGGTCGGGGTCCGGCTGACGTCTGCTCCCTCTCTAGGAGCTGTCTGCTGGCTCCGGGTAAAGGGGCCCCGGCGCTGGGGACTTCCCGGAGCCCCAGGAAAAGCTGGGCCGTGTGGTACCGCCGGCCCCGAGGGGTGGCTCTACCGTGCGCCCCCGGGGACCCCCAGGCTGAGGGTCCTGCGGCGGGCTACCGTCCCCTGAGCGCTTCCAGCCAAAGCTCCTTGCGCTCGCTCATCTCCGCCCTCTGACTCCGGACAGCCAGTGAGATGGATCCCGAGACGCCCTGCCGCACCCTACCTCGGCCTTCTGACCCTTTAAGGGCAGCTCGGCCTCTGCTCATCTCGGGGAGACCACAAAGCGAAAAGAAGCATCTGGTGCTATTATCGGGAACTTGGCCTGACCCTTGAGGTCCAGATGGTCGAAGCCAAAGGGCAAGAGGAACCCAGCCGTCTTCCCCATGGACCGTGATGTGGGGCTGTCTCTGCTTCCAGAAATCTTTGAGCTCCTCTTGGGGTAATCCTGGACTGCTGCCTTCAGTGAAACATCAGACGTCAGCAAAAGTGATCAAAAGGCCCGCCACAGACTTTGAATAAAGGACCTATTTTGGTACAGGCCTGGGCGAATTCTTAGGTAGTGGAAGGAGCGATGTTAATGAGGGCACTGAAGCCGAGGGTTGCGTGTGTCCATGCAAATGAAGGAGCCGCCTGGAATGCAGAGGACCACTAACGAGGAAGAATGTGTGGGCGAGGTCCTGTAGAAGTGGGGAGAAGGGAGGAGGCTGGTTGTGGGTACAGTTATGCAAAAAAGGGGTGCCCTCCTGTTCCTCGATCAGGGTGGACGGGTTGGGGGCCTGTCTTCCCCTCGGTTTCCTCCCTGTCCTGGGCGCCGGGGCGGAGGGTGCGCCTCATGGGCAATAACAGGGAGCGAGTTGGGCCGAGCACAAGCTCGAAGAAGCCCGGCCCGAAGGGCAGAGCCTCGCCCCAGGGCTCCAGGCGCGTCAGGCACGCCTCCAGAGGCTTGGGTATCTCGGCGCGCTTTGGAGTGCCCCGGAGGAGTCGGGCCGGTGGAGAGATCACCCCCGGAGTTGGGGAGCGCCGGCTCCAGGCCGGACTCGTCCGAACGGGCCCGAGATGGCAGCACCTTGGACAGAGCCCGGGCTGCGGAGTGGGGCGGGGTGGCGGGGCTATGCCCTCGACGGTAGGTGCCCAAATGTGGGGCGACCTGCGGTCATGCGAAAAGCCCGGGCGCGCAATACTAGGGGAGGCCAGGTGCCGGGGTCGCTCCAGCGGTGCCCCAGGACCCGAAACGTCGGGTCCCAGTTCAACAGCCACCCCATGCAAATGAGGCTGGTACTGCGAATATTATGCTAACCGGGCGAAGGCCCGGGCGGCCTCGGGGCGGAGCCTCACCGCCGGACGCGCCCATTGGCCCTCGCCGCGTCGGCGTCAGGCGCCAGCGCGCGAAACGCTGGCAGGATGGCGGGGGCGAGGGGCCGGGGCGGAGCCTGGCGTCCCCTCCGGCGTCCGGCCGCTCCCGTCTTCCGAGTTGGGGCCAGATGACCGGCCGCCGCCGCCGCCGCCGCGAGCTGTCCCTGGGGCGCGCCTGCCCCGGCAGAGCCGGCTGCCCTGCGCTCAGGCGCCCGTGCGTCCCCAGCCTCCGCCCCGGCGCGGGGGCGTTCGAGTCGCGCGTGCGCAGCGCGGGAGGGGCGCGGGCTCGACCCCCCGGGCTGGCGCGTGCGCTGACAGAGCGTGGGGCGGCGGGGGGCCCGCGGCGGTCGGCTGGGATGAGCCTCCGGACGCTGTGGCCTATCTGAGGAGAAGGCCGGTGCGGGAGGAGCGCGCCGAGCCGTGCCATGGCGTTCCTGACCGGGCCGCGCCTGCTGGACTGGGCCAGCTCGCCGCCGCACCTGCAGTTCAATAAGTTCGTGCTGACCGGCTACCGGCCAGCCAGCAGCGGCTCGGGCTGCCTGCGCAGCCTCTTCTACCTGCACAACGAGCTGGGCAACATCTACACGCACGGTGAGCCGCGCCCGCAACGCGCATCCCGCATCCGCGGCCGCCCTTCCGAGCCCGGCCGGGCCGAGGCCGAGGAGCGCCGCAGCGCCCGGGTCCGGGGTTGCCCCGGCCCTGGCACGGCCAGGAGCCGCGGTGACAAAGCTGCCATTGTCTCGGGCAGCGCTGCCAGCTTCCGCTTCCCCCATGGGGGCCCCGGGGCAGGAGAGGGAGGCAGAGTGGGGAACCGAGCCCGCTTAATCCTTCTTAGTCCCGGGAGTGAGCCTGCTGTCCGGCCCCTTCGTAATCCTAGCGCTCTGGGCACCCTTCCCCGCCAGCACCCGCCCCGGAGATGGGTGCTGACTACGGCGAGAATGGGCCCTGGAGAAGCTGGTCCCGGCCCCGGCCCCCGCCGCCACCCTGTCGTTCCCGCCCAAGCAACCCTGCCTTGGGGCTCCGCCTGGTAGCGGCTCCTTCCTCCCCCCGCAGGCGCCTAGCCGAGCTCTGCTGACACAGCCCTGCCCGTCCTTGAGTTGTCCCAGCCAGAAGAGGGGCCCTGCGTCGGCCGGGCTCAGCGTCGGCCGGGCCCAGCCTTGGCGCCTTCCCCGGGCGCTATTGTCCGGCTAGACCCCACCGAGAGTGGGCAGCCCGAAGCGCCCCGTTTGACCCCTGTGAGGGCAATGCCAGAATGAAGGCAGGGGTGGGTGGGAACCTTTTGGAAGGGACTGGGCTGGGAGGACTGGAACTCCTGGGGGAGGAGCCTGGGGAGGTGATGGGACAAGCTCCTTTCAGCCCCCTCCCCCTCATTCTGGACTCACCCTCCCCTGCCTGGCCTCACCACTTTCTGGAAGACAAAAAGGCCCACGGCTCCATCTGCCTGGACATTTCTGGAGAGGAGAGGACAGGGGCTGCGAGGAGTAAGCTGAGTGGCCCCAGGCGGGTATCCACGTGTCCTACTCAGAACTATTCGAGGAGGTCGTGCCTTCTCAGGCTTCTGCTGACATCCAGGCTTGGGTGGGACCTCCTGCTTGCGGCGTAGGCCACGAGACAGGAGGGTGAGAACAGCGAGGGAGTTAGACTGCTGGGTTCTGTCCTCTGTAGGTTGCTTACTTGCCGGGCTTGCCTGAGGCAGGTGAGACTCAGCCTCTCCACAGCCCAGTGTCCTCATCTGCAAGGTGGGGATGATGGTCTCTACTTCCCAGAACTGTTCTGAGCCATGAAAAGTAAACTAAAGTTTCCAAAAGCCTTTGGCCTGGGATTGCCTTAGTCCAAGCTGGATAACAGCATCATCAAGACCTATCTCACTGTCGTCCTTGTGTTGTCTTAAGACTGTGGCCTCCTTGAGGACTTGACTTACCTCAGTGCCGAAATTGTCTGATGGATCACTGTCTCCCTCCCCAAGGCTTGGCCCTGCTGGGCTTCCTGGTGCTGTTGCCGATGACCATGCCCTGGGGGCAGCTGGGCAAGGACGGCTGGCTGGGGGGCACACACTGCGTGGCCTGCCTGGCACCCCCTGTGGGCTCTGTGCTCTATCACCTCTTCATGTGCCACCAAGGGGGCGGCCCTGTGTACGCCCGGCTCCTCGCCCTGGATATGTGTGGGGTCTGCCTTGTCAACACCCTCGGTGAGCCAGGGTCCTAAGCAATGGGAGCTGGGGGCAACTGGGGAGGGGGTGGCGCTCATGTGAGCTGTGGGTAGGGAATGGCAGGCAGACTCTAGGACTGATGTGACCTCTCCTCTCTCCTCTGTGTAGGGGCCCTGCCCATCATCCACTGCACACTGGCCTGCAGGCCCTGGCTGCGCCCAGCTGCCCTGGTGGGCTACACCATGCTGTCAGGTGTGGCTGGCTGGCGGGCCCTCACCGCCCCCTCCACCAGTGCCCGGCTCAGAGCCTTTGGTTGGCAAGCTGGTGCCCGCCTGCTGGTATTTGGGGCCCGGGGAGTGGGGCTGGGCTCAGGAGCTCCAGGCTCCCTGCCCTGCTACCTGCGCATGGATGCACTGGCACTGCTTGGGGGGTTGGTGAATGTGGCCCGCTTGCCAGAGCGCTGGGGACCTGGACGCTTCGATTATTGGGGCAACTCCCACCAGATCATGCACCTGCTCAGCGTGGGCTCCATCCTTCAGCTGCATGCCGGCGTCGTGCCTGACCTGCTCTGGGCCGCCCACCATGCCTGTCCCCCAGATTGAGCTGCCTCCTGCCTGCCATACTGGCCTGTCCAGGGCCTCCTGGGGCCAACACCACCACACTTTCCTCCTGCTGGCCTACAAGGGGCCGGCTCCCTGGGTGCCTCCAGCGAGCAAGACATCCCAGCTGGGAGCCCTCATCTGCTCATCCACTCTTCCCTGTGGACTAACCTCTTCTTCAACGCAGGCCTTGAAGCTCCAGCTTCCGCTCCCTGCCCTCTCCCTCCAGGGTACTGTTCTACTGTCAGCAGGAAGGAACCTTTCCCTCTCTGGGCCTCCATTTACCCTCTGGGACCTGTGAGGGGTGGCTCTCTGGAGTTACGTCTTGCTCTGACAGTTGGGGTGCTGCCAGCTTACCAGGCCTGCAAGCCCAGAGCCATCGCTCCCTGTGGCCCCTCCCACAGGCACCTCCTAGGGCCCTGGGCCAGCCCCTCAGGCCCATGCTTCCTGACCTCCGTCTTTCTGCCCCAGCCCTTCCAGCAGCCAGAAGCTTGCCCACCTTTCTCCCTTCTGTCCAGATACTGTGGAGTGAGGGGTATGGAGCAGCAGGACTAGCCTCTTCTCCCAGGACCATGTGGGCACTGACCCTTCCTGTACCAGCTGGCCAAGAGGCTGCTGCTTCTTCCAGGCAACTGGTATAGACCTAAAGTGGTGTGACCTGGACCCAGGCTCCACAGATCCAGGCCCCATAGGACTAAAGGCCCACCTTCCACCTTCAGTGCCATGCTCTCACGGCTCTACCTGCCCATCGGGGACGTTCCCACTCAGGAAATCTCTTTGCTGCACACAGTGTGTGGCTCTGTTTCTACAGCAGGGCTCAGTCTCAGGGCCCGTCCCTGGGGCCTAAGGCCCTGGACATCAATAAAGGGACAGGAAGCACTGTGTTGCCACACAAGCAAGCCTGGATGCTCCCAGGATTCAAATACCTTTTATTAGATATGGCCAGGCAGAGGGGACCATGAGAGTTCCCATAGGGAAAGGGGATAAAAGGTTAAAAGCACCGAGGCTGGGCCGAGGGCTCAGGTTGGGTCCAGTGAGTCCTCAAATAGGCTGAGGAGGTTCCGAGGCTCAAAGGAGGGGAAGGAGCCCCGAGGAGGCTCCAAGTCAATGTCACTTAGGTCCAGGGCATCCCTGGTGGGACGGAAGAAAAAGGAATGACATTCGGGATCTGAAAGCCAACCCTGCCCACCCCCCAGCCTGGGGCCTGCTTACCTCGGTGTGTGCCTGCTCCAGGGGGTGGAGGTGCTCCCGTTGGCCTGGGCCAGGACGGCCTCTGGAGAGAACGAGGGCCTGCAGGAGGGTGAGTGAGAGAAGCAGGGTGTCGAGGGGTGAGGAGCATAGGACAAGGCCAGCTCTGTCCCTGCTCAGGTTCCAGGTTCCTACCTGACACAGGCAGGGGAGCCTCAGCCTGGGCAATAAAAACATGATGCACTTTGAAAGCAGCAGATTGACAGCCTTCAAAGTCCTTCCACCTGACCATACTCAAAAGCCACCTCTGTCCCTTTTCAGAACAGATGGCTGAAGCTCAGCCAGGTTTGAAGTGAACTTTTGGTAAATGAATCTCTTCTGGTGCTTTCGTGTCTGCTAGAACGTGCCCCAGGCAAAGGGGTGACATGTTTGTACAGAAGGGGCTTATGGTATCCCTCCTGAGAGCTTTCTGCACCGAGCATGTGGTTTTCTCCTGCAGCAGTTTCTTAATTACAGCCTTTCACTTGGCCACCAGGCACCTGGGACTAAGGAATTCCTCTTGGGGCAGGGCTCTGCCAGGCTGAGAGGCTTTCTTCCCCTGGAGAAGGGACAGTGCCTTGTCCCTGGACACTGGCAGCCCCTGCTGGGGTGGCCCCACCAAGTGCTGTGGCCCACCTGCTGCTCCCAGTGTGACAATCCCTAGCGTGACTGTGCTGTGTGCAGTGGCTACCCCACATGCTCACTATAAGAGAGCTGTGTTCACGCTAGGCCAGGCCACACACCATTGGCTCTGGTTCCCTTCCCAGGGGTAGGCTGGGGGCTGGGTTTGTAGGAGGGGATCTCTGTGGGGCCTGGGCCTCCTCTGGCATGAGGTTCAGCCCAGGTGGTGTCCACCCCACACCTGCATGTGGCCTGAGTGCTCACCCACCCTATGCTGTCGTTATCCCAGCTGCTGGAGAGGCTGCTGTCCAGGAGGAGGCTGTAGGGTGGCGAGCCAGGTGGGGTGGCCGGCGGGCCTGGGGGCTGCAGCCAGCTGGCAGGGTGAGCCAGCCCATGCCAGAGCCAGCACAGCAAGGCGAGCAGGGCCTGCAGGGAGAGGGGAGCCTCAGGAGGCCGGGTGAGCCCTGGGGCTGGAAGCACGGCAGGCAGCCTGTCCCTGACAGGAGCTTACCTGCCACAGGGCCCAGCCTCGACTCCAGGCTTCAGCAGCTGTACACCTCAGGATGCTCAAGGACCGTGGCTGCCTGAGCATGGGCAGGGCCAGCAGGGCCTTGGCTGTGGCCCGCAGCTTCGGGTCGGGCTCCAGCATCATGACAAGGACAGAACGCAGCTCAGGAGACAGATCTGCCCGGGTGGCAGGGCCACGTCAGGGGTCCCAGGGCACTGGCTGGCTCTGAGCCCAGCAGTGCCCCTGTCACCAGCCATTCCCTACCACAAGAGCCTGTGGCAGCATGCCCTTCCCACACCGGCCCCCACTCACCAGAAGTGAATTCGGGGGGCAGGTAGCCCTGGCGCAGCTGCTGCCAGCCCTCCCCACCATGGGGCAGCTCCATGTTGCAGGCCACTTCCAGGATTGTGAGACCCAGACTGGGAGGGACAGGGGTTGGGGACAGAAAACGGGTTGGACATGGGACACAGCCCATTCCCAGGCTGCCCATTAGAGGAAGGTGGGAAAGGGGTTGGGGGGCTCTTAGGATGCCCTAGCAGGGCTGATGATGAGGCCCACCATATCATGGAGTACGGACCCCAAGCCCAGCGCAGCCCACCAGCTAGCGTGGTGCCTTCCCAGCACCCCACTGGACAGGCGCACAGTTCCTCCTGTTATTTCTTATCATTGTTCTGTTGAGATGCTCTGATATGACTTAGAGGTAGGGCAGTGGTCACCAGCATGGACCGTGGAACCCAGTGCCTGGTCCAATCCCAGCTGCACCACCTGCTAACTGGCCTTTGGGCAAATCTCCTAACCTCACTGTAAATGGACTATAATAGTTCCTCCAATAGAGCTGTGAGGTGGGTTCATCTGCATAAGGTGGCTCTCGAGTGTTTGCCACTTAGAGGCAGCCTGACACTGGAAACTCCTCTCGAAGGGAGGGCAGGGGCAGTATCTCCCAGGCCTGAAGCCAAGCGTCTTGGGCTAGGACAGAGCTTCCCTCCTGGGTAGTCCCTGTCTTTGCTGACCACCTGGGAAAGGGCTTCCCGCAGCCCACCATGATCCCTCCACTTCCCAGTCCCCACCTGAACACATCTGCTGCTGTCCCGTAGAAGCCCTGCAGCAGCTCAGGGGCCATGTAGCGAGGGTCTCCCTCCTGGGCCTCACCGGCTCTGATCGCACCCAGATCCACCAGCAGCCCAAAGTCACCCAACTTGCAGCAGCCCCGAGGCCCCAGGAAGATGTTGGCAGGTTTGACATCAAGGTGGACCAGGCCTTGGCCATGCAGGTGGGCCAGGGCAAGTAGGGTGTCCCGCAGGTAGCCCCAGACCTGGGCCTCGGGCAGGCTGGTACCCGAAGCCTCACAGTGCTGCTGCAGGCTGGGCCCGCACAGCTCCGTCTGCAGGTACAGGATGCCGCCCTCTTCCCAGGCCTGCTTCAGCCGCACGCAGTGTGGGTGCTGCCCCACCTTCTCATAGCTGCCCACCTCGGCCAGCTTGCGGGCCCGGTCCTTGGGGCCCCGGAATGGCGACATGGAGCGCTTTACCGCATAGAGCTGGCCATCTTCCTTGGAGCGCACCTGGAAGAGAGGTGGTGCCCACAGGCAGGGAGGGGAGTGGGCCACAGGTGGCACAACCACTTGGGGGGACAACTCAACAGATTCTATGAAGATTTTACTTGTGTGGAGGGTGCAGCATAGTTGACCTTCATCTTAGAGACCCCTGCACACTGCAGTAGCAAAATTGGCCAGATTTCTATCCACAGGGCTGGTTTCTGGAAACCCCGTGATGGAAGAGACAGGGCAGACCTACCAGCACCGAGCCAGACAATCTCTAGGATGGAATCTTAGGGAAAAAAAACTGGCTATAGAACAAGACAGGCAGGGTGCTCTGCGTTGTGAAAATGGTTCCCTCTGGCAAGGAGAGCCAATCCAGGGGCCTGTGCTGTTTGTACTTTTTAACAAAATTATCTTCAGACAAGGCTTGTGCAAAGGAAAATTACCATTCTAAAGGAAATATAAATGATTGGAAAATATATTTTAAGAAAAAAGAAGGTGGCAGGCAGGGGGTAGCCTTGGGGGCCACCAGCCCAGGGGGTGGAGGTGTGCACTGCACTTAGTGCCTGCTCTGGGGGCTGGCAGAACTTGCCAGAGACCCCAGCATGGCTGGCTGCAGGGCAGGAGGAGATGGCAGCTGGGAGCTGCCAGGGGGTGAGACAGGCTATGAATAAGGGCCCACTGTGTGCTGAGGTGGCCCTCAGAGGGTCTGTTGCGGGGGCGGTTATGAAAAAGCAGCCAATCCAAACAGGGACGGGGAAGCCCATGAGCCCAGGAGAGGTTGCTGTTAGGGGACACTGTCCCATCTGGGGAGGGGGAGGGAGGCAAAGGGGGTCCCCCAGACGGGCCTGGGATGCCTTTCCCTCACCTACCTTGAAGACCTCTCCATGGGAGCCATGGCCCAGGCGGCTGAGCCTCTGGAAACTCTGCTGGAAGAAGGACTCTGGCAGGCTCGGGTCATACCCGGGGCTCTGCAGGATCTCTGAGGCCTTGCCCCGGAATGACACCCTCCGGGGCTGGTGCTGGTGCCAGCCTGGGGTCCGAGGAGGGAAGAGGCGGCTAACAGGGATGCTGCCCTTGGCAGGGGGCCGGGGTGGGAGGCTCCGGCTGAGCCCCCCTGGCTTTTTGAGGGAGAAACCAGGTTCTGCATGGCGGAAGTAGGCTGGGACTGGGATGGGGGTGCCACTCAGGGGAGGTGGGGTGCCCTCCATGGGCACAGGCATGGCCAGCGCAGAAGGCCCTGGGGACGAAGATGGAGGCTGAGTACAGACCAATGTGTCCACTCAAACGGCGCCTGGTCCTATGGCCTCAGAGACTGCAGAAGAGAGCTGCATCTACACCACACACATGTTCTGCTTTAAACATGAAGGCTGTGGGGGCAACAAGCACCTACCAGGAGAAAGCAGATGACAGATATTCACATACATGCATACTGTGCTGTTTGTATTTTGGAGATGATAGGAATATAAAATGAAAACCATGGCACCTGTGTCCTTGAGGGTCTTACAGTCCAGTAGAGAGGTTAAAACCAAGGTGGCTTCTAGAGTCAGACCACTTGCGTGTATGCCCCCGCCTCGTCACAACCAGCTGTTGGACCCTAAACTATGCAACCTCTTCCTAGACCATAAGATGGAAATATTAACCCATGCCCACTAGCCCTTATCTTCAATTCCAAAGTAAAAAGCTCTGAATTCCAAAAACTTCTTTCTTTTTCATAGTTGTGGTGCCAAAACTCATTTAGCGGAGTTCCACTTCCAGCATGGCAATGTAAGGAGCCCCATGAATCGTCTCCCCAGCGAAACAGACATAGCTAGTGAAAAGTACTCAAAAGCAAGCATTTGAAGTCCCTAGACATGGCACTAAGGGCGTATAGCAAAAGAATAAACATTTATACAAGAACATCTACCAAATCCTGGTAATAACATTGAGCACCTGTAGCACCTGAGCCATGATGCCCCTCCCACCCACCTTGCTCTTAACCCCTGCCAAGCACTGGAGGCAGATGTGGCCAAGAGGATGGGGCTTGCACTCCCCCTAGCTCCCAGTCAGGATTAGGGTTCTGCCCAGGAGGGGCAAGCTCTCAGCATTTCCCAGCCTGCTCAGCCCCTTGTGGCAGAGGCTAAATTCCAGCTGAGTATAGCAGATGGGCGAGGGGCTCCATTCTTGAATCTGCCCCCATTCACAGAGCAGAGGCTCTACTGCAGGCCCAGCAGGCTGGGAACACAGAACCTCAATTGCCCAAGTCCCAGCTCATTCATAGGAAGGAAGCTCCAGACTAGAGGCAAGCCAAGAAGGCCAGAGGCTTCACTACAATAGTCCAGCCAGCCACTAAACAAAGAAATAAGCAAACAATCACAACATTGCCCAGACGTGGGTGGAGAACCAGTGTCCACAGTTGCTACAGCATATTATCCAAAATGTCCAGTTTTCACCAAAAAAACTACCAGATATGTGAAGACACAGGAAAGTGTGACCCATTCACAGGAAAAAACAAACAAAAACAAAACAGGCAACATAAACTGCCTGTGAGAAAGCCGAGATGTCAGATTTAACAGATGAAAACTTTGAAACAGTTGTTATAAGTATGTTCAAAGAACTAAAGGAAACCATGCTTAAAGAAGTAAGGGAAGGTACAATGACAACATAATAGAGATTATGAATACAGAGAGCAATTATAAAAACCAAATGGAAATTGTAGAGTTGAAAGTACAATAACTGAAATGATAAAATTCATTAGAGGTGTTCAGCAGTTGACTTCACCTGGAAGAAGAAACAATTATTGAACTTGAGGACAGATCAACAGAGATTATGCAATCTGAAGAACAGAGAAGGCTGGCTGGTTAGCTCAGTTGGTTAGAGCATGGTGCTGATAACACCAAGGTCCAGGGTTCAATCCCTGTACTGGCCAGCTGCAAAAAAAAAAAAAAAAAGAGAGAGAGAGAGAGAGAGAGAGAAAAGGAATGAATAGGAACAGAGAGCCTTAGAGAAATGTAGGACACACACCATTAAGTGCACCAACATATGCATAATCGGTACTCAAAAAAGAGAAGGAGCAGAAAAAATATCTGAAGAAATAACGGCTGAAAACTTCCCAAATTTGATTACTTTTTAAAAAAACATTAGCCCACACATCCAAAAAACTCAACAAACTCCAAGTAAGATGAATGCAGAGATAAATACACATTGTATTAAAAGTGCTGAACAAAAAAATACGTAAAAAGTGCTGAACAACAAAAACAAGCATAAAATCTTGAAATCAGCCAGAGAAAAATGACTCATCCCCACACTAAAATTAACTGTTGACTCATCAGAAACAATGGAGGCCAGAAGGCAGTAAGATCATGGATTCAAAGTGCTGGGAGAAGGCCGGCCGGGCCCATGGCTCACTTGGGAGAGCATGGTGCTGACAACACCAAGTCAAGGGTTAAGATCCCCTTACCGGTCATCTTTAAAAAAAAAAAAAAGTGCTGGGAGAAAAAAATGTCAACCAAGAATTTTATGTCCAGCAAAATATCTTTCCAAAATAAAGACAAAATAATAAAGACATTCCCACATAAACAAAAACAGAAAGAATTCACTGCTAGCAGCCTTACAAGAAATACTAAAGGAAGTTCTTCAGGCTGAAAGCATATTACCCCAAACAGTAATTTGAATCCAGATAAAGAAATGGTAAAGGCAATTATGTAATGATAAAGACAGTATATATTCATACTTCTCCTTTCTTCCCTTAACTGATTTAAAAAGCAATTGTATAAAACAATATGTATATAACTGTATTAGGCATATAACATATAGAAATGTAATAAATTTGCAAATAACAGCACAAAGGAGGTGAGTGGGAGCAAAACTGTATTAAACTAAAAAATGACACCAGATGGTAATTCAAACACATAGGAAGAGATGACAAGAACCAGAAATGGTAAATAACAACATCAATATAATAAACATTATACATACATACATACTTACTTTCCTTTCTTCTTTCAGCTTCTTTAAGAAACTGAAAACCTAAATAAATGGAAAGACATTATGTGTTCATGGATCCAAACACTTAATATAGACAAGATGGCAATGCCCTCCAAATTGATCTACAGATTCAGTGTGATTCCTATCAGAATCCTATCTGGCTTCATTACAGAAGTTGACAAGCTATCGTAAAATTCATATGGAAATTCAAGGAACCCAGAATAGATAATCTCAAAAAAGAATAAAGTTGAAGGATACACACCTCCCATTTTCAAAACTTACTACAATGCTACAGTAATCAAAACAGTGTGGTACTCACATAGGGATAGTTATATAGATAAAGGGAATAGAATTGAGAGTTCAGAAATAAACCCTCACAGTTATGGTCAATTGATTTTCAACAAGGGTGCCAAAACAATCAGTGGGAAAGAACTGTCTTTTCAAACCACTGGTGCTGGGACAACTGGTTATCTGTATGTAAAACTAATTTAGCAGAAAAATCTGACCTGTCTTCTTTTCCTATTTTTCCTTTTTAGTGTAAACATTCATATATTTCTTTACTTTTCCTTTTATTTATTTATTTTTTTTGGCAGCTGGCTGGTACGGGGATCTGATTCCTTGATCTTGGTGTTATAACACCCCCCCCCACACACACACACACAAATAGGAAAAAAAAACAAAAAACACCACACTCTAACCAACTTAGCTAACTGGCTAGCCTCTAATATTCATATATTTCTTGACAGAAATATTAGTGAGTTTGATTATGGAATGATGTCTCAGACCCACAAGTGGTGTTACATATGTTATATGCACCCCATTAGCTTTCTAAAATCTGAGACATCTTGAATTCCAAAACACATCTTGCCCCAGGGGTTTGTGCACCTGTAATACTGACCTCATGGAGGGCTTAGCCAGTGTCTAGCATAAATGCTAATTGCTATTATCATAAACAGTGCTCTGGGTAGTAATTGAAAGAATACACAACGTACGGTGGCCCCATGGTATAAGGGACTTTGTGAGTGGGGCAGACAGGGCTGGTGTGTTGCTATAATGTTGTAATTGAAACAAAAACAAGAAAAAAGGGAGGGAGAGTCAATTTTGACAGAAGCCACAATGTATCAAAAGATGCCCTACCTCACTGAAACAGGAGGGAGCAGTCATTTAAAGAGTGGCCTCCGGTCCCAGGGGGAGTAAAGGGCTGAGGGGAGGGACCCTACCCGGGCCTGGCTGGAAAACGCACCCTGCGTCCTGTAGGTACCCTTTATCTGCCTCTATTTACCTCAAGAATCCCACCTCAGCGTTTCTCAAAGTGAGAAACGACAGTGTCAGGATCCCCGAGGGCGCTGGTTAGTACAGTCGGGCCCTCCGTATCTGTGGGTTCCGCGACCATAGATGGAACCCACCGTGGATGAAAAATACTCGGGAAAAAAACTGCATCTGTACTGAACAAGTACAAACTTTTCCCCCTTGTTATTATTCCCTAAACAATACAGTATAATAACTATTTATACAGCATTTACATTGTACTAGATGTGATAAGTAATCTAAAGATGATTTAAAGTATGCAAGAGCGTGGTGCTTACACTACCAGGTCAAGGGTTCAGATCCCCTTACCGGCCAGCCACTAAAAAAAAAAAAAAGTATACAGGAGGATGTGGTAGGTTCTATGCAAATGTCACGCCTTTGTACATCAGGGACTTGAGCATCCGCAGGGGTCCTGGAACCAATCCCCCACGGACACCGAGGGACGACGCACTCGGGGACCCGGGCCTGCATCTTAAACCGGTTCCCAGACCGTCCGAATGTCACTTACGTTCTTGCACGACTGGCCTGGCCAAACAGCCTTAGAGGTGGGAAGGGGTTGGCAGAAGGAGCGGGGGCTCCGGGTGAGGCCGGGCGGGCCTCGGCGGTTTCCGGGGCCTCACTCGCTCACTGGGCCGGGCTCATCGGCTGCGCACGGCCTCCCGCAGCTAAGCCCCCCGCGTGGGCCCGGGGGCCGCCGGGCGAGGGGACGGGCGGCCGCGGGGCGGGGCTAGCGAGCGAAAGTTGAGGGAAGGCGGGCGCGGCGCTTCCCGGGAGGAGCGGGAACCGGGCCGTGGGGGAAGGGGCTCCCTCAGCACAGGGAGCAGGCGGCGGGGAGAGCCCCGGGAGGCGGCGCGGGAGGGCCAGCCCGAGGGAGGGGCTTGAGGGGCAGCGGGTGGGGCAGACTCGGGAGGGCGGTCAGGGGCGAGCGGCCGCCCGGGCGAGACGGAAAGGGGGAGGGGCGAAGCGTTGCCCCGCCCCAGAAAGCTCAGTGCCGTGTCGGGGCTCACCTGAAGCTGGTGGGCGAGGCGCGGCTCAACGAGGTCCCAGATTCCGGGTCGGCGGAGGTCACGGGAGCCTTCGGCACGGTCAGGCGCCCTGACGGACGACCCTCCGGAGGGGGAACGGCCCTTGAACGCGCGCAGACCCAGCTCGCGCCAAAAATTCCAAACCGGCCGCGAGGCCCCGCCCAGGAGCACCTCTTACCCCGCCCCCTTTCCACATCAGCCCATCAGAGGCGCTCTGCCTGCCGGGCTCCGCCCCCCGCGTCCCTGCGTGCGCGTCTCTGTTCCCCCGCGCGCTCGCGCCGCAGGCCTTGAGCTGCCCGTGCGCAGGCGCACAGCGTCCTCGGCGCTGGCAGCGAGCTAGGCTGGCTGCTCGCGACGGACTTCGTCCTGAGGGGCGGCGCGGAGTCTCATCCAGTCCTTGGGCCCTCCCGCCCGGTTCCCCCGACGCCCACTGCCTCGGCCCGGCACCCGCTTCCCTCGCTGGGCTGGCTTAGTTTTCTAGTGTATAAAAGGGGCAGCCACTGACGTGCGCCCCAGAGGCGCGGCCATTCGGGGCAGCTCAGGAGGTCCCTGAGGCCTCCGGAGCCCCAGCGGGGTCAAGCGCCGGGCTCGCTGGGCCCCTCCCCACGCCGACGAGCCAGGCGCCAGGGTCCCGGGGGGAGCCAGACAGACAGCACTCCCGTCCCACGAGTGGCGGCTTCGGAAGACAAAAACCGCCGCCTTTTCCAGGAAGTGCTCCCGACAGTCAGGCGGCAGCCTCCCGGGCGGCCTGCCTGTCCGCAGCTGCCGGCTAGCAGGCCTCGGCCACTAACGAGGCGGCACCTCCCATTCTCCGGGTCTGAGACCCACACTCAGCCACATCCACCTCTGCTCCTTCGCGGCTGGACGACCTTGGGAAGGAGCTGGGCTCTTCTGAGCTCAGGATTAGTCTCCTCATCTGTAAAAACGGAGCCGATGACGCTGGGATGATCCCCTTAGAGTGCTTAGCAGGGGGCCCGCGCAGAGCAAGCCAGGCTGGGGATTGCTTCTTCCTTCACGGAGGGGACCTTCATCTGTTTAACGGGGTGGCGGTGGGGGTGGGGAGCCACGCTTCCGGGCAACGCCCTCTAAAATGCTCCCATCTCACCTGCATCCCCCCTCCCGCCTTATGTGCACTACTGCACTTTATCTGAAAAGTCTATCATCTATTTGTTAGTTTACTTGTTGACCACTTGTCTCCTCCTAGCCCTGTCACCAGAACCAGTCCCCCAACCCACCCTCTCCAAGTTTCTGAGAGCTCATGGGCTGCAGGGCTCCCAGCCCCTCCGGTGCCTGCACCCTCAGCGAACACTCCAGAGCCCTCCTGGGCATGGATCAGTCCTGGGGGAGGGCCTGGCATCCTGGGTTAGGAGCAAGTCCCAGAGCTTCTCTGGGGGCTGCAACCCACCTCCATGCACCCTTCCTTCGCATTGGCATCTCTGGCAGCCATGGCTACAGTGACTCAGGCTGGTCCCAGGAGGCCTGGGGAATAGGCAGAGCAGACCCCTCCCCAGCTGCCCAGCCTCATCTCTGGCACAGGCCCCTTCCCAACTGTCCATTCTTGAAAGTCTGATTCACAGTGATTTAAAAACAAAACAAAATGAAACAAAACACATTTTAAATTCAAAGACATAGGGGCCGGCCTGTGGCTCACTTGGGAGAGTGTGGTGCTGATGACACCAGGGCCACGAGTTCGGATCCCTATATAGGGATGGCCGGTTGCTCACTTGGGAGAGCGTGGTGCTTACAACACCAAGTCAAGTATTAACCTGACCCCCCAATATATATATATATAAATTCAAAAACATGCTTCTCATGGACATTTCACTGCGTGCGGGAGAGCTATAATATAAACACAATAAATAATGAGCACAGGTAGCAGGTAAGCTCCTGGGCCCTGGTGTCAGGGAAATCAGGGCTGCAGTCCTATCCTGCTGCACTGTTTCCAGTGCATCAGATGGGGATAGTAATAAGAGAGCCTCCCTCCTTGGGTGGTATGAGCACTAAATGAGAAAATGCAGTGAAGTGCTTAGCACAGGGCCCAGCGCACAGTAGGAGTTTACTCATTGATTAGTAACAGTAACACCCTCACTTCTGTAGAGTGTTTTGCAGTTTTCAAAGCAGCTGCCGGGGCCAAAAGGAGGCCCTTGGAGGAAAGGGTCCAGGACCCCACCCACCCCGGGGTCACAGGGACAGAGGCACGGGCCCACAGGTTTCGGGATCAAAGCAATCGGCTGGGGGTCTGTTCAGGAGGAAGCCCCCCAGCCCAGGCACTGGATTCCCAGGGTTGCACCCGCACGTCCGGGTGAGAGGCGCGCGCGCCCCCGTGTGTCCCGTCGCCACAACAGCACGGCGCGCCCCACCGGACTCCCAGAAAGAGACGTTGGTCCTGACCCAGCCACAGCAAGACTTAAGAAAGGCGAGGAACTGACGACCACGAATGCAAACCTGGCTACCACACGAGAATGAGGGGGCTGTGAGGGGCACTTCCGAGAAACCGACGTGTTCCATTTCTGCACCTCTGTGCAGGCCGCATAGGTGTTTGCTTTATAGGTATTTGTCATATCCTACTTTATGTCCTATGTATGCCATGTTTCACAGTTGCATAAGGTTTTAATAAACTGGCCGGTGGGTGGGAGAAGGAGTTAACAGAGTTCAACTTTGCATGGTGTGCAGTGCCTGGCTGATGCCTGGGAAGGTGTCCTGGAAGCTGCGGATGCTTGGATCTGGGCTGAAGAGATGCCCAGACAGAGGGCAGAGGGGTGGCCTGAGGGGGCTTCAGCACAGCTGTGGGTGCAGAAGGTGACTGCCTGGCAGGCGCCTGGCTGCCCCTGCAGCTGTCCTCCCGAATTCCAACCCTCGCAGGTGCTGCTGGTGTCAAGCAGCTGGCTGGGAGTCTCTTGAAACAGGCTGTGCCATTTTAGGTAACACTCTTCCTGGGCCTCGGTCTGCACTCCCAACACCCCAGCAGTCTCCTTTCCCTTAGCCCCCAGCCCAAGCCCCTCAAAGTTGCTCTTCTGTTCAGAGGCTGGGCCATGGTGTCTCTCTCAGGCCGGGATGCCTGGGAGCAAAAGATAGCCCAGGCCAGGGCTCTGTTGGGGCTCTGCTGTCCCCCAAGTGGTTCAGTGCTCTCTCAGTCTGGCCCTGCCTGGGTGGTACTGGGGCTGTGCTGGGGGTGATGGTGGTGGCATTGCAGGGGTTGGGAGGCCCAACTGGGCCCAGCCCTGGTCCTGAGCAGCCATCAAGCTGGCCCAAGGCCCCAGGCTGGCAGGTATTTTACACAGGCCCATGCCAGCACAAGGCAGCCTGGTAGTGGCAGTAAGCACTGGCATTCCCTCTGGCACTCAGCCTTACCTCCTGCACAGCCCCTCCTGGTCTCCCACCTGCCTCCTCCTGAGCCGAGCTTCCCTGGTGCCCTGCGGGGTGAGTGTGTGTGTCTGTGCATCTGGGTCTGTGTAGGGGGCAGACCCAGCTATCCCAGGTCTGAAGCTGACACCTTGGGCCCAGCCTGGTATAACTGGGCCTGCTGCCTACCCAGAAGTGTGTGGAGTGGCAGAGAGCCAAGGACTGTGGACGTGAAGCCCCTACTCCAACCGCAATGCTTAGGAGCTGTACAATCTGGACCAAGTTCTTTCCCTTCTCTGCCTCTATTTCCCCATCTGTAAAATGCGGATAAAACTAGCTCCTCCCAATAGCCCCAACAGGGAGGCGCTCTTATTGTGGTCATCTTAGAGGAGAGTGAACAGACCCAGGAAGGTTGAGTTCCTGCTGCAGGTCCCCAGCCATTTTGAACCTGATCCGAATCCAGCACCCAGCCTGCTAACCACTAGACTACAGATGTCCTGGCAGGAAAGCTTTCCCTAGGGAGTCTGAATGGATGTTCCATCTGTCCTGGTCTCTTATATGGTGCTTGGGGCCAGGGGCTAACCCTGAGCTCCCCCCAGCAGCCAGTGGAAGGTCTAGCCTCCAGGACTCCGCAGGGCAAGAGGTGGGCATATCGGGTACTTTGCCAAGGTGCTGGGCTGGGGATGCCTGCTGTGAGCACAGGATCTTGTGCAAAGGGGTGTGTGGCAGGGAGGTGGGCATCATGGGCCCGGTTGTGTGTGTGCACCTGTGGTGGGGGGCTCTTGGGTGGGGGTAGAGAGCAGAGAGGGAGAGGAAGTGCAGGGACCTCTCAGCACTGGCAAGCGGCTCATGAGTGAGAGGTACCTGGTGATAACCCTGCAGTCTACTGATGGCTGGATCTGGTCCCCACAGGTGTTGTGGGCTCAGAAGCCTCACACTGAGAAGCTCCCGCTGCCCCTTCCTCACTGTAACCCCTCTCCAGATCCCCACCCTGCCTGGGCTGCCTGGCCTGGCAGGCTGGACTTCTCAGCCAGAGGCACCAGGTGGGACTGACTGAGCAGGAGACAGGCAGGGTGTGGGGCCTTCTGGACAAGGGTCCAGAGGCTGGGGGCTGAGTCACTGCCATACCCCACCAGCTTGGTGGGGTCCCCAGACTCACTGGAGGAGGAGGCGCCTGGTGTCCAGACCCCCACTCCTGCAGTTACCAGGCTGCCTCTCTTGCCACTTCCCTGCCAGGCCCCCAGCACTGGCCCCGTCTCCAGGCTCATCATCTAACCCCAGGAATGGAGAGCTGCTCCCAGTCTCCCAGGCTCCCCTCCTCAGCCAGTGCCTGCAGTCCTGCGCCACCCCATGGTGATGAGTGGCACCACTAGTCTGTCCTCCAAAGTTAGAATGGGTGCTGCTAGAGCTGAGGCGGGACATGAGGCCAAGCCAGGAGGGGCTGTTGCAGGGGGTGAGCCCCGCCAGGACTTCCAGAAACAGTGAGGATTCGTGGGCAGGCTGAGCACGGGATGACCTGTGTCTGTGTGTCACCATCCCTCTTGGAAGGAGGAAGGGGTGGATCTGGGGTAGGAGGATTGGGCCCACACTGGCAAGCCGATCCTCAGTTGGGGACAAGGACCTGTCTCCCGGTGTGGTACATATGGTCTCAGGATTAGATGGGATAATAGCCTGACTCTTCTTGTGGGTGCCGCCTGCCTGTCAGTCAGTGTCTGATACACTGTCACCTTCACGCATCTGTAACATTCTGGCCTCTGCACTCTCTGTGCTCTCTCTTTGTAACACAGTAACTCATTCTGAGGCTCCTCTGCCAGCCTCGCCCATGTTTCTGCCCCTGCTCCTGCCCTCTCCCCAGCTGTGTTTGGGTGAGGCCTGGGGTGCCCGCCTGCCCCTCGCCAGATGCTGGGAGGATTTCCCAGGCCTGGCACCAGGGCCCGAGTGGCTGACAGGGGTGGGGGAGCCTCGTGGCCCAGGTGGGGGGGGCCTTTCCCGGCTGTCAGCGCACATGATGGATGAGGGGTAGGGCAGGAAGGAGGGCCAGGGGGCTAGATTCCTAGTGCTGTGGGAGGTGGGGGGCTGGCCCTGGGGGGTCTGCAGGCAGAGCCTCTGTTACTCACAGCTGGGGGGCCTGTGTGAGGGTCCCACCCAGCAGGGATATTTAAAGACCCAAAGAGTGTTGGGCCATTCCACTCTGCCAGGCATCATGGGCACCCTGGCCTTTCCCATGGCCTTTTTCCTCCTCTGCTTGACTCTGGAGAGCGTGCAAGGTGGTGAGGATGAAGTGGTGGAGGGGCTGGGTTGGGACTGAAGTCCAGGCAGATCATTCACCAGATGCTGGGGTTCCAGAGGTGGGGAGGGTTGGGGTGTAGGAAGCCTGTTTTCAGATGGGGAGGGTTTGGGGGCCTGGGGGACAGATGCCTGGGTGCTGCCCCCTCTCAGCCTCCAGGGTCCTTGGCCCTGAGTTAGGGCCCCCTTACTCCCTCAGGGCTGCCCCCACTGCCTCCTGGCCTGGAAAGGGGAAAAGTAAATGGCCCTTCTGGGAAATAGGGTCAGAGAAGAGGGCCAGGGCTCCCCCTCCATAGGGTCTGGGAGCTCTCTAGGGGATAGCCCTGGGTGTTCCCCAGCTCTGGGACTCCAGATGTGGGGCCCAGGACAGCCCAGGGTCCCTCCCTGCCCTCCTGGCAGGCAGCCATGTCAATGATCAGCTCAAGTGTGGGGAGCACAGACACCCCGCACCTTTGCAAGAGTTGAGACCAGGTGGAATCTTGACTCAGCATCACTCTGGGGCACCTGGAGGAGGGGGCGTGTAGCTGGGTCTTGAAGGGCTGGCAGGTTGTGACAGGAGAGAGGAAGGACATTCCTAGCAGCAAGAAGAGGCAAAGCCTGGAGGTGGGACAGGAGAGGAGGAGACAAGTCCAGCTGGATCAGGGCTGGGGACTGGGGGAGGTGGGGGGAGGGTGCTGAGTGTCACGGAAGGCTCTACTCCAGGGCTCCCATGAGACCTGCCGCATCAAACAAAGCTGCAGGAGAGAAAGACCAGGGGATGGGGGGACAGAGGAGGAGGGTGAGATTCCAGGAAGGGAAGGGAGTCCAAAGACCTCCAAACTAAGGGGGGGGTGGGCTGCGCAGCTGTGTGGGAGTGAGGCTCAGACCCCTTCCTCCCTGCCCAGTGACCCTCCAGGTCCAGTTGCCTCTGCCACCAGACTGCTCACCTGGCTCTCTCCTCACCCCACAGTGGGGAAACTGAGGCCCAGAGAGGGAGGGGCAGCATCCAGATTTGACCCTTGGCCCTCTTTGTCCCCTCCTAAGTCACCCACCTTCTCCCTGACCCCACAGGCTTAGGAAGCCCATATGGCTATAGAACAGGTAAAGCTGGTTGAGGGGGTGGGCAGGGTGGGGGCAGCTACGTGTCCTCCCAGTGAGGATGAAGCATCCCAGCTCCTGGCCCCTCCTGTCCCCCATGCTCAATTTCTCCTCTCCCCCCACAGGATATGGCCCCCCCAGTGGCCTGGGAGCAGGTGAGGGCTGGGGGGGGGGTGGCGCGTGGTTTCCCGGCTCTCTCTCCAGCAAACGGGATTTTTGGGTTGGGTGAGGCAGGACAGCCGCAGGGAAAGTGGGGGAAGGGAAGCAGTCATCTCAGAAATATGTGAGGCCTGTGCGGTGTTATAACACCAAGGTCAAGGGTTCGGATCCCTGTACCGGCCAGTAGCAAAAAATAAAAAGGAAAGAAAGAAAAACTATGTGGGGACAGAGCTGATCCCCATATGTCCCTTGGGCCTACTGGGGAAGGCAGGAGGAAGGCGGGAGGGCCGCCTGCACCGGAGCCCTCTGCCTCCCGGTCTGGCTGGCTGGGCTGAGCTCATGTGGGGACTGGCTATGGGCCACATTGGGGGTTCTGGGGACGCTCTGAGGGATGGGCTCCTGGGTCTTTCACCTGGTCCCCATCTCTCCCCAAGGTTTCAGAGTGGGTGTTAAACCTCAGAAGCCAGGTGAGCCCTGCCTGGCCCGCGCTCTCTGTCTCCATCTTCCTCTCACCCCCCTCACCTCCTTCGGTCCCCTCAGGATTCTGGATCTGGAATGGGCTGGGAGCCCAGCCAGGTGAGCTGGTGGGGAGGAGAGGGATGGTGAGTGATCAGAGGGGGTGGGGGCCTCCCTCCTCCCCTCGACCCCTCCCCACAGGCCCCCCAGCTCAGTATGGCTACGGAGCAGGGAGAGGTGGGCAGGGGAGGGGGAGAGGGAGCGGGGAGCCAGGATGCTGGGCGGCCCTGGAATGGGGACTCCTGAGACCCTCACATGATCCTGCCTCCTTCTCAGGCATTGGAGCGGGTGTGAAGCCCCAGAAGCCAGGTGAGTGTCCCTCAGACCTGCCTGTCTCCCAGCTCTGCGTCCTGCCCCTGCCCCCTTACTCCTCCCTGAATGCCCCAGCCCTATCCCCTCAGGGTTTGGAAATGGGGATGGGCTGGAAGCTGGGGCCCTTCCAGGGGCTGTGACCCAGCCAGGTGAGGTGTGGGGGGGGGGCATGGACGTGGGAGGGGAGTGGGGGATGCTGAGTCTTTTCTGGCTCTGGGTTGGGGGGATGTGGCTGGGACAGCATTTCAGGGGATCTCTCCCAGGCTCCCCCAAGCCTCTGAGGGACAGAAGTGAGTACTCACTGGGGTGGGCTGGAGAGAGGCTGTGAGGGTTTCTGATATCTGGTTTGGGGACGGGGAACAAGGGCACCCCTGTCCCACCCCCACCTCAGTTGGGTCCCTGGGGTCACCTCTTCTACCCCATCTCTGTCCCCAGGCTTTAGATAGGGTGTGAGACCACAGAAGCCAGGTGAGACCCCTCTGTGCCTGTCCTTCTGTCCCTCTCACCATCCATCTCTGCCTCTCTTTGAGCCCCAGTCCCCTCCTCCTGATTCTTCCCTCTGGCTCTGTCTTCCTAGGATATGGGTCTGGGCTGGGAACAGGAGCCTTTCCAGGGGTGGGAGCTCAGCCAGTTGAGTTCACCCAGGGCAGGGCCCTGGGGCTCAGGAGGGAAAAAGGAGGGGGCAGAGCTGGAATCCGGGAGCCAGGAGGGAGTTGGGCTCTGGAGGGAGGGCAGGGGGCTCAGCCTCTCTCTGTCTCTGCCCAGGCCTGGGAGGGGGCGTGCAGCTTCTGAAGTCTGCTGAGTGGAGGGCCCTGCCCTGCCTCTCTATCTTATCCCTGCCCATTTCTAGCCTGGCCCTTCTGTGTCCCCCCAAACCTGCCTACCCCACAGCTTATGGCCCTCACTTCTGTCTCCCCAGGATTTGGGAGCAGAAATGGTTTGGGAGTCTGTGCTTTTCCAGGGGCAGGAACCCTGCCAGGTGAGGATGGCCAGGGCAGGGACCGCAGGGAGGGGCAGGGCAGGAGGTTTAGGGTCCCTACCCTCATTCTTAGGGGAAGGGCTCATTGGGGTCACCTCTTTCTCTCTCTCCCCAGGTCTGGGAGGGGGAATGAAACCTCAAAAGCCAGGTGAGAGGAGGGCCCTGCCCCTCCCCCTGTCTTCCTCTCCAGGCATCTCTCCATCCCCTCTCTCCTTGTCCCCATCTCTGTCACTGTTCATATTACCCCTCCCAGGGACTGGTCCCTCACAGGCCTACTGATGCCACTCCTAGGGCTTGAGACACAGTCTGGGCAGATACTCCCTGAGGGAAGAGCTGTGGGGGGAGGGGGATACTAAGGTCCTGGAGTGGGGACACCAGCAACAGCCTGGACCCCACATTGGCCTAGCTCCAGCCTCTGCCTCCCTCTCCCCACAGGCCTACAGCTCAGGACAGCCATGGACCATGGCAGGGGGCATGTGCTTGGGTTTGGGGTATCAAGGGAGCTCCAGGCTCCTTTACCTGGTCCCTTTCTCTTTCTCAGGCATTGGAGGGGGCACGAAACCTCAAAAGCTAGGTGAGCCCTGCCCTGTCCCTATGTCCCTGTTCACACCCCCCAATATACCCCTGGCCTGGTCTCTCCTTACTCCTCCCTGCTCTGTCCCCAGGATTTGGCAATGGGGATGGGAGCTGGAGCCTTCCCAGAAGTTGGAGCCCAGCCAAGTGAGGGCACCTGGGCCAAGTTGTGGTTCTAGGAGTTGGGGGGGGAGGGAGGTCAAGGATTGGGAGGGCGGAACAGTGATTTCTGGGGGAGAAAAGAGGGTTGGGTGACATCAGAGTGTGGCTCAGCCTCTCTGGGTCTCCCCCAGGCTCGGGAGGGGGCATGAAGCCTCAGGAACCAGGTGAGACCCTGTTCTCCCCTTCCCACATGGTGACTATGCCCGCCCATCTCTGGCCTTGTCCCCTCCCCATCCTCCCCAGATCCACTCCTCACACAAGCTTTTTGTTGCCAGGATATGGCAATGGAGTTGGCCTGGGGACCCCCGAGCCAGGTGAGGACCAGGAGGGAGAGGCTGGGGTCTGGGCAGATGGGCTTGTAGGGGTTCGGTATCCAACCAGTCTCCCCTGAGCACCTGCCCTGAGCTGGACCCTGCTGGGCACTGGGGACACTGGTGCTGGCCAAGCTCAACAATGCCCAGACCCACTGGGCTCAACCCATGAGCCAAGGACCAGAGCTGCAAGTGCCAACTGTGGCCAGGACTGGGGAGGGAATTCACGAGAGATGGAGGGTGAGAGGCAGTGTCCACGGGGCAGGGTGGAGGGAGCCTGGGGCCGAGCAGCCCCCAGCCTCGTCCTACTACAGCACCATCCACATTTCCTGCATCCACCCCTAATAGGTCCTGCAGCTCAAAATGGCTTTGGACCAGGTAAAGAGGGGATGGGGATGTAAGTGGGGAGCCCAGCGCTGAATTCTGGGGAGAGGCGCAGAGGTGAGGGTCCCTCACCTGCTCATCTCTCCCCCAGGCTTTGGAGGGGGCAGAAAACCCCAGAAGCTGGGTGAGACCCACCCTCTTGCCTCCCAACCTGGTCTCACACAGCAAACACTCATTCACCAGACCAGTCCTGGCCCGCAGCAACCAGGTACTGGAGACAGGCCTCCCAGAGCCCCGGGCATGCTGGGGAGGGTGAAGAGGGATGGCGCCAAAGACAATACGGTGGCCAAGGCTGCCACTGAGATACCCAGGCATCGGGGAAAAGGAGGAGAGCTGGGCCAAGGCCACTGAGAAACTGGTGGGAGCTCGAGCTGGGGGTATGCAAGAGAGGATCAAAGAGGGCGCAGGCTCTAGGAGCAGCTGAGAAGCCAAGGTGGCAGGAGCTAGTGCTGAGGCTGTGGTCGATGAGGGAAAGGGTCCACCTTCCTGGCTGGTTGGCATTTGTGGAGGTGGTGACACCGAAGACACAGGCAGCTGGGTATGGCATCCAGGGCTTCAGAGAGGCTGGGCCCAGGAGAACAGTGGAGGACTCATCACAGAAGGCTGGGGACTGTCATCTCGCAGAGGATGCAGCCCAAACTGTGTCCCCCCATGTCCTTTCTCTCCCAGTCCTTTCACTGCCCCAGGCTGGATTCCTCAGAGCCCTCTGTCTTCCGCAGGTCCTGTGGCTCAGGATGGCTATGGAGAAGGGAGGGGGGTGGCCAGGGCTCTGGGGAGGTCCAGAGATGGGGCCTGGGATTCCTCACTCACTCCCCATCCCTCCACCAGGCTATGGAGGGGGTGTGAAGGCCCAGAAGCCAGGTGAACCCTGTCCTGGCCCGTCTCTGCCTCCCCAAACCCTGCGCTCCCCTCCCTCATTCACACTCCTCCTCCCTCTGTCCCCCAGGATTCGGAAATGGGAGCATGCTGGGAGCCCAGCCAAGTGAGACGGGTGGGGTTTTGCAGGGTCCACATCTGGGGCGTCCTCTCCTCGCCTTATTCCCAGGCCAGAGGGGCGGAGTTGGTGAATAATTTTTTTTTTGGTGGCTGGTCGGTACAGGGATCCAAACCCTTGACCTTGGTGTTATAACACCACGCTCTAACCAATGGAGTAACCGGCCAGCCCTGGTGAATAATTGAGGGGGTGCTGGGAGGAATCCTCCAGAATCCCAGGTTTCTGGCTCAGTCTAAGAGGGGAATCTTTGCCTTCACCTCAGCTGGACCCCAAATCCCCCTGCTCACCCCTTAATTTCCCCACAGGCCGAGCAGCCCAGAATGGATTTGGAGCAGGTAGGAGCAGGCCTGGGAGGAGCTGTGGAGACCTGGGGATGGGGTCCTGGGCTGCTCAGCTGCTCCCCCGTATATCCTCCAGGCTTTAGAGAGGGCGTGAAGTCCCAGAAGCCAGGTGAGTCTCGCCCTGGCTTTGTCTCTATCCAGGTACTCCTGGAGCTGTAAGTGCCCCCCACTCACGCCTCCCTCTGTCTCTCTCCAGGATATGGGAACAGGCTGGGAACTGGGGCCTTCCCTGGGCCAGGAACCCAGCCAGGTGATGACACCTGAGCAGGAGCCCAGGCTTCCTAGAGGGAGAGGGGAGGGTGGAGAGTGGTTTGGCATCGGGGAGGGATGAGCCCAGCCTTGTCTCTGTGCTGTCTCCTCCTGGACACCCCTGCACAGACACCCCTCACGCCCACCCCATTTCTCCCCCTCAGGACATGGAAATGGGAATGGACTGGGAGCCCGGCCAGGTGAGGGCAGTTGGGCCTGGGTTTGAGGTGTTGGGGGGAAAGCAGGGACCAGGAGGACAGAGGGTTGGGGTCTGGGGGATGGGAGAGGGCTGGCTGGAGTCAGCATCAGCCTCCTTCTGTCTTTCCCCAGGCCTGGAAGTGAACGCGAGGCCTCAGAAGCCAGGTGAGTGGTGCCTGCGTCCTCTCTCCTCCCGCTCTGACATTTAGGCCTTCCTTCCATGTCCCCACCACCCTTAGACTCTGAGCATCTCCAGCTGGGTCTGTGCATGTCTCAGAAGAGGGACTGTCCTTGCGTCCTGAGTGGAGGGGTCTGTAGGGGCACCGAGGACCATAGGGAGAGAGCAAGTGACCCCAGTCCTGGCATCCTTGTCCCTTTTCCCCACAGGTCCTGTGGCTCAGGACAGCTATGGACTGGGTAGAGGGGTGGCCAGGGCTCTGGGGAGGCCCAGAGATGGGGCCCTGGGTCCCTCACCCACTCCCTGTCCTTCTACCAGGCTATGGAGAGGGCAGGAAGTCCCTGAAGCCAGGTGAGCCCTGCCCTGGCCCGCCCATCTCTGCCCCCCCCAAACCCTGTGCTCCCCTCCCCCCACTCACACCCCACCTCGATCTGTCCCCAGGCTTTGGAAACAGGAATGGGCTGGGGGCCCAGTCAGGTGAGGTCACTGGAACCAGGCGTGGGGCACAGGAGGGAGGTGGGAAGGAAGCTGCTAGAAGGTGGAGGGGTGGGTGGTCACCTCATCGAGAGCAGACTTTTCCCAGACTGGCATGTGTCCCCCTTGTGTGCTGTGTCTGCCCTAGAAGAAGCCATCCCAGGTCTCCTGGGCAGCTTGGAGTTCACCACCCCTCCCTTCCTCCCACTTCAGGTCCCTGCGGTGGGGGGGGTCGCTCCACTGTTCCTCCCCAGGCCTGCCACTCCAGAGGTCCCTTCGGATAACGAGGGTGACTGGGGCCTCAAATCCCAGCCCCCTCCCCCTGTGCAGAACGGCAAGTTCCCAGGTCAGTGTGGAGTATGGGGTCTGGGGGCACTGGGAAGCGCCTGGTCCTAGGAGGAGCTGGGCCTGGCCCCCATGACCTGCTCTGCTTTGTCATCTGACACTGAATCTTAGAGAGGGCAGTGACTTGTTACTCAGTGAGTTGGCTGAGGAAAAGTCTTTGGCCCTGTGACCCCCCCTGTGGCCCCCAATTTGGCAGCTCCCTCCATCCCCTGCCCCATGGCAGGCTCATCACATCCCTGACTTTCTTCCTAGCACTGACCCCAGCCATCCAGTGGGAACTGAAACCACAGAAAGCAGGTGAGTTTGTCTCCCTGAGGCCCCACATCCCAGAGGGACAAACCCTCAGCTAGGTTTGTCCTCCTGTCCTCATGCCAGGTCAGGCTCACTCCTCCATCACCATGTTCCCCAGCTGCCCCAGTGGTTCCGGCACCGTACGGCCAGGAAGTCTGTCCCCAACTCTACCCCCAGTCTCTTTTGCTGCTTTCTAAGCTCATTTCTTCTGGTTCCATTCCCTGTGGGTGGGGAGAGTCCCTCTTCCTCCTCCGAGTCCCTAAGGTCCATACTTGGCCCCCAAGGAGTCAGGGAAAGCCTGGACCTCCCCGCTGACCTCCCTATTCCTCACAGGATACCGGCCTCCCAATGGCTATGGACTGGCAGGACTGGGTGAGGAGGCCCTGCCCTTCTCCTCCCCTGCCCTCCCCACTCTGCCAGCCTAGGAAGAGGGGGCAAAGGCTCTGGCCCCCATCTCTGACCCAGTTTCCTCTCCCCAGGCTTTGCTTGTGGCCTCAAGCCTCAGAAAGTTGGTGAGTCCTCCTGGGCCCCCATCTTGTCTCTGACAAGGTTGGTATCTCTCTCAGAGCAAGCCCCTCTCTCTTCCTGTCTCTCTCTTGTGTCTGTCTCTCTCCTTACTCAGCACATATTTGTGGAATATACTATAAAGCATATGTACTTCACAGGGCCTGGTTTTCCAAAGCCTTGCAGTTTCAAATATTGACCTTGCAAGGACAGAAAATTTTCCTCAGGCTATAAGTCTCTGGTGTGAGATAAAGATTTGTGGCACAGCAAGGTTGCTGGCTCAAGGACAGACTAGTTACTGATAGTTATATAAAGATACTGAGAAATTGCTATAAGAAGGAATGTTTGCTAAGATCAACATTTGTTGATAGCCTTACTGGAATGTCATATGGCTTGTTTCACTGAAAGTTACCAGCCTATATTGTTAAACTATAACCCCACCTATGTCTCTTCCTGTAACTTCCTGGTCTGGAAAATAAATGCAGGAAGAGAACCTCAATTTGGGGTTAATTTCCCGAGGAAGGGTTGCCTCTTGCTGGAGGGTCCCAGGGAAGTTAATCACTTCAGGGCATCTCACTGCTCAGAAGAGATGAGCTTTGAGTAATCCTTTGCATCTCCGTCACCCAGTGGAAGAGGGGTGACAAATCCGTGGGGGGCGAAGCAACACAAAGCAACACATATTGCCATGTACTGGGCCATAATGGTGGCCGGAACCAGGGGCGATCCTGTCTCAGGTGAGGGTAGAGTGACAGACTGAAGCCAGGTGGAAAGGAAAGAGCAGGTGAGAAAGTTACCCAGAAGGGAAGTCAGGAAAAGCTTCCTGGAGGTGGTGGCAAGGAAGGTTACATAGGGGTTAGTTGCTTGAGATTGGGGGGAGAGTGCTCCAGGCCGATAGAGCAGCCAAAGCAAGGCCCTCTCTAGGTCACCTCTGAGTCACTTTGTCTATCTGCATCTCCGAGTCTCTTGGAGCTGAGCTGGTCTGCTCCCCCTCCCATCCCTGTCCTCTTCCCACCCCCTAGCCACCCTCCAATCTTGCCTTCAGGTTTTGGTTATGGGACTGGTGTTCTGGAAGCTGGGGTCTTCCCCGAGGCCTGCCCACAGCCAGGTGCCTGGGGGAGCTGGGATGGAGGGCAGGGAGCCCTGTGCTGGGGTCTGCCCCCACTCTGACCTCTGCCCCCATTCTCTCTCCTCCTCCAGGGTTCCCTGGGGCCCACAGCTTTAGGAACGGTGAGTTGAACCCAGGAGACAAAGAGCAGTGAGTGAGGGGAAGGGACATCCCCGGGGGCTGAGCGTGAATAACTGGGATCTCTTGCAGGGTATGGGGAAGAAGCTCTTGTGTACCCCAAAGCCGCTCCAGCCCCTGAAGAAGACGGTAACAAATGAGTGTTCAGGGAGCAGAGTGGAGCCAGGCGGAGTGGGTGGGGGCTCTGAGGCCTTGGGAGGACTGAGCCTCCCAGATGTCCAGCTGGGGTGAGCAGTGGTGCCCACACCACTCTCTTCCCGCAGGTCAGGCCCGGGCCCTGTGGGGCTCTCCCTGGCCCGCCCTCCAGCCATGGGGGTCCAGCTCGAAGCCAGGATATGCGGCTGGAGGCACATTTGCAGGGGTCAGGAGCCAGCCAGGTAATGGGGTGTGTGGATGGGTGGGGGGGGGAGGTTAGGGGTGGCTTTGGGGAGCTGGGCCCTGGGTCCAGGCACACCTCACCGCCCTGCAGAGATGGCAGGGGTGGCTCCACTGAGGAGGGAATGGAGTTGGGGGGCAGGAAGACAGAGGCAGGGAAAGATGGAGCTGGAGGAGAGGCCAGCGGAGCAGGGGGCCCTGAGTGCCAGCCCGGATGCTGGACAGAGATGGGGAGGTGATGGAACCAGGAATGAGGGCCATCTGGGACTCAGTTTCTCCACCTTCTTTCCCTCTCCTCAGGGCTCTATGGGCAGCTGAGGTCAGAGCTGGGCCCTGGGCCCTTTGGTGAGTGAGGGTGTCCCAGAGACTGGGGTGAACGTGGGGTGGGTAGGAGGTCCTCTGGTGACCCCAGGTGCCCCTAGTTTGTCTGTCTGTGCTTAGGGGACCCCGAAGGGAAGAGAGGCAGCAACGGCTAGTTGGGAAATGGTCATGCAGGTGAGAGGGAGGCCAGCGGCCCATGTGCCCCATGCCCAAAGGACCACCAATGTCACTCCTCCAGCTGCACTAGGGGGTGGCCCCTGCCCTTGGGAGGGACAGTAGGCTCTCAGCCACCTTGGAGACCAGAGGAGGGAGAGGGCTCAGGTTCCTGGGAGGTAAGGAGGGGGCAAGACCTCACGGGGCCCTGCCCCTCCCCAGTCCCTGCTCTGCCTTTTCCCAGGCCGCTGACTCCTTGGGAAGTGCTGAGCACTGGAGCTGTCCCCTGCCTGTCCTGAGGGCCTGTTTGTCAGAGCCTGGCCCGCTGGGCAAGGAAGGCCAGACCTTCGGGCTTGGCCTCTGGCACTGCCCGGCCTCAGGCCTCCATTGGGCTGGGAGTGTTAATAAAGACAACATGCTTTCCTGTTGCTTTGCGTTGCTTCGCCCCCCACGGATTTGTCACCCCACTTCCCCTGGGTGATGGAGATGCAAAGGGTTACACAAAGCCCATCTCTCCGAGCAGTGAGAGGCCCCAAAGTGGTTAATCTGCCACCGGAACCCTCAAGCGAGAGGGGTCCCTTCCTTGTGAAATTAATGCTGAATTGGGGTTCTCTTACTGCATTTATTTTCCAGACCAGGAAGTTACAGGAAGAGACAAAGGTGGGGTTATAGTTTAACAAGTGAAACAAGCCAGATGACATTCCAGTAAGGCTATCAACAAAGCTTGATCTTAGCAAACATTCCTTCTTATAGCAATTTCTCAGTATCTTTATATAACGATCAGTAACTAGTCTGTCTTTGAGCCAGCAACCTGCTGTGCCACAAATCTTGATCTTACACCAGAGACTTACAGCCTGAGGAAAATTTTCTGTCCTTGCAAGGTCAATATTTGAAACTGCAAGGCTTTGGAAAACCAGGCCCTGTGAAGTACATATGCTTTATAGTGTATTCCACACTTTCCTGTTTGCCTCTGTGTGCCCTGGCGGGGTTCAGACTGGGTGGGAGTGGCATGGGCCTGCAGCACCTCATTCATTCATTCGACAATGTGACTATGTGCCAGGGACGGCGCTCTGATGGGCGAGACCATGAGAACCAAATAGACTCATGCCTGCCCTTGGGGAGAGGCGTCACTATTTTCATTCATAATCAACTTATCAAAGTTATTAAGCAAAACTTTCCAGATGTCATTTTACTGACTAATGGTTTGGATGTAAGACTCACTTTCACATTCTTTAATGCTCAATTAGATTATAAATTTCCCAGCTGGACTTCCCCCTAAATATTTAGCATGCCTTACAAACCTGATTAACTAAATTCCCTTTGACATCTCACACAACAGTTACAAACATAATCTACTCGATTCTCTTGATTCTCTTAATGGAGCAGGAGCACAAATCCAACAACCAACATCTTCCTAAGAACTGAAAGGGCTCTTGGAAGTGAATAAATCAGACATTTAATAGATCAGATTACTGAACTTTCAAACATCTTAAAACGCCAGTTACTAATCCTGTATCAGTTTCAGTGCTACCAGGTCGCTTCATTTCTCCATCTCATGATTCCAAAAAAAAATTTTTTTTTTGGTATCTGGCCAGTATGGGGATCCAAATCCATGACCTTGGTGTTATAAGGTTGAGTTGTAACCAACTGAGCTAAGCAGCCAGCCCACAGTTTTTTATTATTATCATTATTACAAATTTACTTGAGTAAATTTGGAAGCAAATTACTCTCTCTAGGAGGGTCCTGAGTGGAAGTTGTACAATTGCAGATCATAATTCTAAACTTTAAATTAGAGGCTGGTGTCAACCTAAAGAAAGAAACTGAGGCAAACAAATGTACAACAATTTATTTGCACCAAATCTGAGGACTGCAGCTGGGAGACACAGACTCAGGTTGCCCAGACCATGTGCTCTACCTGGCAGCAGTTACAAGATTTTTAAAGGGAAAAAGAGGGAAATGTCAAAGTTGGTTGTCAAGAATTTACATTAGGGCCAGCCCGTGGCTCACTCGGGAGAGTGCGGTGCTGATAACACCAAGGCCCCGGGTTCGGATCCCGTATACGGATGGCCGGTTTGCTCACTGGCTGAGCGTGGTGCTGACAACACCAAGTCAAGGGTTAAGATCCCCTTACCGGTCATCTTTAAAAAAAAAAAAAAGAATTTACATTGGGGCTGGCCAGATGGTTCAGGTGGTTGAAGCACAGCCTTGTAACATCAAGGTAAAAAAAAAAAAAAAATAGAATTTATATTGGTTCACTAAAGTAACATAAGCTACTGATTGGATATACATTGCTCTTTGCATCATAAATTCCAGAACATTGTAACAAAGAGCGAGGATGACATTATACAACTTGTGATAACATCTGCAACAGTTTATACCCGTTGGTGACTGCATCTGTCTCGATATTATTATCAAAACACACTTTAGGAATTTTCCTGGACATGGGTGTGGAAAATTGGGTGACTGAAGCCCCACATACTCTTATCTATCTGGTCCTGATCAGTTTAGCAGACCTCACATGGCTTAGATTGTTCTGGGCTGCTTTTTTTTCTTACTAGCCAATCTCAGAACCAGTGTCTCCGAGACCTTCCAAACCCACACCTCTTTAGGCAGCCGGGTGAAATTTCAATTGAAGCTAGAGTTGAATAGAGTTGATAAGAGTTAGCATCTCTATAAAGATCTCAGCAGATCTTTATAGCTGGTTTATGATCATGGGATTTAAGCGTAGGCCAAAACTTCACAACGGTATGCAGAAGGTTTTGGGTTTATCAACTTTTAGAAGATTCTGTAAACGTTATTGGAATTCCAGCCTGGTTTCACTTAGGCTATATATCTGATTTGCTCTATTTGAAAATCATAGACTTTTGCCTTTTTTTTTTTTTTTTTTACAGATTTACTAATTCTTTAAAAAATATTCAAATAGTCTCATCTTTCTCTGCACGAAGGCATGGAGTAAACCACATCCCAAGATTTTACTAGAGAATAGGATTAGTAGCCAACATCTGCTTACAGCAGCCAACCAGCAGACTGTCTCAGTGACAGCACTGGGAGATGTATCTCGACGCCTGGAACGGTTCTTGTTTGTTTATTTAAAAACATTTTTTTCCGGCGGTATGGGATCGGAACCCTTGACCTTGGTGTTATCAGTAACATGCTCTACCGATAGGACTAACTGATCAGCCCATGCCTAGAAATGTTCTAAAAAGTTTCTGAATTCTAATTTTGAATAGATTACCAGTTTCTCTCTTTTTTTTCTGAGCTATCAGATTCTCACCCATCTGTCATTTATTTATTTATTTATTTATTTATTTATTTTTTTTTTTTAAAAGATGACCGGTAAGGGGATCTTAACCCTCGACTTGGTGTTGTCAGCACCACGCTCAGCCAGTGAGCGAACCGGCCATCCGTATATGGGATCCGAATCCGGGGCCTTGGTGTTATCAGCACCGCACTCTACCGAGTGAGCCACGGGCCGGCCCACCCATCTGTCATTTAAAATCGTTGTTAGGAACTTTAAACACAAATGCTACATGTATTGTCACCAAACTTTGCTTTTGAATTGTGATATCGTTTTATTTTATTTATTTATTTTTTAAGATGACCGGCAAGGGGATCTTAAGCCTTGACTTGGTGTTGTCAGCACCACGCTCAGCGGGTGAGCGAACCGGCCCTCCCTATATGGGATCCGAACCCGGGGCCTTGGTGTTATCAGCACCGCACTCTCCCGAGTGAGCCACGGGTCCGCCCATGATACCGTTTTATCTTTTGTATAACATAACTGAATGGAAATCTGCGTAGACCTTGACCCACCCACCCAGCAGCATCATTCCGGAGTCACGAAGGGTAAACAGCAACAAGAGAACCACACGCTGTTCCCAAACCGGCCGTCGCAGAAGGGCGGGACGGGGTGGGGCAGTCCTGTGGGCTGCAGAGGCTGGGTGGGCCCTCTTGACCAGGTGAGGGCGCCCACTGCGCGCGTGCAGCGCCTGGTCTGAAGGACCGTTGCCGGGAGGATGGCGAGGGCGGAGGCGGTGCCGCGACAGACGGTGATTGGCTGGAACCGGGGGAAGGCGGGAAGAAGAACTTGCCTGAACGCGCTGACGTCTCTGATTGGCTGCTAAGGGTAGCTCATGCCAGCAGGCGGGAGAGAAACTAGACAGCAGGCGCAGTGGCCCCTTATTGGCTGGAGCGCGGCAGCAGGCATCTCCGATTGGTTAGGCGGGCTGAGTGCGGTGCGTGGCTCCCGCGAGAGGGAGAAGGAGGCTGCCGGCGGCGCGCGCGGGGCCCTGGGGCGGCGGCGGCCAAGCTGGCGGCGCCGCTACCCCGCTCCCGCTCGCACCTGCGGCTCGCCCGCGCCCGCTCGCGGCTGGGCCGGGCCCGTCCGTCGCTGCCGCCGACCCCGCCGCCCGCGCCGTCGCTGCCGCACCCGCCGCTGCCCTGCCTGCCGCCCGGCCTCAGCCCCGCGCCGCCGCCGCCGCCGCTCTCGGCGCTCGCGCTGGCCGAGCTGCCCCCGCTGCCCGCGCTACCGCTGCGGCCCGAGCTGCCAACGCCCTGGGGCCCCGGCGCGCACCTGGCGCTGCCCGAGCTGCCGCCCGAGGCCTGCGCGCCCGCGCCGCCCACCGCCGCGCTCGCCCTGCAGGACCTGCCGCGCCTGCCCGCTCCCGCGCCGCCACCCGCGCACCTGCCGCTGCCGCCGCTGCCCGAGGCCGCCGCCGCTCCCGGGCCCGTGAGCGCGCGCGGACGACCGCCCCTGGCTGCCGATCCACCCCCGCAGCCGCTGCCGCCGCTGCCCGCGCCCCATGCGCCCTGGCCGCTGCCCCCCTTACCCCCGCCCCTGGTGCGACCGTCCCCGCCGCTGCGCTTCTTCCTGTCGCCGCCCTGCTGACCGCCAGGCCCTTCCCCGAGGCCGCCGACCTTAGCGGCAGCGGGCGGGTGAGTAGGCAGCCCTACCTGGACGCGGGGCCTGTGACCCTCGCCACTTTCCCATGGGCATGTTCAGGAGGCGTGGGTCACAGCTCGGATCGGGGAAGAAGGAAGGGGCGTCCGAGAGGGGCAGCCCAGGTTTGGGGGAGAAAGGAGCAGTTCTGGAAATAAACTCATTTTAAGATTATAGTCTTTTAAAATTTCCCTTACTGCCGTAGAGCAAGCCTCTTGCTAGGTTAATCGAGAATGGAACTCATCCCCTGTGCTGATAAGCTGTACGGTGATCAGGGCAGCAGGCAAGGGCTCACAGCACATGCGGAAGGAAGTGGGGATTAAGCGGGGTGGGGGGAACGAATGTTTAAAATGCTTTAACTAGAGTCTCCAAAGTGTCTCATTTTCCCTTATAAAGGGCGTGGGCTGGCCGGTTAGCTCAGTTTGTTGGGCCTTGGTGCTGACAACACCGAGGTCCAGCGTTTGATTCCTGTACTGGCCAGCCGCCAAAAATAAACATAAACAAGTAAAGTCATGCTGCCTCCCAAGTCTTAAAAAGTCAAATCTTCAACTGGAACAGATCCAGGGTTCCAGCTGGCTGGGCCACCAGGAAAGCACAGTGTTGATGGACAATCGATACTGGCTTGGAGGGTCACATGCAAGGGCTGAAAAGTCATCCCCATGGGACCCGTGCGCTCCCACGCTGAGTCTCAGAGGAAATTCCTGTTCCCTCCTCAGCTTTACTTGTTTCCACCCTGACCTGGCCAGTTTCTGGGCAGTGTGTACAACGCAATGAAGTTCTCTTTGTTCCTCAGGTGGCCTGAGCTCAGGTAACCAGCCAGACGTTCCATCTCAATGGGCTCTTCTGCAGCAGCTCAGGAGTGGTATCAGGAAGCCATCCTTGACCTTGGGGACCTCTGAGAGCCTGGGACCCACCAGCGAGAAGGGCAGTGTATTAGCTTCCTGTGATTGCAGTAACAAACTACCACAACTGAGTTGCTTACATAACAGAAGTTTATTCTCTCACAGTTCCGAAGGCCAGAAACCCAAAATCAAGGTGTTGGCAGTGCCCTGCTCCCTCCGCAGGTTCTAGGGGAGAATCCTTTCTTATGTTTCCCAGTTTCCGGCGGCTCCAGGCCCTCCTCGGCCTGTGGCTGCATCACTCCAGTCTCTGCCTCCTTCTTCACATGGCCTTCTCTGTGTCTGTCTGTTATCTGTCTCTGTTTTTCTCTTATAAGGATACCTGGGCTGGCTAGTTAGAGTGTGGTGCTGATAACACCAAGGTCCAGAGTTCCGTCCCTGTACCAGCCAGCTGCAAAAAAAAAAAAAAGACACCTGTCATTGGATGTAGGGCCCACCCTAAATTCAGGATGATCTTGTTTTGATATCCTTAATTAAATTACATTTGCAAAGATCCCTTTATCAAATAAAGTCACATTCACAGATTCTGGGGCTTAGGGCTTGGATATACTGTTTTGGGTGCATCTGATCCTTATAGGCTGTGTCCCCTCCCCTGTGGGGCTGGCCTACCTCCCTAGCTGTCTTCCCAGAACTTGTTGTGTTTTAGGTCCCATCCCTTGCTGACCTGGAGCCTCTGGTGTCCTCAGAGCACTTGGGCAGGTGCCAGCATCACCAGTACCTTAATAAAGCTCTTAGTGGTATGGGAAGAAAGTAGTGACCGTCATTCTCTGAATCAAGGCCCAGTTCCCATTCCGTTCGTGTTGTGTAGTCCCCTTCCCCTCTCACCTAAGAATCAAACAGCAAACAGAAAGGACAAGAATGAATGTGGACTTTTAAAGCATTAATCCCCAGGGCCCACCCTTAAAGCCTGGGAGCGATAACTGCTGCTGATTGAAAGCTGACAATTCTGACTGATAATAAAGTTAATTGTTGCCCAGTCTATGGGGTCTGTCCAGGCTTACAAGTGAAACCACCATTATGCTCCTGACAAAATACTCTTGTCCGAGTCAATACCTATAGCGATCCCCAAGATGCGTGGGGTGTTCCCCTGCGAAAGCCTTCTCTCTGCTTTACAGCCAGGAGGGACCTGAGGCTTGGGCAGTTGTGACTTGCCCAGGGAGCCAGGGTAGGGTCTCACCAGGTCTGACTGGGAGTGTGGCTTGCTGCTTACTGCCGGTGGCGAGCAAAGGATACTTTCTGTTGCCGGGGCCGGGGGGACACAGACGTGGTGAGAGTGGACCAGAGGGTGGAGAGTGGTTTCCCTTGTAATCCACTTCGTTCTCTGCAGACCTCCCTGTACAGGGAGCCTCGGGAATGGCGGGCTCCAGAGGAGTGCGGCAACCACAGGTGGCATGGTGCAGGGGAGGCTACTGTGGGCTGGGAAGGAGGCACCGCAGGCCCTGCCTAACCTACCCAGGATTGGCTTTGAGGTCAGGGTCTGGTTTGCGTCAGGCTTGTCCTTCTTCCTGTGCATACACTTGGCCGAGTTCCCTTAGCTCTCTGAGCTCGCCTCCTCATCTTTAAGATGGAGGTAGGAAGCGGGTGGGATAATTACGGGGCCTCCAGGATTTATCTGTACCTTTTGTTGAGGAGCCAAGGGGCTGGTTCCTCTACCTGCAAAATCGGAACTTCAGGCTCCCCCGGAGGCAGTGGGTGATGCCACCCTTGGTGTTCCTGTTGTGCAGTCCCCACGCCCATCCCTGGACCATCCCTGGCACCATGGTGGCTCTAGGTAGCCATTGGTTCCTTTCCTTTTCCCCTCTAGAAGGAGCGAGTTAATCCACTTCCACCCTACCTAAGATGAGCTCGGTTTCTTCTGCCCACCTGACCCTCCTTGCCCCTCCGTCCTCCCAGAGGGAACAAAGACGAGGTCCAGTTTTGTCACTCCATGAAGGGGCTGGTGGAGGGCGATGCCCTGTGACCCCAGCCTCGGTTTCCTCCCAGGATAGTACAGTTGGGAAGGTTCCCCTCCCCCACCTCCGTACCCCATGACCCACCCAGGCAGATGGGGGTGGGGATTCCAGTGGAGGTGTTAAAGTGCCATTGAGATGGTAACCACACTGAACTGGGCCCCACCTCTCCATATCAATGGCATTCCAGCCCCTGCTGTTCCTGCTTAGGCCCTACTTTAACCCTTCAGTTCCCAGGATCTGTTTCAATCCAGGTGGACCAGGAGGGGACCTAAGAGAGGGCCTTGGGCGTCCCAGCCTAGGCCTAATGAGGGCTGAGGACAGCAGGCACGTTCCTGCCAATGCGCCTGGGAGAGCCCCCAAGTGGGCGGCTCCTCTGACCACCTTCTTCAGCCTCCCCGAGTGCTCCGAGATATTTTTCCACCTTTACTCTCCCCCTAGGCCTTGGGGAGAGGGCCTTCATCCTATCATGGACAGGAAAAGAATGGAGAGTTAGGGTGGGGGAAGCTGAAGCTGCCTGGGCCACGTTGAAGGCAAGTCCAAAGGGGATTGATCACTGGGGGTGGGGTGTCTACTTTCTGAGCTCCCACCTCCCATGTGGCCAGCCAATTTCTGGCAATGTAGGATCTCCCTCTTTGTTTTTTGTTTGTTTTTTCGTGGCTGGCTGGTATAGGGATCCGCACCCTTGACCTTGGTGTTATCAACACCATGCTGAAATCAACCAAGCCCAGGGCTCTTCCTCTTTGCTTGAGTGTTGAGATGTTGGGCCAAACAGGATTTGGAAGTCTAAAAAATTGGGGGTCCTCTTAGTGCCATCTTAGGGCACAACACTTACCCAGTGTATGCTGCCCCCACCTGTTACAACGTTGGGTCTTTAGAGCTGCCTGTGGAACTGGTGGGCCATTGAGACAAAGCCCAACTGTAGGCTGACCAACTGTCCTGGTTTCCCTGGGATGCAGGACTCTATGCTCAAACTAGGAATGTCTCAGGGAACCTGGAATGAGACCCAAGGCAAGAGGAGGAATGTTTCTGAGCCTGGGGAAGAGAAAAGCCCCTGGGTTGGGGCTGCTGAGGGCGGAGGGCAGTGGGCAGGGGGCGGTGGGCCTTTCTAGAGACCGAGGCTTGCAGCTGCTGCCTGATACCTGCCCAAACCTGTGTGGCCAGATTCCTGGCGGTCCCAGAAGCCCACTGATGGGCTCGCCTCTATTGGCCCTTCTTCTCAGCCATCCCCTACCCACCCCATGAAATACAAGCCCCAGGGGCTGGATGAGCTGGATAAACCCGCCCAAAGACTCTCAAGTCCATCACTGGAAGGCCGTTTTCCAGCGACTGTCACCAGCCCCCACCTTGCAGGAAAGGAACTTCCTGCTGCAGAAAACCTACCTTCTAACCTCCCCCCACCACCCCCCTGTGCTCTGGCCTCTGTGGGGCCACCAGGTCAGGCCCTCATTCTGGAGGAGCCCCTCCCTGGGGAGGTGGGCAGAGGCAACCCCGACTTAAGTCTACCTTCCAGGCCAGCTGACTGGCTCTGGCCACGCAGCCTTTCTGTTTTGGTGGAGGGGTTCTCAAGCGTTTTGGGCTAACAGACCCCTTTGCAAATCTGACGAAAGTATAAGCCTCTCTTCCAAAAAGTGCTAAGGCCTGTTCCCAGAAGTGATGCTCCCACCCTGGGTTCCAATCCTGAACAATCCTAGGAGTTAGAACCCTTCATAAATAAAGTCCCACCAAACAGGTGAGCAGGGACATACCTAGCCATGGCCCCCTCTACCCAAGGCAGGGACATGAAGTGGCACAGCGATGGTGTGCGTTGGAGGCACCTCCCAGCCCAGCCCCCACTGGCACAGGGCAGCCAGGCCTTCCTCAGGAGAGGCATTGAGGCCAGAGGCTCCTCGGGTGAGGGACCACGCTGTGTTTTCTAGAATCCTCTGCATCTCCCTGGAAAATATATGAATAGAAGGAGTTTTCCTCAGCCCCCCACCATCCCCTTTCAGATAATGATAGTCCTCAGGAGTTCTTAGCACCCAGGGAGGGGCTCAAAGGAGTTCCGAAATCCCCCAAACGGGGCACATGTTTGCAGCAGCATATTCCATGGGTCCCGTGAGGTTTCTCAAAAGGGTCTGTGACCCAAGGAGTATAAGGACCTTGACCTTCCATGATCTGTCCCGGGAAGGGGTCAGTGTGACTCCCAGGCTGCTCCCCACCAGGGGAATCACCAGCTCCGAGGGGGGTTTTCAGGAGGGAGGTCTTTCCTGTGGACTGGAAGGCAGGACTCAGGGACACGAGTCCCCTTGGCCCCACCCCTTGTCCACCTGGGAGGCCTGACTGGCCAGTCAGTCACCATGGGAGAGACTGGCGTCCTGGGCAGCACTCCTGCCCTGGGTTCCTTCTGCTACTCCCTGTTTCATCCCCTGGGCCCCTGCATGCTGCCCTCCCCACCTCCACAAGAGGCTCTTTATCCCCTGGCCTCGGGAGACCTTCAGCTGCTCAGCTCAGCCCCCAGTTTCAGCAGCGGGCACACCTGAGTTGAGGTAAAAGGGGGGGTAGTTTTCTAGGCCGTTGCCAGGGCGATGCCACCTGAGCTGGGCGCCAGGCACCTGTCGCCCAGGGAACAGTGCGGGCAGGGCCCCTCCCCAGGGAGCTTCCAGGGCCACTGGGCTGAGACAGGAGTCAGATCGGATTCCAGAGAGTCCCGGTCGGGCGGGGGACAGGGGAGGGGTTGTGTGATACTGGGAGAGTGGGGACACTTTGCATCGTGAAACTGGGCAGGGGGAAAATGAAGATGGCAGGGAGGGTGGTTGAGGGGGAGGCAGGCTCAGGAAGGCAGCCAAGGCTGCCTCTGCCTACTTCTTGACCCTGAACACCTTTTTGCACAACTCCCCCCAATTCCTTGTTTCTCAACTTGTCTTCAGTCTTCCCATTTCTTTGTCCCTCGGTTCCCACATGCAAGAATGTTCTTCCTCCCCTGTCCCCTCCTGCTCATGGTCCCCCACCACTGACCCTGAGCCCCACTCCCATACACACCCAGCCCCGCCTCCTCCCCCGTTGTTCAGGTTTCCCACTTGGGCCTCCCTGCGCCTCCTCTGCTCCTCCCTTGCCTGGGCCTTAAAACCCCGCCTGCAGCTAGGCGCCAGCAGAGCCCCAGGTGGCACCTGCAGAGGGTGCACTGCTTGGAGTGAACCTACGCCAGCCAGGAGGGGACACAGCTGTCCCCAGTCTGAAGGTGGGTCTGGAGAGCAGGTGTGAGCTCAGCCCAGACGTGACTGCAGGGTGGTGGGAGCAGCAGCAGCAGCAGGGCATCCGATGGGCGACGGCCCTTCAAGGGGACACAAGCCACTCAGCTGAGCAGGATCGTGAGACTGGTCTGTGTTTGATGAGGATTGGAGACACACCTGTGAGAAGCACAGACAGGAAGCTCCTCTCCAGAGGCCCACAAATGTAAGGACTGTCCTGGCCTGAGGACACCGACCAACCTTCCCCTGCTGCTGGGAACCCCACCTGGTGCATCTGGCTCACCCTCCAAGTCAGAAGACCTAACTGAGGGGACAGATGGCTTCAACTGGCCTTGAGCTCCTGGGCATGGCTCTGGCTGTGCTGGGATGGCTGGGGACCCTCGTGACCTGCGCCCTGCCACTGTGGAAGGTGACCGCCTTCATCGGCAACAGCATCGTGGTGGCCCAGGTGGTGTGGGAGGGCCTGTGGATGTCCTGCGTGGTGCAGAGCACCGGCCAGATGCAGTGCAAGGTGTACGACTCTCTTTTGGCCCTGCCCCAGGACCTGCAGGCCGCGCGCGCCCTCTGTGTGGTCGCCCTCCTGCTGGCCCTGATTGGCCTGCTGTTGGCCATCACGGGTGCCCAGTGCACCACGTGTGTGGAGGATGAAGACACCAAGGCCCGCATCGTGCTCACCGCGGGGGTCATCCTCCTGCTCGCAGGCATCCTGGTGCTCATCCCTGTCTGCTGGACGGCCCATGCCATAATCCAGGACTTCTACAACCCTCTCGTGGCCGAGGCCCTCAAGCGGGAGCTGGGGGCCTCCCTCTACGTGGGCTGGGCGGCAGCTGCGCTGCTCATGCTGGGCGGGGGGCTCCTCTGCTGCTCATGCCCCCCAACAGTCGAGCGGCCCCGCGGACCTAGGTTGGGCTACTCCATCCCCTCCCGCTCGGGCGCGTCTGGGCTGGACAAGCGGGACTATGTGTGAGGCTGAGGCTTTTGCCAGGAGCCCGCTGCTCCCCCAGCCTTGGCCTTGTACCCAGATGCTCTGCTCTGACGCTTGCCTTCTACTGTCAACCTCTCCCCCAGGGATACCCACTTTCCAAAAGCTCAAGCCAGACCTGGCTCCAGGGCTCGTCACAGCTGGCCTGACTCCTCCCTGGCACCCTCACCTCACGTTCTCCCCCCCCAGACAGGGCCGAGCTGTTGGGTACCCTGGCCTGCCCCGGCCTCCCCCACAACTGCTTCCTTCTGCTGCCCAGGATGTAGACTCCCTCTCTGGGCCCCCACTGCCTCAGAAATCTGGGCCTCACCCAAAAGGCAGTAGCTCCAAAGGAAGATCATGCCCTCCCTGCCCTGGAGTCGGTCCACTAGAGCAGGCCCCGCCAATCACCTCGCCCTCCACCCCCACCTACGAGTCGGGAATAAAAAGAGCATTTGTAACCAGGCTTCCTCTGATGCGTGCGCCACTGGGCAGGGACAGCAAGGCAGCCTCCCCTGGTGGCAGTCAGGCCAAGGCCTGCTCCAGGTCCTGCCTGGTGGGTAACCTCACTCAGACTGGGGTATAAGCCAGGCATTATGACTGACTTGCACCCACCTCCTCCTCTAGCCAGGCTGGGCACTCAGTACCACCCCCCCCCCCCGCAACACCAAAGGCACATACAAAACAAGCTTTATTTAGTAAAAACTTGTGAGTGTGGGTGGGGCATGGGCAGAAGAGTGCAGGGTGGGAGGTGAGGGGTAGGAGTCTACAGCACAGCTGGGACCTGACAACAGGATGGAGGAGCCAGAGGTCAGAAGACTGGGAGGTGGGCAGTTCTTTGATAACGCATCACCTGCTCTTCCAGAGGTGAGAATAGAGGCTCAGGAGCCCCTCGGGGTTCCAGAGCCCGGACCAGGAAGGGGCAGCTGTCCCTGCAAGTCCAGGGAAGCCCAGCCCCCAGCAGCTGTGGGAACTCCTGGGGACAGGCCATCTTGCTATCAGAACAGCAAGGCTTCACACTGGTTCCACAGCTCCAGGTTGGGTTCCAAGATGGGGATGTCTAGGGACATCCTCTGCCCCTGGAGAAAGATCCAGAAACTCAAAGCACCACACCACCTCTTTGGCTCCACCATCCAAAGGTGAGAAATGCCAACAGCAGAGTCCAGGTGGGAGTCTGGTGCAGTTATCAAATGGATTTTTAAAATACCCCATAGAAATAAAAGAGCAAAAAGAAAAGATAGAAACCAACCCCAAAGTGGTTACACATCACCACCTCTTGATGGCTCCAGCCCAGGGGTGAGGGCTCCATTGCCAGTGGGACCCCCACTCCCTCACTGGCATCAGACATAATTCTTGGTGGGGTACTCAGAGGGCCCCCGAGAGGTGGTATGCGGGACAGACACTGAGTAGCGGGCCATGTAATTGCTGGAGCCTCGGGAACCCCCAGAAGGACAGGTGCAGCACAGCAGCCCCCCGCCCAGCAACAAAAGGCCCGAGGCTGCCCAGCCCAGGTAGAGGGAGGCCCCTAGCTCCCGCTTTTGGGCCTCAGCCACCAGGGGGTTGTAGAAGTCCTGGATGATGGCATTGGCAGTCCAGCAGATGGGGATCAGGGTCAGGACCCCTGATATGAGGAAGATGATTCCAGAGGTGAGCACCAGGCGGGCCTTAGAGTCCTTGTCCTCCACACAGGTGGTACACTTGGCTCCAGCAAGGTAGACCAGCAGGCCGAGCAGGACCACAAGGAGGGTGATGACACAGAGGGCACGTGCAGCCTGCAGGTCCTGGGGCAGGGCCAGCAGAGAATCGTACACCTTGCACTGCATCTGCCCGGTGCTCTGCACCACGCAGGACATCCACAGGCCCTCCCACACCACCTGGGCCACCACGATGCTGTTGCCGATGAAGGCAGTCACCTTCCACATGGGCAGGGCGCAGGACACCAGGGCATTCACCCAGCCCAGCAGTGTCAGGATGATTCCCAGGATTTGCAGACCAGCAGAGGCCATGGTGATGTTGAAGGAGCTGCATTACATTGGGGGACAGAAGCAGTGCTAAGACTGGCTGGCTCAGACCTCATGCCACATGCGTTGCCCACACAGGACACCAAGAGCATGCACCCTGGGAGTTGGTCAACATGTCCTGCAACATGGGCAGGACACACTCCCTGAGCCTCATTTTCTCATGGGCAAAATGAACATTGAATGCTTTAGCATTTATCTGTCTCCCTGGTGAATAAGCAAGCAACCCTGTCCCAGCAGTTCTGAGTGCAAATGATAGGCAAGAGTATAAAGCCTGTGTGAATGCCAGTCCTCAGCCTTAGCCACTTTTGAGTACATTTTATCAAGCAGCAAAGTGGCAAAAAGCAGAACATACAGAGTGCAATTTCCAGGTGGTTTCTGTGAGGAACACAGATGGCGATCTGGCTCTAGCCATGAGCTTCAGGCTCAAAACTTGTCAGTTTCAGCACTAAGACTGGACATCCCAAGCTTCCTTCCACCACCCAGTGTTCAAACCCCTCACCCCACATTGGTTCCATACTCCAGGCTGGTTGATCTTAAAATCTAGAGTCCTAGGGGCCAGCCCGTGGCTCGCTTGGGAGAGCGTGGTGCTGATAACACCAAGTCAAGGGTTAAGATCCCCTTACTAGTCATCTTTAAAAAAAAGAAAGAAAGAAAGAAAGAAAATCTAGAGTCCCAAGCCTGGCCCTCCCCCACCCTCCATGAGGCCCAGGCTTCTCACACCAGGTGGCTGGCACACCTGGTCAGGCCCCTCCAGGCCCGGCCCAGCCCCAGCCCCAGCCAATCCCTGGAGGGGCAAGAGAGATGAAATAATCCTCCAACCCGAAAGCAGTTCCTTTCCCAAGGCCACCCACTGACTCTCTTGAGTCCTGCCCTCTACACTCCCCTAGGGGCCAGAGAGCATACCCTCAAGGTTGGGGGCATTTTCTCATTTTCTTGTGTCATGCTAGGGTCCAATCGGGGCACAACTTCCCTAAAAGGAGCTGAGCCAGTTTCTCCACCGCCACCCTGGTCTGCACTCGTGTCCCTTCATATCCCACCACCTGTTGGAGGTCGCCCCGGCGATCAGTTCTGCTCAAGGCCCTGCTGTGGCTTCGCATTGCCCAAAGTTCTTCGTGCGCACGGCTTGGACCTAAACTTGGCGCCGGCGCCAGCAGTGCGGCCCGACGGCAGGCTCTCACTTCTCCTTTGCTGTCCTGCCCCAGTAGGCCGAGCTCACGACCTCTGGGGAGATTGGCCGGGCCAGGCCAGCACGCTCTGCCCCAGCGCCCAGGTCCGCCAATCACTCCTCTGGCCAAGTTAGGGCCGGGGCTACGCCAATCTAGGCATCCCCGGCCTCTCTCCTCTGAGCGCGCCCCTGGCCTCACTCCCTTCCCTTTCCACACACTGCAGCCCCGGCTCTGTCCAAGGGACCGCCACCCCAGCCTGGGAGCCGCGTCCCCGGGAGGGGTTTAAAGGCGGCGCTGGCAGCAGGGTCCGCTCCCGCAGGTGAGGGGGAGGGGAGCCCCGCCGCAGAGAGGCAAGGCAGGTGGGGGAGGGGCGCCCGGGGTATCGAAGCTTTTGTCCCGGGGAGGGGGGAGGGGCGTTTAACCCTTCCGGAGCCGCCGTAGGACCCGATCGCCGCGGTGGCTTCGCGCAGCCCTACAGCCCAGGGACTCGCTGAGCCGAACCAGGAGCGGAGCCTAGGTTCTCCACGGGCACGCCCACCCACGCGGCCATGACCCCTGCGCTTGGCTCTGAGAGGCGACTCCCCTTTACCTTCCCAACACGCACACTTCCCCCAAGCTCACCTGCGAGAGACACCAGGGAAATTCTTAGGCTGAGTGTGGGGATGGGGGAGGAGACAGGGGTCTTAAAGAAGCGGTGACGTCAGTGGACCACCGCCCCAGGGGAGGGGCAGAGACCCCGGCCCGGACCGCACCGGGCGCAGGAATCCCGGCCTCGTCAGAGGGGGGCGCTCGAAACGAGGGCCCGGGTGCGGAGACCCCTGGCCGACTACAGGACCCACGGACGGTCAGGGCGCAGGGCGCGGAGCCAAGCGGAGCTGGAGTCTCGGCCCCGCCACTTACTAGCATCGTGACCTCTGGAACACACCTAACGTTCCTGAGCCTCAGTTTCCTACTCTGCAAAATGGAGGCAACAAACTGCACTTTAGTATGTAACTACCTGTAAGGTACAAACTGAACGACACATTATTTTTGTGTAATTGTTATGCCCCCGGGGCCCTTAAGAAAGCTGCGGTATTGTTTCGTGTCTGAGTCCCCCTACCCCACACCTCCGGGACTTGATCACCGAGAGGGCAGAGACCGGGTCTGCGTTCCTGGAGGTCCCGGCGGTTTATTGAACGAATGACCGAGTGCCGCTGGCCGGTCGGGGCGGGGCGCGCGGAGGCGAGGGCTCCGCCCCGGAAGGCGGGGGCGGGGCGGGGCCGCTGCCCCGGGTCCCGGCCGCGGGCGGCGGGAGCAGACAGCAGCGGCCGCGGGACGCGCAGCATGGCTCAGGGCTCTCCGCCTCCGCTGCGGCGCCTCCTCGCGTTGGGGCTCGCGTTGACGCTGCTACGCGCCACGGCCGGGGAGCAGGCTCCAGGTACGCGGGGCGCAGGGCCGCGGGGGACCCCCACGCCGGGGATCGGGAGCCGGATTGGCTGCCTGGAGGATGGAGCGGAAATGGGGGGACCAGGCGGATGGGGGGATCTGGGGTCAGATGGTCTTGAGACACCGCGCTCCCTTCTGAGAGAGGTCTCATCGCGTTCCAAGCGTTAGCCGCAGCCCGGGCCTCAGTTGCCCTGCCTGTCCAGTCGGGGTGGGGGGACTTGTGTCCCGAACGTCCGGACTGGAAGTGGAGAAAGAAAGTAAGTTTGAGGGCGGGATGTTTAGTCTGGTGAGCGGGCACGCCCCCAGCCTGGTCAGTACTGGCTCTGCCCAGCCCCGATGACTGAAGATTCGGGGTGGGGGTCGTCGAGAGGCACAGGGGTCTGTGCCCTCTATACCATGTGGGGTGCCCCCTTCCATCCGGTGACTTCAGTGCCCAGCTATGCGGGGGGAGGGACCGGGGTCGGGCCTGGTGCCCAGGAGTGAGTCACCCGCCGGCGGCGGGGGGGTTGTGGGGACCTGACCCCCCCCAGCGTTCCGCGCTACGGCCCCCCCCCCCCAGCGTTGCCGTGTCCCGGTCGGGCCGTGCGGTCACCTGTGAGGAATGCGGAGGGGAGGGCGCCGGTGACTCATGTTATTCGAGCCGGCCGACCCTGACCTCAGCCCCCAAAATAGCTGCCGCCCCGCCCCCAGCCTCTGACCCACGGCCCCCTCCCCAGGCACTGCACCCTGTTCTCGCGGCAGCTCCTGGAGCTCGGACCTCGACAAGTGCATGGACTGCGCTTCGTGCCCGGCGCGACCGCACAGCGACTTCTGCCTGGGCTGTGAGTGGGGGGCGGGGCCAGTAGCAAGTGGACCCCAGACAGGAGGAGAGGGTTGCTGGGGCGGAGAGCGGGACAGAGGGCTTCGGATGTAGGAAATTATTCGGGGCGGGAGGAGGCGGGAGTGGGGAAGGGTCTTCAATCAGGGTGAGGGCCGTGATAAAGGGAAGGCTTGAGGCTTAGTTCTAGGGAGCGGGGCTGATCCGGAGAGGGGCGAGGTCTAACTTTGAGTCCCGCCCCCAGGTGCTACAGCACCTCCTACCCCCTTCCCTCTGCTTTGGCCCATCCTGGGGGGCGCCCTGAGCCTGGCTCTCGTGCTGGGGCTGCTTTCTGGCTTCCTCGTCTGGAGACGGTGCCGCAGGAGAGAGAAGTTTACCAGTAAGTGTGCTCCGGCCCGCCCGCCCCTATCACTCCCCGACATTTACCCCTCTCATGACGACCCCACCTCTTATCTTGCAGCCCCAATAGAAGAGACTGGTGGAGAGGGCTGCCCAGGCGTGGCGCTGATCCAGTGACACTGAGCGCCCCCTGCCAGCCCGGGCCGCGCCTACTCATCATTCATTCATTCATTCATTCTGGAGCCAGCCCCTGCCTCCCAGACACAGCCTGAGCCAGGCTCCTCCAACCACAAGGGGGGTGGGGAGAGGAGGTGAATCACCTCTGAGGCCTGGACCCAGGGTTCAGGGGAGCCTTCCAAGGTGTCTTATTGCCCTGTCTTTGGCTCCAAGACAGAAAAGGAGCCTGATGCTGGCTCACACAAACCCGCTGACACTAAGGAACTGCAGCATTTGCACACGGGGGTCTCCTGATGCCTTGGGGGTCAGGCTGACTTGAGGGGCAGGCACAACATTAGGGCCCACCCACTCAGATGTACTGAAATTCCACCACAGGTGGTCTCAACCTGGAGGGCTAGGGACCTGTACTTAACACTAGGGGCTGGCCCTCTAGGAGGGCTTGCCCCAAGATACGGACCCCCCAACCTGCAAAAGGGGGAGGACATATTTATTTTGGGGAGAAAGTCTGGAGGGGAGGGAGAACTTATTAATAAAAGAATCTTTAACTTTAAATGGCTTGGAGAGTTGCAGGATCCCCAGCTTGATTCCCCAGAGCTGGAGGGAGGGAGTGAGTCAGTCTGCCGCGGGGGCGGGGGTGAGGCTCTGACTCACACATTCTCAATGCCTGGAGCCCAGCCTGCCAGGACCTGGCTGGCCCTGACCGTTTTCCAGGGAAGATCCTGAGGAGCAACCCTCTCATCCAACACCCCAGCCGTCCCCTCCCTCCCAAAGGCCCCAGGTTCCAGACAAGCCTTCATTTCCTCAGCAATCTTTATTTATTTCTCCTGGGGGAGATGCCTCCCTTCCTAGCTCCTGCCCCTCCCATCCCAGGGTTCCACAGGGCTCAGTATCCTCCTCTGTTGGGGGAAGGTCCTGGTGCCCAGATGCCTGGGCTGGAGGAGAATAAGCCAGCACCTTGTCCGTTTGTGGGGGTTGCTGGTCTCCTCTGTTGTGGGGAAGAAGGAAGGTGGGGAGGGGCACTGTCCACCAGCACTCAGAACTCCATTATGTCCCCAGCTGGGGTTGCAGGGTAGTGGGGGGTGGGGGTGTCCCCCAGCCTCAGCAGCCGGAGTGCCTCGGGGATAAGGCTCCCAGGGTAGCTCCAGAGAAGCAGCTCAGAACAAGGGCTCCTGGAAGAGGAAATGACAGTAAGGGCATGGGGCTGAGGCTGGCCTGGTAGAACCACATCACACCAGGTTCACGTCCCCAGGGGCTCTTGGGTTCCCAGCACTTTCCAAAGAGCCAAGATGGGAAACAGAGGCCCGCTAGAAGCTAAAAATAGCACGATGAGGCAAGGCCTGGAGGTCAGCTCTGAGGACCAGGTGTGACCTAGAAGGCGTGGCCAGTGGAGGTGCCTACCTGAGTGCGGGCAGTGCTGGAGGGAAAGCCACTGGGGGACTGCAGTAGGGGTGGTCATTGTGCAGGCTGAGTCGAGAGAAGTGGGTGGCCATGTTCTCCTCCGACAGGAAATGCTTGCGCAGAGGCTCCCTGAGGAGAGACAGGGAGAAAGGCAGGCTGGAGTACTGAGAGGGGAGGCAGCCTGATGGGGACCACAGGTAACAGAGATCAGGTTGGGAATCCCTCCCTACCCCCAAACTCACTGCTCCTCCTCCAGGCGCCGCTTGGTGCTCATGGGCACAGCTCCTCGGAGAGGGGAGCTGGGAAAAAAAGAGAGCCAGGTGCACCCCACCCTCTTGGCCCCTTCCCGAGGATCTGCCTGCTTGAGCCTGCAGCGTCAGCCAGGAGCCCCGAGCCCATCCCTGTCTCAGCTGACGCCTGTCACTTCCCTCTCCTGGGCCATCCAGCAGCCTACCTCGGAAGTCTCAACACTAAGCCCCCAGCCCCAATCCCAACTCAGCTCATGTCCAAGTCCCGCTAATTCGCCCCATCGCGTGTCGTCCTGCAGAACAACCCTGAAACCCCAACCAAAGCTCCCGAGCCCCCTGGTCAGGGCCTCCATACGCACCTGGCGTCCTGGCCCCGAATCGCTCCCGAGGCGGCCAGCGGGTCGCGCTGGGCCCGACCCCGGGGACCTCGCTCCAGGGGCTCCTGCAGGATCATTGGGGTTCGGGGTCTTGCGGGTGGGATCCGGGCGACAGGGGCGGAGCCTCCGAGGGCGTGGCCCAACGCGAAGAGGCGTGGCTTTGGGCGTGCATAGCGCCGAGGTTCCGCGCAGGAGCGGAAGACGGGCGGCGTGAGGCTGGAAGACGGATCTGCTTGGCGGGGTGGGGGAGGGGATCCGGCGTGACAGGGCTGTGGTGAGCGCCAATCCTTAGTGTCAGGGGGCTTCGCGGCGCTCACCTCGGTTCCTGGGGTTCAGGGTGTTACGTGGCGGCCGCCTTCGCTCCGGCGGCGGTGAAGAGCCGCTCGTCCGCACGTCTGGGCTTGTGCGGCTGCGTCGTGCGCGGAGCTCTCTGGGACTTGTAGTTCTCGAAGATGGAGGGAGCTGTGCCGCTCGCAGCGCCTCTTGGTCAGGTGAGACGGACCGCAGTGCGCGGTGCCTGCTGGGGTTTGTAGTCCGGGCCGTACTGGGATGGGGCTGGCAAGGAATCCTGCCCTGATCTGTTTTGCGTGGGCTGTTTGTGGGGCTCGGACTTTGACCACGGGGCGGGAGAGTAACCCAGAAGTGCCTCGGTGGCCTAACATAAAAGCCAGAGGGTAGATGTTAGAAGTCAGTACGTGTTTCTGTGCTGGGGCAGTAGAGCTGCTTTTTAAGAAATGTTCACGTGACAACCCTAGGCAAAGCTCTTTGTAATCTTTAGCTCATCTAATCGTGACAGAATCTCTTGTGAGCTCCATTTGATGGTGGGGGAAACTGGTAGGCGAGTCTGGGTGCTTGTTCAAGGTTCCACTAGACATCACGCTTCAACTCTGCCTTTGTTCACCCTCTTCTTGGAGCCACCCCTGGGACTGCATGGGCAGAGGCGTGCATGGTGGGCAGCCTCAAAAGAAAACTAAGTCTGGGCAGTGGGAGCCAGGCTGGCGGCAGGGGAAGCAGGGAGGAGTCTGTGGATTCGAGGCCCCAGATGTCCCAGACAGGCCTCATCCAGCCTCTCCCCACAGATGGAAGTGTTTCAGGCCCTGCAGCGGCTGCACATGACCATCTTTTCCCAGAGCGTCTCACCCTGTGGGAAGTTCCTGGCGGTTGGCAACAATTATGGGCAGATCGCCATCTTCAGGTACCCTCGGACCCTGCTTCCCACCATTTGTTAACCCTGGCACTCAGCCCTCCTGGGACTGATGCCCCTGATTCTGACTCCTGGGCCTCCCTCCCCTCTGCCCTTCAGCTTGTCTGCTGCTTTGAGCTCAGAGGCCAAAGAGGAAAGTAAGAAGCCCATGGTGACTTTCCAAGGTGGGTCTAGCCATCGAATCTGGCTTAGGGGACCCTGGGGTGGAGGAGGGGGACAGGATGGGCTCACTTAGGTTCTGCATTTCCCTTTAGCCCATGATGGGCCCGTCTACAGCATGGTCTCTACCGATCGACATCTGCTCAGTGCTGGGGATGGGGAGGTGAAGGCCTGGCTTTGGGCAGAAGTCCTCAAGAAGGTAAGGAGTCTGGAACTTGAGGAAAGGCTGGGGTGCCCCACCCCAGAAAGAGCCTTTGAGGTCACCCAGTGTTTTCCCCCATGAAGGGCTGTAAGGAACTGTGGCATCGTCAGCCCCCATACAGGTGAGCCAGGGCCACGTGGGTGGAGGGCACATGGGGGTGGAGGCACTGCCTTGTGGACGCCAACCCTTCCTCTTTCCCCCAGGACCAGCCTGGAAGTGCCTGAGATCAATGCTTTGCTGCTGGTCCCCAAGGTCTGAACCTTTGTGACTGTTCTTCGCCCAAACGTTAATCATTCACCCTCTCCCTGTCCTGATTTGACAATGACTCCAGCCCCACCCCTCCCTTCCTCTGCAGGAGAATTCCCTCATCCTGGCTGGAGGGGATTGTCAGCTGCACATAATGGACCTTGAAACTGGGACCTTCACAGTGAGCAGGGCCTTGGAGCTGGGGGCAGTCTGGGCTGGGGGTGGGGGTGTGCTCTTCCTTGGCCTCTTCCTGACACGGTCCCTCTCTCTTCAGCGGGCCCTCCGCGGCCACACAGACTACATTCATTGTCTGGCACTGCGGGAACGGAGCCCCGAGGTGCTGTCAGGCGGCGAGGATGGGGCTGTGCGGCTTTGGGGTAAAGGGTGGCTGTCTGGAGGGCAAGATGGCAGTGAGGGAGGCTGGGACGAGTAGGGCGCCTCTCATGGTTCTTTCCCCACAGATCTCCGCACAGCCAAGGAGGTCCAGACAATCGAGGTCTACAAGCACGAGGTGAGGGCACCACCCACACCCCTGTTCTCCCTTCCTCCTTCCCGGTGTCCTCTGTGTCCTCACCTCTTCCCTTCCTCTCTCCCAGGAGTGTTCAAGGCCCCACAATGGGCGCTGGATCGGATGCTTGGCGACTGACTCAGACTGGATGGTGAGCTGGACAGAGTGTGAGTCGGGGTGGCAGCTCTGGGCCCTGTCAGCTGAGGGCCTGTGGCTCACGGTGTCTGGGGACCCTGCCTTTCTGCCTAGGTCTGTGGAGGGGGCCCAGCCCTGACCCTCTGGCACCTCCGATCCTCCACACCTACCACCATCTTCCCCATGCGGGCACCACAGAAGCATGTCACCTTCTACCAGGACCTGGTGAGGCCTTCTGTCCTGCTTCCACCAGCCCCACCGGCTCCCTTCTCCAGCCCTGACCTCCAAACCCCTCCCTGTCCTCCACAGATTCTTTCAGCGGGCCAGGGCCCCTGCGTCAACCAGTGGCAGCTGAGTGGGGAGCTCAAGGCACAGGTGCCCAGCTCCTCCCCTGGGCTGCTCAACCTCAGCCTCAACCAGCAGCCTGCAGCCCCCGAGTGCAAGGTGGGCCTAGCGGTACCGTGGGTGATCCTGGGAGGCCTGGGGGTGTGGCGAGGTCAGTCATACCCCTCTTGCCTCTAGGTCCTGACAGCTGCAGGCAACAGCTGCCGGGTGGACGTCTTCACCAACCTGGGCTACCGAGCCTTCTCCCTGTCCTTCTGACCTCCAGTGACACCCAGCCCCCATCCCAGGGGTTTGGAGTGATTTTTTTCTTTTCTTTTCTTTCCTCTTTTTTTACAATAAAATTTTAGGCTTTTCTATATATGCTTCTTTCCCAAGAATGGAGGCCAAGTTGGTGTAGTGATTTATATATTACCCTGTCCGATCTTGACACATAAATACCCACCCCCTCCCCTGCCTTGGAGCATGCCAGGGCAGAGTGCTTAGTGCTTAGAAAAGATAGATCTATACAGATTTGAAGAATAGACACCTCTGCTCCATCTGCCCCTGCCACCCACCTGGGGCCCCAGGCCCCTAAAGCCGGTCCCTGCTCCCGAAGCGTCCCTGCCCAGCCTCCAGGGGTGGGGAGGGCATCAGCCCCCCTTGGAAGACATTCGGGCCCTGTCGCTCCGTTGGCCAGAAGAAAGTGAACCCCAGAGGGACAAGGGTGGCCCCCTCGGCCTGGCCCTCAGGTCCTTCGGAAGAGGTTGCTGAGGAATCCACCGGCAGGCCCGGGGCCCAGGCGCAGCGAGAAGCGGGGCGCGCCACGGCGCGGGGCTGTCGCCGCCGCACTCAGCTCCTTCTGGCGCTGCGAGCGCACCTGCTGCCCGATCACCACTTGCATGTCGTCCTGCGGGGGCGGGGCCGGGGCGGGTCAGCGACAGGCCCCGCCCCCGTCCCGCCCCAGCCCGGCCCGGTCCCGCCCTCACCTGCCAGGCCTCCAGCTCCTGCGTCAGCGCCACCTTCTGGCGGATCGTGCGCAACAGCTCCCGGGACAAAGAGTCCCGCTCCAGCGTGACGCGGCCGAGCTCCAGGGACAGTTCCAGGGCCCTGCGGGTGGGAGGGGCGGAGAACGGGTCTGAAGGCGCCGGGGCCTCAGGGAGCAGGAGTGGCGGGGGATCCTGGACCCGGGTTGGAGGGGGGACGATAACACTGAAACTTAAGGAGATAAGAGAGCCCCAGGGTAGCAGTGTGGATAGTCAACCCAAATCACGGATGGGGAAATCAGGGGCCCAGAAGGGCCAGAGTGCCCTGGGGGTCTGGAGCCCCGCTGGGGCGATGGTGGATGGTGGCAGAGGCTCACTTGTTCACGGCCTCGTCGCGGTCCGAGAGGGCGCTGCTCAGGGCCTCCTCAGGGTCATCCTGCGCCCGCAACTCCTTCTGCCTTTGCAGCTCCTCCCGCAGGGACTGCAGCTCTGCCTGCTGCAGCACAACCTGCGGGCAGGGAGGGGACAGCAAGGCGGGTAGGCCTCTGGGCCTTGCAGCCCCTGCTCCTCCCGGCAGTCCCGGCTCCTCCAGCTCTCCCCAGCCCTCCCCTGCCTGCTCGACAAACACCACAGGCAGCTGTAGCCCTGTGCTGGAGACTCGGAGGTGAACCTGACTCGGGCTGGTGCGGGAGACAGGGCTAGCTGGGTACGTATAAGCCTGCAGGAGGGATGCATTGGGGGTGGGACTAAGGAGGGGGGGTTGCAGTCCAGGAAGTCTTCCTGGAGGAGGCTGGCATACAGGCTGGCTCTTGAAGCATCACTGGGTTTGTTGAGATCAAGGTCGATTTAGGTACAGGGGGCTAAGTTGGTAAAGGCTGGGAGATGGAGATGGGAAACTGACGAGGGGGGTGCTCTGCATCCAGCACTATGCCCCCCTCCCCCACCTCATCCTGCAGCCTGGCCACTTCTGCCTCCTTCTCCAGGATCTCCGCTGGGCTCAGGGATGCTCGCTTCTTGGGGGGTTCTAAGCTCTCCTCCTGGGATGAAAGCTGGGGGCTGGACGTCTCTTGGATCTCCGGGGACAGGATGGTCTGTGCGCCAAAGGAATCAGTCAGTGCAGTGTGGAATCTCATGGAAAAAGGAGGGGGGGAGGAGCCTGCGCCCCTCCAGGATGGCACAGATGGGGGCTGGTCGCCGTGAGCTCACCTGGGCGTCTCCGCGTCCGTCGCCGTCCTGGTCCTGGTCGCTGTCAAGGCTGTGGGCAAGCTCCGACTGCAGCGAGGTGCCCGGCACGCCGGCGTCCTGGAGGCGCGACTCCTCCTCCAGCTCCGAGACGCGCCGCTGCAGCCTCCGCAGCGCGCTCAGCGCCTCCCCAGACTCGGAGCGCGCGCGTTCCAGCTGCAGAAGGTCGGACAGACAGAAGCACGGTCAGCCCGGAGCGCCCGGCGCCCGCATACCGCGGCCGGTCCACAGGGGGCTCCCGAGCGCCGCGGAGAGCTCGACAGCCCCGGCGTCCCCGCGCCCCAGCGGCCCAGGCCCCCTCCCACTGCTGGATCGCTGGCGGCCTTGGGTCGCACACTTCCCATCAGCGGATACCAATTTCCTCACCTATAAAGCAGGGCGGGGCCGGGCATCACCTCACCCCAGCCCCACCCTGTCAGGTCACCTCTCACAGCCCCATCCCCTCTCCGGCCTACCTTCTAACCCTTTACTAACTGCTTTCATCCAGCATTTATTGATTCTTCCTTCTGAGCCTCATATCCTCACCATAGTCCCGTGAGGCAGGTACCTTACCATCCCACCTCACAGATGGGGAAACTGAGGCTGGGCATCCCACAATAGTGAGGAGGGACACTGGGGTAAGAAGCCAGGCCATCTGACCCCAACGTGCAAACTCCTGATACCTCAAGCATAAGACCATAATCCCTCTTTTCATTCGCTTTTCTCCATCTCCACTGCCCCGCACGTGGTCCAGGCCCTGTCATTTCTGGCCTGAGCTCTGGCCTCGGCCCCCTCCCTGGCCTCCTCTCTGATGAATTTTAAGAGTGTACTTCCCCTGCTCAACAGCCTTCCATGGCTCCCACTTGCCCTCAGGCTAATGTCCACGCTCTTGTGGGCCAGCTGCTGAGGCTCCCAGTGATCCAGCTCTGGCCTCATCTCCCAGAAAACCCCGAGGCTGTTGCCAAAGGCCTGGCTGTTTGCACCCCCCAGCCGAAGTCACCTCAAGATTGTGCTCCTGCCTCTGTCTTCGCAGCAATAACACTTCCTCATGAGTGGTCTGCAGCCTGCCCCGGCCCTTTTCCACCTCCTTACGGAGGTCACGGATTTGGGCCTCCAGGTCCTGCCGGCGGCTCTGGAGCATCTGGTTCTGGGAAAAGGCCACAGATTTGGGGGTGTGGGGCCAGCCCCAAATGGCCCCCAGCCCAGTCTTTCTGGTTCAGACAGGTCCCTGGCCCCCATCCCCAGCCGGCACTCACCTCCGCTTGCAGACTGTCCAGCTGTGTTCTCAGCTCTGCCCCGGCCAGAGTCTGAGCCTGACACTGCCCCCGAAGGGTGTCCAGTTCCCTCTGAAGCTCCTGTTCAGTCTGGGAGGCCTGGAGAGGGGAGAAGGTGGGTAGTGGAGCCCTCAGCTGGCCCAAGCCTCAACACCAAGCCCAATCTACCCAACCCCCACTGGGGACCCAAGCACCTGCTCCCACCTTGCCCAGGGGCCTGGGTCAGGGCCATCCCACCTGGGCCAGCTGCTGGCTGAGCCGGAGGTTCTGCTCGCTGAGTTCGCTGAGGGCTCGTGCCCGTTCACGCCCGCTGTCCTGCTGCTCCGAGCGCTGCTCCCCCAGCTGGGCCCGCAGGGCCTCCATGTCCCCTTCCAGCTCTATAGCCCTGGCCTCCCACTCGGCTCCTCGGGCTGCCAGGCCCCTGCGGAGCTCATGGTTCTCTTGCTGGAGCCGCTGAGGGGGCGGACAAAGGGTCAGAGACAGAGAGGGAGAGATGAGACAAACTCAGAGAGACTGAGATGGAGGAACAGACACCCAAAGAGAGATTCTGAGGGGTCCTCTGAGACAGCCATGAAAGCAGGAGAGGGAAGAAAGTCAGTGAGGAAGTGTGCCAAGAGTGCAAAACCCAGAGACTCAGAGAGCAGGCAACAGAGGGGGAGCAGTAGAGAGAAAGTTCTAGGCCAGACCCTGGATAGGGCGGGGTCCCTAATGCCCACTCACCTCTGGCTGCTGCTTGGGCTTCTGGACCCGAAGCTGCAGCCGCCGTTTTTGGCGCCTGAGTCTAGCAGAATTGAAGCCCCGGCCCATGGCCGCACACACCTGCTGTGTTCCAGGGGCTCTGGAGGCCCAGCCTTTCCCCAGCCACTCTCCCCAGCTCCTCCCGGCCAGCTCCCTCTAATTAACCCTGGCCAGCCCCTCCCTGGCCCCACGCCTCTCCTGCTCTCCCCCAAACCTGTCCAACCAGCAGGGGGACACACCTGGCACGCCCAGATGCCTGGCTTGGAGAGGCAGATGGGGGGCCAATCTCTGCCCCCCTGTCTCTAGGTACTCAAAGTGGAAAGGGCCTGGGCCCAGGTGACACACCAAAGCTGCTACAATTATTAGCAGATACTCCTGCCAGGTCTGTGCTAGTGCCTGATCTGCATTATTTCACTCAATCCACTAGAGGGAGAAATGTTGACATCCTCAGTTGAGAGGACACAGTGGAGCAGAGATGTCAACCCAGGCAGCCAAATTCTTAACCAAATACTGTAGGGTCAACACAGCCTCAGGATTAAGTGAGCAGGTTTGGGGTCCGATTGTGCTGGATGGACAGTGCTTGGCTCTGCTACTGCTGTGTGGTCTGGGCAAGTCCCTTAATATCTCCAAGTCCCATCCATCCATCCATTCGTCTGATATTTCCTGAGCTCCCCCTATTCTGGGGTCTGGCTATCACGGAAAGCAAGACCAGCAAGTTCACCACCTCAAGCAGCTTGAGACAAATGGACACATGCTTGAACCAGGTAGTTGCAGAGGGACTGTAAAGTCTGTAAAGAAACGTGATGAAGGGATGAAGAGTGAGGAGTGGGGTGGGGGGGTCCTTCAAGGGGGAAGCAGCAACGTTTGAATGGACTCCTGAAGGCAAGAAGGAGCCAGCCAGGAAGAGGTCTACAGCGAGCACACAGCCCCCAGGGAACAGCTTCAGTTATTCGAGGAACTGAAAAGAGACCCCGTCCTCTCAGGGACTGTTAGGCCATGGTGAAGAGTTTCAGTTTCATTCTAAGTGTCATGGGGAGCTGTTGGGAGATTTTGATTTTTTTTTTTTTTTTTTTTTTTTTTGGCAGCTGGCTGGTACAGGGATCCAAACCCCTGACTTGTTATAAGGCTGTGCTCTAACCAACCGAGCTAACCGGCCAGCCCTCAGGTTTGCAGTTTTTGAGGATCATTGACTGTCCCTTGTAGAATGGGCTCCAAGAGGCAAGAGTGGAAGGTAGGGAGCAGTGAGCAGCGGCTGCAGTGTCTGGGGCAGAGGTGATGGAGGCTGTGACCAGCTCAGAAGCCACAGAGACGATGAGAAGTGGGTCAATTTGGAATGTAGTTAGAAGAATTGACAGGGCTTGCAGATGTGGGGAAGAAAGTGCACACGTGAGAGAGGTCAAGGAGGCTCTGGTCCTCAGGCAGGAGGCCAGGATGGGGACAGCACGTGATGGGGTCATGGAATCGGGTGCCACTTGTGTTGAGATGCCCTTTAGGAGGCCGGTGAGGAGGGTGCGGGGTGGTTAGCTAACCAGGTTGGGCAGTGGTTGGGGCCCATGACACAGATCCAGGAGGGTGTTTAGGGGTCCAGATGTGAGCCCCAGGGAGAGAGTGTGGCCAACAGAGCCTGGGCAGAGGCAAGAGTGTACCTACCTCACAGGGTTTGGGCAAGAATTAACTGAGATGATGCATGAAAAGCTCTTAGCCCAGTGCCAGGCAGGAGGTGGATGCCCAGTAACTGCTGGCTGCAATTATGCTTTACTGCTGAGGGCCAGACCCAGATCCAGAAAGGGCCAGGGCTTGCCCAGGGTCACACAGCCAGGCAAGGGTCTGAACCTAGGTCTTGACTTATCCTCAGAGGTCATGTTCTTAACCACTTAGCAACACTGCCGGGGGGGACCGGGCCCACCCCTGAACTGTTCCAGATGCATCCCCCTGCCTATGTGTCCTCCTCCTGATCACTTGCCCCCCTGCCTTCCCACCCAGGTCCCTGGCCACCAGCTCACTTCCTCACGCTCGGAGTGCTGGGCACTCAGCGTCTCCAGCTGCCTCCGCAGCTCCTCGTTGCGCTCCAGAAGCATCTTGCCGAGTTCCGCGGCCAACAGCAGGTCTTTCTCCTTCTGCTGCAGCTGCAGGGCCAGGTCCTCAGGCTCCTCAGGCCCGGGGCCCCCTCCCAGGAATGAGTCGCGACGCTCCAGCACAAAGGGGAAGAATCCCTCGTCACCGCTGGGGGAGGCGCCCCCTGACAGCAGCCCTGACGGGAAGCTTGGCCCGTCTGGGGAGCTCATGGCACCTGCAGCATCTGTGGGGACAGGTAGCTGCAGGATGCTCCACTCTGCAGCCCAATGGGGCTCGCCCCCTGCTGGCCACCAGCTGGCCCTCCAGCAATCTTCCATCTGCCCACTGGCCCTCCCAGTCCTGCAGCCAGGGCCTCCCTGGGCCACGAAGGGTTAATGATCAGTGTTTTGGCCACCCAGCTCCGTTAATGTCCCCAGGATAAACTGAGGCAGGGAGCAGAAGGAAATAAGCTGACTTGCATTGGTCTCTGTCAGACATTCTCTGTCCCCAAGGAATCTTGTCCCAGTGCCACCCCACTGACGGCCCCACACCCCCTTCCCAGAACCCAGCTGTTTGGCTCCCAGTCCCTCACCAAGTGGGACACAATTCCCAGAACCCATGTTGATAGGTACTCAGCACTAAGGGATGTGTTCAGCCCCTTCTCCTCCCAAGAATGCAAGACCCTATCCCTTGGGAACTTAGGTGTCCTGACCCCTTTGCCTGCAGGATTGCATCTTACTCCTCTTCCAGAAGTCCAGGTCCCCATCTCCTCAGGACACAGATCCCAGGACCCCAGCCTGTGGCCCTCCCATGTATCCTGGACCTTACTCTTCTATTTTCTCGGGACCCAGGGATTCTGGAATTCACCCCTCCAGAGTTCTCCACCCCTCGTGTCCACCCTTCCTAGACTCCTGCCTGAGTTCCCCATTTATTGCTGGACCCAGGCATTCCGGCCCGCGCCCCTCCAGACTCAGGTGCCCTGACCCCTGGACCCCCAGTTTCCCAGCACCCTGGCGTCAGGCCCAGCGCAGGGCGAGGTAACAGGTTGTGCCGGCCGGCCGCGCTGCAGCCGTCACTCCGGGTTTCTGTTTACTTCCCGGCCCGCCCCTGGGGATGGGAGCCCGCAGAAGCCAGGTGTCGCGGTAGTCCCAGCCCGAAGCCCCCAGGCCGCGCCTGGGGGGGTCTCTTCCCTCCCCCTCCCCCTATCTCCCCTCCCCAATTTCTTCCCCTCCCCCTCCCCGCGCCGAGCTGCTACTTAGCACCCCAGCCCAGGCGTCCCGAGCCCAGTCACCGCCTTCCGTGCTCCCAGGGTCCCCCTCTTCCCGGCGGCACCAGGAGTCCGGCCCGGTCGCCCGGTCCCCCGCATACTTTCCCGCCGACGCAGCCGGCCCGGGCCGCCCGCAGCTCAGAGGGCCCGCCCCCGGGGACCCCGGGCTCTCACCCGTCGCCGCCGCTGGGCTCCTCCAAGGTCCCCGCGGTCCCCTTTTCCGGAGGCGGTGCCAGGTGCGCTGCCCGCACAGGTGAGGGGGCGGGGCCGCGGAGAGGCTGGGGCGCCCCCTGGTGGCCGGAATGGCCGGACGGGGTGGAGGGAAAGTCGCCTTCGCCCTGATCACAGGCACTGCCCATCTTGCTGCGGTCTGAAATGACCACCGGGCCCGTCGATTGTGCCCCTACTGTGTGCAGATTCTACGCTGAGCATAGACGTCAGCTCCTTTCCCCTCACATCTGCCCTGTGGAGTAGGAAATTGTTACCAACGATAACAACAAATCTGACATATGTTAAGCACTCTGGCAAGTAAGCTTTTTTACAGGCATAACTTGTTTATTTTCATGACATCTTGATGAAGCCGGAACTATTAGCCCCACTTTACAGACGAGTAAACTGAGGCTCAAGGAAGCCATCTAACTTGCTGCGGGTTCTCTGGACAGAAGAACTTGAATGTGAACAGTGGAAGTGTGACTTCAAGGTGGTGCTCTTTACTGATCCCCATGCTGCAGACTAGGACCCTGAAGCCCAGACAGCTAAAGTGACTTTCCTGTGTCCATGTCCAAGTCCATGTGGCTTCAAACTTGGGGCTTTCAATTCCTGAGTTGTGCAGAGCTGGGCCCCATGCTCCAGTCACGGACAGAGGTCTTGGTGTGGAGACAGAACAATCCAGGGCTGGGGGACGGGGTCCAGCCAGTGCAGCTTGGGCCTGTGGTGATGCCCCAGCATGGCCATGTGGCTTGTCACGAGTTCCCTCGGACCTGCAGGGCTTCTTGGGTCCCTGGCCTGGACAGCAGGACAGATGGAGTGCTGAGAGCAGTGGTGTGCTGGTAAATATTTATCAACAGGCTCTCTGGAAAAAACAAAAGCCCTGAATTGTTGCATTTGCCTATTTCCGTGGTGTAAATATTTCCTCCTTGGCTGATTTCAAGCTGCTAACATGACATCGCTCAGCATGAAGTTGGAGGGGGAAGTGCCTAATCAGCTCTTGTTGGCCACTGTCATCTGGCTCCATACACCTCTGGCTGGGGGTCAGGACTCCCAAGTCTTGGGGAGCTGGGAGGGCCTAGTAAATAAGTTCTAGAAAAATAGGAGGGTGGGAGCTCAGACTTCTGATTTGTGGGAAAAGGGATGCAAGGACTCCTTGGAGTGGTGGCCTAGGGGCTGGGACTCCTGGGTTCTGGGGCTGGGACAAGCTTTCCTGTCAGCAGAAAGTAGAGGGTGCCAATTCCTTTGCAAGGGGAGTTGGAGACTCCTCATAGAGTGTCATTGCCTAGCGAGGCTCCAGGTTCTCCCACAGCACATGTGGGAGCAGCCTGGTAGACTTGGAAGGAATAAAGCCATCCTAGCCTCCCCTTGGTGCTGCCACCTGATACCCTGGAAAATAAAAGTTCAGTGTCCCCTCCAAATGCCAGAGTCACCCTGGGCCTCACTCACAAAACATCCACACTCAGCCCATCTTCCCTGAGCCCCCCTCCTGCCAGGCAGGGGGCTGGGCTCATCTGGAGAGAGAGTGATCATGGCCCTACTCCCAGGAGGTTCACAGTCCACCCAGCACATGGGAGGGGTGTAGACCTATAAACCAGAAGTGAACCAGTAAAACAACACAGCAAAGGAGCTCGGCTCATGGGTGCTAGCATCACATGGTTTCAGTCTGAATCCCAGTTTGGCCACTTACCAGACATGTGTGCCTGTGCCATTCACCTGATTAGCTTCTGCAGCCCACAGTTTCCCCATCTGTAAAATGGGGGTGATAGTAGTTCCTAGCTTGGAGGGGTATAAGGATTAAATGAGGGTGAAGTGCCAGCACTTAGTCCTTACTGGTGATCCTTCCCAAGGCCACAAGAGGTGACTCACCTGCATGTCACATTGTATTTCCTCCTCACAGCAACCCTATGAGGTCATACCATTCACACATGAGGAAACCAGCTCAGAGAGGCAAAGCCTTTCATCTCCAGGTACATGGTAGACCTCTCATCCCAGCTGGCCTGCTCCCAGCCCCAGTCATTCTTTGGACATTTGAGTCCAGTCCCTGGCCACCTGTTCGACCTAAGAGTCCTGGCACCTAGCAATCTGAGACTGTCAGCCTGACCCCCATCCCCTACCCCAGCTTCTCTGCTGATCCCAGGAGGAACATGGACAGGAGAAACAGAGTGGCCCTAAAGGTGCCATGGGGAGGCTGGGATGTGTTCAGATAAGAAGGGAGGGAATTATCACCCAACCTTCACCTGCTCTCAGGCCCCACCCCCAAACAAGCCAGCTTCCTGGAGCTTCCAGGCTCATGCCCAGCCTGGAATGGCTCCCCACCTTCCCATCCACTGGGTGAGCCCCTAGCATTTCAAGTTTTGGCTGAGGGTTACAGAGAGGGGTCTCCTCCCTGGAGAAGCCTTCCCAGGTCTCACCACCTGGGGCAATCTGTGCTGGGCTTCCAGAGACCAGCAGAATGCCCACTGTCCTGCCCACCCCTTCCACAGAGCAGCTCAGCGGGAATGGGTTGGGTCCAGACCGAGGTGCCTCCGGGTGTCTATGATATATGCAAAGTCTATGAACAACAAGCAATATTGTTTGGAGCATTAAAAACCTTTACATAAAATATCTCACACTGAATGCCTTATTCTGCAACTTGCTTTTTAAAAAATTTAACCGTATGTTTACAAATTTTCCCCCCAACTTAAGAAAAAAATCAGCTTTTGTATTAGTCTGCTTTATTTTTCTTTTTATTTATTTATTTTTTGGCAGCTGGCCAGTACAAAATCTGAACCCTTGACCTTGGTGTTATAGCACCACACTCTAACCAACTGAGCTAACTGGCCAGCCCTATGAGTCTGTTTTCTGTTGCTTATAACATAATATCAGTAACTAGGTAATTTATAAAGAAAGGAAATTTCTTACAGTTTGGAGGCTGTGAAGTTCCCAGCTCAGGGAGCACCTGTGGTGAGGGCCTTCTTTTTGGTGGTGACTCCCTATACAGTCCATGGCGACCAGGTGTCACATGATAAGAATGGCCTGAGCAAGAGTTCTCCCATGTGTTCTCCTTATAAAGCCACCAGTCCACACCCGTGATAACTCATGACTATCAACCTATCTCTCCATGAATGGATCAATCCATTCACAAGAGCACAGTCCTCACAATCCAATCACCTCTCAAAGGCCCCACCTTTCGAATACTATAATCAGATTTCCCACCCTCTTAACACAGTTACAATGTGGATCAAGTTTCCAATACATGAAGTTTTGGGGGACACATTTGAACCATAGCAGCTTTATTGAGGCAGGTTTTAGTTTCCTAGGGCTGATGTAAGAAAATGCCACACTGAGTGGTTTAAACAACAGAAAGTTATTGTCTCTCAGTTCTGGAGGCCAGAAGTCTGAAATCAGGGTTGGTTCCTTCTGGAGGCCCCCAGGAGAAATCTGTTCCATGCCTCTCTCACAGCTGCTGGTGACTGCAGGCAGTCCTTGTTCCCCAGCTTGCAGCTACGTTATTGCCATCTCTGCCCTGTTTTTTGTTGTTGTTTTTTTAACCAGTAAGGGGATTTAACCCTTGACTTAGTGTTGTCAGCATCACACTCTCCCAAGTGAGCCACAGGCTGGCCCTCTGCCCCGTTTTTACGTGAGCTTCCCCCAACCTGAGTCTTCTCTTCTGGGTCTTCTCTTCTGTATCTCTGTGACTCGAATCTCCTTTTTCTTTTTTTCTTTTTTTTTTTGGCGGCTGGCCAGTACAAGGATTGAACCCTTGACTTCGGTGTTATAAAACCATGCTACAACCAACTGGGGTAACTGGCCAGCCCGTGATCTGTTTTTCATCATTATAATTTTGTCTTTTGCAGCATGCCCTATGAATGGAATCATATATAGTATGTAGTCCTTTGTGTCTGGTTTCTTGGACTTCTGAAATTTATCCATGTTGTTTGTATCAGTGGAATCGACAGATTTGAAAATGTTCAAACTATAAGACAAGTTGCAGGAATAGTACGATGAATACCCTCTGCATAGGCTCACAAGTGTGAACATTTTACTGCATTTGCATTACCTTTCTCTTGGACTACACACCCAGGCACACATTTTGCTAAACCATTGGCTATTTTAACTTGCATCTCCTAAGGACAAGGATTTTCTCCTCCATAATTATGCACCGTTATCACATCTGAAAAATGGAACATTAATAAAATACATATAACAATCTTACCTAACATACAGGCTGTGTTCAAATGTTTCCAGTAATACCCTTTTTAGATGATTTTTTTTTTTCCAAATCCAAGATCCAGTCAAGGATCACATAGTGCATTTAGCAGTCGTTTTTCTTTAGTCTCTTTTAATCCAAAATGGTCCCTCCCGGGCCGGCCCGTGGCTCACTCGGGAGAGTGCGGTGCTGATAACACCAAGGCCCCGGGTTCGGATCCCATATACGGATGGCCGGTTCGCTCACTGGCTGAGCGTGGTGCTGACACCACCAAGTCAAGGGTTAAGATCCCCTTACCGGTCATCTTCTTTTAAAAAAAAAAAAAAAAAAAAGGTCCCTCCCAAAGTCATATTTTTCAAATAATTCAGGCAGTTGTGTTCTAAGATGTTTCTGAGATTTCTCCAGGATGGAATGTTTGGATTTAGTTTGTGCTTATTAGCTGCTGTATAGTCTTCCATCCAATGTTTAAACCCCAAGTTATTTCTACATTCTCCTATCAATGATCATTTAGTCTTTTGGCACTTTTTCAATGTTATAAACAATATTTTTTTTGTTTGTTTATTTGGTGGCTGGCCAGTATGGGGATCCAAACCCTTGACTGTGGTGTTTCTAACACTGCACTGTAACCAACTGCAACCAACTAACCGGCCAGCCCCCTATAAACAATATTTTAGTGAGCATCCTTGTGCACAGATCTCCATGGACACATGGGTGGGAGTTGCACTCTGGAATTAGTGGGTGGAGTATCTTCCAGAGACCTTTTACTGCATAATAACCGCCCCACAACTTAGAGGCTTAAGACACAATATGGTTTTTTCTTTCTTTCTTTTGAGGGTTGGCTGGGTTCTGCTGGGTGATTCTTGCCGCTGGGATTTCACGAAGTTGCAGGCAGATGGTGGCTGGGACTAAAGTCAACAGAAAGCTTCTACATGCCAGTGTCTGGTGCCTGGGCTGGAACACTGGTACAGCTGGGGCCTATTGGCATTTCTCTCTCCACACGGCCTCTGCATGTGGCCCCCCTGGACTGCCTCACAGTGTGGCTGTCCTAGACTTCTAATACGGTGGCTGACTTCCCCAACAGTGAGATTCTAAGAGGCTTGGGCAGAAGCTGCAAGGCGTCTTAAGATCCAGCCTTGGAGGCCCCAGAACTATCATTTATACATCATTCAAGGTCAAAGGAGGCAAGGCCAAGAGAGGCCAGCCCAGGCTCAAGGAGAGAGGATCAGATTCCACCTCTCAAGGAGAAGAGCAGCAAAGGATTTGCAGGTGTCTTTATCTATCACAGAGGTCAGGCTCTTCAGCTTTGTTTGGTATTGCCAAACAGGTTTCCAAAGTGTGGGTTTTAATTTGCACTCTGTAATAAAGAGTCTGACTCCATTTTGACATTTGACTGCTAACAGCTTTAAAGCCCCATGCCTCCCTCTTGCCCACACTTGGGCAAGCTGATAAGAAGACCCATGCTCTCTCCCTCACACTAAACAGCCCTGGCCAGTTTAGGGGGATTTGCACTCCCTAACCACAATAAACACCCCCCCTCTCTCACCCAAGCCATTGTCAGGCCTGCTGGGATCCTGTCCTAGAAAGCCTCATAAATGAGTCATTCAACTCTTCCTATTCTCTTGGTGCATGTGGCCTCTTTAGTCTCCAATCTGAACCTAATTTGGGGTGGAGGATTGATCCTATCATGGGGCAACCACGAAACACTCCTGTCAGCAGAGTGTGAATTTCACCTGGGCTATACCTGGCCAACACTTGGCATTGTCAGACTTTTTTTTTTTTTTTGGCAGCTGGCAGATATGGGGATCTGAACTCTTGACCTTGGTGTTATAACACCTTGCTCTAATCAATGACCAAACCGGCCAGCCCTCATCAGACTTTTTAATTTTTGCCCATCTGCTGGCAAACTTGGGATCTGTTATGGACTGAATTGTGTCCCCTCAAAATTCATATGCTGAAGCTGTAACTCCCAGTACGTGACTCCTCAGAATGTGATTGTATTTGGAGACAGGGCTTATAAAGAAGTGGTTAAGTTAATATGTGACCCTTAGAGAGGGCCCTAATCCAATGACTGGCGTCCGTATAAGAAGAGGAAGAGACAGCAGGGGTGCACATGCACAGAAGGACGACCCTATGAAGAGACAGGAAAATGGCGGCCAGCGATCTTCTGCAAGTCCAGGAGACAGGCCTCGGGAGAAACCATCCCCTGCCCAAACCTTGATCTGGGACTTCCAGCTTCCAGAAACGTGAGAAAATAAATTTCTGTTTAAGCCACTCAATCTCTGGTATTTTGTTATAGCAGCCCTAGCACACGAGTAGAGGATCTTAATGTTTTAGTTTGCATCTCCAGCTCGCTCATCCTGCTCACTATTTATTTTGTCTAAAATACAGATGGGATCCCCTCACTGTTCCCCTCCCAGCTGCTCCAGAGACAGCTGTGTAACTCGCATTACCCCGCCCTTCTCCAGGAAGCGCCCCCACCCTCGACCTGGTCCCTGATTCCTCCCGATCCCTCTCCACCTGCCCGGCCGCCCAGCCCTGGGCTCACGGGGCGGGAGGCGCGGCTCTGCTGGTCCCCAAGTCTCTCCCTCCAGGATCGCATCCCGTCCGCCCCCTCCTCTGTCTCCCGCACCTGGCACGGGGCAGGCGCTGGAGCTTCTGCACGGAGGTTACTGGATTTAAATGTCTAGTACCCGGGGCGCGGTTCCGGAGCATCCCCTGCGTCCGGGATCTAGAGGTGCCATGACCACTGTGCACAGAGGCAGAGACCGGCGCGCAGCCCACGCGGGTTGCGGGAATGAACCCCTGAACCGAGCGCTGCCGCATCCGCGCACACAGCTGGCGCCGGCGGGGACGGGCGGGGGGCGGGCCGGGACCCCGCGGAGAAGGAAGCTTCCTTCCCAGCCTCCTGCTGCCCGGATATCCCCCCGGCGCTAGTACGGCCAGCAGCAGGGGGTCCGGGGACGGCGGAGCAGGGGGTAGGGGAGGAGCGGGGAAGGGGGAAACCCGGGCCGCCCCTCCCCCGGGCCGCGCGGTCTGAGAAAGCAGAAGCGAGTCCTGCTCCGGAGAGCCGGGATCGCGGAAGAGAAACTTGCGGAGTCGTGGGAGGAGAAGCCCGGGGACCCTGCTGGGGCTGCTGGCGGCCGCCTCCCACCCGGGGGTCCTGTCCGCCGCTCGCGCTTTGAAGTGCTCAGAGGAGGGTCCCTGGGTCCGGGCGGGGACGGAGGCCACCGCATGGCCCGCTCCTTCTCGCTGGAGGTCGGAAGATTGGGCCATTTCCCGCACCGCACCCTTACGGCTTCTCCGGGTGCGCCCTCCCCCCGCTCCACCCAGCCCTCTGCTCGCACCCGCCCGGAGAAGAGGGACCACAGGCTCGGCGCCCGGGCCGGGACAGAACCAGGCCCGGGGCCCCAAGAGGCCGCTGCAGCGGGCCCGGAGCCCGGACCTCCGCCTCTCCCACCCCTGCGTGCGACCCCAGCCCGGTGGACCCTCCGCTGACTTCGCCGTGAGCCCGCTCCCTCTCGTGCCTCCCAGGACTCCGAATCCGCGGGCGGACCACAGTCCTCCTACCAGGCGCCCGGTCCCTCGACCACTTCCGCGCCCCTAACCTCCTCCTCCAGGTCCCCCGGCCCCGCTGGCTGCTCAGGCTGGAAAGCGCCATGCGGCTGCGGGCGCCCCAGCCCCCGCTCAGGCTCCTGGCGCTGCTGCTCCCGCTGCTGCCGCCGCCCGCGCGCGCCCCGAAGCCCTCGGCACAGGACGTGAGCCTGGGCGTGGTGAGCGCGGGGCTCCACGGGCTCCTGGGGTCGGCAGGGAGCCTGGAAGGAGAAACGACGGCCCGGACTCCTGGCTCCGGAGGAGGCAGGGGGCCAGATTCAGATGTCCAGAGTGACAGGGGATGGGGTCTGGGGACCCAGATTCTTGGATCTATGGGGAGGTTTGGGGTCTGGACTTGAAGATCTGGAAAGGAGCCGGGGTGGGGAGGTGGGGGTTGGGACTGCTGGTCCAGACGAAGACTGGCAGACCCAGGGCTGGAGGGTGGGGACCTTGGGAGGAGGGCAGGCAGGCATCCGGGACTGAGGGCCCTGGGCACCAGTTGTCTGGGACGAGCGAGGCTTCCAGGATGGTGGTGGGAAGGAAGAACCCCATCCCTTTTACCCTGCCCGCTTCACTTGTCCCCTCCGATGGCCTAGGACTGGCTGACCCGTTATGGCTACCTGCCGACACCCCACCCCGCCCAGGCCCAGCTGCAGAGCCCCGCGAAACTACGGGATGCCATCAAGGTCATGCAGAGGTTCGCTGGGCTGCCAGAGACGGGCCTCATGGGTAGGTCATCCTCCGCCCCCTCCCCAACCCTGCCTTGCACCCTGCCTGACCATCATCCTGCAGTCTTTAAACCTCAGCTGCACCCGAATCCCTGGAGCCATGAAGACGCCGATCTCAGGTCCCCACCCTGCAGGTTCTCAGTCATTCATCTTTCAATAAACATTTATTTATTGAGAATCTCCTACATACCAGGCCGTTTCCAGCTCTGCTGGTACAGCAGTGAGCAAAGTAGATAAGGTCCCTGCTCTCATGGAGCTAATGTTCTAGAGGGAGAGACACAGATCAGAAACATAAATATGCAAGATAGTCTCAGATAGTGGTGAGTGTTTTGAAGAAAATGAAATGCCGGTGGTATGGAGGGCCTGAACTGAGACTGCAAAGAGGAGGGGTCAGCCAGGGGAAGACGGGGGCAAAGAGTATTCCAAAGGCCCTGTGGCAGGCACGAGTTTGAATGGAGGGCCTGATCAGGGGCCTTGAAAGTGTTTGGGTTTGATTCCAAGGGTGGTGAGAAACCATTTGAATTTAAAGGATTTGAAGTCAGGAAGCACTCAATCTGATTTTTGTGGTTTTAAGCTTCCTGTGGTTGCTGATGGAAAATGGATGCTGTGAAGCTCAGAGCCCAGGAGGGAGGCAGTTGTAGCTTCCAGACAAGGGGAGAAGATGGTGGCCTGGAGTAGAGGTGGTGGGTGCGGTCAAAGCAGTTGAATTCAGGGTGAATATTTTGGAGACAGAACTGAGGGGCTCCTCTGTGAGGTTAAATGGGGAGGAAGAGGGAACTTGAAGGATCCTGGCTGGCTACAAGGGAAAGGGGGATCTTTTTCTGTCTTGTCTACTCTCATGAACAGCCTGGAACAGTGTCTGGCATCCATATGTCACCCTGACAAATGAGGTGCAGTTTGATCTTAATTTGAAGATAAGGAGGCTGCTGAGAATGGATCCCAGTTAGGAAAGGGGATTCCAGGTAGACCTAACCTGGGAGGGGTGCTGGCCACTGGAGACCAGAGACCCAGCCAGTCTGGGGGACTTTGGACTTTATCTGGATGTGATGAGGACTCAAGAGCAATGGTGTGAGGTATAAGCAGCCTCGGGGGGGGGGGGGGTTCCAGCCTCAAAGTGAGGGGTCCTTGCTGCACCTCCAGGGCTCCTTTCTCTAGAGTCTACCGCCAGGGCTCAGGGAAGCCTCTGAGCAGCACCTGGAGGTAGCCAGTCCATCCAGGGCCAGGTCGAGAGAGAGCTGCCACCTAGGAGGGCAGTGGTAATATTTTGGTATGAGCTGGCTATGAGAGCCAAACTGCCTGTAGGGTCTGTCTTGGGAAAATTTCTTAACCTCTCTGAGCCGCCATTTCCCCATGTAGAGAGTTAGCTGGTGCCATGATCAGGGCAGGAGGTCCTACTGCTGACTCCTACCCTCACCCAACTGTCTCTTGCAGATGCATTGACAATGGCCACCATGCGGAAGCCCCGCTGCTCCCTGCCTGATGTGCTGGGTGCAGCGGGGCTGGTCAGGCGGCGCCGACGGTACGCTCTGAGTGGCAGCATCTGGAAGACACGAACCCTCACCTGGAGGTAGGTGCTGGCACCCCCCCTCCCTGGGCCTGGCTGCCTTCTCCCACCACAGCCACCCTTACTTCCCTCTGTCCCCTCTTCTTCTCCCAGGGTACGCTCCTTCCCCCAGAGCTCCCAACTGAGCCAGGAAACTGTGCGCACCCTCATGAGCTACGCCCTGGCCGCCTGGGGCGTCGAGTCAGGCCTAGTGTTCCAGGAGGTGGGCTCTCAGGACAAGGAGCCTGACATCCTCATTGACTTTGCTCGTGCCTACCACCAGGACAGTTACCCCTTCGATGGGATGGGGGGAACCCTGGCCCATGCCTTCTTCCCTGGCGAGCACCCCATCTCTGGGGACACTCACTTTGATGATGAAGAGACCTGGACTCTTGGGTCAAAAGGTAAAATCTCCCCTCTTCAGAGAGGTCCTCCCCACAGGTCTGTCTATTCTTAGGAATTAGGTTTAAATTATGTTTATTGGTGGAGGCTGTAACAGAACCAATAGGATATGGGCGCAAAGAGATTTATTTACTTGTTTTGATGCCTGGCCAGCATGGGAATCCGAACCCTTGACCTTGGTGTTACAAGGCTGTGCTCTAACCAACTGAGCTAACCTGCCAGCTCAAGAGGATTACTTTAAGGAATTGGCTCATGGGGATTGTGGGGGCTGGCAAGTCCAAAATTTGTTGGGCAGGACAGCAGGCTAGAAATTCCAGTGTGAGGTGATGCTGCAGTCTTGAGTCAGAATCCACAGGGTAGACCAGCAGGCTGGAAACTGAGGCAGGATTTCTGTTACAGTCTTGAGGCAAAATTTCCTCCTCTCTGAAGAGCCTCAGTTTTTGCCCGTAAGGCCTTGAACTGATTGGATGCGCCCCCCTTCCCCATGATGGAGCGTGATCTGCTTTGCTTAAAGTCAACTGATTGTAGATGTTAATCTCATCTACAAAATACTTTCACAACAGCAATCAGATTGGTGTTTGACCAAATAACTGGGCACCTTAGCTGGGCCAAGTTGACACATAACATGAACCACCCAGCTGGGGCTGGGGACTCACAGAGCCACAAACACATCTCTGTCCAGCAGCTGAGTCAGAAGAGTACTCGGCAGTTACTACACACATGGTGATGCAATGACACGGAATAACAACAGGAAGTCCTCAAGCCTGTGGGTGCTCAGGGGACTTGTTGACCCAAAGCTCTTGGATGAAGGGAGGTTCCCGGAAGGGATGACTCCATTTACTCCACATACACACTCATGTATAGACACATGCACCTACGCTGAGTGCCAACTAGCGCATGGCCACATCGACAAGGTCCCGCTCTCCCAGAGTGCACAGGTTGGGGAGATTCAATAAAAAAGTACAACCAGTGAGCTCACTGGATCCAGAGTAGTCAGGGGTTGGGAGGAGCCACTGGGGGGAGAAATGGCCTTGGACATCCCACAGTGGAGGACAAAAATAAGACATCGAGGAGATTGCAGAGAATGATAGGTCTCATATCACAAAGGGCCTTTGAAAGCATATGGAAGAGTTTGGACAATGGGGTTTGGAAGGCAATGGGGAGCCATCAAAAGGTTTTGTGTTCTAGAAACATCACTGGCTGCATTGGGGAGTGGGGTGTCAGGATAGAGGCAGGGAGGCAGGAAGCTGCTGCAGGGTCCAGGTAAGAGATGGTTGGGGGTGATCCCAGGGGAGGAAGGCAAAGATGGGGATCTGGCTGGATCCTGGGGACAAGGACTTACATGCAGAGTCCAGCTTAGGGCCCCTGGAGGACAAGGTACTGTTAACGCAGGTGGGAATGTGGGAGAGGAGGAGCAGGCTGGAGGGAGGCAGGCTGAGTGCATTTTAGCACATGCCTGAGTGCTGGGGACATCCCCTGCAGGTGGTGCACAGGCAGGCCATGAAGATCCTGCTCTAGAACTTGGACTCCTCTGTCTTAGGTCAGGCTCCCCAGACGTGGAGCTTGAGGTGGGAATTCTTGTGCAAGTGATTTCTCAGGAGCACATGCTCAGAGGAAAGGGAAACAGGAGAGGAGAAGAAGCTAAGCAAAGATATGGTCACGGCTGGGAAGGAGCCTGGTCCCCTCGAGCTCCATAGTGGGATGAGCAGCCTGGGCTTGGTCCCACCTGGAGGCAGGCCCAGCTCTTTGTAGGCTCATATAGTCCCACCCTTGGCCGTAGGCCTGTATAGACCTGCCCTTGGCTGTGAGCGGCTGGCTGAGGCTGAGTTGAGGGAAAGAGCAGTGATCTGGTTAAGGGGCAGCCAGGGATGGTGCACAGGCCCTGTCATGGGACTGGGCACAACCCACATAGCATCCAGGACAGTGAGGCCGAGCACTGTGGCCCTGAGAAGGTGGGCTTCCAGGCTAAACTCAAGTCAGCGTCCCTCTGCTTGCAACATTCACAAGTTACTTAACCTCATTGTGCTCAGTTTCTTCATTTATTTATTTATTTATTTATTTATTATTATTTTTTTTTTTAAAGATGACCGGTAAGGGGATCTTAACCCTTGACTTGGTGTTGTCAGCACCACACTCAGCCAGTGAGCGAACCGGCCATCCGTATATGGGAACCGAACCCGTGGCCTTGGTGTTATCAGCACCGCACTCTACCGAGTGAGCCACGGGCCGGCCCAGTTTCTTCATTTAGAAATGGGGAGAAGAATAGCACCTCCTGGAGTGTGGGTTTGTGGGTTAAATGAGTAACTCACCTATAGCTCTTAGCACAGAGCCTGGCCCTGAGTAGGGCTCTCTGCACTTCCAGCTGCCCTTGGAGCTGGGCCTAGTGGCAGAGCTGAGAATCTGTGGGGGTTGATAAGTTTCCCGAAAGGAGAGCATAGAATGTGAAGGTCAAGTACAGAGCCCCGGAAAGCCCCATAGCTAGGAGATGGATGGTTGGGGAGGAGGAATCAAAGGAGACAGAGAGAGACGGGGCCGAAAGGTGATGAAGAGCAAGACTGAAGGAGGAAGTGGGCAGCCGTGGCCAAGGCAGCAGACAAGTACAAGTTACCCAAGCCTGGATTTGGTCATCCATGCACAAAGTGACCTTTTTAGTGCCTGCAGGCTTAGTGGGTGGGGGAAGAATCCAGACCACAGTGGGGTTAGGTGTGAGAGGAGCAGAGGAATTGAAGACTGAATTTAGACCACTAACCAAAGAACTTGGCTGGGGAGGGAGGGGAGAGGGTAGTGTAGATGGGAATGGAGTGGGGACAGGCCCAAGGAGTGTTTTAGGATGAGGGAGTTATGAGGACTCAGGGACACTGGATGAGCCAATAGAAAGACAGGAATGCGGGGGGATGGATGCATGGCCAGAGGGACGGGTGGATGATGAACAGGTAGATGGATGGATGATAGACATCTGGAAGGGTGGATGATGGACAGATGGGTGGATGAACAGCTGGATGGGTGGTTGATGGATGGATAGACAAATGGATGAGTGGATGAATGGACAGTTGGACAGGTGGATGATGGACAGATGGATGGGTGGATGGTGGACAGTGGAATGAGTGGGAGGTGAATGGATGGATGGATGGATGAATGAATAGAAAGCTGGTTGAGTAGATGATGGATAGATGGATGGGTGGTTGATGGATGGCTGGGACATTGTCCTTGTCCTGGAGAAGGGGAGTGAGGCAGGGTCCTTACACAGGGCAAGGTGGGAGGCAGAAGGTGAGTGTGGGGAGATGCAGCTATCTGCCCCAAGAGCACCGGAAATCACAGATTACATCAGATGTCCTGTCCTGATGAAATAGGAAGCATATTGGTCAGCATTTGTCATCTGAGAGTTGGGGGCTGGGGCTGAGTCCCAGATGGAGTGGCTATGGGCCTGGGATGAAGGCTGAGGGGAGACAGCAAAGAGCTGCTAATGGGGTCGAGGGCAAAGATGAGCAGAGGTGCGAGGGCCCTGCAGACTACCCACCAGGGCCCTCGCGTGGCTGGGCCTGCACAGCGTGGAATTCCCCTTGGCTGCATAGCGTGAGGGTGTGCAGAAAGGGGTGCACGTCCCGGAAGCCCAGTGTGGCCAAAGGAGAGGCAGGGCAGGGAAGGAGGTAAGAGATGAAAGAGATTGACCTGATTTAGACACCAAACTTCCTCCAGTTTCTCAGAAAAAGGACTCAGAGCGACGAGAAACCTAGTCTGCATGGAAATTTGTCAACACACATGGCAGTTTGTGAAGTCACTGTCAAAAGGCAGGACAGTGCAGCCACCGCGCTAGGCCTCAATCCTAGCTCCACACGTACTTTGACCTCATTGTGCCTCAGTTTGCTCCTCTGTAAAATGGGGCTAGGAGATAGAGAATTAAGTGAGACGTAAGTGAGGCCAAGTGCTTGCTACTCCTCTTTGGTCTGACCCAAGTGTTTATTTCCTTCTTAGAGTCTCATCTTAGCAGACTTTAGGGGCTGGGGAGATTTGCTTTCCAACTCACCAGGTTGTTTCCTATAAGCCTGCTTTCAACATTACTAACCCTCGGTAGAGATTTCCATGAAGTAGGTCGACCTTTGGGGAAATCTGTGTGCCCCCATGGGGTTGCCCAGCACTGTCACTGTCTGGGTCTCTTCTGGGTGGGGCCTCTCAGGGATTGGAGCAGGGCCTGCAGGCATCTCATGGATCGATGAGGAGCTGGGTTGGGCTGGCAGCTGGAGTGTGAGGAGGACGGTCCTGGCGCCCAGGCTGGATCCCAGGGGAAGAGGCCCCAGTGGCGGGAGGAGGCTGTGGTCTGAGAGTGCCTGCGGAGGGAGCTCCGTGTTCCAGCAGGGTAGGGGTGGGGGAGAGGCTGTGAGAAGGGGAGATGGGGGAGGGAATGAGGGCCTAAGAAGAGTGGAGATGGAAGAAGAGGGGGAGGGGAGGGAGAGGAGCCATGGGGTTGGGAATGGGGGGAAGGTCTTGGGAGCTGAGACCAAAGAAACTAATCTACCTTCCTAGCAGATGGGTATGGGAAGTGGGGAGTTGGAAGGAGCTGGGGGGTCTCTGACCATAAGCTGGAGCTGGGAGGAGGGGCCACTCCAAGGCTGGGACTTCCTGGAGACCTGCATGTGCACCCAGGTTCCTGCTCCCACCCCAGAAACTTCCTATATGCACAGTCTTCCCTTCCTGGGGAAGGGGCTCCATCAGTGCAAGGTCACCCCTCCCTGAGCCTCTTCAGCCCTGTTGCCCAGTGTCTAGCGCTGCCAGACAAGGCTCCTCAAGTGTATGTGCTGAATGGGCGAATAAGTACAGGGAGGATGACTGGCCCCACTCCCAGGGCCTTCCTGGGCTGCCCCTTTCCTGGGCTGGGGGTGGCCTCCAATCTAGCCTGCTCTCCCCCTCCTCCAGATGGTGAGGGCACCGACCTGTTTGCAGTGGCTGTTCATGAGTTCGGCCATGCCCTGGGCCTGGGCCACTCCTCAGCTCCCAACTCCATTATGAGGCCCTTCTACCAGGGCCCCGTGGGTGACCCTGACAAGTACCGTCTGTCCCAGGATGACCGTGATGGCCTGCAGCAGCTCTATGGTATGGAGAGTGGGGGCCCTGCCCGAATCACTGTGTGGCTCCCCCTGTGGCCTCAGCAGCAGGGCCAGTGAACCCACACTTGACTCTCCCCACAGGGAAAGCGCCCCAAACCCCATATGACAAGCCCACGAGGAAACCCCTGGCTCCTCCTCCCCAGCCCCCTGTCATGCCCCCAGACAGGTGAGTCTTCCACCTTCTGTGTGACCTCAGGTGACCAGCTCCCTAGCCTCAGTGTCCTCCGTGAGATGGGGGATGGTAAGAGTCACCATCTCGTAGGCCTGTTGTCAAGGGTAAGGAAATGAGGAGACCCCACCCCTCTATTCACCTCTCCTTTCCTCCCCAGCCCCTCGTCCCCGGTCCCTGATCGATGTGAAGGCAATTTTGATGCCATTGCCAATATCCGAGGTGAAACTTTCTTCTTCAAAGGTGAGTCACTACACATGGTCCCTGACCCCACAGAGCTGGCTTCCAACACACTTAGGGTGCCCCCCCGGGGGGCTGTGTGGTTTTGCTGGAAGTGGAACTCTTAGTGTTAAAAAAGGGAACGTCCCAGGCCAGCCACAAGGAGTTGGTCACCCTACATCTTCTGCACCCTGGATTTCCAAATGGCCACCCCTATGCTGGGGGAGTGGAAAACCCAGCTCTCCTGGGCCACACACTCTGGGGGAGAAGACGTCCTACCATCTCGTGCCCCATGCCCACTCCTTCTCCTCCCACAGGCCCCTGGTTCTGGCGCCTCCAGCCCTCGGGACAGCTGGTGTCCCCTCGGCCAGCTCGGCTGCACCGCTTCTGGGAGGGACTGCCCACCCAGGTGAAGGCCGTCCAGGCGGCCTATGCCCGGCACCGAGATGGCCGAATCCTCCTCTTCAGCGGTGAGCGGGGTCACCATGGCCTGGGCCGGGCCGGGCCAGGCGCGGGGAGAGCCGCCACTCACCAAGTCGCCTCCCTGCAGGCCCCCAGTTCTGGGTGTTCCAGGACCGGCAGCTGGAGGGCGCCGCGCGGCCGCTCACCGAGCTCGGGCTGCCCCCGGGGGAGGAGGTGGATGCTGTGTTCTGGTGGCCACTGAATGGCAAGACCTACTTGATCCGCGGCCAGCAGTACTGGCGGTACGACGAGGCGGCGGCGCGCCCAGACCCCGGCTACCCACGCGACCTGAGCCTCTGGGAAGGGGCGCCGCCCGCTCCGGACGATGTCACCGTCAGCAACACAGGTGGGGGGAGGGGACGCTGGGGAAGAGGCTGAAAGCCACACGGGGAGGGACCGGCAGGTTACTGGCCCTGGAGATGGGGTGAGGGGTGCCTGGGATTGGGTAGATAGAGGCCGTTCTGGGGGATTTGGGGAGCCCTCTGCAAAGACACTGTGCTGCAGAAAGGAGCGGGATTGGGGCAGGCCTGGACCAAGCCTCTGAAGCGTCTCCTCCCCCGCAGGGGACACCTACTTCTTCAAGGGCGCCCACTACTGGCGCTTTCCCAAGGGCAGCGTCAAGACGGCGCCAGACTCCCCCCAGCCTATGGGGCCCACGTGGCTGGACTGCCCCGCCCCCAGCTCTGGCCCAGGACTTCCCAGACCCCGCAAACCGTCTCCCAGTTCCGGACCCTGCGACTGTCAGTGCGAGATCAATCACGCCGCAGGGCGGCGGCCACCGCCCCTCCCGCTGCTCCCGCTGCTCCTGCTGCCCCTGCTGCCCCTGCTGGCGGGGGGCGTCGTCTCCAGCTGAGGGGGGGGCTTCCTGAGCGAGCGGAACAGCCCCGTACCCGGAGGGGACAGCAGTTTCCCACGGCCGGACCTGGGGGCAGTGTTGGACGCTGCCCGGGCGCGGGGTCTCCGGCGGGGCGGAGCGGGGGTAGTTCCCTGGCCTGCCTGGGTTTCCCGCGCTCTGAGCCCCGCCGGCGACCTGCAGTCCGGAGCCCGCCGCCAGGGGGCGCGCGCGCAGTGCCCGGGGGGCCGACGGGGGCGAGGCGGAGCTAAGCCAGAGGCGGGAGGTCAAAGGGCTAGTCCTTGGACTGGTCACGCCCCCTTGCGGGTCACTGGGAGGGGACACCCCTTCCCCGACCCTGCGCGGCCCTTGCCGGACCCTCCCTTTCCCGGAATAGACAGTCTCTCTCGGAACCCAGTCCGCGGACTCGCTCCAGCCTCCGCCCGCCAGCAACAGGTGCTGGCCTATCTTTGGGTCATTAGAGGACAGGCTTGACTGGGAAACTGCACCCCAGCCCTCTCCCACCGGCGGTGCTGCGTGTCCCCGCGGCCTCTCACCATGTCCTGCTCCCACGATGCCCCACTACAGTCACTGCCACGTTGGTGAGGACCCCGACCCAGACCATAGATCCTCACCCCCAGCCCTCGTGCCCCACGTACTGGGTGATATCAGCGGCCACCCGGACAACCCTCTGCACTGTGGACCTTGTTGTTAGTCACCTTCACTCAAGGCCGCACAGCCCGGACGTCACCCTGGACCCAGAACTCCCCCACCCCCATTCAATGGGACACCCTCCTATCCCTAAAACGCCTCTCCCTGCCTGAACCCCGAAGCTTCAGCAGCTCCCCCCAGGAGGGCAGCTTGGCCCCCAGTAGCTAACTGTCCCCGTGAATGCATGGACTCAGTCCTCTTGCAGTCCCTGTCACTGCCTCCTCAGCACTCCTGGGTGGCCCTAGCTCTCTGGTGTGGGGAGAGTGGAACCTGGGGCACTTCATTGGCCCCCCACTTCCCAGAAAGGCAGGACCTAAAACATGGCCTCGGGAAATATGCTTCTGGGATATTCCACATCAGAGTAACCCGGAGAACTGACAAATGCAGATCCCATACTCTCATCCTGGATCCTCACTCTGGGGGGTGGGGCCAGGAACCAGCATTTTAACTAGCTGGGGGTGCGGGGCAATGTCAGCCCAGATGGGGAAAGGGGCTGGGGTGGGCACTGGCTGTCCCACGGCACTTCTATCTCTGCCACGTTCTGCCTCCCACGGGACAGTCTCCATGTGTTCACTACAGAGTCACGCTGATGGCCTTGGTTGAGAGGTGTCCACCCCTATGGGTGGGGTCACTTAGTGGGTCACTTGGTGGTTGCTGTCCAGCCTCAGTGGCCCCACAGTGCTTCCCAGAGCCAAAGCTGTGGGCAGCAGTCCCAAGGACTAGAGGCAGTTGCCCCTGGTGTTCATGACAAGCAGACCAGCATGAGGACAAAAGCCAGGCATCTTCCGAAAGTCCATGGCCTGAGAATTCTATGCCACCAGGAAACCATCTGGGCCTGTCAAGTTCCTTTAAAAAAAAAAAAAAAAAGATGACTGGTAAGGGGATCTTAACCCTTGACTTGGTGTTGTCAGCACCACGCTCTCCCAAGTGAGCCACAGGCCAGCCCGAGGTTCCTTTTCAAGTAGGAGGAGGGGGAAACTTGTATTTTAGAACTTATCGGCCCCACCCAGGAGGACAATAAACATGATTAGAGAGAAAGCCCTTCCTATCTTCTGAGCATTGATGGACCTGGGGTGAAGTTCAGTGGCAGGAACTGGACAGACCTGAATCACCCTGCTTTGCAAAAGTTGGAATCCAGTATCGCTGCAGGGGGGAAAAGGAGGTGGAATCTAAGCAGGGAGAGTGGGAGGAGGTTGTAGAGAGAGGAACCCCCAAGGTGGTTGGGGGAACCCAGAGGAGGGATGTCCACTGTGAAATTGAGACCACCTTCACAGCTGTGTGTAAACTGCACCCTTCAAAATGTATTAACAAAATGTATTAAGTCTACTACACAAAAATGGCTTATTAAATATTCATTTTATTTAAAAAAGGTGCAGGCCCATAATCAAAATAAAATCTCGTACTTCAAAGGACACTGGCAAGAAAGTAGAAAAACAACTGACAGAACTCTTGCAACTTAATAATAAAAAGACCAATAATCGAATTAAGAATGGGCAAAGGATCAGAGAATATTATTTCTCCAAAGAAGATATACAAATGGCCAGTAAGCACATGAATAGATGCTGGGACATTAGTGATCAGGGAAATACAAATTAAAAACACAGTGGGATTCCACGTCACACTCAGGAAGATGGCTAGAATGGAAAGGACAAAGACAATAATGAGTGTTCTTGAGGATGTGGAGAAGCTAGACCCCCAGCCGCCGCTGCTGGGAAAAGAAGATGCTGTGGTCACTCTGCAGAACGGTCTGGTGATCCCTCAAAAGGTGAAAAACAACGTTCCCCTTTGGCCTAACAATTCAATCCTAGGCATATACCCAAGAGAAAGGAAGACACGCGGCCACACGTAAACTCGCACAGGAATGCTCACGGCAGTGTTGTCCACAGCAGCCACAGGACACTTGTTGATGGACAGCAAGTGTCCATCAACAGAGGGATGGAAAAACAAACGGTGCTCCATCTGTGCGGTGCAATATTATTTACCCATAAAGAGGAACGGAGCCTTACCTACGCTATGACACGGAGGAACCCAGAAAACATGATGTTGAGTGAAGGAAGACAGATGGAAGGTCACTGCAGGGTCCCCAAGATTCCCCTGTTTTTTTCTTTGTCCTCTTCAAGAAATATCAAGTGCCTCGACCTCCGTGGGACTGGGTCAGGTACATATTTTCCCCTGCAGTCTTGGGCCCAAGCTAGGACCTTGAAAATTCCCGGGCATTGATAAAGTCAGTTAATATTTTTCCTGAAAGACTGAGATCAACCATGTTGCTAAGTGTGAAGAAACTGGCCCGTGCCCTGAGCCAGATTCCTTAAACTCTCATATCATCTGTATGGCTGGACCCCCTTGTTGGGGACCTAACACCTGGGTAGAACACCTCTCTTCATGCTGCTCATTGTCAGCCCTCTGTGTACAAGTTCCCCTGGGAAATGCTTTGGACCAATCACCCTGGCATAAGGGCTTCTTTCTGTGGAATCCCAACCAGCTCCATCTTGGGACACCTTGGGGCTGTCCCTGCAGGGAGTCCCCTGCCACCACTTTTAGGACAACGCCAACTGAGAGATTGGCCAGACAGAACAGCCACATACTATACAATTCCATATATTTGAAATATCCAGTAGATGAGTGGTTGTCTAGGGCTGGGGGGGGATGAGGATGTGGGGACTTGGAGGTGGGGGCTCAGGGGGTGGAGTTGCTTTTTGAGATGATGAAAATGTCCTAACAGATGATGGTGGTGGTTGTGCCTTTCCCTACATTGAATTTTACACTTTATGGGGTGGATTGTTTTGCATGTGAATTGTAGTTCAATAAAGCCGTACGCCTGGTACCATGGGCAATGGAACACAAATGCCTGCAGATGGTGGCCTCAGTGAGACAGTCCTGGAAGAGCCGGGGGATGGGTGGGATTCTGGAGATGAAGCCAGAGCATTTGTTTTAGCTGGGGCAGGGGCAGCTCTCTCCTCTCTCCCGCCCTGGAATTCAGAGATGGCTCCGGGAAAGGTTCTTGACTTCCTGGATGTGGAATCAGCAGCAGAAAGGTGCCAGCTGGAGTCTGGTTAACCCAAGGCATGTGTGACTTGTAGGCTCTGGCTCTCTGGATCCCCTTTGAGGGTGTTCTGGGATGCATTGTGCCTCCCCAGTTTCTTTGTTGAAGTCTTACCCCCGTACCTGAGAACGTGTCCTTGTTTGGAGAGAGGGTCTTTACAGAGGTTATCAGGTTAAATGAGATCATTACAGTGGGCTCTCATCTATTGTGAGTGGTGTCCTTCTAAATTTGGATGCAGAGGGCCGAGCCCATGGCGCACTCGGTAGCGTGCTGCGCTAGGAGCGCAGGCAACGCTCCTGCCGCGGGTTCAGATCCTATATAGGAATGACTGGTGCACTCACTGGCTGAGTGCCGGTCACAAAAAAAAAAAAATAAATAAAAAATAAATTTGGATGCAGAGGGAGACGCCATGTGAACATGAGGGCGGCCAACTGTGAGCCAAGGACAGAGACCTAGAACATCCTGTTGGCTAATATACTTTCCACCAGAAAAGTAAAATGGCGTTAAAGACCGAGATACACAAAATGGAACCTGAGAAAGTTTCCCAGAAAACCCCCATCCAGAAAAATCCCCTAGCTGCCATGGCACCTTCCCATGCGTGTAATTTTGCCTGCCTATGAGCAAGGCCCAGCTCAGCTTAAACCCCGCTCACTTCCCTCCCCTTCCTTCTTAGCCAATAGGAACAGTCCTGCTCAGCCTAACTGGATATAAAAGGCCCACCCGGACTCTCCCTGCTGCTGCTCCCACTTTCGAGAGGGCAGCCCATTTGTTCATTTTGCCTGCCTAACACACTTTGATTGAGTCCCTGTCTCCTGGTGTGTCTTATTTGTGCTCAGACCAGCGTTTTTCCTTTCATTGGTGACTTGGATGGGTTTCCCCACGCCTAGTGGGACCCCATCCATTTCTCTGCCCATGGCCTGGAGCCCACAGCAGTGACAACACTCAGCCCGGCTCTTCTTCCCGATCGCCACCAGCACATCCAACACCAGCCTTCTAATTGATGAGTCTTCGGATTACCGCTTTCATTTCTCTCTCTCTCTCCCTCTCTCTCTCTTCGGGACTCGGCTGGGTTAAGCAGGGTCTGCCCTTTCCCTGCCCTCTCATTCGCTGTAGGGTTTCTCGTTTCTGCTCTCCAGGCACAAGCAAGCCCTGCTGCTGGGTGCCCCAAAGCTCTATGACCCTCCAGGGTCCATCAACTGCCAGAAACTGGTGACAACTGCTTTCACTGGTTTGAGACCTCTCAGTACCCCAACCGAAGCAGGGACGCCCCTTTGGGTCCAGTACTTCCTCCTCCATTCTCATGGCGGGTGCCTCATCTCTCCCAGCCCATTCCTCTCTAAAATGTCTCCTGACTAATCTTCACACTTTGGGTCTGACCCCTGATATTAAGCGAAACAAACTTGTTAGGTTTTCCACCCAAGAATGGCCCAACTATAATTTAGATAATCAAAATAGGTGATCTCCCTTTGGGTCCCTTAACCCCGACATTCTACAGGACTTATATAACTTCTGCGAGTGATCAGGGAAACGAGATGAAATTCCCTATGTCCAGGCTTTTTCTTACCTCCGTTCTAACCCTGCTTTATGTACCACCTGTGCCCCAAAACAGGTCTTATTGGCTTCGAAGCCTCCTCTGCCTGCCCCCTCCTCCCCTTTCCTTGACTTTGACCCAGCAGATGAGCCCCACATATTGGGGACGCGCTCCTCCCCCACTCCAACCACCATCGGCTCTTCCCACCCCTTCTGTCCCTACCGCGTCACCACATCCTTCCAGCCCCCCTCATACACGATCCCGAGCCCATAAAACCCGGCCCACCCTTCCGGCCCAACCTCCACTTTTAGCTCCTCTCTGAGAGGTGGCAGGAGCGGAGGGTATCGTTAGGGTCCATGTCCCTTTTTCCATGACTGATCTTTCCCAAATCGAGAAATGGAAACGCTTGGGTTCCTATACAACTAACCCAGTTGTTGACACAAAGGAATTCCAATACCTTTGCCAGACCTATAGCTTAACTTTCCGTGACACCCACACTATCCTCACAAATTCTTTATTGCCAGAAGAACATAGGTGAGTCTGGCTAGAGGCCAGGGCACACGGAGATGAAGCCCATCAAACCACGCCCGCTCACCTGATCGGGGCACAAGCTGTCCCAGAAACCAACCATCATTGGGATTATAACACCCCCCATTGGCCCTTCATGATCAGTTTCTCACTTGCACAGAGGCGGGGCTTAAACGGGCCGCACAAAAACCAGTTAATTATAAAAAAAAAAATCCAAGAAATAATACAAGATAAAAATGAAAATTCTTGGGGCCGGCCCGTGGCTCACTCGGTAGAGTGCGGTGCTGATAACACCAAGGCCCTGGGTTCGGATCCCATATATGGATGGCCGGTTCGCTCACTGGCTGAGTGTGGTGCTGACAACACCAAGTCAAGGGTTAAGATCCCCTTACCGGTCATCTTTAAAAAAAAAAAAAAAAAAAATGAAAATTCTTCTTCTTTCTTAGATCGCCTCACTAAGGCTGTTTTACAATATACTAACATAGACCCAGAGACCCCAGAGGGAAGACAACTTCTCATGACCTATTTCTTTAACCAGAGTTCCCCTGACATAAAGAGCAAATTAAAGAAACTGGAAAGGGGGCCCCTCACTCCTCAAAATGAAGTACTGGCTGCCACATTCAAGGTTTATAATGGCCGAGACGATAAGGCCAGACGCCAAAAGTACCAACTACTGGCACAGGCCTTAAAGGGGCCCATGCCCTCACCACCAACTGCCTTTTCAAGGGGCCCAACCACACCAAAGGGACCCTCAGGTCCCTGCTTCAGGTGTGGTAAGGAAGGACATTGGGCACGATCATGCCCCAAACCCAGGCCCTCACCAAGGCCATGTCCGAAATGCCACACTCCGGGTCACTGGGGAGTGGATTGCCCCGGCCTCCATAGGGAGAATGGACCTATCTTGAATCCCACACCCAGCCTTCTAGGACTGGCATTGGACAACTGACAGGGCCCAGGGCACCCTCTACCTATGACAGCCCTCACCACCGCCAGGGAGCCCAGGGTACATCTCGCAGTTGAGGGCTGCCCCATTTCTTTCCTCCTTGATACCAGCGCCACTTTCTCAGTATTAACAGAGTTTTGGGGACCTACTTCCTCTTCCACACTGCCCATTGTTGGGGTAGGAGGCAAAACCATTTTTCCACTAAAAACTTTCTGGATAACTTGCTGCTTCGGGGACCATTCCTTTGCTCATCAGTTTCTTGTGATGCCACAATGCCGAACCCCTTTGTTAGGTTGAGACATATTGGCCAGGTTCCAGGCCTACATCTCTTTCCGCCATACCCCTTCATTGCTCTTATTGGTTGCTGGATGAATAAGACAACCCCCAGACCAACCAAATCTCCCCCGCCACTATCCAAAGTTAATCCCCAAGTTTGGGATACTTCAACTCCCTCTTTATCCCATTGCCAGCCAGTTCGAATCTCCCTCAGAGACCCCCAATATTTCCCTCGCCAGGCCCCATACCCTTTTCCTACCAGTGGCCTGCTAGGGTTACAACCAATTATCAATGAGCAATTAAGGAAGGGTTTCATTTGGCCCACAAACTCCCTCTACAATACTCCCATCCTGGCAGTTAAAAAAACTCCCAACACTTACTGGTTAGTCCAAGACTTGTGCATCATTAATGAGGCAGTTGTGCCCACCCATCCTTTAGTTCTTCATATATCCCACATACCCACCGTCTCCCCAATTCTAGAGTAACTACTACTCTTCCTTTCCTCGCTCATACTTCATGGAAATTTGGATTTTCAAGTGTGACCCATTTTCTCTTCTTTTTCTGTGGCAACTGCTTGAACTCCCTACTTGGCCCTGGCCCATAGCCGCACCTGTTTGTGAGATTGAGGGTGATTGGGAGTAACCCCCAAGCAGGATGTGCGAACAACATCGATACACCTTCATCCCCTTCCTGATTTTGCTTCTGCTTCTTAGCCCTGCCACACATGACTCGGGGTTCAGGTGGAGATTTTATGTGACAGAGACCTGGACAACCAGTCATACAACCCGTGCCCCTGTTGGAGGTTTCTTTTGGTGCAATGGCACCCTCTCCAAAACTCTTAACGCCTCTGGTTCTGTTCTCTGCCTACCTGTTTCACTGGTCCCTCAACTTACCGGTTTCAGCCAAGCAGAAGTTATTGCCCTAATTAACCCCCCAGAAAACCAAAAGCGTGCAGTCTTTCTCCCCTTAGTCATCGGGGTCTCCCTGGCCTCCTCTCTAGTGGCCATGGGACTGGGCACGGGGGCTCTTATCCATTCTGCAGACTCCACTAGAGATCTATCCCCAAAACTCCAGGCAGCTGTCGAGGCTTCAGCAGAGGCCCTGACCTCCCTACAATGCCAAATCACCTTGATAGCCTAGGTAGCTCTCCTCACCACAGAAAAAGGCAGCACATGCTTGTTTCTCAATGAAGAATGTTGTTACTACATCCATGAAACAGGAACGAATCCACGAGGTATCTCGGATGTCCGTCAATCAACTCCTCCTCCAAGAATACCTGCTCCTACCAGATGGTGAGGACAAGCCTCCTATTTTTCCTCCACGCTCTCCAGGAGGACAGTTGGTTACTCACTAACATCCAACAAGCGGAAGATATATTTGAGGGCCTCAGTGACCTTTGGCTCCAAGGGACATTCCTCACCTTCTCAACAGAAGAAATTATCATCTTCAGTGCCTGGGTTTATGGTCTCTTATCTCTCATATTAGACTAAGCAAACCTTCCTCCCTCGCCTCCCATGTCCCCCCTTCGCCTTCTTCGCCCCTTCTCAGCAGGAAGTAGCCAGAGATGATCTTGATGCCCTTCTCCCAATCTAAGACCAAAGAGGGAGGAATGTTGGCTAATATACCTTCCGCCAGAAGAGTAAAATGGTGTTAAAGATGGAGATACACAAAATGGCTCCTGAGAAAGTTTCCCAGAAAACCCCCACCCAGAAAAATCTCCTAGCTGCCACTGTCTGCCCGCCTATGAGAAAGTCCCAGCTCAGCTTAAACCCCGCTTGCTTCCCTCCCCTTCCTTCTTAGCCAATAGGAACAGTCCAGCTCAGCCTAACTGGATATAAAAGGCCCACCCCGCCTCTCCCTGCTGCTGCTCCCACTCTGGAGAGGGCAGCCCGCTTGTTCATTTTGCCTGCCTAACACACTTTGATTGAGTCCCTTTCTCCAGGTGTGTCTTATTTTGTGCTCGGGCCAGGGTTTTTCCTTTCACATCCCCTTTCCTCCTGGTCCTGAGAAAGAGCCCACCCTCCCCACACCTGGACCCCTGAATTCTGCCTCCAGAACTGTTGGGCCAGTGGGGGCGGGAGGACCGGAAAGCGGCAACAAAGTAGCGATGGAGCCTCCATTTTGTGAACTCCACCTCTCCCCTCCATCTTGTGAACTCCGCGCCCACCCCCTTTCCTCTCCCACCTCCCTCCCGGGAAGGCAGGAAACGGAAACTGAGCTCTGCTCAATTCCATACCATATACGAGCAAAAAGCCCACCAATAGCCCTCCCCTAAAAACACCTGTTTTTTTTTTTGTCGTCTTTTCGTGACCAGCACTCAGCCAGTGAGTGCACTGGTCAGTCCTATGTAGGATCCAACCTGCGGCGGGAGCGTCGCCACGCTCCCAGCGCAGCACTCTACCAAGTGCGCCACGGGCTCGGCCCTATAAATACCTGTTTTTATCCACCCTGGGTGCGACTTCCCCGGCCTCACTCCCTTGTAGCCCATGGGACCTTGCCCGAGAGCACCTCCGTTAAAGTTTGTCTCAAACCCTTTGCCTGGCTCCTCTTGTTACTTACCACTGCTGAATTGAACCAGACAAGAACTGTGAGAGGGGCCATCTGTGTTGGTTACCCCAGTGGGCGGTAAGTTGTCTGGCAGCCCTGGGAGGCTGTGCTGAGCTGGGGGATTGTGGGGAGAGCTTGGAGGTGGAGCCAGGCTGTGTAGACAAAGCCTGTGGGGCTGGTGAGGGGCTCAGAGGCTCCCACAGAGATGCCTCAGAATTGCTGGGCCCTGGCCTGGTGCAGTCCTGCAGGCAGACCCGTGTCCTCCAGCCACCAGGTGACCTGCACGGGTCCCTGGCTGGAGCCCCCAACAGTGTTAACCAGAACCTGCCCAGCTGAGTTCACTTCCCTAAGCTCCACAGTTCCCTTAACCCACCCCGCAAGTCTTTGTAGGTCTGGACTTTCCTGCTGCCCTCCCCACCCCAGCTCAGGAAGCAGAGGGACAAAGGTCAGGGATCAGCAGTGTCCCCAGAAGCTGGCCTTCACCCCTCCCTCTGCTCTCTGTCTCTCTTTCTATATCTAGTTCTGTCACTGTCACCTGCTCAGCCCTTCTTCCCATCCTAGGGGAGCTCTGCCCTCTGCCAGCTACACCCTGCTCTGCTCTTAAACCAGCTGAGCCTCCGTCCCAGAGCAGAAAGCAACTGGCCTCTGTGCTAGGAGGACAGGGACAACAAGGTGACTGGGTCGTTCTGGGGAAGGAGCTGGGGTCCCTGAGGCCAAGGACTCTCAGGAGGTGGGGTGGCGGGGGTGGGCCAAGATGCTTTTCTGAGAGGGTTTTCCTCATACCAGTTCCTCCCCAGCAGGCCCACCTGCTGGAATCCTGATCCGCCATGGGCTACTCCAAGGTCAGTGAGAGCCGTGATGGGCATGGTGGGCCCGACATCCTATCGCCCATGGCTCGTCCCCCTCCCAGCAGTGCAGACCCCACCCGGATCATCCTTCCATGTCCACCTGGCTCGGTCTCCTTCTCCTAGGCCATGAGGGAGGCTGCCTGGGAGCAGGGTCATGGGAAGAACTGGGAGGTGATCTGTGCAGGTACACAGGCCCCAGCGAGGCTGGGTGAATGCTGGGCTGTCACCATTTGGAAAGTCTGAGTAATTCCCAACAAGTGGCCCTAGTTTCATTTGCTTTGAGCCCATCAGAGTATGTAGCAGGCCCTGGTCATGGGGCCAGAGCTCCAGTCTGGGAGGTAAATTGGGGCAGATCTGGGAGAGTTTGGGAAAGGGTCTGTGTGCTAAGCATTTTCCAACGGGATTTTGATTCAGGGCTCAGTCGGAGTGCCAAGTGAAAAGGAATGTCCCCAGGTGTTATTTGAGAACTTAGACCTTGCATGTTATTTGAGGGTGTTGTTTGAGACCTTAGATCTGCATGTTTGTGGGGGGAGCTGGAGACGGAAGGGCTGCAGGATGAGAAGAATCACCAATCCCAGGAGACACCCTACCCTGGAAAGCCTGGGTGGGAGGGCGGGCAGTGCTTTTCTGGGAATAATTTGTTGGCAGCCGGCCAGTGCAGGGATTGAACGCTTGACTTTGGTGTTGTCAGCACCACACTCTGACTGTGCTAAGTGGCCAGCCCTGTCTGGAGACTGTGAAAGATGCTCTCGGGGCTGGCGGTCAGCTCAGAGCTCGCCGGGTTAGAGCGTGGTGTTGTAACACCAAGGCGTAGGGCTTGGATCCCTGAACCAGCCAGCTGCCCAGAAGGAAAAAACAGCAAATTTCTTCTCAGGAGCCGGCCTGGCTGGGAAGGCCCAAGAACACCCCAGGACCTGCATGGGCCTGGTTGTCTGTTCCTCCCTTCCCGGGTGCCCTCCAACTTCCCCCTCCCTTCCCTCTCCCCCACCCCAAATGTGAGGCTGACCAGATCCTCAGGGCACTGTGGGCCTGAGACAGTGGGGTTTCTGGGGCTCTGCAGCCGAGCCCAGGCTCAGGGGTAACCTGGAGGGCAGGTGGCTCCACTGGCTGGCACAGCACTGCTTTTACCCTATTTCATGTGAAACTGGTGAGGCAGGAAGTTACGGCACCTGACTCAAAGTGCACAGACATCCACATGCCCAAAACGCTCGCCCAGGGCCCTGCACACACTGGGAGGGACAGTGACCACAGAGTGACCCAGAAGCCAAGTAGGTCCAGCGCCAGATTGGAATCTTAATGTGGGGACTCATGGGGGAGGCTGTGGGGTTCTCTGGCCTCTCTGGGGCCAGCCAAGTGTGTGGGGTGACAACGGCCCGTGGGCTGTATTGGGAAGAGCATCCAGATGCAGCTTGGGACCCACTCAGAATCCCTGAATCTCCATCAGCACCAAAGAGAGAATGGCTGTGGGACCATTCCCCTCCCCGTCCCCAACAGGATCCTCCCTCAGCCACCTCTCACTGGAGACCATAGAGGGGATGGGAAACCAAGTGGACCAGCACACTCCTGTCGGTGTGTACATGGGGCGTATGTGTGTGTACACGTAGGGCCTGAGTGTCACTGGTACTTTAAGACAAAATATGATCCCTTCAATCATCTCAGGGCTGAAATGGTAAAGCTCTTCCCCAGGTATGCTGGGGTGGTGGGAGGGGGGCCTGGGCTCTTAGCCGGTGGTGCTGAGGACGGACATTCCAGCTTACCTGGGACCCAGGAGGGAGAAGCATCAGGCCTGTTGGCCCCAACTCCGCCTCTCTTCACACCTCCAGGATTTAAACACATGCGTGGATAAGATCCTATGCAATCATCCCCAAACTGAGCAGGTGGGTTGATGTGCCTTCAGGCTCCGGGTCAGATGTCCCACCCAGACTGTCACAGTTCAGATAGGGTGGGGCTGGTTTCACTATGATGATGGTGAAGGTGCTGCCTAGGGCTTGCTCATCTTTACACGGGACACTAACTCCTTAGTTCACACCCATGTGGCAAGTGTGTGCATGGCTGGGGGACACAGATGCCTGGGGGACCTAGGGAGGTGTCTAAGTCTCACAGCATGCTGATGACTCAGCCAGGATGCTAGATATCTGGTCCCCCGGTGCCTGGCTTGACCCAGTTAAGGGGTATGTGCGTGGGGGCAGGGAATAGGCGGGGGCTTGAGCACATGACCAAAGGTAGGAGGATGGGATTTGAACCAAGAGATTTTCCCAACAGGTCAAGACAGTCCTAACAGAGCTCCAGGTGAGTACTGAACTTGCCCCCTCCCTGAAGCTTAGACCCAGGCTCTTGGGCTTACCAATCATGGGGTCAGGACTCCTGACTCCGTTGTGACTCACCTGGACCCCTGGGAGGCCACAGTGGCGACCCCAGCAGGCAGGAGTAGGCCTGCAGCTCCTGCACTCTTCCTTCTCCCAGGCCAGCATCAACAAGACCTTGCTGGACGTGATTGGTTCTCAATATCAGAGAAACAACCCGGTGAGTTTGAGGTGCTGTCCCAGTCCTCCTGCATCCCCTTCACCCCTCTCTCACCTTGCGGGTGTGTGCATTCATGGCCCCCAAACTGGCACCTGCCTCCAGGCCTCCCCTGCACACAGTGGCCAGAGTCTTGCCTAATTCAGTGCACCATGGAGCCTGCAAGGGCTTGGTGCCAGGCCGAGAGCCACCAGCACAAACGACCACCATGAACGGAGGGTAATTGGGACGGGGATCTCTAGGAAAGTCCCTCATGTTTGTGGAGCTGTTGGCAGAAGAGCGACATCTGTGGGCTTCTGCCTCTAGACTCGCACAAAGGCCGGGAGGCCTGGGTGGGGTCAGGGCGTGGGTCCACACACCCCCACCATCCGGGCCCTGATGGCCTCCCATTTCCATAGGACCTTACTCCTGTGCCTCCTGATGTGTGGCAGGGATTACGCTGCAGAGTCCAGGGTCACTCTGACCCCTTTCTGGAAGATGATGGTCCAGGGGTCTTGGACCCTGAGGTGAGATTTTGGGACCAGGTGCTGATACAGTTCCAAGGAAAGCTGATGGAGTAGCAAGGTGCACTGTCCCTGACAACTCCCTTCCCTCCCCCACTAATCCTTCTCTGGCCAGCTCTCACCTGGGACCTCAGAGGGTGTGGGAAACTGAGTAGACCCTGCACACTCCGGTGAAGTGTCTTCCTTCTGGGTGTGCGTGTGCACAGTGGCACACGAGTGTGTGTGGGAATGAGTGTTGTGTGCGGCGTTTCCATGGGGGCAAGGTCACATAGGGCCTGCGTGTCACTGTTGTTGCCTCCACAGGAAAAAGATGATCACTTCGAGAATCTGAGGGTCTGCCTGGTAAGTCTCTTGCCCAGGCATGCTGGGGCGGTTGGTGGGGGCCTGGGCTCTCGGCCATGGCCCTGATGATGGATATTCCGGCCCACCTGGGACCCAGGAGGGAGAAAGATCAGGCCTGTTGGCTCCAATTCTGCTTTTCTTCACAGAAATCCGGTGTAGACAAATTCATTAATCGTATCAAATCTTCAAGCCCAGCATGTGAAAAGGTGTGTCAATGTGTCCCCACCCCCAGACCATCCACAATTCAGGTGGGGTGGGGCTGGTTCCACGATGACAATAATGGAGGTGCTATCCCAGGCTTGCCCATCCTTACCTGGGACAAATCCTTGCAACTCACTGACTTCTCAGTTCACACTGGTGTGCCAGGTGAATGCACTGGTGGGAGACATGGAGGCCTGGGGGACCAAGGGAAGTGTCCAAGTCCCAAAGCACGTTAATGACTGAGTGAGAGAGACGCCCTCCGCTCCTATTCTCTCACTACACGCTCCTGACCCACTCCTGACACCAGATGTGAGGAGCAACCACGAGCTGGGTTTTCTTCATCTTACAGCACAATCGTCCACACAGAAAGCCTTGTTATCAAATGTGTGGGATTTATCCCCACCAAACAATTAAGCAGACAATCAGTTCCACAGTGGACACCAGCTGCGTGTCCTCCAATTCAATTCTGACACTGTCTATGTGGAATTAGCGTCAGATCCCATAGGCTGAGGGCTCAGGCACCAAGACTGCCCCCACCCCCTCTCAGGTGCCAATCACAAACCTCAGGTTGTTTTACCTGCATTGCTGACTGACCCGCTATAAACTGGGGTTCACATACCCCCTCCTTGGGTTCAGTTGATTTGCTGAGAGCCTCACAGAACTCAGGGAAACACTTACGTTTACTGGTTTGTTATAAAGGATATTACTAAAGACACAGATGAGGAGATGCACAGGGTGAGGTATGGGGTAAGGGGCACGGAGCTTCCACACCCTCCCTGGGGTCCCACCCTCCAGGAACCTCCATGTGTCCAGCTCTTTGGAAGCTGTCTGAACCCAGGGCTCTTGGTTTTATCAGAGGCTGCATTGAGTGACTAACTCATCGGCCACTGGTGACCAGCTTATCCTTCAGCCCCTCTCCCCTCCACAGAGCTTGGGGTGGGGGGCTAAAGTCCCAACTCTCTAGTCCTGCCTTGGTCTTTCTGGTGACCAGTGCCCATCCTGAAGTCACCTAGGGGTACCAGTCACCAGTCAACTCAGAAGCACTTTGGGGATTCTAATGATTTTAGCAGTTGTGTTATGACATGGGACAGAAGACAAAATACATGAATATATTTTCAGAATATCAGAATGACACAACCAGGATGCCAGACACCTGGTCCCCAAGCACCTGCTAGACCCAGTGATGGGGTGCATGTGGGGGCTGGGAACAGGCAGGGGCTTGAGCATAAGACAAAGTAAGGAGGGGGTCCTTGATCCAAGTGGTTTTTCCTAACAGATGATGTCACGGTCAGCAGAGGTGAAGATTTTTTGTGACAAGGTGCTGAAGTGTTTCCAAGTGATGCTGGATAGAGTGATGAACGTGTGGCAGGATGCCCTGGCCTGGCTGCTGGAGAAAGTGGCAGCAGGGTTCCGGGCCCTGTACAGAGCGATGGAGGCTGTCCTGAGCATTTTGAGGAGTTTCTGCTACTCCGTGACAGAGCTCTTCCCATTGTCTATCAAGGCCTAGGGACCCAACCAGGCAGAGTGAGGAGCTGGGCCCACCTAGGAGCTCTTTGAATACTGAGTCTTGGGAAGGAATCTTCCAGCATCAGCTTTGCCCTCCTGCTCACCCATCCTTGATAGCCCCTCCCAACTCCTCCTTGTGCCTGCCTCCCCACACCGCCCACGAAGCACTCCCTGCCTGGCTTTGCTTGTGTAGGTGTGACATGCCGCTCTAGCCTTGGTGTCTTAATAAAAGTGGGTTGAACAGATTGGAGGGCCTGCCTGGAGTCTTCTCTGACAGGCAGGCACAGGCTGGGGTCTGGGGGGACAGAAGGCTAGGACCCAGTGCTTACACGCAGAGACTGTGGATCAGATTGCACAGCAGGTGTTCCAGTTTTGGATGAGAAGGGATAAGCCAGCAAACCTCCCTTATTCATAAATGGGGACTCGGTCCCCATGCAGTCATGGGTGTGTGGTGAGGACTCAAAGATATTTGCCAGGAGACTTGTCTGTCACTGGGCCTGATGCCCAGGAGATGGTCGGTGGCCGCCTGCTCCTGCGGCAGCAGGGACCTGGGTATGAGGGCGCGCTGGCCCACATTTCTCTTCTCCTGATTCCGTCTGTCTGTCCTCGGTGCTTCAGCTGGCCTGGGGCCACCAACACCCCTGGGTCTCTCTCCGAAGATGGGAGGTTCCCAGGGCTGGGCCAGAGAGGGACTCCGAAGGGTGAGGAGGAGGGTGGCAGTAAAGTTTGTGGGCCTGAGGTCTCGCCTGGGCTGCAAAGGCAGAGACTGGGGGCAGCCAGGAGCAAAGTTAAGCGGACAGCCCCTCCATCTCTGAGCCTCGCAGAAGTTCATGTGCAGGGAAGAGGCTCCCCATCTCCTGCCACTTCCTGCCCCTCCCATCCTGGGGTGGTCTGGCAGCGACCTGCAGCTACTGAGATGACGTGTGTGTGTGGGGGGGTGACCTGAGGAAAGAGGAGGAGGAAACAGCTGGGCCTGGTGAGCAGGAAGCACCTGCAGGCCAGGGCTGAGCCCATTGTCTGGGGAGGGGCCACTGGGCTGGGTGGGGGATGTGGGGAGGACCTGGAGGCCAGGAGGACATTTCTGTGGCTCACTATTCTACTCCCTTCTCTGACCCTTTTGGATCATAGGAATGACCTCTGGATTTTTATTTTATTTATTTATTTATTAGTGGATGGCCAGTTAGAGGATCCAAGCCCTTGACCTTGAACTTGGTGTTAATAACACCACACTCTAAACCTCTGGATTTTTAGAACAAATGTCCTCCTGGGACCAGCTGGGAGTCCAGCCAGGGAAAATGGCTGGACAATGACCCTGACATTAGCCTTGGTGGCCCTGATAATCCTGAGGGGCTCTGCTTGCTTCCACCCCTTGCCCAGCAACTCCTGCAGGGGGATGGGGAGGTCACCAGGGGGAAGGGTCTTGCTGGGCCCTCTTGGCCCTGCCCCTTCCTTCATGAGGAAGATGGGGCCCAAGCTCGGAGCTCCTTTCTGCAGAGCCCCCATCCAGCCCACATCCTTTCACCATCCACGTCCTGGAGGTCCCTGTGACATCCCTTTCAGACTGGAAGGGAAGGGCTGTCCCTAGCCTGAGCCCCCGGTTCCAAGGGGCTGCCCAAGGCTGGGTCCTGACCTGGCCTGTTTTTATGCTTGACCATGACCTTGGATCTCCTGGCAGCCACAGCTCAAGTTCTTCCACACCCTTTCCCTGCACTTTTCAAGTGACTCCATGTCCCCTCTACTTGGCTTCTTCCACTGTGTCAATGTCACCAGTGGCTTTTGTGGTCTCACTTCCCTTTGAGGTCACCATTCTCCTGAACTTGGATGGCAGTAGTGGCTTCCTAGCTGGTCTCCCTGGCCTTCCCTTATTCAAACCGTTTCCGTCCAGTAGCCAAAGCCAAAATGATTTTATCAGTTGAAATGAACTGACGCTGTACCAAAAAACCTCACCTCGTCTTCCCATTGTATGTAGCCCCTTACCCTGGCCTGTCAGGCCTCATGTTGTTACTCTCTGAACTCTCCTTCCTTCCTACTCCCAAAAGGGCTGACTCTCCTTCAGGCTCAGAGCTTTTCAGCCCGCTGTGCCCAGGTGGCCCCTCTACTTTCTCCCAGATTTGAGGTCAGCTTTCCATTGGTCACTTGAGCCATGGTTGACGAGTTCAGTTCCTTTCAACAAACGTTTATGAAGCAGCAGTTATGTACTAGGTTGAGAGGGGGTGAGGGTGAGCAAAAATTATTAAGAAAAAATTGTTTTCCTATAATAGCTGCAGAGTAAAGCAGGAAGTGTGTGCGCTGGGGGGCTGGGATGCACTATTTTTCTTTCCTCTTTTTACCACCAGTCATGTGATTTAACATGTGAGCACCAGTGGAGGCCAGCTAAGACTGTCTGATGCAGACACAGGCAGGGCACACGCACCAACTAGCTTGGGGTTGAGAGGAGTCTTGGTGGTCAGCAACAGACAGCCTGACTTGTCCTATGGGCACGTTCATTTCAACTGCTGGTATTTTCAGTCTGAAGTAGTTATCAACATTCCAGAACAACCAGAGGTTTCCCATAGTAATCCAGAACCTGAGATTTAAATTCCATTCCATTTTAATTAATTTAAAAAGCCACATATGGCTAGACGGTACTGTATTGGACAGCACGGATTTAGGGGTAGACTCTGGAGGAGAAAAAACTCCAAGATGGGATTCTGTGATTCCGTGACCTTCCCCACAGCTGGCTGGAACAGCTGGCCCCCTCCCCCTCCCCACCCACTACAGTTGTTGAAACTCTATGCCCACCCTGCTCCTATGCGGCCTACTAGAGAAGGTGCTGGGGTGGGGAAGGAGAAAGACATCCCTGTGCCACTGTGGGAAGAGTGACAGGTGGCATTTTGCTGCACTTAAAGAGAAATAAAGAGGGACCACTTTCAAGAAGGCCGCTTTACTTTGAGCTTTTGAAATACATTGCTGAGGCTAGGGAGAGGAGCTTCGGGCAGCAAGGGATGAACGTGCAAGTGGAGGCAGAGGGAGGTTGGGTGTGGCAGTAAGAGATAGCCCTGCAGGCCTCAGGACCGCAGGGAGGTGCGCGCAGGGCGAGGCCGGCAGGATGTGGGCCACGCTAGTACAGCGTCTCCCGGGCGTGGGTTCGCAGGTGGCGCAGCAGGTGGGAGTTGCGGCTGAAGCTGCGGCCACACTGCGAGCAGGAGTAGGGCCTGGCGCCCGTGTGCACCAGCAGGTGGCGTAGCAGGTTGCAGCTGCGGCTGAAGCTCTTGCCGCACTCCACGCACTCCTGGGGGGCCTCGGCCTCCTCCTGGCTCGACCCCCCGTGGGTGGCCATGTGCCGCTGCAGGTGGGCGTTGCGCCGGAAGCTGCGGCTGCACGTCGGGCAGCTGTAGGGACGTTCACCCGTGTGGCTGCGGCGGTGACGGGCCAGGTTGGAGCTGTTGCGAAAGCGGTGGCCGCAGGTGTCGCAGACATGGGGCTTCTCCCCGGTGTGAATGCGCTGGTGGCGCGCCAGGTGGGCACTCTGGCTGAAACCCTCCCCGCACTCACTGCAGCGGCAGGGCTTCTCACCCGTGTGGCTGCGCCGGTGGCGGGCCAGGTCCTGCATCTGGCTGAAGCTCTTGCCACACTGGCCGCAGTGGTGAGGCCGTGGGCCACCGTGGGTCAGCAGGTGGCGGGCCAGGCCGGCTCGCCGCACGAAGCGCTTCCCACACTGCGGACAGACGTAGGGCTTTTCGCCCGTGTGCACCCGTTGGTGGCTGACCAGCTGGGAGCTCTGGGTGAAGCTGCGGCCGCAAGCCTGGCACGAGAAGGGCCGCTCGCCCGTGTGCACGCGCCGGTGAGCCACCAGGTGTTCGTTGCGCCGGAAGACCTTGCCACAGTCGCTGCACACGTACGGTCTGCGCTCAGGGTCCGAGCGCAGACTGCCCGAGCCTTTGGAGCACTGGCGGTCCTTGTCCCTGGCGTGGATACGCATGTGGCGCTTGAGGCTGGAGCGGCGCTGGAAGGTCTGGCCGCAGTGGGAGCACAACACGACGGACAGCTGCGGCACCTCTGTCTCGCTCCCCGGGGCGCACACGGGCTTCTGGTCTTGGGCGTGTGCCAGCAGGTGCTGCACGAGGCTGGCGCGGCGCTGGAAGCCCCGGCCGCACTCGGCGCACAGGAAGGCGGGCTCCGAGGAGTGGGTCAGCAGGTGCTTGCTCAGGTGCGAGCTCTGGCGGAAGCGGTGGCCACAGAGGTGGCAGGCGTGCGGACGCTCATCCGTGTGTGTGCGCATGTGCAGTTTGAGGATGGAGCTGCGGCCGAAGCTCTTGTCGCAGCACGAGCACCGGAAGGAGCGCGCTCCTGGGTGGGAGACTGCCAGGTGCGCCTTCAGGCGGGAGAGCTGCGGGAAGCTAACCCCGCACTCTGTGCATATGAACTGTGTCTGGGGCTCTGACCTGGGGGTGTCCCCGGCTACTATGACCTCCAAAATTTCACTTCTGCCAGGGGGAGACCCTCCGCCACCACCGCCGCTCGCCCCAGGGCCCTGCCCAAGGACCTGGGCAAGAGGCTCTCCCACCACCCCGGGACTATCTGCCCGCGACTCTGCTGAGACGGCGGCGGGCCAGGCAGCCACTTTGTGCTCTTCTTGTTTTAATTCCTCCTTGTCTGGGATTCTGCTTTCAGATCCTGGGAAAGAAGCAGAAACCAGGATGGTCAGGTCTATTCTGGGCAGCTTCTAGGAATCGCCAGAACCTGATTGGCCTGGACGTGGAAAGGATACCCCTATCTTGACCACCTGTTTTGCTTTGTTTTAATTTCAGTAAAATACTCATAACATAAAATATACTACGATAAGCATTTTAAAGTATATGTTCAGATTCATTACATACATTCATAATATACTGCAACCATCCCCAGTATGGAGTTACAGATCTTTTCTTCTCCAACAGAAACCCCATACCCGTGAGCAATCACTTCCTTGATCACCTGTTAAAAGCTCAAAATCAATGGATGAAGTTTAGACCAGAAACAAAGAGCTGCTCAAACAAACAAACAAAAAAACCTCATCAAGATAACCCATCCAAAAAGCCAAAAAGTCAGATAGGATCTGAAACTTCAGGCAAAGAAAGAGCCTTCAGCGGTCATAACCGCAGGGAAGGGCCACTTACCCAGAGGGTGCATGGGCCATGCCTTCCTCGCTGGCACATCCTCGAACGTCAGGGACTCCTATGACAAGAGGGGAAGAAGGCCTTGGTGAGTGAGAACCCAGGCTCAGGATCTGAGGGGAATGAAGCACTTTCCAGGATTAAGTTGAGGAAGACATGGATTTGCTAAAGCTGCAGAGACAGAGAAAGTTCTGGGGCTTGAGAACGTCTTGGGGTGAGGAAAGCAGCCCAGCTCACCAGCACAGCTGCCAGCTCCTGATCTCCGTAATTCTCCTCTGGCCACAGCAAGGGTTCCTGCGGAGCTGACAGCATTGGGGGAGGAAGAAAGAGCTGTTAGAAGCCAGCCCTGCCCACCATGTGGCTGCAAGGACATACACCCTATGGCCATGTTCCTGAGAAGATGTCTTGGCTCTCCCCTCCTGGTCACCTGGGAGGCTCTCACTTCTTGCCCCACCCCTGCCATGCAGCTCCCGCCCACACATCCTCCTAGGGCATGAGCTCCTCACTGCTTTCTCTCAGGGCCTGGAATGTCCTCTGGGGGCTCAGCATCTGCTTTGAACTTGGCGCCAGTCTCTCCTCTCCCAGATCAGTGGGCTCGGTGGGCTCTGGCTGCAATGGAGGCAGTTCATTTGATGGACCCAGGGCTGGAGGCTCTTCTGAGGGCACTTCTTTTTTGGTGCTGTGGCTGGAGACCTGGGAAGGGCCCCCGTGTTCCTCCAAGGTCTTGTCTGCACGGGGACAATTCTTGCCAGTATTAAAACTAAAATCCTGTTTAAAAAACATCCATGTTAGATGGCAGACAAGGCAGCAATCTGTGTCCTGTTGACTCTGGGACAGAGGAGAGATGAGAGTCAGACAGGGAAGGAGTCAGGAGGTTAAGAAGGAATTGGCAAGTGGAGGAAATGGAATTTTCAGAGATTTCTTAATGGGAGGATAAAGTCCCTGTCTCCCCACCCACCACTTTCTCACCAGTGGCCCTGCATGGCTGGAGTCCCTGTGACCGCCCTCCAGCAGCAGCACCACCTCCTCGCCGTCCCGCAGCGGCTGGCCCTGCAGGCGACCCAGGAGATGCGGGGGCAGCACACTCAGGAACTGCTCCAGCACCAGCAGCTCCAGGATCTGCTGCTTGGTGTGCAGAGCTGGCCGCAGCCAGTGGCTGCAGAGCTCCCGGAGCCGGCTCAGGGATGCCCGCGGCCCCATGTCCTCCTGATACTGGAAGCATCTGAAGAGCTGGTGGGCCACCTCGGGCCGTGGCCTGGTCCCTGACCGCCTGGGATCCTCCTGGCCAGCAGTCTCCTCTTCCTCCTCCGTTTTGACTGCTCCGAGCTGCTCTTGCTCCCGGGTGGCTGGGACTGGTTCTGCAAACATCCTTCACTTTGGGGGACACTTCCCCAAAGCTGGTCCCAATCTAGGGTTTCTGTCCTGGTCTCCTCCCACACCTGTGGAGCTGAAGACTTTGGGTTAGATTCTGCTGCTGCAGGGAAGCTGACCACCACCTGGGTCTCAGGAGGGCAGGACAGCCCAGGTCTCATTTTGACCAACACACTGAAGACAGAGAAAATGGATAGTTCTGCATCATCATCCCCTCTTAACAGCATTTATAACTTCACATCACTTTACCCTAGTGATTAAAGTGAGCATGCCCGAGAGAGAAGCAACCTGCCCTTCCCTTCTTTCTAATGTGCCACAGGGAGCACACAGCACCATGGAAGACGGGTCCTGGCGGCAAATGCTTAATCTCAGTCCAATCCGGCCTTCAGACCCAGCACCCAGTTATAGGGCATTTCAGGGAGTAAGGAAGAAATCTAACAATCTCTCGAAAAAACAATTGAAGAAATCACCAAGATAGTACATTCCAGAAACAAATGGCCTGGGTTCTTCAGTGTCCATGTCCAAAAAATAAGTGCCTGTAGGGGGCACTGTTCTCAAAGAGACTAAAGAGCCATTACAACCAAGTCCCGGAACCTAGACTGGGTTCTTTTTCTTTTTAATTTTTTTAAAAAAGATGACTGGTAAGGGAATCTCAACTGTTGGCTTGGTGTTGTCAGCACCACGCTCTCCCAAGTGAGCCATGGGCCGGCCCCATAGATTGGGTTCTGATTTATGTTTTTCTATAAGGCTCTAGAAAACCTTATGGGGTTAATAGAGCAAATTTGAATATGGATAGAATACTAGATTAATGATTGTTAATTTCTGAGATGGGATTCCAGGACTGTGGTATGTAGGAAATGTCTGTGTTGTGAGAAGATGCAGAATGGTTTGGAAGAGAAGGGGCGTGAGGGTTCAGCTGTATTTGTGGACTGACAAGAGGTATGTATATGAACGTTCATTGCCTGCTCTTTCATCTTCTCTGGATGTTTGGGAATTTTCAAAATAAAAGGTTGTGGTGGGCGAAGGGGTTTTGTGCCTGTGCTATCTCCCTGACCAGGTGTCCTGACCTGTCCTTCATGGCTCTGGAGGTGGCTCTCAGAGGTCAAGACCAAGGCTGCCCAGCTGACCAGTGCAGGGTTGAGCTCCCCCTGGTCCTCCAGTCTCCCCACCTTCCACATTTCCAGGCCAGAGGTTGAGGCCAGTATGAGCCAGGGGAGCTGGGATGGGGCAGCCCAACCCCAGGAGAGCATAAACTGGAGCCCAGTGCAGGCCAGTGGTAAGATCGGTGTTACTGCAATGAGAACAGAGGTTTTTGGAGACCTAAGGGCAGGCAGATCTGGGCTGGGTGGGTGGATGGGTCTCCAGATGGGAGTCTGTGGCCTGCAGCTTGTACAGGTTTGTGATAGGTGTGTCCCCAAGCAGGAAAAAGTTGGCCTAACCCACTCTGGGTGTTTCTAGTGGGTGTGTCCTTGTGAGCTGGGGGATGGATTGGAGAGGCAGTCATTTCCTTTTCATTTTTAAAAAAATTCTGGAGGGCTGGCCAGTTAGCCCAGTTGATTACAGCACAGTGTTATAATACCAAGCTCCAGGGTTTGGATCCCCTTACCTGTCAGCCACTAAAAAAAGAAAAAAAGAAAAATTCTGGACTCTTCCTTTGTCTATTCCATCATCCCTGTTGGGGGGTTACCTATCCCAACCCTGAGACCGGCTAGCAATAAAAAGTCAGTGCTTCTAACTGGCCACCAAGGAGCACTGGTTCTGCAGGACTGACCACCTCCTGTCTTCTCCCAAGCCCTCCCCGAGGGGCTACTTCTTCCTTTTTTGGGTACCTAGAGCTACCAATAGGGAACCACTGCAAATTCAGCCTTACTCATGAGAAAGACACTCTCACCACCCAGAAGGCTTAAGCTTTTCTGAACAGGTTCATACTTTTGTTACAGAACTCTGAGGCACTTTTATATTTTAATTCAGATAGTGATTTTATAGATGTGGAAACCCAGGCTCCAACATCTCAGTCTTCCCAGTTCTCTAGCCTCAGGATTGCAAATGAGCCTCTCCCACACCATTCCACCCTCCCAACCCAGTGGGCATATTGGGCAGGGGGATGGGAAGAATGCCCTGGGCCCCTCTGCCCAGCACTTAAGGGCGCAGAGCAGCACCCAACATGTGGAGGCTGACATACAGTAGATGCACAGAAGTGTGGACAATTATTGTCCTCACAGCTAACAGTGAGTGACAGTAGTGTTGGTCCCATCATTGACCCATTTTACAGTGGAGAACACCATGGCTCAGAGGTACAGTCACTTCCCCAAGAAAGTAGCCCAGCCTTGGTGATGGGCATGGAAAAGTCTCCTGGTCAAGAGCTTTGGACACTGTTGGGCCAAGGGTTCTCCAAACCTCCTTCTTGGGTGGGGTGAGTGGAGTGGGATGTGGGGCACAGTAAAGAATTCAGGACCTGGCTAGCTCCTGACCACCTGGTCAGCCTCCCCAAGCTTTCAGAACTTCCCCCTATCTTCCCGGCCTCCCACCTCACACCTCCCCACAACCTGTCCAACCTAGGCTCTTACTTGCACTTTGGCAACTGACACCCATGGGGTTTTCTCTGTTGCCACCAGCTCCCTCCACACAGAGGTACCTCCCTTCTGAGATCCCACAACACACCACCCACCTGTCTCTCCCTTCCCAGGGTGACGCTGTGCTGCGATCATGGTTGAGTGTATTTCTCCCTCTGGCCTGTGAGCAGGACCTGTGTCTGGCTCAGTAAGTGATCGTCCAGCACTTCAACTTAACTTCAATGTTTGTTAGTAGAAATAACGAAAAGGCCCTGACAATGGCTACCTTGGAGTTGTAGGAACTGAGGGATGCATCCAACAATGTCTAGGACAGAGAGAGTCTTTGATAAATGTTCAAGAAAATGGGGCTCTGTTTCATTGTTTTTTAGCAGCACGTGCAAAATAACCAGAGAACCAGTCACTGATTATGTCACCCTGTAGTAGCAGCTGGCAGGTACTGGGCACTTATCCACAGGAGTTCGCTTCATCCTGCTCCGGCCCATGTGCTAAATGATCATCTCTCCATTTGATATGTTCAAAGACCAAGCTCAGAGAGGATGGGTGACTTGCTCCAGGTTACACCAGGTCAAGCCAAGATTTGGTCTAAAAAGAGAATGTGGTTCTAGGCCACTGTGCAAAATCTCTGAAACAGGAAAGGACCTGATTCCCCTCCCGCTTTGTGCAATTATCCTGGCCTTAGCCATAATGTCACAGTGAATCAGAAAAGAAAAAGAGAATTCCAAATTCCAGCCCCCAGGCCTAGGCTCACAGGGAGGCCTGAATCTCCAGGTGAGGTCTTCAAAAAGGTTTTAAAGAGGTGAAATTCTAGGCAAGTCAGCTTTAGAGAGTTTCCCCCTCCCCACAATCTCCAGGACAAAAGCTCTATTAATATGCACATCTGTAGGGGTGTTGGTTGGGTTGGGGGCAGGGGTGGCTCTTCAGCCACCATCCGATATTTGACCAGCTTAATTTGGAGCCCAGAGAAGTGGAGGGGCATAGGCTGGACCAGCCTGGTGTGGAGGTGCTGCCATGAGACCACCCAGACAACGTGAGAGAGCCCAGAGCCAGGGAAGGGGCAGAAAGTGGGGTCCTTGGCCAGGAACACTCCCTTTCTCCCTGGACATAGGTGGCAGGTGCCTAATTTGCCCATCTGTGTTGTTTGGTTTCCCTCCAATTGGGCTTCCCTGCGGGTGCTGGGCTGAGTGGACAAGGCCGGTCTGTCCACCTGGGGGAACGCGGAGCCTGCCTCCTTCTTCGATGCCCTGTGAACCTCGCTGATGCCCCCATCACTACAGGTCTGCTGGGCTGGCTGGCACTGAGCTCCCAGCACAGTCACCCACCCCCATGTTCCCAAGACTCTCCAGCCCCTACCTCACCACCAAGGTCTGGAGCCCCCCCAACCCCCCAAGCTACTGTGAGCCCCTAGCGCCTGTTCCGGCATTCTGCACCCCATGCCTCCCTCCAACTCACCACTCGGTGTCCTCACTACAGAGGCAGAGTTGCTGGGGGCTTCTCTGAGGGCTCCGGGGCCAGAGCCAGCCTTGGCGAGCCTGGGGAAGGACTCCAGGAAAATGGAACAGGAAGTTCCCTGCCCCAGTCCCATCCAGGTGATGAAGGGGCTTCCTAGAGTTAACCCTTAACCTCCCAGTTTGGGGAGAGGGCGGGGCCAGAGAAATAAAGACAAAAAACAAAAAAAGTGACGAATCTAGATTCCAACCGAGGCATGCAAGTCTAACTACGCCTCCAAGCCAGACTACTCCACCCCCGAAATCAGGACTGACCCTGTGCCCTTCCAGGGTCTGATAGCCTGTACCTTTCTTTGGGGACCAGAGCTGCCATTTAAAAATGCCTGCTGTGTGCTGACTTTTTTGCATTCATGTGACAGATCTTCGCCAAGGGTCTGCCGTGTTCCAGGCACCGCTGTAGGTGCTGGGGACTTGGAGGCCCTGCCCTCAGGGGGCTTCCGTTCCAGGGCACAGGAGCAAACAGTGCTAAGAAGGGAATGGAACCGGAGGGTGCGATGGGGAGTGACGGGGCAGAGGGTGCTCGGTCTACGTTGTCACCCGAAGTCCTCCCTAGAATCCTGCGAGATGGCTCTTGTCCCAGCTTTACCGATGATAGCAGAGATTCCCAGGGAAAGGAAGTGACCTCACCAACGACATCTGGCACCACCTCTAACTCCAAAGTCAAGCCCTTCCCTCTCTTTTAAGGTGTCCAGAGGGCGCTTCCTTTGGGGAATCCGTGGGGCGTCCCTGCGCGTTCAGGGCCCCTGGGCACGGCCCACCGCACCACCTGTCCTGGGGACCTGGGGCTACCTGCTTGGTGGCGGGAGGCTCAGGGCTAGCCGCCCCTCGGCCCAGGCCCTTGGGTCCGTCGGGGCCAGACCCTGCCTAGCTCTGGCTCCTCTGCCGGGCCTTTGTTTTCCTGCACTTAACAGCACGTGAGCTTATCTTGTTCCTTTATTTTAATTGTTTAGCGTTGGCCTCACTGGTCCACAAACTCCCTGCGGACAATGATCTGCCTCCTTGGTCTGCTCTGCATCCTCTACGCCTGGCCCAGCGCCCGACACGAGTCAGGGCGGAGGAAAAGACTTCGGGGCTACCAGGAGAGGCCCGGGGCCCCCAGAGGTCTGCCCGGCGCTCCGGGCCGCGGGCTCCTGCTACCGCGCGGCTGCTGCGGGGACTCCGCCCACCGCGGCCCGCCAATGGGCGGGGCCACGAAACCCGGTCCCCAAGGGAGGCACTCCACAAGGCCAGGGGGCAGGACGTATAGCGGCCGTGGGGGCGTGGGGAGTGCGGTGGGCGGGGGCGTGGCCTCCGCCGCCCGAGGCGCGGGTGGGCGGGGCAGAGGGGTGTAGAGGGAGTCTTGCCGGAGCTCCGCCCACCGGTTCCGCGGAGGTGAGCGACGTGGGGAAGGGACCTGGCTGTCACTCAGTGCGGGTGGCGCGGGGAGGTGTGATGCCGCGCGTCTGGGAGAGGGGAAGGAGCGGGAGGTCTGTGGAGAAGCGGGGGCGGGGGTGGGGCAGGGGCTCCCCTCCCTCCCGGCGCCCTCCAGTTCCCGGCCGAGCTCGCACATGCGCACTCATGCACACCAGGCCTGGCTTGGATCCGACCCCTTTCACTGCAGCTCCTGCCCCTCCCCTGCAGGGCTGACCTGTGCCCCCAGGGCTGTGGCTTTCGAGGACGTGACCGCGTACCTGAGCCCTTGGGAGCTGGGGCGGTAGGACCGCAAGCAGCGGGCCCTGTGCCGGGACGTGGAACGGGACAACTCTCTGGGTAAGGGTCCTACGTGGTGGTCTCCGTGAGAACCTGGGAGAGCTGTCTGGAACGCAGCGAGAAGGTTCAAGGATAGCTGTAAACATGGACTTTCAGGCCCTCGGACTCTGGCGTGTCACCTTTCCTGGAAATATGTCAGAATAGCAGAGACCAGCTTGACCTAAGCACTAAAAATAGCATCCAGGCAGAGGCTGGCCCCTGGAGTGAGACAAGACCCTCCTTCATTCCTAAACCTCCACCCGGGAATGGGCTTTAGCTAGCACCCCTGCTCCTGGCCCAGTGCTTGCAGATACCGTCCATTCATTTATTCATTTGTGAAATATATGCTTTTCTAATAGATGTCCGGCACTGTCCCTGACACGAGGGAGCCAGTGCAGAGCGGAACAGACAAGTTGCTGCCCCCATGTGGCTTCCAAGTCTGGGCAGGACCGGATCACCAAGCAAGGGATTCCTTCTGACTTTTATTCACCTGAGTTACTTTGCAGAAAAAAGAGCTTAAGGAACATATAGTCCTATCAAATTCTTCCTGGTCGTTGAAAATACACTCCCCCATCTCAGGGTGCTATCCACTAATAGAAGCAAATTCTTGTGAAGTCGCTGGATTATCTCACCTCCATTCAGTAAGAGATAAGCCCCCAAAGGAGAGACTTTTTAACGTAAATCTACATATTTGGGGTATATTTCGATGTCTTCTAAAATTATCTTGAAAACACATAAACTATTCTAGTTGTAACCTTAGATTTTTTTGGAAGTAGTTGGCGTCTTTAAAAAAACAACAGCAAATACCCAATTTACTATTTATTTATTAAATATGAAAAATTGTAAAGTCTAGTATCAGCCATATCAGCAAAAGCACCTGAATATAGTGACTGATGAGGTCTTTATCTTTCCTCTCATCTCTTCAGAGATTGCAAAAGAAAAACAAGTTTTCCTGTATTTTCGGTTTCCACAGGATTCCCCCATTTAAAAAATTCCAGGCAAAAGATTTCTCCAGCTTTGGGAAGAATTACTATTAAAAGCCCTATTGTCCCTTAACTGCCTGTATTTTAACTGCATTAGTAACATTTTTTCCTGCTTCCTTAATCCCAGCATTTTCACCTGGACTGTCATAATCTCGAAGGAGTGATTACAGGTGTTTATCAGCAGTCAGGTCCCCTCACTAAAGTCCAGCCTTGGTACAGAGCACTGGGTTAGGGTTAGATTTTGGCAAGAATACAAGGTGAGTGAGCCATGTGCCCTGCCAGTCTTTCTGCAGTGCCTGTAAATTAGCTGCCCTCCGAGCTTCTCATCTTCTTGTCTCATTGACAGGAAGCCAGCCTTTGGCTCCAAAGGCCTGAATTGCAGTCCCAGCTCTGTCATTTGCTGCTATCACCGTGACATTGACAAATCATTTAATCAAATCCTTTCTTTTTGCTGCTTAGAGCTCTTCCTTGGCTTCCCGTCGCACTTTGAACTAGATTCAAACAGCTCACCCTGGTGGGGCTCATCCAGCCTCTGCCTGCCTCCAATCTCATCTGCCCTTTGCTCACCACGTTCCAGTCTCTGCCTTTCAATTCCTGATCCTGCAGGCCTGTTCCCACCTCCCTGCCCTCACCTGGAACGTGTGCTACTATCCCCATTCCCCCAACCCCACCGCTTTGCTAGTTTCTCTTCCTTATATTTGATTTTTTTGTTTGTATTTTGGCGGCTGTCTGGTACAGGGATTGAACTCTGGACCTTGATGTTATCGACACACGCTCTAACCCACAGAGCTTACCGGCCTTCTCTTCCTTCTTAAATCTCCTTGGGGAGACTGCCTCTGTTCACCCTTTTAAAAGTGTTCTCTCTAGCTTGCCACCCTATAACACTGAGTTCAAGAGTTCAGACCTCTGCACCAGCCAGCTGCCAAAAAAAAAAAACCAAAAAACAAAAATAAAAGTGTTCTCTCTCTGTGCACTCTTGTTTCCTTGATAGTTCTCAATCTAATTAGCTTGCTTATTTTTGTTGACTTGGCTTTCCTCTGTCTCCCCCTGGATTGTAGCCCACTGACCATGTTTCCGAGGGTCACTATGGCCCAGCTTGACCTCTCAGCAGCATTTGACCTTGTTGACCATTCTGTCTTTCTTTTTTTTAAAAAAAGATGACCGGTAAGGGTATCTAAACCATTGGCTTGGTGTTGTCAGCACTACACTCAGCCAATGAGCTAACCAGCCATTCATATATAGGATCTGAACCTGTGGCCTTGGTGTTATCAGCACCGCACTCTCCCGAGTGAGCCACGGGCCGGCCGCATTCTGTCTTTCTTACAACTATGTATTGGTATCTGGGACTCATGAAACTGACATAGATTTAATTTGACTTCATATTTTAAGATTAGAAATATGGGGCTGGCCGGTTAGCTCAGCTGGTTAGAGCACAGTGTTATAACACCAAGGTCAAGGGTTTAGATTCCTGTACTGGCCAGCTGCCAAAAAAAAAAAAAAAACCCCAAAGATTGGAAATATGTATTTTGCTTAGTTACTGGCTCGCTGATTAGCTTAGTTGGTTAGACCATGGTGTTATAACACCAAGGTCAAAGGTCCGGATCCCCGTACCAGCCAGCCACCAAAAAAAAAAAAGAACATGTTAGCTTGTAGCCGTAGCCACTATGGCAGTTGAACACGCAGGCCTTAGCAAGCAAGTGTGGGAACTTACAACAGAGAAAAGTGTACAAGAAGTCGCTTAAAGAATGTCCTGCTTATCTTAAAGAAAAATGTAGACAGTTGTCATAAAGTAATAATATCTTAATATCAGCACTGATTTGGAATCACAGGATGCTTACTTCTGCTTTTGTTTTGAAGATAACAAAATTAACACAGAGATATAAGTTGTCGCAGATTTTTTTTGTTTTTTTGGTTTTTGGTGGCTGGCCAGTATGGGTTACCCTTCTTTTTTGTTTGTTTTTATTTTGGTTTTTTGTTTTGTTTTGTTCTTGCAGGTTTTGAGGTTGGGGCAGCCTGACCATGGTCAGGTAGATCATCTGGTGCCCAGACAAGATGATGCCAAGAATCAAGATAAATCAAGATTAAAAAGTTGCTGAAGCTTACACTAGAGTCAACCAATCAGAGATGTCCATGAGCTGTTCACAATCCCTAGCCCCTTACCCTTAATTTTTGCCTTTAAAAACCCATGGTTGAAAACCAGTGGAGAATTTGGATTTAAAGTGATAGCTTCCTGTTCTCCTTGCTTGGCCCTGCAGTAAAAGCCTACACTTCCTTTTTTTTTTTTTTGTCTTTAGCATTTTATTTCTCTTTTTTTTATTGAAGCATAATTGATTGTACATATTTGTGGTGTGCAAAGTTGACTGTCAATAGTTGTGCGTAATATATGATGGTCAAATCAGGATAGTTAGCTTATTCGTCATTACAATATGTAGTCATTCTTTGTGTCTATTAACCAATTTCTCATTCATTTCTCATTAACTCCCTCTCCCTCCTCCTCTCCACTTCCAGTAACCACAGTTCTGTTCTCTCCTTCTAAGAGTTCAAATTATTATTGTGATTGTTGTTTCTTTCTCTATTGTTTATTTGTTTAGTTATGAATTCAGCTCCCACTTATGAATGAGGACATGCAGTATTTCTCTTTCTGCACCCAGGTTGTTTCAGTTAACATAATTTCTTCCAGACTCATCTATGTTGCTGCGAATGGCAGAATTTCATTGTTTTTTATGGCTGAGTAGTATTCCATTGCATATATATACCACATTTTCCTTATCCAGTTGTCTGTCGATGAACATTTAGGTAGCCTGCACTTTCTTCCCTGCAAATTGTGGCTTGGCTGTGCATCAGGTGGTAACACTCACACTCTTCTCTCTCTCTCTTTCTACTTCTCCAGTTGTTTCTTTTCTGTCTTCTTCACCAACTTCTCTTTTTTTTCACCTAACCATTCAGTCTTGGCATCCCATCAGGGCTCTGGCCCAGGGGTCCTTTTCTCACTGTGTTCCCGCCACTGCTCCAATGACACCTGCCTCTTGCTATTCACACCCTGTGTAATCCTCTCCCTTTTAAGGAGTCAGGAATTCATGAAGGGTGTCACTTCTGAGATCGGTTGTAAAAAGACTGTGGCTTCCATCTTGGGGGTCCTCTTCTGCTCTCTCGCTTGCTCATCCTGGGAGAGCCAGTTGCCAAGTCTGAGGTGGCTCTGTGAAGAGGGCCATGAGATGAGGGGCCAAGGCCAGCCAACATGGACCTCCCCCATGAGTCAAGCCTTAAGATGAGACTACAGCTGTAGTCAACAGCTCAACTACAACTCCTGAACTTGAGTTAGAGGCACCCAGCTATGTGGCGTTAGGTGTCAGGTGCAGAGACCATGAGATAATAAGTGTTTGTCTTAAGCTGCAAAGTTTGGGGGCAGTTTGTTATACAGCAATTGATAACTGATACACCTTGCTAGGTGGTTTCATAGCTTCTGTGGTCTCAATAACCATCTCAGTGCCAGCACTCCTGTATTTATATTTTGCTTCTGTATTTATATAGTTGCTCTTCAACTCTTGTCTATGTGACATTTCTACCTGGATGTCTTATAAATGCCTTAGAGTCTTTATGTTCAAAATTAAACTCACCCAGCTACTTAAACATAAGTGCCATGAGAGTGGGCTTTATTGAGTCACTTCCATATTTCTAGTGCCTGGCACATAGTAAGTCCTCAGTAAATGTTGACAGAATGAATCTTCCACATCAAACCTGTGTCTTTTCCGGTATTCTCTATTTCAATAAATGTAGTACTGTCCATTCAGTTGCTCAAGCCAAAAATTGAGATTTCTCCTTGACCTCCTCCCTGTACCTCTCCAAGTTCTATAGGTTTGATATCCTAAATGTTTTTCAAATCTGCCTGTTTCTCTGCCTCCACTGTCTTCACCCAAGTCCAAGCTACCATCTTCTCTTGCCCAGACCATAGCAATGGCCTAACTGGTTTCTCTCTCTTTTTTTTTTTTTTTTTTGGACCGGTAAGGGGATCACAACCCCTGGCACAGTGTTGTCTGCACCACGCTCAGCCAGTGAGTGCACCAGCCATCCCTATATAGAACCTGTGGCCTCAGTGCTTCCAGAGCCACAGTCTCCCGAGTGAGCCACGGGGCCGGCCCCTAACTGGTTTCTCTTCATTCACTTTTTTTTTTTAAGTAAACTTTTAATAAGTATAACATACATACAGAAATGTACACAAACCAGAAATGAAGAGTTTGATGAATTTCCACCAAATGAAAACAGCCATTAAGTCGGCACCCTGAGCTGGCGGGCTAGCTCAATTGGTTAGAGCACAGTCTTACAACAGCAAAGTCACAGGTTCAGATACCTGTACCGGCCAGCCACCAAAAAAAAAAAAAAAAAAGTCAGCACCCTGGTCAGAATCGGAGTTTACTCGCACTCTAAGAGCTACTGTTGTGCCCCCTTCTAGTCACTTCCTATCTCCCCATAATCAACATACTGACCTCTAACCACAGCAGAGTAGTTTTGTCTGTTTTTGAACTTCATATCGATGAAACCATAGAATACATTTTCTTGTGTCTGGCTTTATTCAGTCAACGTCATGTTTGTAGGGCTCACCCACATGGTTGCTTGTTCCTTCCCTCCAGTAGCTGCATGGTGTTCATTATTTTTTCATTCTGGTGTGGGTGGACAGCAGGTAGTTTTCAGTTTGAGGCTGTATCTAGTAGTTCTTCTATGTGTCTAGTGACCATATTCGCATATGTAACAGAAAGTAGAAGAAGGTGAAGGGCAGAGCGGCAGCAGTCTAGGTTTGTCACTGGGAGGTGAGGATGGCACTTGTGTGCCCAAGGGCTGTGGAGGGAGCTCCAGGGACTGGTCCATAAATAGACCTGCTCTTGCTGCTGGGCATGGTGGACGTGACCAGGGCAAGCCAGACCTGGAGCTGCCCTAGCATGGCTTTTGGTCCCTTCAGAAAGACACTTTTTGCTGAGGTTCAGGCTGCTGGGGACATCTAACCTGGTTGTCTGGGAGGGTGGGTGGGGGAGGCATGCTTTTCAGGCTACCCTAGGAATGAATGAGGGGAGGAAAAAGGAGCAGGGCTCGGACTAAGACAGACTGAGCTTCTGCTCCCTGGCCCTCCATGCCCAGCCACGTGTGGCCTTGGACTGATCATTTCTCATTGCAAAACCACAGTTGCCTCCTCAGTAATGCATGAACAATGATTCCTGCCTCTCAGATGTATTGTGAGGTTGCAGACGATGTTTGCGAAAGCATCAAGCCATGCCTTGCTGTGTGATCTTGGGCAAGAGATCCAACCTCTCTGAGGCCAGTTTCCTCCCCTGCAAAATGGGGATAAGAATCATTCCTCCTTCAGTTGGTTACAGCATGCAGTTATAACACCAAGGTCAAGGGTTTGGATCCCCAAGCTGACCAGCTGCCAAAAAAAAATCATTTCTCCTCTTGGGCTGTTGTGATTAAGTGACTCAGTATATGTACATGAGACAGTGTATGTCTAGAACATAGTAAAGCACTTATTAAATGTTAATTATGGCTCATGGATAGACAGCAAGGCTGAGACACAGTGGTCTTAACCTTTTTTTGGTCATGTATTTCTCTTATAAAATGTTTTTTGAGCCCTCTGGTGTGTATTAGAAATGCTTTAAATTCATGAATTATAGTACTGATTTTGTTTAATTTAATTAAAAAAAAATTTTTTTATAGTACTGATTTTTTTATTTAAAAATAGACTTTATTTTTTAAGGACAGTTTTAGATTTACAATAAAATTGAGAGAGTAATAGAGTTCCCATATACCCCACACCCAGTTTCTCCTATTGTATTAGTCTGTTTCTGTTGCTTATAACAAAATACATGATACTGGGTAATTTATAAGAAAATGAAATTTATTGCTTATAGTTTCTGAGGCTGGGAAACCCACAGTGCAAGGAACATATCTGGTGGTGGCAGCAGTGACCCCTCACATTGCAAGATGGTGGAAGCAGAGAGAGTCGAGGGAGCAGAGTGCAACCTCCTCATTCATTCTCTCAAGGCCTTCAGAACCACACCCCTGACCACCATTTTTAATCCATTCACTACTGCATGGTCCTACAATCCAATCACCTCTTCAGTGATTGGAAAGGCTCCACCTTTCAGTTACCATAATAGGATATCCTGCACACTTCACAGTCACAGTGGGGGCCAAGTTTCTAATACGTAAAATTTGGGTGACACAATTCAAGCTTCAGTGAGTTTTGGGGGAACATAATTCAATCCAGTACACCTATTACTAATGTCTTACTAGTATGGTATACTTGTCACAGTTAATTTTTTTTTTTTCTAAAAAGATGACCGGTAAGGGGATCTTAACCCTTGACTTGGTGTTGTCAGCACCACGCTCAGCCAGTGAGCCAACCGGCCATCCCCTATATAGGATCCGAACCCTTGGCCTTGGTGTTATCAGCACCTCACTCTCCCGAGTGAGCCATGGCCGGCCCTTACTTGTCACAGTTAATAAACTGATAGTGTTACATTATTATTAACGAAAGACCAGTTTATTTGGATTTCCTTAGTTTTTACCTGATGTCCTTTTTCTGCCCCAGGATCCCATCTAGGATACCACCTTACGTTTAGTCATCACATCTCCTTCGGCTCCCCTTGGCTGTAATGGTTTCTCAGACATTCTTTGTTTTTGATGACCTGGGCAACTCTGAGGGTTGCTGTCACATTTACTGTAGGAGGCCCCTCAGTGGGCTTTGTCTGATGTCTTCCTCGTGATCAGACTTGGGATGTGGGTTTGGAAGGAAGAGCACAGAGGTCAAGTGCCATTCTCACCACATCATATCAGGGCGCCCACTGTCAACTGGAACTAATCCTGCTGATGCTGACCTTGATCGCCTGGCTGAGGTCTTTTTGGTCTGGTTTCTCCACTGTGAAGTTACCCACCCCGCCTTTGGAAGGAAGTCTCTATGTTCAGCTTACATACTTACATAACTTATTTGGAATTTTTCTGCGTGGGAGATTTCTCTCTTCTCCCCTTTATATTTATTTATTCAATCATTTATTTTTATCAGTATGAAATTATGGATATTTATTTTATACTTTGAGTTATAATCTTGTACTGATTTATTTTATTACTAAATCCATTCCAGCTTTGGCCGTTGGGAGCTCTCTTCATTCATTCCTGTGTCCCTCTAAAAACATGCCCCATCATTTTTTCTTTCTTTCTTTCTTTTTTTTTTTTGAATTTCCTTACTTCTGGCGCTACTAGATGCTCCAAGATCAACTTGTGCATTTCTTGCCTCAGTCCTGGCACCAGCCATTTCCTATCATTAGTTCACCTTTTGTTTTTACATTATGAAGCATTCACAAAAATAGAATTTTAAAAGGATGAGGTAAAGTAAAAACAAATGGAAGTTCTACATTTTTTCACATACAATGGAGTAAAACGATATAAAAGAGATACTTGTGAGAGAAAGACCACATGGCAAGTGGAAGAGGGAGTCATAGGGCTGGGGTGCAGGCAGCGGGACAGCAGCTGAAAAAGACATCAAAGCAGGTGCCCAGGCACTCTGCCATCTGCTCCCGTGAGGGGCATCTGGTAGGGTTCCTGGGATGCTGAATCGGTCGGAATGACTCCTACATGCCCACCCCACCGCTTTGGTGGCTTATGTATGAGTGAATGCAGCCTGAAACTTTAGCAAACACTGGGGGACACTTTAGATATCAGATAGCAGGAGGTGGCAGCTACAGGAGCAGTGAAGGATATTTGGGGATGATGACAGTGTCCTGGTTTCCTAAAAATGCACCAGCCTCTATAGAGAAAGTAATGTATCTCGTTTTCACCCCAAAGGGCCAGTTTGTCAAAGCCGAGTGACTACTGAGCTTAGTTACAATAGAGTATCCCCTCCCTGCCTGTACAGTAAGCTGTCTTTAGCTCCCAGGTAAAGACAATGTTCTGGGTACTGGGGTGCGGGTATTGGGGGGTTTCTGGTTCTGAAGTTTCACAGTTGGCCTGGCTGAAGCTGAAGCTCCATGTCCTGACACTCATAGAAAGAAGCGCTTGGTGTCGCTGCCCATGGAGGCTCCTCCTGTCTTCCTGGGCCTCCTCCAGGACAGGAAAAGGCCTTATTTATTTATTTATTATTATTTTTTTTTTAAAGATGACCGGTAAGGGGATCTTAACCCTTGACTTGGTGTTGTCATCACCACACTCTCCCAAGTGAGCTAACCGGCCATCCCTGTACAGGGATCCGAACCCGTGACCTTGGCGCTATCAGCACCGCACTCTCCCAAGTGAGCCACAGGCGGACCCTGAAAAGGCCATTTTTTCCGACTGCGATCAGGGCAGGCTGCCCGGCCAGTACCAGGGGATGACAGGTGCTGGGGTACCTCCATTTGCTGCAAGGCAAGTGCGTCAGGAATGGGGCGGTGACCAGCGGCCTGCCTAGGGAGGTAGTGCCGGCTCTCTGCAAAGAATATGCTGTAGCCTTTTTCTTCTGTTTTTTTATACTAAACAATCTCAAAGATACATGTCACACACACACAGAAGGCAGGTCAGCAGCATATTTTTGAAATAAAACACCTATAACAGGTGAGTGTGGGGCAGACCCTCGTCCCGAAGGCTGGACCGGGAAGCCGAGCCTGTATCGCCGCTTTATCGACCCGGACCCTCTGCCCGGAAGTTCGGCTCTCCCTTCATTAAGACTCCCGGGTCCCAGGCATGGAAGCTACCCCGGCACTCTCCCGGCGGAGTTCCCTCTGCCAGGCAGCCTTAGGACCGCGGTGCCCTCGCCCCGCTGTCCCCACCGCCCGGCTGCCCCCGCGTTCCGGGCCGGACAGGTAGGGCGCCTCGAGAGAGCCGGGCAAACCGGAAGTTGCAATGGGGTAGCCGGACAGGAAATGTGGCGACACCAGCCGGGGTCGGGGTCGGCCCTCCGGCGCTAGGGCGACCCTCCCACCTCTGCAGGGCGCGGACGGGAGCGCGCGGGTAGGGGCGGGGGGCGGGGCCCCGGCGGGGCTCCAGCCAGTCAACGGTGTCGCCCGTGGGCGCCGGGGCGGGGCAGCGTCGTTGCCTGGGCGACGCTCTCCCGGGGCTGGGCAGAGCGGCAGGTACGCGGAGCTCGGGTTGTCCCGCGGCCGCGTGGGCTACGGGATTCGCATGTGCTGGTTTTCCGCGGCCCTGGGTGTTCTTGTTTTTTAAAATTTTTTGGCAGCTACTAGCCCAGCTAGTAGCGCTTCTACTGGTTTCCTTTTCTTCTTTTTTCAGTGTTTAACATTGGCTCTGCTGTTATTCTTATTTTTGCTGACCGCTCTCACATTTCATTTCCCCTGCCGTCGTCTCCTTCCTCCTAAGGCTTCAGCTCTGCGTTGCCCTGTCTCCAACCCGGCTTAGCCATCTCAATTAGTAGCAGTTATTCTGTTCTTAGTTCAGCTGATTATGTCTCCTAGTTTTTATTATTCTTTAAGACTTGAGTTAACTGCCAGGCCAGTCTCTGGGAGTAGATCGTGATTTATTTAGTAACCGTGGAGTCCTCTCCTTACTCTGGCTCAGTGAAGCCGCCAGGTACCAGGCATGGGAGTTGGCATTTGCTGTTCCCTATGCCTGAAGCTCCGCTAAGCCTTCGTCCGTGGTAGGTAGTTCTTGCGGCAGGCTCGAGAGGTGAGTACGTCTCTAAGTGATTGGCTTATGAGCTGGATGCAGACAGCAGGCGTGTTCTGCTGGACTTGTACGGAGTTCTTAAATTTTATTTGTTGTTGTTGTTTTGTTTGTTTTTTTGGCGACTGGCCAAGTACAGGGATCCGAACCCTTGGTCTGGAGTTCTTAATTTTTAAAATTTTATCAGTTCAAAAGTCAAGAGATTTCACGTAGAAATCTAGTTCTTTTTTGGCTTTTTCGAAAAATATTAAAATTTTGGCAATACTGGGCCCCCAATTGCCCCCTTTAAACAAAATACAGATTCTTCAAGGCCCCTGAATTCTCTTTGCCCTCCTGTCTTACACCCAAGCCACTGGGCATTTATGGAGCTACCTGGTGGCTGGAGGCATTGAAATGTTTTATATCTGCTTTATTTATAGCCTCACTTTGCCCTGGTGCCTTTCTGAACTCTTTCAGGGGCTGCAATCCCCACACAGCAGCTATGGTCACCTTCTCCTAATCTGCTCAGATCCTAAAGCCAGCCTTGGAAGGAATTCCTCTCTTTCCCAAGGAGGGGTTAATGTCTTTAATATAGTAGGTCCTCAATAAATGGCCTCTAAACAGATAAAGGCTCAGATGTCATTTGGTCTACTTTAGGTTAGCCCATGGTGGGGCCCAAACCCCTGGACTCCCACAGTATCCCTGAAGTGGTTCCTTTTGCTGGTAGAGAAACTATTGCCCAGGAGTCATGACACATCCACTTTTTTTGGAATCGGTGCACTCCTGGGACTTTGTGGGGTGGAATGATTCTCTTTAGGAGTGAGTTCCCTCAGCCTGTACACCCGGCGCTGTGCCTTGCTGGCACAGTGATGGATAGTTTCATCTTTTCCAGGACCTGTCTTGAACTTGGGTTCAGTTTATAGCTCTCTGGCTTGAAAACAGAGAGCTACAAATTTGTATGCCCCTGTTCACTGTGAAGGTTGAAATGCCTGGAAATACTAACCAGAGTCAAACACTGGGGTAATTTTTCTTTCATCAAATTGACAGCAGAATCAATCAGAATCTCAGGACTCCTAAAACATCTTTAACTCTAAGAAGAGCAGAGTCGCAGACTCACATGCGACAAAGGCCAAGTGGGAACTGTGGTCATTTGGAAAGCAAGTCATCTGGAAAGTGGGGAATATGGGTCCAGCATTGCCAAATGTAATTTTTTAAAAAATCAATTTTACAAAGCTTCTCCTTAACTTTTAAATGTTGGAAACTAAGTTTAAAAAAAATTAAGTGATTAGAGTGTGGTGCTGATAACACCAAGGTCAAGGGTTCAGAGTCCCATACCAGTCAGCTGCCAAAGAAAAAAGGAAGAAAATTAAACCCTCGTGAGCCCACCCAGCACCCCTGTGAGCTGGTACAGGGGTGGGGTTGGGGGGGGGGGGGAGTTGTGCCTGTCTTGGTGGAGCAGTGAGTCTCAGAGGACTTTGGTGAGCCAAGGGCAGTGGGCATGGGAGCATTTCCTGGAGGAACCTTCCTGGAATCTGACTCCAGTACTGGGCCCCACCCCTGTCCTGACACCCAACCCCCATGCCCTGCCCGGGAGAAATGGTTTCTCATCCCAGGAAGTAAAGCACTGTCTCTGTCCTCTCATTTTGGGCCTTAGTTCTCAGGGTCTAATGGGGAACAGAGCCTGAGAGTGGGAATCTGAAGCTGCCAGGGATCTCAAGGGATCTGGGACCCATGAATAGCTGAGCCAGACCTCTTTATCCTTTCAATCCCTGAGCTGGAGTGGGTCTGGAAAAATCAGATTTATCTCACGTTTTTCAGAGGTATGGAGCATCAGGCTTGGGGGGAGGGGTGTTCCCCAGCCTCTCTGTTTCCTAAGGCCACTCTTAGAGAGAACTCTGTGCCGGTCTTGGGGGAACCCAGAGGACCCTCTGACTGTCCTGGGGGCCTTAAGTGAATCCGGGGCCCCAAGGAGACACCATAAGACCTTCAGAAGTCCTGTGTGCTGGGCCGGCCCGTGGCTCACTCAGGAGAGTGTGGTGCTGATAACACCAAGGCTGCGGGTTTGGATCCTATATAGGGATGGCCGGTTTGCTCACTGGCTGAGCATGGTGCTGACAACACCAAGTCAAGGGTTAAGATCCCCTTACTGGTCATCTTTAAAAAAAAAAAAAAGAAGTCCTGTGTGCTGAAAAGAATGTGCCCTTCCTCCTGTGAGGACAACCGTAGTGCTCTCTTTGAAACATCGAACATCAAAATCTTTCCACAAAATGCATCTTCCCATTTTTGCATTTTGGTGCCCCTGCTTGGCTGGTATCACCAAGACGTGCTGGGTAAAGCCGTTATTGTGAGCCAGCATTGCGGATCTGGGAGTCACCTCTGGCCAAGAGCAGGTGCAGCCCGGGCTCAGAACCCCAGACCCGGAACCCTTGAAGCCGGGAACCCTGTAGGGCTGTAGCTGTGTGGGGAACGGGATCCGGGAGGGACTTCCTGTTGTCCCTAATCCCAGTCTCCACCCGGCTCCCCCGCCCTCCCCGTGCAGGCTGCGGAGACTCCCTTCCCCGGGGGAGGGGGCCCCAGGTGCCCCCTCCGCCTCTACCTCAGTGAGAAGGGAGTGCTGGGGAGGGCACCTGGATCCCGAGACTGGCACGGGTGGCCAGCTTGCAGGAGGGGACGGGGTCAAAGGTGGAAGGCTTCGGCTGGCAGGAGAGAAAGGGGTTTGGGAAGGAGAAGGACATTGTCCACTGGGACTGTGAGCGGGATGAACATCCCAGGTCTGGGGCGGGTGGCTGCAGCTGCAGGGGGACTGCTGAGAGTGGGCAGGTTGATCTCTGGATCCCAGGATGGGCTGGGAGTTAGGCTGGGGCACAGGGTGTGTGTCCAGCAGCTGGTGGACAGCAGGGCCTGGATTCCACTGGCTGTGACAGGCAGGGCCCCACCTGCACCTGTTTTGTAGGCTCTCTGCAGAACTTTTTGCTCCTGATGACAGGAAATACCGATTCCGATTTAACCCGGCTTTCCCTGAGCTGAGTGCACTGAGCTGTGATTGCATCGAGATGCTTCAGCGACAAGGGGGATGACAGAAAATAGCGTTCTTTCGAAAGGAGGAAACAGAACACATCATAGAGAGTGGGACCATGAGATAGGGTCTGGGAAACTTTTTTTCTCATTGGGACCAGGGAGCTCTGGTCTGGTGTGGGGATCTTCAGGGCACTTTGGAGGTGTCCAGGAAATGCTGGCTGATTTCTTTCTGCTCCTTCAGGCTCCTGGCCAGAAGCTGGAGGGGGCTTGGCCAAAAAGAGGGAGAAGCAACTCAGCTGTTCTTTCTTGCTCTGAAACAGAAAATGTCTGCAGACGGTGGAAGCATCCAGGCTACCCAGGACAAGGAGGAAGCCCGGGAGGTATGGATGGTGGCCCGGGTGAGAGAGGCATGCCAGGGAAGGGACTGGAAGGAGAAGGGATTTTCAAGGCACGGGGTCTGGACCAGTGGAAGAGTTTGACTCACTGAGGGAGCAGGGCTGGTGGATGGGGGCACCACGGGGGGTGTTGAAGAGAGGGTGGCACAATGGGACATACCCCCATCTGGAATTTATAGTGGAACTGTTTTGCTTTGCTTAGTGCATCCTGTAGCCAGTGGCCACGTGAGATAGCAGGGGCAGTATGTGAGGGTCTTACCAGTGAGGTTTTTCTCTCTGAATGGTGCTCAAGGCACACAGGGAAGGCTTATTCTACTCTCCACTCCTCTTTCCCTGGGACCACATCTCCTCATCTCTGGGTCTGACTCTCAGTCCTTCCTGCTGTGCATGCGTGTGTGTAAAATCACCACCTGTTAGGGGACCAGGGCCTCTGGGCTTGGGGTCGAGGAGTATGAATCAGCTGCAGGTGTGTGACCTTGGGCAGGTCCGCTGGCCTCTGGGAACCAGGTGTGTCATCTGGAAAATGTGCCTGTTGCTCACACCTGTCTCGCCAGCTCACTGGGAGACTGGAAGGAGATAATAGGCGTAAGCGTCCTCTGTGAGCAGTTCAGTCCATAACAGATGATTATCATGATATGTGAAACACGAACACCCATGGCAACTAGAACCTAAGTCAGAGACCTGTGTCCTGTTGACTAGTTCTGCCAGTGGCTGTAAATATAAATAAGAACCAAGTCTTGGTTCAGCTGTTTCCACACCATATGAGTACAGAGAAGTGTTGCCACCGTTCACCATTGTCCCTTCCATCATGACCTCTCATGTGTGCCTTGAACACCCAGCCAGCCTCACGTGCCAGCATTGTCTGCTGATGCTGGATTCTTCAAGTGCATGTGGGTAGAGTAATGATAATAATTACCACCGCTGCTCTGTGTTTATCCAGAACTTTCCAGAGCTGGCAGTTCGTTTCCACTCGTTACCTGTGTGCACCTCATAACCGCTCTGTGTGGGTGGCAGAGCAGCCGAGTCTCGGAGGTTGTCCCCCTACCCCTGTGAGGGGTGTTGCTGGGTCTGGCACCCGGGCACTCTGGCCTGAGGGTCCTTCCCTTCCAAGACCCAAATGCAGCCTGGGGTGGAGGGATGGGTGCAAGTCCCCACCCGAAGGCTGGCCAGTTGCTGTGCTGTAGGTGGTGATGTGGCCTCACCAGGGGGCCTCCAGTGCAAGAGAAGTGATTCTCCTAAAACTTTTGAGCTACTGATTGTGGGCCATTGTCTAATCTCTGAGCCTTGGTGTGTTAGTTTCCTGTGGTTGCTGTGACGAGTTACCACTTACTGGGTGGCTTAAAACCACAGAAATGTATTCTCCTACAGTCCCAGAGGCCAGAAGTCTGAGATCAAGGTGTGGGCAGGGCTGTGTTCTGAAGGCTCCAGAGGAGGACCCTTCCTGCCTCTTCCAGCTTCTGAGGGCTCCTGGCGTCCCTCAGCTCCTGCATCCCTCTGGTCTCTGCCTCTGTCTTTCTGCAGCCTTCTTCCCGTGTGTCTCTGTATCTTCTCCCCTTCTTATAAGAACACCAGGCATTGGATTTAGAGCCCACCCTAAATCTAGGATGGGGTCCAGATCCCTAGGATGGGATCTCCAGATCCTTATTTACCTCTGTAAGGACCCTTTTTCCACACGAGGTCACACTCTGAGGTTCAGGGTGGATGTGGGTTTTGGCCAGTGGGGGCTGTGGGGCACTATTCCACCCAGGACCATTGATTTTCTCATATACTATAAAACAGCCGTCCACACTGCTGTGGGCAGGGTGAGGCTTGGGGGAGAAGAGGTCCCCACCCTCGGGGCACCGTGTCCCTGTGCCATGGTGGCTGGATGAATCTTCCTTGTCTTGCTGTCCTTGCTGGGGTGAGCTGGAGAGGAGGGAGCATGGCCAGCCCTGGCAGCAGTGCCTTGCGCTTGTGGAGCATTCCCACAGGCCAGGTGTCTGCCCCTCCAGGACCCTTGGACGTGCAGCTCTGGGCATCCCTCCCACTCTCCATCCAGGTGCTGATGGGGACTGTCATCCCTAGGTTCCAGGCCATGAGCATCCTTGTCAAGAAATGCTTTTTGGGTCAGAGGAAATGGTGCCCTTGGGAGCTGCTCGGGAGTCAATGCACATTAAAGTGGAGCCGGAAGAGCCGCACCCCGAGGGGGCGTCGCAGGAGGATGGGGCTCAAGCTGCACGGAGCTGGGCACCCCTAAGCCATGGCTGTAAGGAGAAGGTTCCCTTCCTGCCTGGCGGAGGTAGGGAAGGGCAGGGAGGGAGGAAGCTCAGTTTGGGTGGGGTTGAAGGTCTTCACGCTGCGAGGGGAAGAGCTCTCCTGCCATGGCTCTTCGAGGCCCCCTAGCAGCCTCAGAGCTGTCAGACCCTCTTCTTGGGTCAGTTTGGGGGTGGAGTTTGTGGGTGTCTGGGGAGCAGCAGGGCCCAGCAGGAATAGTGGGCCGACCTGAAGACCCCCCTCCTCTTGCAGCTTTCCCCTCCCCCCGGATCCCTGTGCTTTCCTGCGAGGGGAGGACCAGAGACCGGCAGATGGCCGCAGCTCTCCTCACCGCATGGTCCCAGGTGAGTGTCCCCATTGGGCTCTCTATACCTTCTCCCTCCTACCCCAGCCCCCATGTGGTACTCAGACCTTCCTGTAACTGCTGGCCCCACGTATGAAGCCAGGACCCCGCTGACCTTCCCACTTGGAGCTGGAACATGGCCAGGCCTGGCCAAGGCTGGAGGAAAGGCAGAGTGAAGTGGGGTGACAGGGTTTCTGTGAACCATCCTTTGGCGTCTGGGCTGAAAGTGGCAGCTGTTTGGAGATCCTGAGCTTTAGCTGTGGTCCCTGAAAATACTGCTTTGTTCTTGTCCTCTGCCCCAAAAAGGCTCTCCTTGGGTGGCTCTCATGCTTTATCATCAGACACAAGAGGCAGACCTCATTTGAGACACGGTTTGGGACTAGTCTGGGGTCTCACCGCACGTCTTGGCACTGTCATGCCACTCTACTGTGTCTATGACATGTCCTGGAGAGTGGGCGTTTCACCTTGTTTCAGATGCCAGTGACTTTTGAGGACGTAGCTCTGTACCTCTCCCGGGAGGAGTGGGGACGGCTGGATCACACACAGCAGAACTTCTACAGGGACGTCCTGCAGAAGAGAAACGGGCTGTCCTTGGGTAAGAACGTCCCTGTGGTGGGTGTCCAGCCTCCCGAGGCCCTGTGGTGTCAGCAGTGGGGCCTGTCCTGTGTCACCTCCCCACTTGCATCCCACTCCTCCTCCCTCCCTGCCCTCCTTCTGCTTTCTCATTGTGCATCTGGACAGTGCTGTTCTGTAGAACCTTCCACAAGGATGGAAATGCTCCACATCAGTGCTAGTATGGTTGCCACGAGCCACACATGGCTGTTGAACATTTGAATTGTGGCCGGAGCAATTGAGTTTTTAATTTTGTTTCATTTTAATCAGTTCACATTTGAGTTTAAATAGCCATATGTGGCTAGAAGGTACCATATGGGACAGTGCAGATTCGGGGATTCCACTTTTCTTCAGTGCTTTCGTAGTGCTCACTCATGCCTATAGTTTTCTCTTCCTTCTCAAAGCCCCATTTTCAGAGGTGTCTGAGCAGAGAGCTTGGCTCTGGGCTCTGGGCCTGCTTGCCCTGGTGGGAACTGGCATGAACTGAGTTCTCCAAGGCCCTGCAGACTCGGGCGTCACATCTGTTCCCAAGGGTGTGCACTCTTCTCCCAAGTGCCTTGGCCTCCTCGGTTTCTGTGATGGTACTTAAGTCCCAGGGCTTTTGAATCCTCAGTTTCAGATTCTAGTTTCCTTGACAGAATTTTATGAGGACTTATGGAAAACTCAGTGTTCATTCGTTCCTTGTCATTCATTCATTCATTCAGTCAGCACATCACCTGCTAGTCCAAGAATCCAGGGCCTTGGCAGTTCCACCCTGTGATTTTGAAGGTGGTCCTGAGACCCCCGCTGGGTCACACCAGCTGCCCCACTCACTCACTCCTTTAATTATCTCTGGTTTGCTCACCACTGTTGTTAACATTCCCCAGAGTCCAGACCAACCAGCCCAGGCAAGTCAGGCGAGATCAGAGGAACTTAGCACCCATTGGCAGCCCCACGGCAGGCCTCAGGGATGCCCTGAACCACCCAGTGGGTCTGATCATTCCTTTCCTCCCACAGTTCATGGAAGCCAGAGCCCCTCTGCTCTCTTACTGACTTGACCAAAATTCCCAGGGCCCTTCATCCCGGGGACTCTGCAAATGGGCCTTTGGTCCCTGACTTCTCGGTCTCCAGTGTCCCTGGCCCTCTTATCCCAAGCCCACCCACTTGACCTCTCTGCTCGCTCCCCTCTGCTCTCCCTCCCAGGTGCAGGTGCAGGAGGGGGCACTCCTTCCTGTTTCTGACAGTGCTGGGCCCACTGCTTAGGAGCTGTGATGACATAAAGTAGCTGTGGCCCCTCACCTGGCCTGGCTCTTCCCCCTTGACTTCTGCTTGTTCAGGGAAACAGGAGAGAGCCTGGCTCGGCACTGAGAGGAGCATCTCTGGCAGTTACTCTGGCAAGGGGACCACCCCCTTCCCAGAGGGATGTTTGGAGTCTGCTTTACGTTACCCTGCACTTCCAGAGCCATGCTCCCCCTTGCCCATCGCTCTTTGGGGGGATGATGTCCACTGCTGGGCGGCCCTGGACGCTCCGTGGTGGGCACAGTGTCTCTTTCTGCGCAGGGTTCCCCTTCAGCAGGCCTTTCTGGGTCCCCCAAGTGCAGGGGAAGGGCGAGGCCTCGAGCTCGGTCCGGCAGATGCGAGAAGAGGAGGAGGAGGAGGAGAGGAGAGGTGTGTGCCCAGGTGAGGGCCACGGGCGCCCTGGTCTCGGGATTGGGGGGTGACGCCATCCTTCCCAGGTGCCCCTTGTCCACATGGGCTTTCTCTCTGCTTTCTGTGGGTGCAGACGTTGGCCCTTCCTGGGGCAGGGCTGCCAGACCCCTCCTTGGTAGAGGGTGTCTCTTCCTTCCAGGGTTCTCCTCAGGTCCACGCCCTTCCTTACCTTCCAGAATCCAGACGTGCCTGATGCTCTGCCCTCCTCACCCCCTGGGTTCCTTACGAAAGCCTGTCCCTGGCTGGAAACCCTCTTTGTTTCTCCAGGAGCCATTGAGATGGGGCAGGAGATGCCCACCCCGTCTGCAGCAGCCCTTGGGGATGTGAAGCCCTTCAGAAACAGAGCAAGGAGGGCCCAGGGGGGCGTCCCGCAGTATGGGCAGCAGGCAGCTAGTGGCCAGAGCTCAGGGCCAGTCAGAGAGGATGGGCAGCCGGGTCCCCTGGAAGAGAGACAGCCGATACCAGCCCCGCCTGCCTCCAGTCCCCCGAAGCCCAGCGAGGAGGAAAAGGGCGCCCCAGAGAGCGGCGAGGAGGGCCTGGCTCCCGACAGCGATGCCAGTAAGAAGAGCTACCAGTGCGAGCAGTGTGGCAAGGGCTTCAGTTGGCACTCACACCTAGTGACGCACCGGCGCACGCACACCGGCGAAAAGCCCTACGCCTGCACGGACTGTGGCAAGCGTTTCGGCCGCAGCTCGCACCTCATCCAGCACCAGATTATCCACACGGGTGAGAAGCCCTACACCTGCCCCTCCTGCTGGAAGAGCTTCAGCCACCACTCGACGCTGATCCAGCACCAGCGCATCCACACCGGCGAGAAGCCCTACGTGTGCGACCGCTGCGCCAAACGCTTCACCCGCCGCTCGGACCTGGTCACCCACCAGGGCACCCACACGGGCGCCAAACCGCACAAGTGTCCCATCTGCGGCAAGTGCTTCACGCAGAGCTCGGCCCTAGTCACCCACCAGCGCACGCACACAGGAGTCAAGCCCTACCCATGCCCCGAGTGTGGCAAGTGCTTCAGCCAGCGCTCCAACCTCATCGCGCACAACCGCACGCACACGGGCGAGAAGCCCTACCACTGCCTCGACTGCGGCAAGAGCTTCAGCCACAGCTCGCACCTCACCGCGCACCAACGCACCCACCGCGGCGTCCGGCCCTACTCCTGCCCGCTCTGCGGCAAGAGCTTTAGCCGGCGCTCCAACCTGCACCGGCACGAGAAGATCCACACCAGCGGGCCCAAGGCGCTGGCCATGCTGATGCTGGGCGCGGCGGCGGGGACTCTGGCCACCCCCCCACCCACCCCCACCTAGGAGGCTGGGAGCCCCTGGGAGTCCAGGCCCCAGGGGAGGAACGAAGGGCGGGGGAAGGGACAGGAGAGGTGGGGGCACGGGGTGGGGCATGGCGGCGTGGGGGGAGCTGAGGCGAGATGGAGCAGGCGCTCTGACCACGGATTAAAGGCCTTGGAATTGGAGCAGCGGCCTACAGCTGTGTCTCACGGGCCCTGGCACGGACCCGCTGAGTGGGGGTGGGGCTTCTGGGCCGAGCACGTGTCCTCATGCTGGCATCCCTGAGTCACTGCTGTTGGCCTGGGCACCCCTTTCTTCCCCAGCCTTGATGGTGGTTGGGGTCCCTTTTGCTAAAGGCCCATTCCAGAGCGTTGGGACTGTAAATCTACAAGCAAAGGCTTCTGAGTACAGAGAGGTTTCGAAGCCTGAAGCCAGCCAGCCATTTCCGAAATTGTGGGTCCCCTGCTGCTGCCATCGCCTCTCCCAAGGCACTGTCCACTGAGCCCTGGACTCTCCCCCCACTCTTCTCTTCCGGAGCCGGGAGCAGGCAGGAGCTAGGTCACGCAGGCCAGCACTTCCTGCCTGCTCCAGCACCCATCTCAGGCCCCGGGGGCTGAGGTTTTTTTTTTTTTTTTTTTTAAAGATGACCGGTAAGGGGATCCGAACCCGTGGCCTTAGTGATATCAGCACCACACTCTCCTGAGTGAGCCACGGGCCGGCCCTACTGAATTTTGTGATCTGCCTTGTTCTACCTGCTCCCACAGGGGCCTGCCCATAATACAGTGAGGATTCCTCACTCACCAGGGACCGCTTTCCCTCTTGATCTGTTCTGCGGCTGCCTCCACCTCTCTGCTACTTCTCACCTCTTTGGCCTCTTGGTATATGTCCTTTATAATTTGCCCTACCTGCCCCTGCCTGGCTCTGTCTTACTCCTGGTCTTCTCCTGGTTTCAAACTTCTGTAGCTTCTGTTTCCCATTCTCTACTTTTTTTTTCTGCAGAGGGGTGGGCTCTGCCTGCCTGTTATTCCCATATTTGTGGTTCAGCTCCCAAGGTAACATTCAACTCTGACACTAACAGATAACGGGAATGTCTGCATGAGGGAGGTAATAGAGACCCCGCACCTGTCTCCATGGATCATGAGGCCACCAGGGTGGCTGCAGCCCTGGTTGGCTTCCAGCTCCTGAGGGACGCAGTGGCTTCAACAGGATGGTGGACTGAGAATAGTAACCATAGATGCCGGTTGTTGAGTGGTTGCTCTGCCGGGCGTGGGGCCAAGCACTGTATATACATCACCTGTGCACCACTACAATTGTGAGTAGGTTCTATTATCCCAGATATGTAGATGAGGAAACTGAGGCTGAGAGAGAAGTCCACTAACATGCCCAACATCATACAACTAGAGAGCCAGAAGCTGGGGATCAGACCCAGGTCTGGTATTTTATCCTGTAGGGATTATTAATTATTAATAGGAAATATCTATTTCCATGCATCTCTATAGCTATTTACTATCTAATAAGTGCATGACATTATAAGGCAGAGCTGTCTAAAAAGAGTAGAACAGACAATAGTGTTGAACTTCCGGTACGTTGGACTCAGCTGGACACACCAGGGAGCTAGCTCCTGGCTCTTGGGAGCCATGCAGGGCTTGGTCGTGTCTGGGAGATGTCAGTGGAATGTAGGCTAGGGTTGCTGGCAGGAATGGTTGAATTAGATGGTTATTTCTCAAAGAGGCCAGAAAGAGCAGTTTCCTCCCTTCAGCTTGTCTTCATGGTTCCAATCACTCAGCTAGAAATGGGATTTCTCTGCTTGGCTCAGTGAGGGACTTACGGGAAACTCTCACTTGTAAAGCAGGGCTGCTGTCAAGGAGCTGGTTTTCTAGTTGAGAGAAATGGGTGGGAGGGAGACTTGTTAAAATGACACAGGAAGCTGTCATTGCTTGGCAAGAGAGCCTAGCATAGAGGACTCACTGGCACAGTGAATTACTACTTGATTTGAGTTCAGTTCCTTAGGCTGGGCGGCCAGTGTGTCATGGACTCCGCCAGGTGTCAAGTCAAGACTTGAACCATTCAGAGGTCTGTCAAGAGATCCAGGGGTTCAGGGCCGGCCCACGGCTCACTTGGGAGAGTGTGGTGCTGATAATACCAAGGCCACGGGTTCGGAGCCCTATATAGGGATGGCTGGTTAGCTCACTTGGGAGAGTGTGGTGCTGACATCACCAAGTCAAGGGTTAAGATCCCCTTACCGGTCATCTTTAAAAAAAAAAAAAAGTCGGGTTCATTTAAAGACTTCACTGTGGCCTCCAGGAAGCTCAGAGATCACAGTATCCAGAGGAACCTATTCCCCTTTCATGGCACAGTGCAGAGGGACGCGGCTCCAGGGCCCCAAGGATAGTGTCTGCAGATGGCCACTCTGGGGCTCTGTCCGCTTCTCCCTAGAGATCCACCCAAGCGCCACCATTCTGGGACAGATCTGGCAGAAGTATTTTCAAAGTGGAACTTGGCAGTTTGGCAAATATTTGACAAAAGCAAACAAGACTGAGGGGGTAGCAGGGCTGTGTTGTGGAAAGGTCTGGAATGCCAGGCTTAAGGGTACTCATAATTTGGTGGGTGACGGGGCCTCACTGAGAGATAGGAGGCTAGAGGGGGGAAGCCAGAGGAGGGTCTTGGCGTCTGGTGGAAGGTGAGAAGGCGTGGGGGGGGGGGCTGGCTTCTCGGCCACTGGAGACGCGACTGATTGGCTTCCCGTTGACCTGCGCTGTCAGGGGGAGGGCGGAGGGAGCGGGATGTTTTCATCTCGGCTTCCCATCTCTTCCCTGCGGCCTGCGGGGGGCCCTGCTGGTTTGGCCCCAGGTCCTTGCTGCTCTCCCCGGGCCGGGGGCGTCGGCCTCACCGCAGCGCTGCCCTGAGACAGCTCCTCCCAGCTCGTGGAGCGCGGCCGGAAGGTGGGGTCCGGGGACTGGGCCGGGGTCTCCTGGGGCCCGGTCACACCGCATGGTCACCGCTCCACACTCCAGCCTCCCGGGGGCCCCGCCCCTGCCAATCAAATGTCGGGCGGGGCGAGGGGCGGCTCCAGCAGAACCGGCCAATCACAGCCGACGTCTGCTCCCCGCGAGGCCCTTTCCCCGGGCCGTTTCCGCAGTCTCCTGGGTTTGAAACTTGGCCTTCGCCCCGTCGCCGGCGTTCATTGCCGAAGGAACCAGAGACCAAGGGGCTGGTTTCCAGGCTTCGCCGCCGACCTCCGGACCCTCACAGCCAGCCGCGGGCCCACCACCGAGACGCCAAGCCTCCTGCCGTCCTAGAGAGGAGGCTGCCGAGGGCCGGGCCGGCGCCACTTCCGGCTTCGCGCAGCCACTTCCGGGCCCGATGGAGATCTCTCTGTGTGTACGGGCGAGTCCTGGCCTCTGCGCCAGAGCCCGGCAGGACCCGGACACCTCTCTTTGGTGCTTTAGCATCTTCCGAGCCCCGGAGCAGTGGCTGACGGTGCTGCCCGAGGAAAGCCAGGCATGGATGCGGCAGCGGCCGTGGGAGAGCAGCCAGGAAGGAGACCGTGGGCCTCCCCAGGGGGAGCGGGGGAAAGAGGCTGGCAGGGCGAAGAGAGGGTTTGGCTCTGATTGTCGCGTGAGGGTGCAGAGGCGGGGAAACGTTAAATAGGGGCTTTGCATTCACTCACTAGTTCATTTTTAAAATACTAAATGAATGCCAGTGTTCCGAGTCCTTTGCTAAATGTTGTGGAATAAGCGACGAAAAAGCCAGACAAAATCCTTGCCCTGCCGGGTTCCAGTCTAGTGGGGGACTGACGAACAGATAAATGACACATTAATTTGAAGTAGTGACAAATGCCAGAAAGAAAGGAAGTAGGTGAAGCATTAGAGGATGGCAGGAACTTCATGGTCAGGGAAGACCCCTCCAAAGGAGGGACATTCAAACTGCGACTTGAAAGATGAGAAGAAGCCGTTTTTACAAGGGTTTGGGGGAAGAACCTTTTAAGCAAAGGGAACGTTATGAATAAAGGCCCTGCCGTTAGGAGGAAATTAGTGTTTCAGGAGCTGAAATGACACCCCTGGGGGGGGGGGGGAGACAGGAGGCGAGGCTACCCAGGAGCGACTGTAGGGGCCAGAGTAAGCAGGAGACATTAGGGACTGTGGCCTGAGATTTCTCCTTCTTGACCCGTGGGGTAGACAACGAAGAGGTCATGAAGATCGTCCAGCCTTTCTCATACTCACGCTCCTCTGGCAGCCTGTGACGTGTGGTCAGGCAGGCTTCCTGTCTGGGTGGTAAAGGCAGCACTTAATGGCCTGCACCTCAGTGACATAAAACTCACCAGTTTTTCTGTTCTCAACTAACAAAGCTCCAGGGTAGCCATAAAAATGATCACAAAGCAACAGACCAGAACAAATTGCGCTCAGATCTTCAAGGGAATATGGAAAAGATGCTTGGAGGGCCTAATTCCTGTGGTCTGGCAGCTGGTCCTCACCACCATCCACCCAATCGACCCCTCCTCTCTGTCGGGTTGGGGGTTGGGGTGTGTAGATGGAAAAGGCACAGCCCTTGCCTTCCAGAAGCTCAGATTATGGTGTGGGGGATCAAGTGAGAAAGACATACAATTCAGTGTAATGATTGCCGTGGAATGTCTCAATTTGGGGTGTGTGGCTGGATAGTCCTAGTGATGGTCATCTGAGGGCATTAGATACTTTGCTTGTTTTGTATCTCTTAGCCTGCTGGAATAATGGCTCCTTGAGGGCTTGGACCATGTTCTTCTGTATTCTGCATTGGTTGTGTACATTATGTATGTCTAGTAAGTCACATTTGTTAATTGTGTTATTCAGCTATTTTCTGTCCTTACTGATTTTTGCCTGCTTGATAATCACTAGTAAACGGCTGCAAGTTCCTTTGGGAAAAGCTTGCAGAAAGATTTATAGTCTATACTTGTAGCAGTGGTGTGGACTTGATCCTCAAGAGAACCTGGCCTCCCCTTCAATAAAGGGGCTCTGGTTCTGTGAGTTGATTAAGTCCAAAAGCCAGGTGAGAGGCCAGGACTCTCCACTGTGGGAACTCAAGTTGGAATTTTGGCTACCAGACCTCAAGCTTTTCCTGTTATATCTGGTAGTCTGCCCATCTATTTAGTTCCTAGGGACACCATGATCAATTAGCCACCACCAGAGGTCTCTTTGGGCCAAGGCCATCTGATTGCCTGTACATCCCTGCTGCCCTTTACGTGTGCCTACCTTGTCTTTGGCAGTTAGGTGCCACCACTGACCTCTGCTACTCTGGGATCCCATTGTCCCTAGTGAAATCAGATCCCCTATAGGCCTACTTGCCCCACAAGGACAACAACCACAGAGCTTTTCAAGGATTCAAGTGATCCTCTATTAATGCCTTTCTCAAAGACTTGGTGAGGGTAGTGTCTTCTGGTAAAACATAGCTGGGGGTGGGGTGGGTGTACAGGGCACACATGATTAGCCCACTCAACATTTCTGTCCCCCCCTTTCCCATCATGCCACTGCAGCTCTGGCATCTCAACCTCATTTTTTGTTTGTATGGTTTTGGTTTTTGTTGGTTACTGGCTAGTGGGTGGATCCAAGCCCTTAACCATGGTGTTATAACACCTCACTCTAACCAACTGAACTAACTGGCCAGCCCCCAAGCTCATTAAATGAAGGCCTCCATTGAGTCCAATTTTCAGCCAACCAATGAAATAACCAGTTAAAGCCACCTCCATCTGCAAAAGCTAACACCTGAAATTTGAAATCTCCAATAAATGTACCCATATCAATGAATTTAATCCGATCTCTTGTTATATTCTGTCCTCTTATTGATGCTATCCGTGGAATCCACTCTTGCACCTGTTCCCCAGGTTCTGCCAATATTTATTTAGCAAAGTCTTGAATTCTTTGGTGTATAAACCATTTCATCCTGGATCATAGTATGTACCTTTCCCCTTGGAGCAAGTTGGCATTTGACCCTAGTTATGGGTCTGTTGGTCATGCAGAGTGGTTGCAGTGGGTCTTGAGGGAAATGGGCATTTCTTTTCAGGGAATCTGCTCCAGGGTTTTAAAGTAGAAGCAGGCTAGTCTCTTCAGACACTGAGGGCAAGCTACTTCCACTGGTAAGGGAGGCTCAGAGTGACTTGGTTCATCAAGATGGTCAGTTTCATCTGGGTCCAACCAGATGTCCCCATTTCAAGCTTCGGGATCCCCTTCCTTACCAATCAATGCCATAACTTTCACACAAGTGGCTTGTTGACACTGTGAATCCAACTGCCATTCTCAGCAACCCCACAGTTAAATTTTGTGTTTGATTTTCAGAGATCTCATCGCTGTGGCTACAAGAAATAAGAGCTTTAGTTGGCATCTCATCATCACCATCTACAGGCTTGATTAACTGTGGTATTACTGCACACCATGTATTACTAGCCTTCAGTGTGGGTTAATTTGATGTATATACTTGACTGGGCAATGGATTCCCAGATACCTGGTTAAACATTTCTGAGTGTATCTGTGAGGGTGTTTCTGGGAGAGATTAGCATTTGAATTGGTGGGCAGATGGCCCTCCTCAACGTGGATGCACACTGTCCAATCCACTGATGGTCAGGATAGAAGAACGCTGAGTTTGATCTCTGCCTGAGTGCTTGAGCTGGAGCATTGATCCTCCCTTGGCCTTGGTACTCCTAGTTCTCAGGCCTTCAGACTTGGGCTGGACTCTACACCATTGGCTCTCTGCTGTCAGGCCTTAAAACCACACAAGTGATTTTCTTGGATCTCCAGCTTGAGAGTGGCAGATTGTGGAACTTTTTAACTTTCATAATCATGTGAGCCAGTACCTTATGTCAGAAGAGGGTACTTCAAAAAGTTCAGGAAAAATAGAATCAAGAGATACTATGAATCTTTCTTTTTCTTTTTCTTTTTTTTTTAAAAAGATGACCGGTAAGGGGATCTTAACCCTTGACTTGGTGTTGTCAGCACCACGCTCAGCCAGTGAGCGAACCGGCCATCCGTATATGGGATCCGAACCCGGGGCCTTGGTGTTATCAGCACCGCACTCTCCCGAGTGAGCCACGGGCCGGCCCCTCAATGAGCTTTTTGAAGTACCCTCATATATACAACCTCCCATTGGTTCTGTTTCCCTGGAAAGCCCTGACCAATACACACACAAAAATTTCCCATTGGCAAGGAACTCAGTCTCAAGCCCAAAGCCATAACCAACCAAACCAGTCCCCAAATCCCTTTTTTGTGCATCCATCTCCTGAGAACACTCCTTGTACTCATTCTGTATCAGGCAGGGTCCAATCAGGAGAGAGGAAGCACACAGTCATTTGAACAGGGAAAGTTTAATATGTAGAACCATTAGCTGTAAAGGGATTGACATTAACAAGGTGTTGGCTAGCTAGAAGTAAAGAGAATTGTAAATAAGAGTCACAGCCAATAGCAACAGCAGCCATACTCTTTCAGCTGACTTAGAGCAGTCAAAAAAGAGGCTTTCCCTGCCTCTGGGCTGAGATCCAGACCTTGGAGAGGGCACATCTGTGGCTCACTGAGTGGCAGAGAAGTGGTTATGGTACCACACAGGTAGCCAATCCAACATGGGGACATATTTACATCATTTGGCAAATGAGCCACTTGAGCAATCCTACAGGGAGGTCTATGTGGGGAGGAACTGAGGTCTCCTGCCAATAGCCATGTGAGTGGCTTCCAAGTGGATCCTCCAGTGCCAGATGACAAGCCCTATTGACATTGTGTCTGCAGTATCACGAAAGATCTGAGCCTCACTACCAGCTTAGCAGCTCCCAAATTTCTGATTCAAAAACCGTCTGAGATAACACATTTTTATTGTTGTTTTAAACCACTAAGAGTTGGGGTAATTTGTTACACAGCAACAGATAACTAATAAATACATATGTCTTTTGTATTCTTTTGTGTTTCTCTCGCATCTGAATAAAATACACAAGCTCTTTGATAAAAAGTATATCCTCTTAATAGTTTTATTAAACTTTATGTTAGAGGCAATTTGTATCTTTGATGATCTAAGAAAATTTCAACATGTATTGGCCAAGTGCCTATCGTTTAGACTGAGTGATAAATGAAAAATGGCTCTTATAGAAGAAAGCCAAAGTTTTTATCAGTTGAGAAGAGATCTTTCAGTTTGCCTTTAGGGCTGGAATCTTAATTGTTCAATGGTAGAGATTACCAACAGAACATAGACCGTACAGTTTGAAAAGACCCTAGATGGGTTTGTAATAGGCTGAATAATGGTCCCAAAGGTACCAGGTTCCAATTTCTGAAGCCTGAAAATGTTACCTTATTTGGAAAAAGAGTCTTGGTATCAGAGATTGGATAGATGTGCTTTGAAGATGGAGGAAGGGGACACAAGCCAAGGAATGCAGGCGGCCTCTAGAAGCTGAAAAATACAAGGAAATGGATTTTCCCTCAAAGCTGCCGGAAGGAACCAGCCCTGCCACACCTTGTATTTAGCAGTGAAATTGATTTCAAACTTCTGACCTCCATGATTGTGAGGTAATAAGTTTGTGTTGTTTTACCAAATTTGTGGTAATTTATTACACCAGCAATAGGAAACTGATACACTTGCCCTTAATGAACCCTCCTAAAAATAGCAACTTTCCATTAATAAATTACATTAGACAAAATATCATTTGGTTAATTACATAACTAAAAGCATAAAAATATTCACATAGCTAATGATCATGTAATACTTATGGCTCTCTGATTGCAACAAAGAAAGCCAAGCCAAGTAAAAAGGGGACATTTTTAAAAGATACAAGGTTGTCCAATAGAACAGGCTGGTCTCATGCAGGACCTGGGGCTAGGGAAGCTGTTCTAGTCTCCCTCCGTTTCTCCTGCTGGCTTCCTCAGATCTTTCCCATCTCTGTTTAGGCACATTCTTATTCACTGATCTTGTGCCTAGAAAATCAGAGGAAACACAGCCTCTGCCTGTTCATGAATCTACACACTCCAGGGCAACCACACAGAGAAGTGATTGGAATCTTCCCTGAGTCTCAGTTCAGGATTCTAGGGAGAGAGGAGCTATTGCACCCTGTCTTAGTTAAACAACCCCTTCTGTCTCTTCCATGCCAGTTGGTTTCCTAGGGGCAGATTTGTGGAATGCTAACTTGGCTGCTAGGACTGCCCCCCCACCCCCACCCCCCGAGTAAGCAGTGGTGGAGCTCATACAGGCTGGGTAGAGGCCACTTCAAGAGAGGCCATTACAGCTTGTGTTTGTCAACTCAAAGCATGAATATCCTTATAAACTTGCATTCCAGGAACATCAAATTTGTCCAACACAGCCAAGACAGCAGATCAAATCATCTGCTCCTTCCCGACTTCCCCCAGGGCAGATCCTTTCTGCACAGTAAAGTAACAGTGCTTCTCTGTCCTTAGCATCAAACAGGGCTGGGAGGAGGTAGAGGCCGTGGCTTTAGTGGCAGGTGTTGTGGAAGGTGCTCTGGAAGACACCAAGAGCCCCCAGGCAGGCAAACCTGTGTGGAACTATAGGAGTCTCCCCCAAATGGCAGGCTGTTACACTTCCCACTGTGTAACCGAGACAAAAAAAGAAAGAATTACTCAAAGTACCATGAATGAGGCCTGGAGGGACTGCGGCCCATCAGGGGAGCAGCAGCCCTGATTCAAAATCAGCCTTTCTTTTTATTGACAAGACGAGGACGTTTCACAAGAAAAATCAGTTGCTTCAATCATCAAAAAAGGACATAAAAACAGGCAGTGTTACAGAAGTAAATTATGGCTAAGTATAGCTTTAAACAACTGAAACTAGTAACAGTGTAAAATTAACAATGTGACATTCCAGAATGCAATTTGTAAAAAGCTACGTTGATCCACCAAACAGCTTGTCCTTGGCAAACATTTTATTTTCCACATTCTTCCCTACAGCGATTTCCTTAGCATATTTAAACAGCATTCAAGCAGTTTTCTTAGCATATCTTAAGAACAATCAGTAGGTTAGTCAATAGTCCTTCGGAATCAAACCAGCGACCTAAAATAGTCAAAGTACACAATCCCATCCCTAAACAGTGATTAGAATTGATTAGATGGTTTTTGCCAAACTTATCTGTGGACTATTGTCCCCTACTCGAGGGCTATAGCCCCATGCATGCATTTACCTAAAAATCCTATTCTAAGATCAAAGAAGAATCAAGATTTCTAACCCCTCAACAGCAGGCAGTGGGCAGTTTTGGAGCCAGTGTTTTCCAACTGTGCTTCTCAGGGAGCTTTAATAGTCCATTTTGAAGCTTTGGGGACTGCTTTGGGTTGAATGTCTCCTCCAAAGCTCTTCTTGGAACTGAATCCCCAATATGGTATTTGAAAGGTGGAGCCTTTAAGAGGTGATTGGATTGTAAAGACTATGCCCTCGTGAATGGCAGTTTTGAATTTATTGTCTCTCAGCCTGAAATACACTCTTTTGTCCTGCTTTGTGATACTGAGCTGGATCCTGCAGACACCTCCTTTGCTAGCCAACTTGATGCTAGTCTTTGCCAACAGGGGGCGCTGGAAATACAATGTCAGGCCAGAGCTGGAGAAAGGAACTTTCTTCTTCCCAGTGCAGTTTTTTCTTTAGAAAAAAAAAAAAAAAAAAAGATGACCGGTAAGGGGATCTTAACCCTTGACTTGTGTTGTCAGCACCACGCTCTCCCAATTGAGCTAAGCGGCCATTCCTATATAGGGATCCGAATTACTCTACCCATTGCCTTGGTGTTATCAGCACCACACTCTCCCAAGTGAGCCACAGGCCGGCCCTCCCAGTGCAGTTTTCCACTGGGGCCAGTAGAGGGCAGAGGAGGGAGCCCAGGAGCGTCCACTGCCGCAGCCCTCCCTAGGCTTTCTCCTCCGCCCGCCCTTCTCAGGGGTCTGAGGCTCAGCCTTGAATTGAAAGCGGAGGCACTACTTTGAGTTTCTGTTTCGTCCTTTTTCACTCCTTCAGTCCCAAGGGCAGAAGTTGCTACGTTTGTAACTTTTAGAGACCTCCCTTACCCCTCTTAGTAGTGAACCATTTTTTACAACTTAGTTCTTCATATTAAAAATTCTGTTCAAATTACTGGTGTGATTTTTATCTCCTGATTGGAGCGAATGATACGATGGGGGAAAACATTCACAGCCACAAATTATAAATCGCCTCGGAGAAAACTCAAAACAGAAAGATGTAGAACCTACAATAAACAAACAAAACAACAACATTTTACTGAGTTATGTGAGTTACATAAATACATACTTACGGATGGGAATACTTATTGTAAAAATGTCATTTCTCCCCAGTATTATTAAGCTATATCGTCAATAAATATTTCAATCAAAATGTCAATGGTATAGGTTTTGGAATTGATAAAGTTGTTCTGAAATTAGTCAGGAAAAATGCAGTAGTCTAGTCAATAAAATTCCAAATTTGGGAATTTGACCTATCAAAACCTACTGTAAAGCTAATAAGATGTATTACTCTTTCAGAGGCAGAGAAGAAATCTAGGGTTATCAGAGGTAGGAGGGGGAGGGAGAGTGGGATAGGTTGAGATTGGACATGGGGCATAAAGAATAAGTACAATTTGTGACAATATACATACTAGTAATATTGATTTGATCAACATGTCAACAATGAACCCCCAAAATATGTATAATCAATTATGATTCAATAAAAATTTAAAAATAAAAGTAAAAATAAATTTTTATTTTTGATCACAGGTTTAAATGATAGTATTTGAATATAAATAGAATATTATAAAATATAATAATTTGTTAAATTTAATAATAAGGCATTATAAAATATGTTTAATAAAAATTATCACCTAAGTTTTATTAAACATTAGTTAAAAAATATTACTACATAAAGTATTATTAAATACAATTTATATATTAGTAAATACAAAAAAGCTAATGAGATGTAAAAATGAATGGAACATAACTGGAAATTGATAAACAAACTTAAGTCTATAATAGAATTTAGATATAAAATATGAAAGAGTCAAAAAAGGATGGAATGACAGTCGTGAAGTTGCCTAATCTGGCTTTCATTAGGGGGACAAATACATTTTATATATTTCTTTCATTTCACCGAAATAAATCTCAGAGTAATATTTAAATTTTAAAAATTGGAAGACACTTTCAGTATTTTTAAAAACGAAAACTTCAGTAATTTTTAGTATTTCATCTAAAAATACAGATGACAAGGTCACGGGTTTGAATCCCCATACCAGCCAGCTGCCAAAAAAAAAAAAAGTAAAAATACAGATGAATAGAATGTTAGGGTACAAAAAGCCTTTTAGCCTGACTCCAATGGAAGAAACCATATGAAGAAAGAATGAGAGCTTTAACTAATATTTAAAACTTCTATACTGGAATAAAAACCGACTTCCAAACACATGATTGGTATCAAAATTTAAACTACAATAAGAAAATATTTGTTTCATTTTAAAGGGTAAATCAATTTATTCAACAAATACTGAGTTCTTACTATGTATCAGGCTGTGCTAACATATCCTTAATATACAAAATTGAGTACATTGAGTATATCCCAATACAAAACCCAGGAAATAACAATAGGCAGTTCACAAAAGGATAAACAGAAATAGCCAATAATAATTTTTAAAAAGAAAGCATATGTGGCTTCACTAGAAATCAGAGAAATGCAATCTGTAACTATAATCATGGAATTCCCTCCACTAGGCTGTTGCATGGAGTGAGAGAGATATGTAAAACACTTAGCTTAGTGCCTAGCATATAAACATTAATATCTATTACTGTGGACAACAGCCAGACCCTGTAAATGTCCACATCTTTGGGAACAGAATAAGGTAAACATTTGATTCTCAAATGGAAGTGCAAAGTGTAACATTCTTTCTGGAGGACAGTTTAGAAATATGTATCCGAAGTTGATTTGCCAATTCCATTTCTAGTTTTTCCCACGGAAATGTTCAAGCAAATGAGCAAACGTGTATGTAGAAGCGTATCTGCAAACACAGAAAAATGGAAACAGTTTAAATTTCCTTACCGGCCAACCCCCTCCCCCCGCCCCCCCAAAATGTCCAAGGGCAGGGGACTTTAAATAAAATATGGAACTTCCATTCAATGGAATACTATGCAGCTTGCAAAACTGATAAATTTTATTTATACATGCTGATATGGAAAGATATCCCTGATATACTATTGAGTCAACGGAACATTACTTTTCTGTAAATGTAATTTCTAATTTCTATTAGAAATATATTATAGATGTAGAACCATAAGAACAAAAAAAAAATTTTTTTTTTGGCAGCTGGCCAGTACGGGGATCCAAACCCTTGACCTTGGTGTTACCAGCATAGACGAAGATATTAATAGTGCTTATTTCTGGATGGCCATATCAGGAATGTACTTTATCTTCATTCATTCAAAAAATATTTACTGAGCACCTACCACGCGTCAGGCGCAGTCCTAGGTACTGGGGGTAGGGCAGTAAAAACAGTGCCCTCATGGAATTAATTATCGTCGAGTAGTGGGAGACAAATATTCATAAATATATAATGTCAGGCAGTGATAAACGTTGTGGAGGGGGGGAAGCAGGGCAGAGGCTGTTTACATAAGGTCAGGGAAGGCCTTTATGAAAGGGTGACATCTGGGCAGAGGGTGAGGGAGTTAGCCTTGTGGATATGAGGAGAAACACCTTTGTTAATTTCCCAATCCTTTTCTTTTCTACACCAAGCATGCAATACGTGCATAATCAAAACAAAACAAAACGAAAACGCTCCTTCCATTTCAGAAAAAGATCTGGAACCTGAGATCTTCTCCAGGCCGCGGCGTGGAAAGGGTGTGAGAGTGTCCCAGTGTAGAAAAGGAAAGAACATGGACATGGCCCGCCTCTTCTGGACCCTGCGGGCCCCGGGGCCCCGCCGCTCCGCTCAGACGAAGCTGCAGGTGGGAGAGCGCAGGACTCCGCCCAGGTCAGCGTCCCCACCTGTCGCATTCTGCTGAGAGACCCAGGACGGAGAATCGCCGCAGGAGGTTCCGCGCCCCTCACTGGCTGCATTTCACAGGAAGCTCCACGCCCCTCTAGGAGCTTTAACTAAAGACTTGGGAGTAGCGGGACCCAAAAGGCGGGAAACGCGTCTCCCCGGCCCCACCTTCAGCTCCGGGCCCACGACCCACTCTTTGGAGCAGAAAGAGACATGGGCGGCATGAAGGGCCAGCCCAGCGCATGCCTTCAGGCGGAGTGGGCGCTCCACTAGGGGCTCGGCCAGGTGCCGTCTCCGCTGGTCAGACCAGCCTTGGCTTCTCCTTCCCACCGCTCAGGGACCACAGGTGCAGAGAAACACGAGTGAAAAACTCAGACAAAAGAACACTGAAGGAATCACGACGCAGACCCCGGCCCTTCACCCCGGGTCCATGGGCATGACGGTTTTGGCGTCGCTGCCTTCTGATTGGCCAGCCCTGGAAATTCTCCCCGTTCATTGGCCATCTGTCGGGGAGAAGGCAGGCCCAATGGTCGAACGGACTTCTGGGGGTGCAGCGCCAAAGACACCGCGGCGCATGCGCTGCGTACTTTCCCGGCGAGCCCCGCGCGGACTTCCGGCTTCAGGACCTGGTAGCGGAAGTGGGAACGCTTGGGCGGTCTTGGGAGGTGTGTGTCCCGGGGGCGGGGACCGGCGACGCGGGCAGCCGGGCTCAGAGGTCGGGCACGGGGCTCTGAGTGGCCGGGGCTGGCCCCCCGAGGCGGACCCCGACGGTGGCGCGCAGCGCTGGGACGTGCCGGGTCGCCCCCGCGTCCCCCGTGCACTCGGTCCTGTGCCGACCCCCCTGCGCTCCCGCCGCTCCCTCAGCTCCGTGCGGGCGAGGCTGCTGGGGACAGCGAGGCGCTCCGGCCGGGGCTCCGGCCGGGTCAGCGTCCCCGCCTGCCGCGTCCTGCCGAGCGACCCTGGTGAGTCCTGGCCCTTTCCGAGGTGACTCTTCCTCGGTCAGTGGTGGATGAGAATGGCGCGCCTACCTTTAAGGGGTCGTGTGAGGAGTAGAAGAATCAATAAAGTGCTTAGTGTGTAACAGAGAAGAATTGGAAACAACCCGAACGCATCCCTCGGGTATTGGCTAAGAAACGAGCACATCCGTACCGCGGAAGCTCCTAGTGCGCTAATAAAGAAACACTGCTAGGTGGAAACAGCAAATTACGAAATAGCACATGCAGTAAGATCTCATTTATGTAAAGACACATCAAGCACTTTTTTTTTTTTTTTCCACTTCTACGGATAACATTTTCAGTTAAAGTACAGGAGGAGATCTGGCACGATAATGGGAGGAGGGTGCAACTGCGAGAAAGGGTTTCTCTTTTATGTATTTCTGTATTGTCTAGATCCCTCAATCCCGCCCCCCCCCACCTTTTTTCTTTTTTCCACCTGGCCTGTACGGGGATCCGAACCCGTGACTTTGGTGTTACTAGGTCCACACCCTCCCAAGAGAGCTAACCGGGCAGCCCGTTCCTACACCTCTCCTTTTTTATTACCATGGTTTCTATTGCTTTTATCGTTGAAACAAAAAACCAATTAAAGAAAAATTTGAAATATGCCTTTAAAAACTATCGTTACATACATTCATATATACCTGTTGATAAATGGCTTTGGTTGGTGTCTGTGAGCCCTTCTCTGACACTCCTAGGCCAGATGTGTTTTGGAATTCAGAAGTTTTCAAATTTGGGAAAGCTAACATAGTGCACAAATGGCATATCAAATAACACTTCCAGCAACATCTGGGGCAACACTCAATAATCAAACACAGTTTTCTTACTGAAGTATCAGGCACATACAGAAAAGCACATCATAAATATAGCTGTATAAATTTTTACTAGCTGAACACATATGTTGATATTTCTGCTGTAAAACGTGTGAACATTTACATTAAGTGGCATAAGCAGAAATTATAAATATGCTCGTCTCAGTAGGTTAGGTGGTACTACCACCAAATGAGCGAGGTTTGGTTTTGCTGTTAAAATGAGTCATGAAAAACCTACTTTTGGGTTTCAGACTTGAGGATAAGGGGTTGTGGGCTTGTATTAGTATAAGAGACAGTCACGTGAGCAAAGCATTCAAGGAGAGCCTAGAAAAGGCTTCAGGGCCGTGAAAGGGAGGATACTGCAGCTCCTTATGTCCTTTCAGGCTGGTGTATGCTCATGTATTCCACACCCCGCCCCCAAAACCTGCTCCTTCGCTTTTTTCCCAGGGATGCGTGTCCAGATGCCGGCCTGGCTGCCACAGGGGATCCCGCTGGGAGACTGAAAGGGCAGGCTACAGGGCCTGGGTTGAGGCTGACCAGCCCTGAGCCTTAGGCCAGGGGAATGGCAGCCCCCCTGGACCCCCCAGAACAGGCCCCTGCAGAGGGAGAAGGGCTTCTGATAGTGAAGGTGGAAGACTCCTCCTGGGAGCAGGAATCTGCCCAGCAAGAGGATGGCAGGGATTCTGAGGCTTGCCGCCAGCGCTTCCGGCAGTTCTGCTATGGAGATGTGGGTGGGCCTCACGAGGCCTTCAGCCAACTCTGGGAGCTCTGCTGCCGCTGGCTGCGGCCTGAACTGCGCACCAAGGAGCAGATCCTGGAGCTGCTGGTGCTAGAGCAGTTCCTGACGGTGCTGCCTGGGGAGATCCAGGGCTGGGTGCGCGAGCAGCACCCGGGGAGTGGTGAGGAAGCTGTGGCCTTGGTGGAGGACCTGCAGAAGCAGCCAGTGAACGCCTGGCCACAGGTGAGGGGCCCCTCCCACGTCAGGGGGCACCAGGGTGGTACCTGGGCCGGAGACAAGTTTCAGAGGGTAGGGGAGACGCAGAGCCTGAGGGAGCATGCACACAGCACGACATAACGTGTTGCCTTTCTGAAAGGTACTGTCCAAAGTAAATGTAGTTTCTTTTTGGTGGCTTCAAGGGCAGAAGTAGGAACAAAGTGGGCATGTTCCAGAAAGGAGGTTTTAGCCCCACAGAGCTTCTGTAAATGTTTATTTGTGTCCTGTTCCAGGCTAGGCCCTGAGGATACAGTGATATGTATAAAGGCACCAGAGGGGGTGTGAGCAAGTGCAGCTGTCCAGGGGCAACTGCTTTCTTGTGCGGTGTTGGGTCCTTGACACTGGAAGCATCTGGAGAGGTGCTGATGAGTAGCTAGGGTGTGGGGTTCTGCTCTTGGCAGGAGGGTCTCCCCACTTTCCTGTGGTCAGTGGCTATGATTCTGGGCTTTGGGGGCTGGTTCTTGCCTCATGATTGATCAGGGAGTGTCCTTGGGCACACAGGACTGCCTGGTGTCACATTCTCTCTGGACTTTTCTGGGGCTCCACTGACTTCCTTCCCCACACCCCAGCATCCTGAGGGACGTGTGCTGTGTCTCCCTCCCAAGGATTAAACTCTGTCTCCTGGGTCTGGTCTCGGTGCTGATGAGCATGTTGTGGTTCCTGCACAGGCTGTGCCTGCAGAGGAGGTGGAACCTGAGGCTGCAGTCCAGAGATCCCAGGCCATGGTGGGAGCATGGAGCCAGCTGCCTGTACCCCAGGAGCAGCACAACCATGGTGGTGAGTAAGCCTCTGTCCTCATAGGCGGCAGAGTGGCCAGGCAGGGCCTGGCTCCTTCCTGGCATTCCCAAGGGTAGCAGGCAGGGTGTTTCTGTTCTATGGAGCCCCAGCATGCCTCTGCGAGTGCATGTACGTGTGCAGGGGGCTGCTGTGGGGTCTCAGGCCCAGGCCGGGGCTGGCCTCTCTGAGGCTCTGTTTTTTTCCTTTAGCCCAGCGTCCTGCTCTTCCTAAAGAGTGGAGTACCAGAGAGATGACAGATGCCTGCTTTGCCTCTGGGGTCCACGTGAGTTACCTGTCCCTTTGTCCTCGCCAAGGCCTTTGGCACTTCTGATACTGTAGAATGGGCCTTGCCCTCTCATCAGGGCCTCTTTCATCCACCGCAGGCTGTGTGGGAGGCTGTGAGCCATCCCTGAGCCAGGGCTTCTTGCTCATTCTAGGAACCTATGGCATTGGGAGACATTCCCTTCTACTTCTCCCGGGAAGAATGGGGCTCCCTGGACCCTGCTCAGAGGGATCTCTTCTGGGACATAAAGCGGGAGAACTCCCGGAACACCACCCGGGGTAAGTGGGCGTAGCCAGGACCTATGGGATCCCAGCAGCAGAGGGTGGGTCCAGGCAGGTCCCCCCCACGCCGCCAGCCTGCTGGAATCCTCAGTCTTCCTTCCCACCCATCCTTAGCCAGTTGCAAAGCGGGCTTTCCCAGGTCTCTCTGAGAGCCCTGCGTGATTCCTTTCTCACACTGATGTTCAGTTTTCTGTGCCTCTGCACGTGTGTATGTGACAAGTGAAAGGATGAGGCACAAACGCAAGGTAGCTCGCCAGAGAAGTTCCGATTTTATTTAGCAAGTACATCTGTTTTATAGGGTTAGGAGAGAGTTGATAGGTTTATAGGGGACACGGGGCGTTTGGGGATTGGATGGATTATGTTGCTAAGGGGCCAGGAGCAGGGAGCCTGTGCTGATTGGCATGCGATTTGCGCCAGCGGGAAGGTATTGTGGCGCCGGCAGGAAGGAAAAAGGCGGAAGAGAAGGGTAGCCAGCGCCATGATGGGGCACGGCTAAAAAAGGGTTCTCATACGACCTAATATTCCTCCCTTTTTGTTAGAATAGGGGTGATGTCCTTTTTCTCTCTGGCTACTTCCTGCTGGTAGGGGCCGTCGTTTGGGAAGGGGTTGGAGTGTCAGGGAGGAATATGGTCAGGAGACCCCATAATATGGTGGAATATAAAAGAACCTCCTGGGGGGTGAAATGGATGAAAGTTCCCTGCAGCCATAAGTCAATAATCTGTTGAGTCCACTCCTGATGTGTAAAAACCAGGTGTAGTAGCCAGGTGTCGGAGGAAAGGGCATCTAGGAAGGCAATCCATCGCGTCCTGTATGTTTCATCAGCAAGTGGTGAGGAGTTTCTGAGAAGAGGCGGAGGGTTCATCAGTAGCTAGGAGTTGGTAGTTTCTAAGTAAAAGCTCGTTAAAAGTCTGGTTAGAAATTTTGCCCACTTGGGTTTGTAAAAACTTGAGTATACAAGGTAAAAAAAGGCATATCAGAAGGATTACAGAGAGGGGGCCGAGGATGGGCCAAACCCAGGTTAGGAGAGGGTTGGACATTAGAGAGGAGAATGGGCTGGAGTTGGGTGGGGCACGCAGGCTGGTAGCTAATTCAGTGAGTTTAATGATGTTATTTTCTACCACACCCGATTCGTTAATATAATAACAACATTCTTCTCTTAGGAAGAGGCAGGTGCCACCTTTTTCCGCTGTGAGCAGATCAAGGGCTCTCCTGTTCTGGAGGGTCACTTGGGCCAAAGAAGTTATTTGTTTTTGTAGGGAGGTTAGAGATTCTGCCGTGGATGTGAGGGCCCTTTCCAACTTGGATTTAATATCTTCGACAGCCCACAGAGAGTGGCCCAGGGCTCCTCCCGAGAGGCTGGCACTGGCGACGGAAATGGTTAAAGACATACCAACCGAGATAGGGAGGAAAGCCACTCTTTTCTGTTGGTCTGGGGGATTAAGAAGGTGAAACATTTCTGAACTGGTGTATAGGGTGAGCTGGGGAACAACAGTTACGAGAAGGCAAGGAGAAGTTATGTTGGGGAGGAAAGTGGTGATAAGGGTTCCTTGCACCAAGAAAAGGTTCCAGGCGATGCATGAGTGGTATTTGTGAGGTTAAGACTGTATTGGCAAAAGGGGTCATTGAAAGATTTGGAAATAGTGGGGCCACAAAGGCATGTTCTAGGGAGGAGGGTGTGGTTGCCGTCCTCAGGCTCCCACAAAGGAACATTGGGTAGGGGTGAAGAGGGCAGTGGGGCCTGGGAAGGGTTTGGACGAAGGAGTGAGTCGGTGTTGTTGACTGGGACGGCGGCAAGTAGGGGGTGAGCCAAGGAGGCGCACGAAAAGCAATTCCTGGGGGAAATGGATGGAACAGTCTGGTTTAAAAAGGACAGGGTATCGGAGATGATCTGTAACCAAGTATATATAGGGGAGCCCGGGGCATGAAGGGAAGGGCCATTTTCTAAAGAGGATATGATGTTCTGTTCATGATGTTTTATGTCTGTAGAGACAAGAGATATAGAGTCGTGAAGAGGAACATACTCATGGGATATTTCAAAAGTTCCGCAGGGGTGTGAAGCATAGCCATTACAGTAAACAGAAGCAAGGACCCTGGTAGCCCATCGGCTCTCCCATGGGTCCTGGATGGTTAAAGAACACTGTTGTTTGCCATCACACTGACAAAATCTCCTACCAGTAGGCTGTCCCATATACCCTAACCCCTGGGACCCAGGCTCTGAAGTATCCAGCTAATCCTAAAAATGACAATATTTCAGCCTTTGTATGGGGAATGGGAAGGTCCATGAGAAGTTGTTTTCTGTTAAGCGTAATTGACTTTTTCCCTGGGGAAAGGAGAAAGCCGAGGTAGGTTACCATTGACTGGGAAATTTGGGCTTTATGTGGGGAGACCCGATATCCTTTATTAGCTCAGTGATTTAATAGGTGAGCGGTATCTGTTTGAGATTGCTCCCACGAGGGGCTGCACAAGAGAAGGCCATCTACATACTGAAGAAGCATGGAATCAGGTGGTTGGCATAAAAATCAGTGAGATCCTGGGCTAAAACCTGGCCAAAGATGTGAGGACTGTCCCAAAATCCCTGTGGGAGAACAGTCCAGGTAAACTGTCGGGAGTGTCGGGTGTGAGGATCAGTCCAAGTGAAAGCAAAAATATCTTGAGAGCTTAGCGCTAGAGGTATAGAGAAGAAAGCATCCTTTAAATCCAAAACTGAAAAATGGGTTGTGGTGGCTGGGATGTTAGAAAGGAGGGTATAGACATTGGGCACTAAGGGATGGATAGGGATGACTGAGGAGTTAATGAGGCGCAAATCCTGCACCAAGCGATAGGTCCCGTTAGGTTTTTTTACAGCTAGTATAGGGGTGTTGAAAGGCGAGTGAGTGGGCCGGAGATGGCCCTTTTTTTGTAAATCCTGAATAATGGGGCAAAGGCCAAGAAGGGCTGTGGTGGTCAGGGGATACTGGGCCTGGCATATAAACTTAGTGGGGTCCTTAAGCCTAATGTGTATTGGAGAACACTTTGAAGTGGAGGGGCTTGACGTGTCCCAGACAACTGTGTTGACAAGCTCAGTTAATGTTGGAAAAGGAGGCCGTGAGTCCAAGTCGTCGGCCAGGAGTGCTATAAAAAACTGTGTGGTAGGCGAGGCATGGGAGGTGATGCTGTTCATAACCCTGAGAAGGGAGAGAATATCTCTTCTCAGTAGAGGGATGAGACATTGGGGCATGACAAGGAAGGAGTGTGAGAAGGGTGTGGAAACATCTTGCATTGTGCATGTTAATAGGGGGGTTTTATGAGGGAAAATCTGTTTACCTCCTACCCCGACAATAGGAGAGGTGGAAGGTGTAGTTGGGCCCCAGAACTCCCTCAGGACCGAAAAAGTGGCTCTGGTGTCTAAGAGGAAGGAAATGGGGCTCCCATCCACCACAAGCCGCACCCTGGATTCTTGTGTCGTGATGGTCATGGTCGGGAACAGAGACCCAAGGCCCCATCAATCTTCTCCTGCTAGTCCCAACAGGTCGGGCTTAGATTGTGAGGTGATTGGCCCCTCTCCCCTTCGGGTGGCAGGGCAATCAGATCCCCAATGGCCCCTTTTGTGGCATTTGGGACAGGGAGTGGTTGGAGGCCGAGGAGAGGGGCAGGCTTTTGCCCAATGTCCCTCTTTTCTGCATTTAAAGCAGTTTCCAGGGTCGGCTTATGGGTTTGTGGGTGCCTGGGTTGCGGCTGTCCTTGGATTATTTGTGCAAGCATCTGAGAATTTGCCTGATCATCTCTCTGCTTGCGGCGTTCCTTTTCCTCCTCTCTATTATGAAAAACCTTAAAAGCCACCATTAAGAATTTCAGTCTGAGGATTAGCGGGCCCCTGCTTTAGCTTTTTTAATTTAGTCCTAATGTAGGGGTAGCTCTGGGCTAGGAAATAGGTCATTAAAACATGACAACCATCTGGGGTTTCTGGGTCTAGTTGGTATATTGTTGAAGGGCCTTGGTTAACCTGTCTAAAAATTCGGAAGGGGTTTCTTCCTTTTTTTGTATTACTTCCTGCACCTTTTGGAAATTTACAACTTTTCAAGCAGCCCGTTTGAGGCCGGCTACAAGGCAGGAAGCAAAAACATCACGGGAATTTATGCCAATAGGGGTGTTATAATCCCATTGGGGATCCTGTTCTGGAAATACATTGGGACCTGTAGGGTGGTTAGGATTAGTCCTGTGTGTTTCGTCTGCATGGGCTCAGGCCAATTCCCATACACGCCTTCGCTCCTCAGGAAGGAGAGTGTTAGGCCGGCCCGTGGCTCACTCGGTAGAGTGTGGTGCTGATAACACCAAGGCCACGGGTTCGGATCCTATATAGGGATGGCCGGTTTGCTCACTGGCTGAGCGTGGTGCTGACAACACCAAGCCAAGGGTTGAGATTCCCTTACCGGTCATCTTTTAAAAAAAAAAAAAAAAAAAAAGAAGGAGAGTGTTAGCTATCAACATGTATATGTCATGGTGTGTGAGACTGTAAGCCTTCAGGATCCACTGAAACTCCCTATCATAGGTGGTGGGGTCAGTGGTAAAGGAGCCCAGTTTCTTCTCTAATTGTGTGAGATCAGAGATGGAAAAAGGTACATGAACTCTGATTACCCCTTCTGGGCCAGCCACCTCTTGAAGCGGTGCAATAGTGGGAGGGACCAGAGGGAGCCCCTGTGATCTAGTCCGTGGAGGACTAAAAGTTTTTGCGGGAGGAGGGGAAATGGGGGGCAGCTGGCGAATTGGAGTGGAAGGGGAAGCTGAAATGGAAGATGGTGGAGAGGAAACTGAGGTGGAGGGGGAAGTGGGAGCAGAGGGAGGCGGGCGGTATGCGGGTAGTTCGTCCGCAGGATCGAAAGTAGGAGGGTCAAGAAGGGGTGGAGACTTACAGGCCAGGAGGACTTGGGAGGGAGAGAATGAAGAACAAAGATGGGGATTTTGTCTGAGGAGTCAAAAGGCCTCGACATAGGGATCTCCTTCCACTTTTTGAGGCGCTGGCAGTAGTTAAAAAGGTCGCGAAGGAGGTCTGGGTCTAGGAATCCCTCAAAAGGCCAATGGTTTTGGTTGTCCAGGGGGTACTGGGGCCAATCTTGAGTGCAAAATCTGATCAAGAGCTTTGGCTTAATATCTGGTGTAAGGGAGAGTACAGTAAGGTTTCTGAGTAAGCATTTGAGGGGCAAGGTTTCCGGAAGGGATGAGGAGGCTCCCATTGTGAAGTGGACAGAGAAAAGGAAATCAAGAGGAAGAGAAAAAGAGAAAATGAGGAAATGAATCCCCGGGCCGGAAGTGGGTCAGCAAAATGCAGGAGGCGTCCCCCGAGGAGTTTGTGAGCCACGGAGTTTCTGTAGGAACCAGATTAGGAGGAGAGTGAGGGTCGTCACCCACACTTCAAGCTCCCAGGAGGCACAGTGCCGGAGGCCACGAGGAACCTAGTACTAGGATTTTTGGAACCTGTTTTAGTGTCCAGAGAGAGAGAGAGAGAGAGAAGCAGAAAGGAGCCTCCACCCTGAACCCTCACGCTCAAAGGCTCCTGGAGAGAAGGGAGTGGATAGCCGGAGGGTCCGCCACGACCGTAAAGGTCTTAATGGGGTGTAACTTTACATTTCTTAAGGGCTTCGGAGCCTTGTTGGTCGATAACTGCTCTGCTGTAGCCCAGAAGAGGGTGGCAGCCCTATAAGGGAGACTTACCCAAGGGTGGAAGCGGTGGTGAGTTTGAAGAGCCAGTGCCCGAAAAGGTGGGCGTGGGCGAGCCGCCTTGGTTGAGACGGAGACGGGGCCCACAGTGGACAATCCCGCCTCCCGGGTTTCGGCACCAATGAAAGGATGAGGCACAAACAAACACAAGGCAGCTCGCCGGAGAAGTTCCGATTTTATTTAGCGAGTACATCTGTTTTATAGGGTTAGGAGAGAGTTGATAGATTTACAGGGGACATGGGCATCTGAGGATTGGATTGATTATGTTACTAAGGGTCCAGGAGCAGGGAGCCTGTGCTGATTGGCGCGCGATTCGTGCCGGCGGGAAGGTACTGTGGCGCCAGTGGGAAGGAAAAAGGCAGAAGAGAAGGGTAGCCAGCGCCATGATGGGGCGCGGCCGAAAAAGGGTTCTCATACAACCTAATAACAAGTGCCCAAGATGTGCAGCCCCACGCTGAGTGCTCTTAAGGGCCTTTTCTCATTTGATTCTCACAACTCTGTGAATAGAAGTGTTGTCCTTATTTTACAAGGGACCTGAGGCTCAGAGAGGTCAGTGGATACTGAAGAGACATAGCTGGGACTCTGGTGAGGCGTGGTTGTCCCTGCCCTTCTCAGCATTGGTGGGGCTCATCTCATTTAATCCGCACCACACAGTGGGATGGGCTCGGTTACCTCCCTGTGTATGTTCTTCAGTTTGGGGACCTAGAGCCTGTGTAATAAGGGAACCACAGTAGCCAGACCCACTTGGTTCCTCAGTTTCCCACAGTGAGAGTCTGGATAATTTATTTAAATTTCAGAGTTTGAATAGGCAGGGTTTAGAGAGTGGGACTCTGGGTCCCAGTTGGAAAGCAGGGCATAGATGGGTTAGGTAACTTGTCCCAGGTCATAATTAGTAGGCGCCTCTGCAGGCAGGATCAGCCTACCTGGACATCTGAGGCTTACTGGGAACTGCTTTTCTGCGGAATATTATCATCAGCTGCATTTTATAGATGGGGAAACTGAGGCTCAAGCTGTGTGAACCCAGGCCTGGCTGAACCGGAAAGCCAGAGAGCTGGTCCCTGAGCCGTGTTTCTTTCTTGCCTCAGCTCTGGTCCCAGAACCAAGTGGGACTGAAGAGGCCGCCTCCTCTCCCCTTGCAGGTTCAGCATTTGGAAGCCAAAACGAGAGGTCGCAGCTGGAGGAGGGGGCGACGGCATTACCAGGCCAGGTGTGTGGCGACGTGACTGTGTCCTGGAGCCCCGAGGAGGCTGAAGCCTGGGAGAGTGAGAACCGGCCGGGTGCGGCCCTGGGCCGGGTGGCCGGGGCGCGGCAGGGGCGGCCACCCACACGCCGGCGCCAGTTCCGGGACCTGGTGGCCGAGAAGCCACACAGCTGTGGCCAGTGCGGGAAGCGCTTTCGCTGGGGCTCGGACCTGGCACGCCACCAGCGCACACACACGGGCGAGAAGCCGCACAAGTGCCCCGAGTGCGACAAGAGCTTCCGCAGCTCCTCGGACCTGGTGCGCCACCAGGGCGTGCACACGGGCGAGAAGCCCTTCTCCTGCTCCGAGTGCGGCAAGAGCTTCAGCCGCAGCGCCTACCTGGCCGACCACCAGCGCATCCACACCGGTGAGAAGCCCTTCGGCTGCAGCGACTGCGGCAAGAGCTTCTCACTGCGCTCCTACCTGCTGGACCACCGGCGCGTGCACACCGGCGAGCGGCCCTTCGGCTGTGGCGAGTGTGACAAGAGCTTCAAGCAGCGTGCCCACCTCATCGCCCACCAGAGCCTGCACGCCAAGATGGCCCAGCCCGTGGGGTGAGCGGCCAGCTTGGACCCGAGGCCGTCCAGCCAGGTGCACGCTCCCTGTGAGGCCTGGCCGCCGTGCGACCTTGGGGACTCTCCACCCCTCCGCGTCGCACACTCAGAACGCCTGCACTGCGGACCTGCCCCCACTGAAGGGAACGGAGTTCCTTCCAGCCGCGTGTTTTCCCTTCTGCGCACGGGGTCGGTCTTCCCCTCCAGTTTCCTGGAGCCCAGCCCAGCAGTAGCACCGGCACAGCAGGGTGGCTGAGGACTCAGGCAGGGCCTAGGTTCCCTTTCCAGAAGCCCCCTCAGCCTCGCTCCCGTGGCTCTTTGTCACCTGCCTTCTGTGTGCGTCCGCCGGCCAGGCCCTTTTCCCTGCCAACCTGTGCCTTCCAGTGGGGTAGAGGACTGGCCTTGACACCCCCCAGGGGGCTGCTGGACTTGGGGAGGGACAGTGGCTTACACCTAGGAGAGTCTGGGTCCTGGGCGTGACCCCGGGGCTCCACCTCTCCCATTTGCAGGCCATGACCACTCTGTCCCGGCTATTGCTCTCAGCCCCTGAGAGCCACCCACCCGCCCATCTGGTGAGGGTGGTGGGGCTCCAGCTACAGGGGGCCCACCCCAGAGAGCAGGAATGGGGCGCTGGCTGCTGCCTGCTCCTCCAGAGGAGCGGCGTCATGTACTTAACACTAGCACTCCATCAGCACTTTGCTGCTGACACCTCAGCACTGTAGTCCGTGTTTTCCATCTGCATCGTTTGCAGATTTGTGTTGACAGGGACGGACCACAAGCCCTCTGAGGGGGCTCAGCCCTTGGGCCTCAAGAGGGTTTGAATAAACGTGGAAACCTGCCCCAGGCTGTTCTGTTCTTTACGTAGCTGCTGTGGGGGTGGGAACCTGGAACTCACATCTCTGTTCTTCAAGCCTGGGAGTCCTGGTGGCACATGGTGCTGTATGGCCACCTTGGCTTACAGGTTGGCTGGGCCCCAAAGGGCAGCCATGAGCCCCGGGACCCTCGTTCCCCCTGTGTCAGCTGGAGTCTGGTCCAGGGGCACCCTCCCTGCCCTAGTAGGAGAATGGGCAGCCACACGGGACGGGCCTTCACCAGGCTGCTCTCCATTGGCAGTGTGGAAGGAGGGGAGGGGCTTGGAGATGGCCAACTTGCTCGGTGGCTGGGGGTGCTACACGCGTGCTGCTCACCAGGTCTCCACCACTGGAGGCTGCCCCATGCTTGAGTCCCTGCTGGGGAGAGGGCTGCCGACTCAAAATGGGCCCTGCCCTTGTTCCTGCCCAGCTTCTTGACATTGCCTCTCCCCTGCCTGGCCCCAGGCTGGGGCCTACACAGAGTTGGGGGGGGTGTGGTCAGAGCCACCCGTCACCGAAGTATGACTCCTCTTTCCATTCTGCTGTCCCTTCCCTGTTCACCTGTGGTGGCCTCCAATGGCCCTGCCTGAGGGGAAGTGGGAGTGGGTAGAGACAAGAAGTTTCTGTCCCTTAGTAACTGGTCTGTCTGTGCCAGCCTCTGCCCCCAGGCCCTTCCTCAGCCAGCCCCCCATTTAACACACACCACTGTATGGTCACTGTGACAGTCCCCACTTCCCACATGAAGCAACCACTGATGCCAGGTGGCAATTTCCACCTCTGGGGGCTCTGTACAGCTGTGTGCATTTCGGGGAGGGGTGGCAAGGTGGAGGGAACAGTACAAGGACTTTTTTGGTGCTGGTGGCTGCTCCAAGGGGAGACACCTGGCTGTAACGAGATCAGATAGGAGCTTGGGCCAGGAGCTAAGAATAGGATTGGGCACAAGTTCCTGGCTCAGGTGGGGGTAGGTCAGTGCCAGCCAGGAAGTCACTGGCTGGAGCAAGAGGACAGGTTCAGGGGAGTGGGACCCAGGGTTGCAGGGGAGCAGGGCAGAGTCCGTTCAGCTCATAAACAGAGCTGATAGGAGGTGGCGCGTGGAGAGGGCAAGGGTTAGGACCCAGGGCACCAGGAGCCAGCGCCAGGGAGTGAGCTCGGTGCTCGGAGGAAGCCCTGTCTGGCCCCCATGGCCTTCCTGGTGGCTGGGACCCTGCGGGTGGCCGCGCAGGTGGCAGATGCTCAAGACAGCCTGGGGAGAAAGGTAGCAGGAGGCAGCACCCAGCCCAGCTGGCTCCTGACTCCCAGCAGCGTTCCAGCCCAGTTCTGGCCTTGTCTCCCCAGGGGAAGTACAGCCTACAGGGTCCAAGGGTGGCCCTGATACTCAGCAGCCCTGGGGTGCCCACTGCTATGGTCGCTGCCCTGGGAGGCGTTTTCCAAGCCCTAGGCTTTGAGAGCTGTGAGAGGAGGGAGTCCCCTGTCCAGGTGAGCCCACACCTGTCCCCTCCATGGCCCCCAGCCTAGCACCCACCCTCATCCCACCCCTACCCCACCTCCCACCCTTATCCCTACACAGAACAGCCCAACTCAGGCCAGGCCTTCGCTCTTGCCCCTAGGGCTTCCTTGAAGAGCTGACTCGGTTCCGGGAGCACCTGGATGCCCACGGGGGCCCTATGGGCTGTGCCCTAGTGGCCTTGGTGGCCCCCAGTGGACAGCTGAGGCAGCCGCAGCGGCTTGTCCAGGAGCTGAGCTGCTGTGGGGCTCTGCGGGGCTGCCCCAAAGTCTTTCTGCTGCTCTCGGCTGGCCACGGGGGTGAGTGGGTTGGCAGGGACCCCTGTTCTGGGTGGTGAGGCAGGGGCGGAGTGTGGGCAGAAGCCGGGTCCTTGCCTCAGGCCAGCACCGCTTCTCCATGCAGCTGCCCCAGAGCCTGGAGCCTTCCTCGCTGGCCTGGGAGAGCTCTGTGGCCGCTCTCATCACTGGTCCCTGCTGCAGCTGCTGACAGAGGTGGGGGCCCTAGCGGGGAGTCCCAGGGAGCTGGGCTCTCCTGAAGCCAGTGGCAGTCAGCAGTGCTCTTTCCCATGCTCCTGCAGCCACACTTGCACTTCTGGCCACCCCTTTTCCTTTGCGGGGCCATGGCTGCTAGACTGCGGGACTCTGGAAGCTGCGCTGGGAGTGGTTCTGGCCTGAAGGTCTCACTGGACAGTTGGGTGGCCCCTGGGTGGCTCTGGAGGTGCAGGGCATGGGCCCTAGCTCTGCTCCATGGCTCTCCCAGGCCTGGCGCCCTCCCCAGGCAGTGCTCACCTGGTGAGCATGCCCCGGCAGGCCCTGCCCTGCTGTAGGGAGTGTCTCCACCTCTGTGCACGCTGATCCCTGGGTTGGGGGTTAATGATATGGCCTCCATCTACTTGGGGACATGTCCATGACCTTGAGCCTGCACTAGAGCTCAGGTCTTGCTTACATCTATACTGCCCTCCCCATCCTCCCTCCGACCTGGCATGTGACCTCAAAGGACTGTAGTGGCCATGAGCCTGGGGGAGTCTTTCCCTGACCCAGGGTCCTGGCTGCCTGCTTGGGTTGCACCCCTCCTCCCCCTTGGAGCAGCCCCTGAGGTGTCCTCGGGCCCCACACTCCCCAGCTCTTCTGCAGGGTGGCTGAGGAGTCCACAGGGGGCACCCGCTGCCCAATCCTTCGGAGCTCTTTGAGGGGAGCGCTGTTCCTGGGGGGCGTGGAGCCCTGGGGACCTGAGGTGAGGGGGACAGTCCTGGAGTCCGATTATGTGGTCAGAGTTGCAAGTGGGATGGAGGCTCAGGGAGACCCAGGTTGGGGCGGCGGGGAGCTGGGAGTCCTCTCAGACTACTTCGAATGCCCCTGACCCTCTCTGCAGCCAGAACCCAGCCTCAGTGCTCATTATGACATGTCTGGGGCCAGGGCTGCCCTCCTCTTGGCTGTGACCCAAGATCGGCCTGGGGCCCAGTACGACCTGGAGATGCTGGGGGGCCTGTGTCAGGCCCTGGGCTTTGAGACCATCCTGAGGACAGACCCTACAGCCCAGGTGGGTAAACCCAGAACTTCTGGTGGTGCTCTGAAGGGAGGGCACCCCCTCCGTTCCTGAGAGTCCCCAGGGTCTTAGGACTCTCTCCTGGGCCTCTCGTGGATCATGGGCAGGAAGCACACCCACAAGTCTAGCCTCCATCCTTCCTGCTGCAGGCAGTGGCCAGTTACTTCCCTGCCTTTGTTCTCCTCCCATGCTGGCTGCCTCTCTGCTCCCAGCTCAAAGCTTTACCTGCAAGGGTCTCAATTTCCTTCCTGGACATCCATCAGCCCGCAGCTGGACCTCCATGTCACCACCAGTGAGGCTATGCCAGGCCTTGCAGTGGGGGTTAGAGAAGGGCTTCCCCCTTGGGCCTGAGACTGGCAGGAGGTCAATTGGGCAGGGGTCTGGAGAAGACTTCTCAGCCCTGTGGAGGGCAGCCAGGGGCTGGGAGGAGGTGGCCTTGGTCCAGGCTTCAACCTTGTCCCTACCCTAGGCTTTCCAGGAGGAGCTGGCTCAGTTCCGGGAGCAGCTGGACACCCGCAGGGGCCCTGTGAGCTGTGCCCTTGTGGCTCTGATGGCCCATGGGGGGCCACAGGGGCAGCTGCTGGGTGCTGATGGCCAAGAGGCACAGCCAGAGGCACTGATGAGGGAGCTGAGCCGCTGCCAGGCGTTGCGGGGCTGCCCCAAGATCTTCCTGCTTCAGGCCTGCCGTGGGGGTGAGCGGGGCCGCCTGGCCTCCAGCCTGCCCCTCCTGCCCTCGCTTTCCTTGGCCACCCTCAGCCTCCCTGGACTCACTGCCTACCTCCTCCAAGAAGCCCAAGCGCCTGCCCTTTCCTGCTCCCTCTCCCATCCTCCGCTAGAGGTCAAGTCCACAAACTCAAGCCCTTAACCCTTGGCACTTGTCATTTGGCCTGCCCCAGAGTTCAGGGGGTGGGGTGGGGGGCTCTTGCCTTGACCCCACTGTTTGCACGGGGACTGGACCCTGGAGGCACCCCCAGGTATCCACCGAGTGAAGGTATCTGCCTCTCCCCTCCTTCCCCAGGGAACAGGGACACCGGCGTGGGGCTCACAGCTCTACCCTGGTACTGGTGCTGGCTGCAGGCACCTGCAACCATCCCTTCCCATGCAGACATCCTCCAGATCTATGCTGATGCCTCAGGTGGGTGCTGCTCTCCTTTCAGAGCCCGGGCTTGGGCAGGGCTAGTGCTAGGAACTGTCCAGAGATCATTTCAAGGGCTGGACGTCTGCCGCCACTTCTGTCCTCTCTTTGCCAAGACAATGGGCAGGCAAAGTCTTCCTAAACTGCAAGAGCCTTTGGGAAGCAAGGGCTTCTTCCCTGTTTGAGCCTCCCAACAAGCCTGGAGTCAGCAAGGTGAAATAGCTTTTCTGAGGTCACACAGCCGGTAAGTGGCAGGGATGACCTTTGAACTCCCTTGTCTTGCCTGTCCTGTACTCTTTCCACGGCCCTGTGCTGCCCTTGAGCCAGAGATGCAGAGACTGTGGAGGTGGGGGAGTCCCAGGATACTGGTAAATGGAATTGACTCCTCCTGCAGGCAGCTCCTCTGGGAGCCCCACTCCAGGGAGCTCTGATCAAGCAGACATCCTGTCCGTCTATGCAGCCACCGAGGGTAAGACCAGCCATCAAGAAGCCCGTGGTTGCACAGGGTCCAGCTCCCTGGTCTAGGATCTGGAGTGGTCTTAGGGGCAGCCAGGGCTTAGAGTTGGGGCACAGAGGCACCAGCCCCATTGCCGTTAAGCCATCTTCCTTCCATGGTTTATATTTACGATAGTAATGATGTGAGCACATATTAAGTGCTGTGTTTCTCCAGGCCGTAGATTCCACAAGGGCAGGATAGATATTTGCCATAGTGCCCTTCCCAATGCCTGGCACATGTTAGGTCCACAGTAAATATTCAATATTGAATCTACTCCTATATTCACTCTGCAAATATTGAGCAGCAACTTGTTCCAGATGCAAGAAGTCCCTGATCGCTGCCCTGTTCTCTTGCCTGACCCCCGGCTCCTGTCTGCTTCCTGCCCCCAACTTCCATCAAAGATGTGACGCTCTGGCTCTGGTTCCCTGACCTAGGCTGTGTGGCCTATCGGGATGAAAAGGGCTCAGACTTTATTCAGACGCTGGTGGAGGTCCTCAGAGCCGACCCCAGGCAAGACCTCCTGGAGCTGCTGACTGAGGTGCGTTGGGGTGGGGTTGGGTGACAAAGGGAGAGGGGCTGCATTTGTCCTTCTCCCCAGCCCTGGTTCGCTGACCAGCTCCCATTAACCCCGCCAATGAAGGAGGGATCCCCTGCCTCACTAGTGCCAGGTGCCCTTGCGCATGACATTTGACACTGGACAGATGATATGGTCAGAAGTTATTAGTCACGCATACTAACTAAAGTTCCGGGGAGAAGGACACTGCACACCATGCAGGGGGGCCATATGGGGGTCGCACTTGGGAGCAGAGTGAACCAGCAGCGCCAATGGGAAGCAGGGTGTGCAGTGACAAGATGGTGAGATGCCCCCCCCCCCCGGTGCCCACAGGAGGATGTGCTTGGTTTGTTTGAATAATCTCGCAGGCTGGCAGGGAACTGAAGCTGTTAGGTTGAGGACCGGGTGGCCTACAGCTAGTCTGGGGGTAGGGGCACTATGGGGGTGGGGAGCCTTTCTCACTGGGTGGGGGACATAGCTGGTGAGAGTAGGGGAACCCGTGTTAGGCCTTCGGGGCCCTCCTGTGAGGCTCAAAGACGTCAAGGCCCCACATGAAATTTCAGGCCTTGCAATACCCCAGGCCAGGGCCGCCGGTGGGTGCCAGGCCGAGCCCCACGGGGCCTGGCGTCCTGGGCACAGGCTGAGCGAGCGTGGTCCTCCCAGGTCAACAGGCGGGTGTGTGAGCTGGACGTGCTGGGCCCTGACTGCGACCAGCTCCGCAAGTCCTGCCTGGAGATCCGCAGCTCGCTCAGGCGCCGGCTCTGCCTGCGGGCCTGAAGCGCCGGTGGCCGCCCGGGGGTGCTGAGATGCGGGCGGCCGCTCCCAGTGCCTCCGCCGACCCCATGCACTGCGGGTTCCTCGCCTGGAGGCGGGGCAGGCAGTGCGGGGCTGGCGCTTAGCTGGCGTGTAATAAACGTGTGTGGACGGTCGCTGCGCTGGGAACAGTGCCTGCTCTCAGGGACGCGTGAAGTAAGTGGGATAACGTATGTGAAGCAGCTGGCTCTTCACAAGGTCACAGTTGTGCCCCTGGGAGCCAGAGGCGCAGCCTCCAGGACTAAGCAACCCACCGTGGGCTGGCGGGGCTGGGTGTGCTGGGAGCGCCCCAGGGAGAAGCAGCCCTGGGAAGGGGCCGCCCGGAGCCACGTGCCTCTCCCAGCCGCTTCGCGGTGCACGCGCATTCCCACCGGGCCCCGCGCCGGGGGCCACGCAAGTGCGGGAGAGGCGGCCTCTCCTTCCAGTCGTCAGAGTCGAGTCGGGCGCCGGGAGACTCTGGAACAGACCATCGCAGGTTCACCGGGAAGCAACGGGCAAGCGCCGTGGCAGGGGCGCAGCGAGCAGCCTGCTCCAGGGCAGCAAGGCGGCACGTGGGGGAAGAAGTTTGATAGGGGCGCCCGCCAGGGGGCCAAGGCGCAGGCGCAGCCCGCGGCGCCCATTCGGCTCCGCCCCGCGTCGCGGCCCCTCCCGGGGCCCCGCCCACGTGCCCGTCCGAGGGGCGGGATCCTCTCACTGAGCACGCACAACGCACACCGCGCAGGCTCTGCAGAGGCTTTATGGGAAAAGCTTGAGACATTTCTGCGGCAGGGCCGCGTGGCCTAATGGATAAGGCGTCTGATTCCGGATCAGAAGATTGAGGGTTCGAGTCCCTTCGTGGTCGCTGCAGATCTTTTCTATAAAAACTTCGTTTTAAAATTTTGTCTTCTCTGGGGGCTGCACCCTACGCAGGCCTAGGGCACTCGGGCTGCGCCATCCATTCGCCCCGCAGTGCCTAGAGACCGCTCCGATGCCGCCCCGCGCCGTGCAATTGCGCAGCTCGGCACCCAGCGCCACTACTGCCGCTGAGGCAACTCGAGGGCAGTGCAGGATCGACGCTGGCCGGACATGGACCGACTGCGCAACCTGAGGCCGGGCCCGCGAGCCCAGGATCGCATAGGCAACTGGTCACACTAAAGTTCAGGTGATGAAAACCGTGACAGACAGGGGGTTGGGATTACGTGGGATGGGGTGGGGAGTCTCCCCAAGGGGGTCAAAAGACGTGCATTTTAAAATTTAATAGATGATTGCGATGAGAAATTTTGAAAATAGTGATAGTTGCACAATATTGTGAATGTAATTAATGCCACTCAGTTGTACACTTGAAAATAGTTAAAATGGCAAGTTTTGTTTACGTACAGTCGTCCCTCGGTCTCTGTGGGGGATTGGTTCCTCGACCCCCGCGGATAGTAAACTCCTTGTATGCTCAAGTCCCTGATATAAAATGATGTAGTATTTTTATATAACCTACACGCATCCTCCTGTATACTTTAAATCATGTCTAGATTACTTATAATACCTAATGCAATGTATCTGCTATGTAAATAGCTGTTATAAAAGAACAAAAATTAAAAAATAAATAAATAAAAAGTAAATAGTTGTTATAGTGTATAGCTGAGGGAATAATGACGAGAAGAAAAGTCTGTACATGTTTAGTACAGACGCAACCATCCATTTTTCCCCCGGAATATTTTCGATTTGTGGTTGGTGGAATGTACGGATGCGGAACCCACGGATACGGAGGGCCGACTGTATATATATCCAGTTTTGTAAAATAAAATCTAATAGATTATTTAAAATTTTTGCAATGAGAGTGTACCCTTAACTCTAGGGTAAATGTATATCTAACATTTTTAATGGAAAGAGTATATCCAGGATTGATATTTTACCGGGAGAAAAAGGTCTCTGCCTGCTGAATCCGAGTTCTCACCAAGGAATTCCGGTGAGGGGAATAATCAGGGCGCAGAGTGGAGAATCCTCGATTAGGGCAGAGGCTGCAGAGCGTTGCAGCTGGAGGCGTGCACTCCAACAACAGGGGAGGACGAGGGACGAGGACCACTGCAGAGCACGCGATGTGCACCCCTTTCCCATATACGCAGTCCACTCACGCCTCTCGCTGTAGTTAGCCCAGCATCCAGGATTCTGTAAAGGAATCATGTAGGAATTGAACCCTGGACTTGTCACATCGTGAGCGATAATCGTTACCTCTAGGCCAACCAGACAGGCCAGGACGACAGTCTCTTTCTTTCAGCTCCATCTGCACCTGTGCGGTCTCCTCGCGGTCCTAAGGATGCTCAGGAACGGGTGAGATGTGACACGTCGAGGGGTCAGCAAGGCCAGGATGGAAGCCGAAGCTATGGGGGGAGGGGCGGTAACCACGGCGAGGTGACTGAGAAACTGGTTTAAGACGAGCGCGGGACCTCGCTCGCCCGCCCCGGTGGCCTAATGGATAAGGCATTGGCCTCCTAAGCCAGGGACTGTGGGTTCGAGTCCCACCCGGGGTACAGGAAGTGGAATTTTAAGCTCTTTGCAGAGAGGGAGGGGAAGGTAGGATGTATCCATGCAATGCCCCCTGCTCGACGTGTACGGATGAGTCCCTATTAGAAATCCAGTACTCATCTTCAGACAAAGGTGCATGTTTTTAGTTTTCAGCAGAGTGGGTGAATCTTTCGAACTTTTTAAAGAGTGATTTATTCTATTTCATGATATTTAAAAAATTGTTCATTTTTCTAGGTGTGTTCATTGTATTGTGGCTACATATATTTTCAAAAATCCTTATCTTTTATGAACACAGAATTATTAAGATATTAAATTGCAGGACAACTGGTTTGTCATTATTATTATTATTATTATTATTAACTTTGGTGGATGGCGGTATGGGGATCCGAACACTTGACCTTGGTGTTATAACAAGACAATGGGTTTGCTTTAAAATCACCAGCAAGATGGAGGTGTAGATGAAAGGAGCTTTAAGTTAATAATGGCGTTAAGTTGGGGGACATGAGGCATTATACTATTTTCTCTGCTTCACTGCATCTTTGAAAGAGTCCATAATAAAGTTTCCTTTTAAAAAAAAAATCCATACATGACTTCATCCTCAAGGTAAAAATTTCCCCGAACTACAAGGCACGGTGCAGAGTAAAATTAGAAGCTTCACACACCAGACTAATAGAAGTGTAGTGGATTGAATTATGTCCCCCTAAAACTCAAAGAAGCTTGAATTGTATCCGCCAAGTTTTATGTGTTAGAAACTTAGCCCCCACGGTGACTGTTAAGAGGGTGGGAAATTCTATTATGGTGATTGTAAGGTGGGGCCTTGAAGAGGTGTTGGGTTGTAGGACCATGCTGTAGTGAATGGATTAAAAACGGTGGTCAGGGGCGTGGTTCTGAGGGCTTTAAAAGAAGAACGTCTTTCTTGCTCTGCTCTCTCTCCTTCCACCATCTTGCAATGTGAGACCTCTGGGTCACTGTCGCCACCCCCAGATGTACTTTGGACTTAGCCTCAAAAACTGTAAGCAGTAAGTGTCGTTTTCTTTAAAAATCACGCAGTTCCATGTATTCTGTTATAAGTAAAATAAACGGACTAATACAAGAAGCATCTGATTTATGATAATTTGGGAGGACTTGATCACACCTGTCTCAGTGCTGGGGACAGATCATCTAGGCAGCAAACCAGCAAACAGAGGAACAGTTAATATGTCAGATGGAGAGAACAAATCTATGGTTATTAGAGGGGGAGGGGGAGGGGAGAGAGTAATGAGAAGGGGAAAGGGGAGGGTAAAGGGGAGGGGGAAGGGTAGAGATTGGATAAGGGGCATAAAGAACAAGTACGATTTGTAACAATTAATATGCTAATAAAAATAAATTAAAAAACAAAAACAAAAAAACCATATGGAGTTCCGGGGGTGAAGAGAGAACGGCAGAGATTGATACCAACCTCAAAAAACTCAAAGGATTCAGGGGCAGTGGCTCCCAACATATGCCCATTTAATTTGCCAGTCTGGCCCCTGCCTACCCCGCCTCCCTCCACCCCCAAAAAATGGATTATAGCAAAGGACAGTGTACTATCACAGACTTAACCAAGTAGCCCCAGGGCAGCTGCTGTGATAAATGTGGTATCTTTACTGGAGCAGATTAACACAGTATTGTACGTAGCAAGTGGCTATTGACTTGGTACGTGTGTTTTAATACCCATCAGGAAGGAGGATCAGGAGCACTGCAGTTTTCGTTCGTATGGAATGGACAACAGGGCACTCCCAGAGCTATATTAAGTCACCTGACGGATATTAAACTATCTGAGCATTCCAAAGAACATCATATTGGTTCAGCAGTCTACATGTTGCTGTGAAGGTATTTTTAGAGATGTGATTAATATTTAAATCAGTAGACTTGAGTAAAGCAGATCACCCTCCACAATGTGGGTGGGTCTCATCCAATCTGTTGAAGGCCCTAAGAGAACACTGAGGTTCCCCTCACGAGGAAGGAATTCTGCTTTTGGACTGTCTTTGTACTCAAGACTGCAACATCTACTCCTGCAGGAATTTTTTTTTTTTTTTTTTCCGGCTGGCCAGTACAGCGATACATGACCTTGGGGTTATAAGGCTGTGCTCTAACTAATTGAGCTAATGGCCAGCCCTCTGCTGGAATTTCTGACCTGCCAGCATCCCTTGCAGATTTCAGACTTCCCGGTCCTCACAATCATGTGAGCCAATTCCTTAAAATAAATCTCTGTCAATATTTCTTTTTCTATCACTATCCCCACCCTCCCTATTGGTTCTGTTTCTCTGAAGAACCTGACTAATACAGTCTTTTTTGGAGGAGGATGGTGCCTCCACCCAGGCACTAAGGGGGACCTGGCAAGAGTCTCCCCACCCGCAGCCCCAGGGTATGGAAGCCTCGGTTTTCTTTTTTGCTTTTTTCTCTTTTTGGCGGCCAGTAGAGGGATCCGAACCCTTGACCTTGGTGGAAGCCTCGGTGGAAGCCTGGCTTGGAGCCAGGACCGAGAGTGGCTGGGTGCCAGGGCTGCAGGGGCACCTGGAGGAATGGACCCCTGGAAACCCGGATACCCAGACTACGCAACATCGTGACTCAAATGATGCGGAGCCTCAGGGGCCGACGTCGCTAACCCTTCCGGCCCCCCCCCACCCCATCCCCAGGAGGGAACCCATCCCGCTTTCTTCTCACGTTAGCGGGGACAACTAACCTCTACTCAGAGTAGCCCACGGTTTCCAGTTTTCTTTGTACTTTAGAAAGGGGAGAGGGATTGGGACACACAGTGTTGTGGGAGGCGAGGGGCCTGGGGCGCGGGGAAGAACCCCCCGGATACAGACGGGGGTCCAATGTGGGTCCCTGACCGGGGCCACAGTGAGAGAAGGTCCACCTTTATCTGAAAATCCACGTCCAGTCGTCTATTGTCCCTCTCGCTCATTCGGCGGTGCTGAGATTCAACCTCATCGGTGGTGGGTTCGCGCCCTACGTCGGCAGTGCTCCTTGACCTGGCCTCGTTAGCTACTGCCCTGATCGCGGGACTTTCAAGGGGGTCCCTAAAAGGGGACTCCCTCTCAGGGCGAGCATCCTGCAGAGAGGGCGCTGTGTGTACTATATCTGGAACTTTTATGCATGTGTAATTTTATGTAAATTTCAACTTAAAAAAATCATTTATGTATAAACAATAACAAAACGAAAGCAACTGGCTTGAGACAGATTTTGAGGTCGGTTGGTTGCAGGAACGTTTCGTGTCGTGTCGGTCTTAGTAAATCGGGAACAATCTCCCCACTCTGCGGGGTTCGGGCAAAACTTGCGCCCAACGTGGGGCTCGAACCCACGACCCTGAGATTAAGAGTCTCATGCTCTACCGACTGAGCTAGCCGGGCATCTGCGAAGATGGTTTCTCCAGAAGCTAGCTGGAGTTCTCCTGGACTTCGATGTCCTAAAATTGGTGGGAATGGGTCCTGGATCCTAGACATGCTGCTGTCCGTCTGTGGGTCTGTGTGGCCCTTGCAGCTCCGGCGAGCGGGAAAGTCGGGTCAAGGGCGTGGGGATGGAGGTCACTAGAGATGACCAGGGAGGAACTCGGTGTGATCCTCGCTTAGGGTGTGAGAGGTTCCGGAGTCAAATCGCCGACGGTCCCTCATTTTCAAACTCTCATCCCACTTTAGGGCGGGCCGCAGGGACAAGCCAGGGAGACTTTTCTCCTTCCCCGGACACCAGTGAGAGGCTGGATCCTTTGCCTGTGGAAGAGGAGAGAAAAGTTTGGAGCGTTCGTACAGCCACCCGTTTGGCGGGAAAAACGAATCCTGACCCCTGCTGTGACCTCTGTATCGGGTATTCCAGAGCTGCGCGGGTCTTCTGGGCCAAGCCCAGACCTACAGGGGGCTTGTCTGAGGACAGGAGCCTCAGGGTCTGTGCAGGACCCCGGATCCCTTCCCGGGCTGATCGAGGCTCGCTCGGGCTGGCCGGCTGGGAGGCGCCAGAGTCTCGTTCTCAGGGTCCTGGGCTTGGGACCCAAGTTGGATAGTTTCTGGGCTGGGGTCCACCACAAGAGACCCCCGCACTCACCCAGGCCACACAGACTCTCCGCCTCCTCCCCGTGGGCGGCAGCCCCGAGTCCCTGGTCCTCCTCTCGTTGCTGCGGCCTCTGGAGCCAGCGCTGCGGGGCTGGCCGGCCCTGGGGAGAGGCGGGGGCAGGATGCGGGGTCCTGGTGACGCTGCACGTCCCCCCCCCCCACACTCCATGTCGGCTTCCAGCTATCGAAACCGAAACCTCCCCCTGAGCACCCTCCAGGCGGGACTAGGGGGCCTGGACAACCGCAGGACCCGGGGCGGGGCGGAGCGGCAGGTGCAGGCCTTCAAGTACAGACCTCCGAGGCCGGTTCTCGCGGTGGCTCGTTGGTCTAGGGGTATGATTCTCGCTTTGGGTGCGAGAGGTCCCGGGTTCAAATCCCGGACGAGCCCACTTTTTCCAGAAACCCACGGTACTTTCGGGTGCAGGCTTTGCAGCTCCGAGGAGTCCTGGGCAAAGGGAACCTGGTCTTGGGGCGGTCCTGAGGCGGCTGCCCGCGATCTGCCAAGTGCCCCTGGCTTTGCCTGGTCGCGTGCAGGATCCGCGTACCTCCGTCCCGGCCGGAGGCTTCGATCAAGGGGCGGGGAAGGCAGGGGCGACTGAGGATCGGGGGACTCCACACCCTCGGTGTTGGGGCCGCGAAGGGTGTGGGGTCACCGGGGAAGTCCGGAGGACTTCGTTCCGGACACGGTCTCTTTTCTCCACTCTGGAAGAACGGCAGCGTTTTAATAGGTCTTGTTATTCCGGTGTAGTCAGGACAACACATCAGGAGACGACGGCCACTGAAAAGATAGTTTGTTACTCCATTTCCAAGAGGAGGGGGCACGCCACGCTATGAGTGGCCACACGGGGAAGCACCAAGGTAGGTGGCAGGGATGGGGGTGGGGTGTGGGAGTGTGGGGGAGAGTGGAGGGTGGGGGCGGGTTGGGGGGTGGGTTGGGGAGTTGGGGTTGAGGTTGGTACTTAGGCAAGAGCCTGTATGTGGTTTTCACGGAAGGAACAGGCGAGGCAGGATGAGCAGGTTTAAGATGGGCTAGTTTGAATAATTCCAGCGTGTTCTGGGCCATAGGGGTTGTCCCTAGTTGTCTGGTGCCTGGCCCTGGGGTGGTTAGAGCAGCTGGGTGTGGCCTGGAGTGTGAAAGCCCAGAAAGGAGGTGGTTGAGGGGTGTGGGATCAGGATCGGTTGGTTTGCATTGGAAATGTGCCAGCTCAAAGGAGTTGTTCACTATCTCTAGGAATTGGCTAATCCTGGGGAGGTGGGGGACAGTCCCTCCAGGGTTAGCAAGGTCCCAGATGTCAAAGCATCAGAATGCAGGAAATAAAAGACATGGTTAATACAGGCAGCGACTGAGGGTTTTGGTGGAAATTTGGGGGCCTCCCAAGCGGGGCAGAGCGACCTGATCTGAACCCCAGAGTCATGCCTGGCCCTGGGATAACTGCCCTAGGCAGGCGCTTTCTTTTCCTTCGGCCAGAACACTTTAAGACTCCTCAGCCCAGAGCCTGGCTCCGGCTGGGGTTCAGCCACCATTTGTCCAATGAATGGCAAGCGGACAGTTCAGGATGGTGAAATCTCCGCCGTGGAGAAAGGTCCCTGGGGAGGAGGTCTTCTCGTTTGGCTTCAAACCCCAGAGGAGCCACATTTTGCTTTTCTGGTCGTTTTCGGGCATGGACGGAGCTCCCAGCAGAGCTGGGATGGGGTCTGGTCTGGGCCTGCGGGGTCGGATGGGAGACAGGCCGTGTCCAGACCCGAGCTGGTCCCGCGTGGCCAGACAGGGTCTGGTCATTGAGGCCGGGTGTCTGGTTGTGCTCAGTGGATGGAGAGGCACCTTGACCGGGTCACAGACATCTCCTAAGAGAGCTCCGTGAATTTCCTTAACATCTTCCCTTGTTCTCTGGCTCTCCCTTTCCGTGCCCGCTCCCTCCTCCCCCCCTCCTATCCTCTCCCCTCCCCCTCCCTCCCCCCTCATCCTCACCCCCACATCTCTCCACCCCACCCTTACACCTCCCCTTCCCTTCCCCCTCTTCCCGGTCGTGGCCTGCGCTCGGATGCTGGGCTGGGACTCTGGGAGTTGTGTCCCAGGACCGCGGGGGAACCGCAGGGGCGCGGGAGCAGGGTCCCCTCTGCGGGGGTTCCAGGACTGAGTGGCCTTGGAGGCGGGGCCGCAGGTCACGAGGCCGCCGTGCCAAGCCGGGCTCAGCGGGGACTGAGCGGCGGCCCCTCCAGTCTCCAGTAGGAGGTGATGGAGGGGCGGAGCCCACAACGCCTGGGGGAGCCCAACCCCCGCAACGCAGCCTTAGCCCGGCGACGGAAGAAGGACCTGGGGACGCTTTCCCAAGTCGACGGTCTCAGTTTTCCAGGGCCGGAGGGGAGAGCGGGACCCCCAAACACTCGGAAAGGGGACTTTCCGACTTGGAGTCTCGGGGTGTGGCAATGCTGAAGCTCTCCGGTTCCCTTCCTCATCATGGGGACCAGAATCAAATCTTTCCTCATCAACACTGGGAAAGAGGGACAGTTCATAGAAAAAGAAACTGGAAATGTATCAGAGCAGTCAGGGCGGAGCGGGGTTGAGCTCACCTAAGGCAACAAAGAGTAAGTAGAGCAAGTTGGTACTTTGGTCAGGGGTATGACCCTCGCTTAGGGTGAGGGGGGCCCCGGGTTCAAATCCCGCACGAGCTCTCCCCTCCCTTTTAGGGACAAGCAGCGCGTGCGGGAGAAAAGACTCAGGATTCATTAGGGGACCGCCATAGTTGTCAGGTCCATCCCGAATGACTGAAAGCGGTAGGTTCCGGGTGTGATGCACGATTTGATTGATGCTTGCAGTCTGGGAATCTCAGGCATAACCCCTCCCCCAGCAGGAACTCCTAGCGAAAGTTGATCTCCAGTGGGTCTGTCCGGGAGAGGAATGAAACGGGTCCAGTGTAAGTAGATCCTTGGCCGGCTGGCGGTGAGAGATGACAAAGTGGCTTATGTGGCAGGGCAATTGTTCAAGTCAAAAAGACGCCCAACGTGGGGCTTGAACCCACGACCCTGAGATTAAGAGTCTCATGCTCTACCGACTGAGCTAGTCGGGCAGCCGCTATAGAGCCTCTAAACTCACTTTGCTGTTAACCAACCGAAATAATTAGGCTGGTCAGGTCCTCGGGAAAGTGGGCACAGATAAGGCCAAGCTTCGCGTCCCGCTTCAGGTACCCTGAGCGTCAGGCACTGCTCGGAGCCATCCCCGCCAGGGTTTCTGGACATCGGGCACACGCTTTCCTTCCCCAGGCCCCGCTGTGTCGCCGGCAGGAGACTGGGTGGGAGATCGTGGCGTCCCAGCCTGTCCCCGGAGCTGTGGGTCGGCGGCGCGGGGTACCGCAGGACCGAGACAATTGGGGATGGGGCACCACACGGGCCTGTGGACGGACAGACAGACAGACAGAGAATCAGTGGCCGCCGGGAGCCCTGCTGCGTGGACAGGACTCAGAACGGACCCGCGAGAGCTGATCCCACGACACACGGACACGTGGCTCGGAATAGGGAAATGACCACGGGGCCCATCCCCCCTATATGTGATCAAACAAACCCTTGAAATTATTATTAAACCCACCACGTTCCACTTGTTATCATGAAAACTTCATCTATGCTTCTTTTGAATGATCTAAAATCAATTTTTTTTTATAAATTAAAAAAAAATTATATCACCCCAACCCTTCTTGTTCTGCCCTTTCGGCAATCCTGAGCTGCTGGGTCTGCAACCTGACCTGATCCTGAGCTGCTGAACCTGTGACCTGGCCGTGGATTGAGGAGGGGATTGGGGACCCGGGGTGCCCTCACTGCCACACCCACCTCCCGCTCGCTGCCTCGGGTTGCAGTCTCCCGGGATCGGGGATGGGGGAGGCGTCCCTGACATGATCGGGTGGTTCCTCGCAGGTTTGAGCCCCGGGTGGGTTTGGCCTGGGGCTGCCAACCGCGACCCCTTCCTGGCCTGGCTCCCAAGCTCAGGGAAGAATTTTAGATAAACAATGGGATAAGCAAAGGGCCTTCTCAGAAGGCAGCAGGCCTGGGAATTGGACCCAGGAGTTCTCTGCTCCCCAACCCCATCCCCAATCTCTGGAGTGGGGTACCCCTCAGAAGAGCTGTTGAGGATCCACTGAGATTTCGGATTCCCCACCTGCAATGTGCAGATCTGGCTTGCCTCCTGAGTTGAACCAAGTGCAGAGAGGAGGTTAAGAGGCAACAGGGGTAGAGAATACGAAAGAGTTATCAATAGTGTTTTTGAACATGTGCATAGCATTGTGAATATTTTAAAACAAAAATAATTTATTTGTAGAGATATATGCAGAAGCTTTTATGGGTGAAGCGATATTTTACGTGCTTTGAAATATGTCAGAAAAAAGTTGGGGGGGAAATAGGTTTTAAAAATACAGGGGCGTGGTGCTGATAACACCAAAGTCCAGAGTCCCATCCCTGTACCCCAGCAGCCAAAAAAAAAAAAACACACCCAAAAACAAAAAACAAAAAACACGGGAATGGGGGAGTTTGTGCTTGTATTTGGTGGACTAGGACGATGGGGGTATATCAAACTCTCTGTACTTCCTGCTCAATTTTTCTGTGAACCTAAAACTACTTTAAAAAATAAAGTTTATTTAAAAAGAAATACACGTGAAAGTTTCAACTGTTATTTCCTTGAATAGTTTTTCAGTCTCATCTTTCTCCTCTTTTGGGTTTCTGATTACTCCAATGTCACACCTTTGGTTGAAGTTCCATAAATTACTGAGGTTCGGTTCATTTTAGGCAGGGGTCTGGTAGGTACCGAGATCCGAGCCTGTGACCTTGGTACTGTAAGGCTGCTCTCTGACCAACCGAGCTAACTGGACAACACTGTTTGCTTTTTTAAAAAGTCTGTCTCCTCTCCCTTCTTCAGATTGGGTAATTTCTTTCTTTCTTTTTTAAAAAAGATGACCAGTAAAGGCATCTTAACTCTTGACTCGGTGTTGTCAGCACCACGCTCTCCCAAGTGAGCCACGGGCCGGCCCAGATTGGATAATTTCTGTTCTGTCTTCAAGTTTACCAATTCTTTCTTGTTTTTTATTTTTCTCCCATTCTGCTGTTGCCTATCCATTAAGCTTTTTATTTTGGTTTCGTATTTTTCAGTTTTAAACTTTTCATTTGTTTATTCTTTACATTTTCTTTTCTTTTGCTGAGATTGTTCTTTCATTTGTGTTAAGCGCGGGATTAATTGCTCCTCGAAGCATTGGTATGAGGCTGCTTTACCGCCTTTACCGTTGTCCTCAGATGGTCCCAATGTCTGTGTGGGCGTCTCTTGTCCATTTTCCTTCAAGTTGGGATTTTCTTGGTTCTCAGTATGACCAGGTCTCCGCCGACACCCCCTGACTGGGAGGAGGGGCGCCTCTTCCTGTTCCCCACGTGGACAAAGAGAAAGTTGGGCCAATGTCGATGTCCACCATTAGAGGCCGGAGTAATGCAGGGCCATCAGTAATGCAGGAGCCACGACTGGGCATTGGGTCACAGGCCCAAGCGGCCCTGTGGTTTCTGTTCAGATCTCAAAAGGGAAAGGGGAGCTGAGGAGAAAGAGGCCAAAGTCTAAGGGGCCGTTTCGTGAGGCTCAGGGCAGGCCCTACCCGGCCTCCCGATCCTCCTTTTCGGCCCCCCTGACCCCGCACTGGCCATTAAAAGCAGTAGTGCAGGTGGGGGGCAGAGCCGGGTGGGCTCCCGCGCCTCCTGCTATTCCCCGCTTCCCAGCTCAGAAGCGCCACCTGGCGGTCCACGTGTGGAAAGCCAGCCGGGGAGCTCAGAAACTGCGGAGCGGGGACCGAGGACCGCGTGTCCCCAGCCGAGGCTGCGGTCCCCGGCGTCCGGGCGCCCCCAAACTACCCACTCTGGAGCTCCAGACGCAGAGATTAAGGATCGCCTGGGCCCAGATCAGGGTTGGTTGAGAGAGAGAGGGGCTGGCACATTAGAGCCAAACTGTCCCCCCGCAGGAGGGCGTACCCAGAGCCTGCACCAGCCCCCCGGGTTCCCAGCCGGCAACACCCCCGAGGGTTTGGAAGTAGAAAAGGAAGACAGTGGGGCTCGTCCGGGATTTGAACCCGGGACCTCTCGCACCCTAAGCGAGAATCATACCCCTAGACCAACGAGCCACCCTTGGGGGAGGCTGGCGCTCACTTATTACTGGTCACCCCCGCCCCGATGTTCCCAGCCCCGCAACCGCATCCGCATTTCCTGCGGTCCGCAGGAGGCTCCTGGGCGCCCAGCTCTCAGCCCTGGAGGGGTGGGACGGTTCAGCCGGGCCGCCCCTGCCGGGGCCAGGCCCCGGGGCTGCAGCTCTGGGGGTCCCGGACTCCGTCTGCCTCCCTCAGTTCTGAGCCCAGATGGCCTCTTCATATCCCCAAATGAGGCCTCCACCGCAGAGGAAATTGTGGGTCCTTCCCTGTCTCCACTGCCCCAGACCCAGAGACACCGGGAGGGCCTGGGGGACGGCTGTGCTAGGATTCTTCCTTCCCAACCAGCCGTCGCGCGGCGCAGCTGCCGCTCGCTCCGCCTGGCAGCGAGTTTGGAGTCGGAGCAGTGCGGATGCGACGATTCGGGGCGAGGCGCGCCGGTCACCCCAGACCCCCAGTGTGGCCTGGGCAGTGTGGGAGACTTTTTCGGGCCCTCTGTCCCTGTGCTGGTGTCCTTGTCCGCAGCCCCCAATCCTTCCAGACCTGGAGGCCTCATGCTGTCTCAGGGTGCAGAATTCACTATACATCTTGAGTGAAGCAATTTAAATTTTGGTCTCAGCAGCTTTTCTTCTTTCCTTTTTTCTTTTCTTTCTTTCCTTCCTTCTTTTCTTTTTTTTTTTTTGTCGGCCTGTACAGGGATGGAACCCCACCACCAGCTTTTCACTATCTGGTCATGGGCATATTCGCCTGGCTAGCTCAGCCAGTAGAACATGAGATTCTTAATCTCAGAGACGTGGGGGATTCGGGGTGATTGTTCTGGAGGAAGCAGTCACCCTGAGCCCAGTCCCACCTGGTGGGCTCTATCTGTGTCTGTGCCTGTAAGTGACATCCCAGCCCAGCAAGCCCAAGCTCTTAGCTGTCCCCAACACTGAGGCCTCAAGACCCGAGGCCTGCCGAGGTGTCACAGCCAGCAGCCAGGCCCCACACTGCCTGCTCCAGAAAAGAGAACTCTTGGGATTGTATCTGAGATCTCCCACATTTAAAGCAAGAAAAACACCCTTAGTCCAAAAAAGTCCCTATTGCTGGTGGTCCTTGGTGACTTCAACTTCCTTCCCTCTCACTTGCTTGACAAGGTCTAGATTTTTGTTCCTGGGAGAGACAGGGAGTGCCCTCACCTCTGTCATTTGAGACATAGGAAGGCCATTCCCCTTGGCATTTGTCTGTTTCCCTTGGTCCACCGTCTGTCTTTCCCGGGCCAAAGTACCAAGACATTTGCTTAAACGGGAAGCTTCGCTGTGTCTGCTCTTTTCTGGCGCTGTGCGGAGATTGGTTTTAGAAGAAAAACAACTGAAACGCAGGGCTCGTCCGGGATTTGAACCCGGGACCTCTCGCACCCAAAGCGAGAATCATACCCCTAGACCAACGAGCCGAGGCCTTCCGGTTCTTTCTCCTTTATTCTGTCCACGTGCTCTCCGCCCTCGCTCAGCTGGGACAGTGTCCGAGATGCCCGTCGTGAGGGAACTCGTCCGGAGTGGGAGGGGTCGGTTCCAGGGAGGGGAAACGGAGAGGGGCGAGGTTTGGCACGACCGGGTCCCGGAGTCCAGGGGTCCATTCCCCGAGGCGCCTCTGCCACCAGGACCTCCCTCCGGTCCAGGCGGGGACTCGTGCCTCAGGAGCTGGGCGCGGCTCGGGGACCACGTGGGAACCACACTAAGACTTTCCTGCCCTCCCAACCGACCAGCCCCGGCCATGAGCCTCGGGTCTAGGAGAGTCTCGTCTGCTCCAAGAAGCAGGGCCAGAGTCAGGGGCAGATCCAGGGCCTCCTGTCCTCGGCCAAGCCCACTCTCTCCTGGGGTCGGCCCCCAAACACCCCGCGCAGCTCGGGGTTCCCCCGAAGTGCAGGGTCTTTCCTTGGGCCCTGGCACCGCCAGGCAGCCCTTCCCCCGTAGGGGTGTCCCTGGCAGTGGTGACTATCGGGTCCCCGGGGAGATTCACCGACTTGCCCGGCTAGCTCAGTCGGTAGAGCATGAGACTCTTAATCTCAGGGTCGTGGGTTCGAGCCCCACGTTGGGCGCAAATTTTTGCAATTCACTGGTACGTGGGATTCTTGGGGGCTACTTAATCAGAGGCGACCCAGATTCCGATGCTTGGGCCTTAGCTCTAAGGCAGACATTCACTGAGTACAATCTCTGATGATTCAGCGGCCCAACCCCACGAGGTGCGCATGGATCAGATGCCAGGACCTTCCCGCTCTGAACAAGGTCAAGACAAGCACGCCAGTTCTCAGGCCCTGATTCCTAGAACCAGAGTCCATCGGGAAGGGTAACAGGAGTTTGTTACTAGCCAAGGTATGTCTTTGGGGAGTAGCTTTAGGCACATTTCCTGGGAGTGGCAGGGTGGGGGTGAGTGTGCTGAGATAGAGGCTGTCTGGGAGCCTCAGGAAGGCAGATCAGAGGCTGGGACCAGCTACAGGCGCTGCACCAGACTCAGGTCCTGAAGGCTTCAGCATCTGGTTCCACCTGGAGGCTGTTGGCTCCGGAGGCCTTTCAACCATGATCCTGTGTCATGGGGGTACATGGGGAATAGAGCTGAGGGTCATTTGTGTCCTTGGCCTCTGAGGGTTGCAGAGCCAGGGGTGAGTTGGGGACCAGAGACTCTTATTCTGTCTCAAATTATCCAGCCCGGGCATTTTCCAAAGAAGGGGACAAGAGGAAGAGGCATCACTGCCCTCGTGTGATGGTCTTTACTTCTTTTTAAAAGGATTGGAGCTGTCAAATAAAGGCTAAGCTGGATTTTTTCCAGGAATGCAAGGTTGGTTTTTCTGTTCACAAATACTGTCAAAGTAATTCATCATATTAATGAAATAATAAAGAAAAGTCATATGATCTTAATGTTTGGAAGGACAATTTACACCTGTTTCAATCATGCTTTTTGTTATCTGTGTTTTATGATGGTTTGACATCTTGGGGGGCCTTACTGGCTGGGGAGAGATGTCCCTCCCAGGGCTGGCTAACTCTTTGAGATAGTAAACAGCTCGCTTGCTAACATGCCTTTCATAGGCAAACCAGCCAATTCAGAGTCTGTAACTACGATTAGCTCCTTTATCTAATTCTTGCACACCAAGCCAATATTTCCCCTGCCCCAAATCAACCCAGAGCCAGGGACCAGACAACTAAGAACAGCCTTTAAGCCTCAAAGCCCATCTAGTCTAATCAAAGTCTGACCAGTTAGCTTGGTTTGTTAAGGCATGACCTTATAACACCGTGGTCAAGCTGGCCATGGTTCCCCATGCTGGCTGTCTGGAAAATTATTCAAATTTGCCAGTCCTGAGCTGTTTCCCCTCCCTACATTTTCTTTCCAAGGAAACCCCAATAAGGTTTGTGGCACAAATCAATGCTCATTCATAACTCCATATATCACACATATATACACACATACACACACATCTTAACAAGCTAGAAATGATTGTGCATACAGAAAATCCAAAATGTTTTTTCCACTTCTTTCTAGTTCCATTTCAAAAATGTAAAGATAAAACAATACAGATTATAGGAGGTAACCTAGGAGAACATCTTCGTGGATGTGAGATAGGCCATGATTTCTTTTCTTTGTGGCTGGCCAGCATGGGGAACCAAAACACCTATGATCTTGGTGTTATGAGGTTGTGCTCTGAGTTAACCAGCCAGCCCAAGATTCCTTAAATGGGTTACAAAATGTGCTAACAGTAAGAGAAAATTTTGATTAACTTGGATTACATTAAAATTAGGATCTCCTTTTTATCAAAAGAGAAGATCTTTGCAATACATATATCTGAAAATAAATTCTGTTTAGAATACATCAAGAAGTCTTATAAGTTGATCTCTTAAAAAAAGACAGGCAAAAAAATAAAAAATAAAAATAAGAATAAACAGAATTTAAAAAGACAGGCATCATAAGAGAAAAAATGGTCAAAGGCTGGAAGAAACAATTCCCAAAAGAGTATATCTGAATGCCCAATTAGCATATGAAAATGTGCTCAACCTCATTAGTCATCAGGAAAATGCAATTTCAAACCAAAACAAGGTCCCACTGCACATCGACCAGAAAGATGATAATGGGAATGACAGATAATGCCAAATACTGGAGAAGATGCAGGACAATAGAAAATCTCTGTCTCTGGGTGGCAGTGTCAACCACTTGGAAACAGGCACCTGTAGAACACATATAGAGTCCAAGAGTATATGCATCCTTAGCTTAGTAAATACTGCCAGTTTTCCACAGTTGTTGACAAATTTTTCCAATTGTTGACATGTGCAATGGGATTAATTTTAGTATATGTGCTGCTGAAGACAACACTATGGTAGGTTCATAACAGCGTTATTTCTAGCTCATATGTCAATCAACTGTTGAATGGATATACTGTATATAACTGTGGAATATTATACAGCTGTTAAAATGAACTGAACTACTGCTATTGGCAACAACATGAGTGCTTCTCACACACATAAAGATGGATGAAAGAAGATACCAGGCTGGCTGTTTAGCCCAGTAGCTCAGTTGGCTAGAGCATGGTGTTATAACATGAAGGTCAAAGGGTTCAAATCCCCATTTCTGGTCACCAGCACCCCCACACAAAAAAGGCACACACACACCCTAGTACTACTGCTGTGTGGCTTCACTTATAGAAGGTTCAAAATAAGCAAAATTAACCAGTGGTGTTAAAAATGAGGAGATTATCTTTGGGGAGTATTTGCAACTGGGGGGTTGCTGGCAATACCTTTATTTCTTAACTTGGGTAGTTACATATTTACTTTGTGATCATTTAATGGGCACACCCTTTCTTGTATGCATGCTATACTTCATTGAAAAGTTTATTCACAAAATTGGGCATTAGATGGAAACGTCAGGAAAAAAATAGAAAAGAACTGTTCTCCTAGCAATCAAGAACAATGGCCTATTTTCAACTCTCTTCCTCTCTCTTCCTCCGTTGAATAGCCTGAAACAAGAAGAAAATACAAATTAAAAATACCTAGCCTTTCCCATCACTGTAAATGTGACGACGTCTGATGCTGTGTCTAGAATTTCCACAGGAATGAAATCAAGCCCAAAGTAACTTCTCACCTCAGAAATCTGAAATCAATGAATGGATTGGCTTCCCTTTCTGCCTCTCCCGCCCACTGAAACAAGCACCTATTCCCTGACTTGATTTCCCTCCCAATTCAAACCAGCAATGAAATAATTAAAGAGTGTTTGAGTCTACCCAAACTCTCCCTTCACTCAATAGTTAACTGCTGAAGCGCAGAGACGTGAGATAGGAGAAGTCATATTCCCATCTCTCCCTGAGGGACCTGTTCACACTGGAGAATCCATAGCCAGATAAAGAAGTTGAGAAAGTTGCAGAAGAATCAAATCTCTCTCTAAACAGGTGGATACATGGTTTAAGAAGGCAAATGCACAACAAATGCTGCTGGTGGCATTTGCTCCTTGTGGCAGGGAATGCAGAGCAAATTGAAATCTCATTATATATTAAAAAAAAAAAAAAAAAGAAGTCTCATTATATGAATGAGTGACTCCCAGCCTGGAGCCAAAGGAAGGAGGGGACACAGATTTACACTTTGTGCCTAAACTCCTCCAAGCTCCAGACTGATACCTGTGACTGCTTATTTGACATCTCCTCATGGATGTCTCACCCCATTTCAGATATAATTGAAATACTGTTCTAATTCTAAAAGCAGAATTTTGGATTTACATACCCAGGTTTGCTCCTCTCTTTGAACGTAAAGCTTAGATCATGGCACCACAATCAATCCAGACTTTGTTTCCTTCTCTCTCTCTCCCCTTTCACTTTCAAGCCAGCAGAAACTCCCCTGGGGGCTGGACATCACTCTTCACCATGGCTTTAACTAAAGCCATTAGCTGTACGGCTTCTGATGCTTGTCCTTCCAAGCCATCCCAAAGAGCATGTCGATGATTCTCTAAAGATGTAATTCATGTATTTCCTTGCCTTCAGTAAATTCCTCTCGCTTTTCAAATAAAACTCAATTTATTTTCTTTTTTCCTTTCCTTTTCTTTTTTTTAAAGGATGACCGGTAAGGGGATCTTAACCCTTAGCTTGGTGTTGTCAGCACCACGCTCAGCCAGTGAGCGAACCGGCCATCCCTATATGGGATCCGAACCCATGGCCTTAGTGTTATAAGCACCGCACTCTCCTGAGTGAGCCACACGCCGGACCAAACTCAATTTATTTTCTAGGACAGTAGAGTCTGTATTATTTTTCTTCATTTCCTTCAATCCACACCAGTTAGCAGTTCCTGGCATGCTATGTTTCCCAGAACCCCTTCCTGGGCTGGCTGTTTCTTCTTTCTGTCTCATCTTAGGGTCACCCCCAACACTCCTAAACTGTTATTGGTTCCCATCTCCACAACTCGGTTAGTTTTATCTGACTGCACCCTTATCATAGTCGGTAATTTTTGAAAGTCTTCGTATCTTACTTTTTATTTTTATTTATTTATTTATTATTATTATTTTTTTTTTGTCTTCTTTGTGACCGGCACTCAGCCAGTGAGTGCACCGGCCATTCCTATATAGGATCCGAACCCACGGTGGGAGCGTCGCTGCGCTCCCAGCGCTGCACTCTCCCGAGTGTGCCACGGGCTCGGCCCTCTTACTTTTTATTTTAAAATAATTACAGAGTCACAGTAAGTTGCAAAATATAATTCGGAGGGCTGGTCGGTTAGCCCAGTTGTTCACAGTGCAGTGTTGTAACTCCTGGGTCAAGGGTTTGGATCCCCCTACCGGCCAGCCAAAAAAATAAAAAAATAAATAAATAAAATAAAATAAAATAAAAGAAAGAAAGAAAGAAAGAAAAGAAAAAAGAAAAACTAAATAAAGATTATCATCGATCTTCCCTATGAAATATGTGTGTTCTTCACCCTGTGCACCACTGTACCGACAAAAAATTAGTTGCATGATTTAACAAAGGACATCTATGATACTTGATGAAATTTTGATTCTTTTGAGAAAAATTGAGAACTAGTTCTCTTTTTTCTTACCTTTTATTATTATTATTATTATTATTTTTCTTACTCTGACTTGTTCTTTAAAAAACAAACAACAACAACACACAAAAACAAAAAAACAGGGGCTGGGTTTTTGTTTGTTTGTTTTGTTTTGTTTTGTTTTGTTTTCTCGGAAGAGGGGTGTGGAATTGAAGACTTTCCTAGGTTCGGATCTCGGGAAGGGAAGGAGATCGAAGAAGGAATTTGGGCCTCTGCACGTTGGTGCCCAGTGGTCTGGGTGGCCGGGTGAGCAGGTGTCTGGGCTTCATCCTGGTGCTTGCAGAGAGGTTTCTGCAGGAGGAGGCGCCCACCGGTTTGGCTTACTTGGGCTAAGATTTGAGGGACAAGAGGCCTGAGTTGGCCGGGGCCAGGGCTCCTGGACATGGTCTTCACACACTCCCGCCCGCAGACAAGCACCGCGGCTGCGGTCTTCACCTGCAGCGAGAAAGACCAGGCCGTGTGCGCTGTCCAAGGTACTCAGTGCCGGACCCAGGAGGTGGCGCTGCAGCCGGTTCCTGGGTACTTAAGCTCCAGCCCAAGGACCCTCTCGGTGAGTTTGAGAGGATTTGTTTCGTTTTGCTTACTCCATTCTTTCTGGAAGTTTCTGTTCGCTCCATTTCACACCTTAAATAATCACTAAGCTGATCACGGAGACCTGTGGGGGCTCGTCCGGGAATCGAACCTGGGCCTCTCTCACCCAAGCCAGAATCATACCTCTTTGATCTGATCATTCCACGCCCCGACAAGTCCACGGCCCCACTCCCCATCCCCAACTTTGTCAATCTGGAACCCAAGGCTTCGCGCTCTCCATTCTGTGATAAACGCTGGCCGGCCGGGTGCTAGGCTGAGCGGGCCTAGACCCCAGGACAAACCCGGCTCCGGGAGCCCACGATCGATGGTGGGCAGCAAGAAGCCCACCCGGAGGCGAGGGGTCCCCCGAGCAGGGCCAGAGCTCGGGTCTGGGGCGGGGTTGCTGCAGCATAGGGCGGGCGACCTGTGCGGGAATGAGGAGGATCCTCTCCCGCCACTCGCAGATCCTTCTCCACGACCTGGCCTGTGTCCTTCAGCTTTTCCAACCTGCTCACGAAGATCGGAAAGAAGGAGCCAGAAGGTGTTGCGATATTGGCCGTCAGGGTTGGACCTCGGGCCCACTCTCACCCTATTCATAACCTCAAAGCCAGGAGCGCCTGGAGAGACTGTCACCGCCAGGCCCTTCTCTGCCCGCCGCTGTCAGTCCCTGGGAACCTCCTCTAATACCCGCTCCTGCTGTCACAAGCAGAGACGCGGGCAGAGCTGATGTCTGAGTCTGGACAGGGGTGCTTGGCTCTGTGAAGACAGACGGGATGGCCTTAGAAAAGGGCGGGGGGTGGCCTCTGTGATGGAGCCAGCCCTGTTACCGCAGAGCACTCAGCCCCTGGCTAAGACTCACCAAATTCTGTTACCAAACCCAAGCCCAGCTGCCTGCCCCAAACAAAAACAAACGACGCAGAAATCCAATGTCGGCGGCACAGGAAGTCAGAGTTATTCAGGAACCCTGTGACCTGAGGAGGGACGTGGGACTAACTCATCTCTCCGGTAAACCTGGAGGAGAACGGCCAGGCTAAAGCCATCTCCAAGACTCAGGCTTACGGAGGGGTTTTAAAGAGGGGGCTGAGGGAACGGAACGTGGGAAATGAAAAGCAGGGGGAGGGGCACGTGAGCCACAGAGGCTCTGTGCAAGGAGCCAGGTGCAAGGTCTCGCCAAGACTCCGTCTGATTTCTGCTCCTGTCCTTGCTGTTATCTCAGGGTCCTGCTGCGGGGTGGAGTCAGCACAGCTGTATTGATGTCTTCCTTGGCTTCCCGGGGTCTGGATAGTACCTGCGAGTCTGCAGCTCCAGGCTACTGGAAAACAACTTTTACATTGATGCAAATAATGTCATTTTGCCTCGTAACTGAGGTTCAAAATATCAAATAGCCATGAGAAAGAGGGAACTCAGAGAAATGTATGCTAAGAAAAAAAAATTTTTTTTTTTTTGTCCAAAGCCCCTGCGGTTTCAGGTCCCAACGAGGCTTCAGTCCTGCTCACTGTAACACACGGTCCAACCCGCATGCGGCTGTGGACCACTTCCCCGGCCACGCCCATTCCTGGCTCTGACTCCACCCCAACGTTCACCCTTCAGCTCCCGTCCCAGGCGCCCTGGGCTTGGAGCCAGCAGGGAGCGCTGAGCCTGGGCCGGAGAAGGGAGAGGCCTCACGGGTGTGGCCTGGGTTCCAGGGGCGGTGGAGGGGACTCCTTTCCCCTGCACCAGACCTCAAAGTGCCTCTGGTCCTGGAAGACTGTCCCCATCCCCACCTTGGGTGAGAATCTTACATCTTCCAGCAAACCTTCCCCTCCCCCACAGTGGGTAGGAGGTCTTGACCCTGAACTTTGTCCTAGGAGGCTCTGGGGTTATCCAATGGGTTGAATTGTGTCCCCCCCAAAAGATATTTCCAAGTCCTAAGCCCTGGTACCTGTGAATGGAGCTTTATTTGGAAATAGGATCTTTGTCAAAGTACTTAGTTAAGGGTGGAGATGAGATCATACTAAATTAGGTGGGTTCTAAATCCAATGACCGGTGTCCTTAGAAGAGACTTAGGAAGTACACAAAGAGACCCAGGGGAGAAGGCCATGTGGAGATGGAGACAGAGGTTGCAATGACGCAGCCACAAGTACCACCAGGAACTACCTGGAGCAACCAGAAGCAGGAAGAAGGAAGGATCCTCCCCAGAGCCTTCAGAGGGAATGAGGCCCTGCCCACACCTTGATTTGGAACCTCTGACCTCCAAAACTATGAGAGAATACCTTTCTCCTGCTGAAAGCCACCCAGTTAGCAGCCATTTGCTACACAACTGCAAGACTGCTCTCCCACACTCCCCGGTCCTCTCTCTTCTCAGATCAAGGCATGGGGGGCACAGAGTGGAAATGCATACTGGCGCTAGCAGGCCCAGAGGGACTGGGGGTCTGGGATCCCTCCCCCAACACAGACAGGAAACCCCTAGAGCCACAGCCTCCCTCTAGGACTGGCCACCTACCTGGGGCTCTATCCCCTTCAAAGACTGGGGGACTGGGCTCTGGTCCTGAAGACCAGAGCCCCAAGCACTGGATTTGCAACCCTATATTGACTCAATCAGGGAAAGGTGGGAAGGGGACAGGGCTGGGTGGCTCCATAGGAGTACCCAGGCCCAGGGTAGGTGCTCAGAGTTACTATGTAGAGTTTGTGTGGCTGTGCTCAGTACGGGGTTCAGTATTAGTTTCTGCTGTAGCAAATGACCACAAACTGGGTGGTTTGAAACAACACATATTTATTCTTTCACTGTTCTGGAGGCCACAAATCTGAAATCAAGGTATCCACAGGGCCACATTCCCTCTGATGGCTCCAGGGGGAATCTTGTCTTGCCCCTTTCAGCTCCATACATTCTTTGGCTTATAGACACAGAACTCCAATCTCTGCCTCCATCTTCAAATGGCCTTCTTGTCTTCTGTCTCTTATATCAATATCTCTTATAAGGCATTGCTTTTTGGGCCCAGGTGGATAAACCAGGATGATCTCATGTTGAAATCCTTAAGGGCATTTGTAAAGGTCCGTTTTCCAAATAATGTCATGCTCACAGGTTCTGGGGCTGAGGATATGGACATGTCTTTTGGGGGGCCACCATTTGACATTTGACATCTATAGGGGGCTTTTCTCTGTTTCTCCCTGTACAGTCACTGTCCCCCACATGCCCTGAGTGCCAGGAACTCATTGCCAGAACTGTGGCCTCCCCCACCGCAAGTTTGTGGTCCACCCTGGCTAGTTGCTGGGATCCTGTGGGTGAACGAGATTTATTTGTAGCCCACAAAAGAAATGAACAGAAAGTTACAAGCTCAAGTGTAGTCAACAGAGTACGATTTGCCCATAACTGCAAGGCGACTGCACGGGCCAACCGAGGGAGGTCGTCGCCCACTCTGGGGAGAATCCTGATCCGCCCTCAGTGCTTGTTTGCTCCGCGCTTGGGCTGGCAGCCCCAGACCCAACGCATAAATGGAAACGTCACCTTCTGCTCTTTCCTCCTCCTTCTAGAGGGATTCAGGCGCACAGACCCCGTCTGAGGGGACCAGAGTTTACTTGACACCTGTCCCGCCTTCTCCCTATTCCCCAGCCACAAACTACAGCCCCTATCGCCGACACAGCCCGGGACCAAGCGCTCCCAAGGAGAACAGTTGTCCTGGCTCGTTGGTCTAGGGGTATGATTCTCGCTTCGGGTGTGAGAGGTCCCGGGTTCAAATCCCGGACGAGTCCCAAGGGCGGCGGGTTCCCTTTTTCCTGTTATTTATTTCAGACGACAATAGAATAAAGAGCTCCGAAAGCGGTGACTGAGCCCGGAGCCTCATGCGCTTTGGACGCCGCTTTGGACCCATCAAAGTTGGTGATGATGCTGGGTCGCTCGGCTGCGCGCGGGCTCCGGGCGGTGGGGAGGGGTGTCCTTGGTCCTTGGGTCCCCTTGGGGTGAGCGACGGGGGGAGGTGTGGGGTCCAGGCTGGCCCTTGAAAGCTCCGCTCCGGCCACCCCGCTGCGATGGTCCCTTTGGGTAGAGAGCGCAGACACCCTCCCTCCCTCGCCTTCCCCTCGTCGCCCTGGGAACCTCCATCTCTGCAAGCCAGGGCGGAGTTGCAGCTGAAGGTCTCTGAGAACAGGGCAGAGCTCTGTGTGACTCGGTGGCCTGCGCTGTCCAGTAAGGTAACCACGAGCCACGTATGGCCTTAGAGCCCTGGAAATAGGTACGGCTGGTACAATTGAGATGTGCTGCCCCGAGAGTAGAATACATATAGGATTCTGAAGACTTAGTACCCCAAAGAGTAAGATGCCTCATTATGTGTTGAAATGATATTTTGGATATATTGGATTAAGTAAAACATATGATAATTAATGTTATCAGTTTCTCCTTACTTTTTCTTTTGTCTAATAGTGACTGCTAGAAAAATTAAATGGCAGATGTGGCTCCCGTTTGGGGCCGGCGGGAATGGACCGCGCAGACTCAGAGGCACAGCTCCCGGTGTGCAGGGCAGCGTCCTGCTCCGCAAATGCCGGCCGAGCCCGTAAATGTGAAAACTTTCTTTTCCGTTTTAGGGCCCCCAGCAGAGGCCGCCGTCGTCCTCCCAGCCCAGACTTTGGGTCTCTGGACAAGACGTTCAGCCACGGAGGCCTCAATTTCACCATCTGTTAAAGAGGGACGGTAGCAGCACGAACGCCACACATTTGTGAGTCACACTCGAAAAAAATGCTTAACACAGCGCCGTGCCACGTAGCCGGAGCTGTGTGTGTTTGGTAAAATTTCGTGCTAGTTCAAAGGTCAGGAGTCCTAATGATGGGGGACGGTGGACCACTCGCTACTGCGGGGCCCCCCAAGGACGCAGATGGGAGCCGGGGACGCGGGCCCCCAGAGGCTTTGGAGCCTCCTCTCCAGACTGGAGGAACCGGCCAGGGTCCCACGAACCACCTCCGCCCACTGCCGCTCCTGCGCCCCAAGTGCCAGGACCCGAAGGAACTCGCTTGCTCCTCCCGGGCTGCGCTAGAACCTTCGAGAGTTTTCGCTGGCCTGGGAACACGGCCGGGATCTCGGCTCTTCGTTCACATTTTGAGGATCTAGAGGCCGTGTCAGAGATTTGGGGACAGAGCCGGGTGCACTACCTGCAGCTAGGGGCAGGGGTAACGCTGAATCCAGAACATCTTCCTCCTGGGCCCAAGACCTCATTTGAACTGGACAGTCAGGAAGGACTTGATCCGTGTTTGCCGGGCTAGGTCAGCAGACAGAGCCTGAGGCCCTTAATCCACACAACGGGCTACGTTGGGCTCAACCTTAGAGCCCAGGGCATTTACCGAACGTCACCTCGTGGTGAACAAAACCTGGTACTTGTTTTCTCCTCTCTACCTTTTCCGTTTTTAGGTCTGCATCGTACCCTGAATTGATTCCTGTGTGTGGTGTGAGTTTGTAACGGATTCCTGTTTGTCCTTCTCCTAGTTCAGATCGATTTATTCAAAAGACCGTCCTTTCTCCCACTACTCTGTAGTGCAAACTTTTTCATAAATCAAGGGCCTGAATACTTGTGGTTCTAATTTTGCACTGCTCTGTTCTGTAGTGTCTGTCTACCCTTCAGCCCAAATAAGTTTAGATTTATGATAAATCTTTTTTTTTTTTTCTTTTGTTTTTTTGCAGCTGGCTAGTATGTGGATTATGATCAGCCTTGAAATCCAGTAGAATAAATATCCCAGATTTGTTTTTCAGATTTGTTTTGGTTATTGCTTCCATATGTGTTTGAATCAGCTTGTCAATTTACACAAAAATAGCAACTGGGATTCTTCTCCTTTTTTTTTTTTTTTTTTTTTGTGGCTGGCCAGCAACTGGGATTTTGGTTGGTAAGGCATCGATTCTATAGATCAGTTCAGGGCGATTTGACATCATTACAATATTGAGTCTTTCAATTTATGAACATGATGTATCCCTTCACTCATTAAGGCATTTAAAAACTTATCATAATTGTGTTTTATATTTTTCTGAAATAGGTTTTGCACACCTTTCATTAGAAGTTTTCCTAGGTAGTTGGTATTTTTAATGCAATTGTAAATTAATCACTTTGAACACAATTTTCTATTTATTTCAGATATTATAAAAATACAAATACATTTGTAAATTAAGTTTGAATTTAGCGACCTTGTGAAACTCACTCTGGGTTCTCTACGTTATTCCATTGATGTATATTTATCTTGACACCAATACAACACTGTTTTGATTACTGTAGATTTATAATAAATCTTGAAGTCAAGTAGTGTTAGTTTTCCAACTTCATTCTTCTTTTTCAAAGTTGTTTTGGCTATTCTACATCTTTGCATTTTCATATTAATTTTAGAACCAGTCTTAAAATATTTTTCTGTATTAAAAAACCCATAGCAGGGTGGGAGTGGCTGGGTTAGCTCAGCCGGCTAGAACACAGCCTTATGATGTCAAGGCCACAGGTTTGGATTCCCATACTGACCAGCCAAGGTGGGTTTCAGATTCATACCTGTTTCGTACTTTTTAATGGTATGTTTAAATTTCAACTTCTGATTTTTTCCAGTATTGAAAACATAATGGCGTGGTGCCCATAACACCAAGGTCAAGGGTTAGATCCCTTTAGCAGCCATTTTTCACCTGTGCCCCCCAAAATAAAATCTTTAAAATAAATAAATAAATAAATGAAAACATAATGGACATATTGTAAACGGGTCTTGTATCCTACAACCTTGCTATTTACTCACTAGTTCTAGTATCTTTCCCTTTCTTTTCAAAAAGATGACCAGTAAGGGGATCTTAACCCTTGACTTGGTGTTGTCAGCACCACGCTCACCCAAGTGAGCCACAGGCCAGCCCTTCTAGTATCTTTTCTGTCAATTTCATAGGGTTTTCTGCAGAGAAAATTGTCTGTAACAAGACAGTTTTACATAATCCTTTTGAACCTGGTGGATGTCTTTTGTTGCTTTTTCATGTCTTCTTGCACTTCCAGCACAAAGCTGGATAGTCGTGGGTAGAGCAGATTTCTGTATCTTAGGGGTAGGGATGATATCACCTGTAGTTTTTTTTTTTTTTTTTGACTGGTAAGGGGATCTTAACCCTTGACTTAGTGTTGTCAGCACCACGCTCAGCCAGTGAGCGAACCGGCCATCCGTATATGGGATCCGAACCCGGGGCCTTGGTGTTATCAGCACCACACTCTCCCGAGTGAGCCAGGGGCCGGCCCCACCTGTAGTTTGTCATAAATGCTCTTTATCAGTTAAGGATGTCTCTTCCTATTCCCAGTTTGCTGAGAATTTTTTTTTTCAGAAATGGATGTTGAATTTGTCAAATGCTTTTACTGCATGTATTGAGATGGTCATATGGTCTTTCTTTTTAGTATATAAATATGGTGAATTACATAGAGTGATTTTTATGTAAACATCCTGGATTAATAGACTTTTTTTTTTTCTTAACAGGGATCTGAACCCATGACCTTGGTGCTACAAAGCTGTGCTCCAACGAACTTAGCTGACCTGCTGGTCCCCTAGATTAATAAATTTTTTAAAAAGCCAAAACTTAGGCCAGTTAACTCAGTTGTTTAGGGCACGGCCTTACAACACCAGGGGCATGGGTTCAGATCCCCAGTAGGGACCAGCTGCCAAACACAGGGGAAGTCAAAATTTTGTGAATGTTGCTTCTCTTTTAGCTTACACTTTTTTTCTGAAGAGAAATCAACTTTTACTCTAGTCATTGTTTCTCAGTATGTAATGTATATTATTTCTCTGGCTGATTTTAACATACTTCCCTTTATCACTGACTTTAAGCTGTTTGATTATGAACCTTGGTATAGTTTTCTTTCATTTTTCCTGTGTTTGGGGCTTGTTCAGTGTTGTAAGGCTGTGCTCCAACAACTGAGCTAACCGGCCAGCCCCTATATGATAATTTTTCATTGGATGTCAGCTATTTCAGATATTTATAATCTTACCTTGTTAGATGCTGGATATTTTGGTATTTCTTGTCTTTTTTCCTTTTGGTGGGTTGCTGGTAGGGAGATCCAAATCCTTGACCTTGGTGTTATAACACCATCCTCTAACCAACTGAGCTAACTAGCCAGCTCCTCTATACATATTCTTGAGCATTTTTCTAGGATGTGGTTAAGTTCCTTGGAAACAAGTTGATCTTTTGGGGTCTTGCTTTTAAACTTTGTTAGGTGGAAGCAGCGCATGGTCCAGAAGAGGGTCTCCCTTGGCTGTCTGGATTATGGTGCCTCATGGACTCTCCTGGGATAAAAAACTACAGGAGACATAGGCTGGGACACTCAATATTGGGGTCCACAAAAGATATGTGTCCCCAACACCCATAGACACAGTTGTCCCCCTGGTTGTGCTTCCTCAGGGGGATGCACTGGATCTGATTCCAATTCTGGGACTTCGTTCTTCTGGAGAGAGTAAGCCTCCTTCTTGTCCTAAAGAACCATGAAGAGTTCCCAATGTTTGTCTGGCTAGCTCAGTCCACAGAGCAGAGACTCTTAATCTCAGAGTCCGAGTTTGGAGCCCCACACTGGCCGGTGCCTTTTTCCTGGGATCACTGCCACAGACGATCCCATTCTCTTGAAACTCAAAAAGTGTTCTCAGTTCCAAGCACCCATATAAAAATTTCCACCACCTATGCTCAGCCCATTTATTTCTCAGAATTCTAGGGAATCGCTAAGAAAATCAGACAATGGAGGAGCAGAACCATTGTGTTCCTTTTCCCGTTTATTTATCAGCTGTGACAAGTGAGCCATGTTGAGTCCCCAAGAGGGATGTGGTCAATTTCCAGGGAGGATATCAACCTCTGTCCACTGGGCTCACTGGTGTTGGTGCAGTGTCCAGGACGATCCTGCACCCCTCCCAGGTCAGATTCTCTCAAAATTTATACTTTAGTCTGCTCAGGGTAAAATGAACCAAGGGGTGAAGGCTTACAGCAGGTGTCTCTCACCTAGGCCGGCCGTGAAGATCTCCGCGGTGTGAGGGTAAACAGAGGACTCCTCCTCACAGAGGAACAGTAGGAGCTGGACCCAGTGGTTGATGGAAGCACCGACTCCACGTGTCAGCATCAGTGCTTGGAGTATTGATTAGCCTTAAAGTCTGCTGATCAGCAGCAGGGACATCTGAAAATCTGACGTTCGAGATGGGGTTCACTTCTACAATCCTGAAACTAGTGTTTATGCATGCTACCAACTGAGCTAACCAGGAGGCTTCAGTACAGTCCTAATGGATACCTAGAAGTGCCAAAAACTCAGGGGTGAGTTCAGCCTTCAGGGAGGTGGGCACAGGCTTGGCCATGCTGAAATATTCCCCGCTCCCCCCGGATAGCAGGCGCAGCTGTGTGATGGAAAGCCATCGAGGATTCTGGAAAGGTGGCTCCATGATCTCCTACCTCAATGCCCCTCCTCACCATCGCAGCTCCGGGGAAGGTTGGGGGCGCATATTGACACTGGGGGTGGACCCAGGTCCACTCTGTGCATGGGCTCTATGGAGGGTTTGGGATGAATTCCTCCCAAGGCCTGGAGGAGAGGAGGAGAGGGGGGAGACAAGGCCCCCCTTCCCAACTTGATTCAAATCAATCATATTAATCAGACAATAAGATCCAGTTCTCCCAGAATGGCTCTTCCCTTGCTTCTTCAGAGATATCAGAGATGGAACGATTTTCCCGCATGTCCCTGGCCACCACTGGGTCCAGCCCTGCTGTGGATGACTTCATCCTTGGGGTTCCCACATCCTCAGTGTCCCACCCCATCCCATCAGTGATTTCTGGGGACACAGCCCTGCCTGGGAGGCCAGAGCCTGGTCCTGGATCATGCAGGCCTGGCCATTGCCTGGAATACATTTCCCCAGAGGGTCGGGTAAGCCCCGCTTCTCTGTGAGGAGAGCCCTGTCCTCTGAGGTATTGGGGGCTTTTGGGGGAAGGGCATTTGGGATTCTGCTCTTGGAGTTCTTCCCGGACCCCAAAGGACTCAGAGGCTGGAGATGTATGATGCGTCCTCTTCTCCATGTTTCTCTTTCCTGTATCTCCTGGGCCCAGACAGGGGCGAAGATCTGCCAGGTCTCTGCTCCAGAACTTTGGCTGCGTCTGGGAGGCTCAGTGCAGGCAGTGGAGATGTTGGGGACTGGAGGGGGAAGCTGGGCAAGAGCGGCTGAATTGCCTGAGGCTCAGAACAAAGGACAGAGGCCCACCGTCCACATGGCCCAGCTAGCTCAGTCGGTAGAGCATGGGACTCTTAATCTCAGGGTCGTGGGTTCGAGCCCCACGTTGGGCAAAGCCTCCGTTTTGAGGAGGTCCTTACAGGCCATTAAGCAACTCTGAGTTTGGTTTACAGGGATCTTCCAGAGAAAATTCCCGAGCTGGATAATTCAATAAGGAGGAGGGGGCTCCGTTCTTGGGCTGTGATTTTGGATCGGAGTAGATATCCAGAGTTATGTTTCCTACATTTGGGGGGGAGGTGGTTTAAGCGGAGGGAGGCAGAGCCAAGCCCCCTACACCCCTCACCCTGAATGAGACTCACATCCTACACCTTCTCCATGGGTGGGCGATAGGATTGTCATAGCATGGGGTCGCCCAACTGGGGATGCTGGAGGCGGGGCATCCCAAACGTGCATCTGGGAATCCTGTGGCAGAGATGATCTGTCTTGGGAAGAGTAGGGGAACTGGCAGGGGGCCAATCACGAGGCGACATTGATGCAAGAGGCAAGGTCCTAACGTTCCACTGGCCTGCCCACTACTCCTGGAAGAAGGGGCTTGGATCTCAAACCTTCCCAGGCTCCTCCACTCTGGGAACAAAGGACCCCAGGGCAGCACCTTGACACCAGGGCAGCTGGGGGGGGCGGGGAGGAGCTGCAGAGCGACTGTCTGCCCCAGGCTCACAGCCCAGTAGGGACCTGGGCCCAACCCCTCTGGAGGCCCCAGCAGTGTGGGACCTAGGTGGAAGGGGCTGAGGACCCTGGTCCCGCAACAGGCTCTGGTTTCTTTTGAGAACCCCTACAGCACCACTCCAGGCCTCTAAGGCAGCTGCGGGTGGCTGAGGCTGAGCTATGGCTCTTACCTCAAGCCCTTACTCCATGCTGGGCATACCTCTTAAGGCTGTGGGCCTGTGGGTTTAACTGAGACCTCTTACCATACCACTGGGGGACGGGGTGTCCAGACCAACCTGGAACCCATAAAATAAAATAACCCAGCTGACACCCCAAGATGTGGCCTCCTGGCCTTTTCCAGACTGTTCTTCTCCCCACCCCCAGACTGTTCTGTTCTGACCTGCAGGAGCCAGCTGGGCCCCCCCGATGCCCTTTGCAACAATCTGGGCCTGTGGGGATGGACAGAGGAAGCCAGGATCTCAGGGAAATGGGAGAGAACAGTACAGGAATAAGAAAAAGATATGTTTAAAATTAAGGGCTGGCCCTGTAGTTCAGTTGGTAGAGCATGGTACTGACAACACCAAGGGCAAGGATTTGATATTATGTGGAGCTGACAATCCCAATGTCAAGAGTTCCCATCCCCATATTTGCTACCCCCCCTCAAAAAAAAGTAAAATTAAACCTGACCCTGAAGTCAGGGGCCAACTCTGGGTACTTCTGCCCTGCCCTCCAAAATGCAGGTGGCTCACTCCCTCCACCAAATAGATTCTGCACTTGATCTGGGGTCTTAATATCCAGGGCACAAATACTGGACATTTCTTTTAGGGCTGGGGAAAAGATTACAGGACCAGCTCCCCGATCTCCCATCTGTACTCCACAGATCTGGAACCTATCCCCTATCTAGACTCCACAGATGTGGAACTACAAAGTCTCATTTCTCAAGGGCCCCAGTTCACCCATAGGTAAAGTGAGAATAATAGCAGCACATGCCTCAGAGATTTGTGTATTAAATTACTTATTTTTTTGGTAAAGTATTTAGAAAAGTGCTTCAAGACTGCAGCATTAACTCCTGCCTGCCTGCCCTATACATTTCATACTTGCCAGCCCCCACAATCACATGAGCCGATTCCTTTAAGTAAATCTAGTGACAATGATAACATACACGCACATGTACATGTATACATTTTACATGTACTATATGTCTCCTATTGGTTTGGTTTCTTTGGAGAACACTGACTGGTACAGTGAGTGCTGTATGTGTGTGATGTCATTATTCACCAACCCAAGAAGGACTGAAACAATGGAGAGCCCATACTGGGGTCTGCCTACACAGCCCACCAGGCCTTGCCCCGACAGCGAGCCGAGCTCCCCCTCCCCACTGGAAGAAACTGCTGAGGTCAGGACCTCCCGAGCTCCTCCCTCCACTTCTTTTGCCTGCTGGTTTCCTTTTGGGATCAGGATTGCCTTTCTTGGGGTGGACCCCAGATCTCCTAGAGGCACAATGACATAACAGCCTCCTGCTGCCACCTGGCTGGCTTCTGGGTCGAGATGACATGCCCCCTAATCTCAGGTATGTGGGCTTGAGCCCATGTTAGGCACCTCTCTTAAGACGTGGACCTAGAAATTAATGGGCACCCCTCCAGGCTCAACTCTGGGATCCTGAGGGAATAAGACCTCAGAGTGGATTGTGGAAGCAGAAGAGGAGCTCATAAAACCAGAGACACCTGAAGGAGGAGATTGCCGACCTAAATAACAACTGAGAGAGGCTCCCTAAAAGAATGGTGAGTTTAATTGGGAATAGAACATTGCAGTGGGAATACATGAGCCATAGTAAACCATTGAAACTGACAGTTGCAAATTTAATTTGCTTTTAATTTTTAGGGGAAAATGTATTTTGCTTAGTTTAAGAGTTAGCCTGTAACCACTCTGGCAGTGAAGCACTTAAAGCTTGATAAGCAAGTGTGGGAACTTGCAGCAAGGTAAAAATAGCTTGAAGAATGTTCTGTTTGTCTTAAAGAAAAATGTAGCCAATTAATCATAAAGTAATAATAATTTAAACAATAGTCAAAATGATTTAGAGTCACCAGAAGCTTGCTTTTGCTTTTGCTTTGAAGATAATTGTACTGATGCACGTTGTGGGGGTTTTTTGCAGATTTTGAGGTTGGGGACCTGGCCACAGTCACATACATCATCTGGCACTCAGAGAAACTGATGCCAAGAATCATAATAGATCAAAATAGATCAAGGTTAGGGAAGATGCTGAAGCTTTCACAATCAGAGACTCCCACAAGCTGCTCATGAGCCCTGACTCCTTATCTTTAATTTTTCCGTTTAAAAACCCCTGATTGAAAGCCAATGGTGAGTTCTGGTTTCAAGCGATAGCTTCACACCCTGCAATAAAGCCTATACTTTCTTCACTGCAAATCTTGGTGTTCAGTGTTTGGTTCAGTCATGTGTGAGGCAGATGGACCTCCCTTGGCCTGTAAAACTATGTGCATATTTGGGGAGGTAAAGGAAGACAAAGGTTTTAAAAGGAAAAATAATGGAGAATTGCATAATTGTTTGGGATAATTTTTCTTGGCTCCAAGGATCAATAACATGGGTAGCTGGCTGGTTAGCTCAGTTAGAGCACAGCCTTATAACACTAAGGTCACAGGGAGCCCCCTGTACCAGCCAGTTGCAAAAAAAAAAAAGCCCCACAAAAACAATAACAGGGGTAATGCCAATCCGAGGTTGGAAAGGAAGTTGCTGGGCAGATGTCCTCACAGAAGTATTTTTTTGTGTAAGGTAGTGGTTTTGGCAGTCCTTTGTGATTGTTACCAGGCATGTATGCATAAGAATCCTTCCATCAATGCCTTCCCCAGCTCTATGTATCAGGAGTTTTAACACATGTGACTCTATTCTGATCTTGACAACTTTCACAGGACCTTTTTCTCACCTGAAAGAGGGGACTCAGGTCTGGTGAGGTTCATCAGCTGCAGCCTCAGGCATTGCTTTTACAGCTGCAACAGCAGCAGGAAAGAAGGCCAAAGGTCCCTGAAAGGAACAAGAAACCCTCACACCTGCCCAGGTGGGATGTTAGGGCACAGAGCCTAGTGCAGGGGGCTGCTGTGGGCTCCTTTAGGCAGCTGGGTCACTGACAGTTTCCTCTCTACTTCCCACCCTCACTGCTGATCACCCTCCACCTTCTCCCCATCTCCCTGCACCCCAGCCAATCCCAGCCCTCAACAGCCCACCTCTCCCTAGAGGACATCTCTGGGTTGGTCAGAGTGCAAGTTTTCTTTCCCAGACCCTCCCAGCTCCCCAAGCCCCTCTTGCCTCCCTACCTCCACCTCCTCCCCACTCCCTTTTGGCAGGAGTCTGCAATCTCTTGCCCCAATGTGGCGAGCTCCAGCTCTGTGCCTTTCCTTCCAATGGGCTGGATCCCCAGGGCCTGCTCCTGCCATGCGACCTGGCTCATCTTGGAATCAGGGCTCAGCAAAGATATTTTGAATGAATGAGGACTGGACAAGTCAGACCCATTTCTATGGCCCGGAGGCAGGGACCTGGATCTAACCACCATCAGGGGGCCTTGGGCTGCATCTGACCACTGCAGCCAGGCTTGAGGGCAATGTATGTTGCTGAGAAACAGTTCCACAATCTGGGCTGGAGCTCCGCCTTAACTTAGATATCCACCAGGAGCAGGCTTGTGGGTTGTAGGGCTAGCTCTGTTGGTAGGGCGTGGGACTCTTAATCAGCATTGTGGGTTTGAGTCCCACATTGGGTGTGTGTCTTTTTATCGCACCTGCTCTATAGACTGAACCTTACAGTGGGAGCTGCAGTCACTCAATTGGAAGACTTAAATGTGATGGGACTAATCAGATCCCGGGGTGGCAGGGGCCAACTCGCGGCACTCAACTGACAAAGGCAAGGTGGGTGTAGTTACCATAATGGACAACAGAGGCAAAGCAACAATCAGAACAGTCTGACTCGGGTACATCTATGGCATTAGCTAATTAATCATGGTGTTCCTAGATGTCAAAGAGATAGGAAGCTAACTAAATTCTTACTTGATCTGAATAAGCAGAAAATTTCTATTTCAGATGAATGAAAGTCTAATTCAAATCATAAAAACAGAGTCACTTCCCTCAATCAATTCCCAGACTTGAGCCAGTTTACAGACCCAGAACCCCTTGAATGAAGGGGTAGCCAGGTCCCTTGAGGAAGGACCTGGTACACTACCAAAAATTTATACTATTAGTCTTTCTTCCACCCTTTCCCAAAGGAACCTACAGCATTTTACCAGAGTGCTGTGGATTAACTGAATTGTGTCCCCAAAGTTCATATATTAGAGGCTTAATCTGCACAGTAATTGTTGAGGGTGGGAAACCTATTATGGTAATTGAAAGGTGGGGCCTTGAAGAGGTGATTGGATTGTAGGACCAAGCCATGGTGAATGGATTAATAATGGGGTCAGGGGTGTGGTTCTGAGGGCTTTGAAAGAAGAGCACATGAGAAATTAGTCTCTCTCTGCTCCACAATTTTCTGCCACATGAGATCCCTGTGTCACTGTTGCCATCAATAGGGCCTTCACCAAATGTCTTCCCTGGAATTTGGACTTCCCAGCCTCTGAAACTGTAAGCAATAAATTTCATTTTTTAAAATAAATTACCCAGTTCCAGGTATTTTGTTATAAGCAACAGAAACAGACTAATATACAGAGTAACTGTGCTTTGGGGAAAGGAAAATAATCAGACCTTTTGGGGACTACTGGACACTGGACATAAACAGACATTGATTCCAGGAGACCCAAAACATCACAGTGATCTTCCAGTTAGAATAGGGGATTATGGGGGTGTATTAGTCCGTTTGTGTTGCTATAACAGAAATACCTGAGACTGGGTAATTTATAAGGAAAAGAGGCTTATTTGGCTTATGATTCTGGGACAGCTGCATTTGACATGGCCTCAGGCTGCTTCTACTCATGGCAGAAAGTTGCAGGCAGCTAGCGGGTACAAGCAGATCACATGGTGAGAGGAAGCAAGGGAGAGAGAGAGAGAGAGAGAGAGGGGAGGTGCCAGGGTTTTTTAAACAACCAGCTCTTGTGGGAACTAATAGAGTGAGAACCTACTCATTAATCCCCCTACCTAGGGAGAGCATTAATCCATTCATGAAGGATCTGCCTCCATGACTCAACTCCCAACACTGCCACATTGGGGATCAGATTTCCACATGAGTTTTGATGGGGACAACATATCCAAACTCCATCAGGGGGTCAGGTGATTAATGGAGTTTTAGCTCAGTTCCAACTCACAGTGGGTCCAGTGGATCCCTAAATCCATCCTGTGGTTATTTCCCCAGTTCCAGAATGCATAATTGGAATAGATATACTTAGCAACTGGCAGAATCCCCACACTGGGGGAGCTGGCCACTCCCATCTAAAAAGTGCCCTGTTGGGGGCACAATGAGAAACTCGGTAAAAGCAGATACCATACTGGGCTCCTGCCCTCAGAGATGTCTACCCCCAGCGTAAGGCAAGGACCGATGAAAACTGAGGGCTTCCTCATTTCTTGTTAGCAAAGGCTCTGGGAAAGAGTCCTACAAGGCTTGTCCTCCTCAGGAACCACAGCTGGGATGTCCCCCTTTAAAAGAGAAGAAAGTCTGAGAACGTGGGCTTGTGCGGGATTTGACAGCAACACTGTCCAGACTCCAGTCCCCTTAGGGTTGTGTTGGGGGATAGTTTGACTCAGGTCCCGATCAAGTAGAGGAGAAGTAATGTTCAGTAGTTTGGGAGTCCCAGTGTCTGTTGTGTCCCTGCCCCTCCCCCAAGCAGCCCAGGGAGGTGGGTGCTAGGTCCTCCCAGAGGTGTCCAGGCAGGTGCTTGGGAGCCCAGGCTTTGGACTCCCGAGTTGCCTGACCTCCCTCCACCCAGAATCACCCCGGGTGCCTATTTCGCAGGATCTCTGCCTCTAGGAGCAGCTTGGTGCTGCTGCTGCTACCTGTGTGCTGAGTTCCCAGGCCAGTGATGTGGCTCTGAAGGGCGGAGAATGGGATGTTAACAGTAATAACAGTGGACGCATTGAGCTTATGAAACTTACCATGCCTTGCACTTTTCTAAGGTCTTTAAATATCTGACTCGTTTAATCTTTACAATTGCTAAACTCTTATTAGTATTTTCAGACAAAATTGAGGAGCTGGGATGGAAGCCCAGTCAATCTGGCCACAGAATGTGTACTCCCAACCCTAGTGTTATGAGAAAACTGCTGGTTTCCTGGTTGGGGAACGAAGATGTTGTGGGAAAATGCAGGTTCCGCCAGCTAAGTCCGGGTTCTTGGTGTCTTGAACAAGGAATTGGACGAGACACGCCAGAGGTGAAAAACAAAGAGCATTTTATTTAATAAGAGAGAAAGTACACTCCAGAGAGAATCCAGAGATGTGTGGCTCCAGTTCTAACTCTAGTGAACCAACAGTTTACATTCCCAAGGGTTTAACTCCTCCCAACTGGATTCGTGTCCTTTGTCCATTGGTTGAGCCCTGGTAGTCTCTGTTGATTGGCACCTTAGCTGGTGGGAGCTCATTGGTCCAACCGAGTGAACACGCCTACGTGGGGGCGGAGCTCTCTGTCTGTATTTCCTGTGGCTGTGCACGCCTGCGTCCTCAGGAAACCGGCTGGACCAGGATCCTATTCGAGAATAACCAGGTTTCCTCTTCCGGCTCTTGTCCCTATCTCACTTTCCCACAACACTAGGAGGCAGGGAACAGTGTGGGCAGGGAACAGAAGGGCTGCTCCAACTTAGCGTCCACATTCCCGGGGCAGTGAAGGTCATTTAGAATAGTCTATAACGAAAATAAAAAGTATGTTTCCTTATAACACTAAGATAATGCGGGATCCCCATACTGGCCAACCGCCAAAAAGAAAGAAAAAGAAAGTATCTGTAAAGGGTTCCTTGAGCATGCTGCTTGATTAGGTGTAGGGAACCCCCATTCAAACCCCAGACCTGGCCTTCTCAGCCAGATCGAACTTCGAGGTCACTTGGAGCCCCCTGGAGAAAGTGGCATTAGTCTGTGGGCCTGCTGCTCACTTCAGGTGTAAGAGGTCTCAGATTCAAGTGCTGAATGAGCTCAAGGTTTTTTCCTTCCAAAATCACTAACACTGTAGGATAGGGGCACGGGTCCCTTCGGATCTGGCCAAGCCGCAGCAGCAAACGCCGGAGGTTAGGGAAGGGGAGGAGGTCAGTGCCCTCTAGCTATGCTGAAGCACCCGCGGGGGGTTGGGGACGGTGTCCCGGAGACCCTATCGGTCCAGGGAAGGAATCCGCGAGGACAGGAGGAGCCCGGTGAAGGCTTCAGCACCGCTGGTTGCCCCGGGACCCCATCTGGCTTCCAGTTTTCTGATTCTCGCCGGGGACCTCTGGCTTTCCTCTCTCCAAACCCCCAGTCCAAGCAGGACCTACACGTGCACGCTGCGACCTTGGGAGCGCAAGGGGATAATTGTCAGTCCTGGCTACTCTGGAGCTGCGGGGGATGTGAGGGAGGGGGTTTGCTATACTGACCCTGCCACTCGGCAGCTTCTCTCAGGGCAGGACCCACTCCTTGGCCTGGGAAGGAAGGGGAGGGGGGAAGGAAGGGGGAGGGGGGGATGGGATGTTGAAAATCGAACCTGATTGCAGGAGAATGTCCCCGCTGCTTGCCCTTTATCTGGGCAGCGCTCCAGGCCCACTAAGCTACTTTTTTGGTTGTTTTTGGCCACTGGCGATACCAACCCTTGACCTTGGTGTTATAACACGGCGGTCGAACCAGCTGAGCTAACCGGCCAGCCACAGCTGTTAACAGTTTAGTGTACACTGTTCTAAACACACACACACACAGGATCATATAGAGCAAGTTGTTCTAGTGATTTCTTCTGTCTCTTGTCAACTTATAACGAGCATCTTACCATGCCACTCAAACTAGAACATTAATTTTTCCTTATTGAGGTAAAATTGATATACAATAAACTGTACATATTTTAAATGGAAAACCTGATAAGTTTTGACATAGTAGGTACCCAGGAATCATCACCACAATCAAGAGAGTGAGCATATCCATCATCCTCAAAAGCTTCCTTGTGCCCCTTGGCAATCCCCCTCCCCAGACAACCACTGATCTGCCTTCCAACACTGCATTACTTTGCATTTTCTGAAGCTTTATATAAATAGGATCATACAGTATATACCACCAATTTTTATGACTGCATAATCTTCCATTTCATGGATACATGCTAATTTCATTTAATTAACCTCCCATATTTGGGCAATTAGATTGTTTTCAGGTTTTTACTTATTAAATATAATTATATACATGTATATTTTTTGGCGGCTGGCCAGTGTGGGGATGAAAAGCCTTAACCTGGGCGTTATTAACACCGTACTCTGTCCAACTGAGCTAACCAGCCAGCCCATAAATATAGTTGTAGAATAAACATTTTTGTTGCTAAATATCTGCACAAACCCATTCCTATTTTTCCAGGATAAAAATTCTGGGTTGGGTTGGTGGGAATGTAAATTGGTGCAGCCACAATGGAAAAGCCTGGAATTTCCTCAAAATGTTAAACATAGAGTCACTAGATGACCCAGAAATTCCATTCCTAAGTGGAATTCCACTTATACACCCAAGTAAATGGAAAACATATGTTCATACAATATTAAGCACGTAAATGTTCATTTTAATGGTTGTATGGGCTGAATTGTGTCCACCCCCCATTTATATGTTGAAATTCTAACCCCCAGAACCTTAGATTGTGACTGTATTTTGAGATAGGGTCTTTAGAGAGATAACTAAGATAAAATGAGGTAATTAGGGTAGGTGCTAGTTCAATATGACTAATATCCTTAGAAGAAGAGGAAATGTGGACGTTGACACACACGGAGGGACGAAAGGTGAAGGCAGAGGGAGAAGATGATCACCTGCCAGCCAAGGAGAGAGGCCTCAGAAGAAACTAGTCCTGCCAACATGTTGTCTCAGACTTCAAGCCTCCAGAATAGTGAGAAAATAAATTTCAGTCTGTAGTACCTTGTTATGGCAACCCTAGCAAACTAATACAGCGGCTGATGTCATTCAGCTGCGAAAAGGAATGAAGTACTGATTCATGCTACATCATGGATGAACCTTGAAAACATGATGCTCAGTGAGAGGAGCCAGACACAAAGGACCACGTATTGTATGATTCCATGTATATGAAATGTCCAGAATATGCAAATCCATGGGGACAGAAAGTAGATTGGTGGTTGCTAGCAAGTTGGGGGAGAAAGGGATAGGAGTGATTGCTAATGGGTACCAGATTTCTTTTGGGGATGATGAAAATACTTTGGAATTAGATCGTGGTGATTGTGGCACAACCCTGTGAATATAGTAAAAGTACCTTAAAGTGGTGTACGTGTATTATATATCAATTATAAATACGCTGAGTAAAGCATATGCCAAAATTTGAGAATTCGTATTTATGGCTATTCCCCAACCAGCTTCTGTGGAAAGGGCATGAGACAGACTAGACCTATGATGAAGTTGACATTGTGGTGGCACAGAAAGTAGGGAAAATGACCTTTACTAATAATGTGAGTGTTTTTCATGTTTATTGGCCAATTATGTTTCTTTTTCTTTCCTTTTTTCTGTGAATAGTTCTTGTTGTGGCCAGGCATCTTTTGATGTGCTGTTTAAGAGTGTGGTTCTCCAGCCAGATTTTCCAAGGCACTTCCTGGCTGTGGGAACCAATTATGTCATCTCTCTGTTCCTCAGTTTTGCCATCTGTAGACGTGAAGATAATAGTTTCCACCTCACGCATCTGTTGTAAACAGCACAAGTTAGCTCGTGTAAGCCAACAGTTTGGTCTGTACCTGCTCAGAAGGACGAGTTGGGCTGTGTTTTTGGTTTCCTTCTCCTTTATTTTACTTTCAAAGCAGCAAATAGGTAGAAAGGAGGATACATAGGAGACGTGGACAGAGGTGAGGAGACAGGGTTCCCCCTTACCTCCTTTTTTCTCATGAAAGTCATTGAAGCTGGTGATCTGGGTGGCCTAGGAAGACATATGTCTACCAGGTTGGAGGAGGCCATACTGGTGGGCTTGGCTGCCTTTGATCCCTCAACCATGCGAGCTTCAGTCACACCCACATTACCAAATACTCTGAGAGCTACTTGGCAAAACTTGTTGTGTAGACGGAATGTTTCCAGATTCCAGGTCTTGAAACAATTCCAAGCCCTTGGACAATCTCCTCTTGTCTGGTTCCATTTCAAGGCTTTGTTATTTTCCATCCACGTCCCATAGGGCAGGTCAGGACTACTCTTGGCTGCAAGAGAGGCTGGGACAAGTAGCATTTGTTCTAGACAGCATATGGCCCAGGTAAGAAAGATAAAGAAAATTATGAGGAGAAAAAAGAAAAAAAAAATGAAGAAAACAGATACTGTGACTGAGTACTAGCAATTTCTCTTTCTTTCTTTCTTTCTTTCTTTCTTTCTTTCTTTCTTTCTTTCTTTCTTTCTTTCTTTCTTTCTTTCTTTCCTTTCTTCCTTCCTTCCTTCCTTCCTTCCTTCCTTCCTTCTTTCTTTCTTTCTTCTCTCTTTCTTTTCTTTCTTCTTTCTTTCTTTCTGTAGTTGGCCAGAACAGAAATGAAACCCTGGACCTTAGCGTTATCAGCACTAGGATTTACTAGCAATTGGTCATAAGTCTTCAATTACTTTTTTGAAATGTCTTTTAAAACATATACCTGTATATATATATATATATTTTAAGGACTTTATATCTATGTAGCCAAGTTATAAGCCCATGGTTTGTCATTTACATTGTATTTTGTTTGGGTTGCCATTTGCCATGTAAAAAAAGTTGTGTACGGTTGCCCGGTTAGCTCAACCAGATAGAGCAAGTCTCTGGTGTGTAAAATCTGTACGTTTCTTCGTGGTTTCTAACATCATTATCATGCCTGGAAAGTCTTGCACTTTAATAATACATAAATGCATCTATATTTTATACCAGTAAGACATTTGGAGAGTGGAAAAATTACCAACTCAGAACCTCAGCGGGTAACCTTGATGGTTTACTCAGCAGAACTCACGCTCGCCCAGGAAATCTGGTGGCGGCTGCGAACCCGCGAATCTACATCGTGAGACTCACAGACGCTACCAACCGAGCTATTAGGGATTTGAGAAAGTGTCGCTGTGCGTCAGCTGTAGAAGGACGTGTCTCCTCTAGCTCCCCCAAAAGGAAGCAGGTGATTTGTTGGTTGGTCTAGGGTGTGATTCTCGCTTTGGGTGTGAGAGGTCCTGGGTTCAAATGTCGGACGAGCCCTGTATCTATTTTTCCCTTTCCTTGCCTCGTTTTCAGCAAGAACAGGAGACTGAGAGGGTGGAGGCTCCTGCAGGTACAGTGTGGGTGGGGACCTTGGGGAGGCGGGACTAAATCACTCGCCCCAGTGATCAGTCCCGTCACCCTGAAGTGGGACCCAGCGCTACCACCTGCGGTAACCGCGGCTAAAGGAGACGTACGACTCTGGCACGCAGGAGATTATTTAGAGTAAGGAAAAATGCATGAGGCTCACTGGTTGCTACAGGGGCATAAATCTTTCGCAGGGTTCGAGAGGATAACGGCTCAAGTCCTGGCTGAGCCCGGCTCCCACTTATTATTGGGGGAGGGGGAGAGGAGCAGGCCCAGGCTTCTGCGGGCAGCGCTGCAGGGGGCCCAGCTGGGTCGGGGTCTCGACTCCCGCCCCCCACGACCAGGCTCCGGGGCATTCCCAAACGGAATAGCGAGGAAATGCGCGGCTTGGATCCGGAGGGGTTGGGGTAGGTGTAAAGCTAGGGCTTGGGCTCACAGACCCCTCGAGCCCATTGCACAGACTGGGTCACAAACCCTCCACATGCAGGTCTACGAGCTAGGTAATAGGAAAAGGTCCTGGGAGCCATGGGTGAAAAATTAATAGGCTTTATTCAGAGCTAGGAATGGAATAGAGCTCCCTCCCCCCTCATAACGGATGCTGCTTCTGTAAAATTGCTTGCTTACCCTAAGTAACTCCATTTTACCCCCCGTCTGACCTGCAGACTACCCCCGCTTCTGCATGAGAAAACGCTGAGCTTCTCATAGAAACAAAATTGCAGAGAAACAGGAGCCATACACAGTGAATTATTACATGAGAACGGGAACCATACACAATGAAAACTTGTATGCTTGATTGCTCGAACGGCTCATTTTTGGCTACTGTAACCTGGCTACCTAGCTTGCTTTGTGCACCTGGACAAACCCGTGTGCCAACGGGATGTGGTTTTTGCCTTTAAAAACCCCACAAGACCAAGGCCTGACGCCGCTCTCCCTTGGTTGCTCCTTGAGAGACGGTCGCTGGCCAGCTGGAGTGGCGTGTAAGTACATTCTTGCGGGATCGTGCCTCACAACAGGAGCAGCCGCCCCAGTGGCTTCTCGGAGCGTCCTGAGAAGCACCGCTTATCAGAGCCGTTAGTCCTTTATGCTCACGTCCGTAACCCAGGACACCTGGGTGCACACGCGCAGTTACATTAGACAAACAAGGAAACGCTGGGCGCACGCGCATATTTACATTAGATGCTCGGCAAGATTCTGAAAATCTGAGAGGCCCTGACCATTTTCTTATATTTTCTCAACAGTGGGGGAGACCCGTTCAGCCCAGATCTGCCGAATTCTCGGGGATCGTGTCAAGCTTGGACACGAGGAAGGACAGAGCGACAGCAAAGAGTTCCCAAGAACAAGACCCCCGAGAGCCTGGTCCTTCGTCCTCCCCAAATCCTGGGAACCGGAGGACCCGCCTCCTCCCCGCAGTGAGGGGGAGGGGACGCATCCCGACCTGCCCAGGTGGGGAGTCTGGTTGGTGGCCTGGCGCCTCTCTCTCCGGGGGCCACCCCCTTCCAGCGTCCGGCCACCCTCGGGCAGCTGAGGCCGTACCGACGCGGCTGGGTCAGTCGGTGGGGCAAAGGGACGTCAGCGTCAGCCTCTGAGTTCCAGGCGCCCCTTCGGCGGCCCCTTTCCGGGGTTTCGGCCTCGCTAGGGGCGGGACGCGAGCGGAGCCGGGAGCCGCGCGGGAGCGACGGCTGAGCGCCCCCTGGTGCCGCGCAGTTGGGCAGCGACTCCAAGGCGGGCGTCCCGGGGAGCGCGCTCGGGGACCCTCCACGCAGCCGCTGTCCCGCCCGACTTGTGGCTCCTCGCCGTGAGGAGTGACCTTGACGGGACGGAAGGGTGGCGCGGGGACGCGCGGATCGCCAGCCTGGCGCGGAGTGGGGGTGGCGTTCCAGGACCGCGGAATCATCGGGGGCTCAGAGGCTGCGCCCCTGTGCGGCGCGGGGAGGGGCGGGCGCTGGGCTCCCTCCGCACAGCCCGCCCTCGAACTTGCCCCCTCCCGGAGGGTCTGAAAACCGAGTCTCCTCCCAGCTCCGCCGGGTCCGCCCCATGGACGCCAAGACAGCCACATAAAGGAGCTAGAGTCCACAGCTCGTGTGGCTCGTTGGTCTAGGGGTATGATTCTCGCTTAGGGTGCGAGAGGTCCCGGGTTCAAATCCCGGACGAGCCCGCCTTTTTATCCCAAACGATCGCGTACTGTCTTTTTCTCCTCCAGATGAGGGTCAGAGATCTAGGCTGGGTCCTGAGATCCCAGCCATGGACATCGAAGCCCAACTTCTTGGAAGGCAGTTTTTGAAAAGGTCTCATCACTGCTGCTTTCAAAAATTTAATAGAAGCCCTGTCACTAGATGGCCTGACAAGCTACTTCTGTCGGTATGATGTCGAGGAACCGAAGAAAAGAGAAGTCTTTCCTCTACACATGAAGGGTCGAATCTTCTTCACAGTCAGATGCCTTTAAAACTTAGAGCCTGGGACACCCATCCACTGTCCCTGGCTCAGGATGCCAGAGCCTGTCGAGGGAGCCGGGATCCTGGAGCCGGGAGCAGAGGCTATGGGCGACTGGTGTTTGTAGCTGACGTCCCTAGGCACTGCCCTCTTTATGTCAGTTCCATCCCAAATTGATTCATATTTTAAGGTAATTTCAATGAAGGGGAGAGAATCTGAGCTTCAGCTCTTTGCTGCTCCTGACTCAGAGACCAAAGCTCATCATCTTTGACGTGGGCACAGGGGAAGCAAAGCAGGAACTTTGTCCACCGTTTGAACACTATCCTCCAAAGCAGGAAACATCACGCGATCAAGAAGCCCCATAGGACTAACCTGACTGCTTGCTGAGACTTAGACTGTGGGACCCTGGCCCTAACTCTCTCGGCCAGGGGTGGCCCTGGTGGGCAGCTCAGAAAGGGAGGCAGTTGGCATTAGTGAGTGGGGAAAGATGTGGTTGGCTGGTGGTGTTATCTGGTCCCAGAAGGAGGGAAAGAAGAGGAGATGGGAGAGGAAATGGTCCTAGTCGCAGTCACCATTGGTGTCTAACCGATTTTGCAGACTTAATATGTGTTCAAAGTATTCAAAAGTAAAATTTTGATCTTCCCTTCAAATTTCCATCTCCTCCACTGGAAAAGGAAAACCTCATTCTTTCAGTTACCCGGGCCAAAAAGCCTGGAGTCATCCTCGACTCCTCTCTTTTGCCAACATCCTACGTCTAATCTATCAACAAATCCTTTTGGCTTTATCTTCCAAGTGTATTGAGAATCACTTCCTATCACCTGGATTATTGTCATAGCCTCAATGGTCCTCTGCTACGGCAGATGCTCCTAGGTTCAATTGTCCACACAGAAGATTGAGAGGTTGTTTTTTGTTTTTTGTTTGTTTGTTTGTTTTTTGTTTTTTGTCAACATAAGTCAGATAATGTTTTTATTCTACTCAAACCCTCAAACCCTACAATGGCTTCCTAAAAAACAAACAAACAAACAAACAAAAACAATCAAATTTCTTCCCTTGGTTACAAGACCCCACCATCATCTGGGATATTGCTCTTCCTCTCTGCATTCAGTTGCAGCCATAGAGGAATGCTGTTATCCCAGGATCTTTACCCTTGCTATTCCATGTGTCTAGATGTCCCCCTACATCCCCTTTTTTTCTTTTCAAAATGCAAACAATTTATTCAAAAAGCTTATACAACTTGCATTCATTCTAAACTGCATTTTGGAAAGTCTCTGAAAATTTCAATAATGCAAGTGAAATTTAACAGATTTCTGATTTGGACAGGTATCAAGAATATATTTTCTTCTTTTGTCACCTTTAAATTTATGTATTAAAAAAACAGAAAATTGATTTAAAGTTACTGGTTTATGAAACAAAAATGATAATGGCAAGCTGTGAAATCAGTAGAAATTATTTTGAAATTGGGAAGCAATTCGTAACAAAATTTTCAAATACCAAAAAAGGCAAGTTATTAAGAGGAATAGATGAATTTTGAATAGAATAGATAGGCATTTGGATTGTTTGATAATCCAGTTAACAAGGAGAACAAAATCCCATGAGCGTATTGGGAAAATATTACATTTCTTGTTGATTTAACATAAAACATTGACATTGGTGATGATTGCATAAAACTCATATTAACACACGAAAACGAGGACCTATGACAAATGGGTTAATGAGTGCCATCAATTCAAAGAACATTAAAGATTAATTGGGCTGGCTGGTTGGTCACTTAGAGTGTGATGCTGATAACACAAAGATGAAGGGTTCTGATCCCTGTAATGTCCAGCTGCCAAAGAAGAAGAGGAAGAGGAGGAGGAAGAGGAGGAAGAAGATTTAAAGGAAAATACTTCAAATACTGCTCTGAAATCCTACAATTCATATAAGAAATTTAGTACAGATTTTCCTAAATTTAACAACAATCATAAAAATTGACATTTTGCCAACAACAAATTGTGAAATAAAATAAACACTGTAATCTCATATCCACAATTCTGACTCCCACATTGATACCCCATCAGCAGCTTCTGACCTCTGTATGAAAAATAGCACCCCTCTAGCAAGACACCCCAGAACTCAGATTCTGTCCTAAGACCCTGGACGTTGAGGAACGTAGATCTTCCCAAGGGGTGAAAATTTGAGACAAGGAGATGGCCCAGGGGGATTAAATCTCCCAGCAGCTCTTTGCTGGGTGCTGGACAGCTGCTATAGAATAAAGGAGCACAAGAGCTGTTCTAGGTTGGTGGACAAGATCCCTTGCCACCCACCAGTGGCTGAGTCCATGGCATCCTGGGCAGGACAGCTGCGATTTTCCCTTTCCTGTTGCTAACCTGGGAAGGGAGGCTGTATTATTTGCTGCTGTAACAAATTACCACAAATTTAGTGACTTAAACCAACACAAAATTATTTCTTACAGAAGTGTGAACTGGGTCTCACTGGGCTAAATCAAGGTGTTGGCAGGACTGCATTCCTCTTTGAGACTCTAGGCGAGAATCCACTTTCTTCCCTTTTCCAGCTTCTAGAGTCTGCCTACATTCCTTTGCCCAGGGTCCCTTCCTCCATCTTCAAAGTCTTCAAGGACAAAAGAATCCTTATCATCCTGTCATCTCTCTGGTTCTCTTCTGCTTCCCTCTTCCACATTTAAGGACTCTTCTGGTCACAGTGGTCCCACCAGATAATCCAGGATAATCTCCCCCTCTCAAGGTCGTTTGGTGAGCAACCTTAATTCCATTTGCAGCCCAATTCCCCTTTGGCACATAGCCTAATTTATCCACAGGTTCTGGGATAGATTAGGACGTGGACATCTTTTCGGAGCCATCTTTTTAGTCTAGCATGGAGACTAGCTCTTTTCCATCTCAAATTCCCAGGTGGGTTTTTGTTGCTCAAAGCAGGGGCCATCAGTGCTGTGATAGGCAGCTTGAGCTCCCAATAAGTTCTGGGCATTCTGGCTGGAGTTCCTAGGATGGGTTAATTTTGCTAATATCCAGCACAACTAAATCTCCTGTCCTTGTAACTCCGGTGGCCTCAAAAAAGAGGTTGTCATTCTCTCTTTAGGTGCACAAAGTCTGGGCACCGTTTTTCTCTTTCTGAAACGTAGGCATTTCAGCGGAAGATGGAGAACACGGATTTACGCTGGCGCAGTCCCGACAGAGGCTCTGGTGGGTCACCCCGGGGCATCTTCCCTCCTCTCCAGGCCCAGACGTCTTGACTGGTGGGAGACAGACAAAACATGTGTCAAGCTCCTGGAGTAGAGGAGGAGCATCGGAGGGTGCAGAACAGATCGGAGGGGAGAGGCTCAGGGAAAGAGACACGCTCGGAGACGCGAGCAGACAGAACGACGGCTGTGATGAGCCCCCGAGACTGTAATTTCGGCCTCTTGGAACCTCACCTGGGTGCGGGGATGCTGCCTGGTGACCTCGTTCCCGTGGCTGTTGCCGAGAACTCTGGTCTGGACCGGACCAGGCCTTCTGGGTCTCCATCTGGTGAAACAGGACCACGGAGACGAGGCCTGGAGTGCGGGTGTGGAGCGGAGGCCCTGGAGTCCAAGTACTGGGGACAGCGGGAGTTTGGGGCGTGGGCTGGCTCGGATTGTTGCCCCAGGCCATGTCTGAGCCTCGAGTTCGGACATCTGGGTTGGGGCGAGGGCACTGCTGACCCATACCGGGAGCCCCAGTTCGGGACCAGTTCTCTGACCCGCTTTCCCCCAGGGCCGCCCTGTACCCATCAACCTCCCGGCCCGTAGCACGGGGGCCGGCTCAGTCGGGGAGCATAAGCCTCCTCAGGTCGGGATCGGATTCCCATCCCCACGTGGGGCGTCGTTCTTTTTCAGACCTAGTTTTGGGGAAACTGGTCTCAGGAACACGGAGAAACCTGCGTCTTGGCAGACGTCTCATAAGCACCTGCTGTGTGCCTGTCCCCTGGCGGGCACAGCGGTGACCAAGACCCGAGACAAGTGCGGTCCCAGATTCGACTGCGGGCCTCCGACGCCCGGGCAGGGTGGGGTTCTGTCCCCACGGGCGGGCTCTGTAGATTGCAGGAGTGTGAGCGGAGTCCATGCCGGGCTCTGGGCGGCTTGTCTTGCGCGGTTAGAAGGCGGGGGTGGAGGGAGAGACGCCCCGCGCCGCCGAGAGACGGACCCGGCGGCGCAGGGGGAAGGAGAGGACAGGGGCCCGCCAGCCCGCAAGCCTTCTCTCTGACGCGTCCTCAGTGACTTCGTCCCCAGGGAGAGCCCTGCGTGGGCCTGAGCGACAGGCGCTGAGCCTCCCGGACTCTCGATTTCGCCCTGCGCCGCTCCCCTCGCTGCCGGAGCGGCTCCTCCGTGCGCGGGCCACAGGGGCAGGACTGCGGCCGGGCTCTTCCAGCTTGTGGGAGACCTGGGGGGGGGGGGCTCTGGCTCGGCGGCGTCGGGTTGGAGGCCGCGGAGGGGCGAGGGAAAGCTCCTGTGTGTGCGTGAGGGGGACCTGCTGCGGGCCCAGAAGACCTGGTCACTGACCTGGGCCTGGTCCCCAGGACTGATTTTCTTTCCAATCTGTTTTTTATTGAAGCACAATTGGTTATACATACTTGTGGGGTACAAGGTCGACTATTAATAGTTGTGTACAATGTGTCATGGTCAAATCCGAACAGTTTAGCTTATTCATCATCACAATACGGAATCACTCTTTGTTTCTGTTAACCAATTTCTCACTCATTTCTCGTTAAACTCTCCCCTCCCCCTCCCGCTTTCCACCTCTGGTAACCTCTGTGCTGTTTTCTCCTTTTAAAAGTTCAAAGCGCCGCTGTGATTGTTCTCTCTCTCTCTCTCTCTCTCTCTCTCTCTCTCTCTCTCTCTCTCTCTCTCTCTGTTTGTTTATGAATTCAGCTCCCACTTATGATTGAGGACATGCAGTATTTCTCTTTCTGTGCCTGGGTTGTTTCACTTAACAATTTTCTCCAGGCTCATCCATGTTGCTGCGAATGGCAGAATTTCATTCTCTTTGTGGCTGAGTAGTATTCCGCTGAGTACGTATACCATATTTTCCTTATCCAGTCACCCATTGAAGGACATTTAATTTGGCTCCATATCTCGGCTATTGTAAATAGAGCTGCGATAAACATGGGAGTGCAGGTATCCCTTCGCCATGATGATTTCCATTCCTTTGGGTATATACCCAGCAGTGGGTTGTTGGATCGTATGGAAGATCTATCTGTAGTCGTTTGAGAAACCTCCACACTGTTCTCCATACTGGCCGTACTAATTCACAGTCCCACCAAAAGTGTAGGAGGGCTCCCCTGTCTCCGCATCCTCGCCAGCATTTGTTATTCTCTTTTTGATAATAGCCTGCCCAAGATTGACTTATTACCCCAGCTAGTGTCTATCACTTTCAGGCCTCTACCAATTTGTAGACACGGCAGAGACTCCTCTGAAGATGCCCGGCTAGCTCAGTCGGTAGAGCATGAGACTCTTAATCTCAGGGTCGTGGGTTCGAGCCCCACGTTGGGCGGTGAGCTTTTTCGGTTCGGACCTTGGAACAATTATTGGATGCCACATAATGGGGTTGCAACCTTTCAAAGTAAAGTGTCCCAGTGACCCGTTTGAAAACCGCCTCAAGACTTCATTCCTGGGAGTCGAAGCACGACACCGCAGAAGGGAATTTTTTTTTTTTTTAAGTCTTTCAAAGGCTCAAACTGGTTCCTGACGTGGAGTCCTTGGGGGTCCAGAGGGGTTCGGTCTGCCCGGGACTTTGATTGGGCCTAGGTTCAGGCCGGAAGGGGCGGGGAGTCTGCAGGAGCCAACGCTTTCCCACGCTCACGCACTTTCAAGGGGTCGAGTGCAGCGACTACTCCGGTGAGACTCAACCCAGCTAAGCGCCCAGCAGCTTCCACAAGCCTTGACTACTGACCCTGGAGGCTGGGGCACCTCTACACCTCCTTCTTCTTTCTTCCTCCTCCTCCCTCCATCTCCTTGTCACCCCTAACTGGGGCGCTCCCAGGTGCGCTCTGGGCCCGCCTTCCCAGATCGGGGGCAGGTGCCCGAAGCCGGGCTGGGGTCCGAGTCCTGCGGTCCACGGCGTCGGGACGTCGGGCTGTGCGGAGGCCCCTTTCTCGGCGGTTGCGAGTCCAGGCGGGGATTGACTTTGGCCCTTAAGGGAGGCTCTGAGTTCCAGTCCCGAGAGCCGCTTTCTGGGCACCTGTGGGCCGGGGTGGCGGCTCAGGCCGGGTCTGCTCTTTCTTCCAGAGCCCACCGCAGGCCCCCGGCGCGGACTGTCGAGCTGGATTTCCCGGGGGTAACCATTTCCGTTGTAAAGTTAGTTTTTAAAAAATTTTTGTTTATTGGTTTAAAAACATGTTAACACTTTAAGGAAATTACAAAGAAAAACGCTCTGGGAGAGGGTCGCGTTTTCCATCAACACAAACAGGTGGGGTGACCGGCACCAACCCTCTCGCTAAAAACAACGAAAAATTCTGGATATGAGGGAAAAAAGCAAACAAAAACCAAAGTTTTAAAAGCGGCAAAGAAAATTCACAAGAGTAGAGAAATTCCAGGCCACATATGAACGGACATTGGAACCCAGAGCAGGTACGTGGAGCCCTGAATCTGCGGTCCCTCGAGAGCATTGGCCAGTCCCCGCGAACGTGACTGCTCGAAGGAGAGCCCAGGGCCTGCTCCAGGTGGTCGGGATCCCCCAAATGTGTGACCCTAAAAGATGAATATGCACAGAAATACACTCTTTCCGCCTCCGTCTGGCCGTCAGCTGCTCCTGGAAAGTGTCTCGCCTGGGAGCTGGGGAATGCGGGTGTCTTAAGACGTTGGGACCCTCAGGTATCTATTCCTTCAGGGTTTATGCAGAACAAAATTACATCTCCCACTCCCACCTCCACTCCACTGGTCAAAACCCCCAAACTGTTGGCTGGCCGGTTAGCTCAGTTGGTTAGACTACAGCCTGATAACAGCAAGATCACGGGGTTCGTAAGGAATTAAAAAAAAAAAAAAGCAAAATAAAACAACAAAACCCTCGAACAGTGGGTTCAAGGAAAGACCCAAGGAGCAGAGTTGGAGATGGTCCAGTTGCTACTAATACACCTAACAAACGTTGATCCAGAACGTTACTCCGGGTAATGCTAAAATGTCATCAGGATGACTGAAAATATTCTTATCTCCTTCTTTTGAAATTTTCTTCGTTTTTGCGCATTATCTTTTAATTCTATTTTTTCCACGATCTTTTTGAAGTACCCTAGTGTATCTTAACCAAGTGATCATTCAGCTGGGCTTAGGTTAATCCACCAATAGCGGATTAACTGACATGTGCCTCCTGACAGGTGCCATGGGAGAGGGGGGTCACAACCTCACCAGCCACCAACAAAACAAAACAACCCAAAAAGCAATTAGAAAAAATCCAGATTGTGAGAAGTTCTACAAGACAACTGGTGGTCTGGTCTCTATAAATATCAGTTTGTCCACAGTCTTTAAGGGCGGGTCTGGCTCCAGGTCACGGGCCTCCAGCTGTCAGTCGCCTGTTCTTATGTCCCAGCATGACTCGCAAAACCAGTCCTGGGCCATGTGAAGCTCGTTTCCTCCTCCGGTTCGTTTGTCGCCTGTTTCATTCCTCTGGCATCTTCCAGGGCCTCAGGTATGGAACAGGGGAAAGAGGGGCTGTGACCCCGCACCAGACAGGGGTCTTCTTGTACCCGCAGAAGCCCGGGCCCCCCTCGTTCTCTGCCTTCCGCTAAAATGCAAAAGATTTCAAGGAAGCGGAGAGCTCCCGTGCACACCTCGCGCGTCGAAGGGCGAAACGCATCCCGAGAACCAGGAGCCGCGTCTGCAGAGCCTAGTGCCTCCCAGGGGCCACCCCTCCCTCCCAGCGCCTTTGTTCTAAACCTCCAGGCTGGTTCCTCCACGGGGTCAGGGAGGCGGCCCAGCCCCAGATGAGATACTAAGTACAAAGTGTGGCCCTTCATTCGGTCCTGGGTATTTTTTTAAAAACCGTAAAGGATGTTACTGGGGGTAGTTCGAGTATGGACTGTTTGTTAGATCATCTTGGTGCACGAATGACAAATGGTAATTTGGGGGTGTCGGGTGGGGGAGTCTCCAGGTCTCAGAAGCTCTTTCTTGGGGGGCTGTGGCGCAGGAAGGTGCTGAGGAGGCTCTGACTTTGGCCTGAGGTTGAGCCTCAGAGTGTCCTGTGGGTCGTCTGCCTGTTTCAGGCGGTGTCTGTCCGGCACAGTCTTCCTCCCCAGCACTGGGTGTTGGGTCAAGCTCTGCGTCCCGGGAGGACTGAACGTTTATGGAACACACAGGAGGGCAGCTTTATGTTAAGGTCCACAGCTCCGCCGACCGATCCAGCCAGAGCCCCCCGTCGCTCTCTGACTCCGTTCGTCAGGAGGAGGATCCAGCGCGTTTGGGAGCCTGGGACCCCTTTTGGGGGAAGCAGATGAGCCAGTCTCCGCGGGCCCCACTAGGGCTGGAGGAGCGGAAACCAACTCAGGGAGAGGAGACTGCGGCCTGCAGGGGAGCTCCGCGGGGACGAGAGTTTGCCTCTTGTTCACTGCTGCGACCCCGCGACGTGAGCAGAGGCTGGTGCACTGCGGGATCTCGGCCAAGTTCCCTAGAATAAATACCCAAACCGATCCGTTGATCACTTTCTAGACATCAGTGATGAGTTATTCCTCCTTTTAATACTCTTGGGGTGAATGGAATCCAGCTGCCCCAGTGGCCTAGTGGATAAGAAACTAGCCTCCTAAGCCAGGGATTGTGGGTTCAAGTCCCACCTGGGGTAATGTGATGGCTGTAAATGTGTAGCCCTCTTTTGGATAACAAAGGATGTAGAAATGTGTATGCAGAGAAACAGACAGGATAATATTATATTAGTGGTAGATGAGAATGATAGATAGACAGGACCAGGTTAGCTCAGCTAAACTTCGAATCCCCCCCCCCCCATATTTGAAATGGAAACTTGTCAAAGATGCCCAATCCCTCCAGGATAAGGGAAAAGTGAAAGGTTTACGTCTCTTTCTCTCCCAACAGGAGAAGGGAAGAAGAAACTCTCATATCTCAATGGGAAAATGCGGGAGGCCCGTTGGCTCTCGGGAAGGCAGTCCTTGCATACACACCTCTTTGATCCGCCAGTTCCACCCCCTGTGAATCCGTGTTCTAGAAGTAAAAGTGCCGGTGTACGTACGAGGATGCTTTATTGTAGCAGTAGAGGATGCTTTATTGTAGCAGTTTGGTATAATAAAAAGGGGTAGGGGAAGATGGCCATCAGTAGGGGAAGAATTGAACACATTTGGTCTCGTTAATGTTGTTCAGCCTCAGAAAAGAACCTTTAATCGACCCTAGTGTCTTGGAAGACCCACCACGGGAGAGATGTATGATAAAGGTTTTCGTAAAACCAGCGGCACCTCCCGCGCCCAGATGTTTGCGTTGATGGGTGAGAGGCTCTTAACACTCAGGGCCAGAGGAGCGGAGGTCAGAAAAGAGAGACTAGAATAATAGGAAAGTATGAAGGACAAGTGGAAACCGAAAATGCAGAAAACAGACGCTGGTCCCTTGATGTGTGAATATGTCAGAATTGAACGGGCGCCTGCGGAATTGGAAGGGACGTGGGCAAATGCTAATGTGGATTTGAGTTGGTTCATGATGGTGATTTTCTGCTTGGATTTCTATTCCAATACAGTGACTTTTTATAGTTCCTCTAGGGCGCAAAGGGCCTCCTCGGCGGAGTCTTGGCGTTGGTCCAGGATTTGGGGTCTGTCCCGATTATCGTGTGACTCAGTGAGCGCTCTGGTGGCGGGAGGGCCCGGTCCTTGGGAACAGAGGCCAGCCGGGCTCTAGGAAGGGGACCTGGGGGGTCCAGGCGTGCGCTTCTCGGCCAGAGCGCGCGGGGTCCAGGACCACATCTCAGACCGGCCGCCTCCGGGCCTTCCTCCCTCCCTCTGTCCCTCCCTTCCTTCCTCTAAAGACGGCAGGGCGGCTACTGGAACAGGTGAGAGAGAATCGTCCCTAAAAGGACGGCTACCGCGGTTCCTGAGCGTCCTAAAGGTTGCGCTGGGTTCACCGCGCGGTCAGCCCGGAGACCAAGGAGATGGAAATGGAAAGCAGCAACTGCCTCGGATCGGGTGCGACCCCCTTTCTTGTCTAAAAATCCGTTTTGTTAACTGCTGTATCCCCAGTGACTGACATACAGAAGTCGCTCAATAAGTGAGAGAATGTGTGACTTTATTAGGTGATGGGGTCTCGGGGCGCTGCTTGGAACCAAGCGCTTAGTGGGGGATGCACCTCCATCCTGGGGGCACAGCCTCGCCCGGTGGGCATCGTCACTGAGCCCCTGCCTGGGGCTCCCAGGCCTGTGGAGTCCCTGTGCCACCTGCTGACTAGGACGCTTGGGTCAAAAGCTGACGTCGATTCTCCTCGGAGGGCGGGATCCGGCCGGCGGTTGGTGGCACTCCCCGCTTCATGCTGGCGGTCAGGCGTACATTTCTTTCTGGGCAGAGAGGAAACTTCTAAGCGCCCGGCTAGCTCAGTCGGTAGAGCATGAGACCCTTAATCTCAGGGTCGTGGGTTCGAGCCCCACGTCGGGCGGAAGTTTGCTTTTCTCTCATGCCCTAGGCTGCACAAATGAGTGAGACATCCAAGACTCTTAATTAAGTACACGCCCTGTAGATATTTTCAAGTGAGTCTGTAAGTTTAGCAAGACTTAGATGAGATCCATATCACTAGGGCAATTGAAAGAGAGAGGGGCAAACTCTCCGCTCCAGAGGGGGTTGTTAGAGGCGGTGAGTATCGCACACATAATTACAATTTTTCTAGTAGCCACATTAAAATTTAAGTAAAATTAGTTTAATATATTCTATTTGAATGAATGTATTATCATTTTACATGTAACGAATATAGAAATCATTAACGAGATATGTTACATTCATGTTTTAAAATTCTAATCCTTCGAAATCTGGAGTGTTTTGCCATTACAGCATATCCCAATTCAGACTGTCCACATGTCAAGTGCTCCAGAGCCACCTGTGGCTGTTGGCCACTGCCTTGGACAGCACAGGCCTAGATGTGACTACCAGCTTACAAGTAATACAAGGGATTGGAAGAGAATGGTAAACCACAGCACAAAGGTGTGATAAGCAAACTCCAGAGTGCAGGAAACCTTCCAGGACAAACCTACTTTTGAATATGCTTGGAAATTTTTATGATATAAAAGGGAAGGGGAAAAAGAAGAAACAGCCTTTTAAATAAAAAATGGTGTTTTGCAATAGTGTCTCATACTAACCGGTTTACAGGGGGCAGTACTGTGTATAGGCATCTGGAGCTATCCTGCCAGTTCTACCGTTTCTCAATCTGAAAAATGTAGATAATAATAGATCTAGAGGGCACATCAAATATGATGTGCACATAAATATGAGGGCACATCAAAATTTCATGGCAAGATTTGTAGTATCCTTTAATTCTATTTTTCCATTGCTTTTCGAAGAGGGAGATTTATTGTAAGGAATTGGCTCACGTGATTATGGAGGCTGGTAAGTGCCAATGTCTGCCAGGCAAGTTGGCAAACTGGAAGGCCAAGAAGAGCCCATGATGTTTCAGCTGGATTCGGAAGGAAGGAAAAAGCCAGGTCCCAGTTGGCTAAAGCACACCCCCTGTTGGTGGTGGGGATGGTGCATTGAGAGACGCATTCTGAGAAAAGACACATTAGCCCCTTAAGCAGGGGAATCGCGTGATGAACGTGGGTGTTTTGGGGGGAAAACACAGTTCTGCACAGACTGACCGCAGGTTGAAACAGGACAGAGAGGCAGGCTCTTGTAGGGGGCGGGCCTAGGTTGGAGTTGCTGGTGGCAGTTGGCAGGAGACTAAAAAAAATCTAGATTAAGGGGTAGCTGTTCAGCCCTGCCTATTAAAAACCATAAGCTATTCTGGTCCTTTGAGCTTTACCCTTAAGTAAACTCTAGTGGTATTTTGTAAATAAATAATTTTCTTTTATTCATTTTATGTGTTATTTTCTCATTTTCCAACAATGCACATAAATAGTTCTGTCCTAATAAAAGAAATAAATCTTCATGATTCACAAATAAGAAATGGAATTCCCAGAAATTCTCAGAAATTCCAAATTATGTTATTCTATATTTCTCGTAATAGTTTATTTACAGTTTTAAAATAATAACTGACCATAATAATAATAATAATAATAATGAATCATCTTTCTGTGACAGGGTGAAACTAAAAATTGCAGAGTTTTCTGTAAAAAGAGACATAATAATAAATTCATGTTTTATTATTTGAACTAATGTACTGTGACAAGAAGATTACATATTTCAATAACATGTAAAAATGATCCTCCCAAAATAGAAAAAATAAGATAAAAATGATCTCTACTTGACATAGACATTACAAAAATAAAAAAAATTTTTCCCTTTGTGACACAGATATTTGATAATGGAAAACAGTAAAAGAGGGTAACATTAACATAAAACAAATATAAAATAAAATCATTTAAAAATCAAAAGGTAAACCACAAATACATAATATTTAAAAGCTGCCATTCTTAAAACGAAATTATACATGGGTCAATTAAGAAGAAAAAAAAAATTAAAGAGAAAAAAATTACAGAGGCAGAAGTAGACTAGAGGTTACCAGAAACTGGGGGAAGGATTAGTGGGTACAGAATTTATGTTTAAGATGATGAAAAAGTTTCAGAAATAAATAGGGGTGGTCATCCCACAGCATTGTGAATGTAATTAATTCCATGCAATTATATGCTTTAAAATGCTTAAAATAGCAATTCTTATGTTATATATATTTTACCACAATAAAAAAGTGAAATTACTTTTCCAAAGCATTACTTGCCATATTTGATAGTCTTTGAACTTGATAGTCAAATTGTACACTGAATTGCTTTGCATAAACCCAGTTCTTTTTTTAACAATGGCAATATTTTGTCTGCTTGCTCTGATTTTTGGTTTTGCTATTAAAATTGATATTGCTTTTGGCAAATCACACTTTAGATCAGTTTCTGATTTGTCAGAGTATTCCAGACAAACATTTATTTTTACATAAAATACATTTCTTCTGCTAATGCTAATGTGTTTACAAAGAATTGTAGCCTATAGGAAGTATACAAACATGGGGAAAAAATGCTCACAAACATTATTTGACAGTATTTGAATAAAATAGTGGTCGGATCTCTTGGCAAAATTAACAGCATGCTTTAGAGAATCATATATTAAAATTGCCAACACAAGGACTTGTTTTGTTTTCAAAACTAGATATTTCTTGTACTACAACTCATAGGATTAGTAGAAAGTATACTATGTATATAAGTGCATTAATTTTATTTTATTTGCAGAAATAATCACCATTAGCAGAAGGCAGGGCCAGGAACACACATTGTAATATAGCAACAGCTACAAGCAAGACTGAGTCATGACTGATTCTCTCCTACCTGCTCCTGTTCCAGTTCCCAGAAATGTCTACCTTAACCTTTAACTCCACCTATCGGCACTTCCTGCTCTGCTTTCGACTTGATACCTGGATTTCTTTGAATCAGTAACATCTCCATATAGACTATTAAACATTAATTCTCACAGAAGAGTTGTAATAATTCTCCTGTTTTTCCTGACTTTCTACTCGTATACAATTTGGAAAAACATGAACTCACTAAGAAATTTTCAGAAGTAGCGTTCACATGAAAGTTCTAGTTCCAAGAGTCCTATGTTTGTTATCACTGAGAATTCATCACTTGTACTGGGACCCAAATCTCTTTAGAGTCTAAATGATGCTGGAGATGAAGGTTCTTGGATTTCCTAAGGGAAGAATCCTATGGGGAACCTACAGTAACTCCAAGCTCACATGGCAGAGTCACACTCACACTGAAAGTTTATTGAAAAGCAAAAGTGCATGCAGAAGGGTGCGTGGGCATCCTTGCAAGTGAGGAACTCCCCTTGAACTCTTAGGGAAGGGTTTATATGTTGTTCTGCGATGGGGATGTTTATCTTCACTAAGGGAAGGAATAGTCAAGAAAAAGTGGGACAAAAGGGAGTTTTAGGTGTTCTCACAAGTGTAGGCTCAATTCTAGGACAAAGGGGGTTTTTGATGGTTGTGATTTTGTTTTCTGCTCAGAAAACCACAGGATTCTGAAAAAGGGCAAGCTGATCAGTAGGGTGGTTTAGCTGCTGCTAGCAGGTGCTAGTTTGAGCGCCTCCCTGGGGCAAGCCCCTGTTCTATCCTGCCTCACAACCTGCAAATTACTTTTAAACACAGTTATTAATAAACCCTGGTACATTTTTTGCTGTTATAGTTTAGTCACATACATTCAAGCAAAAAAATCAATGTTATCAACTCTTGATTCCCTTGGCTTCTTCTTTTGGGTACATTTTTTTCCCAAGGTGTTTATTTTTTTGGTGGCTGGTGGGTACAAAGATCCAAACCCTTGACCTTGGTGTTACAACACCAAGCTCTAACCAACTGAGATAGCTGACCAGCCCTTTTTTTCAGCTTGAAGATATTATCTTATTTCCTCTCTTGTGACATTGGTTTATAGACTTGCCATGACAATTTCAACAACATGTTTTGCCACACTATCATTGGCAGACTGTAGGTGTCAGACTATCAACATCCAATCTAAACCCTTTCTTCCTTCTCTGCCTCTGTGACAGAGGCTTTACAATCTAAACATGAGGAATTTCAGGCTCCCTTGCAGCTGGTGGTGGCATATGACACCCTTCCCCTCTCTCCTTTCTAACAGTCCAGACAAGGACAGATGGAGAAGCCATCCTGAGACCACGAGGGCTTGTCCAAGAGAACCACAGAAGCAACAACACTGACATTGCACCAGTGCCAGCAACCGCCAGCCCCACGTTTCTCAGAAAATAAGCTCTTTTTGTTTAAGCCACTGTTCAATGGGTTTTGTGGTCCTTGAGCTAACCAGTATTTTCATGAACCTGTTGGTAGCTCACACAGTCATCTTTATCACTTTATTTCTCCAGTCTCTTAAATCATTTGCTGTCTTCACTGGATTATTGAAATGTGTCAGAGCTCTTCCCATGCCATTCAAAACCCCTTCCCCCTTGTGGTCAGATGTGTCTCCATAATGTTGTGGTAGAGCAGTGATTTTCAAGCTTCACAGTGCATAAGTATCAGGCACTAGTTTGAGAATGAAAATTCTGGGCTCTACCCCAGACATCTGATTATGTGGTTCTGGAGTGGAGCCCGAGGGTCTGCATTTGAACAAGCACTCTGGTAATTCACACATCACAGGTGGTTCACAGATCACATTTGATGGAACTTTGCTGTAGGGAATAGCGCGTAAGCATGCAAGATCTGAAACCAGAAAACCTGGGTTAAGATCATGACTTCACCACTTGCCCACTGTGTATCCTTGAGAAAATGAACTAACCTCTCTGAATCTTGGTTTCTTCACCTGCAAAACAGGGATGATAATAGTGCCTACCACAGTGTGTTGTTTTTGTTAGAATTAAATGAAGGAGTGTGTGCCCAGCACTTGGAACTCCACGAATGTTAGTTATTACTACCAAATAGTAGTCGTTCAGCCTCTATCTTTTAAATTTCTGGGTCAAAGCGTGGGTGGCTTGTACATGCACCATGTTCTCTCATACTTCTAGTTGATACAATTGTCTGCAATGTCAAGAAAAATATTTTTAGTGCTCTCATACCCTTCTCTCCCTATATATTCCAGTAGGTCGAGTTTTATATTTTCTTTATGCATTTGTATTTGGTCAAGAAAAACTCCACAGTGCTGGCCATAGGCAGGGAGCTGCTGTCATAGTAAGAGGGACCAGCCTTCCTCACTCCTCACTGGACATATTTTTACTCACAATTTATAAGCTCAAGAATATTTATGCATCCATTTCTTATTTTCTTCTTCAAGCCAGACTCTTAAATGTCTCCAATATCTTAAGTCATTTTTAATGGTTTTCTTTGGACACCTAGAAATTTTATATACCCCTCAAGTTTGGGGGACTAAATAATGTAAAGAGAGCTTAACACCACTTTTTTTCACCATATTTTTATTTTTATTAATTAATTTATTTTTATTGTAACAAAATTGGTTGTACATATCTATGGGGTACAGAATTGCATTTTTAGGAATTTAATATATGCAAAAAATGTTGAGAGGCCAATCCAATGAACAGCCATATATCCACCACCTAGATTCACCTAGACTTTTTGTGATAGGTTTGCCATTTTTGCTTTTATGATTCTGTTGTTGAACCATTTGAAAAGTTGAAGGCTTCGTGACACAACAGACTTATGTCCCCCTCAGCCTGTATTTCCTAAGACTAAGGACAGTACCCAGCATAAGCAAAATATCTTTAACACACCCCCAAAATGAACAATTCTTTAATGTCATCTAATTTACAGTTCACATTAAAATCTCCCCAAACGTCTTTTATAGCTATTTATCTTGAACCAGAATCCAATCAAGTTTCAAGCATTACTTCTGGTTGTTACAGTCTCTTCATTAGTTTTTTTAAAACCTAGAATAGTCACCCTCCTTTTTAATTTTTTTCATATCAAACCTTGTTTTTTATTGTGATAATATACATATATAAAATATGCCAATTTACCAATTTCAAAGTGTAAAATTCATGGCATTAATTACATTAACACTGTTTGCAACCATCACCACTATCTGTTTCCAAAACATTTTCATCACCCAAAACAGAAACTCTGTAACTATTAAGCAATAACTATTCCCCACCCCCAGTCCCTAATAACCTCTAATCTACTTTTTGTTTCTGTGGATTTGCCTATTCTAGATACTACATATAAGTGAAATGATATATTATTTATCCTTTTGTGTCTGGCTTCTATCACTGAGCCTAATGTTTTCCAGGTTCATCCATGTTGTAGCATGTGTCAGTGCTTCATTCTTTTTTATGGCTCAATACTATTCCACTGTAAGGATCTACATTTTGTTTGTCCATTCATCTGTTAATGAACACTTGGGTTGTTTCCACATTTTGACTATTGTGAATAATGTTGCAATGAGCATTATTGTAAAAATAAATGTTTGAGTCCCTGTTTTCAATTCTTCGGGGTGTAAACCTAGAAATGGAATTGCTGGGTTGTATGATAATTCTGTTTAGCTTTTTGAGGAGCCATCAAACTGCTTTCCATACAGTTTCACCATTTTACATTCCCACCAGCAATGTACAGAATTCCAATTTCTCCACATTCTCTCAACAGTTGTTATTTTTATTTTTATTTATTTTTTTTTTTAAATTGTAGCCATCCTAATAGGTGTAAGGTGGTATCTAACTGTGGTACCTCTTTTTTTTTTTTTTTTTTTTAATGAGATTGACTTCTTGAAGAGATCTGACCCATTGTTTTATAGATTGTCCCACATTCTGAATTTGGTTGTTTCCTTATGGTGTTGTTTAACATAATCCTCCATCCTGTATTTACTATAAACTAGAATTCAGATCCAAAAGTCTTATTAGATTCAGATTAGACTTTTTTGATAATAAAATCTTCATAGGTGATATATATTTCATATTGTGTCATATTAGGAGGCACACACTGTAAGGTTGTCAAACTATTAGTAATGCCATTTGAAAACTTGGTAAAGGTTATGCGACTGGTAAAGACGGTTGGTGGTTTGTTGTAGTGACTTTATAAAAGTAGTTCTTGTAATAGTATATTTTCCTACTTGCAATGAACAAGTAACCTGTAGAATAATTTAATTTGATACTATGTGAATATTCTCTTCCCAACAACATTTCACCAATTTCTTTTAATGCACCTTTATAATCATGGCATCAATCAATTATTTCATTGGGAATTATAAAATGATGATTTCCTATTTCTGTCATTTTTATATATTTCTTAATTGGCATTCTGTAAAGAAGAGCTTTTTCCATGAACCAGTGACAAACTTCGGATCCTTTGTAAAGGACAGGGTGAACACTAAATTCTTTCCTTTTAATTATTTTTTTCACATCCAATTATTACAAATTACCTTAAATTTTTTTGTATTTGTAATAGAAAAAATACTTTGAGCATTTCCTTATTTCCTGGTACACACATCATGTCCTAGACTCACCTTGTCCTTTTCCCTACCCAGACCTGGAATCAGTGATTTCCGCAAGGAATGCTATTTCCTTTTAGTAGGAAATAGTATTTTGAAACCAAGATCTGGGTGCTAAGGGTGTTCATTGATACTAGGTTGTCATTGGTTACAGCTTGTTAATTTATCTCTGTACCTCACATGTTCCTTCTCCAATCCTTTGCTCAACTCTGCTGATGGAGTGTCTCTATTGGATTATGGTAACTAAATTTTTGTTTATGGGCATTCCCTTCCATTTCCATTATTCAGACTTGTTCAGGGAACTGCTCTTTCTCCATTTAGTCCCAGTGATAATGCGTATCACTGGATTCCTGCATGGGATGGTTAGGGTTTATGACCCAGGATGACCAGAATTCCCCACTCTCCCATCCAGAATGGTTGGTTCAGGTTTGGGCACATGACCCAAGAAAGGAAGATCACAGCCTCACCCGGAGTTAATAAATAAACACTGGTGGAGAGAAGTTCTATGTGCCCTGTGATTTCTAGTCAGGGAGGATGTGAGTTTGGAACTACTGGTGGACAACTTTCTACCACAAGAGGAGAGACAGTCTGCAGAGTGAAGTTGAATAGAAGCAAACAGTACAGAAAGACAGAAAAATATGTGTCCCCAAGTCATTGTTTGGGTCCCTGAATTTAGCTCTGCCTGAAACACACAGACTTTGCAAGAAGACACTTTGGACTTTTCTTTTTTTTTTTTTTTTTTTGTCTTTTTTTTGTGACCAGCACTCAGCCAGTGAGTGCACCGGTCACTCCTATATAGGATCCGAACCCGCGGTGGGAGCGTTGCCGCGCTCCCAGCACCGCACTCTCCTGAGTGCGCCACGGGCTCGGCCCCACTTTGGACTTTTCAACATCAACCAATAGGTTCCATTTCTCCTGAGGCTGATGTGAACTGGCTTTCTACCACTTGCAAACAATGTCTTTACTAATTCAGTAGCTATTCTCCCCTCCTGCTCAGGTCCTTCATATTAATTTTATGGGTTGTTTTGGTTTGGTTGGTTTTGATGTTTTTTGGCTATTTGGGGGGATAGAATGGACACAACTTCCTGTCTAATAGCATGTATCTGATAGAGTCATGAGGGCTCATCATAACCCTGAGGTTTTTGTCTTGAGTTACCAGAAGTAGGTAAATGCTATTTATTAAAATACCACAGTCAGGGGCCGAGCCCGTGGCGCACTTGGTAGAGTGCTGCGCTGGGAGCGCGGCGACTCTCCCGCCGCGGGTTCGGATCCCATATAGGAATGACCAGTGCGCTCACTGGCTGAGTGCTGGTCACGAAAAAGACAAAAAAAAAAAAATACCACAGTCAGAATGAGGAACACAGCTTATAAATAACTCATAGTGGAAGATTACTTAGAGAAACATTCTGGTTTCCAGAGGACATTTTTTTTCAGAGATTTGACTGCCACCTCTGACTCGAGGTGTGTTAGTCTGTTTCGGTTGCTTTTAACAGAATACTTGAAACTGGGTAATTTATAAAGAAATATAATTTATTTCTTACAGTTCAGAGGCTGGGAAGTCCAAAGTCCAGGGAACACATCTGGTGAGGGTCTTCTTGTTGGTGATGACTTTCTGCAGTGATGCGGGGTGTCATATGGTGAATGACTTGAGCAAGAGATCTGCTCACTCACTCTCCTTATAAAGCCATCAGAACCACACCCATTACCATCCCTTAGACCATTAATTTATCAATCCGTGAATGGATCGATCTACTCACTAGGGCATGGTCCTCACGCTAATCACCTCTTAAAGGACTGACCTTTCAACTACTGTAATAAGATTTCCCACTGTCTATACTGTTACAGTGGGGATTAATACATGAATCTTTGGGGGACACAATTCAACCCAGGCACAGGGTGTATGGTTTTTATGAATAACTCTTTGATGTTATAAACTCAGGAAAGTAAACTTTACAGTGCATGAGATCAAATGATTTATGGGTACCTTAAAGCCAGATTTTGCCTTCAGAACTACTACAGAGGAAAATTTTTGAAGAGTGGTACCTATTGCATTCAGGAATTCTCTTTTCTTCACTGGAGTTCATGTTCTACCAATTTATATATGGACTCAGCAATGGTCCCTATTTCTATCTCATTTACCCCTTATAAAAATGACTATTGAATATGAAGATAAGCATGTGACACTATTTCCAAATGATATTTGTCCAGAGTCCAGATGGTTGAGCAGAGAGCTAATGATGTAAATGTGATTTAATACTTTTAGCCTCCTCCTAGTGGATATGGTCCTGTCTCAGAGCATTGATGAGGTTAGAAGTCATGAGATGTTCAATATAAATTACCTCATTTAGTCAACACAACTCTACAAGGTGAATATTATTTCTCCACTCTATAGGTGGTGAAATTTTGTTGGGCTGGCCAGTTAGCTCAGTTGGTTAGAGCAAGTGTTATAAAACAAAGGTCAGATGGTGAAATTTTGTGATTCAGTGGAGGCTGGAAGCTTTCCCAAGGTCATACAACTGGTAATGGTGGATCTGAGAATTGAGATGTGAAAGCCTAAAGGTTATTCTCTTAATCCCACTACAGCTTCATGTATGGTATGTCCCAAAAAGGAAAATCCCAGCTTGGGTAAAGGATAAAATAGCAGGAATGTTTTTGCTAATGGTTACCCCAATATTGCATCATTTTCAGTGTTGCCAAGTCTCAAAGTAGGAATTACATAACTCGGATGACTCAAAAGATCCCAAGGAGAAGGGACAATTACTGTCTCCTTGTCTCTAATGAGTCTCTCAGGGAATGTGGCCCTCATGGTCATGAAGATTCCTGTAAAGAGCTTGCCCTGTGATTCTCCCAAACATCCTTCCTGCACCAAGGCCTGAGTCCATGCACTGCAGCTCCTTGTTCATGCAGACTCAGCCTGAAAACCCCAATAACCAGTCTTTCCCTCTCAGACCAACAACTGTTGCTTTGCCTCCCATGGATTTGTCACCCCTTTCACCCTGGGTGATGGAGCTGCCAAACATTACTCAAAGCCCATCTCCTCTGAGCAGTGAGAAGTCCCTAAAAGGGGTTAATCTCATGGAATCCTCAAGAGAGAGGCATTCCTTCCATTTGGGAAATTAACCATAAATTGGGGTTCTCTTCCCACTTTTATTCTCCAGACCAGGAAGTTTCAGGAAGAGAACATGGGTGGGGTTTTTACTAAATACAGTTTAACAAGTTGAACAATAGAAGCTGGTAACATTCAGTAAGACAAGCAAGGTGACATTCCATAATACAATTTGCAAGAAGTTAAGTTGATCCACCAACAAAAGCTTGATTTTAGCAAACATTCTCTTTTTACAGCAATTTCCCAGTACCTTTACATATCAATCAGTAACCTGTCTGTCTTTGAGCCAGCAACCTTGCTGTGTTACAATTCTTTATCTTACAATGGAGACTATATAGCCTGGGGAAATTTTCCTATCTTTTGCAAGGTTAACATTTGAAACTAGAAGGCTTTGGAAAACTGGGCCCTGTGAAATACATTTGCTTTATGTATACTCCACATCCCCCCCATTTTATTTATTTAAAAGCAAAAGCAAAAGCTATAGATCAGGTTTTCACAGTTAAGACAAAAGCATTTAAAGCAAAGTTAGTATCATTTAGCATGGCAAGTCCTTTTAATTTACTTCTGGTGAGAACTGATGTCATCATCTCTCAGAGTGGCTGCATCAGCATCATTCCAGATGCTGTGAACTGGGTTTAATTACCAGTCGTGGAAACTCCGGAATGGGATTCTCTCCATATAGTAGTTGATTTTGAGTCCAGAGAGTTTGTTGATGCTAAACTGTCCAGGACATCACTGCTTTCAAAGCATCTAGTCTTTGTAAAATTTTTTGATCAATTATAAATCTTTTGTTTAAGAACAGGGTGTCTCATCCAAGTTACAAACACCCTCTTTAAGGCCAGGAAAATTTAGAGAACTGCTTTTGTAGAGAAGATGTTATTCCCCCCTTTATGATCAAAGCATTCCTCATAAAAGCATGGATGATCAATATTTTGATTGAAAAGGTCTTACTTTTCTTTGTATAAATCCCTCAGTGCTGGAAAGGCTCTTTCCCAGGTGGTCTTGTCCCACATCAGGGGAAAAGATGAACAGGAGGATGAAACAGCAGTAGGCCAAGTTAGGGCAACATGAAAGAGGGTCAGCAGCTTAGAAGAGACATGCTATCTTATAACCAAAGTTTTAAATTATATCCTGTTATAAAGAGAGAGAGAGTTAATTATCATTGAACTTATAAAAATAGCCACATTGCCATAATAATCGTAAGGATACTTAACGTTATTAAGTTTGGGGGAGATCAAATAAGGAGAAAACAAATGCTTTTACTTCTGTTTTAAATGACATTTCACCAAACTGTTGTCAGTTATAGATAGCTTAAGAGGGAGTTTTTTTTAGATTTGGAAAACAAAACGTTAAGAGAACCAGTACAGTTTCAAAATAAGGAAATTGTAAAAACCCATAATTCTTTTTAATTAGTTCACTAATTAACTTTTGTTGTGTTGACCTTTGTGAACAATTTCACAAACCCATCAGTTTCTTTATTAGAATTTTGGATATTTAGTTTAAAGGTATGAACTCAAGGTTTGTCAGGAAGCTGTACCTAACATAACATTTAAAATTATGGGCCGAGCCCATGGCGCACTCGGGAGTGCGGCGCTGGGAGCGTGGCGACGCTCCCGCCGCAGGTTTGGATCCTATATAGGAATGGCCAGTGCACTCACTGGCTGAGTACCGGTCACAAAAAAGACAAATAAATAAATAAATAAATAATAAAATAAAATTATAATTGAACCAAGATTATGACTGGTAGCATTTATATCAAGACCCAGATTTTCAAAACCTTACAAGATTTTGGAACACATATTCATAACATTTTAATGCTGACAATGCTATCCCATATAGTCTTAATTTATCAAATAAGCCAGTTAATTTTGATACATTTTTTATACATCCTTTGAGAAACTCCAGGGTCTTTGGAACTCCTCAAAGTTAATTTAATTCAAAAGGTTGAGCTTTCAGAATTTAGTTTTGGAAAGTCCTGTCAAATAACAAAAGGCTTAAAATGTTTAGTTGAATAAGATCACAAATTACTACAAAAAATAAAACCAAAGTGACAAAGGGTTTCAAAGGCAGAGAGCACAAGAACTTATCATGCACAACTTAAAAGACCTCTAGAAAAGAAAAATGTAATCCTGTTTGATTAGTAAACCCAGGCAGTGATGTGTGCTGATAAGAACACTTTTATACATTCAAGTTAGTAAATAGGAGTTCATTTGTCAGAGCAAATTACACAAAGCCCAGTTTGAGTTTTAGCTATTTTTACCAAATACATATTTATGGTTTTCCAGCCCAAAACTTGGTGTATTGAATTTATACCCCTATCAGTTAATGTTAACTAAGGCCTATGCAATATTGGGCATAGGTCTCCTTTCACTAACCATCCTTGGTCCCAAGTTTCCATGTGGCATTTAGGGCCATGTGGCACTTAAGACAGAGGGCAGTATTCACAAAAATAATGTCTAAAAGATACTGTTTCTCCCTGCATGGCCAGGAGGCAGAGCTGAGATAGCAAGGAGACATATTGACTTAGTGACAGATTTAGGTAAAAGGTTTAAGTCAAATTTTGAAAATGTATTTATTTTGTCAAAACTTTAGAAAATTTAAGTCATGTGAACTTGAAAAGTATACTTATTTATTTAATGAGCATGCATTAATTATAAGCCAATGTGGTATCATGTAGACAGTATAAATACACACACAGACATGAACATGTAGACAAAACATACAGCTTACATACACATATAAGCAGACATAAACAACAAGAACAAATAAGAATCTTGTAGGTTTTGTTCAAAATGTAATAAAAAACTCACTAGTAAAAAGGACAGTCAGGTTTAGATTGTGTTTTATTTATTTTATTTATTTTTTTATTTTTTATTTTTTTTCTTTTTGGTCTTTTTCATGACCGGCACTCAGCCAGTGAGTGCACCGGCCATTCCTATATGGGATCCGAACCCGCGGCGGGAGAGTCGCCGCGCTCCCAGCGCAGCACTCTCCCAAGTGCGCCACGGGCTCGGCCCCTAGATTGTGTTTTTTTTTTTTTAAAAAGACTTAGTGGTGAGGCATTCTGTTTTAGAGAAAGCAAGATAACAAATTTACATTATAAAGCAAAGTATGCAAGCCTTTTCAAGAAGATGCAGAGAAGATTTTTTTCCTTTTAAGAAAATAACATAGAATTCTACCACAGGATTTTGTGAAGAAATACATAGATGAGCTTAGAAGAGAATTTAGAAGCCTGTTTAAGATAACCAGATGGATGCCAGAAAATTTGAGACCATCTAGTTAAATAGGTAGATTTTAGTTTAGTTTTTGTTTCTCAAATGAGTTACTGAGCTTAAGGGCTGAGCTATTGAAAGCTATTTGACTGTTGAAGTTTTTAAATTTACTCTGGGTCAATTTGGAGCTGTTGTCATTATTTTCATTACTTGTGGTCTGATGTGTACCATCCCCTGTGAGATGGATTGAGGTGTGATGGCGAGATGTTGAGATTTGGGGACCAGATTCAATTCCTCATCTGGTTTGGGGTTCCACATAAGGTTTGACAGCCTTAGCAGGAATCCATAATGGGCCTGTGGGTGAAAGAACAGATGCATACTCTCTCCCCCATGTTAACAATTCAACAGATCTCAACCATTGTGGTCCTGTTGGCAGTGGTGGAATAAAACCAAGGGTCTAGGTCACTTTTTAGGAGGTATAAAGTGTCATTCTATGGCCGTTAATTTTTACAAATTACAGTTTAAAATATTTAGTGTAAACAAAGCCTTAAAGACCTGTTCATGAGGGGCCAGTGCTATATCTATATTACCCCTCCTTTGTTTACTTATTTGAGATTTAAGAAGGCCATTAGCTCTTTCAACAATTGCCTGGCCATTGGGGTTAAATGGGATTCCTGTGACATATTTAATGGTCCAGTTGTCACAGAATACTTGAAAGATTTTGGAGGTGTATGCTTGTGCATTATCTGTTTTAATTTGATTTGGAATCCCCATGGTGGCAAAGGCAGAAAGACAATGTTTTTTAACATGTTTAGCAGTTTCTCCTGTTTCGGCAGTGGCATGAATAAGACCAGAGTAAGTATCAATAGTAACATGTAAATATTTAAGACGTCCAAAAGTGGAATAATGAGTGACTTTCATTTGCCAAATTTCATTACCTTTTATTCCTCAAGGATTAACTCCTCCAGGAAAATTAGGTTTAGAAAACCTCTGATAATCAGGACAAACACGAACAATATCTTGAGCTTGCCTGTAAGAGATCTGATGCATGTTAGCCAAAGCTCATGCATCCTGATGAAAAAACTGATGAGAATCAATAGCTTTTTGTAAAACATTATTATACATAATAAAGTGATTAACCATATCATTTCCAATTGATAATGGGCCAGTGTTTTAGTCTGTTTTGTGTTGCTATAACAGAATACCTGAAACTGAGTGATTTATAAAGAAGAGTGTAAGAACCCAAATGCCCCAAGGGATCACACGGAGGAATGTAAGAACCCAAATGCTCCAAGGATCACACCAAGGAATGTAAGAACCCAAATGCCCCAAGGGATCACACTCTGATCACATAAGTCCTTCTCGGCCACACCCCATCATGGCGTTGGTTGCCCTTCTCTTCGTACTCTCCTTCCCGCCGGTGCGAATGGCACACCAATCAGCTCACCCCAAGCCCCATGTGGTATGCTAAGTAGGGATTGTATTTTAAGCCAATCAGCCTTCCCTAAAAGCCCTATATATATGTGTGTGTGCCGCCTAATAAACGAGCTCTCTCCGGTGGATCGTCAACTGGTGTCCACTCGTCCTTTCAAAGAGAGGTTTATTTGGCTTACTATTCTGGGACAGCTGCATCTGGCATGGGCCTCAGGCTGCTTCTACTCATGGTGGAAAGTGGCAGGCAGCCAGCGGGTACAAGCAGATCACATGGCAAGAGGAAGCAAGAGAGAGGAAGGAAGAGAGAGAGAGATGGTGCCAGGGTCTTTTTAAGCAACGAGCTCTCGCGGGAACTAATAGAGCGAGAACTCACTCATTAATCGCCCCTCCCCCAGGGAGAGCATTAATCCATTCATGAGGGATCCGCCCCCATGACTCAATCAGTTTCCAACACTGCCACATTGGGGATCAAATTTCCACATGAGTTTTGGAGGGGACAACACAACCAAACTCCATCAGCCAGGAAGACCAGGATTAATAATATCAGGATCATACCCAGTAAGTACTTGACAACAGTGTCTTCCCCTAGTGAGTAGCTGAATACATTGTTCTAATTTAGTATATAATTTCCTTTTTTGTTGATGGGGTAAGAAAATCCATTCAATGACTCCTATTTGAGGAAGAAATTGGCAAAGCAAACCTGTGGGACTATGTGGGGTGTTTAAAGCAATGAAATTAATGACTTGAGATTTAACAATATGTGTTAATTGTCTGGAATGTAAAAAGGATTCAATCTGTTTTAATTCTAATTTTGCTTTTTCAGATAAGTAACAAGGGAAGGACAGATCAGGGTCTCCCTTTAGAGTATTAAACAAATGTTGTAATTGATAAGTTGGAACACCCATAGAAGGGTGGAGCCAGTTGATATGGCCAAGTAATTTTTGTAAGTCATTTAGAGTAAAAGCCTCCTGAATATGGAAAGATGTATTTTGTATACTTCTTGTGGCTGTATAATTCTCTGAGTGATTTAAAAACCAAGGTATTTCCAAGGTTCCCTTTTTTGAATTTTATCTGGAGCTACTTGTAAACCAACATTATCAACTTGTTTGATTAAATGTAGATAAACTTGTGATAGCAGTTCTGGATTGTCATGAGCATTGTCAATTTGTCTAGTTATAGCATCTTTTTTTTTTTTTTAAAGATGACCGGTATGGGGATCTTAACCCTTGACTTGGTGTTGTCAGAACCACGCTCATCCAGTGAGCTAACCGGCCATTCCTATATGAGATCCGAACCCGGGGCCTTGGTGTTATCAGCACCGCACTCTCCCGAGTGAGCCACGGGCCGGCCCTAGTTATAGCATCTTGAAGACGATTCATAAAATCTATATAAGGCTCAGTGGGTCCCTGTCTAACAGCAGCAAAAGATTTAGCGGGAGTATTCCAGGGACTATGTGATGGCTCTAAATGCCCCATTTGTAACTGTTGTTTAACAAGTAAAGTAGCTTGATTTAATTTCTCCCCTTTAAGGGGCCACTGTTCCACCCAAACCGGAGGACCAGGGGTCCATTGTAGTTTGAATGGTGGGACTGTGGCCGTGGCCATCATGATAGATTTTGAAGGAGATGCCCCAATATAAACATCCCATTGAGCAGGGAGGTCTCGGCCCCACAGGGTTTGAGGGAGATCTGGAACATAAGGCATAATGGGGTCAGTTTGTCCCTCGGGGCCAGTACACAACAAAGGATTTTTACTTTGATTAGGGATTTTGGACCTGCCTAATCCAGTAAGTGTAACTGGTGAAGAAGTTACTTTCCATAATGGAGTCCAATCCTTTTTAGCAATTATGGTAACATCAGCCCCCAACTCTGTAATTAATTTTTGTTCAACAATGTCAACAGAGGCTGAGTCTTATCTACTCTTTGTATCTAAAATGCATCAGGGGAAGCAAGAGGTTGAAGTTTAGATTTTGTTTCAGGAATTTTGTCCCAAGCCTTTACGGCTGCTCTAGTTGTTTGGTCAAGTAACATGTCCATGCTAATCTGAACCTCATTTTGTAAATTTTCAAGCGAAATAGCATGTAAGGCTTCCTGATATTCTTGTAGCCATATAGTATCTTGAGCAAGAGTTAAAACTGTTTTTCCAAGTGTTTTCCAATCCCAAGGGGTCATATTATGCCCATTAGCAATTGATTCTAAGTATTCCTTAGTAAAAGTACTATGTAAGCCATTTTCTGTGATGCTCTTTTTAAATCTTTCAGACAAGGAGAATGGGAGGTTTTCATGTCTCAACTGAGTCCCAGTTCTTACAATGGGAAAGACATGATGAGCATCAACTCCCATGTTATGTCCTTCTTTAAGACAGGACTCCATCAAGGGAACAAATGAATTGTTTGCTTCCAAAGGTGGAGGTGGGGGGAGAGGAGGAGGAGGAGGCAAGGATTGTTTTTCATCCTCTTTAATGGTATAAACACGTTTTTGCCTTTTGCTAAGGTTCTGAATAATTTTTAAAGCAATTTGACATAATTTCCAAACCACTATAATCAATAATAATTTAGTTAGATGACAGTTAGTTACTTTATAACCTACTGCCTTAAGGAGACATAGAAGTAGTGAACTATGTTGAACTTTCCTCATAGACAGTAAACTACTCATAATCACAAGAATAGATAGAAAATTGAGGGAGTAAGAAAGCAAAATTTCCAGGCAAAGCCCTAGCTAGACACTGCAGCAGGCATGCAATCACTTAATCGAAAGCCACCTCTGTGATCTCCTTTACTGGGATGAGTCCCCCTTACTGGGATTTCCCTTTTGATGGGATGAGTAGATGTCCTCTTCTTTTTTTCCCTTTTTACTGGGACTTCCCTTTTTACATGATGAGTAACAGACATCATTTTTCTTTCCCCCCCTTTTGTTGGCACCTCCCTTTTGTCAGGATGAGTGGCGGATGTACTTTTACTTTCCTTTCCAAGGCTTGGCAGGTCAGTCTCTGATTTGTGGACCCAGAATTCGTCACATTGGAGTCACCATTTTTTGCTTTGCCTACCACAGATTTGTCACCCCTTTTCCCCTGGGTGATGGAGCTGCCAAACATTACTCAAAACCCATCTCTTCTGAGCAGTGAGAAGCCCCCAAAAGGGGTTAATCCCCCAGAACCCTCAAGAGAGAGGCTTTCCTTCCATTTGTGAAATTAACCACGAATTGGGGCTCTCTTCCAGCATTTATTCTCCAGACCAGGAAGTATCGGGAAGAGAACATGGGTTTTTGCTAAGTATAGTTTAACAAGTTTAACAATAGAAGCTGGTAACATTCAGTAAGACAAGCAAGGTGACCTTCCATAATGCAATTTGCAAGAAGTTAAGTTGATCCACAAACAAAAGCTTGATTTTAGCAAACATTCTCTTCTTACAGCAATTTCCCAGCATCTTTACATATCAATCGGTAACCTGTCTGTCTTTGAGCCAGCAACCTTGCTGTGTTACAATTCTTTACCTTAGGGCTGGCCCGTGGCTCACTCGGGAGAGTGTGGTGCTGATAACACCAAGGCCCCAGGTTCAGATCCCGTATAGGGATGGCCGGTTGCTCGCTTGGTGAGCGTGGTGCTGACAACACCAAGTCAAGGGTTTAGATCCCCTTACCAGTCATCTTTCAAAAAAATAAAATAAAATAAAATAAAATAAAACAATTCTTTACCTTACAAAGGAGACTATAGTCTGGGGAAAATTTCCTATCTTTTGCAAGGTTAACATTTGAAACTGGAAGGCTTTGGAAAACCAGGCCCTGTGAAATACATTTGCTTTATGTATACTCAACAAACAACCTCTGGCCAGGTCTGAAAAAGTGAGGCAGCCCAGCACTCCTGGTGATAGTGAGAACTGCCACTGTTTCTGGGTAAGAGTTAGTCAGTGGGACTTAATCAGTATGTGCTTGTCAGAAGGAGAAATAGAAACTGTCCTGAGATCACCAGCAGTTCTTTGCAGACACATGGTCATGACCAGCACTTGCCTTGTCTGTTTATGAGATCCTAACCTGTCAGGAACACAAGTGGGCTGAGTATCTGCTCATACCTCTGAGTTGTTTCCATTTTAATTTTGCAAATTAGATCCAGGGAACTCAGTGAACTTAGCCAAGAAAGCTTGGCTCTGACCTCTGTAAAGTGCTCTGTAAATGTGAGCACTGCAAGCAGCAGCAGCAGCAATATTATCTTTCCACCCTGGGAGCAGTTATTGATTGGTTGCTGATACAATCCTCAGAACAAATGTGTTAGGAATGTGTAACATGTCCAGATTAGAGATAAAGAAACTGAAACATTTTCTCTAAGGCAATATCACTAATGGTATTGGTGACGTTAATACTCTATATTAAATGCTTTTTACATATCAGTCTCTATGACAGTGGTATTACACTTGTTCTCCAGTCCTCATTATAAATATTAAAATCTCTATTAATATTCTTATATCTGTAGTGTTTTATAGCACTTACTTTTAAAAAATACATGACAATGATGGAAAGTTCAAACAGTACAAAGGATTGAAGGGTGAAACCACTGTCACAATCACCCGAGTGTCATACCACAGATGCCATGCACACATGCACAAGCAAATTATCTAATTTTGGTAATAAAGGAATTGAGACCCCGAGGAGTCCAGTCACTGGCCAAAACACACAAGGAGCAAAATTCGAATGCCTTACCAATGACAAATGTCCTTTCTCTTTATAATGTTCTTAACTCTTAATCATCTTAACCATTATTTTCCAGGCCTTTCTGAATTTGCCTGCTTGTGAGCCCAGGCTCCCAGGACCAGGAGAGGGACAAACCAGTCGAGCGTCTCCGAATTCCTCCTCCGGGGACTTTCCAGGCAGCCCCAGCAGCAGCAGCTCCTCTTCGTGCTCTTCCTGAGCATGTACCTGGCCATGGTCCTGGGAAACTTGCTCATCGTCCTGGCCATCAGCATCGACTCCCACCTGCACATGCCCATGTACTTCCTCCTCAGCAACCTGTCCTTCATGGACGTCTGCTTCTCCTCCACCACCGTCCCCAAGATGCTGACCAACCACATACTTGGGAGTCACAGCATCTCCTTCTCTGGGTGTCTCACGCAGATGTATTTTGTGTTTGTCTTTGTGGACATAGACAGTTTCCTCCTGGCTGTGATGGCCTGTGACCTATGCCACCCCTTACATCACGTAACAAAGATAACCCATCAGCTGTGTCCTGCTGGTCACTGGATCGTGGGTCACTGCCAACCTGAATGTCCTATTGCACACCCTGCTGATGGCTCGACTCTCATTCTGTGCAGGAAACGTGATCCCCCACTTCTTCTGGGATGTGAATGCCCTCCTGAAACTCTCCTGCTGGGACACACAACTCAATGAGCTGATGATTCTTACAGAGGGTGCCCTGATCATGATTACCCCGTTGGTTTGCATCCTGGCTTCCTATGTGCACATCACCTGTGCTGTCCTGAGGGTCTCATCCACAAGGGGAAGGTGGAAAGCCTTCTCCACCTGTGGCTCCCACCTGGCTGTGGTTTCCCTCTTCTATGACACCATCACTGCTGTCTATTTCAACCCTTCATTGTCACACTCAGCTGAGGAAGACATCGTGGCTACTGTGATGTTTACAGTGGTGACCCCCATGCTAAACCCCTTCATTTACAGCCTGAGGAACAGGGACTTGAAAGGTGCTCTAAGAAAAGTGTTTGGCTGGAAGACTTTTTCTGTCTGATGCAAGAATCAAGATTGAATCTCATTTCCAAGGAAATCAGTTTCTCACCAATTGAGCATAATGCAGCAGGTGTTCATCAAAGATGGTCTGGAGACAAACACATTGATAACTCTGAGAGGGGCACAAAGCAGGCGATCATCATTTGTTAGTGGACTGTGATTCACCTGTAACCTTGTTGCATCTATTGAGTAATGAGACCTCTTTGTAATAGTAAATTTTGTTTTAAAAATGTTTTATTTTTTAAAATGTTTTATTTGGATGTTGCTGGCCTTGAGTAAATGCTACAAAACATAAAGAAATCTAAGAAAGAAAGTGATATCATCTATGATATGCTTGAAAATTCAAGCGATACGGTATTATTTCTAACACGAACTGACTTCCCTTTGACTTCCTATTTTCTTTAAAGTCTTGATTTGATTAACTTCACCAACTTATCTCTTTTCTAACCTTAAGATTCTAAGATCAGAGTAAGATACCCAGCCACTGAAAATAGCATTCTTTACCTGGAATAAATGAATATTTTGCTCAAAATCCCTGTCTTTCAAGCTCTTCATCAGGACTAAGCTTAACCCACATGGATCTCCCTGTTGATCTAATAAATGCAGGGCTTTCTATGCCACAGTCTCCATCTGTAAGAGGAGAGAACTGAATGGCCTATCTCAAACGTCCAAGTGATCAGCCGACGTTCAAAGGATGGTTCTGTTAGGGGAAACAGGAAACTGCAGATCCTGCCAGCTAAGTCTGGGTTCTTGGTGTCTTGAACAAAGAATTGGGCAGGACATGCCAGAGGCGGAAAGCAAAGTGCAGTTTAATTAGGAAGAGAGAAAGGACACTCCAGAGAGTATGGAGCGGGCTGGAGAGAGTGTGACTCTAGAGCACAGTTACATTCCCAGGGGTTTAAGTCCTCCCAGGGGGATTCATGTCGTTTGGTCATCGGTTGAGCCCTGGTAGTCTCTGTTGATTGGCACCTTAGCTGTTGGGAGCGCATTGGTCCGACCGAGTGATGCCCTTCGTGGGGGCGGAGCTCCTTGTCTGTCTGTATTTCCTGTGGCTGGGCACGCCCGCGGCCTCAGGGAACGCGCCATACCCGCTGTCCTACTGGCAAACAACCAGGTTTCCTCTTCTGGCTCTTGTCCCTATCTAACTTTCCCGCTACAGTTCTATATATAATGTCCATCAAAGGTCAACTCTATTCTCTGATGTGGAGCAGCTTCCTAATGTAGACACACTCCTTGTTTGGTGGATGTGAGTTGGGATAATTTGGTGAAGCAAAATGACCTCCGGTGCTGGTTCCAACCCAAACGCCACACTGGGTTGCAGGAATGTGCTTGATTCCAACATTTTGTCCGTCGTGGGTCTTTCGGGCCTCAGCAATTCCTTCCACTACAAGTATTGTTATCCACGACCCTTTAAGGACCAGACTGGGCTGCTCCAGGGTGGTGTTCCCGATCACCTCAGCAGGGTGCTCGTGGCTCGGTGTGGCAGCTGTCCTGTTCCATCCCTGTCGCCGGCCACCAGGCTGTCCACCCCACGGGGCAGGGCTCAGGTCCACCATGCTCGAGGAATACCGACGTACCGTGCGGGCTCCCCTGAAGTTAATGAGTAAATTTTGAATTATTCAAGTCCAGTTCTTCCTTTTACGTGATTTGTCAGAAGTATACATGCAACACGTGTACTTGAATATTGGAATCACCTGGGAAGCTTTCACAATCTTCTGATGTCCAGGCCCCAATACTGAGCATGTAAACCAGAGTCTCTGCAGGTGAGGTCCAGGCCCCAACACTGAGATTTTGAAAAGACATCTCGGGAGATTCTAACGTGCAGTCAGGGTGGAGAATCACTGCTCTACCTCGTCCTCCTGTGCACGTCCTCTGGAGTGGTGAGTCATGAAAGTTAGGTGACAAAATGAGTTTTGAGACTCAGACAAAAGAATAGCAGAGTGAAATACGAGGCCTGCAGTGAGTGACAGTATTTCCAATGAGATTCAAGAGGAGCCAGTGACAGGTGTCCTGGTGCATCCAGAAGGAGCCACAGGGAAGCGTGGGAACACTCAGGAGCATCCTGATTGGCTGCCTGAACTTTGGGGGCGGGTCTGGCTGGGGTGACGTCTTTAGTATGAGGGAAACTGGTCAGCACCTGCTGTAGCCTCTGCCCAGACCCACTGTCTGGCCCTGCTTTCTTCTCCGACTAGCGACTCCCATCCCACTCCTTCAAGAACCAAGTCAAATGCTGCCTCCTCCTCCAGGAAGCCTCCTGACTCCGTCTTCCGTTTCTCACAGCTCTGTGTATACATGTATATTTTTTGGTTTATTCTTCCCCTCCTCAAGGGCTTTCCACAGACTGTGAGACCCTAGAGACCCAGATACAGTACTCACTTTGTGTCCCAGTGTCTGGCATTGCTCCTAGACCAAAGGCGACAATCAATTTTAGTTGAAAGAAAAAAGGCAAATGAATATTGCCTCAACTTTTAATTTGGACATTCTCACTTTTTTTTAAACTTTATTTTATCAGTATACAATGTAGTTCATTTTCATGTCCCTTTACCGAATCCTCCCTCCTCCCTTCCTCTCCCCTTCCTGCTCATCAACATCATATCTGTTCGCTTGTCTTAAGTTCAAGGAATTGTGGTTGTTGTGTTTTCTTTCCCGCTCTCCCACGTTTATTTGTATATTTTTTATTTATTTTTAGCTCCCCAAAATAAGTGAGAACGTGGTATTTCTCTTTCTGTGCCTGACATATTTCACTCAATATAATTTTTTCTAAGACCGTCCATGTTGCTGCTAATGGCAGTATTTCATTCTTTTTTATAGTGGAGTAGTATTCCATTGTGTAGATGTACCACAGTTTTCTTATCCACTCATCTGATGATGGACATTTGGGCTGGTTCCAACTCTTGGCTATTGTAAATAGTGCTGCAATGAACATTGGAGTACAGGTATCCCTTCGACATGATGACTTCCATTCCTCTGGATATAGTCCCAGCAGTGGGATAGCTGGGTCATATGGTAGATCTATCTGTAATTGTCTGAGGAAACTCCAAACCATTTTCCATAAAGTTTGCACCATTTTGCAGTCCCATCAACAGTGTATGAGAGTTCCTTTTTCTCCACAACCTCGCCAGCGTTTATCATTTACAGTCTTTTGGATATTAGCCATCCTAACTGGGGTGAGATGGTATCTCAATGTGGTTTTGATTTGCATTTCCCGAATGCTAAGTGATGTCTAGCATTTTTTCATGTGTCTGTTGGCCATTTGTATATCTTCCTTTGAGAAATGCCTATTCAGCTCCCTTACTCAGTTTTTAATTGGGTTATTTTTATTTTTATTTTTTTGCTGTAAAGTTGTTTGAGTTCCTTATATATTTTGGATATTAATCCTTTGTCAGATGTATATTTTGCAAATATTTTCTCCCGCTCTGTTGGTTATCTTTTCATTCTGTTAATTGTTTCTTTTGCTGTGCAGAAACCTTTTAGTTTGATATAATCCCATTTGTTAATTTTTCCTTTGGTTGCCCATGCTTTTGGGGTCATATTCATGAAGTCTGTGCCCAATCCTACTTCCTGGAGTGTTTCCCCTATGTTTTGTTTAAGGAGTTTTATTGTTTCATGGTGTATATTTAATTGTTTAATCCATTTTGAGTTGATTTTGGTATAGGGTGAGAGATATGGGTCTAGTTTCATTCTCCTGCATATGGATATCCACTTTTCCCAGCATCACTTGCTGAAGAGGCAGTCTCTTCCCCAGTGTGTAGACTTAGTGCCTTTGTTGAAGATCAGATGGTTGTAGGTGTATGGGTTGATTTCTGTGTTCTCTATTCTATTCCATTGATCCATGTGTTGGATATTCTTACTTTAAAAGGAGTTTTTAAATTACTCCCATTTAAAACACATCATTTTAATTATCTGAAAGCTAGTATCTACACACTATGGAATACCAAACATCATAAAGAAGAAAATTTTTGAAAAAACCCTATCCTTCTGCTCAAAGATAACTGCAGTTATGCACCATAAATGTGGTTTTATGAAAATTCGCTTCCAATGGGCTTGTGCAGCTGGGTTCATCCTCCTGCCCTCTGCTGCTCCCCCAGGAGAACGTGCTCTCCAGGCTGCTGTCCCTCCAGCCTGAGAATCTGGTAGAACACAAGAACTGTGGACATGAGCCCAGCCCATTGCCTGGTGCCAGTTCCTGGTGACCCACAGTCTGAAAAGAGAAAAGTCATTGCTTTTCTAAGTTACTGTGGTTGGGGAGCTTTACCAAGTACTTTTATACGCTGTTACTATGGTGATACATTAGATACTGTTACCATGGTAATACATTATGTATTGTTACTATGGTAATATATTATCAATACAGTGTTTGTAAAACTCAGGTCCTGGCTTGTGAGACCCCACTTTCTTCATGCTCTCTAATTGTGTCCTGGCTCCCATGTTTATAGATCACATTTGCTGGCCTGTCTTCTTCACTACATTATATGTTCTCATCCTCATGAGCTTTATTGTTGGACCTTGCCCTTCACAGTCTTCACTCTCTTTCTAGACAATCCCATCCACTCTCATAGCTCCTAATAAACCAAGGTGCTGGTGACTTCTGAATCCATGTGCAGCCAGAGCCTTCCCTGAGCCCCAGGCCCAAAGCACCCGGCTCCTGGGCCCCACTCCCAGATGTCCTTCAGGGCTTCAAACACAATTCGTCCAAATGGGACTTATCATCTCTGAGCCACCCCTGCTTCTAAGCCAGGCACATACACTCTTTCTCTCTCTCCCTCCCTCCCTCCGTCTCTCTCTCTCTCTCTCTTTCTCTCTCTCTCTCTCTCACACACACACACACACACACAGACACACACGACTTCTCTCCTACTTTCATCCTTCTCTCAATAAATGGCACCATGCAGACCCTCAGGGACAAAATGCGAGCATCGCTGTAGAACTTCCCATTCCTGCAACACTAAGTGCTCTACATGCCACCTCCTCAGCACTGCTCCCAAATCTTCCCTCTCACCATCCTGAAAGTGTTTGTCTTAGTTCAGGTTTCGACTTTATTATTATTAATTTTTTGGCCTAATTCTTGCAACACTCCTAATAAACCTCCCTGATCATAGAGTTTCTTTAGTCAGTTTTACTATCCACACCACAGATGCAATGACCTTCATAAAAAGAACAACAGTTCCTGTCACTCCCATCATTAACATTTTTGAAGGTAACTTCCACTGGTCCAGGAAAAATCTCTGAACTGCTCAATATGACTTAGCGTAGAAAGCCCCTATAATTTATAACTCCAACAAGCACTTCCGAGAGTAAGAGAGGGAGTTATTGAAATTACATCAGCACAACAGATGTAAACAAGGACTGTTCTGGACAAAAAAGAACGTGAGGTCACCCTGTCCATGAGGCTGCTGTGATATGGTGCCGTTTGCTTTCCCTGTTCTACACTTGCCACCTTAATTCCAGACCTGCCTGGCTACTTCTTCCCAAAGAGACCAGACTATTTCATGGACTCAGCCTCTCCCCTCTGCCTAGAATAGCCTCACACACGATCCTTCCCACTCTCCTTCCCCTTTTGTGGAAATCACCTATTCATGTTTCAGACTCAGCTCAAGTCCTTTATTCCCCTTCTGCATCTATCCCCAGAAGAGCAGATTACCCCTTGATTGATGCTGCCACCGTACCCTGGAAAACAGTAACAGCAGACTCTGATGTGCCACTATGATCACTTCTCAGGAATGAAAGCCTCATTCCCCAGCTGCTGGGACTGTTGCTGCCACAAGGCTCTCAGCTTCCTCACTTGTCTGAATACTGCCTCAGTCAATCCAAGGTCACAGCCTTTTCCCAGGAAGCCCCCACCCAATGACCCATCAATGCAGGGATTTAACTGCCTGCTCCCCTGCCCTGGCTGAGCATGTCTGAAGTTTCTCCTTCATTCCAGCGCTCCCTGTGGGTGAGCGGAGACACTGACGCCACCTCCTCCGTCTGCCCACTCCTGCTTCCTTCTCTTCCCTTTTCTCCCACAGGTGTTGCTTCCACAGCTGTCCCCAAGAAATCTCCTACATGTTCATCTCCACCCCAGAGACACCTTCAAGAGAAGCCTCCTGCAGAGAGGACACTGTTGGTGTCACACACTCAGCACCAGGCACTGGTGGGGATGGAGAGGCAGCACCACATTACTGAATGGAAGGGGACAGGCAGAAGTTCACTGCCTAGGACAGCACTGGAGTAGGTAAGCCTTTCATTACAACTGGACATTATTTCTCTCTCTCTCTCTTATCTATCTTGTTACATTTTTGTGCTTGCTATGCCATGTGCATATTTACCTATTCACTAGTTTTCATCTCCTTTTCTTCCTTCCTCTGCTCTGTCTAACGTGGGATGTGTTGGTGGCAGATGACTTTAAGGTTCTGTTCAGAGAGTGTAGAATGTAAAGCCAGGATTGGGATGAGAGCAGGGGAAATTCTGGACTGGGACCTGCAGGAGTGACAGGTGATTTTGAAGTGTCCCTCTGTTGAGGACGGGTGAGTGGGGCTTTCAGATGTGTGAGGGATACTTGCACCACATTAGGACACAGCCTAACTTTTTCAGGATGGTAAATTTGGGGGAAAGGTGTGCATGTTCATGTTGCCAGCCAGACAATGACTCTGGCAGATATTTGTCTGACTTTTTGGCCTCCCAGCAACTGAGCCCACTTCTAAGGTTGGTGGAATTTCCTAATTTGTGGATCTTTTTTGAAGAGATCTCCTTCCACTATGGAAGTCAATACACCAGATATCTGCTTGTGAGCCTCCCTGTCAGCTAGAATGTGGGCATGTGACAGGCTCTGTACATCAGATGCACCTACCCAGACTATGACACAGAGAAGGGGAGCCCAGGAGGAACTTTCTTTAGCCGTGGTGGCAATTGAAGTGAGATGGTCCCTGGAGTAGGGGACAGAAGTGTACTTGGTAGCAAGCAGTGTCCGTGACAGCTGCAATCAGAACTGCTAGTGGCACAACATAGTGCTTGGTGGCGGCAGCATCAGTGTCCTCCCTACTGGTTCTGAAGCATGATTTTTGGCACTGTTACCAGATGAGTGGTCTTCTAAGCCTGGTTTATTAGTTCTCCAAAGAAACAGAACCAACAGAATATATATAAGGTTATGTACATGGAGAGAGAAGGAGAGAGACAGGGAGAGAAAGAGGTATTTTAAATTCTAAGGAGTTAGCTCATGTATTCTGGAGGTTTGGCAGGTCAAAAGTCTTCAGGATAGACCAGCAGGCTGGAGGCCTATGGAAGATCTGGTGTTGTGGTTTGAGTCTAAAGCCAGGCTGCTGGCAGAATCCCTCTTGCATGAAGAAGTGTCTTTCTATTAAGGCCTTCAACTGATTAAAAAAGGCCCTCTCAGTGTGGAGGGTAATCTGCTTTACTGAGTGTGTACTGATATAAGTGTTCATCTCTTCTAAAAAAATGCCTTCACAGAAACATCTAGAGTAATGTTTGATGAAATATGTTGTTACACTGGCCCAGTCAAGTTGTTACATAAAATTCACCACCTCCCCTGGCTATCTAGTGATTTGAGAGATGATCACTATGTATATGTATTTTTTGGCAGCAGCTGATGCAGGGATCAAAGCCTGGATGTTGGTGTTAGTACCATCACTCTCCAACCAAGTGAGCTATCTGGCGAGCCTTATTTCTTGGTTTTAAATTTTATTGGAGTGAACTTTACATAACATAGAATGAACCACCTTAAAGTGAACAATTCTGTGGCATTTAGTACATTCACAAGATTGTGCAGTCACCACCTCTATCCAGTTCCAACACATTTGCATTACGCCGAAAGTTGCAGTCACTCCCTGTTTCCCCTTCCCCCAGTCTCCTGCAGTGACCAATACTCTGCCCATCTCTATAGATTCACCTGTTATGCATATTTCATATAAAGGAATCATACAATGTATAATCATTTGTGTCTGGCTTCCCTTACTTAACATAATGGTTTTGAGGTTTAGCCACAGTGTAGCATGAATCAGAATTTTAATCCTTTTTATGGCCCAATAACATTCCACTGTATGTATGTACAACTTGTTTATCTACCCATTCACTGAGGGACTCAGTGTTCTTTGAACGAAATCCCTTTCTGCTAAAATTAGCCAGACTTTGTTTCTGTTATTTTGCAACTAAAAACTCCGAGCAAATCATGCTGGAACATAGCCCATCACTAGGAAAAAACACAGCCCAGAATGGAAAACTGTAAGGGTTTTCTCCAGCTAGTATCTTCTCCTCTCTGTGTATTTCCTTCTTTAGCTCCTCTCTCGGCCCATGGGATGAGAATCTGACAGGAGGAGATGATGGACTGATGCATTCGGCTAAACCAGGTGGTGACATGGACTGTCCAACCTCAATCCCAGTTCAAAATACTCTGATCCAAGCAGCCATGTGAAGCGTTATGGATGTTTCATAAACATGAATCCTGGGGCCCTGCCACACTGTGACTATGTGGATTAGGGAGTTTGTGGGGGTGCACCTGGGGTCCTCCTGCAGATCCAGAAGGAGAAGGAGCCGACAGGATTACCCCGGTGTTGGGACCCAGGGATCTCGGGGAAAAGTGAGCCTACTGCTCGCCAACCCAGCCCCGTGAAAGAGACTCTCAGATGCGGCAGGGGTTCTGTCAGGGCAGCTCCACTTTATTGCTGTTACACTGCAATTTATATAAGCAAGCAAGTAGGGGCTTTCCATGAACTAACCAATCAATTAAAGGATCACGCGGGTATGCATTTTGTACTAACATGTTGAGCATAGCGACCACGCAGGGTTCACGGGTGCGGAAACACTGAAGGACCAATAAAAACCTTTTGGAGCTATCTTGGGTTACGCCTCCCCTACTTCCCGTGGATGCCATCTTCATCCTCCACCCATAGGCACTATGTGGCTCACAGATAATGTTTGCTCCTAAAAATGGGCCCAACAGGAGTTCTGTTCCAAGAAAAGTGTAAACCGTTTGAGTTGAAGTGACTTCCCAGAAGGATTCTATGCAAAGGTCCTGGAGCTTCTAAATCATAGCATGCTGTACTGTCTTGGAGACAATGTCCCTTTGAGTCAGGCTACTCTTTACCCCAAACATGTCCATTGGTTGGGCACATCTCAGTAACATGCTGTTAACATTCCTATCTGTAAGTGGAGAAGATGTAGCATCACTAATGTAGAGCTAGGGCTGGGTCTGGAGCTCACAGACCCCTTAAGCCCATTCACAAACCCTACACACATGTCTATGAGCTAAGTAGCCAGCAAAAAGGTCCTTGGAGCCTTGGTTGAAGTAGGAATAGTCTTTATTCAGCACACACATGTCTGAGAGCTAGGCAGTACAGAGAGAAACTCCAAAAGCTCAACTGCTACTGGCACAATCCAAAGAAAAACTGAACCACTGCCAGCAGAGTAAACATGTTCTATTTTTAGACACGAGCTCTCTGCCAGCCAGCTTCTGCTTCACAAACTCAAGAACACACAAGAGCAACAAAACTGAAAAGATACACGAGTGCACATGCGCACTAACTCCACCCACACACAACTTGTTTACAAGAAATATGCTGCATGACCCCCAACTGGACCTGAGTGAAGGGAGCCTGACCAAATTATTCTATTTTCCCCACAACCAAACATCTTTGAGGATAACCAGACATAAGAAAGCAGGGGTTAGAGAAAATACAAGAATAGCCTCAGGTCTGAACAAGGACAGTGAAAAGAAAAAGGATATAATGATCGAATTTCCACATCAATGGGCACAGGCCAGATCACAAAGGTGATGAGACTTGATTTACATGGAATTTTATCTGGAATTAGTTTCCATTCAGGTGTTTCATTTCTAACATGTGTAAGTTTTGAACCAATAGTTACATCTGAACTTTAGATAATACTCTATGTCATCACTGTTTGGTACAAAGGGACAAAAAAGTGGGTGAGACAATTATTCTCTTTTTGTCTCTAATGAGGCTGTGAGGGAATCTGGTCGCCGTGGGCAAGGAGGCTCCTGTAAACACTCGGTCTGTGATTGCTCCAATGAATCACTCATGTGTAAACCGTGAGCCCCTGCTCCTCCTCACCCAGGACCTGCCTATGTTTCCAGGACAGTCCAATCCTTGCTATAAAGAGAAGCACTGGGCAGTTGTGCAGAGGTGAGAACACCTGACAGCAGGAGCACAAACCTCCTCCAGGTGAGGTGCAGCCACAGAGACATCAATACTTGTCTATTAAGATGGGAAGTTCTTTTAGGAACCTCCTTTGCCGCATCTTCCAGATACCAGAAGCTATAGCAAGAGTTCTGAAAGTATCAGTGGTCACCTGAGATGATCCCAGTAATAATCTATAGTTTTTCTTATCTCTTTATAAGCTACTAGGGAGTTGGGTGGGTGGAGGGCAAACTGAGAAATATAAGCAGAGACACAAATGGTAAAGCCAGGCTGTGTATATGTCTGTGAATTTTTCAACGTTAAATATAGGAAATAAGAATCAATGAGTCCAGCAAGAAAAGCATTAGAACTGAGCATTGGGAACTGGAAGTGCAGGTGGGGTGGGCACATTCTGCTTTAGCAACTCTGTAAAGTGAATTGCACGTGTGGGGCTGCCTGGAGCCTGATGACACCTTAACTGTCCATGTCTAGGTTTCTGAATTTGCTGCCGTCCATTCACCTGGGCTCAGAGACATGAGAGGGACAAACCAGTCGAGTATCTACGAGTTCCTCCTCCTGGGACTCTCCAGGCAGCCCCAGCAGCAGCAGCAGCTCCTCTTCGTGCTCTTCCTGAACATGTACCTGGTCACGGTCCTGGGAAACCTGCTCATCATCCTGGCCATCAGTACTGACTCCCGCCTGCACACCCCCATGTACTTCTTCCTCAGCAACCTGTCCTTCGTGGACATCTGCTTCTCCTCAACCACCATCCCCAAGATGCTGGCCAATTACATACTTGGCAGTCACAGCATCTCCATCTCTGGGTGTCTCACACAGATGTATTTTGTGTTTATGTTCACTGATATGGACAATTTCCTTCTGGCTGTGATGGCCTATGACCGCTTCATTGCCATATGCCACCCCTTACATTACAGAGCAAAGATGACCTGTCAGCTCTGTGTCCTGCTGGTCATTGGATCATCGGCCATTGCCCACCTGAACAGTCTGTTGCACACCCTGCTGATGGCTCGACTCTCATTCTGTGCAGACAACGTGATCCCCCACTTCTTCTGTGATGTGAATGCCCTCCTGAAACTCTCCTTCTCAGACACACAGCTCAATGAGCTCATGATTCTTACCGAGAGTGCCTTGATCACAGTCACCCCATTTGTTTGCATCCTGGCTTCCTATGTGCACATCACCTGTGCTGTCCTGAGGGTCCCATCCACAAGGGGAAGGTGGAAAGCCTTCTCTACCTGTGGCTCCCACCTGGCTGTGGTTTCCCTCTTCTATGGCACCATCATTGCTGTCTATTTCAACCCCTCATCCTCACACTCAATTGAGGAAGACATCACGGCTACTGTGATGTATACAGTGGTGACCCCCATGCTAAACCCCTTCATCTACAGCCTGATGAACAGGGACTTGAAAGGGGCTCTAGGAAAAGTGTTTGGCTGGAAGACATTTTCTGTCTAATGAGAGAATCAAGACTGAATCTCATTCGCAAGCAAATCAGTTTCTCACCAATTGAGCATAATGCAGTCGTTGTTCATCCAAGATGGTCTGGAGACAAACACATTGATAACTCTGAGAGGGTCACACAGAAGGTGGTCATTATTTATTAGTGCACTCTGATTCACTTGTAATCCAGTTGCATGCATCAAGTAATGAGACCTGTTTTTTATGACTAAATTTGTTTTGTTTTTATAATTTTAAGTGTTTTATTTTGATATTGTTGGCCTTGAGTGTATGGTGTAAAACATAAAGAAATCTAAGAAAAAATGTGATACCACCTATGCTATGCTTGAAATGTCAAGTGACATAGTTCTAGCTCCAATTTTTATTAAGTTTTTATTTATTCATTAATGGATTTCCATTTGACCTCCCTAATGTCTTTAAAGTCTTGATTTTATTAACTTGACAAATTATCTCTCTTTTAACCTTAAGACTCTAAAATCAGAGTGAAATACACAACCACTGAGAAGATGACATTCTCTATCTGGAATAAATGTATATTTTGCTCAAAATCCCAGTCCTTCAAGTACTTCATGAGAACTAAACTTATTCCACATGAATCTGCCTGTTGCTCTAATAAATGAAGAGCTTTTTACACCATGATCTCGATCTGTAAGAAGAGAGAACCAAATGTCCCTTTTTGAACTTCCAAGTGATGAAGCTGACATTCAATAGCTGGTTCTATATAATAATGTTCATCAGAGGTCAAGTCTATTCTCTGATGTGGAGCAGCTTCCCAAATGGAGACACACTCCTTGTTTGGTGGATGTGAGTTGGGGCAATTTGGTGAAGCAAAATGACCTCCATTGCCGGTTCCAACCCAAATGCTCACACTGGTTTGCAGGAATGTGCTTGATTCCAATATTTTGTGGCTTTTGGGCCACAGCAATTCCTTTCACTACAAGTATTGGTACTGACAACACTTTGGTGACTGAGCCTGGCTGCTCTGTCCCTGTCATTGGCCACTGGATGCCACCCCACAGGGCAGGGTTCTGGCCTGCCCTTCTCAAAGAGTGCTAATATGCGGCATGAGCTCCACTGAAGTTAAAGACTAAATTTTGAATTATTTCACACTCGAGTCAAGCTCTTCTTTTTATGTGATTGATCAGGAGTATACTTCCAACACATGTATGGGAATTTTGGAATCACCTGGGAAGCCTTCATGATGCCCTGATGTCCAGGTCACAATACTGAGCACATTAATGAGAATCTCTGCAGGTGAGTTCCAGGCCCCAACACCAAAGCTTTGAAAAGACATCTCTGTGGAGGGAAGCACATGTATTTCACAGGGCCTAACTTTTTAGAATTACACATAGAAATGTTAAGCTTGTGAAAGACAGAAAATCTTCCCTGGGCTAAAGTCTCTGTTGTAGATAAAGAATTATAATACAGCAAAAATGCTGGCTCTAAGGGCAGATGTCTTTGGTGCAGCTAAACCTAATGATTGTTGCTGTGAAAATTATCTTACTGTTGTTTTTGTGACCACCTACATTCCTTTTCTGTAACTTTCTTGCCTGGACAATAAATACTGAGAGAAAACCCTGATTTGAGGTTATTTTCCAAGAATTCTTCTCCCTTGAAAGGTTTGTCTGGAATTAACCCTTTTGCTCAGGAGAAATGGGCTTTGAGTAATCCTTTGTGTCTCTGTCACCCTGGGGGAGAGGTGACACATCTTGGGAGATTCTAATGTGCAGTCAGTGTGGAGAATCACTGGTTCTCCTGTATATGTCCTCCAGAGTGGTCAGTCATGATAGCTGGGTCACAAAATGAGTTTTGAGACTCAGACAAAAGAACAGCAGAATGAAATATGAGGCCTGCAGTGAGTAATAGCATTTCCAATGAGACTCAAGAAGAGCTGGCGACAGTTTGGCCCAGTGTATCCAGAGGAAGCCACACGGAAGTGTGGGAACACTCAGGAGCATCGTGATTGGCTGCCTGACTTTAGGGGGCAGGTCCAGCCAGGGTCAAGTCTTTGATATCAGGGAAACTAGTCAACATTTGCTATGACAGCTGCCCAGCCTAACTACCTGGCTCTGCTTTCTCCTCTGACTAGCAAGTCCCTGCCCACACCTTGAAGAACCAAGTGAAATGACACCTCCTCCTCCAGGAAGCCTCTTGACTCCATCATCCAGTTCTCACAGCTCTATTTTTCTTTGGTTTATTCTTCCCTCTCCACAAGGGCTTTCTATCCTGTATTAGTCCATTCGTGATGCTATAACAGAAATACCTGAGACTGGGTAATTTATAAAGAAAACAAAATTTATTGTTTACAGTTTCTGAGGCTGGGAAGTCCAATGTCCATCTGGTGGTAGTAACAGTGCCCCATGGGTCTCACATTACAAGATGGTGGAAGCATGAGAGCAGAGAGAGAGCAGAGAGAGACTCTCCTCTTTTAAACCCCTCAGAACCACGCCCCTAACCACCATAATTAATTATTATTCACTACTGCATGGTCCTACAATCCAATCACGTCTTCAAGGCTCCACCTTTCAATTACCATAAAGGGATTTCCCTCCCTCTTAACAGTCACAGTTTCTAATACAAAAAACTTGGGGGCACAAGCTAAGTTTCTAATTCATAAAAGTTGGGGGACACAATTCAAGCTTCAGGGAGTTTTGGGGGGACATAATTCAACCCACTACATTCTGCCCCTGGCCCCCAAAACTCATGTGCTTTTCGCATGTAAATGCATTCATTTCATCCCCAAAGTCTTAACTTGTTTCAACTCAAGGGTCCAAAGGTCAAAGTCCCATCTGTGAAATGAATACAAGTTACCTACTTTCAAGATACAATGGTGGGACAAACATAGGTTACATATTCCCATTCCAAAAGTGAGAAATTGGCCAAAAGAAAGTAGTAACAAGTCCCAAACAAGTCTGAAACCCAGCAGGACATGCACTGAATCTTAAAGCTGGTGAATCTTGTAACTTGACTCCATGTTCAACGTCCTCTGCACACTGGTGTGGGGGTTGGGTCCCCAAGTCCTTAAGCAGCTCCACTTCTGTGACTTTCCTGGTCTCAAGTGATGCTTTAGCTCTCACAGACTGGTGTCGCACCCTGGTAACTCCAGAGGTCTGGGGTCTCCATGGTGGTCCCACTCTCATGGCTCCACTAGACATGGCACTGATGGGGTTTCTCTGCTGCAACTCTGACCCCACATTTCTGCTCAGCTTTGCTCTAGTGAAGGTTGTCTGTGGTGACTCTGCCCCTGTGACAGATCTCTTGCTGGGTCCCCAGACTTTTCCATACATCGTTCAAAATCTGGTTGGAGGCTCCCAAGCCTCCACAGCTCTGGGATTCTGCAAGCCTGCAGACCTAACACCATGTGGATGTGGCCAAGGCTTCCAGCTTATATTTTCCAAAGCTGTGGGTCCAGCCACACCTGTGGCCAATTTAGCCACAGCTGGAGTATCCAAAGCAGCTGGGGTGCTGGTGCTGGAAGCAGCTTCCCAAAGTGGTCCTGTGCAGTGCCTCAGGCCTCTTCCCCAAGACCATTCTGTCTCCCTAGGTGTCTGAGCCTGAAATGGAAGAATTGGCTCCAGAGGCTTCTAATGTCTTCAGGGCCCTTTCCCCCTTTTCTTGATAATCCCCTTTCTTTGTACTAATCTTCTTAGCTAATGTTTGTGGGGCTGCACCATTGTATGCTCTCTGCTTCCTGCCACATGGCCAGGCTGCAAATTTTCTAAATTTTTACACTCTGCTTCCCTCTTAAATTCTGGCTTTGTGTCATGCCTTTGCCACCATAACTAAGTGTAGGTTGTTACAAGTAGCCATGCAGCTTCCTTAATGCTTTGCTGCTTAGGAGTTTCTTTGGCCAAATGCTCTGGTTCACAACTCCTAAATTCCCACTTCCACAAAGTCCTAGGGCACAGACACAATGCAGCCAAGCTCTTTGCCAGTTCACAGCAAAGGTGATCTTTGCCCCAGTTTCCAATAAATGCCTTATTTCTATCTGAGATCTCCTTAGAATGGTCTTCACAGTCCATATTTCTATCAGCATTCTGCTCACCACCACGTAATCAGTCTCTAAGACATTTCAAACTTTCCCTGGTCTTTTTGTCTTGTTCTGAATCCTCCAAACTCCTGCAACCTTTACCTAACACCCAGTTCCAAAGCTGTTTCCACATTTTCAAGTATCTGTTATAAGCAACACCCCACTTCTCCAGTATCAATTTTTTTTTGTATTAGCCTGTTTCATGTTGCTATAACAGAATACACAAAACTGGGTGATTTATAAAGAAAAATGAATTTTATTGCTTACAGTTTCTGAGGCTGGGAAGTTCAAAGTCCATCTGGAGATGGCAACTGTGACCCAGGGGTCTCACATTACAAGATGGTGGAAGCAGAGAGAGACTTTCCTCTTCTTTTAAAGCCCTCAGAACTATGCCCCTGACCACCATTATTAATCCAGTCACTACTGCATGGTCCTACAATCCAATCACGTCTTCAAGGCTCCACCTTTCAATTATCATAACAGGATTTCCCTCCCTCTTAACAGTCAGTTTCTAATACATAAAAGTTTTTAACACATAAAAGTTGGGGGACACAATTCAAGCTTCAGGGAGTTTTGGGGGGACATAATTCAATCCACTACACCTCCCAACTCAAATATACTACTCACTTTGTGTCCCAGTGGGTGGCATTGCTCCTAGACCAAAGGCGACAATCAACTGTAGAGGAAAGAAAACAAAGCGAGTAAGTGAATATTGCCTCAACTTGTAATTTGGGCATTCTTATTTTAGAAGGAGTATTTAAATTCTTCCCATTAAAAAATATCATTTTAAAGACTTCAAGATGGCAGAATAGATGGTCCCCAACGTCACTCTCTCCCACAAATCAACTATTTCAGAACTATTAAAAAGCAATGACAGCCAAGCTGGGGCTGCTAGAGCTCAGGGGAAGAGGAAGAGAGACCTGTGGAGTCCATGAAGGCAGGAGAAGCCACAATGAGAGAAAGATAGGATTGTTCCTACAATTTCAAATCCCAGCTGCTTCAAGCCTGGCCCTGGTGAGCACACAGAGCAAGAGCTGGCAAAAGCTGTAGCTATGCCATTTGTATGAAGTTGCTTGGAAGCTGCTGGGGAGAATAGGGCCTTGGTGGTCCCCAGGTCATCAAAACCACTTGCAGGGTTTCCGTGTAATCATATAGGAAGAAGGGGCCACAGACAACAGAAAAAAGGAGCCACTCAGAGGCCAGTGAGTCATTGCAAGGGACAAGCACACAGCCCGTCCCATGGGAAGTGTTTGGAGTGTGGGTCATAGGAGAGACAAACCCACCTGGGGAACACTGAGGTACAGCATGGACAGCTGATCTGCCCTCCAATCAGCACAGGCACACTCCTGTAGACTGGAGACAGTATAGATCTTTAGGGGGTGCAGTTCACTGAAAAGACTTAGGCCCAGAAAAGGGTTTCCACAAAACCCAGGTGTACTGGATCTCACAAGACCCAGAAGTACTTAAAAGGTCAAAATTAAAACCTGAGCTGCACAAAAAGCCTTCCCCAGAGGATCAGCAGGAAAGCAGCAATTTAGCTCAACCAGAGGGCTCAAGTGTTGGTCCCCACAGGAAGTTCCCCCATTTCGTTTTTGTTATTTATTTTATTTTATTAATACTATTTTTTCACATTCTGTGATGTTGTTGCAGAGCAGTTGGGAGGGAGAATGAGAGGGGAAAGGGGGAGGGAATATGATGGAAGAAGGAAGAAGGAGGAGGGGCAAGGTAGAGACCTGTGGTACACCCCACATTCCCACAGAGAAGATCTGGGGACTTCCAGCAGTGGCTTAGTCATTGCTGGGATTGGTGCAGATCGCAGGGGTGTGTGGCTGAAGCCCTCAGCCCCACCACCCCAGCTCAGGAACCTGGGGCCCTTCTTGATGCCACTTGGTGGTCATTGCTGGGCTGGTTGCATGTGTCATGGGGGGGCATGGACAAGGCCCTTGGCCCCCCACCACCCTGGCTTGGGAGAGCCTGGGATGCTTCCTGTGGTGGCTCAGTGGTTGTTGCTGGGCTAGTTGCTTGTGTTGGGGAGGTTGACCAAGACCCTCAGCCCCCCACCACCCAAACTTGGGAGAGCCCAGGGCACTTCCTGTGGTGGCTCGGTGATCATTGCTGGACTGGCTGCAGGTGGGTGGGGGGCATGGCCAAGGCCATTGCCCCCACCTCCCAGTTCCCCCATTTTAGAAGTAAGCAAAGGACAACCAGTTAGTTGCAGTGCAGAGTTTAAGTGGTGAGCATAGCTGATAATTTAACAAAGAACTGAGAGAAAACACAAAAAACCCATGGATCAGAGACAAAGTTCTGATATTAACCAGTAAAGGTCTAACACCATCAAAGAACACTTATAAACCTAGAGGGACTGGAAGCCCTCCTGGTTCCCAAGCTGGGTCAGTGGAGGGGGCTGAGGGCCTCAGCCATGCCCACTTGATGTCTGCATCCAGACCAGCCATGATAGAGTTGCCACCAGAAGCACCCCAGTGTTCCCTCCTGGAATGAGGGGAGTTGCCACAGTCCTCAATCATGTCCCCCCTTCCTTCTCCTCCCACCCTATCACACTCCCCCTTCCACTCTCCCCCTCACCCCAACTGCTGTGCAATATCTAAGGATGTAAATAAATAAATCTAAAAAATTAAAATTAAAATTAATATCATTTTAGTTATTTGAAAGTTAGTATCCACACACTATGGAACACACACTATGGAACACCAAAAATCATTAAGAAGAAAATTAAAATAACCCATATCCTGCCACTCAAAGACAACTGCAGTTATGCACTGTGAATATGGATTTACCAAAGTTGGCTTCCAATGGGCTTGTGCAGCTGGGTTTGCCCTCCTGCCCTCTGGTGCTCCCCCAGGAGAACATGCTCTCCAGGCAGCTGTCCCTCCAGCCTGAGAACCTGGTAGAACACAGGAACTGCCTATATGAGCTCAGCCCACAGCCTGGGGCCAAGCCCAGGTGACCCACAGTCTGAAAAGAGAGAAGTTATTGCTCTTCTAAGTTACTTTTATTAGGGAGCTTTGTTATGTACTTGATAGGGTTTGGATGTGTTGTCCCCTCCAAAATACATGTGGATATCTGATCTCCAATGTGGCAGTACTGGAAGCTGTTTGAGTCATGGGGGCAGATCCCTCATGAATGGATTAATGCTTTTCCTGGGAAGGGGAGGGGTAGTGAGCGAGTTCTCATTCTATTAGTTCCTGCAAGAGCTGGTTGTTTGAAAAGACCCTGGCACCTCCTCTCTCTCTCTCTCTTGCTTCCTCTCACCATGTGATCTGTTTGTACCCACCAGCTGCCTGCTGCTTTCTGCCATGAATAGAAGCAGCGTGAGGCTTGTGCCAGATGCAGCTGTCCTACAATCATAAGCCAAATGAAACTCTGTTCTTTATAAATTACCCAGTCTCAGATATTTCTGTTATATCAACACGAAAAAGACTAATACAGGAAATTGGTACCAGAAGTGGGGTGTTGCTATACCAATACCTGAAAATGTGGGTGCAGCTTTGGAACTGGGTAATGGGTAAAGGTTGGAGGAGTTTGGAGGACTTAGAAGAAGACAAAACGATGAGGGAAAGCTTGGAAGATTTTAGAGATTGGTTAAATGGTTGTGACCAGAATACTGACAGAAATGCGGACACTAAAGACCATGTGGATGATGAGGTCTCTGATAGAAATGAGGAACTTATTGGGAATTGGACAAAAGATAACCCTTGCTACACCATAGCAAAGAATTTGGCTGCATTGTATCCATGCCCTTGGACTTTGTGGAAGGTGGGACTTAAGAGCTGTGAGCCAGAATGTCCAGGAGAAGAAATTTCCAAGCAGCAAAGCATTAAGGAAGCTGCATGGTTGCTTTTAACAGCCTACTCTGAGTTATAGTGGCAAAGGCATGATGTAATTTAAAAGGGGAGCAGAGCATAAACATTTGGAAAATTTGCAGCCTGGCCGTGTGGTAGAGAAGCAGAGAACAGGAGAAAAACACAAGGGTGATAAAATGGTTGCTAAAGACATTATCTTGGTGGTGAGGCAGACAGATGCTTATAACCAGGAGAATGGGAAAAAAGCCGTAAAGGCATTTGAGAAGTTTGGAAGGGTGCACCACCCATCACATTTCCTGAGGCCTATAAGGACTGAGTTTTCCCAGATGACAGACCTGGGGCACAGCTGTCCTTGGGAACCTGCTCCCTGCACTCCAGCTGCTCCAGCTGGAGCAGCCCTGCCTGAAATGGCCCCAAGTGTGGTTTGTGCAGCAGCTCTGGAGAGTAGAAGTCTGAAACTTTGGTGGCATACACTCTGTTGTCTGCAGGCCAGCAGGACATGAGAGCACTGGAGGCGTGGCAGCCTCTACCCAGATTCCAGAGGATGTATGGAAAAGCCTGGGGGCCGAGGCAGAGACCTGCCAAGGGGGCAGAGCCACCACAGAGGCCATCTACTAGAGCAATTCTGAGCAGAAATGTGGGGTCAGAGCCCCCTCACAGAGCCCCCACCAGAGAAATATAAAGAAGAGCCAAGGCAGCAGGACCACCATGGAGACCCCAGACCTATGGAGCTACCAGAGTGGAACGCTGGCCTGGAAAAGCCACATGCACCAGTGCTGCCCACTGGTCTGTGACTGGCAGAGCTGTGGGAGTGAGGCTGCCTGAGATATTGGGGGCCCAGATGCCCCATTCTGCCCAGGATGCAGGACTTAGAATCAAAGAAGATTATCTTGGAGCTTTAAGACATAATGTCTGCCCTGTTGGGTTTTGGACTTGTTTGGGGCCTGTTTCTCCTTTCTTCTGGCCTATTCCTCCCTTTTGGAATGGGAATATGTAACCAATGTCTGTTCCACCATTGTATCTTGGCAGTAGATAAGTTTGGTTTTGATTTTTATAGGTTCACAGCTGGAAGGACTTTTGCTTTTGGTATCAGATGAGACTTTGGACTTTGGACTTTAAAGTTGGTGCTGGAACAAGCTAAGACTTTTGGGACTGTTGGGATGAAATGATTGTGTTTTGTATGTGAGAGTGACATGAGTTTTGGGGGGCCAGGGTTGGAATGATAGAGTTTGGATGTGTTGTCCCCTCCAAAATCATGTGGATATCTGATCCCCAATGTGGCAGTGCTGGAAGCTGTTTGAGTTGTGGGGGCAGATCCCTCATAAATGGATTAATGCTCTCCCTGGGGGAGGAGGGGTAGTGAGTTCTCACTCTATTAGTTCCTGCAAGAGCTGGTTGTTTAAAAAGACCCTGGCACCTCCTCTCTCTCTCTCTCTCTCTCTTTTGCTTCCTCTCACTATGTGATCTGCTTGTACCCACCAGCTGCCTGCTGCTTTCTGCCATGAGTAGAAGCAGCCTGAGGCTTGTGCCTGATGCAGCTGTCCCAGAATCATAAACCAAATGAAACTCTGTTCTTTATAAATTACCCAGTCTCAGGTATTTCTGTTACAGCAACACAAAACAGACTAATACGGTACTTTGATAAACTGTTACTATGGTCATAGAATAGGTACTGTTACTATGCTGATACATTAGATACTGTTACTATGGTGATACATTAGGTACTGTTACTATGGCAATACATTAGATAATGTCATTATGGTAATACACTATTGATACAGTGTTTGTGAAACTAAGGTTCTGGCTTCTGAGAACTCGCTTTCTTCATGTTCTCTAATTTTGTCCTTCCTCCCATGTTTACAGATCACATTTGCTGGTCTGTCTTCTTCACAACTTTATATGTTCTCATCCTCATGGGGTTTATTCTTGGATCTTTTCCTTCTCAGAGTTCACCCTCTTTGTAGAATATCCCATCCACTCTCATAACTCCTAATAAGACAATGTGTTGGTGACTTCTGAATCCATGTGCAGCCAGACCCTTTCATGAGCCTCAGACACAAAACATTTGACAACTAGGCCCTTCCCCCATGTATTAGTTCATTTCTGTTGCTTATAACAAAATATGTGGAAGTGGGTAATTTGTAAGAAAATGAAATTTATTGCTTACAGTTTCAGAGGTTAAGAAGTCCAGGGAAAAAATATGGGGAGGGTCTTTGGTGGTGGCTTTACAGCAATGCAGGGGCCTCACATGGCAGAAGACAGCAGAGCAGAGAGGGCATGTGTCCACGGTGACAGCCACTTGGGTCCTAAGCAGGCAGAATAAAGGCAAACTGGGGCCTGAGATGCCCCTGTCCATGGACCAGTCCCATACCTGGCTCTGACCAAGAGAAGGTTGGGCCAACTCAGTGGAGGGCTCAAGGCATGGAGACAAGTGAAAGTCCTCAGAACCATGTCCCCGACCACCATTGTTAGTCCGTTCACTAGGGCACGGTCGTACAATCTAATCACCTCTTCAAGGCCCCACCTTTCAATTACCAGAATAGGATTTTCCACCTCAACACTTACAATGGGAATTGGGGTTCTAATATATAAACTTTGGGGACACAATTCAATCAATCCACAGCACCCCTGATGTCCTACAGGGCTTCAAACACAACATGTCCAAATGGGACTGATCATCTCTGAACCATCCCTGCCTCTGAGCCAGAAACACACACACACACTCACACACACAACTTCTCTCCTACTTTCGTCCTTCTCTCAGTAAATGCCACCATGCGGTCCCTCAGGGACAGAATGTGAGCGTCGCTGTAGATCCTCCCATTCCTGCACCACTAAGTGCTCTACACGCCACCTCCTCAGCACCGCTCCCAAATCTTCCCTCTCACCATCCTGACTGTGTTTGCCTTAGCTCAGAGTTTTTATCTTTTTTGGCTAAATTCTCGCAACACTCCTAATAAGTCTCCCTGATCATAGAGTTTCCTTTAGCAATTTCAATTTCCACACCACAGACACAATGACTTCTGTAAAATTAATATCAGTTCATCTCACTCCTCTCACTATAATTTTTGAAGGCAACTTCCACTGGTCCAGGAAAAATATCCAAACTTCTCAATATGACTGAGTAGAGAGCCCATATACTTTACCACTCCAACAAGCACACTTTTGAGAGTAAAAGAGGGAGTTGTTAAAATTACAACAGGAATACAGATGTAAACCAGGACTGTTCTGGGCTAAAAAGAACGTGAGGTCACCCTGTCCATGAGGCTGCTGTGATCTGGTGCCCTTTGCTGTCCTTGTTCTATACTTTCCACCCTAAATCCAGACCTGCCTGGCTACTTCTTCCCAAAGAGTCCAGACTATTTTGTAGGCTCAGCCCCTCCCCTCTGCCTAGAACACCCTCAAACACGACCCCCCCATCTCCCTTTTGTGGAAATCACCTATTCGTGTTTCAGACTCAGCTCAAGTCTATTATTACCCTTCTGCATCTATCCCCAGTGGAGCAGATTACCTTTCAATTGATGCTGCCACCATGCCCTGGAAAACAGTAACATAGTGGACTCTGATGTGCCACCACGATCTCTTCTCAGGAATGACTCATTCCCCAGCTCTGGGACTGTTGCTGCCACAAGGCTCTCAGTTTCCCTGCTTGTCTGAATATGGCCTCGGTCACTCCAAGGTCACATGCCTGACCCAGGAAGCCTGTACCCAATGACCCATCAATGCAGGGGTTTAACTGCCTGCTCCCCTGCCCCGGCCGAGCATGTCTGAAGTTCCTTCTTCATTCCAGAGCTCTCTGTGGGTGAGCGGAGACACTGACGCCACCTCTTCCCCCGTTCACTGCTGCTTCCTTCTCTTCCCCTTTCTCCCACAGGTGTTGCTCCCACAGCTGTCCCCGAGAAAGCCCCTCCATGCTCATCTCCACTCCAGAGGACCCTACAAGGGAAGCCCCCTGCAGAGAGGATGCTGTTGGTGTCATACACTCAGCACCAGGCACTGGATGGGGACAGAGAGGCACCATGTTACTGAATGGAAGGGGACAGGCAGAAGTTCATTCCCTAAGACAGCAGGGGAGTAGGTAAGGCTCTCATTACAATTGGAGATTATTTTGTTTGTTTTTCTCCTTGTTTTTTGTCTATCTTGCCACAGTTTTGTCCTTGCTATGCCATGTGCATATTTACCTATTCACTAATTTTCATCTCCTTTTCTTCCTTCCTCTGCTCTAACATGGGACGTGTTGGTGGCAGATGACTTTAAGGTTCTAGTCAGAGAGTGTAGAATGTAAAACCAGGATTGGGATGAGAGTAGGGCAGACTCTCGACTGGGACCTGGAGGAGTGGCTGAGGAGATTTTGAAGTGTCCCTCTGTGGAGGACAGGTGAGTGGGGCTTTCAGCTGTGTGAAGGATACTTGCACTACATTAGGACACAGCCTGACTTTTTCAGGAGGGTAAAATTTGGGGAAATGTGAGCATGTTCATGTTCCCAGCCAGAGGATGACTCTAGTGGAGATTTGTTCAACATTTTGGCTTCCCAGCATCTGAGCGCACTTCTAAGGTTTGTGGAATTTACTACTTTTTGGCTTCTCTTTGGAAGAGACCACCTCCCACTTATAGAAGTCAGTACACCAGATGCCTGCTGGTGAGTCTCCCTGTCAGCTAGAATGAGGGCAAGTGACAGGCTCTGCGCATCAGTTGCACCTGCCCAACCTTTGACACAGAGAAGGGGAACCCAGGAGGAAGTTTCTTTTTTGGCAATTGCAGTGAGATGGTCACTGGAGTAGGGAACAGAAGCGCAGGTGGTAGCAACCAGAGTCTGTGACAGCTGCATCAGAACTGCAAGTGGCAGCAGCATTAGTGTCATGGCTACTGGTGCCAAGGCTTGATTTCTGGTACTGTTACCAGATGAGTGGTCTTCTAAGCCTGGTTCATTAGTTCTCCAGAGAAATAGAAACAATGCAATATATATGAACTTATATATATATAAACAGAGAGAGAGAGAGAGCACACATGTAATTTTAAATTTTAAGGAATTGGCACATGTGATTTTGGAGGCTTGGTGAGTCCAAAAATCTTCAGGGTAGACCAGCAGGCTGGAGAGTTGATATTGTGGTTTGAGACTAAAGCCAGTTTGCTGGCAGAATCTCTCTTGCATGAGGAGTGTCTTTTTCTTTTAAGACCTTCAACTGATTAGAAAAGACTTACACATGCTGTGGAGGGTAATCTGCTTTATCCAGTGTCCATTGATGTAAATGTTCATCTTATCTAAAAACTACCTTCGCAGAAACCCATAGAGTAATGTTTGACCAAATAAGTTGTACCCTGTCAAGTTGGCATATAAAATTCCCTATCACACCTGGCTATCTAGCTTTCTAGTGATTTGGAGAGATGCTCCCTATGTATATATATTTTGGCAGCAGTTGATGCAGGGATTGATCCCAGGATATTGGTTTTAGCAACATCACATTAAGTCAACTGAGCAAACTGGCCAGCCCTATTTTTTGTTAATTTTATTGAAGTGAAATTTACATAATGTAGAATGAACCATTTTAAAGTGAACAAGTCTGTGACATTTAGTACATTCACAGTGTTGTGCAATCACCAACTGTGACTATATCAGAACATTTTCATCACCCCAGAAGAAACCCCATACCCAGTAGCATTCACCCCCATTTCAGCCTTCTCCAGTCTTTAGCAATTACCAATATTCTGCCCATCTCTACAGATTCACCTGTTATGTGTACTTCATATAAAAAGAATCATACAATATGTGATCATTTGTGTCTGGCTTCTCTCACTTAACATAATGGTTTTGAAATTTATCCAAGTTGTAGCAGGAATCAGGACTTTAATCCTTTTTGTGACTCAATAAAATTCCTCTATGTGTATGTACAAATTGTTTATCCACCCACTCACTGAGGGACTCAATGTTGTTTGAATGAAGCCCCTTTGTGTAAAATTAGCCGTAATTGGTTTCTGTTATTTGCAACTAAGAACCCTGAGTGAAACATGCCATAATATAGCCCATCACCAGGAAATAAATGAACCCAGAATGGAGCACCATTAGGGTTTTCTCCAGCTAGTATTTTCTCCTCTCTGTGTATTTGTTTCTTTGGCTCCTCTCTCAGTCCATGGGATATGAATTGGGAAGGCAGCAGATGATGGATGGACTGATGCATTCCAGCCAACCCATGTGGTGACATGGACTGGCGGATCCTCAATTCCAGTTCCAAACACTCTGGTCCAAGCAGCCATGGTAAAGGGGAAGGGATGTGGTATAAACGTGAATCCTCCAGCCCAGCCATACTGTGCCTATGTGGATTATGGAGTTAAATTCCAAAAAAAGAGTAAACCATGTCAGTTGAAGAGGTGTACCAACAGGTGTTTACACTAAGGGACTGGCGCTTGTAAATCACAGAATGCTGGGCTTTCCCAGAGACAATGTCCCTTTGAATCAAGGTACCCTTTACCCAAAACATGTCCATAGGTTGATCCCATCTCAGTAATATGCTGTTAACATTCTCCATCTATAATGGAGAAGATGAGGCATCACTAATCTTCTCTGAGCATAACCAGACATAAGAAAGCAAGAGTTATAGAAAATGCAGGAATAGCCCCAGGTCTGAACAAAGGAAGTGAGGAGAAAAAGGATTGAAAATTTAATTTCAGCCTCTATGGACAAAGGCCAGATCACCAAGGTGATGAGGCTTTGAGTTTCAGGGAATTTTTTTTAGAATTAATCTCCATCCAGGTGGCTTCATTTCTAACATTTTAATCTTTTGACCCAAGAGTTACATCTAAACCTTAGATACTACTCTATGTCATCACTGCTTGGTCCAAAGGGACAAAAAGTGGGTGAGACAATTATTCTCTTTTTGACTCTAATGAGGCTCTTAGGGAATCTGGTCCCTATGGTCAAGGAGGCTCCCGTAAACACTGTCTCTGTGATTGCCCCAACTAACCACACATGTGTAAACTGTGAACCCCAGCTGATCCCTCACCCAGGGCCTGCCTATATTTCTGGGACAGTCCAATCCCTGCTATAAAGAGAAGCACTGGGAAGTTGTGCAGGAGTGAGAACACCTGACAGCAGGAGCACCAACCTCCTCCAGGTGAGGTGCAGTCACGGAGACATCGATACTTGTCTATTAAGACGGGAAGTTTTTTTAGGAAGCTCCTTTCCTACATCTTCCAGATACAGGAAGGTATAGCAAGAGCCCTGAATGTACCAGTGGCCACCTGAGATGATTCTAGTAATAACCTACTGTCTCTCCTTTCTCCTTATAAGGTATGAAGGAGTTGGATGTGGAGGTGTGGGGTGGGGACTGAGAAATGTAAGCAGAGACACACATGGTAGAGTCATGTAGGTTGTGTATACATCTGCGTGTTGTGCAATGTTAAATATAGAAAATAAGAATGAATGAGTCCAGCAAGGAAATCAATAGAACTGAGCACTGGAAATTGGAAGTGCAGGTGGGGTAGCCACATCCTGTTTTAGCAACTCTATAAATTGATTTGCACATGTGGTCCTGCCTGCAGCCTGAGCAAGCTTAACCCTGTCTAGGTTTCTGAATGTGCTGCTCTCCATTCACCTGGGCTCAGAGCATGAGAAGGACAAACCAGTCGAGCGTCTCTGAGTTCCTCTTCCTGGGACTCTCCAGGCAGCCCCAGCAGCAGCAGCTCCTCTTCATGCTCTTCCTGAGCATGTACCTGGTCACAGTCCTGGGAAATCTGCTCATCATCCTGGCCATCAGCACCGACTCCCACCTGCACACCCCCATGTACTTCTTCCTCAGCAACCTGTCCTTCGTGGACATCTGCTTCTCCTCAACCACCGTCCCCAAGATGCTGGCCAATTACATACTCGGGAGTCAGAGCATCTCCATCTCTGGGTGTCTCACGCAGATGTATTTTGTGTTTGTGTTTGCTGACATGGACAGTTTCCTCCTGGCTGTGATGGCCTATGACCGCTTTGTCGCCATATGCCGCCCCTTACATTACAGAGCAAAGATGACCTGTCAGCTCTGTTTCCTGCTGGTCACTGGATCATGGGTCATTTCCCACCTGAATGGTCTGTTGCACACCCTGCTGATGGCTCGACTCTCCTTCTGTGCAGACAACGTGATCCCCCACTTCTTCTGTGATGTGTATGCCCTCCTGAAACTCTCCTGCTCAGACACACAGCTCAATGAGCTCATGATTCTTTCTGAGGGTGCTCTGATCATGATCACCCCATTTGTTTGCATCCTGGCTTCCTATGTGCACATCACCTGTGCTGTCCTGAGGGTCCCATCCACAAGGGGAAGGTGGAAAGCCTTCTCCACCTGTGGCTCCCACCTGGCCGTGGTTTCCCTCTTCTATGGCACCATCATTGCTCTGTATTTCAACCCTTCCTCCTCACACTCAGCTGAGGAAGACCCCGTGACTACTGTGATGTATACAGTGGTGACCCCCATGCTAAACCCCTTCATCTACAGCCTGAGGAACAGGGACTTGAAAGGGGCTCTAAGAAAAGTGTTTGGCAGGAAGACATTTTCTGTCTGATGAGAGAATCAAGACTGAATCTCATTCCCAAGCAAATCTACTTTTCACCAATTGAGCATAATGCAGCAGTGGTTCATCAAAGACGGTCTGGACACAAATACATTGATGTCTTTGAGAGGGGCTCACAAACGGTCACCATTGTTTGTTAGTGGACACTGATTCACCTGTAACTCTCTTATATCTATTGAGTAATGCGGCCTCTTTTGTGACTACATTTTTTTGTTGTGTTTTATTTTTTTAAAAACTTTTATTTTGATGCTGTTGTCCTTCTGTATATGTAATAAAACATCAAGAAATCTAAGAAAAAATGTGTAATGATCTATGATATGCTTCAAAAGTCAAGTGATACAGTTTTATTTCCATTTTTTATTCTTTTTATTTATTCATTCATGGATTTCCCCTTAGCCTTGCTTATGTCTTTAAAGTCTTCATTTAATTAACTTGACAAATTATCTCTCTTCTAACCATAGTATTCTAGAATCAGAGTGAGATACCCAGCCACTGAAGAGATGACATTCCTCATCTGGAGTAAATGAGTTTTTTGCTCAAAACTCCAGTTCAAGTTCTTCATGAAAACTAAAAATTCCAAATGAATCTCCCTGTTGATCAAATTACTGGAGGGCTTTTTATGTCACCATAACATTCCATAAGAGGAGAGAAACAAAATGTCTCATCTCAAACTTCCAAGTGATCAAGCCGACATTGAAAGGAAGGTTCTATGTAATAATGTTCATCAAATGTCAACTCTATTCTCTGATGTGGAGCAGCTACCTGAATGTAGAGACACTCCTTGTTTGGTGGACTTGGTAATTGGTGAAGCAAAATGACCTCCAGTTCTGGTTCCAACCCAAACACCACACCGGGTTGCAGGAATGTGCTTGATTCCAATATTTTGTCCATCGTGGATCTTTCGGGCAGAAATTCCTTCCATTACAAGTATTGGTTTTGACAACACTTTGACAACTGAGCTGGGCTGCTGTGTCCTAATCACCAGCCAGTGGCTGTCACCCCGTGTGGCAGGGCTTAAGTCTGCCATGCCTGAGGACTGATGATGCGCAGCACGGTTCCACTGAAGGTAATGAATAAATTTTAAATTATTTTACACCCAAGTCAAGTTCTTTCTTTTAAGTGATTTGTTAGGAGTATACATGCAACACGTGTCCTTGAATATTGGAATCACCTGGAAAGCTTCTACAATCCACTGATATCCGATCCCCTATACTGAGCACATAAATCAGAATCTGTTTAGGTGATGTCCAGGACCCAACACTGAAACTTTGAAATAAAATCTCAGGTGATTCTTTTTTTAAAATTTATATTATTATACATACATGTGGGGTATAATGCTGATTTTTCAATAATTGTGTACAATGTGTGGTGTTTAGATCATTACAGTTATATTATTCATCATTACAATACACAATCATTCTTTGTGTCCATTGACCAATTCCTCATTAGTCCCCACCATCTCCTCCCATCTCGGGTGATTCTGAAGTGCAGTCATGGTGGAGAATCACTGCTCTACCTTGTCCTCCTGTATGTGTCCTCAGGAGTAGGTCGTGAAGGCTTGGTCACAAAATGAGATTTGAGACTTTGACAAAAGAACAACAGAGTGAAATATGAGGTCTGCAGTGAGTAATAGCATTTCCAATGAAACTCAGGCGAAGCTGGTAACAGGTGTCCTGGTGCATCCAGAGGGAGCCACAGGGAAGCGTGGGAACACTCAGGAGCACCCTGATTGGCGGCCTGACCGTAGGGGGCGGGCCTGGCTGGGGTGACGTCTTTAGTATGAGGGAAACTGGTCAGCACCTGCTCTAGCCTCTGCCCAGACCCACTGTCTGGCCCTGCTTTCTTCTCCGACTAGCGACTCCCATCCCACACCTTCAAGAACCAAGTCAAATGCTAACTCCTCCTCCAGGAAGCCTCCTGACTCCGTCTTCTGTTTTCACAGCTCTGTTTTGTTTGTTTGTTTGTTTATTCTCCCCTCTCTGCAAGGGCTTTCCATGCACTGAGACCCTCCCTACCTAAATCTACTACTCTCTTCGTGTCTCCAGTGTCTGCCACTGCTCTAGACCAAAGATGACAATCAAGTTTAATTGAAAGAAAAAAAAATGAAAGAATATTGCCTTAATTTTTAATTTGGACATTCTTACTTTAGAAGGAGTTTTCTAAATTCCCCCCATTTAAAACACATCATTTTTATCATCTAAAAGGTAGTATCCATACACTATGGAACACCAAAAATCATTAAGAAGAAAATTAAAATAATCTATATCCTGCTGCTCAAAGATTCCTGCAGTTATGCACCATGAATATAGTTTTACCAAAGTTGGCTTCCAATGGGCTTGTGCAGCTTGTTTCCCTGCTGCCTTCTGCTGCTCCCCCAGGAGAACGTGCTCTCCAGGCTGGAGAACCCAGTAGAACACAAGAACTGTGGACATGAACCCAGCCCACAGCCTGGGACCAAGCCCAGGTGACCCACAGTCTGAAAAGAGCGAAGTTATTGCTTTTCTAAGTTCCTGTGTTTGAGGAGCTTAGTTGTCTACTTTTATACACTGTTACTATGCTGATACACTAGGTACTGTTGCTATGGTGATACATTATGTACTGTTACTATGGTGATACATTATTGATACAGTTTTTGTGAAACCCAGGTCCTGGCTTCTGAGACCCTGCTTTCTTCATGTTCTCTAATTGTGTCCTGGCTCCCGTGTTTATAGATCACATTTGCTGGCCTGTTATCTTCACTCCATTATATGTTCTCGTCCTTATGGGCTTTATTCTGGGATCTTTTCCTTCTCACTCTCTGCTCTCTTTGTAGACAATCCCATCCACTCTCCTAGCTCCTAATAAACCAATGTGCTGGTGACTTCTGAATCGATGTGCAGCCAGAGCCTTTCCTGAGCCCCAGGTCCAAAACATCTGACTTCTGGACCCTACCCCCATGTATTAATTCATGTCTGCTGGTTATAAAAAAATACTCAGAACTGGGTAATTTACTAGAAAATGAAATTTATTGCTTACAGTTTCAGGAGCATGGAAGTCCAAGGTCCAGTGAAGTAATCTGGAGGGGGGTCTTTGGTGGTGGCTTTAGAGCAATGCAGGGGTCTCACATGGCAGAAAATGAAAGAGCAGAGAGAGCTGACTAGCCTCTTATGTGCTCTTCTTTTAAAGTCCTCAGAACCACACCCCTGACCACCACTGTTAGTCCACTCACTAGGGCACGGTCCTACAATCTAATCACTTCTTCAAGGCCCCACCTTTCAATTATCAGAATAGGATTTCCCACCCTTAACAGTTATAGTGGGAATTATGGTTCTGATATATAAACTTTGGGGACACAGTTCAATCAATCCACAGCACCCCTGATGTCCTACAGAGCTTCAAACACAACTTGTCCAAATGCGACTGATCATCTCTGAGCCATCCCTGCCTCTGAGCCACAAACACACACACACACACACACACACACACACACACACAGCTTTTCTCCTACTTTCATCCTTCTCTCAATAAATGCCACCATGCAGTCCCTCAGGGACAAAATGTGAGCGTCGCTGTAGATCCTCCCATTCCTGTACCTCTAAGTGCTCTACACGCCACCTCCTCAGCACCGCTCCCAAACCTTCTCTGTCACCATCATGACCATGTTTGCCTTAGGTTAGGGCTTAATTTTTTTTTTTTTTTTGGCTGAATTCTTGTAACACTCCTGGAAAGCCTCCCCGATCATAGAGTTTCCTTTTGCAATTTCACCCTCCACACCACAGTCACAATGACCTTTGGATAAAATGAATATCAGTTCATCTCACTCCTCTCACTATAATTCTTGAGGTAACTTCTATTGGTCCAACAAAAAAATCCAAACTTCTCAATATGACTAAGAGTTGAGAGCCCATATAATTTACCATTCCAAAAAGTATACATTTGAGAAAAAAAGGGAGTTATTAAAATTACACCAGGATGACAGATGTAAACCAGGACTGTTCTGGGCAAATCAGAACATGAGCCCCTGTCCATGAGGCTGCTGTGATATGGTGCCCTTTGCTGTCCTTGTTCTACACTTTCCACCCTAATTCCAGACCTGCCTGGCTGCTTCTTCCCAAAGAGGCGAGACCATTTTATGGGCTCAGCCTCTCCCCTCTGCCTAGAATAGCCTCACACACGATCTTCCCCGCTCTCATCTCCCTTTTCTGGAAATCACCTATTCGTGTTTCAGACTCAGCTCAAGTCCTTTACTCCCCTTCTGCATCTATCCCCAGAAGAGCAGATTACCCCTCGATTGATGCTGCCCACGTTCCCTGGAAAATGGTAACATAGTGGACTCTGATGTGCCACCACGATCCCTTCTCAGGAATGAAAGACTCATTCCCCAGCTGCTGGGACTGTTGCTGCCACAAGGCTCTCAGCTTCCCTGCTTGTCTGAATGCTGCCTCGGTCAATCCAAGGTCACAGCCTCTTCCCAGGAAGCCCCCACCCAGTGACCCGTCAATGCAGGGGTTTAACTGCCTGCTCCCCTGCCTCGGCCGAGCATGTCTGAAGTTCCTTCTTCATTCCAGAGCTCTCTGTGGGTGAGCAGAGACACTGATGCCACCTCTTCCCCCGTTCACTGCTGCTTCCTTCTCTTCCCTTTTCTCCCACAGGTGTCGCTCCCACAGCTGTCCCCAAGAAAGCCCCTCCATGCTCATCTCCACTCTAGAGGAAGCTCCAAGGGAAGACCCTGCAGAGAGGATGTTGTTGGCATCACACACTCAGCACCAGGCACTGGATGGGGATGGAGAGGCAGCACCACATTACTGAATGGAAGGGGACAGGCAGAAGTTCGCTCCCTAAGACAGCAGCGGAGTAGGTAAGGCTCTCATTACAACTGGACATTATTTTATTTGTTTTTCTCCTTGTTTTTGTCTATCTTACCACATTTTTGTCCTCACTATGCCATGTGTATATTTACCTATTCACGAGTTTTCATCTCCTTTTCTTCCTTCCTGTGCTCTGTCTAACATGGGACGTGTTGGTGGCAGATGACTTTAAGGTTCTGGTCAGAGAGTGTAGAATGTAAAGCCAGGATCAGGATGAGAGTAGGGGAGACTCTTGACTGGGACCTTCAGGAGTGACAGGAGATTTTGAAGTGTCCCTTTGTGGAGAATGGGTGCTTGGGGCTTTCAGCTGTGTGAGGGATACTTGCGCTATGTCAGGACACAGCCTAACTTTTCCAGGAGGGTAAATTTTGGGGAAAGGTGTGCATGATCGTGTTGCCAGCCAGATAACGACTCTAGCAGACATTTGTTCAACTTTTGGCTTCCCAGCATCTGAGCCCACTTCTAAGATTGGTGGGATTTCCTACTTTTAGGCTTCTGTTGGGAAGAGACCAGCTTCCACTATAGAATTCAGTACGCCAGATGCCTGCCTGTGAGCCTGACTGTCACCTAAAATGAGAGCATGTGACAGGCTCTGCCCATCAGATGCACCTGCCCAGACTATCACACAGAGAAGGGAAGCCCAGGAGGAACTTTCTTAAGCATTGGCAGGAATTGCAGTCAAATGGTCTCTGGAGTAGATGACAGAAGCACTGGTGGTAGCACCCAGTGTCCATGACAGCTACATCAGAACTGCAAGTGGCAGCAGAATTAGTGTCCTCGCTACTGGTTCTGAAGTATGATTTCTGGCACTGTTAGCAAATGAGTGGTCTTCTAAGCCTGGGTTATTAGTTCTCCAGAGAAACAGAACCAACAGAATATATATGAGGTTATACATATGGAGAGAGAAAGAGAGAGACAGGGAGAGAGAGAGGTATTTTAAATGCTAAGGAAATGGTGCATGTGATTTGGAGGCTTGGCAGATCAAAAATCTTCAGGGTAGATCAGCAGGCTGGAGACCTATGGAAGAGTTGGTGTGTGGTTTGAGTCTAAGGCCAGGCTGCTGGCAGAATCCCTCCTGCATGAAGAGTGTCTTTTTCTATTAGGCCTTCAACTGATTAGAAAAGGGCCAATCACACTGTGGAGGATAATCTGCTTTACTCAGTGTCCACTGATGTAAATGTTCATCTCATCTAAAAAATACCTTCACAGAAACATGTAGAGTAATGTTTGAATAAATATGATGCTACGCTGGCCCAGTCAAGTTGTCACATAAAATTCACCATCTCACCTGGCTATGTAGCTTTCAAGTAATTTTGAGAGAAGCTCAATATGTATATATATATATATTTTTTTTTTTGAGGGTCTTCTTTGTTTTTTTTTTTTTTTTTAATTTTATTTTGTCGATATACATTGTAGCTGATTATTGCTCCCCATCACCAAAACCTCCCTCCCTTCTCCCTCCCCCCCTCCCCCCCAACAATGTCCTTTCTGTTTGCTTGTTGTATCAACTTCAAATAATCGTGGTTGTTATATCTTCTCCCCCCCCCCCCGGTTTGTGTGTGTGTGTGTGTGTGTGTGTGTGTGTGTGTGTGTGTGAATTTATATATTAATTTTTAGCTCCCTCCAATAAGTGAGAACATGTGGTATTTCTCTTTCTGTGCCTGACTTGTTTCACTTAATATAATTCTCTCAAGGTCCATCCATGTTGTTGCAAATGGCAGTATTTCATTCGTTTTTATAGCTGAGTAGTATTCCATTGTGTAGATGTACCACATTTTCCATATCCACTCATCTGATGATGGGCATTTGGGCTGGTTCCAACTCTTGGCTATTGTAAAGAGTGCTGCGATGAACATTGGGGAACAGGTATACCTTCGACTTGATGATTTCCATTCCTCTGGGTATATTCCCAACAGTGGGATGGCTGGGTCGTATGGTAGATCTATTTGCAATTGTTTAAGGAACCTCCATACCATTTTCCATAGAGGCTGCACCATTTTGCAGTCCCACCAACAATGTATGAGAGTTCCTTTTTCTCCGCAGCCTCGCCAGCATTTATCGTTCATAGTCTTTTGGATTTTAGCCATCCTAACTGGGGTTAGATGGTATCTCAATGTGGTTTTGATTTGCATTTCCCGGATGCTGAGTGATGTTGAGCATTTTTTCATATGTCTGTTGGCCATTTGTATATCTTCCTTAGAGAAATGCCTACTTAGCTCTTTTGCCCATTTTTTAATTGGGTTGCTTGTTTTCTTCTTGTAAAGTTGTTTGAGTTCCTTATATATTCTGGATATTAATCCTTTGTCAGATGTATATTTTGCAAATATTTTCTCCCACTCTGTTGGTTGTCTTTTAACTCTTTTAATTGTTTCTTTTGCTGTGCAGAAGCTTTTTAGTTTGATATAATCCCAATTGTTTATTTTTCCTTTGGTTGCCCGTGCTTTTGGCGTCGTATTCATGAAGTCTGTGCCCAGTCCTATTTCCTGAAGTGTTTCTCCTATGTTTTCTTTAAGAAGTTTTATTGTTTCAGGGTGTATATTTAAATCCTTCATCCATTTTGAGTTGATTTTAGTATACGGTGAGAGGTATGGATCTAGTTTCATTCTCCTGCATATCGATATCCAGTTATCCCAGCACCACTTGCTGAAGAGGCAGTCCCTTCCCCAGTGAATAGGCTTGGTGCCTTTGTCAAAGATCAGATGGCAGTAAGTGTGTGGGTTGATTTCTGGATTCTCTATTCTATTCCATTGGTCAGTGTGTCTGTTTTTATGCCAGTACCATACTGTTTTGGTTATTATAGCTTTGTAGTATAGCTTAAAGTCAGGTAGTGTTATGCCTCCAGCTTTATTTTTTTTGCTGAGCATTGCTTTGGCTATTCGTGGTCTTTTATTGTTCCATATAAATGTCTGGATAGTTTTTTCCATTTCTGAGAAAAATGTCTTTGGAATTTTGATGGGGATTGCATTGAATTTGTATATCACTTTGGGTAGTATGGACATTTTCACTATGTTGATTCTTCCAATCCAAGAGCATGGGATATCTTTCCATCTTCTTGTATCCTCTCTAATTTCTCTCAGCAGTGGTTTGTAGTTCTCATTATAGAGATTTTTCACCTCCTTGGTTAACTCAATTCCTAAGTATTTTATTTTTTTGGTGGCTATTGTAAATGGGCAGGCTTTCTTGATTTCTCGTTCTGCATGTTCACTATTGGAGAAAAGAAATGCTACTGATTTTTGTGTGTTGATTTTGTATCCTGCTACTGTGCTGAAATCATTTATCAATTCCAACAGTTTTTTTGTAGAGGTTTTAGGCTGTTCGATATATAGGATCATGTCATCTGCAAACAGGGACAGTTTGACTTCATCTTTTCCAATCTGGATGCCCTTTATTTCCTTCTCTTCTCTGATTGCTCTGGCTAGTACTTCCAACACTATGTTGAATAGGAGTGGTGAGAGTGGGCATCCTTGTCTAGTTCCTGTTCTTAAAGGAAAAGCTTTCAGCTTTTCCCCATTCAGGATGATATTGGCAGTGGGTTTGTCATATATGGCTTTAATTATGTTGAGATACTTTCCCTCTATACCTAACTTATAGAGGGTCTTTGTCATGAATGAGTGCTGAACTTTATCAAATGCTTTTTCAGCATCTATAGAGATGATCATATGGTCCTTGTGTTTGAGTTTATTAATATGGTGTATCACATTTATTGATTTGCATATGTTGAACCAACCTTGCATCCCTGGGATGAATCCCACTTGATCGTGATGAATAATTTTTCGTATGTGTTGCTGTATTCTGTTTGCTAGTATTTTAGTGAGGATTTTTGCATCTATATTCATCAAGGATATCGGCCTGTAGTTTTCTTTTTTGGTTATATCTTTACCTGGTTTTGGTATCAGGATGATGTTTGCTTCATAGAATGAGTTTGGGAGATTTGCATCCGTTTCAATCTTTTGGAATAGTTTGTAAAGAATCGGTGTCAATTCCTCTTTGAATGTTTGGTAAAATTCTGCTGTGAATCCATCTGGTCCTGGGCTTTTCTTTGTTGGGAGCCTTCTGATAACAGCTTCAATCTCCTTTATTGTTATTGGTCTGTTCAAATTTTCTACGTCTTCACGGTTCAGTTTTGGGAGCTTGTGTGTGTCCAGAAATTTATCCATTTCCTCCAGATTTTCAAATTTCTTGGCGTATAGTTGTTTGTAGTAGTCTCGAATGATTCCTTGTATTTCAGATGAATCAGTTGTAATATCGCCTTTTTCATTTCTAATTTTTGTTATTTGAGTCTTCTCTCTTCTTTTTTTTGTTAGCCATGCTAATGGTTTGTCAATTTTATTTATCTTTTCTAAAAACCAACTTTTTGATACGTTGATCTTTTGAATTGTTTTTTGGTTTTCAATTTCATTCAGTTCTGCTCTGATCTTAATGATTTCTTTCCGTCTGCTAACTTTAGGATTGGATTGTTCTTGTTTTTCTAGTTCTTTAAGGTGAAGTGTTAGGTTGTTCACTTGCCATCTTTCCATTCTTCTGAAGTGAGCATTTAATGCAATAAATTTTCCCCTCAATACTGCTTTTGCAGTATCCCACAGGTTTTGGTATGATGTATCATTGTTTTCATTAGTTTCAATAAACTTTTTGATTTCCTGCTTGATTTCTTCTTGGACCCATATGTCATTAAGTAGAATGCTGTTTAATTTCCATGTGTTTGTATAGTTTCCAGAGTTTTGTTTGTTATTAATTTCTAGTTTTAATCCATTGTGGTCTGAGAAGATACATGGGATAATTGCAATTTTTTTGAATTTATTGAGACTTGATTTGTGACCTAATATGTGATCTATCCTGGAGAATGATCCATGTGCTGATGAGAAGAATGAATATTCTGAGGTTGTTGGGTGTAATGTTCTGTAGATATCTGCCAATTCCAATTGGTCTAGAGTCTTGTTTAGATCTTGTGTTTCTCTACTGATTCTTTGCCTAGATGATCTGTCTAATATTGACAGTGGAGTGTTCAGGTCCCCTGCTATTATGGTATTAGTGTCTATTTCCTTCTTTAGGTCTAATAGAGTTTGTTTTATAAATCTGGCTGCTCCAACATTGGGTGCGTACATATTTATGATTGTTATGTCTTCTTGATGGATCAGTCCTTTTATCATTAAGTAGTGTCCCTCATTGTCTCTTTTTATGGTTTTTAGTTTAAAGTCTATTTTGTCAGATATAAGAATAGCCACTCCAGCTCATTTTTCTTTTCTGTTTGCATGGTAAATCTTTTTCCATCCTTTCACTCTTAGTCTGTGTGAATCTTTATGGGTGAGGTGGGTCTCTTGTAGGCAGCATATAGTTGGGTCCTGCTTTTTGATCCAGTCAGCCAGTCTGTGTCTTTTAATTGGGGAATTTAAGCCTTTAACATTAAGAGTTGTTATTGAAAGGTGTTGATTTATTCCTAGCATTTTATTGGTTGTTTGGTTGTCTTAGGTGTCTTTTGTTCCTTGCTTTCTGATTTACTGTTTGGTTTCTTTGTTTGTTGGTTCCTTAGGTTGTAGATAGTGTTTTTGTTAGCTTGTTTTCTCTTCATGAATGCCATTTTTATTGTACTAGCAGGTTTAGATTTTTCTTAGGTTTTTATGGCAGTGGTAGTTATTTTTCAGGAACCAAACCCAGTACTCCCTTGAGGATTTCTTGTAAGGGTGGTCTTGTGGTAGTGAACTCCCACAGTTTTTGTTTGTCTGAGAAATATACTCTTTGCCCCTCATTTCGGAAGGATAGCCTTGCAGGGTAGAGTATTCTTGGCTGGCAATCTTTGTCTTTAAGTATTTTGAAAATATCATCCCATTCTTTTCTAGCTTTTAGGGTTTGTGATGAAAAGTCTGATGTTAACCTGATTGGGGCTCCCTTATAGGCGATTTGACGCTTCTCTCTTGCAGCTTTTAAGATTCTCTCTTTGTCTCTGAGTTTTGCCAATTTGACTATGACATGTCTTGGAGAAGGCCTTTTTGGGTTGAATACGTTTGGAGATCGTTGAGCTTCCTGGATCTGAAGATCTGTGATTTTTCCTATACCTGGGAAGTTTTCTGCCACTATTTTGTTGAATATGTTTTCAATGGAATCTCCATTTTCCTCCCCTTCTGGAATACCCATGACTCAGATATTTGAGCGCTTGAGGTTGTCTGATATCTCTCTCAGTTTTTCTTCCATGTCCTTGATTCTTTTTTCTTTCTTTTTGTCTGCTTGTGTTATTTCAAACAGCCCATCTTCAAGTTCAGAGGTTCTCTCTTCAACTTCGACAAGCCTGCTGGTTAAACTCTCCGTTGTGTTTTTTATTTCGCTGAATAACTTCTTCAGTTCAGCAAGTTCTGCTACATTTTTTTTCAGGACATTGATTTCCTTGTATATTTCCTCTTTCAGGTCCTGTATACTTTTCCTCATTTCATCATGATGTCTAGCTGAGTTTTCTTGTATCTCATTCAGTTTCCTTAGAATTATCACTCGAAATTCCTTGTCAGTTATTTCAAGGGCTTCTTGTTCTATAGGATCTAGAGTATGAGATTTATTAACTTTTGGTGGTGTACTTTCTTGATTTTTTGTATTTCTGGTGCCTTTTTTTTGGTGTTTATTCATTGTGGCAGGGGGTTTCACAGTCCACCGGTTTGAGACTAATGACTAACTAGGATGTTGCTGTGGTTGCCAATTTGGTATGGCTCCCGCCGTGACTGCTCAGTTGGCCTCTAGTGTCTTGTGTGTGTGGTTGCCTCGGGTCTTGGGCTTCTCCGGGGATCCACCTTTCTGGTCAGCTTGTACTCTGCTGGGCTGGTGGATCACGTACCACAGGGTGTGTGATCTCTGTTGAGCTTTCACTTTCTGTACAGGACTTCTCCCCGTTCCGTGTGCTCTGGCCCAGGCTGTTAGATCGTGCAGTGGCGACCCCACAGAGTGTGTGGTTTCTGTCGAGACTCCGCCTCCCTGGCCGCACGTCTCCCCACTCTGTGCACACTGTGCTGGGCTGGGGTGTGTCTTCTGCACCCCTCGTCTATCAGCTGGGCCTTCAAGACCCTGCTCAGCACCGCCTCGCCCAGGAAGTCTACCAGGTTTCTGCTAGGCACAGACGACCGGTCTCTCTAGGTGCCTTTGTAGCACTGTGTAGATCTTTCTCGGGTCTTGTTCACCTTTGTATCCCCCCGGTATAACCCGAGTCTAGTGCCCGCCTGCAGCCTGCTCTCCGGCAGGTTCAAGCGGACCTGGGAACTCTCCTACCACACTATTCCCAACCAGAAATTCGTTAGGCTTTTTTCCAAACTGGTGGCCGCAGAGATGGTATCTGCCTCCCAGTAACAGGAAGTTTACTGGGGCCGGAGTCCAGGGTGTGGTGGAGTGACAGTCGGCCCGCCCGTACTTCCTAGCCCTCCCAACACTGGTCGGGGACGCCCCACACCACCAGCCCCGCCAGAGAACCGCGGAGGGAGTGGGAGAGGAGGCCGGCCCGCAGGGTCCGGAAAGCCCCGCGCCAGGCCAAGCAAATGGGCTCAGTGATGGCCGAGCAGGGCGGAGCTGCCCGCACCTGGGAAAATGGAGGCAGCACCGGGGCAGTGAGTGGCCTGGTGGTGCAGGCGGGAGCCGCGTGGGCATCCACCCCCCGAACAGAGCTGTGCCAGGGATCACTCACAGTGCTGTGCCAGGTCGGGCGCTCGCTCTGTCTCTGGTTTGTTGCCTTCCGTGTTCTCGGCGCTGCCGCCTCGGGCTGTTCAGTCGCGGCGCCGCTCGGGCGCTCCCAGGAATCTTCTTTAATGCCGGCCTGAAACCTCGAATCCTGAATAGGGCAGCTGGCCGCCTTCAGTGCGGCCCCAGCCTCCGGGATCCTGGCTGCATCCACAGCAGCCCTGGCGCCGTGTTCCCTGTTTCAAGACTCGCTTTTGCAGCTAAGAATCAGTTGTTTTCCTGCTCCACACTTCAAAGCTGTTGCCTGTAAATGAGGCAGCCTCTCCTGCTGGGGGCAAAGTGGTGTTGAGCCCCCACGACCGGCCAGCAGCAGCAGTCCTCCCTTAAGAGATGGCCAGAGGAAGGTCCACAAGTTTCCCGGCTGCCTGAGGCCCAGTGGCCACCTTTTCCACCTCAGCTACTCCGCTCCAGCTGCCGCAGCCGCCGCCATCTTGAAACTCTGTATATATATTTTTTGACAGCAGCTGATGCAGGGGTCAAAGCCTGGGTGTTGGTGTTATTAACATCACACTCCTACCAACTGAGCTATCTGGAGAGCCCTATTTCTTGGTTTTAAATTTTATTGAAGTGAAATTTACATAACATAGAATGAACCATCTTAAAGTGAACAATTCTGTGGCATTTAGTACATTCACAAGATTGTGCAGTCACCACCTCTATCTAGTTCCAACACATTCGCATTATGACAAAAGTAGCAGTTATTCCCCATTTAATCCTTCCCTCTGTCTCAAGCAATGATCAATACTCTGCCCATCTCTATAGATTCACCTGTTATGCATATTTCATATAAAGGAATCATACAATGTATAGTCATTTGTGTCTGGCTTCTCTTACTTAACACAATGGTTTTGAGGTTTAGTCACATTGTATCATGAATCAGGACTTTAATTCTTTTTATGGCTCAATAAAATTCCACTGTATGTATGTACAACTTGCTTATTCACCCATTCACTGAGGGACTCAGTGTTCTTTGAATGAAATCCCTTTCTGCTAAAATTAGCCACAGTTGGTTTCTATTGTTTTGCACCTAGAAACCCTGAGTGAAACATGCCATAATGTAGCCCATCACCAGGAAACAACTCAACTGCAGAACTGGAGAACCATAATGGTTTTCTCTATCTTGTATCTTCTCCTCTCTGTGCTTTTGCTTCTTTAGCTCCTCTCTCAGCCCATGGGATGCGAATCAGGCAGGCAGCAGATGATGGACTGATCCATTCCAGCCAACCCACATGGTGATATGGACTGGTCATTCCTCAATCCCAGTACCAAATTGTCTGGTCCAAGCATCCATGGTTAAGGGGAAGGAATGTTTTATAAACTTGAATCCAGGAGTCTGCCACACTGTGACCATGTGGATTAGGGAGTTCTATTCCAAGAAAAGTGTAAACCATGTGAGTTGAAGAAACTTCCCCAAAGGAATCTATGCTAAGGTCCTGGAGCTTCTACATCACAGCATGCTGCGCTCTCCTGGAGACAATGTCCCTTTGAGTCAGATTACCCTTTACCCTAAACAAGATGGGCTTGAGCCCATCTCGGTAATGTGCTATTTAACATTCCCACCTGTAAATGCAGAAGATGCAGCATCACTCATCTTGTCTGATAATAATCACACGTAAGAAAGCAGGGGTTACAAAAAATACAAGAATAGCCCCAGGTATGAGCAAAGATAGCGGAAAGAAAAAGGATCTAATGATTGAAATTCCACATCAATGGTCACAGCCCAGATCACCAAAGTGATGAGTCTTGTCTTCCAGGGAATTTTGTCTGGAATTAGTCTTCATCCAGGTGGCTTCATTTCTAATATTTTTAAGTTTTGACCCAAGAGATACACCTAAACTTTACATAATACTCTGTCATCATTGCTTGGTCCAAAGGGACCAAAATTGGGTGAGACAATTATTCTCTTTTTGTCTCTAATGAGGCTCTGAGGGAATCTGGTCCCCATGGCCAAGGAAGCTCCTTTAAACACTCGGTCTGTGATTGCCCCAATGAATCACAGATGTGTAAACCGTGAACCCCTGCTCCTCATCACCCACAACCCGCCTATGTTTCTGGGACAGTCCGATCCCTTCTATAAAGAGAAGCACTGCGCAGTTGTGCAGAGGTGAGAACACCTGACAGCAGGAGCACCAACCTCCTCCAGGTGAGGTGCAGCCACGGAGAAATCGATACTTGTCTATTAAGATGGGAAGTTCTTTTAGGAACCTCCTTTGCTGCATCTTCCAGATACAGGAAGTTCTAGTAAGAGCCGTGAATGTACCAGTGGTCACCTGAGATGATTCTAGAAATAATCACTAGTTTTTCTTATCTCTTTATAAGCTACTAATGAGTTGGGTGGGTGGAGGGAAAAGTGAGAAATGTAAGCAGAGGCACACATGGTAAAGCCAGGCTGTGTATATGTCTGTGAGTTGTTCAACATTAAATATAGAAAATAAGAATTAGTGAGTTTAGCTTGTGAAGCATTAGAACTGGGCATTGGAAACTGTAACTGTAGGTGGGGTGGGAACATCCTGTTTTAGAAATTCTATAAAGTTATTTCCACACGTGGTCCTGTTTGGAGCCTGATGACATCTTAACCATCCATGTTTTGGTTTCTGAACTTGCTCCCCTCTAATCAGCTGTCTTAGAGCCATGAGAGGGACAAACCAGTCGAGTGTCTCCGAGTTCCTCCTCCTGGGACTCTCCAGGCAGCCCCAGCAGCAGCAGCTCCTCTTCGTGCTTTTCCTGAGCATGTACCTGGTCACGGTCCTGGGAAACCTGCTCATCGTCCTGGCCATCAGCACCGACTCCCGCCTGCACACCCCCATGTACTTCTTCCTCAGCAACCTGTCCTTCGTGGACATCTGCTTCTCCTCAACCACCATCCCCAAGATGCTGGCCAACCACATACTTGGCAGTCACAGCATCTCCTTCTCTGGGTGTCTCACGCAGATGTATTTTCTCTGTGTGTTTGCCAACATGGACAGTTTCCTCCTGGCTGTGATGGCCTATGACCGCTTTGTTGCCATATGCCACCCCTTACATTATACGACAAAGATGACCTGTCAGCTCTGTGCCCTGTTGGTCACTGGATCATGGGTCATTGCCAACCTGAATGTCCTATTGCACACCCTGCTGATGGCTCGACTCTCCTTCTGTGCAGACAATGTGATCCCCCACTTCTTCTGTGATGTGAATCCCCTCCTGAAACTCTCCTGCTCAGACACACAGCTCAATGAGCTCATGCTTCTTACTGAAGGTGCCCTGATCATGATCACTGCATTTGTTTGCATCCTGGCTTCCTATGTGCACATCACCTGTGCTGTCCTGAGGGTCCCATCCACAAGGGGAAGGTGGAAAGCCTTCTCCACCTGTGGCTCCCACCTGGCTGTGGTTTCCCTCTTCTATGGCACCATCATTGCTCTGTATTTCAACCCTTCCTCCTCACACTCAGCTGAGAAGGACATCGTGGCTACTGTGATGTATACAGTGGTGACCCCCATGCTAAACCCCTTCATCTACAGCCTGAGGAACAGGGACTTGATAGGGGCTCTAAGAAAAGTGTTTGTCAGGAAGATATTTTCTGTCTGATGAGAGAATCAAGACTGAATCTCATTCCCAAGCAAATCTACTCTTCACCAATAGAGCATAATGTAGTCGTTCTTCATCAAAGACGGTCTGGACACAAACACATCGACGTCTTTGAGAGGGGCACACAGATGGTGACCATTATTTGTTAGTGGACACCAATTCACAAGTAATACTGATAGATCTATCCAGTAATGATACATCTTTGCTCTGCTAAATTTTGTGTTTTTAAAATTTTTTTTTTATTGTAAAACATGTTTTATTTAAATGTTTTTGGTCTTGAGTATATGCTGTAAAACATAAAGAAATGTAGGAGAAAAAGTGATACCATCTATGATTTGCTTCAAAAGTCAACTGATACAGTTTTGTTTCCAAGTTTTATTAAGTTTTTGTTTGTTCGTGAACTCATTTCCCTTTGACTTCCCTACTTTCTTTAAAGCCTTGATTTAATTAACTTGACCAACATATTTCTCTTCTCACCTTAAGATTCTAAAATCAGAGGAAGATGCCCAAGCACTGAAAGATGATATTCTTTACCTGGAATAAATGAATATTTTGCTCAAAATCCAGTCCTTCAAGTTCCTCATCAGGAATAAACCTAATCCACATGAATCTCCCTGTCGATCTAATAAGTGAAGGGTTTTTAATGCCACAGTGTCGATGTATAAGAGGAGAGAAACCCATCTTGAACTTCCAAGTGATCAAGCCGACGTTCAAAGGCAGGTTCTGTATAATAACGTTCATCGAAGGTCCACTTTGTTCTCTGACGTGGAGCAGCTTCCTGAATATAGACACACTCCTTGTTTGGTGGATATGAGTCTTGGTAATTTGGTAAAGCAAAACAATCTTCAGTGTTCTTTTGAACCCAAAAGCCACACTGGGTTGCAGGAATTTGCTTGATTCCAATATTTTGTCCATCCTGGGGCTTTTGGGCCATAGGAATTCCTTCTGCTACAAGTATTAGTATTGACAACATTTGATGACCGAGTCAGGCTACTCCAGGGCCATGTTCCAAAGTGGCCCAACATGGCACTCATGGCTGGTGGGGTCCCCTTTGCCAGCCACTGGGCTACCACCCCACGGTGCAGGGCTTAGCTCCACCATGCCTGAGGAGTGCTTATGTGCAGCACGGGCTCCCCTAAAGTTAATGATGAAATTTTAAATTATTCTATACCGAAGTCCAGTTCTTCCTTTTATGTGACTTGTTGGGAGTATACATGCCACACGTACACTTGAATATTGGAATCACCTGGGAAGCTTTCACAATCCTCTGATGTCCAGGCCCCAATACTGAGCATGTGAATCAGAGTCTCTCCAGGTGAGGTCCAGGCCCCAACACTAAGATTTTGAAAAATCATTTTGGGCAATTCTAAGGTGCAGTCAGGGTGGAGAATCACTGCTCTACCTCGTCCTCCTGTGTGTGTTCTCAGGAGTGGTCAGACATGAAGGCTGGGTCACAAAATGAGTTTTGAGACTCAGACAAAAGAACAGCAGAGTGAAATATGAGGCCTGAACTGAGTGACAGTATTTCCAGAGAGACTCAAGAGGAGCTAGCAATGGGTGGCCTGGTGCATCCAGAAGGATGCACAGGGAAGTGTGGGAACACTCAGGAGCATCCTGATTGGCTGCCTGACCTTAGGGGGTGGGCCCATGTGAGGTACTAAATAGCAAAGCTACAAAGTCCTTGCTAATCTAGGGAAGCCAGCAAGGCTGGCACCCCTTTTGCCTACCTCCCCCTTCTCTGTCCCCTTCATGTCTGACCTTTGATTGAACCCAGGACCCTGGAAGGTTTATAAATGAGAAACTTATGTTCTTATTTTGTTGATAAGTAGTTAGCTATGAATCTTCAAGTGCCATGGCAGCTGAAAATGTTCTATAAATAGCTTGGTACCAGACATAACGGATTTAATCAGTACAATTTATTTTCACTGACTTATGAAAAGGAACCTAAAATAAACTAGGATGCCTTACAGGTCAGCATCATTTAAGGTCCTTCTGACCCCATAAAGTGTGTCTCTTTATTTCCCACCATCTCCCCTTGGGTATTGGTTGACAACAAAGTGGTGCCTGAACAGGGACCTGAGTATGGAGAAACTTCTTGGAAACAGGTGAGGAAATCTTCATGTTTTAGGGTGCACACCTATTCTGTTTAGGAACAAAGGCATATAGTCAGGATAGTCAGGAGTAAAACTAATGGGACAAGGAGGGAGCAAAGAGCAGTATCTCTTTCTCCCAGGACTGCAAGGTCTCTATTGTTCAGTTAGAAAACTCAGGAACATGTTGGGAGACAGCTCTGAGAATATTATTGGGCTGTGGGTCCTTCTAAAGTCCCTGCTGATATCTTTTCTTTATGGAATCTGATCAAAGACTGTTTGCATCCTGGCCATGAGGCTTCTAAAGCCCCTGTAGCAGCAACTGTCTCTGAACCTATTGAAGTTCCTGATATACTTCCTTCCCCCACTGATGTTATTGAAAAACCTTTGATTGGGGAATGTACTGAAGAGATAGAGGATAAAGAGGAAAGAGTGAGGCAGAATCACCTCCTGCCGAGCCATTGTCTTCACCCCCACCTTTGGCCATTGAGTCCCCTGACTTTTTGTTGGCTTTTGACCATCTGATGAAGTCCTGCTATCAAAATCATAAACAGTCTTCAAAGGCATCCTCTCTGTGTTCCCATGGTCCTGTGGCACCTCAGACATACCCGATCCTACACTGTGTCCCTCAAATGTCTCCTTTGCAGAAGGCTCTCCTAATGGCATGTGAGAGAGGGGAAGATGGCTTGCAGGGATATAAATGTTATCCTGTTACTGAGTCTTTAAATGATGAGGGACAAGCAGTATTGGAGTATCAAGTGCTCTCTTTTAAAACCCTGAAGGAGCTAAAAACCGCTGTTGCGCAGTATGGAGCTACGGCTCCCTTTACTTTGAGCTTACTTGAGACAATGGTGGTCGGAGCTCTCCCCCCAGTGGATTGGAAAAATATAGCAAAATTCTGTCTTGGTGGAGGTGAATATCTTTTGTGGAAATCAGAGTTTTCTTAACCCTTGACTTGGTGTTGTCAGCACCACGCTCAGCCAGTGGAAATCAGAGTTTTCTGAACGTGCTCAGGGACAATCTGAGAGCAATCACAGAGAAGGACTTGAAGTCACTTTTGATATGTTGGCTGGTGAGGGTGACTTCTCCATGGTGGCACAACAGTTAGGATTCTCCACTGATGTTTACCAACAGATTAATACCATTGCCCAGCAAGCTTGGAGGAGGCTTCCCACGGCTGACACTAAAACGGAAGAACTTAGTAAGATCCATCAGTGTCCTGATGAGCCATACCAGGATTTCTTGTCCCGTTTGTTACAGGTTGTGGGACACCTAGTGGTAGATGGGGAAACCGGAATGCTGCTGACCAAGCAACTGGCTTATGAAAACACCAATTCAGCTTGCCAGTCTGCTATTTGCCCTTATTGTAAGAAGGGGACACTTTCTGACTATGTCCATCTCTGTGCAGATATTGGGCCCTCATATACACAAGGGGTAGCTTTTGCCATTGCTTTGTGAAATATAATGCCCTCTCAATATTTTAGAGAGCAAGGGAAAAAGGATCCAAGGTGTAGATCCAAAACATGTTTTAAATGCAGAAAAGGAGGTCATTTTGCAAAGCAATGTCCTAATCAAGCTTCCACTCCTGATAACTTCCCTTCCACATCTGCTCCAAATATCTGCCCAAGATGTCGGAGGGGACACCACTGGGCTAATGAATGCCATTCCAAAACCACAGCAGAGGGTTGGGCTCTTCCCCAGCAGGGAAATGGGAAATGGGGCCTGGCCAGGCCCCATCAAACAATGGTGGCCATGTCCATCTATTCTCCCCAAATTCTGGAGTCAGCTTCCAAAAATCCATTGCCGACCTCTCCCGAGCAACCAGAGGAAGTGGAAGATTGGATCTTAGCCCCACAGCTCAGGTTGTGTTAACCCCTACTGTGGGGCCACAAGCTATCCCTACTGGTATATTTGGCCCTTTACCTTCAGGCAGTGTAGGGATTATCTTGGGATGGAGCAGCCTTACTTTAAAAGGTCTTCAGGTATTTCCTGGAGTCATTGACTCTGATTATACTGGAGAGATACAAGTTATGGCTGCTGCAGGGCAAGGAATCATCACTGTCTCTCCTGACATGAAAATAGCTTAATTAGTATTGGTCCCTCTTTTAATTACAGGTGAAGTTCTCCACAATACCCCATGGGGAGAGCAGGGATTTGGATCATCTGATAAAACCTATTGCATACAGCAAATAGGAAAAGGATGCCCAGAATTAGTGTTATCTATTCAGGGAAAACTCTTTAAGGGGTTATTAGATACAGGAGCTGACATTTCTGTCATGTCCCAAACATATTGGCCTGCTTCTTGGCCTTTGAATCCAGCCATGACTGAACTCCAAGGGATTGGCAGAGTAGCTCTTTCCTCACTTGAACTGACCGTGAAGGCCATTCTGGGACTTTTCATCCCTATGTGCTTTATTCGATACCTATTAATTTGTGGGGATGTGATGTCTTGTAGCAAATAGGAGCTTTACTATTGAGTCCCAATGAAATTCTGTACCATCCCTCTACCCCTTTACAATGGGGGCCCTAATATCTCCCGCCACTGCTGATCCAATTTCTTGGATCTCAGATACACCTGTATGGGTAGATCAGTGGCCCCTAACTCGGGAGAAATTGCTTGCTTATCAAAATTTGGTTCAAGATCAACTTCAAAAGGACCATATTGAGCCCTCTAATAGTCCTTGGAATACCCCTATTTTTGTCATTAAGAAAAAAATCTGGCTTGTGGTGACTTTTGCAAGTCCTCTGAGCCATTAATGCAGTTATGAAACCCATGGGCATTTTACAACCTGGCCTTCCATCTCCTATAGCCATCCCGGCTTCATTTTATTTAATAGTCCTAGACCTGCAAGACTGTTTCTTTTCCATCCCCTTGTCTCCTTCAGATTGTGAATGGTTCGCTTTTGGCATACCCTCTTTTAATATTCAAGCCCCCATGAAAATATATCAATGGAAGGTATTGCCACAAGGTATGGCTAATAGTCCTACATTATATCAAAAATATATTTCTAATGATCTTGAGCCTTTTTGATGCCAATATCCTCAGGTATATCATCCATTATATGGATGACATTCTAATTGCCCATGAAAAACAACAGCATTTACTTTCAATATTTGATTCCCTTTCCAAGGTATTAGCTACTTATAGTTTGGTTTTATCTCTGGAAAAAATTCAAATGCAACACTCCTTTTCCTATTTAGGTCATATCATAGATAACAAGACCATCCTCCCACAAAAAATTAAAATCAGGCATGATTCTTTGAAGACACTTAATGATTTCCAAAAATTACTGGGAGACATTAACTGGCTTTGCCCTTCCCTCTGACTTACAACTGTGGATCTTCAGCCTTTATTTGATATCTTAAAGGGTGACTCATCACCTGATTCTCCCAGAAGTTTGACTCCTGCAGCAATCCATGCATTGCAGAATGTAGAACAAGCCATTCACAGAGCACAGGATTTTCATGTAAACCCATCTTTACCCATATTTCTTATCCTATGTCCCACACCTATTATCCCCACTGCGTTAATATGCCAGGAACATGGCCCACTGGAGTGGCTTTTTTTTTTTTTTTTTTTTTTTACCATTTCATCAAACTCATACCTTAACTCCTTATTATCTGTTTCTCACAGCTTGGATTATCAAAGGGCAGCATTGGTTGCAACAGTTGTTTGGAATTGGCCCTTATTATATTGTTATTCCTTTCTCATCACAGCGGTTTCAATGGCTAATAAGCTCTATCTCTGCTTGACAAGGAGCCTTTACAGAGTTCACTGGTCAAATCTCTCTGTTACCCTCCGAATAAACTGTTACAATTTTTTCAGTGTACTTCCTTCATCCTTCCTTCATCCTTCTTTGATTCCTTTATCTAATGCTTTCCTTGTGTTTACCAATGGTTCCAGCAGTGGACTAGCAGCAGTAATTATTAATGGTCAACCTTTTTCTAGATATGTTCAAACATCCTCTGCACAGCATGTTGAACTTCACACTGTTATTTATGCTTTTTCCTTATTACAGAACTGTCCTTTTAACTTACACTCAGACAGCCAATATTTGATCTTAGTTTTGCAGGATATTGAAATAGCCTGTAAGTTTTGTTTTTTCTTTCATTTTTAAAATACAGGAACTTCCTTCTCTAAGGAGGAGACGCAACACAAATTACAATTCCACTGTCTCCTTAAAGCAGCTGAGTGTAAAGTAACCAAATGGCAGCTTGTAAAACTGTTAATGATTATTAAGCAATGTCCTTGATATTCCAAGGAAGGAAGCACTGACAGAGAAATGTAGAAACTAATTGGTTATTGATTAGTTATGCAATGGGTCTTGTCAAGACTTCCCACCTAACAGTTTGGAATTTATATCAAGTCACTCTGAGACCCACTCTACACCTTAATAAAAAACAAAGACATGTTTGTGTCACCAAAAAAGGATAAAACTTAATCTTTGTTACTGACTGAAAGAACTTTTAATTGGACAAACTAAAGTAAAAGAAGTTAGTATTTCTTTCCAACATTGGTTTTGTTTAAACATGTTTTCTTTTCTTAACTGTATATGCTTCTCTTCTTTGCCAGGGACTCTGAGGCTTTATGAGAAATGCAGCTCTGGTACCAACCAGACCTTCTTTTTGGGTCTGCTGCTTTTCTCTTGAAACCCCAAAAGTCTATAGCCTTATCTCTGTTTACTCTCTGGCTCAACCTTAAGCTCAGTAACCCATTAACTCCATTGTAGCAACCAACAGTTGCAGCAACACTATTATGGCTTCAGATGGGCGGTCCCGAGGTCTTCATCATCCAAAATGCAGAAGGGGGAAATGTGAGGTACTAAATAGCAAGCTGACAAAGTCCTTTCTATTCTAGGGAAGCCGGCAAGACTGGCATTTGATTGAACCAAGGACACTAGAGGCTTTGTAAATGAGAAACTTATGTTCTTATTTTCTTGATAAGCAGTTAGTTATGAATCTTCAAGTGCCGTGGCAGCTGAAAATGTTCTATAAATAGCTTGGTACCAGACATAATTAACTTAATCAGTACGATTTGTTATTTTCACTGGCTTATAAAAAGAAACCTAAAATAAACTAGGATGCCTTACAGGTCAGCATCATGTATGGTCCTCCTGACACCATAAAGTGTGTCTTTTCATTTCCCACTGTCTACCCTTGGGTACTGGTTGACAGCAGGTCCAGCCACGGTGACCTCTTTAGTATGAGGGAAACTGGTCAGCACCTACTGTAACCTCTGCCCAGACCTACTGTCTGGCCCTGCTTTCTTCTCCAACTAGCGACTCCCTTCCCACACCTTCAAGAACCAAGTCAAATGCTAACTCCTCCTCCATGAAGGCTCCTGACTCTGTCTTCCATTCTCAAAGCTCTATTTTTTTTTTTTTTTAGTTTATGGTTAACCTCTCTGTAAGTGCTTTCCACACACTGAGACCCTCCTGACATAAATACACTACTCACTTTGTGTCTCCATTGTCAGCCACTGCTCCAAGACCAAAGGCAACAATCAAGATAAATTGAAAGAAAACAAATGAATGAATATTGCCTTAATTTTTAATTTGGACGTCTTTTGTTTAGAAGCAGTTTTAAAATTCCCTCCATTTAAAACACATCATTTTTGTTATGTGAAAGGTAGTATCCACACACTATGGAACACCAAAAATCAAGAAGAAAATTAAAATAAACTGTATCTTTGCTACTCGAAGATAACTACAGTTATGCACTGTGAATATAGTTTTACCAAAGTTGGCTTTCAATGGGCTTGTGCAGCTGGGTTTGCCCTCCTGCCCTCTGCTGCTCCCCTAGGAGAACGTGCTCTCCAGGCTGCTGAACCTCCAGCCTGAGAACCTGGTAGAACACAATAACTGCAGACATGAGCCCAGCCCACAGCCTGGAGCCAAGCCCAGGTGACCCACAGTCTGAAAAGAGAGGTTATTGCTTTTCTAAGTTACTGTGATTGGGGAGCTTTGTTATGTACTTTTATACACCGTTACTATGTTGATGCACTAGGTACTGTTACTAAGGTGATACATTAGGTACTGTTACTACGGTGATTCACCAGGTACTGTTACTATGGTGATACATTATTGATACAGTTTTTGTGAAACCCAGGTCCTGGCTTCTGAGACCCTGCTTTCTCCATCTTCTCTAATGGTGTCCTGGCTCCTGTGTTTACAGATCACATTTGCTGGCCTATCTTCTTCACTCCATTATATGCTCTCATTGTCATGGGCTTTATTCTTTCATCTTTTCTTTCTCACTCTCCACTCTCTTCATAGACAATCACATCCACTGTCATAGCTCCTAATAAACCAATGTGCTGGTGACTTCTGAATCTATGTGTTTCTGGACCCTCTCCTGAGCATCAGACCCAAAGCTTATGACTCCTGGGACCCTATCCCCAGATGTCCTTCAGATCTTCAAAAACAACTTGTCCAAAAGAGACCAATTAACTCTGAGCAGTCCCTGCTTCTGAGCTTCACACACACACACACACACACACACACACACACACGCACGCACACACGCACGCACGCACGCACGCACACCACTACTCTCCTACTTTCATCCTTCTCTCAATAAATGGCACCATGCAGTCCTTCAGGGACAAAATGTGAGCATCGCTGTAGATCCCCTCATTCCTGTACCACTATGGGCTCTACACGCCACCTCCTCAGCACCGCTCAAAAATCTCTGTCACCATCCTGACTATATTTGCCTTAGTTAAGGGCTTGAATTTTTTTTTTCTTTTTTTGGCTGAATTCTTGAAACACTCCTAATAAGCCTCCCTGTTCATAGACTTTCCCTGAGCGATTTCACCCTCCACACCACAGTCACAATGACCTTTGTAAAATGAATATCAGATCAGGTCACTCCTCTGATTATCATTTTTGAAGGTAAGTTCCACTGATCCAGGGAAAAATCCAAAATTAATATTATGACTTAGAGTAGAGAGCCCCCATAATTTACCACTCCAACTAGCACACTTTTGAGATGAAAAAAGTGACTTATTAAAATTACAACATGACAACAGATGTAAACCAGGACTGTTCTGGGCAAATTAGAATGTGAGGTCACCCTGTTCATGAGGCTGCTGTGATCTGGTGCATGCCTATCATTCTGTCTTTCCTTCCCTTTTATACACTTTCCATCCTAATACCAGACCTTCCTGGCTGCTTCTTCCCAAAGAGGCCAGACTATTTTATGTACTCAGCCTCTCCGCTTTGCCTAGAATAGCCTCACACATGATCCTCCCCAGTCTTATCTCCCTCTGTGGAAATCACTTATTCATGTTTCAGACTCAGCTCAAGTCCTTTATTCCCTTTCTGCATCTATCCACAGCAGAGCAGAATAGCCCTCAATTGATGCTGCCCACATTCCCTGGAAGACGGTAACACAGTGGACTCTGATGTGCCACCACGATCCCTTCTCAGGAATGAAAGACTCATTCCCCAGCTGCTGGGACTGTTGCTGCCAAAAGGCTCTCAGCTTCCCCACTTGTCTGAATACTGCCTCGGTCAATCCAAGGTCACCAGCCTTTCCCAGGAAGCCCCCATCCAATGACCCATCAATGCAGGGGTTTAACTGCTAGATCTCCCACCCCAGCTGAGCATGTCTGAAGTTCCTCAGTGTAGGTAAGGCTCTCATTACAACTGGAGATTGTTTTGGTTTTCTCCACCTTTTTTTTGGTCTGTCTTACCACATTTTTGTCCTCACTATGCCATGTGCATATTTACCTATTCACTAATTTTCATCTCCTTTTCTTCCTTCATCTGCTCTAACCTGGGACGTGTTGGTGGTAGATGACTTTAAGGTTCTGGTCAGAGAGTATATAGAATGAAGAACCAGGATCAGGATGAGACCAGGGGAGACTCTCACCTGGAACCTGGAGGAGTGACAGGAGATTTTGAAGTTTTCCTCTGTGGAGGACAGGCGAGTGAGGTTTTCAGCTGTGTAAGGGATACTTGCACTACATTCAGGCACAGTCTAACATTTCCAGGAGGGTAAATTTTGGTGAAAGGTGTGCATGTTCATGTTGCCAGCCAGAGGATGACTGTAGCAGACATTTGTTCAAAGTTTTGGCTTCCCAGCATATGAGCCCACTTCTAAGGTTGGTGGAATTTCCTACTTTATGGCTTCTGCTGGGTAGAGACCACCTTCTACTACAGAAGTCAGTACACCAGATACCTGCTTGTGAGCCTCTCTGTCAACAAGAACGAGGGCAAGTGACAGGCTCTGCACATCAGATGCACCTGCCCAGACTTTGACACAGGGAGGGGAAGCCCAGGAGGAACTTTCTTTAGCAATGGTGACAGCTGTAGAGAGATGGTCCCTGGAATTGGGAGCAGAAGCACAGGTGGTAGCAACCAGCATCCATGACACCTGCAATCAGAACTGCAAGTGGCACCACCTAGTACTTGGTGGCAGCAGCATCGGTTTCCTCATTAGCTGGTTCTGAAGCATGATTTGGGGCACTGTTACCAGATGAGTTGTCTTCTAAGCCTGGTTTATTAGTTCTCCAGAGGAGCAGAAGCAATGGAATATATACAACCTTATATATATATGGAGAGAGAGAGAGGTATTTTAAATTTTGAGGAATTGGCACATGTGAGTTTGGAGGCTTGTCAAGTCCACAATCTTCAGGGTAGTCCAGCAGACTGGAGACCTATGGAAGAATTAATGCTGTGGTTTGAGTGTAAAGCCAATCTGTTAGCAGAATTTCCTCTTGCATGAAGAAGTGTCTTTTTCTATTAGGGCCTTCAACTGATTAGAAAACACCCACTCACAGTGTGGAGGATAATCTGCTTTACTCAGAGTCTACTGATGTAAATGCTCATCTCATCTAAAAAATACCTTCACAGAAACATCTATTGTAATGTTAGACCAAATACATTGTTACCTTGTAAAGTTGTCCCATAAAATTACCCATCACACCTGGCTATTTAGCTTTCTAGTGATTTGGAGAGATGCTCACTATGTACATATATTTTTTGGCAGCAGCTGATGCAAGGATCGAACCCTGGTTGTTGGTGTTAGTAGCATCACGCTCAAGTCAACTGAACTAACCAGCCAGCCCCATTTTTGTTTTTAAGTTTTATTGAAGTGAAATTTACATAACATAGAATGAACCACCTTAAAGTGAACAATTCCGTGGCATTTAGTACATTCATAACATTGTGCGGTTATCACCTCCATCTGGTTCCAACACATTTCCATCACCATGAAAGGAAGCCCCCTACCAAGTAGCAGTCACTCCCCATTTCCCCCTTTCGCCAAGTCCCTACCAATGACCAATATGCTGCTACCTCTATAGGTTTGCCTGTTAGGTGTATTTTATATAAAAGGAATCCTACAATGTATGATCATTTTGTCTGGCTTCTTTCACTCAGCATAATGGTTTTGAGGTTTATCTACATTGTAACATGAATCAGGACTTTAATCTTTTATATGGCTCAATAAATTCCAGTGTGTGTATGTACAAATTGTTTATCCACCCATTCATTGATAGGCTCAATGTTCTTTTAATGAAGTCCTTTTCTGCTAAAATTAGCCACAGTTGGTTTCTGTTATTTTGCAACTGAGAACCCTAAGCAAAAAATGCTAGAATATAGCCCATCACCAGGAAATACCTCATCCCAGAATGTAAAATCATAAGGGTTTTCTCCAACAAGTATCTTCTCCTCTCTGTGTATTTGCTTCCTTAGCTCCTCTCTCGGCCCATGTGATGTGAATCAGGCAGGCATCAGATGATGGACTGATGCATTCCAGCCAATCCACGTGGTGACATGGCCTGGCCGTTCCTCAGTCCTGGTTCCAAATTGTCTGGTCCAAGCAGCCATGGTGAAGGGGAAGGAAGGTTTTATAAATATGAATCCTGGGGCTTCTAAATCACACCATGCTGTGCTCTCCTGGAGAAAACTTGCCTTTGAATGAAGCTACCCTTTACCCCAAACATGTCCATAGGTTGGGTCCATCTCAGTAATGTGCTGTTAACATTCTCATCTGTAAATGGAGAAGACGCGGCATCACTCATCTTGTCCAAGGTTAACGAGACATAAGAAAGCAAGGGTTACAAAAAATACAAGTATAGCCCCAGGTCTGAGCAAAGATAGTGGAATGAAAAATGATCTAATGATTGAATTTCCATATCGACGGTTACAGTTCTGATCAAGGTGAAGAGGCTTGTCTTCCAGGGAAATTTGTCTGGAATTAGTCTCCATCCAGGTGGCTTCATTTCTAATATTTTAATCTTTTGACCCAAGAGTTACATCTAATCCTTAGATACTACTCTATGCCATCATTGTTTGGTCCAAAGGGACAAAAAAGTGGGTAAGGCAATTATTCTCTTTTTGTCTCTAATGAGCCTCTTAGAGAATCTGGTCCCCATGGCCAAGGAGGCTCCTGTAAACACTAGGTCTGTGGTTGCCACAATGAGTCACACGTGTAAACCGTGAACCCCTGCTCCTCCTCGCCCAGGACCTGCCTATGTTTCCAGGACAGTCCGATCCCTGCTATAAAGAGAAGCACTGGGCAGTTGTGCAGGAGTGAGAACACCTGACAGCAGGAGCACCAACCTCCTCCAGGTGAGGTGCAGCCACGGAGACATCGATACTTGTCTATTAAGATGGGAAGTTCTTTTAGGAACGTCCTTTTTTGCATCTTCCAGATACAGGAAATAATAGCAAGAGCCCTGAATGTACCAGTGGTCACCTGAGATGAACTCAGTACTAATCAACTGTCTTCCTTGTCTCTTTAAAAGCTACTAAGGGGTTGGGTGGGTGGAGGGAAAACTGGAAAACATAAGCAGAGGTACATATACTAGAGTCAGGCTGTGTATATGTCTGTGAGTTTTTCAACGTTAAATATAGAAAATAAGAATCAATCCATCCTGCAAGAAAAGCATTAGAACCGACCACTGGCAATTGGAAGTGCAGGTGGGGTGGGCACATCTTGTTTCAGCAACTCTATAATGTGATTTGCACACATGGTCCTGCCTGGAACCTGACAACATCTTAACCATCCCTGTCTAGGTTTCTGAATTCGCTGCCTCTTCAGCCAGCTCAGAGCCATGAGAAGGACAAACCAGTCGCGCGTCTCCGAGTTCCTCCTCCTGGGACTCTCCAGGCAGCCCCAGCAGCAGCAGCTCCTCTTCGTGCTCTTCTTGAGCATGTACCTGGTCACGGTCCTGGGAAACCTGCTCATCGTCCTGGCCATCAGTACTGACTCCCGCCTGCACACCCCCATGTACTTCTTCCTCAGCAACCTGTCCTTCGTGGACATCTGCTTCTCCTCCACCACTGTCCCCAAGATGCTGGCCAACTACATACTTGGCAGCCACAGCATCTCCTTCTCTGGGTGTCTCACGCAGATGTATTTTCTCTGTGTGTTTGCTGACATGGACAATTTCCTTCTGGCTGTGATGGCCTATGACCGCTTCATTGCCATATGCCACCCGTTGCATTACAGAGCAAAGATGACCCATCAGCTCTGTGCCCAGCTGGTCACTGGATCGTGGGTCCTTGCCCACATGAATGGTCTGTTGCACACCCTGCTGTTGGCTCAACTCTCATTCTGTGCAGACAACGTGATCCCCTACTTCTTCTGTGATATGAATGCCCTCCTGAAACTTTCCTGTTCAGACACACAGCTCAATGAGCTCATGCTTCTTACTGAGGCTGCCCTGATCATGATTGCCCCATTTGTTTGCATTCTGGCTTCCTATGTGCACATCTCCTGTGCTGTCCTGAGGGTCCCATCCACAAGGGGAAGGTGGAAAGCCTTCTCCACCTGTGGCTCCCACTTGGCTGTGGTTTCCCTCTTCTATGGCACCATCATTGCTCTGTATTTCAACCCTTCCTCCTCACACTCAGCTGAGAAGGACATCGTGGCTACTGTGATGTATACAGTGGTGACCCCCATGCTAAACCCCTTCATCTACAGCCTGAGGAACAGGGACTTTAAAGGGGTTCTAGGAAAAGTGTTTGTCAAGAAGACATTTTCTGTCTGATGAGAGAATCAAGACTGAATCTCATTCTCAAGCAAATCTACTTTTCATCAATAGAGCATAATGCAGTCGTTCTTCATCAAAGATGGTCTGGACACAAACACATCGATGTCTTTGAGAGGGGCACATAGAAGGAAAGTGACTGTCATTTGTTAGTGGACTCTGATTCACTTGTAATCCTGTTGCAGCTATCCAGTTATAAGACCTCTTTGTAATACAAAATGGTGTGTTTTTAAATATTTTGTTAACTTTTTTTTATTTAAAAAATGTTATATTTGAATATTTTTGGCTTTGAGTATATGGTATAAAACAGTGAAATGTAAGGAAAAAGTGATACCATCTATGATATGCTTCAAAAGTCAAGTGATACAGTTTTATTTCCAATATGAAGTAATTTCCCTTTGACTTGCTAATTTCTTTAAAGTCTTGATTTGATTAACTTCACCAACTTATCCCTTTTCTAATCTTAAGATTCTAAAATTAGAGTGAGATATCCAACCACTGAAATGATGATATTCTTTACCCAGAATAAATGAATATTTTGCTTAAAATCCCAGTCCTTCAAGCTCTTCATCAGGACTAAACTTAATACACATGAATCTCCCGGGTGACCTAATAAATGGAGGGCTTTTTATTACACAGTATTGATCTACAAGAGGAGAGAACCCAATTGTCCCATCTCAAATTTCTTTTTTTTTTTTTGTATTTATTTACTTACTTACTTATTTATTTATTTATTTATTTATTTATTTTATTTATTTATTTTTTAATTTTATTTTGTCGATATACATTGTAGCTGATTATTGCTCCCCATCACCAAAACCTCCCTCCCTTCTCCCTCCCCCCTCCCCCCCAACAATGTCCTTTCTGTTTGCTTGTCGTATCAACTTCAAATAATTGTGGTTGTTATATCTTCTTCCCCCCCCCCGGTTTTGTGTGTGTGTGTGTGTGTGTGTGAATTTATATATTAATTTTTAGCTTCCACCAATAAGTGAGAACATGTGGTATTTCTCTTTCTGTGCCTGACTTGTTTCACTTAATATAATTCTCTCAAGGTCCATCCATGTTGTTGCAAATGGCAGTATTTCATTCGTTTTTATAGCTGAGTAGTATTCCATTGTGTAGATGTACCACATTTTCCGTATCCACTCATCTGATGATGGGCATTTGAGCTGGTTCCAACTCTTGGCTATTGTAAAGAGTGCTGCGATAAACATTGGGGAACAGGTATACCTTCGACTTGATGATTTCCATTCCTCTGGCTATATTCCCAACAGTGGGATAGCTGGGTCGTATGGTAGATCTATCTGCAATTGTTTGAGGAACCTCCATACCATTTTCCATAGAGGCTGCACCATTTTGCAGTCCCACCAACAATGTATGAGAGTTCCCTTTTCTCCGCAGCCTCGCCAGCATTTATCGTTCATAGTCTTTTGGATTTTAGCCATCCTAACTGGGGTTAGATGGTATCTCAATGTGGTTTTGATTTGCATTTCCCGGATACTGAGTGATATTGAGCATTTTTTCATATGTCTGTTGGCCATTTGTATATCTTCCTTAGAGAAATGCCTACTTAGCTCTTTTGCCCATTTTTTAATTGGGTTGCTTGTTTTCTTCTTGTAAAGTTGTTTGAGTTCCTTATATATTCTGGATATTAATCCTTTTCAGATGTATATTTTGCAAATATTTTCTCCCACTCTGTTGGTTGTCTTTTAACTCTGTTAATTGTTTCTTTTGCTGTGCAGAAGCTTTTTAGTTTGATATAATCCCATTTGTTTATTTTTCCTTTGGTTGCCCGTGCTTTTGGCGTCGTATTCATGAAGTCTGTGCCCAGTCCTATTTCCTGAAGTGTTTCTCCTATGTTTTCTTTAAGAAGTCTTATTGTTTCAGGGTGTATATTTAAATCCTTAATCCATTTTGAGTTGATTTTAGTATACGGTGAGAGGTATGGATCTAGTTTCATTCTCCTGCATATGGATATCCAGTTATCCCAGCACCATTTGCTGAAGAGGCAGTCCCTTCCCCAGTGAATAGGCTTGGTGCCTTTGTCAAAGATCAGATGGCAGTAAGTGTGTGGGTTGATTTCTGGATTCTCTATTCTGTTCCATTGGTCAGTGTGTCTGTTTTTATGCCAGTACCATACTGTTTTGGTTATTATAGCTTTGTAGTATAGCTTAAAGTCAGGTAGTGTTATGCCTCCAGCTTTATTTTTTTTTGCTCAGCATTGCTTTGGCTATGCGTGGTCTTTTATTGTTCCATATAAATGTCTGGATAGTTTTTTCCATTTCTGAGAAAAATGTCTTTGGAATTTTGATGGGGATTGCATTGAATTTGTATATCACTTTGGGTAGTATGGACATTTTCACTATGTTGATTCTTCCAATCCAAGAGCATGGGATATCTTTCCATCTTCTTGTATCCTCTCTAATTTCTCTCAGCAGTGGTTTGTAGTTCTCATTATAGAGATTTTTCACCTCCTTGGTTAACTCAATTCCTAAGTATTTTATTTTTTTGGTGGCTATTGTAAATGGGCAGGCTTTCTTGATTTCTCGTTCTGCATGTTCACTATTGGAGAAAAGAAATGCTACTGATTTTTGTGTGTTGATTTTGTATCCTGCTACTGTGCTGAAATCATTTATCAATTCCAACAGTTTTTTTGTAGAGGTTTTAGGCTGTTCGATATATAGGATCATGTCATCTGCAAACAGGGACAGTTTGACTTCATCTTTTCCAATCTGGATGCCCTTTATTTCCTTCTCTTCTCTGATTGCTCTGGCTAGTACTTCCAACACTACGTTGAATAGGAGTGGTGAGAGTGGGCATCCTTGTCTAGTTCCTGTTCTGAAAGGAAAGGCTTTCAGCTTTTCCCCATTCAGGATGATATTGGCAGTGGGTTTGTCATACATGGCTTTAATTATGTTGAGATACTTTCCCTCTATACCTAACTTATAGAGGGTCTTTGTCATGAATGAGTGCTGAACTTTATCAAATGCTTTTTCAGCATCTATAGAGATGATTAATATGGTGTATCACATTTATTGATTTGCGTATGTTGAACCAACCTTGCATCCCTGGGATGAATCCCACTTGATCGTGATGAATAATTTTTCGTATGTGTTGCTGTATTCTGTTTGCTAGTATTTTAGTGAGGATTTTTGCATCTATATTCATCAAGGATATCGGCCTGTAGTTTTCTTTTTTAGTTATATCTTTACCTGGTTTTGGTATCAGGATGATGTTTGCTTCATAGAATGAGTTTGGGAGATTTGCGTCCGTTTCAATCTTTTGGAATAGTTTGTAAAGAATCGGTGTCAATTCCTCTTTGAATGTTTGGTAAAATTCCGCTGTGAATCCATCTGGTCCTGGGCTTTTCTTTGTTGGGAGCCTTCTATAACAGCTTCAATCTCCTTTATTGTTATTGGTCTGTTCAAATTTTCTACGTCTCCACGGTTCAGTTTTGGGAGCTTGTGTGTGTCCAGAAATTTATCCATTTCCTCCAGATTTTCAAACTTGTTGGTGTATAGTTGTTTATAGTAGTCTCGAATGATTCCTTGTATTTCAGATGAATCAGTTGTAATATCGCCTTTTTCATTTCTAATTTTGGTTATTTGAGTCTTCTCTTTTCTTTTTTATTGTTAGCCATGCTAATGGTTTGTCAATTCTATTTATCTTTTCAAAAAACCAACTTTTTGATTCATTGATCTTTTGAATCGTTTTTTGGTTTTCAATTTCATTCAGTTCTGCTCTGATCTTAATGATTTCTTTCCGTCTGCTAACTTTAGGTTTGGATTGTTCTTGTTTTTCTAGTTCTTTAAGGTGAAGTGTTAGGTTGTTCACTTGCCATCTTTCTATTCTTCTGAAGTGAGCATTTAATGCAATAAATTTTCCCCTCAATACTGCTTTTGCAGTATCCCACAGGTTTTGGTATGATGTATCATTGTTTTCATTAGTTTCAATAAATTTTTTGATTTCCTGCTTGATTTCTTCTTGGATCCATATGTCATTAAGTAGAATGCTGTTTAATTTCCATGTGTTTGTATAGTTTCCAGAGTTTCGTTTGTTATTAATTTCTAGTTTTAATCCATTGTGGTCTGAGAAGATACATGGGATAATTCCAATATTTTTGAATTTATTGAGACTTGATTTGTGACCTAATATGTGATCTATCCTGGAGAATGATCCATGTGCTGATGAGAAGAATGAATATTCTGAGGTTGTTGGGTGGAATGTTCTGTAGATATCTGCCAATTCCAATGGGTCTAGAGTCTTGTTTAGATCTTGTGTTTCTCTACTGATTCTTTGCCTAGATGATCTGTCTAATATTGACAGTGGGGTGTTCAGGTCCCCTGCTATTATGGTATTAGTGTCTATTTCCTTCTTTAGGTCTAATAGAGTTTGTTTTATAAATCTGGCTGCTCCAACATTGGGTGCGTACATATTTATGATTGTTATGTCTTCTTTTTTTTTTTTTAAATTTTATTTTGTCGATATACATTGTAGCTGATTAATGCTCCCCATCACCAAAACCTCCCTCCCTTCTCCCTCCCCCCCCTCCCCCCCAACAATGTCCTTTCTGTTTGTTTGTTGTATCAACTTCAAATAATTGTGGTTGTTATATCTTCTTCCTCCCCGCCCCCCGGTTTGTGTGTGTTTGTGTGTATGTGTGTGTGTGAATTTATATATTAATTTTTAGCTCCCTCCAATAAGTGAGAACATGTGGTATTTCTCTTTCTGTGCCTGACTTGTTTCACTTAATATAATTCTCTCAAGTTCCATCCATGTTGTTGCAAATGGCAGTATTTCATTCGTTTTTATAGCTGAGTAGTATTCCATTGTGTAGATGTACCACATTTTCCGTATCCACTCATCTGATGATGGGCATTTGGGCTGGTTCCAACTCTTGGCTATTGTAAAGAGTGCTACGATGAACATTGGGGAACAGGTATACCTTCGACTTGATGATTTCCATTCCTCTGGGTATATTCCCAACAGTGGGATGGCTGGGTCGTATGGTAGATCTATTTGCAATTGTTTAAGGAACCTCCATACCATTTTCCATAGAGGCTGCACCATTTTGCAGTCCCACCAACAATGTATGAGAGTTCCTTTTTCTCCGCAGCCTCGCCAGCATTTATCGTTAATAGTCTTTTGGATTTTAGCCATCCTAACTGGGGTTAGATGGTATCTCAATGTGGTTTTGATTTGCATTTCCCGGATGCTGAGTGATGTTGAGCATTTTTTCATATGTCTGTTGGCCATTTGTATATCTTCCTTAGAGAAATGCCTACTTAGCTCTTTTGCCCATTTTTTAATTGGGTTGCTTGTTTTCTTCTTGTAAAGTTGTTTGAGTTCCTTATATATTCTGGATATTAATCCTTTGTCAGATGTATATTTTGCAAATATTTTCTCCCACTCTGTTGGTTGTCTTTTAACTCTTTTAATTGTTTCTTTTGCTGTGCAGAAGCTTTTTAGTTTGATATAATCCCATTTGTTTATTTTTCCTTTGGTTGCCCGTGCTTTTGGGGTCGTATTCATGAAGTCTGTGCCCAGTCCTATTTCCTGAAGTGTTTCCCCTATGTTTTCTTTAAGAAGTTTTATTGTCTCAGGGTGTATATTTAAATCCTTAATCCATTTTGAGTTGATTTTAGTATACGGTGAGAGGTATGGATCTAGTTTCATTCTCCTGCATATCGATATCCAGTTATCCCAGCACCACTTGCTGAAGAGGCAGTCCCTTCCCCAGTGAATAGGTTTGGTGCCTTTGTCAAAGATCAGATGGCAGTAAGTGTGTGGGTTGATTTCTGGATTCTCTATTCTATTCCATTGGTCAGTGTGTCTGTTTTTATGCCAGTACCATACTGTTTTGGTTATTATAGCTTTGTAGTATAGCTTAAAGTCAGGTAGTGTTATGCCTCCAGCTTTATTTTTTTTGCTGAGCATTGCTTTGGCTATTCGTGGTCTTTTATTGTTCCATATAAATGTCTGAATAGTTTTTTCCATTTCTGAGAAAAATGTCTTTGGAATTTTGATGGGGATTGCATTGAATTTGTATATCACTTTGGGTAGTATGGACATTTTCACTATGTTGATTCTTCCAATCCAAGAGCATGGAATATCTTTCCATCTTCTTGTATCCTCTCTAATTTCTCTCAGCAGTGGTTTGTAGTTCTCATTATAGAGATTTTTCACCTCCTTGGTTAACTCAATTCCTAAGTATTTTATTTTTTTGGTGGCTATTGTAAATGGGCAGGCTTTCTTGATTTCTCCTTCTGCATGTTCACTATTGGAGAAAATAAATGCTACTGATTTTTGTGTGTTGATTTTGTATCCTGCTACTGTGCTGAAATCATTTATCAATTCCAACAGTTTTTTTGTAGAGGTTTTAGGCTGTTCGATATATAGGATCATGTCATCTGCAAACAGGGACAGTTTGACTTCATCTTTTCCAATCTGGATGCCCTTTATTTCCTTCTCTTCTCTGATTGCTCTGGCTAGTACTTCCAACACTATGTTGAATAGGAGTGGTGAGAGTGGGCATCCTTGTCTAGTGCCTGTTCTTAAAGGAAAAGCTTTCAGCTTTTCCCCATTCAGGATGATATTGGCAGTGGGTTTGTCATATATGGCTTTAATTATGTTGAGATACTTTCCCTCTATACCTAACTTATAGAGGGTCTTTGTCATGAATGAGTGCTGAACTTTATCAAATGCTTTTTCAGCATCTATAGAGATGATCATATGGTCCTTGTGTTTGAGTTTATTAATATGGTGTATCACATTTATTGATTTGCGTATGTTGAACCAACCTTGCATCCCTGGGATGAATCCCACTTGCTCGTGATGAATAATTTTTCGTATGTGTTGCTGTATTCTGTTTGCTAGTATTTTAGTGAGGATTTTTGCATCTATATTCATCAAGGATATCGGCCTGTAGTTTTCTTTTTTGGTTATATCTTTACCTGGTTTTGGTATCAGGATGATGTTTGCTTCATAGAATGAGTTTGGGAGATTTGCGTCCGTTTCAATCTTTTGGAATAGTTTGTAAAGAATCGGTGTCAATTCCTCTTTGAATGTTTGGTAAAATTCTGCTGTGAATCCATCTGGTCCTGGGCTTTTCTTTGTTGGGAGCCTTCTGATAACAGCTTCAATCTCCTTTATTGTTATTGGTCTGTTCAGATTTTCTACGTCTTCACGGTTCAGTTTTGGGAGCTTGTGTGTGTCCAGAAATTTATCCATTTCCTCCAGATTTTCAAATTTGTTGGCGTACAGTTGTTTATAGTAGTCTCGAATGATTCCTTGTATTTCAGATGAATCAGTTGTAATATCGCCTTTTTCATTTCTAATTTTTGTTATTTGAGTCTTCTCTCTTCTTTTTTTTGTTAGCCATGCTAATGGTTTGTCAATTTTATTTATCTTTTCAAAAAACCAACTTTTTGATTCGTTGATCTTTTGAATTGTTTTTTGGTTTTCAATTTCATTCAGTTCTGCTCTGATCTTAATGATTTCTTTCCGTCTGCTAACTTTAGGATTGGATTGTTCTTGTTTTTCTAGTTCTTTAAGGTGAAGTGTTAGGTTGTTCACTTGCCATCTTTCCATTCTTCTGAAGTGAGCATTTAATGCAATAAATTTTCCCCTCAATACTGCTTTTGCAGTATCCCACAGGTTTTGGTATGATGTATCATTGTTTTCATTAGTTTCAATAAACTTTTTGATTTCCTGCTTGATTTCTTCTTGGACCCATATGTCATTAAGTAGAATGCTGTTTAATTTCCATGTGTTTGTATAGTTTCCAGAGTTTTGTTTGTTATTAATTTCTAGTTTTAATCCATTGTGGTCTGAGAAGATACATGGGATAATTCCAATTTTTTTGAATTTGCTGAGACTTGATTTGTGACCTAATATGTGATCTATCCTGGAGAATGATCCATGTGCTGATGAGAAGAATGAATATTCTGAGGTTGTTGGGTGGAATGTTCTGTAGATATCTGCCAATTCCAATTGGTCTAGAGTCTTGTTTAGATCTTGTGTTTCTCTACTAATTCTTTGCCTAGATGATCTGTCTAATATTGACAGTGGAGTGTTCAGGTCCCCTGCTATTATGGTATTAGTGTCTATTTCCTTCTTTAGGTCTAATAGAGTTTGTTTTATAAATCTGGCTGCTCCAACATTGGGTGCGTACATATTTATGATTGTTATGTCTTCTTGATGGATCAGTCCTTTTATCATTAAGTAGTGTCCCTCATTGTCTCTTTTTATGGTTTTTAGTTTAAAGTCTATTTTGTCAGATATAAGAATAGCTACTCCAGCTCGTTTTTCTTTTCTGTTTGCATGGTAAATCTTTTTCCATCCTTTCACTCTTAGTCTGTGTGAATCTTTATGGGTGAGGTGGGTCTCTTGTAGGCAGCATATAGTTGGGTCCTGCTTTTTGATCCAGTCAGCCAGTCTGTGTCTTTTAATTGGGGAATTTAAGCCTTTAACATTAAGAGTTGTTATTGAAAGGTGTTGATTTATTCCTAGCATTTTATTGGTTGTTTGGTTGTCTTAGGTGTCTTTTGTTCCTTGCTTTCTGATTTACTGTTTGGTTTCTTTGTTTGTTGGTTCCTTAGGTTGTAGATAGTGTTTTTGTTAGCTTGTTTTCTCTTCATGAATGCCATTTTTATTATACTAGCGGGTTTAGATTTTTCTTGGGTTTTTATGGCAGTGGTAGTTATTTTTCAGGAACCAAACCCAGTACTCCCTTGAGGATTTCTTGTAAGGGTGGTCGTGTGGTAGTGAACTCCCGCAGTTTTTGTTTGTCTGAGAAATATACTATTTGCCCCTCATTTCGGAAGGATAGCCTTGCAGGGTAGAGTATTCTTGGCTGGCAATCTTTGTCTTTTAGTATTTTGAAAATATCATCCCATTCCTTTCTAGCTTTTAGGGTTTGTGATGAAAAGTCTGATGTTAACCTGATTGGGGCTCCCTTATAGGCGATTTGACGCTTCTCTCTTGCAGCTTTTAAGATTCTCTCTTTGTCTCTGAGTTTTGCCAATTTGACTATGACATGTCTTGGAGAAGGTCTTTTTGGGTTGAATACATTTGGAGATCGTTGAGCTTCCTGGATCTGAAGATCTGTGATTTTTCCTATACCTGGGAAGTTTTCTGCCACTATTTTGTTGAATATGTTTTCAATGGAATCTCCATTTTCCTCCCCTTCTGGAATACCCATGACTCGGATATTTGAGCGCTTAAGGTTGTCTGATATCTCTCTCAGATTTTCTTCAATGTCCTTGATTCTTTTTTCTTTCTTTTTGTCTGCTTGTGTTATTTCAAACAGCCCATCTTCAAGTTCAGAGGTTCTCTCTTCAACTTCAACAAGCCTGCTGGTTAAACTCTCCGTTGTGTTTTTTATTTCGCTGAATAACTTCTTCAGTTCAGCAAGTTCTGCTACATTTTTTTTCAGGACATTGATTTCCTTGTACATTTCCTCTTTCAGATCCTGTATACTTTTCCTCATTTCATCATGATGTCTAGCTGAGTTTTCTTGTATCTCATTCAGTTTCCTTAGAATTATCACTCGAAATTCCTTGTCAGTTATTTCAAGGGCTTCTTGTTCTATAGGATCTAGAGTTTGAGATTTATTAACTTTTGGTGGTGTACTTTCTTGATTTTTTGTATTTCTGGTATCTTTTTTTTGGTGTTTATTCATTGTGGCAGGGGGTTTCACAGTCCACCGGTTTGAGACTAATGACTAACTAGGATGTTGCTGTGGTTGCCAATTTCGTATGGCTCCCTCCGTGACTGCTCAGTTGGCCTCTAGTGCCTTGTGTGTGTGGTTGCCTCAGGTCTTGGGCTTCTCCGGGGAGCCACCTTTCTGGTCAGCTTGGACTCTGCTGGGCTACTGGATCACGTACCACAGGGTGTGTGATCTCTGTTGAGCTTTCACTTCCTGTGCAGGACTTCTCCCCGTTCCGTGTGCTCTGGCCCAGGCTGTTAGATCGTGCAGTGGCGACCCCACCGGGTGTGTGGTTTCTGTCGAGTCTCCGCCTCCCTGGCCGCACGTCTCCCCCCTCTGTGCGCACTGTGCTGGGCTGAGGCGTGTCTTCTGCACCCCTCGTCTATCAGCTGGGCCTTCAAGACCCTGCTCGGCACTGCCTTGCCCAGAAAGTCTACCAGGTTTCTGCTAGGCACAGACGACCGGTTGCTCTGGGTGCCTTTGTAGCACTGTGTAGATCTTTCTCGGGTCTTGTTCACCTTTGTATTCCCCCAGTATAAACCGAGTCTAGCGCCCGCCTGCAGCCTGCTCTCCGGCAGGTTCAAGCGGACCTGGGAACTCTCCTACCACACTATTCCCAACCAGAAATTCGTTAGGCTTTTTTCCAAACTGGTGGCCGCAGAGATGGTATCTGCCTCCCAGTAACAGGGAGTTTACTGGGGCCGGAGTCCAGGGTGTGGTGGAGTGACAGTCGGCCCGCCCGTACTTCCTTGCCCTCCCAACACTGGCCAGGGACGCCCCACGCCACCAGCCCCACCAGAAAACCACGGAGGGAGTGGGAGGGGAGGCCGGCACGCAGGCTCCGGAAAGCCCCGCGCCAGGCCAAGCAAGTGGGAAGGCTCAGTGATGGCTGAGCCGGGCGGAGCTGCCCGCACCTGGGAAAATGGAGGCAGCACCGGGGCGGTGAGTGGCCTGGTGGTGCAGGCGGGAGCCGGGTGGGCATCTGCCCCCCAAACAGAACTGGGCCAAGGGTCACTCACAGGGTTGTGCCAGGTCGGGTGCTCGCTCTCTGTCTCTGGTTTGTTGCCTTCCGTGTTCTCGGCCGCTGCCGCCTCGGGCTGTTCAGTCGCAGTGCGGCTCGGGCGCTCCCAGGAATCTTCTTTAATGCCGGCCTGAAACCTCGAATCCTGAATAGGGCAGCTGGCCGCCTTCAGCGCGGCCCTGGCCTCCGGGATCCTGGCTGCATCCACAGCAGCCCTGGCGCCGTGTTCCCTGTTTTGAGACTCGCTTTTGCAGCTAAGAAACAGTTCTTTTCCTGCTCCACACTTCAAAGCTGTTGCCTGTAATTCTATCTCAAATTTCTAACTCATCAAGCCGACATTCAAACGAAGGTTCTATATAATAATGTTCCTCAAAGATCAACTCTTTTCTCTGTTGTGGAGCAGCTACCTGAATGTAGAGACACTCCTTGTTTGGTGGACATGAGTCTTGGTAATTGGTGAATCAAAATGACCTCAATTGCTGGTTCCAACCCATAAGCCACACTGGGTTTCAGGAATGTGCTTGATTCCAATATATTATCCATCATGAGCCTTTTGGGCCATAGCAGTTCTCTCCACTACAAGTATTGTTATTGACAACACTTTGAGGACTGAGCACGGCTGCTCTGTCCTCATCACCGGCCACCGACTACCACCCCATAGAGCAGGGCCCATGCCTGCCTCACCCAAGGAATGCTGATATGTAGCGCAGGCTCGGTTAAGATTAAATTTTAAATTATTTTACATCCAAATCTAGCTCTTATTTTTATGTGATTTGATACATGCAACACATGTACTTGAATTTTGGAATCTCCTGGGAAGCTTTCACAATCCACTGATGTCCAGTCCCCAGTACTGAGCACAAAAACCAGAATGTCTGCAGGGTGAGGTTCATGCCCCAACAATGAGATTTTGAAAATACACCTCTGGTGATTCTAACATGCAGTCAGGGTGGAGAATCACTGCTCTACCTCATCCTCCTGAATGTGTCCTCAGCAGGGCTCAGTCATGAAGATTGAGTCACAAAATGAATTTTCAGACTCAGACAAAAGAACAGCAGCGTGAAATATGAGGCCTGCAGTGAGTGACAGCATTCCCAATGAGACTCAAGAACAGCTGGTGACAGGTGGCCCAGTACATCGAGAGGAAACCACAGAGAAGCCTGGGAACACTCTGGAACATCCTGATTGGCTGCCTGACCTTAGGGGGCAGGTCCAGCCAGAGTAACTTCTTTGACATTAGGGAAACTAGACAATATTTTCTATAACGTATGCCCAGACCCACTGCCTGGCCCTGCTTTCTTCTCTGACTTGCAAGTCCCTGCCCACACCTTGAAGAACTAAGTCAAATGACACCTCCACCTCCAGGAAGCCTCCTGACTGTGTCTTCCCATTCTTACAGCTCTATTTCTCTTTGGTTTATTCTTCCCTCTCCAAAAGGGCTTTCCCTCCTGACCCCAGTATACTACTCACTTTGTGTCCTCAGCATCTGGCATTACTCCTAGACCAAAGGCGATGATAACTGTAGAGGAATAAAAACAAAGTAAATAACTGAATATTGGCTTAACTTGTAATTTGGACATTCTTATTTTAGGAGGAGTTTTAAATTTCTCCCAATAAAAATTATCATTTAAAAGATTTTCATTCAAGATGACAGAATAGATGGTCCCCAGCATCACTCTGTCCCACAGTCAACCAATTTGCAACTATTAAAGACAATGACTGCAAAGCTGGGGCTGCTAGAGCTCAGGGGAAGAGGAGGAGAGACCTACAGAATTCATGAAGGCAGGAGAAACCATGATGAGAGAAAGAAAGGGCCACTCTGGTACTTTTGAACTGCAGCACTTCAAGCCTGGCCCTGGTGAGCACACAGAGTAAAAGCTGGCAAAAGCCACAGCTGTGACCTTTGTATGAAGTTGCATGGAGGTGGCAGGGGAGAAGAGGGTCTTGTTGGTGCCCAGGCCAGCGAGACCACTTACCAGGTTCCCGTGGACCCACACAGGAGCAAGGGTCACAGACAACTGAATAAAGGAGCCATTCAGAAGTCTGTGAGTCATTGCAAAGGATCAGTGCATGGCCTATCCCATGGGATGTGTTTGGAGTGTGGGGGGTGGGGGAGACAGGCCCACCAGAGGAACACTGGCACACAGCATGGACAGCTGATCTGCCCTCCAGTCAGCACAGGACCACTCAGAGTACACTGGAGATGGAGTATAGATCTGCAGGCGGTGCAGTTCACTGAAAAGACTCACACCCAGACCAGAGTTTCCATACAACCCAGGTGTACTAGACCTCAAGAGACCCAGAAGTACTTAAAAGGTCAACAATTAAAACCTGAGCTGCACAAAAAGCCTTCCCCAGAGAGTCGGCAGCACAGCAGCAATTTAGCTCAACCACAGGCTCAAGTGCTGGTCCCCCACACGAAGTTCCACCATTTTAGAACTAGGCAAAAGACACCAATTTAGTTCCAGTGCAGAGTTTAAGTGGTGGGGATAGCTAATAATACAACACAGAACTGAAAGAAAACACAAAAAACACACAGATCAGATACAAAGTTCTGATATTAACCACTAAAGGCCTAACACCACCAAAGAACACCTATAAAGTGTATAAGGACTGGAAGCTCCCCTCCCCCACCCCATTCCCAGGCTGGGTCAGTGGGGTTCTGAGGGCCTCAGCCATGCCCACCTTGTGTCTGCATCCAGCCCAATGATGACTAGCAGGCTGCTGCCAGAAGTGGCCTGGGCTCCCAAGTCACAGTGGGCGAGGGCTGAGGGCCTCAGCCATGCCCACATGATGTCCATATCCAGCCCGGCCATGGCAGAGCTGGCACCAGAAGCATCCCAGTGTCCCCTGCTGGAATGAGTGGGGGTGCCAAGGGCCTCGATCATGCCCCTCCTTTCCCCCCCATCACACTCCCCCTACCCCTCTCCCCCTCACACCCAACTGCTCTGCAACAACATCGTGGGATGTAGATAAATAAATTAATTAAATTAAAATTAATATCATTTTGGTTATTTGAAAGCTAGTATCTACACACTATGGAACACTAAATATCATAAAGAAGAAAATTAAAATAACCCATATCCTGCTGCCCAAAGACAACTGCAGTTATGCACCATGAATATGGTTTTACCAAAGTTGGCTTCTAATGGGCTTGTGCAGCTGGTTTTCCTCCTGCCCTCTGCTGCTGCCCTGTGGAGTATACTATAAAGCAAATATATTTCACAGGGCTTAATTTCTTGTACTTTCAGGTTTAGTCTAACTTCTTAAAAGTACATATAAAATGTTGACCTTGCAAAAAACAGGAAATTTTCCCAGGCTATAGTCTCTATTGTAAGATAAAGAATTGTAACACAGCAAGGTTGCTGGTTCAGAGACAGACAAGTTACTGATTGATATGTAAAGATACTGGGAAGCTCCTATAGGGAGAAGGAATGTTTGCTAAGATCAAGCTTTTGTTGGTGGATCACTGAAATTGCCTTATGGAATGTCATTTTGCTTGTTTTACTGAATGTTACCAGTCTATATTGTTAAACTATAACCCCACCTATGTTCTCTTCCTGTAACTTCCTGGTCTGAAGAATAAATGTGGGAAGAGAACCCCAATTTGTGGTTAATTTCCCAAATGGAAGGAATGCCTCTCTCAAGGGTTCTGGGAGATTAACCTCTTCGGAGCTTCTCACTGCTCAGAAGAGATGGGCTTTGAGTAATCCTTCACAGCTCCATCACCCAGGAGAAGAGGGGTGACAAATCCATGGGGGGCAAAGCAACACTGCCCCCAGGAGAATGTGCTCTCGAGGCTGCTGTCCCTCCAGTCTGAGAACCCAGTAGAACACAAGAACTGCAGACATGAGCCCAGCCCACAGCCTGGGGCCAAGCCCAGGTGACCCACAGCCAGAAAAGAGAGCAGTTATTACTACTCTAAGTTACTGTTGTTGGGAGCTTTGTCGTGTACTTTTATACACTGTGACTATGGTGATGCACTAGGTACTATTACTATGCTGACACATTAGATAGTGTTACCATGGTAATATATTATTGACACAGGTTTTGTGAAACCCAGGTCCTGGCTTCTGAGACCCCGCTTTCTTCATGTTCTCTAATAGTGTCCTGACTCGGTGTTTACAGATCACATTTGCTGGTCTGTCTTCTTCACTCCATATGTGTTCTTGTCCTCATGGGCTTTATTCTTGGATGTTTTATTTCTCAGTGTTCACTATCTTCATAGAATACCTCACCCACACTCATAGCTCCTAATAAACTGGTGTGCTTGTGACTTCTGAATCCACGTGAAGCCAGACCCTTTCCTGAGCATCAGACACAAAACATTTGACAGCTAGGCCATTCCCCCATCTATTAGTTCATTTCTGTTGCTTATAACAAAATATGTGGAAGTGGGTAATTTGTAAGAAAATGAAATTTATTGCTTACAGTTTCAGAGGTTAAGAAGTCCAGGGAAAAAATATGGGGAGGATCTTTGGTGGTGGCTTTACAGCAATGCAGGGGCCTCACATGGCAGAAGACAGCAGAGCAGAGAGGGCATGTGTCCACGGTGACAGCCACTTGGGTCCTAAGCAGGCAGAATAAAGGCAAACTGGGGCCTGAGATGCCCCTGTCCATGGACCAGTTCCCATACCTGGCTCTGACCAAGAGAAGGTTGGGCCAACTCAGTGGAGGGCTCAAGGCATGGAGACAAGTGAAAGTCCTCAGAACCATGTCCCCGACCACCATTGTTAGTCCGTTCACTAGGGCACGGTCGTACAATCTAATCACCTCTTCAAGGCCCCACCTTTCAATTACCAGAATAGGATTTTCCACCTCAACACTTACAATGGGAATTGGGGTTCTAATATATAAACTTTGGGGACACAATTCAATCAATCCACAGCACCCCTGATGTCCTACAGGGCTTCAAACACAACATGTCCAAATGGGACTGATCATCTCTGAGCCATCCCTGCCTCTGAGCCAGAAACACACACACACACACGCACACGCACACACGCACACGCACACACACACACACACACGCACGCACCTTCTCTCCTACTTTCGTCCTTCTCTCAGTAAATGCCACCATGCGGTCCCTCGGGGACAAAATGTGAGGGTCGCTGTAGATCCTCCCATTCCTGCACCACTAAGTGCTCTACACGCCACCTCCTCAGCACCGCTCCCAAATCTTCCCTCTCACCATCCTGACTGTGTTTGCCTTAGTTCAGAGTTTTTAATCTTTTTTGGCTGAATTCTCGCAACACTCCTGATCATAGAGTTTCCTTTAGCAATTTCAACCTCCACACCACAGACGCAATGACTTCTGTAAAATTAATATCAGTTCATCTCACTCCTCTCACTATAATTTTTGAAAGCAACTTCCACTGGTCCAGGAAAAATATCCAAACTTCTCAATATGACTGAGTAGAGAGCCCATATACTTTACCACTCCAACAAGCACACTTTTGAGAGTAAAAGAGGGAGTTGTTAAAATTACAACAAGAATACAGATGTAAACCAGGACTGTTCTGGGCAAAAAAGAACGTGAGGTCACCCTGTCCATGAGGCTGCTGTGATCTGGTGCCCTTTGCTGTCCTTGTTCTATACTTTCCACCCTAAATCCAGACCTGCCTGGCTACTTCTTCCCAAAGAGGCCAGACTATTTTGTAGGCTCAGCCCCTCCCCTCTGCCTCAAACACGACCCCCCCCATCTCCCTTTTGTGGAAATCACCTATTTGTGTTTCAGACTCAGCTCAAGTCCTTTATTCCCCTTCTGCATCTATCCCCAGAAGAGCAGATTACCCCTCGATTGATGCTGCCACCGTGCCCTGGAAAGCAGTAACATAGCGGACTCTGATGTGCAACTATGATCCCTTCTCAGGAATGAAAGACGCATTCCCCAGCTGTTGGGACTGTTGCTGCCACAAGGCTCTCAGCTTCCTCGCTTGTCTGAATACTGCCTCAGTCAATCCAAGGTCACAGCCTCTTCCCAGGAAGCCCCCACCCAATGACCCATCAATGCAGGGATTTAACTGCCTGCTCCCCTGCCCGGGCTGAGCACCTCTGAAGTTTCTCCTTCGTTCCAGCGCTCCCTGTGGGTGAGCGGGGTCACTGACGCCACCTCCTCCGTCTGCCCACTCCTGCTTCCTTCTCTTCCCTTTTCTCCCACAGGTGTTGCTCCCACAGCTGTCCCCGAGAAAGCCCCTACATGCTCATCTGTACTCCAGAGAACCCTCCACGGGAAGCCCCTTTGGGAGAGGACGTTGTTGGCGTCACACACTCAGCACCAGGCACTGGGCGGGGATGGAGAGGCAGCATCACGTTATTGAATGGAAGGGGACAGGCAGAAGTTCACTCCCTAAGACAGCAGCGGAGTAGGTAAGGCTCTCATTACAATTGGAGATTATTTATTTGTTTTTCTCCTTGTTTTTTGTCTATCTTACCACATTTTGGGCCCTCCTATGCCATGTGTATATTGTCCTATTGATTAATTTTCATCTCCTTTTCTTCCTTTCTCTGCTCTGTCTAACATGGATGTATTGGTGGTAGATGACTTTAAGGTTCTGGTCAGACAGTGTAGAATGTAAAAGCAGGATTGGGATGAGAGCAGGGTAGACTCTTGGCTGGGTCCTGGAGCAGTGACAGGAGATTTTGACTTGTCCCTCTGTGGAGGACGGGAGAGTGGGGCTTTCAGCTGTGTGTGGGATACTTGCACCATGTTAGGTCACAGTGTAACTTTTTCAGGAGGGTAAATTTGTGGGAAAGGTGTGCATGTTCATGGTGGCAGCCAGATGATGACTCTAGCCAACATTTGTCTGGCTTTTTGGCTTTCCAGCATCTGTTCACAGTTCTAAGGTTTGTGGAATTTCCTAATATATGATTTCCATTGAGAAGAGACTACCTCCCAGTATAGAAGTCAGTACACCACATGCCACTTGTGAGCCTCCCTTTCAGCTAGAATGAAGACAAGTGCCAGGCTCTGCACATCAGATGCACCTGTCTAGACTTTAACACAGAGAAGGGGAGCCCAGGAAGAATTTTCTTTAGCAGTGGTGGCAATTGCAGTGAGATGATCCCTGGAGTAGGGGACAGAAGCGTAGTTGGTAACAAGCAGTGTCCATGACAGTTGCATCAGAAACTCAAATGGCAGCACCTAGTGCTTGGTGGCAGCAGCATCAGTATCCTCGCTACTGGTTCTGAAGCATGATTTCTGGCACTGTTAGCAGATGAGTGGTTTTCTAAGCCTGGGTTATTAGTTCTCCAGAGAAACAGAACCAACAGAATATATATGAAGTTGTATATATGGAGAGAGAAAGAGAGAGACAGGGAGAGAGAGAGGTATTTTAAATGCTAAGGAATTGGTGCATGTGATTTAGAGGCTTGGCAGATCAAAAATCTTCAGGGTAGACCAGCAGGCTGGAGACCTATGGAAGAGTTGGTGTGTGGTTTGAGTCTAAGGCCAGGCTGCTGGCAGAATCCCTCCTGCATGAAGAGTGTCTTTTTCTATTAGGCCTTCAACTGATTAGAAAAGGGCCAATCACACTGTGGAGGATAATCTGCTTTACTCAGTGTCCACTGATGTAAATGTTCATCTCATCTAAAAAATACCTTCACAGAAACATGTAGAGTAATGTTTGAATAAATATGATGCTACGCTGGCCCAGTCAAGTTGTCACATAAAATTCACCATCTCACCTGGCTATGTAGCTTTCAAGTGATTTTGAGAGATGCTCACTATGTATATATATTTTTTGGCAGCAGCTAATGCAAGGATCAAAGCCTGGATTTTCGTGTTAGTAGCTTCATGCTCCAACCAACTGAGCTATCTAGAGAGCCCTATTTCTTGGTTTTAAATTTTATTGAAGTGAAATTTACATAACATAGAATGAACCACCTTAAAGCGAACAATTCTGTGGCACTTGAGTACATTCACAAGATTGTACAGTCACCACCTCTATCTAGTTCCAACACATTTGCATTACAACAAAAGTAGCAGTCACTCCCCATTTAATCCTTCCCTCCGTCTCTAGCAATGACCAATACTCTGCCCATCTCTATAGATTGACCTGTTAATGCTTATTTTATATAAAAATATCATACAATGTGTAATTATTTGTGTCTGGCTTCTCTTACTTAAAATAATGGTTTTGAGGTTTAGTCACATTGTATCACGAACCAGGACTTTAATCCTTTGTATGGATCAATAAAATTCTATTGTATGTATGTATATCTTGTTTATTAACCCATTCACTGAGGGATTCAGTGTTCTTTGAATGAAATCCCTTTCTGCTAAAATTAGCCACAGTTGGTTTCTGTTATTTTGCACCTAGAAACCCTGAGTGAAACATGCCATAATGTAGCCCATCACCAGGGAACAACTCAACTGCAGAACTGGAGAACCATAAGGGTTTTCTCTATCTTGTATCTTCTCCTCTCTGTGCTTTTGCTTCTTTAGCTCCTCTCTCAGCCCATGGGATGTGAATCAGGCAGGCAGCAGATGATGGACTGATCCATTCCAGCCAACCCACGTGGTGATATGGACTGGCCATTCCTCAATCCCAGTACCAAATTGTCTGGTCCAAGTATCCATGGTTAAGGGGAAGGAATGTTTTATAAACATGAATCCTGGGGCCTGCCACACTTTGATAATGTGGATTAGGGAGTTCTGTTCCAAGAAAAGTGTAAACCATGTGAGTTGAAGAGACTTCTCAAAAGGAATCTATGCTAAGGTCCTGGTGCTTGTAAATCACAGCATGCTGGGCTCTCCTGGAGACAATGTCCCTTTGAGTCAGATTACCCTTTACCCCAAAGAAGTCCATAGCTTGAGCCCATCTCGGTAATGTGCTATTAACATTCCCATCTTCAAATGGAGAAAACGCAGCATCACTAATTTTCTCTGAGGATAACCAGAAATAGGAAAACAGGGCTTATGGAAAATACAAGAATATCCTTTGGTCTGAACAAAGACAGTGGCAAGAAAAAGGATCTAATGATCTAATTTCCACATCAATGGGCATGGCTCAAATCACAAAAGTGATGATGGTTGACTTCTAGGGAATTTTGTCTGGAATTAGTCTCCACCCAGGTGGCTTCATTTCAAATATTTTAATCTTTTGACTCGAGTTACATCTAATCCTTCAATACTACTCTATGTCATCATTGCTTGGTCCAAAGGGACCATAATTGGGGAGGACACTTATTCTCTTTTGTCTCTAATGAGGCTCTTAGGGAATCTGGTCCCTGTGGGAAAGGAGGCTCCTTTAAACACTAGGTCTGTGATTGCCCCAATGAATCACACATGTGTAAACCGTGAACCCTTGCTCCTCCTCACCCAGGACGTGCCTGTGTTTCTGGGACAGTCCACTATAAAGAGAAGCACTGGGCACTTGTGCAGAGGTGAGGAACACCTGACAGCAGTAGCAGCAACCTCCTCCAGGTGAGGTACAGCCACGGAGACATCAATACTTGTCTATTAAGATGGGAAGTTCTTTTAGGAACCTCCTTTGCTGCGTCTTCCAGATACAGAAAGTTATACTAAGAGCCCTGAATGTACAGTAGTCACCTGAGACGATCCCAGTAATAATCAATAGTTTCTTTTTTCTTTCTTTCTTTTTTTTTTTTTTTTTATCTCTTTATAAGCTACTAAGGAGTTGGGTGGGTGGAGGGAAAAGTGAGAAATGTAAGCAGAAATACACATGGTAGAGTCAGGCTGTGTATATGTCCGTGAGTTTTTCAGTCTTAAAAATAGAAAATAAGAACCAATGGGTCCAGCAAAAAAAGCATTAGAACTGAGCATTGGAAACTTGACGTGCAGGTGGGGTGGGCACATCCTGCTTTACCAATTCTATAAAGTCATTTGCACACATGGTCCTGCCTGGAGCCTGATGACACCTTAGCTGTCCATGTCTAGGTTTCTGAATTTGCTGCTCTCTATTCACCTGGGTTCAGAGCCATGAGAGAGACAAACCAGTCAAGCGTCTCCGAGTTCCTCCTCCTGGGACTCTCCAGGCAGCCCCAGCAGCAGCAGCTCCTCTTCGTGCTCTTCCTGAGCATGTACCTGGTCACGGTCCTGGGAAACCTGCTCATCGTCCTGGCCATCAGCACCGACTCCCGCCTGCACACCCCCATGTACTTCTTCCTCAGCAACCTGTCCTTCGTGGATATCTGCTTCTCCTCCACTACCGTCCCCAAGATGCTGACCAATCACATACTTGGCAGTCACAGCATCTCCTTCTCTGGGTGTCTCACGCAGATGTATTTTCTCTGTGTGTTTGCCGACATGGACAATTTCCTTCTGGCTGTGATGGCCTATGACCGCTTCATTGCCATATGCCACCCCTTACAGTACAGAACAAAGATGACCCATCAGCTCTATGCCCTGCTGGTCGCTGGATCATGGGTCCTTGCCCACATGAATGGTCTGTTGCACACCGTGCTGTTGGCTCGACTCTCATTCTGTGCAGACAACGTGATCCCCCACTTCTTCTGTGATGTGAATCCCCTCCTGAAACTCTCCTGTTCAGACACACAGCTCAATGAGCTCATGATTCTTACGGAGGCTGCCCTGATCATGATTGCCCCATTTGTTTGCATCCTGGCTTCCTATGTACATATCACCTGTGCTGTCCTGAGGGTCCCATCCACAAGGGGAAGGTGGAAAGCCTTCTCCACCTGTGGCTCCCACCTGGCTGTGGTTTCCCTCTTCTATGGCACCATCAGTGCTGTGTATTTCAACCCTTCCTCCTCACACTCAGCTGAGAAAGACATCGCGGCTACTGTGATGTATACAGTGGTGACCCCCATGCTAAACCCCTTCATCTACAGCCTGAGGAACAAGGACTTGACAGGGGCTCTAAGAAAAGTGTTTGTCAGGAAGACATTTTCTGTCTGATTAGAGAATCAAGACTAAATCTCATTCCAAAGCAAATCTACTTTTCACCAATTGAGCATAATGCAGCCGTGGTTCATCAAAGACGGTATGGAGACAAACAGTTTTATGTCGTTGAGAGGCGCACACAGAAGGTGATTGTCATTTTTTAGTGGGCTCTGATTCACCTGTAACTCTTCTATCTATTGAGTAATGAGACCTCTTTTTTTGTGACTTCATTTTTTTGTTGTGGTTTGTTTGCTTATTTATTTGTTTGTTTATTTATTTATTTTAGAAAGATGACCGGTAAGGGGATCTTAACCCTTGACTTGGGGTTGTCAGCACCACGCTCTCCCAAGTGAGAGAACCAGCCATCCCCATATAGGGATCCAAAGCCTTGGTTTTGTTTATTTTTAAAACATTTTATTTTGATGTTCTTGTCCTTGAGTATGTGTAAGAAAACATAAAGAAATCTAAGAAAAATACAAAAAATCTATGATATGCTTCTAAAGTCAAGTGACGCAGTTTTATTTCCAATTTTTATTAATTTTTTTTTTGTTCATTAATGGATTTCCCTTTGACCTTGCTTATGTTTTTAAAGTCTTGACTCAATTAACTTGACCATTTATATCTGTTCTACTCATAAGATTCTCAAATCAGAGTGAGACACCCAGCCACTGAAGATATGATGTTCCTCATCTGGAGTAATCGAGTATTTTGCTCAAAATCCCAGTCTTCAAGTTCTTTATCATAACTAAACTGTCCAAATAAATCTCTCTGTTGATTAAATTGTTGGAGGGCTTTTTATGTCACTGTAACATTCTATAAGACGAGAGAAACCAAATGTCCCATCTGAGACTTCCAAGTGATCAAGCCGACATTCAAAGGAAGGTTCTATATAATAACGTTCATCAAAGGTCAACTCTATTCTCTGACGTAGAGCAGCTTCCTGAATGTAGAGACACTCCTTGTTTGGTGGATGTGCATCTTGCTAATTTCGTGAAGCAAAATGACCGCCAGTGCTAGTTCCAACCCAAACACCACACTGGGTTGCAGGAATGTGCTTGATTACAATATTTTGTTCATCATTGGTCCTTTGGGCACAGAAATTCCTTCCACTACAAGTACTGATTTTGACCACACCTTGACAGCCAAGCTGGGCAGCTCTGTCCTAATCACTAGCCACTGGCTGTCACCCCACCAGGCAGAGCTCAGGTCCTCCATGCCTGAGGAGTGCTGATGTGGGGCACAGGCTCCCCTGAAGTTAATGACTAAATTTTAAACTATTTTACACCCAAGTCAATTTCTTTCTTTTATGTGATTTGTTAGGAGTATACATGCAACACGTGTACTTGATTATTGGAATCACCTGGAAAGCTTCCACAATCCATTGATATATCCAGGCTCCAATACTGAGCACGTAAATCACAATCTGTACAGGTGAGGTCCAGGACCCTAAAAGAGATTTTCAAAAAAAATCTTGGGCGATTTTAAAAAATTAATTTATATTATTATACAAACATGTAGGGTACAACGTTGGTTTTCAATAATTGTGTACAATGTGTGGTGTTTAGATCATTACAGTTAGATTATTCATCATTACAATACGCAATCTTTCTTTGTGTCCGTTGACCAATTCCCATTAGTCCCCTTCCCTCTGCCGCCATCTCGGGCCATTCTAACGTGCAGTCAGGGTGGAGAATCACTGTATGTGTCCTCCGGAGTCATCAGTCATGACAGTTGGGTCACAAAGTGAGTTTTGAGACTCAGACAAAAGAACAACAGAGTGAAGTATGAGGCCTGCAGTGAGTAATAGCATTTCCAATGAGACTCAAGAGAAGCCGGTGACCAGTGTCCTGGTGCATCCAGAGGGAGCCACAGGGAAGCGTGGGAACACTCAGGAGCATCCTGATTGGCTGCCTGAACTTTGGGGGCGGGTCCAGCAGGGGTGACGTCTTTAGTATGAGGGAAACTGGTCAGCACCTGCTGTAGCCTCTGCCCAGACCCACTGTCTGGCCCTGCTTTCTCCTCCGACTAGCGACTCCCATCCCACTCCTTCAAGAACCAAGTCAAATGCTGCCTCCTCCTCCATGAAGCCTCCTGACTCCGTATTCTGTTCTCACAGCTCTTTTTTTTTTTTCCTTCGGTTTATTCTACCCTCTCTGCAATGGCTTTCCATAGACTGAGACCCACCCTACCTAAATATACTACTTGTTTTGTGTCCCCAGTGTCTGCCACTGCTCCTAGATAAGAGGTGACCATTAACTTTAACGAAAAGGAAAAAATGGATGAATATTACCTTAATTTTTAATTTGGATATTCTTACTTTAGAAGGAGTTTTTAAATTCCCCCCATTTAAAATACATCACTTTTGTTATGTGAAGGGTAGTCTCCACACACTATGGAACACCAAAAATCATTTAAGAAGAAAATTAAAATACCCCATATCCTGCTGCTCAAAGACAACTGCAGTTATGCACCATGAATATGATTTTACCTAAGTTGGCTTCCAATGGGCTTGTGCAGCTGGGTTTGCCCTCCTGCCCTCTGCTGCTCCCCCAGGAGAACGTGCTCTCCAGGCTGCTGTCCCTCCAGCCTGAGAACCCAGTAGAACACAAGAACTGTGGACATGAGCCCAGCCCACAGCCTGGGGCCAAGCCCAGATGACCCACAGTCTGAAAAGAGAGAAGTTATTGCTTTTCTAAGTTCCTGTGTTTGAGGAGCTTAGTTATGTACTTTTATACACTGTCACTATGGTGATACACTAGGCACTGTTACTGTGGTGATACACTAGGCACTGTTACTATGGTGATACACTATTGATACAGTTTTTGTGAAACCAAGGTCCTGGCTTCTGAGATTCCACTTTCTTCATGTTCTCTAGTTGTGTCCTGGCTCCCGTGTTTATAGATCACATTTGCTGGACTATCATCTTCACTACGTTATATGTTCTTGTCTTCGTGGGTTTTATTCTTGGATCTTTTCCTCTTCAGTGGCCACTCTCTCCGTAGACAATCCCATCCGCTCTCGTAGTTCCTAATAAACCAATGTGCTGGTGACTTCTGAGTCCATGTGCACCCAGAGCCTTCCCTGAGCCTCAGGCCCAAAGCATATGACTCCTGGGACCCTAACCCCAGGTGTCCTTCAGGGCTTCAAAAACAACTTGTCCAAATGAGACCGATCACCTCTGAGCTGCGCTTGCTTCTGAGCCTCACACTCACACACACACACCCACAGTCACACACACAAGCGCACGCATGCACACACACACATACACACATCCCACTTCTCTCCTACTTTCGTCCTTCTCTCAGTAAATGCCACCATGCAGTCCCTCAGGGACAAAATGTGAGCGTCGCTGTAGATCCTCCCATTCCTGCACCACTAAGTGCTCTACACGCCACCTCCTCAGCACCGCTCCCAAATCTTCTCTCTCATCATCCAGACTGTATCTGCCTTGGATCAGGGATTGAATTTTTTTTTTCTGAATTCTTGAAACACTCCCAATAAGCCTCCCTGTTCATAGACTTTCCCTCAGCAATTTCACACTCCACAGCACAGCCACAATGACCTTTTTAAAATAAACGTTAGTTCATCTAACTCCTCTGATTATAATTTTTGAAGGTAACTACTAATTGTCCAGAGAAACAATCCAAAACTCACATTATGAGTTAGAGTAGAAAGCCCCCATAATGTACCACTCCAACTAGTACACTTTTGATAGTAAAAGAGGGAGTTATTAAAATTACGACATTACGACTGATGTAAACCAGGACTGCTCTGGGCAAAAAAGAACATGTGGCCACCCTGTCCACAAGGCTGCTGTGATCTGGTGCCATTTGCTGTCCTTGTTCTACATCTTCCACCCTAAATCCAGACCTGCCTGGCTGCTTCTTCCCAAAGAGGCCAGACCATTTTATGGGCTCAGCCTCTCCCCTCTGCCTAGAATAGCCTCACACACGATCCTCCCCGCTCTCATCACCCTTTTCTGGAAATCACCTATTCGTGTTTCAGACTCAGCTCAAGTCCTTTATTCCCCTTCTGCATCTATCCACAGCAGAGCAGATTACTCTTCGATTGATGCTGCCCACGTTCCCTGGAAAATGGTAACATAGTGGACTCTGATGTGCCACCACGATCCCTTCTCAGGAATGAAAGACGCATTCCCCAGCTGCTGGGACTGTTGCTGCCACAAGGCTCTCAGGATCCCCACTTGACTGAATGCTACCTCGGTCAATTCAAGGTCAAAGCCCCTTCCCAGGAAGCCCCCACCCAATGACCTATCGATGCAGGGGTTTAACTGCCTGCTCCCCTGCCCTGGCTGAGCATGTCTGAAGTTTCTCCTTCGTTCCAGCGCTCCCTGTGGGTGAGCGGAGACACTGACGCCACCTCCTTTCTCTGCCTGCACCTCTTTCCTTCTCTTCCCTTTTCTCCCACAGGTGTCGCTAGCACAGCTGTCCCTGAGAAAGCCCCTCCATGCTCATCTCCACTCCACAGACCCCTCCATGGGACTCCCCCTGTGGAGAGGACACTGCTGGTGTCACACACTCAGCACCAGACACTGGGTGGGGATGGAGAGGCAGCACCACGTTACTGAATGAAGGGGACAGGCAGAAGTTCGCTCCCTAAGACAGCAGCGGAGTAGGTAAGGCTCTCATTACAACTGGACATTATTTATTTGTTTTTCTCCTTGTTTTTTGTCTATCTTACCGCATTTTTGGCCCTCCTATGCCATGTGTATATTTACCTATTCATCAATTTTCATTTCCTTTTCTTCCTTCCTCTGCCCTAACATGGGATGTGTTGCTGGTAGATGACTTCAATGTTCTGGTCAGAGGGTGTAGAATGTAAAACCAGGATTGGGATGAGAGCAGGGGAGACTCTTGACTGGGACCTAGAGCAGTGACAGGAGATTTTGAAGTGTCCCTCTGTTGAGGACGGGTGAGTGGGGCTTTCAGATGTGTGAGGGATACTTGCACCACATTAGGACACAGCCAAACTTTTTCAGGATGGAAAATTTGGGGGAAAGGTGTGCATGTTCATGTTGCCAGCCAGACAATGACTCTGGCAGATATTTGTCTGACTTTTTGGCCTCCCAGAAACTGAGCCCACTTCTAAGGTTGGTGGAATTTCCTAATTTGTGGATCTTTTTTGAAGAGATCTCCTTCCACTATGGAAGTCAATACACCAGATATCTGCTTGTGAGCCTCCCTGTCACCTAGAATGAGGACAAGTGACAAGCTCTGCACATCGGGTATACCTGCCAAGAATTTGACACAGAGAAGGGGAGCCCAGGAGGAACTTTCTTTAGTAGGAACTTTCTTTACCAATGCTGACAACTGTAATGAGATGGTCCCTGGAGTTGGGGGCCGAGGTGCAGGTGGTAGCAATGGCATCCATGACAGCTGCAATCAGAACTGCAAGTGGCAGCACCTACTGCTTGGTGGCAGCAGCATCAGTGTCCTCACTAGCTGGTTCCAAAGTATGATTTGGGGCATTGTTACAAGATGAGTGGTCTTCTAAACCTGGTTTATTAGATCTCCAGAGAAGCAGAACCAATGGAATGTATACAATTATATATATATATATATATATATATGGAGAGAGAGAGAGGTATTTTAAATTAGAAGGAATTGGCACATGTGATTTTGGAGGCTTGGAAGGTCCACAATCTTCAGGGTAGACCAGCAGACTTTAGACCTATGGAAGAGTTGGTGTTGTGGTTTGAGTCTAAAGCCAGTCTGCTGGCACAGTTCCCTCTTGCATGAAGAAGTGTCTTATTCTATTAAGGCTTTTGACTGATAAGAAAAGGCCCAATCACAGTGTGGAGGGTAATCTGCTTTACTCAGCATCTACTGATGTAAATGTTCATATCATCTAAAAAATGCCTTCACAGAAATATCTAGAGTAATGTTTGAGTGAATACATTGTTACCCTGTCAAATTGTCCCATGAAATTCCCCATCACACCAGGCTATCTAGCTTTCTAGTGATTTTGAGAGACACTCACTATGTAAATATATTTGGGGGCAGCAGCTGATGCAGGGATTGAACCCTGGTGGTTGGTGTTAGCAGCATCACACTCAAATCAACTGAGCTAAGCGGCCAGCCCCATTTTTGCTTTTATGTTTTATTGAAATGAAATTTACATAACATAGAATGAACCAGCTTAACCTGAACAATTCTGTGTCATTTAGTACATTCACAACACTGTGCAGTCACCACCTCCATCCGATTCCAACACATTTCCGTCACCCCAAAAGGAAACCTCCTACCCAATAGAAGTCACTCCCCATTTCTCCCTTCCCCCAGTCTGTACCAGTGACAATATGCTGCCACCTCTATAGATTCACCTGTTATGTGTATTTTATATAAAAGGAATCATACAACGTATGATCATTTTGTCTAGCTTCTTTCACTCAGCATAATGGTTTTGAGGTTTATCCATGTTATAGCATGAATCAGGACTGTAATTGTTTATATGGCTCAATAAAATTCTAGTATATGTATGCACAAATTGTTTATCCACCCATTCATTGGTGGACTCAATGTTCTTTAATGAAGTCCCTTTCTGCTGAAATTAGCCACAGTTGGTTTCTGTTATTTTGCAACTGAGAACCATGAGTGAAACATGCTGGAATATAGCCGATCACCAGTAAATAACTCAAACCAGAATGTAAAACCATAAGGGTTTTCTCCAACTAGTATCTTCTCCTCTCTGTGTATTTGCTTCTTTGGCTCCTCTCTCGGCCCATGTGATACGAACCGAGCAGGCAGCAGATGATGGACTGATGCATTCCAGCCAATCCATGTGGTGACATGGACTGGCTGTTCCTTAGTCCTGGTTCCAAATTGGTCCAAGCAGCCATGGTGAAGGGGAAGAAAAGTTTTATAAACATGAATCCTGGGGCCCTGCCAGTCTGTGAATATATGGATTAGGGAATTCTGTTCCAAGAAAAGTGTAAGCCGTGTGAGTTGAAGAGACTTCCCAAAGTGTGTCTACCCCAAGGTCCTGAAGCTTCTAAATCACAGCATGCTGTGCTCTCCTGGAAACAGCTTTCCGTTGAATGTAGCTACCCTTTACCCCAAACATGTCCATAGGTTGGGCCGATCTCAGTAATGTGCTGTTAACATTCCCGTCTGTCAATGGAGAAGATGTGGTATCAATAATCTTGTCTGAGGATAACCAGACATAAGAAATCTGGGGTTACAGAAAATACAAGAATAGCCCCAGGTGTGAGCAAAGACAGTGCCAAGAAAAAGGATCTATTCATTGAATTTCCATATCAATGGTCACAGGCTAGATCACCAAGGTGAAGAGGCTTGACTTCCAGGGAATTATGTCTGGAATTTGTATCCATCCATGTGGCTTCCTTTCTAATATTTTTAAGTTTTGACATAAGAGTTACACCTAAATCTTAGATACTACTCTATGTCATCATTGTTTGCTCCAAAGGGACAAAAAAGTGGTTGAGACAATTATTCTCTTTTTGTCTCTAATGAGGCTCTTAGGGAATCTGGTCTCCATAGCCAAGGAGGCTCCTGTAAACACTAGGTCTGTGGTTGCCACAATGAATCACACATGTGTAAACCATGAGCCCCTGCTCCTCCTCACCCACAACCGGCCTGTGTTTCCAGGACAATCCCCACTATAAAGAGAAGCACTGGGCAGTTGTGCAGAAGTGAGAACACCTGACAGCAGGAGCACCAACCTCCTCCAGGTGAGGTGCAGCCACGGAGACATCGATACTTGTCTATTAAGATGGGAAGTTCTTTTAGGAACCTCCTTTTTGGCATCTTCCAGATACAGAAAGTAATAGTAAGAGCCCTGAATGTACAGTGGTCACTCTGAGATGATCCCAGTAATAATTAACTGTTACTTTTTTCACTTTATTAGCTACTAAGGAGTTGGGTGGGTGGAGGGAAAACTGAGAAATGTAAGCAGAAATACACATGGTGGAGTCAGGCTGTACATATGTCTGTGAGTTTTTCAACATTAAATGTGGAAAATAAGAATCAATGAGTCCAGGAAGGAAAGCGTTAGACCTGATCATTGGATACTGGAAGTGCAAGTGGGGTGGGCACATCCTGTTTCAGCAGCTCTATAAAGTGATTTGCACGTGTGGTCCTGCCTGGAGCCTGATCACATCTTAATCAGCCGTGTCTAGGCTTCTGAATATGCTGCCCTCTATTCAGCCAGCTCAGAGCATGAGAGGGACAAACCAGTCGAGCGTCTCCGAGTTCCTCCTCCTGGGACTCTCCAGGCAGCCCCAGCAGCAGCAGCAGCTCCTCTTCGTGCTCTTCCTGAGCATGTACCTGGTCACGGTCCTGGGAAACCTGCTCATCGTCCTGGCCATCAGCACCGACTCCCGCCTGCACACCCCCATGTACTTCTTCCTCAGCAACCTGTCCTTCATGGACGTCTGCTTCTCCTCCACCACCGTCCCCAAGATGCTGACCAATCACATACTTGGCAGTCACAGCATCTCCTTCTCTGAGTGTCTAACACAGATGTATTTTATCTGTGTGCTTGCTGTCATGGACAGTTTCCTCCTGGCTGTGATGGCCTATGACCGCTTCGTCGCCATATGCCACCCGTTGCATTACAGAACAAAGGTGACCCATCAGCTCTGTGCCCTACTGGTCATTGGATCTTGGGCCACTGCCAACCTGAATGGATTGTTGCACACGCTGCTGACGGCTCGACTCTCCTTCTGTGCAGACAATGTGATCCCCCATTTCTTCTGTGATATGAATCCACTCCTGAAACTCTCCTGCTCAGACACACAGCTCAATGAGCTCATGATTCTTACGGAGGGTACCTTGATCACAGTCACCCCATTTGTTTGCATCCTGACTTCCTATGTGCACATCTCCTGTGCTGTCCTGAGGGTCCCATCCACAAGGGGAAGGTGGAAAGCCTTCTCCACCTGTGGCTCCCACCTGGCTGTGGTTTCCCTCTTCTATGGCACCATCAGTGCTGTGTATTTCAACCCTTCCTCCTCACACTCAGCTGAGAAAGACATCACAGCTACTGTGATGTATACAGTGGTGACCCCCATGCTAAACCCCTTCATCTACAGCCTGAGGAACAAGGACTTGACAGGGGCTCTAAGAAAAGTGTTTGTCAGGAAGACATTTTCTGTCTGATGAGAGAATCAAGACTGAATCTCATTCCCAAGAGAATTGGTTTCTCACCATTTGAGCATAAATCAGTCGTTGTTCATCAAAGATAGTCTGGAAACAAATACATTGATGTCTTTGAGAGGGGCACACAGAAGGCAAGTGACTGTCATTTGTTAGTGGACTCTGATTCATTTTGTTTTGTTTTGTTTTGTTTCTAAGATGACTGGTAAGGGGATCTCAACCCTTGGCTTGGTGTTGTCAGCACCACACTCTCCCGAGTGAGCCACAGGCCGGCCCAGACTCTGATTCATTTGTAACCCTGTTGCAGCTATCCAGTTAGAAGACCTCTTTGTAATACTAAATGTTGCGTTTTAAGTTTTTTATTAATTTTTTTTTACTTAAAAATGTATTTGAATATTTTTGGCCTTGAGTATATGGTATAAAACATTAAGATATCTAAGGAAAAAAGTGATACCATCTATGATACGCTTCAAATGTCAAGTGATACAGTTTTATTTCCAATATGAACTAATTTCACTGTGACTTGCTAATTTCTTTAATGTCTTCATTTGATTAACTTCACCAACTTATCTCTTATCTAACTTTAAGATTCTAAAATCAGAGTGAGATATCCAGCCACTGAAATGATAACAATGTTTACCTGGAATAAATGAATATTTTGCTCAAAATCCCAGTCCTTCAAGCTCTTCATCGGGACTAAACTTCATCCACATGAAGTTCCCTGTTGATCCAATAAATGGAGGGTTTTTTATGCTACAGTCTCGATCTACAAGAGGAGAGAACCAATTGTCCCATCTCAAATTTGTAACTCATCAAGCTGACATTCAAAGGAAGGTTCTATATAATAATGTTCATCAAAGGTCAACTCTGTTTTCTGATGTGGAGCAGCTACCTGAATATACAGACACTCCTTGCTTGGTGGACCTGAGTCTTGGTAATTGGTGAATCAAAATGACCTCCATTGCTGGTTCCAACCCAAAAGCCACATTGGGTTGCAGGAATGTGCTTGATTCCAATACATTATCCATCGTGGGACTTTTGGGCCACAGCAATTCCCTCCACTACAGGTATTGTTATTGACAGCTCTTTGAGGACTGAGCACAGCTGCTCTGTCCTCATCGCCACTCCCTGGCTGCCACCCCATGGAGCAGAGCTCAGGCCTGCCTCATCCAAGGATTGCTATATGTAGCGCAGGCTCCACTGAAGTTGAGACTAAATCTTTGATTGTTTTACACCTGAATCTAGTTCTTACTTTTATGTGATTTGATACATGCAACACATGTACTTGAATTTTGGAATCACCTGGGAAACTTTCACAATCCACTGATGTCCAGGCCCCAATACTGAGCACATAACCCAGAATCTCTGCAGGTGAAGTTCATGCCCCAACACTGAGATTTTGAAAAGACATCTCAGATGATTCTAACATGCAGTCAGAGTGGAGAACCACTGGTTTACCTCATCCTCCTGTGTACATCCTCTGGAGTGGTCAGTCATGAAGGCTGGGTCACAAAATAAATTTTGAGACTCAGACAAAAGAACAGCAGAGTGAAATATGAGGCCTGAATTGAGTGACAGCATTTCCAGTGAGACTGAAGAGGAGATGGCGACAGGTGTCCTGGTGCATCCAGAGGAAACCACAGAGAAGCCTATGAACACCCAGGAGCATTCTGATTGGCTGCCTGACCTTAGGGGGCGGGTCCAGCCAGGGTGACCATCTTCAGTATGAGGGAAACTGGTCAGCACCTGCTGTAACCTCTTGCCCAGACCCACTATCTGGCCCTGCTTTCTTCTCCGACTTGCCAGTTCCTGCCCACACCACCAAGAAAAAAGTCAAATGACACCTCCTCCTCCAGGAGGCCTCCTGACTCTGTCTTCCCATTCTCACAGCTCTATTTCTCTTTGGTTTATTCTTCCCTCTCCACAAGGGCTTTCCCTCCTGACCCCAGTATACTACTCACTTTGTATCCCCAGTGTCTGGCCTTGCTCCTCCTGACCAAAAACAATAATCAACTATAGAAGAAAGAAAACAAAACAAGTAAGTGAATATTGCCTTAACTTGTAATTTGGACACTCTTATTTTAGAAGGAGTTTTAAAATTTCTCCCATTAAAAAAATCATTTAAAAGATTTCTGTTCAAGGTGGTAGAATTGATGGTCCACAGCATCACTCTGTCCCACAAGCAACCAATCTGCAACCATCAAAACAACGACTGCCAAGCTGGGGCTGCTAGAGCTCAGGGGAAGAGGAGGAGAGATCTACGGAGTTCACAAAAGCAGAAGAAGCCACGATGAGAGAAAGAAAGGACCGCCCCTATACTTTTGATCCCCGACACTTCAAGGCTGGCCCTGGTGAGCACTCAGAGCAAGAGCTGGCAAAGCCACAGCTGTATCCTTTGTATGAAGTTGCATGGAGATGGCAGGGGAGAAGAAGGCCTTATTGGACCCCAGGCCAGTGAGACCACTAACAGTGCTCCCATGGACCCACATAGGAGCAAGGGGCCACAGACAACTACAATCAGCACAGGACCACTCAGAGCACACTGGAGATGGAGTATAGATCTGCAGGCAGGGCAGTTCACTGAAAAGACTCAGGCCCACACCAGAGTTTCCACCCAACCCAGGAGTACTGGACCTCACAAGACCCAGAAGTACTTAAGAGGTCAACAATTAAAACCTGAGTTGCACAAAAAGCCTCCCAGTAAATCTGCAATTTAGCTCAACCACAGGGCTCAAGTGCTGGTCCCCACAGGAAGTTCCACCATTTTAGAAGTAAGCAAATGACATCAAGTTAGTTCCAGTGCAGAGTTTAAGTGGTGGGGATAGCTAATAATCCAACACAGAATTGAAACACAAAAAACACACAGATCAGATACACATTTCTGGTATTAACCACTAAAGGCATAACACCACCAAAGAACACCTATAAAGTGTATAAGAACTGGAAGCTCCCCAGGCTCCCAAACTGGGGTGGGGGAGGGCTGATGCTCCATGTCCACATCCAGCCGAGCAAAGACCACTGAGTCACTGTTGGAAGTTCCCTGGGCTCCCAAACTGGGACAGTGGGGGGCCAAGGGCCTCAGACATGCCCCCCTGCCGCGATGTTCACATCCATACCAGTTACAACCACCAAGCTGACTCTGGTAGTGCCCTGGGCTCCTGAGCTGGGGCAGTGGGAGGGCTGAAGTCCTCAGCAACACCCTCTAGATGTCTGTATCCAGCCCAGCCCTGCCACTGGAAGTGCCCCAGGCTCTCCCGCAGGAGTGAGGGGGGTGCCATAGGCATTGATCATGCCCACCTTCCTCCTCTTCCCACCCTATCACTCTCCTCCTTCCTGTCTCCCCCTTGCCCTCGACTGCTCTGCAATGACATCTTAGAATGTAATAATAATAATAATAAATAAAATTAAGAAATATAATTTTAGTTATTTTAAAGCTAGTATCTATACACTGTGCAACACCAAAAAATCATAAAGAAGAAAATTAAAATAAGCCCATTCTTGGTGCTCAAAGATAACTGCAGTTATGCACCGTGAATATGGTTTTACCAAAGTTGGCTTCCAATGGGCTTGTGCCCCTGGGTTTCCCTCCTGCCCTCTGCTGCTGCCCCAGGAGAACATGCTCTCCAGGCTGCGTCCCTCCAGCCTGAGGACCCAGTAGAACACAAGAACTGCGGACATGAGCCCAGCCCACAGTCTGGGGCCAAGACCAGGTGACCCACATTCTGAAAAGAGAGAATTTATTGCTTTTCTAAGTTACTGTGGTTGGAGAGCTTTGGAATGTATTCTTATATACTGTTACTATGGTGACATACTAGGTACTATTATTATGGTAATACATTAGGTACTGTTACTACGGTAATATATCATCGGTGCAGTTTTTCTGAAACTCAGGTCCTGTCATCTGAGATCCTTCTTTCTTCATGTTCTCTAATTGTTTCTTGGCTCCCGTGTTTACAGATCACATATGCTGGTCTGTCTTCTTCACTCCAGTATATATTCTCGTCCCCCGGGGCTTTATTCTTGGATCTTTCCCTTCTCAGTCTTTGCTGTCTTCATAGATAATCCCATCCATTCTCGCAGCTCCTAATGAACCAATGTGCTGGTGACTTCTGAATCCATGTGCAGCCAGAGCCTTCCCTGAGCCCCAGGCCTAAACTATCTGACTCTTGGGCCCCACCCCCATGTATTAGTCTGTTGCTTTTCCTTAAAACAAAATACACAGAACTGGGTAATTTGTAAGAAAATGAAATTTATTGCTTACAGTTTCAGAGGCTGGGAAGTCCAAAGTCCAGGGAACAAATCTAGAGAAGGTCTTTGCTGGTGACTTTACAGCAATGCAGGAGTCTCACATTGCTGAAGATGGAAGAGCAAAGAGAGCTGACTAACCACTCATGTGCTCTTGTTTTAAAGCCCTCAGAACAATGCCCCTGACCACCATTATTAATCCATTCACTATGGCATGGTTTTACAATCTTATCACCTTTCCAAGTCTCACCTTTCAGTTAACAGAATAGGACTTCCCACACTCCCAACAGTTACAGTGGGAATTAAGCTTCTAACGTTTGAACTTTGGGGACACAATTCAATCAATCCCCAGCATTTTGCCCCTGGCCTTCAAAGTTCATGTTCTTCTCACAGGTAAATACATTCATTTCATCCCCAATGTCTTAACTTATTTTAGCTCAAGACATCCAAAGTCCCATCTGTGAAATCAAAACAAAAAACAAGCTATCTACTTCCAAGACATGACACTGGGACAAACATAGGGTACACATTTGCATCTGAAAAGGGAGAAATAGGCCAAAAGGAAGGGGTAACAGGTCCTAGGCAAGTCTGAAACCTGGCAGGACAGGCATTAAATCTCAAAGCTGGTGAATCATGTACCTTGACTCCATGTTCAATGTCCTCTGCTTGCTGGTATGGAGGTTGGGTCCCCAAGTCCTTCAGCAGCTCTGATTCTATGGCTTTCCTGGTCTCCTGTGATACTTCAGCTCTCATAGGCTGGCTTTGCATGCTGGTAGCTCCACAGGTGTGGGGTCTCCATGCTGATTCTGCTCTCATGGCTTCACTATGTATGGCACTGATGGGATTTCTCTGCTGCAACTCTGACCCCACATTTCTGCTCGGCATTGCTCTAGTGAAGGCTGTCTGTGGTGAATCTGTCCCCATGATAGATCTCTTCCTGGGCCCCCAGGCTTTTTCATACATCCTTTGAAATCAGAGTGGAGGCTCCCAAGCCTTCAGAACTCTGGCATTCTGAGTCAACAGACCTAACACTATATGGACACTGCCAAGGCTTCTGGCTTGTATTTTCCACAGCTGTAGGTCTAGACACACCTGGGACCAATTCAGCCACAGCTGAAGCAGCTAAATCAACTGGGGTGCTGGTGCTGCTGGAAGTGGCTTCCCGAAGTGGCCCTGGGCAGCAAGTTCATGGAGGGCATCTCAGGTCTGTTCCTTGAGACCATTCTGTCTCCCTAGTCCTTTGAACCTGAAATGGAAGCTTTGGCCCCAGAAGCTTCTGAAATGCCTTCAGGGCTTTTTCCCCTTCTCTTGATAATCCCTTTCTTTTCTACTAATCTTCTTAGTACCATTGCATTTTTCTTCTGAAAATGCTCTCTGCTTCTCTACTGCCTGGCCAGGCTGCAAATTTTTCAAATCTTTACTCTCTACTTTCCTTTTAAATTCTAGCTTTACATCATGTCTTTTCTGACATAAATCAGCATAGGCTGTTGCAAGTAGCCATACAGTTTCCTTAATGTTTAGCTGCTTAGAAATTTCTTCTGCCAAATACTCTGGGTGAGTACCTTTAAGTTCCAAATTCCGTAAAATTTGGGGGCATGAACAGAATGCAGCAAAGTTCCTTGCCAGTTCATGGTAATGGTGATCTTTGCCCCAATTTCCAATAAGTCTCTTCTTATTTCTATCTGAGACCTCAGAATGATCCTTACAGTCCATTCTTCCATAAGCATTCTGGTCAATGCCTTTTAACCAATCTCTAAAACATTTCAAACTTTCCCTGGTTTTCTTGTCTTCTAAATTCCCATCAGCAGCTGGGCTTTTTCTAGCCTTCTCCTTGACATTCTTCCAGACTCTCCTCAACGCCCAATTCCAAAACTGCTTCCACATTTTCAAGTATGTGTTGTAAGCAACACCCTATTTCTTTGCTGCCAATTTTTTTGCATTAGTCCATTTCTATTGCTTATAACAAAATACACGGAACAAATAATTTGTAAGAAAATGAAATTTATTGCTTACAGTTTCAGAGGTTGGGAAGTCCAAAGTCTGGGGAACAAATCTGGAGAGGGTCTTTGGTGGTGGCTCAAGAGCAAGGCAGGGGTCTTACATGGCAGAAGATGGCAGAGCAGGGAGAGCATGTGCCCATGGTGACAGCCACTCAGATCCTGAGCAGGCAGAATAAACTGGGGCCTGAGATGCCCCTGGTCATGGACCAATTCCCATACCAGGCACTGACCAAGGTAAAATTGGGCTAACTCAATGCAGGGCTCAAGGCATGGAGACAAGTGAAAGTCCTCAGAACCACACCCCTGACCACCACTGTTAGTCCATTCACTATGGCATGGTCCTACAGTCTAATCACCTCTTCAAGGCCCTACCATTCAATTACCATAATAGGACTTCCTACCCTCCCAACAGTTACAGTGGGAATTGGGGTTCTAATATATAAACTTTGGGGACACAATTCAATGAACCCACAGTACCCCAGATGTCCTACAAGGCTTCAAACACAACTTGCCCAAATGGGACTGATCAACTCTGAGACATCCCTGTCTCTGAGCCAGACACAGATACACACACTCACACACACGCACACATCACTTCTCTCCTACTTTCATCCTTCTCTCAATAAATGGCACCATACAGTCCCTCAGGGACAAAATGTGAGCATCTCTGTAGATCCTCCCATTCCCAAACCACTAAGTGCTCTGCACGCCACCTCCTCAGCACCGCTCAGAAATCTTCTCTGTCACCATCCTGACTGTGTTTGCCTTAGTTCAGGGCTTGTTTATTTATTTTTGCTGAATTCTTGCAACACCCTGATAAACCCCCTTGATCTTAGAGTTTCCCTTTGCAATTTCACCCTCCACACCACAGCCACAATGAACTTTGTAAATAAATATCAGTTCGTGTCACTCCTTTGATTATAATTTTTGAAGGTAACTTCCACCGGTCGAGGAAAAAAATCCAAACTGCTCAGTATGACTTAGAGTAGAGAGCCCCTATAATTTACCATTCCACCAAACACACTTTTGAGAGTAAAAGAGGGAGTTATTAAAATTACAACAGGACAACAGATGTAAACCAGGACTGTTCTTGGCAAAATAGAACGTGAGGTCACCCTGTCCACAGGCTACTGAGATCTGTTGCCTGCCTGCCACTCTTATCTTTTCTGTCCTTGTGTAGTGGTGTGGGGAAAATAGGATAATTTAGTCAGGCTCCAGCTGGGGTCTGTTTGGGGGTCGAGCAGCACATTCTTAATTCTTTGTAAACAAGTTGTGTGGGTAGAGTTAGTGCACATGTGCACCAATGTATCTTTTTAGTTAATTGCTTTTGTGTGTTCTTCAGTTCGTGAAGCAGAAGCTGGCCTGCAGAGATGGTGTGTAAAAATAGAGCATGTTTACTCTGCTGGCAGCTGCTCAGTTTCAGTTTTTCAGGTGGACTTTGCCAGTAGCAGTTGAGTTTTGGAGTTTCTCTTTGTACTGCCTAGGTGTTAGGTGTGTGTGCTGAATAAACACTATTCCTTTTTCAACGAAGGCTCCAAGGACCATTTTGTCCGGTTACCTAGCTGGTAGACCTGCATGTGAAGGGTTCGTGAATGGGCTCGAGGGGTCTGTGAGCACCAGACCCATTCCTAGCTCTACAAGTGGGAAGTTAGAAAAAGATAAGAGTGGGAAGAGGAAACTTGGTTATTTGCATGTGGGAAAACTGGTTTCGTGAGGACGAGCGTACGCACATGCGCAAAAATTGCCACCGAAGACAAAATTCAAGACAGGGACTCTGCCCACACGTTGGGCGCCATTCAGGTGGACCAATGAGCTCCCCCACCATCTAGGGCACCAATCAGCAGAGACTACACTTAGGGCTCAACCAATGACCAGAATAAACTAATCCAGCTGGGGGGACTTAAACACCTGGGGATGTAACTCCGGGGGCTCTGGAGCCACTCTCTCTCGCCGGAGCCCGCTCCATCTTCTCAGGCGTGTATTCTCGCTTTGATAACTCACTTTGCTAGATTAAACTGTCCTCTGCTTTTCACCTCTGGAATGTCTCCTCCAATTCTTTGTTCCAGACATCAAGAGCCCCGATTTAGCCAGTGGAACTCCTCAATGTCCCTTAACACTTGTTCTACACCTTCCACCCTAATTCCAGACCTGCTTCTTCCCAAAGAGGCCAGACCATTTTATGGGCTCAGCCTCTCCCCTCTGCCTAGAATAGCCTCACACGGGATCCTCCCACCTTCATCTCCCTTCTGTGGAAATCACCTATTCGTGTTTCAGACTCAGCTCAAGTCCTTTATTCCCCTTCTGCATCTATCCCCAGCAGAGCAGATTACCCCGCGATTGATGCTGCCAATGTGCCCTGGAAAATGGTAACATAGTGGACTCTGATGTGCCACCATGATCCCTTCTCAGTAATGAAAGACGCATTGACCCCAACTGCTGGGACTGTTGCTGCCACAAGGCTCTCAGGATCCCCGCTTCTCTGAATACTGCCTCAGTCAATCCAAGGTCAGACACCTGTCCCAGGAAGCCCCCACCCAGTGACCCATCAATGCAGGGGTTTAACTGTCAGCACCCTTGTCCCGGCTGAGCATCTCTGAAGTTCCTTCTTCATTCCAGAGCTCCCTGTGGATGAGGGGAGACACTGACGCCACCCCCTCTCTCTGCCCACTCCTGCTTCCTTCTCTTCCCTTTTCTCCCACAGGTGTCACTCCCACAGCTGTCACTGGAAAGCTCCTACACACTGATCTCCACTCCAGAGGACCCTCCAAAGGAAGCCCCCTGTGGAGAGTACGCTGTTGGTGTCACACACTCAGCACCAGGCACTGGGCGGGGACAGAGAGGCAGCACCACGTTACTCAATGGAAGGGGACAGGCAGAAGTTCACTCCCTAAGACAGCACAGGAGTAGGTAAGGCTCTCATTACAATTGGAGATTATTTTGTTTTTCTCCTTATTTCTGTCTATCTTACCACATTTTTGTCCTTGCTATGCCATGTGCATATTTACCTATTAACTAATTTTAATCTTCTTTTCTTCCTTCTTCTGTTCTGTCTAACATGGGACATGTTGGTGACAGATGACTTTATGATTCTGGTCAGAGAGTGTAGAATGTAAAACCAGGATCGGGATGAGAGCCGGGGCGATTCTGGACTGGGACTTGGAGGAGTGACTGAGGAGATTTTGAAGGGTCCCTCTGAGGAGGACAGGCGAGTGGGGATTTCAGCTGTGTGAAGGACACTTGAGTTATGTTAAGGCACAGCCTAACTTTTCGGGAGGGTAAATTTTGGGGGAAAGGTGTGTATGTTCATGTTGCCAGCCCGACAATGACTCTAGTGGACATTTGTTTGACTTTTTGGCTTCCCAGCATCTGAGCCCACTTCTAAGGTTGGTGGAATTTCCTAGTTTATGGCTTCTGTTTGGAAAAGAATGCCTCCCATTATAGAAGTCAGTACGCCAGATGCCTGCCTGTGAGCCTCCCCGTCAGCTCGAATGCAGACATGTGACATGCTCTGCAGATCAGATGCACCTGCCAAATCTTTGACACAGTGAAGAGGAGCCCAGGAGGAACTTTCTTTAGTAGTGATGGCAATTGCAGTGAGATGGTCTCTGGAGTACGGACAGAAGCACAGGTGCTAGCAACCAGTGTCCATGACAGCCGCATTGAAATGCAAGTAGCAGCAGCATCAGTGTCCTCACTAGCTGGTTCTGATCATGACCTGCGCAACTGTTACTGATGAGTGGTCTTCTAAACCTGAACCTGGTTTATTATTTCTCCAGAGAAACAGAACCAACAGAAAATATGTGTGTGTGTGTGTGTGTGTGTGTCTCCATACACTCATATATTTATGGAGAGAGAGGGAGCAAACATAATATTTTGAATTCTCAGGAGTTGGCACACATGGTTGTGGAGGGTTGGCAAATTGAAAATCTGCAGGATAGACCAGCAGGCTGGAGACCTATGGAAGAGTTGATGGTGTGGTTTGAGTCTAAAGCCAAGTTCCTAGCAAAATCCTTCTTACTAGGAAGAAGTCTCTTTTTTTCTATTTAGGCCTTCAACTGATTGGAAAAGGCCCACCCACACTATGTAGGGTAATCTGCTTTACTCAGTGGCTAATGATATAAATGTTCATCTCATCTAAAAAATACCTTCACAGAAACATCTAGAATATGTTTGACCAAATATGTTGTTACACTGGCCAAGACAAGTTGTCACATAAAATTCACCATCATACCTGGCTATCTAGCTTTCTAGTGATTTGGAGAGGTGCTCAATATGTGTATATATTTTTTGGCACCAGACTGATGAAACATGCCCATCACCAGGAAACAACTCAACCACAGAACTAGAAAACCATAAGGTTTTCTCCAGGTTATATCTTCTCCTCTCTGTGTATTTGCTTCTTTGGCTCCTCTCTCAGACCATGGGATGAGAAGGGGGCAGCAGGAGATGATGGACTGATGCATTCCAGCCAACCCACATGGTGACAGGGACTGGCTGTTCCTCCTTCCCAATTCCAAATACTCTGATCCAAGCAGCCATGTGAAGAGTTATGGATGTTTTATAAACATGAATCCTGGGACCCTGCCACACTGTGACTATGTGCATTACAGAGTTCCATTCCAAGAAAAGGTTAAACTATGTGAGTTGAAGAGACTTCCCAAAATGTGTCTTCTCTAAGGGCCTGGTGTTTTTAAACCACAGCATACTGGGCTCTCGAGACAATGTCTCTTTGATTCAGGATACCCTTTAACCCAAACATATCCATGGGTTGAGCCCATCTCAGTAATGTGCTGTTAACATTCCCATCTGTAATTGGAGAAGATGCAGCATCACTAATCTTGTCTGAGGATAACCAGACATAAGAAAGCAAGTGTTACAGAAGGTACAAGAATATTCCCAGGTCTGAACAAAACAATTAACCAGAAAAAAAATCTAATGACCAAATTTCCACACCTATGGACACAGGCCAGATCACCAAGGTGATGAGACATGAAGTTCCAGGGAATTTTGTCTGGAATTAGTCTCCATCCAGGTGGCTTCATTTCTAATATTTTTAAGTTTTGACCTAAGAGTTACACCTAAACCTTAGATGCTACTCTATGTCATGATTATTTGGTCCAAAGGGACCCAAAGTGGGTGAGACAATCATTATCTTTTTGTCTCTAATGAGGCTCTGAGGGAATCTAGTCCCCATGGCCAAGGAGGCTCCTGTAAACACTTGCTCTGTGATTGCCCAATGAACCACACATGTGTAAACCGTGAACCCCTGCTCCTCCTCACCCAGAACCTGCCTGTCATTCTAGGACAGTCCAGTCTCTGCTATAAAGAGAAGCACTGGGCAGTTGTGCAGAGGTGAGAACATCTTGACAGCAGGAGCACCAACCTCCTCCAGGTGAGGTGCAGCCACGGAGACATCGATACTTGTCTATTAAGATGTGGTGTTCTTTTAGAAACCTCCTTTCCTACAACTTCCAGATACAGGTAGTCATAGAAAAAGCCCTAAATGTATAAGTGGTCGATTGAGATGAACCCAGTAATAACCAACTGTTTTCTTGTCTCTTTATAAGTTACTAATGTGTTGGGTGTGGGGGGAGTGGGGTACTGATAAATGTAAGCAGAGACACACATAGTAGAGTCAGGCTGTGTATATGTCTGTGAGTTTTTCAACATTAAATATAGAAAATAAGAATCAATGAGTCCAGCAAGAAAAGCATTAGAACTGAGCATTAGAATCTGGAAGTGCAGGTGGAGTGGGCACATCCTGTTTCAGCAGCTCTATAAAGTTATTTGCATGCTTGGTCCTGCCTGGAGCCTGATGGCATCTTAACCATCCATGTCTAGGCTTCTGAATTTGCTGCCTTCTGTTCCGCCAGCTCAGAGCCATGAAAGGGCCAAACCAGTCGAGCATCTTCGAGTTCCTCCTCCTGGGACTCTCCAGGCAGCTCCAGCTGCAGCAGCTCCTCTTCGTGCTCTTCCTGAGCATGTACCTGGTCACAGTCCTGGGAAACCTGCTCATCATCCTGGCCATCAGCACCGACTCCCTCCTGCACACCCCTATGTACTTTTTCCTCAGCAACCTGTCCGTTGTGGACGTCTGCTTCTCCTCAACCACCGTCCCCAAGATGCTGACCAATCACATACTTGGCAGTCACAGCATCTCCTTCTCTGGGTGTCTCATGCAGATGTATTTTGTGTTTGTCTTTGTGGGCATGGACAGTTTCCTCCTGGCTATGATGGCCTATGACCACTTTGTCACCATATGCCACCCCTTACATTACAGAACAAAGATGACCGATCAGCTCTGTGCCTTACTGGTCGCTGGATCGTGAATCATTGCCAATCTGGTTGCCCTTCACACACCCTGCTGATGACTCAACTCTCCTCTGTGCAGACAACGTGGTCCCCCACTTCTTCTGTGATGTGAATCCCCTCCTTAAACTCTCCTGCTCAGACACACAGCTCCATGAGCTCATGATTCTTACTGAGGCTGCCCTGATCATGATCACCCCGTTTGTTTGCATCCTGGCTTCCTATGTGCACATCACCTGTGCTGTCCTGAGGGTCCCATCCACAAGGGGAAGGTGGAAAGCCTTCTCCACCTGTGGCTCCCACCTGGCTGTGGTTTCCCTCTTCTATGGCACCACCATCACTGTCTATTTCAACCCTTCATCCTCATACTCAGCTGAGAAAGACACTGCGGCTACCATGATGAATAGACAGTGGTGACCCCCATGCTAAACCCCTTCATCTACAGCCTGAGGAACAGGGACTTGAAAGGGGCTCTAAGAACAATGGTTAACAGGAAGACATGTTCATCCTGATAAAAGCAACATGGGCCTATCCATCATTCCCAGGTATGGTAACCTTTGCTGACTCTGAAATGTAGCAATCTGTATGTCACAGTCTCATCGAGGAAGTTAGAATAAATACCTTCAGTAGATACTTATCAGTGACCTCTGACTTAATATAACCCTGCTCTCTTAAATAGGTATTTGTTTCTAAATACTACATTTTAAATTCTTTTACATAACAGTTGAGTTTTTCCTTTCTACATGATCACATAGAAAGGCTACATGTTACAAATATTTTTGCACTTTCCTTTTGGAAATGCTCTCAGAATCCACAGCAGTGGCTTCCAATCCTGGTTGCTTGTTAGTATTACTTGGGAAGCATTGAAAATGCTTACACTGTTGCTTGAGTAGTCCTCAGCCAGTTAAATCAGAATCTCTGGGTGGGACCTGGGCATTGGGATTTTTTCCTTTTTAAGTTACCCAGGTAGTTCTAACATCCTTTCTAACAGTCACGCTGCTTTGAATATCCTTTGTCATTGCTCATCATGAAGAATGAGCCTGAAAATCCTCAGAGTAAATATGAGTTCTAATGTGGGTAAAACAAGAAAAGGTGAAATAGCCACTGGACCAGAAGCCTGGTCCTTTTGCCGTAATTTAATTTCCTGGGCCTCACCTGGAATCTCAAGAATGCTTCATAATTTTTTGTGTCTCATCATCCAATTTGACTGCCTTACGTCATGGAGGCCTATTTAGTGTTAGGTTTGCCTTTGATTCTGAAGACACAGATTAACATTTACTGTTCTGTCTGTGCAGGATGCTTTGCCTGTCCTCTCCCTGGATAGTAAACCCTCCCTGAGCCTTCAAGAGCCATAGAGCTGCAATGCCTCCTGCTCTATGATGACTTTGCTGATTCCTGTATGTTGAGACCAGCATTCCCACTCCTTGGTTCCACAGAAAACTCCTCTTTGAGTTACTATACATGTGACGCCATCTAGTCTGCTTATTGCTCCTTCCTCTCCCTACTCCTTTATCCTCAAGGCACGCGGGACTCTCAGATGTACACTGTGGGACTTTCAGACATACACTGTGAACTTTGGACGCCCTGTGCAGAGCTTGGCTCCTGACACAAATGACTTACACAACCTACTTGTACTGAATTAAGTGAACAAATGAACATCGGCTTAACCTCCCATTTGACATACTTAAATGGGCAAGAGGCTTTAGAAGTTATATTTTGGGAATCACAATGCAATATTTACACACTGTAAAAGATTTTTTAAAATAAGGAAGAAAATTAGAATAACCTGTAAAAACACTGTTAAAAATATGTGAAAATAATTTTAACCAAAGTTGACCTCAGGGTATCTTTACAATTTTGCATCCTGATTTTCCCAGTTACCATTTCCCATAATCAAATACCCTAGAAATGTGATATTGATGGTTTTATGGTATTTCATAATATGGGTGTATTATAATTTATTTGGTTAATCCCAACTTTGAGCAGATTAAATTCCCAAGTGTAAACTACATTGCAGCAGACATCAGTCTCACACAACTTTATCTGCTTCTATTCACATTTCCAGATGACCAGCATGAACCACTTTGACAGCAGGGGGAAGAATTGGGTCATATTTCTTTATTCAGGTATTTCCACCCAGACCCACTGGCCTTTATTATCATGGAGTTCCCACATCTTCGCTTGCTGACAAAGGATCTCAAACCTCACCCATCCAATGGAGTCAGCCATGCCCAAGGTTCATGAGTGTCATATGTTCTCCTGGGGATTGTGCATGTTCTACCCTTAGTAGTCCCTTTAATCCTTTCTTTGCTTAAATTCTAATTGTTCAATAATAAAATTCAGTACCTGGGCTTTCTTGTGGTTTAAACTTGTCAGGTAAGTATCTGTCCATTCTCTCCAGTGCTATCTGAGTTGTGTGACTTAAGAAATGGGTTCTAAGGCTGGCCAGTTAGCTCAGTTGGTTGGAGTGTGGTGCTGATAACACCAAGGCCCAGGGCTCTATCCCTGTACCAGCCAACGACCAAAAAAAAAAAAAATAGAAATGGGTTCTAAGTGTCAGGGTTTTCTTTTAATATCTTTCCTGCTGTATCTATTTCTGATAGAGAGAAAAAAATAGAGTCCAGACCCTCTCTTGGAAAGAAGAGTCTGCCTCCACCTTACACTCATTCTTAAAAAAAAAACTTTTCCTGATTATTCATCCTTTTTATAGAAATTTTTAGAAAATGCAGAAAATTATAAAGAAGAAAGTCTAGGCTGGCCGATTTGCTCAGTTGGTTAAAGTGCAGCCTTATAACACCAAGGTCACGGGTTTGGATCCCCATATTGGCCAGCCACCAAAAAAAAAAAAGTCGAAACTTCTAATAAACCCATAATTCAATAAAATCTCTATCAATAGCTTTTGTATTTCTATTGTCTTTTTTCTTTGCACATATAATCAATATATTTGTATTTATACATTTGCAAACTTAGTTTATATTCTATGTAAAATTTTCTGCTTTGGGGGGTTTAATGTTCATTTTGTAAGATTTTACCTCTGTTATTAAAAGTTCTACAAAACCCATTTTTAAAAATACTATAATGGAGCTTTTAAAGATCTGAGTAATCATACATGGTCATTGTAGAAAATTTGAGGGAAGAAACAAGAATTATAGAGAACTGAAGATCACACATAGGCACAATATCAAGATATTATCTCCACAACTTTCTGCATTTTAAAACTTCTTTTAAAAAAATGATGTCATTCAATAAACTTATTTAACATTTGTGGTGAATATGGAGATGTGCCACCCAATCCCCCCCTGCAGGAAGGTATTGTTGTCTTTGGTGTCTGCAGATAATCTCTCATTGGCAGCTTCTTCTGGGATGGCCTCACAGCGGAGAGGGGACTCACTGGAGTTCATGCCACTCTCAGGGGGAAAACATCCATTGACTGATCCAGGGAGGAATAAAGGCCCTGACATTTCAGCCTGGCCCAGGACAATTCTCATGGAGCATATACTCTCCAGAACTCCCATGGTTGCATCCCATGCCACTTTTCCCACTGCCCAATCTCACTTCCGTGTCCTTGTCCCCCATCCTCCCAGGTGTTGATGGCTATTAAATATCTCATATCCCAAACTCTGCCTTAGCATGTGCTTCTGGAGAGCCCAATCCAAGACAACATTTTGATAATAGTAACAACAGCATTATGGCAATGAAAAGTAACAGTTACACCATGTTGCCTGAAAATACTAGTGTCTAGTCCATTTGCCACATTAGCAACCATTCATTGAAAACATCACTTAATATTTTATTTGGCAAGAAAATTTTTGTAAAAGGCAACGATGCTATCCAGTCATTTTGTTTGATTTTCTCTGTGCACTGGCATTGTTACCATTAGTTTCTTTTTAAGACTCATTACTCCACTAGCTTCTTCATCACCATTCTCTGCTTGTTTCCTGTCTCCTTGCACTGTTTGTCACCTTCTCCTCTTCTGTCACCCCCTATGTTCCTCCTGGGTTCTTGGATTTCTTCCTTCTCACTTTATACTCTCCCCCAGACCAATTACATCTACTTTCATGTCTAAATAAATCTGTATACTGGTGACTTCTGAATCCATATCTGTCAGACCTCCTATTAACCTGTAGGCCCATAATGTTCCACTCCTAGACCCCTTTACCTGGATGTCTTACATGGGTTCACACTCAACATTTCCTAAATGGAACCCATCACCTCCCCAGGGCCACCATCAGCACCACGGCCCACTCCAACATGCGCAAACACACCATATACTTCTCTCCTGGCTATGTTGCCTATTTCAATGAATGGTTTCACCAAGTTGCAATTCCCCTCCCCTCTCCCTCATTCCATATGACCAATAAGTCACTAAGTGCTCTGCATTCTACCACCTTATCATTCCTCAAAATTATTCCCTCTGTAGTGAATAGAATTGTATTCCCCAAAAATATATGTTCAAGTCCTTACTCCCAGTACCTATGAATGTGACATTATTTAGAATAGGGTCTTTGCAGGTGTAATCAAGACGAGGTCATATGGGATAAGGAGGGCCCTACTAAAATGACTGCTGTCTTTATAAGAACAGGGAAATTTGGACACATAGACACATAGGAGAATGCCATGCAAAGACACGAAGACACAGAAGACACCCTGGGAGAATGACATGTGAAGATGGTGGCAGAGACTGAGGTGATGCCTCTACAAGCCAAGGATCAGAGGGTTCCTGACAGCCACAAGAAGCTAAAAGAGATACACTGAACAGATTCTCTCTCAGAGCCTTCAGAAGGAACCAACCTTGCTGACACCTTGATTCCAGACTTCTAGCCTCCAGAACAATGAGCCAATACATTTCCGTTTTTTAAAGTCATCTACTTTGTTATGGCAGGCATAGGAAGCTAATATTTTGTTTAGTACTTTGTTATGACAGACATAGGAAACTAATACATCCTCCCAATAGAATTGCTTGCCTTGTCTTCCCATGTGTCCTGCACAGCCTGCTAGGGCTGTTGTTTGCATTCTTCTTAGATCTTCCATCATGAGCTTATAAGGCCCTTGAAAGAAGAACTAGGTCATTATTCACATTTGTACACTCAAGTGTTAAGCACTGGATCTGGCTCATGTAAAGTGTATAATGTTTCATCAATAATGAATAAATAGCAGGAGTCAGTACCCTCAGGCCATTATCTTGTGGTTTTCTCCTTGTCTCCCTCACCCCCAACTAGGCTTTGGCTTCATGAGTTCGGGGACTCAGTCTCATCAGCAGTATCTGGAATGTACTACTGCTCAACAATTACCAGTTGCCTGAATGAATGATTATATGAATGAATCAATATGATGGGGTACTCAGGGGCAGAGAAAGATGAAAAATCTTCTTAGAGGAGGTGATGGACTTGGCTTAGCTCTCTATCACCTTGTACCACAACTGCTATGCCATATAAAGCCTGAGGCAAAAAGAAAAATGTGTACTCCCACACATATGATCTAATATTTTTTTTTTATTTCTTTTCCCCCAGGACATTTAAAGGAGTTGAAAAATACTAAAAAACTAAAAAGTACGTATATTAAAACTCGATTATTTTTTTTAATTAATTTTTTTTTAAATTTTATTTTGTCGATATACATTGTGGCTGATTATTGCTCCCCATCACCAAAACCTCCCTCCCTTCTCCCTCCCCCCTCCCCCCCAACAATGTCCTTTCTGTTTGCTTGTCGTATCAACTTCAAGTAATTGTGGTTGTTATATCTCCCCCCCCCCCCGGATTTGTGTGTGTGTGTGTGAATTTATATATTAATTTTTAGCTCCCACCAATAAGTGAGAACATGTGGTATTTCTCTTTCTGTGCCTGACTTGTTTCACTTAATATAATTCTCTCAAGGTCCATCCATGTTGTTGCAAATGGCAATATTTCATTTGTTTTTATAGCTGAGTAGTATTCCATTGTGTAGATGTACCACATTTTCCGTATCCACTCATCTGATGATGGACATTTGGGCTGGTTCCAACTCTTGGCTATTGTAAAGAGTGCTGCGATGAACATTGGGGAACAGGTATACCTTCGACTTGATGATTTCCATTCCTCTGGGTATATTCCCAACAGTGGGATAGCTGGGTCATATGGTAGATCTATGTGCAATTGTTTCAGGAACCTCCATACCATTTTCCATAGAGGCTGCACCATTTTGCAGTCCCACCAACAATGTATGAGAGTTCCTTTTTCTCCACAACCTCGCCAGCATTTATTGTTCAGGGTCTTTTGGATTTTATTTTTTTATTTTATTTTTTTTTTCTTTTTAAAAAGATGACCGGTAAGGGGATCTCAACCCTTGGCTTGGTGTTGTCATCACCACGCTCAGCCAGTGAGCAAACTGGCCATCCCTATATAGGATCCGAACCCGTGGCCTTGGTGTTATCAGCACCGCACTCTACTGAGTGAGCCACGGGCCGGCCCGGGTCTTTTGGATTTTAGCCATCCTAACTGGGGTGAGATGGTATCTCAGTGTGGTTTTGATTTGCATTTCCCGGATGCTGAGTGATGTTCAGTATTTTTTCATATGTCTGTTGGCCATTTGTATATCTTCCTTAGAGAAATGCCTACTTAGCTCTTTTGCCCATTTTTTAATTGGGTTGCTTGTTTTCTTCTTGTAAAGTTGTTTGAGTTCCTTATATATTCTGGATATTAATCCTTTGTCAGATGTATATTTTGCAAATATTTTCTCCCACTCTGTTGGTTGTCTTTTAACTCTGTTAATTGTTTCTTTTGCTGTGCAGAAGCTTTTTAGTTTGATATAATCCCATTTGTTTATTTTTCCTTTGGTTGCCCGTGCTTTTGGGGTCGTATTCATGAAGTCTGTGTCCAGTCCTATTTCCTGAAGTGTTTCTCCTATGTTTTCTTTAAGAAGTTTTATTGTTTCAGGGTGTATATTTAAATCCTTAATCCATTTTGAGTTGATTTTAGTATACAGTGAGAGGTATGGGTCTAGTTTCATTCTCCTGCATATGGATATCCAGTTATCCGAGCACCATTTGCTGAAGAGGCAGTCCCTTCCCCAGTGAATAGGCTTGGTGCCTTTGTCAAAGATCAGATGGAAGTAAGTGTGTGGGTTGACTTCTGGATTCTCTATTCTATTCCATTGGTCAGTGTGTCTGTTTTTATGCCAGTACCATACTGTTTTGGTTATTATAGCTTTGTAGTATAGCTTAAAGTCAGGTAATGTTATGCCTCCAGCTTTATTTTTTTTGCTCAGCATTGCTTTGGCTATGCGTGGTCTTTTATTGTTCCATATAAATGTCTGGAGAGTTTTTTCCATCCTGAGAAAAATGTCTTTGGAATTTTGATGGGGATTGCATTGAATTTGTATATAACTTTGGGTAGTATGGACATTTTCACTATGTTGATTCTTCCAATCCAAGAGCATGGGATATCTTTCCATCTTCTTGTATCCTCTCTAATTTCTCTCAGCAGTGGTTCGTAGTTCTCATTATAGAGATTTTTCACCTCCTTGGTTAACTCAATTCCTAAGTATTTTATTTTTTTGGTAGCTATTGTAAATGGGCAGGCTTTCTTCATTTCTCATTCTGCATGTTCACTATTGGAGAAGAGAAATGCTACTCATTTTTGTGTGTTGATTTTGTATCCTGCTACTGTGCTGAAATCATTTATCAATTCCAACAGTTTTTTTGTAGAGGTTTTAGGCTGTTCGATATATAGGATCATGTCATCTGCAAACAGGGACAGTCTGACTTCATCTTTTCCAATCTGGATGCCCTTTATTTCCTTCTCTTCTCTGATTGCTCTGGCTAGTACTTCCAACACTATGTTGAATAGGAGTGGTGAGAGTGGGCATCCTTGTCTAGTTCCTGTTCTTAAAGGAAAGGCTTTCAGCTTTTCCCCATTCAGGATGATATTGGCAGTGGGTTTGTCAGATATGGCTTTAATTATGTTGAGATTCTTTCCCTCTATACCTAACTTATAGAGGGTCTTTGTCATGAATGAGTGCTGAACTTTGTCAAATGCTTTTTCAGCATCTATAGAGATGATTAATATGGTGTATCACATTTATTGATTTGCTTATGTTGAACCAACCTTGCATCCCTGGGATGAATCCCACTTGATCGTGGTGAATAATTTTACGTATGTGTTGCTGTATTCTGTTTGCTAGGATTTTACTGAGGATTTTTGCATCTATATTCATCAAGGATATCGGCCTGTAGTTTTCTTTTTTGGTGATATCTTTACCTGGTTTTGGTATCAGGATGATGTTTGCTTCATAGAATGAGTTTGGGAGATTTGCGTCCGTTTCAATCTTTTGGAATAGTTTGTAAAGAATCGGTGTCAATTCCTCTTTGAATGTTTGGTAAAATTCTGCTGTGAATCCATCTGGTCCTGCGCTTTTCTTTGTTGGGAGCCTTCTGATAACCTCTTCAATCTCCTTTATTGTTATTGGTCTGTTCAAATTTTCTACATCTTCATGGTTCAGTTTTGGGAGCTTGTGTGTGTCCAGAAATTTATCCATTTCCTCCAGATTTTCAAACTTGTTGGTGTATAGTTGTTTATAGTAGTCTCGAATGATTCCTTGTATTTCAGATGAATCAGTTGTAATATCACCTTTTTCATTTCTAATTTTTGTTATTTGAGTCTTCTCTCTTCTTTTTTTTGTTAGCCATGCTAATGGTTTGTCAATTTTATTTATCTTTTCAAAAAACCAACTTTGTGATTCATTGATCTTTTGAATTGTTTTTTGGTTTTCAATTTCATTCAGTTCTGCTCTGATCTTAATGATTTCTTTCCATCTGCTAACTTTAGGTTTGGATTGTTCTTGTTTTTCTAGTTCGTTAAGGTGAAGTGTTAGGTTGTTCACTTGTCATCTTTCCATTTTTCTGAAGTGAGCATTTAATGCAATAAATTTCCCCCTTAATACTGCTTTTGCAGTATCCCACAGGTTTTGATATGATGTATCATTGTTTTCATTAGTTTCAATAAATTTTTTGATTTCCTGCTTGATTTCTTCTTGGACCCATATGTCATTAAGTAGAATGCTGTTTAATTTCCATGTGTTTGTATAGTTTCCAGAGTTTCGTTTGTTATTAATTTCTAGTTTTAATCCATTGTGGTCTGAGAAGATAGGTGGGATAATTCCAGTTTTTTTGAATGTATTGAGACTTGATTTGTGACCTAATATGTGATCTATCCTGGAGAATGATCCATGTGCTGATGAGAAGAATGAATATTCTGAAGTTGTTGGATGGAATGTTCTGTAGATATCTGCCAATTCCAATTGGTCTAGAGTCTTGTTTGGATCTTGTGTTTCTCTACTGATTCTTTGCCTAGATGATCTGTCTAATATTGACAGTGGGGTGTTCAGGTCCCCTGCTATTATGGTATTAGTGTCTATTTCCTTCTTTAGGTCTAATAGAGTTTGTTTTATAAATCTGGCTGCTCCAACATTGGGTGCGTACATATTTATGATTGTCATGTCTTCTTGATGGATCAGTCCTTTTATCATTAAGTAGTGTCCCTCATTGTCTCTTTTTATGGTTTTTAGTTTAAAGTCTATTTTGTCAGATATAAGAATAGCTACTCCAGCTCGTTTTTCTTTTCTGTTTGCATGGTAAATCTTTTTCCATCCTTTCACTCTTAGTCTATGTGAATCTTTATGGGTGAGGTGGGTCTCTTGTAGGCAGCATATAGTTGGGTCCTCCTTTTTGATCCAGTCAGCCAGTCTGTGTCTTTTGATTGGAGAATTTAAGCCTTTTACATTAAGAGTTGTTATTGAAAGGTGTTGATTTATTCCTAGCATTTTATTGGTTGTTTGGTTGTCTTAGGTGTCTTTTGTTCCTTGCTTTCTGATTTACTGTTTGGTTTCTGTGTTTGTTGGTTCCTTAGGTTGTAGATAGCGTTTTTGTTTGCTTGTTTTCTCTTCATGAATGCCATTTTTATTACACTAGTGGGTTTTGATTTTTCTTGGGTTTTTATGGCAGTGGTAGTTATTTTCAGGAACCAAACCCAGTACTCCCTTGAGGATTTCTTGTAAGGGTGGTCATGTGGTAGTGAACTCCCACAGTTTTTGTTTGTCTGAGAAATATACTATTTGCCCTTCATTTCGGAAGGATAGCCTTGCAGGGCAGAGTATTCTTGGCTGGCAATCTTTGTCTTTTAGTATTTTGAATATATCATCCCATTCCTTTCTAGCTTTTAGGGTTTGTGATGAAAAATCTGATGTTAACCTGATTGGGGCTCCCTTATAGGTGATTTGATGCTTCTCTCTTGCAGCTTTTAAGATTCTCTCTTTGTCTCTGAGTTTTGCCAATTTGACTATAACATGTCTTGGAGAAGGCCTTTTGGGGTTGAATACGTTTGGAGATCGTTGAGCTTCCTGGATCTGAAGATCTGTGATTTTTCCTATACCTGGGAAGTTTTCTGCCACTATTTTGTTGAATATGTTTTCAATGGAATCTCCATTTTCCTCCCCTTCTGGAATACCCATGACTCGGATATTTGAGCGCTTAAGGTTGTCTGATATCTCTCTCAGATTTTCTTCAATGTCCTTGATTCTTTTTTCTTTCTTTTTGTCTGCTTGTGTTATTTCAAACAGCCCATCTTCAAGTTCAGAGGTTCTCTCTTCAACTTCGACAAGCCTGCTGGGTAAACTCTCCGTTGTGTTTTTTATTTCGCTGAATAACTTCTTCAGTTCAGCAAGTTCTGCTACATTTTTTTTCAGGACATTGATTTCCTTGTACATTTCCTCTTTCAGATCCTGTATACTTTTCCTCATTTCATCATGATTTCTAGCTGAGTTTTCTTGTATCTCATTCAGTTTCCTTAGAATTATCACTCGAAATTCCTTGTCAGTCATTTCAAGGGCTTCTTGTTTTATAGGATCTAGAGTTTGAGATTTATTAACTTTTGGTGGTGTACTTTCTTGATTTTTTTGTATTTCTGGTATCTTTTTTTTGATGTTTATTCATTGTGGCAGGGGGTTTCACAGTCCACCGGTTTGAGACTAATGAATAACTAAGATGTTGCTGTGGTTGCCAATTTCGTATGGCTCCCTCCATGACTGCTCAGTTGGCCTCTAGTGCCTTGTGTGTATGGTTGCCTCGGGTCTTGGGCCTCTCCAGGGAGCCACCTTTCTGGTCAGCTTGGACTCTGCTGGGCTGCTGGATCACGTACCACAGGGTGTGTGATCTCTGTTGAGCTTTCACTTCCTGTGCAGGACTTCTCCCTGTTCCGTGTGCTCTGGCCCAGTCTGTTGGATCGTGCAGTGGCGACCCCACAGGGTGTGTGGTTTCTGTCGAGTCTCCACCTCCCTGGCCGCACGTCTCCCCACTCTGTGCGCACTGTGCTGGGCTGGGACGTGTGTTCTGCAACCCTCGTCTATCAGCTGGGCCTTCAAGACCCTTCTCGGCACTGCCTCACCCAGGAAGTCTACCAGGTTTCTGGTAGGCACAGATGACCGGTTGCTCTGGATGCCTTTGTAGCACTGTGTAGATCTTTCTCAGGACTTGTTCACCTTTGTATCCCCCTGGCATGGACCGAGTCTAGCGCCCGCCTGCAGTCAGCTCTCCGGCAGGTTCAAGCAGACCTGGGAACTCTCCTACCACACTATTCCCAACCAGAAATTCGTTAGGCTTTTTTCCAAACTGGTGGCTGCAGAGATGGTATCTGCCTCCCAGTAACAGGAATTTTACCGGGGGCTGGAGTCCAGGATGTGGTGGAGTGACAGTTGGCCCCGCCCGTACTTCCTTGCTCTCCCGACACTGGCCAGGGACGTCCCACGCCACCAGCCCCGCCAGAGAACTGCGGAGGGCGTGGGAAGGGAGGCCGGCCCGCAGTCCCCGGAAAGCCCTGCGCCGGGGCAAGCAAGTGGGAAGGCTCAGTGAGGGGCCAAGCCGAGCCGGGCCAGGGCTGCCAGCACCTGGGAAAATGGGGGCAGCCCCGGGGTGGTGAGTGACTCGGTGATGCAGGCGGAAGCCGGGTGAGCGTCAGCCGCCCAAGCAGGGCTGGGCCAGGGGTCACTCACAGGGCTGTGCCAGGTCGGGTGCTCACTCTCTGCCTCTGGTTTGTCGCCTTCCCCATTCTCGGCCGCTGCCACCTCCGGCTGTTCAGTCGGTCCCGCGGCGCGGCTCAGGCACTCCCAGGAATCTTCTTTTATGCCAGCCTGAAACCTCGAATCCTGAATAGGGCCACTGGCCGCCTTCAGCGTGGCCCCGGCCTCCGGAATCCTGTCTGCATCCACAGCAGCCCTGGCGCTGTGTTCCCTGTTTAGAGACTTGCTTTTGCAGCTAAGAAACAGTTCTTTTCCTGCTCCACACTTCAAAGCTGTTGCCTGTAAATGAGGCAGCCTCTCCTGCCGGGGGCAAAGTGGCGGTCAGCCCCCACGACCGGCCAGCAGCAGCAGTCCTCCCTTAAGAGATGGCAAGAGGAAGGTCCACAAGTTTCCCGGCTGCCTGAGGCCCAGTGGCCGCCTTTTCCACCTCAGCTACTCCGCGCCAACCACCGCAGCCACTGCCATCTTGAAACCTCCCAAACCATTATATTTTAAAATATTATTTTCCGGCCAGCCTGTGGCTCACATGGGAGAGTGTGGTGCTGATAACACCAAGGCCTCGGGTTCACATCCTATATAGGGATGGCCGGTTCGCTCACTCGGGAGAGCGTGGTGCTGACAACACCAAGTCAAGGGTAAAGATCCCCTTACCGGCATCTTTAAAAAAAAAAAAAATGGGAGAGTGTGGTTCTGATAAAATATTATTTTCCTAGCTCTAGTGGAAGCAAACATTAATAATATTTTCAAAATCTACTTCTTCACATATCTTGATTGAAAGAATTGCCATATTTGACAATCTCCCTTGAACAAGTGAAGATCTTAAATATGAAATTAACTTCCATCTTATGGGTCTCTGAAATTTTGATATTTTTTTCATAGTTTTTTTTTTCATTAATTTTGCTTTTTGAAAAATATTGCATTATAATATTATTTATCTTGATTACTAAGTTTTTTGGGGGGGTCCCCTTAAACTTCGCACGTCCACTTCTGCCTTCGCAGTACCCGGAGTCTCCGCCTGCGAAGGAGATTTTCCAGCAAGAGGACCTCCCCAGGACAATCCACCAGGCGCAGGCGCACAGGTGCAGGGCGGGACGGGCAAACCCAGAGGTTCCTTTTCCGGAGAGCACCACACACGCCTTTGAACGGGACCAATCAGAGGCTGCGTCGCCCGGCTCTCCTTGCCCCGCCTCCTGCAGGTCTCTCTTTAATTATCCAATAATAGACTATTTTCCCGGCTGGTGCCCTTCCATTCAATCAGATGGGGAGGCGGGGCCTCAGCTTAGAGCCGTCTCCGTGAGGAGGTGCGGCACCATCTTTTACCGGAAGTACGCATGCTGGGGACCCTCGCATACGGTGGGGGTTCTGCTTTGCAGCCTGTGGTTCTTTTACCTCAAGAAGGCATGAAGCGGTACCCCGGGGTCGGTGCCCACCAAACCTGGACAACTGGCGGGTCCCATGAGCCCTCCCCACTCCACCTGCTGGGGGTCCTTTGAGCCTCTGCCAGGCTAAATTAGAGTTAGGATGGGTTACCAGGTGTTGGGGACTCCCATGTCCTACTTCATGGTGGGGACTGATGGAGATCAAGGTCTGACTTCCGATCTGGATATTCTTTTCAAAAGGCGAGGTTGGCTGGGGAGCCAGCTGAACATAAACGGATGTAGATGGCTCAGGCCCTTCTCAGAGTAAGGAAGGGCTCATCTTCCTCTAAGGCTAAGCCCTTGCTACTCACAGTCTAAGAACAGGCATCTCCTTTGTGATTATTAAAAATGCATAATCTCAGGCTCCATCCCAGACCTCCTGAATAAGAATCTTCGTTTTAACAATACCCCCAGGTGATTTCTGTGCATGTTCATGTTTCAGAATCGCTGCTTTAAGCTTCTCAAGATTTAGTCTAGGAGACAATGTTGACATCTGCATTTGGCTCACAGATGGCAGCCTATATTGCAAACCAAACGGAGATACTAAGGTTTGAGCCTTGCAAGTCAGACTCAGGATCTTTATGACATCTCAGGCATCACTTTCCACTTAATCGGGATGATATAACGAAAGTGATCCTGTAGGATGATATAGGTGGGAACCTATGGTGAACGTAGGTACCTGGGAATGTGTAGAAGCACTCAGGAAAGAGTAAACAATGTACACCAAGAGGTGCTCAATCAACCTGAGGTTGAAAGACTGATAGAATGTGTATTCGGGATGGATGGGTTTGTTCAACAACATGGCATTCCACAGACATGGTCTCTAACCGAGGAACTCACTTGATAGTAAAAGGGACATGGTAGCCAGTTGCCAAGATGACCCCCAGTGATCCTAGCTTTGTATAATACTTTCCCACATTGAATTGGGCTGACTCTGTAAGCAATAGTGTGTGTAAGAAACTATGGTGTGTGACTTCTGGAGCTAAGTCTTAAAATATATTGTGGCTTCCATCCTGCTCTCTTGACTCACTTGCTCTGGGGAACCATCTATCTTGTGTGAGGACTATCAAATTAGCTCTGTGGAGAGGTCCATGTGAAGAACCGAGGCTTCCTACAAATAGCAATGTGAAGGAGCCATCTCAGAAGCTGACCCTCCAGCCTCAGTGAAGCCTTCAGGTGACTGAGTCCCTGCTGACAACTTTACTGCAATCTCATGAGAACCCCAATCCAGAACCATTCAGCTAAACCACTACCAGATCTCTCACCAACAATATCTGTGTGAGATAAATGTTTACTGTTTTAAGTTGGTAAGTTATGGAATAATTTGTTACTCAATAGATAACTAGTACAAGGGGGCTGGTGTCCATGTGATTCATTGGTATTTACTTGTACATCATCATCAGAAACACCTGACTTTATGGAATAGTAAAATGGTCTTTTAAGGACTGTGTTTTGGCACCATTTGAGGCTATTCTATAACTCTAGGGTGCTGTTTCACAGGATACAGTCTAAAATTCATACTTTCTTTCAACCAGGAATTTATGGGTCAGAGAAGCAAGGGGTACAAACAGATACTTTTTCTTGTAATACCTAATGATCTACTTGCAAAATTTTTCTTCTTATCCCAGCATCACTGGGCTCTGCAGAGACTTCTTGATGGCCAATTTGGGATCCATTTATTACTGAGTAAACTGACCAAAAATGGGATTCTAATATTGTTATGACTTAGGCTATCAATAAAAAAAAGTTTTGCTGCTACACAATGGTAGCAGAGAGGACTGTGGATAGAAAGATCTCCTTGAGAGGATTCTAGAATTGCCATGTTAAGTGATGTCAGTAAATGAAAGCCTAGGCAGGACTACAAGGGTACTTCAAAAAGTTAATGGAAAAATGGAATTAAAAGATGTCATGAATATTTCCATGGACTTTTTGAAGACCCCCTCGTGTAAGGAGGTCAAATCTCTCTGACATGGAAGTTTGGGGTTACTATATCAATAAAACAAAACTAACCTTGAGTAACTGAGCTACTGGGTAAAGACAAAGGGAACATGAATTAGATTGTAGATAAGAAAAATTATTACTATCAACCAAGGGTTCATGGCTACCTTCAGAAATGAAGACTACAGCATCTTTTCATATTTCCTTCTTTTCTTTATTGTATGTGAATATACATATAGTTGTGTGTGTGTGTATATATGTATGTATGTATGTATGTATGTATGTATTTTAGTTTGCTCTCCTTTTCTCTCCCTTTCTCAGTGTTTTACATGCACATAGGATGTGTAGTTATTGGTTAGCTTTCATTGATTTAGAAATTCCAGAATGTCATGATGGCATCATGACTGGAATAGAGGAGGTCCTGCTTGTGGACCTGGATGCAGTAACTGACAGGATTTTGAGTTGTTCCCCTTTTGTGTGAAGGATAGTTGCATTATGATAAGCCATCGGATTTCTTTTATACTGAAGGGTAAATTGGTAACGGGGTATGTGTTATTATGCAACTGGAGGGGTAGATTCTAGTGGGCATTTAGCATGCCTTTTGGCTTCCCAACTTCTGCAACCCCTTCCAAAGCTTATGTAATCCCCTACCTCATAATTCATGGGAAAAGAGCTTACTTCTTTGTCCTGTAGGATGAATATCCTGGATAACTGATTTCCCAGTCCCTCTTGCAGCTAAGATGTGGGCATGTGACAACCCATCAGATACCCCTGACTCAGCCTTTGATACAAAGAAGGGGAGACCAGGAGGAACTATTTCTGGTAGTGGCAGCCATTGCAGCAAGGTGGTTTTCCTGGAGGAGCAGTGGTGGCAGTGCTACTGGTGGCATCCCATGTCCAGTAACAGCTGTGCCAAAGCTATGAACCACAACATTTACGCTTGGAGGTACAGTATCAACATTGGTACGCTGATCAGACCAGTTCTGTGGCAGCTGCAGACCACTGTAGATGATGCATGGTCTTCTGAGCCTATTTCTCCAGCTGCCCAGTGTTTTTGAAAGATATCCCTTATCATTTTCATGAAATCCTTTTCTGCTTAACTTAGGATGACTTGGTTTTTGTTATTTGCAACTAAGAATTGTGGGTGAGGCAAGAATGAAGCAAATTATCACAAAATGACTTGAATCTTGAACTGGACAGCCACCAGTACTTCCTCCAGCTCATCTCCACTTCTCTGTGTTTACATTTTTTAAAATCGTATCTATAGACTTTCAATTCTTCATCTATGTCAACCAGGAGAGAGTTGCTAGCTTCTGTATTTACACGTTATAGGCTAAATCACACTGAGAATGACCTGCAGGCCCTCAGTCCCAGTTCCAGGTTCCCTAGTCCAATCACGAATTTTCACTGGGGTGGGGGTGATGGAGTATAAATTGGGACTGCTGGAGCCCACACTCCTGAGGGTCTATGGATTAGGGAGCCAGAAAAGTGTATCCCATGGTGAGCTGGGAAGACATCCCAAAAGAAGTCTACTGTAGGAGCATGGAGTTTCTCAATCATGACATGCTGTGAACTCCCTGATATATCTCTTCCTCCTAATTACAAAAAAAGTTATCCTTTGCACGAAATGCTTTAAAGGATTAAGCACAAATCGGTAATGCGACTCCTCCCCCTCACCCTGCATGCCTATCTGCAAATAACTAACTCTATGTAGTAAATTGCCAGATATGAAAAAACAAAAAACAAGAACAAAACAGAGGGGCTCACTCAGATAACACTGCAGTAACCCCAGTTTCTGAAATAAGAAAGCAAGAAGAAAAATCTTTTAATAACTGACTTTTCAAACCTATAAACATAAACCCAGATCAGCAAGGTGTTGCAATTGGAAGTCTCAAGGAATTTTCTCTGGGACTTGTCTCCATCCAGATTGCAATATCTCCCAGTTCTGACCCAGGAATTAGATAATGTACTTTGTCATTGTTGGGTCTACAGGGATCAGGAAATAGGTGGGACAATTATTTACTGCTTGTCTCTAATGAGACTCTCAGGGAGTCTAATCCCAGTGGCCATGGAGGCTACTGTAAATACTCGTCTATGATTCTGCAAACATCCTTCCTGCACAGGGGGCAAAGGATATGAACATCTGCTCTTCACTTGTGCAGGTATTGCCTGTATTTCCAAGACTTTCCAATCCTAAGAATAAAGGGAACCATTGACCAGTTCCTTCAAGGTGAAGAAAACTTGATAGTAACAGTATCAAATTCTCCCAGGTAATATAACAGTGTAGATGTCAATATTTCTTTACTAATGAGTGAAGTACTTTGATGAACCCTCTTTGCTAAATCTTCCACATCCAGGGAACAATAGTAAGAGCCATCAGCTGGAGCTTGAAATAAACAGTAATAATCAGCTATTTCTCTTGTTTCTGTGAGCTACTCAGGAGTAGGAGAAAGCCTGGGAATGTCAAAAGAGACCTACGTGATCACAGAGAAGGGCTGTCTATGTGCCTGCGTGTTGTTTTAATGTTATATTTTATAAAATTAAAAGAATGAGTCCAGTGGTACCAGCACCATCAAGGACTGGGAGCTGGAAGTTGGGGATGTAGGGACCATGGGGAGATCCTGACTGAACAACTCTGACAGATTTTGTTAACATGACTGTGGCTGGAGCTTCTTGTTGCATCCAAATCCTCTTCCACATTTCTGACCTCTACCTCTCTTCTCTGAATCTGAGCTCAAAGCCATGAGAGGGACAAACCAGTTGAGCATCTCTGAGTTCCTCCTCCTGGGATTCTCCAGGCAGCCCCAGCAGCAGCAGCTCCTCTTCGTGCTCTTCCTGAGCATGTACCTGGTCACAGTCCTGGGAAACCTGCTCATCATCCTGGCTATCAGCACTGACTCCCGCCTGCACACCCCCATGTACTTCTTCCTCAGCAACCTGTCCTTCGTGGACGTCTGCTTCTCCTCCACCACCGTCCCCAAGATGCTGACCAATCACATACACGGGAGTCACAGCATCTCCTTCTCTGGGTGTCTCACACAGATGTATTTTGTATTTGTCTTTGTGGACATGGACAATTTCCTCCTGGCTGTGATGTCCTACGACCGCTTTGTTGCTGTATGCCACCCCTTACATTACACAACAAAGATGAGCCGTCAGCTCTGGGCCCTGCTGGTCAGTGGATCGTGGGTCATTGCCAACCTGGATGTCCTAGTGCACACCCTGCTGATGGCTCGACTCTCGTTCTGTGCAGACAATGTGATCCACCACTTTTTCTGTGATGTGACTCCTCTCCTGCAACTCTCCTGCTCAGACACACAGCTCAATGAGCTGTTGATTTTTATCTATGCAGGGCTAATAATGATTTCCCCACTTATTTGCATCCTGGTGTCATACATCCTTATTGCTTGTGCTGTCTGGAGAGTCCCATCCACAAAGGGAAAATGGAAAGCCTTCTCCACCTGTAGCTCCCACCTGGCTGTGGTCTTCATCTTCTATGGCACCATCATATCTCTGTATTTCAACCCTTCATTCTCCCACTCATCTAATAAAGATATAGCAGTTGCTGTAATGTTCACAGTGGTGACCCCCATGCTGAACCCTTTCATCTACAGCCTGAGGAACAAGGATATGAAAGGGGCTATTAGAAGAGTGGTTTCCATGAAATTTTTTTCCACCCAATAATGATATGGGCTAAGAAAATCATGGAGAGAACTACTTTCCAAGAAAATCCTATTTGTTTTTCAACTATGAGGAATGTACCATTTGTCTTTTGTAAGAGAAACATCTACTATCTGGGAGAGACTCAATGTAGACTCTTCAGGTTGAAGGTGGGAAGAAGGACCCCTTAATCAAATTATGTGACTATTGCAATTGTCAATGCCCTCCATCCAAAATTTACCAGGAACATACCAGTAGCCGAATATGTTAGGTTTATTACTCATTATAACAAGGGAGAGCACACACCATCAGGGAATAGTGAGGCATCTCAATAGAAGAGTGCTAACAAGGACTTAGTATAAGACCTGGGCTTGTGTAAAATCATGCTGGTTAGGAATTAAGAATTGGGTCTTTGCTCTGGATTAGATACTGCTCCAGAGCAGGGACAATTCTGATTGGTTTCTTAAGAAATTCTATCTAAAAAGGAAGAAGACTAGATTGAGGCCAAAGCTGTAACTGGCAAAGAAGCAGCAGTCACTCATGACAGCTGGCATGGGGGATGTTTGGTCATTTTTGTGTCTATGACAGTATTCATATTTTTGTGTTTAGACATGATTACACAATGGTCTTATTTTGTCTTGGTCCATCCCAGTCACAGAGTGGCCTTATCTTATACTGATGTTCTGTGAAATTCTGTGTTCATCAGCAGAGCACCAAAACCCAGCTGTTTGTGCCAGGCAAGCTCCTGAATATCAGGGATGTTCTTACTTTTTCTCACAGCAGAGACCTTGCTATGAGCACATTTGACAGGAAGATCAGACTTGCAGGGACAGGAAGGGAAGGTTTATTTAGACCTCCAGGAAGCCCAAATTCTGCCCCTCCTTTGAGCTAATTATTTTTATCCTATCTGAACTTTATGTATCACGCAACATTACAGCAGGAATATGGATAAGTTGAACAAGAAGTATTTTCTACAATCCTAGCATCTGGCGATGTCTATCAACTGCGTCTTTTAACCCTCTGTTCAATCCATCAACACACTGAGATATTTTTACTTAGATACTAATTTATATCCTGTTTTCCAGCTTTCGTTTTATGATAAATCTTTTCCAAATTACTACACAGCTTCCACAATTTTATTTTACTCCCTTTCTACATTTCCATCAAGTTGCTGCAGCAAAATGTACTTACTAGTAATCCTGTTTCTGAATTAAAACATAAAGGAAATTTATGATTTTAAAGTACAATTTGAAATTTTGAAAATGATTGCAGAAAATAAAAAATCAACAAATATATGAACCTGGTTATTTTATCCATGTCTTTGACTTTCAGCATTTGTGCTATGATGTGTGTGGGTCTCTTTGTGTTTTTCCTACCTGAAGTTCATCAAGCTTCCTGTATTTATAGATTATTATTTTCTAATAAATTTGGGAAGTTTTCAGCCATTATTTTTTCAAATATTTTTTTCCTCTCCTTTCTCTCTCTCCTATCCTTCTAGTACTTCCATTATGTGTGTTTGGTGAACTTTATGGTTTCTACATTTTTTGAGGCTCTGTTTATTTTTCTTTACTCTTTTTTCTCTGTTCTTAAGCTTGTGCAATCTCTATCAATCCACTTTCAAGTTTGCTAATTTTGTGTGTGGGTGTGGGTGTGTGTATGTTTGTGGCTGGCTGGTAAGGGGATCCAAACCCTTGACGTTGGTGTTACCAGCACCACACTCTCAGGGCTTGCTAATTCTTTCTTCTACCAGTTCAAATCAGTTGAGCCCTTCTATTGAATTTTTTATTTCAGTTATTGTACTTTTTGACTCCAGGATTTCCATTTGGCTTTTTTCATATTTTCTATGTCCTTATTCTCTATTTGATGTGGCATTGTCATCATACTTGCATTTATTTATTTAATCAAGCTATCTTTTAATTCTGTGAACATTTTTATAATGGCTACTTTGAAGTATTTTTGTTAAATCTGACATCTGGTCAATCTCACAGGCAGCTTCTATTGCCCACTTTTCTTCTAGTGAATGGGTCAGAATTTCCTGCTTCTTTGCATGCCTTCTAATTTTTTGTTGGAAACTGAACATTTTGCATAATGTATTGTAACATCTCCGGGTTCTGGTTCCTCCCTCTCTGGGATTTTTTCTTGTTATTTTGCTGTTTACTTGTTTAGTGATGGCTGGGTTATTTTAGTGACGCCCATATCCTCCCCTTCCCCCCCTTCCAACAGTGTTAAGCTCCTGATGTTTCTCTTCATGGAGGTGCAACCTTGGGGATGCCTACATGCATTCAAGATAAGTAAGGCCCTCTTCCACTCTTTCTCTGACCACACCAGCTGTTAAACTCCAATAATTTCTATGTGATTGTTCTACTGTTTCAATAGAGCATAAATTCCTCTACAAAAGAATCCAATCAAATTGTGACTCCTTGAAAGGAATAGTTTCTGGGTCATTGTTTCGTATTTGTTCTGACCATGGGGAGGGCTTCTTCTAGCTGTCTTATCCTCAAGTTCTCTCCTGCAAACTAGCCAGCCTATGGTCTAGGTTATGTCTTCATTAGATCCAAAAATCTACTCCCAGTTGTCTTTTGATACAATCTCCACTGTTCCTGAGTGTGCTCTTAGGTATTTACTTCTCCATGCTCTCTTGTAAATTAAGTTGGTTTATATGGTAAGAGATTAAGATCTATCCACTTATGACCAATTTCTACTACCAGGCAAAATCTCTGAGCCAGGGCTCTGAAGCTGGGGGTGGGGATGATGACAAGATTCTCTTTGACTGACACTCTCACTTCAGGTGCTGAGCATTTGTTGGAGGTGAGGCAGCACCTGAGGTCCTCTTAGCTTGCCTCTCCTTGCATGGAACCACAGCCTCACAAGCAAGAGAAAGGGCTATCACAGCCTCGATATTCTCAGGATGCCATGCTTAAGGTAGATCTTCTGTTCCATAAGTGGGAGTTGGGCAGAAGAAGGGAGCCCCAACCTCTCAACTGTATTCACCTGAGATTTAACCTCAGCAAAAGGTAGCTGGACACAGAATGAAGAATGCTGAAGGGATACTTATTCCAGTAATAAAGCCCTCTGGCTTGGAGGTGGAAGGAGAGGGATCCCCGTGGTTTTGGCTGACGCAGTCTGGAATGGAGTTTATGCCTCACTGAGCTGGAAAGGTGAAGGGATGGAGTGGTCTTGGTTCAAATACCACAGACTCTTACATTTCTTACAGAGTTTTCATAGATTTTCTTGAATAGATGTTTTACTCATTTGCTGTTTTCCTTCGGGACCATATCCAGAGGCTTTGAATGCATTTTTAAAAATAATTTTCACTAGTTTCACTGGGGAGTGGGTCAGCAGAGCTCCTCACACTGTCATGCTGGAATTGATCTCCCATTTATTCTGATTTTTTTACTCTTATAAATAACACGCCAACAAGAAGACTTTTAAATCTCTCTAGGCATCTTTGAGTATTTCTGAGGGATAAATTCCCAAAAGTAGACATTCTGAATGATAATTGATACTTTAATACATATTTTCCCAATTGCCTTCCAGAAAGTATTTATTTATTTATTTATTTAATTTTTAGCAGCTGGCCAGTATGGAGATCTGAACCCTTGACCTTGGTTTTTAACCATCTGAGCTGACTGGCCAGCCCTAGAAAGTTTTATTATTTCCAGCAGGGAATGAGATTACGTTTTCACCACATTCTCATCAGCCGTGGGTATTTTAATTTTTAAAAAACTTTGACAGTTTATTAAATGAAATTTCTGAATTATTGTTTTCAATTTTCATTTCTACTTCAATTTTCATTTTCTTTCCTTTCTTTTTGCTAGTGCAAATGAGCTTTTTCACTATTCTTTTAAATTGTCCCTCATATCCTTTAACCATTTTCTCTTAAATTGTTTTTATTATCTGTGGGAGTTCTGTAAATATAAGGTACTTTAAAAAGTCCATGGAAGAATGGAATTAAAAGATAATACAGGAGCTGGCTGATCAGCTCAGCTTGTTAGAGCACAGTGTTAGAACCCCAAGGGGCTTCAGATCTTCCTACCGGCCAGCCACCAAAACAAAACACAAAAAAGACCCATAATAATACAAATCTTTTCATGAACTTTTTAAAGAGACCCCTCATTTTGATTCAATAATAAATTGTTAAATCATATTTATTGGGTGTATCAGACACCTTTTCACAAATGTTGCAAATATCTTTCCCCAGTTTATAGTTTGTCTTTTGGCTTTGTTAATTTTTTTCGATATGTAATATATTTTAGTTTTATATAATTAAAACGAGTAAACATCTCTTTTGTGGTCTCTTCCATTTCTCTTATGCTTTATAGTTTCTTCCCCATTCTGTCATTATTTAAATCTTCAGCTGTTTTTTCTTCTAGTTGTTTTTAGTTTTTACATATAAATTGTAAATAAATCAACAATTTGTGTTTATGGCTCTAATTTCATTTCTTCAGATATTTGGAAAATTGCTCCAGCTCCTTATTCATAACACTTTCCTTCCTCACTGATTTGTAGCATCACTATTATCATTTGCAAAGTGCTAATAACTATAAATAATATGGGTTGAAGTCTTATATGTTCAGCAGTTGGCCAAGCGCTTTCTCATAGCATCTATTTTAACAATTGCAGCCATGGGTTGAGTGTCATTATCATCACCACTCAAGTACATCCCTGGGTTTAGAGAGATTAAGTGACTGACTCCAAGACTGTTCAGTTAGGACAGTTAGGGAGAAATAGGCCAAAACAAAGGTGTAACAGGTCCTAAGCAAGTCTGAAACCCAGCATGGCAGGCATTAAATCTCAAAACTGGCAAATCATGTAACTTGACTCCATGTTCAACATTCTCCACACACCGGTGTGGGGGTTGGGTCCCCAAGTCCTTGGGCAGCTCCATTCCTCTGGTTTTCAGTCATGCTTTAGCTCTCATAGACTGGCATTATATGCTGGTAGCTCCACAATTCTGGGGTCTCTGTGGTGATCCAGCTCCCACAGCTCCACTAGGCATGGCCTTGGTGGGATTTTTCTCCTGCAACTCCGACCCCACATTTCCTCTTGGCATTGCTCTAGCAAAAGATGCATGTGGTTAATCTGCCTCATGACAGATCTCTTCCTGGGCCCCCAGGCTTTTCCATAAATCCTTTGAAATTGGGGTAGAGGCTCCCAAGCCTTCATAGCTCTGGCATTCTGTGAACCTGCAAACTTAACACCATGTGGATGCCACCAAGGCTTCCAGCTTGTATCTTCCAAAGATGTGGGTCCAGTCTCACCTGGGGCCAATATAGCCATGGCTGGAGCAGCCAAAGTAGCTGGAGTGTTGGTGTGGAGAGCAGCATCCTGAGGTGGCCCTGGGCAGCAAGCCTGTGGAAGGCACCTCAGGCCTGTTCCAGCACCATTCTAGCTCTCTAGTCCTCCGGGACTGTAATGGAAGGGTTGGTTCCAGAGGCTTCTGCAATGCCTTCAGGGCTTTTCCCCCCTTCTCTTGATTATCCCTTTCTTTTATACTAATCTTCTTAGCACCATTGCATTTTTCTTCTGAAAATGCTGTCTGCTTCTCTACCACATGGCCAGGCTGCAAATTTTCCAAGTCTTTACACTGTGCTTTCCTTTCAAATTCTGGCTTTCTATGATGCCTTTGCCACCATAACTCAGTGTAGGTTCTTGCAAGTAGCCATGCAGCTTATATAATGCTTTACTGCTTAAAAATTTCTTCTGCCAAATACCCTGGGTCAGCACCTTTAAGTTCCATGTTCCATAAAACTTTGGGGCATGAAGAGAATTCAGCAAAGTTCCTTGTCAGTTCAAAGCAAAACTGATCTTTGCCCCAGTTTCCAATAAGTCCCTTCTCATTTACATCTGAGATCTCCTTAGTATGGACTTTACTGTCCACATTTCTATCAGCATTCTGCTTACCACCATTTAACTAGTCTTTAAGAAGTTCCAAACTTTCCCTGGTTTTCTTGTCCTCTAAACTTTTACTAGCATCTAGACTTTTTCTAACCTGTTCCTCCAAATTCCTCCAGCCTCTCCTCAACACCCAGTTCCAAAACTGCTTCCACATTTTCAAGTATTTGTTATAAGCACTACTCCACTCTTGGTACAAATTTTCTGTATTAGTCTGTTTCTGTTGCTTATAACAAAATACCTGCAACTGGGTAATTTATAAGAAAATGAAATTTATTGCTTACTATTTCGGATGCTAGAAGCCCAAAATCCAGAGAATACATCTGGTGAGGGTTTTCTCTAGTGGTGGCTTTACAGCAATGCAGGGGTCTCACTTGGCAGAAAATGGCAGAGCAGAGAGAGAGAGAGAGAGAGACCCTCATGTGCCATCCTTTTAAAGCCTTCAGAACCATGCTCCTGACCACCATTATTAATCCATTCACTACGGCATGGTCCTACAATCTAATCATCTCTTCAAGACCCCACATTTCAATGACCATAATAGGATTTCTCACCCTCAACAGTTACAGTGGGAATTAAGCTTCTAATAATGAACTTTGCGGGGAACAATTCAATCAATCCATAGCATACCCAAGGAATGGAAATCATTATGTCAAAGGGATATCTGCACTCCCATGTTTATCGCAGCTCTATTTACAATACCCAAGAGTTGGAACCAACCTAAATGTCCATCAATGGATGACTGGATATGGAAAGTGTGGTATATATACACAGTGTAATACTACTCTGCCATAAAAAGAATGAAATTCTGCCACTTAAAGCAACATGGATAAACTTAGAGCAAATTATGTTAAGTGAAATAAGCCAGGCACAGAAAGAGAAATACTACATGCCCTCACTTGTAAGTGGGAGCTTAAAATAAATAAATAAATAAATAAATAAATAAATAAATAAATAAATAAATAAATAAATAAATAAAAGAAACATATAACAATCACAAGTCATTGAACTTTCAAAAGGAGAGAACAGTACTGAGGCCACCAGAGGTGGGAAAGGGGGAGAGAGAGTTAACAATAAATTGGTAAAGGGCCACAAAAAATGATTACATTGTGTAATGTTCAATATACTAATTATCTTGATTTGAGAATCACATATTGCAATAGGTATTGATATTCAATGCTGTACCCCACAGATATGTACAATCAATTATGTTTCAATTTAAAAAAGAAGGGAAAAATGGAGCACATAACTGACATGTCTTAATTTAAAATTTTTCAACTAAAATACTTTTACTATGGAAAATTTCAAACATACACAAGAGTAGACTGCATAGATTAGTGAACCTGCATGTACCCATCATCTAGATGCAATAATTATCAAGCCACAGCCAATATTGATTTACCTATACCCCTAATCTCTTTCCCCCCTCCTGGTTTGAATCCCAGGTTTTATTTCATCCATAAATATTTCCCGATGTATTAATAGTATTTTTTTTCTGCAACTGGCTGGATGGTACAGGGATCCAAATCCTTGACCTTGGTGTTCTAACACTGTGCTCTAACTAACTGAGCTAACTGGCCAAACTCTCTATGTATCTTTACGAGGTAAGGACTCTCTCTGGGCAGGACCATGGCTCACTCGGGAGACTGCGGTGCTTATAACACCAAGGCCATGGGTTTGGATCCTATGTAGGGATGACCGATGGCTCACTGGCTGAGCGTGGTGCTGACAACACCAAGCCAAGGGTTGATATCCCCTTACCAGTCATCTTTTAAAAAAAAAGGTAAGGATTCTCATTTTAAATATAACCACATAGGGTCCCACAGCACCAGTGTGCGACTGAACAGGCAAGCCTCGTCACCTCCAGACCCCATCCCCAGCCTGGCCGAGTGCACATTGACCAGAGATGTGCCCCCCTGGAGAGGCCTGAGTCCTGTGGAGACCACGCACCCCATGGTGCCAGCATGTGACCTAGCAAAAAGGCCTCACCGCCGCTGGACCCCATCCCCAGCCCGGCCGAGTGCACCCTAACCAGAAAGGCACCTCCCCAGAGAGGTCCAAGACCCAAGGTGACCATGCACCTGAGGTGCCAGCAGGTGAACAAGCAGACACTGAGGCAGCCATGCCAAATTGGCAGCCCCGGCAAGATCCTAGCCAGACAATAGTGTCAAACCACTGGACTGTGAAATCCCTTGCCATAATGGCTAAACATCAAAGGAAAGATATCAGAAATATGAAAAATCAAGAAAGTACAAAACTAAAGGTTAATAACTCTCAAGCTCTAGATCCTATAGAATAAGATGCCCTTGAAATGTCTGACAAGGAATTTTGAGTGATAATTCTAAGGAAACTAAATGAGATACAAGAAAATTCAGCTAGACAACACGATGAAATGAGGAAAAGTATACAGGCCCTGAAAGAAGAAACGTCCAAGAAAATCAATGCCCTGAAAAAGAATGTAGCAGAGCTTGCCGAGCTGAAGAATTCATTCAATGAAATAAAAAGAAACAACAGAGAGTTTAACCAGGAGGCTTGCAGAAGCAGAAGAAAGAACTTCTGACCTTGAAAATGGGTTGTTTGAAATAACACAGGCAGAAAAAAAAAAGAATTAAAATCATTGAAGAAAATCTAAGAAAGATATCAGAAAACCTTAAGTGATCAAATATGCGACTCATGGGTATTCCAGAAGGGGAGGAAAAAGGAGATTGCATTGAAAACATATTCAACAAAATAGTGGCAGAAAACTTCCCAGGTATAGGAAAAGACACAAATCTTCAGATTCAGGAAGCTCAAAGATCCCAAAATGTATTCAACCCAAAAAGGTCTTCTCTAAGACATGTTATAGTCAAATTGGCAAAACTCAAAGACAAAGAGAGAATCTTAAAAGCTGCAAGACAGAAGTGTCAAATCACCTATAAGGGAGCCCCAATCAGACTAATATCAGACTTTTCATCACAAACCCTAAAAGCCAGAAAGGAATGGGATGATATTTTCAAAATACTAAAAGACAGAGATTGCCAGCCAAGAATACTCTACCCCACAAGGCTATCCTTCTGAAATTAAGGGCAAATAGTATATTTCTCAGAAAAACAAAAACTGTGGGAGTTCACTACCACATGTCCACCCATACAAGATATTCTCAATGGAGTACTGGGTTTGGTACCTGAAATAAAACTACCACTGCCATAAAAACTCAAAAAAATCAAAACCCACTAGTAAAATTAAAATGCCAACAATGAAGAAAAAGGAAAGTTTATCTACAACCCAAGAAACCAACAAATACAGAAGACAAACAGTAAATCAGAAAGAAAGGGACAAAAGACAATTAAGACATCCAAACAAAAATCAATAAAATGCTAGGAGCAAATCAACACTTTTCAATAACAACTCTTAATGTAAAAGGATTAAATTCTCCAATCAAAAGACACAGACTGGCTGACTGGATTAAAAAGGAGGACCCAACTATATGTGGCCTTCAAGAGACCCACCTCACCTATAAAGACTCACATAGACTAAGAGTGAAAGAATGGAAAAAGATTTACCATGCAAACAGAAATGAAAAATGAGCTGGAGTAGCTATTTCTTATATTTGATAAAATAGACTTTAAACTAAAAACCATAAAAAGAGATAATGAAGGCCACTACATAATGATAAAAGGACTGATCCATAAAGAAGACATAACAATCATAAATATATATGCACCTAATGTCGGAGCAGCCAGATTTATAAATCAAACTCTATTAGACCTAAAGAAGGAAATAGACACTAATACCATAATAGCAGGGAACCTGAACAGCCCACTATCAATATTGGACACATCATCTAGGCAAAGAATCAGCAGAGAAACACAAGATCTAAACAACACTCTAGACCAACTGGACTTGGCAGATATCTACAGAACATTCCATCCAACAACCTCAGAATATTCATTCTTCTCATCAGCACATGGATCATTCTCCAGGATAGATCACATGTTAGGTCACAAATCAAGTATCAACAAATTTTTAAAAATTGAAATTATTCCATGTATTTTTTCAGACCACAGTGGATTAAAATTAGAAATCAATAACAAATGAAATTCTGGAAACTATACAAACACATGGAAATTAAACAGCATTCTACTTAATGACATATGGGTCCAGGAAGAAATCAAGCAGGAAATCAAAAAATTTATTGAAACTAATAAAAACAATGATACATCATACCAAAACCTGTGGGATACTGCAAAAGCAGTACTAAGGGGGAAATTTTTCACATTAAATGCTTACTTCAGAAGAATGGAAAGATGGCAAGTGGACAACCTAATACTTCACCTTAAAGAACTAGAAAAATAAGAACAATCCAAACCCAAAGTTAGCAGATAGAAAGAAATTATTAAGATCAGAGCAGAACTTAATGAAATTGAAACCCAAAAAATGATACAAAAGATCAATGAATTAAAAAGTTGTTTTTTTGAAAAGATAAATAAAGTTGACAAACCATGAGTATGGCTAACTAAAAAAAGAAGAGAGAAGACCCAAATAACAAAAATTAGAAAGGAAAAAGGTGGGACTGGCCCATGGCTCACTCGGGAGAGTGTGGTGCTGATAACACCAAAGCCATGGGTTCAGATCCCATATAGGGATGGCCAGTCGGCTCACTTGGGAGAGCGTGGTGCTGACAACACAAAGTCAAGGGTTAAGATCCCCTTACCAGTCATCTTAAAAAAAAAAAAAGAAATGAAAAAGGTGATATTACAACTAATACCTCTGAAATACAAGGAACCATTAGAGACTACTAAAAACAACTATATGCCAACAAATTTGAAAATCTGGAGGAAATGGATAAATTTCTGGACACACACAAACTACCAAAACTGAGTCAAGACAATGTAGAAAATCTGAACAGACCAATAACAATAAAAGAGATTGAAGCTGTTATCAGAAGGCTCCCAACAAAGAAAAGCCCAGGACCAGATGGATTCACAGCAGAATTCTATCAAACATTCAAAGAGGAATTGACACCAATTCTCTACAAACTGTTCCAAAAGACTGAAACAGAGGCAATTCTCCCAAACTCATTCTATGAAGCAAACATCACCCTGATACCAAAACCAGGTTAAGATACAATTAAAAACGAAAACTACAGGCCAATATCCTTGATGAATATAGACACAAAAATCCTCAATAAAATACTAGCTAACAGAATACAGCAACACACATATGCAAAATTATAACCTACGATCAAGTGGAATTCATCCCAGGGATGCAAGATTCGTTCAACATACACAAATCAATAAATGTGATACACCATATCAATAAAATAAAAATCAAACACAAGGACCATATGATCATCTCTATAGATGCTAAAAATGCATTTGATAAAATTCAACACTCATTCATGATAAAGACTCTCTACAACTTAGGTATAGATGGCAAGTATCTTAACATAATTAAAGCCATATATGATAAACCCACTGCCAATATCATCCTGAATGGGGAAAAGCTGAAAGCTTTTCCTTTAAGAACAGGAACTAGACAAGGATGCCCACTCTCACCACTCCTATTCAACATAGTGTTGGAAGTACTAGCCAGAGCAATCAGAGAAGAGAAGGAAATAAAGGGCATCCAGACTGGAAAAGATGAAGTCAAACTGTCCCTGTTTGCAGATGACATGATCCTATATATCGAACAGCCTAAATCGTCTACAAAAAAACTCTTGGCGGTGATAAATAATTTGATTTTGGCAAAGTTGCAGGATACAAAATCAACACACAAAAATCAGTAGCATTTCTATTCTCCAACACTGAACATGCAGAAAGAGGAATCAAGAAAGCCTGCCCATTTACAATAGCCACCAAAAAATAAAGTACTTAGGAATTGAGTTAACCAAGGAGGTGAAAAATCTCTGTAATGAGAATTACAAACCACTGCTGAGAGAAATGAAAGAGGACACAGAAGATGGAAAGATATCCCATGCTCTTGGATTGGAAGAATCAACATAGTGAAAATGTCCATACTACCCAAAGTGATATACAAATTCAATGCAATCCCCATCAAAATTCCAAAGACATTTTTCTCAGAAATGGAAAGAACTATCCAGGCATTTATATGGAATAACAAAAGACCTCGCATAGCCAAAGCAATTCTAAGTGAAAAAATTAAAGCTGGAGGCATAACACTACCTGACTTTAAACTATACTACAAAGCTATAATAACCAAAACAGTATGGTACTGGCATAAAAACAGACACACTGACCAATGGAATAGAATAGAGAATCCAGAAATCAACTCACACACCTACAGCCACCTGATCTTTGACAAAGGCACCAAGCCTGTACACTGGGGAAGAGAGAGCCTCTTCAGCAAATGGTGCTGGGATAACTGGATATCCATATGCAGGAGAATGAAACTAGACCCATACCTCTCACCATATACTAAAATCAACTCAAAATGGATTAAAGAATTAAATGTACACCATGAAACAATAAAACTTCTTAAAGAAAACATAGGAGAAACACTTCAGGAAGTAGGACTGGACACAGACTTCATGAATATGACCCCAAAAGCACAGGCAACCAAAGGAAAAATAAGCAAATCGGATTATATCAAACTAAAAAGCTTCCACACAGCAAAAAAACAATTAACAGAGTTAAAAGACAACGGACAGAGTGAGAGAACATATTTGCAAAATATACATCTGACAAAGGATTAATATCCAGAATATACAAGGAACTGAAACAACTCTACAACAAAAAAACAAGTAACCCAATTAAAAAATGGGCAAAAGAGCTAAATATGCATTTCTCAAAGGAAGATATACGAATGGCCAACAGACATGAAAAAATGCTCCACATCACTCAGCATTCAGGAAATGCAAATCAAAACCACACTGAGGGCTTGCTCTAAGCAGCTGCTTAAGCTCTTGGTTATCACTCACTGTGCTCTCTCTGTTTCCACCATCTCCCAATGTGAGATACCTGGGTGACTGTTTCCACCACCAGATGGACTTCAGACTTCCCAGCCTCAGAAACTCTGTTACTAAGTATCAAAGTTTGGATTGATTTGAAATAAGCATATTAAACATTAAATATTGAGACTTCCGGTCAAGATGGCAGAATAGAAGGTCCCTAGCGTCACTCTCTCCCACAAATCAACCGATTTAAACTATAAAAACATACCATCAAGTGCATATGGAACGGGGAGACGTCCAGCAGGGGAGGCAGAAGCACTGCGGAGACCACATGCCCTGCGGGGCCACCATTGCATGATCCGGCAGATAGACTTCACCGCTGCCACCCGGCTCCATTCCCAGCCCAGCCCAGTGTGCACAGAGTGGGGAGATGTTCAGAAAGGGAGGCGGAAACTCCACAGAAACTACACACCCTGTTGGGCCGCCACTGCGTGATCCAGCAGGTAGGCTTCACCGCAGGCACCCGGCTCCATTCCCAGCCCAGCCTAGAGCGCTCGGAGAAGGGGGATGTCCGGCAGGGGAGGCAGGAACTCCACAGGGACCACACTGCTGCCGCGTGATCCAGCAGCCCAGCCCAATGCGTACGGAGCACAGAGACGTCCAGCAAGGGAGTCAGAAGCTCCGTAGAGTCCACACACCCTGTGGGGGGGCTGCCGCTGCATGATCCAGCAGCAGGTAAGCTTCACTGCCGCCACCTGGCTCCATCCCAAGCCTGGCCTAGTGCTCACAGAGCAGGGAGACATCCTGCAGGGGAAGGGGAAGCTCTGCAGAGTCCACATGCTCTGCGGTGCCTCGGCGCATCCCATCAGCCCAGGCCAGAGCACACAGAACAGGGAGAAGTCCAGCACAGGAGGAGGAAGCTCAGCAGAGACCACACACCCTGCAGTACCGCCTGGTGATCCAGCAGAAAGAAATGCTCAACATCACTCAGCATCCGGGAAATGCAAATCAAAACTACACTGAGATACCATCTCACCCCAGTTAGGATGGCTAAAATCCAAAAGACTCTGAACGATAAATGCTGGCGAGGTTGCGGAGAAACAGGAACTCTCATACATTGCTGGTGGGACTGCAAAATGGTGCAGCCTCTATGGAAAATGGTATGGAGGTTCCTCAAACAATTGCAGATAGATCTACCATATGATTCAGCTATCCCACTGCTGGGAATATACCCAGAGGAATGGAAATCATCAAGTCGAAGGTATACCTGTTCCCCAATGTTCATCGCAGCACTATTTACAATAGCCAAGAGTTGGAACCAGCCCAAATGTCCATCATCGGATGAGTGGATATGGAAAATGTGGTATATGTACACAATGGAATACTACTCAGCTATAAAAACAAATGAAATACTGCCATTTGCAACAACATGGATGGACCTTGAGAGAATTATATTAAGTGAAACAAGTCAGGCACAGAAAGAGAAATACCACATGTTCTCACTTATTGGTGGGAGCTAAAAATAAATAAATAAATTCACACACACACACACACACACACACACACAAAAAAAAAAAAAAAAAAAAACCCAGGAGCGGGGGGAAGAAGACATAACAACTACAGTTCCTTGAAGTTGATACGACAAGCAAACAGAAAAGACATTGTTGGGTGGGAGGGAGGAGAGGGAGGAGGGAGCGAGGTTTTGGTAATGGGCCACAATAATCAACCACATTGTATATCGACAAAATAAAATTTTTTTAAAAAGCCACACTGAGATACCAACTCACCCCAGTTAGGATGGCTAATATCCAAAATACTGTGAATGATAAATGCTGGTGTGGTTGTGGAGAAAAAGGAACTCTCATACACTGTTGGTGAGACTACAAAATGGTGCAGCTTCTATGGAAAATGATATGGAGGTTCCTCAAACAATTGCAGATAGATGTACTATATGAGCCAGCTATCTCACTGCTGGGAATATACCCAGAGGGATGGAAATCATCAAGTCGAAGGTATACCAATGAAGGTTCTCCAATGTTCACTGCAGCACTATTTACAATAGCTAAGAGTTGGAACCAGCCCAAATGTCCATCATCAGATGGACACAGAAAACGTACAGAGTGGATACAGAAAATGTGGTATATCTACACAATGGAATACTACTCTGCTATAAAAAAGAATGAAATACTGCCATTTGCAACAACATGGACGGACCTAGAGAGAATTATATTAAGTGAAACGAGTCAGGCACAGAAAAGAAATATCACATGTTCTCACTTATTTCTGGGTGCTAAAAATAAATAAATAAATACACAGTTTAACTGAGGGGGAGGGAAGAAGACACAACAATTACAATTCCTTGAAGTTGATATGACAAGCGAACAGATATGAGGCTGTTGGGAGGGAGGGGGGAGTGGGAGGAGGGAGGGAGGTTCCAGTAATGGGCCACAATAATTAACCACATTGTATACCGACAAAATAAAATTAAATAAAATAAAAATAAATAAATATAACCACATAGCATTATCATGCTTAGAAAAGTAATTGTAAAAAAAAAAAAAAAGTAATTGTAATTCCTTAATTTTATCACATATCTCCAATGTTTCATGAAGGTCTTTCATTTCTTTTCATATTTTTGCATCAAGACTCAAAGTCTGCACATTATAATTGGTTGGTATGCCCCTTAACTATCTTCTATACTCTCATTTGAACTATAAATTCCCCTTTCATATATTTTATTCTTGCAACATTTCTGTGTTGGCCATGTTGAATTTGTGATGCCCATTGAACATCCAAGTGTAGATATCAAGAAAAAGTTGTATACAGGGGTTAGACATCTTGACAATATTGAATTTTCCTATTCGCATACATTGACTAGCTCTCCATTTATTTGGACCTTCTTTGACTATTTCTTTCACTGAGTTTTTTAGTTTTCCTCATACAGATGTTGTGCATATTTTGTTAGATTTATACCTAAAGATGTTTTGGTGCTAACGTATACGGTGTTGCATTTTTAATTTCAAATTCCAATTGTTCATTGCTGATATATAGGAAAGCAATTGACTTTTGTATATTAACCTTGTATCTGCAACCTTGCTATAATCACTTAGGAGTTCCAGGAGGGTTTTTTGTTTTTAATCTATTCTTCGGGATTTTCTTCATAGAAAATCATGTCATCTCCAAACAAAGACAGTTTTATTTTTTCCTTTTCAGTTTGTATACCTTTTATTTCCTCTACTTGTCCTATTGCATTAGCTAGTAGTTCCACTACAATGTTGAATAGGAGCAGTGAGAGGGTATATCCTTGTTCCTGATCCTTGTTCCTTAATTCTGATCTTAGGGGGAAAGCATGTAATTTCTGGCCATCAAGTGTGATGTTAGCTGTAAGTTCTCATACATGTTACTTACTTACTTACTTACTTACTTACTTACTTACTTACTTACTTACTTACTTACTTACTTTTACTTACTTAACTTTTACTTACTTACTTCTTACTTACTTACTTACTTTACTTACTTACTTATTTACTTACTTTTACTTACTTACTACTTACTTACTTACTTTACTTACTTACTTACTTACTTACTTACTTACTTACTTACTTACTTACTTACTTACTTTACTTACTTTACTTACTTACTTACTTACTTACTTACTTACTTACTTACTTACTTACTTACTTACTTACTTACTTACTTACTTATTTGGCAGCTGGCTGGTACAGGGATCCTAGTCCTTGACGTTGCTGTTATCAGCACCATGCTCTAACCAAGAGAGCTAACCCTTGTACATGTTAAGTTGAGGAAGTTCCCCTCTATTTCTACTTTGCTGAGGGTTTCTATCATAAATGAATTTTGAATTTTGTCAAATGCTTTTTCTACATCTTGTTGTGATCATATGATTTTTTCTTCATTAACCTGTTGATGTGATGAATTACATTGATTTTCAAATGTTGAACCAGCCTTGTATACCTTGAATAAATCCCACTTGGTTGTGGTGTATAACTCTTTTCATACATTGTTGAATTGCATTTCCTAATATTTGTTGAGGATTTTTGCATCTATGTTTATGAGAGACATTGGTTGTAGTTTTCCTTTCTTGTAATGTCTTTTGTCTGGTTTTGGTAACACCAAGGTAATGCTGGCCTCATAGAATGAGTTAGGAATTATTCCCTCTTCTTCCATTTTCTGAAAGAGATGGTGGAAAACTGGCATCATTGCTTCCTTAAATGTTTTGTAGAATTCACCAATTAATTTTTTTGATGTGTTTATCGGCTGAACAAATTATTTTATTATCCTTTTCATGTTCATGGGATCAGTTTCTGTTAGCAGTAATATGTATCTTCATTTTCTGTCATTGTTGGTTAACTTGGCTAGAGGTTTATCAATTTTGTTGCTCTTTTCAAAGAATCAGTTTTTGTTTTCATTGATTTTTCTCTACTGAATTACTGTTCTCAATTCATTGATTTCTTGCTAAAATTTACATTTTTTTTTCTTCTTACTTTGGATTTAATTAGCTCTTCATTTTTTTGTTTCCTAAGGTGAATGGTTAGATTATTGATTTTAGATCTTTCTTCTTTTCTAATATATGCATTCAATGCTATAAATTTCCCTATAAGCACTGCTTTTGCTGCAAAATTGGCAAGTTGTATTCTAATTTTCATTTAGTTCAAAATATTTTAAAATTTCTCCTGATACTGCTTTGACCCACTTGTTACCTAGAAGTGTGTTGTTCAATCTATAAACATTTTGGGATTTTCCAACTATGCTTCTGTTATTGATTTCTAGTTTAATTCCATTGGATCTGAGAGTATGCTTTGCATAATTTCTATTCCTTTATATTTGCTAGAGTGTGTTTTATGGCTCATAATATGGTCTATAGTGGGGAATGTTTTATGTAAGCTTGAGAGAGTGTGTATTCTGCTGTTGTTGGGTGAAATATTACAAAAACGTCAACCATATAGATAGTACGTGAAATTGAGTGAGATCACCGTGAGCAGTTTTCCACCCTACCCCAGGCCAATGGAATTATATTATCTGGGAGTGGGCCACACGAATTGGTAATTTTAGAAGTTATCTTGGTGATTCTACTGTGCTGCTAGTGTTAAAAAAAAAAAAACCTCTAATGTAGAGTGCTAGCATCCACAGAAAAGACAGGAAGTGAGTTAAGAACAGCCCTGGGGCACTTCAGCATTTAGAACAGTAGCTCTTGTCTTGGCTGACCATTGGAATCACCTGGAAGCTGACAAAGATTCTTTACTCGGCCAAACTTCAGTCAGGCTTCTGAACCTTCTCCTAGACATATTTGTACAATTCCTTGTAAAATCTAGTTTTAGCAAAGATCCCTGCTAGGTCAATTTAACAAGGACCACCCCACCCTGCCCCGCCCCACCCACCATCAATATCTGATAACTGTCAATATCTAATCAGGTTCCTCATCCTCCACTACCCGCCAGGTGATGTCTGATTACCCTGGCCTGTCTTCAGCAAGAATCTTGTTAGGTTCTTCAGATCTCCATAGTGCCCAGACACACAAACGCATGCACGCGCGCACGCGCACACGCGCGTGCACACACACACACACGCACACACACACACACACACACACACACACACAATCTTATTAGGTTGGTTTATCCAGAACCCCCCTTAACACTAATGCTTCCTTTTAGTAATTTTCCATCCACTCACCTCCACCCTGCTCCTTGGCTGTAAATTCCCACTTGCCCATGCTGTATTTGGAGTTGAGCACACTCTCTCTTCCCCCTATAAGACCCTGTTGCAGTGGTCCCTAGACCTATCACGATGGTCCTAAATAAAGTCTTTCTTACTATGCTTTAAGAAGTATTGTTGATTTTTTTTTTAATGGCCTTAAAAAATACTGATGCCTGGGCTCCCTAAGATTCTGATTTAACTGGTCTACATGTGCTCTGGACCTCAGGATTTTTTAAAGCCCTCCAGGTAATTGTAGTAAGCAGCCAAGGTTGAGAACCACTGATTTAGAGGTTCAGAAAATGGAGGACAACCCAACACAGAAGACCATGAAGGGACAGCCAGTGAAGTAGGCAAAAAGCCAGGAGAGAGTGATGTCCTTCCTACAAGCTAAGTGGGGAAAGGGTTTCAGGAAGGAACTGATCAATGATGTCAATTACCACAGAGAAATGGCCTAAGAGCATCTGATATTGGAATGTCAGACTTGGGGAAATTGGAGATCATTGGTGACCTTGACAAAAACACATTAATGAAGTGGTGGGGTTGAAGGTGAAACTGGCGTGAGCTCAAAAGAGAATGGAGAAAGAGAATGGGACCTATCCTGACAACTAAGATTAATGAAAACATTCCTTTTTATTAGCTTTATAACATTCCATCATAGTTATTTAACTAATTGTTTCTAATTTTTTAGTATTATAATTTTTTGTAACATTTGTCCTTGTACATAGAAAATAAATTGCTGGGTCAACAGGTAATAATTTCTTAACATTACTGTCACAATGTAGGCAGATGCCACTGTCATCCCTCTTTTGCCAAGCTGAATATTTACATGCCAAAAAAAACCCCGCCCATTTAATACACCTAAAATGATACCTTGTTCTTCCAATATGTAATTCTTAGATTACTAATCTGTTAGCCAGTTTTCTGTTACTTATAACAGAATTCCTGAAACTGGGTAATTTATAATAAAAAAATTATTTCTTATAGTTTTGGAGGAGGGGAAGTCCAAGGTCAAGAGTGAGAGCATCTACACTTCAGAAGAATGGAAAGATGGCAAGTGAACAACCTAACACTTCACCTTAAAGAACTAGAAAAACAAGAACAATCCAAACCTAAAGTTAGCAGACGGAAAGAAATCATTAAGATCAGAGCAGAACTGAATGAAATTGAAAACCAAAAAACAATTCAAAAGATCAATGAATCAAAAAGTTGGTTTTTTGAAAAGATAAATAAAATTGACAAACCATTAGCATGGCTAACATAAAAAAGAAGAGAGAAGACTCAAATAATAAAAATTAGAAATGAAAAAGGCGATATTACAACTGATTCATCTGAAATACAAGGAATCATTCGAGACTACTATAAACAACTATACGCCAACAAATTTGAAAATCTGGAAGAAATGGATAGATTTCTGGACACACACAAGCTCCCAAAACTGAACCATGAAGACGTAGAAAATTTGAACAGACCAATAACAATAAAGGAGATTGAAGCTGTTATCAGAAGGCTCCCAACAAAGAAAAGCCCAGGACCAGATGGATTCACAGCAGAATTTTACCAAACATTCAAAGAGGAATTGACACCGATTCTTTACAAACTATTCCAAAAGATTGAAACGGACGCAAATCTCCCAAACTCATTCTATGAAGCAAACATCATCCGGATACCAAAACCAGGTAAAGATATCACCAAAAAAGAAAACTACAGGCCGATATCCTTGATGAATATAGATGCAAAAATCCTCACTAAAATACTAGCAAACAGAATACAGCAACACATACGTAAAATTATTCATCACGATCAAGTGGGATTCATCCCAGGGATGCAAGGTTGGTTCAACATACGCAAATCAATAAATGTGATACACCATATTAATAAACTCAAACACAAGGACCATATAATCATCTCTATAGATGCTGAAAAAGCATTTGATAAAGTTCAGCACTCATTCATGACAAAGACCCTCTATAAGTTAGGTATAGAGGGAAAGGATCTCAACATAATTAAAGCCATATATGCCAAACCCACTGCCAATATCATCCTGAATGGGGAAAAGCTGAAAGCTTTTCCTTTAAGAACAGAACTAGACAAGGATGCCCACTCTCACCACTCCTATTCAACGTAGTGTTGGAAGTACTAGCCAGAGCAATCAGAGAAGAGAAGGAAATAAAGGGCATCCAGATGGGAAAAGATGAAGTCAAACTGTCCCTGTTTGCAGATGACATGATCCTATATATCGAACAGCCTAAAACCTCTACAAAAAACTCTTGGAATTGATAAGTGATTTCAGCACAGTAGCAGGATACAAAATCAACACACAAAAATCAGTAGCATTTCTTTTCTCCAATAGTGAACATACAGAAAGAGAAATCAAGAAAGCCTGCCCATTTACAATAGCCACCAAAAAATAAAATACTTAGGAATTGAGTTAACCAAGGAGGTGAAAAATCTCTATAATGAGAACTACAAACCACTGCTGAGAGAAATTAGAGAGGATACAAGAAGATGGAAAGATATCCCATGCTCTTGGATTGGAAGAATCAACATAGTGAAAATGTCCATACTACCCAAAGTGATATACAAATTCAATGCAATCCCCATCAAAATTCCAAAGACATTTTTCTCAGAAATGGAAAAAACTATCCAGACATTTATATGGAACAATAAAAGACTACGCATAGCCAAAGCAATGCTGAGCAGAAAAAACAAAGCTGGAGGCATAACACTACCTGACTTTAAGCTATACTACAAAGCTATAATAACCAAAACAGTATGGTACTGGCATAAAAACAGACACACTGACCAATGGAATAGAAGAGAGAATCCAGAAATCAACCCACACACTTACTGCCATCTGATCTTTGACAAAGGCAGCATGCCTATTCACTGGGGAAGGGACTGCCTCTTCAGCAAGTGGTGTTGGGATAACTGGATATCCATATGCAGGAGAATGGAAACTAGATCCATACCTCTCACCGTATACTAAAATCAACTCAAAATGGATTAAGGATTTAAATATACACCCTGAAACAATAAAACTTCTTAAAGAAAACATAGGAGAAACACTTCAGGAAATAGGACTGGGCACAGACTTCATGAATATGACCCCAAAAGCACGGGCAACCAAAGGAAAAACAAGCAAATGGGATTATATCAAACTAAAAAGCTTCTGCACAGCAAAAGAAACAATTAACAGAGTTAAAAGAGAACCAACAGAGTGGGAGAAAATGTTTGCAAAATATACATCTGACAAAGGATTAATATCCAGAACATATAAGGAACTCAAACAACTTTACAAGAAGAAAACAAGCAACCCAATTAAAAAATGGGCAAAAGAGCTAAGTAGGCATTTCTCTAAGGAAGATATACAAATGGCCAACAGACATATGAAAAAATGCTCAACATCACTCAGCATCCGGGAAATGCAAATCAAAACCACATTGAGATTCCATCTAACCCCAGTTAGGATGGCTAAAATCCAAAAGACTCTGAACGATAAATGCTGGCGAGGTTGCAGAGAAAAAGGAACTCTCATACATTGTTGGTGGGACTGCAAAATGGTGCAGCCTCTATGGAAAATGGTATGGAGGTTCCTCAAACAATTGCAGGTAGATCTACCATACGACCCAGCTATCCCACTGTTGGGAATATACCCAGAGGAATGGAAATCATCAAGTCGAAGGTATACCTGTTCCCCAATGTTCATCGCAGCACTCTTTACAATAGCCAAGAGTTGGAACCAGTCCAAATGTCCATCATCAGATGAGTGGATACGGAAAATGTGGTACATCTACACAATGGAATACTACTCAGCTATAAAAACGAATGAAATACTGCCATTTGCAACAACATGGATGGACCTTGAGAGAATTATATTAAGTGAAACAAGTCAGGCACAGAAAGAGAAATACCACGTGTTCTCACTTATTGGTGGGAGCTAAAAATTAATATATAAATTCACACACACGCGCGCACGCGCACACGCACACACACACAAAACCGGGGTGGGGGGTAGAAGATATAACAACCACAATTACTTGAAGTTGATACGACAAGCAAACAGAAAGGACATTGTTGGGGGGAAGGGGGGGAGGGAGAAGGGAGGGAGGTTTTGCTGATGGGGAGCAATAATCAGCCACAATGTATATGGACAAAATAAAATTAAAAAAAAAAAAAAAGAGTGAGAGCATCTTTAGAGAGCCTTGTTCCTGGGGAACCTTGTTCCTCTGCAGAGTCCCGAGGTGGTGCAAGGTATCATATGGTGAGGGGTGAAAGAACATCACGTTTTCTTCTCCTTATGAAGCCACCTGTCTACTCTCTGATAATCCATTAAACCATTAATCCATTAATCCATTAATGGGTTCATCCATTCATGAGGGCATAGCCCCCACAATCCAATCACCTCCCAAAGGCCTCACCTTTCAAATACCATAGTTAGATTTCCTACCCTCTTTTTTTTTTTTTTTAATTTTTATTGAATCAAAATTGATTATACATATTTTGGGGGTTCAACGTTGAGATATGTTGATCAAATCAATATTACTAGCATATATATTGTTACAAATCATAATTATTCTTTATGCCCCTTGTCCAATCCCTCCCCATCCCCTTTACCCTCCCCCCTCCCCCCTCTAATCACCAAAGATTTCTTCTCTCCTTCTGAAAGAATAATGGTTACTCTGTTGATTTGCTGCCCAAATGATCTGTCCAATGCTGGGAGGCGTGATCAGGTCCCCCAATACTATCATAGAGCAGATATCTCTTCCATGACTATGAAATGGGCTCTGTGGAGACAGACATCCTCCTCCTTTCTTTATCTCTGCTGGTGACTCTCCTTGTGTCAACTCACTCCAGTGGCTGCTGGGCCATCTGTGTGGTGGTTGTGGTATCTAGCCACCTTCACGGCAGCCATGGTTATCGTGGTGGCTGTGGTGGGCCACCCACATGGAGGAGATGTTTTTGGCCTGCCCCGTGGTGCTGGCAGTGTGCCTGGTAGTGAAGAGTGTCTGATTCCCAGTTCCATGTCCCGGGTCCTCGAGAGGGTCTCGAGGTGCTGGCACAGTGTGCCTGGTTGTGGGAGGGGGGTCCAGTCCCCAGCTCCTTACCCTGGGTCCCTAGGCATGCCCTGAGGCACTGGTACAGTGTGCCTGGTTGTAGGAAGGGGATCCGGTCCCCTTCTCCATGCCCTAGGTCCCAGGGCAGGCCCTGAGGTGCTGGCACGGTGTGCCTGGTTTTGGGAGGGGGAGTCCAGTCCGTGACACCATACCCCAGGTTCCTGGGCAGGCCCCAAGGTGCTGGCATGGGGTGCCTGGTTGTGGTAGGTAGGTCTGGTCCCCTTCTCCGTACCCTGGGTCCCAGCATGGGCCCCAAGGCACTGTCATGGTGTGCCTGGTTGTAGAAGGGGGATCAAGTCCCCTTCTCCATGCCCCAGGTCCCAGGGCAGGCCCCAAGGTGCTGGTGCAGGGTGCCTGGTTGTGGGATGGGGGTCCAGTCCCCAGCTCCTTAACCCAGGTCCCTAGGCTGGCCCCGAGGCACTGGTACAGTGAGCCTGGCTGTGGGAGGGGCATCTAGTCCCCTTGTCCATGCCCCAGGTCCCAGGGCAGGCCCTGAGGTGCTAGCACAGTGTACCTGGTTGTGGGATGGGGGTCCGGTCCCCAGCTCCTTACCCTGGGTCCCTAGGCTGGCCCCGAGGCACTGGTGCAGTGAGCCTGGCTGTGGGAGGAGCATCCGATCGCCTTGTCCATGCCCCGGGTCCCAGGGCAGGCCCAAGGTGCTGGCACAGTGTGCCTGGTTGTGGGAGGGGGGTCCAGTCCCCTTCTACATTCCCTGGGTCTCCAGTTGGGACCCAAGGTGCTGGCAAGGTGTGCCTAGTTGTGGGAGGGAGGTTTGGTCCCCTTTTTCATGCCTCAGGCCCTTGGGAGGGCCCTGATGTGCTGTCCTGGCATGCCTCGTTGTGGGAGGGTGGGTCCAGTCCCAACTCCTTATTCTGGGTCTCTGGGCAGGTCCAGAGGTGCTGGCTTGGTGAGTCTGGTTGTGGGAGGGGGGCCCAGTCCCCTTCTCCATGCCCCAGGTTCCTGGGTGGGCCCTAAGATGCTGGCATGGTGTCCCTGGTTGGGAGGTGGGTCCAGTCCTATTCTCCATGCCTCAGGTCCCTGGGCAGTCCACGAGGTGCTGGCACAGGGTGCCTGGTTGTGGAAGGGAGGTCTGGTCCTTGGCTCCAATCCTCGGGTTCCTGGGTGGAGCCCCAAGGTGCTGGCAGTGTGAGTGGTTGTGGGCAGGGGTCCTGCCCCTGGCTGCATGCTTCATGTCCCCTCTTGGGCCCCAAGGCATTCATGGTGTGCCTGGGCCAAAACTAAGTTTTTATCCTTTTCTTGCTTTTAAAATGGGGGAACTTCCTGTGGGAACCAGTACTTGAGCTGTGTGGTTGAGGTAAATTGCTGCTTTGCTGCTGTTTCCCTACAGAAGGCTTTTTGTGCAGCTCAGGGTTTAATGGTTGACCTTATAGGTACTTCCAGCTCTCAGATACTCGGTGCACCTGGGTTGTGTAGAAACTCTGATCTGGGCCTGAGTTTTTTCATTGAACTGCACCCCATGCAATTCTGCATTCCCAACCAGTCTCCTCCGAGTGGTCTTACACTGACTGGGGGGGTGGATTGGCTGTCCTTTCTGTGTCCCAGTGTGCCCACCTCCGCCACTGCCCATGCTCCAAACACTTCCTACGGGACGAGCCCTGCACCAGTCCCTTGTGATGACTCGCCCACCTCTGAGTGGCTCCCCTTTTTCAGCTGTTCTGGCTCCTCGCTCCTGCATGGGTTCATTGGAACCCTGTTAGTGGTCTTGCTGTCCTGGGGGCCACTAAAGTCCACTCCTCCCCTTCCGCCTCCAAGTTATTCCATCTGAAGGGCACAGCTGTGGCTCCTGTGGGCTCCTGCTCTATGTGCTCCAGCATTAAAGCGGCCGTGGCCCAAAACACTGAGAGCAGTTTTTTCTTTCTCTCTTTGTGGTTTCTCTCACCTTCATGAACTCCGTAGGTCTCTCCTCCTCTTCACCTGAGCTCCAGCGGCCCCAGCTTGGCTGATGTTTTTATAGTTGTAAATTCGTTGATTTGTGGGAGAGAGTGATGCTGGGGACCATCTCTTCCGCCATCTTGACCGGAAGTCTTAACACTGTTAAGGATGTTTCAATACAAGTTTTGGGGGGAACAATCGAACTATAGCAGCTAGTAGGCTGGAACATCCTTTCATGTCCTTTAGCCATTTATCTTTCTTTAACAATTGTCTGTTCCTGTCTTGTTACTGGAACACTCCACCCCCACCTCTCCACCCCCACCAATCTCATTCTTCTGGTCTGTTTCCAATTCCACTTCCCCAGGGCCCTTTTGGGAAAACTCACCTGTAACACTCTTCTAGAATCCTATCCTTCCTAGCGCTTGTCAGTTTGTGGCTACATATGTATTTTATGAGATTTTCTGAATCTGTCCCCCACTCCCACTCCTGGAAACTCCATGGGCTGTGTGTGCTAGCACTGTGACTTTAGGGGATGAATACTTTTGGTTTGTAGTTGCTCTTGGGATTGGATCTTTGGTCCTTTTTATTTCCTATTTCTTGCTGCTTTATTAAAAAACTTTATTATGTTTACTTTTTTCCATTGTGCTAGTTATTGGGCTCCTTATTAGGCACTTACTCATCCAACAGTTTCCCAGGGGCTTTCACATTTTGGGGGAAACCCCTCATCCCAGCTTGTTTCCTGGCCCTGCACTGCCCCTGGGCAGGGGGTACAGGCTCTAGGGAGGATACTCCCCTTGGGTTGCAAGCTACCCAGCTGAATTCTGGCCAGCAACCTTAACCACAGGAACCTCCCTGGTGCGTGGGGGGGTTAGGATCATGGCAGCATCATCCACCCATACTTTTAAAAAATGGGCTTCAGGGACTGCTACAGGCTAAATGTGTCCACCAAAAGTTTGTGCATTGGAAAGTCGACCTTCATTGCAACAATGTTAAGAGGGTGGGAAATCCAATTACATTATTTGAAAGGTGGGGTCTTTAAGAGGTGATTAGATTGTGAGGACTATGTCCTCATCAGTGGACTGATCCATTCCCAGAGTAATGGGCATGGTTCTGATGGCTTTAAAAGGAGAGCTAGTAAGGTTAGCTCTCTTGCTCAGCCCATTTTCACCATATGACTCCCTAGTTTCTGTGGGACCCTGCAGAGAATTCCTGCCCAGAAGGCCCTCACCAGATGCATCCCCAGGCTGCGGACTTCTCAGCCTCCAAAACCATAAATTTCTTCATAAATTACCCAGTTTCAGATATTCTGCTGCAAGCAACAGAAACAGACTAATACAGAGATTGTGCCATGGCTGCACAAAGACCAGTCAACACCCAATCCTTGGGCAGCGAATAGGGCTATCTTGCCTGGGAGACCCACCCTCTCCAGTCACTGTCCTGCAGCTGCTCTGTTTTCTGGGTGCACAGGTGGATCTTCTGTATGGGTCAATAGCATGGCGGACCGAGCAACACTGCTGCCTCATGATCACTTTCCTACTGTGTGGTCCTAGTGTCCCTATCTAGTGCACTGGCCAGACTTCCACCAAAGAACATGAATAATATTATTGGCAACCAGTTTTGTCCCTTTTGTTTTTTGGTGGCTGCCCAATATAGGGATTGAACTCTGGAGCCTGGTGTTATCAGCATCACATTCTAACCAACTGAGCTAATGGCCAGCCCTTTGTCCCTGGTTTTAAAGGATACTGTAGCCTTGAAATACAAAGGTGACAAAGGACAGTTTTTCTGTGGCCCTTAACCGTTCTTTGGGTTTTGCTGTTACTTGTTTTAAAATTATGATTTAGAACTCAACTGTATCATAAAATTTCCTTCTTTCAGAATGCTTTGTATTAAAACAAAGAATTATGTTAGAAAAAAGCAAAACTCAAACCAAAGACCAACAGGCAGAAAAGAAGAAACAAAACTATTATTCATAGATGGTACAATTTTACCACAAGTTATAACAGAACTACACTGAGAAATTATTAAAAATTAAGAACATTCAGTGAAGTGGCTAATTACACAAATATGTAATGAAAATAACTTTCCTATGTAAGAGTAATAACCAACTAGAAAAATATAATGGAAAAAACTATTTACAATAAAACTGTGGAGAACTTAAGTGAAGAAAATTAGAAAAGTGTACTCAGGAATATAATACTGTACCTCTGACAAATGGAAAGGCATATTTCTGGATGGGAAACAAAATCTGTAAAGTTAATTTTCCCAAATAGTTTTCAGGATTAACACATTTCAACCAAAGTACCAATGTAAAACTTTAGGAAACCTAAAACAAGCAAAACTGATTAAGAATCCCTAAATCACACCACAGGACTGGTCCTGTGAAGGCACCACTGGGCTTGCCTCTAGGCAGAAAGGACAGAAGGGTTTGGATATCAGGAAGCCAAAGACAACAAATATCCACTACGAAGAAGACACCTGGAATCCTGTCTCTTGAGGGGCAATGTGAGCTAACCACTAGAGACATAATTTCTAAAAATACAACACTTTGCCTTGGGAGGTAGCGTCCACACCACTGCCAAAGGTCTGATAACTGTCTAAGAGGGGAATTAAGCATATGGTAAGGTTATTGACCAGCCATGGATCCAAGCCAACTTTTTCCTGACACCAGGTCTGTCCCTATTCGTCAAGCTCTTAGGGTTTCCTTCCTAGCACGAGATCTTGGCTCAGCAGAGGGACAAGATCCTGAAGAGCTTTTCCAGTAATTGGCCTGGATGGCTGGGCCTGAGCGATCCAAACTTTCGGCAAGGGAAAGGCATGAGACAGCTGTTTGGGAGATTAACAGATGAACAAAATGCAGTAAGAACAGCAGACACTTTTAAATTGTTATGAAAAGGATTTCTGTAGAACAGTCAATTTTCACCACAAATTGCAGATGTTATTGAAATTGATCACTAGTTCAGATCACATACAAATGAGAGTAAGTTTTTGACATTCAATTGCTGTAGTTTTCCTATATTCCAAAGTAAACAATTCAACACTCAAGCCTTAACAGGGAGTTCTTAGAGGATTATATGCATTGCTATTAAAAGCTGTTGGCTTAACAAATCAGTAGTCTGGTTCTTTCATGGGAACACAGCTTCAGATAAGGACCTTTGTGCTATTTCTCTTTTCTCAAGTGTGAATTCCCATGTGGGGGAATAAATGGATATACTTTCAATAGATATGAGTCATTCTGTTCACCTTGCAAGGAAGCAGCCTCCATATTCACACTCAAAAGTCTTTCTCTGGAAATGGATCTGTGATCTGTAAATTGTTGTGCAACTTCACAAAAGAAAGCTCCTTAGTCCAAAAAGCCAGTAAACTAACTGAGGTATAGCCCTTGAGGATGTTTCCTTCCCTGTGAATTTTCTAACAATTTGAGGTTTCAGCCAAGATGGGTATTTATCCAATTTTGGCTACAATGAGGTTTCCACATATCTGTATCTTTTCAGGCAGCCCAGGAGTTCAGAATTCCTTATGAAACTTCTCAGGTTGAGGCAGGACCATCAGACCTTTCCTGATATCACTTCTGCTTTCGGGTCTTATATGGTAAGTGAGTTTTCTCATGTCGGGTACAGTTTGACAGCCGGCCAAACCTTCTCCCACATTTTTTGCAACTATATGGCCTCTTAGCCTCATGACTCTCCAGATGAAACACCAATTCTTCATTCTTTGGGAAGGTTTTCCCACATTCTGGACATTTAAATATCTTCTCCCTTATATGGAGTCCTTCATGGCGACTCCGATGAGAATTTTGACGGAAGTTTTTACCACATTGAGAACAGGAATAAGGTTTCTCTCCTGTATGGATCCGCTCATGTTTATTGAGGTTTGTTTTGTGATTAAAGCTTTTCCCACAGTGACTACAGTCATAGGGTTTTTCTCCAGTATGAGTCCTCTGATGCGAAATAAGGTAAGAACTTTCATTAAACTGTTTCCCACACAGCGGACAAGTGTACCATCTCCTTGTTCTCCTATTTCGAGTTAGTGCAACAACATTGATGTCCACATATTTTGACAGTTCCTCTAGCGGAGTATCATTTTCAATGGTAACTAAAAGATTTCTCATTTTCCTTTCCTGTGGAATGGATGTATTTAATCTTTCTTCTTCATAGCAATCTGGAAGCTGCTTAGAGACCAAAGAACAATCCATCTCATCACAATCTGAAGATTTTTCTCTACAATCTTCATTCTCAACAGGTTCTTTTTGAAGATCTTCACCCTCAGGATTACTGTCATTGACTGTTGAAACAAAGAGAGAATTTACTAACTTCAGATTTCTCATGAAACAATCCTGAAAGTCAGAAATCTGAAGATAGGCAGATATATGCCATCAACACTCCTTTTCCATTCTTATTAAGGGTGGGATACATGACTGATAAATCTTTCCATCCTCCATAATCCAAGCACACAATCCTCTCTTACCTTTTTTGAAAAATAAAATAAGTGGGACTGCACTGGAAGATTTCATACGTTTGTTTTCTCAATAGGCACGAATTAATCAACAAGTTCATACTGACCTTATACTAGATGTAGAGCCCTCAGCTAAGGACTAGGGGATGAAGGACATAAATAATAAATGGCCCAACTCATAATGTTTAGGAGTCTACTAAATCAATGGTAAGATGAATTGCTTCTAGATTTTCACTAATTAAGTTAGTCAAATAATAATACAATATTATAGCACTGAATAGCATTACAATATCCTATACAATAAAAAACTGGAAACAATTCAAATGATCAAGATTAAAGAAGACACAGTATATTCATACAAGGGATTATTATTGGCCATTAAAAAGATTAGGGGCTAGCTGTTAGCTTAGTTGGTTACAGTGTAGTGTTATAACATCAAAGTCAAGAGTTTGGATCTCTGAACCAGCCAGCCACCAAAAAAGAAAAACAGAAACAAGAGAAACAAGAAAGGATTATCAGAGGAGGAAATCAGTGTCTGGCACATAGTCAGCCCTCAATAAATGTTGACTGTAAAAAGAAAAAATCACAACTGACAAATTGAAATTATGCTACCCGAGGTCAGCAGTGTTTTTCTTTGGGGAGGAAGGGGAGTCATGACTGGGTGGAGAGCAGAAGAGGGATTTCCATGGTGCTGGGAATAGTCAATTTTGGATGGTAGTTAGATGAGTGTGCACATTTTGTGAAAATGTGAGCTGTATACTTATGATCCGTAGGTGTTTCTGTATTTATATTATATATCAAAAAAAGTGTATAAAATAACAGATTATAACACAGTCCTCTAACTAACTGAGCTAAACCAGCCAACCGTAAAACAACAGATTATAAAGACTAGGTAACAAAGTGGGAGAGTACGCTGTGAACATATGGGGAAACAGGGGATCCCTAAACTCTGGACAACTGACTGAGAGTAATGCAAAGGGTATCAACCACTTAGATACGTGGCTGATCCTGAAGGTGAAATTGTGAATCTCTGCTGAATTTAGCAGTTTCACACCAGTAGATTTTTTCTTTTTAATTATTCTTTTTAATCACTCCCTTGGGATAATGAAAATAGTGGGTTAAACCATTCACCAATTTTTATCACAGCTCTTGACATAAACTGTCCACACTGCTTCCAAAGAGGCTATATCAATTTCAATATAACCATCAACGTGTGAGTAACGTTTTCACCTAATCTTGCCAGCATTAAATTCAAAAATATTTAATAGGTATAAAATGGCTCCTCAAAGTTTTACTTTGCATTTTGCCTCTGCAAAATAATTTATTGGGTTCAGACTTTTATAAATTTAAACAAATTTTATATATTTCAGATCTTAATCTCTTTGTCAATCATTACCAATGTAAGTATTTTTAAATGGAAGTCTTCCTCTGTAACTCCATAACTTAAAACCAGAAAAAATATATATCATTCTTTCAAGATCTAAGTTCTGTTCTGTTTTCTGGGCATTTTTCTATGACTTACTTTTATATTAACTCTGACACATTTGGGGCCGAGCCCGTGGCGCACTCGGTAGAGTGCTGCGCTGGGAGTGCGGCGACGCTCCCGCCGCGGGTTCGGATCCTATATAAGGATGACCAGTGCACTCACTGGCTGAGTGCCGGTCACGAAAAAACGAAAAAAAAAAAAAAAAAAACTCTGACACATTTGGAATTTAATTCAGTATATAGTATAGGCTGAAATTAATTTTCTTATAAATTATGATCCAGTTATCTCAGTCTCATTTACAATAGTCTCATTTTCATCGTTTTGAAATGTTTACATTATCGTTAGTTATACGATATATAGTTGGGCTATATCTTGGCTATTTTTCATTAGTACCACACTGTTATTGTTTTGTAATATGTCTAATAAGACCAGCCAAAATATCCACTTCTACCTTTTCAAAAAATTTTGTCTGACTGTATTTACAGTATAAATAAATGTGGAGGGCACCAACTTCTTTACATGACTTTAGTTTTTTCCATTTAGAACTGTGTCTCTACCATTATTTAAGAATCCTTTTACACTTACCAATAAAATATCTCTAGTTTACTCCTATTTATTTATAGCCATTCTGAGTAAGAGCTTTCATCATTTTGTATTTATTTAAGAATGCAATTATTATACATTTTTCCCCTATCTACCTACTTTAAAAATACAAGATATAATAATGTTTCTGTGGATTCTTTTATATTTTCTGAGTACAAATCATATTTTGGTTCCCTCCCTTTCCAATGTCTATTCCTCTTCATCCTTTTTCATATTGCCTTAGAAAGTCTACTTAATGGGGGGGGGGAGGGAGAAGGGAGGGAGGTTTTGGTGATGGGGAGCAATAATCAGCTACAATGTATATTGACAAAATAAAATTTAAAAAAAAAAAAAAAAGTCTACTTAATGATATTAATAGTAACAGCAGGTTTCTTTATTTGTTCTGGTTTAAGGAATTACCACCAGTGTTTTATGAATGATTAGAAATGTTAGTTATATTAATTTTATTTATTTATTTTTTTAAAGATGACCAGTAAGGGGATCTTAACCCTTGGGCTTGGTGCTGTCAGCACCATGCTCTCCCAAGTGAGCTAACCAGCCATCCCTATATAGGGATCTGAACCCATGGCCTTGGTGTTACCAACACCACACTCTTCCAAGTGAGCCACAGGCTGGCCCTTATATTAATTTTAAAGGGCTAAATATTTGTTTAGAGGGGAAGTCACTGAAACTCATATTTCTTATATTCCTGAAAGTATCAATGAAAAGTGTCAATGAATATATTTTACACTTTTAATGTACAAATTTTTCAAGTTAAAAAATTTAACAGCTAATACATTTATATGACTCAAGTTAAAACACGAAAAGGTACACACTGAGACACCTTACTCCAAATCCATGTTCCCATCCACTCTATTTATACCCCAGTTTTTATTAGTTTCTTTTTATTCTTCCATTGTTTCTTTAGGCAATACTTCCTGCCCCTTTCTTACACAAAAAGTAACATACTAAGTATATTTCTGCTACTCTCTTCCAATCACTATATCCCAATTAATAGAGATTATCACAGTATGATGCACGGACACACCATATTCAACCAGTCCCCTCTACAGACAGACACCTGGATTGTTTCCAACCCTGTGTTTTCACAAACAATACCATAATTAATAACCTTGTTCATACATCATTTTTTAATGTGTGCTGGTGCTATATCTGTAGGTCAGATTCCCAGAAATAGGACTGCTGGGTCAAAAGATAAATGCATCTGTCATGTGGGTAATTAGAGATTCACATACACAGGGACTGTAAGATTCTGCATGCCCACCAGCAAGGTACCTGTTCACCAACAACCTCACCATCGATTTGTTAGGTTTTTGATTTCTATAAATCTGATGATGAAATGTTATAGAGCTGATTTCTGTCCTTTATTTTTTATTTATTTATTTATTTAAAAAGATGACCGGTAAGGGGATCTTAACCCTTGACTTGGTGCTGTCAGCACGACACTCTCCAAAGTGAGCTAACCAGCCATCCCTATACAGGGATCCAAACCTGTGGCCTTGGTGTTATCAGCACCACACTCTCCCAAGTGAGCCACAGGCTGGCCCTGATTTCTGTCCTTTAAAAAAGAAAAATGTTAACTCAATAGAGGTTTAATTTGCATTTCTAATTATGAGCAGGACTAGACATCTTTTCACATGTTTCGGGGGAATTTGTCTTTCTCAGAGAATTTGTTGGTATTTCTCTTCCTTACTTGTAGGACCTGTTTATAAATTAGGAAGATTACACTTTTGTCTGATATGAGTTCCCCTAACTTACTGTAGTTTATTTGCTTATATATTTATTTTACCACACAAATTTTATTTTTATGTATTTTAGTTTATCAATCTTTTCTTTCAAGGCTTCTGGACCCTTGGATCTTAATTACAAAAGACCTCCTATCACATGGTTATAAAGGAATTCACCTGTCTTTTCTAATTGTGCTTTCATATTTGTTTTAAACATTTAAAATCTTTGATCCATTTGGAGTTATTATGGAAGGTACTGATTCACCAAATGGCTACTCGGTTGTCCCAACACCTTTTATCAAAAACTCCCTCTTTCCTTGCTGATTTAAAATGCCTTATCACACACTAAATTCTCTTGGGTATCTGAGCCTATTTCCAGACTTTTTTTTATTCGATCTCATTGGTGGATCTACTCATATGCCAATACCACACTGTTTTGATTATGGAGGATTTATGAGCTCCTTTAATACTTGATAGTGCTAGAACATCTTTTACACCCGCTGCTCTTCTTTTTCAAAATATTCCTGGTTAATTGTATTTATTTTTCCAATTAATTTTGAGATCAGATTGTCTAGCACCAGGGGAAAAGTCCTACTGGTATTGTCAAAGAGATTACATCAAACTCAAATCAACTTAGAAAAAAATTACCCTTTTATGATGTTAAGTATTCCTAGTCAAGAACATGGTAATTCTTTCCATTCATTCAAATCTACTTTTGTGTTCTTTAGAAATATTTTAAAGTTTCCTTATTAATTTTGTACATTTCTTAAGTTTATTCTTAGGTATTGAATATTTCATGTTCCTATTTTAATGGGTCTTCCACTGTATCGTCTAAATGACTGCACATATGAAAGCTAATGATTTCTGCATATGAATTTTACATCCCATTGCCTTACTGAATGCTTTTTATTATTTACAGTAAGTGTTCAGACATTCTCTAGGGTTTTCCAGCTATACAATTATATGTAAAGAGAGGCAGCTTTATCTTTCTCTTAAATCCTTATGCATTTAATTTCTTTCTCATTTAACTGCACTAGCTAATACCTGAAACACAATATTAAATAGTAATAGTGATAGTGGGCTTCACTATTGTATTCCTAATTGTAGTGGAAGTGGGAATGCCTCCCAGTGTTGCCCACTTAAAGAAACACTTCAATATTGGCTGAAAGGATAAGTACCCTACTGTGGAAGTACCACTAACTACTATTTTGTTAAATGTTCATATAATAAAAAGGTTTAAATTCTGTCAAATATCTTATCAGTAACTATGAAAATGATCACTGGATTTTTCTCCTTATCATAAAGTATATCATATTAACAGGTTTCTTATTATCCTTCTATACTTAATAGCCTTTAGTCATTCTTGCATTCCTAGTATTACTTGGTCATAGCAATTTTTATTAGGTTTTAGTATCCTTACTGTACTAATTTCATAAAAAGAAATGGGAAGTTTTCCTTCTTTTTCTGTACTTTAGAAGTTTTCATAGCACTTGAATTGTCGAATTTTTAAAGGTTTAGAAAAATTTTCTGGGAGACTGAAGCTGGTGCTTTTTCTTGGGTGAGAGGCTAGTTTTTGAAAATTTCAATTTCCTCTATGGAACTTGGTTTATATATTTTTGTTTAAATCTTTTTTTTTTAATTTACTAGTTTTTTAAAAAGTCATTAATTTCTAATTTTATATTTATTAAAATATTGTTTTAATTTAACCTGCTTTTCTTTAAATCAGAGGCCTAATTATTATCATTTTTCTAAATTCACATATTTTTACAGACATAAATTTTCTTCTGAGCACCACTTTAGGTTATACCATAGATTCTCATATACAGTGTTTTTCAGAAAAATTATGCAATTTTAATTTGTATTTCTCCCTTTGACCCAAGGTAGCTTAACAGTTTTAAAATTTCCAGGTCATACTAGCCTGCTGCCCTTCCTCCCCCAAAATTTCCAGTAGGAAGAAACTTTTATTTTCTGATTTCATTATTAATTTCTAGAGTATTGCATTAAGACAGATCCTATTGTATTATTTATACTTTTTGAAATCTACTGAGTCTTTCTTTGTTGCATGGTATTTAGTCAATTTTCATCCATCTTGAAAAGATATATTCTCTTATTACACTTGAGGGCAGATACAACCATAAGGACTATCTTACTAAGAATTCTACATTTTTACCTATTTTTATGTGATTCACTTGGACTTAAACACACGTTCTCTGTTCTCCTATGTTAAGGGACTTTTTTGATTCTTGCCCCCACATGGTTCAATCCCTTATACTTTTCCCATTGCAAACTGACTATATGTTACTATTTCAACTATCACCCATATGCTGATGACTCCTAAATCTCTTTATCTTTACATCTGAGCTCCAATCTCCAACTTCCAAACACAGTCATGCACCAAATAACGACATTTTGGTCAATGCATATACATCGGTGGTCCCATAAGATTGTAATGGGGTCCTTGGGCTGGCCAGTTAGCTCAGTTGGTTAAAGAGCAGTGTTATAATACCAAGGTCAAGGGCTCAGATCACTGTATCAGCCAGCTGCAAAAAAAAAAAAATTGGGTCCCATAAGACTACAATGGAACCGAAAATTTTCTATTGCCTACTGACATTGTATCTGTCATAACTTGGCAGCACAATTTTTTTTCTGTAGCCAAAGTGTATGGTGTTTACAAAGTCTACAGTAGTGTACAGGAATGTCCTAGGCCTTCACATTCACTCACCACTCACTCACTGACTCACCCACAGCAACTTCCAGTCCTATAAGCTCTATTCATGGTAAGCAACCTATACAGGTGTACCATTTTTTAATCTTTTGTACCATATTTTTACTGTACCTTTTCTACAAAAGATAAATATGTTTAGATACACAAATACTTACATTGTGTTACAACTGCCTACAGTATTCAGTGAAGCCACATGCTGTAAAGATTTGTAGCCTAGGAGCAACAGGCCATACCATATAGCCTATGTGTGTAATAGACTACATCATCTACGTTTGTGTAAGCACACACATTGTGATGGTCACACAATAACAAAATCACCTAACAATGCATTTCTCAGAACTTATCCCTGTTGTTAAGCTACGCGTGAGTGTATCCAGAGGACAACCTCATTTTCTTTCCTGTCATGGGTTTACACTCTTCTAAAATCAAATTCATCTTTTTCCAAACTCTGCTCCTGGGTCCAAATACAGCTTCAATCTTGTGATAGCTCTTTACCTATAACAATTTCACACTGCTTATCTTTTTATGGGAATGACTTATCTTACAAACCATACTAGAAGATAATGAAAGGCAGGAATTGAGTATTACATATCTGAACATCAACTTCAAAACCTAACCCTGCTTGAGGAGAAGAACAAGTAGCATTTATGGAATGATGGCAAATAACTCTAAGCTTAAACCATCAGCTTCAGGATATGAGCAGGGGAAGAGGGGAGTGGAGGGTAAGGATTGGGTCTCTGGGTCCCAAAGTGCATGGCCAAAGTGTCCCTGGAGTCACCCAAGTCACCCAAAATAAATGCTAGCTTTACCCAAGACTCAGGAAAAATCCAGTGTAATAAATTTGATCTTTTTACACTTTCCTATAAAATAAGGAAAACGTTACATAGAGCAACCTGTGGGAAATTTTTTTGTGGTTGGCCGGTACAGGGATCGAACCCTGGACCTTGGTGTTATTAGCACCACACTCTAACCAACTGAGTTAACTCAACTGGTTACACTCTAACCAACTGGCCAGCCACTGTGGGAAATTAACTAGGCTCATTATATACCACTACCCCTGACCATACAGTATAATACAGCTAAGAGTTCAATAGTCATACTGGATTTTTGTCCCTACAGGCAACTCCCAAAACCTACTCTCTGCTCAACTTCAGCTTGAGAAGCAAATGGCCCTAAAGGCAAAATAAAAACATTAGGCAGTCAGTCAAGACATTTATAAGGGCATCTGCCTCTAGGATAGCAGCACATTTCTAGAGAAAAGGTGACGCATCTCTAAGCAGATTATAGAGAGGTTGCTGTCAGACTGGTCCATATGTAGTACTGGGGACACTTGTCAACCATTACTGGGAAATAAGGACAAATAAAGAAGGCCCCATTCACCAACCACATAGGGAATTCATTAAGAAAATTATGAAAAATGCAGCCAGGAGACAGTACAACTCTGGGCAACGACTGCAAAGTCTGATGTTAGATTCCAAGTCCAAATTCCTGCTCTCTACTTACAGCTGGGTGACCTTTAGCAAATTTCTTACCTTCTCTCTGCCTCAGTCCCACCATCTGTAAAGTGGTAATAATTCGTATACCCCACAGTACCATTATAAGAAAAACATGAGATAACAAATGCATGCAAAGTATTTGAACTAGTGGGTAGCACGTCGTAGCACATAAGTGCTAAGCGTTAGACACAATTTTCTTCAATAATAGGACATATTTTCACTTATACTAGTAGGCTTTGCATCTACTGAACATCAAGAAAGGGGGAGTATAAAAGAGTTAGACGTGTCCAATTAAAACACTAACTCAAAATATCCCTCTTCTGAGAATAGGATCCCGAAAATGTGTTTGAAAACAGTCTGTCCACATTTTCTATTTCCAGGTCTTGCTTACCAAGATGTTCCCTCTCCCCTTGCTGCCCCCAAGATACAGGGAAAATAGTCACCCATAGCTGGAGCTCTGTGGCTAGGCCCTGCCACAATAAAACAAAAATAAAATAAAATCTGTGTGTGCACACGTGCTTAGCAGGTGTGAATAGTGTCTCAAAAGCTCAAGGGATGAACACACACTTTTCCCATAGCTCACAACCTGAAAACACACAAAGGACTTGATTTCTTACCCAGTAACATCATTTCCCCGACATTATTGTCATCTTCCTTCTCTGATGAGGGATGCTGAGCAGAATCCAGGCTCACACATTCTTCTTGGGAGTGAAATACATTCAAATCCTCAAAGACCACCAGCTCCTGAAAGAGCAAGAGGTCCTTTTCCTCTTAGTAACTGAGGGTCCTTGACAGCACTGTTGGTAAGAATAACTGACAAAAATCAAAGAAAGCGATGAAAAAAAGGATTTTTTGAAATCCCTTTCTTGATGCAGCACAGACAGGACAGCCAGGTTGAGAGGAGTGAGAGGAGGAGAAGAAAAACATCCAAGGAGGCCGACTACCAAAAATGCATTTTTATACATGGGTTGGCTAAACAAGGAAGGGGATTCACCCACAATGAATAGGAAAACTGAACCCACCTCAGAATCACCTTTCAAACCCAGGGAGGCTGTCTCCTGTTTCTGCTGGACTGCTTCTCCAGGCAGAAGCTTCACTAAGGGACGAGGTTGCACTGGGGAAAGAGAAAGTTAATGAAAACTCAGTGACTAACACAGAGATTCTATCTACGCCTTGAGGCCAGGCTGTCCTTCCTCCTTCAGTAGGCAACACAGAGTCCTTTCTGCTCCTGTGAGCCCTGAGAGAGTTCAAGCCACAAACCCCAGGGTCTTGAATCTATATGGGTTCTCCTCATTATGAAACGAAGGGTTCCTCCAAGCATCTTTGAAAATTTCCTGCAGAGAGCTACTAAAGGAGAGGATGGGGGAAGGGAAAATGTAAAGATGCCCAAAGCAAGTACAAAATTCCTAAAATCCACATAAATAAAAGTCAACTTGATAATTTATCTGACTTCTTTAACCTAAAAAGATATTCCCCCCCAGTTTGGGTAAAATTGACACTGTAGAAAGACACAAACTGTTTATTCTGTGGCTTTACACATCTCAGCATATCATTCAAGCTCCAGCTTGAAAAGAAAGTACCTCCACTTCCCAACCTGTCATCGTATTAGAATTGATTCCTTTTATAATATCCACCATCCTAACTTTAATTCATTACTAACGTGGAAGCCTATCTCAGCCCCCAGGACCACCCTCTTCTCTTCTAGTGAAAAGAGCTCATGTTTCTCACCTCTGTTCTGAAGACTGTAGCTCACGTCCTTCATAATAACCAAAGTCTCCTTGACCTTCTGATTAGGCTGGACCAGGCCTGGCTTGGGCAAGAAGGTGAGGAAGTGCTCCAGCACCAGCTGGTGGATGGTCTTGGGCCCGCTAGCGGCATCTCGAAGTAGGTCCTGGCTCAGCTTGGAGTCTGGAGGAACTCTCAGTATAAAGGACTGCTTTGACTTCAGGGGCATAGTAATTATTTTTGCAGCCATCATGCCTTGCAACCACAGACCACTCTCGTTCCCAGAGGCTTCAAGAGCCACCTCTTACTGAAGAAAATATGCCAGATAGCCAAGCTGCAGACAGAGAAACCATGGATTACTCACAAGACCAGGCAATGAACGACTGTACTCCAATATGTCGCTTGGGAGGCCACAGGAGATCTAAATCAAAAAGGAAAGACAGCCGGGGTAGAGAAACCGTAACTGAAACGGAAGATCCCTGAATAGAATACTCTTTGAAAAACCTGAAAAGAAGATTCTAACAATGAAAAACAGAGGATGTTCAAGTCTCAAGGGTCAAATGGCAGGCAGCAAAAGCGGCTGGCATCCTCCCGGGAAATACGAAGTGGAAAACCTGCTGGAAGAGCAGTTTAATTCATGCTTATAGAAAGAGCAATGGGCGACAGAACAGGAAATCTGGGGTCCAATACAAGGGCATCTACTCAGAAGCAGACTGGTCACTAGAGCTGCCCATATTGTGCCCCTCGGACCGCGGCTCCCCCGGATGCTCTTCCGGGGGCGGCTGAAGACTCGCCAAGGAACCAAACGCAAGGCTGCACGAGGCATCCGATACACACGGCCTGCTGACTCCCCTTCGCCGTCAAAGCCATGTATAGAGCGGCAGGAGACATCTCACTAAGGCCCACTGGTCCAAGCCCACTCTGGTGCCTCTCCCACCGGCTAAGGGGGCACCTTTATCACAAAGCCCGGCCGGCGGCTCAGCCCGAGGCGCGCACCGGCTCCCTGGCCCGTCCGGCTCCCCCGGCAACGCTCCGTGCTCCGCTCCTCAGAGACCGCCCTACCCCGATCCTCACCCTCAGGAAGCCCCTCACCTCTCGGGGCTTTGCCGCCCTCGGGCGCTCGCCGGGGACGGCTCAGATACCCAGGCTCCGGGAGAGACCGGTAAACAGGGCGTGAGTCGCCGAGCCGTCCCTTCAGCCTTCGCAGCGCCCTCACAGGCCGCCGTCAGTTGCGAAGGACGGTGGGACACGGTGCCTGCTGGGAGGCCGGGCGTCTCCGCAGCCGTGACGTCACGCCCGGTGCCTCGTTTCCGGTGCGGAAGCTTGGTCTCCTCGTTCGGAGCGAGCAGTCTGAGCTCAAGAAGGCGAAGCTCAAGGCCTGCCGACGACGCTCTCAGGGCCGGAAGGAGGCCAGGCCAGCAGCAGCTGCTCTGTCTGTGGCTCTACCTGGAAGACGGAATGCAGAACGCTGGCTCCAGTCCTCCATGACGGGCTGGCACCTCTCCAAGTGCAGCCGGGCTAACTGCAGGGCCGGCTGGGAAATGTAGTTCGGCTCCAGACAGCCAATGGGAGACCGCCAGGCACGGTGTTTAGGGCGGGGCAGGCTTCCTTCCCCTCTCTCCCCTCACCCGAGTCTCGACCGGAAGCGGTCTCTGTGGCGGACCGGAAGGTCTAATCGAGGTCGCCGCGGTTTCCGCTCCAGTGTCGGAGAGGGTTAAAGGATTGCGGAGGCGGTGAGGGTGCGGTTGGCGCAGGCTGCTTCTCTGTCCTAGGGGCCCCCCGGCGGCCAGAGCCGGGCGACCCTTCTCTGCCCCAGCTTGCCAGCTTCTACGTCGTCCTTCTCGCACCGTTTCCTTTTTCAACTTCAACCTCCCACGGAAGCTTAACAGTGTCTTTTGTCCCTGAGTGGTTTCCATACTCGGTGCATTCCCCAGTGAGGCACTGATCATAGCTGGGACAACTCATGGCAGGCATTGTCTTATTGCTCTATGTAACACCAGCCTCCAGCAGGATGACAAAAGTGAAAATGTAAATGAGTGCTTTTTGTTAAGCTATAGATGACTCAACCATGGTTTAAAATATGTTGTAAAGAAACAAGTGTGGAAGCTGCGTGGCACCAAAAATTTTTTGAAAAACAAGAAATACATGCCTTTCCAGACACAGAATTTGCTTTTTAAAAAAACCATCTTTTAATTAAAGCTGTATGTTTGTGAGTAAACAAACTGAACAGTAGAAAAGAATAGTACGTGCAAAAGTCAAACAAGTAGTGGACTGGAAAATAATTGTTAAAAGTAAGCCAGGCAAAGAATTAGATATTCCCAACACTAATGAGCCCTGCCAACTGACAAGACAAAGGTAAAGGCTATGAATAGCCGTTCTACAGAGAAGGAGAACTGAATGGTAATTAACATTTGAAAAGATACTCAACAACACTGCCAGTCAAGATCATCACTTTAATAGAGGACACCATTTTTCACCTGTAAAGCAGTGAAGCAGGTGGAGAAGTAGGCATTCCCTCTGCTAGTACTGTGGTGCATGGAGCTGTCTTGTAATATATATTAAAATCAAAAGTACAGGTATGTACCCTTTGACCTTCGCCATCTCATGTGTAAATCTAGTCTCTAGAAATTTCTTGTAGAATTCTTTGTAGCGACAAAAACCGGAAACAAAAAAAGAAAGAAAAACCCAAACAAATCTGGAAACAATAAGTTAAATAAATTGATGCATCCATACTCTGGAAATTACACAGCTATAAAGAACAATAGATTAGAACTATATGTAGACCTGGAGGGATGGCCGTAAAATATTAAATGAAAAAAAGCAAGTCCAGAGTTACGTGTATAATGCAGTTATATTTTTGAAATGCCCCATTTATGTTTGTACGGAGGGATAAACACTAGACAATTAAAATGATTACTCGTGGGTGGTGAATGTAAATAGAGGAGAATATAAGGGAAAATTAAGCATTTGGGGATTGTGTCACTTCATTTAATGTGCAAAGAATCAATTTTTTAACTTAAAAAAAAAACCCTTAAAATGAAAAAAGGTAAAGAGAATGATAAAGATTTTTAAAAATTTGATGGCATCCTGTTTTAAAAAGCTGATCAGTATGTCACAAATGGATTTGAAATAATATCGGACTTTAAGGGTATAAACAATATATAGACCTACAAATGCCTTATTTCATGAGAAGATGGTCATTGTCATACAATTAAAGAAATGCAATTTAAAATACAACAAGAATTATAAAAATGATATTCAGTGTTCTGAAAGCAAGTTAATACAATTATTTAAGAGGGCAACATGGCACTTTTCTACTTTAAAAAGTAAAACGTTTATAAACTTTGTAAAATATTCAATTCTCAGAACTTATTAAAAAACAGAGATGGTATAGCTTTTTTTGAAATGTTAAAAATTGGTTAAATTATGATTACACAGTGGCATCCAATGCAACCATTAAAAAGGGGCTGGCCAGTTAGCTCAGTTGGTTAGAGCATGGTGTTGTTAACACTAAGGTCAAGGGTTTGGATCTCCTTACCGGCCAGCTGCCCCCACAAAAAAAAAATTATTAAAAAGATAAATTAAGCGAGAAGGCAAGTTACAAGACAATATTATATATATATATATATATATATATATATATATTATATATATATATTATATATTTTTTTATATATATATATTTTATATATATATATAAAATGTCATTTTTAAAAAATTTTTTTAACTGGAGGAATATTCAAGAATTAATAGTTATCTCTAAGGACTGGGACTAGAGGGGACTTTTCACTTTTTATGTTTTATAAATCCTTAAGTTTTCAAATAATGGGTGTTGCTTTCATAATTGAAAACCAAATATTTGAAAGATGAGTTAAGAATTTAATATTTGATCAGCTAGAAATAAAACAAGGTGAAGAAAGAAAATCCTATTTAAAAGATGTTAAATGCAAATCAAAACCACAATGAGACACCACTTCACACACACTATAATTGCTGTAATGAAAAAGCTAACAAGTGTTGTTGACGAGGATGTGGAGGAAATGGAATACTCATATGTTCCTTGTGGGAATGTAAAATGGTCCAACCACTTTGGAAAACAATTTGTCAGTTCCTCAACATGGTTACCATATGAACAAGCAGTTCCATTCCTAGGTATAAATTAAAGAGAAATGAAAACATGTGTCCACACAAAAAACATAGATGAATAGTAGCATTATTCATAGGAACCTAAAAGTGGGCTAGCTGGGTAGCTCAGTTGGTTAGAGCTCAGTGTTAGAACACCAAGGTCAAGGATTTGGATTCCCCTGTACCAGCCAACCACCAAAAAAATAAAAAAGCAAAAACATAGGAGTCTAAAAGTGAAAGGGATCCAAATGTTCATCAACTAAGTGAATAGACAAGATGTGGTTTATTCAGCAATAAGATAGGAATAGAACACTGATACATGCTACAACCTGGATGAACCTTGAAAACATTATATTAAGTGAAAGAAGCCAGTCACAGAAGGCCACATACTGTATGATTCCACTTACGCAATATGTCTAGAATAGGCAAATCCATAGAAACAGAATGTAGCTTAATGGTTTCCAAGGGCTGGAGAGAGGGAAAATAGATGGTCACTGCTAATGTATATGGGATTTCTTTTGGGGGTGGTAAAATGTTCTGAAATTAGGTAGTGGTGATGTTTGCACGTGTCACAAATATACTAAAAAACACTGAATTTTACACATTGAAGTGGTGGATTTTATGGTATGTGATTTATATCTCAATTAAAAAAACCATCTGGCAGGGAAATTTCATCTGATAGACACAAATGTTTACTATCTAAAATATTTTCGAATTTCAGATCCCTGTAACCAGCCAGCCACCGAAAATAAATTAATTAATTAATTTAATATTTTTAAAGAAGCACTACAATTAAGTCCAATATCTAGATTCCAAATAGCAAGTAGTCAAAGGAGTTGTACTATTTCTACAGATTGAAGCAAAAAGCAGAAATTCACTTGGAAAAATTCACAGCCTCATTGACAGGTAATGAAATAAAATAGAGGTAAGACCCCACTACATCCCTATTAAATCAGCAAAAATATTTAAATGACAGACATTGCTCTGGGCATAGAATAGTTTTCTAATCTTTCCAAAGGGTGGTATGGCAAACTGTAGAAAGTATTATCAAATATTTCTCATTCAGGAACCATTTCAGGAATAACACAAGAGAAAAAACATGTATATGGGGAGGTAGTGGAAAATATACAAAAGGCTGTTCATGGAAAGCTTATATAACAAGGGAGAATTAAGAGTAACAAGTGACCAACCATAGGTAACAGCTAAGCAATAGGGCACTTGAACTTTGCTGGTATGTGGATTACATGTAGACTAAAGCTCCATAAAGAAAGCACAGCATGTGGTTTTGTACTCTAGTCATAACCATGGGGACCCTGTGAGTTCAATCTAGACTAGTAGTGAAGACAGAAAGAGGAGTTGGGATAGGAGTTTGAAGATTAGTCTGCATTTGGATCTTTTTTCTTCTTCTTAAATCCCTTCCCTTTACATCTCTTTAAATGGGGGACAATAGAGGAGATGTGTGAAGCCGAACACCTTCCATCCTGCAGGCCTACAGATTTTCCAATACAAACCAAGACAGAATAATCTGACACTTTGAATATATGTCAAATGTTTTTCCAGTATTGCAGCCCCATCACTTTCATGGTATACAGTAGGAAAATGGAATCCCACAGTGACGTATTGAGTGACAAATGCAAGTATTACCAAATTTTCTAATTGATTGATTCATGCAGACCAGCCAATACTCTTAAGAATCATAGGTTCATCAACAAAGGGACAAAAATAGTTTAATAACAATCCTGTCTACTGTCTTCTCTCTAGGCTTCCCACGTCCTCAAGACAGGAGTGGAAAGAATCAGGGACACGCTCTTGGCATGGGGTTCTGAGGGGCAACAAGGCCAGAATCTTCCGCCTGGAGCATCTGAGGGTGTTAATTCACCCAAGCATTTCTTACACAGCAGCCATGCACTTCTTTCTCTGAAATCCACCACAAGTCATTGGCACGTTTGTCCTTGTCACCCTTGATTTAGCAATGTTTGGTAACTAGCTCACTTCGGCTATGATTCGGTAAGGTCCTTGAGCACAGGGACTATTTGCTTACTCATTACACTCCCTATAGCAACTAGCACTCAGTGGGTGGTCAGTAATGACTGCTGAGTGTATGGATGCGAGACACAGGCCAGGAGCCGGAACAGAGACACAACACTAGGCATTCAGGGAGGCCCCTGGCCACCCACTGCACAGATGATCAGAGGACCTGTGTTCTTCCCGCCATCGTGTGTCCCAGGGCTGAAGATAGGCTGAAGGGGCCCAGAGGCAGAGAAGCTGGAGAAGGTGTAGATGTGGGATCTAGCTGTCACGTTGTAAAAGGAAATGTCTCCAGCCTTATAGTCCAGGAAGATGCCCACACGGCTGGGGGGCTCCCTCATTCGCACGCGGGTTGGGGGCAAGGTGGATGCCTGATACTCGTTTCGCTTCGTCATCATCACCACCCAGTATCCATTCTCTGGCGACAGAGTCATGTTCCCCTTCCTGCTCGTGGATGCCTTGCAGACTCCCAGGACCCACCCTGTCTTGTCTCCCACCTCCACCTCCCAGTAATGGCGGCCAGAGAGGAAGCTTGGCAAGCCCAGGGCAATGACGCAGCTATCAAATCTTTCTGGGCTATCAGGCAGCCGGTCCCACCTGTTTCCAAGTCTCACACTCTTCAGGTCATCAGAGAAGATGAGGTTGGGATGGGCAGTTTCTGTATCCAGAATCACATTAACTGCAGAGAGAATTAGAATGCCTAGATGGAGGTCCATGGACAACAGCCTCATAGGTCTGTCCCCACCTCCAGGAAACAGGGACAGGGATGTTCTTCTGGAACATGGTGGGTCCAGAAGATCCAGGCCACTCACCTTGATCTGAGCACTTACCAGCATGTGCCTGAGCGCTAATCAATTCTGGAACTACAGAGAAAAAGATGGGAAAAAAAGTCCTGAGCATTTCCATTTAGAGGGGCTTAATTACACCATCCCCACAACAAGGAAAGACAAGGATCCCCTGCTTAAGGCCCTGCATCCTGTGCTTGGGTATAACCCTGTTCCTCCCAGGGACCAAGACTGCCTTAGGGACTCTGTGGTCTAATGAGTTAGCCAATGAGCCAGGCACCGAGCTTGTGGGGCCTGCATGACCTTTCTCCTGCCTGTGTTCCAGGTGTTTTTCTCTGCTCCAAATAGTTCCCCAGAATCAACAGCATAAGGGAGCATTGCAGTAACCCCTGGTTGGCACACACCACCATCACCATACTCACCGCTGAAAGTTTCTATTTCTGAACGCAGTGTTTCTATAAAGGGAGCAGAGAGAAACTTGAGTTAGGTCCCCAGCTAGGGACCAATCAGGGAGAGGCTGATGGCAGAGTCAGAAAGGCCATGGGAGAAGGAGAAGGAAAGCAGGGGGTCTCTGGGCTACATGGATCTCAGGAAAGAAGTGAGCAGATGCCCTCGTCTTCCCCCAAGCCCACCTACCCGAGAAGTGCTTCATGCTCTTCTCCACAAACTCTGATTTCTGGTAGAGCAGGTGGATCTTTTCTTTTAACTCTGGAGGGGTGGTCCACAGCTCAGGGATAGTCACCATCTTGGCCCTAGAGACAAGTGACTGTCAGCCAGAGAGGGCTGGAGTGTGGGGGTGGCCTGAGTCCCCAAGAACTGGAGGTGAGGAATGGTCTCATAACCAACCCAGCCTTGGCTATGCAGAGAAAACTCCTCCCTGGACTCAGTGTTCTAAACACTGGTCCTTAACTTGGGCCACAGATTGGCATCTATTGAGGAGCTTTAAAAACCATTGATAGGGGCTGGCCCATGGCTCACTTGGGAGAGTTTGGTCCTGATAACACCAAGGCCATGGGTTCAGATCTCTGTATAGAGATGGCCGGTTAGCTCACTTGGGAGAGCATGGTGCTGACAACACCAAGTCAAGGATTAAGATCCTCTTACTGGTCATCTTTAAAAAAAAAAAAAAAACCACTGATATCAAAACTGCAATGAGTTTTAATAATGGCCTTAAAATGGTATTGATATTATCTATTAGATTATCTATGTCAAATTAACTATACTTGCCTAGTCTTTTTCTTTCTATTGAAATAAAAATAAGAGTAAATGAGAAAAAAAAAAACACAATGAAATACCACCTCACATTCATTAGGATGGCTGTATAAAACCAACAGTACCAACAACAGAAAATAACAAGTGTTGGCAAGGATGTGGAGAAACTGGAACCCTTGCATGTTGCTGGTGGGAATGCAAAATGATGCTGCAACCACTGTAGGAAATACTTTGGAGGTTCCTCAAAAAATTAAAAATAGAATTACCATATGATCCAGCAATTCCACTTCTGGGAAAATACCCAAAATAATTAAAAGCAGGGTCCCAGGTAGATATTTGTACACCTGTGTTCACAGCAACATTATTCACAGTAGCCAAAAGGTAGAAATCATCCAAATGTCCATGAATAGATAAACAAAATGTGGTATATACATACGATGAACTATTATACAGCCATAAACAGGAACAAAATTCTGATCCATGCTATAACCTGGATGAACCTTGAAGATATCATGCTAAATGAAAGAAGCTAGACCCAAAAGGATAAATGCTGTATGACTCCATTTATACAGGATAACTAGAGTAATAAAATTCACAAGGACAGAAGTAGAATGGTGGTTGCCGGAGGCTGGGAGGAGGGGGAATGGGGTGTTAGTGTTTAATGGTGCTGAGTTTCTGTTTGGGAAGCTGAAAAAGTTCTAGTGATGGATGGTGGTGATGGTTGCACGCTAGTGTGATTGGACTTAATGCTGTGCATTTAAAAATGGTTACAATGGTCAATTTTATGTTATGTATATTTCACCACAGAAAAAGACTTAAAAGCCCCACTAATGCCTGGGACCCACTCTCAGAGATTCAGATTTGACTGGTATGGCCATAGCTTGGACATCAGGATTTTGTAAAGCTCCCCAGGTGATCCTAAGGTTCAGCCTCCCCTGTCCTTCCTCTCCCCTGCCCTCTGGGCTTAGCCCAAATCCACTCCAGATGGGCTCCCCAGAGACTCCTGTAAAGCACTTCCTTCTCCAAGGCTATAAGCAGTTGTTCGGGGCAGTTTTCATAAAGCAAATTCCATGGACACAATATTTGGAGGTTTCTTAGCAAGCCACCATCTTGTTTCAGCAGAATAAGCTGAATTCATTCTTCCCATTCTTCAACCCCATGCCTTCCCTCCTGACCAGGGTCCCATTCTCCCTACACAAATCCAGAAAGGACACAGGAAGCTGCAGGAAATGGGAGGAGTCTGGAGTCACAGACCCAGGGGTTGGGAGCATCTCCCTCCAAGGTCCCTTCTAGGACTGTCTCCCCCAAATACATCCCACAAGACACCCAAGGGTACACCATGGGACCTCTCTGTACCTGTGCAAGGTGGCTCCAATGTCCTAGGAGAGAAAAGAGGGAAGACCTCCATTACCAGTCTTCTAGATGCTGTGCTAATTCCTGGCCTCTCCTCCTGGGATCCTGGCCTCCAAGCTGCTCCCTGCCCTTACCAGGGCTCTTACCCCCGGGTGTCAGTGAAACAGAAGCATTTCTCAATGCTAAGGGGCTGGAAATGGAACAGCTCTTAAGCCTCACTGATCTCTTTTGGGCAATGCCAGGGATCTCCTGGGTGCTGGGACACCCTGGGCTCCTGATAGACCTCATCGAAAGGGTCTGGGCACAGAGGCATGTGGGTCACCAAGACCAAGTCCCACCCTAGGCCTCAAGAGCCTCACCCACTGGCTTTGGCAGAGCTGACAGCAGCACTGGGAGCCCGAGTCATCCTGATGGGCACAGTGGGCAGGGGAGATCTGGGCCCGGATGCACGAACCTGCAGGAGCTCCCAATCCGACTGGTGCTGCTTGGCTTCCAGCTCCCCAATCAGCTCGTCAAGAAGGGTGATGTCCCGGGACACTTGGGTGCCATATGTCTCCCTGACCTTGCTGATGGTCTGGTCCAGCTGCTCCAGCCAGGCCACAAAGAGCTTCTCCTGCTGCTCCAGAAACTGACACAGCTGCTCCAGCTGACAACGAATCTTTTGCCTCTGCATTTCAGTTTGTTTCTGCAGAACAGGGCAGAGGGACGTGTAGGGGTCTGTGACCAGGTGGATAAGACACAGGCTTCCTCAGCCTCTTGGAGGCCTGAATTCCAGAGCTGCAGGCAATATGCGCTAGAACTTTCCAGAATAGACTGAGGATGAACCTTTCAGGACAGTCTGAGGTTAGCTCTTGGAAAATGCCCTTAAACCTGGCATTATGAGTTCAATTATGTCCCTTCCAAAATTTTGGTGTTGAAGCCCTAACCCCCCAGTACCTCAGAATGTGACCTTATTTAGAGAGAGGGTCCTCGCAGACGTAATTAGTTAAGATGAAGTTATACTGGAGTAGGATGGGCCCCTTATCCTATATGACTGGTGTCTTTATAAAATGGATGAATTTGGACACAGACACAGACAGAGAGAGAATACCATAAGAAGAGACCTGGAAAAGACGGTCCTCTACAAGCTGAGGAGAGAGGCCTGGAAGAGACCCTTCCCTCACCACCCCCAGAGGGAACTAACCCTCCAGCCAACCTTGATTTTAGACTTCTGGCCTCCAGAACTGCAAAACAACAGACTTCTGGACTTCTGGACAACACCTGGTATCCTCTTTCTTGGAAGCCAGTGTGAGGATGGCACATGCCCTGGGATCATAAATGGGCAAGGCAATGGCGACCAAACTGTGCTCCAGGATGGAGACTTCCCTCCACCCACCAAAGTGCTGGCACGCAGAAGGTTCTCAATAGCGGTTCTGAATGGAGTGACCTTGAATGTTTGTGAACTTGAACAGTGTCGATCATTAGCTCTTCCACTATGCTCTTCCTCATAGTCACTAGAAAGCCTCTTCAGCGAGGCAAAGTGGCTCCAGAGCTCCTTTTCCTCCCTCTAAGGGAGGAGAGGGCCTCTCAAATCCACAAAGACTGGGATTGAGTCTTGTCATTTCCGGTTCAAAAGTACAGGACCAATTTTCTAGTTCTTTTGAACCAAAAATATCTTCTCACCTTTTGGTGTTCTCATTGTTCACGGTGACACTGATTTTTTTTTTGAGGACAGGTTAATTGCCTTGGTCAGTGGCCTATACTCATATTCTAAGATTGATAATTTTGGTCATGATTAAATTCAGGCTAAATATTTACTTAGTGTCATTTACTTAGTGTGTCCTGTCTGGAGGCAAAGAATGTCCAGTTGGCGGTGTGATAACACCAAGGTCAAGGGTTCAGATCCCCAAAATGGTCAGCCACCAAAAAAAAAAAAAAAAAAAAGAATGTCCAGTTGGTCCATTGTCATTACTGGGATACTTGGTTCAAGAAGGGTCTACCCGATCTCTCCATCGTAAATATACACCATTTCCTTTATAATTATTAAGTAACTTGGGGAGAGGTACTTTGAGAGTGTGATCTTCCTCTAAAGGTTTCAGCATCTGTTGATGATCAAGCCTGTTATTATACCAGTGTTATATAATGAAAATTCTGAATTCAATCACTCTTCTGTATTTGTGTTAGCTGGCATTCTGCTGTAAAGAAGAGCTTTCCCTCCCCCGCCCCTATGATTAAAAGATTTTTTTGACAATAGAAAGGAGGAGGAGGAAGGGGAGAGAGAGGAGGACCCTGCATTATTCTGAGTGTCTTAGGGGAAGGGTGGGCCTTCTTGTCTTCCTGGGATTTCCTGAATGGCCTAGGCTCCTACCTCCCCTTCCCTGGGGACATCCCTAACCTCTGCTCCACATGCAAGTTGCCAGCCACCAGGGATTATAGGAAGGGGTTTTCATTTTGCTACAGATCAGGGGTGTCCCAAAAGTCAGGCACCTGGGCCAATGCCCAAACTCCATTCTTCCCTTCGTTACCTCTACCTGTTGCCCAGTGAGGTGTGGTGGGTACAAACTTGCCTTGTCAGAAGTTTGAAACCCAGAGAGGGAGACAGGATCCAAACAATAGGAATGCATTAGACAAATCCAGGCTCTGTGAGGGCAGGTGTTTCCATTTCCACGAAAAATGGAAGCAACTTACATGTCCAAGAGGCTGGACAGCGGCTCAACAGAAAAAGGCCAGTATGTTGTACTTACTGAAATCCGTGGTGTTGCAAAACCATAGCTTTAAAGAAAATGTTTTAAATCATTAAAAAGTCTATTTTAAGAGAGAACAGAACTGAGGTTACCAGAGGTGGGGGAGGGAGAAGGGGCTTAGTGAGAAATTAGTAAAAGGCCATACACCAAAAAAAGTGTTTTAACCATTTGAATATTAAAAAATCAATATGGTTTTTGTAAAAAAAAAAAAAAAAAAAAAACCTGAGAACACCAATAAGAACAATAAAGAAAAGTATTTAAAGTTATAAAGTCTCTCCTCCCCTTTCCTCAATCCCAAACTAATCCCGTGGGCATTAGTTTCTCTAAACCATTCTGTGGTATGAGAAAGTATGACAGGGTCCTCAGAGAAGACCCCTCCCTGCTGGGGGTGGTCTCCCTCTCCGGGGATGGGCTCACGCTTGGATGCTGGTCACCTCCTTCTCCCCACCCCCCAAGCAGGTGACCATCCCTGCTGCACTGTGAACCAGAGCGGAGTCTTGGGGACCCCTGTCATTCCCTGTCCCCTCCCTCATTCTGCAGGCATGAATGGGCAAGGACTAGACACAGGACACCCAGGCCTTACCAGGAAGTTTGCCATCTTCTCATCACCCTGTAATCTCTGCTCCTCCCCAGATATTCTCAGCTTCTTCAGATGCTCCAGCTGCTTCTCAATTTGCTCCTGGAAAAAGAGCACTTGTGGAGGAACTTAAACTTGGCTCCTGCCATCTTTCACAGATGCCAATTCTAGAAGGGAAAATCTGCATTTGGGAGCAAAGCTGAAGGTGCTGCACCCAAGAGCACAGCAGAGGTGCTCAGGAAAGAGTATGAATGAATCCATCACCAAGGGAGCAGAGCCAAGAGGTGGTGAGACAGAGAGAGAGTCCTAATAACCACTTAGGAGCCCCTGGATTCAGCCATACCTGAAGCTGGCCAGATCCCCCTTGACCTCTGAGCAACATAAACCAGTAAATCCCCTCTTTACTGGACTGGTTTGTATTGTCTTTTTGCCACTTACAGCCCAAGAGTCCTGGTTAATGTACCAACATCCCAGAGTTGCTGGGAAAATGAAGCAAGGCCCGGAGTGTCCAAGTGCCTGGCAGAGAAAGGCCCCCAGGCAGGGGGCACCTACCTTGTATTCCAAGGCAGCCTCCTCAATGGGGTGCACCCAGTGACCTTGGTGCTCCTGACTCAGCCTGCAGATGAGGCAGATGGGCTCCCCGTGGTCTTCACAGAAGAGCAGCTGGACCTGCTTCATGTGGCGCTTACACTGAGGCAAGGGCTGGGGGCTTAGGCTTCCGCAGCTCTTCCTCGTGAGCGAGCCCTGGCACCGGGGGCAGCTGAGCAAGGGACTGCCTGAGGCACTGGGGTCTTCAGAAGCAACGGGGCAGCTGCAGGAATTGTGCACGCAGGTACTTCCAACCGGGTCTCCTCCCTGAACGTGGCAAAAGGAACATGCAGCCTTGTCCTGTGGCCTCCCTGGGGGCAAGGCAATGGAAAAATCTCCTGAGTGGCAAACCCAAGATGTGCACAAAGAGGTACAACCAAGTGCCTGGGACGCATGAGTTCTGGTGAGACTTTGGCCACTTCCTAGCTCGTCCTCCCTCAACTTCCACCCAGGAAGGCAGTGAATATGCCACTGGGACTGAGAGCTCAGGGCTAGACCTCATGAAATTATTAAGACTTGGAATTTGGGGGTATTTACTCTATTTTATTTATTTATTTATTTGTTTGTTTGTTTGTTTGTTTGTTTGTTTGTTTATTTATTTATTTATTTATTGTGGCTGGCCATGGGGAACTGAACCCTTGACCTTGGTGTAACAAGGCTGTGCACTAACCAACTGAGCTAACTGACCAGCCCCCGGGCATTTATTCTCAAGAAAGACCCATGGCCTTTTGCTATAAACCCTGTGTCTTCCTCCTGCACAGACAAAGATCTAGCAGGTGACATGAAAGAGAGCAAGACATTCCAATCAATGTTTGCTTTGCCACTTAACACACCCCAGGCTACCCACAACTCAAGTAGGAGCTCCCAGAGGTTGGTGACTTGGGTGCCTTGCTCATCATGGGATCCCCTAGCAGAGTAGCTGGTACATGGTAAGCAATCAGAAAGAGTGTGTTGAAGGAAGGAACAAATGAGCCACTGCTCACATCCAAGTTCAGGGAGCATTAAATGAAAGCAAAGAAGGGGACCTTATAAAGTTAAACTCACCATGACAAAAAAAACCCTAAAATTTAGGGCTGGCCAGTTAGCTTAGTTGGTTAGTGTGTGGTGCTGACAACAAGGTCCAAGGTTTGATCCCTGTACTGGCAAGCCACCAAACAAACAAGCAACTTAAGTCACCAGGATGACATAACAGTTATTAGCTCTGCCCCAAAACTATATAGCAGCAGCTTCATAAAGCAGAAATGACAGGAGATACAAGAATAGAAACACACTCAGTCCATTTAGTTCAGGATTATATTTGGTTGTGAATAACGCAAATCCCAAAATAACAGAGCCTCAGCAAGACAGGAGTTTATTCCTCTTCCCTGGGCCAGGACCCCGGGCTCCTGCTGTTTCTCTGTTCTGCCAAGTTTCCTCTCAGGCTCTTGGTCTCTGAGGGTGACATCCTCATTCCAGGCAGCAGAAGGAGGGACAAAGGGCAAGAGTATTGCTTAGCAAAGGTATTTAGAAGTTTCTAGAAGCTGCTCAGGACATCTCCATTTACATCCCTTGGCCAGTATGTAGCAATTAATTGCTGTCTCTATGGCTACTTGCTCACCTCCCAACTCTCCCCACAAAACCTACATTTTTCAGCCTCCCTTGCAGTTAGATGAGGCCATTTGGCTACATACTGTCCAAAGGGATGTGCATTTTGTTATAAGCCATGGAAACAGACTGATACACCCCTCCTCTCCCAGATTCTCAACCTGGGCCCACGAAGCCCTTGGATTCTAAAGAAGGACTTGAGTATCCAAGAACTAACTGAAATTTGATGCAACGTTTTGTGAAGTTGTGCATATACGCATTTTTTTCAGGGTTCAATTCAGAGCCTGCATCAGATTCACAAAGGGACCCCAGGAGGCACCCAGGTATCCTAGGAATATGAACACAGTGGGGGCTAAAGGAAATTTTGGGGGAAACACCTACACAGGCCACCATTCCTAAGGATACTAGGTCTTCTGAATTCTGGGTCCTTTCTTACCTGAAGAGGAAGGGACTTCTGGATTCAAAGACTTGTGGAGCACACCACCTGCCATCTCCCGCAAGGTCTCAGGGGTCTCTGGACCCCCAACTCCATTTTCCTCCCAGAGTGCAGTGGATTTCTCCTCTCCATCCAAAGATGCATTGGAAAGTGTGTTCCTGAATGTTCTCCCCTCTGGGACCACAGAATGTTCTGGGTTCCTGAAACCTTTCTCCAGAGCCCCAGCAGCCCCTACATCCAGAGTGTCGTCTCCCCTGGGAGTGGCTGCTGAGTCTAGATTCACAGTTCTCATTTCCTCTTGAGTCAGAAGAGTTTCTGGGTCTGGAGGTTCTCTCTCTTCTGAGGAAATGGTAAATTCAAGACTTCTGGGTCTCTTCTTTCCTGAAGGTAAGTACACTTCATATTTTTTGGATTCCCTCCGTCCCAGGGCCCCACTGGAGAGCCCCTGAAGCCTTCCTGCAGAGCTGGCATTCCTGCGGAGCCCGGCACTTGCCTTAATGTCCCCCAGCGGCTTGCCAGGGACTGGGCTTCTCCTGGCCCATGGCTTGCCTTGTGCATCCAGGCCCTCGGGGCCTTTCTGCTCTCTCCGCTTGTCCTGAGACTTCTTCAGGGGCCCCCGCCCAGCCTCAGGCTGACTGGACAGTAGGCTGACCGCCCCATCTCCACTCAGCCGCTGCTCATCACCTTCTGGGCCAGCTGGTATCTTCAGGCTCTTGGGTTTATTCTCCCCGGAGGAACACGACTCTGCAGAAATGTCTGTGCCACTTTCTTGTGTGGGATATTCTGAAAAGACAACCAGATACAAAGGCTCGGGGCCAAGGGTTAGGGGAAGGGAGAAGAGAGAGAATCCCCTCAGAAAGTAGACAGGTTAAGGGTGAGAACATTCTAGAAGACAGCAGTCAACAACCATTAAGTAAGAATGTACTAATTATTTGCTATATATTTCTCAAATAGTACTTTTCAAGTACTTTTCAAACAGGAGAACTTGTTTTATAATTTTTTTAAAAAATTTTTTGGCAGTTGGCCAGTAAGGGGATCCAAACTTTTGACTTTGGTGTTACAAGGCAGTACTCTAACCAACTGAGCTAACCTGCCAGCCAAGAACTTGTTTCAAATAAGATCTTCCTGTACTGGCCAGCTGAAAAAAAAAAAAAATCTTAGAACTCCAAAACATAAATAAAAACTCTAGTTTATTGGTATGAATTTCTGTATGGTTGTAGAGGTACAGAATTCACTTATTATGAAATCAGTCAGTAAAGGAGAATTAAGGTGTTTGATCAGCACAAAAATTTGAAATCAGGGATAATGCAAGATATAAACCCTCAGGAGCTAATTTATTTCTGCATTTTTGTGAGTTCTGTGAACTCGCACAGATAAATAAGTGTAAATGGTAATCTTTAAAAACAGCTTGCCTGGAAACTTCAGGATACTGTATAGAAATGACAGGAAAGGCTTAATTCCAAGGTATACATTAAAAGGACTTTAAGTACACCAAGAACTATCACACTGGTGGCCTCCAATATTTTAAACTTTGGTTATGAATACATTCTAATATGAATTTGTTAACTAGTTTTGTAAGTAAAAAAATTCATAAAATTTGAATCAAGTATTTGTTAACGTTCTAAAGAATCTCGAAATATCTTCCTGGACATAATTGAAAACCACTAGTCTCTAATAAGGAAATGAAAGTAACCTGTAATTAGCATCTTAATTTTTGGTTCAAAGAAGCTTTTATTAAAATTACTTTAAAGTTGTTTAAAATAGTATGCTGTTGGCTTTGTAGGAAAATGTAAATTACCAAAACTGGCTCAAGAACCGGAGAAAAACCCTGAAAATGCTAACAACCAGATTTTAGAACATGAAGAAGTAATTTTAAAATTCTATTCATCAAATTTTACCAAACTCAGGTTATGGTTTAAGTTCTATTACTCTTTCAAAGAATAGATAATTTTTATGTTATTTAAACTGTTCTACCTCATATAAATACAGGGAAAGCATTTCTGATGTAGTCTTAAAGTCTAGAAATAGAAGAAAGATACAAACGTCAAAGAGAATTTTACTAAACTGACCATGTATTAGGTCCTCCCCACCTCAAATTTCCAAAAAAAGTCCTTACAAGCAGAAATCAAATAGGCCAGATTCCTTCATCACAGTGTAATAAAATCAGAAACTTGCAAGAAAAGGGCAGCAGAAGACGGAGAAAGAAGGAAGAAAGGAAGAGAGGGAGAAAGGAAGAAAAGAAAGAAAAAAGAAGGAAGGAAGGAAAGAAAAGAGAGAGAAAGAAAGAAAGAGAGGAAAGGAGGGAAAAGAAAACCAACTGAGAATTTTAAATACCCTTATGAAGTGTCAGCACTGTTGATATCACGGTTTTTATTAAACCAGAGACACTTCCTCCTGGTCCTAAACCGCAGTCAGAATCTCAGCATTTTTTTTTTTTCCCCATTAGGAGTTTTAGGGAGCTTTACTAACCCATCTCCAAAGACCAGAGTGAAGGAAGGGATGTGCTTGACCAAAGTCACTTGGGTCATGGTGGACCCCGGACTCGGAACCTCCAAGTCAGGTGCACTGGTCTGAGCATGTGTTCCCTCTGCAGCCCAAGGAGCACCCAGCAGTCAGCGCTGGGCAAGGAGGGGGCCTGGGTCCACTCACCCTGGCCAGTCGCCCTTTGGAGCTCCTCTGCCAGGAGGCGTTGGTTGATGGCCCGCAGGACCTGTAGAGTCAGCCACACGGCATACTCCTCCCCGTAATGGGTGACCAACAGAGTGGCCAACTTCACCGGCCTGGCTGTCTGGAGTTTGCCTCGGGGGATCCGCGACTGCTCCTTCACCAGGGTGGTATTCTGCAGCTTGAACTTGAACTTCTCAAAGTCGTAGGGCACCAGCTCCTCCAGGGTAAACAGCAGATGGTCACTTGGGGTCTTGGCCATGGCGCTGACCAGGAGAGACCAGAACCAGCTGTCTGGCTTCTGGCAGGAAAAAACGCCCTCTGTCCTGGAGCCCCGAGGGTGCAAAAGAACAGGCAGCTTGTGAAATAACGGAAAAGGCACAGGAAACGCCCGTGCAGTAGTGGGAATTGAGACTAAGGGTAAGGGTGAGTCAGTGTTGGCTCTGGTTTCTTCTTGTGGGTTCAGAGGCTTTTCCAGCTGGGAGGGCTCAATGCCTTGCCAGACACACAGCCCTCGAGACCCCCAGCTCTCAACTCCACTCTGGACTGCAGAGACGTGGGCAAGTCTGTAAGGAAGGGTCAGGGATTAGATTCCTGACTCTCCATCCACTCTCTCTTCTTCCCAGGATACAGGACTGGCAGAGAGGGTGGGTGGGAACAGAGCCCATGGTCCCACAGTGGAGAGGACCAGGCTGAGGGTCAACCCCTCTGGCCAACTGTTCTCCAGACTCTTGGGGTTTTATGGACCCTCCAGAGCCAATGGCAGGGGGAAAGGGTAGACAGCAAGCCCCGGAAGCTTTGCCCTTTCCTGCCCAAGGGCACTGCCAGAGGACAAGCCCTGGTGTCACCCGTGTGGCTGCAGTTCCAGTTGACTGGTCCTTCCAACAAAACAAAGTCCTCAAAGCATGATGCCGAGGACCACCGGCCTGATTTGTCTGTTCCCAGAGCTGACTCGGCCCTCGATCCCTGGAAGCAGAGTGGTCTCCTATGCACATCAACTGAACACATGTTCTGGACATTGTGCCTGGATGCCGTAGACACAGGGCAAAAAGGCACAGGTGTCTTTTGAAGCTCACAGCCCAGTGGGGGCCCCAGAGGTGACTCTGAAGCTGATGGAAGTTACAGGTGGGGTGAGCTCACTTCCACCTCACTTACCTACTCTGTCATTCTGCGTATTGACTTTTGTCCCTGTATTAGTCCATTTCTGTTCTTATAACAGAATACCTGAAACTGGGTAAATGAAATTTATTTCTTACAGTTTGTAGGCTGGGAAGTCCATGATCATCTGGTGAGGGCCTTCTCCTGGATGGAAATCTCTGCAGGTTTCCATGGACACTGGGATGTCACATGGCGAGAAGGGGCTGAGCAAAAGAGAGCTGACCTGCTCACTCACTCTCCTTATAAAGTCATCAGAACCATGCCCATTACTCCATGAATGGATCAATCCATTCACTAGGGCATGGTACTCACAATCTAATCACCTCTCAAAGGCCCCACCTTTCAAATACCATAATAGGATTTCCCATCCTCTTAACACTTACAATGGTAGTCAAGTCTCCAACATATGAATTCTGGGGGGACATATTTGACCCATAGCATTCCCCAACCTTTTGTTCTGAAAAATTTCAACCCACAGAAAAATGGAGAGCATAGTAAAAATGAACACACACACCCTTTATTTCACTAACTGTTTACATTTTATGATTCTTTCTGCTTTTTCCTCTCTCTCATATACACCCATGTGCACTTTTTTTTTAACAGTTTGGTAATAAATTGAAAGCATTATCCAATATTACTCCAAATACCCTAGATATCCTAAATACTAGGAATAAGGAGGATACCAGGATGTTATTTTAAATAATCACAATACAGTTATCATGCCCAAGAAAAGTAACATTGTTACAACACTATAATCACTCCTAATCAAATTTCCCCATTTTCCTGATAATGTCCCTCATAGCTGTTTTTTTCAACCCTAGGTCAAGAGACCATGTATTGCTTTTACTTGTCTAGTGCCTATAGTCTCTTTTTATCTACAACATTTTCACACTTTCCCAGACTCTTCTTCTCTCAAGACATTAAGGTTTTTTTAAAAGTCCAGTCCAAGCAGAATATCCCTCAATTTAGATTTGTGTGATTGTTTCTTCATTACTAGACTGAGATAACATCCAAGTGTCCTCGAGATCTTTCCATTGTAAAAGGACATTTTTTTTCTTTGTGATTACTAATAAGTAAACTCCCTCCCCTCAAAAAATCCCAAACAAGCAAAAAAGTAAGTAACCTGAGCATGTGGAAGTGTCTTCCTCTCCCACAATCTTTCACCTATGGTTTTGGTATTCATTGATGATATTTCCTAAATCATTACCGCGCTCGTTGCAAAATGGTCATATTTCTATCACTGAGTTGGCATCACTTGCATATCTTGGTTTAAATTTTCCATCCTTCCCATAAAATTTCTGGCTTTGAGATGTTTTGTTGGTAATACAATTTACCCTTCAACAGCACTGACTCTGAGTCAGGCACTGCTTGCTTTATAAACATGATCTCTTAAAATCGCTGCAGCACCCCTGCAGGGCTGAGTTTATCACCCCCTTTTACAGCCAGGAATCTGTGACTTAGTGACTTGCCCAGAGCCGGGATCCAGACTCATTCTATTAAACCACTTTGCAACATTGTCTCCTCACATGATAATAATTTAGTATTTTACTATTCACTGCTAACCATGGGTGTCACTTTTAGCTGACCTGTGTGGCTCTGAATGGGCTACTCCCACAGGTCAGTTAACAGCATTGTGACACCTGGCTAAACCAACAGCCTGACATGTGAGCACCTCTGTGTGTGACCAGCCGGGGGTCGAGGCTTCAATGAGTTTGGGTTGGTTGAATTTAACTCATTGTCTGATTGGTCAATGTGTTTTATATTTCACAGCATATTTGGTGGGTTTGGTTTGTTTTAATAGCTGACAACATCCAGTTCACTAGATCCTGCTGAGAAAATAACCCCGCAAACCCAACATCTCCACTAAAAAGTGCTTGAACCCAAATGCACATTTATGGTGTGGGTGGCAGATACATGAATTCTTAGGTTGGGCCAGAATGGTGCTGACTGGGGTCTCGCTAGGACCAGCACCTGTACGAGTACAAGACCCTGGAAGGAGGCGACAGAGGGATTGTGCAATGACATGCAGGGTGCTACATGTCCCTGGGGTCCCTGACCCTGTCTGTACTGGTCAGGAAACTCCTCTGAGCTGAGACTAAAGCACCTATGACAGAATCGGGTAAGGAATGGGGCTTTCCAGTCTAAAACAGGATATTCTGCAATTGCAGAGACATTTTTTTGCAACAGGGGCAATTCTGAGGCAGGGTCTCCTGGAAGTCAGAGTTTTCCCTTTCTAGGACAAGAGAAGCTTACAAAGCTTTTCATTTTTGAGGCTCTGGTGATTTTTTAAAAGGATGAAGTGTGAAAATAGAATCATAGCCCTAGTGATTAAGTGTTTAACAATGAAAGTGGAGTGGTAATGAGCTTCTGCCACGGGATGTGTGAACTTATTTGGAAACAACATGATAAATCTAAACCCAATGCAGGTGCTACAAAGGACCTATTCTGTGCTTGGGAATACATTATTACTTGGGAATAAGTTTCCAAGTAATGCACAGTTCAGATGCTCTGATCTTCATTCCATTCCTAGTCACCAGGGGTTTCACTTTCTATGACATTCATTTCTGCATCATTTTGGGATTTTTAAAATGAATATTGTATTACTCGTATAATAAGAAAAATAGATAGTTTTAAAAAGTCTTTTATAATTAATTAGCTTAGCTTTTAAGGGGATATCAGTCCTCTCCCTCCAAACCATCATGATAAAGAGATTTATGGAATTTAAATATAACGTGTCTATTATTGAGAGTGTAAAGAACTCTTGGGAAGGTTGTGGAAGATTTTCTGTGTTGGTCTGGAGTTGATAATAATGGATCCCATTATGACCCAAGCTCCCCCTCTCTTCTACCCAGTATGTTTAATTTTAAGTGAAAAAGCTGAGACTTTGGGAGGCTAATCATTCAAGTTCAAAGTGAATTTCCAGGCAATGAACAGATGCTTTGCTTAAAATTACTCAACAGCCCTCTACAGATTGAGCAAGCTGGTACGAAATCCCTCTTGGTCATTCATAGTTTGTCCACCTGCTGTCTCCTGACTCCAACACTGGCATTCACTTCAGTGCTGAGATTATGTTTTGTGTAGTACTTGATAAATAAAAATTTCAGAAACTAAAATGATTATGATTAATTAATGATTTTTTAAAAGGCCAAAATATAATGTCTCTGTGCCAAAAGCCAAAACATAGTTTAATATATCAAAACAGCTGTATCGAAATGGCCAAAACAAGATGGTGGCCTTGAAATGTCTCCTACTGCTGCAGGCAGGGTGATGGGCATGGGCAAGGGCCCAGCGACAGGAGGGCATGCAGGCCATTAACCTTGGCTGGAGCCCAAAGAGACAGGCTGTTGAAACATACTACAACTCACATTTCTAGAGCCTGTGATGAATTAGACAACAGGACACTTCCAGAGCCTGTGATGAATTAGACAACAGACCAGGTATTTTATACACGTGCTCTCATTTAATTCTCACTCAACTCTGTGAAGATACTGTTTAACAGACGAGGAAACTTGGGCTACATGTTCATCTGGGACCAAATCCCAGTTTGCTCAGTTTTGGCCCTGAAAGCCCCTATTTCTGAGAACTCCATCAGTCCTGGGAAAACTGGGACAGTTGCCCACCCTCTTTAGAGGGGCTAATCGGCATACTGAAAACATAACTAGGAAGGGGCAGACCAGGGCCAGTTATCCAACTCAGACCTAGTGAGCACCAGTTATATGCCAGGTACTATTCTAGGTACTATGAATACAGAAGTGAATTTTTAAAAGTTTCTCACAGAGCTCACATTCTTATGGGGAAGTATGGACAAATAACAAGCAAACACAAAATGTATCAGGTGGTGATAAGGAAGTTGGGGGGGGGGAAGCACAACAGAATGAGGAGGTTAGTGGGTACAGGGGACTCATTTGATATTTTACATAGGACAGTTGAGGAAGGCCTTTGAGCTTCAACAGAGACCTAAAGGAAGTGGTGGAATGAGCCAAAAATTCATTTGGGGATGGACAGTCTTCACCTATTTGCAGAGTGAGTGCAAAGGCCCTGGGATAACCATGTGCTCAGTGTTTGAGGAAGAGCAGTGTGGCAGGGAGCAGGAGTGGATGGAGGGGTTAGACAGGGAGCTGACAGCCAGACCAAGTAGGACTTCCAGGCCATGGTAAGGACTTGACTCTTCCTCTGAGATGAGGGGATACTGGAGAGTTTGACATTATCTGACTCGTGCTTTAAAAAAGAACCCTGGCTTCTATAGGAAGAAACAGTAGAGGAGAAACACATGGAAACAGAGAGGGAGAAAAGCAATCTATTTCCAGAGTGCCAGAAAGAGGTTGCAGGGCCTTGAACCCGAGTGGAAGCAGAGCAGTCAGGTTCTGGGTCATTTTGAAGGCGGGGCTGACATGAAGACTGCTCATCCCCAAAATGAATTTCTGGCTCACTCCACCACTTCCTTTAGGTCTCTGTTGAAGCACAAAAGCCTTCTTCAACTGCTCTGTGTAAAATGCTAAATGAGTCCCCTGTACTCACTAACCTCCTCATTCTGCTATGCCTTTTTTTCTTTTTCCAATTTCCTTATCACCAGTTGATACATTTTGTATTTGTTTATTACCTGTCCACACTTCCCCGTAAGAATGTGAGCTCTCTGAGGAACTTTTTATTCACTTCTGTATCCACAGTACATAGTACCTGGCATATAGCAAATGCTCAATAGATAGTTGAATAAATGGCCCTGGGCCCCCCTCCTGGCTATGTTTTGGATACTGTGGGGTGTGAAGAGGTATCGAGGACACCAGGTTTTGGCCAGTTTATATAAAGGGCCCTTGATACTACCTTGAGTTAGTGTTGAATACTGCAGACAACAGGGAGCTCCCATAGGATCTAATTCTAAACTCTGGCCAACCCACCTACCTCTCTGAGCCTAGATCAATGAGATCTGCTGCTCCAGCCCCTTTGCACTGAGTAGCATATTTATAACTGTGCATTTTAAAGGCAGCCCAAGTTCTGGGGCAATCTGCCACCTCTTGAGCAGGACAGAAATGGAGGCAGAAGCAGCCAGATACCCAAAGGGGGATGCCTGGACCCTGCCGAAGGGCTGTAGTAATGGGGCTCTGAATGGGTCCCCGCATTCTCACCAATGAGAGCTTCACACGCAATACATTAACATGAAGCAAGAGGCTTTTTTTGTAGTACCATGCGGGTACTACACGCATGGTTTATCCTGATTGTTAAATTTAGGTGGAGGGTAACCGGGCTTTCATTTTACTCTCCCAACTTTTCTGATAAAAATTTTTAAAGAATTTTGTCCTACCAATATTTATAGGGACCCGACTACCAGCCAGGATTTGGGTATACAGCCTCTGATCACCCAAAGGTACAGGCCAGTGAAGGAGGCAGAGAAATAAAAACCGGTTATTCTGTGCCTGGAAGGAAACTGCTCCCATGAGGTTCTGTTTTCCAGATGCCGTCACTAAGATGCCCCTCCCTGCGCCCTGCTTTCGTCATTCCCATGCATCACCCGGTTTTGAAACTGCTTGTTTATGAGTCTGGAAGCTGCACGAAGTGGAGGGAAATACGGGATTCAAAAACTTAGTACACGTGTGACCTAAGCAAGTTACCCGACTTCCCGTCCGTCCAATGGTTGATTTGGGGAATTGAGAGAACACACGCAGTAGTGCCTGGCGCGTGGGTGGCAGCCACGTCAGTGGGGATGGAGGAGAGGTCCCGGCCCCAGCACACCCGCCACCTCCCGGACCCCCTCCGCCCACGCACGCTCCGCGGGACCCACGCTCCGCGGGACCCACGCTCCGCGGGACCCACGCTCCGCGGGACCCACGCTCCGCGGGACCCACGCTCCGCGGGACCCACGCTCCGCGGGACCCACGCTCCGCGGGACCCACGCTCCGCGGGACCCACGCTCCGCGGGACCCACGCTCCGCTGCACCTTCCTGGGAAGGATCCCCGAGGCTCGCGGCCGGGGGACTAAGGGGATGTGTCTGCGGGGGGCCGAAACACGGTAAGGCGCTAGCGCCTGCCGGATGGAGGGGAAACCCTGGCGGCTTCTGCGGGTAGGTGCCATCGACCTCTAGCACGGCTTCCACCCCGCCGCCGACGGACGCACGCACGCACACGCGCGGGCGACTCTCAGAACTACAACTCCCAGAGGGCCTCAAGAGCACGCGCAACTAACGGAGAACAGGTAGGCGGGCTCACCAGGCCTACGTCTCTTATAGGGCGACGGGCCTCGGCGCTGTCCGTCTGATTGGCAGCCCCAACAGCCTGTAGCTGCTTCCCCCACGCGTGGGCGGAGCCGCCGTCACTGCTGGTATCCCGGGCATAGGGCCGGGTAGGGGAGTCGGGGGGGGGGGGGGGGGGGGGGGGTCCCCGGGTCCCCGGGTCCCCGGGTGGCCCGTGGCTCACCGGGATGGACGTCCCGGGGCTGTGCCGAGTCCGTTGATTCCCCCAAAGCCCTCCAGTCATTATTAGCCTGTTGACTTGCTTCGCTCATGTTTGTGGCATATAGTTACTGAGCGCCCACTGGTCCCACACACTGTGCCAGGTACGAGGATGCGCACGTCAGCAGGATCCTGCCTCAGGAGCGTTTCTCTTGGGGCGCAGAGACGGGGGGAAGCAATAAACAGGTACACAGAAGCTTCCCGTTATGATAAAAGCTGGAAAAGAAGTAGGTCATTCTTTTGAATTGAGCACTGCCGTTTTCTCTTTTATAAGCTGGGCAGAGACGGGCTGGAGCGGGGGTTCTCAAATTCCTCCCCTCAGAACCTTGAAGTACAGATTCTTAAGCTTCTGTTTCACTATTCCTTTTGGAAAATCTAGTAAAATCCTATGAGCCACAGATACAATGGTTTTGCTCAGAAAAAGGCACGTGCATCTACAATTTCTTTAATCATTTCAGAGGGTTCACGGTCTTCATGAAGTCCACCTAGGGGTACCTAGTAGGTGCCTGTAGACATAGACACCACCACCCCCAAAGTTAGAGCAGCCACTACCTTTTAACTGTTTTACATATTGAACCTTAAAGAAAGATTTCCTTTAATCCAAGTGCATTGCAGCCCATAAAAAAATTTGGAACACCAGCTAGATGGTCTGTTTTTCCAGTTCCAACATTCTACTTAAGCCCTACCCATCAAAACTACTGTCTGTGGGCAGACATAACCAGACTGCATACACCTGCATGGTAGTCTGAGGGGCGCTTTTCTTTCGCAAATCTTGGTCATCCTGGAACATTCCCCTGCCTGCCGCACTTGCCAATTAGTTAGAAACTGTAAAAAACTTAAATGTCTATCACCAGGGGACTGGCTGAATGAGTTTTGGTGAGTCCGTTCCATAACTACACTTTATCCTTTGGAAACAATGCAGTGTATTTCTGTGTGCTAATGTGCAAAGATGGCCAATATATATTATTAAGTGAAAGGAGCACTTTGAAGTATAATGTAAGTGGTATGATCCCATGTTTGTAAGTAACAGGAAAAATATTGTTAAAATTTAAATATCTGAAGGGAGATGCAAGAAATAACATAGCTACGTCTAGAGAGTAGAATTAGGGATGGGGGTTGGCCTTTTAAATGTTCATTGAAAAAAATTTAAATGTCCTCTATACATTTTTTTTAATGAACATTTAAAAGTTTTATGACACATGAAACATAGTCCATGAATATATTCTCAGTGTAAAACAACAGGCAAAACAGAACATGCCAAGCTAAACGTTAGAGCAGAAATTTCATGTTTTGCTCCATTACTTTTATCTTGTTTAACAAAAATGTAAAGAACTCATTAACTGGAATATTGTTTCATTGGGGTGCAGAGGATTAGGAAAATGATTTCTTTCTCTCTCTCTCTCTCTCTTTTTGTGTGTGTGTGTGTGTGTGTGTGTGTGTGTGTGTGTGTGTGTGTGTGTGTGTGTGCCAGTACCAGGATGTGAACTCTTGACTTTGGTGTTACAACACCGTGCTCAAGGAAAATGATTTTTGAAAGCAGACTGCCCAAAGAGAAACGAATATTTGAGGTTTGCAAAGTAGAATGAGTTTAAATTAGCAAGTCAAATAAAGAACCTAAGACAGTACTGAAGGAAACACATCTCAGACCCACTCCAAAGTAAACACAACATACACACACTGAGGTCTTCAAATAAATGCAGACAGACTCTTTAACTAGGGCATGAGGTCTCATGCCTTGATTCCCCTGAAGCTGCAGAGAAGAAGCTAAAATTTAAAAAACGTGATTGAGATAAACTGAAATGACTGAGAGGCCATTTGCACAGGAAAGCTTTGGTTCTTCAGGCAAGGGCCTTCACCCACAGGGCAGTACCAAGCTGCACACTCCTGCCAAACTCAGGTGGTGTTTCTCCTGCTGTCCTACAGAGAGGCTTCTCACATGTGGTCTCTAGAGCTGCCCCTGGAACCACAGTAGGCACCCCACTCACAACCCCAAGGATAATCCTCCCAGAAATCAGCAGCTGGAAACAATTCCTAATGTTGCAGGAAGTGGTTAGGTGAAAACAACTGTGTAAGTCAGAGCTAAAATTGGAGATCAAAGACTACAGGCTGATGGGGGAGAAGGGAGAATACTGTCAAAATGCCAAAAAGCATAGCTTTGGAACTGCAATGGATGACACTTCTAATTGAAGCTAACACACACTGAGCACTTTATATGGACCCAACATCATGTGAGTGCTTTGCAAGCCTACATAGCACTGTTTCTGGGGTCAGATTGCCTGGGCAACAATACTGCCCTGCATTTAACCAGTTGTGTGACACTGGCCAAGTGATATACCTGCGTACTCTCTACCTGTTTCTAATGTTACTGAACCAAGTGGGGTCTGTTTGCCCGTGCTCCACAGAAAGCCAATCATTGAAGCATGTGTCTTTGTAGTAGAGAAACAAGGTTTAATCACAAGGCAGCCATTGTGAGAAGGTGGGAGTTAGCATTTTGGATTCGCCTTACCCACAATGAGAAAGGTGGTACACGTAGGAGGATATGATTTGGGGTGGTGCAAGGTGTGGGGGATATCATTTGGTCAAAGGAGTTTCTCAGTGATCTGTGCCAGTGCAGGCTATCTGCTTGTTCAGAAAAAGACAGTCAAAAATTAAAAAAAAAAAAAAAAAAGGTTACAGTCAACAGGACCTGGAGGTGGAGCTCTCACCCTCTGACGTCAAAGGTCAGATATTTCCGCAGGCTCAGTAGGGATGTATGCAGGCCTAGCCTTGTTTGGGTTGAGCCAAACTAACCTCAAATCCTAAAAAGAAACCTTAAGGTGCTATCATAAAGGGCAGATAGGAAGAAACAGAATGAGAAGTTAGTTATGGAAATTTACCAAAAGAATGAGCGATTTAAATAGGGAATAAACTTTAACTGAAAGCCACGGTTACACTAACAACAGTGAAATGTGGGTTCTAGAGTTGTGAAGATTAAATGAGCTAATGCACAGAAAGCATCAAGAACAGTGCTGGCTACAAGATAGCAGGTATTGTTTTTATCTAGTCTTCACCATCATCGTGTGAGGTGATTGTTAACATATCCATTTACCAATGAGAAAATGAAAGTTGTGTGTGCATTAACTTGCCCAAGGCCACACAACTACAAGGAGTGGGATAGCCAGCCTTCCATCCCACGGTGTATATCTGCAGAGCCCAAGACCTTTCCCTTTGGCTGTGCTTTACAGCATTTAGCTTCTTAGAAGTCCTCAGGCCAACTCCCTCATGTTACAGAGGAGGACACTGAGGACCACCAGGGGAATGGACTGACCTAAGGTCTCCCAGATCATTGCGGGGCTAGGGCTAGAAAATAGTCCACCCAGCTGTGACTGAAAGAAAGTTAAGTTCTTTCAACCACATCTGAGATCCAAAAGATAAGGAGCGAAGCAGAAGTAAAAATGAACAATGTTTGAAATAGGCTTTTAGTGAAGAACTAAAAACATGAGGAAATGGAAATTCCAAAACATTGTTTTAATATGACTGCTTTCAGAGGACCTCAGGCCCAAGCAGGACTGAAAATCACATGCCAAAGCCACCTGAAGGAAGGCTGACACTCATGGCAGATGACAGGGAAGTTGCTCTCCATTCACCCCAAGAGCAGCAAAGTCTACAGGAGTGAATACAGCAGGTTTCTTGATGCAGATGGGAAAGACTGCCTCCATAGAAGAGTTTCTAGCACTAACCCCCTATAAGCTGCCTTTAAGGGGCTGGTGGTAGGCATTGGAAAATTAATCTTAATAATTAGAAAACAAAATTTAAAACAAAGGGCTGATTGGTCAGTTCAGTTGGTTAGTGCGTAGTATTATAATAACAAGGTCAAGGTTTTGGATCCCCTTACGGGCCAGCCACTAACAAAACAAAACAAAAACAAAGGATACCATGCACAGTAGCAGCAAAATCATTAACTAGAAATAAATCTAAGAAATTTGCAAACCCTATATAAAGAAAAGTATACAGCATTATAGAACAAGAAAAATCATTGAACAAATATAGACCCAGATGAAGGTGTAAATATTTTAAATTTATCAAGCATTCATAAATTAACAAATTATATGCAATCCCAATTAAAATCACAACAAGATTTTTATTTATTTTTTTTCTTTTTTTTCCTTTTCTTTTTCTTTTTTATTTTATTTTTTTAAATTTTTATTTTGTCGATATACATTGTGGCTGATTATTGCTCCCCATCACCAAAACCACCCTCCCTTCTCCCTCCCCCCCTCCCCCCCAACAATGTCCTTTCTGTTTGCTTGTCGTATCAACTTCAAATAATTGTGGTTGTTATATCTTCTTCCCCCCCCCCCGGTTTTGTGTGTGTGTGTGTGTGTGTGTGTGTGTGTGTGTGTGTGTGTGTGTGTGTGTATTTATATATTAATTTTTAGCTCCCACCAATAAGTGAGAACATGTGGTATTTCTCTTTCTGTGCCTGACTTGTTTCACTTAATATAATTCTCTCAAGGTCCATCCATGTTGTTGCAGATGGCAGTATTTCATTCGTTTTTATAGCTGAGTAGTATTCCATTGTGTAGATGTACCACATTTTCCGTATCCACTCATCTGATGATGGACATTTGGTCTGGTTCCAACTCTTGGCTATTGTAAAGAGTGCTGCGATAAACATTGGGGAACAGGTATACCTTCGACTTGATGATTTCCATTCCTCTGGGTATATTCCCAACAGTGGGATAGCTGGGTCGTATGGTAGATCTATCTGCAATTGTTTGAGGAACCTCCATACCATTTTCCATAGAGGCTGCACCATTTTGCAGTCCCACCAACAATGTATGAGAGTTCCCTTTTCTCCGCAGCCTCGCCAGCATTTATCGTTCATAGTCTTTTGGATTTTAGCCATCCTAACTGGGGTTAGATGGTATCTCAATGTGGTTTTGATTTGCATTTCCCGGATGCTGAGTGATGTTGAGCATTTTTTCATATGTCTGTTGGCCATTTGTATATCTTCCTTAGAGAAATGCCTACTTAGCTCTTTTGCCCATTTTTTAATTGGGTTGCTTGTTTTCTTCTTGTAAAGTTGTTTGAGTTCCTTATATATTCTGGATATTAATCCTTTGTCAGATGTATATTTTGCAAATATTTTCTCCCACTCTGTTGGTTGTCTTTTAACTCTTTTAATTGTTTCTTTTGCTGTGCAGAAGCTTTTTAGTTTGATATGATCCCATTTGTTTATTTTTCCTTTGGTTGCCCGTGCTTTGGGGGTCGTATTCATGAAGTCTGTGCCCAGTCCTATTTCCTGAAGTGTTTCTCCTATGTTTTCTTTAAGAAGTTTTATTGTTTCAGGGTGTATATTTAAATCCTTAATCCATTTTGAGTTGATTTTAGTATACGGTGAGAGGTATGGATCTAGTTTCATTCTCCTGCATATGGATATCCAGTTATCCCAGCACCATTTGCTGAAGAGGCAGTCCCTTCGCCAGTGAATAGGCTTGGTGCCTTTGTCAAAGATCAGATGGCAGTAAGTGTGTGGGTTGATTTCTGGATTCTCTATTCTATTCCATTGGTCAGTGTGTCTGTTTTTATGCCAGTACCATACTGTTTTGGTTATTATAGCTTTGTAGTATAGCTTAAAGTCAGGTAGTGTTATGCCTCCAGCTTTGTTTTTTTTGCTCAGCATTGCTTTGGCTATGCGTGGTCTTTTATTGTTCCATATAAATGTCTGGATAGTTTTTTCCATTTCTGAGAAAAATGTCTTTGGAATTTTGATGGGGATTGCATTGAATTTGTATATCACTTTGGGTAGTATGGACATTTTCACTATGTTGATTCTTCCAATCCAAGAGCATGGGATATCTTTCCATCTTCTTGTATCCTCTCTAATTTCTCTCAGCAGTGGTTTGTAGTTCTCGTTATAGAGATTTTTCACCTCCTTGGTTAACTCAATTGCTAAGTATTTTAATTTTTTGGTGGCTATTGTAAATGGGCAGGCTTTCTTGATTTCTCTTTCTGCATGTTCACTATTGGAGAAAAGAAATGCTACTGATTTTTGTGTGTTGATTTTGTATCCTGCTACTGTGCTGAAATCATTTATCAATTCCAACAGTTTTTTTGTAGAGGTTTTAGGCTGTTCGATATATAGGATCATGTCATCTGCAAACAGGGACAGTTTGACTTCATCTTTTCCAATCTGGATGCCCTTTATTTCCTTCTCTTCTCTGATTGCTCTGGCTAGTACTTCCAACACTATGTTGAATAGGAGTGGTGAGAGTGGGCATCCTTGTCTAGTTCCTGTTCTTAAAGGAAAAGCTTTCAGCTTTTCCCCATTCAGGATGATATTGGCAGTGGGTTTGTCAGATATGGCTTTAATTATGTTGAGATACTTTCCCTCTGTACCTAACTTATACAGGGTCTTTGTCATGAATGAGTGCTGAACTTTATCAAATGCTTTTTCAGCATCTATAGAGATGATCATATGGTCCTTGTGTTTGAGTTTATTAATATGGTGTATCACATTTATTGATTTGCGTATGTTGAACCAACCTTGCATCCCTGGGATGAATCCCACTTGATCGTGATGAATAATTTTACGTATGTGTTGCTGTATTCTGTTTGCTAGGATTTTAGTGAGGATTTTTGCATCTGTATTCATCAAGCATATTGGCCTGTAGTTTTCTTTTTTGGTTATATCTTTACCTGGTTTTGGTATCAGGATGATGTTTGCTTCATAGAATGAGTTTGGGAGATTTGCGTCCGTTTCAATCTTTTGGAATAGTTTGTAAAGAATCGGTGTCAATTCCTCTTTGAATGTTTGGTAAAATTCTGCTGTGAATCCATCTGGTCCTGGGCTTTTCTTTGTTGGGAGCCTTCTGATAACAGCTTCAATCTCCTTTATTGTTATTGGTCTGTTCAAATTTTCTACGTCTTCACGGTTCAGTTTTGGGAGCTTGTGTGTGTCCAGAAATTTATCCATTTCCTCCAGATTTTCAAATTTGTTGGCGTATAGTTGTTTATAGTAGTCTCGAATGATTCCTTGTATTTCAGATGAATCAGTTGTAATATCGCCTTTTTCATTTCTAATTTTTGTTATTTGAGTCTTCTCTCTTCTTTTTTTTGTTAGCCATGCTAATGGTTTGTCAATTTTATTTATCTTTTCAAAAAACCAACTTTTTGATTCGTTGATCTTTTGAATTGTTTTTTGGTTTTCAATTTCATTCAGTTCTGCTCTGATCTTAATGATTTCTTTCCGTCTGCTAACTTTAGGTTTGGATTGTTCTTGTTTTTCTAGTTCTTTAAGGTGAAGTGTTAGGTTGTTCACTTGCCATCTTTCCAGTCTTCTGAAGTGAGTGTTTAATGCAATAAATTTCCCCCTCAATACTGCTTTTGCAGTATCCCACAGGTTTTGGTATGATGTATCAGTTTTCATTAGTTTCAATAAATTTTTTGATTTCCTGCTTGATTTCTTCTTGGACCCATATGTCATTAAGTAGAATGCTGTTTAATTTCCATGTGTTTGTATAGTTTCCAGAGTTTGCTTCTTATAAATTTCTAGTTTTAATCCATTGTGGTCTGAGAAGATACATGGGATAATTCCAATTTTTTTGAATTTATTGAGACTTGCTTTGTGACCTAATATGTGATCTATCCTGGAGAATGATCCATGTGCTGATGAGAAGAATGAATATTCTGAGGTTGTTGGGTGGAATGTTCTGTAGATATCTGCCAATTCCAATGGGTCTAGAGTCTTGTTTAGATCTTGTGTTTCTCTACTGATTCTTTGCCTAGATGATCTGTCTAATATTGACAGTGGGGTGTTCAGGTCCCCTGCTATTATGGTATTAGTGTCTATTTCCTTCTTTAGGTCTAATAGAGTTTGTTTTATAAATCTGGCTGCTCCAACATTGGGTGCGTACATATTTATGATTGTTATGTCTTCTTGATGGATCAGTCCTTTTATCATTAAGTAGTGTCCCTCATTGTCTCTTTTTATGGTTTTTAGTTTAAAGTCTATTTTGTCAGATATAAGAATAGCTACTCCAGCTCGTTTTTCTTTTCTGTTTGCACGGTAAATCTTTTTCCATCCTTTCACTCTTAGTCTGTGTGAATCTTTATGGGTGAGGTGGGTCTCTTGTAGGCAGCAAATAGTTGGGTCCTGCTTTTTGATCCAGTCAGCCAGTCTGTGTCTTTTAATTGGGGAATTTAAGCCTTTTACATTAAGAGTTGTTATTGAAAGGTGTTGATTTATTCCTAGCATTTTATTGGTTGTTTGGTTGTCGTAGGTGTCTTTTGTTCCTTGCTTTCTGATTTACTGTTTGGTTTCTGTGTTTGTTGGTTCCTTAGGTTGTATATAGTGTTTTTGTTAGCCTGTTTTCTCTTCATGAATGCCATTTTTATTATACTAGCGGGTTTAGATTTTTCTTGGGTTTTTATGGCAGTGGTAGTTATTTTTCAGGAACCAAACCCAGTACTCCCTTGAGGATTTCTTGTAAGGGTGGTCGTGTGGTAGTGAACTCCCACAGTTTTGTTTGTCTGAGAAATATACTATTTGCCCCTCATTTCGGAAGGATAGCCTTGCAGGGTAGAGTATTCTTGGCTGGCAATCTTTGTCTTTTAGTATTTTGAAAATATCATCCCATTCCTTTCTAGCTTTTAGGGTTTGTGATGAAAAGTCTTATGTTAACCTGATTGGGGCTCCCTTATAGGCGATTTGACGCTTTTCTCTTGCAGCTTTTAAGATTCTCTCTTTGTCTCTGAGTTTTGCCAATTTGACTATGACATGTCTTGGAGAAGGTCTTTTTGGGTTGAATACATTTGGAGATCGTTGAGCTTCCTGGATCTGAAGATCTGTGATTTTTCCTATACCTGGGAAGTTTTCTGCCACTATTTTGTTGAATATGTTTTCAATGGAATCTCCATTTTCCTCCCCTTCTGGAATACCCATGACTCGGATATTTGAGCGCTTAAGGTTGTCTGATATCTCTCTCAGATTTTCTTCAATGTCCTTGATTCTTTTTTCTTTCTTTTTGTCTGCTTGTGTTATTTCAAACAGCCCATCTTCAAGTTCAGAGGTTCTCTCTTCAACTTCGACAAGCCTGCTGGGTAAACTCTCCGTTGTGTTTTTTATTTCGCTGAATAACTTCTTCAGTTCAGCAAGTTCTGCTACATTTTTTTTCAGGACATTGATTTCCTTGTACATTTCCTCTTTCAGATCCTGTATACTTTTCCTCATTTCATCATGATTTCTAGCTGAGTTTTCTTGTATCTCATTCAGTTTCCTTAGAATTATCACTCGAAATTCCTTGTCAGTCATTTCAAGGGCTTCTTGTTCTATAGGATCTAGAGTTTGAGATTTATTAACTTTTGGTGGTGTACTTTCTTGATTTTTTATATTTCTGGTATCTTTTTTTTGGTGTTTATTCATTGTGGCAGGGGTTTTCACAGTCCACCAGTTTGAGACTAATGACTAACTAGGATGTTGCTGTGGTTGCCAATTTCGTATGGCTCCCTCCATGACTGCTCAGTTGGCCTCTAGTGCCTTGTGTGTGTGGTTGCCTCGGGTCTTGGGCTTCTCCGGGGAGCCACCTTTCTGGTCAGCTTGGACTCTGCTGGGCTGGTGGATCACGTACCACAAGGTGTGTGATCTCTGTTGAGCTTTCACTTCCTGTGCAGGACTTCTCCCTGTTCCGTGGGCTCTGGCCCAGGCTGTTAGATCGTGCAGTGGCGACCCCACAGGGTGTGTGGTTTCTGTCGAGTCTCTGCCTCCCTGGCCGCACGTCTCCCCACTCTATGCGCACTGTGCTGGGCTGGGGCGTGTCTTCTGCACCCCTCATCTATTAGCTGGGCCTTCAAGACCCTGCTCGGCACCGCCTCGCCCAGGAAGTCTACCAGGTTTCTGCTAGGCACAGACGATCGGTCTCTCTGGGTGCCTTTGTAGCACTATGTAGATCTTTCTCGGGTCTTGTTCACCTTTGTATCACCCCCGGTATAAACCGAGTCTAGCGCCCACCTGCAGCCTGCTCTCCGGCAGGTTCAAGCGGACCTGGGAACTCTCCTACCACACTATTCCCAACCAGAAATTCGTTAGGCTTTTTTCCAAACTGGTGGCCGCAGAGATGGTATCTGCCTCCCAGTAACAGGGAGTTTACCTGGGGCCGGAGTCCAGGGTGTGGTGGAGTGACAGTCGGCCCGCCCGTACTTCCTTGCCCTCCCGACACTGGCCTGGGACGCCCCCCGCCACCAGCCCCACCAGAGAACCGCAGAGGGAGTGGGAGGGGAGGCCAGTCCGCAGGCTCCAGAAAGCCCCGCGCCGGGCCAAGCAAGTGGGAGGGCTCAGTGATGGCCGAGCCGGGCGGGGCTGCCCGCACCTGGGAAAATGGAGGCAGCCCTGGGGCGGTGAGTGGCCTGGTGGTGCAGGCGGGAGCCTGGTGGGCATCCGCCCCCCGAACAGAGCTGTGCCAGGGGTCACTCACAGTGCTGTGCCAGGTCAGGTGCTCACTCTGTCTCTGGTTTGCCGCCTTCCCCGTTCTCGGCTGCTGCCGCCTCGGGCTGTTCAGTCGCGGCGCGGCTCGGGCGCTCCCAGGAATCTTCTTTAATGCCGGCCTGAAACCTCGAATCCTGAATAGGGCCGCTGGCCGCCTTCAGCGCGGCCCCGGCCTCCGGGATCCTGGCTGTATCCACAGCAGCCCTGGCGCCGTGTTCCCTGTTTCGAGACTCGCTTTTGCAGCTAAGAAACAGTTCTTTTCCTGCTCCACACTTCAAAGCTGTTGCCTGTAAGTGAGGCAGCCTCTCCTGCCGGGGGCAAAGTGGCGGTCACCCCCAAAGACCGGCCAGCAGCAGCGGTCCTCCCTTAAGAGATGGCGAGAGGAAGGTCCACAAGTTTCCCGGCTGCCTGAGGCCCAGTGGCCACCTTTTCCACCTCAGCTACTCCGCGCCAGCCGCCGCAGCCGCCGCCATCTTGGACCGCCCCTTGATAATTCACAACAAGATTTTTAAAAATGGGATATGTCAAGCTGGTTCTAAAGTTAATAGCAAAGAAAATTGTGAAAAAGAACAGCGGCAGGGGACATATTGTACCAGATATAATATACTGCAAAAATACAGTGAATTAAATCAGTGATATATTTTTATTAGAATAAACATACAGGTAAATGGAAACAAAAATGAGTCCATAAAATTATGTGCGCATATGTTTACTTTATGCAAAAGATGACATTTAAAAACTCAGGGGAAAAGATGGCCCAATTTATAAATGGTTTGGGGACTATTGACAATCTAACTGAAAAATATAAACTTCTGCCTCATACCACATACAAAAAATAAACTCTAGATAATTTAAAGAAATACAAAGGGTAACATCTATAAATTTTTTATAATCTTGCAGTGAGAAAGATCTTTTTAATCAAGATTAAAAAGAAACTGAAAGACATTAAAAATCCAGACAGATAGAAAAATTTAGGGCTGGGCTGGCCCCGTGGCTCACTCGGGAGAGTGCGGTGCTGATAGCACCAAGGCCGTGGGTTCGGATTCTATATAGGGATGGCCAGTTAGCTCACTGGCTGAGCATGGTGCGGATGACACCAAGCCAAGGGTTGTGATCCCCTTACCGGTCAAAGGAAAAAAAAAAAAGAAAGAAAAATTTAGGGCTGGTTAGCTCAGTTGGTTAGAGTGTGGTGCTAATTTAACACCAAGGTCCAGGGTTTGATCCCTGTACCGGCCAGCCGCCAAAAAAGAAAAAAAAAATTGTAAAACTTCAGCATGACAAAAGTGGCCATGAACATAGTTAAAAGGGCCAAATACAGAGAAAATATTTGTATGTACAGTAATAACTGGAATGTTAAAGCATTGTACATTTTTTTAATGCTCAAAGGATATAAACAGGCAATTCACAGAAGAAACACAAAGTGTCACTAAACATATAAAGTTGCTTGTGGTATTGTAAAACATATATTTGGTCTTTGTCCCCCATCTCGTAGCATACTTGTACAATTCCTAAAATCCCTAGAATCTCTACAGTGACATCTTTCTGTATGCTAATGAGTTGGCTGGTGGCTGGCAGCCCCTAGGTAACTTCAAGATGGGTGCTGGTCACTGGAATGACCAAGGCAGAGTTAGAGGGTTGGGACTTTCAGTCACACCCCCAAACCTCTGGAGAGTGGGGGAAGGGCTGAAGGTTAGTCAATCACCAATGGCCAGTGATTTAGTCAATCATGTCTACATAATGAAGCTTCGATAAAAACTCGAAAGGACTGGGTGTGGAGAGCTTATGGATGTCTGAACACGCTGAAATTCCTGGAAGGTGGTATTCCCGGGAGGGCATGGAAGCCCCACGCCCCTTACCCCAAACCTCACCTTATGTATCTTTACATCTGTATCCTTTGTAATATTCTTTGTAATAAACTAATAAATGTAAGTTAGTGTTACCCCAAGTCTGTGAGACTACTCAGCAAATCAATCGAACCCAAGGAGGGGATTGTGGGGACCCCCAATTTATAGCTAGTCAGTCAGAAGTTCCAGAGGCTTGGACTTGCTACTGGAATCTGAAGTAGGGGGTAGTCTTGGGGACTGAGCCCTCACCCTGTGGGATCTGATGCTATCTCCGGGTAGATAGTGTCAGAATTGAATGGAATTAAAGGCCACTCAGCTGGTGTCCACTGCAGAATTTGTTGCTTGCTTGCTGGTGGAAGGAAATCCCCATATTTGGTCACAGAAGTCTTTGTGTTGATTGTTGCTGAGTAGGAGTATAGGAAAATCACTTTGGTTAGTTTATTCTTAAATTCTCAGTGCTCATTCTCCAAATAATCAGAGAAATGACACTTAAGCAACAAGGAGATATAATTTTTCACCCATCACAGTGGCACAAAATAAGAGGGTTGATAAACCTAACTTTAATGAGCATGCAGATATACAGGCACTTTCAAACCCCATAGTAGGAGTTAAATTTGTGAAGCCTTTTTGGAAGAAAATTTGGCAGAATTTTTTGAAATTAAAAATGCACAAGCCCTTTGATTCAGTTGTTCCATTTCTAGGACTCTATCCTAAAGAAAATCACTAAATGAACACAAATATGTGTGTCTGAGATGTTCACTGAAGTATTGGTCATTAAAGCAAAAATTTGGAAACGATCTAAATATACATAAGCAGAGGAGACGGTCAATACCACTAGGGTGCATACCATACAGCTGTCTGTTCATCTGGACCTAGATAGATATCAAAGGCACACTGTTAACTTTTTTAAAAAAGAACTGGAAAATATGTATAGCATGATATATACATATAATGAATACATATACTTGTGTTAAGCACTTCAGAAGGAGACTGGTAGGATGTATAGCCAACTATACCTCTAGAGAGGGGGACAGAAGTTAGGTGGGGGGATGATGGAAAAGTTTTCTCATTTTCTTTTGTATACATCTATATTCTTTGAATCTTGTACATTGTTTATTCATGTATTACTGTTGTTCTGGTTATCTATTTTGCATGACAAACACCCCAACACTTAGCAGTATAAAACAGCAGCCATTTAATTATGCCCATGGCTTTGTGGTCAGGATTTTGAGCAGGGCACAGCAGGGACAACTCATCTCTGCTCCACAATGATTGCTTGGACTGGGATGGCAGAAACAACTGGAGATGACCAAGAATCTATTTCATGTCATGTGAATGGCTTGGGCTTCCTCACAGCATGGCAGTCTCAGGTAGTCAGACTTCTTATCTAATGTTTAAAATGGAGACTTTTAACAAGAAATCCAACCTGACCTATGGTTTATAATAATCTTCACTGAAACACAGCACACCACCTTCCGTTTCCTTCACCAGTCATTACGAATGTACCACCTCTTTAAAAATCCTCTATCAGGCCAGTTGCCTCCTTCCAAGTTTCTTATGCCCTTCTTCAAACTAATATATAGATCACTGGTTTTCAACTTTGGCTGCATGTTAGAAACACCTGGAGAATGACAGTTAAGTCCTGGAAAAAGAAAAAGAAAAAAAGAAAAAAAGAAACACGGAGAGAGCTTTTAAAAATTCTGATGCCCAGATCAAATACATCAGAATCTCTAGCGGATGTGGTGCCCAGGCATCAGGATTTTTAAAAGGTCCCCAGGTGATTCTAATGTTGACCAAGCCTGAGAACCACCAGTATAGATTGCAGCACCACAGCTTCTAGAAGCATCTCCTTAATGCATGTCTGGCACAGCAACTGGTTGGTCATGTGAATGTGGTCATGGAATTGCAGGAAGCCTTGACTGACAGTGAAAGACCTCATCCTCCCTTTCCAGGGCTGACTCCCATTGCGCATGGATCCCTTCTCTAATTCTAGAGTTAGAAGACACTCTAACAATTGAGGAGCCCGCATTTTGCAGCCCCCTTGCCACAGCCACCTCTCAGAATGATACATCTTTGCAGGCAGCCTTGGCCTGTGCTAGGTCTGACTCTTACCCTGCCAGCCCTTTGCTCACGAACCTCACTGAGCAAAATAGTTCAAAGGACAAAAAAAAAAATCGCACTTTTGGGAATAACATAAACCCTACAAGTTACCTGCTTACTTCCCAGGGGAAGCTCTGAGATCCCACCAATAATCCCTACCCCAGCAGAGATATTTGTTCCCCATCCCTACTTTTTAGGAACACTGAGAGTAAAACTCAAGGGTAGAGCCTCAGGACTGGCAACACTGTTTCTGGGAGGTGGAAACAGAGGGCAACCCTCAAGAAGAAGGGTCATGGGAGCAGCTGGCTGGCTGCCTGCAAGGTCTTGGCACAAAGTACAAGGGTCTGAGGAGTGCTCCCAGGACCATGGAGCAGACAGGACTGATGGGATGACCTGCCAGGGCCCCTTGTGCTCCTCCCAACCTCCTGTGGCAGAACCTACAATCTTCTTCCTCCCCTTACTGGAAAAGATTTGTTTCTGAGGCTAGAGTCAGAGCCATGTTTCAAACCAATAGCCAGAGGTAACATCGCTAATTATGCCACTTTTCTTGGAGTTGTTTTTTTTTTAATCAAATAGTTTTTTTGTTTGTGTGGGGGAAGGGGTGATTTGTTTTTGGTAGCTGGCCTGTACAGTGATGGGAACCTACGACTTCAGTGTTATCAGCACCATGTTCTCCCAAGTGATAAAATGAAATAGTTTATTTTTATTTATTTATTTAATTAATTCATTTTTTTTTTTAAGATGACCAGTAAGGGGATCTTAACCCTTGGCTTGGTGTTGTCAGCACCACTCTCCCAAGTGAGCCACAGGCCAGCCCTAAAATGAAATAGTTTAAATACACAGAACATAGCAAAACCTATGTAACCACCACCCACAATTAATAAATTGCAATGCCTCTCTATTTGCTTGATTTTGTTTCTATTTTATAAAACAAAGCTCCTCTGGACTGTCCACCAGGGAGACTACGTGTGGTTTCTCCAGCATGGTGCCTTCAGGGCTCCGAGAGCAAGTTCTCCTAGCCAATAAGATGGAATCTGCAAGACCTTTTATGACCTCACCTTGGAAGTCACACAGCATCTATATTTCATCATATTTCATTCGTAGAATTCACAAGCTGCCCAGATACAATGGGAAGGGACACAGGCCCCACTTCTTGATGGGAGAAATGGCAAAGAATCCGTAGCCCTGTGTGAAAACCCAGGAGACAGGCAGTGAAAGTGTGCTTCTCCCCACCCCCATGCCAAGGTGAGGGGCCTCTAGTCCTTCCCTGTTGCCCCCACCCTCTTTTACTCCTAGGAGGAAGCCCTGGTATGGGAGAGATGACTGAAGAATTACTATAAAATACAAAGCAGGGGTGGACAGGCCTCTCCTAGGGCCATTTAGTTTCATCTTCATGAAAGACCTCAAGTTTTAGATTTTTGAAGTTACCTCTAATAAAACATTCTGTTATATTCTTCTGTTGTGTTGAAGATGTTAGTTAAATGCAAATGTTTAAAATAAAACACAATTTTTGTGATTAATAAAATGTGGGTCCAGGCTTTGCTAGACCTCTGAGAAAGTGTGACAATAAAAACTGGAAACGATGGGTGGAGCTGACCTCCCAGTTGTCACAACACCCAGGTTTGGGGGCTGATGAGACTGATTATAAATGCTAGGAAAGGCTGAGGGCCAAGTTCACCTTCCCACCCTGTTCCACATCTGTTATGGGGCACTTCAAACAAGGGAACAGGGAACTGGGCTGAAGGCTGAAGTCTGAGCTTTGGTTATTCCTGAGATTATTCAGCCCAGATTACTAGGCTGGAAATGAAGGGATTTCAGGATGGAGACTCCTTTTAGGAATAAAGATCATGGAGTTTCCTGCAGGGCCCCATGATGGTTTCTCAGGAATGTCACGGTGGCTGCAGGTGCAGGAGGGCAAAGTGTAATGTTTCTCCCTGTCCCACCCCCGCCATATGGTGAGCCCCTTGGGAGCTGATTCACCTATTCCCCAATTTCCTTGATTTTAGCTTAGACAACACCCTCAGCGTACTATGAAACCATCCCTGTGGATTCTGGAAGGCCACAGCTGTAAAAAAATCTTAACGTGGCCCCTGCAGGTACTCTCTGCTATAAGGAACAAAAACAAGTATGGAATCTCAGGGAGGATGTCCTCAGCTAGAGAAGGAGATGAGACCTTACCTAGGTCCTTTAACCTCCCTTTCTCACTGCCAGCTTTAATAGCTAGGCAGCTGTTAACAATTACTATTTAAAGATCATAGAATAGATTTTTTATTTTTAAAAAAAACCTCCTTACAAGGGAACAGGAAATACAAAAACTCAAGAGGCAGAAAAGGGAAGCAACAAGGATGTAAAAGAACTTGAGAGGTCCAAGACTAGAGTGTGTCCTACAAATAGAACCCTTGTTTCCTGGGGACTTTAGGATACTTAACAAGTTTTATGAAATATATGTCTACAAGAAAAACCAAATGAACTTTTCAAAGCAGAAAAAAACCTTTCAGTTTTTGATCAAGATGGCATAATAGACGATCCCCAGCATCACCCTTTCCCACAATCAACCAATTTATAACTATTAAAAAGCAACAACTGCCAAGCTGGGGCCACTAGGGCTCAGGGGAAGAGGAGGAGAGAACTATGGAGTGCATGAAGGCAGCAGAAGCCACGATGAAGGAAAGAAAGGATGACTCCGACCATTTTGAGCACTCTACCACTTCAAGCCTGACTCTGGTGAGCACACGGAGCAAGAGCTGGCAAAAGCTGCAGCTGTGCCCTTCATATGAAGTTGCTTGGAGGCTACAGGGGAGAAGAGGGACTTGGTGGTCCCAGGCCAGCAAGACCACTAACAGCATTCCTGTGGACCCACATAGGAGTGAGGGGCCACAACAATTGAAAAAAGGAGCCACTCAGAGGCCAGTGTACTGGACCTCACAAGACCTGAAAGTGCTTACAAGGTCAACAATTAAAACCTGAGCTGCACAAAAAGCCTTCCCCAGAAAATCAGTGGCAAAGCAGCAATTTAGCTCAACCACAGGGCCCAAGTGCTGGTTCCTACAGGAAGCTCCCCCATTTTAGAAGTAAGCAAAGGACACCAAGTTAGTTCCAGTGCAAAGTTTAAGTGGTAGGAATAGAGAATAATCACAGAACTGACAGAAAAAACAAAAACCCCACATATCAGAGACAAAGTTCTGATATTAACCAGTAAAGGTCTAACATCACCAAAGAACACCTGTAAAACCTAGAAGGACCGGAAGCACCTCAGGCTCCCAAGCCAGGGTTAGGGGGTGGGGGCCAAGGGCCTCAGCCACACCCCCTGATGTCCACATCTAGCCCAGTGATGACCACCAAGCTGTTGCTGGAAGCACACCAGTCTCCTCTGCAGAAATGAGAAAGGTAAAATTATATTAAGTGAAACAAGTCAGGCACAGAAAGAGAAATACCACATGTTCTCACTTATTTGTGGGAGCTAAAAATAAATAAATAAACACACGAACAAAGCCGGGGGAAGAAGACACAACAATCACAACAATTCCTTGAACTTATTAAGACAAGTGAACAGATATGATGTAGTGGGGGGAGAGAGGGAAGTGGAACAGGTAAAGGGTCATGAAAATTGACTACAATGTATATTGAGAAGTTAAAATAAAAATAAAAGATAAAATAAAATAAATAAACAAAAAGTAAATAAATAAAAGTTGATTAAGGCAACAACAAAAAAAGAACTTAGGAAGTTGCCATGGTCCTTGACTATGTCCCCTCCTTCCTTCTCCTCCCACCCTATTGCACTACCCTTTTTCTTCTCCCTCTCTCCCCAACTGCTCTGCAACATCTTAGAATGTAAAATAATAATAAATAAGTAAGTAAATAAATAAAAAATAGAATAAACCTCATTTTCTTTTTTCTTTTTGTTTTGGCAGCTGGCTGGTACAGGGATTGAAAAACCTCATTTTTCTAATCAACACATTTTTTAAAAAGGTAAGAGAACATTTTTCTTCAACAGCTTGACTAGCCGACCAGCTCTTGGATCAAAGAGGAAATAAAAGAAAAACCGCAATGACAAACTTTTGAAATCATCAGTGAGAAGGATATTATATATAAAAATTATGGGATGTAACTAAAGCTACACTTAGAGGAAAATTCATAGTCTTAATGCTTTTTATCATTAAACAACAAAGAAGAAAAACAAAATATGCTGAAATTTTTGAAAGCTTATTATGTTTAGGGCCTGCACTTAAATATATATCATTTAGTCTTTACAGTACTTACAATATGGGTACTGATTTTTGCCCTTATCCTTTTAAAAGGCTCTTAACTAGATATATCCATGTAATGTTCTATGTTCCTGGTTTCCAAGAGCTATCTCACATGTTTCTTGATTCAATGCTACAAACATTTATTAAGGTTTAGTACATACTTGGTATTTTAAGTGATGAAGAGATGAATAATAGATGTTCCCTACCTTGTAAAAATCCAGTTGTGTGTGTGATGCTGATATGTGTACACTGGAAGGGCAGGAGAGGATGCAGGTTGAAGTATGACTGCAACTAACCCTACCAGCTAAAATGAACTGTGTTAAATGCTAAAAATGAGGTATAAACAAAGCACTGTGGAAGCACCAACAAAAGTGATTCTACTCTGGGGCAGGATTTAATGCAGTTCTTGTTGCCACAGCTCAAGGCTTATGTCATAAAGACCTTTCCAGACTTATTGAGGCGTTTCTGTGGGGAGTCATTGGAGGTTCTGTGTGTGTATATGTGTATGTAAAATTTTAATATTTGTTGTTTCTGTTTTTCCCCCTTCAGAATTGTTTCTCAGATGTGGAACTGCTTGATCAAAGGGGAGAACCAGTTCAAGGTTCTTAACACACACTGCCAAATCTCTTTCCATAAAGTGTAGTGCATGCACAAGTTCTCCCACCTGTGTAGAGACATTAAGGTCTATAAAGGTCAGAAGTAAAGAAGCTTACCCCACAACTAGGGCACTTGTGAAGTTCTTCTCCTAAATGAATCCTCTGCTGCTAAGTTGCAACTTCTGAGCAACATATTTCCCACCCTGGGAACACTGGTGAGGTCTCTCTCCTTGGCTTTATTATTATTATTATTATTATTAGCAGCTGGCCAGTACAGAATTGGAACCCTTGACCTTGGTGTTACCAACATTGCGCTCCAACAAACGGAGCTTCTCCTGGACTTTTTCTTATGTGGTTTATACTTGAAAGGTTCTTCCAGGTTGGAGTTTCAGGTTTCTCTCCCTATAGAAGTGTTCTGACGATCTGTAAGCTTTGCTTAGCCTGGAGGGTTTCTCCACTGATTTCCTAAATGTTTATAGGATCATGGAGAGCCCTCTAAAGTAACAATGAATGGACGCATAGTATCCAGTTTCTTCTGCTTTGAAGAATTTTCATTTTCTCTCCTGATCCCAAAACCTGAGAGAAGAAATAGAAATTACAGATGTCACCCTGTCCAAGGAGAAAAAAAGAGGGAAAAAAAGAGTTGTATTAAACCATTAAAAGTAAGACAGAAACTACTAAATAGAATCCCAAAGCTTTTTACTCCAATTAAGGCTGTTTTTCTTTTCTTCCCTCATTTCTAACGAGCACTCACCTATCTTGCAGTCAAGCCATTGTTTCATTTCTTTGGAATCCTGTGATTCTTCTACCTGTGGTTCTTCTCAGCTCCAATGGGAAGTGCAGGCCAGGTTTTGGAACTAGATATCCTGGCCAAAAGAAAGATAGAAAGCATGATAGTTTGGGTCATCCCCAGTTTTTCCTGAGTTCAAGCTGATTTCTGGGACAGATGGCCTCTCTTTATCTATTTCCTTCTCAATCAAGATGATTTCACCTGAAGGCTCTTACAGGCAATTTTTCAATATTAGAACAAAACCAAAATAAGGGGAAGATCCTTTTGTGCTCAATTTAAGGCTATTCTCCTCCAATCTACAGAAGAGGAGTGAATTAATTATGCATTGAAGTCAACGCACTGAATTAGTTTTACATCATCTTTTGAATATTTAGATAATAGTTATCTAAGTTAGAACCAAAATATGAAGTAAATCTTCCTAAAATTCTGACTGTATTAAAACCAAGAACAATTGTTTTATTGGGTCCCCAAAGAAGAGAGAGGTAAAAGTGGCAATTATGAAATTATGCCCTGTATTAATTTAAGATATTTTCAAATGGAAATTGGCATCTGAACCGGCTTGGTTGGTAACCAGCAAAAACAGTCTTTATATGTTTGTTTTAGCTGAAGTCTAGAAGTGTGTTATCTTGATATTAACCAAAACAACTACCTAACAGTGTTTCTCTCAATCCAAAGACAACTAAAATTTTGGAGACAAAACCTTCAGTTCGCTGTCCCACTGTGTCCTGCCATGCCTTCCCTCTCTCACAGAGTTATGGTTGTACCCTCTTTCCATGTCCCTTCCTCATACCTCAAAGTTTACTGGTCTGCACTAAAATGTGGGTTGGTAAACAGTGATTTAATCCAAACAGAAGAAATTATTTAAATATTAATACAATAATTAATTTATAGCTTTTAGCCAATATCCATGATGGTTCATTTAATAAAAACTCTATCTTCAAGAAGAGATAAGTCCGAAGAAATATTTTTTTAAAAATCATGAAAATATTTCTGTAGTCATAATCTTTCAGTTTTCCTATGTGGTCAACAGTTTTTCATTTTCTGAAGGACATCATGGCACTTCCATTTGTCTGGGATGTAGGATGGCTCAAAAATGTGAGAAAACAGTATGTCATACACACAGACTCTTGATATAGGAGCATCTAGGTTCAAGAAACATTCTTCTTTAACTGTAGAGCTGATCTCTGATGCAAAGCCACCCGACAAGGGAGCCTCATGACTGATTAGCAGTTACCCCTCGAAAATGTTTAGATATCAACATTACCAAACAATATTAGTAAGTTAGTTTGGTTAATTTTAAAATGAAGGAAATTTTAAATTTCAGTACATTTTATCAAAATATAGGAAGTGGAGCAAAATGCCTTATTTTATATTTTCATAGGGAAAGGGCAATATATTTCAGATTAATAAAAATAAAATGTGTTTCAAATGTAATGCCATTTAAAACCACTATTTTGATTATGACTGGATTTCAAAGCTAAGAGTGGGAACAAAGAGTAATGAGGTACAGGTAAAAGAAAACCCTAAGTCACAGATCAAAGGAAAGCTGTAGTCAAGTAAAAGTGGGAAGAAACTGGGGAGAGTGGCAAGCAGCACAGGCTTAGGGTGGCAGAAGCTGGGAGGATTAGCTAATCCTAAAATGAAAGGCAAGAAAAGCAGCATTTCAGAATGACCAGAGCTGCTCATTTGTCTGCTCCCACCCCACAGAGCAGACTTAATGCTGTAGATTTCATCAAGTGTCACTTTGAAAACTAGGCACAGACAACTGCCCCCTTGAGTGCAAGGGAATCTTTAAGACCTAGTTAAGGACTTGTATTAGGATTCTCCAGAGAGACAGAATCAATAGGATATGTTATAATTATATGAGAGGAATTTATTAGGTGAATTAGCTCACGTGGCTATGAAGAAAAGTCCCACGATAGGCTGTCTATAAACTGGATGCCGGTAGCGTAGCTCCGTCCAAGTCCAAGGCCAGAGAACCAGGGAAGCTGATGGTGTCCTTGGTGTAAGTTCTGGAACCCAAAAGCTGAAGAGTCGCAAGCTCTGATGTCCATGGGCAGGAGAGAAGAGTGTATCCCAGCTCCAGCGGATCGAGAGGGAGAGAGCTTCATCTCTTTCCTCTGTCTTTTGTTCTCTCCGGACCCGCAGTGGCTTGGATGGTTCCCACCCACACTGAGGGTGGGTCTTTCACACCCAGGCCACTCAGACTCTCATACTAATCTCTGCTGGAAACACCCTCATGGACACACCTGAAAAGATTGCTTTACCAGGTTTCTCAGCATTCCTTCATCTAACCAAGTTGACATCTAGAATTAACCTTCACAGGACTGAAAGCAGCCTTGGAGACAGTCTAGTATCCATGTAACCTAAAACCAGCGGTAGTAGGGGTTCTTTATCTCAGATTCAAATGTGTCTTTCTCTGTAACAATCAGGGAGCCACCTACTGCTGAGGACAAGAAAATATAAGAACAGAAAATCAGTAGTCGTTACAAGAAGGCATGCTCACTTCCGTTAACTTACTTTTCACCAAAGCCCTAAAGACGCAATTCCTAAATCTTTTTGATGGTTTTGAGAACTTGATGAAAGCTATGGACTTCCTAGAAAATACACATACACATGCAATTTTGTATATAAAATCAAAAGGTTTATAAGGTCTCCAAACCCATCCATGGACCTTCTAGAACTGCGCTGACCAATATGGTATCCACTTGGTAATATTTAGCAACACTAGCTCCATCTTAATTGCTCAATAGCACATCACAGAAAGTTCTATTGGATAGTGGTGCTCTAGAATTTCATGGATTCCAGGTTAAGAACCCCAAATCCCAAATGAACCCCTATAGATTTGCTGGCCTGTAACCCCTCTCAGTCAAATAACAGCTATTCTTTCTTCTGTTTATAGGTAGTCCACAGATAAATGAAGAAATACTAACAGTAATTTTGAATAACCCTGAAAGATCATCCACCTTTAAGTATCCATTAATAGCCTAAAATCAAAGGGAATTTAGACAGCAAATGATTAATCCCTCATCCTTCCTATCTCAAGGTATGTGTAGTTCCATAAACATTCTCATACCCCACATTCTGCAATAATAATCCGAGTGGCTTTTTTTAATGAGATAGGGCAAGCTTTCAGGAATTCACTGTGCATTCATAACAGCTACTATTTATTGAGTTTATACCATGCGCCAGGTACTGTTCTAAGAAGCCAACATATCTTAGCTCATTTAATCCTGACTCGGTGTTATGTGGTGGGTATAGCATTACCCTCTCAAAACAGATGAGGGAAATGAAGTTTGGGCTCAGTGAGATTAAATAACTTTCCTGAGATCAAATAGTAAATGCCAGAGAAATGATTATGAGGTTAGTATACATAATCTTTTGGAACAGGAATGTCTAAAAACATCAAGATGGTCTCAGGAGGATGTGAGGTCACGTCTCAACAAGGTTTTCCTACACGGACCTATACCTGCCCATGTGTTATGCGGCCTCTAGCTCCGCATTTGCCATGACAGCCTGCGGACCTGTCCTCTTCCCTGCAGCAGAACAAGAAAAAAAACAACAAAAAACTCAAAAATTCTTTCCACCCAGTCATCCAAAATAGATCATCTTCAACGCCATATCACCCTTTCCCATTATGGCAGCCTGAACTTTAGAGACAGACCAGCTGTGTGATCCCAGGCAAAGGACCTAACTGGCCCTCGGTGTCGTTATCTGTGACAAGGCGCTGACAATAGCAATCACTTCGTACAAGTTTGTGTCCTGAGGATCCAACTGCATCGGGAATAGGCTGTCACGAGTTACTGCTACGACGCTTCCATGTGCCGATCTCGGGGGCTGAGGGTGCTGGAGGGAACGCACGCCTGGGCGGCCCTCCCCGCGCTGACACAGAGCCCACAGCCGCGCCGGGCAGGGAACGGGCCCTCCGGCTTTCCTCGCGTTCGCCGCTAAGGAGGAAAGCTAGGACGATGAACAGCGATCCCGCCCGCGCAGGGCTGAGATGCCAGCGCCACACGTCCCGGGAGTTTTAAATCCGCTCTAAAACCCCAGGCCGGCAGGGCAGACCGGGCGCGGAGGGAATCGCCGCCAGGTACGTCCCGAACACCCCCAGCCACGCCCCTCACGCCCCCAGCGCCGCAGGGGACGCCAGCCCCAGCCCACCCGGCTCGGGGACACTCGCGGCGTTCAACCAGAGCGCAAGCGCAGAGGTGGGCGCAAGCGCAGTCGTGGCGCTGCGGTATGGACTGCACCTCCCGGCAGGCTCCGCCACTTCTGGACCCGCGGCGCGCTGACAAGGCGGGGCGGCAGGCTCCCCGGCCTCCGGGCGGTGCCGAGCGGGAGGCGGAGTGGACCCTGGTGAAACGCTCCCCTGCAAGCCCGGAGTAACTGAGGCGCGTGGGGACTGCCTTGGGAAGGAATGTCCTGGGGGAGCTTGTTAACAGTTCAGATTTCCGGGCCTCACTCCGACACTCTGTCGCACTGGATCTCGCGTGGCTCGGGGATTTGTATTTTAAAAAGCTTTCTTGCGGTACTCGGACCCGAGCCGTCCGCCGGTCACACCCGCCTTCGGATTATTTTCCTCTCTAGGTCTTGGAGGCTCCGCCCCCAAAGCCTCCGTGGATCAGTGGCTCGCCCCATGGTCCCGCCCCTCGCCTCCAATTGGTCCCCCGCTCTTCCCGCCCCTTCAATCAACTATTCCCTTTTCGTTGGTCGGTGGTGAGTCTGTGGCGAGACCTGACCCAATGGGCGCTAGAGTTCGCAAAACGTAACCCGGAAGTTGGTCCCGAGCAGGCGCCTTTGGTTTGTGGACGCCCCGCTCGCGCTCCGGGACTTCCGGCGTGGGAGCTGAGGGCCGGGCCCTGCTTGGATCCGGGACTTTGGGGAAACGCGGCGCTGGGTTCCTACTTCTGGGAAGTTCTGGCGAGGACGGACCACTGGGCCGGCGCGGCTTTGCCCAGGACCGGCTGAGGCCAAGGCGCCGGAGTCGGCTGCGCCCCGACTGGAGCTGGAATCCTCGGCCGGAATTGGAGCCCTGGGCCCCCCAGCTCCTGCCGACGCGGTCCATCCTTGCTCGGGGCCCCGGGGCGCCTTCCTAGGCGGGCGCGGTTGGTTTGGGGGCAAAGGCGCGCCGGGGGCCTGACGATGGCGTCGGGCTTGGGCTCCCAGGAACGGGAAGGGCTCCTGATAGTGAAACTGGAAGAGGACTGCGCGTGGAGCCAGGAGCTGCTCCCGCCCGACACAGGGCCCAGCCCCGAGGCCTCTCACCTGCGCTTCAGACGGTTCCGCTTCCAAGAGGCCGCTGGTCCCCGGGAAGCCCTCAGCCGGCTCCAGGAGCTTTGCCATGGGTGGCTGCGGCCTGAGATGCGCACCAAGGAGCAGATCCTGGAGCTGCTGGTGCTTGAGCAATTCCTGACCATCCTGCCCCAGGAGATCCAGAGCAGGGTGCAGGAGCTGCACCCGGAGAGCGGCGAGGAAGCGGTGACACTTGTGGAGGATGTGCAGAGAGAGCTTGGGAGACTGAGGCAACAGGTGAGAAAAAGCTGTTTTATCTGCGGTTTGTTTGGCCCCGAGGACTGGGACATCGCGCTGACCTAGTTCCGCTGTGGAATTTACTTGGTTGACCTGAGTATACTTTATGAGGGCTACAAGCCTTTTTGCACTTTAATCTGTAACACTCATTCTCCAGATTTTCCCCAAATGAACAGAGTGAACAGTGGAGTGCCCCGTTTTCCACACGGAGGAGATCCTGTGGTAATAGTGGGAGCCGTGGAGTTAGATCGCCAGTGTTCAAATCCTCACTCTTAAGTATTAGCTTTATGACTTTGGGCAAGTTATTTGATCTCTTTAGGCCTCAGTTTTTCCACTGCTAAAATGAGGATAATAAAATATTTTCTAGGGCTACATTGAAGGTTAGAAGAAAAAGCAGCATATAAAGTTTTGATCACACTACTGGTGTTTAATACCTTTTAGCTATTGCATTAGGGTCAACAGTCTGGGCTCCTCTGCAGGGCCGGGTGTCAGTTAAGCGTGAACTTAGAAAAACAATTTGGCTCTGAGATTCTGAGGTGCGCCCAGGGCCACCCAAGTTTAGCTTATATATTAGTGAGGAATAGAAGCATCTAGAAAAGGTGGGGGGAGATAAAAGGGAATGAGTGTGTGGAAGGTGTGCACTGGGAGTGGAACCTCCCCTTTCCCCCTCCCATTTTCACTCATGCACATGGGATCAAGAAAGCCTTTAGTGTAAACCATCCCTCTCTCTTGCTGGGTCCAAAGGGATCGCCTGTGGTTTTGTTGAAGGCTTGCCCTCAGAACCCTGTACTGATTTCCCTTCCTATTGGGCCCTGTTGTGATGATGAGTGATGTGGGTTGGTTCCCAGGTCACAAACCATGGGCGGGGAACAGAAGTGCTTTTGGAGGAGCCTTTGCCTCTGGAAACAGCACGAGTGTCACCGAGCTTCAAGCTGGAGCCAATGGAGACTGAGCGAAGCCCTGGCCCCAGGCTGCAGGAGCTGCTAGGCCCCAGCCCCAAAAGGGACCCCCAGGCTGTAAAGGAGAGGGGTGAGGAACAGTTATCTGGGCAGCTTGGGGGAGGTGGGGCTTTGGGGTTGCCCTTGACACAGTAGTATGGAGCACAGGTGCCATGTAGAAGGAATTTCTGAAGATTCTCAGATGTGGAGTGAAAGACCTAGAAGTGTTGGTTTGGGTTCTCTAAGGGTGGGGGGAGGGAGGGGAGGGACTTCTCTTAGTAGAGCCATTTTGTATGCAGAACAGAGTCAATTTAGAGCTAGATGAATGATGGGGTTTTGGAGTGATGAAGGCCAGTAGGGAAGACCTCAACCAGATTTTGGATATCACTTTATTATGCCTCGGTTGCCTTCTTTTGTTTGACATTCAATCCTAAGAGCAGAGATTGGGTGTTGGGGAGTGGATACTGTGTTGTACTATTCCTTGGCTTGCCAAGAGTTAGGAATGCCATTCTCATCATGATTTCTATCACCTTCAGCATTATCTGCTCCCTGGCTTTCTCTCTTTCCTCCTGAAGGGAATATGGAAGACAAAGAGATGACTGGGCCCCAGGTGATGTGGAAGTTCCCATTGTCTCCCTCCCCCAGCACCCGTCCTCCTCTCCTGGAGTCTTCCTCTTGGGGGGTGGGGGTGTCATTCTGCCACTTGGAGGATTGTTTCTCCCTCACCACAAGCATCTCCCCCACCTTCTTTGTCTCCTCCACACCTCCCTTATAAGCCTGACATCTTTCATCCCCATGACATGTGTCCTTGGCACCCCTGGGTTTTGCCTCTTTAACCCACAACTCTGCTTGAATTGTTCTTGGTGCATCAGGGGCTGAAGGAGATCTTCTGCTGTTTCAGTTGCCTGAGAGCTTAGAGGACGTGGCAGTGTACATCTCCCAGGAGGAGTGGGGACATCAGGATCCCAGTAAGAGGGACCTCTCCAGGAACATGTTGCAGGAGAGTTATGAGAATGTGGACTCACTAGGTAAGGATTTCTTTTCCAGGGATGATGACTGTGCAGTTTCTCACAAGGGTCCTGTCCCCTAGGACACTCACCTCCTGGACATAAGGTCTAGAGTTCTGCCAAGAAGCCTCCATAGGAGACCTGCTATTGTACAAAGTCCACTGCACTAGGATCAGTTAAACATCTGACAAGTGGCAAAGTTGGCACAATTACAGGCAGCCCTGGACTCAAGCCTCAGCTGTCAGAGTCTAAGGAAGAGAGTCTGAACCATAGTGGACTTCGTAGGGCAGAGTAAATCAAATCCAGTGACACCTACCCACATTACATGCTTGGTGTCCTAGGATGCTTGGGGAGCTCTAAGTCCTGGATTCCTTGTAGTTTTAAGATGCATACTCTTCTGAGCTCACTTATGTTTCCTGTGCTCCATTAGTATTTCTAGGCCTCTCCCCAAAGTCAGGAATTTCAGGAGCACTGGCATCAACATTCCTAGCTCTCACAGACTATAAAATTCAGGAAGCGGGGAAGGCCTTGTGGAAATTAGGAAACAATGTATATATCCAAAACAGGCCAAGAAAGCATAAATTAAGATGTATTTATGTGCTTAACTATTATGCAGACATTAGAAATGATGTCTATGAAACATAAAAAACTAATAGTTGGATTTAGGGTATACAAGTATTGTAAAATTCCCTCAACTTTTCTGTGTATGTATGAAAATTCTCATAGTAACAAGTTGGGGGAACTCTATTAGAGAACAATATAAAACAAGACTGTGCATTATGGTTATAACTATGTTGAAGCAGACACCAGTATAAAGAGACACACAGCTATAAACCCATTTGCACTGATTCTCCAAAGGGGTTACTAGTGGTTTTTTGTTTCCCCTCATCGGAACCATCTTCCAGGTTTTTCATATCACCTTTTCACTGCTGTGACACCCAAAGTTGAACATAGCTGTTTCAGTGAGTGCTAAATGGAAAGAGAAGATCAGATCAGAGTTTGTTTGCTGGAACTAAACTTCTGTTTGAGTCCATGTTTGCTGGAGGTAGAATGAGGTTTTTGGGTTTTTTTAGCATAGTACAAAAATGACATTTTGGGGTTTCAATCTCTCAGGCCTCTTAGAGCCTCGGGTCATTTTCTTTTCTTCTTTGGCAGCTGGCCAGTATAGGGATCCAAACCTGTGACCTTGGTGTTATAAGGCTGCTCTCTAACCAGCTGAGCTAACCAGCCAGCTGCAGGTCCTTTTCTGATTGTCCATCTTGTATTTTCTCCTTGTGGAGTTGCCCAGTCCAACTTAGTTCTATTTTATGTGTAAGAGTCAAGGCTCTTTTATAATATTAAACTGATTCTTCAAGGAAGTGACCACCCTGTCTGTGTTCATTTTATTGTATTTTAATTACAGAAGTGTACATTCTCATTACAAAATAAATTCCAAGTACTATAAAAGTGTAAAAGAAAAAAGCCATAGTCTCCCTAACTTCTTTCTCTAGAGGTAACCACTGTGAACAGTTTAGTGTATATTCTAAGTAACTGCTGTCAGACTTATTGAGCAGTCTGTATCTAGCCACTGAGAGCAGGGAACAAGACTATCTTTGCTTCTCCTGCTTTGTAGAGGAAATTAGTCATATAAAAATCTACTTCTTTCATTGTGAACAGAGTCTCACATTCCCAGTCAGGAGGCCCTAAGCACCCAGGTGGAACAAGGAGGAAAGCCATGGGGTGCCAGTGTCCAGAGTTGGAAGGACGGCCTAAGCCCCAGAAGCGCAGCTCCAGGTAAAGAGTAAAGATGAGCAGCCTGCCCAGCAAGGCTCCTGCAGTTGAGAGTGCGGCCTTTGAGGGTTTGGGGCAGGGCCTGCCCACCACAGCTGCAAGAAAGGAACATTACTTCCTCTATCCCCACTACCTACTCTGATCCCAGGGAGGTGAATGAGGAACCCAGGGTGCAATCCATGAGAAGGCACTCGCTCTTGGGCTCACCTGCCCCATCCTAGTCCGAACCCTGCTCCCTCCCACCCATTCCTGAAGGGTGGAAGCCAGAGACACAGTGGGAGGGTGGCGGGGAGGCCCCAAGAAGGGAATTCCAAGACTGGTCTGAGCTTGCTTGAGAGATGGCTCCACCCCTTATCCTGATGCCTCTCTGAAGTACTTTACCTATAGGGAGAAGATAAGAAACTGAGGTAGAACTAATCTTTCTGGGCTTTGGGTGTAACAGGCAGTAGAAGATGTGTGGGATTTTCTTTTCTCCAGTGTAGAAATAATGTAGGGGGTTGGTTTCTCTCTCTCTCTGCCAGGGGAAGAGAAATTTGAGAACCGGAAAGAAAGTGCTCCTTCTGTTTCCCCTGAGAACACCCACCCTCAGGCTCTGCTCCCTGGCCAGGCCAGAGGGGAGGTGCCCTGGAGTCCTGAGCAGGGAAGACCTCGTGATAGGGCAGAAGGGCATTGGGAGCCTTCCCCAGAGGATCGAATGGAGCAGTCCTTAGCAGGAGCCACAAGTTGCAGAGAACTGGGGCGACCAAAGGAACTGCAGCCAAAGAAACTCCATTTATGCCCCTTGTGCGGCAAAAATTTCTCTAACAACTCGAACCTAATCAGGCACCAGAGAATACATGCAGCAGAAAGACTGTGTATGGGTGTAGAGTGCAGTGAAATCTTTGGTGGAAGCTCACACTTTCTGTCGCTACACAGAGCACACCTGGGAGACGAAGCCCATAAGTGCCTTGAATGTGGAAAGTGCTTCAGTCAGAATACCCACTTAACTCGTCATCAACGCACCCACACTGGCGAGAAGCCCTATCAGTGTAACATATGTGGAAAAAGCTTCTCTTGCAACTCCAACCTCCACAGGCACCAGAGGACGCACACAGGGGAGAAGCCCTACAAGTGCCCCGAGTGTGGGGAGATCTTTGCTCACAGTTCCAACCTCCTTCGGCACCAGAGGATTCACACCGGAGAGAGACCCTATAAGTGTCCCGAGTGTGGGAAAAGTTTCTCTCGGAGTTCACACCTCATCATTCACGAAAGAACTCATGAAAAGGAGAGACTTTACCCCTTCTCTGAGTGTGGGGAAGCCATGAATGACAGCACCCCCTTTCTCACAAACCGTGGAGCCCACAAAGCAGAGAAGAAACTCTTTGAGTGTTTGACTTGTGGGAAAAGCTTCCGACAGGGCATGCACCTCACCAGACATCAGAGAACGCATACAGGAGAGAAACCATATAAATGTACCCTTTGTGGGGAAAACTTCTCTCACAGATCCAATTTAATCAGGCACCAGAGAATTCACACGGGAGAAAAACCCTATACCTGTCATGAGTGTGGAGACAGTTTCTCTCATAGTTCCAATCGGATTCGTCACCTGAGAACCCATACAGGAGAGAGACCCTATAAATGTTCTGAATGTGGAGAAAGCTTTTCTCGGAGCTCACGCCTTGTGAGTCATCAGAGAACTCACACGGGTTAGAAACAATAGGATTTCTCTTTGCTCCAGATAGGGTGGCTATTCAGAGGGTCCTGTTGTCAAGAACTGGTATTCCTTGCCTAGCCAACCACATGACCTCTGTGCTTTTCAGGTAATTAATGTAAAGAGGAAATGGAAGCTCATTGTGAAGGAGGTGCAGAGGCAGCAAAGAATTAGCACAGAACTAAAAAGGAGGTCTGCCTGCACCAGTAAGGATGGTGAGTCTTTGAGGTGACCTGCTCAAGGCAGAATTCTCTATTGAATCCGTCCTGTCCCAATGTGCACCCACCTGGGTATATTCAGCCAAGGTGTGATTTGGGCGCCTTACTGTTTCCAATATTTATCCCAACAACTTTAGGAATCCTTGTGATCTTTCTGTTACTGCTTCCTCACTTGGGACCTTCTGCAGAAGCCAAGTCTCCTGGGAAGCTAGCTAGAGGTCAACATAAGACTGTGGTGAGTTGCAACTGTACTGAAAGCCCTGGCTGGGAAGCCATGGGCAGTCCAAGTCAGCCAACACAGTGCCCCTTAATGGCCTGACAGGAGTGCCCATGGCAGACCACACGTGTAAATGTGACCTCAGACAAAGAGACAGAGGCCTAAGGAAAATAGTAAGGTGGAATTTGTAGGTCAGCCCAGAAATTGGCAGAGGAAATAGTTGAATTTGTCTCCCCTTTGCAGAGATTGAGACTTTCCTCTACCAGTGTCAAAAACAGGTAACAGAGCTCTGGAGTCTTGTTCTAGGGTAGAAGGTTCCACAGAAGATGGATTCCCTGGGAAACTTTGAAAACGTGGATCCTAGGGAAATTAGGGATTGTGTCCTTTCTTGTTAAATAAGTTTGGATAGGAGTAAATATCTTCAGGAAACATGAACGTGTATGAATCTTCATTGAAGACCTTTGTCTTGACCCCCCATGCTGCCCCTCTGCCATGGTCAGAGGCCCTGCTTTCTCTTTGTGGACTTACTGGGTTTGTCAGGTTCTGACAAAGGTGGCAGCAGACAGGCTGAGGCAGGGTGTGGGCCTGGCAGGCTCCAGGCTGGGAGGGCTATGTGGTAACAAAGGATCAAGCTGAATGGCTGCTCAGGGGTGATATTCCTGTAGGGTGTCTGAAAAGCATTCTTTCCTTCTGTGGTGTAGAGCAGTAAAAATGTTTTTGATTCTTTGTTTAGAATGTTTACGTTCTTGGGCCGGCCTGTGTCTCACTTGGGAGAGTGTGGTGCTGATAACACAAAGGCCGCAGGTTTGGATCCCTATATAGGGGTGGCCAGTTAGCTCACCTGGGAGAGTGTGGTGCTGACAACACCAAGTCAAGGGTTAAGATCCCCTTACCAGTCATCTTTAAATATTCTTATGAAGTAACTGAGGAAGATCCAGCTCTTCAAGATATTTTGGTCTTGCAGTTGGTTCTCAGGAGAGAAGCTAAGGGGGTCCTAATATAACTTATTGATCATTAATGGTGGGAAGATATAGGGGAAGGCAAAATTATTAGGGGAAAGGATGTTTTAGAATGGGGAATCAGAAATAGGAGTTTCAGATCTATCTATGGGAAAGAGAATACCAGGAAGTATTCTAGAGTAGGAAGTTTGATACCAGGAAAACATCTCAGGATATGGCCCTGGAGGACAGTAACTAACTAGATGTTCTTTGGAAGAAAAAGATGATGAAACAGTCCATTATCAACAGGCCATCATATATAGCAATTTTAGGTGAAGGAAACAAGCCTGCACTCCTTCTCCCTTTCTTTATCAACCCTGCCTCAGTCTAGTATTTTTCCTTTCTGGGCCTATTTTTAAAGATCTCACTGCTTCCTTTCTCCTATCCACCTTGTTTACAGAAGGAGGGCAGTGGTAGTGTGGGAATTGAGGGGGTGAGGATTAGAGAGAAATTAAGGTAGGATCAACAGTGGTAGGAGCAGGACCAAGGTCTAGTGGAGCAGGGCAGGGCTGATGTGGCTGCTGATGCCATGAATTGGGTGGGGTGGTGTAAAGTTGATGCTATCACTAAGCACTCTGGTTAAGATGGCAGTTTATGTGGACTGTAAATCTCATGAGAATGGAAAAGCACACCTCCCTTTCGTCCTCTCTCCCTCCCCGGCATAACATTGATCATGCAGATCTTATGATGTGGTCCAACTGGGGTTACACTTTCTTGAAGCATTGCAGCTTGAAGCTAGAACAATGAGGACCACTGGGTATTCACCCTATACACTAAAAAGGCTTTCCAGCAGGACCCTTCACCAAATCCCCAATTTAGCTCCCTTTCTAGCACACTTCACATGCATAGCTGTTCTCAGCCTTGTTTTAATGAGACAATGTCACAAAATATTGTACTGTGCCTGGCATGTAAAAAGTACTCATTTATTTGTGTCAACTGTGTACAGATAATACTGGCAAAAGATTTCCTTCTAGGCACCTAGCAGTGAGGTCAATGTAAAACCACACTGGCAGGAATTTCAAGGGAGCAGTCTGCTACTGACAGGATTGATGGCTTCTCCTTCCCTTGTAGTCATATTTCAAAGAGCAAGTCCAAGTCCCTTACTGCAGTCTCCCATGAGGTCATTGCAAGGGATGACCAAGTTAGTGCTTTTTACACTCATATGTTTACCCACTAGTCCTCTTGTAAAAGAAGCCAAGACAGATTTCAACCAGCTTTTATGTCAAAGAGAGACTGATGTCAGGACAATAAGGACTCTGGCCCCTAAATCCAAATAGGTACAAAGGAGGTTTGGGAGACATGGACTGACCCTGAGCAATAGCCACACATCCTTTTAGCAAAGATAGCACATGAGACCAGCAGAAAGGCTTCTGGGTGGAGAATCAGTACCACGTTTAACTAATGTGAAAAGGCCTGGCAGAGCCAGACTAAAAGCTAAAACAGCAGGCCAGGGAACAAACAATGAGAACAAAGCCAAAGGTGGAGTGGAGACTGGAAGAAGTGTTTAAAAAGCACTGAATTGTGGTTTTTTGTGTTGGTTTTTTTTTTCCACAAAAACCCATCAGAAGTCACTGAGAATTTTTACCACAGTAATGCAAAGAATTTGTGGGTCTCATTATCATAATCTGAAATTTAAAGTTTTAGACTCAGCACCTTTTAAAGAATGAGTTCACTGTTGAATAATTTATCAACTAATACAATTTTGGAATGTGCAAAATCACCATTGCTTTAAGACTTGTAATTTTTGTAAATGCTTCACAAACATTTGAAACAACCAAGTCATGTAAAGTGTTTTAATGTGTTACAGGAGAACTAACTAGCAAATTTATTAGCACTAGAAGACTTCTTAACTTTTCTTTGGGTGTCAGGAGCTCAAGAAGAGCAAGATGAATTAAAGCAAAAGTGCATTTATTGGAAGCATTTTCCTCTATCATTCAATCTAGCTTGCAAACACTACTGATTAAATGGTGACTTCCATTTTTGAAAGGGAGACTGACATTTCCTTCAGATCATATAATATTTTTTTTTTCTTCGATAGGGCCAGGTCATGAAGAATGATCATAATTTTTACTAAAAGGCGCTAAGTTTAGCCTGACTGGTACACAGTTAAGTGCCAGGGGATATGATCTAGGTAAATTCAGGGCTCAGACCACAAAGAAATTCTGACAAATCTTCCAATTAATGTTAATACTTTCAATTTGTCACTGAGACACCCTGAATGTCCCAAAATATTCGGTCAAATCTGGTGGCTCACAAGCATCCAAACCTGCTCCAAGAAGAGAGTAATATGTCTCCAGGCAGTGAGGGTGGGGAAAGGAGAATACTAAGAAGTATCTTTCTGAAATCCAGGAGTATGTTCTTGGACATGAAGAAGAGTTGTGCTTGTCCATCCTCACTCCCCAGGTGAAGCTGCCCCTTAGAGGAACCCTGACCTACTGGGCTTCCCGGGGAGGGGGGGGGCGGTCGCTTAAGTTTAGGGGTTCTGCCCTAGCAACCGGAATGAGAGTGGGTTGCCTGGGTTTCTCGGAGAAGCTCTAAGCCTCAGGACGAGTTCCAGAACCAAAGACCCCAGTGCTTTCCCAAGCCCGGGCAAAGCAAGCGCACTTGTGCTTCCGCAGCTCGGCCTTCTCTCAGCTTCCGGCGGGCGGGTCTGACGGAGACCACTGCGGAGCAGGGCCCGGGGCCGGTCGCGGCCAGACACCCCTCCCCGCCTCCGCGCAGTCCCAGGCGGGTCGGACCCCGCGGTCGCAGCAGTCGCAGAAGGGCGTCGCGCTGCCTGACTCCTTGCTGGGCCCTCGCGGTCCTGCAGGAGGCGGGGAGGGCGGAGCGCGGTGCCGGGCGCTCGGAGCTGGGCTGGGCGGGTGCGGACTCCGGGAAAGACAACCAAGGAACTGGCCCGCAGGCCGCCTCCAGGAGTTGGGTCTCTGTCTAAATGCAGTGGGAAACCCACGAAGGGTCTTGCGGGGGCGGGGGGAGGGCGCTCCTCCTTCTTTTAGTTCGCTGGCCCAGGCACGGGGAAAGGAGAGAGAGGGGACCTGGGCCAGGAGGGGCAGTAAGGAGGGAGTGGAGACTAGAGTGGAGAGAGACTCAGGAGGTAGAGCCGTTAGGACCTTACGTGGACCCAGACCAAAGTTTAAAGTAGTAAATGTCTCCCGAGGTGACTGAGAATCTGGCCCTCACCTGTCTTCCCTGTCAGATGCCCCTAAGACAACCACTGGGGGCCTGGCAGCCTCCCAGGGAGATGCACGCTCCGCCTGCGTTCATGCTCCCCAGGCTTTCTAGCCCAGCTCAAAAGTCACACAAGACCCTCAGATACCTTCCCTGCTATCCAAGTGCCCTCAAAGGCCCTCCCTACACTCACCTTACCTCAGGCCCTTATGCGGCCCTTATGCGTCCAGTGGTGGCTTGTTCCTGTTCGCTTTGTTACTCAGGTCTAAATCTCCAGTACCACGCTTATTGTCTTGTACACGGAACAAGGCGAAGCTTCCAGAATCAATGAATACTAATGAGAATGGGTGTGACTCGGTTATCCATTCTGGGAATTTATTACCATTGAAAAAGAATAAAGATGTTTGATGCAAAAACCCAAATTAAAAGGACCTAGAGATACGTCCAGTGTCTTCATCTAACATCCTGCTCAACTTTTTCCACAATTCATTCTACCCCAGGCTTGAAAGGTCTCTCGAAGGAGGCAAAACATCAAACTCTAGGGATAATTACTCTCCCTCACGCCACCCCCAGCTTTCTGTCATTCTGGGCAAATCTTAAAAAAACACGTCTAGCTTCTTAATGTTAGAGGTCTCCCAGCTTCCACTAGGCTGCAGACTGAATAAACCATGGAAGCGTAAGAAAGCATAGACTGAGTGTTAAAAGGGTGCTGGGTGGCAATGTTATTTTTTTTCTGTAAGTTCTGGGTAATAAAATTAAGACATTAAAAAAACCCTACTGGGCCGACCCCCTGGCGCACTCGGGAGAGTGCGGCGCTCCCGCTGCGGGTTCGGATCCTATATAGGGATGGCCGGTGCGCTCACTGGCTGAGCACGGTGCGGCCGGTCACAAAAAGACAAAAAATAAAAAAATATAAATAAAACCCTACTGAATTAATTTACAAGGTAAAAATATCAGCAATAACTAATTATAATAAAAAAGGATCCCACTCACAACAACAAAACTACCTAGGAAAAACAAAAAATTTGAGGACTCTACTAACACGAAACTACATTTACAACTTGAATGGAGAAAAATAAATGTAAATTCTTCCCACATTAATTTTACTTGAATTATGATGAAATCCTCAATTCTCAAGTCTCTGAAGAGAGAGTTGGTGTGTGTCTGGGGGAGACTTGAATAAATTTTATGCTGAAATTGATTCGGAAGAATGAACAGGTAAGAAGAGCTCGTACGTTTTTGAAAATGGAGAGTAAGTGGGCATTTGCCTTATATTAAAACAGACATTAATCAGTGATTAAAATGGTAAGGTACTAGAGCAAAAGTAGACACCAGGACTACATTTAACCACTAATTTTAGAGTATAGTTGCCTAGTATTGACTAATGGAATAGAATATACATCTCAGAAACTGATTCTTGAACTTAATATTAGGTCAATAAGTAGGAACTAATTGTCCTAACAAAGGTTGTTATTTGCAAATATCAACTTAATGTTAACCTGACACCTTATACTAAAATTGGGAACAGCCATAAAGATAACATTCTTTTAGTTATAAAATTAGCAAGAACTAATAGCATAACAATATTCAGTGCTGGAATTGGTGCACTGGGAGAAGTACTTTCAAATTCCTGGTAAGAACGTGAAAAAAATTCAACAAAGTGTATCACAAATTTTTTAAAACATTCTTATTCTTTGCTTGATAGTTTAATTTCCAATAACCTACCTTAAGGTAATAGTTTGAACTTTTCTGCAAAAAGGTGTTCACCATATTATTTACTGTGAAAAATAGGAAGCAAATACCTGTTCAACAGGAGAATGGTTCATTCAATTGATATGGTATATCATCCCATGGTGGAGTATTACAAATTCATCAAATGTGAGGTCTGTGAAGAGATTTTAATGATGTGGGGGAAATTCTCAGAAATAGTGGAACATAATGTTTAATTAAAAGTCCAAGCTTTGGCATTAAATAGAATTTAAATATCATTTCTGCTATTTACTAACTTATGTGATCTTTGTCAAGTTACTTAACCTCTCTAAACCTCAGTTTCCTTATCTATTTAAAAAGGGAGAGTGGTAGTTATTATGAAGACTAAATAAGCACATGTACACAATCTTATGTACTCCACAAATTCTAACTTATTAGTACCAAAGCATAAAATATGTTAAGATAATCAGATATAAAATTTTATTTACAATGTAATCTGCCTTTTTTTTTTTAAAGATGACTGGTAAGGGATTTTAACCCTTGGTGTTGCCAGCACCACGCTCTCCCAAGGGAGCTAACCAGCCATCCCTATATAGGGATCTGAACCTGTGGCCTTGGTGTTATCAGCACCACGCTCTCCCAAGTGAGCCATGGGTCGGCCCTGTAATCTGCCTATTTTAAATATATAATATATACACCAAAGTGTTGAGTGGATATCGTTTGTTAATAGAATTTGGTGCTTTTCATCTTTTTTATACAGGCTGAGTATCCCTTATCCAAAATGCTTGAGACCAAGTGTTTTGCATTTTGAATTTGTTTGGATTCTGGAATATTTGCATTTTACTTACCGTGTGAGCATCCCAAATCCAAAAATCTGAAATCTTAAATGCTCTAATGAGCATTTCTTTTGAGTATCACATTGGCACTGAAGTTTTAGATTTTGGAGGATTTTGGATTTTCAGCTTTGGGATGCTCAACCATATTATCCTCTATAATCAGCATATGTTACTTACACAATAAAAGGAAACAAGCACTAAACAGATAACAGAGTTAAGAAAGCAGTGTGTGTTATATCATTAAATTGAAAACCTAATCTATCCTTATCTTCTTAAAGGTAATTAGAATTAGTTGGCATATAGCTTCTTTGTTACATGCTGTGAATACATTAGGATAGAATTTAAACTAATGCTTTTTTCACAGCCATTCCACCTTAGATAATCTGGGACAATAATTTCTCATTATTCAGACACTTGTCTGAAATATGAAATAAATGAACTAATGAATATATTTATACATTTAGAGAAACATAAATTTATTATTTTCAAACTATATTTTATAACCAATATATAAATGGTCATTGATATGCAAAATAAAGTCAGTTGATAAAAACAATGACAATTCACAACAGGCCTACACCATGTATTTTCATACAGCTGCAGAAATGTTTAAACACAAAATCTAATTACTAGAGCCAGAAGTTGAAGGCATATTGAAGGAATCCTTAATATTATGAGGCCTAGTTTTCAAAAAGCTACCAATTCTAGAACGGATTCTACTCTGGAACTGTTTCTTGACTATTTCTTGTTGCATCTCTTTCAGTGTGAAATGGAACCTTTGAAACTCAGGTGTGGCATCAACAAAGTCAAGAAGGTAGTCCAAACTCTCTCTTACAGCAGATAACTTAAATTCAGGAGTCTGCTTCTCAGCTCCTCCTCCTTTTTGAGCAACTTCCTTTGTAATCCCACCTTTTGTTTTGGGGGGACAACCCTTTTCTTCATCATCTCCATTTAACCATACCCTATCATCCAGCTTGGTTTCCAACTCTCCACATTTTTCAAGAATTTCTCTATAATCCCCATCTTCTAAGCTTTGAAAATCATATTCAGGTTCCTTTTTGTAAAGAAGATTTTCCCATGCATTTGCTATTGTTATTTGTTTTACTTCATCCCAACTTTTTGCCCAATTAAAAATTGCACTTTTTATATTGTAGATTTTAATCTTGGAAACTCCTTTTTCTCCTTTACCTTGTTCATCATCACTTTCTTCAAAAATTACGAGACTCTCTTCAAGTTGCTTCCATCTGTAAAGTCGTTTGCAGCTCAAGATCACACCTTGATTCATTGGTTGAATCAAGTTTGAAGTATTATGGGGAAAGAATATGCATTTTATTCGACCATCCTCGCTGGTCAGTGATTCAGCAGAAGGGTGAGCTGGGGAATTGTCCAGAAGTAACAATGCCCTGACATCTTCTTCATGGAATCTTAGAACATTAAGTTGAAAATGCCTGACCTCAGGAACAAAGTTTTGAAAGAACCATTCTGAAAACAATTCTCTGGTGAACCAAACATCTTTACTAGGTTTATATATCACAGGTAATGTACTTGTGTCCTCTTTCACACTTTTGGGCAGCTTTGATTTTCCGATAATGATTGACTTTAACTTATGAGTTCCATCTGCATTTGCACATAAAAGGGCAGACAACCGTTCTTTGTTTATTTTCATCCCTGGTAGGCAGATATCTTTTCTACTTGCCTGACTGTTTTCTGGCATTGATTTCCAAAATAGGTCAGTCTCATCTCCACTGTACAGCTGAGCTAGATGCAGTTTCTCCTCTTTGATTATCATGGACAGTTTTTGTCGAAAAGGCTCGACATTTTCTGAAGCTGAACTTAGGACTTGTTCTCCACACACTTTTCTGTTCCCAATTGCATGTCTATTGCGAAATCTAAAAAGCCAACCAGTACTAGCTTTAAAGTCTGTTCGCCCAAAACACTGTGCGAATCTCTCTGCAGCAGCCTGAAGCTCCACACCTCTAACAGGGACACCAGCTGAGCGTTTCTGTTGGTACCACATGTAGACCGCATCATCTACATCACCATATTTGGCTCCCGTCGTCCTCTTTCTCTTCTCAGCCCCTACTAATGGCATATCTTGCTTTAGTACAAAGTCTAAAATCAATTTCTTATTCTTTTTAATGTCATAAAATGTTGATTTACTGATCCCAAATTCATCCATTACACTTTTAAGAGATCGTCCAGCTTCTATCCTACTTAGAACCTTCATTTTCTCCTCCAAATTCAGTGTTGTGTACTTTCCTCTCTTATTCATACTGAATTCGACTTCAAAAAAACCAACACGAGAAAAGAAAGGGAAAAGCCTTACTGAATTGGAAAAAAATTAAAAAACAAAACTAGCTCAAAGCCCCAGAAAGCACAGACATTAGTGTGGGAGGGTAATGGGCTAAAAGGGATAAGAGTTCATGACTGAAGTGCTAATCTAGAGGTAAAGGTCTTAAGTATTCAGAAAGCTGCCACTACCAAAGTCCTGTCTGGACTTTGTTGCTCCTGCAAGACATGGGTGATCAGTTTTTAGAACCCTCCTGCTCCTTTTCCTCTTCCTCTCAGGAATGACCTGCATACTTTCCCTAACTCAAAAGAGGAAAGGGACAAAATGAAGAGGGGAGGCACTGAGCGAGACGTGCCCACAAGAACAGACTAGGTGGGATAAGTCTCAATAAAAAGTAATGCTTGAGAAGAGGTGCAAAAGATTCAAAGGTAATGACAGAGTAATTTTTTGTTGCAGAGATGTGGCTTCTCCACTATACTACATTAAACTACACAGTACTTCTACACTAGAGTGTGGTTTCTCCCTTTCCAAAACAACCTGTTTTTACCTCATTGCCAGAAAAGAAAATGGTGCTTATATTGCTCTACACATAGTGTTCACTGGGCAACAATTCATGTACCTGGATAAAGACTCCAAGGTATAAGGACCCTGACATTGGGATGTCTGGAGAGCTGGAATTTGGGAACAGTTGTATAGAATCTTGAAGTGAAGAAGGAAGTTAGTAGGTTCTGTTGTACATATGAATAAAATCCAACTTTTACTGCATTCAGTGTAGCATTCTCAGAGACTCAGCTTTAACCTGACTGTCTCATGTTTGCAAAGGTAATCCGTAAGTATGTTAATAATTTATTTATTAGTGGCACTTTCAGATCTTCTTCCTTGGGTACATCTGATGTATTTTCAAGTGTTATTTTTCACTGAAACTGTACCATACTTGGGATATTATCAAGTTTCAGAATCATGGCAATTCTTAGAGATGAGCCCAAAATTTTAGAAATATTTTTACCATGGTTAAAAATTTAAAAGACCTCTCCTTTGTTTTCCTAAGTTTACATCAGTGTGTTAAGTAACATACTTTTCATATTTGAGACTTTATTTGATTTCTCTTCAGTGCAGATTTTACTTAATTTGAACCAAGACTCAACTTTTCCACTGCCTGAAGAAATTTAAAAGGTTTCTCTACTGGCGTTTTTGATCAATTGTTTCTCATAAATTTCTTCTGTTGGAAATCTCTCCGATAGTTCCGTGCCCTCATATATTTCTTCCAGGTCCTTCTGGTGCTGCCCAAAGCCATTCCAGGTCCTTAGAAATGTCCTACTCTAGATTAATTTCATGGTTCTCATTCCAGATACACAACCTCATGGGAAGAAACAAAAACTGCCACTTTTATCCATTCCAGGTGCTAAGAAGAAAGAAAAGTATGTCAGAGAAGTGAGGAAAATGATCGGTATCTCAGATATTCTTTCTCTCCTTTAGGGCAGAGCATGACTGCCTCATTCATTCCCCAACTACAGAGAATTCTCTTAAGTCTCTCATCTAGGAACCCAGAAGGTCAGATCGTTGGTTTTCCTCTACCATTTGTTGTGAGAAATGCCAACCTTGGGTTATGGAGCACTACGAGGATCGTGAAAGAATATAATATTGTACTGGCCAGCCACCAAAAAGAAAGAATATGATAGTAATTAGGATGTGGAGCCAATGACAGACCAAGATTGAGTAACTTTCTGAAAGAGGGAGCTAAGGCAATTACTAAGTGGTAACTATTATAAATGGAAGAAGGAAAAAAATAAAGGGTATGTGTTAGCCAATAGCACCACCATTAACTCCAGCCAGTCACCCAGCAAAAACACTGAGTCCACTATGGAGGTTGTGTGGATGTCTCAGAACTAACTCGAAGTATTTGCTTTCATTGTTTCCCAGCTGTACATTCATCATTTATAAACAGTGCCCAAGCAAGGGGAGGTGATATCAAAAAGAAAGACTCAGGAAACTTTAGTGGGCTCCACAGGAAGGGTAAACAATTATGGCACCAAACGTCACTCAATGAAAATCATGACTGACCCTCATTTACTATTCACCATTTGTGCCTTGCTTCCTCTTCTTCTTTCCACAGAGTCTCTTTTCCCACTTTCTTCTCCCCTTAACCAACTCCCTACCTGTGCTATGAATCAGGCCTATCAATGACATCCAAGGGCACTGCTTGGCAGTGATGGCAGAACTTCATTTATTCAACTTAATAAATTTTAATTATATGTTCAACATTGGACCAAGTAATGAGAACCTTAATGCTAGGGGCATTACTGTCCACTTGTTCTGAGAGACTGGGTACAATAATTGCTTTTGGAGAAATTAAGTCCCAAAGCGACTGAGATTCTAAGGAAATGAACCTGCTTTGACACATTCAAGTGACTTAAGCAGATGCTCATTACTGTTCCTGTTTAATCTCTTTCTCTCATTTAAAAAGGATCAAGTCTATGCTTAAGAGGAGTATGATACCATTCTATCCAAAAGCAAAAATAGCATAATGGCCTGGTTATGGCCTCTCATCTTCATTCTCACCTTAAACTTACCTCAGATGAACAGCCTTAGAAAGAAGCTCCACCAAAAACCCTCAAATGGTGCCTGCAGGATTTACTTTCTTAAATGCAATCTTCTCATTCCCATTCAAAGAACTCCAGGATAAGGTCCACATAAACTTATTTTCTAACTTTTTAAACTCCTCCTCTAAATGTAGCCCAATTCAGTAAAAATGTACTACAGATCTTACACACTAATGTTTCCAGCTTTCAAGCCTTTGCTCTTACCCTTCCCTGTGCCTGGAATATGTCCCCACTCCCTGCTGTGGATAAAATTTCTCAAGGTCTTTAATAATCCTCCCCAACCCCAAATCAACTTTTATTTCCTTGCAGTTCTCACAGCATTCAGTTTACATCCTAATTTTACTATCTTGTGTTACTGATATTCATGAAATTGCCTCAGTCCTTATACTAGATTGCTATTCAACTCTGTAACACTGGCTACACATAGCCTAGTTAATAAATAATCCCTTGACACTGATAATCTGGAGATCAACAACAACCCGAAATGCTCAGATTCTCATAAATATGATCTCGTAAATATTTATGAAATGCCTGTCTTGCCCAAGTGACTATGCTAGACACGCAGGAGACTAGAGTTCAAGGTGAAAACAACGTTCCCATCTTCCAAGGAAGCATACAGTAGTGGAAAAAGCAGAAGACAGTTCAACAGGAGACCGACACTGCAGTTTCACAGCTGCCACTGGTGAACTATGCGGCCCTGAGCAAGTCACTCCTTAGGTCTCGATTTCTCTGTGAAGGAGAAATACAAGAGGAGCCTACCTCATAGGGTGACACCTGCCTCACAGGAAAAAAACCTAATGCTTGCGAGGAAAGCACCATGCGACCCAGCAAACGGTACAAAACCCTCGGGTTGTTCCTGACCTAGCGAGTGGTCTGACCGGGACAAAACTGCCTCTTCCTCGAGGAGGCTGCGACAAGCCCAGCGACGAAAGCTCGAGCACGGCCGGCTGGGATGTGCCAGGCCGACGGCTCAGCACGCGCAGTGGGGAGGCGGCCCCTCGACACCCGGGCGGCGACCCTTACCGGGCGAGGCTCCCGGTTACCAGAGCCGCTGCCAGCCGCCCGAAAGCGACGCAGAAACGATGTGGACAAACGACGCCTCCTACAGCGGGAACACGAGACGGCGATATCCACGCGATGAGACGCGAGAAGGGCCCTTCTAGGCTTCAGCGGCCTGTAGACTCGGTGGCATTAACTCTTTGTTGCCTCAAGGGCTGAACCGGGGCTGGCGGCCGGTCCCTGTAGGCGGGAAGACGGTGCCAGCGTTCGCTAACACAGCCGGGCTGACGCTCCTCCGCGAGAGTACAGGTGTCGGCTGGGGGGGAAGGGGAAGGCTGCGCGACACCCCCCGGAAGCGCGTCACTTCAGCTTCCGGTCGGTGAGCGGGGCTCCTGGGCGTGGCTGGGGAGCCCGCGGAACTGCGTACGGTCGAGCGGAGGGTGAGAAGAGAGGACCCGTGGGCGCCAGTTGGCGCAGGGCCCTGCGCTCCGAACCTCCGGGGCTCCGCTCGCCGGACCGCCTCCGAGCGGCGCTGGGCCAACAGCTGCGCTCCTCAGAGTGGCGGCTCCCAGCTGAGCCCGAGAAAGCGGGAAGCGGCCTCCGCGGAATCCGAGCTGTCCGAGGTAACCGAGAAGCTGCTTCCCCTTTGGCTTCGGCTCCGGAGCCCGCTGAGCGGCGGCTGCTGCTGCGAGGTGGGCGTGGGGGGCAGCCTTTTTCCGTCGGCGGCGGCCGCGGCGTTTCCAGGCCAGGCGGCCCGAGCCTGCGGCGGGACCGGCGGGACTGGTTCGGCGAGGCCGGCGTCAGACGCCGGAGGCCGTTCTCTTTGCCCTTTGCGCGGGAACAGCCCAGGGCCGCGGCTGAGGCTCGCTGGAACACCCCCGGGCGCGCCCGTCGCAGACGCAGGCTGTGGCGAAGCCGCGTGGGGGCGGGCGGCGGCACCTAGCCAGCGCGCGGAGAAACTTTCCCGCTCCCGCTGGCGTTTTCGTGGCCGGCCGATGTTTCCGGGGGAAGAGGGTCAGTTCAGCTTCAACAATAGCTCCTGCTTATGCAGAAATAGAGGAAGTGTCCCCGTGTCCCCGGAGCCGGGGCGGCCAGCAAGGACCGGCCGTTTCGTTGAATACCCGTAGCATCCTGGGCAGAATTTCGGTGCCTCTTCTGCTGGTTCACTTCAGTCTCACTTAGAGGTCTAAATGACTCTTGAAGAACTATAACGTCAGCAGGTCACCCACTCCCATTCTCTCCTTTTTTACTACTTGATATTTTGTAAACAAAGGCCAGCTGTAATTTTTTCCAAGGCCAAGCAAACAAAAATTTAATGATTTGTATAAATCATCGGCATGGTGTCCTTTATATATCTTACAAAGAAAATGACGAGCTTATAGTTGCTTAGTTGGGAGATGCTTACTGAGAAGAATAAGGCTACTTTTTCCTTACTTCTACTTAGGTCTCACTGTCTCAGCTCTCCTGGCAGTATTCCAGCAGTGGAAAGGGGACTATCAAATGTTCCGTGAAGCGAAGGCTTTACAAGAGGATGATGGGTCATAGAAATTGTACCCCCTTGCTAAAGACAGACTGGGGTGATGTTAACATTTAAGAGAAACTCAAAACGTTCATCTAATCTTACTTCCTCCTACTCTTCCGTTATAGGGTAGATGGGATAGAGGTACACAAATTATCTGTGGATAATGCTCCCTTCAGCCAGCAGGTGCCAATTTTCTCACACACACGTTTCCTGAATTTTTTTTTCAAGAAGGCAAAGTCACTAAATAGCATTTATCTTCTCTGAGCTGTGCTTCAATTGAATAACAGAGGAGAGAAACAAAGGGCCTGGCAGTTGATTTTAAAAGGAAGGCAGGGGCCGGCCCCGTGGCTCACTCAGGAGAGTACGGTGCTGATAGCGCCGAGGCCACGGGTTCAGATCCTATATAGGGATGGCCAGTGCGCTCACTGGCTGAGCGTGGTGTGGATGACACCTAGCTAAGGGTTGTGATCCCCTTACCGGTCAAAAAAAAAAAAAAAGGAAGGCAGGACGGGACCATTTCTGTTTATTTTTCTCTCATAATAAGTAGCAAGTAATAAGGTTTGTGTGACTTTCTTATTGACATGTTCTTTTTTTCTACCCTCAGTGCTCTTAGGAGGAAGATCCTTTTATTGATTTTGTACCAGACCAGACTGGACCTCACTTGTTAAAGGTGGCACCAGTCAGGTGTCAGACACAGGACAAAAACTTCCTAGAGCAGAATGATGATCGTAGATCTGAAGGTGGTTGAGTATTTGGACCCTCAGATCAAGGCTCTATGGGACACCAAGGGGCCTGTGAGAGAGAGCTCCAATCAGAGTGAAAAATCACAAATGGACAGTCTCAGTCCCAAGAGCCCTCACTGGCACTTCAGGAACTTCCACTATCATGAAGTAGCTGGACCACGTGAGGCTGTCGGCCAGCTTCAGGAATTATGCCACCTGTGGCTGAGGCCAGATATCCACTCAAAAGAGCAGATATTGGAACTGCTGGTGCTAGAGCAATTCTTGACCATTATGCCCAGGGAGACACAGACCCAGATGCAGAAGCACCAACCACAGAGCATTGAGGAGGCTGTGGCCCTGGCAGAACACTTGCAGAGGGAATCTGGTCAAACAAGGAATGGGGTGAGAAGATTCCTGACATGTACAGTGAAATAGGATAAAGATGGATACAGTGGGGGTGGAGGAAGTTAAGAAATGAGTTGAATTAGGCCACTATTCTGTTGTTCCTTTAGGACAATTAAGGTGAGACTTGAAACTACAGGCCTACACCTAAAAGCCCACAGGTTTCAGAGGTTGTGGCAGAGACTTCCCTTGCCTTAGAAAAATAGTTGCTTTTTGCCTTCTTTGGAGCCAGGGTGAATTGAGAGTAATGGGCCTAGTCTGGCTTTGCCAAGGAGACAGGACTTGAGCTCTTAGAAACAGAATCAAAAGGCAATAAAGAGGGAGGAGAGGGAAGATCTGGAAAAGGGAGAACATTAAGACCAAATGAGAGCAAGGACAGTAAGTAGGAGAAATCAAACAACTAGGGGAAGACTACAAAAGGAGAGAAAATGTAGAAAGAAAAAAGGGAAACAAAGCTTTAGAAAAGAAAAATCCCAACAGTGTAGCCAACAGAAGAAAGACAGGGATAGTGTTCTCCCCACCGTCAGCAAGAGCCTCCACTGCCCTTCCTTAGTGGTTGATCCTTGGCTCTGCTGGCGAGTGGGGAAGCCAGAGTATACCCTTGGGCAGGTGGCAACACACCTTCTGGCCTCAGGCCTATTGTGAAAAATACAGGGCAGGATATATGTTTGTTGTCAAAATCATTTGGAGGTAGGTTGGAGCTACTCTTCCTCACCCCTTTTTTCTCTATTCTATCGCCATTCTCTGTGAAAATCTTTCCTGGTCATAGGGAAGATCTGGCTGACAGGAAAACTTTTTGTTTCAGTTTCTTAATTTTTAGAGAAAACTGGAAGACAGAAAACTACTACAGCGGGGATCTAAGTCAAAAGAAAAGGCCTAGCTGGCCTTTTAGCTCAGTTGATTAGAGCATGGTGCTGATAACACCAAGGGTTTAATCCTTGTACCAGCCAGCAAAAAAGGAAAAAGAAACGCATGAGAAGGCAGCATGAGAATAGGCAGCCTGCCAACCCTGCCTGTGACCTGTGACCTGAGCTGGACTATATGCAGAAGGGTGGAGGCTGCTGTGTTAGAGAGTGGACAATACCCATACCTTTTTTCCTTTTAATTTTCCCAGATTTATGGGTAGTACTTTGTTGAACATCGGTGGCCTAATATCTCTTTAAGTCCTTTTGTCATTTCCTTTCATGTCTCACACATCCCACAATCTGGACCATACAATTGCTCCACTGCCCCCACCCCACCCCCCAAAAAACCAAATGTATGTTCTGTGGTAACAAGGATGGGGATTATTTCTAGGTTGCAATCCATGAGCTGGGAAAGGAAGCAATGCTCTTCGGAGAAACAGCAGAGGCTCCAGGCTTCAAGGTGAAGCCAGCAGAGTCCCCGACAGTGGGCATGTCCCTGGATGAAGAATTTTGGAATACATGCCAGGGTCTACAAAAACAGCTGAGCAGGAATACTCATAAAGAAACTGAGCCTGTATTTGAGAGGGGTAAGGAGCTTCATGATAATTTTCTTCTGGAAGCTGTGATAGTTCAGCCAGAATGTCATGGGTATTTTCTGAGCACCCAGCTCTGTGGATCTGTAAAAGCAGCTGTGATAGCAATTATGATGTCCCCCAGGAGCACTAGAGTGCACCAACAGTGGGTGAAGGTAGGGGTTAGCCTACGGTATAGAAATATCCCAACCACAGAACCCTGGTAATAACACCATCAATTCTGTTCCTTTTAAAAGTGGAGAGGAGGGAAAGAAACGGAGCAGAAAGGATTGGGGCCACCTCATTCTTATAAAATACGGAAAGAATTGGGATCAGAAATGGGCTGTTAGTGGCAGAATGTGAAGACAATTGTGTACCAGGAGAAAAATAAAGACAAAAAACTTCATCTCCTACTGTACACTGGAGTCCCTGAGTACCTCATTTTCAAATACCTTTATTTTTTGCCAAACTCAGAACAATTTAAGTCATGAAAGGAAAAAAGGGATTTTCTTTTATTAATTTTTCTCATGAAAACTGAGGAAACAGTGAACTGGAGAACTGGTTCTCAGGGCTGGTAGATAATTGGTTTTATTTCTGAGACAGCTACTTCTGGCATCACACACAACACTTGTAAAGGTATCCAATCTCTATTGAAAGAATTGGGATCTGTATTTTAGAAATGAGCTCAAGATTTTCATAGAAATGAGAAATTTCCTCTGACTCTTTTCCACCCACAGCTGTGCCTGCTCAACAGATTCTAGCCTTTCCTGAGCAGACAAACACTAAAGACTGGACAGTGACCCCTGAGCTTGTCCTGCCTGAGTCCCAGGTGAGCTGTGCTTTCCAGCTGCCCAGGGCTGCCTTTTCCTGCTGCCCATGATTCATACTGCCCAGGAGGGGCTCAGAGGCATTTTAGCCCCAGGTGTTCTCTCCTGGGGAACTGAGCAGCTCCCAGCTGTTTGCTGCTGCCTTCTCACTTTTTAGTATATGAGGGTACTTCAAAAAATTCATGGTCAGATTTGTATTATCTTGTGTTTTTGTTTGTTTGTTTGGCAGCTGGCTGGTACAGGGATCTAACCCTGGACCTTGGTGTTATCAGCACCATGCTCTAACCAACTGAGCTAACCGGCCAGCCCTATCTTTTAATTCTGTTGTTCCACAGACTTTTTGAAGTATCCTTGTAATCATGTACTGCTAATTTCTTCAGTGCCTGGCCTGCTGTGTAGCTCATAGCCAGGTTGTCAGGCTGATTCTGAAGTGGCAAGTACTAAGCTGAAGTCCATTCTCTTCTCTAGAGCTTGTTGACATTTGAAGAGGTGGCCATGTATTTTTCCCAGGAAGAATGGGAGTTACTGGATCCCACTCAGAAGGCCCTCTACAATGATGTAATGCAGGAAAACTATAAGACTGTCATCTCTCTAGGTAAAGATTCTCACTTCTCTTTGTGTAGAAGTTGACTAATCTGTCCTGTTCTCGGCTTACTGAGAAAAAAGCCTTGTGCGAGAACCTCTGTTCCAGTAGCCGGTTGGTTCTTGGGTAGGTAGGGGTGTGTGGGGGGTGAGGTGTATCCAGGTTACTTGGGGAGCTTTTTCCAAATTCACATGCTCATTCCTTGTCCTAAATTCTTTATCCCTTCCTCTCACTCCTCTCCAAATTTGCTCTTCTTATGTCTTGCCTGTCTTGGTAAAGGGCACCACCATTTACCCAATGTCTCAGGTCAAAAAACTTGTCCTTTACTCTGGTCTTGCTGTTATCCCCCATAACCAATTCATCACTAGTCCTCTTAGTTCTATCTTCAGAATACAGCTTGGGACCAACCATGTCTGTTAGCATCCTGGTCTAAGCTGGTGTCATCTCGAACCAGGTCTACTTGAAGAGCTTTCTAACAGGCACCCCCGACTCCACTCTTGCCTTACCACAGTCTGTTTTCTACCCAGCAGCCAGAGAGATCTTTTTTTTAAAAAAATTATTTATTATGAATATTCATGAGATACAAAGCGGATTGTCCCCCCTCCTGCCCATGATGTGAGGGCCAGATTCATACTAGGGGCATACCCATTACCAGAAATTACTTTTGTACCCTTTGTCCCGTCCCAATTATCCCCCAACCTCCCTCCCCCTCCCCCTCTCCCCTCCACTCCAATTTGTAGCCCTAGGAATGTTCCCTCCCTCTGTTGGATCACGGCACTACCGTGGTCTGTCTTTCCTGCCTTCCTTCTCTCAGCTCGCACATATGAGTGAGCACATGCAGTATTTATCCCTCTGCTTTGCTTGTTTTGTTCAACCTAAGTTTCTCCAGATTCATCCATGTTGTTGCAAATGGGAGTATTTCATTATTTTTTTATGGCAGAGTGGTAGTCCATAGGGTATATATACCACAGTTTCCTTATCCAGTCATCTATTGATGGACATTTAGGTTGGTTCCATATCGCCTATTGTAAACAGAGCTGCAATAAACTTGGGAATGCAGGTATCTCTTTCACATGATGATTTCCATTCCTCTGGATATATACCCAGAAGAGGGATTGCTGGATCATATGGAAGATCTATCTGTAGTTGTTTGAGAAACCTCCAGATTGTTTTCCCAAGTCGTTGTACTAATTTACAGTCCAATCAACAGTGCAGTAGTGTTCCCTTCTCTCCACAACCTGGCCAGCATTTGTTATTCACCGTCTTTTTGATTACAGCCAGTCTAACTGGAGTGAGGTGGTATCTCAGTGTGGTTTTAATTTACATTTCCATGATGACTAGTGAAGTTGAGCATTTTTTCATGTATCTGTTGGCCATTTGTATGTCTTCCTTTGAAAAATATCTTTTCAGCTCTTTTGCCCATTTTTTAATTGGGTCATTTTTTCTTTTTTTACTGTATTGCTTGAGTTTTATGTATATTCTGGATATTAGTCCCTTGTTGGATGCATAGTTGGCAAAAATTTTCTCCTACTCTGTAGGCTGTCTTTTTACTCTGTTGATTGTTTCTTTTGCTGTGCAGAAACTTTTTAGTTTGATATAGTCCCGTTTGTTTATTTTTTCTTTCGCTGCTTGAGCTTTTGAGCTCATGTTCAGAAAGCCTATGCCCTGACCTAACTGCTGAAGTGTTTCACCTATATTTTCCCTTAGTAATTTTACAGTTTCAGGTCTTATACCTAGGTCTTTAGTCCATTTTGATTTGATTTTAGTGTATGGTGAGAGGTACATATCTAGTTTCATTTTTCTGCATATAGATATCCAGTTTTCCCAGCACCACTTGTTGAAAAGGCAGTCTTTTCCCCAATGTAGATTTTTGTTGCCTGTGTGTAATATCGGATGGTTATAAGCTTGAGGAGTGATTTCTGGGTTCTCAATTCTACTCCACTGGTCTGAATGTCTATTTTTATACCAGTACCATGCTGTTTTGGTTACAACAGCTTTGTAGTATAATTTGAAGTCAGAAAGAGTTATGCCTCTGGCTTTGTTTTGTTTTCTCAGGATTGCTTTCACTATTCCGGGTCTTTTGTTTTTCCATATGAAAGGTAAGATTGTTTTTTCCATTTCTATGAAGAATGTCATTGGTATTTTGATGGGGATTGCATAGAATCTGTAGAATGCTTTGGGTAGTATAGACATTTCCACAATGTTAATTCTTCCAATCCAAGAGTGTGGAATATCTTTCCATCTTTTTGTGTCTTCTTTAATTCCTTTCAGAAATGGTTTGTAATTCTCCTTGTAGAAGTCTTTCACCTCCTTGGTTAAATTGATCCCTAGGTATCGTATTTTTTTGGTGACAATTGTAAATGGGCTTACTTTCTTTATTTCTCTTTCTGTTAATTCATTATTTGAGTATATAAATGCTACTGTTTTGGGGGCATTTATTTTATATCCTGCAACGTTACTGAAGTTATTAACCAGCTCTACGAGTTTTTTGATAAGTCTTTAGGTTTTTCTATATATAGTATCATGTCATCTGCAAATAAGAAAAGTTTGACATAATCTTTTCCAATCTGGATTCCCTTTATTTCTTTCTCTTGCCTGATTGTTCTAGTACCTCCAGTATTATGTTGAATAAAAGTGGTGAGAGTGGACATCCTTGTTTTGTTCCTGTCCTTAAGAGGAAGGCCTTCAATTTTTCCCCATTCAGAATAATACTGGCAGTGGGCTTGTCATAAATGGCTTTTATTGTGTTAAGATATTTTACTTCTATGCCTAATTTGTTTAGAGTCTTTATCATGAAGTAATGTTGAATTTTGTCAAATGAAATGCTTTTTCAGTCTTTGTCCTTGAGCTTGTTGATGTATGTATCACATTTATTGACTTTTGTATGTTGAACCAACCTTGCATCCCTAGGATGAATCCCACTTGATTGTAGTGAATAATTTTTTTAATATGTTGCTGTATTCTAATTGCTAATATTTTGTTGAGGATTTTAGCATCTAGGTTCATCAAGGATACTGGCCTATAATTTTCTTTTTTTGTTGTGTCTTTTTATCTGGTTTTGGTATCAGAGCTATGTTGGCCTCATAGAATGATTTTGGGAGAGTAGCATCTGTTTCAGTTGTTTGGCATAGTTTCATGAGAATTGGTATTAACTCCTCTTTAAAAGTTTGATAGAATTCAGCTGTAAAGCCATCCAGACCCGGATGTTTTTTTGTTGGAAGGCTGCTAATTACCACTTCAATCTCCTTGCCTCTTATTGGTCTGTTCAGGTTTTGTATCTCTTCCTGGTTCTGTCTTGGTAATTTATATGTGTTTAGAAACTTATCCATATCTTCCAGATTTTCAAATTTGTTGTCATACAGTTGTTTATAATAGTCTCTAATGATTCTTTCTATTTCTGTGGTGTCACTTGTAATGTCTCCCTTTTCATTTCTGATTTTTGTTATTTGGGTCTTATTTTTTTTGTTAATCTAGCTAATGGTGTGTCTATTTTATTTATCTTCTTGAAAAACCAACTTTTAGTTTTGTTGATCTTTTGTATTGTTTTTTGGGTCTCTATTTCATTTAGTTCTGCTCTGATCTTAATTATTTCTTTCTGTCTGCTGCCTTTAGGTTTGGATTGTTGTTGTTTTTCAAGTTCTTTGAGGCATAGTGTTAGGTTGTTTATTTGAAGTCTTTCCATTTTTTTGATATAAGCATTTACCGCAATAAATTTGCCTCTTAGTACCGCTTTTGCAGTATCCCACAAGTTTTGTTATGATGTATCTTTATTCTCATTAGTTTCTAGAAATTTTTTGATTTCCTGTTTAATTTCTTCTTTATTTTCCATGTATTTGTATAGCTTCCAGCATTTTGCTTATTGTTTATTTCCAGTCTTAGTCCATTGTGGTCTGAAAAGATTGTTGGAATGATTTCAGTTTTTTAAAATTTGCTGAGACTAGATTTGTGACTTAATATGTGGTCTCTCCTGGAGAATGTACCATGAGCTGATGAGAAGAAAGTGCATTCTTCAGCTGTTGGGTGAAATATTCTGTATATAACTGCCAAGTCCAGTTGGTCTAGGGTGTAGATTAAATCCTGTGTCTCTTTGTTGACTTGTTGCCTGGAAGTCCTCTCCAGTACTGAGAGAAGGGTATTCAGATCACCTACTATTAATGTATTAGGTCCTATCTCCTTCTTTAGGTCTAAGAGTGTTTGCTTGATATATCTGGGTGCTCCAGTACTGGGTGCATAGATATTTATGATTGTTCTCTTTTCTAGCTGGATAGTTCCCTTTATCATTATATAATGACCTTCTTTGTCTTTTTTAATGTTTTTTGGTTTAAAGTCTATTTTGTCCAATAAAAGAATAGCTACTCCTGCTCGTTTTTTATTTCCATTTGCATGGTATATCTTTTTCCATCCCTTCACTTTTAGTCTATGAGTGTCTTTACAGGTAAGGTGGGTCTCTTGAAGACAGCATATACTTGGGTCTAGCTTTTTAATCCAGTCAGTTAGTCTGTGTCTTTTGAATGGGGAGTTTAGTCCATTCACATTTACAGTAGTTATTGGGAAGTGTTGTTTAATTCCTTGTTTTACGTGGTTTATATATCTTTTGATCATTATTTCCCCTTTTATTTCTCTTCTTCAATGTGAGTTGGGAATTTAAGGTGGAATGACTTAGTTTCTTTCTCTTTCTTGCCGGCATTTTTGTTTTAACTGTGGATTTTGCTCTTTCTGTGTATTCATGATGGTGGTCACCATTATTCAGATTCCAGATGAATGACTCCCTTGAGAATTTCTTGCAGGGCTGGTCAAGTGGTGCTGAACTCCCACAACTTTTGTTTGTCTGGGAAATACACTATTTCTCCCTCATTTCTGAAGGAGAGCCTTGCTGGGTAAAGAATTCTTGGCTGGGAGGTTTTTTCTTCTAGTATATTTGGAGTATATCATTCCACTTTCTTCTGGCCTGTAGGGTTTTGGTTGAGAAGTCTGCTGTTAGTTTGATGGAGGTTCCCCTATAAGTGACCTGACTCTTATCTCTTGCTGATTGTAGAATTCTCTTTTTGTCTTTGAGCTTTTTGAATTTAACTATAATATATCTTGGAGAGGATCTTTTTGGGTTGAATCTGTTTGGGGACCTTTGAGCTTCCTGCATCTGAAGGTCTGTATCTCGCCCTACACCTGGGAAGTTTTCTGTTACTATTTCCTTGAGTAGGTTTTCAATACCTTTTCCTTTCTCCTGCCCTTCAGGAATATCCACAATTCGGATGTTAGAGCACTTGAGGTTGTCTGCTATCTCTCTTAGGTTTTCCTCATTATTTTAAATTCTTTTTTCCTTTTCTTGTCTGCCTGAGTTATTTCAAAAAGACCATCTTCAAGCTCTGAAATTCTTTCTTCTGCTTGCTCTACCCTGCTGCTCAAGCTCTTAGTTGTATTTTTTATTTCATTTAGTGAGTCATTTCTAGTAGTTCTGCTACACACTTTTTTATGGTATTAATCTCTTTGTAGATTTCTTCCTTCATACTCTGGATGTTTTTTCTTGTTTCGTTGTGTTCTCTAATTGAGTCTTCCTTTATTGCTTCAAGTTTTCTTAAGATCATTGCTCAAAATTCTTTTTCAGACATTTCAAGGATTCCCTGTTCCATGGAGTCTGACTTTGGGGCATTACTGTATCCTTTCAGTGGTGTCATTTCTTCTTGATTGTTTGTACTTCTAGTACTTTTTTGCTGACGCTTGGTCATTTGGTAGGGGGTTTGCTTCTTCTGTTACACTGAGGTTGGCTGTGGAGTGGCCCTGGTTGCTACTGTGGGGGGTGAATTGTCTTTGCTTGACAGTAGGTGTGGTGGTGGTTATGTTAAACCACCTTGGTTCCTGTTCAAGACCCTGTGGTCGTAGAATGAGCCGCTAGCGCTGTGGAGTTCTGCTGGGCCAAACTCAGTGGGTCAGATCCGTAGGCTGGTGTTCCCCTCTGGGTCTGAGGCAGGGTGATGGGCCGCATCCAGCCACACAGTTCTGCAGGCTGATGTTGCTGCCAGCCACTGCCAGCAGGCTCACCTGCATGGTGCCAGTTCAGGGCGTGGGGGCGGGGCCTGGAGCTCCCCCATGCCTGGGTCTGGGCGGCAGGGTGAGGGGGCTGCGTGGAGCTGCGCAGTTCCGCTGGCTGGTGCTGCTGTCAGCCGCTTCCCAGAAAACCAGTGGGAGGCTCTGGCTTGGAGATTCTTTAGCCATCCATTGCTTTTGCTCCTTGCTCCAACTTGATCACCTCAGGTTTACTAATGCAGTGACCTTCAGGGATGCAAAATTTGCCTGCAGAATCTGAGGAGCAGCATGGGGACAGTGGTAGGGCAGAAAGAACCGGAAGAAACATTCCAGAGAGATCTTTTTAAAAACCTAATCACATCATGACATTTTTCTCTTTCAAAAGCCTGTGGTGACTTCTTATATTCAGAAAAAAATTCAAACTCTTTACCAAGGCCCCAGGACCCTTCACAACCTGGTCCCTGCTCATCTCTCTGCCCTCATTTCCTGTCATTAGTGCCCTTGCTCCATCCTCTTTAGCCACATTGGTCTCCTTGCTGTTACTTGAAGCTGTCAAGTTTATTTCTACCCTCCTATTTCCTTTATTCGGCACACTGGAGTCACCGAGTACTTCATTTTCAAACACCTCTAAGTTTTACCTAACTCATAGCAATTTGTGTCATGCAAGGGGGAAAAAAGTATCGTTTTATTAACTTTCCACATGAAAGCTGAGGACAGTCACCTGGGGAACTGGTTCTAGGGGCTGGTAGATAATTTACAATGAGAAGACCACTTGTGGTTACCACACATACACTTGTAAAGGTGTCCCATCTCCACTGAAAGAATCAGGATTATCTGTATTAGAAATGAGCTCAGATGTTCTCAGACAGAAATGACAAATTTCCTCTGGCTCTTTTCCACCCATACCTGTGCCTGCTCAACATATTCTAGTGTTTTCTGAGCAGACAAACACCAGACTGGACAGTGGCCCCTAAGCTCATCTTGCCTGAGTCCCAGGTGAGCTGAATTTTCCAGCAAGGCTGCCTGAGCATGACATCTCCCTTTCCCTGTTGCCCAAGACCCACACTGCCCAGCAGGTGGCCTGAGGCATGTTAGTTCCAGATGTTCCCTGGACAATTAGGCTGGTGTAGGGGGAACTGGGCACTTCCCAGGCTGTTTGCTGATCCCTTGGCTCCTTTCTGCCTTCTGACTTTTTTTTTTTTTTGGCAGCTGAATGGTCCAGGGATTGAACCCCGGACCTTGGTGTTATCAGCACCACACTCTAACCAATGGAGCTAACCAGTCATCCTTGCCTTCTAATTTTTTAAAAACATCATGTACTGTTATTCCTTAAGTGCCTGGTCTGCCATGCAGCTCATAGCCAGGTGGTCAGGATGCTTCTGAACTGGCAATTACTGAGCAGAAGTCCTTTCTCTTCTTTAGAGCTTGTTGACATTTGAAGAGGTGGCCATGTATTTTTCCCAGGAAGAAAAGGCCTTCTACAATGATGTAATGCAGGAAAATTATAAGACTGTCATCTTTCTAGGTAAAGATTCTCCCTTCCCTGTGTGTAGAAGTTGAGTAATCTGTCCTGTTCTCAGCTTAACATGAATAAACCCTTGTGAGAGAGCCTCATTGTTCTAGAAGCTGGTTGGTTCTAAGGTACTTGGTGGGAGAGAGGGAGAAGGTGTATCCAGATCACCTGGGAAGTTTTTTCCAAATGCACATGCTCACTCCTTATCCTACGTAGAATTCTTGATCCCTTCTTTCTCTCTTCCCCCAAACCTGATCTTTTATATCTTTCCTCAGTAAAGGACACCATTACCCTGTTAGTCAGGGCAGAAAACATATAGTCATCCTTTTACTCTGATCTTGCCATCATACCCCACTGTTAATCCACTGGCAGGTTGTCTTAGCTCCATTGTATCCTGAGTCAAACTACATCTCAACCTCTTGCACTGTTAGCATCCTGGTTTAAGCCAGCATCATCTTGAATTAGATGTACTTCAATAGCTTTCTAATGGACACCCCTGCCTCCACTCCTGCCCTCTCACAGTCTGTTTTCTACCCAGCAGCCAGAGTGATTTTTTAAAAACCTAATGACATTATGACATTCCCAGCTTCAAAAAGCCTGTGGTGACTTCTTATATTTAGAAAAAGTCTAAACTCCTTACCAAGGCCCCAGGACCCATCAGGATCTGGTCTCTGTTCACCTCTCTGCCCTCATCTCCTGTCGTCCTCTCCAGCCACACTAGTCTTCTTGGTGCCATGCTCATTTCTATTTTCCTTTGCCTGGCACACTTTTCTGCCAGGAACTCTCACTTTCAGGTTTCTACTTAAATATTACTTTCTCAAAGAGGCCTTCCACACGACCTTATGTAAAAAGCTTCACAGAAGTAGAATCTTAAAATGCTCTCTTATCATACTTTAGTTTTCCTCAGAATATTTCTCCCTCCTGACATTATTTTATATCTTTATTGATTGATTGTCTTACTCCCCCATGAGAATGTAAGCTCCATGAAATCAAAAGACTTTGTCATCTCTATATCCGTAGCTCATAGATCCATGCCAAGCACACCATAGCCACTCAGCACATGTTGACTGGAAGAGAGTGATGAATACTGCTCATACCTGGCAATGTGTATTTAGAAAAAGTCTACCAAGTGATTTTGGTCTGTTTCCTCTATCTGGATGCCAACCTGTGATTCATAGGAGCAGTAGAAATCTATCCTAGTCCAGGGCCTGGTGCTAAAATAAGTAAAATAATAAAAAATAAAATAAACACAAGCTAGGTAAAAAGTAACTATAATTATTATAGCAATCACTTGTGTCTATGGTACCCAACCCACTGTCCTTTACATGGGCTCTGTAGTACCTGGTTTTATCCAGGATGAGTCCTCTTAAAGAGTTAAAAGGACCCATCTGTATTCCCTGCAACCTCTGCAGCTTGGTTCTCCTTTGGTCAAACATGGGGTATTCTTGTCGGCAAAAGAGGGAGAACATGCACTGGATTTTCATTCCCTATATCCTTTTCATTGATTGGCCTTTCTTAGTTTATTGTTTATTTCCTAGTCTCTGCTTTGCATATCCACTCATAAGTGCAGTATATTATAAATATGATGCTGGATCTGGGAGTCTGTCCATTTAACCATTTGGGGTAACAAACTATAAAAGTGTCTTTTGCTCTTCTTGAAAGTCTGGAATTAGTGGATCAGTTCACTGTTCAGTTACCAGTCTTTGACCTCAGTTTTTTCATTTCACAGCATTGTTTGTGCTCCCCAAACCTAAAGTGATCTCCTGTCTAGAGCAAGGGGAAGAGCCATGGGTTCAAGGATCCCTGGAGTCCAAGGACAGTCCTGGAGAGTCTCCTACAGGTAAATGCACCATGGGAAGAGGAGACATGTGCCTTGATAAACCTTTGCAAGTGTTTAATGTTTCAAGATTTTGCTTCTCTGTTTTTTTACAATCAATCATCATTGAATTTTTCTTTCTGTTCCTGTGGTTTTCTTTTTCTGGAATGCAGATGGCTAATTCTTATGTTTATTCCAACAGGGTTAACACTCAAAAATGACACTGAAAACCATCAGTGTATAACTCTTTCTGACTTAGAAATACAAGCACCAGGAGACATGGTATCCAAAAAGGCCAAAGTGAAAGTCCCCCAGAAAACAACGGGCAAAGAAAATCATGGTGATATGCACAGAGTAGGAAAATGGCGCCGAGATTTCCCAGCAAAGAAAAGAAAGAAACTTTCAACCTGGAAACAAGAGCTGCTGAAACTTATGGATCTTCACAGGAAAGACCGTGCAGGAGAGAAGCCTTTTAAGTGTCAGGAATGTGGGAAAAGCTTCAGAGTTAGCTCTGACCTTATTAAGCACCAAAGAATTCACACTGAAGAGAAACCCTATAAATGTCAACAGTGTGACAAGAGATTTAGATGGAGTTCAGATCTTAATAAGCACTTAACAACACACCAGGGAATAAAACCATATAAATGTTCATGGTGTGGGAAAAGCTTCAGTCAAAATACAAATCTCCACACGCACCAAAGGACTCACACAGGAGAGAAGCCCTTTACGTGTCATGAATGTGGAAAAAAATTTAGTCAGAACTCCCACCTTATTAAACACCGGAGAACCCACACAGGTGAGCAGCCTTATACCTGCAGTGTCTGCAGAAGAAACTTCAGCAGGCGGTCAAGTCTTCTTAGACACCAGAAACTCCACCAATGAAGGGAAGCTTATCCCATCTCATTCTGAAGAAATTTACCGAAAGGAGCTTGACCCTAAAATTAATGAAAAAATATAAAGTCACAAAGTTTGAAGAATTTTTCATCATTGGAAAATTCAGAGGTATAAACATGTTTCACAGGAAGAAATCAAGGCTGGCTCTGCAGGGGGTGTGTGAGTAGTTGTACTACTTACTCTTTTTACTTTTAACTGCCAGGGAATCCCTTAGCTGGGGAGGTATTCTAAGAGCATGCTGAATAGAGAAAAGGCTGTTTGGGAGTTGTACCTGGAAAAACAGTAAATTCAGCTTCAAATACCAGATGCAGCCAATCAGCAGTCTTCTGTAGTCACAGAGGTAAATGTTGGTTTTGCTTCTCCCCAATCATTCTTGAATACACAGTAAAAACGTTGTTTTTCCAAGATGAAAAACAGTCACATGCATGTTTAATTGCATACCATTGTCCTCAGGGTAGCAGGCTTATATCAGTAGTCCTGTGGAGTAGAAGTGAATTCTAACGTAAAGTTTTCCTAGAACCAAATTGGATTTTCTTCCTTTCTCTCATCATTGGACACTGTTCACAAAGTTGGACATCATTTGAGTTCCTTCTTGAACTTTTAGCAATTTCAGCTCTTGAATCCTGTTAGCACAATTTTTACTGTGATGAAATCATATTTACTTCACCACTAGGGAATCTGCCAGATGAGCTAATAACGCACTATCTTATGCCTCATTGGTGGTGTTTGGAAAATGGAAAATATCTCTAATGAGATCATATGGAAACGGGTATTTGAAATTTATAATGACAATATATATATAGATATATTACATATGTAAAATAGGTGTAAAGAAGAGTTTTCTGCAATAAAAGAAACTAGACTTTTTTACCTCACTATGTCAAAAGGATAAAGCAGCCATAAAAGTTAGCACTTGCCCAAGGCCAGAAAGAAAATGGGAGTTCAGGATCAACTGAACTCAACAGTTTTTTGTTTACTTTTTAATTTGGCTTTTGTTTGTTATTAAGAACAAGAGAGTAATGTTTGTATGGGAACTGGAGTGTGTGTGTGCTGCAGGCAGGATCCTGTGGCTCTCCTGGCATGGAGACCCAGGCCTCCATTCAGCAGGAAACCAGATTCCCAACAGGAAAGATTTGGGAATTGATGCTGAGTGTTGAGCAAGGATGGGAACATCCACATCCATGCTGTTTTGTCTTACACTGTAAGCTCTTAAGTGGGCAGGGTCTACTTGTCTCCTTCCTCTCCAGCACATCATTTAATAGCATCAGGTGATAAATTTGGTAGACTGCTAAAAGTCTGTGTAGCCTATGGATTTTCTTATAACTCACCTGTTTAGCTATAGCAGTGACTCAGGTGTGTTCCTGTTAGAGCTTTTAGATATATCAGGAAAGGGGTTAACAAAGTTCTCTCTTCCAAATCTTTTGTTGTATAAATGAGGAAGTTAAGGCTCAAAGAGGTACAGGGACTTGGCAGTTGCTTAGCTTCATCAGTCAGGTGTGCAGGCAGGATCAGCAGTAGCTGTGTCGTCAGTGTGCATTGCTTTTCCTTCCCCTCCTCCCCAGCGATATGTTGGGCTAACTGACTGCATTGAAGAAGCAGGTGCATTTGTGGCTGTGTTGCAGCTCCACTTGGCTGAGCACTGATGGCAGTGGTGGTTATGCTGAGTTGATATGATCCTTGGCTCTGATACTTTATTGTGTAAGTCATAAGAGCCACTGGAGCAGTTGGTCTGGAGCACTCGGCAGCAATTTTATTTTATCTCCCAAGGTAAATTATACCCAGTATTATTTTTTAAGCACAGCCAGCTCTGAAGCTCTGGTGTGCATAGCTCTTACCCAACACCCTTTCAGCATGAGACTCTGTCTCCTCTCCCTGGACATGTGTGGATTTCTCTTTGGCACTACATTTATTCCTTCAATTTAATGAGGACCTATGTGCGAGGCACTGTCCTAGACTCTGAAGACACAGCAGTGGACGAGAGACAAAAATGCATCCCCTGGTGGAGCTGTGTTCTAGCGAATGGTGAAAAGGAGAGTGGTCTTGCTTTCCTGCTCTTTGCCATAAGACAGGGCCGTTAGGGAGTTTGGGTCAGTGGGTTGTAAGCAGAAGCCTCACCTCTGGGCTGAAGCATTTATTTGCTGGAGAGACTCTAGCGCTATCCTTTCCTGCCTCAATCATGCAAGTGAACACGCAGAGAAGAGCCACAAGATCTAAAGCAGTCTGGAGAACTGAGCTGCATGTGGAAGGTATCTGTTCTGGACAGTCGCCAGACCTGTAATGGACTTGGTGGGAATGAGAAATAAATGTTATGTTAAACTGCTGAGATATCGGTGCTGTGTGTTTCTGCGGCCTATCTTAATAGCTTAGAAGAGGGCAGTTGGGGGAGGTGGCTGCTAGAGCTCAGGAACTTCCCTTTTTCATTTCATCTGGCCTCTGGCCCTCAGAAGAGATGTAGCTTCCTCTAGGTACTCGTCTGAGCTGATGCAGCAAAGTTATTGGGAACACTTAGGAGCTCACAGGACCATAGATGATGGGGAAGAAAGATATTGCCATCTGGGACAAGTCCTGGGGAGGTCAGTTGTTCAAGTGGACAAGGCAACCCTCCATACCTCCCTGGCCTTACTCCACTCTCCTTATTCTTTGTCTTGCTGTGCTCCACTGCCTCACATGCACAGAACAGGATTTTCTATAGATGGTCATGCTAGGGAGAGAGCAAGGCTTGCCTTCCATTCCTCATGTGAGTGCAGTAAATTTCAAAGAATGGTTTGGTAACTGTCCCTATGGTACCTTGTATGAGTCATGACTCAAAACAGATAAGACATAGGGCAATAGCAAAGTTGCCTAGATCAGTGTAGAGAGGAAGGTGGCTGCTTTTCCTGAACTGAGGGGTAACAAGTGGGGAGAAGCTTGGGCAGGGAAGTAGGAGCAGTACAGTTCCAGTTGTGGAGTAAAAAGCCTCCGGTGGGGAAGTCCTAGCTTAGCCATTAACCAGCAACACAATTGTCTTACAACATCTTACGCTTGGAATTTGGGGTAGAAGTTTGAACAAGGGATTTCTATACCTTTGTCACGGGTATGAGAACAGATGTCTAAAAAACAAAATTGAGGCTTTGTTTTAACATGAAATACTTAAAAGTTTATCTGTGTTGGGACTCAACCCTAGGCCCAGCTTAAACAGTACTAAAGTTCTCACAAATATGCCCTCTATAAACAAGCAGATGATTTCTAGGAAACCAGAGGGTGCTTTATTTTAGTTTGTTTAGATAACAGTCTTATGGTGGTTCCAAGGTTATTTCTGAGAACTGTTATCACTGTCCCAATTCAAATCCCCTTACCCCCTCCTCAACACTGGTATAAGTGGCCACACTGCTGGGACCATCCCAACCAGTAAGCAGACTGTTTGGAACTTTAAGCCGATCTTGAGAGCCTTCGATATTTCAGCTGGAGGGGAAGGACACGCAAGCTTAGAATCAAACTAGATCTTGAAACTGAAACTCCTACAGTTTCTATCAGCTTTTGGAACTAATGAGAACAGTGTTGAATTTCCCTGGAGAGCATGAGAGGAAGAATGCCAAGCAGCCTCGAGTTGAATTATGAGGAACCATTAAAAAAAGAATGCCAAGCAACCTTTTCTATCCCAATGGACAGTTGGGATAACAAAAGATTGAGCTCCATAAAGGATTTTCCAAACATTTGTTGAGTCAACTGACAAGTGTTTACTGAGCACCTCTTGCATATCCTAGTCAGTTCTCACTCGTGTGTAATGGATCCAGGCTGCCCCTATTACTCCTCACTTGGGGGCTTTCTACTGCCTAGACTGGATCACTTGCTGAAGCTGTTCCCACATTCTTTCTGAGGGCTAGGTTCTTTCCTAGGTAGTCTCTGAAGTGTCCTATGTGGGAACCATTGAGGCTTTGCTCACATTCCATGTTTCTAGTGTTCCTCCCAGTAGGAAACTACTCAAACAAGTACAAAAGCATAGTTTTGTTACTGAATCTTTTCTGCATTTGTCACTTTTATAGTTTCTTTCTTGTGTGGGTTCACTGGGGAATGAGGCTGAAGCACTTTTTGAAGCATTTACGAGAACCTTCGTATGGTGGGTTTCCTTCGTGTAGGAGTCCTCCAGTGGGCAGTGATATGGGGCTAAATTTTAATATTTCTTTTATCCTTTGACTATGGTAAGTGCTATACTGAAGTGCCTTCTGCAGCCAAGCGTCCATAAGGCTTTTCTCCTGTATGATTCAACCATGTTTGAGAACAGCTGCCCTTTTCCTAAAGTACTTCCTGTATTCCATCTACCTCCTGTGAAAAGAATTAAGCAAGCTAGCTCTTGCATTGTGTTTCAGATTTAGGGAAACTATCAGAATCACTTCTCATTTCTTCCACAGTTAGGGTGGGGAATTTCAAATTGCACCAGTCTTAGCACTAACAAAAAATAACCTAGTTAGTATTTAGATACAATACACCTTTAAGGAAAAAGAAAGCTTACTTTTCAAATCAATAGATATAGTATTTTCAACATCATAATTTTTACACTAAGCATTTGTTTGTGACTTGTACAAACAACTGAATGATTTTGAAGCATTTGAAACAACCAAAATGTAAAGGATCTTTAATGTTCACAAAGACAAAATTTAAATTAAATTTTTGATGTTTGAAAAATCCTTCTTTCAAAAAAATTAGTAGCATAATGAACAATGGCTTCTTCTTACACAGAGGAGCAAGGAAAAAAATTTTAATATTTTTTTTATCCTTTGGCTATGATAAGTGAGCATTACTCATATTTTTGATCCTTTTTTTTTTTTTTGCACCTGGCCAGTATGAGGATCCAAACCCTTGACGCTGGTGCTTTGTGGTACTAGCACCAGCTCTAACCAAGTGAGCTAACCAGCCAGTGAGCCATTTTTTGACCTTATTCTTTGAATTAAGAGGCACTTATAACGTCTTCTCTTGGATCTCTCCAAAGCTCCCACATTTTTTTTTTAAAAGATGACCGGTAAGGGTATCTTAACCCTTGACTTGGTGTTGTCAGCACCACGCTCTCCCAAGTGAGCTAACCAGCCATCCCTATATAAGAATCTGAACCTGTGGCCTTGGTATCATCAGCACCACACTCTCCCAAGTGAGCCACGAGCCGGCCCTCAAAACTCCCACATTTTAAAATCCAAACTTCCACAAGGCCCATCCCTGAAAGAGTTAATCCAGTGGCTCCCTCTTCCCATGCCTTCCCTCACATACCAGTTGGTTCCATCTGCTCTAGTCACTCAGCACTCAACTCTGGTCACTATTCATAGTGTATATTAGCAACTTAGGGTTATTTGGTTTCTTTTGATTGTTTTAGTCTGTCTAGAATTAGACATTAGAATGTAGGCATCAGAAGGACAGGAGCTGTGTCTGTCTTACGCAGCCTTGTATCTTCAGGGTTGATCACAAGACTGGCGCAGAATGAAAATATACCCATCAAACAGAAGAAACTGCCAAGGCCACCTGAGCATTAGCATAGGTTGCTCAGAGCATCCCCCTGCTCAGAGATCTCCCTTCTTCAGGCATCAGGTGCTCGTCAGATGTGTAATGGCCGTGCGTCCTCATCTCGCTCTTCACCACAGGAGATGGGAGAGAAGAGCGTGCAGGTCCTCTGAAGGAACTCACAGGTAATTCATGTGTCGGGAACATGAATTTCTAAGGCTATCTATCTGCATGAACTTTCAAGCCCAGAGCTCAGGGAGGTTTACCCAGGAATAGGAAGACTGGGTTCCATGTGCACACTGGGAAAAGCACCTCCACCAAGGTTGTCTCTCCCCCTAGAACCCACCCCTACAATGTCTGCTGTCCCAGGGCTTGAATGTCCACACAGATCGAGGTGCCTCACAAGAACTTGGTGCCTCTCTTCCCATGGAGCCTCTCAACATGAGGCATAAAAAAGGATCTGGAAGGAGACTTAGAAATCTGGCTGTGTTGGTGGGTCCCAAACTTGTACTCAGTATTCTGCACCCAAGTAAATTTGGGAACATTGGGTTAGATAAGGACAGTGTTTTGTTATAGGAAGACTTTTCAGGTCTTTACGATTAGATGTACAATGTGAAATTCGGGGGCCGGGGTCAAAGGAGAGGAGTGGAAGACTTAAGGGTTTGCCAGCCTTGACCAGAGGCCCTGGTGCTGGTGGGTGTATGTGTGTGTCACACCTAACATCTCTCAGAACAGTGTTCTGTGGAACATCACTGTATTAGTCCATTTTCTGTCAGAAAACAATACCTGAAACTGGGTAATTTGTAAAGAAATGAATTTTATTTCAGTTTGGGAGGCTGGGAAAGTCCACGATTGAGGGACATCTGGGGAGGGCCTTCTTCCTGGTGGGAACTCTCTGTGGAGTCCCAAGGCAGCGTGGGGCATCATCACATGGTGACAGGGAAAGGGTGTGCTAATGTGCTTTCTTTCTCTCCTTATAAAGTCACCAGTCTACTCCCATGATAACCCATTAATTCATTAACTCACTGATCCATTAATCAATGAATCCATTTACCTCTTAAAAGCCCTGCCTTTCAAATACCATATTGGAGATTAAGCTTCAACGTGAGCTTTGGAGGGGGCAAACATTCAAACTATATCAACCACTTTTGGCAACACTGGCCTAGTTAATCCTTTCACCATTACAAGAAACTGAGGAGATAACTTGACTTTGCAGGACAGAACCAGATTCCACATCACCTGACTCACAATGAAATGACCTTTCCTCTGCTCACACAGTCTCTCAGGCGGTGGGACAGGCATCGCTGTTACCCAGATTATAATATTGCTGGCAGAATAGAACTGGAAGCTGTGCATCATCCATCTACGGGATGACAAGGAGACCTCTCTTACAAGGGCCCAATCAGGATTCACTTCTCCAAGGTCAACACAAGCAATTCTGTTTAGCTTCTTCTATACCTAGTAGAAGATCCAAGTGTTTTAGCAAGAATAGTCTCAATAGCTCCCGATGCCTGCAAAGAGTAGTTGACAAAGAGGGGTTTGCAAAACGACTTTCACAAAGCTGCCAACCCTGGTATAATGTCTTTCAAATTCAAAGCTCATCTCACGAGATCTCATCTATCTGGAACTGTTTCCAGGAGGGGTGAAGAGCAGGTATCGTTGGTCCCATCTAAAACATCGGTTATGAGGGCCGGCCCGTGGCTCACTTGGGAGAGTGTGGTGCTCAAAACTCCAAGGCCACGGGTTTGGATCCCTATATAGGGATGGCTGGTTAGCTCACTTGGGAGAGTGTGGTGCTGACAACACCAAGTCAAGGGTTAAGATTGCCTTACTGGTCATCTTTTGAAAAATAATTAATTAATTTAAAAAATAAATAAACACCAGTTATGTGAGTTAATTGGCAGGAAGTGGTTGTCTTAAAATGTGTCAGAGAAGATTCAGGAAGTTTGAGGTTTCCTGGTTCCTAGTAATACTGGGGCCTCTCAGTTGCTGGCTTGGCTCGACAAATTTTGTTACAAGGTAGGGTCCAGCTGTCTACCCCCTTTCAAAAACAAATCACTGAAAAGTCAAATGTTGGTGAAAATGGAAGTCAGCCTGTATTCAGGAATACCAGTGACCTGAGGAGAGATGTTAGTGAGCCCATCTCTCCAATAAACCTGAAGGAGAATGGCCAGACTAAAGCCACTTCCAAGACTCAGATTTACTGAGGGGTTTTTTAAGAGGGGGCTGAGAGAACGGAACATGGGAAATGAAAAGCAGCAGGGAGGGCACCTGAGCTGCAGGGGCTCTGTGCCAAGGAGCCAGGTGCAAGGTCTCGCCAAGACTCCATCTGGTTCCACTGCAGTGTTTGCTCTTATCTCAGGGTCCTGTTGGAGGGGGTTTCCCAGGGTCTGGATAGTACGTGCAAGTCTGCAGCTTCAGGCTGGCTGGAAAACAACTTTACATTGATATAAATAATGTCATCTTGCCCCATAACCGAGGTTCGAAATATCAAATAACCGTGGGAAAAGAAGGCAGAGAAATGCATGCCGAAAAAAAAGCCGTGTCTTTTAAAAATCTTTTAGAGCCCATGTGGCTTTAAGTCCCAACATGACTTTAGTCCTGCTCTCTCCAACACTAGTTCAGATACAAGGTTCTTGAACACGTGAGCTCCAGGAAGAAAGACAGTTCTCGTCCCTGTGGTTGTGGAACAAATAGGCTTTAGGAGTCAGGGTTCCTGGCTGAGTCCAAAGTGCCTGTTCTTCCCCTTCAGCTCCCTGAGATGGCCTCCTGTGGCTCCATCCCACCAGCCCACTCACAGCAGCCCTCACCATCTCAGAGTGAGGAGAAGGGGAGACTGTCGCACTGGTGTCTCAGGAAGTGCCATCACCCTCCACGGAATCCTGATCTCTCACCTGTCTCCTCAAGGGCCAGGATCCCTTCTTAGGTATAGTCTCTGCTGTTCTCAGAACTCCATTCTCTCTCCGAACAACCCCTTAGAGTTAACTGGGATGCCGTGCCCTCTCAAATCACTTCTTGCACAGTCTGAGACCTAGAAACAGTCCTGCTAATCACCATCACGCACAAAAGGGTCTGGAACTTGCAAGAGAGACTCAGAGATGTGTCCTTGGGGAGGCAGACACTTCAAAACCCCCACCGCTTCATTTCTATGCCACAATCTCATTAATCTTCCTGAAACACCATGCTCACCATGTAACTCTTCCATTCATAAAGCTTCAACAGCTCCCCAGTTCCCATGTGTTTAGCTTCCCAGTTTGTCTTCCAGGCCCTTTATCAGGTGGACTCCCCCTACAGACAACCCACTCTTATCCTCTCTCCCAGTTCACTTATCCTCCAAGCTGAGACAGGCTGCTAATTTTTTTTTTCTTCTTTTTTAATAGACTTTCATTTTTTAGAGCACTTTTAGATTCATAGCAAAATTGAGAGGAAAATACAGAGTTCTCATATACCCTCTTCCCCCGCCCCACTCACAGTCCCCCCCACTATCAACATCCCCCACCAGAGTGGTAGGTTTCTTACAATGAGCAAACCTACACTGACATAATACTCCCTCAGAGTCCATAGTTTACATACGGTTCAACACTCTTGGTGTTATATGATTTTGAAAAATATATGATGAGGGCCGGCCCGTGGCTCACTCGGGAGAGTGCGGTGCTGATAACACCAAGGCCCCGGGTTCGGATCCCATAAAAAAAAGAAAAAAGAAAAATATATGATGAAATGTATCCACCTATCCAATATCACACAGAACAGTTTCATTGCCCTAAAAATCCTCTGTGCTCTGCCTATTCATCCCTCCCTCCCCACCAAACCTTGGCAACCACTGATGTTTTTACTGTCTCCATAGCTGTGCCTTTTCTAGAATGTCATATACTCTAGTTGGAACTATGCAGTATGTAACCTGTTCAGACTGGCTTCTTCCTCTTAGTAACATGCATTTAAGATTCCTCCATGTCTTTTCATGCCTTGATAGCTCATTTCATTTTAGTGCTGAATAACACTCCATCAACTGGATAGATCACCATTTATTTGTTCATTCACCCACTGGAGGACATCTTGGTTGCTTCCAAGTTTTGGCAATTATGAATAAAGCTGCTATAAAAATTATTAGGCCTAATGCCTAAGTGTCCAACCTGTGATCAAATGTCCCTCTCACAGGAAACATGTTTACAGTGGCAGGAACACTTGTAGCTCTTGTCTGACCTGTGTCCAGGTTTGTTCTTTTTTAAAAAGAAATTTATTTTCAGGTTTTTAAAAATAAATTTATTTTTAATTGACTCATTGATTGTACATATTTATGGGGTAGAGAGTTATATTTCGTATATAATGTGTGATGGTCAAATCAGGTGTCCAGTTTATTCTCATCAAGACTGCCACTCTCTAGGAGAGTCCTGACAGGCACAGAAGTTAGGCTCAGGTGTGTTGATCAGTTAAGACACAGAGGAGACAACACAACAGAATACATAAAATAACAGAAGCAGTTTTATTACTTACAGATCCCAGAGAGAAGAGGGCAGCATACCTCATGGAACTAACGGGAAGGGGGAGTCGTCTGGGACACACATACTCAACCAGTAGGTGGGGGGCAGGGGAGAGAGAGAAAAAGAAGGACCTGGGGCCCCACGCCTTTATGGGGTCCATGGCATTACCTAGGTGGGTTTCCTTCATGAGTTCTAATTGGTGGGTTTAGAGCAAACAGGTACGGGTTCTGTGGAGTCATGCTGTGACTGAGAGGTGGTCACTGTGGCATACCCGCACAGTCCATGTGGGGTGTAGGGGTCAGCTGGGCAAGTCAAGTAGGTTATATCCAACTGTTCCATAGGAATGTGGTCACCAGGAGGCAGTTGTATAAGGCAAATATGTAGATTGCATCTATGTTCCTGGGAGATATTGTAGTTTTTGTTTCTTATAATGTCTTATAATGTCTGATTTGGGTATTAGGATAAAACCTGCTTCATAGATTGTGGTATTAAGTATTTCCTCTGCTTCTACCTTCTGAAAGAGATTTTAGAGAATTGGTATAGTTTCTTTCTTAAATGTTTGATAGAATTCACCTGTGAACCCATCTGAGCCTCATGCTTTCAGTTTTGGAAGGTTATTAATTGTTGATTCAATTTCTTTAATAGATATAGGCCTATTTGGATAGTCTATTCCATCGGTGTTTTTGATGTCCTTCATAATGACGAACCACTTTCACCAATTCCTCATTGCCCTGCTGATATTACCTCTATTCCCAAAATCATTTCTTTCATTTTCATGAAGCCACTGAAAAAAATCTCATTTTACTAATCCAAGGTTGCACAAGAATCTGTACACTGGCCTCTCTGAGGCACTTTCAGTAGATTGATTTGAAAGCTTTTCATCAGCCATTATGAGTCACAACTGTTCACTAAGACAGGGGGTATTGATAGAAAGACTATGACAGAGTTAATAGGCTGGCAAAGGCCACTGAATTGAGGAAAGTTCACTAGGGTGCATTAAGCTCAAGGTCTGAGGCCATATCAAGGTGCTCACTCTAATGGGCTGACCAAGAAATCGTGAGAAAGATAACTAAACTGCAGGGTGTTGTAGTGGATTTCCGTCTGTATATGTTTGCAATACATATACATACACACACACATATATATACATATACACATATAAATACACTCTATGGAGATCTATATTTCACATAAGTAGTTAGATATCTTAAGTGTGTTTTTTGTTTTGTTTTGTGTTGGTGCCTGGCCGGTATAGGGATCTGAATCCTTGACCTTGGTGTTACCAGAGTGTGTATATTTTTAGACATTGCAATATTTCTGGGACAAATAGCCATGCTAAACAAGGCACATAGGTACCTGAGGTGGGTGTTAGTGATTAAGACTATCTCCCAGGCATGGAGGTATTATACTGTAGGAGTCCTCAGGAGTGTATTCCGATGACCATAGCCTGTGACAGCCAAAACAAACTCAACACTCACCCTACACCAGGTAAGGTGGTTCCTTTCTTGTGGGGGTAGATACTATCCAAAATGAAACTTATCACCATTTTTATCCATACCAGACACTACCCATCCTGACATTAAGAAAATCTTTCACCTCTACAGACAATCCAGGTCCCTGATCTCTGACAACAGCTTCTCATCTATCTTGCGGATTTAGAAGATAGGGTTCGATGCCCTCTATTCTGTTCTACTAGGAGCTTTACCTGTGGAGAGTGTAGCAGACATTTATTGACTACCTTCTAGCACCCACTTTCTCTTTCCTGCTTCTCGACACCCCTGATTCCATTCGGAGGTTTTGGAGGTTCCTTATCCTGGTTTCCAGGAGTGTGGAATGTGACCTAAACTAAGTTAATAAGAGGAGGATTCTACCTCCTTGGTTAGACAATGGCTCAGCATTAGGCCTATGACATTAAGCTGGTCCTATCAGGACTTTTGTTGAAAGTGCTAGAACAAACCCAGCTCTTTCTGGATGACACATGTAACCCAGTAGCTGTTGACAGTCTCCTTAAAACTAGGAGTGTTGTGAGCCTTGGGATGAAACCAACATTGGAGAAGGCAATGGGATGGAAATTCAGTCCTTAATGACATCAATGAGCTTAGGATCAGGCTTCATCTGATACCTAAAACTGCCCAGGACTTTTCAGCTACATGAATCTATATTTTCCCTTTATTGTTTAAGCCAGTGCAAACTAGGGTTTCTGTTCATCGAAACTGAAAGAATCCTAGTAAATACCTAGAGTAATAACTGATTTAAGTTATATAGGAGATAAACAGTCCTTTCATATATACCTGTTTAAATGTTCTGTTTAAAACATTAACAGAAGTTATCAAACATATATAAAAGTATAGAGAAGTATTAATAAACCCCCTGTAGGCCTAAAAAATGAACAACATTTTGCCAACCTTGTTTCATTTATCCCCTTGTTTCGTTTATGAGGTTTGTTTTGTTTTGCTTTGTTTTTTATTTTGTCTGTTTCGAGAGAGTTGTTTGCTTTTAAGTATTTTAAAGCAAACCTCAGACATTATAACATTTCTACCATAGATAGTTCAGTCTGTAAGAGATAAACAACTCTTGACAATCTCTGCCTTAAACCATCTTTGAGCAGAGGCCCTCTCTCCCACAGGAGGAAGGTTAATTGAGAACAGGGGAGCTACCTTATCCTCCCCCACAGGGCAACCAAAACTTGGCTGACAACTTCTCAAGATGGGTTTGTAAGAGGACCCTCTTGACCTCCTCCCTGGGGTATTCATTTATGAGAACCCCAGGCATCCCAAATGCCTCATAATGAGGGTGGTCCAGAAGGGATAACAATAGATGCCTGTAATGATCACCAGAGAACTTATTAATAACTTGAAACTACATGATCAACTGTTGTACTTTTAATGAGCCCCAGAGTGATTCATTCATGAAGCGTTTGGTGGCATCATTTAACTGTTGGTTTCCTGGAAGCCTAAAGAACAGAATTGTAATAATAATTACCCTCCAATGTATGCAGGGCATTTTCCCAGGAGCTCAAAGTGCCTTCAAAATAGTTTCTCATTTACCTACTTGCACTAGCTTTAAATTTTTTTCCTTGAAATAATATGTAAATGAATATCCAAACATTAAAATATCATTATAATTCACCCCCCATTAGCATTCCTGCTCAATCATATTTCTTTTTAATTAGCATTTGACCATCACGTTTGAGTAACTGCTGAAAAGAAAAACAACCTGGAAATATAATATCCCTATTCTACTTTCTTCCTCATTTGTTATCATGCTTCCTATTAGGAATTTTCTCTCCTTTCCCTTGGTCGGTGTCCATTTCTTTCTTTGATCTTCTTTCTGGAGTTATTCTAAAGTAGTCACTCTACACTTTAATACCCAGTTCCCTGGTAGTCAAGAAGTATGGTACAAACTGCTTTGAAAGATCCTTTATGGACAATTAATATCTTGTTGTTTATAAAACCTACTTAGCCAACCAAGAGTTCTTTGCTGTTGCTTTGTGTAGCTTTGCCTCCCACAGATATGTCACCCCACTTCCCCTGGGTGACAGAGACGCAAAGCCCATCTCTTCCGAGCAGTGAGAAGCCCCGAAGTGGTTAACTTTCCCGCCAGAACCCTCAAGCGAGAGGGATCCCTTCCTTGGGAAAATTAATGCCGAACTGGGGTTCTCTTCCTGCATTTATTTTCCAGACCAGGAAAGTACAGGAAGAGAACAAAGGTGAGGTTATAGTTTAACAATATAGGCCGGTAACTTTCAGTGAAACAAGCCAGATGACATTCCAGTAAGGCTATCAACAAAAGCTTTGATCTTAACAAACATTCCTTCTCCCTCTAGCAGTTTCTCAGTATCTTTACACAACAATCAGTAACTAGTCTGTCTTTGAGCCAGCAACCTTGCTGTGCCACAATTCTTTACCTCACACCAGAGGCGCATAGCCCGAGGAAAATTGCCTGTCCTTGCAAGGTCAGTATTTGAAAGTGCAAGGCTTTGGAAAACCAGGCCCTGTGAAGTACATATGCTTTATAGTATATTCTACACTTTGCAACCAGAATGCCTGGTGCCATGAGCTACTGTTTTATCACCTTCTGCAATTCCCAAGTTGATACATATTAACCTGCTGCCAAATACTGGTTCTGTCTTTATCTCTGCCTAAGGATCTTTGCTCCCTAAAACTTTTTGAAAGATATGTACATTATGTGTTCATTCATTCATTCAACATTGTGCAAATATTTACTGATCACTTTTAATGTGCCAGGGATTTTTTTAGGTGCTGGGATTTTATGTTTGCAAACATTTTGAGTTTTGTTTTTTCCTTCTAAAGAATGTTGGATTTAGGATTATAATGGCATTTTCTAGGCTTCTTTATGTTGTTTAAATAATTTGTATAATATTTGTATCGTTTTCATTTGGTCAACTGATTGGCTTTCCCTGGTTAGTTCCTCACTCTGCCTTATCTGTAGCTCCAACTCCAGCTACCGCAGAATAGGCTATGAAAAACATACCTTTCTGATTTTACATACCTTAATATATTTTAAACACACACACATATATATATTTAAATATAAGCAATAGAATTGGCATAGGCGGTCTACTTTTTTGGGAGTAGACTTTAAGCATTCATATCTGGGAAGATCCCCGAATACAGGGACTTTTTAAAAATCTGACAGATACATACGCGACACAATTAGAGCACTGCAGACAGAGACAAGAAATCTAGGAAATTATTCTCAGTAAGACATTGAGATACAAGCAAACTCCTAAGAAAACTGTAGGCACTTTAGTATATAAGCAATTATATCCTATGCTATAACTTGAATGTGTCTCCTCCAAAATTCAGGTGTTGTCAATGGGGTAGTATTAAGAGGTGGAACCTTTAAGAGGTCATCATGCCATGAGGGCTCCTCCCTGGTGAGGGAGACTAAGACCCTTTTCCAAGAGAAGTTTCATGCAGTCATTGTCTCGCTTGCACTTCCACCTTCTGCCATGAGGGGACGCCCCGCTCCTCCTCTCCAGAAGACACGGCATCAAGGCGCCATCTTGGAAGCAGAGAGCAGCCCTCACCCGGCAACCTGAACCTGCCAACGTCTTGATCTTGGACTTCCCAGCCTCCAGAACTGTGAGAAAATTAATTTCTGTTATTTATAAATTACCCAGTCTCAGGCATTCTGCTATAGTAGCATAAAACATACTAAGACATTCTACTTGTTAGAAGTTGTTTTTTGGGGTTTGTGTGTGACTATGTCCTACATCTTCACATCAATCAGCCCCAAAATAATCAGAAACTTCATCACAAACAGAATTATTTAAAACTATATGAAAGAAACCCAATAATAAAAAGATAATTTTTAAAAGGGCCAAAGATCTGAATAGACATTTCTCAAAATACAATATACAAATGTCCAATCAGCACATGAAAAGAATTTCAACATCATTAACCATCAGGGAAATCAAATCAAAACCACTTGAGATACCACTTTACACACACTAGGGTGGTTATAATAAAAAAGATAACAAGTGTTGGAGAAATCAGAACCCTCTTACACTGCTGATGGTAATGTAAAATGGTTCAGCTCATGTAGAAAACAGTTTGGCAATTCCTCAAAAAGTTAAACATAGAATTATCATATGGCCCTCTGAGAAATAAAAACTTGCAACCACATAAAAAATTGTCCATAAATGTTCATAGCAGCATTACTAACAATAGCCCCAAAGTAGAAAAAAAACAAATGTTCATGAGCTGATGAATGGATAAATAAAATGTGGTGCATCCATACAAAAGAATATTATTCAGCAACTACTACCATGAATTTGATATGTATGCAGTCTGCTTTATGCTTTTACCCCCACCCTCCCCACACATGAGAGTACTTCAAAAAGTTCATGGAAAAATAGCATTAAAAGATAATTTGAATCTTTCCATGAACATTTTGAAGTACCCTCATATGTTCATCCTTAAAGAACAGTCAGTATTGTTTTGGGCATAGCATTTTAAATGCTTTTATAAATGGCATCATACTGTATATGATGTTCTGCAAGTTATTTATTTTTTGAGATTTATTAATTTGATACCTACAAATCAGGCCATTGTTTTAATTAATGGCACAATTTGAATATGTTACAAATTATCCATTTCCACTTGGTTGTTTCTGGCTTTTTTTCTTCTTTACAGTGATGCAGTGATGTTTGTGCAAATCTCTCCGTGCAAATATGAAAAGCTTCTCTGCTACAAACAAGCTGAGTGGCTTTGGGGAAGTTACTAAAATTCTGAATCTCAGTCTCTCCTCATCTGTAAGATGGGAATAATGATGTATATCTCATTCAGCTATTACGTTAAATGAGGTAATTCATTCAAAGCACTTAGTAGTATGCATCATGGACTTAAAGTACTCAGTTTTTGATAACCATATTACTTGAGTAACAACTCTGGTTCAACTCTAGCTCATATTCTGATGACCCTAATATGTCTCTCAAATTCCTCTACAACCTGTAACTGCCCTCTGGATACCTCTGCTGTTTGTCCTCCAGTGTGTCTCACACTGAACTCAGTTTTTTCCCTCTCTCTGGCCTGTTCCTGTTTCCCCCTTCTGCATTCTCTATGTGGTTAATAACACAACATGGTGAAGTGGCGATTTCTTCCCTACTTCATTTTCTCCTACAGAGCTCCCAGAATTCTGGCTGAAACCCTCTGATTGCACCACTCCCACAGAGTTACAGCCCTCCAAGACTCCCTGTTGCCTTCCAGAATTCTTTCCAACAGGAACAGCAGTAACTAGAATCCCCTGCTCTGTGGCAGGGACACTGGCAGTGCTGAAAGAGCGGTGCTGTTGAAGCTAGGTTACAACATCAAAGAAAAAAAATGTTAAGCTTCCAAATAAAACAAGCAGATTACTAACAAAATTGACATCAGACTTCTAAACAGCAACATGAGAGGAACAAAGACAATGAAATGATTCTTTCAAATTGTTGAAGAAGGGCCGGCCTGTGGCTCACTCGGGAGAGTGCGATGCTGATAACACCGAGGCCACGGGTTCGGATCCTGTATGGGGATGGCCAGTTGGCTCACTGGCTGAGCGTGGTGCTGACAACACCAGGTCAAGGGTTAAGATCCCCTTACCAGTCATCTTTAAAAAAAAAAAATTGTTGAAGAAAAAAACTTCATACTGAGAATATTTTACACAACCAAACTGACATTTAAGTGTGAAGGTGAGATATATTTTATCAAGTATTTTATCAAAAAACATTAACATACATATACTCTTTGTGAAAACATTCTTGGAGGAAGTGGTCCAGCAAGAAGAAAAATAAATTGAAGTATAAGAAAGCAAGAACAACAACAAAACAACACAAACAACAACAACAACAAACAGTCTATCAATAAAAACCAAGAAATAAAATTATAGGCAAAACCAATGAGGAGAGAGGCAGATAAAAGAGATAAAAAGTTGTGCAAGGGCAATTTTCTTATTTGGAAGAAATATGTAGATACTAAAAAGTTTAAGAAATTGAGAGGAAAAAAATCAAACATAAAATATGGTTAATAAGCAAAAGAATAAAAATAGAAAAGTATTATTTTCAATCCCCCGTAAGAAAATTGGATCCATCTAATGAAGGCAGAAAAGGAATAAATGAATATATAAGCAAACTTGAAAAAAAAAAGATGTAGAGATAAGTCTTTACAAGAAAATAATTACAATAAGGGTAAGTGGGGTAAATTCACTGATCAAAAGACAGCAATCTAAGGCTAACAATACTTTTAAAAATAAGATATGAGTACATGGGTAATACAGAAAATTAACAGTAAAAGAATTGGAAAAGATATATCAGGAAAATATGAATCAAAGGAAAGGTAGGGTAACAAATTCAATATTATTCAAAATATAATTCAAGGTTAAGAACATTAAAGAATAAGACAAAAATGCTCCTATCTCAGCTTTTAATCAACATTGTCTTAGAGGTTCTAGCTAGTATAGTAATACATAAAAAGAAATAAAATGTATAAGAAAATGTATTGGAAAGGCTGAAACAAAGCTATTAGTATTGGAGTTCCAGTTCTGGGTTAGATGGAGTAAGAACCCTGCAAGTGAGTACTGTAGTAAAGATGGAGACCATTTAAGAGTGAACAATTCAGTGGCATTTAGTATATTCACAATGTTGTACAACCACCAGCTTCATCTAGTTCCAAAACATTTTAATCACCCGCAAAGAAAACTCCATGATCAGTAGACAGTTACTCCCTATTTCATCCTCCCCACAGTCCCTGGCAACCACAAATCTCCTTTTTGTCCCTATGGATTTACCTATTCTGAAAACTAAATATAAATGGAATCACACAATATGTGACCTTATGTGACCTTTTGGGTCTGGCTTCTTTTACTTAGCATGTTTTTGAGGTTCATCCACGTTGTAGCATCTGACAGTACTTTATTCCTTTCTCTTTTTTTTGACACACCACAATTTGGTTATCTGTTCATCTGTTGATGCACATTTAGGTTGTTTCCATCGTTTAGCTATTATGACTACGTAGTGCTGCTGTAAACATGCATGTACAATTATTAGTTTGAGTACCTGTTTTAAATTCTTTTTGGTGTATAACTAGGAGTGGAATTGTGGGTCATATGGTAATACTATGTTTAATTTTTGAGGAACTGTTAAACTGTTTTACAAAGTGGCTAAATGATTTTACATTCCCACCAGCAATGTACAAGAGTTCCAATTTTTCTACATCCGTGTCTTATTATTTCTTTGTTGTATTATTATTTTACCCATCTGAGTGTGAAGTGGCATTTCATTGCAGTTTTGATTTGCATTTCCCCAATGATTAATAATGTTGAGCATTTTTTCATGTGCTTCTTGGCCATTTCTCTTCTTGGAGAAGTGTCTATTTGGTTTCCAGTCAAGATGGCAGAATAGACAGTCCCCAGTGTCACTCTCTCTGACAAATCAACCAATTTACAACTATAAAAAAGCAACAGCAGCCAAGCTGGGGCCACTAGAGCTCAGGGGAAGAGGAGGAGAGACCTACAGAGTGCATGAAGGGGGAGAAGCTGTGATGAGAGAAAAAAAACTGCTCCAACCATTTCGTGCCACAGCCGCTTTAAGACAGGAGCTGCTGAGTGCACAGAGCAGGAGCCGGCAAAAGCCGCAGCTGTGCCCTTCAGATGAAGTTGCTTGGAGGCAGCAGGGGAGAAGAGGGCCTTGGTGGCCCCCAGGCCAGTAAGACCACTAATGGAGTTCCTGTAGACCCACATAGGAGTGAGGAGCCACAACAATTGAAAAAAAGGAGCCACTCAGAGGCCGGTGAGTCATCGCAAGGGACTGGCACATGGCCTGTCCCATGGGAAGTGTTTGCAGCACAGGCAGTGGGGGAGATGGGCCCACCAAGGAAACACTGGGGCACAACAAGGACAGCTGACTGGCCCCCAATCAGCGAAGGACCACTCAGAGGAGACTGGTCAGGAATATGGAATTGCATGGGGTGCAGTTTGATAAAAAGACTCAGGCCCAGATCAGAGTTTCTACACATTCAGGTGCACTAGGTCTCTGGAGGCCAGAAGTACCTATAAAGTCAATCATTAAAACCTGAGCTGCACAAAAAGCCTTCCCTAGGGAATCAGTGGCAAAGCAGCAATTTAGCTAAACCACAGCTCAAGTACTGGTCCCCACAGGAAGTTCCCTCATTTTAGAAGTAAGCAAAGGACAAAAAAATTAGTTCCAGCCCAGGAACACTGCCAGCACCTCAGGTCTGCCCGGTGACCTGAGGCGTGGAGTGGGGACCGGACCCCCCACACACACTCCAGCACACCGCCAGCACCAAGGAGCATGCCAAAAACATCACCTCCATGTGGGTGTCCCACCACAGCCACCACAATAACCACAGCTGATGCAAAAGTGGCTAGACACAACAACCACCACACTGATGGTCCACCAGCCACTGGAGTGCATTGACACAAGGAGAGTCACCAGCAGAGACCAAAGAAAAGAAGAGGATGTCTCTCTCCACAAAGCCTATTCCAGAGTGACAGAAGAAGCATCTGCTCTATGATAATATTGGGGGACCTGAACACACCTCTCAGCATTGGACAGATCATCTAGGCAACAAATCAACAGAGTAACCATTACTCCTGCAGAAGGAGAGAAGAAATCTAGCGTTATCAGTGGTGGGAGGGGGGAAGGGAGGGGGATAGGGAGAAATTGGACAAGGGGCATAAAGAATAAGTATGATTTGTAACAATATATATGCTAGTAATATTGTTTGATCAACATATGTCAATGTTGAACCCCAAAAATATGTATAATCAATTATGATTCAATAAAAATTTTTTTTAAAAAAAGAAGTATCTGGTCACTTCCTTTGCCCATTTTTTTTTTTTCTATAAAGATGACCAGTAAGGGGTTCTTAACCCTTGACTTGGTGTTGTGAGCACCACACTCTCCCACGTGAGCTAACTGGCCATCCCTATATAGGCATCTGAACCTGTGGCCTTGGTGTTATCAGCACCAAACTCTCCCAAAGTGAGCCAAGGGCCGGCCCCCTTTGCACATTTTTTGATTGTGTTGTCTTTTTGTTTTTGAGGAAAATAGTAAGTGTTGACAAGGATGTGGGATAGTGAATCCCTCATACATTGCAGGTGAGAATGTAAAATGGTGTAGCCTCTGTTTGGTTTGTTTGTTTGGTTGTTCCTCACAATGTTAAACATAGCATTACCACATGACCCAGCAATTCCACTCCTAAATGCATACCTAAAAACATTAAAAACATGTTTCCAAACAACTTTTAAATGAATGTTCATAGAAGCACTATTTACAATAGACAAAATGTGTAAACCACCCAAGTCTTCATCAACTGATGAATGGTTAAACAAAATGTGGTTTATTCATACAATGGAATATTATTCATTTCTTACAAAATAATTTAATACTTATTCATGCTACAACATGAATTGAATCTTGAAAACATTATGCTAAATAAAAGAAGTCAGACCTGAAAGGCTACATATTGTACTATTCCATGTATATATATATGAAATATCTGGAGTAGGCAAGTCCACAGAGACAAAAGAAGATCAGTGGTTGCCAGAAGATGGGAGTAGAGAGAATGATGGAATAACTGCCTAATGGGCATAGAACTTCCTTTTGGGATGATGAAAATGTTCTGGAACTAGACAATGGTAATGGCTGTACAACTTTGTGAAGATATACTAAAAGCTACTGAATTGTGCATTTTTAAATGGCTAAAATTATTAATTTTATGTTATGTGAATTTTATCTCAATAAAAATTTTTTAAAATTTTTCTTGTCAAATTTTTTAAATTATAAAGAAATGCATTCTTACTGTATTTAGCCAAACAATGCAGAAGTCTTTTTTTTTTTTAATTAATAATCTTGTGTCAGGGACTACTACTGGGCTAACCAATATCCACTCTCCATTTCTTTCTTAGTAATACAACACATATTGTTGGGGCTACACAATATAATATAATTATTGCAGCCAGCTAAAAACTGTATTTCCCAGCCTTGCATGCAACTACATGTAGTTATATGACTAAATTGTCATCTGTGAGATGTAAGGTGAAGATATTTGGTGGAATTTCTAAGATAGCTCCCTCAAAGAGGCACAAACATCATCTTTTAAATTCCTTGCAGGAATGTGGGCATGGTGGCTAGAGCACCTGCCACCATCTTAGACCACAGGAAATTACTTGTCAAAGATGGTGGAGCAGAAAGGTAGAAGGAACCTGAGTTAATAATTGTGGAGCTGCTGTCACATTAGATCCGGCCTATCTTTGAACTTGCTTTTTGTGAGGGAAAAATCAATCTCCTATTTGCTTATAAAATAATTAAGTTGGATCACTACCTCACACCATGTATAATGGTGAACTCCAGAAGAATTAAATGTGAAAGATAAAACTATCTGAAGAGAATGAAATGTAATATTCAAGAGTACTTCAGAAAGTTAGTAGAAAAATAGAATGAAAAGATATCATGAATCTTTCCATGAACTTTCTGAAGTGCTCTTGTATTTGTATCTTTGGGATTGGGATTGGGAAAGACTTCTTAAACAAAAGCCTTTGGGCCGGCCCGTGGCTCACTCGGTAGAGTGCGGTGCTGATAACACCAAGGCCCCGGGTTCGGATCCCATATACGGATGGCCGGTTCGCTCATTGGCTGAGCGTGGTGCTGACACCAAGTCAAGGGTTAAGATCCCCTTACCGGTCATCTTTTAAAAAAATAAAATAAAATAAAATAAACAAAAGCCTTAGAGCACAAATTAACTTTACAGCAGAAGATGTATTATGTAGACTGTACCAGAATTTAGGATTTCTGTTCAAAGAGGGTCAGCACAGACTAAATTAGGAGCAAATATTTGCAATGTCTATAACTGACAAAGTTTATCTGGACTACCCTAAGAACTACTGCAGATAAATAAGAAAAACAGAAAAATGAAACAAAAAGTGAGCCAAAGGTATGAATAGGCAATTTACAGAAGAAGAAATAAAAGTAGCTAACATGTTTACTTAAAAATGTTCAACCTCCATAGTAATCAGAGAAATGCAAATAAAATTGAGATAACATTTTACGTCCATCAGATTGGCATAAATTAGAAAATTTGATTATACTAGGTGTTGGCTAGGACATGGGGAAATCAGTAAGCATCATTTATAGCTTCATTTACAGACTGCTACAAACCCCTGGGACAGTCTGGTAGTACTTATGTGTGTATCCCTATTACTTAGCATTGTCAATCTAGGATATACATATATATCTGTATATATGTAGGATATACAGATATATATAAATATATGTTTATCTATGTGTGCGTGTGTGTGTGTATATATATATATCTGTGATAGACTCTCATCCAGGTCTCTCTATATATTTTTTTTAATTTTGTGTCTTTTATATATTTTTTTTCATTGCAGCATTGTTGTGATAGTGGGAAATTTAATACAAGCTATGTGTTCATCTCTAGTGGAATGGACAAACAAAATATGATAAATGCTTACTCAGCATTAAAAACGTGAAATTGAATGAATACATAACAACATGGCTATACCTTTGAAAACAGAAGTGAAAACACTGTGAAGAAACAGGTTTCCACCACCCCGCTCCACCCCCGAAGGCTGGCCGGTACAGGAATCCGAACCCTTGACCTTGATTTTATCAGCCCCACATTCTCCCAAGTGAACTAACCAGCCAGGCCCAAAAAGGGCTGGAGGGTCCTAAATGATAGGACTCCAACGACCTGCCCAAACTTATCTTCTAATACCCTCCCTTTACTTATTTGCCACAATGGCACAGGCCTCGCTGCTGTTCCTTGAAGTTTCCAAGCAACTCTGTCTCAGGGCCTTTCGACTTGTTAGAACACGTTTTCCCCAAATACCTGCCTTCAGGTCTCTGCCCAAGTGTCATCTTGTCATAGAGGCTTTACCCACTTGCTGTCACTTTCCATCCCTCTTACTACTTTCTTTTTCTCTTCTTTCTTTTTTCTTTCTTTCTTTCTTTTTTTTTTAATGTTCTGACTCTTTCTAAAATTCAGTCTGCAAACTCCCTGAGGACAGAGACTATGGTACATTCCAAGTGGCTAGGACACTGCCTGGAACATAGTAAGTGCTCAATAAACGTTTGTTGAATGAATAAATGAATAGGAAAAGGTATTCAACCTTGCAAGACAATATGTGAGATGTGTAAAGTCTGGAGGAGTTCAGAGGAGAATGCAGGCTGGACTCTGAGGTCTGCTTGACAGTCTTGACTGCCATTAACCAGCCATATAGCCAGCGTGAGCCAGTCACCCAGGGCTCCAGCGACCTCAACTGGTGAGAAAACAACAGAACTACTAGATGATCTCTGAGGATTCTTCTAGCTCTGAATTTTTTTTAAAGTTTAACTTAAAATCTCTAATTTAAAAGAATTAATGAAAATATCCATTCATCTTCTATGTTTTTAATATTATAAAGGTAATGCGGATTTATAAACAACACACAAAGTTTTTTAAAAAGTGAAAGGCCTCCCTCCCCTCACCAGTCCACACATCCACTCCCACTATTAGCTGCTTGTTGGTTCTTTTTCCCTCCAGACATTCCTCTTTGCAAACAAACAAATGTATGTATTTGTACATATAAATAGTTTCTCAAAAATGAGATCATATGATGCACATTGTCCTGCAACTGGCTGTTATCACTTATCAATATGCCCAGGACATTCTCCTATGTCAGAACCTGCAGATCTAGCCCATAAAGGAATAAATTTCATGTGGATGTTCACTGCAGCATTGTTTGGGGTAGCTGGAAATTGAAGACTATCTCTATGTTCATCCCTAATGGAATGCATAAGTAAAATATAATAGATGCATATTTAGCATTAGAAACACTAAATGCACACATAACAATATAAACTTTATGAAAACTTAGTGAAAAAGTTATGAAAAGGTCATTAAAAGCTAAGAAACAGAATGAGAGCTATTGGCACAATAACTTGGATGTAAATTGAAAACTTTTACATACACAAAACAACATTATATATTTTAAAAGGATATATACATATCAAATGCTAACATACCAAACACATTAGATAGAGTGGATGCTTATGGGGGAGGACAGAGGAATGACAGTGGGGCGGACTAAGAATAATTGGAAAAGTATATAAAATAAAATATTTAAATGAGAGGTGTTGCAGAAACCGGTGATGACAGTATGCACAGTATTCCGTAGAGGTGCTGTAATTTACTGAATTCCTCTACGGATCGGCACTGAGAGTCTCCAGTTTCTCATGCGTATGAACTTTCGCGTCAAATTGACCTGCCTTTAGTGGGTCTGCAGTTTACTAGCCATTCGCCCTCAGACAAGTTACTTAACACCTCTCAGCCTTAGTTCCTCTCTTGTAAAACAGGATTAACAATATCTCCCTGGTGCGGTGCTTGTGATCATGAGAGACTTGCTGGACACGGGCCCACAGCTGGTGAGCCCTATGGGGCAGGGGCCACCCTTGTACCCCACCAGCACCTGGCACACTGCACACCTTTAGTGACCATTTCTTGAGTGAAAGTCATTTTTAAGTCAGCAGTTCAGGGATAATTAATCTTCTATGACATCTAATGACCTCATCAGGTTGCCAGTCACCTCTTAAGCGTTTCTTTAGCAGTGCTTGTAAATAACTGCTTTTTGCACAGCCTAGCATGAGTGCCTAAGGTTCATGCCCCTGATTTATAGTTTATGCTAGGACCAGAGATAGTGGGACTCCCCTTCCCGGCCTTTGCCCCACAAAAGAACAAAAAGTCAAAGAGGACATCTCACAGATGATGAGTCAGAAATAGTCACTTCTTCTGCATAGAACAGCCTGTTTTTGCCTAGTGAGGAAAGCCATTACTGGGGTCACGCCTGTTTGTCACTGAGCAAGTCACATAATTACTTTAAGCTGGGTTCACTCCTCTGCCAAATGGGGACAAGACCACCAACCCCCCTGGTGTACAAAGTGTTTTAAGAACTATGTTAGGTAATGTGAAAGCACTTTGAAAAGAATAAAATTATATACTTAATAACTGTTTAAGAAATGCACTTATTCTTATTACTAGTTCAATTGGTAATCTATGTTTGGGGAAGCAGTTCAGAAGAAAGACCCAGTCATTTCTTCAGGGACAGCCTTTTTCTTGTTTTCGGCCACAAAGCTCGTGCTTTGTGCTAATTGCCTGTGGGCGTGGAGATCCCCCCGGCCCCGCAGAATTGGCCAGAGCCAGCAGGCTTCCAGGCCTCAGACCCAGCTCCTCAGAGGCTAGGACCAGCTAGCTGTGGGGTTAAAAGCTTCGGCCGCAGCTCGTGGCCAGAGCTCGTGGCCAGGGGGGCAACCACAGCAATGCTTCCTTCCTAATTCCACACTGGCTCTCTCCCCTTGGTCCACCAAGCACCAGGGACAACGTGACAGGTTCACGGGGAGTCCTGAAGCCAAAGGTATATTTCCATAAACAATCCCTAGACTTTTATTACTGGAGAATCCAGAATAAAGGAGAGAGGCGAAGGCGGGGGCGGGAAAAGATGGGAAGAGGAAAAGAGCAGATACGGGAAAGGAGGGAGAAAAGGAAGAGTATTAAATGGCTTTTTAATGGCACCACTTTTAGATTTTGCCTTTAGGAGAAAAGTTAGAGGTGGTGTGATATTAGAGCCCCAAGCTCATTTGCATAATGGTTCATGACCTTCTCCATTAGCAAGGAGAAGACATAGGAAAAATATTTAAACTGCAAAGGGAAATTTTAAAACAACAGTGCAAGAACTCTTTACCAAAAGTCACTTTTGGAATGGTCCTCGAGAGAAGCTGGGAGATTCTTGACCTGAAAAAACAACAACAACAAAAACTCACTAACAAACAAAAACCCCTTTTGTATGCACAACCCATCCTGGGAACAAAATCTTCAGTAGGAAAGGATCATAAAAGCATAGTCCAGTGCCTCCGGACAGGCCAATCTCTAAGCACATCTTTTTCTTTTGCCAAGGAATTTACCAACACTTCATCATGCTGAAATCCCACATTGTCCAGTCACTGTTTTTCTCCTACTTTTAAATGAAGTCTATTTTTTTGTTTGTTTGTTTTTCATAGACCAGGAGAGGACCTACTCAGTGAGCACAGGTCTTTAACATCCCATCATAATAGAGAAAACATTAACTGGAAGGAAAAAACCCTCCCTGTAACCACTTCTCAAACAAGCCTGAGGTCATGGCTATTCTTCATGGGACCTATTTCCTTCTGCTCCCTCATCTCTACAAATCTGCATTCTCCATATCCACTTTTAAATGACAGGTAGATCAGGTAAGACTCCCTGATAAGGAATTGCTAAAGCAGCACACAGCAGAAAGCTTACCTCCTAGCGCTTCTGCAAAACACTCCTTAGTTCGTTTTTCTCTTAGGGGACACCTGTTGCAAGTTGCCTTACACCTTGTAGAGAGATGTAACCTTGAGAGCCACTGCAGAAACACCTATGCTTATGCAGCCTTTTCCACTCTGAGTTTGTGGTGTTGAATTTTTGTACTTATTTGATGGACTACCATACAGTTAGTCTTTCTTCCCCTATTTTATAAGATCCTATGCTTATTAGAACTACCCGCTGGGCCCAGTCCATAGTCCATTCAGCCAGGAGCCTTTTTCCAACAGTAGAATCAGAAAACACATCTTAAGGGAGCTTGGTTGTCTTCTCTGCTGCGAACGTCAACAGTTAGAGTCCCCTCCAAACAGGACAGATTTTCTTAATAATGCATTATAACTATGTTTCTTAGATTTTAATATTTTAAAACTGTGATGCTTCTTGGGAATGATAATTTTCATAGTTTACTGCTAAGTGAATTTTTTTTTCTTTTATTGGTTCTAAATTGAACTCAAGATTCAAATCCCCCCACTTCTAATCCTTGAATTCTGAGATTCGGGGCGGAGGGAAATCCCTGTTCACTTTGTCTAATATCTTAAAACTTTCTGAATGAAAAGGTTTTGATTGTATTCTAACTCAGATCCATCCTTTCAGACAAAGATCTTTTGTTTGTGGTTCTTGCCCACCACACTGCCACAATATCATCCTACTTGGAAAACCATACCTGCAATTCTGACCAAGTCATCAAGAAAATGTGAGTATTGACTGAGACCTTATATTCAAGATAGTCAGGCACAAACTAAGCTATTGAAAAGATCACGGTCAACCATCTCCCAAATAAATGAAATCTTTTAAAACACACCTGAAAACTTCTGTACTAAGACTAGGGATGCAGGATTAGGTCGGTTGGCTGGTTTTTGTTTTTTATGATTCTATTTCCCCTTTTCACTCAGGCTAATATGAAAGCAAGGCTTAAATTCTGAGAATATGCACCTATACACAGGGAATGCTGACAGCCCAGGAGCAATCTCCACGATAGGAGAAAGCTGTGCAATGGTGGGCAATTACAATATCCAGGATTCTCTTCAAGAAGCAAGTCTTGGCTGCTACTCTCAATATCCCAAACTTTCAAACCAAACTTACAGGCAGGCAGAGGCTAAAACCATCCGTACATCATGTGAGCGATTCCTAAAAATCCTCTGTGCTCTGACGATCCTTCTCTGAGTGCTTCCCATGCCTAAATTGCACTATAACAGGCACATTCTTTCTAAGACTGAGAGTTCAATGCTGCCTCTCTGGGCTCTTCTTAAAATGCAAGTACTTCTGGGTTAATTTAACACCACCAGATTATGAGAGAACTAGAAATCAAAGGGAGAGACCCTTTAAGGCAGAAAAAAGGCCCTGAAGAGCAGTGAAGTTGCTGAATTCAAACATGAAGTTACAGTCACACTGGCCTGAGCAGTTTGTCCAGTTCAGGCCAAGAGCTTAGCTAGTCTGGCATCTCCTCCTGAACTGTCTGAACAGCTGCGGTCAACAGCTTCCCACTCTAGGAATAGCTTTTCCTTTTCCATTTTTGTCTGGTTTATTCCTGGGCTTTAAAAGGCTCAGTAGGTGGGCTGGCCAGTTAGCTCAGTTAATTCCAGCGTGGTGCTGGTAATGCCAAGGTCCAGGGTTCAATCCCTGCACCTGCCAGCCACCGAAAAAGTGAAAACAAGAAAGGAAAATGCTCGGTACGCACAGAGTGGGGACTAGAAGGAATTCTGGCGCCACCGAGCAGTCAGGAAGCACCAGCCACCCACAGGCCAAACACCTCATGGAAGAGGAGCAGCGTTTATCTGTTTCTTTCCCCTAAAAGGTACAAGGGAACAAACACTTCAACCAGCAGGAGGCAAGAAGACAGGTACCAGGAAGAACTTTCAAACAGAAAGATGATTATCAAGCTGGTAACTCAGTTGCTCAGCTCCCTTAAGTCCTAAATGAAAAGAATAAGAAATCTCCTCTTCTTAAGGTGTTAGATAGAGGGAAGAAGTAGGATTGAAATGTCCTCCGAAACCTTCATCATCCCTGACTCAGTAGAAAGACTCCACTGCTGACCGAAAGAAACAATTAGAAGAAATTTCCTTCCTTGACTCCTGCCTGGGTGAATTCTAGCATCAGAACCTCTGATACTGATGAAAAGGGCAGCTCCTGGGGTCCTTAGGCAAGAGATGTGGCCAAGTGGTCCCCACCTGATGCGCCAGAACCAGCTGAGCACATCTGTACACCCCAGGTGCCATGTCCCACCAGGCCTGCTCTTGGGCCCAGTAGCTGGAATTCCTGTGGGATATATCACAGCCCAGAGAGAGAGGCCGTGTTCCCTCCCAATCTTCAGTGTCCAGTCTCTGTTTCCTTCTCAGATTTGTTTATTTATTAGTAAAAAGAAAGGGAAGGGCTTGGTTAATGATCTTGAGAAAAGCCTAGATTCTAACCAAAGAAAGGAGATGGTAATTGACCCATGATTAACAAGAGCTATTTTTTTGTTTGTGAGATGTTAAGAATTATTCCACAGTTTAGAGGTGGGCATAGTAGTCAGATTCCCTGAAAGATCAGGGATTGCCTGTGAAATATTCTAGTTTCCCTTACTAATTATGGATACCCATTAACTGATTTAACCCCTTTTTGGATAACCCCTGTTCCACCTAAACTTCTCCCCAGACAGAGAAGCCGGGTTAATATGAGAAAGTTGCTTGGCAACTGCATCACCAGAGTAAAGGAAATCAATAGGTTTTAGAATGGTTTCAAAAGTGGGCCGGCCCCGTGGCTCACTTGGGAGACTTCTCATCCTTCAGGCTCAATTCCATGGCTGTGGTTAGGAGAGGTTAGAAAACAGGAGTTGAGTGAGGCCACGGGTTCGGATCCTATATAGGGATGGCCAGTGCACTCACTGGCTGAGCGCGGTGTGGGCGACACCAAGCCAAGGGTTACAATCCCCTCATCGGTCACAAAAAAAAAAGAAAAGAAAAGAAAAAAAAGGATCTCTGGCTTTGTATCCTCATGGCACCTAAACACATGCCTCATACCTAGTAGGTGCTCAATAAATGCTTAGTGAATTGAATTAACAAGCTTCATGAGTCCCCCTTGTTCATGCTAAGAATTAAATTTGTCAAACTGACCATTTTCATTTTTGCCACTTTGGAGTCGTCCTGTCCATTAAGCAGCATTGAACAAATGGTGATAAAGTTTCCCCATTCCACATTTCTATAATTCCCTCCAAAAACATATAATCATATTGTCCTGTTCTGAATTCGTTTTTCCAGTTGCAGATCAAAGCCATGAACTATTTTGTCTAGTTCCTTAAACAGCAATACTGAAGTATTCATCAAAGTCTAGAGTATTGAAGGCTCAAGTTTTTTATTTTATTTTATTTATTTATTTATTTATTTTTTTGGACTGACTAATGAATGTGGGAGGCTACTCTCTGGTACTCTGGAGCACATTGGCTCTTTCTGGTTTAGTGGCGCACTTAAACTGTTAACAATAGCTGTCCTTGTTAATGTTTTCTTTTGTTTTAATTTATTTTATTTATTGAATCAAAATTGATTATACATATTTTGGGGGTTCAACATTGAGATATGTCTATCAAATCAGTATTACCAGTGGGCTGGCCCATGGCTCACTTGGGAGAGCGTAGTGCTGATAACACCAAGTCAAAGGTTAAGATCCCCTTTCTGGTCATCTTTAAAAAAAAAAAAAAATCAATATTACTAGCATATATATTGTTACAAGTCATGATTATTCTTTATGCCTCTTGTCCAATCTCTCCCCATCCCCTACTCCCTCCCCCCCAATTAACCTAGATTTCTTCTCTCCTTCTGAAAGAATCACGGTTACTCTGTTGGTTTGTTGCCTAGATCTGTCCAATGCTGAAAGGTGTGATCGGGTCCCCTGATATTATCATAGAGCAGATGCTGCTTCTGTCACTCTGAAATAGGCTTTGTGGTGAGAGACATCCTCTTCTTTTCTTTATCTCTGCTGGTGACTTTCCTTGTGTCAGTGCACTCCAGTGGCTGGCGCACCATCTGCGTGGTGGTTGTGGCGTCAAGTCACTTTCATGGCAGCCATGGTTATTGTGGTGGCTGTGGTGGGCCACCCACATGGAGGTGATGTTTTTGGCATGCTCCTTGGTGCTGGCATAGTGTGCCTGGTTGTGGGACGGGGGTCCGGTCCCCTTCTCCATGCCTCAGGTCCCCAATTTTTATTGATCAGCACACTCAGATTAGGTGAAGTTCTCAGGAAGTAAGCTCACAACGACCGAACTTCTAAAGCTGATATATAAACCAGAATGCCTGCTGATTAGTCTATGAGAACAGTAAGTACCAAAAAGAATGAACAGTCATATCCTACAATCAATTAATTTTAAGTTGTGAAATCACTTGGGGGAAAATAGAAAGAGAGTAGATAGGCATTCTTTAAACATTTTGGAATTCTGCAAAGCCTCCCTATGGAAAGTATGGGATATTTTGAAACTAACTTGGAGTTAGAGGAGTGATAAGACACAGGGAGTTGGTGGGAGGAGGAAAAGCTAATTGCCCATAACTGAGAAGTGAGTACATTATGGGGATCACATATAACATCATCAACACACACACATTTATGGTCATTTTCAATGGTGTACATGAAACAAAGTCAAAAATTGAATGAAAAAAGTAATTAAATATGAGGCAAGCTCTTTGTTATTAAGAGTTTTCAAGTTGTATTTCTAGGGTTCCAGTATGTTGGTGTCTTATTCAGTTGGAAATTCAGAAAATGAAAAACAAAACAACCACCAAGACCTATATAAGGTTCACTAACCTTAATAAAACAGAAATGAACAGTGTTTTGATATGCCTGTCTGGTCAGTGGATTTAAGTGAATTTAAGAGACCATCTCATGTAGCCCTTGCTAGAGTCTATCTAGACCCCCATAACCTGCCCTGTAAGTGTCGCAGCTGCATGAACACCTGAATCAAATGACCGAATTTTGAACCTCCCAGTGAAGAGAGTCAAACTTTTTCCTGACTTCTCATCCTTCAGGCTCAATTCCATGACTGTGGTTAGGAGAGGTTAGAAAACAGGAGTTGGTGAGAAATAGAAAGTAAAAAGTGACTTTGGCTTGGTGCACTTATGCTTTAGTAGGTGAGCTCTAAGCTATGGACTAATTTGGGAGCTCCATTAGTAATTTGGTGAAAAGGTCCAGTTTATTTGACTATATTGATGATGGATAGTTGTGCTGAGAGCTTATCATGTGCTAGATAATGATCTAAACTCTTTACACGACTCAACTCATTTAATCCTCTCAACAACCTATGAGGCAAACACCATTACTGCCCACCTATTAAGATGAGGCCATTGTAGCACAAGAGGAAACTCACTCAAGATTGTACAGTGGTGGGGCTGGAAATCAAATCCAAATACTCCTGACTCTAACGCGTGTGCTTTGGGCCGGCCCGTAGCTCACTTGGGAGAGTGTGGTGCTGACAACACCAAGGCCGCAGGTTCGGATCCCTACATAAGGATGGCCGGTTAGCTCACTTGGGAGAGCGTGGTGCTGACAACACCAAGTTAAGGGTTAAGATTCTCTTACCAGTCATCTTTAAATAAATAAATAAATAAATAAAATAATAAAGTTTGTGCTTTTTCTTTTTTGAAACAATCACAAACTTATACAAAAGCTGGAAGCATGATACAACGACTTCCCTCCTCCCCCAGAATCATTTGAGAGTAAGTTGGCAACCTGATACCCCGTCTTTCCCAAATATCTTAGGGTATATTTCCGACAAAGAAAGACATTCTCCTACAGAACCACAATATAACCATCATTAATACATTACATTAGTGAACCTGCAGACCTCATTCAACTTCTGCCAATTGTCCCAACAACGTCTTGCAAATAAAAGGATTCCATTCATAATCACCTGTTGCATTTAGTGGTCATGTCCCTTTAGTCTCTGTCAGTCTGAAATGGTTCCTCAGTTTTTTCTTGACTTTCATGACCTTCACACTTTAAAAGCTTGCTAGCCAGTTATTTCATAGAACATCTCTCAATTAGAGTTTGATGTTTCCTCATGCATAGATTCAGGATATGCATCTTTGGAAGGAATGTCACAGAAGTGATGTTGCATTCTTCTCCTTGTATCCTATCAGGCGGCGTACATTTCAGTTTGCTTCATTGCTAATGATGTTACTTGGATAACTAAATGAAGGTGGTGTCTACCAGGCTTCTCCATTCTTTCCCCTCTTTTAATTAATAAGTATTTTATGGGGAAGTACTTTGAAATTATGTAAATATACTGTTACTAACTAAGCTCAATTAATTAATTTATATCTTATGGAATTAAGGCATCCTATTTTAGTCGATGGTTTATAACCAGTTGCTATCATAATATTTATGTCCCCTCCCCACTTGGTCAGTGGAAGTCCATTCAAGCTAGCTTTTGAGTCTTTCTTACTTGTTCCCATATCCTGTGAATACTTCCTGGCTTTCTGGCACCACAAGATGTTCCAGGATCATTTTGTATTATCCCTGCCCCAGCCCAGCCATTTCTCCAAGGAGAGCTGGTTCCTTTGAGTGGGAAATGGTGTTCAGAAGTCAAGTTTTGGGCACCAAGTGTCCTTATTACTATTATGGTGAGCAGCTCCCAGGTCATCTCTGTAGACAGAGCTAGGAGATGATATATAGAGAGAGATCAACATAAATATATGTATAGACACTGACATGAATCTCTCTCTCTATATATATATATATATACACACACATATATGTGTGTATTTATCAATCACAGGTACACATATCTGACATTCCACAAAACATACAGAACAAGTTTCCTTTTACAGTTATTTTTGTCCTTGGGTTATGTTCCAGTAGGGATGCAATCAATATATATTTTTATTTTTTGTTTTTTTAAAGTAATAGACTTTATTTTTATAGCAGTTTTAGGTTTACAGAAAAATTGAGCAGAAAGCACAGACAAGTTCACATCCCACCATCCCCCCCCACAGTTTCTCCTATTATTAATATCTTACATTAGTATGGTACATTTGTTACAATTATGAGCCAATATTGGTACATTATTATTAATTAAATTTTACATAAGCATTCCCTCTTTGTGTTGTGCAGTTCTATGGGTTTTGCCAAATGCACAATGTCATGTATTCACCATTACAGTATCATACAGAATAGTTTCACTGCCCTAAAAATCCTTTGTGATCTACTTCTTCTTCCTTCCCTCCTCCCATCCTCCCCTGAAACCCTGGCAACCACTGAGTTTTTTTTATTTTCATCAACTCAAACATTTATCATTTCTTTGTGTTGGGAATATTCAAAATCCTCTCTTCTACCTAATTGAAAGTGTACAATAAATTGTTGTTAATTATAGTCACCCTACAGTGCTATGGAACACAAGAACTTATTCTCCTGTCTGGCTGTAGTTTTATATCTGTTGAGAACCACTGCCTTAATGCAAATATCAGATCTCTTTCCTTCTCCTGGCTCACTCTCCAACTGTGAGACTCTGGGTAAGGTAAGTTCCTCTCTGAGCCTGTCTCTCCTACATGAAATGATCTTTGAGGTCCATTCCAAACTCAAATTCCTCTTTGACTATGATTTTTGCAGGGACCTCCATGACACCTTTTTTTTTTTTTTTTTTTTAAAAAAGATGACCGGTAAGGGGATCTTAACCCTTGACTTGGTGTTGTCAGCACCACACTCAGCCAGTGAGCAAACCGGCCATCTGTATATGGGAACCGAACCCGGGGCCTTGGTGTTATCAGCACCGCACTCTACCGAGTGAGCCACGGGCCGGCCCCTCCATGACACCTTTTGAAGGAGCTGTATTACCAGGTGGTATCAATGTCATTTAACATGTGCCCAGCCATTGCTTAAAATGCCACCTTAAGAAAAACTAAAACTGAAAGAGAGCATTAGCAACTAATCACATAAGATTTCCTCAAAGTATTTCTCACATCCTGTTAGTTAAGGATATTGCCCTGAAATGAAAACCAGGTGGTAAAGATGAGACTTGGAGGACATTTCAAGGATAGCCATACACGGAACAACACCCCTATCGAGTGCCTGTCATCTTCCAGTTCTGTGCTATTCTCACTGGGAACAAGGCGTTTTAAAAACACAACGGTCATCAAGTGTATGAACATCTAATCTTGGATAACATGAGGGCAATTCAAAAAGTTCATAGAAACAGGGAGCTGGCTGTTTAGCTCAATTAGTAAAAGTGCTGCCTTGCAACCCCAAGGTCAAGCGTTTGGATCCGCACACCAGCCAGCTGCCGAAAAAGCTCGTGGGAAAATAAAATTAAAAGATAATATGAATCTTTCCATGAACTTCATATGACTCTTATACCCTTGTATGACTTTCAACAAAAACATGGGCCTGTCCTGTTTACTATTTCAGGGTCTTTATAAGCAACAGGAGCAGTGATGGGAAATTGAAAACCAACTTTTTAGGGTCCTTGAGTTCTTGATATACTCAGAAAAATTTCACTGTGGCAGGGCCCTGGGTAATTGCAAAAAGAGGAGCTTGCTTATCTCGATACCTAGGTTGAATTTTGAGATGACCCTTCCACTTTCCTTCTCTGTGCCAGTCATTAGATGAACCACTGTTTGGCAGTTAGGGCTGGGAACCTGGCCACCCCTGACCTATGACTGACCTTAGATCTTAGAACTATCTCAGGGCTGACAGCCTTTGAGAAATAAGTCACAGGGCTTTTACACATTGGCAATTTGGAATATCTGCAAGAAATTTATTATTATTGAATTATGGCCAGTCCTGTGCCAGGCCAGGAGTGAAAAACTCCCTAAGGTGGGTTTGTGCACAGGCAGCAAGCACCGCCACTCACGTTTAGGGGAACTGAAAGCCCCTTGCTCCCTAAATGTCCTCCACCCCCACACCACTGCAAGAAGTCAGGCTTGAAGTGAAAATATCTCCAGAAAAGTCTAAGTATAATTATCAGCCACTTGATTAATAAAGTTGCTAAAGGACAGGTTTGAGACAGAGAGAGACCATGGTGCCTGTAGAAAGGAAGTCAAGGAAGAGGAAATGGCCCAGAAGGAGGAAGTGAGAATAGCTGTAGACCCCAGCCTCAAAGATGATTCAATTCATTGGATTGAGAAGACAAAACACAGACATCCAAATAAACAACAATGCACTGTGGTATGTAACAAAAGAATGTCTAAGAAGATAAACACAGTATAATCAAGTGCTAACATATATTAATTTGATAAATATTTAGTATTTATTGTTTGTCAGATGCAAAAAGATGCTGAAGATACAAAGATAAGTAAGACATGATTCCTGTCCTCAAAGACCTAATAAGATATGATAGCATCTTTAGGGAAGAGAAAGTAGCTCCACTTAGTTTAGAATTAAACAAAACTGTTTAATTAAAGAAATTAAAAATTAGGCAGTAGGTTGTAAATGTATATTTGGGCCACTTCAGGTTTGCAACCCACTAATGGGTTGTGAAATCAATTTTGGAGGTCATGACTAGCATTTTACTGAAAAAAAAAAAAGTGTAGAAACTATCAAAGTGCATTGCATATAGTGAGAGTAAAGATTGTTTCATAAAACTTTAGTTTCTGAGTGCCTTGAGTTGCTATGTAAATGTATTCTTTACCATGATCCCTAGTCTAAAAGATGTGAAAAACACAGATGAAGGGGAAATTCTGCTGGTGTAGGATGTGACAGCAGGAAACTCCATCATTTACCTGGGTGTCTGAAAACTCAATTCCAATTTCCTGTATTCAGACAAGAAGGGTCCCTGAGTTAATTTGCCTTTTTCTCCCTTTGCTCTGCTTTGCATTCAATACTACAGGCACCATTTCTGCTCTTCTTGTCTAGTTAGTAGTCATATCTTCAGATAACACTGCTCCTAGCCAGGAATCACCTTATTTGGTTTCTTGGGCCACCGTCACCTGGAGATGGTTCTCTCTGGGGACCTTCTGCTATGCAATGACTTCGTTATTAGTTAGTGGGACCTCCACACACACGTTTATTTCTCAGGAACCTCCCCTTCCTCAGTCTCTGCTACACCACTAGCTCCATCCCCAGATATTCCATGATCTGTGTGGCTCCCAACGAGACCACCAGTTTCACAGGCTGTGAGATCCAGCTCTATTTTGTCCTGGCCCTCAACTCCACCGGGAGCATTCTCTCAGCAGTGATAGCCAATGGCTGCTACCTTGCCATCTGTTGGCCCTTCCTTGACCACTAAGCAGTGGTCAAGCAGTGGTGCCTCTGCCTGAAGTTGGCACCTCTGTTCTTGTAAGATGCTTTTGACAACTCTCTAGTGTAAATGTCTGCCATCCTGCAGCTGCTCCTCTGGAAGCAGCACAGAATTCGACTACTTCCTCTATGAGATGCCCACCTCAATCAAGGTGACCCATGGAGATACACCTTTCCAAAGAGTTTCAGGTCTCTGTGGCCACAATCATTTTCCTGCTGTTTCCATGGGCTTGATCTTTGTCACTGATGGATACATTGTCAAAGCTGGCTGAGGATCTGCTCAGTCAAAGACAAAGAGCAAAGACTTTGGAATCTGCAGATGCCACACTGTGGTAGTGGTCTTTGGGATAGTCACCTCTGACTAAATCTAGCCTAAGAACAGCCAATTTCTTGATCAGACCAAGCTCCTCATCCTTATCCTGTTCTTATCACATTTACACCCACGCATAACACTCTCATCTACAGCCTGAGGAACGAAGTCCTTAGGGTGCACTCAGAAGGTTCTAGGTGGCTCAGGAGACATGTGACTAGGACTACTGATAAGCACTGCTCTGCCCTTCCTCTCCTTCCCACACTCGGCGCGCTCTCTCTCTTTCTCTCTCTCTCTCCTCCCCCCTCCGTGTCGTCAATGTAGTCATATACTACCCTGCCCTATGAAGATACCTGAGAAAGTTCATCACACTGGGAGTCTTAGTATATGGGTATACTCTACAACTAATTTAGCTGTGCTAGTCAGTGGCTCTCTCTAGCACTCTGTTCATCTTTAAGACGACAATAATAGCTGGCAGGAACACTGTCAGTCTCAAAATGCATGCGAGAAATGCATGTGCTTAGAAAACTGCTCAGTGTTATACTTAATTGAAGATGAGACAGTTTTCCTAAGGATATTTATCAGTCTATTTCACATCCCACCTCCACTTATACCCGGATGGCTCTACTCCTTCGTGTTACCAGAGCCTTCATAAATGGTAGATGGATGATGAAGGGCGGCCGAACTGAAGGCAGAACACCCAGAGAAGCCTTCGTATTATCCTCCACTCTTCTTTCTCTCACACTCCACATCCCAATCCACCAGCTCCCTCTTAGAAATATACCCAGAATATCCCAATCCAGAATACACATGTGAAAATTAGGAAAGTATTTGAATGTCAACCAAACAAGAAATAATTGAAGATTGAATATATATTGTAATGCATGCCTAAATGCAGCAGTTTTTTTAAAAAATGAGGCATCGGTGGTCAGAGTGTGGTGCTGATACACCAAGGTCCAGGGTTCGATCCCTGTACTGGCCAGTTGCCAGAAAAATAAAAAATTAAAGTGAGGTAGATATATTTAAACAGAAAAAAATTGAAGATATAGTAAATGGAAAAAAATATAGATTAATGTTCAGAAAGATGTATATCCACACTAACACCCTTTATTTTCTCTAGAAAGGGAGTGTAGTTTGGGAGGTAAGGTATGAAGAGACTATTTTTAAGCGAGAATGTTTTGCGGTACTTCCATAGTACTAAAAAATGAAAACAACTCAGAAGGGAAAAAACACTGGGTTAGAAACGAGTTCTAGTCCCATGTAGGTCACTAGAAAGTTCCTTACACTTAGTTTTTGTTTTCTCGTCTGGAAGATGAAAACAGTAATAGTGACTGACAAAATAGGACTGTCGTCGGGATGAGTTAGTATATAAAAGGTCCAGAACTGTGCCTCACACACAGTCATCTCACCTGCAAAACAGGGACGAGACCCCAGCCAGGGTTGGCGCGAGGACCAAGCTCTGCAAGGCACACAAAGACTCAGTGAACGAGTAGAAGAGGTTAGCACCAGGGCCCGGGTTCTCAGACATCACGATTGGTCCCAGAGTATGACGCACAGCGGATTCTGTCTTCTCATTGGTGAGAACTGCTGTCCATGAGCGGAGGGCGGATACCAATAGAGGGGGAGGTCCTTTAGTGCAGAGCTTGCGTGTCGTGCGCCCACCTTTTCGGGCTTAGCTTCTGCGCATGCGTGTGGCCCTCTCGAGGTCCCGGCGTGCCCTGGGGCAGCTTCCGGCGTGGAGTGATGGAAAAGAGGGCGTGGATTGTGAGACACGCGCGTGAGGGCTTTACCTGGCCGCCCCACACCCGGCTGCACTCGGCTGCAGTTTCTGGGTCCTGAGACGCGAAAACGCGGAGTGGCTGTGGGACTCGGAGTGAAGCTGGCCCACTGTCTGGTGAGGCGTGGGAGCGAGGTAGGCCGGCGTGTCGGCCCCGTCGCCCTTCGGGGCCCCGTTCCTGCAGCTTCCCTGGTGAAGACTCCCCTGAAAGTGTCGATGCCTCTTTGCTCTTGCGACTTATGCTAATAAAACTCTCGTTCTTCGAAGCCCTGTTGTGCCCGGTGGGGACACGAATACGACACAGGCATGCTGCTTGCCTTCTAAGAGAGCTCCCAAACTGGAGGAGTAGATAACCGTCCCCACCCCAAAACTATTTATTAGGTGGGGTAAGATAAATGGACTCCCTCGTGTCCATTGTCTATGGAAAGAATGAATCAGGACTTGGGGAAAGAGTATTTCAGGCAGGAAAAATTAGGTGGGCAAAGGCACTAATAGGTCCCTAGACGGGAGGTTCTCGACCAGGAGTTTTTGCCTCCCAGAAGACAATTGGCAGTGTGCTACTGACATCTAGTGGACGGAGGCCGGGGATGCAGCTAAACATCCTGCAAAGCACAGGCACCCCACTGCCCCACAAGAACTCATGTAACTATCTGGCCCAAAATGTCAGTGGTGCTGAAGTTCAGAAACCCTGCCTAGAATGATAGTAGTGGAGATGGAGAGGGAACAGGTGTCAGAGACATCTCAGCCAGAGATCGATTTTTCCTCCTTTTGTGTTCTTTATAATACTTAAGTATGTGACACCTGGTTGATTAATCAGGTCTGATAACCCTAATCTTCCTCTTTTTTTACCCACTCATTCATTTGCCAGATATCTACTTAGCACCAGACACTCTTCAAGGTGCTGGAATTCAGCAATGAACAAAATAAAGTCACTGCTCTCAAGAACTTTACATTCTTGTAGGTGGTGACAGACATTAAACCTATAAATATGTCAAGTAGAGACATATGCTGTGAAGAAGTTCCTGTAAGGAGTTTCTCTTACTAGCGCCATGTACCATTTACCCAGTGCCTTCTAAGCACCAAGCACTGGGCTAGCTGCTTTACAAATATCATTTCTAATCTTTTCCTCTATCCTGCGAGTTGGGTATTGTTATCCTCAGATGAGAAAAAGAGGCCCAGAGAAATTGGATAATCTGCCCCACATCAGTTAGTAGGGAGTTGAGCTGAGACTCAGACCAGATCCACCAGATAGTCAACATCTGTGCTGTTTCCACTAGTTAACATTTTGTCTCATGTACCAGGCAGATTTGATGGAATGAGAAATTTATACTTCTTTCCTAGAGTAAGGAAAGTGAAGTAGGAATGAACTCTCACATTGACCTCTTTCTCTTCCAGACTGAAGCTGGAGGTGATTCTTCAGAGTTGTGGGAACTGAATTTTGAGCCACAGATCAGCCTCAGTTGCAGTTGAATTCCTCTCCACTCCTCACATTCTCTCAGGCGCTGATGGCAAAAGCTAACTTCTCAGAGGGGTTGACAACCCCTCTCCCACCAGCTCTTCAGGCTCTCCAGTTATCAGCAATGTCTGGGCCTCACAAAGTCTTTGGCCACCTTAGGGAGCTCTGATACTGATGACCACAGCCCAAGCTGCACTGAAGGAGGAGATAGATCCTGGAGCTGAAGCAATTCCTGGCCATTCTGCAGAGAGAAATGCAAGCCTGGGTGAGGGAGCATCATCCAGAAAGCAGTGAGAGGGCAATGACCTTAGTATGGATTTGGAAGGAGAACCGGGGAGACCAAGGCAATGGGCTAGGTAAGGAGTATGTAAAAAGAAATGGAGATTGGGTTGTAGCGGGGCCTGGATTAGGGGACAGGCAGCTGACACAAGGAGGAGAAACTTGACTTTGCTGCTGCTGCTTCCTAAGCACCTGTTTATTTTTCTGATTAGTGTCCATGCCAGATTTCCTAAGAGAACAGATTTTCTTTCCCCTTTGCAGGAAGGAGGGTTAGTGGAGAGCAAGAATGGATGACCTCACCATACTTCAAGTTTTCAGTAGGTCTCTGCTTCCCAAGAATGATGAAGGGGAGATATTTGTCCCCTGTAGAACTCAGCCTTTCTCCTCTCCACATTATATTCACCTGAGCCAGTTCTGTGAATGAGACTGCCGTTCTTGAAATACCTCCTCTGTGCTGGAGGGACTGTCCAGCAAGGTATGGGAACTTTAGTTAAGTCCTCGGTGGCTGAGTGGCATCTTTCCTCAAAGCAGATTAATACATCTGGGTTTCTGGTCAAGAGAGGGCCAGAGTGAGACTTTCTGGGGGCTGGGAGCTGTGCTGTGAGGCGTTAACAGAGCTGCAGGGCTCAGGATGGGGGGCTGCCACAGACCTCCCTGCACTGTCCTAGGCATGTTCTGTGCCACTGTCAGGTGTGGCACTGGGATCTGGACTCCTATTCTGCCCAGTTACACATACCCCATTCCTCATTCAAGTTTTTAGCCCTGGCTTTTCAGGAATCTCTGCTCCCATACCTCTCCTCCCTGGGCCCATACAGTGATCTGTAGGGGTGAGATAGGATGTCAGTGATAGGGTTTTGTTTCGAGCTGATAGTGTATGTGCTCCTAGAGGAGCAACCCTGAGATTATGGGGGGAGTTGCCAAGCTCTTACTTAGCCAGTGAAGCCCTAACCTCGGGGGCTTTCCCAAGAGAAGAGCAGAACTCATGTTCAGGACCATTTTGACCATGGGCCTTAAAGAAGAACCCAACTACTGCAAGAAATGGTGAGACACAGAGTCTCAGGCTGGAACGGGGAGAAGCAGGAAGAATCTGGGGGTGAGAGTTTGTCAGTGCCTGTGACATCATAGACATGACTTTTCAGTCCTGCCGTGACCAGAATTAGGAGCAAGAAACAGGTAAAATGGTGGTGGCAGCTGTCGGGCTGAGACAGCTCAGCTCCTGATCTAACCTTTGTCATTTCCTCTGGTCCTTCTGTCAGAAGGGCTCATTCGGTGATAGCTCCACAAGTATCATGTATGAGTCAGGTCTGTGTTTTGGGGCATTCGTGGTAACCTGCTGGCACCCAAAGAAGAGAACCTGATTTTAGTTTAGACTGACAAGCAAGTTTTCTGAACGGGCTTATGGGGGCGAGTTCAGCCTGGACAGGGGAGCCTGAATCAGAAGATACTACCAGAGGAGTGAAGATCTCCAGAAAGAGGATCCCGTTTGGACATGTCAGGTGGCTTGGCCATTGAGAAAGAAAGAAAATATAGCTGAAATGGCCCAGAAACCCGGTATAAGGCTAAGAAGCCAAGATGAGAAGGCAAGGGAGGACGAGGATGAGCGGATGAAGACCCGCTGTGAGCTGGGCCAACCCCAGGAGTCCCTTAGAGCTGTCTGCTGGTGCTTGGGTGTATAAATTCTACATCTGACATGTCAGCTACTGTCACCATCTCCTGTATCTGGGACTAAAGTCTTGACTCATAAAAATATCCACCTGTGGATTACAATAGACAGTGCCTTGATGGTAGGTAAAGGGGACAGGATGTCAAGCAAGGGACTGCAGGACGAGCAAGATCTCTGACAGGTCACCTTTTCCTTTTTTTTTTTTTTTTAATGAATCTCTTTTGCCTGTTCTACCTTTAGACTGTAAAAGCTTCTTAGGGGCCATGTCAGATCTAGACTGTGTAATAATACCACCTTGCTCTTAATCTAGTGCCAGGCAAGACGGCACAGCTGGGAGCTGATTGGTGGTAATGGGTGTGATGTGAAGCAGCAGCTGTGCCTCCAGCCCCCACACAGCAAGACTTCCCTGAGATGGTGTCAACATACAGGGGAAGATCTGTGTTGTGAGGTTTCATAGAAATTGTTAGCTTGAAAGTGGCAGAAGTGAGAGGCTGAAGTAATGAATGATTTCGGAATTGACTTGACCTGTGTTCCAGATCCAGCTCTTTTCCCTTTGAGGGTAGTAACCCAGTCTTCCTCAACTCTGTATCTCTAGGTGTCTGGCACAGCATAAACATTTCCAGACAAAATAAATATTAATTTCATCATACTATATTTAATAAACAAATGAATTCACTGACTGAAGAACAGTGTTGGGAGGTCATAGGTACAGGCATCAGCAATGCATGGAGAGTTTGAAGTTGTTTGGCTGTTTTCCCACATGGTAAAACTTAGGACATATCGAAAAATAGCTGGAATACGTTAAGCATTTACTGTATGGTAGGTAATATGTAAATGGTTTGCATACATGAAATCATTTAACCCTTTAAACCATCCTGAGAGGAAGATATTCTTTTCACTGATTGTAAGATGAGGAGGCTGGAGCTAAGGTAGGTTAAGTAAGTTATCTAAGGACACACAGCAACAGGTAACACAATTAAGTTAAACCTGGTTTGTGTTGCTGCAAAGCCCTCACCACTATACCACACTACCTCCTAACGATTGTCTGATACTGATTCCCCATGTGAACTGGGCCCCAGTGTCCTCCATCTCTAAGAAGAGGGTTGGTGGCTCTCATACAGGGATGAGCACACAGCAGCATGTGGAAAACTTGTTAGAAACAACTACCCCAGACTGACAACCTCTGGAGGTGGGATCCAGGATTTCTCATTAAAGAAGAGAAATGAGTGCTGGCCAGTTGGCTCAGCTGGTTCGAATGCAGTGTTATAACACCAAGGTCAAGGATTCAGGTCCCTACACTGGACAGCCACCAAAACAAACAAAAAATTATTTAAAAATAAAAACTGGCCAGTTAGACTGGTGAGAGTGTGGTATTGATAAAAATAAATTTGATTTTGGTGATGAAAAGGGAGAATTTTTCTTTTTTTTAACCCAGCTTTCACTTTAGCCACTATGCAAGCCACGTAACCTAGGATACAGGTTTGCATTGGGCCTCTCAAGAAACCAAGACTACTTGCCAATCTCAGTAAATCCCAAATTTATGAAAAACTCCAGATATACCCCTGGAACGACCAGGTGTATGGGGGTGGCTGAGCAGCCGCAAGAGCACAGATTCCTCCAAATGCCAGTGCAGGTGGCACCAGCTTCCTAAGCTGTCAGGCTAACGACCACAGAAAGCGGCAAGGCTATTTGCCAGAGTCCTGTGTTCTCCAAAAGTGAAGAACACTCAGTCCTTCTATTTGTCTCTACCCAGGAACCGAGCCAAGGCTGGGCAGCAGGACTGTGCAGAGCCAAGCGATGAAATGGGCACACTCCATCCCAGGATCCCAGAAGTCCTGGGCTGCCCTGAGACTGGTCTGGTAAGGAGGTCCCCTCACAGAAGAGGCATAGAAGAGGCAGCAAGAGGAAGAGAAAGTATGTGAGGAGCTTGAAGAGCCCAGCTCTTGTTTTGGCCGTGACTATCCATAGCCTCCTTCAGCTGAGGAACCCCAGTAGATGTGTGGAAAGGGTGACAGTCTGTGGCTGTGCTCTACTTCTCTGGGCTGTAGCAAGACTATTTGATCTAGTCTGCAGGAAGTGGTTAGGAATCCTTGGAAAAAAGCAATAGTGCTGACTGTAAAATTATATCAATTTTATTAAAATGTTTCAGTGAGGGGAGGAGATATAGAAACTGTATGGCTTGATTAGAGCACAACCTAACTCCAGGGTCACAGGTTTGGATCCCCTTACTGGGCAGCCACCAAAAAAAGAAAGAAAGAAACTGTATGGAGAGCCCTAGTATTTAACTTACAGGTGAAAAAAAAAAAACTGGCTTTTTAATGGACATCTGAAGAGCTGAACTTAAGAGGGTAATAGAGGACATCAGAGGAAATCTACAGATGATGGGGTGTTGCCTTCTGTGCAGCCTACTTCAAGTTCATTCTCAAGTGGTTAGTGTAGTATCAGGCTGTGTTAGGCGATGGGAGATAGGATGGTGAAAGCCTGTGATCAGCTGACCAAGAGATAAACAGCCTGAGCTGTCACTCTGAGTGTTCTCCCCTGGTGACAAGTATGCACTGCAGTGCTGCAGAAACTAAGACATTCTTCTTTATCCTTGGTAAATGCGTTTCATGACCTGTTACTGGAACTGCGAGGTACCCAAAACAACAGCTATGTAGCTAAAGGTGCTGGGTCATTTGCAGACCCTGAGCAGTGTCACACCAAGTTCAAATGCCTTTTGATGAACATCACAAGGACAGCAGAGGCCCCATGCCAAAGTCCTGTTCCCTCTATGAGAAAGTGATCCAGAGGACATTGAGGAGCCAACCCAGGATCCTGGACCCCCAGCCCCCAAGCCTCAGCTAAAACGTTAAGTGGTAGTAAACACTGTGTCCTGGAACATTTGCATAAAGGACTTGGTAAGGAAAGAGTCCTCTGCACCTTGGGAAACCTGGATTACAATTCCGTCTCTACTACAGATTGAGCCACAAACCTGCTTCATCCTTCCTCCCTCCAAAATCTGTTTGTTTCTAGAAGAGGGATGATGATCTGTTCTCCCTCTCACACAAAGACACCACTGAAGGGGTTTCCTTTCCCATCTGGAGTTGTATCTCTTCTTCCTGTGAGTTTTCCCTCTCAGACTTCCATTTATTTGAGCTTCATCCATTGACCCTGACAAGGATAGGAAAGCCCTAGTAGACATAGGTGGGAAATATAAATGGAAGAGAATTGTGGAAGCAGTATATAGAAGAAGAAATCCCCATCTGGGAAGCAGAAGTCTTGCCAAATTGGCAGAAAACTCCTTAGAGAAGGATCCAGGTATCTGGGAAGAAGAGGCCCTTTCACTTGGGCACCCTCTGAAATTCTCTAAGGGTTAATGCATTACAGGCAACTCCACTCTCAATAGCAGGTCATTCCATTTTAATTTCTCTTTCCATTTCAGCAGATCAAAGTAGTTAATCACAAGCTTGCAAAGTGGCTGAGATTAAATCTCAATTTTTAAAAAAATCCCAATTTTTGCCATTGCTTCACTGGTAAATACATTTCTCAATTATCCATTGTTCCTGAAAGTGGCTGACTTCTAAATTAGTTACTGATTGTCTTATTAAAACAATTACTTGTGCATTATTCCAAAACCAAACATTTCATTCTCTCTTATTAACCTACAAGGTAATACTCTGCTTCTAACCATAAATTGAAGCCATCTCCATTCTCCACACCTAAATCTCCAATTAAAGGTTAATCCTTCCCCATGCTCAGAATTCTGTCCCATCCCACACTTTTGAGAGACCTTGCTCCAACTTTTATCCCCTCTCACATTTTGAACCTCTCCTACTGGATTCGTGCAGACAAGCATTAACATAGCAGGCATGAGACCATTTTTAGAAGGGTCTGCTTGCAAGGTTAGCCCCTTTGGTTGGACTCTGGGAAGCTGGGTTTCAAAAGTGTTCCCACCATTCCCTAACTGATAAGGGTGGTTTATTTTGGTACATGCTAGGCCAAGCTGGGACTCAGATCTTGGGGGTTTGGGGGTTGGGCAGTGCTGCCTGACTGGTGCTGGTACCTGTGAGGGGTCCAATGAGGCTGGTTCTGGGAGATAAAGTATCTGCTTTGTTCATTGCTTTATATCTGGCTCCAATACCTGGTATATTACAATCAGATACTCCCTGAATGAATGAATGAATTCTCCAGATCTTACCTGTCTCCTCCAGACCATCTGGAGTATTCACAGAACTATAAATGAGGCAAAGGTTGGGGGCTGTAGTACTTGGTGTTCCTTTTTCTACCCAGCAGACTAGAGGTTAAAGCAGCTTGGAGGGCGGGGGGGACCTAAACATGCAGAGTTCAACAGCTATATCCCACTTTCCCCAGCCACGGTAGGCCCAGGAAGGCAGGAACCTACTAGTGAGGCCACATTAAGTCTCTTCACTTCCTTTTCACTGGCTCTCCTCATTTACCAAACCAACTTCTTTGAGCTGATACCCAAGTCCCTCAAGTAACTGATCTACCCCTGGGCTGTCTCTTTTTCCACCAGAAATCACCATGAAGTCAGGCTGTCCCAGAGGTCACATTCAAGCTCACCTCCTGGCCCTGCACCAGGCTCTTTGAAGATGTTTTCTTCTGTGTTGAACAAAGTCTCTTAAGTCTCTTAGTCTAGGAACTGTCCGGCATAGCTTCTCCTTAGGGCCACACCCACAGTGTATGCAGGGAAAAGTGGTGGCCCAGGCAGGGTTCGACCTGAGGACACAAGTATATTCCTCTGTCCTGCCTTTGCTTCTCCTTCTTCCCCCTAAATTTTAATTTCTTCTGGCTTTGAGATGGAATGTACATTCTCCCTTGCTCATACTTAATTCTTCAAAAAAGCTCGAGCAGAGGCCATGACACTTGTTTTCCCCATGGCTTAGACAAGTTGCTTTGTTACCTTGCATGCACAATCCAAGAACTGTAGACAATGTACCCATCTTTTTATGGATGGCGATTTTCACAGCTTTTAAGTATCTGTGACTTGTTCTAGATCAGTAAATTTTGGTTCCTAGTGCTCCTCAGACCCACCTTCCTTTCACCTGCTATTCTCTCTGCAGTCACATCCTCCTGAACTACCTGTTGTTTCCTTACTCCTATCATCTCCCTTCTCAGCAATGGCTCAAATCTTCCCAATTCTTTTCCTCCTCTCCCCATTTCCAGCCCCTTATTCCTTCTGTGCATGTCCTACTGGCCTGAAGCAGATTCTAAACTTAGATCCTCTTCAGGACCCTGCAGGCTTCAGCATGAGTACAGTTTCTAATGGAGAAAATTATAACCAAAGGCCAGGGAAGTGAAGGGAGAAACCTCTTTATTTTCATCAGAAATATTAACAGAGGGCTGGCCAATTAGCTCTGTTGGTCAGTGTGGTGTTGATAACACTAAGGCTAAGGATTCAGATCCTCGTACCAGCCAGCTGCCAAAGGAGATAGTAATGTTTGTGAACTTGTTTATAATAGTTTATAAACTATTATCAAAAAGAGTAATGTTTAGAAACCATTTACTGTAAGAGACAATCAGGAACTGGGGGAGATGATGGTAAAATGAGAAATCTTACAAAGATCAACCTAGATTTTATGCTTACTCTAAGATTAAGTCACTTAGGGAAATAGATTCAATATTAGCCAATGGCTTGACCTTCCTTCCTTCCCTTTCTTCCCTTAAGGTGGTGTCTGGGTTACAAAGAGCACTGATCATCTACCCTGAAGGTAGCAGCAGTACAAGTAGTGTCTGGAAGTCAATTATTGGTTTAGAAGAGATCCATGCTCTTAACCTCTAAATGTGCTTCCCAAAAGGGGGAGAATTTATCAGCCCTATGTGAGGACTTTTGCCACACTCTGACCTTTCCCAGAAACATTTCTCAGATCACTGGCCACCCATTCTCAGTGTTGAGAACAGGGAGACCTTGGTTTTCTGGCAGCACTTATGGCCTCCCCATCAAAGCAAACTTTAAGTCACAGTGAGACAAGACTCAGGAGTCACAGGCAGAGCTAGAAGGAGGTCAGTCTCAGGCTGATTACTGTTCCTGGACGTGGTGGATAAGAACTGGTTGTCAATAAGCCTACTGCTAAGTCAGGGATTGGCTATACCTCTCCACAGCAGAAGAAAGCTCTATAAAACACATGCTGACCTAAGGAAGTGATCTGCAGGTCTCCTACACACTCACAATACACCTCTCCCTTCCTGTGATGTGAGTACTTCTTTTATGTGCACTGCCTCATGGTGAGTGAAGGCAGAGTTCTTAATGAAGCTCTTTTCACACTGAGAGCACTTGTAAGGCTTTTCCCTAGTGTGGGTTTTCTGGTGGGCACTGAAATGGGAGCTATTATTGAAGCTTTTCCCGCACTCCACACACTTGTACAGGCTCACCCCAGTGTGGAGGCGCCGGTGAGCGCTGAACTGGGAACTGTTGTTGAATCTCTTTCCACAGATGGTGCACTGATAAGGCTTCTCCCCCGTGTGTGTCCTCTGGTGCACAATGAGGCTGGAGCTCTGGTTAAAGCTTTTCCCACACTGCTCACACCGGTAGGGCCGCTCCCCTGTGTGAGTTCGCAGGTGGGCAGTGAGGTTGGAGCGCTCACTAAAGCCTTTCCCGCATTCACTGCACTTGTGAGGCTTCTCACCCGTGTGGATTCTCTGATGCCGAACAAGATAAGAACCTCGGCTAAAGCTTTTTCCGCATTCGGGACATCGGGAAGCTTTTTCCAGTCCCGACACTGGCTTACTCTCCCAGCCATTTGTTAGCTCAGAGTGCCAAAAAATTTCTGCACTAGACTTTCCCTGTAAAGCCTTGTTCATTTCTATTTCCTCTGAATCATCCCATTTCAGACTCTCTTTTTTAATCCCATTCTTGAACTGAAAACCTGAAAGAAAAGAAAAAAAAGAAATATACTGGACTGTAGAGAAGGAAAACAATGGAATGAGGAAAGAGTTACAACTAAACTACTATAAAGAAGAAACACCTTATTGGAATTTCTCATGTGATTAAATCTTCTGCTAATTAAAAGCCTAAGTTTTACTTCCGAATATAATATTTTTGAGCTCCAAATTTTGTGGTCACAGGTAAAATATACCCTAAACCCCACCAACTTTTCTCCTTTTCTTTTTTTGGATGTTCTGACACAATGACAAACTGAGACAAAAGGTCAAACTATGTCACCTGTCTGTCTGCTTATAGGTGTATTCTGAATTCTTGAATGGCCTACTTCTGGGAGCAGAACAAAAGACCACCCTTTTGTTTGGCCAGCTGAAAGAGGAAGCAGGCAAGGTGCTGAGTACCCGGCTAGCACAGGCTCAGATTACTAAAGGAGGCCTAACTAGTAATCTCAGGAAGCAAGACGGTGAAACTCCACAGGAAAAGATGACATGGACTCAGTGAAAGAGGTTGACAAGTAGAAAATCAGGGCTCTAAAATGCAAGGGGAGGGCCGGCCCGTGGCTCACTCGGGAGAGTGCGGTGCTGATAACACCAAGGCCCCGGGTTCGGATCCCATATACGGATGGCCGGTTTGCTCACTGGCTGAGCGTGGTGCTCACAACACCAAGTCAAGGGTTAAGATCCCCTTACCGGTCATCTTTAAAAAAATAAAATAAAATAAAATGCAAGGGGAATAATCCTTAAACACCATGAAAACTAAGACTGCTGGCCTGGAGAAGTCACATCAAGATGATGACAACACCAGGAGCAGTGACAGCTCCCTCTCAAGTGCTAGGCTAATTGCCTGTACGTGGACTTTCCCATCCTGTGACCATCAGAACCAAACAAACCTTACCAAGTCTGTTTGGGAACAGGACTGGCAGGTCACGTCTCTGGACTTCCTGGCCAGAATTCCTGAGATCCTTTTCATCCCGGCCTGCACCATCCACAGTGCCATCATCTACAACCTCTGTGGGCTCCCTGTTCTGCTGATTCAGCTCTCCAGCCTCTTGGCCAAGAACAGCATCACTTGCCATAGGACATGCAGAGGCCCAGGAGCTTGAAAGGGCATCCATTTCTTCATAAAAGATACAAGGTTCAGACACACAGCCTCTCCTCACTTTGTGATAACTCAACTGCAGGCTTTTGAACTTGGTGCGACATTGCTCTGGGGTCCGCAGGAAGCCCTGTTCCCGGAGTCGTTCCGCCACGACCCTGTAGATCTGGCTGCTCTGCTGACAGGCCTGGAGTCTTTCATAAAATTGAGATCTACTGAGAACAGCCAGGAGTGTCTTGGTCTCTTCATAGTCCCAGTGCACACCTGCTGCCAAGGGACAAAGAATATAGCAGTCAGATCAGAGAAGACTGTTCATACTGCAGTGCAGTTTTAAGCAGCCTAAGGCTCTGTTATTTCTGAGAAGATATCTCACTATGGCCTTTTTTCCTAAAACATAAAACTTTAGTGTAGTAGAAAAGACATCCTCTCCAATTGAGAAGGACTTGTAGAGTCATCTACTAAAGCTTCCCTTTTTATTTTTCTTTATTTATCCTGAATCTCACTTACATCCTCTGGAGAGGTGACTCACAATAAGGGTAGTGGCTTGCCTGTCTCCGCAGTTGTGGGGCTCCCTGAAGGTGGCCACATAAGAGGACATAGTATACAGGTGAGGCTTGGAGGGAAGCAGAGATTCAGGGGAGAGAAGAGCTGGTAATAGAATACATCTGCCCGCTTCTCCTCTAACACTGCAGTACCTCCTCGACTGGCCCATCACTATCTGTTGGCCACTCAAGAACACTCAGCACACATCCTGCAGCCTTTTGGCCCGGTTCGTGAGGGCTAATATGTCTCAAGTTGCTCCAACAAGTGCATTCTGACATCTGGTCGCGCTGCTCTGAAGGCTACCAGCCTCTTCTCATCACTCTCTCTATTCTACTCCGAGCCACTGTCCTGGGTCACTGCTGTGGCTGCCTACCTGGTCTCCTTGCTTCCACTTTGGATCTCCCACAGTCTATTTTCAACCAAGCAGAGTAAGCCCCCCTCCTTTTTTATTAACTATAATAAAACTTTTCTTTTTTTATTGGTTATGAATATTCATGGGATACAAAGCTGACTGTCACCACTTGTACCCCAAATGTGATGGCCAGATCAATATTATCAGCATAACCTTTACCACCAATTCTAATAAAACTTATTGAGTGCCTATGACGCTAGTTTCAGAGAAAGGCAAATTTAAATATGACATGGACCTGCCTTCCTGGAGGTCACTGTGAAAGTTTCTGTAGCAAAGAGAGAGAGACAAATGTTTACATAAAGCTCGGTGTCAAATAAATCAAAAAAACTCAAAGGATGGATCCTTTGAAAATTCTTACTCCTCTGCCCAGAACACTGTAAGCCTTCCCTACTTCACTCAGAATAAAAGTCAAAGTCCTTCATGTAAGGCATCAAGGCCCTGTGTTCGTTGTTTCTCAAATTATCTATGAAGAACCCAGTTTTTGTGTTTGATTTGTAAAATATAATAAAAATGCAGTTAGACAGTTCAGCTACATTAAATTGCTACTAAGGTTGCTAACACTAGCTGTCAGTTTCAGCTGGCCTTGCTCTGGGCTGTGCTGCCCCATGTATCTGGCGCTGAGCTCCCCCTCGCTCTCCCCTGCAGCAGTCAGCCACCTCTGTGTCAGCCTCGCTCCCCACAACACTGTGCTAGCCGTTCCCTCCATCTCTCATTCTCCTCCAGACAGGCATGTGGCTCATTCCTTCTCCTCCTGGAAGTTTCTCCAAATGTCATTTTCTCAGTGAGGACAACCCTGAAACCCAAACTACAAATGCAAGCCACCCCATGGCCAAGTGCTCCCATCACTCTGCTTTGCTCCCCCTGCCCCTTTCCTCCTTCCATATTGTGCCACTCAGTGATTCGTCATGCTGTTGTCTGTCTCTCCCCTTGGGGCAGGCATCTTTGTCTGTTTCTAACTGTTGTATCCCTAAGGATCCAGAACTACGACCGAGACATAGCAGGCACTAAATAAATATTTGTTGAAAGAATGACTTCTTCTCCCACATTCTCTGACTCATTTCCATCCCTAATTTTAAAGGGTCCTAAGTTGTTTGCAGGAAACCAAAGTATATAGGGAATACAAGCTCTCATTCAATAAGCCTAATACTGTGGAAATTAAAGTTATAGGTACTCTTAATGAAATATCCAGAATAGATCAATCTACAGAGACAGAATGAAGATTGGTGGTTGCCAGGGACTAGGGGGAGGGAGGATGGGGAGAAATTGCTTGAAGTGATAGGAAAAGTTTTGGAACTAGATAGAGGTGGTAGTTACACAAAACTGTGAATATGTCAGATGCCAATGAATTGTTCACTTTAAAATGGTTAATTTTAAGGGCCGGCCCATGGCTCACTTGGGAGAGTACGGTGCTAATAACACCAAGGCCATGGGTTCGGATCCTATATAGGGATGGCCAGTTAGCTCACTGGCTGAGCGTGGTGCTGACAACACCAAGCCAAGGGTTAAGATCCCCTTACTGGTCATCTTTAAAAAAAAAAAAAAAAAAAAGGTTAATTTTATGTCATGTGAATTTCACTTCGATAATTTTTTTAAAAAATCCTAAGCACAAAAACAGAAGGGCCTCTAAGGGAATGTCTTACCTCATCATATTAACCATATATATTAGTAATATAAATCTGCTCAAAAAGACACTACACTTTGCCTGGAACTGGCCAAAGATAAGGTCCAAGAGGAGCCTGGAGAGGCAAGAAAAGGCACAATGCCAGAGGGGGATGGATGGCAGTGGACAGAGCTGGGTGAAATCCCAGACAAGGAGGGAGCCACGCTGGCGAGAGTAAAGCAGGAGCAGTATCACAGGGCCCCCGTGCTCACAGCCTTACGTAATCCCTCTCACACTGAGCTCAGCCATATGACTAACTTTGGCTAGTGGGACATGGCTAAATGTCATGATGCCAGCAAAGGTTCAATAAGCCCTTGCACGCGAAAGCTTGTCCTCTTGGATGCTTGCTCAGGAAAGCATGGTGTGAGGCTATAGCCATCTGACACACCCAATGAGCTCCAAGCTGGAGGCCACCATCAACTGCCAGCCAGGTGAATGAAGCCATTCTGGAATCTTCCAAACTCAACACCTCAGCAAAGAAACAGAAGAACCAGCCAGTTAACCTACAGACTGGTGAGAAATAATTGTTTTAAATCACGAAGTTTTGGGGTGGTTTGTTTTACAGCAATGATAACTGAAACACAGCCACAATATTGTTTATGGATGTGGAGGTAATTTGCGTGTATTCTGAGGAATATATCCGCCTTGGACACAGATCAATCCCCTGAAGCTGCAATGAAACCTGATTCCTAGACTGTGATAACCTTTTGAATTCACCGCTGACACCTGTCCAGATGTCACCCACCTGCCAAAGAGAACACAATACTCATTCCCGGCTAACATCACCTTCATTCTTTTTTTGTTCTATTAACAAAATCTGGATATAGCATCTACCCAGACAATTCACTACTTTGGTGACAAAAACATACCTGGCTTTGGCTTTCAAATTTCACACTGAAAAAACTTCCTGAGTGACCCAGACAAGCTAAGGGTTTAGGTACTACTTTTCCCTATATGAGGGGTCTTCAAAAAGTTCATGGAAGGATTCATATTATCTTTTCATTCAATTTTTCCACGGACTTTTCGAAGTACACTTGTATGTAAACTGCACACAGCAAGGTGAATGGGTTTTATCCCAACATCACCCCTAACTGTAAGGGACAGGAACCCCAAGGAACAAGAACCATCTCTAATTTATAGCTGGGAGACCAGGCCCAGTGTGAGGGACTGGTTTGCATACAGGCAACTGGTACCAGGACATATCCAGAGAGGTCCTCACCCAAGTGGTTCTGAAGCAGGCTGTAGCTGCAGGGGGCTCCCAGTTTCCTGGACTATTTCCTGCCAGTTTGTAGCTGGCTGAGTCCTCTGCTGTGTCCTCATCCCCCACCTCTTTCCACTTCCATGGAGCCTAGCCCAGCCCCTTGGCCCCAATAGCCCTGTCTGCCAAACCCCTAGAACTGGCAAGCAGAAAATCCATCTCCCCCTGAATAGCACAAGGCTCTGGGCTTCGGCCTTGCCTCCCTCGACAGTAACCAGCCCATTGGCTAGTGAACTTGGTTTGACACTGCTCCAGAGTCCTGTGGGAACCTTATTCACACAAGAGCTCAGCAATTTCCCCATATAGCTGGTGACTTTGCTGGTGCTGCATCTGGAGTTTTTCATAAAACCAAGGCTCACTGAAAATAGAAAGGAAAGTCCTATTTTCCTCCGAGGCCCAGTGTGAGCCTGCTACTGTCTCACCTGCTGACTCCAGGTGTTGGGCATCACACCTGATTTTTTCTTCCCCCTTAGCTGGTTTCTCATGGGCTTCCACTCCAGTCTCACTTGTGGAACTCTTAGAACTCTTCCTTGCTCTGCAGTTGTGAAAATCTGGGCTCCCCGTGTGTCCTCTTTGATCCAGCCCAGAGCCAACATTGGGATCGTGAATAGGAAACCCTGCATGTGAAGAAGCAGAGAGAAGACATCAAGACCCTGCGAGCTGCAGCACATTTATCTCAATCTGGATGGGCATCTGGCCCAGATGGGGCAGAACTGATCCAAGAAAAGCAAGATAGCAGTGCATTTGGTAGAACCTTCCTCAAGTGTCCTGAGACTCCAGGGAAGGGCTGGTTCCTCCTGGAGGGCCTGGGCATAGAAGTGGAGCATCAGGGTTGGGTTATTTTGTTTTTAATCTCTTCTGCCACTGGAAGGCCTCGGAGCTGTCAAACCTACCGGTGCGTGTGAGCACACATGCACCATCTCCCACCTGTGCCTCTCACTGGCTGCTGCCTGCCAGCCTCCTGCCCTGAATTACTCTTGCTCTGTTTTGCTCTTGCCCTTTGCATCTTCCCCTCCCTCTTCTCCTTTCCTCCCTCACTCTCTGTCCCCACTGCTCTCACCTCACACTCCCTCCCGTTCCCATTTGCTGGTCACGCGTGCTGCCCATCCATCATGAGCCCTCTCTCTCGCTGTCCCTTTCAATCTCTGCCTGTCTCTGTGGCTCTCCCACCTGCTCTGCGTTCCCATTTATTTCCTCTCTCTACACCTAACAGTCTCCCTACTCCCTCTGCCTGTCTCCTTTCCTCTCAGATTCTTTCAGTCTCTCTGAGCAACTGAACACATCCATCAGGACCTAGAAGGGAAGCAGATCCTTACCAAGAGAGATGTGCCTGTCATTCTTCTGGGTAGCTCCCCTGCAGAGAGCCCTTTGTGCAGGGCCAATGCACATCTGTTCTTGCTGACAGAAGGATACAGCTCTGTCCTCACACGTGGCTGATCCCTGTAATAACACCAGGGTCTGCTACTACGGATAAAATAGAACTGCTCTAGCCTATCACAGTCATCAGATCAGGGGCAAAGCAAAGGCATGGGAGGTCAGCCCTCCATGGGAAGAACTGGATGAGTAAAGAGCCTTGTGATGATGTCAGAGTGGACGGAGTAAGAAAACAACCTGAGAAGCTCAATGGACTATATAAAACCTTTCTACTTTCTCTGGAAAAGAAGGGGTTTTAGGATGAGACTGAGTGCTAAGATGAAGTGGGAACTTCAAAAGAGACAGAAGGTGTCAACCACAGCTCACCTGGGACCCACCTGTCCAGACCACAGCACCTGTCTCCTGCTCTCAGAGACCCCTCTTCAGGGGCAGATTCCTGGGAACCTGAGGAACAAGCCAGGCTGGGGGAGGAAATGGCCACTGTTAGAGGACAGCTGCTGCACACAGAGCAGAGGTTTCAAAGTGGGCTCCCTGGGTCAGCAGCAGCAGCAGCAGCAGCAGCAGCACCTGGGAACCTGTCAGAAATGCAAATTCTGGGGCCCTACCCCAGATCCTCTGAATCAGAAACTCTGGAGGTGGGGCCGGAGAATCTGTGTTTTAGCACCCCCCACCCCCACCCCATGTGAGTCTGATGCACACTCAAGGTTGAGAACTACAGCTATAGCCAACACCCTCTGTGTGTTGAGAAGTTCCTTTTGCCAGATTCCTCTTGGCATAATAACTTTAAAAAAGACAGTGGTTTGTTTTTGTTTTTGTTTTTCATTTTAAATATGTACATGTTAGAGGGAAAAAAATTAAATAGCACAATAGAGGGAGGGAAATATCTTCATAGCGCCCCCACCCAGAGATAACCATAGTACTATTACAAATACCACAGTAACTAAACCTGTTATATTTTTCAGATCAAGATAATATATTCTTTCTCAAATCCCCACCTTCAAAAATTCTACAAATAAAATGATTCATTTTTAGGATTTATTAGCAGAACTTCAGCAGAAACTCAGAGGCATGTGACCCCTGGGGAGGTTACAACACTGCAGGTCTGTGAGCTGTTGGAGGGCATGGCAAGCACAGGGAGCGGAGCCTGGAGCACAGGGCATCCTGCTTCGCTTTCCCCACTGTCCCTGCTGGCGCAAAGCCTCAGACAGCACACACTAGAAAGCACAGGTGTGCCAAGGATCAAAAGGCAATAAATGCTGAGTGGCAAAGTTTACAAAGATATTGATAAGAATATTTACTTTGTTTAAAATAAACTAAAACAAATAAACCTCTTAGACAACTTAACATTTTATCAACACAAGTTTGCCAATTTAAACATCATTAAGACACAATGCTTTCCTCCAGGATTCGAATTACGTAGAGATGAGCTGAGCTGTAAAAGTTACCTAGCAACCTCTAATGGCAGCTTTCAGTTCAGTAGAAAAGGCAATGGACCTTAAGACTATCTAGAAATGTATCCAGTCAAACTGCTTTATGGAAAAAAACATAAAAATATAAAGCCATGGTATATTACACAATGGAATACTATCCAGCCATAGAAGGAAGGAAGTACTGACACAAAAGTCACGTATCATATGATTCCATTCTTATGAAATGTCCAAAACAGGTAAATCCAGAGATAGAATGGGAACAACTGCTTAATGGGTACAGGGAGGGTTTCCTTCTAGGATGATGAAAAAGTTTTGGAACTAGATAGGGGTAGTGGTTGCATAACATAGTGAGTGTACTAAATACATGGCACTGAATTGTTCACTTTAAAATGGTTAATTTTATGTTATGTAAATTTTACATCAATTTTAAAAAGTTTTTAATTAAAAAAGCTTTCTAAAAAAATTAAAATAAGTAAAAACAAAAAATAGAGCTTTGGAAGAAATGCAAAAATGATAAGAGAAATGTATTCTGGAAAAGATTAAGGGAAGGGAGTTTCATGTCTTCAAGTATATGAAGAACTACTATGCAGAAGGTGAGGGAAACCATGTTCATCTTTAGTAACACCTGATTCCGAAGTAAAATAATTAAATTGCAATAAAAGAATTAGGCTAACACTATTTTAAGTGCTATTACCCTCAACTAAAATTTGAAATCTTGCTTTTTGGATATATTTCAAAGGCATTTAATCTGCAAACTAGGGCGGACTCGAGTTTAAACCTTTATTTCCAAAAAATGATTGTTCTCACCTGCCTCAGGTGAGGGCATAGGCTCTACTTACCTTCTGAGTGTTCCCATGGTCTCTGGTGTGAGCCTCGTGACTGCTTCAAAGTTTGCTCTTCTGGCTGAACCTCCTGTTTCTGTTGGGATCTGAGTAATTCTCTGGCTGCTCCCAAAGGAGCGATCTCCTCCACAAGCACTTTCAAGTCCTTCCCAGAATCTGGGACCTGAGAACAGACCCCATCATCCATCAGTACAAATTCCTGCCTAGGCTGAGCTTCACAATGCCTCAGAGGAGCATTAAAAACGATATGAAATACAAGGAAGCAGAAGGGAAAAAACATTCTAGGAGCCAATGTATTGCTACTGTAATGAAACAAAAATGAACAGAATTCAGTCTTTGAAGTCATTAAATAAGATCACTTATATAACAGCACCTAGCATAGAGCCTGACACACCAGGTAAAAAAACAGCATACACTTATTTGTTGAAAGTGAGAACATCAGCTTTCACTTTACAAAGGCCCTGTGATCTCAGCACTAGGGTATTTCCTCTCCCCGCAAATCCAATGTCAGTTCTACCTTCAAAAGATGCCTTGCACTGGTCCTCTTCTGTCCACCTCTACAGCTTCCAGCCAGGTCCAGGACACCACCATCTGTCTGGACTGCTGTCCTCACCTCTCAACTGGCTGTCCTGCATCCTCTCTACTACGTGACCCTCCAATCCATTCTATGTGGAATCCAGTGTGATCTTTTCAAAATCTAAGATCACATCCTTCCCTAGTTACACTCTTCAGTGGCTTCCCATTGCACGTAGAATAAAATCCAAACTCCCCTTTGCAGCCTAAATGACTCAGCAGGCTTGGCCCCTGCCTTCCTCTCTCCAATTCCCTCATACACTCTTCCCTTGATCCTTGAGCTCTAGCCACAGCCCTCCCTTTTTCTTCTCAAACATGCCAGGTCTTCTCCCACCTTAGGCTGGTAGTGTGTGCTGGGCCCTCTGCCTGGAGTGCCCTCTTCCCAGCTCTTGGTACTCCTGGCTCCTTTTTTTTTTTTTTTTTTTTTAAAGTAACCCAATTTAAAAATGGGCAAAGAAGCTAAAAAGACAATTTTCCAAGGAAGACATACAAATGGCCACAGGTACTTGAAAAAATGCTCAACATCACTAATCCTCAGGGAAATGAAAATTAAAACCACATTGAGATATCATCTCACCCCAGTTAGATTGGCTATAATCAAAAAGACAATAACAAATGCTGATGAGGATGCAGAGAAATAGGAATTCTACACTGTTTGTGGGACAGTAAATGAGCACAGCCACTATAGAAACAGTATGGAGGTTTCTCAAACAACTACAGATAGATTTACCATATGATCAAACAATCCCACTTCTGGGTATATGCCCAAAGGAATGTAAATCATCATGCTGAAGGGATACAAATACTCCCATGTTCATTGCAGCTCTATTTACAATAGCCAAGAGTTGGAACCAACCTAAACGCCCATAGACAAATGACTGAATAAGAAAAATGTGGTATGTACTCAGCCATAAAAAAGAATGAAATTCTGCCATTCACAGCAGCATGGATGAGCTTGGAGAAAATTATGCTAAATAAGCCTGGCACAGAGGTAAAAATACTGCATGTCCTCACTCATAACAGGGAGCTAAGAGAGAAAGAAGGAAGGAAAGAAAGACTACAGTAGTGTGCTGGACTTGCAAAGGGAGAGAGCATACCTAGGGTTGGGGAGAAGGGGAGGCAGAGGGGTACCAGGGAGAGGCTGAGTGGGGGACACAGAGAATAACTGCAATTTGAGGTGGTGGGCATGCTGATAGTACTGATCTGCTTTACCATATCTTGGGCACAGGTTCTGACAGTCAGCTATGTGCCCCATGAATATGTATAATCAATAAAAAATAATAATTTTTTAAAAATTAAAAAAAAATTTTTTTGCTATATGTATTCTCTTTAACTGTAGGATTTCTTAATGAATTTTAAGTATATAAAATTAATTAATATTAAACATACAATGTTTTTAAAATACAAGTATATTGGTTTAACATCAGTATCACCCACATCAAAACATAAAACATTTATTTTACATATGAATGCCATGTTATTTACCACATGAAAGTCTCTTAAATGTTACATCCTGTATTGTATGTTTTGTAAATATAAAATATCTTGTTATATGCTTGGATTCTGCCTAATAAAAATATTGTTCTCTATTTCCATGAGTTATAGTTTTCAGTAGGCTCATATTATCTTTCAATTCTATTTTTCTATAAACTTTTCGAAGTACCCTAGTATCTTTAAACCTTTTTATCTTTTGTTTTATATAAATGTACTACAGGTTAGAGACTCATTTTTGACCCAGTTTGAATCTTTTTAGTAAGAATATTTAACCAGCTTATGAGTATGATAACTCATCCTTACCTCTGTCGATCTATTTTATGCTAATTTTAATGCTTCCTTGCTGTTTTTCTTTTGCTATATTTTCTCTTTTTTTTAACCACTTCCTTTCTATTCCAAAATATTGGAACATATATATTTTATTTTTGTCTGTAACACTTTTCTCAATGTCAAATTTACTTATATGAACTACCAGATGATGCAGTAACTATTGTCTTTTCCCATGCAACATGTACATAAAACAAGGTTATGTCCACCCCCACCCCAACCAGTGTTTGGAAGTTTTCTTTTTACACTGTCAGAATTTACAATACAAACAAACTTGGTACTTTTTTTTCTGTACATAAAGTAAATATATAGTAAAACTACTGTTTTCCAATTTTGTCAGATTAACATTTAGAATGCCTTTACTCTACTTGTCCTATCCACAGGGATAAAGAAAGCCCTTTTATTTTACTTATGTTTCGTTTAAGAATACACATATCTTTATCAACAATACTACATGTTAAAACTAAAATAGTACTTATTTGCCTAATATATTGAACATTTGGCATGCCCTTTCACAGTTTAAAACTATATAAACTGAAATTTTAGACGCAGCTTACAAATCTATTTTTGTATTTATTTTTATTACCCCATATATAACAATTTAAATTTAATGCTCCTTAACTAGTTCTAATGCTTAACATTAACTCTTTCACACAATTGCCTCCCTCCTCTTGAGTGATTTTAGTTCATTTCTCTGTTGGCTGCAGTAAATTATTCAGCAAATTTTTCAGGGAAGGTTCTTGGTTGACATACTTTCTTAACCCCTGCATATTTGAGAACGTCTTCCAGTTGCCTTTGTACAGAAATGATAACTTGGCAGAGTATATAATTCTTGGTTCAAAATTATTTTCCATTAAAACGCTGTAGATATTGTTCCATTGTCTCCTGGCATTTAGAGTCACAAGAGAAAACTCTGAGGTCAGCCTGACTTTTGCCCCTTTATACGTAACTTGCTTTCTATCTAGATACTTGCAGAATTTTTCTTTATCCTTGAAATTTTAAAATGTCACCAGAATATGTCTAGGTGTTGCTTTTCATCAAATTAAAAGTACCACATTTAAAAAAAAAAGTACCATATGCACTTTTTCTATTTGTATATCTAGTTCGCTCTTGAACTCTGGAAAGTTTTCTTCAATTAGTTCCTTAATTACCATTTCAGCTCCATTTGCTTTGTCCTGTTTCAGGTATTCCTATCATGCATAGATTGTATCCCCTGGACCAGCCCTCTTTGTCTTTTTCTCCTCTTTTCTTATCTTGATTTCTTTTCCCTTTTCTCTGCATTCTGTGAGACTTTCTCTTGTTTTATTTTTACTTCAGTAATTTGATTTTGTGGACAATCCAGTTTGTACATTTCTGTTAACTCTCTCAACACCCTGATACTTTTCAAGCTCTCTGACCTTCCCTTCTTTATCACTGCATACAGGTTGTTGAACCCCCGTATTATATGATTCTTAAACCTTTCTATAGCTTCTATTTCCATCACTTTCTCAATTGCTTAGCTCTGTTCCTTTCTTTTTATCTGCAGTATTATGACCTTTTCAAGAGCTCGTCTTAGCAACGAGGACCAAAAATGAAGATTAAGGGACGTCTTCCGCAGCACAGAAGATAAAACTTCCAAAATGGTTCCTGTTATATCACACATAACACCTGGTTCCTTCTCCTTCACAGCTCAGCTCAAATCTCACCTCAGAGAGGTGCTGCCTCACTTTCTACCTCCCCCCACTTCTCTCCCCCAAGATCATTATCAGATCACCAAGCACTTTATTCATTGGCTCACTGTCTGTTTCCCCCATGGAATGCAGGCTCCAGCAGGCCAGGGGCCATGCCTGTCTTGTTCACTCTACAATCTCCAATATCTGGCATATTGTAGTCACTTAAAATCAGCTTCCTTCTTTCACAGCCACCTTCATTCTTCAAGTCCCATGCTTACAACTGGCCCTTAAAGTGAATGAGGAGAGGTTCCAAGAGGTAACTGGGGACCTGAGAAATGATGTCACCCTCTATCACTACTTCCCCACCCCCACTTCTTGCTCTCCCTTTCACTTTCATAGTAGGTTTCAAATAGCTGCTTTACCCTTTACACTCCTGTACTTTTTTCATTTATATTCCATTTGGTTCTGATATGATGAGGGATAAGAAGGGTAAAGATCATCATCACAGAGAAACAGCAAGGGGAACTGAGACTAGGAAGTCCCACTCTATTCAGTTCACCTCTCCAAACTCCATCTTCATATGTGTGCTACTGCCCTTCTCCACTCAAGCCTATTATTAGTAAGAGTCCCAATTCCAGAGACTTCAAATTAACATCCTCGACTTCTTCCCTAATGCTTCCCTTCTCTAAATTAAGTCAGAAGTACTCAATCCTCAACCCCAGCAAATTTCATCTACACCTCCCTTCACCACTCCTCCTCCCATAGCCCGGGCACATCCCCACCTCCTCACCAGGAAATGCAAGCATCTCCACTGCCTGGGTCCTTCCCCTTCCAGCCATGTAGATTCAGGGCACCCAGTGAGCTGCTTCCTGCTCTGACTGCAGACCCTCTCAGGCTGACCAGCACTTCTGTGACCCACACCACTCCATCACTCTAGGCCTCTCCCAGACTTCTGATCCAGATTTCAGCTGCCTTCCTCCCATCGAATCTTCCATGACCAAAAACCACATGTTACTTTTCTCTTCCTACGCCTTTCATATCTCCCTTCTCCCAGAATATACAACCTCGTTATGATGATCCGATATCAGACCTAGTTCCAACCACAGATGAATATTTTGTGAACCGATCACTGACCCAAACAGACCACTTAATCCAGGCAGCAAGAACCAGGGCAAGGACTGGCTCTAATACAACTCTGTTTAATGTACATCACATGGTACTCTGCCTTCAAAGAACCTTCTAGCAAGAGATTCGATTTTAATTCACCAACATCTCTAATTTTTCCGACCCCCCTAAGTGAAGAATAGTTGTCCTTTCCCTGGCCCTGTGTTAGAGAATTTTTCTGGGTGTTTTTACCATTTTAGTTAGGAACTCTAAACATTACTGAATATATGCACGTCTAAAAGTTATATCTGCAGATGAGAAATTCTTCCCATACAATAAGGGCAAAGGACCAACATAGCCAAGACTTTCTGTGGGTGGCATGGACTTCTGTGCATTTCTCAAACAAGCGCCTTTCTAGTAACTGGATTCCTGTGCTTCTCACCCCAACTTCTCCATAACCAAAACCAGGTTCCTACTTCCTTTTCTCACCTGTTGTCCAGGAGCTCTCTGCACATCCTCAACCAGAGCCACAGCTTCCTCGCCATTTTCTGGACACTGCTCCCTCACCCAGGTCTGGATCTCCTCAGGCAAGATGGTCAGAAACTGCTCCAAAACCAGCAGCTCCAGGATTTGCACTTTTGAGTGTGTCTTAGGTCTCAGCCACTGACAACAGAGTTCCCAGAGTCTGCTAAAAGCTTCATGGGGGCCAGCTACCTCCTGGTAGCAGAAGTGCCTGAAGCGCTGGCGGGAGGCCTCGAAGTCAGGGCTGTTGCCCTGAAGGGCTAATTCCTGTCCCTGTGTGGAGTCCTTGTTTGAGGATGGGTATGCCTGAGGACCCTCTGCTGCAGCCATCATTTGCTTCAAAGAACTGGGTCACTCTGGTTGCCACTTCTTTCCTGGGGACCAGATTCCATCTCTTCCCATGTCATTGAGAAGTCATGTTCTTCTGGAAGTAGTGTATTTCTGGAATCAGAAAGAGAAGAGAGTGTCACAGATGTGCAGAGACTCACAGCCGAAAGAAAAGGCTCAACTTTGAAAGGAGGAAGGGGATGAAAAGAGAAGAAACCTATCCCATATTCCTTCACTCTGCTTCTTGTGATTTACTTTCTACACCTTTCCTTTACTCTTTCCACAAATCCACACCAAGGATCCAAAACACTAGAAATACCAAAAAAACATAGTTTTCTCCCCAGCAAAGTTTCTGTCTCTGCTAACAAATTACCCAAACTATTCCTCACCATGTAGTCCACCAGTTCCTTCTCTTCTTCCCCCACATACCTGGGTCTTTTTCCCATCCTTCTCTACCCTCAAGAAGCTGGGACACTCCATCTCAATTGTTACCTTCTCTTAAGGAGAAAACTAGTGTGTGTGTGCGCTTCTTGATTAACCTCTTCATCACTATTACATCGTCCCCCCTCCCCACTACCACCACACACACACACACACACAATGTTCTAGTTTGTTGTATGTTATTTTCCAGCATTCCTTCCCACCTTCCTTTGTGGAAGAGTCCCTCTCTACTTCACGGCTCTGGTGGGGCTGTTAATTACAATACTCTGTCCCCACCCCAGAAGTGACCATATGTCATAGCTGGGCCTACCAAAATTCTTCTCTTGAGATTTTACATACAAGAGGGGTGGGAAAAGTTCTGAATTTCCTGGGAATTACTAAATTGGGCAGATGTAATACTGGAGCTCTCTGCAACTATGTCCCACTCTATTTCACTCCTCTACCACAGGAGTAAGCCTGTTTACAGGAGAAGACCAATACACCAGAGTCTTGATAACATGTTTGGATCTCCAATGCCAGTTTATATAATGCAATATTTTTTAATTGGGTTGAGTTGGGTTTCGGTTATTTAAAACTCGGACTAAAGCAGATATTAGTAATGGGCAAGACAGTATCCTCTTTAAATTTTATATAAAAGCTGCTATACCCCCCACTTGGCAGTATTGAAATGGATTCAGGTTGCACAACAATGTGAATATACTCACTGCTACTGAACTATACGCTTAAAAATGGTTAAGATGGTAAATTTTGTTATGTTTCTTACAATTAAAAAATTTAAAAATTATTATTACTTTTTATTTTTATTTTTTTAAAAGGTGACCGGTGAGGGGATCTTAACCCTTGACTTGGTGTTGTCAGCACCACGCTTTCCCAAGTGAGCTAACCGGCCATCTCTATATAGGGATCCAGACCCTTGGCCTTGGTGTTATCAGCACCACACTCTCCCAAGTGAGCCATGGGCCGGCCCTTAAAATTTTTTAATTATTTTTAAAAATGGATTTGGGTTGCCTGTCTTCCAAAGGACTTGAACTGCCTTAACTTATACTCTCATTACATTTCGGGGGAGAAGGGGTTGAGGAATCAAGGGCCTTATTGTTAGCACTCCTTTTTAGCAAAAGAGGAGAAACTGAGGGCGATTAAGTATCTTGCCTAGCGTCACACAGCACAGCTCCTAAGCAGCAAGGCCAGTTCTTGAACCTGCACCTGCTACCTTACACACTTTTTTACGTTCTGTACCTAATAAACGCTCTCCTGGTTTCATGCAGAAGGCGGAGCCTGCCTCCTCCTGACCCCTCATATCCCACACATCGCTAAACTTCAGGACGCTGGTCTGTCAAAACCGTTCCTCTCTAGCGACCGCCCAAACGCTCGGAGAAAGGCAGAGTGAGAACGGGCGCCGGACGCCTCATTCTTCGCTCGGCGAGGACTGACTGAGCACAAGTACCGTACTCCGCTCCACGGTCAGGTACTGGGAAGACGGAGTAGGAAGAAGGCCCCGCAGGTCCCGCACGCCGGCGAGCCGAGCTCAAGAGGCGCGGGGACGAGGCAGGAGGGTCCGGGGCGCCCGCTCTCAGGTTCGGGGGAGCGGGGGACGGCGACGGCGGAGCGTCCAAGTCGCCCGGCCTGAGGAAGGCCGCCAGTACCACCGAGACGCCCACCCGGGCCCGGCCCAACTGCCTCGGGAAGACTCCCGAGGGTGAGGGGCTCCCTGGCCGACTTGGAAGCGGGCCTCAAGGAAGCGGAGAACTCACCGGACGCGAGGGCTTTCGACTCCCCAAACTCCCTCAATCGCCGGGCCGCAAGCGAGCGGCGCGAGCCCAGGCGCTACGCCGCCCACTGCGCACGCGTGCAAACTGAGCCACCGGACTACAACTCCCGGGGTGCACTACGACGGTATTGATAGAGCAGCAGCCAATGGACGCGTGAGGACGCCCTCGAAGAGCCAATCCCTTGTGAGGAGACGGGCCCTCCCGCGCGGCCGTTCCCCGGCAGCCAGTGGGCGTCTCCGCCACTAGCGGCTTCGGCCCCGCCCCCAGCCGATGCTCCCGAGTCCCGGGTTCCCGGTCCCCAGAGAGGTGAGTCGGCTACAGGCGGGCTCGGGAGCCGGGCTGCTTGGTACAGCAGTGCCGCAGGCGCCCGCCCCGGCTCGCACTCTGCCATGTAGTCGAGCTGCGGGCCGGATTGCCGCAGATTCTCCAGGCCCGCGGCCCGTCGGGCAGAGGAGCCGAAGCGAGGCCGCCCTGGAGGCCGGAGCCGCTGGGCCTGCGGCGCCTCGGAGCGAGTGGCCACCGCGCCCGCCTCAGCCTCGGTCGCGGGGAGCAGGCTCGCCGCTGGTCACAGCTCCCGGCCAGCGCTGTGGCCTTCCTGGGCTCTACGCGTTAACGCCCGGCGACATGCTCGAGGTCGGTTTCAGCCAGGATGCGGGAGAGTTGGGGCAAGCTACCTGTAAGACAGCTTGAACTTTTCCTAGGAATTGCTTTCTGCCGGCCCGTTAAATCGCATTGCTCGTTTCGTCTGAGACCTTGTGTGCTTAGGACTGAAATAAAAGAAGTCTTTTCCCCGTTGTCTTTTTAGGACGTTATGACTTTTTTCCTTTGCAAGACAGTTCAAAAAACTGCCGGAAGGACAAACTCTTCCCACTCCTAGGGACTGTGTTGTCTTCAGAGTTTGGGGTAGAGGCTAGCAAATGAGAAGGCCCTGTCTCTGCATCCTATCCTCCCAGACATCCTCAGAGGATCTTCGTTTCTAACTAGCATCTTTCTAGCATTCAGAGAGACTTCTTCAGGGTCATGATCCTGAAGGCTTGACCTGTATACAAGGAGAGAGAAGTTGTCTCCTGAGCCCCAAAATGGCAGCTAAAATGGAGATAACTTTGAGCTCCCACACTCAGGCTTCCTCCGAGCAAGAAAGACACATAATAACAAAGCTAGAAGAGAAAAGAGGGCCCACTCTGCAAAAGAACTGCCCCGATCCTGAGCTCTCTCGCCAGAGCTTTAGACAGTTCTGTTATCAAGAGGTATCTGGACCCCAAGAGGCGCTCTCCCGGCTCCGACAGCTCTGCCGTCAGTGGCTACAGCCTGAGCTGCACACCAAGGAGCAGATTTTGGAACTTCTGGTGATGGAGCAGTTCCTGACCATCCTGCCCACGGAGATCCAGGCTCGGGTCAGGCATCGATGTCCAATGAGCAGCAAGGAAATTGTCACCCTGGTGGAAGATTTTCACAGAGCATCCAAGAAACCAAAACAGTGGGTAAGGAGGGTCCTCTCTCATGGTCCCCAGGATTTCTTTTTCATCTGGGAAGTGTTTAATCTCTGGATCCTTCCCTAGTTAGACAGAGTCCAGAAATGGACTGGATGGCTTCAAAAGTTGTTTCCAGCCTCTATCTGGGAGCTCTCTGTAGTTGTAACAGGCTTTCAGCAAACCCAGCTACTGGCCTCCAAAGAGGAAGCAGAGGACCAAGGTTCTTACCATTCTTTTATGGGCCTCATGTCCCCAGAAGCAGTTTTAACGTTCTTGAATCTCTGCTGTCAGATCTTCCCCCACCCCTTTCTCTTGAAGTTTTCCTATAATCAGAATTCTTAGCAGGCAGGGGTTATCCTGTTGTGTAGGAATCTGACTTTGGAGGAACTTCACTGGACTTTGTTCCAGTGAAGTGTCTGCCATGTTATCTTTGGATCAGGAAGTTACAGCCTAATTGGCCAGTGCTGCTATTCCATCCCACCCCCATGCCCCAAGTGAGACCCTAGTTGGGGCCTAGGCAGGAAGCAAACAAGCATGTGCTTTGGAAAATGGAACCTGTCACAGAACAGGGGTGAGGCAGTCCTTGTAGACCCTTGCTACTACTACTGCTACTACTGGGATCTCTACCAGGCGATCCTTTGGCAGAACAACTTATTAGATAAGAATGGCTTTTAATGGCCACTCACCATACTGCTTCCTGTTCCAGTAGAAGTAGGAAAGGGGATAGGGTATAGGATGGGAGTCTGATGGCCCAGTGTCATGACTGACCCTGCCTGATATTTGTGCCAGCAGTCCTCTGATGACTTCGACTCCAGGCCTCAAGAATGGCCCAAGCTTTAGGGTCAGCCACTTTGAGGTATTGGCTGATTCCTGTCATTCTGCATGCTCTTCTCTTTGCTTCCTTTGAGGGTTTCAATGGTCTCTGTCAAATTTGATCTCTAGGCCCTTAACAGGAATTCCCAAGGTAAAGGGGTTGTTATAGAGTAGTGAAAGGTAAAGCTGCCCTCCGTCAGTCCTAATGAATGGAGCATTAATGGATGGGGCTTGTTCCTAGGTGGCTGTTTGTATGCAGGGGCAGAAGGTGCTCTTGGAGAAAACTGGATCTCAGCTTGGAGAACAGGAACTTCCAGACTTTCAACTGCAAACTCCTAGGACAGATCTCAGGGAGAGCTCTCTGGAGGAGCCTTCCCAGACAGGATCTCATGACCGGCTGAGCCCCCATGATTGGGAGAAATCCCCACTCCTCCAGGAACCAGTCCCTAAGTTGGCTGGGACAGGTAAACACTCTGTGCCTCTTCTCTCCCACTCCTCCACCCTTTATCTCCATCAAAGTATCTTACAGGCAAAGTTCTGCAAAGGCTCAGACCAGGGGTGTGTGTATATGTATGTTTTTTTAATGTCGTATGTAATTATAGGTGTTTATTCCCTAAAAAATGTTACTACTTAGAATGGTAGTGATACTATAAATAAGAAGTACTGTATGTTTTTATCATTTTCTATTAATGGGTATTTGACAATCCAGTGCATGATAGGATTAATCTAGTACCTACTTTTCTGTCTCTTTCAGTGCTTCTTATAGTGAAAACAGATCCACATATGACCACTGATGAACTTGCATGCAAGCTGTGGCTAAGTTTCTTTACTTAAAATGGTCCCATATTTAGAAAGGGTCTAAAGAATGTTCTGCCTGGTGGAGAAAAAGTTCCACTCCATATGATTTCTCTTCCTCGTCCTCTGTGACATTGCTTGTGCTTTAAACCCTGTGTCTATTACCCTGTCTGTCTCTGGTGCAATGCCAGTGTAATTGCCGGCCCTGTTCTACACAGGCCTGTGATCTCTAAGACTGAATGACTGACACTTGGGCCAGTCTTGGTGATGTGAATACAGGGTACTGTCAGCAGGTTAGAGAGGAGGGTTACAAGAAGACTAGAGCCTTTTTTTCCTTAACATCTGCCACATTCAGTGAAACACTTTGTGTCTTAGTCCATTCAGGCTGCTATAACAAACTACTAGAAACTGGTACTAACAAACTACTAGAAACTGTACTAACAAACTACAATAAACAACAGAAGTTAGGCTGGCCATTTAGCTCAGCTGGTTAGAATGTGGTGCTGATAACACTAGGGTCCATGGTTTGATCCTTGTACTGGCCAGCTGCCAAAAAACTTTTTTTTTTGGTCAGTTGCCCAGCACAGGGAACTGAACACTGGACCTTGGTGTTATAAATCTGTGCTCTAACTAACTGAGCTAACTGGCAAAACCCAGCTGCCAAAAAAGAAAAGAAAAGAAAAGTAGAAATTTATTTCTCACAGTTCTGGAGGCTGGGAAGTCTGAGATAAAGCTGCCAGCATGGTTGGGTTCTGCTGATGGCCCTCTTCTGGGTTGTAGACTGCTGAGTTCTCTCTGTGTCCTCACATGGCCAAAGGGGCAAACAAGCTCCCTCAGGCCTCTTTTCTAAGGGCACTAATCCCATTCCCACAGAGGCAGAACCATCATGACCTAGCCATCTTCCAAAGGCCCTACCTCTTAATACTATTACCTTGGGAGTTAGGATCTCAACCTATGAATTTTAGGGGAATCTAAACATTCGGTCCATTGCAACTTTGGTTTGATTATTCTCAGAACTCAGGAAATGGAAAAGAACTGGGACGTAAAGAACAAAAGTTTGTGACTCTGGTTAAGGTCCTGACCCATAGCCTATGGCCTTCATGGTTCTGAAGAAAATGGACCACACATACTCCCTGCTCCTAACTCAGCCAGGGCAGCTGGGTATGTGCTGTCTTCATCTCCTTTCATTTGATCCCCAAGAGGGTAGATTCCTCGACTCCTCATGCCTAAGGCCCACTAGTGCCTTCCTTCAGAGCCACACTGCCCAGTACAGTAGGCACCAGCCACGTGTGGCTATTTAAATTTTACTTATTAAAATATTCATATACCATAAGATTCACCCTTTAAGTGTACAGTTTAGTGGCTTTTAGTATATTCACAAAGTTGTGCAGCCATCACCACTAATTGCAGAACATTTTCATCACCTAAAAAGAAACTTCATACCCCCCTCAAAAAAAAGAAACTCCATAACCATTAGCAGTCACTCCTCATTTCTGCCTCCCTCTAGGCCCTGGCAACCGCTAATCTCCATTCTGTCTCTGGATTTGCCTATTCTGGACATTTCGTGTAACGAATCATAGTTGTATGATAAGTGGTCTTTTGTGTCTGCCTTTTTTCATTGAGATAATGTTTTCAAGGTTCATCCCTGTTGCAGTATGTATCAGTGTTTCATTCCTTTTTTGTTTTGTTATGTTTTTGGCATCTGGCCAGTACAGGGATGTTATCAGCACAGCGCTCTAATTGAGTGAGTTAATTGGCCAGCCCTCATTCCATTTTTATGGCTGAATAATATGTATTGTATGGAGATACTACATATTATCTGTTCATCAGTTGATGGATTTTTGGATTGTTTCTACTTTTTAGCTATTATGAATAGTGCTGCTATGAACACATGTCTACAAGTTTTTGTGTAGACATGTTTTCATTTCTCTGGGCTATATAACTAGAAGTGGAATTGCTGGGTCATATGGTAACTTTATGTTTAACTTTTTTTTTTTTTTCTTTTAAAGACCAGTAAAGGGATCTCAACCCTTGACTTGGTGTTGTCAGCACCACACTCACCCCAGTGAGCTAACCTGTCATCCCTATATAGGGATCCGAACCCGTGGCCTTGGTGTTATCAGCACCACACTCTCCCAAGTGAGCCACGGGCCAGCCCTGTCTATGTTTAACATTTTTGAGGAACTAACATACCATTTTCCAAAGTGGCTACCAACAGACCATGAGTATTCCAGTTTCTCCACATCCTTGTTGGCATCTGTTGTTGTCAGTCTTTTCCATCACGGCCATCCTGTTAGATGTGAAGTGGTATCTCCTTGAGGTTTTGATTTGCATTTTGCTAATAACTAATGATGTTGAGCATACTTCCATGTGTTTATTGGCCAATTGTATATCTTTTTTGGAGAAATGTCTATTCCAATCCTCTGCCTATTTTAAAATTGGGTTGTCTTTTAATTATTGAGTTGAAAGAGTTCTTTATGTATTCTGGATACTCAGCCCTTATATATAATTTGCAGATGTTTTCTCCCATTCTGTGGGTTGTCTTTTCACTCTTCTGATAGTGTCCTTTGAGGTTCAAATATTTTCATTTTGATGCAGTCTAATTTCTCTATTTTTCTTCATTTGCTTGTACCATTGGTGTCATATCTAAAATACCATTGCCTAACCCAGGGTCACAAAGATTTACAGCTGTTTTTTTCTTCAAAGAGAGATAGGGTTAGCTTTTACATTTAGGTCTTTGGTCCATTTTGTGTTAATTTTTGCATATGGTATGAAGTTGGGGCCTGTCATAGTCTGTTAAGGCTGCTATAACAAAATATCTTAGACTGGGTAATTTATAAACAACAGAAATGAATTGCTCACAGTTTGAAGTCTGGGAAGTCCAAGGTCAAGGTTTCAGCAGATTCAGTGTCTGGTGAGGGCCCGTTCCTCATGGATGGCACATGCTATGTGTCCTCACATGGTGTCTTCATGTGGTGGAAGGATAAAAGGGGCAAACAAGTTCCCTCTGTCCTGTTTTGTAAGGGCACTAATCCCATTTATGAGGGCTCTACCCTCATAAACTAATTACTTCCCAGATACCCCACCTCACAACACCACTGCACTGGGGATTAAGTTTCAACATATGAATTTAAAGGGGACACAAACATTCAGACCATAGCAGGGTCCAACTTCATTCTTTTGCATGTGGAAATCTAGTTGTACCAGCATCATTTATTGAAAAGATTATTCCTTCCCAATTGAATTGTCTTGATAACCTTTTCGAAAATCAATTAACCATAACTGTATGGGCTACTTATTTAAATTTAAATTAATTAAAGTTAAATTTAAAATTCAGTTCATCAGTCATACTAGCCATATTTCAAGTACTCAGTAGCCACGTAGTCACCTGTAGCTAGTGGCCCCTATACCGAACAGCACACAAACAAATTTTCCACATCACAGAAGTTCTATTGGATAGTGCTGCTCCAGATCCTCTGGCTTCCCACAGGCCATTCCAGCTGATTTTCATCCCGATCCTTAATCTTGGTGGTCAGAAGTTGAGGAGTTTCTGTAATTAGTATACATGTATAGCCCATATTTCGGTTCCTAAACACATATGCTGTCAACTTTGTAATGGAAGAAAACACTACAGTCAGTGGATTTACCAGCCTCTGAAGACAAGGTGGTTGTCAATCAGTGTCCATGTAAGTAAAGTGTATTTGTTGAAAAAGCCTGGGCACTGGAATATAACAGTGAAATTTGCAGTGTTGAAATTTCAACTCTCTTCCTTCTTTTTTTCATTAGTTGATACTCAGTTCTGATGGGTTTGCTTTTCCCTGTTCCTCCTTTCCTTAACCTTTCCCTAAACATAGGAAGGAAGGAGGGGGTTGGAGAACTTGATTCCTAACTTAAATATAAATCAGAATCACCCCCAGGAGCCTGTGAATTGTGAAGATTTTTACATCCAACTCCCAGAGATTCTGACTCAGCAGCTTTGGGGGCAGGGCAGGGAGCCTGCTTGTTTAGCAAGTAACCCAGACGAGTCTGATGCAAGTTGCCAGTGGAGGGCCAGAGAAATATTCTGCCAAATACCTTGCAGAGTATTTCATAACTCTCTTGCTGACACTCTTTCTTACAAGTCCAGAAAATAAAGCATATTTTTTTCTAATTACAGAGGCCCCCAGAATGAGAAGTGACAACAAGGAGAATCCACAACAGGAAGGGGCTAAAGGAGCAAAGCCATGTGCAGCATTAGCTGGCAGGTCCAAAGGGAACAGTCTGGAGAGCTCTGAACCAAGAGGGGCAAATATAAGTGAACCCCGGTTGTCACGGAGGCAGGTCAGCCCCCCGAAGGCTCAAAAGCCATTTGCTCACTACCAGAGACATTGCAGGGAACTGGAATACATCAGCAGCCCCCTAAAAAGCCATCCACTGAGAGAGCTGAAGAAAAGCAAAGGAGGTAAAAGAAACCTGAGCAGTCGTTTGCAACGTCTCAGTCGCCAACCAACCCGTTCGGCAAAGAAACCTTACAAGTGCGATGACTGTGGGAAAAGCTTCACATGGAATTCAGAGCTGAAAAGACACAAGAGAGTCCACACAGGAGAGAGACCCTACACATGCGGAGAGTGTGGAAACTGCTTTGGACGGCAGTCAACCCTGAAGCTGCACCAGAGGATCCACACTGGAGAGAAGCCATACCAGTGCAGCCAGTGTGGGAAAAGCTTTCGCCAGAGCTCAAACCTTCACCAGCATCACAGACTCCACCACGGGGACTGAAAGGAGTGCTTCATGATTTAGATTCTTCATGAGGAAGGTATTTGCGTTTCTCCTCCCCCTTACTTGCATGTAAATCACAAAGACTGTCTCTGTGACTTACAAAGAAAGCAGGAGGCCCTTGAGAAAGGTGGGTCACATTTGGCTGGCAAGGAGCTCCAGAAGAGGCTGGCCTGGGCCCCAACAGTGCACGGTAACAGAGCAAAGAGATGGCAGGTCATCTGGGTGTTGGATCAAAGAGAACTACAGTCTCTGCAGAGAGCTGGGAGTAACCACTGAGGGAGAATCAGGACCATCCTGCAGGTGGCCCCTTATTGTTAAATTATCCCCCTGTTGCTTTATCCTCTAAAATATGTAAAGGGTAAATTCTATGTATATAGTTGTGCATTTGCCATCATACTAGGCAATTTCTATCATATGCACACTTCCTTAATAAAGATGAGTAATCCACCAGCATTTCAAGGCAAAGTTCATTGGAAAATAAATCCCTTAATATTCTCTTTGCAATTCCTAGCTGTTCATAACAAAGAACAAATTAAGTGACACTATGTACGTGTTTGTGTGAGGAGATGGTTCCTAAGTAATTAGATAGTGCTTTTACCCAAAAATAAAAAATGCATTTGAGGGATCTTTTTATATCAAGGCACCTTTGATTTACAAAGAAGAAACCCACACAGCTGCTGCAACACCAGCCCAAGAGATAGGGACAAGTTACACTGAGAAGCAGTAGTAGATAGATACTGCTAAGGAGATGTAAGAGGGAATTCTCCCTACTCTCCTTTGTCACTTTGATCATGAGCTTGAGGAATCCCAAAATGAGTGGGGCGATGAAATGTTCTAAAACTGGATTACAGTAATGGTCGACAAATCATTGAAATGGATTCATTTTATGATTTGTAAATTGTACCTCAATAGTGTTTTTTAAAAATGACAAAACATTTATATATAAAATGTTAGAGTCTTGCAACTAGGCCTGGGAGATCATCTAATCTCACCCCCTTGTTTTCACAAAGTGGAAATTACAACCCAATCAGTATATGATGCTCAGTTGCCCTGGGAAAGCCAGCTCATTTCTCAGTTTAGAGAATAATTTTGGCACATTCTTGCACCACCTCATACAGAAAATAGGAGCAGGTAGCATTCTTCCTAAAACATTGGTGTCGTCAAGTCACAGCTGGTCACCTCTGGGCTTTAGCCTGTGCTCTTCTGCCCCCAAGAATCTTGTTCCTCCTAACTGCAGAGGAACGGGTGTATACCCATAAGTCCTCACTTGGGGACTTTGCACATGCTGTTCCCTTTGCCACCCCCTCCTGCCTCCTCCATCTCGCCAGAGTTGCCTGCTGTGCACGGCCTTCCCAGACAAACCCCAGGCAGACTGCTGCTGTAATCCTGGGTCAGCCTCCCCGCTAGACTCCACACCCCAGGGGGGCTCCACCTGGGATCATTCTTGCCCCCAAGGGGACATTTGGCAAAGTGTGAAGACATTTTTGGTTGTTGTGACTCATAGGAAAGGGACTTGCTTCTGGCCTCTGATAGGTGGAGACCAGGATCCTGCTAAATGGCCTAGAGTGCACAGGACAGCCTCCACCACAGTGATCCGGCCCAACGTGTCAGTGGTGCCAAGGCTGGAAACTACCATACACACAGAAGCTCCTTCAGGACAGAAACCTTATTTTCATCATTTCAGCCATTAGACTTAGCCCGTGCCCAGCCAAGAGAAGTAGGTGTTAGGTAACTGAGTAGTTGAGGACCCAGCATTCCCCTCAAGGCCCGTTGCTGCCTGAATTCAGGGATCCTAGTGATAATCTGCCAAATGCACAGACACGGCCTCTGTCTTTTGGACAGAAGCTTATTGAAAGCCCAGTGGTCTTCCTCATAGCTTTGGTGGCCCTATAGGCCCTAATCTGAGGTCTTCCCAACTACTATGTTAAATCATGGAAGAATTTACCCTCTATATTCAGCCTGCCCCTTACCTCACCCCAGTCTGTTGCCTCTCACTGGTCAGGACCTCTTTATTTCTCCTTTTGTCCTCCTCACCCTGCCCTTTTTTCTAGGCCAATTTCATTGTTGTCTTTTAATAACTTCCAAGTCATAGTCACATCTTTATTAATTTCCTATTGGTGCTGTAACAAATGACTACAAACTTAGTGGCTTAAAACAACACAAATTTCTCTTATTCTACAGGTCACAAGTCCCAAATCAGTTTCACTCAGCAAAATCAAGCTGTTGATAGGGCTGCTTCCTTTTAGAGGCTCTGGAAGGTGAACCTGTTTCTTGACTTTTTCAGCTTCTAGTAGCCAACAGCATTCTTTGGCCTGTGGCCCCCTCCTCCATCTTCAAAGTGCATCACTTCAGTCTCTGCCGTTACATCACTTTCTCCTGTGACTGACTCTCTTGCCTCCTTCTTATAAGGACCATTATGACTAATCCAGGATAATCTCCCCATCTCAAGATCCTGAGCTTAATAACATCTGCAAAGTCTCTTGCCATATAAGGTAACATTTACAGTTTCCAGGGATTAAGATGTGGACATATTTGGGGGCCGTGATTCAGCCTACTACACGTCTATCTTCAGTCAACTTGCTCAGTCAAAGAGGATCTCACCTAAAAGAGAAGGAACATAGATTTCCACACTTCTTATTTGTAAGGATTGGCACAGTGACTCTTCCTTAAATAAGTTTTTGCTTGCTTGGTGTGTTTCAGGGAATCCGTGTGTGTGTGTGTGTGTGTGTGTGTGTGTGTGTGTGTGTGTGTGTGTGTGTGTGTGTGTGTGTGTGTGTGTGTGTGTGTGTGTGTTTCCTCTCTTCTGATTACAAAATCAATAATTGTTTAATCTTAGTGTCTTTGGGTTACCTGTTCAACTGTGGACCTTGAATAAATGTGACAAAATCACCACTCTGAACGTCACTTATTTCCAAAAGGGTTCACATCTGTGAGGCTTTCTCACCTGCCCCAGCCTGGTTTTCCTTTGGCATAAGCTCAACTCCAGGCAAGGAGTGCCAGGAAGGGTCCATTGGCCTGGAGGAAGGCCCCTGGGTGCTGTGTTCAGTTGTAGAGTTTCCCCATCCCCCTTGCCTGTGCTTGGTCCACCAGAGGCCTCAGTGTGAGTCACTGACCTGATGACTTGCAATCAGCTACTGTTTGCAGCATATTAGAAAATAATCTTTCTTCTATCAATATTAGAAAATAATCTTTCTCCTCTCGTATGCAGCCCTTGCCTGGGGAGCAGCCTGTAAGGTTCTCTATCTTTGCTGGGCCTTGCTCTATGCTTACCCAGGTCCGGATGGGGATGGCTCCTGCTCAGTATATTTGGTCCCCAGGTTGTCCCCAGGGAGACAGAAGGAGAAAAGAAGGACCAGTGAATAGGTGGGGGGTCTGAACATTGCCAGTTTCTCTAAAGAGCATTTTTCATCTACAGCAGACGAGAACTTGTAAAACCCATCCCATAAGACTATTATCACTTCCAACAAAGTTAGCAATAATATCATCCAGTAGACAATGTTGAAATTTCCCCCAAATGTTTCTAAAATTAAAAATTCTACTTTTATAGCTTTATTGAGATATATTTCATATATCAGAAAATTCATCCATTTAAAGTGTACAGTTCAATGATTATTGTATATTCACAGAGTTGTTCAGTTTTCACCACAATGTACTTTTAGAACATTTTCACAAGCCTAAGAAGAAACCCCCTAACCATTAGCAGTCACTCCCAATTCCTGTTCCCCCTCAAGCCGCCTCCTCTCACTCAGCATAATGTCTTCAAGGTCCACCCATGTTGTAGCAAGGATCAGAACTTTATTCTTCTTATTGCCAAATAATAAGCCATTGTATGAATAGACCACATTTGTTTATCCATTCGTCCACCTATGGTCATTTGGGTTGTTTTAACTTTTTGGCTGTTATACATAATACTGCTATGAACCTTGGTGTACAGGTTTTTATATTTTCATTTCTCTTGGGTCTATACCTAGAGGTGGGATTTCTGGGCCATATGATAATTCTACGTTTAACTTTTTGGGGAAGTTCCATACTGTTTTCCAAAGTGGCTGTACCATTTTACATACCCACCAGCAGTGTATGAGAGTTCCAATTTCTCCACATCCTTACCAACACTTGTTATTGTCTGTCTTTTTGATTACAGCCATCCTAATGGCTATCAGGTAGTATCTCGTGATTTTGATTTTCATTTTCCTAACAACTAATGGTGTTGGGCATCGCAGCGGAAGCGTGCTGGGCCCATAATGGTGTTGGGCATCTTCTCGTGTGTTTACTGGCCATTTATGTGTCTGCTTTGGAGAAATGTCTATTCGAAACTTCTGCCCATTTTTTAATTGGATTATTTATCTTTTTTATCGTTGAATTGTAAGAATTCTTTAAATATTCTGGAATCAAGTCCTTATCAGATAAATGATTTGAAAATATTTCTCCCATTCTGTTGTAATATACTTTTGCACAATTGCAATACATCTCTTTAAAACAGCTGTCACCTGCCAACATACAAAAGTGACCAAATTGTCAGAATTCCTAAATTGCCAGTGAAACAGTGCGGCATTCCCAGGACTGGATAATGAGGATTGGGGTCATTGCAACACCATTTAGATCAGTTCCTGGCAGCCTTTCTGGTCACACCCTTGCCGCGAGCTACTCACTACTTCAATCACACGTGGCTCAAATTTTTTTTAATGGAAAATGTTTAAAAATTCTTTTAGAAAAGTTCTGCTGTTTAGTCTCTTAAATTAACAATTTTTACTGTAATAAAGATATTTATTGATCACTTAATAAGCAGCAGACATTACTAAGTACTTTTTAATTTTTACAACAACCCTGGAGATGGTTATTATTCCCATTTTAGAGATAAAGAAACTATGCAAGTTCAGAGAGTTTACATAACTTGCTGAACGACAACGATTAGTAAATAGCTTGAATTAGACCTAGGTCTGATTTCAGAGTCAGTGTTTTTAATCAACCTCTCCGTTGCCCTTCAAAGACACAGGGATCTGGGAATTTGGGAATCAGAAGTTTAGGGTGGTGGTTCTGCTGAAGCCCAGAAGTATGAAGGGATGTAAATGAGGAAGATGAGCTGAGAAAGCAAGGTCCCTGAGGAATATATGTCAGTGGGGAGAGGAGACTGAAGTATCCCAGTCTTGAGGAGTAGCCCAGGAACAGAATTCAAGGCAGGCTTTTCTTTTTTTTTAAAGATGACAGGTAAGGGGATTTTAACACTTGACTTGGTGTTATCAGCACCACGCTCTCCCAAGTGAGTCACAGGCCGGCCCCAAGGCAGGCTTTTCTGAGCTGGGGCTGTATCTGAGTATGCGCCAACAGCTTGACTATTCTGAGCTGGAACAGGAACACTTAAAAGATTTTCAGGGGACACACCCGGGAACATGGCAGACAGCATGAACAGACAAAATGTGGTCTATCCATATAATGGAATATGGCGCAGCCATAAAAAGGTATGAAGAACCAATATATGCTACAATTTGGATGAACTTTGAAAACATTATGCTGAGTGAAAGAAGCCAGACACAAAAGACCACATATTGTATTAGTCCATTTACATGAAATGTCCAGAATAAGCAAATTTATAAGGACAAAAATATTAGTGGTTGTCAGTGGTTATGAGGAGGGAGAAATGGAAGGTGACTGCCAAGGGATACTGGGTTTCTTTCTGGGATGATGAAAATGTTCTGGAATTAGATTATGGTGATGTTGCACAGCCTTGTGAACATACTAGAAAACAACAAATTGTGCACTTAAAAAGGAGAATTTTATGATATAAGTGTGAATTGCATCTCAATTAAAAAGAAAGAACATGGTGGTCAGCTCCACAGCCTGATGTCTCCACCCCAGGCCCACGGCCAGTGGCCAGTTAACCCAGTGCCCAGGGCAGGGGTTGTGGCTGCCTCTAACTCAGGTCAGATCATGGAAGCAGAGTGGCTGATGGCCCGGCATGCCTGTCCTCCTGCTGCTCCCAGACCATGTCCTCGCCTCCAGCCAGGTCCCTGTTGCACATGCCTCCTCACTGCACAGAACCAGCCCACTTCTGAAGCCTCCCCATGGATTCCACTGAGGAGCAATGGGAGAGTTAGTGGAAAACACTCCTGTGAACCCACACTAGTAAAGACACCCTCAAATATATTACAGCTCAGAAATGGGCAGGAAGGGGTGGTGTCTCAGCTGTAGCCACTGGGCTTCTGAGGACAGGAATGTGAAGAAAGCCTCACCAAATGTCACTCCTGGCTCCAGGAACCCAAGGAACCAGATAAGGGCAGAGCCAACGTAGAGGAACGCCAAGAACCTACCTTGGTCCTGGGGATCACTCAGACTCTCTGGGGCCTGAGGCAGCTCCATGAACACAGCAGGAGAGTGGAATTTGTATGAGGCTAAGACAAGGGATAGATTTGCAGCCAGCTCTATCATTTTCCAGCCTATCACCTGGATATGTTATTGGAATTCTCCAAGCCCATTTCCTCCACCAGAAATGGGAAGACTCACCCTGCTTACCTCACATGACTGGGAAAGAGAAAACATGTATGTGAAGGCATTTTGTTTTCTGGAGGGTGTCATATAAAAAGAAGATGAGATTATAAGTCAAATAAAACTGAGCATCTTGGACTGGGTGGTTAGCTCAGTTGATTAGAGCATGGTGCTGATAACACCAATGTCCAGGGTTTGATCCCTGTACTGGCCAGCTACAACAACAAGAACAACCCCAAAGGGCTGTTAGTGAATAAAATTGGTGTCCTAGAGAGAAGGGGCCCAAAGCAGAGGGATCTCCCTCTCTCTGACATTTACTGTGAGAACATGGTGGAGCTTCTGGAGGTAAAACACAAAAGGGTGGGGCCCCCCCAGTGACTGAGTCTCCCTGGAGTTTTTAACTCTCAGACTTGTCCATGCTGAGCCTCCAGCAATTGCAGTTCAGGTTTTCCTTCCCCAGCACTGGTACCCTTGGAGGTTTCTGCTCCAGTAAGTTGTGATTCTCTGTATCTGCCCGCCTGTGTCTCCAATGCTGGGGGCTGCTGTTTGCCCTGTTCCCTCACTTCTCTTACAGATCTAAGAAGAATTGACTTTTTTCAGTTCATTAAGCTTTTTACATGTCATTAGGAATGACAACTTACAAGCTCCTTACATTCGGAACCAGAAGCGGAAAGTCCCTTCACATTGTCCTTACTTTTTTTTAACACTGGAATTTTAAATTTTAATTTTTTTTATTATAGTAAGATATACATAACATAAAGTGTACCATTTTAACCATTTTTAAGTGCACATTTCAATGGCATTAAGTACATTTACATTGTTGTGCAAGAATCACTACCACCCATCTCCAGAATTTTTCCATCTTCCCAAACTGAAACTCTCCTGGTTCAACACTGGTTCCCCATTCCTCCTCCTCCTCCTCCTCCAGTGGCCCCGGGTAACCACCATTCTACTCCCTGTCTCTCCAGATTTGCCTGCTCTACATACCTCATAAGTGGAATGCAATATTTGTCCTTGTGTGTCTGGTTTATTTCACTTAGCATAATGTCATCAAGGTTTATCCATGTTGTAGCATGTGTCAGTGCTGCATTCCTTAAGAAGACTGAGTAACGTTCCATTCTATGTACACACCACATTTTGCTTATCTGTTCTTCCATCAGTGGACATTAGGGTTGTTTCCACCTTTTGGCTATTGTGAATAATGTGCTCCTTACTTTTTGCAAATACATAATTTTCAAAAACCCAGTGAAAAGTTCTCCAGAGGGCCTCCAGAGAGAGTCTTTGTACATTAGCATCCCTGGAGTACCTGAAAGCAGGAATAGGGGAATTGACTAGGGAAGAGTTTGCCCTAGAAGATGGGAGCACAGGAGTGAAGAGCAAGGAGAGTGCAGGATGGCAGAGGGAGGTCTGTCCCAGCAGGAGCTGCTTTAAGGGGGGCAGATCATCCAAAGATGGTTACAAATTAGGGCTTAATGGGGTCTGACTGGGAGGTGTGAGGACATGGGTGTGTGTGTGTGTGTGTGAGAGAGAGAGAGAGAGAGAGAGAGAAGATACCTGTCCTGAGAGGACAGAAGCAGTGTCCTGCGTTCAACAGGAGGGAAGTCCTAAGTTGAAGGATTCTTAGGAATCTGTCACACAGTCTTAGGAATTGGTGAAGCTGACGCTGGAGAAGTACGGGCCGTATGGATCGAAGACAATGTCATGGGGAAGAGTTTTAAGGCACTTGTTTTACCTTTCGGGAAACTTTAAGAAAGGAGTATTGGGAGACAGACCACTTAGCATTCCCAAGTGTGTGAACTTTGGCTTTGGAAAGATCTAGACCCAGTGCTGGCTCTATCTAGGTGGCCTTTCAGAACCCGTTTCTGCAACTGTAAAATGAGAACACTACTACCTGCCTTATAAGGTTTAAATGAGAGGCCCTCATTATGAGCCTTAGATGTACTGAGTGTCCTAGCACCCTCAGGCAATGGCTTCTTGGGGCATAAATGCCTCAGCCCTCAAGAGGCCTGGTCCCCATAGCTGTGGCTCTTATAGGACTGGTCCAGCCACCACCAGAAGTGTGGACCAGGGGGCAAAGCAAAACTGGGCAGGTGATCAAGTCTGCCTCTGACCACGCACACTTGTCTTTACAAACCTTTACAAAATCGTAGTCTATTGCTGGAAGAAAAACCAAGATTGTCTACACTCTTACCTGTTGCGTAATCCCTCTACCACACCCTGCTAGACTACCACCCAAGCTCTTGTTAGAAATTTTCATTGATGGGGAGCTTGCCAGTTTACAAGGTGAAACATTTCATCTTGGGCTGTCCTAGTTGTTTTAAGTTCTAACAGGCTGTACTTTCAGCCACTCAAGCTTTTTCCCCTAGAGCCCTCATTGCTCCCCTGATTAACTTGGAGAGAGAATGGGCAGAAGTGAGGGGACAGGAGGATGAGGGGATCATGTTAAAGCCTTTAGAATGCCCTTAACTAAGTAAAGGCTTCATAAACATCTGTCAATCTGAACTGCTCCAAATGCAGGGAAGTTGCCCACCAAGGCAGTGTGTTTCAGGTGAAGATTAAGTAAAGCATCTTGGTGTCCCAGAAACCTCCAGAGAGCATGCCCCTGGATGTCCAGTTCTTTTCTATTTGTTTGTTTTTTTGGTGGCTGGCCAGTGCACGGATCGAACCCTGCACCTTGGTGTTATCAGCACCACGTTCTAACGAACTGAACTAATCAGCCAGCCCTGGATGTCCAGTTCTGAGGCATATACCACACTGAGCAGGAAGATTCCCTGGGAAAGAGGGTCTGTTCTAGAAGACAACCATAAGAATACTCTCTGATCCGGGATTTGGAGAAATGATATAAGGAGAAAGGGAGCCATGGAGAAAGTTCTCTCGATGGAGAAGTTTGTTCCTGGAGTAACAGGACCTACTGAGGCAGGAGGAGGGGATGAGGGGCACCTAGTTATATCCCAAAGGACTCTTCAGCCTGGGCGGGCCAAGGAGCTGAGCAGCAAGCCACCTCCAGAAGGCAGAAGCATCTGCTGCTCTTTCATCTTGATTTCCCACTCAGGCAGTGGCTCTTCCCCAAACCCTGACAAAAACTTTCCCACACTCAGCTCTTGGAAACTATGTGAGACTGTTTACCCTTTGCAACCGGTGGGTTCTGGGATAGGACATAGTGTCTAAAGCAGGACATGTCTCTTTTTTACCTTTTGTTTTAGGGAACTGCATTCTTATGCTAACCTCCAGTTTATTTGATTTTTATTGGGGTTGCACAGTATGAAGCAAATTCTAACTCACACAGATAAGGAGTTGCAACTGCTACTAGTTTGAATAGCTCATCTTGCAAGATAGTCTATTCTTTGCACAGAGAAAACAAAAGCAGCTTTAAGGTAAGGTCTGCACAAAAATGAGTTAAGCTGGTAGCATAAATTATTTTCATGCTTCTGAAATGTTAAAATTTTTGTAACATTAGTAAAATAATGTAAATATGTATTTTATTGCAGTTTTTAAAACATATATTTCAACTTTTTTTTTACTTCAGGGGTTATTTTTTTAATTGAGATATAATTCACATACAAGAAAATGCACCCTTTTAAAGTGTACAGTTCAGTGATTTTTAGCATATTCACAAAGTTGTGCAACCAGATATGTTTTTTTTGGAGAGACAAAATGGCATTCTCAGAGGGAGCTAGCTGTTCACATGGCTAGCTAGCATGCTGCTACAGCAGAACTCAACCAAGACACAGCTTAGGACAGTAGAAAAGGCCCTGGGCTAAGAGCCGGAAGACCCACATTCCATTTCCAGTGCTGTGAAGCCAGTTACAAGCTCTGTGACACCTACATCTCAGTTTCCTTATCAGTAAAACGAGGGAGTTACACAAAATGCTCCCATTTTCTTTTCAGTTCTACTCTGAGCTGCCCATCTATACCTTGAAAGTTTAGTTCTGCCTGGGCCAAAATAAAAGGTGAATCTCAGTGCTCAATGGTGTGGATTCTTGTTGGAGGCCTGGGAGATAGGACCTCCAGGGGAAGAAAAGCAGAGGGATAACATGTGCTCAGGGTTTTCTCTTGCCTAATTTCCCAAGGAGACAAGCTCATGTCCTATCTCCTGTTCACTCTCTGGGTCACCCCGTGGCCCCTCTCACCCAGCACCCTAGTTTCCTGGACTCTCTGCAAATCCCCCATCAGGGTTGCTACCTCAGGATGCTGGTCCTAAACCCAGTCTGGCTCTATCAGACAGGATGGCCAGGACTGTTCCAGTTCCAGCAGCTAGGATCTGCTCTTTAGTGGACATCTCTGGCTGTAGCCACTGTGGCACAGTTCCCAGAGGTGGCTTTAGAGCTTCTCTGGCTCAGCTCTCTCCTGCAGCAGAGGAGTCTAATGTACTGAGGACAGTTTCAGGACCAGGGTCATAGTTATGCAGGTTGGATTCCAAACCCCTGGTGGCTTCTTTTATCAGGAGGCCTTCCAGCTGTAGGGCAATAGGTACCCCCAAAGAGGGTACCCAAGTTTGTAGCCATCTTATGGTTCAGGAGACAGCCTCATTCCAGCTGGGACTGGCCCTGGGAATATCACACCCTGTCTCTCTGTAGCATGTGGTTAGGCATCTGGGTTTGTCAATTTCTGGCTGTTTTTCCCTGGAAAAAGAAACAGTGTTGGTGAGCAGGAAAATCTGGTTACATGAAGTCAGCTGAAACATTATCTTAGGCCCTTGTCTGGTTGTCCACTAGAAACTTCAGCCCACTGTCCTGTGCCCTTCCCAAAAGTCTACAACCAATTAACTCCAAGTCATTATTTAGCTGTCGGCTCTCCTCAGAAGAAAACGGGCTCGCCGACCTCCCCGGCTAGGTGAATTCCTCTCACACCTTCTCATAGCAAACCGTACCTCTCCGTGGCACTTAGCACAGCTGCAATTTCACACTTATTTGTGATGAACGCTTCTCCCTTTCTGAATGTGAACTCACGAGGCAAGAGATCTCTCCACAAAGCTACCATCACGTCACCCAAACCAGAAACTCTGAAGTCATCGCCGACTCCCTGCTCTCACTTACCCCCCCCCACTGTCACTTCTCCTTCCTCAGTCTGTCTAGAAATCACTGCCCCTTGCTCATTCCCGTGACCCCTGTTCCAGCTCCTCATCTCTCACCAGTGCTGTTCCAGCAGCCTCCTGAGTGTCTGTCGTCTCCGGGCTCGACCCAGTCCGATCGTTTGGCTGCAGAGTTATCTTCATCATGCAGATCACATCAAGACTCTGTCTCTGCCTTCCTGCCCCGCCACTGTGTCAGGAGCCCCAGACGGCCCCCGAGCACGCCTCCTCCGCTGGGCCCGAGTCTTGCGAGGCGGGAGGGGACGGTTTCCCCAGGGTCACCCAGGGACATCGGACAAGAATCCGATAGGGGTAAGCCCCTGCCGCGGAGCAGGAGGAGCCTGGCAGGCCCCTCTGGGCATCTGCACTAGCAGATAAAGCAGACCGAGGATGAGGGGCGGGGCCTCAACAGGAAGTGCTCTGGACTTTCCCCTCTGATTGGGCAACCCGTCCGAGAAACCTCGCCTCCCATTGCCTGTCGCAGCTGTCAGTGTGAAGAGGGGGCAGGACAGCCGCTGCGCCCTCTGGGAAATGTAGTTCTCGCCGGCTCTTCCCCGCTCGGCCCTGGAGGCGATGTGCTGCTGCTCTTTTGGGACGGTTGAGCCTGGAGCAAACGGGCTGTCCTGGAGGAGGTTCGTTTATTAAGCTCGTTCAATCATATGACAAATATTTATTGAATATCTGCTACACACCAGGCACCATTAGGTGCTGGAGGTACTCTGGTGAACCCAGATGACGTGCCTGCTCTCGTTAGAAAGCCCAGTCTAGAGGGGGAGATGCATGAATCAAATAATTACACAGACAGATGTAAAACTGCAACTGTAGCTCCTAAGAAGAAAAATTAAACAGGAATGTCGCGATTGGAAGTGACTAGGGAAGGATCTACTTTCCGTAGTTAGGTCTCCTGACAGGACAGGCATTGATGGATGCAATGATTCCCCACAGAGATATACCTCACAGCATCTCCCTTGACCCTTGCATACTTGGAGGTAGACTGCGACTATCCTCTTGGCATTTGATTAGTCAGATTCCATCATTTCCTGGAGTTTATACAGCTTATAGGAAGCTGAGTGATTTAACAGCACACCTTCAATGCACCTTCCATCCTGCCTCCTCCTACTTCCCAGTATACCCTACAATCCAGCCCCATTTCCTGATCTGTAAAATGTAATAAATAATGGTGAAATAACCAAGGAAAAATGCTTACTTAGCACAGGATGGCCTGATATATAACCAAGCTCTTGATTAGTGTTAGCCATGTTTATAACCATTCTAATCACCTCTCTGAAACTCTGCTCTGACTTACCTGTCTTTTTGTTTTTTTGGATTTTGTTTTGTTTTGTTTTGTTTTTAAAAAGATGACCTGTAAGGGGATCTTAACCCTTAACTTGGTGTTGTCAGCACCACGATGAGCCAGTGAGTGAACCGGCCATCCCTATATAGGATCCGAACCATTGGCCTTGGTGTTATCAGCACCACACTCTCCCGAGTGAACCATGGGCCGGCCCCTGGTTTTCTGGGGTTTTTTTTGGAGGCTGGAGGGGACAGGAATTCCAGCCCTTGACCGTGGTGTTATAACACCTCACTCTAAACCACTGAGTAACTGGCCAGCCCTTACCGGTTTTTTTAACCCATGCACCCATCTTCTGTTCTTCTTGTAAGAGTATCCCAAGTGTCCCTTGCAGTGTCACCTCTTCCTTCACACTTGATCCCTGTGATTTTAATGGGGTCTACCTCAACCTCAGCTCCAGAAGAGCACATGAGAAGCAGGCTTGGCCAATCAGTCCACAGTCTACTCTGTTTTTATGTATCTGACCATTTTTTTAGATTCCACGTATGAGTGAAATCATGCAGTATTTTTCTTTGTTTCTGGTTTATTTCACTTAGCATAATGTCCACCAAGTTTCTCCATGTTGTTGCAAATGGTAGGATCTCCTTTTCAAAGGCTGGATAATATCCATTGTACATGTATATAACACAATGTCTTTATCCATTTATCTATGATGGACACTTAGGTGGTTTCCATATCTTGACTATTGTGAATAATGTTGCAGTGAACATAGAAGCACAGTATCTCTATGAGATGCTGATTTCATTCTCTTGGGTATATACCCAGAAGAGGGATTGCTGGGTCATATGTTAGTCATATTTTAAATTTTTTGAGAAACCTCCATACTGTTTTCTATAGTGGCTGTACCAATTTACATTCCCACCAACATTGCACAAGGGTTCCCTTTTCTCCACACGCTCGCCAACACTCATCTCTTGTCTTTTTGGTAATAGCCATTCTAACAGGTATGAAGTGATATCTCATGGTAATTTTGATCTGCATTTCCCTCATAATTAGTGATGTTGAGCACCTTTTCATATATCTGTTGGCCATTTTCATCTTTTCGTTGGAAAAATGCCCATTCAGGTCCTTTGTCCATTTTTGAATTGGTTTTTCTTTTTTGTGTGTTTTTGTTTTTGTTTTTGTTTTGTTTTGTTTCTGCTATTGAATTGTGTGATATTTTGGTTATTAACCCTTTATCAGATACATGGCTTGCAAAATATTTTCTCCCAATCCATAGGCTGCCATTTTATTTTGTTGATGGTTTCCTTTGCTTTGATGTAGCTTTTTAGTTTGATGTTTTGGTTTTGGTTTTTGTTTTGCTTTTGTTGCCTGAGCTTTTGGTGTGATATTCAAAACGTCATTGCCAAGGCAAATAGCTTTTCTTCTGTGTTTTCTTCTAGGAGTCTTAGAGTTTCAGGTTTTACTTTTAGCTCTTTAATCCATTTTGAGTTGATTTTTGTAGATGGTGTAAGGTAAGGGTACAATTTCATTCTTTTGCATGTGGATATCTGGGTTTCCCAACACCGTTTATTTAAGATACTATCCTTTTCTCATGTATTTTTGGTGCCCTTGTTGGAAATTAGTTGACCATGTATGCTGTGGTTTATTTCTGGGCTCTCTATTCTGTTCCATTGGTCCTTATGTAGGTTTTCATGCCAGTACCATATTGTTTTAATTACTATAGCTTTGTAATACAATTTCAAATCAGGAAGTGTAATGCCTCCAACTTTTTTCTTTCCTTCTCAAAACTACTTTGGCTATTCAAGGTCCTCTGTGGTTCCACAGGAATTTTAGAATGTTTCTTTCTATTTCTGTGAAATATACCTAAAGAATTCTGATAGGGATTGCATTGAATCTGTATATTGCTTTGAGTAGTATGGACATTTTAACAATTTTAATTCTTCCAACCATGAACACAGGATATCTTTCCATTTATTTGTGTCTTCTTCAATTTCTTTCATCAATGTTTTATAATTTTCAGTGTATAGATCTTTCACTTCTGAATTAGTCCGTTTCTGCCACTTATAACAAAATACCTGAAAATGAGTAACTTATAAAGAAATAAAGTTTATTTCTTTCAGTTTTGGAGGCTTGGAAGTCCAAAGAGACTGGGGAAAACATCTGGTGAGGGCCTTTTTCTTGGTAGTGACACTCCATAGCAATGCAGAGTATCACATGGCAAAAATGGGCTAAGAAAAAGAGAGCTAACATCCTTTCTTACTCTCCTGATACAGTGATCAGAACTAAACCCCTGAACATTCATTAAACCATCTATGGATTAATCCATTCATGAGTGTAGTCTTCACGATCTAATAACCTCTTAAATGTCCCGCTTTCAATGACCACAATAGGATTTCCCAGCCTCTTAACACTGTTACAATACAGATTGTCTCCAGTACATGTATGTGAACTTTTGGGGGACACATTTAACCCATAGCAACTTCCTTGGTTAAATTTATTCCTAGGTATTTTATTCTTTTTGATATCATCATAAATGGGATTGTTTTCTTGATTTTTCTATTCAGATAAGTCATTATTGGTGGTAAAAAATGCAATTAATTTTTGTAAGCTTATTTTGTATCCTGCAACTTTACTGAATTTGTTTATTAGTTCTAACAGTTTTTGTTTTCTATATATATAGAATCATGTCATCTGCAAACAAGGATGTTTTTACTTCTTCCTTTCAGAATTGGGTGCCCTTTATTTCTTTTTCTTGTCTGATTTCTCTTGTGAGTACTTCCAGTACTATGTTTAATAGAAGTAGTGAGAGTGGGCATCCTTGCCTTGTATCAGATCTTACAGGAAACATTTTAATTTTCCCTCATTGATGTTAACTATAGGCTTTTCATAAGTGGCCTTTATCATATTGAGGAAATTTCCTTATAAACCTATTTTGTTGAGAGTTTTTATTGTGAAAGGATGTTAAACTTTGTGTCAATTGATTTTTCTGCATCTGTTAAGATAATCATGCAGTTTTTATCTTTCATTCTGTTAATATGGTGTATCACATTGATTGATTTCCACACTTTAAACCAACCTTGTGTCATCTCAGGTATAAATCCCACTTGGTCATGGTATAGAATGTTTTTGATGTATTGTTGAATTTGGTTTGCTAGTATTTTTATTGAAGATTTTTGCGTCCATGTTTATCAGAGATATAAGCCTATAGTTTTCTTTTCTTGTGTGTCCTTGTCTGACCTTGGCATCAGGGTGATGCTGGCCTTATGAGTTTGGAAGTATTCCCTCTACTTCTGTTTTTTAAATGAGTTTAAGAAGAATTGGTATTAATTATTCTTTGAATGTTTGGTATAATTCAGCCATGAAGTCATCTGGTCCTGGGCTTTTCCCTGTTGGGAGGTTTTTGATTACTACTTCAATCTCCACATTCGTTATTGTTCTGCTCAGGCTTCCAATTTTTTCTTAATTCAGCTTTGGTAGGTTATATGTTTCTAGGAATTTATCCATTTCCTCTAGGTTATCCAATTTGTTAGCATATAATGGTTCATAATAGTCCCTTACAATTCTTTTTATTTCTTAGGAATTCATTGTGATGTCTCCTCTTTTTTCATTTTATTTATTTGAGTCTTTTCTCTTTTTCATTAGTCTACCTAAGGGTTTGTCAATTTTGTTTAATTTTTCAAAATTAAAATGTTAGTTTTGTTATTTTTTCTATAGTTTTTCTATTTTCTACTTGATCTATTTCTGCTCTGATCTTTATTATTTCATTTCTTCTGCTAATTTTGGGTTTAGTTTGTTCTTTTTCTAGTTCATAAAGGTGTAAAGTTAGGTTGTTTATTTGAGATCTTTCTTCATTTTTGATGTAGGCATTTATCACCATATACTTCCCTCTTAGTACTTCTTCTGATGCATCCCATAAGTTTTGGTAAGTTGTGTTTTCATTTGTCTTGAGATAGTTTTTAAATTCTGTTCTCATTTCCTCTTCAACCCAGTGGTTGTTCGAGTGTGTTATTTAGTTTTCAGGTATTTGTGAAGTTTCCTGTTTTCTCACTGTTATTGGTTTCTAGTTTCATTCTATTGTGGTAGGAAAAGGTCCTTGGTATGATTTTGATCTTCTTGAATTTGTTAAGATTTCTTTTGTGAACTAACATGTGATATATCCCAGAGAATTTTGTGTGTGTGCTTGAAAAGAATGTGTATTCTTCTGTTGGGTGAAAAATTCTGTATATGTCTTTTAAGTCCTTTTGGTCTATAATGTTGTTCAGGTCCACTGTTTCTCATTGATTTTCTGCTTAGCTGTTCTAGTCATCATTGAAAATGGAGTATTAAAGTCCCCTAGTATTATTGTATTGCTGTCCATTTCTCCTTTCAAATCTGTCAATATCTGCTTTGTGTACTTAGATGCTCTGATATTGGGTGCATAGGTATTTAAAATTGTCATATCTTCTGTTGAATCGACCCTTTTATTGTTATGTAATGACATTCTTTTTCTTTAGAGACAGTTTTGACTTAAAGTCTACTTTGTCTGATATAAATAAAAGGTTGCCATTTGCATGGAATATCTTTTTCCATCCCTTTACTTCCAGACTCTTTGTGTCCTTGAATCTAAAGTGAGTGTCTTGTAGACAGCTTACAGTTGGATTTTTTTTTTTAAATCCATTCAGCCAGTCTGTATCTTCTTATTGAAGAGTTTAGTCTATTTACATTTAAGGTAATTATTGATAAGGAAGGATTTACTATTCCCATTTTGTTAACTATTTTCTGTTTGTCTTGTTATTTTGTCCCTCTTTCACTGGTTTCTTTTGTGTTTCATTTTTTTTTTGTATGGATAGTATATTAGTCCATTTTGTGTTGCTATAACAGAAATATTTGAAACTGGATGATTTATAAAGAAAATTAAATTTATTCCTTACAGTTTCTGAGGCTGGAAGTCCAAAGTCCATCTGGTGCTGGTGACAGTGACCCAAGGGTCTCACATTGCAAGATGGCAGAAGCAGAGAGAGCAGAGAGAGAGAGAGAAAGACAGACTCTCCTCTTGTTTTAAAGCCCTCAGAACCATGCCCCTGTGGAGTATACATAAAGCAAATGTATTTCACAGGGCCTGGTTTTCCAAAGCCTTGCAGTTTCTAGTTTGGCCTAGCTTCTTAAAAGTACATATAAAATATTGACCTTGCAGGGGACAGGAAATTTTCCCCAGGCTAGTCTCTGTTGTAAGATAAAAAATTGTAGCACAGCAAGGTTGCTGGCTCAAAGAACAGACAGGTTACTGACTGATATGTAAAGATACTGGGAAATTGCTGTAAGAAGAGAATGTTTGCTAAAATCAAGCTTTTGTTGGTGGATCAACTTAATGTCTTGAAAATTGCATTATGGAATGTCACATTACTTTTCTTACTGAATGTTACCAGCTTCTATTGTTAAACTTGGTAAACTATACTTAGCAAAAACCCCACCTATGTTCTCTTCCTGTAACTTCCTGGTCTGGAGAATAAATGCGGGAAGAGAGCCCCAATTCGTGGTTAATTTCCCAAATGGAAGGAATGCCTTGCTCTTGAGGGTTCTGGGAGATTAACCCCTCTTCAGGGCTTCTCACTGCTCAGAATAGATGGGCTTTGAGTAATCTTTGGTGGCTCCGTCACCCAGGGGAAAAGGGGTGACAAATCCATGGGAGGCAAAGCAACATGCCCCGACCACCATTTTCAATCCATTCACTACTGCGTGGTCCTACAATCTAATCATCTCTTCAAGGCTCCACCTTTCAATTACCATAATAGGATTTCCCCCCTCTTAACAGTCACAGTGGGGACTAAGTTTCTTTCCTTTTTTTTTTAAGATGACCAGTAAGGGGATCTTAACCCTTGACTTGGTGTTGTCAGCACCATGCTCACCCAGTGAGCAAACCGGCCATCCGTATATGGGATCCGAACCCGTGGCCTTGGCGTTACCAGCACCACACTCTCCTGAGTGAGCCACAGGCTGGCCTGGGACTAAGTTTCTAATACATAAAACTTGGGAGACAATTCAAGCCTCAGTGAGTTTTGGGAGTACATAATTCAATCCACTACAGATAGGTTTTTATTTTTTTCTCTTTATCTTTGTGTAACTTCTGTAGGTATTTTCTTTTTAGTTACTAGAGGGCTTACATAAAAACATCTATGGTTATAAGTCTGTTTTAAGCTGACAACTTAACTTCCCTTGCATGCAAGAACTCTGCTTTTACTTTTCCTCTCCCCACTTTATATGTTCTTGATGTCACAATTTATATCTGTTTAGATTATGTACCCATTAATATAATTCAGTTACAGTTGTTTTTAAAATGCTTTTGACTTTTAACTATTACGGTAGAATTGAAATTGATTTACTCACCACTGTTATGTAATACAATATTCTGTTTTTGTCTATATATTTACCTTTGCCAGTGAGTTTCATACTGTGTGCTCTCATGTTGGTGTTTAGCATCCTTTCGTTTCAACTTGAAGAACTCTCTTTAGCATTTCTTGTAAGGCAGATCTAGTGGTGATAAACTCCCTAAGCTTTTGTTTGTCAGAGAAAATCTTTATCTCTCCTTTATTTTTGGAAGATGTATTTGATGGGTATAGGATTCTTGGTTGGCAGTTTTTTTCTTTCACCACTTTGTATATATCATCCCACTCTCTTCTGGCCTTCAAGGTTTCTTCTGAAAAATCTGCTGATAATCTTATGGAGGATACTCTGTACATAAGAAGTTGCTTTTCTCCTGCTGCTTTCAAAATTCTCTCTGTCTTTAACTTTTGACAATTTGATTATAATGTGTCTTGGTGTGGCTTTCTTTGTTTTCATCTTATTTGGTACCTCTTGGGCTTCCTGGATCTGGATTTCTATTTTCTTCCCTAAGTTTGAAAAGTTTTCAGCCATTATTTGTTTGAATAAGCTTTTATGTCCTTTTCTCTCTTTTTTTTTTCCTTCTGAAAACCCAATAATGCATATACTGGTCTGCCTGGTGGTGTCCCATTAGCCCTTTAAGCTTATCTTCACTCCTTTTCATTCTTTTTTACTTTTGCTCTTCTGACTGGATGATTTCCAATGACCTGCCTTAAAGTTTGTAGATCCTTTCTTATGTTTGATCTAGTCTGCTGTTGAACCCCTCTATTGAATTTTTTAGTTTAGTTATTATATTCTTCAGCTCTATTATTCCTGTTTGGTACATTTTTATATTTTCTATCTCTTTGTTTAAATTCTCAGTTTGAGGGCCAGCCCATGCCTCACTCGGGAGAGTGTGGTGCTGAGAACACCAAAGCCCTGGGTTCAGATCCTATATAGGGATGGCCAGTTAGCTCACTGGTTGAGCGTGGTGCTGACAATACCAAGCCAAGTGTTAAGATCCCCTTACCGGTCATCTTTAAAAAAAAAAATTCTCAGTTTGTTCATGCATTGCTCTCCTAACCTAAGTGGGCATATTTATGGCCATTATTATTATTATTATTATTATTTTGTCTTTTTCATGACCAGCACTCAGCCAGTGAGTGCACCGGCCATTCCTATATAGGATCCGAACCCGCGGCGGGAGCATCGCCGTGCTCCCAGCGCCGCACTCTCCCAAGTGCGCCACGGGCTCGGCCCTATGGCCATTATTTTTAATTCTCTACTGGAAATTCACTTATCTCTATTTCTTTAGAGTTAGTTTCTAGAGATTGAGCTTGTTCTTTTGTTTGGAACATATTCCATTTCTTCATTTTCTTTGAATCTCTGTGTTGGATTCTGTGCATTAGATGAGACAATCCCCTCTCCCAGTCTTGACAACTGGCTTTGTGCAGGAGATAAACCTCACCAATCAACCCAACCAAAAATTATAGGTGCCTCTCAAACTTGTGTGTTTATGCAAACTGCTACCTTTATTCTTAGTAGCCCGAAGAGATTAGGATGCACCAAGTGCCATCAGTGCCCCAAGTCAGGTGAGTTAGAGGCCAGTCCCTTGAGATACAGCTGGAATAGTTGGGGGTGTTAGATGTGTGTTCCAGTTCCTTCCATCCTCAGGGAGAAGCTGGGAGCTGGAGTTTATCTCCCACTTGATCTACATTAAGCTTGGGAGAGAATCTGTGAGAAATGCCTGCATTCTCTTTCAGACTGTATACTCTTTCATCCCATTGCTTTGCTCTTTGTTGCCCCAGGGGCCTAGCAAATGCTGGCTTCCAACTGCTCTCAGAGACAGATCAGATAGTTGGAGAGGTGGCTCCACCTCTAGTGTGAGCCAGTGGGAGGAATTGTGGAAAGTGACTGCACCTCCATTCAGGCTCCCAGAGGACTACTTATTGCATGCCCTGCCACCTCCCGGATGCAGACTAATGAAAGGCCCAACCCACAGGCAGCAGCTGGGAAAGTTGGGATGTTAGGTGTACAGTCAAACCCCTTCCAGGGAGAAACTAAGAGCTGGGTGTTTCTGCCTGCTTGCTTTGCACTGAGCTGGGGAAAATAGCTGCTAGAAGTGCTCATGCACCCATTTAAAATCACCTCTTTTGTTCTCTGTGGTCCAGAGAACATGTGAATGTAGAGTCCTGTCAATTCCCAGAACCAGACGAATTATGAGCCAGTCCTTTGGGTGGAAGCTGTGAAAGTTGGGGTGCCTGATGTGTGGACAAACTCCTCCCAGAGAGAAGCTGGAGGCCTGGCTTTATTTCTGGATGGAGAGGTGGTGGGAGAAGGCCAGTGAAGTGTTCACATGCCTGTTCAGGATCCATGAGTTCTATTGTTTGCCTGCCCTGTTGGTTCCCAGATGCAAGCTAGTTAGAAGCCCTATCCCCAGGTAGCAGCCGGGAAAGTGTGTTGACAGATCCCTTTAATGGAGAAACTGGGAACTGGACACTTTTGCCTGCTTGCAAAAATGGACCCTGGGGATAGCCATGGGAGTGGTCACGCATGTGTTTAAAACAACCTTTTTATTTCTAGTCTCAGGAGACTCACAAAGTTGAACTCTGTTCACTCCCAGTAAAGATGACTTAGAAGCCAAACCCTTAAGTGGGAACTATAAAAGTTGGAGAGCTATATGTGTGGCCCACACCCTTCACTCCTCAGGAAGCTAGGATTTGGGGATTTTCTCCCAATTGTAAGATGTTGTACCTAGGTTTGGGTTTGTGGTGTGTGTGTGTCTTGGCTTTTCCTTTCCCATTTTCCAGTTGTTGTTTTTGGTTTTTGGTTTCCTTTGCCATTTTGATGTGGACATTTTCTCAGTTGCCCAGTGTGTAGGAGTCTCTCAACTAGTTTCTGATTTCTCTCAGAGAGAATTGATCCATATGTAGATGTTTTACTTGGTGCATCCATGGAAGGAGGGAAAGTCAGGAGCTTACTATTATGCCATCCTGCTGATGTCCAATCAGTCAAATGAAACTTATAACAGATATGTAGACCTGGTGGCCAAGTACCTTTTGTTTCATGGTATTCAAGGTATCAGCAGTTTCCCCTCTTGGAATTTCCTGAGCAGTCTATCCTTCAGGTGTAACATCATTCTGCTCACCCTGGGTGTTTGTTCCTCTTTCACTGAGATCTTCTAGGATGGGAACAGCACAGGCAATGATATCATCAGGCTGGCTAACTTCTAAACCCACTGTTTTCTTGCATGCAGTGATATGAGTTACTTTAATCACTACTACTTTGCTTCTAGAAGGCTCAGGGCACTCATGTAGACCCAAACTGCTCAAATCTCCTCTACTATACTAGCTCAACACAATTCTATTTGAAACACAAACATCACTCTTACTTCCTTTCTTTCAAACATGGATATAGCAATTGTGCATCTTTGCTAATTTATTCCATTCAGTTCTATAGGGCATCACTACATTTTTATCCTTGGGAACTTAAAGTTTTTTTCTCAACTCCTTACAGTTTCTCTGGGTCTGTTCTGTTACACCTCCTGCATATTTGTAACTGACATCACCAGTGACTATTCCCTTTTTCCTCTGTAAGTCTTTCAGCTGCAACAAGCAGTATAAAAGTGACATAGCCATATAAGTTTCTTTTGTTCACTGCATAATTTTAAGCACTACATCTACCTGGTCCCTGTCCTCATACAGACAATTAAATCATTAATTACAAGCATGGTAATTGCTATAAGGGGGGTAAAACAAAAGACGTAGGGATGGAGGGGAATGTCCTAGGTAAAATAAAAAGTATGTGCACAGTTCTCAAGGAAGTAAGGAGTGTGGTATATATGATGAACTGAAAGTGCAATTTTAGAAGGAGAGAAAGAGAAGAAAGAAGAGAACAGCTGGAGTTGAAGCTAACAGGAAAGTGATGGGTTGGAAGGAAATACTGAAAATTTTAGATGTTATCCTAAGGACAATGGGAAGCCAGTGGAAGATGTTAAGTTCGATGGTGACATGATCAGATCTGTGAGCTGTGATGGCAGAGAACAAGAATGACGTGAGAGAGATCAGCAGGGTATTTTACTCAGTCTGGGTGAGTACTGTTGTATAAGGGTGGGGACAGTGAAGATAGAGAAAAACAGGTTTGGGTTACATTTTTGAAGTAGAATCCACAGGACTGGATGATTGGATGAGAAGATGTCTTAGCCTATACACGGGGTAGCCTTACCATACACGGGGTAGCTTATAAACAACAGAAATTTATTTCTCAAAGTTCTAAAGGCTGGGAAGACCAAGATCAAGGAACTGGTAGATTCAGCATCTGCTGAGGGATGCTTCATGGATGCCAATTTCTTGCTAGGTCCTCTAATGATGGAAAGTGCTAGCTAGCTCTCAAAATTCTCCTTTTTGATTTTTGGTGACTTGCCGGTTCAGGGATCGAACCCTGGACCTTGGTGTTATCAGCACCACCCTCTAATTGAGGGGAGAGGGGAGAAGGGAGCCCATCTGCAGTCTCTTTTAAAAGAGCACTAATCCCAGTCATTAGGGTGTTACCTTCATGACCTAATCACCGCCTAAAGGCTCCACCTCCTAATAACATCTCCTTGGTGGTTAGGATTTAGACATATGAATTAGGGTGGGACGCAAACATTCAAACCATAGCAAAAGGGGAGAATAAAGGAATGTCTGCTGATAGCATGAACAATTGTGTGGAGGCAACACCACACGGGAGGCAAACAGATGAGGGGCTGAAAGCATAAGTCCAATTCTGGACATGCGTTTTGATGTCTAAGAGACATCTAAAGCACAAGCTCTGGTAGGGACTTGAATATAGAAATATGGGGTGTGGGGGAGAGAAAAAATCTGTGTGAGACGTAAAGTCAGGTCTTTGTAGCCATGGAGGTGGGAAAACTCACTTGGGGAGACCATTTACCCAAGGTGAACTGAGGATACACTCCAGCTAACCAGAAGCACGTTAGAATTTGGCTGCAGAGCAACCCCAAAAGCCTAAAGGGAGACTGGTGCTGTTTAGAGAGAGAAGATACTCTAACTAGAATGAGTGAAAAGCACAAAGCACCCCTTTCAGCAAGCCAGAGACACACATGCAGAACGCGCCGTAGCTTCACACTGACAATAATGGGGACAGAAGGTGGCATGGGGCTCCCCTGTCCCAGCGCGGTCAGTGCCTAGAATCACTGGATGGAGATTCGGGTCTGTCCTGGACAGTCATACCCACGCTGTCCTCCTGCTGGTGTGAAGCCAGAGTTCTGAAGAGCCCCTTGGCAAATGCTCACACCCGCTGCCGGGTTTAAGAGGAGACTGCCTAGCAATCTACGATGGACTGGGGACGAGACACCTGGCCAAACTCTGCCACGGGATCCCCACTGCTCGCCCCCCACCCCCAGCAGTGCGCAGGCGCTATCGAAGCGGGCACCGGAAGCGATCGTACAGCTTCCGGTTCTCATTGGTATTTCCGCTGGCCTGTGAGGCTGGTGGCTAACGCGGAGACCAAAATCTTCCCGAGGCCCCGTGAAGCCTTCTGGGAGTCCTACTCCCTAGGTCCCCTAGCCCTAACTCCCAGCTTTTAAGTGGCAACACACGCCGGGCAGTCGCTGCCCTGTGGAGCCGCGGGTACCTGGCCCTGTACTCCTGCTGTGCAGCGAAGACTGGGAGAACAACCTCTAGTGCTGCGTCTCGGAATGATGCTGGAATTTTCCGCTGAGTTCCGGGGAGCAAGCGATTTTACTTCCTTTATTAAGCGGCACGAAGTTATTTATTCACCCTCTCCAAACCACAATCCCTCCAGTCTTCAGAATTCACCATCTGAAATCACTGAAGTATAAAAAAAAGTTTACCTCCTTGCCATCATAAAATTGTATTTATTAGATGCCAAATTGCACGTCAGATAGACGATCACCGCCTTTTGAGAGCTTGCAATCTAGAGTTAAGACTGATGAGAATGCACCAAAAACAGTAATATTAAAACATTAAACAAATAAACAGTAGAAGTGCAATACAACAAACATACTTCTGAGGTATTCAAAGGAACTAGAGATTACAGCATATTCTTAGGTTTATATAAATGAATACTTATGTCACATCCCCCTCCTCCCTAGCCTGTTCATGCAAGGAGGGATGTCAACTTAAAAATAAAAGACAAAACACCTGTAGTCAGATGGGCCTTGGAAAGATGGGTGATGGTCACTTTTATATCAGATAAATAGCTCTCCTAATCTACAAAACTAAAGCAGATGAATATACACATTTCTAACAAAGATCATTTAGTTACTTTTTTAACACAGTCAAAGCAAAAACACTTTCTTACTGAGATCCCACAAGGATAACAAATTTAACATTCAAAACAGTCTTTATTCAGATAAACTATAACCTGCTGTTTCCCTTTGTACACATATGCAGTAAATTGCAGATTATTTTGAGCAAAATCTGCAGTTTCAGATTGTATGACATCTTATGCTGTGACATCTTATGCTGTAGTCACCAGACCACTGTCACTTAATTATATCGAATCTCAGGAGTCAGAATCAAAATAACTCTTACTGTGAAATGTCCTTTGTTTTTAGTTTAAACTCCTTGAATTACTGGGTTAGTCACTTTCTGTGTTAAATGGGGAGATGTGAATAGACTATTACCTGTATCAACAGAGCTCTAAACAAAACTATTTTGAGTATAACTCCTTCAAGAACAACTAAATTCTACAATTTCTTAAATTACAAAATGTAAACTTTTGACATCTGAATTCTATTGGAAAGATGCTGTTTTCATCAATGATGACTGTTTAACAGAACCTGACATTCCAGCAATCATGTTAAGGAACTCTCGAGTACAGATTTCATCACCGCACCAAAAACAAAAACTAAGGAGTTTGTTCAAGAGTCCATATCTTCAGCACTAAGTTTTCACTCTGCATAGTGTGTCAGTGTCCACACTGCAAAATGTAGTTAACCAACCATTCATAGCAACAAACTCTTGCATTTAGTTTTTCATCCCTATATTAACTTTTATCCAGTATTTAAGAGCACCTAACATAGTAGGCTAATGATATCTCTGAGTTCATGACAATCTTATGGAATCTGTCTCCATAAGTTGGCATTGTAAATAGAAGGGTGAAAAAGCCATCATCATAGAAACAGCCTGAATCTCACCGGCAAACACACATCTTCCTTCAACTCCCTGGGGACAGACCAGCTAGAATTACATCCAGCAAATGTTTTAGGTACATGTGCACAATAAGGCAACAACTGAAAATATGCCTATTTCACAGTAACTAACACTCAAGTTTTGTCTTTTTTTTTTTTTTTTTTTTTGTGACCGGCCACACGTCACCGCACTGGCCATCCTTATATAGGATCCGAACCCGCGGCGGGAGCACTGCTGTGCTCCCAGCGCCGCACTCTCCCGAGTGCGCCACGGGGTCGGCCCTCAAGTTTTGTCTTTTTTTCTCATTTTGTTCTGTATACCAATCATTAACAATATTACACCAAAAAGCCATTTTAATTATACCCATGTATATGTTAATGTTTCTGTAAAAGTGCTATTTTTCTAATCTTTTATGGAGCTTGGGAATTATCTTCCAGAATCTGGAAATAAAGAAAACTGCAAAAACTGAGAGGTTAATTGTGAAGGAAGCCTCATTTGGAAAGGCGAATTTCCATATTGAGGTGCAGAACAGAACTTAGAGCATAAATTCTCACCTTCTCCTATACTTTCTTAGGAGCAAAGGAAAGGATGACAGCTTCCATTTATTATAACAGCCCCATTCTGTTCAAGTACCTTCTAAGATTCCTCTCTGTTTCTCCAGAAACTGTTAGTAGGAGCCTCTTTCCCACTTTCATTCCCCACCCTGCAACTCTTCAGTCTTCAACTGAAATATTAGAACCCCTTACCTGTGCTAATGAGGCACGATGCCAGTTTCTCACACTGTGGGCAAAAGCAGAGCAGGGAGGTGGTGCTCTTGTTGATATTTAACAAAGATCATTATATCCCAGAGATGGCTAATCAAAAATTTAATCGGAGACCATCTTTCTACACAATTCGAAGCACCTAGACAAAAGACCTGTTGAAGAGTACAGAAGGCCTTGTTTTTAAATTTAAGATGCTGAAATTTAAAACACTTTACTGGCATCCATTATCCTAAGAGGAGAGACATCAGAAACAAAGGGCCAAGTCTGACCTTGACACACAGAGCACATGGTCTCACCTGTGAATCTGCAAACAAAATACAAGAATGACAAAAAGAAAAAAAAAAGAGTAGGCAAGCTGGGTTAGGGCTGTTAGTTTCAGTTTGCTTACTCACCAACAGCTATCTTTCTGCCTATGGTCAGTGTTAAGCACTTAGGTGTGCAGTAGCCAGCATCTTTTGGCATATTCAATTCTCAATCTGCTGTTCTGTAAGACACTTTCCAGGTACTAATCTCCATCCAATTAGTCCTCAAGAGGCCTTTATTTTTGCTCATGAAATTTCCTGGCAGTAATTCCATGTTAGCAAATACTGTACTTTTATACTGTCTATATAAATAGAATAAGACCATTCTTACATCCCAATCAAAATCCCATATAAATATTGTTTTGCTGATAGGTATACAATTTTTCTTTAAAGAGAAATTCTATATAAATGTATATTTACAACATTCTCTTGTTCTTTAACATCAATAAGTTTACTATTTAACAATGTTTTGCTACAATATTTATCTGTAATAGCAATATCTAAAGACCTATATATTATCAACTATTTGGTTAAAATCTAACAATTTTCTATATGTATTTTTCTTTGGAGATGGAAAGGAAATGTTATGGCTAGTTTTTTTTAAGCCAAACCTTCAGGACTGTACTCTGTAGTTTGCCATCTCTGATCTTATAAAGATGGGAGTTTGCACTCGAAGTCCTGGGGAGTCTTCTGTTGCTTTATAATTGTACACGCAAGTCAGGCTTTAGATAAAGTGCAAAGAAAGTGAAGATAAAATGCCAAGAGGCAATTACACAGGGTGGCCTCTGTGAAGACTGTTCTCACGCACCTATCTTGGCCTTCCTGGCTGTCTGCAGTGCTGATGCACGGCGTGAGTGACAACAAATAACGCAGCGTTGCAGAATGCATGGCCTTTGGAGTCACAGAAACCCAAGTTTAAATGCCAGCTTCACCACAATGCGATTTTTTTGAGCTGGGCAAAGTAGCCACTTTACCCTCTGAGGGCTTCAGTTTCCTTACTAGGACACAAGGACAGTCTTCTCTGTCACAGATTTATTATAAAGAATAAATTAGGTAACATACCTAAAGTACCTAGCATGCTCACTAAAAAAAAATCATGATTATTTACAGCAAAACAGGTAATGTGCTTCAGTAGAGATTTGGAGGCAAATCACCTTAGAAAGGAGCGAGTAATTCTCACCCCCTCCTTCTGCCCCTCCCCCAAGTCAAGCCCAGCCTCTAGAAAAGGGTTGTAGTTAGACTGCCAAAACTCATTGCAAACATTTGGGTCATAAATGCCCGTACCTACCCCTGGCATCAAATCTGAAAATGAGAACTCCATGGATACTAATAGCCATCAAGTTATCAACTAGTCCACTCATTTGGGAACTTTTTACAGGGTGATGGGGAAAAGCTTCTGAACTCTAGAAATTCACATGTAAAACAATAATCGTCTCATACAAAAATTACATTCAAATAATTATAGTAAAAAAAAGAAGTATAAAACAGATATATAAGTATTTACTTTCCTAGATACTATCTCTGCAGTACTGGTAAAAAATAAATAAACTCTCCTCCTTCTAAAGCTTACTTAAAAACCACATAAACAAAATTAAAAGAACTCTAGCAAAAGCCTTGGTCTTAATGAAAACTAAAAAAATTTTTAAAGTTCTCTTTCTCTGGCTCATACAAATGGTATTTGAACAGTAACTAAGTTTGAATCCTGGTTTCACTCATTAGCTTTATGACATTGAGTATGCTTCTTCAGCTATAAAATGGAAATAATGCTGCCTAAATCAAGGTTGTAGTGAGAAGATTACATGGAATGTGGATAAAGTGCTTATCACAGCGCGTAAACAGGAACTATTTTCCAACGTATAGATACTGAAAAGCCCAAGCTTTAACAGAAACTTGTTATATTTACACGGTGTTTTTCATATGGGTTCGCTTGTGAGTAATGAGATGCACATTCACCTTGAAACTTTTCCCACACACGGTACATTTAAAAGGTTCCTCTCCTGTGTGGCTCCTCTGGTGGCGTGCAAGTTCTGAGTCTGAAGTAAAACTTCTTGTGCATGTTTTGCATGTATGGGGCTTTTCCTCTGTATGAATGTTCTGATGAGAAACAAGCTCAGAGAAAGAAGGAAAAGTCATATCACAGTCAGAACATTGTAAGGGTTTGAACTTTGCAAACGAGAAAAAATTTTCACAATCATCGCTGCAGCGTTCAGAGTCATCCTCCTGGCCTTTCTCGGAGAGGGCAGGGTGTGAGGGCTGCTTGAAGCTCTTCACACACTGAGTGTGCTGGTACTGAGTGGCTGATTTGTGTGTTTTCTCATGCAAAGCAAGATGTGTTTTCTCACCAAAATATTTACCACCTTTAGCACACTCATAGGCTTTTACGGGAGTATGGCTTTTCTGATGCTGTGCCAATCCTGGAAGCCACATAAAACCTCTCCCACATATGCCACATGTATAGCGTTTCTCCTTTACATGGCTATTCATGTGCCGGGACAGATGTGAGGGCTGGCGGAAGCTGGTACCGCACTCGGCACACTTATAAGGCTTCTCACCAGTATGAATTCTCCTATGTGTCCGCAGGTTGGCTCTATGATTGAAAATCTTCCCACAGTCACCACATTTATATTTTTTCCCTCCCGAATGAATTTTCTGATGCAAAACAAAGTATGAATTATCAGTGAAACTTTGGTCACATTCAGAACATTTGTACACCTTTTTGGCTTCTTCCCAGGGAATTTCAAGAATTTCAGAAAGTGTTCTGATTCCTAAACATTGAGATAGTTCTACTAACGGGGTGTGGTTTTCAATGGTAACTGAAAGGCTTATGAACTTTTTCTTGCAGATGGAAGTTCCACCTGATATTTTCCTTTCAGGGTTTCCAACTTCATCCTCAGAGGATTTTTCTAGGTAATGGTCAAGGGGCGCAGCAATGGAGTACTTTTCTAAGGCAAGCTCTTCAAGTTCCATAGACTCTAGACTTAACTGCTGGTTAATCTCAGTCTTGCCTTCCTCTCCTGTTGGTAAAAACAAAACAAAGAAAAATATAGACAACACCTTCATGTGATACTGGGGAAAGAAATGCTAACGTAGTTACACAGAGGACCAGGAAGCTATAGATGGGTTATCCTATAACCCAGACACTAACAAATATACAAAATCAGGAGCCATCAGGTTCCTGGCTTCCCAGAAGATCCAGTTCCAGGTGAATCTGCAAGGGGAAGGAGCACAGAATAGTTATAATTACGTCAGAGTCCAACAGCATAGGCACTAAGGACAATCTTGATAGACATTGTCTAGAGGTGGAGTTTTCCAGTTAGTCTGATTAGATCGCATTGTTTAGTCTGTTTGGGTCTCATCACTGTTAGCTTTTCATCACTTAAGCTATCTCAAGTGACAGGTGAGCAATCCTAATTGGAATAAAGATTGAGATTCATATTTATCAAGAAAAGGTCAAGTGAATCTTTATCTACCTCAACAGAGAAACACACAAGTTACCAGAAATAGTTTTATCATCACCAGGAGAGGTCCCAAAAATTTCTTTACTCCTCACTGAGGAAAGATCAAGGTAGAGCTTCTGTGTGTACAGCAGGCAAATAATAGCCAGTGTTAATGCAAGACTGGCTGACAAAACTTGGGCCTGCCAAAAGCATTCCTTTTTAATATTTTTACAAATATTCTTCACTTATAAAGCCAATATACCAATACAAAAAGGGCTTTTCCTTTCAAAGAAACAAAGTCCTATAATTGTCCCAACTCACTGACTGGAAAAGGTTTCTGGGCCGCAGTATAGTACATGGAAATCCACATAGTACCCAGTGGTTTTGCTGATTTGAGGAGAATGAGTTCAGGGATCAGGGAAGCCAAGACGGCTAAAATTTGAGAGCAAAGTAACACAGAAAAATCAACTGCCCAGAAAGAGCTCATGGGTCCCCTTAAGACTTTGGCTGACTACCAGTGCATTGGGAAACTACCCAAGGACATGGGAAGAACCACCAAAAAGAAATATACAGAACAATACCCAGAGTTCACACAATAGTTCATGTTCTTACCACCCAAAGTGGAAGTGTTTACAAAAACACTGCTTTAGCAGTAAGCCAAATCATCCCTAATAACTGATCAGAACCCTAAGAAAGCAAAAAAGTAAACCTTGAAAGGACTGAACTGATCCCAAGTAACTTAACTGCATCCCACGACAAAGTCCAAAAACATTTTTTTAAATGAAACGAAATCCATCATCCAACATCATAAAACTCACAATGTCCAACATCCAATCAAAAATTACCAGACATGTAAAGAAGCAGGGAAATATGACCCATAACTAGGAGAAAAAAATCAATCAATAGAAACACAGAAATGACAGAAATGATAAAACTAGCATAAAAATGTTAAAATACACTGATTTGATCATCACTACTGTAAAGAAATGCTAATAGTCAACTCTGCACCCCATAATGTACAATCAAAAATAAAGAAATAAATGTTAAAATACCTATTATGAAAATCCTCCATATGTTCAAGAAAACAGAGGAAAACATGAACATGAGGAACAGAGAAGCAGAAAATATGAGTCATGGAATAGGTTAGATACTCAACCCTACCCAGAGATAAAATCTACTCAGGCATAGGAATACCTCTACATACAGTTCCCCTTAAGTGAGAAAGGCATAACATCCACATAAAAGTAAATTGATTTCTCATATTAGCAAATGATAATAATCTGTATTAATGGGGTTTCCCAAGGAAAACTGTAAATTAACTGTAACAAATATTTGGGAAGATTACCAGGTTTGCCACTGCTTATGTGAAACCACTGTCACTGTACTATACTGGATTTTTATCTTGTAGAAATAATCTCATACTATCAAACTTGTTCTCTCATGCAACTTATCATATCCACATCAATTGCCCAGGGACAGTTCCCATTCCACTATACCAACATGTGGACAAGGCATAAAATTTTCATCCTTAAGCTGACAAAAGTTCCAAAATGCAGGAAAGACAATTGCCTTACCCATCAAGGGCACATCCTCAAAACACTCCTGTGTTCCATCTCTGCTGAGGGGCCTCTGGGCAGGGTCCAGACTCACACATTCCTCTTGAGAAAAATACACAGCCAGATCCTCAAACAGCATTGGTCCCTGAAACAACATGAGAGCCCATCTCAGTACAAGAGGCTGGAAAGTCAGCCTCTCACTCAATCTAGGAAGGCTGGGAAGAGCTAAAAACAGCAGATGCAAGGGAAAAAAGGGCTTTGTGTAAAAGGCTCCCCAGTGTTGGGATAGGGTATAAATGGATTCTAAGGGGTGGAGTAGGGGTTAGGAAGGAGAGAGTAAAACATGGACATAAATTTTTGAGGCAGTGCTATAAAGATAAAGATAGTACACTGTGAAAATGTAGTCTCTCCAGGAAAAGATGAGGGAACATCTCTTGGGGGAGGGAAACCATTAAGTAAGGATGTTCTATGCTCATCTTTAAAACACCAAGGTCATGGGTTCAGATCCCTACACAGGACAGCCACAAAAAAAAAAAAAAAAAAAAAAAAAAGATGCTCTAAGAGAAAGGAGAAGACTAGGCAGCCCAGGAAGAATCATTAACGAGACAGAGGTTCTAGGGTTCTCCCAACATCCTTCCCTTTGCTATTTCCTCTCTTTCTTCCCAAGTTCACTGATTACTAAGCTCTTCCGCAGTTCAACCAGGCCTACTCCTCCTTCCCTACATTTACTGGTCCTGTAAGTCAATGGAACTTTGGTGTGATACAGAATCACCTGGGCATTATTATTATTAAACAGTGGAATGAAGCCTACTGCAAGCTTGAGAAGCATTCCACAAAGACACTTTGAGAAACTCTATTACAGACTCCTCCAGAGGGCTCTGCTCCCAGTTGGTGGTTCTGAAAGGAAGAAGCCGGTAAACCACTTCTTCTATGTGCCTCATCTAGGGACCAAGACGAAGGAAAAGGACTACTGGGCAAAGGGCTACCTGGGGTTCAGGCTCACTCCCATCACGACAGCCATGCCAAACCCTCCTGCAAAGGGCGAGGTCGGCAGAGGCCTGAAAGTAGGTACCGAATCCGGACGGGAAAAATGTACCTTGTCTTACCTGGGACTCGGTTGTCGGGAGCGTGGACTCCATGTAGGGGAGTGTGGGAGGGGATGCTTTCTTCAAGACGCCACAGGGACTTCAGGACAAAGCTGCGAGGAGAGTAAATAGTCCTTGCAGGGGCGAATCGGGCTGCAAAGCCCGTCCACGTACCCCCAGTCTCTCTCTCTCTATTCCCCCAATCCCCTTTAAGAACCTAAGGCGACTGTTCCTCTCTCCGGCCCAGCCTCGAAAAAGGCCCACTTACCGCTCCAGGACTAACGAAAGCCTCACGCTACCCGGGTAAAAGCAGCAGAAGGCGACTCCAGACTGTGACGCAACCACTGAAGCTGAGACCACCGAGGTTGCCACCAACGAAAAACGCCCACGCTCCCATGCTCCCCTACGCAGGGGCTGAGGGGAAACTGCCGGAAGCGGCCCGCCCCCGCCGCATCAGCCAGCCTGTCCTTTGATTGGCCAGCGTGCTTCGAGGGGGCAGGGCTTCTTTTGTGTTGGCCAATCGAGCACCTTAGCCGAGGATCCAAGCAAGTGTTTCCGGTTCCGCTGGAGGGGTCTCCCTGGTGAGCTCTGGGCCTGCTGACCGGCTGGAGTAAAGTGTTCGGGTGACCCCTGAGGGACGTTATGCTTCCCAGAAAAAGGAAAGCCAGAAGACAGGGAGACTCCGGAATTCGAAAGATAGTCGGTAACAAAATGTGGGTTCGGCTGGCAGTGCCCTGTGGGCCTGAGATTTGAGTCTGGCCGGGGTGAGGGGAACGAGAGGCCTGGGATCTTGGGCCTAGCCTTGGCCTGAGTAGTCCTCTGTGTCTTAAGCGCATTGCGGGGCCGTGGCATGCGTAGGGGTGTCTTCTGCGTTACAGGGTTTAGACTGGTGTAGGCCGGGTTGCTAGTCTTCGACCCAAGGTGTTCTAAGGGCATTGTGATTGTCCCCCGCGGCTGCAGCGGGTCTCCAGCGGGAGTAGAACCGTTGGTTGACTTCGCGGGACGTTGTTTGCCTCTTAATACCTCACGTTTGACCTGCCCTAGTGCCAGACATTTTTTGTGTACACTGACACTGGGTGCAGTGGTGTAGAGTTTTGGAATCACAAAATTGGGCTCCTTCCCAAACTCTGCCACTAATTGCTTGGGTGATCTTGGCCATTTTACATCTATGCTTTCCTCAGCTGCAAAGAGCTCAGAGTGCCTGGCTACCTCAGAGAGTAATTTAAAAGATTATAAGATAATGTAAGTTTAAGAAATTGTTGGTTTACAAAGGTTTTTGGTTGGGGGGGAGGGGAGAAAAAGATAAGTTATCCTTGGTAGAAAAGTCTAAGTCTCGACATATTTTCTTATTCTAGTGCTAGGCACCTGCCTGTACCTGTAAGGTTATTCAGTGAATGGGTTGCATGGTTATTAAAACAGCATTATGAGTTGACGACTTAAGTAGTGTGATTTGGTGCAATATCAAATAGGATAGTTTCAGGTGTAACAGAAAACCCAACAAAGCAATGTTCAAAGATAAGGCAGTTACAAGTCAGTTAATTCAGTGGCTCAGTGACACCACCAAGGTACCAATGCTTCCATGTTTTTCCTCTGGCATCCTTAGCATGTTGGCGAAAGTGACAGTGGAATCCAAAAAATACATGCAAGCATGTATTGTGTCATGTGCCCATCCTGACACTGAGGGAAGGACCAGCCTCCCCTGACCATCTACCTGCACAACATCAGGGCCGTGTTGGAAAATAAAAAAGGGGAAATAGAAAAGATGTCAGATAGGTAACTAACAGATGCCACAATTGACATCTGTTGACAACTAGTTAAGAGATAGGCCTTATTGGAATGAGTCCCAAAAGAAACACGTGGGAATCCCAGGACAAGGAGAAAGGTGCTTCAAACACATGTGGAAGAAGGATAAGTACAAACTTTCCCACAGGCTAGACCAATCCGGAATATATATGTTGAAGAAGTCTCTTCATCAGAAAAGGGCTCAGAGCTCTAAAACGTACCTCCAACACATCAGTTCCATTCCCAGAAACTGGCTTTTCTCTATGTCAACTCCAGCAGAATTCTTTTTCAGTCACCGAGGTCAGAGATGCTTCCAGAGAAAGATTCTGGACCTACTAGTACTGATTAGTTTTTGTGAATGGAAGCTGCAGCCAGAGACTCTCAGAGGGGAATGAGATCTGTAGCAAATGCAGGGTTGACACAATGAGGACAGAGAGAACATGATGAGTCGGATAGTAGGTTAGAGGACTGCATGCTTATATAACCAATTTTTCCCACAAAGTGCCCATATGATTGAGACATCTGAGATCAGGGGTTTAATTGTCTGAGACTCACTGGTCTAAGAGTTACAGAGATGGGATGGCCACCAGTAAAGTGATAGCCTTGCCTCTTTCTCCCCTGCAGCATACAGAAAGGCTGTGCCTGTAGGAAAGAGACACAGAGCCAGCCTGAATGGGGAGAAGAGTTCCAGGGAGTGAGTCGAAGCCTTCTGGGTCCTGCTTGAATGATGTCTTCATAGTCAGAGGAAATCTACTTAAATGAAACCCATTTTTGACCTGTCAAAAAAATTTTTTTAATTGTTAGTACTGAATAATAGAGGGGTTTTGGTAAAACAAACGCTTTCATTTGCGTAAATGAGTATATTTTTTTGATAAGTAAAACAGGGATATGAGTATTCCTGACACTCTAACTATGAACAAGCAAACAAGCATTTGGTTTAAGCATCAGTCACTCGTGAGTCTGATTGGTAAGCCCAGTCTTAGGGTACGCTGACAATATTAATGGAGAACCAGACCCTCCCATTGTACCACACTGATCCTCTGAGACTGGGCTATGTGGCCACATGGTCGTTCTCTGCCACCTCTGTCTTGGTTCTGATTGCAGGAAGCAGTATGATCTTTGGTGTTCCATCTTACACACTTGTAACATTTTACACCAAAGGAGAATTTCTTTGGAAGCAAAATATTTGGTTCCTGGTTGTACTGGTTTTGATCCATGCCAAACCCTCCAGAACTACGAGTTGGAATAATCCACTCCACCTCATGCCAGTCTCATGGAGCCTTTCTGCTCTTCCACTAGTGCTCCCAGGGTGGTCAAGAGTCCTCTCAGGCAGAGAAGATGCTGGTCAACAAGCTGTCTAGATGGCTTTCCATCAAGTGGCTTGTTCGTGATTTGTTTCTGGCACCGTAGGGAAAATGTTTTCAGGGGTCTGCCTGGAAAGGTTGTTTTGGGGAATGTATGGCTTTCCTCCTGGTTAAGTCAGAAACATTGTGATCCAAGGGAAGGCATCATGGCCTTTCTGATGGACCAGTTCATTCGTTTCATAGCTTTCATCCTTCATGGGGGGTGCTCAGGGCTGCCCCTGGGCAGAAGAGCATCATTCTGCATGCTATAGTGACTTTGGGGAGGTGTTTCATCTTTTGTAAAATGGAGAGTACATATCTTTCAGGGTCATTGGGGAAGTAAATAAGTACAGAAAGGGAATATCAGCAGCGTTTAGCACATGGCAGACGCTTAGCAAATAGGCATTTACTCATTCCATTCTAGAAGTTCCATTCTCGTTTGTACAGCAAACACCTCTGTTGAAATCCTTATCAAACCATCTGCAATCACACATAGCCTCAAAGGCAAAGAGTGCGTCTCAGTCGCCATTTCTATCCAGAGTGGTTGGCTCTCTTTAAGTGAGGAAAGAAGGAAAATAATTCCGTATCCAAGCTTGGCTCCCATCTTGCTGACACTTGCTTTTTATTTATGAAAATATCAGTAATTGTCTGTGTAGACAGTGTCTCTGAAAGATACCAGGAAACTGGTAGCAATGGTTACCTGGTGAACTCTGACAGTCAGAGTCGGAGGGAGGGAAACTTATGTTTTGCCATATAGCCTTTTGTTATGCTTTTTAAAAACTTACCACAAGCATGCATTATTTCTTTCTTTCTTTTTTTTTTTTTTTTTTTTAAAGATGACCGGTAAGGTGATCTTAACCCTTGACTTGGTGTTGTGAACACCACACTCTCCTAAGTGAGCTAACCAGCCGTCCCTATATAGGGATCCGAATCCATGGCCTTGGTGTTATCAGCACCACACTCTCCCAAGTGAGCCACGGGCCAGCCCAGCATACATTATTTCTAAAACAATGTTTAATGTTAGCAAATGCTCCCCAAGGTAAACCAAAATATCATGTTGGACACATCTGTAAAAATCATTATGTAAAGATAAAATATAAATGGTTCATAAAAATAGAAAAACGATCAAACTTACTAAGAAATGCACATTAAAACAATGACTTTTTTTCACTTAGATTGCAGAGAAGTAAAGAATAATACCCCATGTTGGTGACAGTGTGGGCCACTTGCCCTGCTGTAAGGGGTGTGGAGTCTTCCCAACTTTTTTTTTTCTTTTTTTTTGACCAGTAAGGGGGTCGCAACCCTCAGCTTGGTGTCGTCCACACCACACTCAGCCAGTGAGCACACCGGCCATCCCTATTTAGGATCCGAACCCACGGCCTCGGCACTAACAGCACCGCACTCACCCAAGTGAGCCACGGGGCCGGCCCCTTCCCAACTCTTGGTATGAGAATGAATGGGGTAAAACCTCTCTTGCATGCAGTCTGGGGTTTGTTTTCAAAATTAAAATATGGTTAATTTAAAATCATTTTAACCAATATTCTAGGAATTTTCCATAAGGAAATGATCAGAAAAGTGTTCAGGTTTGTTACAAGGTTTTGAGTTGCAATATTGTTTATGACCTGAATGTCTGGGTATTGGTGAGGACACTTGATTCCCAGTCCCTACTGTTCTTTCTTCCTCCCAACCCCAGTCCATCTGCTGACTACCTTTCCCCAATAGAGTATGTGCAGTGTCACAAGTTGCTTGGACCCAGAAGGGGAAGGTTTTTGGATCACCCAGGGTTAGAGTAAGACAGCAGTACTAGACTTTGTTCTTCTGTGGACCACATAAGGGCCTGGAGACCATGGGGAAGAGGCCTGGAGTGAGAATTAAAATTCCTTAATTTCTGGAGAGATCTTGGCCTTGGAGATTCATGGGACTTCAGAGAGGAAGGGCAGAGCCTGCCCTTGTATATGGTAGCTTGCTGCTCTCTCTGGACCAGAGGAGCCTGATTACCTCCCTATCTCCAAGGCTAGGAGAGGGCTGTACAGCTGGGGAGACAGGAATTGAAGACCTTTGTTCAAGTGCCTCCAAGCAAGTGCCACTGCTTGGCAGCTTGGTATGTGGCTAGACTACAGGAGACTGCCGGCCCTCCACCGCTTGTAGTGCCTTTAGGTATTTCTCTGCTTGACCTATGGCCAGAGGGTGAAAGGTGCCATGAGTAGGCAAGAGAAAAATAATAATACAACTGAAGGGACCTTGGAGCCAGAGGGAGAAGGAACAGACAGAACTCTCAGAATAGGGGGCTCCCAGTGAGACAGAACTTGTGGGAGAAATGACAGTTTTACCCAAATTCACTGGAAGAGATTCAATTATAGCAAAACTTCCTGGAACTGGAAAAAAAAAAAACTTTTTTTTTTTTTTTATAAGTTCAGTATGTTGTCAACCAGTATCCCGAGGGGAGACAATGGGAAATGAAGAAAGACACGATCTATTTTATGAAATCAGGAGGACTTTTCCAGGCTGCTGACCTGCAAAGAAAGCATCTTAGTTTATTTTAAGTTCCTTTTTATAAGCCAGTGAAAATAACAAATCGTATTGAATAAATCAATGATATCTGCTACCAAGCTATTTATAGAACAGAACGTTTTCAGCTGCCATGGCGCTTGCAGATTGATAGCTATCTACTTATCAACAAAATAAGAACATAAGTTTCTCGTTTACAAAGCTTCCAAGGTCCTGGGTTCAATCAAAGGTCACACCTCAAAGGGAGAGAGAAGCGGGGAAGTAGGCAAAAGGGATGTCGGCTCTGCTGGCTTCCCCAGAAAAGCAAGGAGTTTGTCGGCTTGCTTATTCAGTACCCCACACAGTAGATAAACTGAAGGAGAGGATGGTCATTATAAAGCTAGTAGCCTGTTAGATCAAGTGGAAGAAATATCTCAAAGCACAGTGAGAGAGAGAGAGAAACCAGGAAGGCAAAGACCTGGAGGTCCCATCAGTGCTGTTCTGAGAGCTGATTAGAGTATTCCTGAACTAATCACTAAGCCAAGGGAGAACAGGATGACCTTAATTGGTTAGACCAGTTAGAGACCACTTTGGAACGGGGGAGATGGTGGGATGTTTTTTTAGGGGAGAGCTACCTTCATTATCCCTTGTATGTGATATTCATGGTGGATGGTGCCTAACAGAATTGTTGTGAGGATAAATGAGATCTTGTATTAAATGCTCAACACAGTGCCTGGCACATAGTAAGCTCTGGTGAAATAGTTATTATAGTCTCATATATGTTTTTTAAAAAATGTTTTTAAAGTTTGAATGGATACATATATGCCCTTCTCAGTTTTGCCAGTTCATCTCATAATACTGTACACAGAACCCTGGAAACAGCAGAATCTTGTTTGCCATCACCTAGGGAGTGCTTCTCAAACTTCAGTGTGTTTAGTAAATTCACTTGGGGATCCCATTGAATGCAGATTCTGAATTAAATGCAAATTCTAATTCAGTGATCTGGGTGGGGCCTGAGGTTCTGCATTTTTAACAAGCTCCCAGGTGATGCTGATGCTGCTGGTCCCCAGATGACACTGAGTAGCAAGGACCTAGGCAGGGTTTTGCCTCTCCTGTATGACTGAAGGGGCTTGCCGCTGCATCATGTTCCAACCAGCAGGAAAGGGGAGAAAGGAGGTGCAGAGCAAGCAATTTCCTTTTCTTAACCTCTTCTTTTTATTTTGAAAATTTCAGACCTCCTGAATACTTGTGAAAGAATAATGCAGTAAACACCTATATTCACCAATTATTAACGTTTTAGCAATTTCCTTTTAAGGACATGACATATAAGTTTCATACATCACTATCACTCTTGTCCCACTGGTAAAAACTTTAGCACATAGCCTCAACCTTGCTGCAGGACAGGCTAAGAAATATAAGCCTAGCTTGACAGCAATTTGTCCTGCTGTAAGGGGTGGGATTCTATTACTACAAGAAGATATAGTAAAGCAATTGTTTTTAAAATGAAGAAGAGAAGGATGGGGGAAGGAGGTATGGGACAGTGGATAGTAGGGAACAATTACTCTCGGACACCTCGGATGCACTCCTGAATCGTATAACCACTTGTTCTCTTTGAACTGGATTCTGGAAAGCTGGAAGCTAAATTTGCAGCCCATCTCTAGAAAGTATGTGGGACTTCATAGCATGGATTTTATGCACCCACCAATTCTTTAGGACAACTGGCACTTGCCTATTTGTATTACACAGTGACAGCCTAGAACTGCCTTTCTGTCGAGGACTTGGGCTGTCCCCAACAGCGCCTGGAGCTGTCGAGGGTGGTGGTCAGGCCGGGAGCCAGCTTTGTGCAGCTTCGTCCAGTCGAGTGTCGACGCCGGACAGGCGCTGGGGCTGTAACCGTCCGTGCACAAGAGTGTGAGCGAAGGGAGTGTGGGCGATGACCGGAGGGCTCCGCGATGTTCACGCCGGGGAGCCTGCCCGCTACTGCACATGAGGGCTGGGAAGGGCCTCGGGCTCCCAACCCCGGAGCCGCACCGCCGGCATCTAAGCACGCCAGGCCGGGGCACCCCACCCAGAGTGCCGGTAGGCCGCGATCCTTGTCCCCCGCCCCCCCCCCCCCCCCCCCGTCCGCTCCCAAGATGGCGGCGTCAGCGTCGGGGGCAGCGCCGTGGGGGCGGCGGGCTTCCGGTCTGCGCCACCGGCCGGGCGCGGGAGGCGGAAGTGCCGCCGGCATCAGCCACCGTACCGGTTGCGGCCCCTGCCGGTTACCATAGCTCATTGCGGGCTCCTCGCGACCCCGGTTCCCGGCAGCCCCAGGATGTGCTGAGCCCCACGCCACCGTCCTCTGCCGCCGGCTCCCGCCCGAGGTGAGGCGACCGCAGCTGCCGGGTCCCGCTGGGCTCGGGTCTGCTATGCAGCGTCGGGGCCCGGGCCGGCGGGGTGCGGGGGAGGGGCAGCTGGGGGGGGCGGGCAAGGCCGGGCGGGGCCTGCGCTCTCCACATCCGTTTTTGTGACCTCCGGGAGGTGGGTGAGGAGGGTTGGGGGTTTTAGTGCTACGTGGGAGTCGACCCTTTTGCCTCGGGGGTGTTGAAATTTGAAACTAAAGGGTACTCTACCCATCTGGTACCCGCGGGGGTCTCTCTTGTGGTCAAGGGCCTGGCCTTTTCGCATCACTTGAGTGATTTGCCGCCGCCTCCCTGCCCCCGCCTCGCCTGCCCCCGGCCTCTGTTCTGGCACTTGTTGCAACGGTTGTAGTTGCCCCCCTGTGAACTCCTGAAAGCCAGGCTCTCTGTCTTGGTCTCCTCTGCGTCTTACCCCCTTCGCTGTACGTTCTGGTGTTAAGACACGTCCATGCCTTACATGTCTGGTAACTCATAGACTGGCCATGTAGCCCCTGCAGCACCAGCTCTGATTATTTCTTCCGAGTTGGGCACTTCCTGAGGAGTAGAGGGCATCTGTAGCTTCTGTGCTTTGTCCCTTTAGGAAAATTTTGGGAGAAGATTGTGGGCCTTCTCTGGGCACAACTGACAAGTATCTGTGTGCCCGGCCATTGACAGAGCCCAGGGCCTGGAGATCAGGCAAGTAGGTACTCTGAAGTAAACGTGGACCTGGGCTGCTTCGTTGAGCTGTCTTCACTCTGCCAAGTCTTGAGCCATACACTTTTGTGTCACTTTTTTGTCCTGAAAGGACAACAGAGTAGTTCTCTGTGGCATCTGGAGTGGCCTTTTAATCAGAGTGTCAGAAATGGAGAGAACATTGCCAGTTATACATGTTTTCTTTCCACCAGAGCACTGAAGGCATAAAACTCCTAGTTAATGCTTAACTGACCAAGCAGGGGAAATTATGTGACTGCAAAGGTCATCTGTAGAAACACTGCAGTCCATGTGATGAAGAGACGAATGTTGGAAGTTTTTTGGCTGTAGTACTGTCCAGCAAGGTAGGAAGAGGGGGAGTCTCAAACATTACTGAGTTAAAAGGGATCTGGAGCAAAACACACACACCCACACCACACCACACCACACCACACCACACCGTGAATTGCTTTAAACTCAGTTAAAGATGGAATTGAAGACTAGAGGAAGGTCAAAGGTGGCTGCAGTATAAGTCCCAGTCATCTTTCCAGACATACGGATCCATCATGGCAGTGAACGTAGGTCTTTATTTCCCCTCTTCCAGGATTTTGTACCCATCAGAATTAATGTACAAATTAACACCCTTTGAGAATGGAGTTTCTGTGAGGATGGTTAAAACCTGTAAGTAACAAAGTCAAGAGGGCTGGCTGGTTAGCTTACATGGTTAGGGTGTGGTACTGATAAAACCAAGGTCATAGGATCCCTGTACTGGCCAGCCACAAAACAAGCAAACAAAAAAAAGTAAAAAACGAAAAACAAAAATAGAAAACAAATTCAAGGCATGGTCTTGCTGTCAACATGCCAGAGTAAAACATACAGATGATTTTTTTTGAAAGGTCTGTGTGTGTCGTATCTTTATACTCTCCCAGTTGTAACTTGAAGTGACTTTGTCACCATGTTTGTCTTAACCGCACCCACTCGCAGAGAATGTGGAGAGTATCCTTAGATGTGACTTGTCCAAGTTGCTTAGCAACAGCATGCTTCTGATGGAATGGAAGAAAATTCCTGGATGTTAGGAGGTTTGAGGGATAGAAAATACTTAGACTTGAAAAGAGATCAAGAGGGGTAATGCTGTGTCATTGCTGACTAGGTGCTCATGACCTGGAGCTGTCTGTGCCTCAGTGTACTTGTTAGTGGCAGTTTGACTTCTAGAAGCTTGAGATGTGTTTAGATCAGGAGAATACAGAATTGTTACATTAGGGCTGGCCGGTTACCTCAGTTGGTTTGGGCACTGGTTTTGTAACACCAAGGTCAAGGGTTCCGATCCTTGTACCAGTCAGCTGGCCCAAACAAAAAAATTGTTACATTGCAGCCACAGGAACTAGACAGAAGTAGAGAAGAGTCTTCAGAACTCTGAGTTCAGGGCAATGCATGTCTTTGCTCTGTTGAAATAGCCCAGAGGTCCCACTTACTTGGTGACAGCTCTCCCGCCTGAAAAGAAAGCTGGCTGCTTATCAGACAGTTTCTTTTCTTAAATGGTGGCTCCTCCAAATCTACATCTTATCTCCATCATTTCTCCTCCTCATCTCTTTCTGAAAGAAATCCACAAAACCCTCATGGTTTTCACACCTCAGTTCCTCATTTACAGAAAGCAAGGCTGGGTGTGGGCCCTGCATTGAAGCTGTTCTGCAAAATGATGCTGGGGGTTCTGGGGCTCTTTCCGGCTAAGTTCAAATGCCAAATTTGATTCACCAAATAGTTGTAAGTACATTTGTTAACTCTTTGTCAGACCTCCTTCCCTACTTGCCATTCTTTTTAGAATGACCTCTGTTAGGACAGGTCAGGGTTTATCTGAAGCCCACATAGTTTACACTGCTGATTAGAGAGACTTATATTTAAAAACCAAATGAGCACATAATAGGGTTACTATTCTGCTGTGAACATTAAGGCATTTGCTCAGTACTCGTGGGGTCATAGGAAAGGGATCTGCACAGTGAGCTAGGGCTTTCTGCGGGAAACAGTTTGGGATCCGTGTCAACAGTTGAACAGTGCTCAGTGGAGCTGAAATGTCCCAGTGTGGAGGTTGGCAGAAATGTGACAATCACTCCAAGGTGGCCACAGCTCCAAGCTGAGATGATCAGGTAGAGGGGGAGTAACAGCAAATGAGGATCAGTCCTTATTCTCACATCTCTTTCCCTTTCTCAGGGCGCACATGGCTGAGAGGGGCCAAACACTCCAAAACTCAGTGGTAAGAACCAGCTATAAGTGTGACACCTTAGAGATTTTGAAATGTCTCTTCAAGTTCTAAGTAGAATTATTACCCATTTTGCCCTAAAATAGACTCTCTTAGCACTCACTTTTAAGCCTTGTGTACTTGGAGTCCTGTAGCATTTTGTTTACTGATACTGGAAATAAGCGTAAACACAGGTTTAAGGTTGCAGTGAAGTAAAGAGGAGGTGGCTATGGACAGGGACATAGAACAAATGTTTAAGAAACTCTTTGTTCCCTTTGCTTCCACAGGAAGACAAAAGAAAGATACTTTGTTATCTTTAACAGACCATGTTAAAAAAAAATTCTTCCAGTTTTATTTTTTGTGGTATAGTTACTATTGGAAATCAAATGTTTTCCTTTTTTGTGTACTGTATCCTGAAATAGGATAGATTTGGGCACTAAAGTATTGAAATTTGAGCCCATCTTGAAAATAACTGTTAGAAGAAAGCAATTTTGTTTCATCAAATAATAGGTGGGTAATTTTCCCTTGGGTACTGAAAAAGATTCTTTTCTGGAAAATGTTAATGCCAGATTTCCATCATTCCCTCAGCGTTTATGGGAGGGCCGTTGGATACTTTTTCCAGACTTGTTTCTTTTTGAGAGATGGCTTATCTGACTCTGGTTGTAAATTGCCAAGAGCTTATTCTTTCCATAGTTTTTGTTCTGTTCAGAATGTCACGCTAGCCAGATATTTGCTGCTTATCTTTCCACTCTTAGTTTTAACCTTTTCCCCAGAACGTGCATACAGAAGAGCACACTGCTTGCCAAACCAGCACAGCGTAGACGTGCCTGAACACCCCCAGCACAGCAGATGTGGGCCCCTTCCTAGGCAAGCCCTCTCCTGTTTAAAAAAATGTTGAGGTGATAGGAAACACAAGAAGCCAGTAACAGTCATTGTATTGGGGATAGGGTGAGTACAGGATTATTAAGTTTTGCTTTATGTTGCACATGAATTCTAAAGAACATGAGTTACTTTTACAATTTAAAAGCGAAAAGTTTTAAAAAGAAAAAAAGCATTTCCCTCCCTCAAGAAAAGGAGAATTCTCTTTATAGACCCTTTTTTTTAAAATGGTTGTCTTAAAACTTCTAAATATTTTTTAAAATTAGATTTTGTATAGCCGCTAAAATTGTTCTTTAATGGTTACACAGGAACCCTTTAAATTATTTTCTTGGGTCTGCTTGGTGGTGTCCCTGTCCACAACCATGTCCTCTTTGCTTTGTTTTTTTGGTTTTGGTGGCACCCCTAGCCTTGGTGTTACAACACCATACTCTAACCAGGTGAGCTAACCGGCCAGCCCTCTCTTTGCTTTTTTGCAGCTTTGAATCTGTGTTTAGAATGTTTATTTCTGGCATCAAATGCCATACAAAATGCCGTAATATTCCAAGGGTATGGGGTTTAAAAGTCAGTGCTCAGTCTATTTTAGTGCAAAATGGGTAATCTACTCATAATTGGAAGAGACACTGTAAAATTTCCATGTTGTTAGTAATTAAAAACAGCCCATGAGACTAATATAAAAAATCTTCATCATTTTCATGTACCCCTTAAAAGTCTTCAGTTTCTTCTGATAAGAAAACAACCTAAGTTCATTGCAACAAGCTCAAATAATATGGAAATGAGTGATGTGGAGAATGCAGACATCAGCCATAATTTCAGAGGCACTTTCAGACAGGAGTTTGAATTACTTTTTTTTTTTTTTGTCCTTTTCGTGACCAGCACTCAGCCAGTGAGTGCTCCGGCCAGTTCTATATAGGATCCGAACCCGCGGCGGGAGCGCCGCAGCGCTCCCAGCGCCGCACTCTACCAAGTGCGCCACGGGCTCGGCCCTGAATTACTTTTTATAAATTATTTTAGTTATAAAAGTTTACCTAGGGCTGATCAATTAGCTCACTTGGTTAGAGCGTGGTGTTATAATACCAAGGTCAAAGGTTCAGATCCCCTATTAGCCAGCCGCCAAAAAGTAAAATAAAAGTTAACCTCATGATCAAGTGGTAATCTATACCAAATTTGATCCACTTTCATATTTAACATTTATTTGATTCTGAAGGATCTTAAATGCAAACCCAGAGAAGCAGAGATTAAAGAACAAAAAAAAATGGCACAGCCCAGCAGAACAAGTTGGGAAGAGTGAGGAAGCAGAGGAGGGCTGGCTTGCTGGAAGGACAGCAGGGCACGGGAGGTTCTCTGAAACCCGAGTCCCTTATTACTGGACTTTTTCCTTTTAAAATGAGTAGCTGACGTTTCCATTTCACCCACTGCCCCCGAGGCAGTGCCAGGCCATGAAGTTGTCTGTACAAGAACAGGCAAGCCTTTGGTTGGGTCTGAGCACTAGACAGGGTCCAGTCTTGGTTGTTAGTCAAAATGCTGATTAAGTTAATACATTTTATGATTTTTTTTTTTTTTTTTAAAGATGACTGGTAAGGGGATCTCAACCCTCGACTTGGTGTTGTCAGCACCATGCTCTCCCAAGTGAGCTAACTGGCCATCCCTATATAGGGATCCGAACCCGTGGCCTTGGTGTTATCAGCACCGCACTCTCCCAGGTGAGCCACGGGCGGTCCTCATTTTGCAATCTTTTGATTGCCACCCTCACAACACCTAAAATCGAGTATTATTTGCAGATGATTTTGTTGTTGTTTGTTTTGTTTTGTTTTTAAACCAAATTGATTGACACCCATTCACTCCATCTGAATTAGATGGACACACTCTGTCAGGCAGCCTTGTCAGGATCCCAGCTTCAGGAGCCACTAGGGCAGAGGTGCTTCATATTGGGCTGTCCCACTTGTCTCCAACTTTGGGACCTGACTGCTCTTCAGTGTGAACCTGAAGACCTGGGAGCAGAGGCTCATCTTGCACCTCGTTTTCTTTCTTTCTTTCTTTGTGGGTTTTTTTTTTTTTTTTTTTTTTTTTTTGGTTTTTGGGTTTTTTTGGTTTGTTTTTGGCAGCTGGTGATGCAGGGATCTGAACCCTTGACCTTGGTGTTATCAACACCACACACTAACCAACTGAGCTAACTGGCCAGCCCTTGCACCTCATTTTCTGTTCCAGGAAAATGAGACTCATCTGAAGCTTTCAAGCGAGGCAACCATGGGGTCTGATGTTGGCTCCGCATCTTCAGCCCCCAATTTGATGCTTTCTTTCTCCTGGGTCCTGCTTTAATCATTCTCCATTCTGACACTGACCAACTGGGGCCACAGAGATTGAGCCTTTCATCCCACTGCCCAAACGCTCCGAGGAGATCCTTAAACCAACCAGGGGATCCAGCACATCTGTGAACAGGAAAAGTGCATCAGCCAGGCTGGGCAAAGGGGGGGCCAATCCAACCACATCCAGACATCTTCCTTTCTCTTAGTGGGACGCTTGCAATTTAGGTGCAGTTCCAGGGGGTATTGTGAGGGGATGGATTCCCTGCCTTTTTCCATGTGACCCCTATGAGGGGAGGGAGCATCCCTGCTCAGCCTTGTTGACTGCACTTTTCCTGTTTGCTACTGTGCTGTTTGCTATGGAATTCCTCTGGCAAAAGCAGTTTCTGAGTATGTAGATAATGGTGCAGGAAAGCACCTTGGCACCCCGGGAAGGCCCCCCGCCCCACCTTGTGTAATCAGAGGTTTCTGGCTCTGCTCATTGCTGTAACGCAGTGCCCAGAGCAGGGCCTGAACTTTCAATACACTTTTGATAAATTAATGACCAAATGTATTCTCAGTATGAAATATAGGGGATTATAGAATGTTTGACCCAAAGGAAAGACTGGATGTGGACCTGGGGCCTCGCCAGAACCACCCATGTGGCTGTTGCTTTTAACTAAGGTGTGATTACCACGCCACCAGATGCACAGCTGTTGCATTCTGTCACCTGCAGGAGGAGATGGGGTGTGCTGCCTTTGCCCCTTCTCAGCCCCTGCCCCAGGGCCACTTTCCAATTGCTGGTACCAGCAGTGCGTTGAGCCAGTACTAGAATTTCACACAAACGGAATCCTCCAGTGTCATCATTTGTGTTTGAAGAGATGTGTCTTAAATTGTCTGTGACAGTATATGGGCTCCCCTCAGAGCACAGTGCCTTGGATTTTCAGAGCAAGGCTGTTGGGAAATAGAGTGGTGGGTGTTTGTTTCTTGTCACCCTATAAATGACTCATTTGCCTGCCACGCTGAAACTTTGGAAGAGGCCCAGACTGCCGTGGAGCTGCCGGCCTGTTCTCCGCAGGCAGCTGCTCATCTGGACAGACAGGCTGTGAGCAGTGTTCCTCGCTTCCTGCTCCCGCCGCTCTTAGCCCTTGAGCCAATTCCACCGATGTGTAGTGCAGTGTCCTGTGTCCATCTCTGGTGTACTGTTTCTTTTTCCCCCCATCCACCCTAGAGGCAAGAGCCTGGAATTCATTGTTGGATTTTTCAAGCCAGTAAACCTTGTATCTGCTGAATATTGCATTCCTGAGCGGCCTCGTGGTCTTTAATTCTTGCAGCATGGACAAGCATGTGTTAATCTTCCCTGGTGCTTTGCTTGAGAAGTAGCCTGTTGTGTTCAGTGGGGGGGTGGGGGGAGGACTCCAGCAGGGCTTTGTCATAGGATGAAGATCCGAGACAAGGGTCTGAGAAACAGATGGACTGGGACTCAGGAGGGTTTCAGAGGGGGAGCGGCTGGCTTTCGGAGAGGGGAGAGGGGTAACTGCTGGTGCCTTCTCCTCAGCGTGTGGAGAAGAACACCTTCTCCCCCAGGTGTCAGTGAGTGAGAGAAGGACAGGAGTGAAGCAGGAAGATGTTAACAGGTGTTGAGTGCAGTTACGTTGAAGGGAAAGGAGATAGCAGGGAGGACTTTCCAAGCAGGGGAGCACGTTGCCTGTCAGCAGCCCATCAGAGGGGAGTTTGTGCAAAAGAGAAGATTGAAAATGCTGGAGAAGGGGTGCTTGGGCCAGGAGAAGGAGATGTGGAACTGGGCCAGGGACTGGGTGACCTCTTGGAAGCAACCATCTCATTTAATCCTCCCAGCGACTCTAAAGGAAGGTAGTAGACACTTCTTTGAGTCACAGATGAGAGGCCAAAGCACGCGGCAGGAGAGTCATCTCCGTGCACATCGGAGCTGCAGTTGGCTCAGGGTCACTAGAACCAGACTGCTGCAGGGTCTGGGAGCAGTTGAGGGCCCCGTGTGAGAGCACAGGGGGAGGCAGGGCTGTCTACTTTGAAAAGTCTGCTCCCTGAGGTCGAGGGTAGAGGCCAGAGCACCTCTCTAGCCATGCAGAGAATGGGTGGTTTTGCAAAGTTAGGCGTGGCTTGTGTGGTGAGCAGAAGCAGTGCCTTTGGAGAAGGGGCCCTGGGGCTCAGGGCACAGGGCAGTGTCTGCCGAGGAGAGGCTCCAGGAGATAGGACCATGTCCAGCTTTCTTGCTTACGGTACCAGCAGAGTGCCCGCATGGGCACCATGAGGGTTCCAGGAAACTCTCTGGAAACTGGAACACGTTCCTTTCCATGTCCCCCAGATTCTGAATTCTCCAGCACTTGGTGTGGGGTGAGGGAAGGGGTGATATGCCTGTGGATGTCGGGGACATCTTGGTGGCCGTTCTTCCAATTTCACTCCCTGTCCCTCTGTGGGCTGAGCACATGGGGGTACATGGTATTCGTGAGGGAGTGTCCAGCCATGTTCTGCCAGTGGAGACAGGTGATGAGCCCAGACACCAGTCCCTTCCAACCACTGCAAGTCTTCAGGGAAAAGCGGCCTTCAGTACTGGGACCCAAGAGGTCATTTTAGTGCAAGAGGTTGTGGTTGGGGAAGGAGAGAAGGAAGGCGTGAGAGGTGAGGAGGCTGGGGACAGGTGGGCGTGGTGGTCCCCATGTGGGTCTTGGAAGATGCCGTGTTTGCCCCTCCTTACAGGCAGACCCAGGACATCCAGGGAAGAATTCTCACTGCAAGCGTGAACCTTCGAATGTTCTAACTTAAATATTCAAGTGAACTTTGCATTCTGTACAATACGTTGTGCTTTTTGTCATAATGTGTCCTGTGCCTTTTTAGGAAAATGTGCAGAAAGATGGTTTGGGTGTCTGTGACTTCAGTGTCCCTAGGCCCCCATCACGGCTGGGGTACCCATCCCATTTAGAGAGCCCCAAACAGAGCATTTCTCTCTTGGGTCCTCTGCACTGGTTTTACCTTGCTGGCCTCTTTTCTGTAGCCAAGTCATTGAGATTCTTGTTCCTGTGTCCCTGGGTAGCCTGTAGAGCAGCAAGAGATGGTACTTAGTGGCAGGTTCTGAGTGAGCAGGTGAGGGTCCCCGCAGGTACCAGCACCAGGGCATCGTTCACATGGGTGGCCAACAAAGTCATCCCACTTGAGGGGCAGGGTTCAGTCCTGGCTCTGTCCTTAACTGACCGAGAGCCCTCAGACACTCCCTCCTTCTGGGCCTCAGTGTCCTCAACTGCAGCGGCCATTGCCTGAGGAAAGGCCTCCATCAGATGGGTGGAAAGCAGCAGCAGCTGCCATGAGACCTGGAAAGTTCTTTGACCAAGTCCCATGTCCAGTGTTGGGGGAGGGCTCATAGGTGGGCATGTTTGGAAACTTCTTTGCCATCTACCGGGGCTTTGGCGCTGCCATTTTTGAGACCCCCACACACTCCAGGGGTGACTCACACAGTTTGGTTTCACATCAGAATCAGCTGTTGATGCCTCTAAGTTGGATCCCAGGCTGGGAAACAGGTGTCCCTGCACCACAGTAGCTGGTACTGCTCACGAAACGGCAGACGACATGGCCACCTGGCCCAAGCACAGTCAGAAGAGCAGCTTCCTGCCAGGCCCCCAGAGTTGCTGCTTCTCTGGAGAAGACCATGCTGGTCTCTTAGTGGCCTGTCCAGACGAAGGTGCTTTGGGGCTTGGCTCACCTGTTCCTGGGGCACAGAGCTCCTGGCAGAGCAGGTTGGGTGACACAACAGTCCTCACGGATGTTCAGGCCCCTCAGGCCCAGAAATGAAGTTGCTCAGTGGGTCAGGAGGTCCGTCTTTCACCAGCTCATGTCTTCACCCCACAGAGGGCCCAGGGTGGCCCTCGTGGCCAGCCCCTTCCTCAGCCGGGCCTACCGTCTCCCTGGGCACGACAGGGCGTGGGCACAATGAGGAGAGCTGTGGGTGGTGAGCGGCAGAGTCAGGGTAGGGGCCGTCCGTCCTGCCTTTGGATTGTCTCTGCCTCTGAATCACCACCAACCCCCACTGTAAAGGGAGGCTGATGGGCCGCAAGCCCTCCTGCCCCTTCTCCGCCATCTCTCATCTGAGCTGGGACAGATCAGGCCTTGTAATGTGTTGCATTTTTCCCTCTGTTAAATGTGGTGTGTTTCTATTTTTAAACCAAGGCGTCTAAAGAACTGGCCTTTGGAAACATGGAAATACTTTATTAGAAGAGACTAGAGAATCCACAAATAGTTGTGTATCTCGGGGCCCACTGTTTTTCTTGAAAGTCAGACAGGGAACAAATGTTGCCTCTTTGGTAAAGAGCCTCGTCCCAGGGGTATTAGGGAGAAAATGTGTAAATCCCAGGACATAAGAGATGCTAATTTATTATGGTTCTCTCCCTTTGCTGTCAAGCCTCAATATACAGATTTTTAAAAATCTTTTAAAATCAACCTTATTGGAGCTTAATATACATACACACAATATAAAGCACCCCGTTTAAGTGTCTTGACAAGTGTGTGTGTGTGTGTGTGTGTGTGTGTGTGTGTGTGTGTGTGTGTGTGCGCGTGTGCATGTGTGACCACCACCACCACAGTCAAGACATAGAACATTTCCACCCCCTTAAGAAGTCGCTTCCCCCACTCCCGCCTCTTCTCAGTCAGTCCCCTGCCCCAAGTACCACAGAGGTCAAGGCTGTGCTTCCTCTGCATCCTGGGCCACAGTGGCTCCCAGATCAGGTGGGTCCATCTGTGGCCACCCGGACACTGGCTCAGTGGCTGGTCTTGCAGTCATCTGCGCTCATCCTGCCCACTCTAGTGAGAGCCAAGCCAGTGATGCCCTGTGCAGAGCCAGCTGGCCCCACGGGAGCCCAGATGCCAGTGGGGCTCAGCTGATGGGACATCTGGGGCTCTGCCCTCTCTGTGCAGGGTGACATGGTGACAGTTACTTCACCCCTGCTGGCAACATGCACGTGGCTGCAGTAGGGAGCAGAGGGCCGTGTGCATGGGCCCCTCATCTTAGGAGCCATCCCTGAAAAGGCTGATGCCATCAAGGAGCAGGGAGGCCAGACCAGGCGGCCCGGGAAGTGGGGGCTGAGTGACATTGGAACTGATACTCAAACTGTTTATGAAGAGATTGGGCCAGGCAGGGTCTTCACCTCTGAAGGCGCAGCCCAGTGAAAAGAAAAACCTGAGCAACTTGGGAAAGTCAAACTTGCCACATCTGAGGGTATTTTTTATTGTTGCTCTGTTGGTTTTGTTTTGTGACTGGAACTGGGAATTCAAACAAGCACAGCAGCTGGTGGCCTCTTGCATTAACTTTTGTGATGGCTTGTGTCTCCCATTTTGTCATCTAAAAGTAAAGACGTTGACAGCTGTCTCTGGCATGTCCCAGGAGAGACACCTATGTCTGGGTCAGCTTAGCTCTCAGAGGTCCCACCAAGGCCCGGCATCCAGAATCCAGCTCTGGACTATGGCCCCTCCCCCAAACGACTGGTCTAGCAGGGTGCCTGCAGTGGATGTCACTCGTCCCTAGGGTGCTGGTGATAAGTCAGCAGCATTCTGGCCCAGAGCCTGTCTGGACGCACCAGGCTTCAGGGAAGAGCCACCAGGTTCCTGTCTTTTTTTAAAAGATGACCAGTAAGGGGATCTTAACCCCTTGACTTGGTGTTGTCAGTACGACGCTCTCCCAAGTAAGCTAACCGGCCATCCCCATACAGGGATCTGAACCTTTGGCCTTGGTGTTATCAGCACCACACTCTCCCAGGTGAGCCATGGGCCAGTCCCCAGGTTCTCATCTTGAGGAGCGTTCCATTTCACACCCTTAAAGCCCCCAGCTGGTGTGACCCCAGTGTGGCAGGCCAGACAGGGCACCTGCTGCTGCCAGGAGTGTCACAGGCGGGGTCCCCACCCTGTATACATGACATGGGCGGTGTGGAGGTGCCGATGAAAAATATGGAGGAAGGAAGAGAAAGTCCATCCCTCTCATTTCAGCTTTTGAGCCAGTGCTATTTAGAGGGATATGTATGGACATCAAGGTGGTGCAGTGCCCACCCCTTAGAGCCTGGCGTGTGCTGGAAAAATGGTAACCCAGTGTGGCCATCAAACCTCAGAGCTCCTGCAGTACCTCCACCACCTCCCGTTTCCCTGCCCACCCCATATTTCTGTTCCAAGGTCATGGTGATGCTTCCAGCCCTGCAGACCTGGCCTCTAAAGCCTCTCCCCCAGCTGGTCTCCCAAGCTGGCTGGTATTGTGAAGGGGAAAGGGGACACAGTCACAGACCTGTCATTACCCAGCCCAAGGGTCTCCTGCCCTGGGTCAGCCCTCACCTGACTGCCCAGTAGCACCCAGTCCTGGAGAGCCACCAGCCCATCAGGCACTGGACCCACCTCAAGCAGTCATGGCCAGCCCTCGCAGAGCCCTTCTGCCTGCTGAGCAGAGCATGCTGGGGTCCTGTCCAGGGCTCAGAGGATAAGCTGCTGCTCCTGCCTCCCCACTGCCCACCCCCCCCACCCTGGCCTACCCTGTGGTCAGGCCTCAGATTGGTTCTCAGCCCTTGGCAGCTGGCAGGTTGGAAAATGGCCAGACCTTCCACGCCCTTCCTGGGGACTCTTAAGGGAGTGCCTGAAGTTTCGAAGAAACCAGGCATGAACCATGGTCACAGCAACATGCACAGGTGACCTAAGCAGTTGCCGCAGGTGCTACACTTAGGCTCATGAGCTGTGAGGGCTAAGTGTCCAGGTCCCTTAGGTCTCTGGGCGTCATGTGGTCTATGGCAAGTAATGACTGTCGTCCCCACATACCCAACATTTATTATGACAAATTTCAAACATAGAGAAAAATTGAATGTGTAGGACAATAATTATACCTACCTGCCACCTAGATTCAATAGTTAACAGCATTTTATTGCATCTGCTTCATTAATTTTTTTTTTTTTTTTTTTTGCGCTGAACCATTTAAAGTTAGTTATAGACATCATGATGCTTCACTCCAAAATATTTCAGCATGCATCTCCTAAGAAAGACTTTCTATAACATAACCATTATACCTTATCATATCTAAGAAAGTAATCACAATTTCATAACATCATGTATTGCCAGCCCACGTGTAAATTTCCCCAAAACATTGTTTCAGCTCTTGATTTTTCCTGGTAGGGGTTTACACATTAGTTTGGTTGTAGGTCTCCTTGCCTCTTTTCATCCATTTTTGTGCTTTCAGTGACACTGGCTTTTTGAATAGACCAGCCCAGTTGTCTTGTGGAATGTCACATTTGGAATTTGTTGGCTATCAAGCCGCCCGATAACTTATACATTCCTGCATGCTGAATGTTACCTGTGATCGTGAAGTGAGGTCTGAAGGCTCAATTCGGTTCAGGCCCAACATTTTAGAAAGGAACTCCCAGGGACTTCGTGCATTTCCCGCCCATCACAGCCAGAGGCACATGAGGTGGGAGAGGCTGGGCATGGTCACTGAGGTACAGTGATGACCCTGAGTCTCGAGCTGGAGAGAGAAGGTCTTCCCTTGTCACTCTGAGTCCCAGGCACCTCCTGCCTCAGCCCTTCTCCCTCCTCTCGACTGTAGCTTAGCAGCCTTTGATGTTTCTTGCTTGACTCAGTTATTTCCATCAGTGGTTCCAAAACGGTGACTTTCTGGTTCTATCATTATTTCTACTTTTATTGGCTGTCATTTGTCTACCGGAAAAAAAAGCAACTTCTTCTCAACTATTGGGGATGAACTACACAATTCCTCCTAAAAAGACAGGCTAACTGTGTAATTCTTTCCCTTTTAATTGCCAATTTTCAAGTTGAAAAAGGCTTCTGCTTTCCCTTTGTCAGAGCCCAACTCTAGGCCTGTATTCCTCTCTTCCTCCTTCCGTTCTAATAAAACAAAGGACACTGCTGCTCCATCAGCAACCCAGATTGATTGTCCTTTCCTGATTTAAGAGTCATTGACAACTGGTGACCCCTGATTTTCTGTTTTGGTGTTTCTCAAAGTCTCTTTCTTTCTGCCCATGAGTCTTCATCTGCTGGATAGGGGAGGGGAAATCAGGCATGACCCACCCGGCACAGACCCACCCGTTTACCAGCGCCACTTCTCTGGAAATCCAGCTGTTCACTGCTCCTACCCCTGAGGTCTGCTAGGCCACTCCAAAGGAGAACAAAGCAGTCCTACTGTCTTTAACAGCCACTGGTCCCAGGGTTGAGAGGGGTTGGGCTTGCCGGGGCCATTGTGCTTTCTGCAGTGGAGGAACCGCTGCCATGAGAGCAGCCAGGGAGGAGCTGGGGCTGCTGTGGGAAGCTCGGGGGCAGCTCACATGGGGAGAGGGAAAGGAGAACCAGGCCAGAGGCAGGGCTTCCCTCGGCCAGGGCTGGGCATTGCGGGAGCCTGGGTCCTCATCCTTCCAGCCTTCCTGCACCTCGGTTTCCTCTTCTGCCAAGCAGAGGTGACCATAACACCTAGTTCCCAGGGCTTTTGTGAAGACAGAAGCGCTCTGTGTGGTGCTGGGAAGACACTCCAGCCTCAGGAGATGCTGTCTGCCCTCCCATCTTGCCTGCCTTGCAAAGTGGCAGGAGGAAGAGGAACAGGTGGATGGGTCGTGAGGTGGTGCTGCCTCCCTCTCCCTGCAGGTGTGAATGACAGAGGTGGTGCCATCCAGCGCCGTCAGCGAGGTCAGCCTGCGCCTCCTCTGCCACGATGACATAGGCACCGTGAAGCAGCTGTGTGGCGACTGGTTCCCCATTGAGTAAGTGAGGGGCACCCGAGTGCCCAGCTGCAGATTGCGGGGTGGGGGAGAATGCAGGCACTGAAGCTGGAGGAGACCTTCTGACCCCCAGGGCTATGTCACCATGCCACAAAGGCGAGGACGGGTGCCGGGGTGGCCAGAGCACACAGCTTGTCGGTGGACCCCGGGCACCTGCTTCTGTCTGTACTGGGACTCTTTCCTCTTCACAGCATTCCTCCTTTGAAGAGTCCCCAGAAGGGCTCTGCTCAGAAATTTTAGTTACAGTGCTGTTTATAATCGAGAAAATTTAGAAGCAACGTAAGTATCTGAACAGTAAGGAATTGGTTACAAACATTAGAGTGTGTGCTTACAAAAATATAGCATTAGTCAGCCAGGAAAAAAAAAATCTGTCAAAGAGGTATGTTTGTCAACAGAAAGTTTTTTTACAAGATACTAAACCAAAACAGACAAGAGGCTGGCTGGCTAGCTCAGTTAGAGAATGGTTCCATCCCTGTACTGGCCAGCTGCCCACCCAAAAAAAGTAGACTAGGAAACAGGTATGTACCATGATCTCACTTTTACTTAAAAACATGCACAAGGTCAAAGCTTACAAGGATATGTTCCATTTAACAGTGTGTTCAGTAATTTAAGGTGGGTAGATTATTAGTGTCTACGATTTTCTGTTTTTGCTTGTCTATATTTCCTACATATATATTTTTTCTGTAATATGCACCTCTAGCTTTTGTAATGAGAAAAATAGGCACAAACTTTTTAAAATTAAAATTAAACAAGATCCTGCATCCAGGATTTATATCAATGGCACCATCAGCTTCCCTGGTTCAGAGGCCTTTGGACTGCTGAATGAGAAAGAGAAAACAGAAGACACAGAAGTAGGACATAGCAGTGCACGTCTGTGTTGAGAACTCAAGCATTTTGGTGTCACTGATGCCCACAAGTGCCAGGCAATGAGATTAAAAATGTCAGTAAGTGTGTTGGGATTGAGATGATAATGCTAATCACAAACGATGTCTTCCCTTCCTGTGGCATATGCCTCTTGAACGTCAGGAAAGGTGTTTTAAAAGCAGCCATTCATAATGACACTAGAAAGCTAGAAGAGCCGTAAGCAGCAGATCAAACATTTGAGGAATTCTCGGAAAATAGAACATTTATAGGAGCAGATTAGCAGAGAAACATGGTAGAGAAATTGTACCCAAAACACAAACTGAAGAAAGTCGCTTCGATGCTATTTCAAGGGTAAGAACATTTTCTGAAGGAAACCCCGAGTTCATTGTCAACAAATAAAAAAGAGAAGAGCCTGTGTGCATCATTGTGACAGTTATCAGAAAACCTGACTTGGAGCAGCAGGGCCTGCTATATCCCCTCCACCCCCATGTGCCACAGTTTGTTTCCAGGATAAAACCCTGAGAATGTTTTTTTCTGAACACGACAAGGAAAAGTTGGGATTAGAACTAGAATTACTGTGAATATTTGGGTCAGAGGGCCAAGCAAGGAAGAGCCAATGTAGCAAGCAGGGCTTTCGCATTTCCACATGCCTTGATCTCAGGCTTGTTTACGCTGTGGGCAGGAAGGCAGGGAAAGGCATGGCACCTACATATCTTGTCACAGCCTCCTGGCCATGTGGACTAGCAGTGTCTTTATAAATTAAAAAATAAACTGTTCTTCAGCCCAGCAATCCCACTGCCAGAAAGTAATCCAGAGAAACAATAGCACGATTAGCATGTACATAAGACCCTGCTGAGGGCTGGCTGGGACAAGCAGAGCTGCACCAGCCTGTGGCCTCTGAGTGTCCTGAGGCACCCGGCTTGCCTGCCTCTCCTTGGAGCTCTGTGGTCCTGAGTCCACGGGTTCCCAAGGAGATAGAGTGAACTGTGATTCCGCTGGGCCAGGAAGTGGTAGCACCATGTTCTAACTGCAGGACCAGCCAAGCACTCCTGGGGTTAGAGGAGGACCCAGGAGCAGGGATGGAGTGTGGACGATGCTGGGCTCTGGGGGCATACCTCATGGTGGGTGGTCAACGGCCTCTGCAGAACTGAGCAGAGCACCTCTCCGCTTTCACCACCTCCAGCTACTAGTCTGAGTAAAGTCATCTTAGGCTGACCGTTAGGTCTCTCCCAAGTTTACCCGTAAAACCCAAAGTTCTCTGCCCTCCTGACCATGTCTCGCGGGGGCTGGGGCTAGATCTGCCTGTTAATGACGGCATCCAGGGCCTTTGCACTAAGTGTTCTCTTCCCTGCCCCTCTCAGATGGGTCTTTGCCTCATTCTTGGTGGTGAGCAGTCTCCCTAGCACCCCTGGCCACAAGTTGCCCTTGAGGTCAGGTCCCCACTCCTGCCCAGGGCGGTGTTGTAAACCCAGATGCCACTCAGCTGTGAACTTGGCTCTTTGAACTGCTTCCTGTAATCTTCAGTGTCAAGAAGTCTCACTTAATTCTTATAGGATATCTTCCAAGGGTCTGTGGGCTACCTAGGGCCTAAAATCTTAAATCACCCAGCTGAGGAACCAGCCACCTTTCACTGGCCTTGTGTGAGCTGCTCTTGTGGAGACAGTTTAATTGAGGTTTTTCCCCCTTTCATATCTCATGTCTGGTAAAAAACATTTTCACATCAGAAATTCCCCATCCTGTCTGACCAGATCACTTCTTTAGGAAGACAACTGTGATAGGTAGAAATTAAGTGATGGGCAAACTCCTCCTCAGCCTCGGAGCAGTGAGCAGGAGCAGCCTGGAGCCCTGTGTGGTTCTAGTGTATGGAGCATGATGTTAGTTGGACTTGACCTTTGGCAGGTTCACCTGCGTGTGTTCTCTTTCTCAGGTACCCAGACTCATGGTATCGTGATATCACATCCAACAAGAAGTTCTTCTCCCTCGCTGCAACCTACAGAGGCGCCATCGTGGGAATGATAGTAGCTGAAATCAAAAGCAGGACCAAGATACATAAAGAGGTACGTGCGTGCAGCGATAACCTGGCTATATTATTGCTGGACAGGGCTGTGGCAGAATTGTGCTGCCCGCTCCATGGCCTTTTGTCTTAGGAACCATGACCTGCAGAATCCAGAGCAGAGAGTGTGACACACCCCCGGTTGGTTTCTTTCTCTGTGTGTGTGACATGGTAACACCTGTGCCTTTATTCATGGGCTAAATAACAAGACCCAACAGCAGGCTCCATAACCACTGTCACTCTGAAGTAGGAATGAGCACAGTTGTGATGTGATAGGAAGGTATCTGTGATTTGCACTGGTGGCAGTGTCATAGGAACTGCTGATGCTGCTATGGTTTGTTGAAGGACATACTAGGTTTCAGTTAGAAGTGAAAATGCAAACACAATTCTTTTTTAATCCAACTTCATGGACCCCTCCAAGGTCTGTCTATCTAAGAATGCTTTGGGGATCTGTCGACCCCCCAGGTTAGCAAACCCTGCCCTAAATGTAAACCCTAACGCCGTGACCACAAATGTCTTGTTCCATGTGGTTAACATTTGTCAAGATTCTGCCTAATAATTTTGGTCATCTTGGCAAATGAGTAGGGTTTACCACACAGGTATTTACTCTGAGGAGCAGGAAAAACTCACCAACAACTGGCAAATTGTTCTACTGTTTGGTGGCTTGAGGTGATTTCTTTAAGAAGAGGAGACATCTCTCTCTTTTAAGGACCCAGATCCACTGAAGCCCACCCCATTTTGCCCATAATTATATTCCAGCACAGCTGGTTTCTTTTAAGAATACCTTTTCTATCCAAGCTTCCTCCTGAGATTTTTACTTCCTTTTATTAATGCTAAGATATATCAGAAAGAAAGCAAGTGTCAATATACTTTTGATCTTTCCTCTCGCATGGGACAAACTGTCTCACCTGACTCCCACCCTGTGATGTGTTCCCCGAAACCCTGTCTGTATATATTTTCCTGAGTGCTTGTCCAGCTGCACCCATGCATGGTGACTAGATCTGTGTGCTTATTCTGAATGTGTTTGTTTTCCCTCAAGGCAGACATGGGGCCCTTTTGCTTCTGCTCCCCACCTCTCAAGGAGGGAGTGTCAGAGCGTCCACACCTTGCTAAGAGGCTGGGTGAATTCAGTACGCCAGCTGAGGAGTGAACACCCTTCTCATGAGCTTAGAGTAACAAGAGGATGACCTCCTCCCTGAAACTGGCATGTCTAGGTTAACTGTGGTGCAGGGAACAGGGACGGGCCGACTCCACTCCTGGCACATGGGAGCCACTTGGCGGACAGTGGACACAGAGCAGAAATCCAAGTCCCCCAGCATTCTCTTCTTGGGGGATAAAAACCCTACACACAGCAGATCCTTCTTGGTCTTTATGAGTTGGAAGAACATAACCTGATGGTGGTCAGATTCAGGACTCGGCCACCCAGAATTCTACCTCTGGAACCAAGAGATACAGATGGAGTGGCGTTCTGGGGCAGGTTGCAGCATGCCGCTCTGCCTGACATGGGCAGCAGAGGGTGGTGGACAGGCCACCCAAACTCCCCCTTCTCTGGGGCCACTGGGGGCAACATGTGATTCTTTAACTAAACCTTTAAAACTGCACATGTCTGGCTGGCTTGCCTCTCGGTGTGTCATTTGACATGTACCCATGAAGTACCCACACAGGGTAGTCATTTCCTTTTTACCTGCCAGAACTTTCGCTTGTTCTGGCTTTGGAGTGTCTCTTCGGTTTTTGGATGGTCTACCTACCTATCCCCAAGAGAAGCTCCTTTTTCGTGTGTGTGCTTATTTTAGCAGTTTTTCACCAGAAGGGCCCAAACCTTCTCATTTCCATGGGGGAGGTGGGGGTGACTCTCCATTATCCTCTTTGTCCTACCCCTTCCTGCCCTGTGTCCCCAGGTACCGGGTCCAAGGGAGTCAGTGCGTAGACCTCACAGGCTGTGCCCTAGAGTGAGCCCATGAGCCTCCAGTGTTAACCTGACTATCTCTAACTTTTTTTTAGGATGGAGATATTCTAGCCTCTAGCTTCTCTGTGGACACACAAGTTGCATATATCCTAAGTCTGGGAGTAGTGAAAGAATTCAGAAAGCACGGCATAGGTAAGGGGCAATGGAGTGTGTGGTGTTTGGCACCCCCCCACCCCCATGTCCAGCCACTTCCTCATCCTGATGATTGGAGTTCATAGGTACCACTCAGTCTCTTCCTTTGTCCTTGTCCCTGCCTAGGGTCAGACCTTCCTCATGCCTCCCCGCAACACTTCTCCCCACCTTGTCGGCCTTCGACCATCCTTTTTCCACACATGGCCAGGCCTTTCTGCAGTAGTCTCCCAAATCTGACATAATCAGATTAGCAGCAGCTCTGGAACATCCTCATGATGGGACAGACCCCTGTCCCCACTCCTGCCACCACACACACAGCTCGTGTCTGCTTGCAAGTTGTTCTTTTTTCAGAGTAGAAAACAAATGAAGACACAGGACTTGCCACTGTTTATCAGATGCCCATGTCATCAGATCCAGTCCCACTCGGCCACGCAGCCAGGGAGTGGCAGAGTCTTAATATTTAGCCCTGTCTGTTTGGTGTTTTCCTGGGCTCGTTTATACTATTTGTTGTCTGGAAGGTTGAGTGAGTCCCACTGTGGGTCCAGCCCACGGGAGGGCACTGCCAGGCCGCATCTGTGGTCTCACCCAATGGTCTGCAGCTAACCAGCTCTATTTGGCTATGAGATTTGAGGGACTTGGACAGTGAATGGTTAGGGCTAGTCTCTGATACGATAGGCAGAGAGATCATCTGCTAGGAGACTTATGCAAAGCTCACGTTCTCCACATCACATTTCCTTTCTGACTGCTCTGCCATGCTAACCATCACCTCTTCTCCCCAAGGTTCACTTTTACTTGAAAGTTTAAAGGATCACATATCAACCACTGCGCAGGATCACTGCAAAGCCATCTACCTGCATGTCCTCACCACCAACAACACAGCGATAAACTTCTACGAAAACAGAGACTTTAAGCAGCATCACTATCTCCCCTATTACTACTCCATCCGAGGGGTCCTCAAGGATGGCTTCACCTACGTGCTCTACATCAATGGCGGCCACCCTCCCTGGACAATCTTATATCCTTTACTTCTGGGTGGTGAGGGATCGTGGCTTCCTAACCATACAGGTGGCAAAGCCAGTGAGCTAGTTGGAGCTGTGGTCACTTCCAGGTAACATTCTGCAGCCAAGTTTACTGGTTCGTCCTTCCCTGACCAGATCATGTTGTGGGTAAATCTGGCACCCAGTGTTCCCCAGACCTCAGCCTGGCATGAGGGATGGATTTTAACCCTCTTGGTCCAAGAGCCATCCATCATCCATCCATTCAACAAATATTGATTGAGAGCCTCCTGTCATAGGTGCGCTAGGATCGACGGTGCACAAAACAGACAAAAGTCCCTGCCCTCAAGGAGCCTGCGTGCTAGCAGGGGAGGAAACAAGTGAGGTGGAATGAGTCTTTTACTTTGTTCAAACACTGGGGGTCAAACCCTTCTTATGGGGGTGCGTGACCCAGAGGTGTGGCCCTGCCGCCACCTCCTTAAGTCTCTTTTGCCCTTGACAGGTGGGAGGAAGAACAGGAGACGACATGACAGTCAGAGTGTGGCCCAAAAAATACTGTGCATATGCGTATGTTTTTAAATGAGTGAGTCTAGTATTTACTCATTTCATAGGGAAATGGGAAAGAGAGGTGACTCACAGCCCCACAGACCTCCTATCTCACATGAAGATGCGCCCGTGGGCCTCCAAGGGTCAGCACTGTTGGCCGCCCTGCACCCCCCCACCCCCCAGCCCTTGTTAACAGAGCTCTTTCCCTCCTGCTGCTCTGAGGCTAGAATCTGGGGGATTACCAGGAACACTTGCTCTTCTGCCAGCCCCCTCCCCGCAGGCCCCACTCCCTGTCTGTCACCTTTGTGCAGGGTCTGCATGCCTGAGGCCTCACCTATTAGTTTGCTCAGAGGAAGCCCCTTCCTCTAGCAAGCCTTTCCAGCCTCTGTAGAGCCTTAGCAGTCTCTTGGCCTCCGTCGAGCGTGGCGTGCTATCTGCACGCAGTTCTGCGGGTCATTATGCAGGCCCTGCCAACAGTGCGCCCAGGCAAGCATGGGCAGGCAAGGGCAGCTCAGAGTCTTCCTTAACAGAGCCCCACGGACTACATCCAGCACTTGGGCTCTGCACTAGCCAACTTGAGCCCCTGCTCCATCCCGCATAGGCTCTACCGCCAGGCTCACAGCCTGCTCTGCAGCTTCCTGCCGTGGTCGAGCATCTCCACCAAGGGCAGCATCGAGTACAGCCGGACCATGTGATGCCCGCCCCTTGGCACCCCGCGGTGCCCGCCCTCCTGTCCATCTGACCTCGGCTGTCTTTTGCAAAGGTACTGGCAGCCACCTGCTGGGCCCGTTGGTCTGCCCACTGCAGGCCCGGTGCTACGCGGGCTCCGGAGCAGAATATATTCTACAGGTAACCCCAGAGCAGACGGTGAGACATGGGGAGCCCAGCACTTCCAGCAACAAAAACAGAAGGCTTGAGCAGGCAGGTTGGAAAGCCAAGGTCTGGGGTACTTCCTGAGCAACTCACAGAAACTTCGTGACAGAAAGCAGGTGACCAGAGATGCCCGGAGCCCCTGGCCAGAACTTTTATCTTTTTACTTCCTGAACGGCTTTTTCTTTGTTGTTAAAATAATGCAATCACATAGTTCAAAACTGAAAAGGTACAAAAAGATCAAGTCCCTCCTATCCCTGTCTGCCAGTCACTCCGCTTCCTCTTGAGAGAGGCATCCAGTGTGCCTGTGTCTTGGGTGTGTTTCCAGGAATTCTACATGGACATGAGCCTTAGCACCAGCACCACCGCCCCCTCATCTCCACGGGGCATGCTCAAACCAAAGCACCTGGTAGGCGAGGGCTCTGCTCAGATGCAGCTGCCTCTGGTCACCATGAGTGCTGCAGGCAGCTGGTCTCTCCTGGTTTTCAGAGAGCAGAGCTGGAACGGGTCCTGTGGACTCGAGTCTGCCCCCTTATGCACCAGCAGCACCCAGAGCAGTTGAGTGACTTGAGCCAAGCTCATACAGCGGGCTCCACCGCCACCTCTGCTGTGTACCGAGTTTGGAGTCATCGGTGCCTTTATTTGTGCTGGGACTGAGGGGCACCTGGAGGCCACTGGCAGCAACTGTGGGCCCGGAGAGGGGCTTGTGCTTCAGGGACGCCCATGCCCAGTTGTAGGCCGGGCAGCAGGGGTGGGACAGAGCATCTCCGTGGCGCCTTCACCCTCCCCTTATTCTCTCTTCCCACAGGCTCTCCTCCACCGGTGCCCTGGGTCTCCACGCACCTGCGCCATCCCTACAGGGGCTGGCTGGGGTATGGCTGCATCCACCGGGCAGGGACCGCTCTCACCAGGCCTCTCCTGCCTCCCCCGCTCCGCTGCCCGTCCCTTCAGATCCTTCCTGCAAAGCCGGAATGAACTTTCTGCTGGGAGGGAGGAACGCACATGTGTGGACACACTGGACCCTAAAGACAGGAACCTACAACCAGGGGGTGCAATAGAGGGAGTTCCAGGCCTTTGTGCAGAGCCAGCCCGAGGAAGCCTGCGGCAGTGGGGGTGGCCTCTGCCCTCCACGAGGGGCTGGCAAGGGGTGGGCAGCGCGGGGCAGGCATGGGGCTCTGATGGTGCACGGCTCCTGCTCCTCTGTGGCCCCCTACTGCGCGCGTCCTGTAGTCCTGGAGAAGTCATGCTGCCTGTTGGATCATAGAATGTACCGTTGACCTGACCTCCCAACCAGGAACTGGGCTGAGACAGGCACCAGCAAGCTTCCCGGGGCCTTGTCCTCCTGTGAGCACAGCCCCAAGGCCTGGCACAAACAGGAGGAAGCTGAGCTCCATGTCGGGCTGCACGGCTACCACAGGTCTCTGCAGGTCCTGGCCTGGGGGGTTTGGCACCCAGGGCAGTCACTTGGCTTGTTGGTCCCTCAGCCTTGGAGGGTGGGTGGAAAACTGTGTCAGCACCACTGGGAGCTGGGCTTGGAGCAGGCTTCCAGCAGCCCCTTCACCCTCCTGTATCCCCCAAACACCGCTTGCTGCCTGCCCACCCCTCCAAGGCAGGGGAGGGTGGACAGAGTCCCACCCAGCATTGCTGCAGTGTCACGAGAGTTGTCACAGAAGGTCCTTGCAGCACCATGCTGCGCCAGCCTGAGGTGAGGAGGAGCCGCTTGGCCAACAGGCCTAGTGACCTGAGTCCCTCAAGATTTTCCCAGCCTGGGGCCTCTGCCTGGCCTGCGGCAAGGGGAGGGAGTCTCAGAGTGAAGGTGAGCCCCCGGGCAGGACAGCATTCTCCCTGGATGGTGCTGGCCAGTGGGAGGGGCCATGTTGCCTTGACTGGGCCAAACCTCTGTGCTGAGGCCGCCACTCAGTATTCTCTGCTTGGAATCAAGGGTGATCATGTGATTTTTATTTCTGCCTACATGGGGTAAGGGAAGAGTCCTCTGGAAAGTTCTGCCTTGGACATTCATAGTTGAGCTCAGAGGCCTTGCTCTCCCGCCCCCAGTCACTGAGTGTCCAGCCCAGTGTTGAACAGATTGTCGTGTTTTGTCTCATTACAAACAGATAAACAGACTTTAATGGTCACATCCTGTTTCCAGCACTGTGGGTGGGGCTGGGAGCTGTCATGGTCAGGCCCCAAAGATAGAATGTAGACCTGGCGGAGAGGTTCTAGAGAGTGCAAAGGCACAGTTGGGTTTTTTATAACTGAAGGGCTCCCAGCAGCCATCAGGCAACCCCCTGGTGCTCGGCCTGGAGCTGGGGCTTGGTCTGGGTGGGAGGGCCCTGGGCTAGAGCACCCCACAATAGGAGCCTGAGGTGGATGCCAGCCAAGCATGGGGCCAGCTGTTTCCACTGGCCTCTCGCCACCCTTGGGAAAGGAGCTGTGTTTACTGCCGCCATGACACAGATGAGGAAAAGTGGCCCAGGGGCCAGGGAGTTACCCACCAGCACAGGGTTTGTGAGTGGTGGGCCCCTGTGTGCTGGGTGTGCTGCTGTCTCACATCTCAGCCGGATGGAGACCTGCAGTGAGGGTCCTCCCCAGGGACAGGGCCTGAGGCACTTGCAAAGCAGGGTTAGTATGTGGGCTAGTGCCACTGCATGGAGCGGAGGCCCTGACAGCCCCGGGAGGTAGGGCAGCTGGACACCCAGAGGCCACAGGGCATGTGGAAGCAGATGGACCTGCTGGGTTTCCCCCACAGGCACATCCTGCTGGTGAGGCACAGCCCGGCTGCTTAGGTGAGTATGGTTTTCCCCTCTGCTGCTGGGGTAACTTCAGGATGCAGGGGTGACTCATTGGGGCCTTTGGTCAATTGCATGACCAAGTATCAATGTGCCCAGGTGGGGATCCGGCTGGGCCCTGAGCCCTGCCCTAGGTAGCCGGCTCCTCCAGTCTGGCCTCCCTGCTTTGGTGAAGACAGCAGGGCCGGCAGCTCCAGGACTCTCACCTAAGCCCCACCCACACTGCAGGGAGAAGCAGGATGCTCTGGCTGTTGGGATGTGGCTCTGCTCCAGGCCTACTCTGGGATGGAGGCTGAGGGGGATTTTTCAAGAGCCCACGGATGCCTACTGTCTCCCTGTGGGGTCTCCTTGGTCCCTGCACACACCACCCAGGACTCCCCTACAGGGCCGGGGCATGTAGGACTTCTCAGCAGTCTACACAGGGGCCTGGGGATGGGTCCCTCAGACAGTCTCCGCAAGGGCTGAGACAACTCCTGGTTGGCATTCAGGGAATCCCAGGGGAGAGTGTCCCGGGGCCAGCAGTGCACATTTTCACAAGTGTCTGCTCGTTCAGACCATGGGATGCTCTTCCGTGTCAACTCCCTGTCTGCAGCACGCCATGGCTGAGTGTTGTGGGAGAGGGAGAAAAGAGCTGCCTTCCCATCACCCCGGGCAACTCATCTGGTGGTCTGCTGGGCAGCTGCATCCTTCCCAAACCTGTCTGGCCACAGCTGCTCTTGGGAGGAGCGTCCAAAAGCCTGCTGTCTCTGCTGCTCTTCCTGGGGGCTGCTGTTGCTGCCACCACCTCACCACCAGGGCCACTCCCACTTCCTTAGAACAACTCAGAAAGCGACCAAGGACTGACATCCTCAGGATCTGCTGGGCAAAGGACCTGGGAGATGTCCAGGGGTGGAGCCAGGGTGCAGGGGGAGGGAAGGGGGCTCAGGGAAGGAGCCCGGCTGTCCTTGACCTGTCACATGTGGTCTGGCAGGAGCCCATGGGAGGGGCAGTGCTCAGCCCTAGCCTGACCTGGCTGCCTGGACTGGAAGTCAGCCAGACAGATGAAGGTCCCTGAGGCAAGCAAGCCCAGCTGTTCCCATCTCCCCACAGGACTGAGTCCTGATGTCTGTGGCCCCCAGGGGACATTGGACAATGTCTGGAGACACTGGGTTGTTACAAATGGGAGGAGGGTACTACTGGCATCTAGTGGGTAGCAGCTGGGGATGCTGCTCAGTATCCTGCAAGACACGGGACAACCCCCACCACAGAATGATCTGGCCCGAATGTCAGCAGAACCGAGGTTGAGACACTGTTCCTCCTATAGAGGAAGCCTATGCCTGGGTACCTGGAGTCTAGGCCATCTGGGAGGAGAAGGGCTGTGCCCATCCTGCCTGGAGAGACAGGAGCTGGGGTCCGTGAAGCAGTAAACCTAACCATACTCTTGGTGGGGCCAGCACAGGGTCCAGGCCAGCATTTTGCTTCATCCTCCTCCCTGGTGCCATCCCTAAACCAGGCCCACCTTCCTCTGTCTGCCATACCCTGCGTCTCGGCCTGTTGAGACCCTGCCCACCCTCTAGAATGAAGCCCAGCAGCACCTCATCCAGGAAGCCCTCCCAGACTCTCCTCACTCTTCCATCAGCCTCTCGCCCTGGCTCATGACTCTGGTGTACCCACCCCCAAAAAGGGCTGGAGCACCACAGACCCATCCCTGGGATCAACAACGGGTCAATAAAGGGTTGATGATAGACAAGAAGATGCAGGCCTTGGCTTTTATTGAGATTAGACCTGAGGGCTCCCTGGCCTCTCAGGAACCCAATTCTCCACTTGGCCTGGCCTCTCAAGTGCAAGTGGCTGACTTGAGTTTGAGTAGGCTACAAGGGTATGGTCATGCTTCCATTTCTGCCGCTCCCACGGGACCTCTTCCCGCCCCCTCACACTTTCCAAGACTGGCCCAGGTTCTCGTGCTGGGCAGTTGCCTGGGCCATCTCAATGAGGGAGCGCTCCTGGTGGCGGCTGAGCTCAGCCCCCCATCCTCCTGGGGCCTGCCTCCTCCTCCGCCATCCTGCATCCTCCTGTCCCCAGCCCTGGCACTCGGGATCCCTATGGCCTCTCCAGGGCCTCAGAGCGGGTTCTCTTGCACAAGGGACACAAGGCCTCCTCCCAGAGCCCCCAGGACCTCTTGGACCTGAACCTCAGGCCCTCAGGGGGGCCAGGCTGGGAGGGGGCACCCTTGACTGGGTCCATGCTGGAACTGGAAGCTGAGGAAAGAGGGAAGAGGAGTCACTCAGAGGGACCCCAGGGGAGGTTGGAGGGAAGGCTGGCAGCCCACCCTGTGGTCCCAGGAACCTGAAACAGAAGGGAAGGGGGCAGCCCTTTTTCCCTTGTGAGAGCCCTGGGGGTGGGAGAGGAGGAGGGAAGTGAATGGTTCAAGCTGGAAGGACCCTAATCTAACCTGAACCCCTCATTTTACAAATGGGAAAACAGGCCCAGCCAGGGAAAAAAGTAGTCCAAGTTCCCTCAAGTGCAGAGCTGGGACTGGAACCCAAAACTCTCGGTCCCAGAGCCACCCCTTTCCCTCACACCCCATGGCCCCTGACAGACTCTCCAGCCCCCACCCAAGTGTGGGCTGCCACCTTTGAGACCCAAGGGGCCATGGGGTTTTATGACCTGGGGACACTCATGGTCTGAATCCAACAGGGATGGGGACAGATTCATCAAGATCTTGCTCCCTGGGGCATGACGTCACTGTGAGGGTGTCCTGCTACTATGTCCCTTCCTAGTCACCACCAGGTCCCCTCCCCAAGAGGCTTGGGAATGGAGAAGGGTCCATCTGAGTCCCTAACCCATCCCTTTCCCAGGTCTTCCCCTCCGTTCCCAATCCTGCCTTGACAGAGCTCACCTGTGTTTCCCAGGCTGTCCCTGGGCAGTTGGGCTTCCAGAAGGGCTGAGTAGTGGCCATTACCTGGACCCAGAGTCCCCTGCAGCAGGTCCAGGGGCCAGGCTGTGCCCTCAGGCTGTGGCAGGCAGCCCCCAGCCATGAGCTGGCCCAGCCAGTGGCTCTCACACTGGCCAGCAGGCTGCATGTGGCTCGGTAAGTAGAGAGCCAGGCCTTGGAGGTGGCGCAGCCGGAAGTTCTTGGGCTTGCTTCCCTGGACACTGGGGCACTGCTGCTGCTGGGCCCCCAACCCCCCCTCATAGATGTTGGGCAGTGTGTCGGGGTGGCTGGGGTGTCCTTGGACCCAGCTCACTGCATCTGCAGAGGGGAGAACAGGAAGGTGATGGCCAGCCAGCCGCAGCAGCCATAAGGGGACGACACAGTCACATGCCACTAAGACCAATTCATGATGGGCCCCACCCCCAGTCTGCCCAGCCTCGGCTTATCTGTCAAGTGGGCTCAGTCCCCTGCCTCCCCTGCCCGCCACCCAACAATGTGTTACTCCTCTTCCCTCTCCCAACAACAGGGAGGTCTAAGTAGCCACAGGCCTTGGTTCTGAGATCTCCTTCAGGACTTCAAGCCCTTTCTGCCACCCCTTTGTGCGCCCTACCCTAGAAAGAGTATTCTGGTCCCAGCATAGAAATTGCACAGAGGGTCAAGGAGGGAGTGACCAGCCAAGGGTCACTTGGCCTGGACGAGGGGCCACTCCACTCTACCAAGCATGCATTTCCCTGAGGCCATCCCAGTGGCTTTGGGCCCAGATGGTGACAGGAGGGCATCTTTCCTTCTGCCACTCCTCCCCCCAGCCCAGCACCTTCTCTTATGCGCAGCTCAGAGAATGCACAGACCAAGGCTTCCATGAAGGGCCAGTGTGGTGGGGAGGAGTGACCAGACCTATGTGCAGCAGGGGCCCGCTCTCCCCTTCCTCAGGGGTGGGGCTGCAGGTCTCCACAGCAACCGGCTCTTATGATGTCACAGGGAAGATGCCCAGCCTTTCTGGATCCCCCAGGCTAGGGGAGGGTGATGCCCACCCAGGGCAGGTGTAGGGTGGAAGGGGGGCAAGGGAAGGGACCAGAACTCCAAAAGAAGTCCCTGGTCACTGGCTTGAGACAGGCTACACAAAATAGACTCAGTCCTGGCAGGCTGGAGAGCTGCTCTCTTGGGTGACCTCTGGGGCCTTCAGCTTCCTCATCTGTGCGTGGGAAAGGATTAACAGGTACAGACCTGGTAAGGACTGGATCAGTTCTTTGAACATGCTGAGAAGGTAGTTTTGGGTGACTGAGCAAGTCACTTAACTTTTTATTTATTTATTTTTAAAGATGGCCGGTAAGGGGATCTTAACCCTTCATTTGGTGGTTGTCAGCACCACGCTCTCCCGAGTGAGCTAACCAGCCATCCCTATATAGGGATCCGAAGACCAGTAAGAGGATCTTAACCCTTGACTTGGTGTTGTGAGCACCAGGCTCTCCCGAGTGAGCTAACCAGCCATCCCTACATAGGGATTCAAACCCTTGGCTTTGGTGTTATCAGCACCACACTCTCCCAAGTGAGCCACGGGCCGGCCCTTGTAGTAGTCAGTGTTAAGTCTTGCACCTCTGTGGTTAATTTTATTCCTATTTTGTTCTTTTTGCTCTTTGCTAGTGTATAGAAATACAACTAATTTTTGTGTGTTGATCTTATATCCTGAGACTTTGCTGACTTTCTAAGCACTATTAGTTTGTGTGTGTGTGTGGTTTTTTAGTTTTTTCCTATATCCAAGATCATGTCATATGTGAATAGAAAAAATTGAATGTTTAGTTTTTTAAAAAACTGCCGAACTGTTTTCCAAAGTGGTTGTACTATTTTACATTTCCACCAGCAGCATATGAGAATGCAGTTCCTCCACATCCTTACAAACAATTGGTATGATCCACAAAATACCTGGTAACTTAAAGAAAAATAGACAGAAAAGTTAAGTGAAGGGCCAGCCCGTGGCTCACTTGGGAGAGTGTGGTGCTGATAACACCAAAGCCAAGGGTTTGAATCCCTATGTAGGGATGGCTGGTTAGCTCACTCGGGAGAGCCTGGTGCTCACAACACCAAGTCAAGGGTTAAGATCCTCTTACTGGTCTTTTTTTAAAAAAAAAAAAACCATTGCTGAGAGGATGAGAGGATGTAAAGAAGACTTAAACAAATGGGAAAACATCCCACGTTCATGGACTGAAGACACTATTGTTAAGATGGCAATACTCCCCAAAGTATTCAATGTAATCCTTATCAAAATCACAATGGCCTATAGGCAGTGTATTTGGGTTCTCCAGAGAAACAGAATCAGTAGGCTATATACAGATATGTAAGAGAAGATTTATTAGGGGAATTGACTCATTCAATTATGGAGGCTAAGAAGTCTCAAAATGTGCCACTGGCAAGCTGGAGAACCAGGAAAGCCGGTAGTGTGATTCCATGTGAGTCTGAAGGCCTGAGAACTGGGGTGGGGTGATGGCTGGTGTAAGTCCTGGAGGCCCAAGCACCAGGAGTCCAGTGTCCAAGATCAGGAGAAGATGGATGTGCCAGCTTTAGAAGAGAGAATGAATTCACTCTTCCTCCACCTTTTTGTTATAATTAGGCCTCCAACTTATTGTATGATGCCCACCACATTGGGGAAGGCAACCTACTTTACTCAGTCTTTACCAATTCAAATTTCTCCTGGAAACACCCTCAAGGACACACCCAGAAATAATGACTTACCAGCTATTTGGGCACCCCTTGGCCCAGTCAAGTTGACACATGCAATTAACCATCACAGGCAGAAATGGAAAAGCTAATCCTAAAATTCATGTGGAATTACAAAGGAGCACAAATAACCACATCAATCTTGAAACAGGAAAACAAAGTTTGAGAACTCACATTCCTGATTTCAAAACTTACTACAAAACTACAGTAGTCAAAACAGCATTGAACTGACATAAGGATAGACATCTAGAAAAATGGAATAGAATAGAGAGCCCAGAAATAAGCCCATACATCTACAGTCAATTGATTTTGACAAGGTCAAGACCACTCAATGCAGGAAACAATAGTCTCTGCAACAAATGGTGCTGGGACAACTGGATAGCCACATGCAAAAGAATAAAGTTGAACCCCTACCTCATACCATGTATGAAAAAACTCAGAATCTACCAAAGACCTAAATGTAAGAACTAAAACTATAAAACTCTTCCTAGAAGAAAACATAGGGTTAAATCTTAGATTTGGTAATAGATTCTTGGATATGACACCAAAAAAAAAAAAAAAAGAAAAGAAAAGATAAATTGTAGGGCTGGCCACTTAGTTCAGTTGGTTAGAGCATGCTGCTGATAACAGCAAGGCCCAGGGTTCTATTCCTGTATCAGCCAGCTAAAAAAATTAAATTAAAAACTTTTGTGCTGCAAGAGATACTATCAAGAAGTGAAAAGACAACTTGTGGAATGGGAGGCAATATTTGCAAATCGTATATCTGATAAGGATCTCGTATGCAGAATATAAAAGAACTATAGCTCATCAACAAAAAGACATACAACCCAATTTTAAAATGGGCAAAGAGCTTGAATAGACATTTCTCCAAAGAAAATATACAAATGGTAAACAAATACATGAAGAGATGTTCAACATAATTAGTCAACAGGGAAGTGCAAATCAAAACCACAGTGAGATACCACTTCACACCCACAAAGATGGCTATAGTAAAACTAAACAAAACAAAAAACCAGAAGATGGTATGTTGATGAGGATGTGGGGAAACTGGAACCCTGATACATTGCTCATAGGAATATAAGATGGTGCAGATGCAATGGAAAACAGTTTGGCAGTTCCTTAACAAGTTAAACGTAGAATTACCATATGATCCAGTAATTCCACTCCTAGGTATATATTAAAAAGCTGAAAAACAGGTATTTAAACAAATACTTGTCCACGAATGTTCATAGCAGCATTATTCACAGTAGCCAAAAGTTGAAAACAGCCCAAATGTCCATCAACGATGAATGGATGAACAAATTGTGGTATGTCTATACAATGGAATATTACTCAATCATAAAAAGAAATAAGGTACTGATAGATGGTGCAACATGAATGAATGTCAAAAATATGCTAAGTGCTCTTTGCAGCACTATTCACAACAGCCAAGAAATGGAATAACCTAAATGTCCATCAATGGACAGATGGATAAAAAAGCCTTTGGTATATATACACAATGGAATACTATTCAGCTATATTTTTAAAAAATGGAACCCTGTCACTTGTAGCAATATAGATACAACTGGAGACAATCATGTTAAGGGAAGTAAGCCAGGCAGAGAAAGAAACATACTGCATGATATCTCTCATATGTGGAATGTGAAAAAAAGAAAAAAGTGATTCTCATAGAAGGAGAGTACAATAATGGTTACCAGAAGCTAGAAAAGGAAGCGAGATGAGCAGGGGAGAAAGGAATTAATAGGTATGAAGCTACAGGTGGATAGGAAGGATAAATTCTGGTGTTCTAAGCTGACCACAGCTAATAGTATTATATTGTATATTTCTAAATATTGTATTGTATTATATCATATTATATTGTACTACATTATACTGATTATATTATATTGTATATTTCTAAATAGTCATCTTTGTGGTGATGACTAAATGTAATGCAGTGTCCTGAATAGAATCCTGGGACAGAAAAAGGACACTAGGTAAAAAGTAAGGAAATCTGAATAAACTATGGACTTTAGTTAATAATGTATCAATAACAATATTGGTTCATTCATTGTGATAACTGGATTATACAAATGTTAGCAATAGGATAAACTGGGGGGAGAATGGACAGATGGAGGCTGGGAACTCTCCATACTATCTTTGCAACTTTATAAATCTAAAACTATTCTGAAATGAAAAGTTTATTTAAAAAGAAAGAAAACATTAAACATTCACTTGCCTTATGACTCTGACATGCCATTCTTAGGTATTTACTCAAGAGAAAAGAAAGCATACAAGGATTTGTACATGAATATTCATACCAGCTTTATTTTTAATAGCCCCAAATTGGAAATGTCCAGCAGGTGATGGGTAAATAAATTGTGGCATGTCTGCACAATGGATATACTACTCATCAATAAAAAGAAATGAATTATGGATACATGCTACAACACTGATGAATCTGAAAATAAGTATGCTGAGTGAAAGAAGCCAGACGAAAAGGAGCATATATTGTATGATTCCATTCATATAAAACTCTAGAAATTGCAAATCTATAGCGACAAAAAGCAGAACGATGGTTGCCTGGGGATGGGGGAACGGCAGGGAGGAGGAGCAGAAGGGAGGGATTACAAAAAGGGGAGCAAAAGAAAATGTTGGGGTGATGTATTTGCTATCTTGATTGGGGTGATGGTTTCATGGATGTATACGTGCATCAAAACGTATCCAAATGCACATCTGAAATATGTGCAGTTTATCAAACATCGATCATCCTGAATAAAGCCTTAAAAATTCAAAACTAAGAAAGGAGGCTCTGACTCCCTTCTCGGTGCTCCCTTGGAGCTGTGCCCACTATAGTGGGTACTGAGTGTGGTCTGTCTGCCCCAAACTGCCCATCACAGATCATTTAATTCTCACAGCAACCCTATCAGGTATTACGCTCTCATTTTTTAAGGTTGAAGAATCTGAGTCACCTACCCGTTAAGTAACCTGTGCAAGATCACGCAGCTGACTGCTTGTCTTTAGGAACAGAGTTGGGAGCTTCTACACACCAGTTCACCTAAGTGTAAAGGAGAGCAGGGGGAACTCCCAGTGGCCCACTGAGAGCACACAAGCCCAGAACTAACCAGCACATGGTTAGTTCTAAACTGGGAATTGCAGCCAGGACAGAATCATGGGAGTGCAGGGGGAGGGAAAGGGACAAGAAATAGAATGCATGGCCTTTCCTCAAAGACCTTTCTCCTCACTCCAGTGATTCACTTTCACTCATTTATGCATTCATTCATTCAGTTAGTCAAGTATTTAACAAATGCTGAGGACCACACAGTGCCAGATACTATTGAAGACTTGGGGACATAGTCAAGAATAGGACAGAAAACGTTTCTGCTTTCACGGAGCTCACATGTCCAGGTCAGAGACGCAGAAGATAAGCAAATGACATAAAACAGGGTGAAGTGACAGGGAGGCAACTGGATGGGGCCTGCTTTGGTAGAGGTGGTCAGAGAGGCCTCTTTGAAACAGTGTCATTTGGGGAGACCTGAAGGAGGCAAAGGAGCCAGCCACACAAAGATCTGAAGTTGGGAAGAACATTCCAGACAGAAACAAAATGGGTGTGTTTAAGGAAAAGTAGGTCAGGGTGGCGGGAGGACAGGAGCAAGGGGGGACTGGTCAGGCACTGAGGAGGCCAGACTAGGGGGTCTAGTTTTATTCTAACTGTAACAGGAAGTCATTGGATAGTTTTGTCTCTTTAAGGCATTTTTCTATCTTTGGTTATGGTTACTGATGTAATTTTGGTTATGGGAAAATTCACCCTTTTTCGTGCAGTTTTACAAGTTTTGACAAACACCTACTGTCATATAACCACCAACACAATCAAGATATAGAACATTTTCATCACCCCCCAGATTTTTTTGCACCCTTTTGTAGCCAACTCCTCCTGTCAGGTACTGATCTGTTTTTTTGTCTCTATAGTTTCATCTTGTCCACACAGTATGTAGCCTTTTGAGTCTGTCTTCTTTGTCATTTAAATGGAATCATACAGTATGTAGCCTTTGAGTCTGTCTTTTTCACTTAGCATAACGTATTCAAGATTTATCGTTATGAATAATGATATGGGAAGGTACTTCAAAACATCTGTGGATTCGTATTATCTTTTAATTCTATTTTTCCACAAGCATTTTGAAGTATCCTCATATATATCAGCAGTTTGTTTCTTCTTTATTGCTGAGTGGTATTCCATTGCATGGATGTACCACAATGTGTTCATCCATTCCTAAGTTGGGGGACACTCGCGGGGTTTACAGATTTGGGTGATTATGAACAAAGCTGCTATAAACATTTGTGTATAGGTTTTTGCATAAACAGAAGTTTTCATTTTTCTTGGGCAAATACCTAGGAGTGGGATGGCTGAGTGTATGTTTAACTATATAAAAAACTACCAACTGTTTTCCGGACTGGCTATACTATTTATGTTCTTACCAGTAATGCAGGAAAGTTCAAGTTGCTCACCATCCTTTCAAGGCCTTGGCATTGTCAGCGGCTTTCGTTTGTTTGTTTATTGTTTTAGCCATTTTAATAACTTTGTAGTGACATCTCATTGTGGTTTAATATGCATTTCCCCAATAACTTATAATTCTTGAACATCTTTTAATTTGCTTATTATTAGCCATCCATGTATCTTCTTTTGTGAAGTATGTTTAAATTTTTTGTCCATTTTCTAATTGGATTGTTTTTCTTATTGAGTGTTGAAAGTTCTTTACATATTTTGCATACAAGATTTCTTTTATCAGATATCTGTATTGCAAATACCTTCTTCTAGACTGTGCCTTATCTTTTTGTTTTCTTAATAGTGTTGTTAAATAATATTTATGGAAGGCCATTTTTTTGGACTGAGCTCCTGCACTAGGCCCCAACAGACCAGACCAAACCAAAATGGAGCCAGTCATAATAGATGCCATCAAACTGAACTTAAAAACAGGCCAGTTTTCCAAAAAACAGGAGATCCACAGCAACCAATCATAAGGGGCCCAGTCAACCTGAGCTGGCACAAGAAGGAAGTCCCCTCTGCTTTAAGCCCTACAAGGAAAATAGCCTGAAATAACATGATGTTAACCAATCCACTTTTTACACTATGCTGTTTCCTTGTTCCACTCAAGCTGCCTTACAAAAATCAACTGTCTACCATACCTGTCTGACCATCTTTCTATTTCCCAGATGGAATGCTGCCCCATTCGTGAATCTCTAATAAAAGCCAATTCCATCATTAAACCCAATTGGTTGAAAGTTCCTTTTGAAGAGGGATTGTGCTTTGGTGTATCTAAGAAACATAAGCTTCCTTCTGGAAAATTTATAGTTTTTCAGGTTTTACCCTTGGGTTTGTGAAGCATTTTAAATTCGTTTTTCTATACAATGCCAGGTAAGTATGGAAGTTCATTTATTTGCATATGGATTTCCAATTATTCCAAAACCATTTGTTGAATACACAATTCTCTCTACATTTAAGCGCTCTGTCACCTTTGTTGGACTGACCACATACGTGTGGCTCTACTTCGGGACCCTCTTTAAGTTCCATGCATGTATGTGTCGATCACTTCAACAGTACCCCAATGAAGAGGCAAAGGGCGTCCAGCGGCTCCTCCTCCCTGTCCCTACCAGGCTCTGCTCATTTCACCTTCCAGCCCTTCTTTCTCGCCTGTGTTTCCGCCCCCGTGGTGGTCCGTCGAGGAGAGCCCCCTGCAGATCCAGGATAACCCCAGCCACGTGCTAGGAGCAGTCCTCACCTGGGCAGACCCCTCCTGTAACCTGCGGTATGACCAGGCCCGCCCGGAACTCCTCACGCCCCAGCCAGAAGAGTCCGCGGTTGCCAGGACAATGGCGGGCGCGCCCGGCTCCGCACTGATTTCCGGTCTGTCGTGAAGTCCGAGCCGACTGCGCGTGCGCAGAGTACAGGCCGGGTTTCCCCTCTCGGTGCCCCCGGCCAGCTCGGGCTTCCGGGCCACAATCGGAGCCTTAGCGCCTACGCACGGCAGTCATTTCCGGCAGCTTCGAACGCCGGCCGTGGGGCCAGCCATTGTACACATGCCAGAGAGGGAGCGTGCTGTGCATAGGACTCAGGAGGGAGACCCGGCTTCATGAGACTCTAGTACATTCTTTATAGAAATGAGGAAATGAGAAGCATTATGTGAACTCAGAACAAGTCCACCAGTGCCCAATGCCGCAGACTTTGGAGAGGCCCAGATCGCCACGCCCGAAGTCCCCGGGGCTCCCCCTGCTGGCCGTCCCTTCTCGTGCGTATGCGAGCGCTGTGGCTGCTTCGCTTCCCTCGTTTGGCCCCGACCGCGCGCCGTCCACCGGTTGCCATGGAGACCGGCGAGCGCTGAGCGTGTGGGCGCCAGGGGGACGAGCGGCGGTGACCGGGGGCTCCTAGGGACCAGAGCGCCATGTCTTTCCGCGACCTCCGCAGTAAGGGAGCCCCGCCCTTGTGACGCGCTGGGTCTGTCTGAGCCCCATCTCGGGCCTCGGCGCCTCGGTAGCCGTCCCTGGCCCCGGCCGCAGCCCAGGCCGAGCTCCCGGCCCTGTCCAGCTGCACCTTCTGCGATGTGGAAAAGTTCTGTCTCTGCCACTGGCCGCAGGTGGCCACAGAACACCTGAAATGGGGCTAGTGCGGATGAGGAATTGAATTTTTAATTTCATCTTATTTTAACTCATTCATATTTACATAGCCACACGGGGCTGTTCCTGCCGCATTGAAAAGTGCATGGAAAATGCAGAGACTTTTTTTGAGTCGGGTTAGCTTAGAGCTTGGAGGAACAAACAACACAGAGGAGGGGGCTGGATGATGATGGTAACTGTGGCTAAAGTTTTTTGCGTTTTAAGGATCTGCCACGTACGAGTCTGTGCGTGCGCATCGATTCATTTAATTCTCTGAACAACTCTGAGCCCCGTGTATTTAGAGGTGAGGACACGGGCACAGAGAGGTCAGGTAACTCGGACAAGTGACACAGGTGGTATGAGGTGGCACTGGATCTTGAGTTCGGGTTGTCTGAACTCCAGCGCCTGCATCCTTTCTGCAGGAGCTCGTGAGGACAGGTGAACTCGAATACCTTTGCTAGGAGGGTGGAGAAGTGGAAGAATGGGCATAAGACATTAGTAACTACTCCTTTGGGCGATACCTGTTATACACCAGGCTTTTTACATTCAGTATCTTGTTTTAGTCCTCACTTTAACAGTGAGCTAGGTGGTGTGATTCGTGGATGAAATACTTTGAGGCACAGAGAGGTAAAGTAACTTGCTTAAGGTGACCCAGCTAGAACTGAGTGGAACCAGGGAGCAAGACATAGGACTGTGTGACTCAAAATCACTTGCCTTATTATACGCTGTCATTTTCTGAATCTGAAGCAGTTCAGCTAACTGGCTCCACCTGAATAAGTGTAGCAGTTTGGTGTTGTCTGAGGGGCCTTTTAAGGCCGATCTTCTCACTAAATTGCTGGTGCCTGAAATTTCAGCATTAGAGATTACTCCTTTTAGTTATGAATTGCTGTTTTTCTACAGGGTAAGTATCCAGGAAATCACATCACATTTTATAGATGCAGCTACTAGCACTGTAATATGAACCACATCCTCTGGGATTTGAAGGTTCTTAGTGATTGTACATTGTACCAGACAGGTGTCTCCTCCCACTGGTCTTTAGAGAGGCCAGCACTCTGCTGCAGACATTCAATGAAGTTGTGTTGAGAAGAATGTATGAGAAAGGGATTTCAGAATATTTTGACCTTAAATGAATCCTGTACAATGTATGGTAAGAATCTGACTCGAATTAGTGTCCATTTTGACAGTAATACTGCAGAATTAACAGAACTTGACTGCTATACATAGAAGTATTTAGGCAATGCCTGACTGTGATGGGAAGACTGCTGCTTTATTTTTTATCACTCTTCAAATTTTCCAAAAAAACAGTGACAGAATCACTTCATGATTTTGTTCTTTCCTGTGCTCATACCTTCTTTTCCATTGTCTGGTCAAATCCGATCTAACTTCCAGTGCCCACGTAGGTTATTTATGAATGTCGAGGGGACATTTTGAACATCCAGCTTCAAGAAGAGAAGCTGCTATTATTAGTAGTATAATATATTATACTATTATACAAGCCAGTCTATGGCAACCTATTATTACGTAGGTAGGAAGCACACTGAATCTTGACATATCACGGGAGCTCAGGAAATGTTTGTTGTATTCATTCCAAAGACCTGCTTTCTTGAAGTTTTCCTAAGATAACCACAACCCATGGTATCAAGTCTTAGTATTGCTGCTTCTTAATCAGCTTTATAAAAAATCTAAATATTGCTCTATATTCAGCCAGTCTAAGATTTCTCTAAATACAAGGCAACTAATCTTTAAAATTTGTGTTATTTTGTAAGGCCAGGTGTTTCTTATTTTGAGTAGTAAAGAGAAATATATCAAAGAGAGAAATGAGATGTCAGAGAGAGAAATGAGATGTCAAAGAGAGAAATTAAAGTCACAGCTAATCCCTAAACCCATTTTCGTGTATAGCATCTACTTTTCCCATTGAACTTAAGTAGGTGTTTTTCAGGTAGTAGATTAGGTATTTTAAATTTTATCTCCTTTTTTCTTTTACCTCCCCTCCCTTAGAGAGTTGATAAATAGTTCCTAAAATTGTCAGTAGGTTGGGAATAAGAAGGGAAAGTAAACAATATCTAAGTTAATAAGTAGTTGCTTTTTGATGAAGAACTGACTGAATTGTATTTTACCTTGGACAGATTTCACAGAGATGATGAGAGCCCTTGGGTACCCTCGACATATTTCTATGGAAAATTTCCGCACACCCAATTTTGGACTTGTATCTGAAGTGCTTCACTGGCTTGTGAAAAGGTTAGAACTGCACTTTATTGAAGACTAAGAATGAATACGAGATTTTATTCATTAACCTCCTGGAAACAGGATACTGTTGTGACATGAAAGGAAGAGTTCAGCGACTTCCATGCACACTGTAATGAGTACACTGGCTTAGAAATAATTTACATTTCTCTTGTGAAAAACCTAATATGATTCAGAGTTGGCAACTTTTTCTGTTAAGCGCTGGACAGTAAATATTTTCCATGTTGCTGCACATAAAACTCAGGCTATATAAAATCTCTGTCACATATTCTTTGTTCTTAAAATGTAAAATCCATTCTTAACTTACAGGCTGTACAAAAACAGGTCAAGGGCTATAGTCTGCTGACCCTGGTGAATTATCGATAACTCAAAGAAAGTAACTTCAACAAGTCTTCTTCTCAAAGCTCTGTAATTAGCCCTAGCATTTGTCTCTGGGCCTAGGGCCAACGTAACAGTTCTTATTATTTTCATGAAACTTTGCGGTCTGAGATAGGCTTAATTTTGTAAGCTGAGCCCCTCTTTTGATTTTTGAAATCAGTTAAACCTGTTCTTAGATGGGGATTTGCTCCCTTGGTATTTTGTGTTGCTTTTGAAGTTTTTCTTATCTCACTGCCTTAGGTGGGGACTTGGAAAGCCTCGTATTATAGATCCACTGTCCTCTCAGTTGCCCACTTGCTCTTTAGTGGACTTTCTACTTGATTAACTTGTGTTCATTCTCTCTCTCTCTCTGGTAGGTATGAACCTCATACTGACATCCCTTCTGATGTTGAGACTGAACAGGACCGAGTTTTCTTCATTAAGGCAATTGCCCAGTTTATGGTTAGTTGACAGTTACTTTGTAGAGTTATAAAATTAAATATATTAGAAAGGGATGAATCCAAGTTGGGGCTGCTTTCAAATTGAGTAATTCAGTTTACTCTCTCAAATCATTCCATTGCCAGATCTCTGTGGAGCCATTTCACCAGCAAAGTGTTTTGTTTATTTGTTTTTAATTCATTATTATTTAAAATTTTTGTTTATTTTTGAATAGGTAATATATCTGATGGTTCAAAAATTTTTTAAATTATGAAATGATATAGAGTAAAATGACTTTCTACCCTGTCTGCCATTGGCCCAGTTTCAATCCCAGTAACAACTATTTAAAATTTCTTCCAGAATTTCTTTATGCATAATAAGCAAATAAGAATACATATTCTTTTTCCTTCCTTTTACATAGTGGTAGTATTCTATACACCACTGTTTAACCTCTTCTTTTCTTCACTTAATGTTGTATTTTGGAGAACTTTACAAATACGTGTACATGCAGAATTTTCTCATTCTCTCTTTTACCTGAGTAGTATTGCTTGCATGGATATACCATAAATTATGTAAATCATTTAGGTTGTTCCAACTTTTGCTCTTTGAGATAATGCTGTGACAAATAACCTATACGTATAATTTTGCTTGTATGTGAGTATATCCCCAGAATAAGTTCTTAAGATTGGAATTGCTAGATCAAAAGATAGTCATTTATAATTTTGATGTCTTTTACCAAATTTCTGTCCATCAAGATTGTATCAATTTACACACCCACTCACAATGTATAAATGACTTGAGTGCTTTACTCTTAATGCTATTAGGTTATATCCCAGTTGTCAGCAGAGATCTGTTCAAATTACCTACATGGGATTTGGTTTAGACATTACATGGATAGAGCCTTATACTTTTTTTTTGGTCTAAAAATAGGCCACAAAGGCACATATCAAACTCAATACTAAGAAGCTTTATCAGGCAGATGGGTATGCAGTGAAAGAACTGTTGAAGATCACGTCTGTCCTGTATAATGCTATGAAGACCAAAGGGATGGAGGACTCTAAAATAGGAGAAGATATCAGCAAGTTCAAGTTTGATCTTGGCTCAAAGGTAAGGACAGTGAAAAGCCTGTAGTGAGGGACGGAATGTTTATTTCTCAAACTCTGAGATGGAATGTGTCTGATCCCCGCAGCACTGCTTCTTTCCTTGCTCCATGACTGAGAGCAGTTTGTCAGTTTTGTGCTCATCAGTGTTTGGATAAAAGTATAGTCACAATAAATTAATTCAACTATTTATTGAAAACCTCGTATTTGCCAGGTAGTGTTCAGGCACTGAAGATACAGGTATGAACAGAAAGCACAAAACTCCTGTGTCCCTGTTGCTTAGTTGGGGGAGTCAGACTATGAACAGCAAAGTAGAAAGTGTGGAAGGTCAGATGCAGTAAATGCTGTGGAGCATAAGAAAGCAGGGGTGAGGACGGAGAGTCTTAAGTACGGTGTCTTAAGTAGGGTGATCAGGGAGGCCCCACAGGTTGGATGGTGTTGTCAGCAGAGATCTGATTAGAGAAGGAGCAAGCTAGTCAGGTGGGGGAAGAATGTCCCTGATGAACACGTGCTTTGTGAGGAGAGCCAAGAGGAGGGGCAGTGCCAGACCCTCTGGCAAGCCTTTGACTTTGAGGTGGAAAGTCGTGTTCTGAGCAGAGACGTACATGCTTTGAATTGCCTGTCAAAAGGATCACTCTGGCTGCTGGGTCGCTATCAGACTGGAGGGGGAGGCAGGGACAGAAGCAGCGAGACCAGTTAGGAAGCAAGGGATGACAGTGACCTTGAACAGAGTGGTTGTGGGAGAGGTGGATGTCAGGAGCTCAGCTGAGTTGGCGAGAGAGCTGAGCTGTCAGGTGTTGGAGCAGCCAAGAAATGCAACACACCGAAAGGGAAAGTTAGGGCTTTAACCACTTGTTGTGATTGTACAAGCAAGACTCAGAGCCTGGAGGAAGCTCTGACTCTCCCTGTTCTGTTTTCCCCATGGACAGGCGCACCTGCCAGGTTGAAGGCCAGGTGCATTTGTGCAGATGTGGGGTGGTCTTAGTGTTGAGGGAGCCCCCAACAGAAGGCACCTGCAGTTTTATGGACCCTGAGGTGGGGGGAATAGTGAGGTAGGGCTAGGAGATGCAAGTACTGGGTGCTGAGTCAGTGGGGAAGGTGTCTTCCAGGATTCCCCCTCCTCCCACCATGAGGAGGTCTCAGCAGAGGTACCTTAAGAGGACCTCGGCCCAATCCTCAGGTAAACAGACCTAGGAATGAAGACACCAAAGTTAGAAATGTGAGTAAGAGCATGGCCAGCCAGAGGGGCCTGGGACCTTGACTGCAGCTTCCTTCAGAGACCACAGTGCATTGCCTGTGCCTAAGTCTAGTGCAGGGAGGGCAGCTCCCCTAATGAGGCCTGCCAGGTGATTAACTACGTTAGGGCCTGAAAAATCACATGTAGGTTTTTAACCAGTGGAGAGAAGTGGCAAGAGTTTAGGACATATTTTAAAGGTAGATCTTATGGGATTGGATGTGGGCTGAGAGTCAATGAAGCGGTGCAAGATCCTGAAGCAGCGCCCTGCAGTCAAGCTTGCTGTGCTGATGGACATGTTCTGCCTCCATGCCACACTCTGCAAGAGCCACTGGCCCCATGCAGCTAGCACACCGAGGAGCTGAGTTCTAAATTTTATTTAATTTTTAAATAACTTAAATGTGAAAATGGCCACATGTGGCTAGTGGTTACTCTATTTGACATTGCAGGTCTAACGTTTTTGGTCTGAGCACCTGGAAGGATGAAGTTGCTATTTACTGAAGTGGAGAAGAGTCTGGAAGGGTGTAGGTTTGGTGGGGAAGTTTAGGAGATTGGTTCTGGTGCCTGTTGGATGTCCAAGTGCAGATGTTGAGCAGGTAGTTGGCGTGCAAGGCTGGAGCTGGGGGCTTGGGAGGCACCGGCACATAGGTGGTGGTAGAGCCGTGAGGTTAGGAGGAGTGCTGATAGAAACAAGGAGAGATCCAGGGATGGAACTCTGGCATACTCCCCTGTTGAGAAGTGGGGAAGGCAAGGAGAATCCTGCAAAGAAAAATGGGGATTTGCTACTGGTAAGGTAGGAAAGCAGCTAGAGCAGGAGGGAGCCGTTTCCTGGGGACGAGGAGGAGAAGCTAGAGCCAGAGGGAGCTGTGTCCTGGCAGACTGGGAAAATGGGAAGAAAGTCATCAGCTGTAAATGAAGAGGGAGAGTTGTTGCTGGTGGGCTGAGAATAAAAGAGAAGGTGAGAATTAGTAGTTAGGAGAGATGGAAAGTGAGGAGCAGGGAGATGCTTGCATTTGGGCTCTTTGGAAAAGTCAGCATATTCAAGGAAGAGGGGTGGCCAGCACATCCTGAGAAGCCTGTGCAGAGGCTCAGGCATGCTAACTCAGCATCATGGTCATCGCCCAGAACTGGTGTACGTTCCTAGCAGATGTCACCTCATTGAAGCTTCACAACAACTCTGTGGAGGGAAGTCTAACGCAGAGAACAAGGGGATGGGGAAGGTTGCCCCTTCCTTTGGTTACCTCACTACTGTCGGTGTCCCTACCATGACCTAGTTCGAAGAGGAAGCATGTCAGCTTTCTCCCACCTATACCTCTTGGTTATGGGTTCAGTTTGACTTGTCACTTGGTTCTTTGGAGAGACCCAGGTGTCCTGGAATTGGTTCCATTTGTACTTAGATGAGGGTTTCCTAAACGGGTGTCCTGAGGGGGCTCTCTTCTGCAGCATGCCAGTGTGTGGCCAGTGAATAACATGTTCTGTGGTCAAGTATCCTGACCAAATGTAGGAGTTGACATTAATAGACTGCTTATTAAGTGCCTGTTAAAAATCTGTCATTGAGGTCTGTGCATTTGATATTTTCCTTCCAGATTGCGGATTTGAAAGCAGCCAGGCAGCTTGCTTCTGAAATCACCTCCAAAGGAGCATCTCTGTATGACTTGCTGGGCAAAGAGGTAGAATTAAGGGTAAGTGGCATTCGGATAGAGTAATTACTTCCTTAGCTAAGCACACCATTTCTCTTCAAGGTTTTCTTTTTCAGTTCTGTTTTTCCTTTTCAGGTCTTCCAGTTTTATTAAACTGTATCTGATTTTTTTTTTTTTTTTAAAGATGACCGGTAAGGGGATCTTAACCCTTGACTTGGTGTCGTCAGCACCATGCTCACCCAGTGAGCTAACCGGCCATCCCTATATGGGATCCGAACCCATGGCCTTGGTGTTATCAGCACCACACTCTCCTGAGTGAGCCACGGGCCAGCCAAACTGCATCTGATTAAATGAGAGAATGTGTGGACAAGTGGCATAGAATGGCCACTCTTCCTGCTTCTAGTGGGCACTGGCTCACTGGTTGCATTGCCTTTAGCTTCTCGTTCAGGAAGGCATAAAAGTGGCATGTGTCTGAAGGTATCCTCTGTGTGCCTGTGGCAGACTGTGATCATGATGCTTTTTCCTGGTGAGCTCACCTCAGTGTACTCAACAAATGCTCCTCTGAGCCCGTGGTTCCCAGCCTAGTGGAATCACCCAGGGATCTTTAAAAACTCCTGAAGCTGTCTTTCATTTGGATGTTGTTGGTATGGAATGTAACATGGGCATTGGGAGTTTGAAAAGTCTCCCAGGTGATTCTCACATACAGCAAAATTTGGGAGCAGTGATTTGGACAATCGCTCACAATCTGTTGAAGTTGATGTTAAGTTGAAACTTAGTTGCAATCCTTATTCAAGCCATTGCCAATCAAGCAGTATGCACCATCCACTACAGTTAAGCAGCTGTTTAAGAGTGTGGTTTCTAAACTTTGCTGAATGTTAGACTTACCTGATATCCAAGTTGTCCTCCATACCAGTGAATCTGAACGTCTGGGGCTGAGAACCAGGCATCAAGTTTTTAAAAGTCTCCAGGTGATTCCAATATGTGGCAGAGCTTGGGAACCACTAGTTTAAGAAGTGGAGGTGGGGATATGAGAACTCTCTGCACTTTCTGCTCAATTCCTCTATAAACCTAAAACTGCTGCAAAAAATAATGTATTACTTGGGGGAGAAAAGAAGAAATGGAGTAGTGTTTAATCCTTACCTATAAGGATTTACGGCATTTGAAGCATTTGTGCTCATCTAATGTTTTTAAATTAAACTAATTTTTTTCATTCACTTATTGGGAATGTCAGCCATGACCACTCTCTCACTGCCTTGCCTGTGTTCTGGCAGTGCTGCTACAGTCTAATGGTGTTTTTCTTCCTGCTTTTTGTTTCTTCCCTGGGAGCAAATTGGAGGTGGAGTTCTGAGGAAGAGGGCTTGGGTGCTAGGTCACCACCGCGGTACAGCTGCTACCCAGGGGAGATTTATACGCTGATATTCAACTGCATGGGGGTCGGTGCCCCTAACCACCATATTTCCAAGGGTCAAGTGTATTTGTTTTTTACACACTCAGTAAACATTTATTGAGGGCTGATATCAACCACAGTCAAGGCCCTGAGCTCTACCTCCTTGAGTAAGTCCTGATCCCTGCCTCAATAGTTTCCCACCAGTGGGGGAGGTAAGGCGTACCATGGAATAAAGGGAGTGTAAGATAGAGTTTGATAAAGTCCTCCAGGAATTTTGTCTTAGTTGGTGTGGGCTGCTATAACAAAACACTATAAACTGTGTGGCTTGTAAACAACAGGAATTTATTTCTCACAGTTTGGAAACTGGAAAGTCCTAGTCAAAATTGCCAGCAGAGGGCCAGCTCGTGGCTCACTCGGTAGAGTGTGGTGCTGATAACACTAAGGCCATGGGTTGGGATCCCATATAGGGATGGCCGGTTAGCTCACTGGGTGAGCATGGTGCTGACAACACCAAGTCAAGGGTTAAGATCCCCTTACCGGTCATCTTTAAAAAAAACAAAAACAAAATTGCCAGCAGATTCGGTGTCTAGTGAGATCTCTCCTGATAGATGGCACTTTTTCGCTGTCTTCATATGGCAGAGGAGTGAGGGAGTGCTCCAGGATTTCTTTTATAAGGTCACTAATCCCATTCATGAGGACACCACTCTCATGACCTAATCATCTGCAAAAGGTCTCATCTCCTAATACCATCACATTTCCTAGTACACGAGTATGAATTGGGAGGACACATAGTCTATAGCATACCTCATAACTGCATCCACATTAAAATCCCACGTCTCAGAAATTTCCAGTACTGATAATAATAGTCACAAATACCCCTCTGGATTGGTTAATGCTAGGAGCGGGGCCAAGCTCACTGGTTGCATTTGTCAGTGATAGGAACCTTGAGGTACTTAATCGTAAGAAAGATTGTAGAGGCTGGCAGGGAATTCAGACAGCAAGTTGTGCTATGTTTCATTTGGGGGTCACCTGAACGGAATGCAGGTAAAGAAGCAAATTTGGGAGAACAGGCAACAGATGCTAGGTTTAGTTTTGCCCGTGGAGTTGAGAATACTTGGGGCTTCCAGCTAAAAAGGAGGACCTTGAACTCTGGAGAGAGGCCAGGCAGGCAATTGGATTATAGAAGACATTTGGAGGAGGGGATGGTGGAAGTGTTTTTGCATCAGAGATCCACAGTGTAATGAAGCTTCTGAGAATCACTCCATAAGCCATATATAGATCTAGGAATATTGGTTTTCATAACTCCTTTTCTGAAAATATATGTAAATGACTTTACTGTTTCCCCCAGGAACTGAGAACAGAAGCCATTGCCAGACCTCTGGAAATAAACGAGACTGAAAAAGTGATGAGAATTGCAATAAAAGAGATTTTGGTAAGATTACTTTGCTTTCATTTAATGTGTTTATGCCTGGGACTCAGAAATACCGATCTCCCCCCTGCACAAGGCAGAACAAGCTAGGCCTAGTAACAGGGATGTGTTAGTAGGAAATGAATAATTTAGAGGATGTCCTAGAATACCTAGGTTACTTACCACTATTATTTTTCCCCTCATAAATAAGAACAATTTCTCATTTTATTAAAAAGTCTTCAGCTTTAATAATTCAATAATTATTTTTTATTCTTTAATAATTTTAGTAAGTAATGCTATATTTTATTTTATTTAACCAATTCCTCACTGCTGGTCATTTAAATGATTTCCGGGCTTTCTTAATTCCAAATAGCACTGTAATACGTAGAATAACCACCATCCTTATTACTCACCCACCATCAATTATTATTTGCTCCTCTCATCTAAAGCATTCAGTTGGGAGGCAGATAATGAGGGGGACTCTAGGCTCAGGCTGCTTGGGTTTGAATCCCACAGTGTGATCTTAGGCAAGTTACTTAATCTCTCTGTGCCTCACTTCATGTGTAAAATGAGGAGAGTGACAGTGCCAGCTGCACTGGGGCCCTTATGAGCATTAGTTACGACAGTGCATGTCAAGCCTCGTCTCTGGTTCACAATAAGTGTTTAGTCATCATTAGAGACTTATTTTATTCAGTAGACACAGACAGGGGAGTCTTATATAAATTAGGAGTAGGCATAAAACAAAAATTTGCTGTGAGTTATACAAAATTCTAAGAATCATAGGTTGTTTTTAAATAATCCCCTTTTCATTAAACAGTAATACTCCCCAGGCAGCTCAGCACAGGAATCAGAGTCTCACAGGGTGGGAAGGGTGTGGCAGCGCAGATGGGAGGTTGGTTATGTGTAGGCAGATTGATCAGATGAGTAAACATGTTAAGGATAACAGAGCCAAGTTCCTCACTGTTGAAAAAGAGAGTTATTGATATGGAAAGAGAAAATTAGAATGGACCCTGAAATCGGAGCTGTTGGTTAAATGCATGATTTTTAATATATATAGATAGATAAATATAGGAATAAATGTTGATATACATTTGTGTATGTGTAGGGAATGTATGTATATATGTATGAAAATATATCATACATCTGTGTGCATGCACACAAACACATCCACACTCATGCATTTCTTAGCTCTGAGCACACCTAGCACCTGGATCTGGGCTTATAAATGCCATTTTCCACTAAAAGGAACCAGGGCTTTTAGGGACAATTGGCTAATTCCAGAGCTGGGGTAGAAGTACAAGATCTTGTGCCGGAAAGTAAGGAAGTGCCCAAAAGATGAAAGGGATCTGTCAAAAGAACACAGAAGTCAACTTGAGTGGGCTTCCCCTGCCAAACCAGGGGCAATCTAAGCATTAAAATAAATACATTATAGTAATTTATTTTATAGTATAGTTGAATGAAATAGGAAACTCAGTTCTCACTGACGTGAAAAATAAATGTATATATTGGATATTGGAAGTTGATTAGGAACAGGTTATTCATATAGTTTCAAAGTAGCTTCCCCCCAAATACTTACTAATTACAAAGAGGAAAAGAGTAACTTCATGTGGAGAAGCCTGGCAGTCCCCATAATCAAGGGATCAAGGTGACCGTCGCTGTAATGGAGCAAGTGAAAACTACGCACGTCTGATAGGATGCAGTCACTCTGTGATGTTCTTCCCCAAGGCACACAATTGTTGATTCTAATCAGACAAAGCCAAGTTGAGGGGCATGCTATTAATTATCCGGCCTATACTCTTCGAAAGTGAGAAGGCCGTTAGTTAGGGAAAGTTAACTTCCCGAAAGTTAGGGAAAGCAGAGCAGCATTCCAGACTGAAGGCCATGCATGGCTCCTGTCTGCTGTTGAGGACTCCACTGAGACAGGCAGGGAGACGGGAATGCGTCTGAGGAGGAGATGGTGGAGGCGCACCAGTGCTAATTTCCTGTTTGACAATCGTATTGTGGTCTTGCAGGAGAAAGTCCTTATTCATAGGATATATTCAGGGCGATAGGACATACGGTCAGCAACTTACTCTCACGTAGGTCTGGAAAAAACGCTTTGTATTATACTCCAGCTTTTCTGTAAATTTGCGATTGTTTCTAAATTTAGAAATTAAAAAAAGTGCTTGTACTCTTATGCTTGCCAGCGTTCTGACTGAATCAAGTGAACATGGCATGAACATTCCCTTAGCACAAATATATTAAAAATAGGACACCCAGAAGAGGGCACAGCTAATTGCTTGGTGGACAGCTCTTATGATATCTTTTTACTGTTAGAATATATCTACGATGTTTGATAATTCTAAAAACCAGAGCAACAACATGGACATGTAAAAGGGGTTATGAAGTATAGGTCATTTATTTCAGAAAACCAAGGGAAATTGTGTTTACACATCGATCTTTTTTAGCTTTAAAAAATAGTTTTTAATATCAGATAAATTCACTAAGTTTTAATTTAACTTTGATTCAAAGAAATAGTCACCATCACCTGCAGTTGTTCAGAGAGGAGAGCCACCTTTCCTCCTGTGAAAGTGAACTCAGTGTTTCTACCGGTGTCTTTGAAGCACCTGCAGCAGGTGGATGGCTAGTGATGTGATTATTCTAATGTGGGCATCTTAGAAGTGGTTAGTGTGCTTAGACCAAAAGAAATTAAACCATGAATGTATCATCAATAACAGTGGTTGCTTCCAAATAACACACTGTCTCTGAGAATCGTGGAAAGTATCTGGGCTTCTTTGGTCATTTCTTTGCAGACCCCATAGCTTTTCAGAGACCTGCAGGTAAACAGTCGGTAAACCTTTAGGGGATCCATGCGTATGCACAGTACTGAAGGGGAAGCCCTGTCTTGGCCATCAGGAACTTAAAACAGGGTTGGAAAGCCAGAGCTTGGGGGCATTCCCCCCTCAGCTGGGCTGAGTCCAGATTCCTAATGCAACAGAGTGGAACTCTGAAGCCCTGGGCCAGCTTCCTCAACCACACAAGTGTGAAGATGGGGTGCTTTACTCTGACTGTGCCTGCTTCACATGGACTTTCTTTTACAAGTGGATAGGGAGGTCTGCAGTTATCACCAGTGGTCTTTCATCCCCTTCCCTACCCAGACTCCCTTCCAGAGGCTGGTGCCACTGCGGGAGCTGCTTTTGCACTGACTTCACAAAGTGGTTTCCCAGTTTATTTTTAGTCTATAGTTGACCTTCTGTTGCTGGGAGAGGGAAGAGGACCTTCTCTGTCAATCCCAGCAGGCAGTGGGTTATGGCCGAGAGCAGCTCAGGTTTCTTTTTGTCCCCTCCTGAGTACAGCTGTTGCTTTGCCTCACACAGGGTGACAGAGATGCAAAAATGATTACTCAAAGCCCATTTCTTCCAAGCAGTGAGATACCCTGAAGGGGTTAATTTCCTGGCACCCTCTCCCTCTCCCTCAAGAGAGAGGCATTCCTCCTTTGGGAAATTAACCCTGAACTGGGGTTCTGTCTTAGTATTTTTTCTACAGGCCAGAAAGTTACAGAGAAGGAACAGGTGGAGTTATGGCTACATATAGTTTAACAACAGAAGCTGGTAACATCAGTGAAATAACAAAGTGACGTTCCATAGGACAGTTTGCAAAAAGTTAAATTGATCCATCAACAAAAGCTTGTTCTTAGCAAGCATTTTCTTTCCCTATAGCAATTTCCTTAGTATGTTTACACAACAATAAAGCAACTTAACATATCAATCAGTAGGTTTATCTGCTCCAAGGGCATCTGTCCTTGAGCCAGCAACTTTGCTGTGTTATAATTCTATATCTACAACAGAGACGTTAGCCTGGAGAAAGTTTCCTGTCTTTTGCCAATTTAACATTTCTATATGTAATTTTAAAAGGTTAAGCTATACCTGAAACTACAGGGCTTTAGATACTAGGCCCTATGAAATACATTTGCTCTATAGATGTTAGTATACTCCACATACAGCCATACTTGTGTGTGCACGTATCCCAAAAGTCAGGTATTTGTAACTAGGGCGTAGCCTGAGTGATGTACAGGCAGACTAACAGTCCACAGTGATACACACCAGTTCTCAGCAGGTGAGCTAGACAGAAGATCTTGGGCTTCTGTCTGTCTTGATCAGGAGCTTTTCGTACCGTCTTCATTTGTTTCCCTGGCAAAAACACCTGCTTTTCTTAGGGAAAAAAATGATAATTTTTTTCTGGACCTATGTGACATTCCACCTGGAAATAGTTAAATGAATCATTACTTGGAGAGAGTGTTTGCTTTATTAGTTTGCTTTTGTGTTCTGTTTAGTATGACGTTGCTATGCCTGAAGAGTGGGAACAGTCCTCTTCAAAGAGGATGGTGGTCCTTACTGGCACACTGTCTCATTACTTCCTGTTAAATGTAGGTGCAGGTTCAGAAGACTAAAGACTTGCTCAATAATGTGGCCTCTGATGAAGCTAATTTAGAAGCCAAAATTGAAAAGAGAAAACTAGAACTGGAAAGAAATCGGAAGCGACTACAGACTCTACAGAGTGTCAGGTAGATATGAACACCTGAAGAACGTGTAGAAAGATGTCTTTGGAAGTTAGAACAAAGACTGAGAACATGATGTGGTATTACCTCTTCTAGCAGTGAAAAAAGCCTCATATAGGTATATCTCTACTTCAGAATGTATATGTGTCTCCTGTCATGACAAGCAGACAGCAAACTCATTCTCTTTACTGCTTTCAGTATGTCTGGAAAGCTGCTTAATTCTCACACTGCCTTTTTAGCCTTTATAGCTTCTTGGAATGCAGAGCACAGTAAGTAAATCCAGATGGTGAATGTTGCATGAGGCTTGGTCTCCTAAGATTGTGCCATAAATTAGGTGGAAAAAGAGGCATACTCCCAGCTCTTGGTTTGAGTAGATTCTAGATTTCCTAGACTTTGATAATTCCTCACCAGTCAGTAACTCATTTTTCTTCTGACTTGACCTCATTAGAAATACATTTCCAGGGAGTAGAGATGAATAATAGTGGCACAGAACACCTTCTAGATCAACGGAGCCTTTTCAGTGTGGTCCTCACATTTTCCTGGAGCTCTTCTCTCTCTCTCTTCTCTCCTTGTTTTGGACCCTCCTTCCCTTGCTGAATCTTTCTCCCTTTTCATTCTCCCTTTATTTTTCTTTCTCTCTTGACTTCCTCCTCTTCCCAGCTACTTGCATCTGCTCTGCATGTGTTCTGCCTTTTTGAGGTACTGGTTGCTGGCCTGTCTCTGGCGACTATCCTGAGATCTGTGGAAAGGCAGCACCTGGAGGCAGCAGACAGTGACCGCCAGGAGCAGCAGAGGCTTCCTCCCAACCAGGGGCAAAGCCACACTCTTTCATCTTCCGAAATCAGTGCCACCAGATAGATTTATCTCATTAACAAATTCTGCCTTTACTGCATAGATTCATTTTTGTTAAGCCTCAAGTCCTTTTAATAGATAAGTTTCTTTGTTCTGCTCTAGTACAAAAGATTATAAATTATTTTTTAGTTTATCTGTTTATATTTTTCAAAGAACAGACTTTTCCCTTTAAGACCAATAATAAGAGAAAAAAGAAAATGAACTTCAGCAAACCAGTTGAAATAGGTTTTTAGGCATGGTTTTGTTTTTTAATTTTATATTATTTAAAAACACCTTTAATTTGTAGCAACCTATGTTTTCCTTTTTAGAAGATTCATTAAATTTTGGAACATCCAGAGGATAAAACATTATACCCAACTAAGACAATAATGTGTATATTTAATTTATTGATTTTGAGAGATATGTATGACATATGAGTATTTTTTAATTCTTTATTGAAATCTGTGGTGTATTGCAGTAAAAAAAGAACGCAAAACTTCATTTATGGTAATATAGTTAATTTTTGTGAAAAAATGCATTCATACCTGCATAGAAAAGTCTGGAAGGATGTAAGTCAAATATTAAGTACTTATATCTGGTGATGGGATTATGAGTAATTTTTATATCATCCTTTATATTTTCAGGATTATTTCAAGTTTTTACAAAGAGCACATCCTATTTATGATTTAAAAAGAAGTGTGTTTATTTTGGAGGGTGGGGAGGAAAAGGGGGAAATTAGTTTTAAGCAGTTACTAGAGTGAAGGTCCTTCTCTAATTCAAAGTTTCCAAAGAAAGCCATGATGGAGTCTGGAGCTCTGAATACCAATTTCAAACTACTGTACATTGATTAGCTTTTCACTTTTTATTTCATTTACTTATCCCAGGCCAGCCTTTATGGATGAGTATGAGAAGATTGAGGAAGAGTTGCAAAAGCAGTATGACATTTACCTAGAGAAATTTCGAAATTTGACTTACCTGGAACAGCAACTCGAAGATCATCGTAGGATGGAGCAGGAGAGGTTTGAGGTAGGTTCTTCTGTACAGACAGTTCCTTCTGGTGTGTTATCTTGTACCTGGTGACATGTCAGTTTGCAAATATAAGTATGAAAAAAATACTAATGAATTTTTTTTTCTCCCTGGTCTGTCTGAGGATTGTTCTTATAATTCTTTTGTTTTGCTGGCAGGATAGCCTGGAGTCCAGGGTTGCCAAGTCTGTGCTGTTGTGTTACCATCAGAGTGTAGTCAATTAGGAGTACAGACAGGGCTGACATGTGGCCTGTGCACTTGCACAAGGCTGTGCTTGGAGGGGCCTGTGCCTGCTTTTTGTGCTCTGCTGTTGCCGTCTTGAAATTCATAATAATTTTTAAGTGTGTTATACTTTGCATTGATCCCCACAAATTATGTAGCTGATCTTGAGTATAGACCTGAAAACTTGCTTGGACAGTTCACTTAAAGATTTCCAAAACCCTGGTCAATTGAATCACCCAAACTAGCTCATTGGAGATTATTGAGGAATGGCAGTTTATTGATTGATTGTGGGAAATACATGTGACCTAGAACCTGACCATGTCTTACAGGTTCTTCTCATCCCAAGGGGTAAGGCTGTTTAGGAAAGAGTATGTCAGATCCCAGCATGAGTTGATAAATGTCAAATTCAGAACAAAGGAAATCGGACCAAGTTGCTAGCACATTTTGAATTACTGTTACCCTGAGAATAGTCATTTAGAATTGATGTTCATGGTGAAATTGGTCCATAATCTCCCTTTCTGACCTTGACAACTTTGGGTACTAAGGTTATCTGGCCTTCTTACAAACCTGGGTGTTTGAATTAGATAAGGCTATTTTGTTGTCTGGGCGGGCTGACTGGAATAACCTTCGCAACTGTATGGACATATGTCATCTTGCCGAGTACCTCGCACAGTATTGCTGTGTGGCAGAGAGGCAAGCCAGTACCTCGCACAGTATTGCTGTGTGGCAGAGAGGCAAGCCAGGGAAAATAGGACAGGCACATTTTGAGGACAGTTTAAAGAGGCTGGAGTTAAGGACATTTTCAACATTGGGTACCTGGGAAAGAACAAGAAAGGGCCAGTGGAAATAAACTTTGACCATTTTGTAGCATGGTCTGGGGCCATCCTTGGGTTTAGAGAACATATCGAAGAATATGCCTCAGAATGGCAAGTTGGTGGCCCAAGTTACTTCTGGGGATGCCCATTTATCCCACCCTTCCTTCTACAAGTATTTCCCCTCTTTTTCTCCTACACTGACTCTTGCCATCTCTACTTATAATACTTGTTCCCTCAAAATGTCCCATGCCTGAAATGGTGCTTTCTTTGTAATGTTCAGAACAATAATAAAATTGTAAAAACCAGTTTCCTCCTCCATTCTCTGTCTTGACAATAATCAGGGCCACATTTTATAACATAACTGAAGTAATTACCTCCTCTCTGCCCCACCCCAGGAATTAAGACTAGTATTTCTTTCTTTCTCTTCCCATCCTGACCTGTCCCACCACTCAGCACCTTCCCAGAGTGGCTTTGTGAAGGCAGTGCAGGGCAGAAGAATGCTGAAATCCGGGCTTGCTTCTTGTGAGCACGGGAGGCCTGTGCCTGTCCCCTAGTTAGATGCATCTGTTCCCGTGTCCACAGCCCACGCAGACACACACAGTGGGCATCTGGTTGTGTTGTTCAGTTCCTTCAGAGGCAGTGCTGTGTGGTTGGAGAGCATGGTGTGGGGGCCAGCTGCTCCACTTCCTGGAGCCCCCTTCCACAGAGGTGCTGGGTAACCACAGAGAAAGGAGGAGCGCCAAGGTTTGGGAACAGGTTACTCAGGCAATGTTAGGTCCTTCCACTTCCTGTAGTTTAGACCATTTCTTGTTCTGTATCATAAACACAACAGTACTTACACAATGACAAAGAAGATTAGAATGGTCTGAGAAAGGGCTGTCTCTCCTGAATCTTGTTTTTCATCCTACACAGGAAGCTGAAAATACTCTCCGTCTGATGCAGAACAAGCTAAAGGAAGAAGAAAAGCGACTGCTCAAGAGTGGAAGTAAGGCCCTACTTTTTACATAGAGATACTTGCTCTGGACTCGCATTTGCAGCTTTCAAAAATTTATGTATATACTTTTTAATATTATTTTCTTTTTAAAAAATTTCCCTTTCAGTATTATTTTTTTATTGCGGTAAGAGTACTCAACGTGAGATCTATCCTCTTAACAAATTTTTAAATATATAATACATTATTGATGACTATAGGTACAAAAATATTTCCAAAAGGCAATTTTCTGACAACTTTTATGTTAGGTACTATTTGAATTCACTCAAGAGATTGATTTTAAGTTACATAGGATTTAAGGCACGTTTGGTCCTTGTGCAAATTAAAATAGTGTTTTCCCCTATTTAAATGGACAGTTTGATTAGATAATATATAACTGTAAAAGAAAACTTGGTCCTAGAGGTGTGTGGTTCCCTATTTTAGGGTGAACTGATGGGAAGCCAGCATCGGGATGGAGGACAAGTGAAGGGGCTACCTGTTTACTGATAGTCCCCAGCGCACACCCATGGGGTGTCCTCCTGTAATCCAGGATTACCCAGCCAGGCTCTCACCTGTAGAGAAATGGGGTTACCTACAGATAGGTGCTAGATTCCAGGAAGGAATGCTCTGCATGACTGGTTAGCACTCTTCATCTGTGAACTGCACCAAGGTGTCACGTGAGTGTCAGGAGCAGTAGCAGCACGTGGACTGCTAGACTGCCGGCCTTGTGGCAGAGAGTTACTTCTCTTTCTGCTGTTGCTCTTCCTTCATGGTGGAATGTTTTATTCTCTCTCACGTTGACGATAGTATACCTAGGGCATCAGGCTCGTGCTCGCTCATGCTCTTGTGTGCTCTCTCTCTGCCTTTTCCCTTTGTCTCTCCTTTTGTATCTGTTCTATGACGCTCTCTTCTGAATCTCAGGAAACTGGAAGGAGAATAGGGGCTGTTGGGAAATCCTCTAGGGACAAGTTCAGGAAATTCGAAGGTCCTCTGTAGCCAAAATAGCCCTTGCTGTTTTAGTTCCACATCACACAGGGGAGCAGTTTTAAGTAGTCATCCCTAAGTGGTAAGCCTGCAAGGGGTTTATCCACTCTCAAGAGGCCCGGCTTGGTGGGTGGCATCCCATTCTGCTCTGGGCCAGGATATTAAAACCTTTCATGCTGATCTTGCTGCATTCTTCTGAACTGGGGCTTTCATTTGGTGATGCATAGGTCTGGGATCTCCTGAAGGATAAAGATTCTTGTGAGCACATGTTATTTAGTTTTTTCGGAAAAATAATTTCCAGTTTAAACTGACTTATGAAGGGTAGAAGTTAGAAAACTATTTATGAAGAACCATTTTCAGTTCTATTCACTGTAAAGTTCTTAAGACACCTGTCTTTCTTTGCTTCCCCGCAAATGTGGAAGCATTGTCCAGGTATTGGGATCAGGGAGGAGACATAAAAGAGACTTTCTGAATTCTTCTCCATCTGGGAAAGACTTCTCTGAACACAAGAACATAGTAGTACACAGACATGAATCAAGGGCAACGATGAGCAAAAGGCAAAAGCTGGCAGAGATCACCTGTTCAGTCTGCTCTGCAGGCAGCAGACTCGATCCAGCAAAGTGTTATTATCTGTTCTGGGTGCTAAGGATATGTCAGTGGACAAGACAGAGGTCCCCACCTTAGCCAGCTTTGCATTCTAGTGACAGGAGACAACAGTAAGCAATAAGCAAGCTGTATGTGTGTTGGAAGGGGAAGAATGCTCTGGGTGGTAGTAAAGCAGGTATGGGGGTTGGGGAAGTGTGATAGAGTTGCAGTTTTAAATAGGTCAGATAGGCCTCATCAAGGAGATGCTATTTGAACAAAGACTAAGTCAGTAGATCTGGGGAGAAAGGAGACACCAGATGATGACAGGCCCTGAAAAGCTGGGAGCCCAGGTGAGGGGATGAGCTCCGCTGAGTGAGAGTGTGTGTGAACAGGCGGGATGTGAGCTGGGCAGGTCAGGGGGGCCAAGGTGGGCCATGTGCTCGCAGCGCTCCATCCAATGGACACTGTCCTCTCTACTAAGTAGGAGTGAGCTCATCTAGGAATTGGTGATGGGTTCGTTTGGAGTAAGGTATTTGAGGAAGAGAGAGAGTTCGAGCCACTGTGGGAAACAGAAGATAGAGGTGGTTAGAGATGGGAGCATGCCACAGGGGGCACAGGGACTAAAAAGGCCAGCTCTGTGTTCAGATGCCTTATAATAAAAGTCTTTATCTTCCCACCATCCTTCTAAACCTCATTGCTGGTGGTAAATTTGTAACTGTACCCTCTGGAGGATTCAGCACTGTAGCACTAGGAACTTCTTAAAGAAGTCCTCAGATTTCATGAAGTGACCCAGACGTTCCTAGAAAGCACTTGAGTAACCTGGCTGTGACTCATTCTTTTGGAGTAGAGAACAGATGTGCATATGCTTATCACATATTTACTGCATGCCTGCTGTGTGTCAGGCGTGTTATAGCACCTGGGACACAGTGATGGATGGGGCACAATTCCTGTGCCCAGGGAGCTTTTCTAGAACTGCACATCCAGTACCAAGCCACGAGCCATGAGCACCTCCTGAGCACTTAAAATGTGCCACGTCCAAATTGAGATGTGCCGTGAGTGGAGCATACACACCTGATTGAAGACTTGGTGTAAAAAAAAAAAGTAAAATATTTTATTAATAATTTTTATATTGGTTACCTTTTGAAATAATGTTTTATTTAACCAAATATATTTAAAATATCAAGATTAATTCACCTGTTACTTTTTACTTTTCTTTAATGTGGTTACTAGAAAATTTTAAGTTATATCTGTGGCTTGCATCATGTTTTTATTGGACAGTGGTGACCTAAAAGAAGAAACTTACAAGGAAACTTCCTACAATTTAAGTGGGTGTTAAGTGGTATCTCATTGTGGTTTTGATTTGTATTTCTCTGACAGCAAAAGAAGTTGAGTATGTTTTCATGTACTTGTTGGCCATTTGTATATCTTTTTTGGAGAGATATCTATTCAAATCCTTTGCCCATATTTAAATCGAGTTATCTTTTTATTGAGTTATGAACGTTCTTTATGTATTCTGGATAATAGACCCATATGTGATTTGTGATTTGCAAATATTTTCTCCCATTCTGTGGGATGCTTCTTCGCTGTCTTGGTGAGATCCTTTGCTGCACAAAGTTTTAATGAAGTCCATTTATCTGTTTTTTCTTTTGTTGCTTGTACTTGTGTCATATCTAAGAAACCGTTGCCTAATTCAAGGTCATCAAGATTAACCCCTATGTTTTCTTTTAGGAGTCTTATGTTTTAGCTCTTACATTTAGGTCTCTGATCCGTTTTGAGTTAATTTTTGTACGTGGTGTGAGGGAGGGGTCCAACTTCGTTTCTTTTACATGAGGCTGTCCAGTTGTACCAGCACCATTTGTTGAGAAGACTGTTCTTTCCCCATTGTGTCATACCAGCACCTTTGTCAGCCATTCTTAATTTCAACACGTCCCTGACAACTCAGTGAGTTCAGTGTCAGCATGCATATCTTACTCCATTTTGTGCTGCTATCACTGAATACCCAAGACTGGATAATTTACAATGAACAGAAATATATTGGCTCATGGTTCTGGAGGCTGGCAAGTCCTTGATCAAGGGGCTGGCATCTGGTGAGGGACTTCTTGATACACCATCCCATGGAGGAAGGGCCAAGAACAGGTAAGAGGGAACCAGAGATGGAACCTGCAGCCTCCGAACCTCTTACAGTCAGCATTAATGAATTCATGAGGGTGGAGCCCTCAGGACCTAAACACCTGCCATTAGGCCCCACCTCCCAGCACTCTTGCATTAAAGATTAAGTTTTCAGCACATGCTTTTTGGGGGACACGTTCAAACCATAACAATTAATTTTAGTTTACCTGTTCAGTTCTCAGTCTGTATTGCTTTGAGTTGTCAGAAGAAATCCTATTGAGCCTGAGATGCATGTATTTTATTTTAAAATTCATGATTTCATTTGATTTGCATTTCATGGGATAAGGATTTAATGTCATAATTTTCCTAGATGAAGTAAAAAGTGAACTAAGATGAATAGTGATTTTATTTTATAGTCATTAATTTATGTTAATATTTAATCATATTTTCTGTAAAGACTTTTGGAAGATGTTAGCTTTCCACTTAGTTATGTGCAAGACCTTGAGGGATGTAATTACTGACACTTTCTCCAGCTCCCAGGTTTGCCTCTCCTCTACCGCAGAGCACAGCTCTTCTCTCCATGGCTAAAGAGAGCAGAAAACCTTCCCTCAGTGCCCACCTAGACTCTGTTACCATTTCACTACCTTCCTATAGCAGGGGTGGAGCAAAGCCTTTTAGTAAACAATTATTATACTTCCAAACTAACTTCTGAGTCAGTAATCAGAACAGCAAACTCATCCAATTCCGTCCTTCCAAAATCGGCATGGCTCCTGGGTGCAGAGAAGTCAGGTGCAGGCAGTGAAAGCTGCTTCTTCCTACTGTGGAAACTCTCCTTCTGTAGGTTCCCTTTAGAAAATGTTCAACTTACAGGCACAAATAAATTAATATAAGGAGTGATTGTATTGGCAGTGACCTATTAAAAATCTATCTTTATAATGGAATTTCCCCCCAGTGAAGATTATCACCCATTTTTCATTGTCAGTTGCTACATCACTATCCTTCTCAGGACAGCCTGGCTCATGCCATTCCTGGCCTGGCCTCCTGCTTGCCTCCAGTCTTGTTTTGTCATGGGCTTGTTTTACCTTTCCAGGGAGCTCCCCACTCATCTTTATTATGGCCAAGGATCTTGCGTTCTGGTAACCCAGCCTAAAATTGAACAGAAAATGGTTTTTCCCCCAACTGACCAAGAACTTTAGCCATCTTGACAGCTGGTTATTTGATTTTAAAAATTTCACAGACTCTGATAGTGTTTCTAACTAATATATCTGATCCACTTTTTTCTTGCTTTCGAAAATTGTTTTGAAAAACCACAGCACGTCATTGTCTGCATCAAGTCTGCACCAAGTATCTACAGGCAAATCCAGAGAGTCTCATAAAGTCTAATGCATCTAAAGAAAGGCTGAGTGCAGGTGACTCTTGCACATGAGCTTCACTGGACAGAAGCTGTTTAAGTTGTAATGACGGAGCCACTCTTTTGTGTTGCCCACTTGTGTGCCTGCTAGGTAATGATGACTCGGACATAGACATCCAGGAGGATGACGAATCCGATAGTGAATTGGAAGAGAGACGGCCAGCCAAGCCGCGGACGGCCATGGAGGTGCTCATGCAAGGTACTGTGGCTTCTCCTGCTCGCCCTCCTCCCTGTGCCATTTCACAGAGCACCACAGCCAAGATTAGGCCAGGACTGCCTCGCCCTGAGGGCCACAGTGCACTGTGAATGGCCCCAGGAAGCAGTTCCTGCACTGCGTTTATCCTGCCCTGTTGTTTATCAGGATGTGGATTTTAAACTGCTCAGCGGTCATCTTACCACTGATACTCTTCCTGGTGGTCCTGAGAACAGCCGATTCATATTTGTGGCTTGGTATTTCTCACAGTGGCCACAGAAACATTACTGCCTCTGGCACTGAGCTATATGCTGCTCTTTCTGGGTCCTAAACTGCTCTCAATGCAATACAGTCCTCATGGCCTGAGATTAATGTGTAAGGAAGGACTTAACGTGAACATCTCTGCCTTTAAAAAATGTTTTTCTAATTTTTTTCTCTTTGCAAAAGATTCGAGCAGCATAATTGGTGGAGCAAATGTGGATGCTCCCTGGGGTCTTCCTCATGTCCCACTCCTACCCTAAAGGGGTCATGGCTAGTGGCTGCAGGGCATGTCCCTACAAATTGCCTGTCCACGCATCCACATACGTGTCCACACACGCACACACATTCATATATACACACACAGAACCAAACATAGATACAAAGATCACCTGAAAATTTTTTAACCTAAACAGGACCAGATAGTCCCAAAGTTCATGGGACAATTCATATTATCTTTCAATTCTATTTTTCCATGAGCTTTGTGTTTTCTTTCTGTCTTTGGTTTTCCTGAATTGATGAACTTCTTGAAGTACCCTCGTATATATGGTTCTGCAACTTGTTTTTGTTTTTTAAAATTAAATCTATTAGAACTCTTCCCCTGTCAGTAAAATGTAGATCTGCTTCTTTCTCTTTAATGGCTACATTATATTCCATAGCATGACTGTACCCATAATTTACTTGAGCATTCTTGTATTGATAGGGATTTATTTCCACCTTTTTCCTTGCATATACATCTTTCTGCATATCTGCAAGTGTTTCTTTAGTTTGCATCATTAAAAGTGGAATTCTTACAGTTTCTGTAAATTTTTGTTTTGACAGTTACCACTGAATTGCACTATATTTGCCTTTAAAAACATTTTTTTATCTACCACCTATTAATGTTTTGAGCACAGTTGCATTTTTTACATACATAATAAATTTAAGGGGTAAAGGCATCTTCCTTTCATCATTTTATGTTAACTTTTGTTGTTCACTGCTTTCTCTTATTCTAGGCTCAGCTATCTTCATTTATTACATTCCACTTTTTTCATAGGATAATTACATGTCCTGATGTCCTTTTTCTTCATTTTTATTTTTTAAGCTTCATGACATAAATAGAAGTTAGCAATTTGATTTCCACTGGATGGATGGAAGCCAAGTGTGTAAAAAGGTGTGTGATTGGCTTATAGTATAACCTGGTAAAGGTACCAGTTCCTCTAAATTCTGCAGACCACTTAGCCTGCAGAGTGAAATCACACAATCCGTTTTCAAAAACTATAAGTAACAGCTTTAAATAACACAAGATTTTGCATTTTGTCTGACCATGGGAAAGTTTCTGAAAAGATCTGTCCTGAGTGGGCCCCTCTCCATGCCGCCTTTCTCATGAGGCCTGGCCCAGGGTAACAGTCGTTCCTTTTTCCACCTAAGGGTGCGAGTCCAGCTGCCCCCAACCTCCTACCCCTGGTAAAGGACAGCTCCAGAGTTTTTGTAGAAGTCATACCTAGGCAATATTGACTTCCAAAGGAGTAATAGAGAAACCCTTAGATAATGCTGGCATTTGAAAGATAAACTAATTGTGATACTTAATATTAAAAAAATTTTTTTTTCTTTTTTGAAGCTTAGACATAGATCCAAGTACAAGTGACATTGGTTTATAAAGGGAGAATTTATTTCTTTTTCAACAGATAGCATACCAGTTCAAAACAGTTAAAGGATGTGTGTTTATTTTTCTAAACTCATGATTTGTGCTTATATTTTAATGCCATTTTCCGGTTTTTTCCAAAGTAGAAATGCAGAAAATCCATTTGTTTATTGACAGTTTTGATGAGTTGGATGCTACTTGAGCATATTTTAAGTATGATTTTTCTTCTTTCTCCCAGTTTTCTAAGGGAAAGAAAATCTTAAATGCCATTCCTTGCGCTATTTTCCAAGGTTTTCATGCTTTCTTCATTCTTTTGTTCTTAGGAAGACCCAGCAAGCGCGTCGTGGGCACTATGCAGGGTGGAGACTCCGATGACGATGTGAGTCTCATCCAGCTCCCCTCGCACATCTGTGCTTTCTGGTCCTGGGCTGGTGCTCGTAGACTAGACTAGCCGCGGGGCCACAGCCGGGAGTGTCTGCTCGCAGCCCGGCCCGCAGCTCCAATCTGTGGAGTTTGGCTTCCTGAGGAGCTGGGTGCTCTTCTCTGCTTGTTGATGGCTTGTTTCTTCTCAAATCAATGTGCTCACCCTGCTTTTCCGCCTGCTTACTCTTCTTTCCGTTCTTGCTTTCCAAAGATGGAAGCAGCACCAGCTCTCTTAGGTAAATACACGACTTCCAAGAAGCAGGGTGGTTTGGGGTTTTTTGCCTTGTGTGTTTGTTGATGTATGTCGGCCTGCTCAGGGCCAGCAGACGGCCTCTCCCCAGAGTCGTGCTTCCTCTCTCCCAGGCAAGATGGATCCTGCAGTGAGAGGTGGAATCACCTAAAGGTCCCTGTACTAAGGACAGGGGCCAGCCCTGAGCCAAGAGACAAGAAAGGTTGGGGCTGGGGAGTCATCAGGCCCTCGAACCATAACCTAGACTTGAAGGGCTAATGCTGAGAGGGTCAGGACCAGCCCCCTCTACAGCTCCATTCTGGGGAAGGAACGTGGGAACGGTGCTCTCCAGACTAGGGCCTCGGAGAGGCTGACACGCCAGGCTGCTGGTGCCTTGAGCTTTGCTGAGTGGATGACTAACTGGAGAACTTAACCAGGAGGGGGATGCCAGGGGTCCTCGGCTGTGTTGAGCCGTTGGGTCTGCTCCATTCGTCACTTGGGCCTTGGTTTTTCGTTGCAGTCCCGGCAGTGCTGCCTGGCCCACGTGGTGAAGGGTGACCAGACTGACACCCATCACCGACCCTCCCCATTGGGTAGATGCCACCCATATCTGGAGCACAGCCCTAGTGGCGGCACAGAAACAGAAGTGTTTTCCTCACATTCTTGTACAAAGACTCAACTAACGAACACAGTGGACACTGTTACAGGAATTCATGGAAGGGAGAGGTCAGGCTTGCTGGACAGGGTGCACAGAGAAATCGAACTTGAATTCATAGGAGGTGGTGTGTAGAGAAGTAGAAAAAACACCTCAAAAATACATTGTTTTAGCAAAATAGGGCACAGCCAGTTACATAGCTTCTATGCGTCCATCTTATCTGTCCAAGACAGGAATAGGGACAGCCTGGCTTGGCAGAGGGTGGTGCCTGGAAAGCACTGTCTGGCCTCTCCTCAGAACGAATGCCTCAGTTGTAGGTTAGATCTTCTCCATGCCTTTTTGTCACCTGTTTATTTTAAGAAGGCTGTGTCCATGCATCCCCGAGCACAGTGTTTCATCCTTCAAGTGCTGGCTCAGTCACATAACATATACCTGTCGAGTGCCTGTCACGTGCCATGGGGAATACAGAGGGGGCTAGGCGCAGAGCCCAGGGCCCTCACACGCTTACATTCTTGCAGTAACAACTGAGCAAGTATGTCAGCATCCTCAGTGATAGGAAGGGACATAAAGCAGGTTCAGGGGACAGGGAGTGACAGGGACAGGGAGTGATGTCTCCTATGTGCTCAGGGAAGGTCTCTCTGATGTGGTGACATTTGGGCAGAGACCTGAGTGAGAGGAGGCACTGAGCCTCATGGGTATGGAGAGGGGCACTGGGGCACAGGGACTGTGGTTCTGCAGGTGGGGCGCAGAGGTGGCAGGGTGATGGGGCAGAGTGAACCGGAGGTGAGAGAGGCAGTGGGGGCCATGCAGAGCCCCACAGGATGTGATGAGGACTCAGCATCTTCCCTGAGCGCGAGGAGCAGGTGGTGGCGAATCATGAGCCGGGGGTGCCAAGAGCTGACTCACGTTTGAGAGAAACCAGTTACAGGCATGTAGGCCAGAGGTGAAGGTGGATGAGCCTCAGGTGGTGGCAGTGGAGATGTTGAGAAGTTGTCAAGTCTGGATGTTTCTGAGGTCAGAACCATCAGGTGTTGTTAATGGATTGGACATGGAGTGTTAGAGAAAGAGAAATGCAGGATACTTCCATTGTGGTCTGATCAACCAAAAGCTTAAGAGTTTCCATTTCCTGAGACGGGGCCAAGTTGGAGAAGGCGTGTGGGCAGAACAGATCAGGATTGTGGTTTTGGACATGCCAAGTGTGAGCTGCATGTTAGATGTCCATGTGCCGGTGGTGAATGGCCAGTTGAAATTCCAGTCTAGGGCCGGCCCGTGGCTCACTCGGTAGAGTGCGGTGCTGATAACACCAAGGCCACAGGTTCGGATCCTATATAGGGATGGCCGGTTGGCTCACTGGCTGAGCATGGTGTTGACAACACCAAGTCAAGGGTTAAGATCCCCTTACCGGTCATCTTTTTAAAAAATAAATAAAATAAATAAATAAATAAATAAAATGAAATTCCAGTCTAGAGTTCAGGGACAGGTCTGGACTGAAGGTGGAATGTTGTGAGCCACCCGTAGTCGGATGGTATTTGAGTCATGACAGGGATGTGATTGCTGAGGGGCAGAGAGAAGGAGGAGAAGGGGAAGCCCAGGGTCCTGCACTGCCCCTGCATTGCAGGGTCAGGCAGGGAGGCTGCACTGCACGTGAGGGAAGGGGAGAGAAGGGTGCCAGAAGTACGGAGAGGGTGGATTTAAGGGAGAAGGGGTGTCCAGGGCAGCCCGTGGGTCAAGTGAGATGCGGACTGCGGATTGTCTATTAGATTTGCGTCCATTGAATGCTGCAGTCTTGATAAGAGTGGTCTCGGGGTTCGTGGGGTGAGCGCCTGAGTGGCTTGTGCTTAACAAGTAGTGAGAGGGGCAGGCGGGGACCGTGAGTGAGCTCACAGTTCGCTCGGTTCTGCTCTGAGGAGAACAGAGACACTGGGCAGAGTTGCTGGAGAGGACAGTGGGATTAAGTTGTGGTTTTTTGCTTTTTAAAGAGCTGGTGCCATGTAAGTCATGTGTGTATGCTGGTAGGAATGATCTAGACAGGGTGGCCAGCCATCCTGGCTCACAGGAGATGCAGGACTTGCGGTTTGGAAGTCAGGCTGAGCTGGTCAGCCTGGATCTGGATGGTGAGGGAGAGGGTGTCTTTCCTTTGCCCCTTGCTGCCTGTCTGCTTTCCAGCTCCAATCTGGAAAAAGCCAAAACAGGCCTCCCTTCCCTCTCCCCAAGCCTGTGTCCTCCTGGCTGTCCAGTGGGGGGTCTCTTGGCCCACAGGAGCAAAACAGCTTCCGGTGGCCTTCAGTGCAGATCAAGCACTCCTGAGACGCAGTGGGCAGGTGAGCCCCTGCAGCGCTGAGCTCGGGTGCACGCTGGTGTGTGAAGGGTACTGGTTAGATGAGAAATCTCACGCATGTGTTCCTGCAGCACCAGGTAGACGCTGGTCTCTGCCACGCTTCTGCTTCATGTGGGGCGCTGCTAGTCACTGCACTCTTACCCTTTGAGCTGCTGGAAAAAAGTGAGGCGGGATCTCTCTGGGCACGATGTTGTAATGAAGCAGCCTGTTGCACTTGCTGTCTTTCCCTCTAGGATGACTCGGAGGACAGTGAGATGGACGTGGATGATGAGGAAGATGACGACGATGATCTGGAAGATGAGAGCATTGCTCTCTCGCCGGCTAAGCTCAGCCGAAGGGTCCGGAAACCTGAGCCCTTGGATGAGAGCGACAATGACTTCTGACCCTCTTGCCAAGGGGCCAGGCAGGTTAAAACCCTCAGATTTGTAGGTAAACGTGCAGTTAGAAGGTTAGGAAGGCAATGTATATTTTGTTCACTAAGCCAGCTGGACTCATTGTTCCTGGAGCAATACTTACTTCTGCTTTAGCGTCCTATATTTGTGTTCCACAAAGCTTAAATAAGAACCAGAGAAAACCCTCAAAATGATTTTTTTTCCCCCTTATTTGTCTCCTAAACTTGAAATGTGCATGTGTTTTTAGTAATTCACATCCACGGGACAGAAACCCACAGAGAAATAAGAGCTGACACCGTGTAAGTCTAGGCTGTTGTTACTATGCAGTCCCCTAAGAGTCGAGCAGACCTGGGGCTGGGACTCGGCACGGGGCTGGGACTCGGCACGGGGCTGGGACTTGGCACAGGGCTGGACTTGCAGGGGAACATCTGGCTGGTAGTCACTTGCACAGCTTAGGACATTTACTATACATTGGCTTTTGATCCAGGCTTTTTTGTCATTTTATAGTCTTATTTTCTTCTGCATGCTCACGATACCAAGCATTTAATAATTTAATAACTAACATTTTTAGAAAGGAGTTACATGAAAACCAGCTTTCCTTGAAAATCAGGCAACAGTGAGGCTCCAGGTTATGTCTACTATTCCATTTCCTCTCAAAAGGCTGACCCTCCTCTGGGAGATTCACCTTCAATTAAAGCCACCTGCATATTTCCATGGCTTATACTGAGTTTGAAACTCTGTTGACCCTGGTTTCCCCTTTAGAGATTCCAAACTTGTGGGACAGTGATGGTTGGAACATGCTCTTCCTGCCAGGTGGCATTTCTCTAAAGGAGCATGTTGTCTAAAGTGTGGCGAGACATGAGGTCACCACACAGGGACGAAGGTGGGTCTCCTGCTTTTCACCACTAGAGTGTCTCCTGGGGGAAGGAGCCAATGAAGGAAAAAGTGTCCATACAGGTTCACTTTTCCGATTTTTAACAGAACCAGAGTTGAATTAGGTAGAGCAGCACTGGAAGAATGTCCTGGCTGTGGAATGAGAAGAGGCAGACAGGTTGAGATGGGGTTTTCATTTTTTTTTTTAATGTAAAAAGCATAGAGCAGTTTTCATTTATTTTACAAAGTCAGAAGACTTCTGAAGTTACTCATCATGGTTTTTTGGGGTTTTTTTTTAGCATTTATTGTGTTTATGAAGGCTAGATACTGTGCTAACAACATCATATGCCTCATCTTGTAATTCTCACACAAAAAATTTTTCTTGAAATTTTAACTTCTCAAAATACATTGTAGTTGATTTTTGTATCCCTTTACCCATTCCTCTTTCCCGCTTCCCTCTCTCCCCTCCCCCCCAAAGTTACTCATCTTTTAATAAGTGTATTTAATACCGTGTTTTTATGTTATTAAATAAGGATTACTTGAAAGTATAATTATTTTGCTTATTTGCACCCATAACATATAAATACTTATTCAAGAAAAGTTCACAGGTTAATATGATACATGTAAATTTCAGGAGACTGTAGGACAGTTATTTCTGTCATCTTTGCTTTTCTGTCCCTCCTTTCCTAAATTTTATGTATGAGGTTACCCTTTTTTAAAATTTTTTAATTTTTTAATTTTTATTTTTATTCATTTATTTTTTTAAAAGATGACCGGGGGCCAGCCCCGTGGCTCACTCGGGAGAGTGCGGCTCTGGTAGCGCCAAGGCCGCGGAATCGGATCCTATATAGGGATGGCCAGTGCGCTCACTGGTTGAACGTGGTACGGACCACACCGGGCTGGGGGTTGCAATCCCCTTTCTGGTCAAACAAATAAAAAATAAATAAAAATGAAAGATGACCAGTAAGGGGATCTCAACCCTTGGTGTTGTCAGCACCATGCTCTCTCAAGTGAGCTGACCGGCCATCCCTATATAGGGATCCGAACCTGTCGCCTTGGTGTTATCAGCACCACACTCTCCTAAGTGAGCCATGGGCCGGCCCTACCCTTTTTTTTAAACACTCAATATTCAGTTCATTCACTAGTAATTTGAGATGTGCCATATTGTGAACAAGAATCTGGAAGGGAAATCAGTGTGTTGGGAACCCTGTCACCACTCAGATGCCAGGGCTTCTAGCATGCAGGAGAGTCACTGTGTCGTCTTGGATGTTACAAATTTGGTTTGCCTAAACCAGGATTATATTTTGAAAAAACAAGTAAATATAGTTCTGTTTTTCTCATGTGATGCTTTCTTCTAGTGGGCTTCAACACAGAACTCTAACCTGAGCTACAAGTAACATATCCATAGCTGTAGGCAACAGCTGCAAAGGGTATTTCATTGTTTCACCTACTTCTTGATCATCTTTTATTTGTTGGTTAATTGACTGTGCAGTCTCACCACGGTACAGCACTTCCTTACTTGAGTGGTTTCTGTCAACAAGGAGTGTCATATACTCCATAACTATTATTAATGTGTTTCCGTCATTGTAACAGATCCAGGAGTCAAAAGTGCAAATGCCTTACTACCTGGCACCATTTGGTTTCAGCCAAGCAGAAGAACAAACCTCAGTCCCTAAAGATGATATAATTAGGTCAATGAAAAACTAGCATTTATTTATTATAAATTTATTTTATAAAATAAATTTGGTATAAATTGCTGACAGTTTTTTACTATATAATTAAAGAGCCTCTTAAAATGCTTAAAAATATGTTTATGGACAGAAAATACAAACAATTTTTCAAGTCCTCAATTTTTATTGGTGGTAGCCCACCAAGAACAAAGTCCAAGGACTTCAATGGGGAATCTGAAGAACTGTTTCCATTTTAGCTAGGACCAGAGAAGAAAGACAAGATCTCTTTTTTTTTTTAGCATTTTAAATTAATATCAGTGTCAAATGTCTGGAAGTGGGGATGGCTAGTTAGCTCAGTTGGTTAGAGCACGGTGTTGATAACACCAAGGTCAAGGGTTCAGATCCCCTTACCAACCAGTCTGGGGGCGGGGGGCAGCCGGGAAGTAACGAAGGAAGGCATGTCTATTTAGGTTAGCAACACATTACATAATATCACAGATGTTAGATGGACCCAGGGACACTCAGGTGCTAGATTCCAGAACTTGTTAAATTGAAACAGACCTAAAAGTTCTACCTCCTACCTAGAACAGAAGTCCCTTGTACATGGATATGAATTAAATTCTCTTTTGTCTTGCACTCTGATGGAGTCTGTGTGGGCCAGCTGGCTTTGGTGTGTCCATGACTGTCATCTGAATCCCTCAACCATTTCAGATAGCTTGAAGGTGTGTGATCATTTTTTGAAGACAGAGGGAGGGCTCTCTTTTTCTCCACTGCCTTGGCCCCTGCAGTTTCTTCAGGGTTAGGTTTGTGCAGGGCACAGCTTTCTCCATCATTCAGCTACTGCACTTCTCTCTTTGTGCTGCCCAGCTCTCGCCTCAGGCAGAAGCAGTGCAAACCAGAAGGCAGTAGAGCAACATCTTGAAAATGCTGAAGAAAAAACTATCAATCCAGAATTCTATACCCAGCAAAAATGTCTTTCAAAAAACATAATAAATACTACAAGATCATATTCAGATGTCCCTAGTTTACAAATAATATTCTTTATAGCTGAGTTTCTCCTCCAGTCTAGGGTCCAATCAAAGATCTTTCATTAAGTTGCTATGTCTCTTTAATGTCTTTTCATTTAAAACAGTCCCCAGTCTTTTATGTTTTTCATAACATTGACATTTTTGAAGGGGTCGGGCCAGTTGTTTTGCAGATGTCCCTCAGTATGGATTTTGTCTCATTTTTCCTCTTGATTAGAATCAGGTGAACATTTCTGGCACACATACTGCATCAGTGATGTGTCCTCAGTGCATCACATCAGGGGTACATGGTGTCCATTTGTCCTATTATTGGTGATGTTATCACTTTTGTTAAGTCAGCATTTGCCAGATTTTGGGTTACCTTACTTTTTTCCCTTTGTAAATAGGGATATTACATTTGCCTTTGTGGGATAATAATTTGAGAGTGGATATCTTCTTCCCCAACAGGCTTTCATCCATGGTTTTAGCATCCAGATATTCTTGTCTGAATACACGTTTTAAAAGAAACATTGTGAATTTTCAAATTTAAAAGTGATAATCACTTTATAGTCTTCATGAGCATTTTTCTTGGTTATTTAGTTGATGAGAGCTGTGGTATCCATTTGGATTTTTTTTTTTTTCCCTTTCAACAACCAGACCACTGAGGGAATTTATCCCATGCGGAAACTCAGCTTCTTGTTTTCATAGGGAAGCTGTAACCACAGTAGTGGTTTTGGAAGCCTAACACAGAGTACCATTATTAAGACATCAGCAGTTAATATGCCATTGATAACCAGTTTGCCAGATTCCACAGGACATGTGGCAAATATCGTCCATGTCTTCAAGAGATTTTGTAATGAATAAAAAGTGGTAAAACTCTTGGAGAACTTTTCTGTCTCCAGAACCCTAGAATTAAAGTTTTCATTGATCTTCACAATTGTCCCATAATTTTTCTGTATGTCTGTAAGGATCATACCCCTAAAACCTTTCCTTCTTGAGAAAAGAAAGGTCCTCTCTGTCACCCCTGCCAAACGGATGTTTGTAATGGGCTTGAAGATGGCAACTCATTCCAGAGTGAGGGACAGTTTTAACCAGGAGAGTGGAATAGGGCAGTAATAAAATTTTTTAAAAGTTGGGGCATACAAAGACCTCGGTATAAATAAGCTAGAACCAGCTTCTTACATTGCTGAGCTTATGGGCCTTTGTCCCCAAGTCCCTTGGTGACAGCCCCTTCCTTTCTCTGTGCCATAGCAAAGGATCCATCTGCCCCTGCCTGGACCGATCCTGGATCAGGAGAGGTGCTTGTAGCCTCCTCTGGTAGCGTCTTTCCTCCCTTTGCAGTAGACCAGCTCTCGTGCTGGGTCAGCGTCACTGCCAAGTGGCAGGAAGGCACACCGGAAACCGGTCTTTCTGCTGGAAGGCCTCCTGCTGAGCCTCCACCTGGTCCTCCAGCTCGTTCTGCTCACATTTCAACAGTGCATGTGGGAGCGTTTGTCTTGATAGCCTCTGAGATCATCCTGGCGCCAGATTCCCCAATGTGATTTCCCTGGAGACTGAAGAGAAGGGTTAGGACAGGCTGGAAACCTACAGGTTCCTTTTAGTAGAGTGGACTGTCCCTATGGAAAAGGCAGAACTCTTCACAAAATGTTTGTGCTTCTAGGATCCCTCCCATGGACCAGGCTCAGGATGGCGCCCTCTCAGACTGAGTTTCCCTGTAGAGCTGCTGAGGTCAGCTGGCCCCCAGGATTGGGTGAGAGGTGGGGCCTGACCTGGGAGCAGCTGTAGGGTGAGCAGGGCTAGGGAAAGGGCAGGTGCTGCCTGGCCTCACTCACTTGATGTGCTGGAGCCCATGGTTTCCAGACAGTGCAGTGGCAATGCAGATTGCTCCATCCATCCCCAAGGAATTCTCTTGAAGACTGGCAGAAAAAAGATGGAGACACCACGGTAACCCATCAGGTCAGAGGAAAACACCCCAGGAAGCAACACTGCATCGTCTTGGGGGGCATTAGAGAGGAAGCACCACCACCACTCTGGGTCGACTTGTCCACAGGTATCATAGCAACCACTAGATGGCATTTGCCCCTGAGACTGGAGTGTACAAGGAGCCAGGTTGTCCCAACCACGTGCTGAGGAGGATGGATGACCGTAAGTGCAGATTTTAAGTGACTTATTTCTGACTTAAGCTGAGCAGAATGAACAAACCCAGCTGCAATGGGACGTGGAATATAATAGAACAGTCTGAATTATTTATATTCGGAAGGAAGCAGCTACGGAGGAAATCAGAACATCTTATCCCATGGGGGACAATCCAGAAGAAAAGAAGGTTACAGCTCTGGGATGCAGGTGGGTCTCTACAGCCACTTACTTGAGTCTTTGGAGACTTGAGTTTACCTTCAGAGCATTTGCCAGGGCTTTGGCACCAGCCACTCCAATGGTGTTTCCTCGTAAGCTGTCAGGGAAAACAGGATACCTAAGGCAGAGGACAAGCTGAGAGGTGATAATGATACCTCTTCAGATGGATGTGGGGTTACTTAACAGAGGAAACATCAATCCCAGGAGGTCGGGGTTTAGGGTGGGGTTGGGGTTCCCTAGGTGGTTTGTTGGAGCCTCATCTCTTTTTCCATTCCAAAGAAAGAAAAACTAGGCGGAAACAGGAGATGCAGCTCTCCGTCTGGCAGGTCCCAGTGCACTCAGCAACAGAGGGATCCAGGGATGACACACACACACACTCGGAAGCCTCATAGCTTGAGCTCTACCCCAACCCCTGGGAGTCTGAGTCTTCTCACAGACCGAGATCAGTGGCCACTGGCCACTTTGGGCTCCTAAACAGGTCCTCTCGACATGTTCGGCCTGGGTAAGGCCAACCTGGAGAGCAGGAGCTTAAGGAGAGGAGGGCAGATGACAGTGACTCCGAAGGGAAAGGCAGGAAGTGAGAGAGGAACAGCTGGGGCATACGTGATCTGAGATGAAGGTCGTGCACGTGGTTTGTGAGTCTCCATGGAAACTGGTAACTTTCCCCCCGTATTTATTCATTTTGAATCAATGGCTTTGTTTCTTTGTGCAAAAGACTAGCTGGCGACTGGAATACTTACTCGAGAATCTCCAAGGTCCTGTTCACAGCCAGGGCCTCCCCTAGCGCCTGGGCCCCCTGGGCGCCAATGGAAGCCACCTGGAGACTGGAAGAGGGGTGCAGTCAGCAGGACAGGCTGGGCCTCTCTGGCCCTCATAGCTGCCCTGGCCCAGCCTCTCTCCATTTCCATCACCTTTGACTTAGGGCTGATAGTGGAGACATAGCACTGAGAATGGTTGGCCAATGATCTGTCCTAAAAACACTGCACCTCCAACCTACATTGATGCCTAAGACAGAAACCTGGATGCTGCAGATGGGGAAGGAGAGCAAGTCTCCTGGAGAGGCTGGGAGAGAATGCTTGCTGTACCCCTCATTCTTTCTAGATGTTTAATTTCCTAATTGCTAATGTTAAGAAACTTAAACACACCTTCCTTGACTGGTAAACAAACAAAAAAAAATGACGTTTAGCATGACAGGATGAGGAAGGGGCCGGCTTCCTGGGCTGCTGTGCATGTTGGGGACTTACTAGAGAGCAGTGAGGGCTGTGTTTGCCTTCAGCGCACTGGCCACCGCAGAAGCCCCCTCGTCCCCGATGGCGTTCTCCTGCAGACTGAGCACAGAGTGTGACCCTGGGTGCACGGGATATAGGCCAGCACTCCAGCAAGGACCTGGTGAGTGTGCACCTTCTGGATCTAATCCACAAGACATACACCATAGACATATATACACTCCCAGGGTGGCCCTGGGACACCTGCCCTCCCATGCAGCCATGGCAGCCCATGGCCTCAGATCACCATGCAGAGAGGCTGCGGTCTGCAGGAGTCAGAACCATCAGAAGCAAACAAAAGAAGGACGTGGAAATTACTGTCAACGAGGATGAAGAGAATCAGGTGGGTGGGATCGACAGGACTTGGAGGTGCATTGCAAGTGGGAGAGGAGAGCAAGGTGACATTTCCAGCTCGCACAATTGCTTGGTTGGTTCCATTCAGAGATGGGAACCTAGAGCAGGCTGTCAGGGAGAGAAGGCAGGCCACCTGCAGTACTTGTGAGACCCTGGGGGAAGCAGGTCTGGAGCTCAGGGGAGAGGTCTGGGGTATAGCTGTGGGGTCACTGGGACTCGGAAGGTCATTGGAGTCCTGGGTGAGGAGGAGAGCTCCCAGAAAAGGGATGGCATTCACAGGAAGATGGCCTAGGAGAGCCCTGAGGAACCCCAGGATTTAAGAGTCAAGCACAAGAAAAGAACGAGGAGGACCCACCAGAAAGGGGGTGTCCTGGAAGCTAAGGCAAAGAAGCGTTAGGGCAGAATGCAGATGGGGCTCCAAAGGCTAAACACAGCTACGCTCAAGCCAGCAGTTCCGCTCCCAGGTGCCCCTGCCCAGGAGCAAGGAAAGCGCCATGCGCACCACAGCTTGCACACAGATGTTCAGAGCAGCACTTGTGCATGACCGTCAAGACGTGCAAATAGCCACGTGTCCATTGACTGAGTAGATAAACAGAATGTGTGCATCCATCCACACAATGGAATATTACTCAGCCATAAAAAGGGATGGAGTTCTAACATGTCAGAACATGGATGAACCTCAAAAATCCTACGCTAAGTGAAAGATGTCAGTCACAAGAGACCACGTGTTGTATGATTCCATTCATATGAAATGTCCAGAATGGGAAAATCCATAGTGACAGAAGGCAGATCAGTGGTTGTCAGGGGAGGGGGCAGGGAAAATGGGGAGTGACTGCTGAAGGGTCCGGGGCTTCTTCAGGGGGTGATGGAAATGTTCTAAAATTGACTGGTGATAATTGCATAACTCTGAATATACTAGAAACTAGCGAGTTGTACACTTTAAATGGAGAGGTTTATGGCATGTGGACTATATCTCAGTGAAGCTGTTATTTTTTAAAGCAGATAAGGACTGAAACATGCTGGCCTTAGGGCAGAGGAGGCTGTGTGCTGAGGGCCGTCAGTCTGAGCCCTGTGCCTGGTGGACACCAAGCTTTCAGGTTCCACCGCCCATGCCCCTGCACTTACTCCAAGCTGGCCAGGCTCCTGTTGAGCTGCAGGGCTTGTCCCAGGGCCTTGGCAGCACCGGCCTGGATGAAGTTCCACTGTAAGCTGGGTGGACACAAACACACATGACTGCAAGGCCTAGGGTCTGATGGCAGGGGATGGAAGCCCTGCAGGATGTGGGGGGAGAATTCCTGCCACCCTCATCAGGCATAGTCCCCATGGGTCAGCGGGTACTCTGGTGATGGTGGCCACAGGGACAGGCTCAAATTGAGACTCTCCAAATGACCCATGCACAAAGCACAGGACACCCTGAGGCCCCACCATGGGCACCCACCTCAGGAATGAACACGGAGGGCACAGCGGGCTTGGGCAGGTCCCCAGACCTTCAGTGGGGAGCCTCAAAACCAGTCTTGGTTTGACTGTGGCCCTGCAGCTATGTGGAGGAGTATGAGGCAGGGAGCTGTAGACTCACTGAAGGGATGTGAGGGTGCGGTTTTCTCTCACTGCCACCGCAATGGCCTGGGCGCCCTGGTCGTGCAGGAGGTTGGCTGTCAGGCTGGGAGGGAGTGAATGGGAGCAGATGAGCAGAGCAGAGCTTACGTCTCTGGAGCATGTGCATGTGTGGCATGTGTGGCATGAGACCTGGGCTGCTGTCTGAATACTGACAACAACACCAGGCTCAGCTCTGTGGGCTCGATGGCAGGTCGCACAGCCAGGATGGGGGGTGGAGCTGCCTGGGGACGTGCTACCCCAGGGGCGTCGCCCATGTCAGCTCTTAGAGTCCCCTCTCACAGGCTTGTCATCACTATAGAGTGAGGTAGGCAGCATGGCACTGTCCTCATCCTCGTGGTGTAATTTATGCCACACTTGTGTCTCACCAGACACCAGGTCTCCTGCCCACCTCCTCCCCAACCAGGTCTTCTCCAACCTTGTGAAAGGGCCAGGGTACCGGGGGCCCATTACAACAATGTCCACCCACCCTGGGCTCCAGTGGGCAAGGCCATGGGCATAAATAACCCTTGGGAAGCTCAGTCTCTCCCTACCCCCAACCCCTGCACCGCCACCTACTCCAAGTTCTTGAGGGTGCTGTTGGTGCAGAGGGCGTGAGCCAGGGCCCTGGCTCCCTCTGGGCTGATGGAGTTCTCTCGCAGGCTGAGGAAAGAGAGAAGGTCCTGAGCTTCTGATGGGCACAAGGGGGCCCTGGTGGAGACAAGCACAGGTGTTCAGGCTTTTCCAAGCCCAGGAGACGTCAGGCGGGCTCTGGGCCTCCTGCGCAATCTGGACCGAGGTGTGAAGGAGTTTGTTCCAGCAAGCCGTGGCTCCAATGGCTGGCCACCAAGTGTCCCTGCTTTAGGACCATCGACAGTATGAGAAAATCCAGGAGGAGGAGGACAGGACCACAGGACTGCAGAGGTGTGCAGGTAAGAGACAGGCAAGCAGGTGGAGGCTCCTGAAGGCTCCTGTTCAGGAAGGGAGCAGCAGCAGGACCCGGAGGGCTCCCGAGGGAGCAGGAGGAGGGACAGGCTGCCGGGCTGCAGGACCAAGGATGTGCAACCCCAAACTTCCCCTAACATGCTGCCCAGCACCAGCCTTTCCTTCAAGTCCCAAAGTCCCTGCAGATGCCCTGTAAAAGGGACGCCTCAGTTGGGAGGGAGGTCAGGACTCACTTGAGGCTGAGGAGGGTCTGGTTGGCGCAGAGGGCCCCCATCAGCACTGCCACTCCTGCGTCGCTGATGGAATTGCTCTGCAGGCTGCGGACAGAAGACAGGACACCCATGGCGAGGCTGTCCCAGGACATGGAGGGAGCTGCCCCGTCCAGCCTGGGACCGCAGGCACTGGGTTCATCAGGGATTCAGGAGCCCTGGGGACAGGTGGCCCCCCACTCTGCTCTTCCCCATCCCTCTTTTCTCTCCTATCCCCCACCTTCTAGCCCCTGCCAGGTCGGGGCAGGTGGGTTTAGCACAGCAAGCCCCAGAGTTTAAACTGTCGATGTGGGTGGCTCCAAACAGCCTCTGAGCAAGGCTTGGGTTTGTAGCCCCAAGAGAAAGTGGCGCAGCAGAGTCTCCCTGGTGTGGGACTGCACTGAGCCCCACCCCCACTAAGGCTGCTGCAGCTGACTTCCTCTCCAGCCACCTGCACCGGCTTCTCAGGACACTCAGAGCTTGTCACTCTGAACACTTCAGAACCAACCCCAACCCCTACTGTCCAGGGAAATGGAGCTCATGGAGTAGGGATGTGGAGGGGGAAGACTTAGATCAGAGCATGCCTAGGGTTGGTGTTAGTAGGTGCTGACGGGGAAGTGGCCCTGGCTGGCAGCCCTCCTGCAGGGTGGAGAACCCAGGAGGAATCACCACCCCAGGAGGGTGGCCAGGCAGACTCACTCCAGGCTTTCCAGGCCCCGGTTCACCTTCAGGGCCTCAGCCAGGGCCTGGGTGCCTTCATCGCCAATGCTGTTACTGGAGAACCTGCAAGAGACAGGATGTGGTGAGCCGGCCTCCCTGGGAGTTAGGGCCCAGGGAAGCCCTCAGGGGAGGACTGTTTTCTTTTGCCAGCTGGGAAGGCAATGTGAGCCTGAGAAGGTCAGACTCACCCAGTCCTGGGAATATGGATCTCTATTCTCTTGATCCAGTGCTGTGGAGTTCAAAGCCAGCTGTCATGCACCTACACATGCATCTAGCCAGCCAGCCAGCAGCAAGCCATCAGTTCATCCACTCGCCCCACCCTTCATCCATCCATCCATCCATCCCCAAGCTCATAAATATTCATGATGGGCCGGGCATTGTGCTGGGCACTGAGGATGCTAAGCTAGGCCTTCTGCATTCTCACATGAGCTCTTTCAGACTCCTGTTCTGCTTCAGGGCATCTGCCATCCGCTGGGCTCCCATGGGCCCAATGGTATTCTTCTGCAGCCTGTGGGAAACAAGACAGTCCTTTAGCAAAGATGGCCACAGCCATTCCCAGGCCGAGGACAGTCTGGGTCCAAGGTGGGAGGTCAGAGACAGCGAAGTTGCCCTTTCCATTTATCACAGCGGGGGAGAGGGGTCTCCAGGAAGTGTCTGCAGATTGTTGCGATGCGATGCTAGCAGACTGAGGTCATTATGTGGGTGAGTAGAGGCAAAGACAGCTGGGTTCTCCCTTGTAAGGAAGAGACCAGCGGATGCTGATAATGCCCAGCAGCCTCCCAAGTGGGGGCTTCACGTACAAGACCTGCTGGCCCCTCACCAAGCTTTCTACCTCCCATCTGGACCAGCCGTCAGCCTGCCTCCACCATGAGAAGCCTCCCTAGGGACACCCCCGCTTGGGTTCCTCTTCTCAAAAAGCTACTTCCTCTTATACTAAATCTGGTGGAGGAAGATAGTACAGGACCCTAGAGGGACAGGCAGGACAGGACCTCTTCTGTGTGAGGCTAAATTCAAATCTTAAAAAAAGTAATTTTCCCTGGTTCCAAAAAGGAAAGAAACACCTCTGTCTAGGTCCCCCAGCACACATACACATTTACCTAGAGTATTTCTTTGGGAAAACTTGAGATTGCAGGTCTTTCTCCGCCCCTTTGAGATATATGTAAAACTTTTTAAAAGCTAAATCATCCTTCTGCCAATTTTATAGTCTAGGAATGCCTTTTGTAAGGGACTTGAGGCCATCTCTTTGAAATGTAAGCATCAAGGAAGAGAGTGTTCCTACCTCCTGTCTCTGTGGGAATTAGCCTAGGCTCCAAGATGTTAAGTACCTGCTTGTCCTAAAGACATGAGAAATTTTCTTTTTCCTTTGGATAAAAGCATTTGGGAAACACAGATGGTCACCCCAATTATCAGGTGAATTTAGGATAAACTAAGGGTGCTGTCAGGTCCTCTCACTGGGGGACAGGTTGCCATCTATCTTGAGATCTGCCTGGCTGTAGAAAAGGGTGAGATTTCTTTTTGTCTTTGCAGTCTTGCTGGTGGATTGCCTGTGACGCACACTGCCATCAGTTTAACGCTTGCTCAAGAATAAAACTGTTGTGTTCTCTCCTACATTTGTGGAGAGGATTTTCTCAGTTGGTAGGAGGTCTTACTTTTATTTCCCCAACACCCCTTCTCTGGAAGAGCAGTGGGCATCATGTTTTTCCGGGAGCCATCAAGATGGGTCAGAAAGCCTCAGGACCTCACCCCACCCAGGCCTCCTTGCAGGCAACAGGCAGAGAGGCCCCTGGGGGATGGGGGAGGCTTGCCCACTCACTGCAGCACGGAGAGGGTCCGGTTGGAGGTCAAGGCCTCAGCCATGGATTTGGCCCCGTGATCCCTGATCGTGTTGCTCTGGAGGCTGTGGAGGCAGGAAGAGGCTTGTCACCCACCGAGCAGTGGAGGGCACCAGGCAGCAGCCTGGATTCTCATGGCAGGGGGGTTGGGGGGGTACTTCCATGGGGCAAAATGCCCCAGAGCCACCAAGGCCCAACGGAGGTCATCAGCTGATCTCACTAAGAGGGGCTCTTGACCACTACACACCTTCACTGCCCACCACGCAGAGAGAACAATCAGCCTTCCTGCCACTGCCCTGGGCTTAGGTTTCCCTCTGAGTCTTGAAGCACCCACCTACCAACTGGGAACAAGGTGCTGTGCTTGTGGATAACAATAACAAGGTCATCAGTAGTCCTCATTACAGCTAAAACCCGAGGTACCCAACTGTGGGCGAGGATGTGGAGAAACTGGAGCCCTCACACTGCCGGTAGGTGTGTAAGATGGTCTGGCCTCCAAGGAAAACAGTCTGGCAGCTCCTCAAAAGGTTAACAGAGAGTTACCATGTGACCCAGCAATTCCACTCCTGGGTATGTGCCCAAAAGAATTAAAAACAGGCACTTGAGGGCTGGCCCGTGGCTCACTTGGGAGAGCATGGTGCTGACACCACCAAGTCAAGGGTTAAGATCCCCTTACGGGTCATCTTTTAAAAAAAACCAATAAAAACCAGCAGCATTATTTGTAATAGCCAAAAGGTGTCCATCAAAGCGTGAATGGATAAACAAACTGTGATCTGTTCATGCAGTGGAATGTTGTTCAGCTGTGGAATGGAATAAAGTGCACAGTACAACTCGGATGAACCTTGAAAACTATTCTGAGTAAAGGAAGACAGATGCAAAAGGTCTATTTTATGATTCCATTGATATGAAATGTCCAGAATAGTTAAATCCATAGAGACAGGAAGCAAACCATACCAATCCATAGGTACCTTCTGGAAGGTGGGCTTTTCAGTGTCTTGGAAAACACCTCAGGGGAAAATCGACACCATGGTTTGGGGATTTCCCACTTCAGCGGAGGATGGGAGGTTTTCCTAACAGACTACAGACCCTTCCATCTTTACAGACTCCTCTCTTACTTCTCTGTCCCCTGCTCAAGCCATCAACATGCGCAAAGAGTAGGGAAGAGCTAGAACGTGGAAACTGGCTTAGGATACAGGATTCCCTGGTTCCCGCCCACATGGGAGCTGGTGTCTCACGCTCACCATCTTGAATCCCCTCCCACTCCACAGGTGGCACCTGACAAGAGGGTTTTCTGGGCCCTCTCCTGGGGGCAGCAGGACAGGGGAGCAGGTGACATGTACCTCAGAGAGGTCAGAGTGCGGTTGATCTTCAGAGCATCTGCCAGCGCCTTGGCCCCTTGTGGTCCGATGGAGTTAGCATGGAGACTGGCAGAAGGAGGAGAGAAAGGACCGGCCTCTGTCGTCTGGTTCCCAGGAGGGAAGGAGGAACTGGAGGACAGCGGCCTTGAAGTCTGTGCTCCTCAAAGGGAACGCATCAGGGCTGGGGATTCCATGTTTGGTGGAACTGGGGCAGAGATCCCCATGGGGTGAACAAGGAAGGAGTTTCCCAAGACAGCCCCATGTGATGGGCGAGGGAAAGCCGGGCCCGCTGGCGTTGAGGCCTTGGGCCAAGGGTGGCGATGAGGAGGATGGTAACCCCACATTCAGGGCTGGAGACCTGGGACTTCACCAGGTGAGGGACCGCAGCCGAGGAGGGGCCATGACATGGCTTGCTCAACTATCCCACCAGCCACCTAGGAGATCCTGTGGTCAAGGGGATTCTCACTTCTACAGGAGCCCAGAGACCTTGGAACCTGCTCTACATGAAATATAGACATCATGCCCAGAGGCTACCCGTGTTCTGAATCTGGCGACCCAGTGAGGGATGGATAAGCCCCCAGTGATTTTCCAGGAGGGTAGGGGACTACACAAGATTGCTCACAACTCCCTGCTCCAAGGGCCAAAATCTGGCCTTTGGTGTCCTACTTACTCCAGAGTGGTGAGACTTCTGTTGACCAGGAGGGATCTGGCCAGAGCTTTGGCCCCTTTGTTACTGATCTGGTTTTCAGCCAAACTGTGCAAGGAAAGGGAGAAGAACAGCTAAATCTCATCGCCTCCTCCCTAGCTCTGTGCCCATGATCCAAACCCCGAGGCCTCCCCAGCATCAGCAGGGCCAAGACAGGTGGAGGTGAGGGGACCCCTGGAGCAGAATGCCAGGCACAGGAAGCCCCTGAGCCTGGGCAAGGTAGGTCCAGAATGGGTGGACAGATCCTCCCTCTGGCAAAGGGTCCCAGGGAAAAGTTTGGCCAGAATCTAGCACAACAGTTTCCATACAAATAGCACAGCAAAGACTGTGCTAACTGGCTGGCTGTCCAGTTAGCTCAATAGGTTACAGTACATTATAACACCAAGGTCCAGGGTTCGGATCCCCATACCAGCCAGCTGCCAAAACAGACAAAGAGTCTACTGTATGGATCCCAGCCAGTGGGTGCTGGTACACTGACTCTCAGGAAAAAGCAAAATACAAAGAAATTGATTTTGTAGCATTTGCCAGTTTCCATGGTGTAAATACTCCCACCATAGTCAGGCACCCCCAGCTTGCAAAATGCTTGAAGATTTAACAATTGGCTCTCATGAACGGGCACCACCTAGTCCCCACTCACTGCAGATCCTGGCCCCTTCTCTAGTGCAAAACAGCAAATGTAGCGTGATCACAAAACTTACTTTAAAGTTAAGGATCGCCATACCGGCCAGCAGCCCCCAAAAAAGTTTAAAAAGGTACAGCTATATCTGCCCTGAAAGGGTGATTCCAGGAATATGCTGAGGGGTCAACTCCATGTACCCAATTTCAGAACTGGCAGTTGTGGCGTTCTTTGCAGTTTCGTAGGCATTTTACACCACAGGATTCAGCTGTCCAATTAGAATCCCCAGGCGGGTGCCTCTATGTTCAGTGTCTGAACCCCACCTCTTCCTACAGACAAGGTACCCGAGCCTCTGGCACTTTCTAGAATGGGCAGAGAAGAGCAGACTGCATCCCGAATCACATGCTTTGAGGACACCTGTCATGGAGGGCCCCACTGGCCAGCTAAGCAGAGAGGGTGACAGGAAGAGGCTCGCGTATCCCACAAGACAGGAGGACACCCAGGGCAGGATCCCTGGGTCAGCGTTACCTGAGCTTCTGGATGCGACAGTCCTTCCTGCTCAGTACGCTGCCCAGCAGCTCCATCACGGTGTCCTGGAACTGGTTGGTGTCCAGCCTGGGAAGGGGAGCAGTGACGGTGAGTGGTCCCATCGCCCATGAGTGGGGAGGGGGCCGGAACAAGGCTGGCATTGGCTGTGGAGACACCCCGTGCCTCCTCTCCATCCCGCTGTGGCACCATCTGCGCTCAGCATGCCCGTGATTCTCTGACTTTTCCTGCGAGAGTAAACTGCGGGGCTTGGTGCCCGTGAACCCTGGGGTTCCCTCCCAGAGCCTGACTTGTGTGGCCATCCTCCCACAACCCTGCTGCGTGCCTCTGCGGGACACTGCGTGCTAGCGCTCCGGCTCCTGAGCACACACAAGCTGCTCTTAGGTCCCCAGTGACCCTCGTCCTGAGTGCTTCCGTCCTTGCCTGCTGGGGTCCAGAGCAGTGCAGAGAGGAAAGGCTGAGAGCAGACTGGACACAGCTTTGGCAGCACGGGGTGGCTCAGGGGGGACTTTGGGCTGAATTGTGTCCCCCAAAAAAGATATGTTGAGGTCCTAACTCCCAGTGCCTCAAGAACGTGGCCTTATTTGGAAATAGGGTTTTTGCAGAAGTGATTAGTTAAGATGAGGTTGTCTGGAGTGGGGGTCCTGTAACCCAGGATGCCAGTGTCCTGTAAGAGAGGAGGGCACCATGTGAAGACAGAGACACAGAGAGAAGACGGCCACATGACGATGGAGGCAGAGACTGTAGGGATATGGCCACAAGTCACGGAGCCCTGGGAACTCTAGGAGCACTGACAGCACCAGAAGCTAGACAGGCAGGAAGGAGCCGGCAGGTTGCAGAGGGAGCGGGCCCTGCTGACCCCTGGATTTCAGCCTCTGGCCGCCAGGACTGGGCAAAAACACATTCCTATTCTTCTAAGCCACCTAGCTTGTGAAACTTTGTTACAGCGGCCCCCAGAGATTAATATGAGGGGCTGATCAGGGGAGGATCCCTCTCAGGTCCTTCCACTCTCTCCTCTGCCCACATCTCCATGCCCCCCATAGTGTGCCCACCTGAGGCTCTGGCAGTAGAGCAGCTGAGGCAGCAGGCTCTGGAGGACACCCTGGCTGAGGCACAGGGACAGGTTGGCCTCCCAGGCGCAGGCATCAGACACCTGCAGAAGGTAGGCCAGGGCGGCACGGTGCGGGGGGCTGGTCAGCCCAGCCAGAGCCCTGCTCCCCATGGCCTCCTGCACGCTGCGGGCCAGCTCCGTGTGCTGCAGCTCATGTAGGCAGTACAGGACGTTGACCGCCCGGGCACAGACTGCAGCATCAGGATGCAGGCAGCCTTTCAGGAGCTCAGCCGCCTGCACCCGGTAGCCCTGGTGCTCGCCTCGGGCCAGCAGGGAGCCAGCCAGCAGAGCGTTGACCCTTGGGGACAAGAGGCCCGAGAGGAAGCGCAGGAAAATGTCCAGCCTCCCGTCCTCGGCCTGCATGGCCCGCTGGGCTGCACTTCTGAAATGCGTGAGGAAGCCCAGCCTGGGCCAGGACACGCTGCTCTCAGTGAAGAGGTCGAAGATGGCTCTCTTGGATGCACTATAGTAATAAACAGCTGCCACAAACTCCTGCAGGGACAGGTGGGTGAAGCAGAAGGCGGTGGAGGAGGCCAGTGTCTCCTCCCGCTGCAGGAAGCAGCTGCACAGGGTACCCTGCAGCAGAGCGAGGTCCACGCCAAACGCCTTCATGTCCTGCTCATAAAACACGTACTTCCTCTTGACTAGCCCATGGAAGGCCAGCCGGCCCAGCGTCCCAACCATCTTGCGGCTACCATGCGCCACCTGTTCGATCCGTGGGCTCAGTTTGCCTTTCTCCTGCCCCTCCCCGCCCAGGGCCATCCGAAAGTACCAAGAATAGAGCTCACACAGGGTTCGTGGAGGCCACAGCTCCATGTCCTGGGGCCCCGGCCTGTTGCGGCACAGGTGGCCCAGCACCGACCCCGTGAGCCTGCAGAAGGCTGGGACCGTGCACATCAGATACAGGGCCCTGTCGGCCTGCACCTGGCTCAGGACCCAGCCCACAAGGATCTGGTCCTCAGGAAACATCTTCTCCAAACACGCCTTAATCTCCTCCTCGTTAAAGCCCCGGATCTCAGTCATCCGGTCCACCAGGCCGCCCGGGATCTGACCAGCTGCACCGGGGCGGGAGGTGATCCAGATGGAAACTTCCGGAAAGAGGTTGCCACGGATGATGTTGGTGATGAGGTGGTCCACCTGGATCTCCTTCTTGGGGTCCATGCAGGCCATGGTGTTGGAGAAGTCTAGAGGCGTCTTACACTCGTCCAAGCCGTCCAGGATCAGGAGGGCCCTGGCCAGGGCTGCCACCGCTAGGCCAGGTTCCCCGACGTGTGGAAAGATGGAGCGGACGAGCATGTCGGCTGACAGCTTCTCATGGGTGTTGAGGTCCCGAAAGGTCAGAGGCAGCACCAGCAAGAAGTCCTTGCCGACCTGCCCTTGGGCCCAGAGGCGGACAAAGTGCCTCACCAAGGTGGTCTTGCCCATGCCGGCCACCCCGATGGTGATGGAGACGCGGGGTGGGATGGACACCCGGGAGAGAGGCAAGAAAAGCCTGTCCAGGGCAATGGTCCTGGCAGGGCGCTGGCCCCCCCGGGTGGCCTCCAGCTGCGTGAAGTCGTGCTCCCTCAGCTGCAGGTCCGTCAGGCCCTCCACCAGCAGGAGGCTGGTCAGCCTGTGCCAGGAGCCCCCCAGCTCCAGGCTGCTTCCCGCCCTGCTCAGCAGGGCCTCACGGAGCCTCTGTATCCTTGTGTCTGCAGGACAGCAGCCGGGGGGAAGGTGGGTAAGGGACAGGTGGGAGGGAGAGAGAGCCCAGGCCTACCCCTCCATCTGCCTCCCGGACTGGCCCTACCATTGCTGTGGGGTCCCAGCGGGGTGTCCGGCATCTTGTTGGGTACCTGCAGGGCCTGGGAGCCCTGACCGCCCTTCCCGGCCAGCAAGTCCATGAGGGCTTTCACTTGCTCTGCTGGAGAGCCAGAGCCATGGCCCTGGCCGGCCTCCCTGCCCGTCTGCACCTCCTGCTTCCTCATGGAGTCTGAGGTTACCACCTGGAGCTGCGAAGAGAGGCCCGAGCCAGCTGCCTATCTGCTGCACTCCCATCCAGTGCCCAGGGACAGGTGAGCGAGCCCCAGGAATGGGGCCAATGACCCCCCTTTCTCCTTCCCTACCCTGCCCATTGGCCTGGCCCCCAGGAAGGGACTCGAGGGGCTGTTTGGTCCTGGATAGTGAGAACGATCGCATGGATGCAGGGGCCAAGCGGGTAAGCACTGGGACTCTAGGCTCGGACCCCGGCTCCTCCATGTACCAGCTGGGTGACCCTGGGTGGGCTGCGTCACCTCTTTGCATCCTGGTGTTCTCATTTGTGACCTGGAAGTGGTGATGGGGTTTAGAGCAAGTTCGCTCAAAAGGAGGGATAAATGAAAGAAGCCTGTCTGGGAAGACTACATGCTGCAAAGAATGATCCAAAGAACATTCTGGAAAGGGCAAAAGTATGGCAATCTGGAGACAGTAAAAAGGTCAGTTGTTGCTGGGCAGGAGAGACGAATCCTCAGACCACAGGAGACTCTTAGGGTGGGGACATAACTGTCTGCTACTGTAATGGTGACACCATTGTGCAGGTGTCCACACTCACAGAATGGACATCTCCAAGAACGAATCCTCAGGAAACTGCGGACTATTGGTGATGGTGATGTGTTGTGTGGGTTTACTGTTTGTAACAAATGGACCACTCTGGTGGGGGATCTTGACCGTGGAGGAGTCTGGGGTTGGGGGACAGTCAGGAGGTCTGTGGGAACTCTCTGTACTCCCATCAATTTTTCTTTAAACCTAGAACTGCTCCAGAAAGTAAAGTCTATTAATTAAAACAAGAGGGCTGGCTGGTTAGCTCAGTTGGTTAGAGCATGGTGTTATAACACCAAGGTCAACCAAGGTCAAGGGTTCAAATCCTGTACCAGCCAGCTGCCCAAAAAAAAAAAAAAAAAAAAAGAAGCAGCCCCTGAAAGGAAGGGAAGCTGGATCTCAGGGCAGCTGCTCAGCTGTTTTTCTTACTGTTTTCTGGGAAGCAGAGGGTCTCCTGGCCACAGGAGGGGCTGTATGCTGCTGGGGTCAGTGATGCCTGAGCCCCCCCCCCCCAGCTCACATTCCTTTGCCTCCTGTTGCTGAGGCTGGCCAACCCCCTCCCACAGCCAAGGTGGACACTGAAGACCCCTCCTAACCAGGTGCACGGGCTATGGCAGCCCCTCCAGCAGGGCCCCAGGAATTCAGGGGGTGGAAGTCAGCCATCTGTCATCCGCGGTTCTAGGAGAGAAAACACCATGTGGAGCCAGCAGTGATCCCGGCCGCTGACAGCAGCCCAGTATCAAAAGTGATGCCAGGTGTTGTGGCCCCGCAGAAACCAGTCAGACCTGAGCTATCCCACCCTGGGAGCTCACCGTCAACAGCCCCACGGATTCAACAGACTCGCCGACCTTGGATTGGCATTGGGGATCCTCGGCATTTTAACTTAGGGTGAACATTTTCACATGGAAAGTGCTAACAGAAACTTAGCAATAAGTAAAATAGCATTTTCCAGCCATTCAATTCATAGTAGTGTTGAAGAGTTCACCATGCAATGAATTTGAGGTAGACACCACCCAAACGAGCTGGGCTAATCTGGGAACATCAGAAATAGGCCAGGATGAGGCCACGCTCCTTATGCTTCGAGAGCCTATCAGCTCTTCTCAGTCTTTTATTCTTCTAAATGTCAAAACCAAGGAGAAAAGTCATGTGGGATTCTGCGTGAAGTTGTGTGTATGGATTCATGTGGGTGTTCTGAGGTCTTTCTTTAGATCCTTTAGGAAAGCTATACTTTTTTTCTCATCCAGATCTTTCAAATTTCTTGTTTGTATCTAGATTTTTTTTGTTTTTTCTTTGATATCTGGCAGGTATGGGGATCCGAACCCTTGACCTTGGTGTTACAACACTGCGCTCTAACCAACTGAGCTAATCGGCCAGCTCCATGTATCCAGGTAGTTTTAAGATAGTTGTTGTTGTTATGAATATTATTAGTAGAAAAGAAGACATTAATTTGTGTGTATCTTATCTCATATCTCATCAATGTATTAAATATTCACATTGGTTCTCATCATTTTTCAGTGAATTTTCTTCAGGCTTTCAAACAACTTCAGTAAGAATAATTTTATCTCTTCATTTCAAAATTATAACTCTTATTTTGAACAATTTTACTGCATTAGCTAGAGCAATGCTGAATGACAGCAGTCATAGCAGACATCCCTGTCTTACGCCAGACTGTCGCAGGAGTGGTTCTAGCCCAGACTGTTAGCTGCAATATTTATGACAGATTTCTAGTTACTTTCTTCTCCTTGGGAAGATTCCTTGCCTCCTATCACCATTCAAATAGAATTATGTAATATTTATTGAAGGCATGCCTTGTTCCAGATTAAGCACTATATTTACACTGTATTAAGCACTATATTTACAGGATTTTTTTTCTTTCTTTTCTTTTCTTTTTTCTTTTTTTTTTTTTTGCTCAGCTGACCAGTACAGGGATCCAAACCCTTGACCTTGGTGTTATCAGCACCATTCTCTAACCAAGTGAGCTAACTGGCCAGCCCTTACATTTAAACCATTTAATTTAATTTTCGTAACTACTCTTATTACCATTATTTCTCCCATTTTATAGAGAAGGACACTGAAATTCAGACTGGTTAAGTGACTCACCCAAGGACACAGAGCTGGGAAGTGGCTGAGTTGGAATGAAAACCAAGGCCTTACTGACACTAGTGCTTGTGCTGTATCATCTACTGCCTCTCGGAGCAGGTTTATTCACTTTTGAAAAATTAGGAATGTTCTGTTCAATTAGCAAATAACATTTAGCATATATAACCATAATCATATAATTTATTTCCATTCATCTATTCAACCAGCAAATACTTGTAGAGGGCCTGCTGTGTGTCCTAGGCACTGGGGATTGCAGATGAAAAAGTTAGATGAGGTTCTTCTCCTGTGAGTGTGTGAGTGGGGGAGGGAGTAATGCCAATAATGAAGAAAACGAGGGAATAAGCAAGGTGGCTTCTGCTGGTGATTCGTGCTGTGAATTAAAGACACAGTGCAATGACAAAGAGCGTCTAGGTGGAGGGAGAGAGGACACTTTAGTCACGGTGGCCAGGGAAGGTCACCCAAGAAAGCCACATATGAGCAGAGAAGTGTGAGAAAGAGCTAGTCATGCAAAGAGTGAAGGGAAGAGAATTTCATGGGGAGGAAACTGTGAGTACAAATGCCCTGTGTGCTAGAGGAAGAGGAAGAGGAAGAGGCCAGAGTTGCTGGAGCAGAGCGAGTGATGAGTAGGCCCACGCTCAGGGCTAGGAGAGAAGGTCAGGTGAAGCCCTGGCCACTGTCCTAAGGAGTTGGACTTGTTCTGAGTGTGGTGTAGAGCCACTGGAGGGAGTGACATGATTGAGGTACATCAGATCTCTCCTTTAATCTATGAGCTGCATACAAACAAATTTTCTAATATTGAACCAACCTTGCATTCTAGAATCTTCCATTTATATTATAAATAGAATATGTATATACATACACACATATGTACAGCACAAGAATAGATACAAAAGTCAATAGAATACAGAGTTCAGAACAAACACATATCTATATTATTTGTGATAAAGGAGTTTGGTAATGTAATAAAAACAGCATTTCAAATCAGTGGAAACGGTGTTGGGGAAATTGACCAGATTATGAAAAAAAATTTCCAGCTTTACTTCACAGTAAACACAAAATTGAATTCAGGTGAACTAAAGAGTTAAAATTAAAAATACTAAACCATAAAAGCACAATAAGAAAATAGGAGAAAATATTTTTAAATATTCTTTGGGTAAGGAAGGCTTTTTAAGGTAAGACATAAAACCCAGAAGTCATAAAGGGTAAGACTAAGAGATTTGCCTTAATTAACTAATATACTAAGTACTTAATTTAATATTAATAATTGAAATATTGCTAAATAATAATAGATGCCATAGATTAAATTAAAAGTAAAACCATATGACAAGAATCAATATTTGCAGCATACATGAATTAACATAAATACCCTTAATATATAAAGAACTCTTATAAATCAATAAGAAATAACCAAATAGAATTATGGACACACATAGAAATAGGAAAAAGAACACAGATAATTCATAGAAGTATAATTGACCAAGATACTGAAAAGATGCTCAGTCTCACTAAGGATCAAGAGAAAAACAAAACAATGAGCTATTTTTTAAAAAAATCTGTCTAATTGGCAAATATAAAAAACATAACAGAGTGCATTGGTGAGACTGTGGCAGCAGTAAGAATCTTAACATATAGTTGGTGGAAGTATAAATTAATACAACAATTCTTGATTATAATTTGCCATTATCTATTGCCATTAAATATCTTTTGACCCAGAAATTTTACTTATGGGAATTTACTGTAAAGAAATAACTGGACACGTATACAAGATATGGCTAAACAAAGAAGATCACAGAAACATTGTTCATAGCAGCCCAGAGATGAAGGGAGAGAACTAAATTTCTATCCAGAGGGGATTGATAAAAATAAATCACACTCCAGTTATGCAGTGATCATAAAAATAGTAAGGTCGAACTGTCAGATTGGAAAAATGTCCACAGTATATTTTTTGTCTCTTAATATCAAAGGTTTTTTTCACTTTCTTTGAGGTATAATTATATATACAATAAAATGCACCCATTTTAAGTTTGTGCAGTTAGATGAGTTTTCACAAATGTATTCACCTATGTAACAACTACCACAATCAAGATTTCAAACATTTTTTTGGCAGAGAAAACCGTCCCCTCATGCCCCTTTGCAGTCTATTCTGATCACACCCCTCTGGTCTGAGCCCATTATGGTCTACTTTTTTTACTATAAACCAGTTTTGCCTTCTCTAGAATTTCATATAAATAGAATTGCACACGATTTACAATGTATTTTTTATGGAGGAAAGTATCAAGAGGCAGAAGAGATTTATGATAGGATACCATTTTTGTCTAGCCATAGAAAAAGGCCAGAAATAGAAGATAGTGGAATTACAGAATTGTTTCTTATTTTGTGAATTTCAATTGCTTAAATTTTGCCAGCAAACATGTATTACCTCCTTCCCTGCCCACACTTAAATAGATTGCCTACAGAATTATAAAAGTGATGCATGCTCATTAAAAACATTTAAGTAAAACAGCAGTAAATAAAAGTATATACCTCACTTCCATTCCCCAGGTGTAACCTCTTTTGGTTGATGATTTGTTTTTTAAAAAATTTAGATGCTAGTACAATAAGGCCAAAAAAGAAAAATAGAAGGTATCAGGATTTGGAAAGAAAAAATAAAACTGTCACTATTTACAGTTGGCATGGTTGTATATGTAGAAAATCCAAAAGAACGTTCGATTAGAACTAATATGTGAATTTAGCAAGGTTTCTAGACACAAGATCAATGCACACGCAAAAAATTGGTTATATTTCTGCTCACTAGCAACAATCAAACTGAAAGTGAAATGTAAAATACCATGAAAAAATCAAATATCTACAAATAAATCTAGCAGAAAACGTGCAAGACCTCCATTCTGAAAAGTATAAAACATTACTTGATGGAAATGAAAGAACACCTAAAGGAGAAATTGGTTTAGGTTCATAGATTGGAAGACTCAGTATTATTAAGATGTCAATTCTCCCCAATTGATCTATAGATTCAATGACATTCCAATCAAAATCACTGCAGGTTTGGGGGTAGGTGGGGTGGAAATTGATAAGCCAATTCTAAAACATATGGAAATGCAAAGGACCCTAGAATAGCCAAAACAATTTTGAAAAAAAACGAAACTGGAAGACTCACACCAGACAATATCAAGATTTACTATAGAGCTATAGGTATTAACACAAGGGTACAAAAATAGACCAGTGCAATAGAATAGAGTGTCCAGAAACAGAGCCACACATGTATGGTCACCTGATTTACATTAATGGTCCCACCGCAATTCAGTAGGGAAAGGATGGTCTTTACATTAAATTGTGCTGGGTAATAAGATATGCATATGGGTAAAATGAACCTTGACCCCCTACCTCACACCATACACAAAAATTAACTTGAGCTAGATTATAGATCTAAATGTGAATACTTACACAATCAAGATTTTAGAAAAAATACAGGAAAATATCTTTATGAACTTGGAATAGGTAAAAACTAAACATGAGAAGCTCCAACTGGGGCTGGCCAGTTAGCTCAGCTGGTTAGAGCGCAGCCGTATAACACCAAGTTCATGGGTTCGGATCCCCATACCAGCCAGCCACTAAAAAAAAAAAGCACTAAATCACTAACCATAAAAGAAAAGTATGCCATATTAGCATTTGTTAAAATTAGGATGTCTATTTATCAAAAGGCAGCATTAATAAGGTGAAAAAAAAAAACAGACTAGATGTCTCATATATACACGTATATCCCAAACACATAAAAGTTGCTTACAAACCAATAAGAAAAAAACAGATGGCTCAACTTTAAAATGAACCAAAAAAATTTAACAGATACACCACAAAAAAGAATACCATTAGTTACCAAGAGAAATGCAAGTTAAAATAACTTTGGGAAATGTTTGGTAGTAATAAAGCTAAATATGCATGTTTTCTGTGACCCAGCGATTCCCTTCCCGAACCCCAAGAGACACGAGTGCTTATGTCCACCAAAACACAGGTACCAGAATGTTCATACAGCTTCGTTCGTAATGTCTAAAAAAATTGGAACCAACGAACATCCATCCACAATAGAAGGGGACATTTTTTTGGTATGTTTATATAATAAAATTCTACATAGCAGTAAAAAAAGCGTAATTGCTGACATACTCAACAGTGAGGTGACTCCCACAGACACAATGTGGCATGAAAGACGTTTGACACAAAAGAGAACATGCTCTGTGATTCCACATACAGGGACTTTAAAATCACACCAAACCAACCCGAAATGATGGAAGTCCAAACGGTCATCCCCCCGGGGGCAGTTCTGACGGGGTGGGGACATGCAGGCACCTTCTTAGGTGCTGGGAGTTTCTATGTGTCGATCTGAGTGGTGCTTCCACAGGTGCTTCCACAGGTGCACACACAGAAAGGCATTGAGCTACTCTATGTATGTGACAGCTACTTTACATTTCAAGATGTTCATGAAAAAATAGAATTAAAAGATAATATGAATCCATGAACTTTTTGACGTACTCTCCTAAATTATACCTCGATTTTTAAAAAGTTAAGCTAGCAACAATCTAAAAATTCAAATGCACATAAACCAAAATGAAACAAAATGACCACCAGCCTGTTAGTGCCAGAGGCCCGTGCACAGGGGGCCTCTGTCCTGCTCTCGGATTGGGTGATATCAGGACATGGCCCAGGGGTGGACATGGCCTCCTGTTGTTGGATGTCCAGGTGCACCCCCCAGGTGACTGCTGCTGTTGAGTGGGGTGGTGGCCGGGAGAGTGAGAGGGCCATGTTGAAGAAGGCCCAGCTCAGGGCCTCTCAGCTCTGGCACAGCTTTCTCTGGAGCACTGTTCTTTCATTTCTTTTTTAAAATTGTGGTAAAATATCATAACGTAAAATTTACCACTGTAACCATGTCTAAACGTACAATTCAGGGGCATTAAATACATGCACACGGTTGCCCAGTCATCACTTCCATCCGTCTCCAGAACTTTTTCATCCTCCCAAACGGAAACTCTGGCCCCATTAAACACGGATTCCCTGTTCCCTGCACCCCGCGGCCCCTGGCACCACCACTCCACTTTCTGTCTCCATGACTTTGAGTACTCTAGGGACCTCACGTCAGTGGAATTACACACTATTTGTCCTTTTGTGTCACTTGGCAAAATGTTTTCAAGGTTCATCCATGTTGTGTAGCATGCGTCGGAATTTTATTCGTGTTTTATAGCTGAATAATGTTCCATGTATGGGTGGACCACATTTTCTTTATACACTGATCCGGTGATGGACATTTGGATTGTTTCCACCTTTTGGCTACTATGAATAATGCTGCTACGAACATGGGTGTACAAATATCTCTTTGAGACGGGAGATGTACCTGCAAGTGCAATTTGCTACATCACATGGTCGGTCATTCTGTGGACCACTAAGACCATTAAGACCATTAGAGACTTAATGGGTGTGGGGTAGGGCCCCAACATGGATCTTTGTTAAGCTCCCCAGGTGATTCCAACCACAGTCAAGACCCACTGGACCAGAAGGAGGGACCACAACAGGCAAAAGCAAGGGGTGAGGAGGGGGTAGGATCTGCACATGCCAGGAAGTGGGAGGAGGAGCTCCTAGCGAGCCCCCCCCCGCCACCCCATTAGTCCCCAGTGTTGGGGGTCGAGCCTCCCTCCTGATCACACCCCTCCTTCTTGCCCACTGACCTCGGGCCTAGAATTGTCAGATTTAGCAAACTAAAACACAGGACACCCAGTGAAACTTGAATTTCAGATAAACAACAAGTAATTTTTTTTATTTTAATATAAGTATGTCCCATGTAGTACTTAAGACACACTTACACTAAAAAAACATATTGTTTATTTGAAATTCAAATTTAACAGGGTGTCCTGTGTTTTATCTGGCACCCCTGCTCAGGCCCCTCTCAGATGAGACCCCCTCCCTCCCCAACCTGGCTTTGGACACCTCCAGCAAGTAGCAGGTTGCAGGTGAGTCAGGAACCCCCAACTGCCACCAGCTCCCAGGGCCAGCCCCAACCACCTCCCCTGCAGACTGCAACCGACCACAGGCCTCTGAGTGGGGAGAGGTCAGGAAGCCACAGATGTCCCCAGGGATGGTCATGCAGACCCTGCCCAGTACAAATGGTCCCCAGGAGAGTGGCAGGTACCCCTGAGAACCCAGCTTAAAGAGGGAAGGACTACAGACAGGTGGGCCTCAGGTCGCCTTGGAGGATTGGAAGGCTAGAGGTCAGTCCACAGAGGGTCTGAGCTATAGTGGGCAGGGCATGACCAGAGGGATGACTAAGCATCCCTGGGAACCTGGCAGGTGTCACCAGGGCCCATCCCTGGAGCTTTTTCTGTGGGGGAGGGTGGATTTTAGGACCTCCCTGGTATTGGTCCTTCAGGCTCAATCACTGGGCTTCTGCATCATGCCTGGGAAGCCCTAGGTCCTGACTGCCAGTGGGTCCCACCTTGTCCTATACTGCCCTCCCAGGGGCCTCCCAGCACTGGCCACAGCCTGGGCTGCCCGTGTCTCTGGCCTTGGCTCCCGGGACACCCCTGTGTCCCGACTTCCTGCCTCACCCTCCAGCACCATGGCCAGCAAGCGCTTGAGATCCAGGAGCCTTCCCAAAGGAAGCAGCACCGGCACCTCAAGGCCCCACCCTTGTACAGCACTGACGCCCGGAGTCCAGGTGGGAGCACAGGCCCCACCCTGGGGAGCCCAGCACCCCTGGGACAAAAGCAGGGGAGCCCAGCCTGCAGTCTGTGACAGCCAAGAGAGCCCCAGGATCGAGGAAGCACGCATCTCCTGGAGGGGACAGGAGGAACTCGGGGTGCCAGGACCTGGCTTAGGGGTGATGCCATGGCCAACACCCGCCAGCCCAGCTCAGCAGGCTTGCTGTGAGAAGGCCCCCGTGGTCACCATCTCTCGTAGAACAACAGCCTCCTCTTCCCCAAGGGTGCAGCTGGGAGAGGCCCTGGGCTGCCGCCTACGTGAGGGCACCATGAGCTGGACATGGAGCGGCCCTATACTACCTCCCTTGACCCTCGTGGTCTTTGGGGGGGTCCTGGTGCTGAAGCACACAGAAGCAGGGGTCCCAGAGCCAGGCATGGGACCAGGCTGGGGCTTAGGTCTGCTGATCCCACCGCAGCCCGGCTCAGCATCACTTCTGCCTGCAGAACCTTCTGGCTGCTTCCTGTCCCATCACTAGTACCCAGGGAGCTGGGCTGTGTCCCTGGGGCCTATCCTGGGCTGTCCTTGGGCACATGTTTATTTATTCCACACGTGAACCAGTCCTGCCCCTGCAGCTCCCAGCACCTGGGGGACGCCTTCCTGGAGTCTCCCACAGCCCCCTCCTGGAGCAGCTCAGACCTTAAAAGTTACCACACTTCCTGCCAGCTGTCTCCTCTCCCTCCCCCACCCTGCACTGAGGCAGCTTGGCCTCGACTTACCTCCTGGGCCTCTTTGCTGCTCCAGCAGTGCTAAGGCTGGGGATCTGGGGGGGCTCCATCTCCACACTACTGGACAGGAGGAAGCTGGGCCCCTGAGTGCCTGAGATCTGTCCAGGACTGAGTGATGCCTGGTCCAAAAGGATCGGGGGTGCTCACTGACCACACTGACCATGCAGCAGCCTCCTGCAGTCCCCACCAAGTGCACCAGTCACTGTAGCTCTGGCGCTTCACTTCTTCCTGTGCCCGGCTCCACCTCAACCCTCCTTCCTGTCTCATTTCAAAAACCAACAGCCTTGCAGACAAATCAATGAGCCAGGGAGCCTCAGGCCCAGCTTTGTCACCGCCCCCCAGAGTCAAAGAGGGGAGTGATGCTGGGGTCTTGATTCTGGGACGGAGCATCCCTGCAGACCCGATGCTCAGTAGAGGTGGTACAACACCAAAGCAGTTGACACATCACCCTCCACCCGCGAAAAAGGAAAACAGGCCACCACCGACAGAAGTGTGCTCTTAGTCGGGGTTGGGAAACCAAGCGAGCAGTGGGGAAGCTCCAAGACTGGCCCCAGGTCACGCAGCTGGAAAGCCACCTTGCCTGGGCTAGACTGTGCCCTCTCACTTCCAGGCTGATACCCTGTGGCCCTCCCCTCCCTTTTCTAACCTCTCTTGCTTTCCTGCTCTCTGTTACCGAGCAGGGACCTCTGACCCAGCTGTACCACAATGTCTTCCTGTGAGCCAAGGGCCCCTGAAGGCTGAACACTGCACCCCGAGAGGAAACATGAGAATGCAGCTGTTTACAGCAGGAGCTCACACTCTGGACCCTGGAGGTGACCTCAGCAGGGACCGCACTGACAGGGAAGGATGTGAGGGGGAAAGACATGGCCCAGAGTGAACAATATGCGGAAAGTCGCCATAAAGGAAAAGCACAGGGCATCTTCCGGTGACAGGGAGCAAGCCACTTAATGTGGGGCCACTGGGGGAAGTACATGACAGGATGGGAGCCAAGTGCTGGGGGCCTTGGTTCTGAATTTTTTTTTAGCAAGCAACGGGAAGGCAGCGATGGTTGTAGAACAGGAGAGTAGTGGGTTCAAATGCATACAGCAGCCTGCACGCCAGGGGAAGTGGGAGGCCACGTGTTATTGTCATCAGTTCGTGGGGTTGCAGAAGGGAGGCGACTGAGGTGGCAGATAGAAGTGCTCCATTTCATGGTGCCCTCCATGTCTCCTCCCTCCCTTCTGACAGTGCTTTCTGAGCAGCCAGGATGGTGGCAGGAGCTGGGAGGACTCGATGGCTGCAGGCAGGTGGAGCACAGAACCGCCGGCTGCAGCCTCAGCCATGGGTTCCACAGAGGCGGCTGAAACCAAGCCGCCCACAGATGCTGGAAACCACAGAGGCCTGGTGTGTCTGTCACATGGAGGAGGCCAAAGGGGCTGGCTCTGTGCCTCCCTCTACCATTCACGCTGGATGGATGCTGAGCATGAGAGCAAACAGCCTCCTTCCTCCGCAGGATCTCGGGGAGCATCCCAGAGCCAGCCCCTCCTCCTCCCCACCTCACAGGAATGTATATCAGCCCACACGGGCTGGTCCGTGAGAAACGGGTGGGCCATCCCCACAGCTCCTGGGTGATGGGCGTGGCCTTCCATCCACATAGAGCTGGGGTCAGCTGGACAGGCCGTGGCCTCAGCCCTCCTAACAGTGCCAGCACCGCAGGGGCGGGGCCTGGCTCTGAGTCCCTCGCCTGGGCCCCAGCTGGGCTGTGGTTCTCTGATTGCAGGCAGCTGAACCCAAGCCACGGCCAGAGCTAAGGGCACGGATGTGGGTCAGGCCTGGAGGTCTGGTCACATGACAGCGAAGCATGCCTGTCCCACGTTTTCTGATCTGGCTGTAACCAACGAACATTCTGCTGCCGCTGGTCTGTTTTCTTCTGTGCTAACTCCCCAGTGTGAGGCAGGACAGAGCTTCTGGAAGGGTCTCCCTCCTGCCTTGAGAAGGCAGCTATGCCCCACCACTTTCCTTTTCAGCCAGTTAGCTGGACCTCACTCTGTAGTGCCCGAGTCACGTCTAATATCTGTGGAAGGGTCAATGTTCTTTGCCCGGATACCACGACATCTGATTGTGGTGTTGCCTTCACTGCATTTTAACATCTCTTCTCTGGAAGCATCCACTGCTTTACCTGTTGTTTCAGGACAAGGAAATGCTGCTTCACACACAGGTTCAGAGTCCAGGACTCTGTCCCCTGGCCGGGGCAGTGCACATGCCGAGGCTCTGACCACCGCCAGCCCCTGCTGGCTCCAGCCACCTGGCCAAGGTCAGGCCTTGTCTTCCCTGCCTTTGACTCCACACTGCACTCGAAGGCTCCTAAACTGGGTTTTAAACTCTTTCAACCCCTCCCCTAACACGTCTTTATTAACCCGGAGGGTGTTAACTTCTTTCACGTCATGGACACCTTTTGAGGATGGCCAGGGCCCCCAGCCCCTCTCCATGGAAGGGCACACACAGCAGAGTCAGAACCACAAACCCTGCGAAGCTGGACAAGGGTCCCGAGGCTCCTCCTCCCTTCCTGACTCCATCTCGCTCCCCTAAAACAGTTCACACTAGGAAGGGGATCAAGCCCTTCACAGAACCCGCGATACCTTCTTCTAAACCAGGTCCAAATCCATCTTCAGTTGGATCCAAGCTGATCTCGGGCCCTCGGCTTCCCTCTGCTCATCTTCCCTGGGCAATGTGAGTGGGAGAACCGGGCCTTCCTGCCTGGTCATGTGCCAGGACACACGGTGTGCGTGCAAGAAACCCCATAGTCACCTCCCTAAATGCTGCTCACCCCTAACGCCCAGTTCACAAACCCCCTCTTCCAGGAAGCTGTCCCTGATATGACCCTTCAGGCCACTCGAGCCCTGACCCTCATGCCGGGCATGGGACAGGCCAGCGTCTGTCTCCTCCACAGACCCACAGACAGGACATGTCAAGGACAGCTTGTTTGAGATTAGGCCGATGCTGCTGGTCCTCAGGCCTCACTGAGCGGTGCAGCAGGAGCTCAGCATGGAGTAAGGCCTCTATAAAATGGGGGTGCACGGACAGACGTGTGGATGAACGAATGCATGAATGAACAAACTGTATCCGTTTATCTACAAACCAGAAGGCAATGAGGAGACAGCAGCCTGTCACCCACCTGAAACAGAGCAGGCACAAAGCAGGACCCTGCAGACATCGGGTGGGGAAGTGGGGTGGCAGCTCACAGTGGCTTCCCTTGTGACTTTCTGGAATGTAGCATCAAGGTTTTTAGAAAGGCTTTTTGTTTTTATTGCACATCATAAAAAACAGACTGCACCATATTTAAAACGCACAAGGACATACACAAGGATGGGGAGACCCCAACTTTTCTTCTTTTCTGGCCCTCACCTGTGCTCCACTAACAAAGACCATGTTTGTTTTGGGGGCTGCAGTTGTGTTGGGCCCTTGTGTGCTGTCCAGTTTGGAGACTGCTGGTGATGGTGACAAGTGTCTCGGCAGGATGGCTGGGCCAGGAGGGCTGCCCCAAGGGCATGCAGTGAGGGAGCATGGGGACACCTGGTCTACTGGGGACTGGTCTGAGTGCTGAGAAGGAAACAGGCCCAGGCCGGCCAGGGCAGGCTAAACCTGATGTCCAGCTCAGGACAGATTCACAGGCAGTCATGCCTGAGGCTAGGGGACACAGAGAGTGGTGGATGTGAAAGAACCAGGCCTTGCCCCTGCCAGCTGGTAGTGGCTCACTGTTCCCCTGGAACACATGAGGCCCTGCTGGGTTAAGGGAGACACTGTGGGCCCCGAAAGAGGGAGGGGCCAGGGTCCTAAATCCAGTGGGCAACATGCTCCAAATGCCACCCAGGAAGCGGGGTCCAGTGGAGGAAGATCTGGGTCAGTGCTGTGGTCGTTTCACAGGTGCAGAGTAGATGTGGCCCTGAGGCCCCAAGGTGCTGGTGGAGGCCGGATCCATACTGGGAGTCCCAGGTGCTTCCCACAGACGGCCGGCAGGGGCTGCTGATGCTGGGCACAGACCCCTGGGCAGCTGTTGCGGGATGGGGACAGGCGTGGCCCTGTCATTTCCGCTCCCCTTTCTTCTTGCCCGTGGGCCGCAGCCTCTTGCCCTTGAGGTTGTCCTTGCGGGCTGCAGCGGTGGTGAAGGTGATGCAGTGCGCGTCCAGGAAGTCCAGCAGCTTGCCCGTGGCCACATGGATGCCGTTCTGTTTCAGCTGGGCCTGCAGCTCAGCCAGCTCAAAAGGCTGGTACAGCAGCACCTTGCGGTAGAGGGCGGGCTGGGAGCGGATGTAGCGCCTCAGCACCTCCTCCGTGTCCGTGGCCTGCACAGCCATCTGCAACGTGCTGACCCCCGCCTCGGCCTCCTCGGCCTCCCCCGCAGACTCAAAGGCCGTGCCAAACTCACAAGAGGAAGAACTGGAAAGAACCAGACAATGACGTCTCGTGACACCCTTTCTCTCCAGTCCCCTGAGACCAGGAACCTCCCAGCAAGGAGTGGGTTTCTATGGTCCCTGGGAGCCTGGAGTGCGGCTTGGACAACTCCCGGGGCGGTAAGACACCCCTGACAGCACCCCACAGGCCACTGTGTTCCCTAGCACCCCACAGGCCACTGTGTTCCCAAGCACCCCAGCTGGGCTGCCCTGATCAGGCTCCGCTCTCAGCCGGAGAGTCCCAGCCTGCGGGGCCAGAAACCAAGAGTTCTAAAGGGCTGCTGGGGGCTCGGAGGGAACGGCCCTTTAAGGCCGCCTGTGTTTCCTATGGTGCAAACCCAGAAAGCAGGGTTTAGTTTCTGAACATAGGCCATCAGGCCCCACCTATGCCAGCTCTCAGACCCACTGGTCAGAGGACACATGATGCTGCTGAGCCTGTCACTTCTGTCCAGTTACCTCTGTGAGCTGAAAGAGCTGTCACTGCCTTCCACAGAGGTGGCCACAGACTCCTGGGAAGCAGGGAGCTGGGTGTCACCCTCTGGGCCCGGAGCAGCCTCCTCAGCTGGTGACTGGCTCGGGGGTGGGATGCTCTCACTGGGCTGCTTCCTTCGAGGTCGGGGGCCCCTGGTCTTAGTAGGTCCCTTGGACCTTTGGGGCATGGGACCCCTGGGGGCCTCCTGCTGGGTGCGGCCTCTTGCCCTGGGAGGCTTATAGGTCTCGGTGGTGTGCGTCCAGCTGCAGGGTGCCTCCAGGGGCGCCTGTGAGGCCGGGATCTCATCCTCGGAGCCTGACTCCAGGGTCTGGTGAGTATACTGGAATATCTCCTTCAGTTTCAGAACCATCTGGCGTTTAGGCAGAGGACGGACTCCAAACCTGAATGAAAAACAGGTGAAGTTCAGGGCTGAACCACATAGCTTGTCTACACAGTCTATGCTATTTCCACTTTTTAGCAAAGAGCAAGCAATTACCAACAAATTTAATGAATGGCTTTGTGTGACTGAAAGTTTAGATGCCTGACTTTTATGAGCATTCAGAGGTTAGTTCTGTCCTCTGTGTGAACAAAGCTTACTCTAAAGAATATCCCAAAAGAGACGCTCCTGCAGTGTTCTGAGTGATGGTGGTAGCAATGACTTCCCGGGTGCCCACGTTGAAGAGCAGTATTCATTTGGAGGTGATAGTTTTGATGTTCTCTTAAAAAATCAGGTCTCAGGTTATGGCTAGGGTTCCATTCCCATCAACATGGAACATGGAGATTTTGTCGCCCAATGGGTCACCTGAAGGAGTCCCCCTAGTTAGCATCTTGGGGCCCAGGAAATTTGGGAAACAGTGTGTGGAGAAGCCCAGCAGCTTGCCCCATCCCCTGGCAGCCACATATGCCCCCCACAGAACCTTCCTCCCAAGCCCAGGCCAGCTGCGTCCACCAGGCCTGAAGGGACCACATGGTGGATCCTTCCCTTCCAGACTTGCTAAGCCCTGTCATGCGCAGAAGGAAAAAGACCGCTTCTAAGCAAGCTTTGAAGGGCAGCACCCACCTGTCCAGCTCCTTCTTCAGCACTGGGGTCTCCATAATGGAATATCTTGGCATTGGAGTTATGGGCACTTTTGGGGGCAAGTTTTTCGGATCAGCACCTTCTGTAAAACAGAAGCCGCACACATTTCAGCATGAGGGACGTGGATTTACCACTTCTGGTCCTGGTAGTGTCACTAATAACATACTACACATGGAGACAACTCAATCACCATTTTGTTCCACGAAGGCAGGAGTAACCAGCCCCTTCACTGTTTGGAATGGTGTCTTCTGGCGGGAAGGCATGACACGGTATGCATGTACCGTGTCCAACGCTGACAGCAAGTGAAGTGGGCTCTGGGGCTGTTCAACCCAACAGCCCAGCACAAGACTCAATCTTCTGTCAATAAACTTAAAAATGACTTGGTACAAAGTGACACTTTGAGACAATGCACAACACTGATATGCTTCAGGCAGCTTAGACATAGATGTTTTGTAATAATTCAACAATAAAAAGACAAATAACCCAATTTAAAAATGGGAAAAGGATCTGAACAGACGTTTTTCCAAAGATATACGGATAGCCAATAAGCATATTAAAAGATGCTTAACATCATTAGCCAACTGAGATCTCAGATCAAAACAAGATACCACTTCATACCCACTTAGGTGGCTATAATAAAAAACACAGAATAGCAAGTTTTGATGAGATTGGGGAGAAATTGGACCCCTCACACACTGCTGATGGGGACCTAAAATGGTGCAGCCACGTTAAAAAACTGGTGGAAATCTGGTGGTTCCTCAAAATGCCAAACATAGTTACCATACAACCCAGCAATTCCACTCCTAAGCATATACCCAAGAAAAATGAAAACTTATGTTCACATAAAAACTTATACATCAATGTTAATCAGAAGCATTACTCATAATAACCAAAAAGTGGAAACAATCCAAATGTCCACTAACAGATGAATGGAAAAACAAAATGTGGTCTATCCATACAACAGGATATTATTAAGACATAAAAGGAATGAAAGACTGACACATGCTACAACATGCATGAACCTTGAAAACCTTATCCTGAGTGAGAGAAGCCAGACACAAAAGGACACATATTGTATGATTCCACTTATATGAAATGTGCAGATCAGGCAAATCCAGAGACAGAAAGCAGATGAGTGGTCGCCAGGGGCTGGGGAGGGGAAATGGGAGTGACTACTAATGGGTGTGGGGTTTATATTTGAGGTGATGAAAACATCTGGAATTAGATAATGTTGTGATGTTGCACAACACTGTGAATATTAAAAACCACTTATTTAAAAGAGTGAATTTTATGGGAATAAAATGAATAAAACTGTCACTTTAAAAAAAAAACCAGTATCTGAAAGACAAATGGGACAAATTAGGAACATACAGCCTGGTTCTTATCCTTTTATGATCATGGAGCACTTAGTGACCACGATGAAGACAGTAGACTCCGGCTCCTGAAAAATGCAAACAATTCTGCCCATTTCAGAGCTCATGTGGACGCCCACCCCAGATCTGGACAAGGTGCCCAGGTCTCAAGTTTCCTGTGGCAGCTGTTGTCACAGTGCCGCCTGGGAACTGGTTAGTAATGCAAATTTCTGGCTATACTGGGCCCTCCTGAAGCACAAGCTCTGGGCAGGGGTGGGCCCCATGTGTTTAAGGAGCTCTGCAGATGATTCTGGAGCCACTCAAGGCTGAGAGTGTCACCAGAGGCCTAATTACCAGGGACTTCAGGAGGAAATGAGCCCCCAAGTTGCAGGCAGAGGTTTGTCCCCAGCCAGACGTCCTGGCTCCCAGGCGCTGCCTGGTGCAGCCAGCTCTTCCTCTGCTTTCCCTGAAGGTGCCTGGCTGGGAGCAGCAGCGAGAAGGGCTGATACTAGGGGCTCTGATTCTCCCCTGGGACTGAAATGAGCTGGGAAGGGGCATCCCTCCACTTGAGGGGGCAAGAAGGATGGGGGCTCATAGCTTCCCACACTTGCCCATCTGTTTTTGAGGATTTTTTTTTTTTTTTTTGGTGGCTGGCTGGTACAAGGATGGAACCCTGGACCTCGGTGTTATCAGCACCACACTCTAACCAACTGAGCAACCGGCCAGCTTGTTTTTGTATTTTTTTAATTGAGGTGAAATTCACATAAAACATTTTTTAAAGTGAACAATTCAGTGGCATTAAGCACATTCACGATGTTGGGCCACCACCATCATTCTCTGGTCCCACAACATCTTCATCACTCCAGGAGGAAGCCCTGTATCCAGTAAGCAGTCGCCCCTCCTTCCCCTCCCCCAGCCCCAGGCAACCACTGATCTGCTTTCTGTCTCTCTGGATTTGCCTATTCTAGACATTTCATATAAACAAAATCACACAATAAATGACCTTTTGTGACTGGCCTCTTTTGCTCAGTGTGTTTTCAAGGTTCATCCAGGTTGTGGCATGTATCAGTACCTCACTCCTTTTTAGGGCTGAGCAATATTGCATTGCATGGATGGACCATGCCTTGTTTATTCCTTCATCTGTTGATGGAGATTTGGTTCTGCTGTGAACATGCACGTGCAGGTATCTGAGTACATGTGTTCAAATTTTTTTGGATGACTAGGTAAGAGTGGGATTGCTGGGTCCTATGGCCATTCTGTTTAACTTTTTGAGGAACTACATTTGAGGAACTGCCCTATCTTAAAACGCACCTAAGATTGCTGAACAGAGTCACGACCTCTTGCAGGCGCTGGTTCATGTTCTGGAGTGGGATCCACATATATGAATTTTTGACAAGTGCCCAGGTGAACCTTAGGACTTAGCAAGTTTAGGAAACACTGACTTATTTGCCCAAGCAGAGTCTGATGGACAGCAGATTCTCCCTCACTGCGGAGAGGGATCTGGAAGGAAGTAGAAGGGTCTGCCGCAGGTTAGCAGGCCCTTCCGTGTCCCTGGTCCTGGACTTTCATTACTGAGCTCCACTTCCCATAGTGTAAAACCGTACACAGGACGACACCCCTCCCCAGCCCTCTGGCTACTCACTTGGCTTCTCCAATCCTTCTGTCTTCTGAGCTCCATCGGCACTTGGTGTCTGGACTAGATGAAGAGCCTCTGGAGACTTCTCTTCTCCATTCCAGTCATCCCACAGAGCTGAGTTCAAAAAGCTCAGCCTGCTGCTCCCTGGTGAGCTGGCCCATGAGGATTTCTCCCGAGATTTTTTTCGGGCGGCACAGCTTCCTCGGATGGGGGTGGTGCCCAGGAGTCCTGGGGAGCGGCAGTCCCCACTGTCCGGGGCCTCCCTTGCCCTGCTGCTGGGACTGCTGGTGCTGAGGGGGCCAGTGCGCTCCAGGTTCAAGTGGTCAATTGGGATCGGTGAGAGGGGCTCCACCTGCCAACAGCAATCATCAACTGGAATTGGAGAGTCGCTGTCGTGCCGGGGACTGCTGTTTGCCTGGTGGGAGGCCACCTCCTGCTCATCCTCACTGTCCTCAACTTCCACCACTTCGCTTGCTGTGGCCAGATTTGGTAGGCTCGGCCCAGGCGGCGAGCGTTTCTGGAAGTGCCCAGTGAGATCGGCAAGGGCCGCGACGGTGGGATGGGGAGGCAGAGGAGAAGTGCGCTCCTGGCGCCCAGGGTGGGGCCTGGAAGGGCTTCTGTAGACCTGCCATCCGCTGCTGGAAGCTTCTGGAGTGACGGGGTCACGGCAGGGTGGTGGAATCTGGGGCATGATCACTGAGATCTTCTGTGCAGCTTTGCTCACTTGCCTGTTTCCTACGGGGTCCCTGGGCATGTGTAGGGTTGTCTCATCTCCTGAAGTCTTGGCACTGAGGCTTGTGATTTGGGTCTGTGATGAACAGTCACGGCTTCTGCTGACCAGCGGGGTGGCAGGCACCAGCCATGAGGTGTCTGTGGTGTCCTCGTTGGGGCCGCTGTCATGGTCATGGTCACAGTGCAGCCACGGGGCCCCTCTGCGGCCCAAAGAGCCCTGACTCTCCAACTGCCCCTCGTCCTCCTCCTGCAGTGGCATGGCTTCTCTCATCGGTGGGCTTTGGGAATGTTCCTGATCTGCATCGACGTCAATGACTGAAAACAGCTCAGAGGAATTGAGGCTAATTTCTAGAATGTTCCTTTCTTCTGGGGGATCATCAGAAACTGATTTTATTTTGTTTTTTTCTAGCTCTAGCTCTTCATCTGAATCCAATAAAAGGATAACTTCATCTTCTTTCTTCACGCTGGATGAAGAATTCTGAGATCTAAAACTCAAATGGTCAGGGTTTGACTGGGTTAGGTCAATGGATGGAGGTTTTTCTGGGGAAATCAGGACCCCCTTGTTTTTGCATTCCCACATGGAACTACGTTCTTTGCCTTTCTGGCGGCCTGGCTCTTTAGATGACATGAGAATGCTACTGACTCTCCTCTGCTTTGACAGTACAACTACAGATGGTGATTTTGGGGAGCTTACCCTGGAAACTCCACCGTGTGACGGGGGCGTTAATGGAGCTGAATAGATTGCATAATGGGAGTGAAGATGTGACCGGCTGGGACTTCTGCCACAAGGCGGCTGTGACAGGAAGCAGCACCGCTGGGGTGGGGAGTTCTGCCGGGGAGCAACGGGATGGGAAATCTCCGCCCCCCATTTCCCACCGGTGCCACTGTGTTCCTCATGATCACTTGTTATTTGGGATGATTCAGAGAATTCTCTTCGAGTTGATGGAAAGAGCTGTTTAGAATCATGGACATCAACTGGCAGCAAACAGGAGCCTCCTTTTCCCTGTGGCTGGCAGCCCCTGGGAGGGCTGGCCAAGCTAGAACGTCCACAGGTCTCCTTCGGCGCCCCTTGCTCAGGGGTCTTTGCCTCCCACTCCCCATCTGAGTGCTGGCCCTGGAGCGGCAGAATTTCCCAGATGGCTGTGGCCTCCTCTCTTTCTGGCCCAGGTGACTCCATTCGCTCTGCCGTTTCCAGCTGTTCGTCACCCTGGCCACTTGCTAGCACACACCCAGACATCAGACTGTCCTCCCTGAATGGGCCAGTGTCCCTGTCAGTGTCTGACACTCTGTTCCCCTGGAGCAGCTTCCGTTGAGTCGCTGCAAATTCATAAATTTCTTCCATTTCTGCTTCATTCACCTTTTCTCTGTCTTCTTCATGGTCCTCTGATCTCAGCGCGGTCTCTGCTTCCTCCTCTTCGTCCACCCACACTGAGCGCAAGAGCGCCTGGAAGCTCTGTACTCTGCTTCCGCAGTTCTCGTCCTCCTGCTGCTGCTCATCCTCTGAGTCCGGCACGAAGGGCTCTTGTTCACACAGGTGGACAATCTCGCTCACACCGAACCTGCAACACAGAACATTGAGTGTCACCATCACTTTGCAGGGAGGTGACCTTCCAGGCACCTTGGGGTGAGGGGAGCTCAAAGCAGAGTCTCCACAAGGAGGAACAACTGTGACTCGGCCCCAGCCTTCTACCTGCTCTCCATGGACGGCACCGATGCTCTTGCCCAGGAGTACCCCTAGTTCTAGAAACCAGAGACTCCCAATATTTACAGCAAGGGTCACTACCTCTACTGCTACAAATATAAAGGGTGCCTCAAGCTGGGTTTCAGATACTAGGAACTGACAGGGCTGCAGAAGTGGACAGCATGTGCTGCCTTGACAGGCCCTCAAGATGCCGCGCCAGATGCAAAGCACAGCAGCCAGCCCAGGCCACCAGGCATACCAGCCGGCACCTGCTGGAAGGCCCTGGGGTTCAGACAGCACATCTGCAACCTCCGAGGCTGAGCCACTCCTTTCTCAAGAAAGCAGCCAATGGACAACACAGCCCTGGAGCAGCAGGTCTTATCCCAGAGGTCCTCAAGCCTTGTCAGGGTTGGATCACCTTTGTGTGGGGCTGCCTGCCATCTCTCATAAGATACTGGTGTGGACAAGCAGGGAGAGGTGTCAAGCCATGGGAAGTAGACTGAGCATTGCTCTATGTCTGTGTGCTGGGACTTAGTGCTGTTCAGCTCCAGTGGTGGACACTCGAGGAGCAGCAGTGTTTGGGGGCGTGGAGGCCGAGGGCCACTCTCCTATCAGGCCCGGAAAGCTCAAAGCCATGGACTCAGTAGAAACCGCCCCCATCCAGCACTCGGCCCTTCTCTAGGTGTCTGTTCTGGCCCAACTTCCAACTGACATTCCCTGCTCAGGGTCATACCGGTCAGAAACTTGGGATTAAAAAGTACAAACAGGACTCCAAGTCTTGACGGCCGAAGCCCTGACCCTCCCTTGGGCTGTCCATCTCCCATCCTTGCTAGCTACTTGCAAAGGGTGAAGCACATGGAAAAGAAAATCTGGACCTGAGGGCCAGGGAGCTCAGCTCAGGCACCAGGTGGGAAGGACAGCTGGCATCCGCAGTGTAGAGGTAGCTCAGGAATGCATGGGCGGCTTCGGTGCTCACATCGCTTAGCAGGACACGCTGGGTCAGGTCCCCATCTTCCACAGCAGAGAAGCCTTCATTGTTTACCTGAGGGTGGGACACAACAAGAAAGGCTTACTGATCAGACAGCAACACAGACGTAGAGTGTCCTGTGAGTTTCTGGTCTTATGAACAGCCCCGGCCCCAGGAAAAGCCTCAGCCAGTGTCGGTGAATTTTGCTGGCCAGGAATTCTGCAGGTGAGGCTGCAACACTTCTCTGTTGTCAAAATCATATTAGGAACAGATATTCGAGAACCCGGTTAATTTCCTCTTGCTAGACGTGTCAAGGCCTCAAGAGCTTTCTGACAGACTGACAGTGGTTCGCTGGATTCCTGCTGATATTCAAGCCAAACACACATCAGAACGTGTCAGAGCAGAGTCTTTGAGAACATTCGTCAGCAATTCAACCTTAAAGAGACTGATTGTGAGACTTATGGAAATAGAGGAAAGAGGACATAATTCTGGGGAAAAAAAGATTTTCATTCAGCAAAACAAACATTCTGATGTTTCCCAATTCTGAGGTCATCCCCAGATCCCCTCCAGCATGTCTGTGTCTCTCTCACGGGGAGGGAGATGGTGAAAGAGGGGGGTTCTGGCCAGGGACAGGGGACGGAAGGGGAGGGAGAGGGTGTGCTGGCCACCACACTTACATACTGACTGAGGAGTGGACATCGGGCATACAGCACAAACTTGTGGGCGTACAGCACCTCCCCGCTGTCCGTCTGGAACTGCACATCGCTCAGGTGCGGGTTATTGACCATAGCGCTGAAGTTGGCCACCAGCAACCCAAGGGAGAGCTGCAAGGGACAAGGAAGCATGCCATCATTCCATCTGTCCCTGCTTCTCTGAGCCTGTGAAGTCCCCTGACTAAGGTGGTGCTCAGGTGGACAGGGAGCAGACCCTCACTCTCCTCCCCTCTGCAAAATGGTTCCTCAGCTGGGTTCCACCTTTGAGTTATCATGAGGTACTCAGCAATGCGGACCAGCAAGACACCAGATTCTCTCTCAAGTGCTCTGTTACAGAGTATCCCTGACCCCGAGGCAGGGGACTGGCTAGTGGAGAGGAAGGATAGTGCAGTGAGGACACACTTGCAGCACCAGTGGCCCCCAAGCACTGTGCCAGGGACAACCACCAGCCTGATGCAACAGACGAGGACCCGAAGATAAGCAGTTCAGGGACCCTACCCAGAGGAGAGCCCCAAGTCTACCAGGTTGGCCCTTGTGAGAAGTGTTTGGTGACACTGATGTCCTAATGGGATGATGTCCACTCTGATGAAAACCCAACTTCTACCCAATTCATCACAGACACAGAACACTGGACTGTTAGTTGGAGGCCAGGCCTGGCCTTGCTCAACTCTGAAGCCCTGCCCGGGACCCACTCACAGAAGGGCACAGTAAGTCCTTAAAGGAAGAGTCCCCAGAGCTGATGCCTGACGGAGGCAGCCACATAGACTGACCCCTCTGCACTCCTAGGACACAGGGGGTTCTGGGGCTTGCCTACAGAGCTCACGACAAAAGGGACAAAGACTTGGTGGCAGTGCCCCAGGAGGGGAGCAAGAGGCTCTTATGGGCTCCCTCCCAGCTCTGCCCGAAGGCTTCCAATCTGTGTCATTTTCCTGGGAAGCAGAGACACTTTTTGAGAGGCCAGTGGGCTCGGGAGGGGCCTGCAGGCCAGCAGTGAGCTGGCCTCACCCGTCACATGAGGAGCAACAGCAGCCAAGACCACAGCACAGGTCATGGTGGGAGAAGCCCCAGTCCTCACCGAAGCATGGCCACCCCTCTCTGGGTGCTTCTCCTCGGAGGGCAGGACAAACCCGGTCAGTGGAAGGCTGGTGGGCACCATATCCAACCCTGAGGGAAGGAACCACAGGTTAGGAGAATGTCACCTCCCAGCAACGCCAACTGCCCAGCAGACGGCATCGACTGCAGGCTCAGTGGGACCCAGAGGTGCCCAGGAGGTGCTTGTTAGCTGGGAACATCTTAATTTAAAGCAAAACCCCCCAAACCATTTTTACCAGCCCCACCTCCCCCTGGGCAACAGGGAGGTAAAAGGATAGAAAAACAGACAAAATTAGCCCAAAGGATCACTTGCTGTGGGCAGATGGCTCTGTCTTTGGTTAAAGTTTAAGGAAAATTGTAACAGGCTTGCCCAGATCACATTCATCTTTGAGAAGAAACGAAAGCACCCAAGAGATAACACGTTCTCCCGCCAGCTCAGGTCTGGGCAGCCGTTGCAGCAGCACAAGGCCTGGACTAACTCAGACACAGGGAGGGGAGGTCCTCAGGGGTGTGGGGGTGCAGGGTGGGGGTGCTGGCCTAAGCATCCTGTCCAGAGTCTCACCTGTGGCCCCTCCCAAGCTGGCCAGGCCCCCACTGCTGGGCCGAGGGCTGGCACTCAGCCCCTCCCCTGCCAGGTCCACCAGGTCCTGCAGGGCCTGGCGTTCCCTCTGGCTGGCAGATGGTGATGGGTCTCTGGGGCCATGGACCACAGCGGGGCTGCTGTGGAGAACAGGTGACCCTTGCACGCCCTGCTCTGGCTGCTCAGGTGGCACCAGTGGCAGCATGGGCTCCTGCGTGAGACCCTGAAAAAAGCCAGAAAGCCAGAGTGACCGTGTGGCCGCTGTCACCAACACGTGCACTGCAGTGGCCATCACATGCAGTGTGGGTGGCTGGACCTCAAACCACAGAAGAGGGTGACAGCTGTGGTGGCACGAGGGTATCCAAGGTGCCAGTCACAGCCGGAACAACCCTGGGAAACTTTTCCCCATCACTGCGTGTCAACGGGCTTCTCCGTCACAGCTCTGGCCGTGCAGGAAGGTTTATCGGTGAGCCAGAAAGAGTCAGGGCTAAATAGCCTGAGGCAGGTAGGTCCTGACTCCAGGAGCAGCGGCTGCAGATCGTCTGGGGTGCACATTTAGGATGCAGGTTGCTGGACTTCCTCCCAGGAGTGGTGCCTGGGACTCTGCATTTTAAGCACACCCTCCAGGAACATTCTCCTAAATTTGGGAACCAGGGTCCTCCCTATTCTTACCAGAAGAGCCATGTAGTTGCTGCAGAGAGATGAGTTACAGCTGACGATGCCCCTTGGGCTTCCTCTCCCTCTTCTGGGACTTTGTGTCACCCAGCCATTGCTGTCCAGAGCTGCAATTCTGGAACTACCTACCTCTCCCCAAATCCACCCCCATGTGTGCCCGGAGGGGGAGGGCTCACCTGGGCAGGCCGCTGGGGCACGAGGGGAGGGACCAGGCTGGCCGTGTAGAAGAACTCCACAGCCCTGGCTCCAGTCAGGGCACTGCCCTCCCATAGCAAGGGCCGCCTTCCTTCGGGCTGTCGCAGGCACCAGCCTGCCTGTGGCAACTCTTCCTTCAGCATCCTGCTGGCAGGGAGTGGTGGCGTGCTGGACAACTCCACTTCCTCTGACAGGAGCAGGGCCACACGATCTTCTATTTGTCTACCTGTGGTCTTGGAGTCCTGGACTAACAGCAGCGGGGGGGAGACCAGGGGCTTCTTCCTGCGACATTTCTTCTCTAGAGAACAAGAGAGGTGACACAGTCAAGTGGTGGAGCCGTCCATTCACCCTGGAGCCTGGGGTGGTGACAGGGAGCAGCGCGGAGCCACAGCTCCCAGTCACATGTACCTGCACCCAGTCTCGTCCTCTCGGAAAAAGCACTTTCCAGTCTGAGTGCCGGCACAGATGGACTCTGCTCCATCTCAGATCGGGACAGAGCCAAGGCCACCAGTAGGTCTTCAGATGGCTCCTCAGGCTGGTCCACCTTCTGCCTCTTCTGTGGTCCCTTCCTGTTGGTGGCACCTTTCCGTTTCAAACCTCCAGCCTGCTTGCTGAAGCTAAAAGACCTCCAAAGAGAAAAATTAGTGAGGGCTGGAGGTGCCTCCACGTCATCTTCTGAGATGGTTCCCTGCAGGACCAAGAGGGCTGGCCTGTTCTCCTCTGTGAGTTCGGGAGCTAGGGACAGACATGGACCCATCGTACAGAGGCCTCATGTGAGCCCACTCGACCCCAGGCCAGAAGTCCAGCATGGCCAAGACACAGGAGAGTCTGGGTCCTCTCATGTGGTGGTACCCAGTGGGGTCTTGGCAGATGCACCAAGCCATCAGTGTGACCTGCACACTCTGGAAAGTGGCCAGACCCTTCCTGTGGAGTCAACACTTGAACCTGAGTCAGCTCCCTGGATTCCTACCAGGTTCTGCCACTGACACTTCAGAGGCCCGTGAGGCAGGCCTGGCCACACAGGCCACAGAAGGAACCCTTCCCTCCTGCAGGGGCCCCAAAGTGGTGCCTTTGCCCAGGGCCTGAAGGAAGAGACCCTCAGATTAGGCCACCAGCACGGCCAGCTGCCTCGGGAGCCAGTGTGCAGCAACTCACTTGGTTTGGAGATGAACCCAGAGGATCTTCTGGCTGGAGGGCACCTAGGCTCCTGGACAGATAAGGAGGGTAATGGGAGAAAGGAACTTTGAAACTGCAGATGCGGCCTGCCTGCCAGTAGCTGTGGTCAGGCCTCTGGCTTCTGCAAAGCCTGTGCTCTCCACTGGGCTCGGGTTCTCAGGCATCATCTCAGAGGGTCTCAGTGAGCCCTAACTTAGTCCAAGCTTCCTGGGAGCTAGGATGATAACCACAGCCTCCAAGGGAGAAAGGAGCTGTCCCAGCAGCCCAGGTCCCCCGCCTCTGTGAGTGAGGCAGCTGCTGTGGCTGCACCTCCAGCCAGCAGGCGGGCCCTGCGCTGAGGGGACAGCATGGGAGGGGGCAGGGGCTGGTGCACGGGTGCTCTGATGGCCTCAGAGTCCCAAACACCTAGGCTGGGCCTCAGGGGAGGGGCGGTTCAAAGTCTCCATGCAGGTGGCCAGTTCTTGTAGCTTTCTCCTCTAAAGACCTTCTAGAAGAACCCACACATCTTGAAGGTATTTTAATGCAGACATATTTTATCTGAGCGGACAGTTTCAGTGTGGTCCTGCCAGGAGGCAAGCAGTGGCTGAGATCACGTCTATTCTAAGGGCCTCGAGGCTTCCAATCCTACAATGCTGCGGCAGAAGCACTAAATATAGGTAGGCTCCTGGCCAAGAGAACCCACCTCTGCCCCTGTGGTCTCAGGCTGGCCAGCTCAGCTGCTGGAACCCGAGTGCAAGGCAGGGGCCGGGACACACAGACATCAGCCTTGGCCTTCTCTTCGCGCTCGACAGTGTTAAGGGGAAGAAGTCCACACCTAGAGAAGTCCAGGGCCCATGCTGCCTCTGCTCCCTGTAGAGCTGGGGTCAACCCTGGCATCCTCGGTGGCAAGTGCGGAGCAAGCTGACCCTCCGCCACCCATGTGGTTTGCACACAGAGATCTAGTTTCCCAGCCATCAAAGAGGCCTCCTATTTTAACACTTAAGAATTCATTCATGGGAATTAAAAAAAAAAAAAAAGGTACTATGGTTCTGGGTCACCAACTCTGAACTGCTGAATAAGCTTACAATATCAGTCCAAAAATCGGACTGAGATGGAAATCATGCTGGTCAACAAAGCAATGAGGTCAAGCAAACGGCAAGTTCTTAGATGCTCTAGTGGGTACGTAAGGTCATGAGGTTGGAAACACCTCAGGAAGGATGTGGAGGAAACCAGTCCAAATGTTCCTTTCCACAAACACACGGGAATGGGCCATTTCAAAGCCTTCAAGGATGCAGAATCTGTCCCCTCCACACTCCCTTCCAGACTGTGCCCAGTCTCCTCCTCCCGTGTTTCATTTCCAGAATAAAAGAGGGCTCTATTTTCCTCCAACACTATAAAAAGCTTTTTTAAAAAAACAAATCAAGTACAAACAGCATTACTTGGCTGCTTTGGTTTTCCTCTTTTTCACTTGACTCACCTGGACAGTGGTGGGCTGCTGCCCGCCTCTGGCTGAGCTGCCTGCTGCCGCACAGCCTGCAGCAGGAGCTGGGGGCCCACCTCCATCTTTACCGCACACTGTTTCAAGTGACTGACTCTGCTCTTTAAGGTGAGAAACGGTCTGCCACAAATTGGGCATTCAGGGATCTGAGGTGCAGAAGGTCTTAGCACCTTTTCAGCCTCATCCAGGCACCTGGAGGAAGACAGTAAATACAGGAGATCCACCCTCCCCAGTGATGCGGATCATAGCAAACGTGGATCCACATCAACATGGACATGCTGTGGCCAAGGCATGTTCCCCAAAGCAAATCCTCTTCACACAGCCTGTACGTCTCCTGTAGTCAGCTGGCAGATACTTCATTTAGGTATGGGTTAGCAAAGGTGGGTAAAGAAAGCAAAGATAGATTCAACACAGAGTTACATCATGACCCAGCAATTCCACTCCTAAGTGTGTACCCTAAAGAAATGAAAACAGGCACTCAGATACATGCTCAAAAGCATGTTCATAGCAGCTCTAGTCACAGTGCCCAAAAGGTGGAAACAATCCCAATGTCCATCAATGGACGAAAGAATGAACAGTATGTGGTTTAGCCACACAATGGGATATTTTTCAGCCATAAAAAAGAACGAAGGGCCAAGCCCATGGCGCACTCGGCAGAGTTCAGCGCTGGGAGCGTGGCAACGCTCCCACTGCGGGTTCGGATCCTATATAGGAATGGCCGGTGCACTCACTGGCTGAGTGCCGGTCATAAAAAAAGACAAAAAAAAAAAAAAGAACGAAGTATTGATACACACTACAACATGGATGAACCCTGAAAACATTAAGTCGAGTGAAACAGTATAGACACAAAAGGCCAAGTACTGAGTGATTCCACTTACACGAAGTGTCCAGAACAGGCAAATCCATGCAGACAGAAAGTAGATTAGTGATCACCAGGGGCTGGAGGGTGGGAGAACGGGGAGTGACTGCTAAAGGGTCTGGGGTTTCTTCTGGGGGTGAGGAAAATAATCCAAAATTGATCGTGGTGGTGGTCGCACAACTGGGAACATACCAAAAGCCAGTAGATTGTAACTTTAAATGGGTGAATTATATCTTAGTAATTTTTAAAAAGGGCAGGTTGACAACAGAACTGAGGTGCTATCGTGATGGTAAGGTGTCTTGAGATTCCCATACAGCCACAGCGTGCCCTGGGCTCTGATCATACACGCGGGAGAGGCGATGGCCTCAACTGCTCCCACCTGTTCATGTGCTGCTCCCTCCGTGTCACATTCATAGCTGAGAGGTTCTTTTGACAGATCTGGCAGAAGAACAACCCCTTCTCCTCCAGGCTATCACCATGTGCAGATGTTCCTTCCCGTCCAAATTCCTGCTGCAGGGCCAAGGCCACTGCAGCATCGCTCTCTGTGGCAGGGAGCTCAGGCCCATACCCTGTGGAAAAACACCAACAATCTATGAGGATAAGCTCCAAAGACAAGCTCACCCTCGGGGCACGAGGAAACCAGAACCCAGCACCATCCTGCCAGCCTGGTCACATGGGCAGTGTCCAGTGAGCACTAAATGGGGCTCCTGGAACAATACTTCTCAAACTCTAATGTGCACACGATCACCTGGGCATCTTGTTAAAAATGCAGGTTCAGGTTCAGGGGGATGGACTGACTCTGGTTTTGAGATGGCTTCCAAGGCAGCCCATCTGATACTGCTGGAGCAACACTCAGCAAGCATGAGACATACGCCCTGAGAACTTCATAAATTCCCAAGTTCTTGGAGACGACTACGGCCTACTGTGCCTGCTGCCAAAGCCAGAGAAGCAGCACAACTTCATTTCAATGCCCTATTTGTTTTTTTAACAAAGAAACGGCTTATCTCTTCCTGAGCATTTGCTGGGTATGCTGTGCAGACACATAGAGCACTGAGTTAAACACAGGGCATGTACTGGGCGCACCCACTGGATGAGCAACTCCTGTGCACCCCACATGTGCCACGGGGACTCCACATGTGCCTCAGCAGATGTCAAATCACTGCATGTTGTGGACCTCTGGGGCGGCCTGAGAACCCTCAGAGCCTCACCACAAGACCTGCAAGTGCAGCACAGGGACTACACGTGTGTATCTGTGGGCCTGTCAGCACGGTCTCTCCCGATCTCTTTTCCTTTTGTATGTTTTCATCAGAGCTGAGGATTGTATTGTTTAAGGGATAAAGAATAGGACCACCTGACATTATTTGCCTCTTGGGGGTGCAACACGAAGCTCACAGCCCCTGTGAGGCTCTGTTGCCAAACCACCGAACCTAGAGCCGAGAGGCCTCTCCTTTACTCACAGTGGGCCAGCAGTACCAGGGCCACAGGAAGGGATTAAATGACACAATGAAGAAATAATCAAACAAATCCAGAAAGTGGGAAATCTTATAAGACAACTACTCTGGACTCTTCAACAAATTAGTATTAAAAAATAGACAACAGGACGACTGTTCTAGAGTCTAGACCTTAAGAGACTAATGAGCTATTGCAATATGCAGTGCACAAACTTATACTGAATCCTTGCTCAGAAAACAAAAACAGAAACCAGCTATAAAAGATATCCTTGGGACAACTGGGGAAATTTGAACATGATTGGATACCAAGCAATATTATGGACTCAGGCATTATAACACACTCTGGTTATGCAGCAGATCTAGGGATGAAGTGTTATCACCTATGTTCAAACGATACAAATGTGTATATTTACAGAGACATTAAAAATATATAACAAAATGTTAAGAATTGTTAAATCTACGTTGAGGGTATGTGGGATTTGTTGTATTTTTTTACCTTTCTATAAGGGAAAATTTCATAATAAAAAGCAAAAGTGAAAAAAAAAAAAGAGGAAGAGGTACCTTGTCAAAGAAGCTAAGTGACAAATGACCCAAGGGACCCTTCATGTTCTGGCTAGGTCCAATGAGGTGGCAAAGGTAAGACACGAGGCACAGGGCCTGCCCACAGCAGAAGCACAGCGGACACAGCTCCTTTCTGCCTCCCTTCCTCCAGTGTTACTACTTATCTCTGAAAGACAGAAACACACTCATACCGTTCCCCGCCATCATCTCCTCTGGAGGGCCCTTTGGGACATTTTCTTCCAGTGTGGCCTTGATGGAGCACTCTTCTGAAGCATGCTTCAAACGCTCAGGGTCTGCTCTCTTGAACTGCTGCATTCGCTGTAGGACCAGCTCGGCCATGCGGGGTTTGGAGGGACTTGGCACCACTGTCATCAGACAGGAAGGAGGGTGCCGGGGGTCACTGTTGGGAGCACTCTCTGGCAAGGAGGAAAAAATTCAAAAGCATCTGTTGTAGCTGGAGAAATAAAAAACTTTTCCACCAGATACAGATTAGACCCAAGTTTCAAAGGGGTCCTTTATCAACTACTTTAGGTTTGACTCACAAGTGTGAATAGGACTGTTTGCTTGTTGGTAACCTCACTGTTTGTGGCCTTATAGACATAAATCAGTGATAGGAAGGGAACGGGGAGTGACTGCTAATGAGCATTGGGTTTATTTTTGGAGCGATGAAAATGTTCTAAAATTAGGTAGTGGTGGCAGCTGCACAATTCTGTGAATATACTAAAAACTACTAACTGTACACTTTAAAAGCGTGAATTTTATGGAATGTGAATTATATCTCAATAAAGTGGTTATTAAAGAAATATTAATAACAAACGTTTCTCTTTCTAGACAGGAAGTTTCCTTTAACTTGGAATCCACAGATGGCCTGCAGTGGGGATCCGTGAGCCCCCTGAAGTTGTGTCAGTGTCGCAGGTATGTGGAGTGGGTGAGTAGGGTTTTCTGGAGAATTGTACATAGCTTTCACCATACTCACAAAGGGAGCATGAGGGACCAGTAGTGTTTTAGCAACATTACCAAAGCCTTACAACCATCTCTGCCAGCTAAAACTTACCACCACTCTACTGAGGGGTGATGCTGACCAATACCAGAAAAAAAAAATTATTGTTATTTCAGATCAGGAAGTGAAGGTGAAGAAAATTTAGAAACAGAAAGCAAGAGCACAAAGAGCCTGCACTGTATTATATACGCAAGGCTGCTTTTCAGTTCTGCATGAGGAATGCATGCTAAGCACACGGCTCAGTATACCAAGAGCAGCAGGGCAGAAAAAGGCTTTAAACAAAAACAGAAACCAAAAAAAATGAAAAGAAAAGAATAAAAGGTCTTTGGAGGAAAGGAGGGAAGTACCTGAAGATCTCCTGGGCCTTAAACCTGCACGCACGGCAGCCTAACCCTGTTGGCTGGCTCATTCCAACCTCCCCACTTTGGAAAGAATGTGAGAAAATGAGAGCAGCAGGATTATTTTCTTGTTTATGTAACACGTGTCAAGTACACAATGTAAGCATTCATAGTAAATTCAGAAAGAGCAGAGGGCTCTGCACATGATCATGTGGAAAATTCACACGGGTTATATTTTTTATGACTATTATTTAAAACAGGAGTCTGGGGGCTGGCCCATGGCTCACTTGGGAGAGTGTGGTGCTGATAATACCAAGGCCACGGGTTTGGATCCCTATATGGGGATGGCCGGTTAGCTCAGTTGGGAGAGCATGGTGCTGACAACACCAAGTCAAGGGTTAAGATCCCCTTACCAGTCATCTTTAAAAAAAAAAAAAAGCAGGAGTCTATAAACTAGGGCCCCAAAGCTGGCTGCCTGTTTTGTAAATAAAGTTTTATTGGCACATGGCCACACCCATTCATTTACATATTGTCTCTGGTCACTGTCTCACTACAACAGCAGAGTTGAGTAGTTGCAACAGGGAAAGTATAGCCTACAAAGCCAAAATATTTACTATCTGACTTTTTCCAGAAAGTTTTCCAAACCTTGGTTTAAAATAGCAAATCGGGGCTGGCCCGTGGCTCACTTGGGAGAGTGTGGTGCTGCTAACATGAAGGCCACGGGTTTGGATCCCATATAGGGATGGCCGGTTAGCTCATTGGGTGAGCGTGGTGCTGACAACACCAAGTCAAGTGTTTAAAAGATTCCCTTACCGGTCATCTTTTAAAAATAAATAAATAAATAAATAATAAAATAAAATAAAATAGTACAAATCACCTCTGGTTTGCTCTCTGGAAAGATCTGGCAGTGGTTCTTGACTGATTACCTGTCTGTGTGCTCTGTGCTCTTTCCCAAAGCACAGGCTGATCTGGAGCAGGAGCAAGCACACCTCCCCCTCCATTCACAGTGACAGCTGGTTTACTTTCTTGCGACTTGGTTGCTCCTTGCTTTTTAGTCCTAGGGGCCTGGCTGCCAGATTGAGGTTTCTTCTCCGCAGGGCCTTGAAGAGTTTTGCTCTTGCTAGCAGTTCGTTTAGTCCTTTTTAATTTGTTTCCTATCTGAGTGCTGTTTGAGGCCTTTTGTGTCTTCCTTTCTCCTGACACTTCCTTGGTTCCATTTTTTCTCACCCTTTGGAAGAAGCTCGCACAGAGTTCTTTAAAATCATCGTCTGACTCATCCATCGTCTGACGAGGTTAAAGGGTTTCAAGCGGTCTTTAGAGGAGTAAGGGTCAATCTGGGGGTTTGTACACAGATGAGAAAGTGAACACGAGTGTGAGCCTAGCCAAGCCTCATTCCCACTTATAGCTCCATTAGGGCCCCATCTACTTCTCACTGAGATACTTGGAAAGTTGGCACAACTGAACAAAAAGTTCTGTTTTCCTCTCTATAATGACTTAAATATCTGTCTTCAAACTGGGCCCATGGTTAAATAACATGTTTAGAGCTTCCCTCTGCTAAAGTTCACAATTGAGAGAATGTTTTATTGTCCAATTGAGGCCTTGGAGACAGAATACATAAGAACTTGATGCTCAGGTGATTCTCCAAGATCTCCATGGTGATGCAGCACAATTGGTTCATTTAATTTCACATCTGTGGAAAATCAAAAGCACCTAAGTGTAATTGGACAGATATTGCCATTTTTTTCCAGGAAGATACAAGAGCATGCAGGGTATGGGAAAAGTCTTCAGAGTGACAATACTCCTGTCAAATACTCAGTACAACCCGGTTAACACAGTCTAATTGTCTCACAGGACGTCACAACACAACAGAGGAGAGGGATGTAGAAACCTGTCAATGCATATTCTTCCACAGGCAGAAAAATACAAGTATGTGCATCTTGGGAGAGTGTTGTTTTTACTAAAATTTGGGGAACAAACCCCATGAAGAGCAGTCACCACAGAAACAAGATGATCCCCAAATCTAGGAAAACTATCTCCTACACTGTCCTAAGGCCCCCAGCTATTAGAGGCTCTATTAGTAAACAATGCAGCCTGAGAAAAAGAAAAAGAAAAGTATATGCCCCTGAACACTCAGGAGGAGAGAAAAGACCAATTTTCTCTATCCTCTCAGCCCAACAAGAGCTCTCCAAACCCAGACAACTAGAACACTGCCTATATGCAAGGGTTGGGCCTTATGGGCATGATTATTTACTTTGGCACACACCTTAGTGGAGTACAAAAATCAAAACTGAATGATCCAATGGCAGAAGTTCTTCATTTAAAATACAATAATTCAATCTCTACTGTCCAAGTAATCTGGCTAATCATTTAGTTTTCCAGAGCTGGGCAGATACACCTACCTAGAATCTACTTTGTATGACTGGCTCATTCTCATCTTCCTCTTTAGAGGAACTTCCCCTAATCCTTTAAGTGGACACTCTCCACCCCCCATTATTCTTCATCATCACAGTTTTCACAATGGCACTTATCACAGGTTATAGTTACATGGAATAGATAACATTTAATGAATGCTTACTGTGAGCCAGGCACTATTCCAACGTTTTTCAAATCTTCAATTCATTTAATCCTTCCAATAGTCCTAGAAAGTGGAATCTATTGTCATCCTTCCTTTACAGCAAGGAACCAGGCACAAGCAGAATGAAGAACTGGCTCAAGTCCACACAGCTTTTGAAGTGGCAGAGCTGGGATCACACCCAGGCGGTGCTGTTCCAGAGTACGGGCTCTTATATTATTATTCATTGACTTAATATCTGTCCCCCACTAAGCTCAACACTTCAGGAGGGCACAGGTTCATCTATTTTACTTTATATTCTCTTTGGCTGATACAGTGCCTGACCTGTAATTAAGTGCTAGACAACTATTTATTGAATTCATGAACTGCAAAGAGTTTAGTATAATCTGAGTGATGAGAAAGTGGTAGGAGAGAAGCCTGCAGGGAGAGGCAGAGATCAGTTCACAAGGGCCTGGAACATCAGGCTAAGCAAACTGAATTTTATCCTGTCGGATGTGGGAAGCGGCTAGAGAAAATTCCATCCTCCACAATGGTATTGAGTCTTCATGTCTCTGTTGATTCAACAGTCCATCTCCTATAGGTGCTCAGTCAATATGACATAACGGATTCTACAAGGCTGAAGTTTCCAGAGGGTAGGAGACTTGTGCCTCCTCACCTGGTACCCACCCCGGCGCCCGGCTCACAGCGGCCGCGGAATGAATGAATGGATGTGGCAAGGCAGACCCTCCCGCCCCCAACCCGGCGACCTACAGAGAGTGAGCTGATGGATCCGCCTGGGGAAGGACTGCCAAGGACTCTAAAGCCAGACGGAGGATCCCGATCGCTGGACTGGCCCCCTGGCCGTGACCACCGTGGGTATCCGGATCCACCCCGCCTCCCTCCAGGCGGGCCCCGGCCCTTTTCCACCCCTGCCCCTCCGCCGCGGCTGCAGGCCTGCCGAGACTAGAGGTGCAGCGAGGGAGGCGGGCGAGAAAGGCTCTTCTCCCTCAGGAGAGCGAGAACGGCCCGAGGTGACAGGACCTCCTCCTCCCGGGTGCAGACTCCCAGCCCCAGAGCCCGGCTCCTCCTACCTCCGGCGCCGCCGCGGCACCTTCTCAACGGAGAGCCGCGCGCCTGCGCATGCGCCGCCCGGCGCCCCCGCGGATAATTGCGTGTGCGCAGGCGTAGAGCGGTGCCGAGGTTCGCTTCCCATTTTCCCCCGCGGCCCCTGGGGCGGGCGCGCGGTGGAGAGCGTTTCCGGATGGCGCGAGGTGGGGCGCAGCGGAAGCGGCGCCTGACTGGCTGCGCGGTAGCATCTTGCGTCCGAGTCAAGTCTGTTGAGAGTTGAAGGGGAGTCGGGGTGAATTTGGGGCACTGTGGCCGTTTTAAGAGAAAGTCTTGCTCCACCATAGTTCACTCACGGTACAGTGGCGACCCCCTCGGAGCGCCCTTGCCTGTGGTGCAGACCGGAGTAAAGAGAGTGAGGGATCTTGGAGAGGCTCCAAATGTGGCCTGACGGGGCCGGGGCGCGGTAGGGTGGGGGTGGAGGCTTCCTTCCCGGAGGGGATGGCGTGAAAGTGGAGGCCTGGTGGTGGGACGGCGTTAGCTGCGTGCATAGCCTTGGAGGTGACACCCAAGCTCCTCAGCCTGGCTGCTGCAAAGGGATCAAGGGCTGGAGGGGAAAGTGAGGCTGGAGAGGTTCGCCGCGGGCTGAAATTTGAGGGACTTCATAAATTGTAGTAAGGGTTTGAGCTTCCAGCCGGGGTCACGGGGAGCCACTGAAGATTTTGTTTTCAAAGACCATTTTGATTGCAGTGTGCAAATGGAGGCAGGATTGGAGGTCAGGAGACCCGTTAGGAGGCTGCTATAATCTAGGTGAGAAATGAGTGTGACCCGAACTGGGAGGTGGAGGGCAGAGAATGGAGAAGGGTTAAGATGTTAGAATTGTCATGGCCCAATCGTTTGTTATGATGTGTAGGTTTCTGGTCTGAGCAGCTGAGTAGAATGTGGTCCCCATCACTGAAGTAATGGACACAGGAGAGTGTGAGGAATAGATTTGGAGGGAAGATAATACACTTAGTCTTTTTTTTTTTTAAGGTACAATTCACATATAAGACTCATGCTTTTAAAGTGTACAATTCAGTGGTTTTTAGTGCATTCACAAGACTCTGTAGCCATCATCATGTCTAATTCCAGAACATTTTATAATCCCAAATAGAAACCACTGTACCCATTGGCAGTCATTCCCCCACCCCACCTCCTGACATTCACTAATCTTTCTGTTTCTATGGGTTTGCCTATTCCAAACATTTTATGTAAATGGAATCATACATATGTGGCGTTTTCTTTCCTGCTTTTGCTAAGCATGTTTTTAAGGTTTATCCATGTTATAGCATGAATCAGTACTTCATTCCTTTTCGTGGCTGAATAATATTACCTTGTTTTGTTTATCCATTAATCAGTTGATGGGCTTGTAGGTATTTCCACTCTTTGGCTATTATACACGATGCTGTTATGAGCATGCATGTATAAGTTTTTGTGTTCTTTGAGTGGAGTTGCTGGGTAAAACTCCATTTAGTTCTGAATGTTGAGTTTCAAATGCAAATAGGACTTCCAAGAGGTTTTTGTGTGTATGAAGGAGTTAGAAGGTGTTAACTTTCTCTTTGGAAACCTAAGTTAGTTTGTGTATTAGTACATTTCTGTTGCTTATAACAAAATACCTGCAACTGGGTAATTTATAAGAAAATGAAATTTATTGCTTACAGTTTCAGAGGCTAGGAAGTCCAAACTTCAGGGAACACATTTGGTGAAGACCTTGGTGGTGTCGACAGTAATGGCAGGGTATCACATTGCAAAATGGCAGAGTAAAAAGAGCCAAACCTCCTCATTCACTCTCCTCTGAAAGCCCTCCATACCACACCCATGACCATCTTTCACTAGGCATTATCCTGAGAGTCTAATCACTTCTTCAAGGCCCCACCTTGGGATTACCATAGTAGGATTTTCCACCCTCAATGGTTACAGTAGGGATTAAGTTTTGGGGGGATATTCAACCGAAGGCATTCCACCACTGGCTCCCCCAAATTCGTGTCCTTTTCACATACAAATAAGTTCATTCCATTCCCAAAGTCTCGTTCCAACTCAAAAGTCCAACATCTCCAAGTCCCATCTGTGAAATCAAAAGAAGTTATCTACTTCCAAGATACAATGGTGGGGCAAGCATAGGGTACATATTCCCATTCAGAAGGAAAAATGGGCCAAAAGAAAGGTGTAACATGTCCTAAACAAGTCCAGAACACAGCAGGGCAGGCATCAAATCTTACAGCTGGTGAATGAATCATGTACCTTGACTCTGTTTGATGTCTTCTGCATGATGGTGTAGCGTTTGGGTCCTCAAGTCCTTGGGCAGCTCCACTCCTATGGCTTTCCTGGTCTCAGGCCACACATCAGCTCTCCCAGGGTGGTGTTCCACTCTGGTAGTTCCACAGATCTGGGGTCTCTATGGCGGTCCCACTCCTATGGCTCCACTAGGCATGGCTCTGGTGGGATTTCTCTGCTGCAACTCCAACACCACATTTCCGCTCAGCATTGCTCTAGTGAAGGCTGTATGCGATGAATCTGCCCCTGTGACAGATCTCTTCCTGGGCCCCCAGACTTTTCCATACATCCTTTGAAATCAGGGTGGAGGCTCCCAAGCCTCCACAGCTCTGGCATTTTGCAAGCCTGCAGACCTAACCATGTGGACGCCACCAAGGCTTCTGGCTTGTATTCTTCAAAGCTGCAGGTCCAGCCACAGCTGGGGCAAATTTAGCCATGGTTGGAGCAGTCAAAGCACCTGGGGTGCTGGTGTGAGGAGCAGCATACTGAGGTAGCCCTGGACAGCCAGACCTGGGTGGGACAGAGTGTCTATTTGTACCCTTGGGATTTTAATTTATAGAGGAGACTGATGACATAGAGAGGCCAATGCCATTGAAAGCAGAATTTGTTGCTTAGATTTCCCAAGAAAAGGGGGCATGCCACACCATGTAGGACCACAGGGGAAGCATCAGCTTTTGGTAAGGAGGAAGAAGTAGGAGCAAGTGGAAAGCCTAGGCCAGAGCCTTTATAGGGTTTCCACAGAAAAGGCAAGTCAGGACAGAGTAAACAGTTTAGGATTGGCCAGTTTAAATAATTCCAGTGGACTTTGGACTGTTGTGGTCTCTAGTTGCCTGGCACCTGGCCATGGGGTGGTTTAGGACAGGGGAATATTGGTTTGGTGTCTGAGAGTTAGATACAAGGGGCGGTTGGCTTGCCTATGAGAGGCAGGCTCCCAAGTAAGTTATTTACTATCTTCAGTAATAGCTAGCTCTGGGAAGATTTTTAAGAAGTCAAAATATCATAAGATACAGAAAAAAATTTTAAATGACTAATACACACAGACATGGCTAGGATAATATGAAGGACAGTTGTAAAGGTGGAGATTATTTTTTGCCAGATTGAAAATGAAGTGCCTGAATCCTGTTTAGGATTTAAATGTCTTAGAGGCCCAGTGTAGAAAACACTTTCTACCTCCCTTCCCTCAACCCAAAATCTGGCTATATTATTTATTTAAGTAATATGAGTTAGTCAAAGTGTGATTTAGAGAAAGGAGCTGCTTGGATACTAACCTTAGGCCTATTGAATAACTCTTAGAGGAGAGTTTCCAAACTGTGTCTTTAGAAAGTTTCGTAGATGATTCTAATGGCCTCTAGATTAAGAACCACTGCATTTAACTAACACCTACTGAGCAAATCTTGTATGTTAAATATATATGTTGAATACTGGGTGAGGGGCAATTGGGATTTGGAGTTAGACATAATTCCTCCCTTCAAGGAACAAAGTTATCCATCACTGGGGCATCCTCTTTGGCTCAGAGTGAACAGTAGAAGCCCCCTTGTCCTGGACCCTATTGTGACTTATCTCTAGCAGGAGCTCAGGGGTTCACACTCTTCCACTGGAACTAGGCAGAAGTCACTTAATGTGACTAAGCTGAAGGTCGGTGTTCAGAAACAGTGTTCCTAGGTCCATATTATGTCAATGAAATAATTACTGTATGTTTCCTGCCGGCATTTGAGGCAGAAACCCATGGCACTGCGAATACATTCAAACTAGACAGGTGAAGGAACATTACAGATATTTAAAAGTGAGATTTGTCCTTGTGTGAATGAAATGCAGAAGTGCAGGGAAAAATTTAGGGTGTAACTACAAGTAGGGGCTCTGTTTTCCTAGTCCATAGGAGTAGATACCTTGGGATCCAGAGGAAAAGGCAAAAGTGCAATACGTTATGATTATTACTTCCTTGCCCTCCTGGGATATTTCCTTTTTGAAAACTTTTGGCATCTTCCACTGAGTTAATGTTTAAGCAGTTCTGAGGAAGAAGTGAAAGGCCCTTGTTCCAGGTCTGTGGTTTGGTTATAAGTCACAAAGCCAAAACCTGTCCAGCTCCCTCTCATTTATTTTGACAGGGGTTGGGAGAGGGCAGATTAAACAAGGAAAGAATTGTTTGGTCATACTAACTTTTACTTACTGTTGTATAATCCCATTTCTTATACTGCCAAAATAGTTGAAATTAGGAGGGAAAATAACTATTTTCTATGTCTAAGTATACAGAAGATACTCTGGGTCTTGCTGCATTTCTCTCAGTGTCCTGTCTGCCATTGCTGCCTTTGTGTGATGTAGCTGTGATTTGCTAGATGAGTTTAAGGGAGATTCCAAGTGGAGGTATCGGCCTCAACTGCAAAACAATTTAATCCCTAATAAAGATCAATACTGACGCTCACAATTTTGATGTTAATTAAGTCATTTTCACGTAACTTTTTTTGTTTGTTTGTTTCTCTTTTTTTTTTTTGTGGGGGGAGGTGGCTGGTTGGTATGGGGATTCAAACCCTTGACCTTGGTGTTATAACCAACTGAGTGTCTAACCAACTGAGCTAATCAGCCAGCCCTCACTTAATATTTTTATGATGGCAGTACCCCCCCTCCAGGCTGTCTACAGATTCAGCATAATCCCTATCAAAATCCCAACAGCCTTTTTTGCAGAAATGGAGAAACTGATTTTAATATTCATAAGGAACTGCAAGGGACCCAGATACCCAAAAAGCCTTCAGCTTTGTTCTTGAAAACAAACCTCCCTATTTCAAAATTTACTGCAAAGCTATAGTAATCAAGACTGTTATATGGGCATAAAGATAGGTATATAGTTCCATGGAATAGAATTGAGAGTCTTATGGGCAATTGATTATTGACAGTGGTAACAAGACCATTCATTGGGATAAGAACAGCTTCTTCAACAAATGGTGCTGCAATAATGGGATATCTATCTGCACAATAATGAAGTTGGATCCTTACCTTGCCATACACAAAAATTAAGATGGATTAAAGACCTAAATGTAAGAACTAAAACTATAAAACTCTTAGGAGAAAATGGAAAAAAAAAAAGGGGGTAAATCTTCATGACCTTAGATTTGAGTAATGGATTCTAGATATGACAGCAAAAGCACAATGAAAAAAAAATAAATTGAACTTCATCAAAATTTTAAAAACTTACGTGTCAAAGTATATTGTCGAGAGAGAAAAACCCACAGAATGGGAGAAAATATTTACAAATTGTGTATCTGAATAGGTTCTAAGCTACGGTCTGAATGTTTATGTTGCCCCAAAATTTCTGTGTTGAAATCCTCACCCACAAGGTGATGATACTAGGAAATGGGGCCTTTGGGAGGTAATTGGGTCATGGGGATGGAGTCCTCGTGAGTGGGGTGAGTGCCCTTATAAAAGAGGCCCAAGAGAGACCACTCTGCCCCTTCTGCCATGTGAGGTTAGAGCGAGAAGATGGCTGTCTATGAGGAAGTGGGCCCTCACCAGACACAGAATTTGCCAGCACCTTGATCTTGGGCTTCCCAGCCTCCAGAACTGTGAGAAATAAGATAACCACCCAGTCTATAGTATTTTGTTATAATAGCCAAATAGACTAAGACAGTGTAGTAGCCACAGTGTGTAAAAAACTCTTACAACTCAACCACAAAAGGACAAACCCAATTAGAAAATGGACATGGGACTTGAATAAACATTTCAGAGAAGGTACACAAATGGCCAACAAACACATGAAAAGGTGATCAACATCATTAATCATTAGACAAATGCAAATCACAACCGCAATGAGCTATCACTTCACACCCGATAGACGACAACTTAAAAAAAAAATGTTAGTGGGGCTGGCCAGTTAGCTTAGTTGGTTAGATCCCCTTACTGGCCAGCTGCCCAAAAAAAAAAAAAAAAAAAGTGTTGGTGAGGATGTGGAGAAATTGGAACCTTATACATTGGTGGAGGGAATATAAAATGGTGTTTCTACTGTGGAAAACAGTTTGAGGTTCCTCAACAAGTTAAAGATGCAATTACAATATGCACCGGCAATTCCAGTCTTAAGTATATGCCCAAAAGAATTTTTTTTAAAAAATGTTTTAAGCAAAAACTTGCACCCCTATTCATAATCACCAAATGGTGGAAATAATCCAAATGGCCATAAATGCATGAATGAAAAAAAATGTGGTATACAATGGAGTACTACTTTTTAAATGATTTTAGTAAGGGGCCTTTTATTTTTAAAAGTTTACTGATTCTTCGATGCAATCAGAACGCTCAGTTCTTAGGAGAAAATACTTGAGACTGAAAGGTGGTTCTTCAATTTAAAAATTTTATTGTGAAACATACAGCAAAGATCATAAGTAGTTTAAAGAATACTGATAAACATAATAAATAAACACAAGTGTACCTACCACCCAACCTAAGAAATAGAGCATTATCCTCAGTATTTTTAAGTTCTAATATCCACTTCCTGCTCCACTAAATATTTCACTGGGTCAGAAGATTGGTTATAAGACAGAAGGAAAAGTCATGTTCATGGCTTTCCTTTCAAAACATTCACATCATATTTATCACATCATGTCATATTCATTGAATCACATTATTTATTATGTCTTTTAGTCACATTCATGTGACTGGGTAACAAACATTTCAGAGATCAAAAAGCTCCATATACAGTCTTGCGCCACATAACAATGTTTTGGTCAAAGATGGACTGCATAAAGGACAGTCAACTCATAAAATGATAATGGAGTTGAAAAAGTCCTGTCACTTAGTGATGTCCTGACCATTTTAACATTGTAGCACAGTGCATTACTCAAATGTTTGTGGTGGTGGTAATGTCAACAAGCCCACTGTAAAATATGCGGAGTGCCTAGCTTATCCATGGGGCGACCCTCCCAGAGTTAGCTTAGACCTTTAAGATAGAAAGCCAAGCATTTGGCACATTAGGTGTGACCCCAAGTGAAAAGGTGGTTGTCTACTTTAGAATTCTTGGATTTTTAAATGATTTCCACCCATCTCCACGACAAATAATAGTTAACAACAGTTAGCTAACATTCACTGAGCGCTTGCTGAGTGCCAGGCACAACCCCTACCTGTAATTTAATTTTCATAATTTGTGGGGGTGGTATTATTCTAATCCCCATTTAACAGGTGTGGAAAATGAGGCACATAGAGACTTAGTAAGATAATTAGAGGGCTCGGAATTCGTGCAACTATTGGTCAGTTTAGATAATAGGAAAATTCATTGCTGTTCCCTTTCATAATGTCACCACAGAATGACAAAATCACCTAATGACACATTTCTCAGACAGCATCCCCTTTGTTAAGTGACATATGACTGTAGTTAGTAAAAGAAGCTTTAAGTTTGGAACCTGAACTGACCCCAAATAAAGTTTTACCTCTAGCAAGAAAAAGAGCATGATTTGTGTTCTAGCACCATCTTTGGCTTTTTCCATCAATTATCGCTCTTAATCCTGAAAAACCCTATGAGATAAATGTTGTTATAATCATTTATAAATAAGGAAATTGGCTCAGAGCAAATAATTTGCCCAAGGTCACAAAGCTAATAAGCAGGTCTAGGATGCATCCCAAATCTGTCTAGATACCCATACAAGTTGATCACCTCTCCAAAATTATCCCTCTCCAAATCCCAAGGAATCTGAGGCTTATGTTCTTGGGGACTGGTTACTGCTACGTTTTTTTTCTCTGACCTTATGAGGAACTTCTAGTCCATTGACTCCTTTGCCTTCTCTTTTCCATCTCCTTATGTAGCTTGTTGCCCATCATGCCTGTAGTATTCTTACCAGTACCCTAAATACCTCAGTCCCCATTATCTTCATTCCATCTAGACAGCAAAAATCTCAACCCCTGCAACCCCTTTGTACCTGGTCCCATAGCCAAGTGGCTGTGCACTAGTGGGTAAAGTCATCCCACAGGGCAGGTATTATCACTTTAAATTCATGATCAGCCACCTCAAACAGGTGTTACACCCTCTTGTAACATTACTACTTTTCTCTGCTAAAAACCCATCTGCATTCTCCTTCTGGACTGGATTGTTCACATTAGTTTGTATATAACTGCATTAACATCTCCCATATTAAAAACAATAGAAACACCCCCCTTGGCTTCGTATCACTCTAGGTTTTGTCTCTTTGTTCTGGTTTGCTTTATAACAAAACTCCTTGAAAAATTGTCTTTGTTCTAGCTCTGCTTCCTTACCTCCAATTCACTCTTTTAATGTTGTGTTGCAATGTTAATTACAAAAATATTTGAAGGAAAAGTAATGATCTTTTTTCTACTCTTCCTCTATTCCTACCTTCCTGATGTATCCAATGTTAAAGTCTGATGTATATCTTTTCACATCTATCTTTATACTCTTCTAGATATACATACATACACTTTTTCGCTTGATATTCTTTTACAAAAATGAAGTCATCCTATTCATATTACATTTTGCTTTTCTTATTACATCAGGAGCATTTCTCTAAGTCAGTAGATAGAAAGCTATAGTATGTCCCATTGATAAAAGTATATTATTTATAACTTTTTCATTATAAATAATTATGCAATAAATATCTTCATATCCTATATATGTGTTTATTTATTTATTTATTTATTTATTTATTTATTTTGGTGGCTGGCCAGTACAAGGATCCAAACCCTTGACCTTGGTGTTATCAGCACCACACTCTAACCATGAACTAACCTGTCAGCCCTTGCTTTTATTTCTATTGGAAAGAGTCCTAAATATAGGATTTCTGTGTAAAAGTGTATGTGTGTTTTTTTGGTTTGCCTTTTGTTTTGGAAAAAGTACTACCTGGACATTGTTAAAAATTTCTTTTCAGGAGCTTCACAAGGGTACAAAAATTCTCTCCCACCTTTGGCCTTTTGGCCTCCAGACTCCCTCCTCACAGGCTTCTTGAAATAGTCCAGATATATTCTATGCATATATAAGTATATATAAATAATATATATCCCTTTTTTTCTTGATATGAATACATGGTAGCACATTTTGCCCATTGTGCTGAACCTTGTTTTTTTTTTTTTAAAAAGATGACCGGTAAGGGGATCTTAACCCTTGACTTGGTGTTGTCAGCACCACGCTCACCCAGTGAGCGAACCGGCCATCCGTATATGGGATCCGAACCCGGGGCCTTGGTGTTATTAGCACCGCACTCTCCTGAGTGAGCCACGGGCCGGCCCATGTGCTGAACCTTGTTTTGCCACTTAAAATATCTTAGAGATTATTTCTTATGACATAAAAATCTACTCTTACTCTTTTTAACATTATATTTCATTAACTGGATGTATTCATACTTCATTGTACCAGTCCCCTACTGATGGACATTAAGGTTGCTTTTATTTCATTTTTTTTTTATTGTAACATAGTTGATTGTACATACCTGTGGGGTACAGAGTTGAATATCAGTACCTATGTACCATATGTGATGCTCAAATCAGGATAATTAGAATCAACATTGGACAATGTAATCGTTTTTTGTGGCCCTTTACTAATTCCTCCCTTACCGTCCCTCCCCCTCCCAAGGTTGCTTTTAGTTTAATTTAATTTATTTATTTATTTATATTATTATTATTATTATTTTATTTGGTGGCTGGCCAGTATGGGGATATGAATCCTTGACCTTGGTGTTATCAACACTACACCCTAGCCAACTGAGCTAACTGGCCAGCCTGGGATAAACAAAGATTTCTTAAGCAAGGACACAAAAAGCCAATAATCAGAAAGAAAAAGTGATGAATTAGACTACATTAAAATTAAGAACCTCTGTTCATAAGGCACCATTAAGAGAGTGTCAAGATGAGTCACATACTAGAAGATATGTGTGATGTGCATATGAACTTTATTGCTATCATACAGTAGAACATATGCACAATGACAAAGGACTAGAATCTGTACATATCAAGAAGTTTTGGGGAAAAGAATTTCCTCTTTGACCCATGGTTATTTAGAAGTGGGTTGTTTAATTTAAGTGTCTGGAGAGTTTCCTTTTATATTTCTGTTACTGATTTCTAGTTTAATTCCATTATGGTCAAAGAATGTACTTTATATAATTTCAATTATTTTAAATTTGTTAAAGTTTGTTTTGTGACTTTTATGACTCAAGATATAGTCTATATTGGTGAATATTCCATATACAGTTGAAAAAAAATATGTATTCTGCTATTTTGGATGGGACATTCTCTAAATGTCAATTGGATCCAGTTGGTTGATGGTGGTATTCAGTTCTTCTATTCTTTGCTGGTTTTCTGTCTACTAGTTTTATTTATTATTAAGAGAGAAGTGTTGAAGTCTCTACCTCTTTTTTTTTTCACTTTGAATTACAGTGATACTTTAATAGTCTCAAGATTTGATACTTCAAAAATAAAAGATGCTACTGATAAATAACAAAAGTGGAATGTTTATCAAAGTTACAACAGAAATCGTGTTCAGATGAGGATCACTTCAATAAAGTAAGGTGTTAAAGATGCCAGACAAACTGGTACTTGTTGGAACACATCATGCAATTTTCATTTTTTAATTTTCTAAAATATTTATTTTTAAAAGATGACTGGTTAGGGGATCTTAACCCTTGACTTGGTGTTATCAGCACCACGTTCTCCCAAGTGAGCTAACCAGCCATCTGTATATGGGGATCTGAACCTGTGGCCTTGGTGTTATCAGCACCACACTCTCCCAAGTGGGCCACGGGCCGGCCCTCCTTTTTTTTTTTTTTTTTTTTTTTTTACATTCTAAGATGTTGCAGAGTGGTTGGGGTGGAGGGGGAGAGAAGAAGGGGGTGCAGGATAGGGTGAGAGAACGAGGAAGCAGGGAGGGGACAGCTTTCTTATTGCATGGGTTACAGAGCAGGCCCTGGTTCTATTTGGTCAGTGAGATAGTCATAAAACTAGTTTTAGCACAATTGTGCTTCAGACTAAATTTTCAATCATTGTGATTTTCTACACAAGATGGAAAATGTTAAAACTTGAAGACTTCCTTCTAGAATTTCTAGTAGCCAATATGTGTATATTCTTACATTCCTGAAAACAGAGCCAAATGTAATTTAATAGGCGCTAGTATTCACATCTTATATATCAGCTTTACTTTATGACTGATAAGTCTAATACTACTAGATTTTGGAGTGTATAGGTGACAGAGTATTTTAAATTTGTTCAAATAGACTATGGGGAAAATGGGATCAAATGAGAATACATTTCTTGACTGCAGTGTTGGTAACCCTCAATAAACTCTTCATAGGGAATGGTTAAACCATAAAAACAAATAGTTTTTTATATTAAAATGCTTCTCCATACTAGTAATACTTCAAAGTCACTAAAAACTAATGTATTATTTACCTTGTAGAGATAATACACAGGGATGAACTGAGAAAAAAAGTTATGAAAAAACACTAATTCCCTAAATGTGTCCATGTCCATTCTCCATCCTTTATGTGTCTACTTTGTATACTCCACCCATCTACCCCACTCTAAAAATGGTTCAGGTTATGTCCCAAAGTGACCTGTTCTTGAACTACTTTCAAAGGAGCAAACTGCTCTGTAGTGTATAAGCTACTCAGGTCTACACTCTCTAGGATGATGCAATATTCTGTAGTCCTGGCTCTCAAATCTAGAAATCTGCCCAGGTTCAGATTCCTTTTAAAACCCTTCCCAGTAAACATAACTAGAATTTATGATCTTTAGATTCAGACAGTACAAGTTAAAATAGCCTGATATGTGAAAACTCCTTTTCAATTTTTAAAATAAAAGCCATGGAAGGATTCTTTGTGGCTAAAAACTAAATCTGGGGCCGGCCCGTGGCTCACTCGGGAGAGCATGGTGCTGATAACACCAAGGCCCCGGGTTTGGATCCCATATAGGGATGGCCGGCTTGCTCACTGGCTGAGCGTGGTGCTGATAGCACCAAGTCAAGGGTTAAGATCCCCTTACCAGTCATCTTTAAAAAAATAAATAAATAAAAAATAAAAACTAAATCTGAATTATTTGCGTCTGGCATTGTGTAAACGTATTTTTAAGTTCATTATGCTGGACTTCATTAACCACTTCAGACTCTGCAGGACTCTTCTGAACTATTGCCACTGCGATGTTTATCCAATCGGTTAACCCAGCTTGGGTAACACTAGCAACTTGGACCATGGAACTTTGAATCTTTGCAAGGGAAGAGACTTCTCTGCTGCTAATGTTTTCTAAAGGAGAAGAAGTTACACAAAGCCCTGTCTCAAGTTCAAGCATGCTGGAACCAGAGCTGGGGGTCTTTTGAGATACAACTGAATGCACTAGTTTAACTGACAAAAACTATGGGCCTGTTGCAGAAAAAGACACATCTAATTGAGATGGTCGAGAAGGTGTCTGTTCTGTTGGTTCTGATTGGGTTCCTTCATTAGAAACTTGATTGGTCATTTGAATTTCTTCCTAATTAGCCCGCCAAGACACAAACCTGGTCTCTGATAGCTGGGTCATTTTGTTCTGTGCATCTTGCACAAATCTGTGGCAGTAAATATCCACAAGCTTGGCAGAGCCAGTCAATATGTGTATGTTGTCAGAAGAAAGACTTTTCTTCAAAAGATACTCCTGGCCTTTTCCAAGCGCACTTCCATGAGCAACAGTAAATCTCTGAAGGAGTAACCCACCGCCTAATCAAGGTGCTGAAACAATAATACCACGACTAGGAAAGACACAATCTATCAGCCCTACGCTCTCTAGAAAATTAGCTAACTGCCTGTCTTCATCAAACTCGGAGTTTGTAAGGAATTCATCAGCATGATGTGAGTCATCATCTGAAGACAAGTAGCCATCAGACTCTGCCTGTACCTTGCTATCCACCACTTCTGTGTTTTCTATGGTTTCAAGACTACTGTCAGATTTCCAAAGATTTACTTCGGAGTTTGGTTTTGGAAAGTTAACTTTCGTTTCAGGTTTTGTAAAGTTTTCCAGCTTTCATAGGTTGCCAGTATTTACATTGGATTTGGTCTGCTTCACTTTTTGATTTAAAGATGAAAATTTGTTCCTTAAAAAATTCTTTCCCTGGCCCAAAGAGCCTTGGTTTTGAGATCTGATGCCAGTAATATAAGGTCTACTGCTCTTCCTCTCAAGTTTGTTCTCAACCATGGGTACATCCAATCCCATGGCTTGCTTGGTGACCTGCATCATCTCTGCAATGTGCTGAAGAGTGCCTTTTCCATCCTCTTCTGGATGATACATTACAGCTCTCAGTGTGTGGAAATAGCCACTTACTTCTTTATAACTGTAGTGCACTAGTATGCAGGAGAACTTTGACTTACCAGAAAGAGTGGGTTCAAACCGATTTCTATTTTGTCCAGGGCTCCTAGACTTAGTCATTGATATTAGTTTACATTATCAACTTCATCACCGTAGTAGCCCATGTAGTAGGCAGAGTTTGAAAGCAGTAACAGCACGTCCACATCTCTGTAAGTAGCATCAATAGGCTAAACAAACAAAACAAAGGGAATTAAGTATCCTCCCCCCTTTTTTTGGCAGCTGGCTGGCAGAGGGATCAAACCCTGGATTTTGGTGTTATCAGTACCACACTCTAACCAACTGAGCTAACCGGCCAGCCCTAAATATTTCCTTTTCATCTGCATTTTTTGCCAAGCATATTTCTATAGTAGAGCCAGTGCAATGTGAAAAATTTTTGCTTGAGCCAACCCATAAAAATTACATCATGATACATATTTTAATATGAAATAAATTATATTCCTAATAACGACACTGTTACTTTCATCCTAGCTCCCTATTTTGGCCTTAATATTTACATCAGCAGAACATGGTCCTCAGTCAACATTATATCCTTAACAAAAAGCACTTGGCACACAACCGGCGGTAGAAAAATGTCAGCTCTCCCCCCACTCCCATTTTTACTGAGGTCCTGGTTGCAGTAAACAACCTCCCCATCCAGCCTTCTCTCCCCCAACCTACCCCACCTCCCCCAAATTTAATAAAAGCACAAACAAAAAGAAAAACCCTTTATGTACTCCCACAGAGCCATGTTTGTGGCTCTAAAGGAGAAGCCACTCTTTGTTTTTGCTTTCCTGCCACTGAGGCAAGCCCTCCTTCCACATTATGAAGACAAAAATTGCCAGCACCACATGGAGCCCATGCACTGCAACAATGGTCATGTAAAAGGTGCTATCTTGCAGGGAGGGGTAAGAAAAAAAAAAAAGGCGCTGTCTTCAGGGGACATTAACGTCAGACTTTGGAAAATAAGTAATTTACCAGAAAAATACAACCCCACAGGAACTTTAACCATAAGTCCTGCAAAAAGGAGAAAAATCTTGAAAGTCATGACCTGGATGCCATCAGACTTGAGCTTAGTGGCTGCAGCCTGCTGCATGGTAGGTGGAGGCCTGTAGGAACAAGCCATGGTCAGTCTGCCCGTCTCTTCATCTGCCCATTGATGTCTTGAAGCACAGTCAGACAGCCGCCTGCCCCAACCTCACACCTGCAGTGAATCTGAGGTCTCCAACTCCTCCTGGTGGATTTCTCCCTTGCTCTTCATTTCTGTCCGTTTGCGTTTCATGTATTTTGAAGCTCTTGTTAGGTGCATACAGTTAGGATTATGTCTTCATGGTGAATTGATCCTTTATATCATATGTAATATCCCTTTTTATTGCTGGAAATTTTCTTTGCTATGAATTCTACTTTGCTTGTTTGGCATTCATATAGCCCTCCAGCTTTCTTTTGAGTAGTGTTTGTATGGCATATCTTTTTTTATCCTTTTTCCCCCCAATTTTTAAATTAGGGTAAAATACACATAACATAAAATTTACTGTCTTTCTCATTTTTAAGCGCACAGTTCAGTGGCATTGAGTACATTCATGCTGTGCCACCATCACCACCATCTGTCTCCAGAACCCCTTTCATCTTGTAAAACTGAAACTCTGTACCCATTAAACAATAATTCTCTTTCCCCCTCTCCCCCAGTCCCTGGAAACCACCACTCTACTTTCTGTTTCTATGATTTTTAACTATTCTATCTTATATAAGTGGAATCATACAGTATTCGTCTTTTTGTGACTGGCTTATTTCACTGAGCATAATGACTTCAAGGTTCATCCATGTTGCAGCACGTGTCAGAAGTTCCTTTCTTTTTAAGGCTGAGTATTGCATTGTAAATATATACTACTGTATTAGTCCATTTCTGTTGCTTATAACAGGAATACCTGAAACTGGGTAATTTTTAAGAAAATGAAATTTTTCGCTCACAGTTTCAGAGGCTGGGAAGTCCAAAGTCCAGGGAACACATCTGGTGAGGGTCTTCTTTGGTGGTGGCTTTACAGCAATGCGGGATTCTCACATGGCAGAAAATGGTGGAGCAAAGAGGGACAGACTCTCACATGCTCTCCTTTTAAACCCCTCCAAACCACACCCTGACCACCATTGTTAATCCATTCACTAGACATGGTCCTGCAATAGAATCACCTCTTCAAGGCCCCACCTTTCAATTACCATAATAGGATTTCCCACCCCCAACAGTTACAGTGGGGATTTAAGCTTCAGTGAGGCTGGAGGGTCATGCAGTCTACATCCACATCTATTAATATGATTATATGATTTTTCTTTTTTATCCTATTGATGTGATGGATTATCTCAGTTTATTATCAAATGTTGAATCAGCCTCATTCAGCATACCTGGAATGAATCCTACTCATTCAGCATACCTGGAATGAATCCCGTGTGGTCAATTTGTATAATTATTTTTATATATTGCTGTATTTGAACTGCATATATTTTGTTGAGGATTTTTGCATATATGTTCATGATGGATATTGGTGTATATTTTTCTTTCTCATAATTTCTTTGTCTGGTTTTGGTGTTAGGATAATGCTGGCATCACAGAATGAGTTAAGAAGTATTCCTTCAGTTTCTATCTTCTGAAAGAGATTGTACAGAATTGGTATACTTTCTTTTTAAATGTTTGGTGGAATTCACCAGTGAACCCATCTGGGACTTCTGTTTGGGAAGATTATTAGTTATTGATTCAATTTCTTTAATAGATATAGGCCTATTCAGATTATCTCGATTTTTTATTATTTCTTTTCTTCTATTTAGTTTGGGCTTAATTTACCCTTCTTTTTCTAGTTTCCTAAGGTGGAAGCTTAGACTATTCATTTTAGATCTTTATTCTTTTTTTTTTTTCTTTTAAGAAAAATAACTTTTAATTTTCTGCTAAAGATAAATGTAACATTATTTGATACAGAAATTTAATACCAAAAAGCACAAAGAAAAGACTAAAACAAAAATCACCTGAAGTCCCACTACCTAAAAGGAAACCACTGTAATTATCTTTTTATATTGTTCCAGCTTCCTGGAAAGACTATGAATGCCAGTAACCTTCAATTGTAAAAATTTAATTTATTTTTTATTTTTTTTATCTTATCAATACACAATGTGGTTGATTTTCGTGTCCCTTTACCAATTCCTCCCTCTCCCTCCCTCTCCCCCCTCCCACCCATCAACATCATATCCATTCACTTGTCTTAACAAGTTCAAGGAGTTGTGATTGTTGTATCTTCTTCCCTGCCACCCCCGATTCAATACTATAAAGTTCCCTCTAAGCACTGCTTTTCCTGCATCCCACAAATCTTAATGAGTTGTATTTTCATTTTGTTGAAAATATTTGAAAATATATCTTGAGATTTCTTCTTTGACCCATGTGTTATTTTGATGTGTGTTTAATCTCCAAGTTTTGGGGTATTTTCCTGCTATTTTCCTGTTATTAATTCCTACTTTAATTTCACTGTGGTCTGACAGCATACATTGTATGATTTCTATTCTTTTAAATTTGTTATGGTGTGTTTCTTTCCCAATTTTTAAAATTGTGGTAAAATACATATAACATAAAAGTTCCTATCTTTTTTTTATTTTCCTTCTTTTCTTTTTTTTATTTTTTGCAGCTGGCCAGTGTGGGGATCTGATAGATTTTAGCTGTGTTGTCCCCCCAAAACTCATGTGAAAATCTGATCCCCAGTGTGGCAGTGTCGGGAGCTGTTTGAGTCATGGGGGCAGATCTCTCATGAATGGATTAATGCTCTACCTGGCAGGTGGGGGTAGTGAGTGAGTTCTCGCTCTTTTTTCCCACTACAGCTGGTTGTTTAAAAGACCCTGGCACCTCCCCACCCCCCGTTTCTTCTCACAATGTGATCTGCTTGTACCTGCTGGCTGCCTGCCACTTTCTGCCATGAGTAGAAGCAGCCTGAGGCCTGTCCGAGATGCAGCTGTCCCAGAATCGTAAGCCAAAATAACTTCTGTTCTTTATGAATTACCCAGTTTCAGGTATTCTGTTATAGCAACACAAAACAGACTAATACAGGATCTGAACCATTGACTTTGGTGTTAATTACCATCTTAACCATTTCTAAGTATACAGTTCAGTGGTATTAAATACATTCATAATGTTATGCAACCATCATCACCATTCACCTCCATAGCTCTTCCCATTTAAAAAAACTGAAACTCTATACCCATTAAGTGATAACTCCACATTTTCTCCTCTCCCCAGCCCTTGGCAATCACCATTCAACTGTCTGTCTCCATGACTTTGAACTACTCTAAATAGCTCATCTAAGTGGAATCACAATATTTGTCTTTTTGTGACTGGCTTTTTTCACTTAGCACAATGTCTCCAAGGTTCATCCATATTGTTGCACGTGTTAGAAGTTCCTTCCTTTTTAAGCCTGAATAGTATTCCATTGTAAATATATACCATATTTTGTTTATCCATGCATCTGTCAATAGACACTGGGTTGCTTTCATATTTTATCTATTGTGAGTAGTGCTGCTATGAATACAGGTACAAATATTTTTTCAATTACCTGCTTTGAATTCCTTTGAGCATATACCCAGAAGTGACATTGCTGAATCATATGGTAATTCTATTTTTAATTTTTTGAGAAACCACCTTATTGTTTTCCATAGATGCTCTATCATTTTACATTCCCACCAACAGTGCACAAGGGTTTCAGTTTCTCCATATCCTCTCCAATACCTGTTATTTCAGTTTTTTTTTTTTAAATAGTAGCCATCCTAATGGGTATGAGGTGATATTTCATTGTACTTTTGATTTGCATTTCCCAAATGATAAGCAATGTTGAGCATCTTTTCATGTGCTTATTGGCCATTTGTGAATATTCTTTGGAAAAATGTCTATTCAAGTCCTTTGTTCATTTTTTAATCAGATTATTTGGTTTTTGTTGAGTTCTAAGAGTACTCTATGTATTCTGGATATGAATATATCCAGATTGCCTTTTTACTTTCTTGTTAGCGTCTTTTGATGCACATAATTTTAAAAATTTTTTCATGAAGTCCATTTTGTCTATTTTTTTTGTTTGTTGCCCATGCCTTTGGTGTCATATCCAAGAAATCACTGTCAAATCCAATGATGTGAAGCTTTGCCATGTTTCCTTCTAAGAGCTTTATAGTTTTAGGTTTTACATTTAGGTCTTTGATCCATTTTGTGTTAATTTTTATATATGATATTAGTTATGTGTATTCATCTTTTTGCATGTGGGTATCCCCAGCAACATTTTTGGAAAAGATTATCCTGTCCCCATTGAATGCTCTTGAAACCCTTGTCAAAATAATTTGACCATATATGCTAGGGCTTATTTATGGGCTCTCTATTCTATCTCATTGGTCGATATGTCTGTTTTCTTGCCAGTACCACACTGTTTAAATTACTGTAGTGAGTTTTAAAATCAGGATGTGTGAGTCCTTCAGCTTTGTTCTCCTTTTTCTATATTGTTTTGGCTAGTTGGAGTCCCTTAAGATTCCATATGAATTTTAGGATGGGTTTTTCTATTTCTGCAAAAAAAGTCATTGAGATTTTGAAACAGATTGCACATGAATCTGTAGCTCACTTTGGGTAATATTGGTATCTTAACAATATTATGTCTTCCAATTCACGAACATGTGATTTTTTTCCACTTAATTATGTCTTCTCTATTTCAGCAATGTTTTGCAGTTTTCATTGTACAAGTCTTTCACTCCTTTAATTAATTCTTAAATACTTTATTCTTTTTGATGCTATCATAAATGGAATTCTTTTTGTAATTTCCTTTTTAGATTGTTTTTAATATATAGAAACACAACCGACTTTTGTGTGTTGAGGGTGTATCCTACTATTTTGGTGAATTGTTAGTTTTAACAGGTTTTGTTTTGGGTTTTGTTTTTGGTGAAATCTTTATGCAAAAGATCATATCATCTGTAAATAGAGATAGTTTTACTTCTTTCTGTCCAACTTGAATGCCTTTCATTTCTTTTTCTTGTGTAATTGCTCTGGCTAGAACTTCCAGTACTGTTTAATAGTAGTGTCAAAAGTGAACATCCTCACTTTGCTCCTGATATTTGAAAAAAGCTTTTGGTCTTTCACCATTGAGTATGATATTTACTGTGGCTTTTTCATATACGGCTTTTATTATGCTGAGGCAGTTCTCTTCTATTCCCAGTTTCTTGAGTGTTTTCAGCACCGCACTCTCCCGAGTGAGCCACAGGCCGGCCCTTCTTGAGTGTTTTCATCTCTCAAGCAGGACTTGAATTCTGTCAGATATTTTTCTGTGTTAATCGATATCATCATGTGATTTTCCCCCTTTATTCCATTAGTGATGTATTACATTGATTGATTTTTTTGTATGCTAAACCATCCTTGCATTCCAGAAATAAATCCCACTTGGCCATTTTATTAGTCTATCTCTGTTGCTTATAACAGAATACCCCAAATGGGGTAATTTATAAAGAAATGAAATTTATTTCTTACAGTTTTGCAGGCTGGGAAATCCAAGGTCCAGGGACCACATCTGATGAGGGCATTCTTTTTGGTGGTGACTCTCTACAGCAATGCAGGGTGTAACATGGCAGGAATGGGCTGAGCAAGAAAGAACTAATTTTTTCACTCACTGTCTTTATAAAGCCATCAGAACCATGACTATTACTCCACGAATGGATCAATCTATTTACAAGGGCACAATCCTCACAATCTACTAACCTCTTAAAGGACCCACCTTTCAATTACCATAATAGGATTTCCCACCCTCTTAACACCTTTACAATGGAGATAAAGTTTCCAATACATGACCTTTCTAGTACATGACACATTTGACCCATAGCAGTCATAGTATATAATCCTTCTAATATCCTGTTGAATCCAGTTAGCTAGTATTTTGTAGAGGATTTTTGCACCAAAGTTAATAGGGAATATTAGTCAACAGTTTTCTTTTCTTGTAGTGTCTTTGTCTGGTTATTGTATAAGGGTAATGCTGGCCTCACAAAACAAATTAGGAAGTATTCCCTCCTTTTCAACTATCTGGAAAAGTTTGAGAAGGACTGGTACTGGTTCTTCTTTAAATGTTTGGTGAAATTTACCAGTGAAGCCATCAGGTCTAGAACTTTTTGTTGTTAGGAGATTGTTAATTTCTGATTTAATCTGTTTATGAGTTGTAGGTTTATTTATATTTTCCTTTTTTTCATGATTTCATCTTCATAGGTTTTGTGCTTCTAGGAATTTGTCCATCTCGTTTAGATCATCCAGTGTGTTTACATACAATTGTTCATAGTACTCTTTTTTTAATTTCTGTAGAATCAGTAGTAATGTCCCTGCTTCTATCTCTGATTTTGGTCATTTGAATATTCTCTCTTTTATTCTTAGTCCATGTGGCAATTTTATCAATTTGTTGATGTTTTCAATGAACAAACTTTAGGTTTCATTGATTTTCTGTATTTTTCTACTCTCTCTCTCTCTTTTTTTTTTTTTTTGGTCTCTTAAGTTGTAAAGTTAGTTTGCTGAGTTGAGATTTTTTTTTTCATGTAAGCATTCATTGCTGTAAACTTGTAAACTTCCTCCTTAGCACTGCTATTGCCGAGTCCCATAAGTTTTGATATATTGTGTTTTCATTTTCATTAATCTTTAAATGTTTTATAATTTCCCTTTTATTTCTTCTTTGTTTCATTGGTTATTTAAAAGTGTGTTGTTCAATTTCCATAAATTTGTGAATTTTCCAGTTTTCTTCTGTTATCGATTTATAGCATTATCCCATTGTGGGCAGAGGAGATCCTTTGTATGATATTTATCTATTAAATTTATTGAGACTTAATCTGTGGCCAAACGTATGGTTTATCCTGGAAAATGTTCCATGTGCACTTAAGAAGAATTTGTATACAGTTGTTGTTGGGTAGAGTGCCTCATATATGTCTACTGGATCAACTTGTTTTATTGTGTTAAGTCTTCTAGTTCCATACTTATCTTCTTCCTGGTTATTCTATTTATTGTTGAGAGTGGTGTATTGAAGTCCCCAATTATTATTGTAGAATTATTTCTCCATTTAATTTTGTCAGGTTCTGCTTCATATATTTTGATGGTTTATTAGGTGCATAAATGTTTATGATTATATTATGTTATATCTTCTTGCTGTATTAGACCTTTTATGAACATACTGGTATAATGTCCTTTGTTAATCTCTTGTAACCATTCTTTCTTTTTTTCTTATTTATTTATTTATTTTTGGCAGCTGGCTGGTATGAGGATTCAACCTCTTGACCTTGGTGTTATAACACCACACACTAACCAAACCATTGTTTATTTAAACTCTGTTTTGTCTGGTATGAGTATAGCTACCCCTGCACTCTTTTGGTTACTATTTACATGAAATATCTTTTTTCCACCCTTTCACTTTCAATCTATTTGTGTCTTTGGATCTAAAGTGAGTCTCTTATAGACAGCATACAGTTGGGGCATGTATTTTTTACCAGTTCTGTTGATCTCTGTATTTTGATTGGAGAGTTTAATTCATTTACACTTAAAGTAGTTACTGAGTAGGAAGGACTTCTGTCATTTTGCCATTTGTTTTCTATATGCCTAATAGCTTTTTTGCCCCTCATTTCCTGCATTACTGTCTTCTTTTGTGTTTAGTTTGTTTTTGTAGTGAAATGTTTAATTTCCTTTCTCATTTCGTTTTGTGTGTATTCTATAGCTCTTTTCTTTGTGGTTACCATGGGGATTCTATGTTAATATCCTAAAGTCATAACACTCTAATTTGAGTTTATACCAGCATAACTTCAATAACATACAAAAATTCTGCTTCTTTATAGCTTTGTCTCCACCCTTTCAGTTGTTGATGTCAGAAAATGACAATCTTATATGTTGTGTGCCCCAAAACATAAACTCATAATTGTTTTAAATGCATTAGTCTGCTAAGGAGTGTTTTATGGTCCAGAATGTGGTCTATCTTGGTGAATGTTACATGTGAACTTGAGAAGAATGTATATTCTGCTGTTGTTGGATGAAATAGTCTTTAGATGTCAATACTATCCAGTTGCTTGATAATGCTATTTAGTTTAACTGTGTCCTTACTGATTTTCTGCCTTCTGGGTCTGTTCATTTTGATAGAGAAGTGTTGAAATCTCCAACTATAATGGTGAATTCATCTATTTCTATTTGCAGTTTTATCAGTTTTTACCTCACATATTTTGGTGCTCTGTTGTTAGACACATACAAAAAAGTTATTACGTCTTCTTGGAGAAGTACTCCTTTATTATTATGTAATGGCCCTCTCTCTATCCTTGATAATTTTCCTTAATCTGAAGTCTGTTCTGACTGAAATTAATATTGCTACTTAAGATTTCTTTTGATTAGTGTTAGCCTGATGTGTTTTTATACATTCCTTTAATGTAAATCTGTCTGTGTCTTTATGTTTAAGGTGAGTTTTTCTATAGACAATATATAGTTGGGTCTTGTTTTTGGATACACACTGACATTCTCTGTCTTTCAAATGGTATATCTAGACCATTGGAATTTAAAGTGATTATTGATAAAGTAGGATTAATATCTGCCATATCTGTTGCTGTTTTCTGTTGCTTTTCTTCTTTGTTTTTTCCTTTTCTTTTTTGCTTTGCACTTGGGGGCGGAGTGTTCACTTGTTTTCTGCTTTCACTGTTTCCCACCACCACCCCTTGGTTTTATTTATTTATTTTGTTTGTTTGTTTTTGTGACTGGTAAGGGGATCGTAACCCCTGGCTTGGTGTTGCCCACACCGTGCTCAGCCAGTGAGCGCACCGGCCATCCCTATATAGGATCCGAACCCGCAGCCTCAGCGCTCCCAGCGCCGCACTCTCCCGAGTGAGCCACAGGGTCAGCCCCCACCCCTTGGTTTTAATTGAACATTTTATGTGATTACATTTTTCTCCTTTCTTAACATACCAATTATACTTCTTACTTTTTTACTTTTTAATACCAATCCAAGTCCACTTTCAAATAACACCATACCACTTTATGGGTAGTAAAAGTACCCTATAAGAGTATTCCCAGTTCCTCTCTCCCATCCCTTTGTGACAATGTTGTCATTAATTTCACTTATTCTTAAGCTATAATCACTGAATACATTATTTTTTAACAAACTATTATCTATTAGATCAATTAAGAATAAGAAAAATAAAATATTTTGCCTTCACATATTCCTTCTCTGAATGCTGTTCCTTTTTTGTGTTCATCTGAGAAAGTCTTTATTTCTCTTTACTTTTCAAGGGTAATGTTGCTGGATACAAATTTTTATGTTAGTCGGTTTCTTTTTCTTTCAACACTTTAAATATTTCCTCTACTCTTTTTTTTTCCCCTTGAACAGTTTCTCAAAGAAGTCTCTTGTAATTCTTATTTTTGCTCCTCTTTAAGAAATGTGCTTTATCCCCTCATCTTGCCTCTTCCAAAATTTTTTCCTTGTATTTGATTTTCTGCAGTTTATGATTTGCCATGTAGATATTTTGGTATTTATCCTGTTTGGTAGTCTGTGAGTTCCCTGGATTTGTGATTTGGTGTCTGTCATCCATTTTTGAAAATTTTCAGTCATTATTGCTTCAAATATTTCTTCTGTTACTTTCTTTTTCTCCTGGTACTCCCATTGTACATAATTAAGCCTTTGTAATTGTCTCATAATTCTTGGAAATTGTGTTTCATCTTTTTCATTCTTTTCTCTCTTTTCATTTCAAGTTTGGAAGTTACTATTGATATTTTTTTAAGCTCATTGATTCCTTGGTTGCATCTAGTCTATTGATGAGTCTGTTAAAGGCATTTTTTATTTCTGTTACAATATTTTAGGTTTCTAGCATTTTCCTTTGAATCTTTCCTAGAATTTCCATCTGTCTGCTTATCCTACCCATCTATTCTTGCATATTGTCCACTTCTTCCATTAGAGCCCTGTGTTCATCCATTTTTGTTGCTTATAACAAAATACACGGAACTGTTTTTATAATTATAAAGAAATGAAATTTATTGCTTACATTTCTGAGCCTAGGAAGTCCAAAGTCCATCTGGTGGTGGCAACAGTGACCCAGGGGTCTCATGTTGCAAGATGGTGGAAGCAGAGGGAGCAGACAGAGAAAAGAGAGAGAGAGAGAGAGAGAGAGAGAGAGACAGTCTCATCTCTCTTCTTTTAAAGCCCTCATAACCATGCCCCTGACCACTATTTTTAATCCATTCACTACTGCATGGTCCTACAATCCAATCACCTCTTCAAGGCTCCACCTTTCAATTACCATAATAGGATTTCCCACCCTCTTAACAGTCATAGTGGGGGCTAAGTTTCTAATATATAAAACTTGGGGGACACAATTCAAGCTTCAGGGAGTTTGGGGGGTACATAATTTAATCTACTACAAGCCCTCAGCATAATAGTCATAGCTGCTTTAAATCAGAGTTGTTAGCTCTGCTAATTCTCACATCTTTGCCATATCTGAGTCTGGTCCTGATTCTTGCTATGTCTTTTCAAAGTCTGTGTTTTTTCTTTTAGTGTGTTTTGTAATTTTTTGTTGAAAGCCAGACTTTATATACTGGTTAAATGAAATTGAAGAAAATAGGTTTGTAGTGTGAGTTTTATGTTTACCTGGCTAGGAATTAGGCTGTGTTTATTGTTTGCTCTAGGTGTAGGTATCAGAGCCAAAATTTCCTCTTGTGTCATTTTTTTCTCCCCTTTGGGTTTCCCTAGAGGCTTGTTAAATAAGGTCTGAGATGTGTAGTTTTTCCAGTTGTATTCACTGGTTATTATATGAGTCCTAATCCTATGATTAGCTCTCAGTCTTTTCATGAGCCTGTGATCCTTGCCTGTGACCTTTGCAAGTTCTTCTCAGATTTAGGTTTTTCCCCCATGGCCTCTGGCCTTCACACATTCTTCTCAGTTTTAGGTTTTTCCTCACTCAGGTGAAACAGGAAGACAGAGAGGGCTGGACTTGGGCATTTCCCATCCCCTGGGTCAATTAGATTCTGGCAAAACCTCAGCAAGCTAGGCTCTGGTAAAATAGTTTTCCTTAAGGACAGGCCTTGTTGAGAACAGAATGCTCAGGACACATTCCAAAATGGCTGTTTTCCCCTCTCCTCCCTCCAGAAGCATGAGGGGATCGTTCTCTGATCTTCACTGTCAGAACCTGGTAGGCTCATGGAGGTAAAACTCACAAAAGTGTGTGGTTTCCCTTAAGAATGGGCTCTCCTGAAGTTTTTTTTAACACTCAAACTTGTCCACATTGACATTCCAGTAATTTATCAATTACAGTTTGTTTTCCTGCCCTGGTTTTTGCTCCTGGGCTTCTGCTCTGGTAAGCTGTGATTCTCTGTGTCCACCTGTCTATCTCCAATATGGGGGGCAGTCATTTGCCCTGTGACATCAATTCTCTGATGAATTGTTGTTTTTCAGTTTGCTCAGTTTTTTTCTTGTTGTACAGATGGTAGTGACAACTTCCGAGCTCCTTCCATGCCTCTCTGGAGAATGAACGTCCTTTGCCTTCATTTTTTAATACATTTGGTGGATAAAAAGAACCTAGTTGGCAGGGTTTTTCTGTTTGTTTTTCAGTACTTTAAAGATGTCACTCCACTGTCTTCAGGCTTGCAGTAGAATTCTCATGTTTTTCTTATCTATATTTATCAGTACATGATGTGATTTTTAGTCTGGCTGCTTTTAATACTTTTTTCTCTAACATTGATTTTCAACAGCTTGATTATGATGTGCCTTGGTGTGGTTTTCTTGAGGTGTATTCTGCTTGGGTTTTATTGATCTTCTTGGATCTATGAATTTAAAGTTTTCATCATATTTGTGAAATTTTGCTTATCATTTCTTCAAATATAGTTTCTTTCTCCTCTTCCCTGTTCTTTTTCTGGGACTTCCATTTACAGGTGCCCCTTGACTTATGTTGGGAATGTATCCTGATAAACCCATTGTAAATTGAAAATATTGTAAGTGGAAAATGCATTTAATATTTTTATAAACCCATTGTAAAGTCAAAAAATCATAAGTTGAACCATAAAAAGTTGGGGATCACCTTTATGTGCACATTAGAGTGCTTAATAGTGTTGATAACTTTTTTTTCTCTGTGTGCTTTATTTGAATAGTTTTAATTGCTATGTTTAGAATTCACTGATCTTTTATTTTGCAGTGGTTATCTGATGTTGATCCCATCTAGTGTATTTTTTCATTTTAGATATAGTTTTTACTATTTCTGAAAGTTCCATTTGGGTCTTTTTATATCTTCCATTTCTTCACTATTCTTGTTTCTCTCTACTTCCTTGAATATATGGAGCTTATTTATAATAGCTGTTTTATTGTCCTTGTCTGCTAGTTCTTTTATCTCTGTCATTTCTAGGTCAGTTTGTAATGACTGATTTTTTTTTATATGGCTATAGGTCACATTTTCCTCTTCTTTTTTTTTTTTGGGGGGGGTGTCTATTTGTGTTTTTGTTTTGTTTTGTGTGTTCTCTCTCTCTCTTTTTTTTTTTGGCATGTCTGTTATAGCAGTTATCAATTTGTTGCCTCTCAACTCTAAATCTACTCTTCACTGCCTGCTTGTGGTATTAGAACATTTCTCCCTTGTCCAGTGCTAATCTTTGACAGTGGAGGGCGCAGGAGAAGAAGGGGCCTTATTTCTTGGTTCTGTGTGCTTTGTTTATGCCAGGCAGCTTTCAGGCATCTTCCACTGCACCCTAGCTGGCCTCCTGGCAACTTTCTGGTGAGTTCAACAGCAACCTCATCCCTACCCCAGTGGCTTCCCAGCACTTCTGCAAAGAGTTGTCCAGCTAATTTTGTTAGTGCCCTTGCAGGTGGTTCTTGACCTCCAGCCTTGGCCTAGGTCAGCCCAATGAACTTTACCATCCAATGGGCAGCTGTAACCACACCCTCTCCCAGGTCTGATTCCTTCCGTTAGGTACCTCCCTGTGCCTTAGGGTGTTCTATAGATTTCTCTTTTGTTCCCTCTTCATTAATTCCCTGTAATAGTTAATAAGTCTTTATAGTAAACTTTCCTTGTTTAAAATACCGTGTGGTTTATGTCTCCTGGTGGGACGCTGACTGATGAACCTGGTAACTTTTTAATTAGATGCTGGATATTGTGAATTTTAAATTGTTGGCTCCTGGGTTTTGTCACATTCCTTTAAAGAGTGTTAGATTTTGGTCTGGCATGTGGTCCAGTTTCTTGGAATCAGTTGGTCCTTTAGAGACTTGCTTCTAAGCTTCATTCTGGTTGGCCCAGAGCTGCCTTTAGTCTATACTTAATTTAGCTTCATTATTAAGAGCAACACCCTTCTGAGGATTCTGCACAATACCCTGTGAATTAGGAGACCTTTTCACGGTGGCTCATGGGCATGCATGATATTCCATCCCTGTGTGAACTCTGGGGATTGTTTTGTCTGCTCCTTTCCAGGAATTCTTTCCTCAGCCTCCTAGTGTGATTTCTCACACAGGCACAGATCAGTCTTCAGCTGGAGATTTGAGGGGACCCTCTGCAGATCCTGGAGCTTTGGCTCTCTGTGCACTTCCTCCCCTCCAATACTCTGCACCATAAATTCTAGCTGCCTCAGTCTCTCTGAACACTGAACTCTGTCTTCTCAACTTGGGGAGACCATGGTCTCTGTCTGGGTTGCCCCTGCCTGCACTGCAGCCTGGAACTCGCCTCCTGGCCATAGCTGTGCAGTTGTAGGACTCACTGTCTGGTTTCCCTTCTCTCGGGATCACCATCCTGCCCTGTCGTCCAGTGACTTAAGTCAAAACTATGTTGTCCAGATTTCCTGTTATTCGGGGTCCCTGTTACTCCATCTTGAATGAGTGTGTAAACAAGTCAGTGAACAAAGAGAACTGCTTGTCGGTAGCCTGATGAAGTTTCAAAACAGATGGTGTCTACTGGCTGAGCTGGCTGACATTGTTAACACTCCCTTTGTCCTTCTTTAATTAACCAGGCTGCTATGAATGGTGGCAGCCAGATGGCGTAGGCTGTGAGCAAGTGATGTGGTGGCAGCCTCAGTGTTGGCCTTGCCAGCAAGCTCATGTTTGCCAGCTTCCTGCAGCTGAGGTGTCTCTTCACAGGAGCCCAAGTGAGGAAGGAGCTGATCGCCCAGGAGCTCAAAAGGGCAGAGCCACTGCCTCAATGGCCCCACTGCAACTCCAGCAGCCTTTGGACGATGATGAGCAGGCCCAACAAGACCACCCATGGCTAGCCACTCTGACTTTGGGGTGAACAGAGAACCAAGCGGGACTCATCCCCAGTCCCCAGGTGCCATCACTGCTCCTGCCTGAGGCTGGAGGTGGCCAGAGGTGGCTGGTGCAGCCCTGCTGCAGCTCCACACTGGGGGAGGGGCAGCTGTGCCTCCACGTAGGCTGTGGAGCGGGGAGTCTAGGAAGCCATGCACATGGTGAGTGGACGTGTCTACACAGCAAGAGGTAAGAGGACAGAACTGAGCCAGGAGCCCTGCAGTTCCTACGGAGGCAGAGGTACTGCAGCGGCCTTTCCTGCTTTCCTCCTGGGGGACCTTCCTCTTCCTACACCCTCAGGCCCCTCCCTAGGGTGGTGCCGCACCTCTGGTTGGAGGGTGGAGGGGTCCAGTGCCTGCCACATTCGGGGGACAAGCACAGGAAGGTGGGGAGTCTGGCACAGGAAAGAAGCAGCATTCTTCATGGACTGCAGGCCTTAGCAGGCTCCGTCCTGGTGGACACCATGGGAAATGTTTCTCCTCACAGCTGAGCCCCCACAGCCTTGCCATGAAGACACAGTGCTTTCTGCATGTGTCCCCAACCCCAGAACGTAATGACTCAGTACTTCCTCTGGGGCAGTGGGGCTGGGAGAAGTCCCCAGGGGAGCTTGGGGACCATGGTCTCCCCACATCAGGGCAGAATGCCCACATGGGACCACATTGCCTCAAAGTCCTGTGCTCTGAGGCCCAGAGATGCCCTGGGGATGGAAGGTGTGCAAAAGGCAGGGTCTAGTGACCCATGGGACCTGGGGAGGTGGGGAGGACAGTGGGACCAGCCTTCCCGGTGCCCCACCCAGACACAGAGTGGGCCAAGCTAGAAAACACAGCATCACTTTGCACTCAGGCCCAAGGGTCTGTGGTTAGAGCCGCGATGGCCACTGTGTTGTGGGGCCTGCACCATCACCCCAGCCTTGGCCCCAGGGCTGCTGACTGGTGAGGCTCAGGCATGGGAAGCCCCCCCTTGTCATGGAGACGGCCCACGCCAGCTCCTCCCTGGGGGCCATTGCCCAACAATTCTCAGCCTTTCACCTGGGACCTCCAAGTCAGATGGAGTAGCTCTGAGCTCGCCACTGTCTGACAGCGCCCTCACCTGCGAGCTGCTCTGATGAGTCCTCATCCTGCAGAACTGGCCCCCCTCCCAGGAGGAGCCATACTTTGGTGCTGCTTTAGCACCTCAGCAGAGTGCTCAGGTGGAGGGATGGTGCAAAGGCTCGGGGGCAGGAGCCCATTTGGGAAACACGGTGGAAACTGTCACTGTGAAACCAACAGTGTCTGCAGATGAGCTTCACCGCCAGCCCTGGGAGGAAGCTCAGCAGTGATGTGCGGTTCTTGTCACAATCTAACACTGCCACCTGGCCACGGGGGCAGAGGCTCCAGAGGGGAAGCTGCCCTGAGCTGGCACCTGCTCGGGGGGAGAGGTAGCTGGCCTGCGCTGAGGACAGATGCTCCACCTGAGGAGCTGCAGAGCGAGCGTCTGCAGGAGGGAGTCACCACCTCCTGTACATACCGTCTCCACTGTCCGGACCAGGCTGCTGAGGACACAGCTCTGACCTGTGGTTCGGGTGGGGGTGCAGAGGTCTTCCATGCCACAGAACTCTTGGCTGCACAGAGGGAAGTGCCTGTGTCCCCTTGGCACTCTCTCTTGTCTGGCTCACTTCCTGGCAGGACATCTGCAGCTGGAAGATGTCCCCACAGCTGTGCTGGTTGGACTAGCCTGGCTGGTTATCAGTCCACATCCTCGCCAGCTCCCCTGCCCAGCGATTCATTCCAGGTCCTGCAAACAGATGGTGCTTCTGGCGTGGAGGAGCTTGCAGCAGACCAGCACCTGCCGGGGCCTGGAGTTGCCTCCACATCCTGCTCCTGTGCAGGCTTTTCCTTTACGGCACTGGCTGGGTAGGATGGGACACTGAGGCAGGGGCAGCTGCTGAGGGGTGGGGAAGTCAGGGCTGCAGGAGAATCCTGGGGCTGGGGGACCAAGCTGGGGGCTTGGGCCTGCTGAAGCAGTGGGACTGGAGGGGCAGGACCCCAAGAGGAGGTGGCCAGAGCAGAGGCCGACTCTCGGCACCAGTTTCTCCCTCCAGGCGTCTGCTGATAAAGCTGCTCAGGGCAGGGAAGCAGAAAGCAGCTGCTGAGGGTCAGATGTGTCCCCCCAAAGTTCACATATTGGAAACTTGATCTCCATAGTAACAGTGTTAAGAGGGTGGGAAATCTGATTATGGTAAATTGAAAGGCAGGTTCTTTAAGAGGTGGTTAGATTGTGAGGACTGTGCCCTCGTGAATAGGGTGATCCATTCATGGAGTAATGGGTGGGGTGCTGATGGCTTTATAAGGACAGCAGTGGGGGAGCAGGTGAGCTCTTGCTTGCTCAGTCCTTTCTCTCACCATGTGACACCCTGAGCTACTGTAGAGGCAGGCTCTCACCACATGTGTTCTCTGGACCTTGGACTTCCCAGACTCCAAACGGTAAGAAATAAATTTCATTTCTTTATAAATTGTCCTGTTTCAGGTATTCTGTTGTAAGCAACAGAAAATGGACTAACACAGTGGCTGAAAAGCAGAGTGGGATTTGGGGCAGTTTCAGGGATCTAGGGACAAGGTCAGGGCCTGTCAAGTGGAAGGGCCCTAAGAAATACCCCAGGCTCTCAGTTGAGACCCTTGGGGGCACTCGGGGAGTGGGGCAAGCCACAGGCAGACTGATCTTCCCAGGACTGCAGAGGAGCTCACAGTCTGCAGTGCCCTGTCCCTCTGCTGTGCACCATGGAGAGGCTGAGCCCTCCCTGGAGGGGGACACGCCCAGACCCGTCATTCTGTCTCATACAGTGCCTGACGCTCAGGTGAAAGTGACGAGGCACACCAAGAAATGGGACCAGAGTGTTGTACTCTTTGTCCTCACACGGATTTTTCACCTATCTCCCCTGGGTGAGAGAGATGCAAAGGATTACTCAAAGCCCATTTCTTCTGAGCAGTGAGACACCCCAAAGGGGTTAATTTCCAGGAACCCTCAAGAGAGGGGCATTCCTCCTCGGGAAATTAACACTGGACTGGGGTCATTTCTCAGTATTTATTCTCCAGGCCAGAAAGTTACAGAAAAGGAACATAGGTGGAGTTATGGCTAAGTATAGTTTAACAATAGAGGCTGGTAACATCAGTGAAATAACGAAGTGATGTTCCATAATATAGTTTCCAAAAGGTTAGGTCAATCCACCAACAAAAGTTTGTTCTTAGCAAATACTGTTTTTTCCTACAGCAGTTTCCTCAGTATTTTTACATAACAATAAAGTAACTGTGGAATATACTAAAAAGCATATGTACTTCACAGAGCCTGGTTTTCCAAAGTCTTGCAGTTTCAAATATTGACCTTGCAAGGACAGGAAATTTCCCTCAGGCTCTAAGTCTCTGTTGAAAGATAAGGATTGTGGCACAGCAGGTTGCTGGCTCAGTGACAGACTAGTTACTGATTGTTATGTAAAGATACTGAGAAATTGCTACAGGAAGGAATGTTTGCTAAGATCAAACTGTTGTTTATAAGACCACTTAATTGCCTTACTGGAAGGTCATCTGGCTTGTTTCACTGAAGTTACCAGCCTATACTGTTAAACTATAACCCCACCTGTGTCTCTTCCTGTAACTTCCTGGCCTGGAAAATAAATGCAGGAGGAGAACCCCAATTCGGCATTAATTTCCCAAATGGAAGGGTTGGCTCTCACTTGAGCATTCCCAGGGAGATTAACCCCTTTGGGGCCTCTCACTGCTCAGTAGAGATGGGCTTTGAGTAATCCTTTGCATCTCCGTCACCCAGGGGAAGTGGGGTGAAAAATCCATGGGGGGAGAAGCAACACAAAGCAACAGCAACTTTCTTAACATATCAATCAGTAGGTTAACCTGCTCCAAGGACATCTGTCCTTGAGCCAACAATTTTGCTGTGTTACAATTCTTTATCTACAACAGAGACTTTAGCCTGGGGAAACTTCCCTGTCTTTTGCAAGCTTAACTTTTCCATATGTAATTTTAAAAAGTTAGGTTATACCTGAAACTACAGGGCTTTGGAAACTAGGCCTTGTAAAATACATTTGCTTTATAAATGTTAGTATACTCCACACCAGAGGAAGAAACATGGACCTACGGAAGATGAAGATTGAAGTTTTCAGGCATGGACTTTAAGATAACTGATTAACATATTAAAGAAAATAGATAAGATGGAGAGTTTCACAGAAAATTGAAATTCATAAAAAATAAGATGAAAATTCCCGAACAGAAAAGTATAATAACTGAAAGTTAAAATTTGACAGGTGGATTTACCAGCAGGTTGGAGTCAGCTGCAGAGGGGATTAGTGAGCTGGAGGAAAACTTGATGGAAAACACCCATGACGCCACCGTGACCATCACCTTACACCTGGAAGTCTTCTTTTCCTGGAACTCAGGGCCCTCCTTCTGTGGACCCCCAGGCTTGGGCATGAAGGGGGCATGAAGGGGGAGACTGAGGTGGCTTTGGAATGGGAAAATTTGGGGAACAGTTTTCACACAGCCCTTGTTGGAAACATTAGCTCATGGTGGTGGGGGGGCCCTTGGCACACCCCAAAAAGCAGAGCGCTGTGACTATTTAAATCCTTAAGGGCCCCGGGCTCACTGCAGTGAACAAAAGCTCCTATTTTTGCTCACGGGCTCAAGCTACAGGTGTGCTAACCCCCAACATGCACCTTAGAAAATGGCTTTTTAACCAAACTCCTTCTCATTTGCATCTCCCCTAAAAGCAGAGTGCAGATACAGCAGGATTGGGGGTAAGACTGGGGCCACCGTGGAGGCCGGCCTAGGATGTGCCTGGTACCTCACACACCGCAGAAGGCAAACTCCAGCTATCCCAGCACCATGATGGGCTCAGGGACAGTGGGGATGAGGAAACAGAGGTTGCTCTGCAAGCGTGGCTGCGCAGCTGCTGCGAGTCCCTGCAATTGAAATGCGTGTTGCTCTGTGGAATTTTCCATCCCAAGTGAATGCTTTCTTTATAATGAACACAAATTCATGAGGGCTGGAGCCGAGGCTGGGTCACGTTGAGCTGAGTGATGATTGCGACCTGCTCGGGTCACAGGTATTAAAGCAATGTCATGGCAAAGACACTGGCCTTTTACCTGAAGCAAGAGAGGGACTTTTGTCCTCCAAGGCTGCTCTGCCCATGGGGCCAGGAACCCTGTTCCCCCCCATCCCCTGCCCCGGGGAGAGAAGGAGTCTAGCTGGCTGAGGAGGTGCCTTATGGGGCCACAACAGCCCCTGGAGGCTTCTGGCCAGCTCATGCTCTGTGCCCAGAGTGTCCACTGTGCTGGGTCCTCTCTGAGAACAGGGCTTTTCCTGGAGCGTCCTTGAGGAAGGGGCCAGGAGGAGGAAGCTCCGGGAGATGCCGGCAGCCGGCTGTGGAGCCAGCGCCTCTGTGTTCCAGGCACTTCTTGGGCACCAGGGATGTCTTGAATGACAAGAAAGACAAGGCCTCTGCCTCCTGGTGCCTGCGTTCTGTCGAGAAGCCAGACAGAAATGAGGCTCAACAAGCAAATGAGAACAACATGAAAAGATGAGACTGAGGCAGCGCTGGTGGCAGGGGAGGGGATGGCCTTTCTGAAGAGGTGACACTTCAGCTGAGAGGGAATGACGAGAAGGCCCAGCTCTCCAGACAGGCTGGGAGCCTCTGAGCTAGAGTCACGTGGGTCACGGTGAGTGCTGGATTTCATGTGGACAATGAGAAACTGGTGACAGATTTTAAGTGATATCCACTGCCACTTTCATAAGATGTTCTGGGGGCTGTGTGGATTGCAGGGACAGGTTTCTGGAAGCAGGGAGGTCACGGGGAGAGGCAGTGGTGATGGGGCTGGTGTGGTGGCTGCAGACTCAGGGAGACGGTCAGATGTATCGGGTGGGCTGAGGGACGGCAGGGACCCAGGAGGCCCTCAGTTGTTTGGCCATCTGGATGGTGGTGGGGCCAGAGCGATGGGTAGGGAAGGCCAGAGATGCCTGTTCGGGCCACAGCAAGTTTACAGTGTCTGTCAGATGTCTGTGGGGGTATCTCAGCAGCAGCTAAAGTCTGGTACAACGCCCCTGCCTCCGAGGAGAGCCGTCTGGTGTTTCCCCGAGCAGGCGGAACCCTGAGCCCTCTGAGCCCTGGCCCTGACGGCTGATCACCATCCACCAGCCCACAAGTCTGACAACGATCGAAAATCCTCATCCTTTCTCACCCTCCACACCTAATCTGCCACCAAGTCCTGTCCTTAGACCGCAGCTCTCCCCTCCACCCGGAGCCAGGCCTGCCCTCCTGCCAGGCTCCGCTCCTCACTGTGACCAGGGGGACCTTCTAAGGTGCAAACCTGAGCATTTAAACATTTTTTTGAGTGGTTTCATTTTTTTTTAATTGAATCATAATGGATTATACACATTTTGGGGATTCAATGTTGACATATGTTGATCAAATTAATATTACTAGTATGTATATTGTTACAAATCATACTTATTCTTTATGCCCCTCGTCCAATCTCTCCCTATCCGCCTCTTTCTCCCCCCTCCCACCACTGATAACCCTAGATTTCTTCTCTCCTTCTGAAAGAGTAACGGTTACTCTGTTGATTTGATGCCTAGATGATCTGTCCAGTGCTGAGAGGTGTGTTCAGGTCCCCCAATATTATCACAGAGCAGATGCTGCTTCTGTCACTCTGGAATGGGCTTTGTGGAGAGAGATGTCCTCTTCTTTTCTTTGGTCTCTACTGGTGACTCTCCTTGTGTCAATGCACTCCAGTGGGTGGTGGACCATCTCCGTGGTGGTTCTGACGTCTGGCCACTTTCACGGCAGGTGGGGTTGCTGTGGTGGCCATGGTGGGCCACACACGTGGAGGTGATTTTTTTGGCATGCTCCTTGGCTCTGGCAGTGTACCTGGTTGTGGTGGGGGGTCCGGTCCCCGGCTTGATGCCCTGGGCCCCCAGGTGGGGCCCCAAGGCACTGGCCGTGTGCCTGGGTGTGGTGGAAACATTAACTTCTTGTTACCTTATTTTTGGATGTTACATGATATACAGCTGTGGTTTTTGATTTATAGAATTTTAAAAAGTAAAAATTGCAACACAATCAAATGCAGAGAGACTCGTATGATGAACCCTTCATGCTGTCACCAGCTTCAGGACCAGCATTATGTACCATGCCATATTATCCTTAAATACTTCAGTATGTGACGCTAAGATATAAGGACCCTTGAAAGCATGACCCCAGGCCGTTACCAACTCTGAAAACGTGGTATTTCCCTCAGCTGCTGGGTCAGAGCTTTCTCTGATTGCCTCATAAGTGACTTGTTTAAAGAAGCAAATGTCTGATCACATGATGAAAAGAACAGTTGTTTTAGAGAATCTAAATGCACATTGGCTTTATTGATATATCTCAAGTTTCTTTCTTTTTTTTTTTTTTTTTGGCGGCTGGCAGGTATGGTTATCCAAACCCTTGACCTTCGAGTTTCTTTTTTATCTTTAAATTCTTCCTCTCTTCTTGTTTTCTTTCTTTCTTGAACTTTATTGGTGAGACAGTCCTTTGACCTGCAGTTTCCCACAGTCCAGGTCGTGCTGTGTCCCCATGGTGCACTGAACATAAGCCTCTGTCCCCTGCATTTGCTTTAAGTTGGTGTTTAGATCTGGAGGCTTGGTCAGGTGCGAGATCTTCCCAGGTGCTGCTGTATGCTTTGATCAGGAGGCACAGATGACTGGTTCTCTTTTGTGATGTTTTAGCCACTGACCATCAGGCCTAGGTTAGGCACTGAAGACCATCAGTGTCAACATGTAACATTCCTTCCTCGTCTTTTAGCTGGAATACTCTGCCTAAAGACAAGCTTCTAACTGTCAGGTTACTTGCAGTACTCTTTGCATAGGAAAGGCAGGATAAGCCCTTGATTCTTTGACTTTGCCAGTTTGCAGAATCATTTGGTGTCCTAGCATCCCCCAAAGATGGCTAATAATTGCTTTACCTCAGTATAATCTCGTGTATTTATCACAAGTGATATGTTTATTCTGTTGCAATTTTTCTTCTCAGTGGTGATTTGTAGAATGGAGAATTTTTGTGACAAGATTTTCAAGCAGTTGTAAATGATGAAGGCCAGGAAAGAGGGTATATTCAGTAAAGTAGGATATATAATCTAGTAACTCAGGTATACCCGCTATGTTACCTAATCCAGAGATTCCCAAACTTTCTCTGTTTACAGAACTGTTAGTTAAGGCTCAATAATTATTTTAAGGGCCCCCTAGGCCAAAAGAAATAACTAACACTTCCATTGATTAAATACGAGGGTACTTCAAAACGTTTGTGGAAAAATAGAATTAAAAGATAAAACAAATCTTTCCATGAATTTTTTGAAGTACCCTTGAAGGTAAACCCAAACAATAAATATTTATGTCCTGGCAACTTATAGAGGGCATTTGGAGCAATAATACACATAAAGAATTTTTTATTTCATTTTTGAGTAGCTGCCATTACCTGCTCATGGATGTGCCTGTTGGGCAGTTCTTAAAACTTGGAATCTGATTGGACCCCGCCACCATCATCTGGTTGTACCATACTGACTTTGACACAGTAATTGCTTTTTTAGTAACTGCCCCAAGGACATCATGGGACAGAGTGAAGCACGATGACATACCAAAACTGTGAACTGCCTCAGGCACAGTGCACAAAGATGTTGAGTAGAAATTAAAAAGGGCCTGGGCAGGCTGGTTAGCTCAGTGGGTTGGAGCACAGTGTTGATGACACAAGGTCAAGGGTTCAGATCTCCTTACCAGACAGCCGCCAAAAAGTAAAAGCCAGTGGCGCCCCATGAGTTCACTGGGTGCCTCTGCAGTCTGGGAACCAGAGCTCTGTGTCCTTCCCTTGTCCCCTCTTGACCTATGGAAGTCCCCCTGCCAGCCCACATGTCATTGTGCCCAGTTAGTCACCACCTCCTTCTCTGCAGCTCTGCAGAGCAGGGTCACTGTCGCACAAAGCCCTACATGGCCTGCGCTGCCACAGGGGCTCCTTTGAGGCCACTTGTTCGGCCATGGTGCTCACAGGATTTTCTCTTCATCCTTTGATTTCAGCCACATCAGAGAGCACGACCTGGCTCAGACTCCAGTAACCCGTTGTCCTGTGCTGTTCCTTCCCTGTACCTGTGACAGGTTTAATTTAACCAGAGGGGGCTGCAGACCCTCAGGGTTGATGTGGAAATGGCTCCCCCAATCCAAGATGGTGGCTGGCTTTTCTCACTGTGGCCATTGGCTGTTGGCCCCTATTTCTCTGTCGATGGGACTCTGGAAACTGCCTGAAGTGCTGGGCTTCCTCCTCTGTCCCAGCACCCTTTCCTGCATCTCTGTGGGAGGAGTGTTCCCTGCTCCCCTCCACTGAGGTTGGGCTTGGCCCTCTGGCTTGCTGAGGCCACAGAATGTGGGCAGAAGTGACCACGTGAAGATTCCCAGCCTGGGTCTCACGGGGCACCACATATCCTGTTCGCCCCCCTGCCCTGGGAGCTTCCACCTCCCACTCTGGTGGAAGAGCACACCAGGGGGCTGTGGTCCCTCTAGCCCAGTCTGAGAGCAAGGCCCAGGGAGTGGAGCCAGCCGACCATGGAGCTGACAGCGGAGATCAACTGCCTGAGGTGGCCTGTCACATGGAAGAGGTCAGTGAAGGAAAGGAGGGCATGATGGAGACACAAGCCCTAAGAGCTGCTGTCCTTGGAGACAGGGTGACTTGCTAAGAGGTGAAATGATTCTTCGGTGGAACAGTGTTATGTCAGCTGATCTGAAAGCCTCAGGGGAAGGCAGTGAAGGTGTCTCCCCATTTGATGGGTGAGGACATGGAGGTTCCAGATGGTGTGTCCGCACGGCCCCGGGTCTCCTACTCCAGGCCAGACCCTGCCTCCTTTCTGTGAGTGAGGCCTGAGCTCCTACCTTCCCCCTGGTGCGCAGAGGGAGGTGGGCGGGGCCTGTACCCAGGGGGTGGGGGATGGGGTGGGGGGGACATCCCAAGATCAGACAGGGCAGCATGTGGCAAAGAGCAGCGAGGGGATGATAGACTAGACGTGTGCCCTTGTCCACGTGTGCTGATGAGGTACCCGTGGTGATGGGCCGGGCAACCACAGTGACCATGCTGTGCCAACTGCAACTGTGTCCCCTGTGTCCGGCGGCCTCTCTGGAGGACATTGGCTGTTCTCTGGGTTCCCTCCCCTCCCGGCAATAGATCTCGGTCATATGTGTGTCCAGGAAAGAAAAATGCCACTGAGGGCCGAGCGCCTATGCTGAACAAACACTCCAACAGTCTTGCCTGGTGTTTGGGGACCAGATTTTGACACACTTGAGGCTGCCGCAGCCTCAGGGATGGAAAACGGGGAAGAATCGGCACAGACACCTCTGAAAAATCCTGTGACAGGGCTTCTGGAAGCTGTGGGGCAGGCTATGTGATTCCATCCTGTAGATGCTGTGTCGTGGGGCAGATGACAGCCAGGGCCAGCCAGGGCCGTCTGTCACATGTCCTTATTAAGGGGGACTCTGGTTTTGATGAAGTTGCTTTACCTTCTTACTGCTTTTAACCCCATTGGGTCTACCTTCTGCTTCGTGGCCAGCTGCCCAGATCTGTGGCACTTTCCTCACTTTGACCTAGGCTCTGCTGACTCCTGCCTGCGAGGCCACCCCGTTTCCCGTCCTCCAGCCTCCCACAGCCCCCGCCTAAGGTTCTCATGCCTGGGTCCTGCCTCGGTTCCGGCCAGGCCCTGCAGGCCCTTCCTTCCCCCTGGGCAGAGCCCCTTGGGATGGGGTGGTAGGGGCTCTGAATGTTGACTTATATGGCAACAAAAGACTCTGCAGATGTGATTAGGTGAAGGGTGGTGAGCTGGGGGCACTACCTTAAATTGTCTGGGAGGACTGTAATGCAGTCACTTGTATGAGTTCATGGAAAACTTCAAAAAGTCCATGGAAAGACTTGTATTTTAATTCTCTCTTTCACAGACTTTCTGAAGTGCCCTGGTATATTTTTATAGGAGGGAGGCAGAGGGAGAATTAACACAGAAGAGGTGGCCACATGACCACGGAGGCAGACTGGAATGCTGCGGCCACAAGCCCAGGAACACCATGGCTGGCACCACCAGCAGCTGGGAGACATAAGAAAGGACCATCCCCCTTCCCCCCCACCACCCCGGAGCCGCTGAGGGAGTGCGCCCTGTGGCACCTTGATTTGGGGAATCTGGCCTCTAGAACTGTGGAAGGATCCATTTCTATTGTTTTAAGCCACCAAATTTGTGGTCATTTGTTACAGCAGCCTCAGGAAACGAATACGAATGGGAAAGTCAAGGATTCCAGAAAGAAATGTGTGGACCCGAGGCCTGGCATAGCCTTTAGCAGCTGCCCTGTCCTCAGGACCCGGCCACTCGGGGTTCCCTGGGACTGAACATACAGCCTCTCCTCCACCTGGGGTGGGATGGGAGAGCCACACCTGTTAAGGACATGGGTGCCTTTGGCCCGGTTATTATTAGTTGTTTAAAACCAAGGACAAACATGATTATCAGGTGCTATTTTTACAGCAGCAACAAACCTGTGCCTGTGGAAAAAAATGTGCCAGCACCCACCTGCGTGGGAAAGCCACACTGGCAGCACCTTTGTCCTATGCGCTCAGGTGTTGGGTACGCACGTGCTCTGGAAGGTCACAGCTGCCTGAACCTTTAAAACCCTGGCAGGATGCACATTCCTGTGTGGAGACTCTGAGCCCAGCAGCACCGCAAGGGCCTCAGAGCTGCGTTTCTTCAGAGACCACCCTTCACAACTAAGCAGCACAAGGAGAAATTGTTATCAGAGTATTTCGGACTCTTGGCAAGATTCCCATCATCTACATAGACATCACCAGGTGAGCGCCAGGCCCGGAGGTCCCTCAGAGTCCCTCCAGGTGACCAGCCGGTCCCAGAGCAGGGAGGACGGCTATGTCCCACCAACAGAGCACAGGTCTCCTCAGGCATATAGGCCTGGCTGCCTCTGGCTGGTGTCTCTCACACGAGTGAGGACATGGGGGTCCTCTACTTGGCACTGAGTGTCTGGCTCTGAATACTGTGGCAGGAGGGTTTCGAGGGTGTGACAGTGTATTTATATACTGGTTTTCGTCCATGGTTCCTGGCTCACGCTACTCTCTGACCTTCTGCTCTCCTTTCCCCTGCTCCTCCTCCTTGAGGCAGGGAATTCTCTGACCTACTTTGGCTGATTGTAGGTCACAAGACCCCCATTTCAGGAGGGTCCCTGCCCCATGCCTGGGAGGAAGGAATGCTGCACAGAGAGGCCAAGAAGAACCTGAGCAGACAGGCCTTGCTGAGTTTCCTCACGCAGGCTGTTGGTGTTAGATCAGACCCTTTCTGTCCTGTCACATTTCTACATGGTTGTCCTCGCTTCAGTCATGGCCATGTCTTGAAGCTTCCTGGAAGGTGGTGCCCCAGGGAGGGTGTGGAAGCTCCGTGCCCCTTCCCCATACCTCACCCCATGAGTCTCTTCATCTGTGTCCTTAGTAATATCCTTTATAATACACTGGTAAGCATCTTTCCCTGAGTTCTGTGAGCCCTCCTAGCAAATTGAACCCAAAGGGAGTTGTGGGAACCCCAATTTATAGCCAGTTGGTCAGAAGCACAGGTAAAACCACCTGGAGCTTGCGACTGGCATTAGAAGCGATGGGGAGGGCCGGCCTGTGGCTCACTCGGCAGAGTGCGGTGCTGATAACACCAAGGCCACGGGTTCGGATCCTATATAGGGGTGGCTGGTTAGCTCACTGGTTGAGCGTGGTGCTGACAACACCAAGTCAAGGGGTTGAGATCCCCTTACCGGTCATCTTTTTAAAAAAAAAAAAAAAAAAAAAAAAAAAAGCGATGGGGGTTGGGGGCAGTCTTGGGGCCTGAGCCCTCAGCCTGTGGGATCTGACGCTATCTCCAGGTAGACAATGTAAGAATTGAATTGGAGGACACGCAGCTGGTGTCCGTGGCAGAACTGCTGGCTTTGTTGCTGGAGAGAAAGACCCACACGTTGGTCACAAAGTCAGAAGTCTGCTGCGTTGGTGGTTGCTGCTAATGAGAACAGAGGAAAAGGTAGTTTCAGTTCTTCCCGTTGATCAGCTGGTTTCCCCAAGTTCCAGCACAGCCCATGAAGACATCTCATCTGCCCAGCCGGTCTCTGGGGGGCTAGGGTGAGGGTGACAGGGCGCTGCTGTCTTGCCCCATGTCCCTGTGACTCTCACCTCCAGGATGAGGGACTTGAGGCTGATGGGGGTGCTGCTTACCCTGGCCGGGCTGCTGCAAGTGGCCTTGGGCCTGAGCATCGCAGCCTTCAACATCCAGACTTTTGGGGTGACAAAGATGTCCAATGCCACCCTCTCCAACTACATTGTGCAAGTAAGTCCAGGGTGGCCTATCCTGGAGGGCAGAGGAAGCCTGGGGGTGGGCATTGAGTGCCTCTGGTCTCAGCCCTCATCCGTCAGGGCCAGCCCAGGTTCTCTTCACTGCCACGTGGGCAGCAGGAATCCAAGCAGGAGCACAGGCCTGCGGCATAACTGTGCCAGCAGCGCCCACTCTCTGGCCAGGTCCTGGGAACCTTGGCCCTGCTCAGTTCTACTGTGGTCCCACCCCCAGATTCTGAGCCACTACGACATCGCCCTTGTCCAAGAGGTCAGAGACAGCCAGCTGACAGCTGTGGGGAAGCTGCTGGACGAACTCAATCAGTGCGTGTGCAGGGCCCTGGGGATAGTGTCATGGGCGGAGCCTACTGTCAGCAGCCAGAGGGGCCCCTCTGTGAGCCCCTGACCCGGACCTTTTGTTTCCTCTGCCCAGGGCTGCACCAAACACCTATCACTATGTGGTCAGTGAGCCACTGGGCCGCAACAGCTACAAGGAGCGCTACCTCTTTGTGTACAGGTAAAGCCTGGGCTGACCTGGCCATGACCACAGGGCCCCAGCCACAGGAGAGAGGCCTGTGTCTGCACCTCCAGTGGCACCAGTAGAAGGCTGGGGTGGTCTAGAGTACCCAGTTAGTCCCTCCCTCACCCAGGAGGACCCCAGCAGAGCAGAGGTAGCAATTTGTCCTACAGGGCAAGAATCCAAAGCCTCAGAGCAGGGTCTGGGTTGGAGACAAACCACCCCAAGGGTTGACCAGGGTGGCTGGCCCCAGGTCTCTCCCATAGCCTGTGGAAAGGCAGGAGATCATGGGTGGGCTGGGGCCCAAGGCCGGTGGGTCCCATGGTGCCCGAGCACAGACCCACCCCTCCTGCTGCCCAGCCAGCGAGGCACAGGGAGCAGGCCAGGTGGGGGCAGCTCCCCAGCCCAGGTTCACCACCTCCGGTTGGCTCCCCCAGGCCTGACCAGGTGTCCGTGCTGGACAGCTACTACTACGATGATGGCTGTGAGCCCTGTGGGAACGACACCTTCAGCCGAGAACCGGCCGTGGTCAAGTTCTCCTCCCCGTTCACGCGTGAGTGCTGCTGCCTGCCTGGGCCCACGTGGCGGTGCTGCCCCCGTGCTCCTCTGCGGGGTGTGCTGTCCCCAGCCGCCAGGGCTTTGGTTTCCATTCAAATTGCTTAGGAAAATGCCCTTCGTCCCTGCCTGACGGCACAGCTGGGCCTGGGTTGTCCCCAACACACAAACAGAAGAGCTGTGTCTCCTCAGAGGTCAGCGAGTTTGCCATAGTGCCCCTGCATGCAGCCCCCTCTGATGCGGTGGCTGAGATCGATGCTCTCTATGACGTCTACCTGGACGTCCAGCAGAAGTGGGACATGGAGGTGAGGCCCTCCCAGGGACAGTGGGTTCCCGCAGCACCATCAGTTCCTGGGCCAACAGGCACGGGTCTCCTGGCAGGACGTCATACTGATGGGTGACTTCAATGCTGGCTGCAGCTACGTGACCTCCTCCCAGTGGTCCTCCATCCGCCTGCGCACCAACCCCGCTTTCCAGTGGCTGATTCCTGACACCGCTGACACTACGGTTTCGTCCACGCACTGTGCCTATGACAGGTGAGCAAGCCTGAGTGCCCAGGCTCAGGGTGATGTGGGGGGTGCCTCCAGCACAGCCTTGAGGTGTAGCTCCAGCTTCAGAACCCATCACCAAGACCTCCCTACCCCTCGTCCTCCTGGGCTGTAGTCAATCCACTTGGGAAATGGAATAAAAAGAGCACGTGTCTTAGAGTTTGGGAAAAGCCCGTTTAGGGATAAAAGGTGCAGCAACACCGTGGCTTCTCCAGTAGTGGTAGTTGTTCTCTCCTGAAGGGCTGCAGGGCCAGGACAGAGGGAATCTCTCTCCTGTCTCCACACACTGCAGGATTGTCGTTGCTGGAGCTCTGCTGCAAGGTGCTGTTGTCACCGACTCGGCCACTCCCTTCAACTTCCAGGCTGCATATGGACTGAGTGACCAAATGGTGTGTGTCCTTCCTTTACAGGTGTTGGTTCAAACAGGGGACCAGGACTCTGGAGCTTAGTGAGATCTGGGCCCCTGGGCTTTCGGGCAGGCCACAGCCTGGACGCCCCACAGCCTAGGTTCAAGGCCTGACACTGCCAGCCTCAGGGATTTACCAGTGTTGGCCTCCCCACACCCTTCCCTCCCTCAGGCTGCTTCTACCGTGGCCCTGCGCTTGCTCACATTTCCCTGCAGGCCCAAGCCATCAGTGACCACTACCCGGTGGAGGTGATGCTGCAGACGGCCTGACGCAAACAGCACAGTGACCTTGCCCCATGGTAGGTGCTATCACAGGGGCCTGTACAAATGTGGCTCCAAGCACAGTGCCCGTGCCCCCTCCTCACCCAACCACCAGGGCAGGAAGAGCTTCAGGAAGAGACCTGAAGACAGCTACTTCGTGTGACCCTCACTGCCAGCAGCTGCACAGTGCCAGCGTGGGCTGTGTCACTCAGCACCCTCCCTTCTCAGAGCCTGGACAAAAGGCCTAACACATAGCTTAAGAAGTCCCTTTTAATTTAGGTAAATAAAGCTCAGGCAGGTGGTCTTCAACTCTGGGGTCCAGTTCTTGCTCCCTGCCATCAGCGCCTCTCCAGGGCCTTGGCGAGCAGGTCATTCAGGCGGCCCACCATCTGCCTGGGGTCATCCACGAGGCCAGCCGCTATCATGGCATTCTCATAGATCTGAAGGGTAGGGGTAGAAACTGTTAGCAAAACGCAGAGAGAAGGAGAGAGAGCTTCTCCTTTAAACATAGGATGTTAGAGGAAACGGTCTGCTCATCTCACTCACCTGGTCAGCCAGTAGCTGGGCCAGGTCGGGCTCACTCTCCCTCAGCTGATGGAGCTTCTTGATCAGCGTGTGCCTGCAACACAGAAACAGCCAGAAAAGTCAGCTTGGGCCTAGGTGCCACCACCCAGCACAGGGGCCTCCACCTTCCAGTCACCACTCAGGCACTGGGATTAGTAGAACATCTTAAGTGCAATAGGTCTGTCCAGTATTAAATAAGATATATAAAAATGAGATGTAAATGATCATTTACAGATAATGTGATTATAAGAAGGTACTTCAAAAAGTTCATGGAAAAATAGAATTGAAAGATGACACGAATCTTTCCATGAACTTTAAGACCCCTCGTACACCAGAAAACCCAAGAGAATCAGTTAAGAGTTTCAATATTCTGGCAGCTGCCAAAAAAAATGTTTCAATATTAGAGAATACAACAAGGTGGCCAAGAACCTAAATTAAACACCATAAAGAGACAAAAAAGAGCTTAATATATGAAGACTTGTGCTGGTTCTTGGATAACAGATCATAAATACAAGTAAAATGTTCCCAAATTAATCCATAAATTTCATATGGTTCCTTTATATATTAAAATTTTTCTTTTGTACCTAAACAATCTAATATGAAACTCATACCAAAAAATAAACATAGAAGAATAGCCAAGAAAAGAGGGGGGAAGAAGTCCCAGATGTTGAAACATATTATAAAGCTCTGGAATTAAGACAGTTCAGTTCTGGGAAGTGAGAAGCCAAACAGCTCAGCACAACGTGGTGAAAAACACATTAATAAGCCCCAATACAAATGGAAATTTAGTATCGGACAAGGACAGCATTTCACAGAAGAATGAGAAGACAGATTTCTCAGTCGACAGTATTAGGATAACTGGTCAGCCATCCAGAAAACAAACTGGAATCCTACCTTATTCCTTAGACTAAATTCCAGTGGGATCAAACATTAAATGTAAAAATTAAAAGCATAATACTAGAAGAAAACATGAAAGAAATGTTTTATAATCTGAAAGGGGAAAGCCTTTCCAAGCAAAATACAAACCCAGAAGCCAAAAAGAAAAGAATGATAAATTTAGCTACATAAAAATTTTCTGGGGTTGGCTGGTTAGCTCAGTTGGTTAGAGCAGGGTATGGATAACACCAAGGTCCGAGGTTCAATCTCTGTTACTGGCCTGCTGCCAAAAAAAAAATATTTTCTGCAGAGGAAAAAATATACAGTGTTCAACCTCACTCATAAGAAAACTGAGGGAAAGAACTCACTTGCTAAATAAAAGGTTTGTGGGAAAGCTAAGTGGTTAAGCCTTCTCGGTAAAGGCAAAGACAGGCAATCAGAACAGACACACGTGCGTGTGGACACCTGACACTAGACAATACAGAAGGCAACATGGATCACCGGAGGGAGAATCTATTTATACAATAACGGGGTGGGGACAATTGGGTTTTCTTAAGAGTAAGATGAAATTGCACCTCCCCCCATAGAACTAAATACAGATGGATTAAAACCAACATGAAAGCCCAAAACCATATAGGTTTTAGAAAGAAATGCAGGAGAATAAATTCATGACATCGGTGACAGAGAAAGATTTCTTAAACAAGACCCAAAATGCATCTAACAGATTGATAGATTTGATTATATTAAAATTAGGAACTTCTCATTAAAAGAGGCCTTAGGGCAGGAGAAAGGACAGAGTAGGAAAAGACATTTGCAACTGATAAAGGACATGTGAAGAACTATGAATCAATAGAAAATCCAGCAGAAAAAAAGACATGTCTGCCAGAGAGCCAAGCCCGAGGCCAGTACACGTATGAAAATGGACTCAGCCTTGTCAGCCATCAAGAACCTGGGGGTTCTCAGATCTGCTGGGAGGTGGGGAAGGGCCACATCCTCACTCTGGAAGTAGCCAGCACTGCCTGGGCCCGTGAGGACGTACAGCAGTGTCACTGATGGTGTACACCTTGGAGAAACCCACCGTGCACCAGACATGTGGACAAGAACCTTGTTCCTAGTAGCTCCAAACTACAAACTACCCACTGCCAGTCAGAACAGACGGCTGAATGAACTGTGCTAAGGGCAGTGGAACAATGAATACCATTCAGCTATGAAAACAAACACAACACAGCCACCCTGCTGTGGATTCAATGTTCCCCCCCCAAAACTCACATTGAAGCTTGATCCCCAGTGTGGCAGTGTTGAGAGGTGGGGCGTTTAGGAGGTGACTGGATCACGTATTAATGGCTTAAAGGGTTACTGTAAGAGTGGAACTGGTGGCTTTATAAGAGGAAGGGAGACCTGAGCAAGCACGCTCCTGCCCCCTCGCCATTTGACGCCCTGAGCCACCTCGGAACTGCAGAGTCCCCACCAGGAAGAAGGCCCTCACCAGATGCGCCCCTTCAACCTTGGGCTTCTCAACCTCCAGAATAGTAAGAAATAAATGTCTTTTCTTTATAAATTACCCAGTTTCAGGTATTCTGTTACAGGCAATAAAAAACAGGCTAAGACAAGTCCTCAGCACAGATGGTCTCTCACTTGCCAAGTGAAAAACGTGCCACTGCAAAAAGAACACACGCCTCGACCCATTCCCATAACACCCAAAACGGGACTTGTTTAAGGCTAGCACACAGCCAGCAAAACCATACAGCAGAGTGCGGGGTGATCAATCACCATAAGTTGGGTCTGAGGCTAACCTCTGAGGACAGAATACTAGTGGGGAAATGTGGGGAGACTCAGGGAGGTGTCTTGCGGCCAGTAAGGTTGAGTTTTAATAAACTTCACGTGGGTCCAGTTTAAAGTTAAACCTCATACATATTAATTCCATGGGGGTTCTCTTCATAAATCCTCATCCCACTGTACGTAAGCTAAAAGCACTTTCCTCAGATGTTATATTCCTCAGTGAAGGAAGAACACCTCTCGCACACAACTTTTGAGACCCCTGGCAGGTCGGAGCAGGAACTGTCCAGCACCCAGGCCTCACCGGGGGTTGATCTCCAGCGTGGGCTGCAGGAGCTGTGCACGCTCCTCCTGGGTCCGGGCCAGCTGCTGCATGCGCAGGAAGTGCCGGGCGGCCCCCATCTCCAGCACGGTGACCATGGCAGGGTGGGTGTCCAGTCGAAGAGTCACCTGCAAGCAGCCGGGGCCTGGGGTGAGAGGGGCAGGAGATGGGAGGGGCCTGGGGTGGGGTGGAGAGGGCAGGGGTAGGGGGATGGGAGCCTGGGGTTGGCAGGGTCTTCAGAGGGATGGTGAGGTGGAGAAGACAGGGTCCCAGGGAGAGGCCTTCATGGCCCTGGGCCTGTGATGCTCCCTTGCTCCCAGTCATCCGCTGATGGGAGGGGCCTGAACTGCTGCCCCACAGGAAACTGCTGAAGCCTGGGTGGGACTCCATCCTCCTCCCCAACGCCACCAGTTTCTAGCGTCTCAGCCAGCTGTGAAGGTCTACCTTGTCTGGCGCTGTTTTCATCTGGTCCTCCACAGGTCCCTGCCAAGTCTACACTCAGATCCCCAGTGCTAGCCACAGGGCCTGCCTCAAGGCAGGTCTCTCTCTGAATGCCTGAGCCCTGTGCAGCCTTCACTCTCCCCGCTGCACAGGGACTCTTCCACCTTCATGTATCACCAAATCTGCCTTGTCTCGCAGAGCGTCCAGCTCCTAGGAGCTGCTGCCTTCCCCTCCGCCCACCCACGGGCTCGGGCCTCCCGACCCAAGGCCAGAGAATCTGCTGGCCCAGCTGCAATCACTATATCCCAGGTTCCCTGTGCCCAGCTCTGGTTCAAGTCCAGGCTCCATGGTCAGGCTGTGTGACCCTGGGAAGTTCCTGTGCCTTGTTTCCTCACCACAGACTGGCCCGTAGGTGACCTGGGGCCTCATGAGCAGGGACAGGGCATCGCTGTGGAAGGACATTCCGACATGGAAACCTGTCTGCCTGGCTTGCCTCTGACTGCTGCCCACCTGGGACTCCTCCTCGTGTGCCCTCTGCTGTCTCCGGGCCCTGCCTGAGCCCACCCTCCTCTAGGCTTGGCCGCCCACCCTGCACACCTGCCTCTCCCTTGGGGCCACTCCTGGACATGTCCCTGAGCCAGCAACCCTGCACAGGACACCCTTCTCTGCTGGCATGTCTTTTTTTCCCAGCTCAGAGCCCACCGAGAACCTCCCACCAAGAACCCATATGAGAGGGTAAGCTCTCTGAGGCTGGGGGCACATCTCTTCTTTGGATCCCGCATGTCTTCAGCCACTGCAGCCCCTACAGAGTCTGGACCAGGATGGCCCCAGGACAGCCCGCTGGGGATCCTTCTCTGCTTCTATCGACTAGCCAGGCCCTCAACTGCTCAGGCTGTTCCTACCTGCTCTGCAACATGGGGATATGGGGACGAGACCTGTCTTTCCCACCTCAGCAGCAAAGCTAGGCAACCCGTGACTGCACACATGTGCAGGAACAGGGACACATGGCCACACACGGTTGCAGGAGCAGACACCCGCATAGTCTCTACCTCCTCTACCACTGCTCGACTGATGCACACCAGGCCAGTAACCCAGGGCTGGCAAGTTGGCAGCTGGTTGGTAGCACTGAGGGCCACGGTGGCCAATGATGGCCTGTCCCAGGAAGGTCTCACCTTCACGTTGGCAACGCGTGACCCCAGGGCGTTTCTCATCCAGGCCATCAGCTCCTCTGTCTCCTTCTCAGACAGGCACTCGCCGGCTACAGGAGAGCAGATGTGAGCGACTCAGGGGCTTCTCCACAGCCCCAGCTCGAGGGGCCAAAAAAGTCAGCCTAGTGGCTCTCCCCGCCCCTTCCACCTGCCAGGACAGACACAGAAGCCACCAAAATGCCTTTCATCTAAAATTAACACCTTAGGAGGATACGCTGGGTTGCCTGAGGCCCATGCAATTTTGTTAGGGCTTTTATTTTTACATATTTTTTTTGGTGGCTGGCTGGTCTGGGGATCCAAACCCATGTGCTCTAACCAACTGAGCTAAACGGACAGCCCCCAAGTTAGGGCTTTTTAAAAAAAAGACAATTGCAACTCTGGTAGGCAGCCTGGTCAACTGCGGAATAGTGCTGTGGAAGGAGCACTGGAGAGACCTCCGGGATCTAAACAGGGAGACATTTTGCATTAACCGTTAAGATGTTCCCAACAGCTTCTTTCACAGCTGGTGATCCCAGATCCAAGTGAGAAAGAACCCCATGTAAAGCCACTGCTGCAACACAGGAGAGGCCCTGTAGCAAGTGAGCGTCAGCCCCTGGCCCCGCCTGGCTTCAACTGCACCCCAGGCCAGGCTGCCACAGACTGGCCCTGTGCCCCGGAGAGCAGGAAGGGAGCCGACCTGGGGACCCGTCCTCAAACTTCTCCTCCTTGTAGTGATCAACGACGATGTCCGTCTCCACAGAGATCAGCTTCTTCTTGTCAAACTCACGAAGGTGCAGCAGGGTCAGCTCGTCAAACTGCTCATAGCAGAACAGAACCTGTGGGCATCCCAGGAGGTCTCCATCAGCCCAGGGAGGTCTCCACCCGTGAAGGATAGGACATAGGAGATGACAGGGCTACAGAAGCCACACGGTGACTCATAGGGGATGCCAGGGTTCCTGGATCTTACTAATATGGTTAGCTCATCAGATGGTTCTGAGGGTGGCCCTGGCTTGGCACTGGAAACACTCTGTTTAGGAAGAAGCCATGTGTGCCCTCCTAGGGAGCCCAGAGCCCTGACCCATGCTGCACGGCCCTCCTGGTGGTGGCATGTCCGGCCACCTTCCACTAAGCACAGCGCTGAGCAGCTCAGGGTCCTCCCTTGGACCCTGCCCGTGCCCCGCCCTGGTTCCATTGGTGAGCTGAGCACAGGGAGGCCTGGCCAGGCCTGCGCTCACCCACCTCCATGTGCTTCTGCTTCATGGCTTCGTAGTAGGGTGAGTGCTCAGCCAGGTGGCGGCTGGGGGCGCACAAGTAATAGATGTTGCGGGTGCCGGCCTGCATGCGACCCGCATAGTCTGTGAGGCTGGTCAGCTGCCCGGCGGGCAATGCCGAGGACTCGTAGCGCAGCAACTTTGCTATGTCCTCCTAGAGACAGACAGAAGGCAGGTCACTGCTCGGAGCGCCAGCCGGCCAACTGGGCACAGACCCACTGGAATCTGTGCAGCCCAGCTCTTTGGGCTGGCTCCAGCCCCTGGAGGCTGTGGTGGTCTCTTCAGCAGAGTCCGAGACAGGCCTTGCTCTGCTCATGAAGTCCCACCTCCAGAGGATGGGGAGTCGGATAGTACCTTCTACCCCAGGTGGCCCAGGGCCTCCTGTAGGGAGAGCCGCACACACTGCATCCGGGGAGAGGCCAGGCCCCATCCATGGCAGACCCTGCTCCTAGACCCAGCGTCTTCCCTGTGTCCTCAGTACAGACCCTGCCCCTGGTGGACACGTGTGCAGGGATGTGGAATCCACATCTCCCAGCTTCCTCACAGCCAACTGTGGTGGGTGACTGGCTGTGGCCAGTGGTGTATAAGTGAAAACGGGATTTGGAAAAGGGGCTCCTCCTCCTCCCTGTCAGCTGAATGCAAATGTGACCGCTGGTGCCCACCTGGGCTCAGTGGGGATGCGTGGGAAGGATGCAGGAGCGGCAGCAAGCTGGGGGCCTGGTCCCTGATGCCTACAGCCCGGACACTGCATTATCCAAGCCACTGTCACCTGGGATGATCACAGGCACAGAAGAGTGGTGCGGAGTGCAGGAACGTGAGGACTGGCCACGAGGGCACCCAGAGATAGGTCTGAGCGAGGTGCTATGACTGGGACTCAAGGTTGACAAAAGCAGACACAGAGAGGGAAGAACCAGGGTCTGGAAACCACCCAGCAAGGCCCATCTACCTCCAGATGCGAGGACCTGCACACGTGCACATGCGACACGGCCCCCACTGATGGACACAGACACGTGCAACAAGTGGGTGTTTACAGAGCACTCGGACAAGTCTCTGGCCCTCAGTGAAGACAACCTAGTGCCGTAATTAAAAAGACCAGCCAGAATGAACGGAGAGTCCAGCAGGCATAAGCTGCTGGAGTCTGTGGGCCACCAGTGGCAGGATGAGGCCAGAGGAAGAGCAGTTGAGGCCTTCCTCAGTGCCCACCCCACCCTCCTCCCCAGGCCTGAAGCAGCCTCCTCGCGACCCCAAACGTTCGGTCGCCCTCCTTTGCCTGCTGCTGTTGGGGGAAAGACAATGGGGGCCGTGATGGAGACAAACAGTGCCAGCACTGGGGGCTGCTTGTGGGGCGGGGCTCCCTCAGGGGGTGAAAATGTTCTGGAATTTGATGGTGGAGGCTGCATAACACTGTGGATGTACTAAATGCCACTGAATCATATACTTTAAATGGGTGGATATTATGAATTTCAAGGTATGTGAATTATATCTCAATAAAAAACAGCCAAAAATGTTTATGGAACAAAGGTGTCATTTTTCAGCAATTAACTGTTTGGTTAACTATTGGCCCCAATGGCATAATTTTAAGGGATTTCTATTAATTATATAATGAATACCCCCAAACACAACTACACTTCCCCCTCCTACCTGGGAAATCAGATACCCTGGCCTGCTCTTCCTGTGGTCTCCCTGGGCCCCCAATACACTCTGAGAGGAGACAGAGCACACGCCCCCTTCCTGCCAGCCTCAGGGGCTAGGGTGTCCGAGGGTGCTGAGGCCAGCCCTTCAGCTAAGAGCTCAGTGTCGCGGGTCAAGGGTAAGGCTGCGCCCAGGACATGCACTGGGCCCACTGCGTCCACTGGCAGAGACCAGAGGCCCAGCATTCCGTCTCCTGACCTCGACACCAGTGGTCGCAGCAGCCAGCTGTCCCCTCGTCACATCCAGGGAAGCCAGCAGTGTTCCCCACAGCCCTGGGGCCACAGCAGAGCAGAGAAAGGCCTAGAAGCCCCATCCCTACCTTGACCTCCTGCTCGGCAGTGGTCACGATGCCCTCCCTCATGAACAAGCCATAATCTTCAAAAAACTTTGTATATTTCTCAGCGTCTTTTTTACTCTGGTCAACGAAGAATTTTATTAGCCTCTTCTGTAAAACGTCCCGAAGTTTCCTACAGAACAGAAATTCATTTAACACCGACAGGCAACTCCTGTGAAATACGAACTGAAAGGACATGAAAAAATGTTCTACCCCGTAAATAATCAAAGAAACGAAAATAGCAACATACCATTTGAGTCCAAACTGAGAAAGACTGAGCAGAAAGGAAGGGCAACCCTCAGCAATCACTGGTTAGGCGGCAGCACAGCAAGGTGCACGCACCCCCTTGAGGCGGGACGGGGAAGTGACTCCCCGCCCTGGGAGGACCACCCAGTGACCAGTAGATGTCACTGCCCTGTGTGTGGGTTGTCCAGTGACAGAAATTACACCTTAGGAAATAATCACGAGTACACCAAGCCTGATGAACCAGGATTTCACCGTGGCGCATAAATATGAGACAACTATGAACAACCTTAGTGACAGGTTAAAATGAATGACACAATAACTGCATGGCCATCAAAAATCGTGTCTTCTGATAATCTTCAAGGACACAAGAGTGTGCCCATGTTCAAAGAAAAACCAGAAAAATCCCAGTATGGGTCAATTACAGTGCTCATAGTGCACCTATGTATGCAAGGGCTGTATATTCTACATGTACACCATAATTTTCCATCTTAGGATCAATTTTGTATGTGCTATCCATGTACATTCTAATTTGGGATTTATACTAGACTATATTCATACTACAAATTTTCAAAATTGGGATTTGATGGACCAGAATGCTTATTATAGCGTTATTTAATGGCCTAAAATTATGAACAAATTTATTAGTAGGATTAGGGGCATTTTTATTTCCTTCTTAATATCTTACCTCTCCTTTAAGAGGTAAAATTACAATGTATTCCTGCAACAGCCCAGTGTAGGGGACAATAATGTCTAAAATGCATGTAAGCTTTTCCTCCTCCACTCCTGTCGTGAATGACTCAGTCCATCAGCCACAGGGCAGGACAGAATATGCAAGCATCCACACTGTGGAGGGGGAGCCTCAGCAGCCGAGGATGGGGTACAGGCCCAAGTTGGGGTGACCCTGGCATGGCTTGTCATAGCCCAAAGACCCCAGATGAGGGAGTCCAAGCTGTGGGTACAGGCAGGCCACTGTGGGCAGTCAGAGGCCAAGCAGGGTGATGGGGGCACCCACAGGAAGAAGGCAGTGGCACTGGCAGATTGGTGACATGGAAGGGGTTGGTCAAATACGTAAGTATGTGAAGAATAATGAGAGGTAGATTTCTCACATCAAAAGGGAGTTTCAAACATGGAAAAAGGGCAAGACTAGAACCTCTTGTGGAACTCGAATGGTTTTGGAGGTCTTGGTGTGAACTCGATAACGCAGACATAAACACGCGTGCAGGTGTGCGTACGTACACTGACCCACATGTGCATGCAGCCTACGCTAGAAGCCGTGACACCCCGACAGAAACGGGCAGCCCTGGTGCCCACATCTTGGCTCCTAAACACCATTCTCCACTAAAGCAGCCAGGGCTCTCTTAAGAAGTGAGAACTTCCAGGGCTAGGAAAAGCAGCAAAATACAAGACGCACCTAGCACACCTTGTGCCAGGCAAAGTGCTCAAAGTATGCAGTGCCTGTCAGAAGGGACAGTTGTCAGCCTGATGGGGCTCCTGCAGGCCACAGTGGGGACAGTTTGAGCACCAAAATAAATAACGATAGCAACAGATTATAACCCCTTGAATAAAATGGAAAATCAGTCTATGCAAATACGTTATAAATATCATAAACATAAAAATTAAATATTGTAAGTAAATGAATACACTGAAGGTTTGGTGAAGAATGTGACATTTACATAGCTTCAAGATACCACCCTGCAAAATGTTTATGAATTACAAAGGGGAAAGGAGTAAATTCCCATGGAGAAGTCTGGCAGACACCCCCGTAACCCAGTGTTAAAGTGAACATCGCCAGCAATGGGACAGATCACTTTCATAGGAAAAACAAGCCAGGAAGTGAAGTTTTGCATGAAGATTATCTGTGAGCCTGGAACCATCCAGGGCACGTCAAGGATGCTGACACAGTGTCCTGAGTTGGCACTGCCAGCGGGGGGGGGTGCCACCTCCACGCAGAGCCCGGCCACCGTGCTGGGTTGTGGTCAGAGAGCCCTATTGTAGGTGTGGCTGGAAAGGGCTGGTTCATAGCAGCCCCTTCCTAGACTCCAGCCTCAGAGGTCACCAGCCATTCCCAAATTCTTCTGGACCTCAGACTGGGCTGCTTGAGGATGTGCCTTAGACCTCGCCCCTCAGGCGCGGCCGCCCCACCTTCACGCCTGCCCTAAGCTCCTGGAAGCCCAGCCCTGGGCCCTCTCTGGCAGCCAACCCAGGCCACTGAGGGGCTTTGTCCTCTGTAGGAGCCCAACTCCCCGCTTCCTGGGGCTCACCTGATGAGAGCACTCTCCTGCAGGAGCTCCCGGCTGAGGTTCAGGGGGATGTCCTCGCTGTCCACCACACCTGAGGGGGGCAGAGCAGATCAGGATCTCCCTGTGCCCGCAGCCCTGTCCCCCTCCCTCTGCGCCAACCTCAGCCACCGCTTGGTCCTCCACGTTCTCAACTGGACCTTCATCTTCACAGCCCAGCCTTAAATCAACCACATGTGATAAGAGGGAAGAGGCAGGACAAGGCAGGCTGAGCTTCCTCTAAGCCCGTTTCCCAGAATCAGAGTGCACCAGAGCACAGAGGTGCGATCTGACAGCAGGCCAGGCAGCCCCTGCATCCATCTGACACCCGGAAAATGACACCCTGGGGTTTACGTTAAAAACTGTAACTGTAACTGTGGATAGCTAGTGCCTCTGTGTGCTAAGATGATACAAAGGTTTAAATCCAACACAATTCATGTATAAATCTGAGACTTGTAATATTTCTAAACACTGAAAAAGCTCAATTTAAATACCTCTTCGCACCCCTCCAATCAACCAGGCCAAGGTGGAGGCAGGGACGCTTCCCTGTGAAGCCTGGAACTGCTCCCCATACAGCCACTCTGTAAAGGTGGCCACATGCCCAGCCAGTGCTGCAGCTGCCCCCACGCAACAAAGGTGGCCTCTGAGAGCAAGATCAGTAGGTGCTTTAGAAGTACGGTCGGCAACATGGGCCACACGGGAAGCCACTTGGGGGCACAGGGCTAACAGTCCGTGCTGCTGAGCACGGCGGACCACCATACCTCGGACGAAGCGCAGCCACTTGGGCAGGATGTCCGTGGCCTTGGTCTGGATGAGGACTTTGCGGCTGTACAGCGCAATGCTGGAGCCCAGCTCACGGCTCACATCAAACATGGATGGTTTCTGGGGGCAAGGAAAGGACAGCATCAGGGAACAATGGCAGAAACCCCCTCAGCTGCAGGAGCAGAACCGAGGGCAGGGTTCGGAGAACCCACCCTTCCCCAGGCCAGCCTAGGGCTGACAGATGTGACAAATCCAGAGGACAAGGAAGGCCATGAGACTGCTCCCCGCACCCGCCCCTTGCACCCTCCACCCTGTCTGCTCTGGTGGAAGCCTGAAGTCCAGGGAGGACAGCCAGACGACACCCCACACCACGGCTCTGCAGCGGATCGGGTGGTCGCTTCCCCAACCCACTCCCTACAGAGGACGTAAAAAATGAAGACTTCCCCGTGCACTCAGCTAAAACCTTGCTCTGGGTCAGGGGCCAGAAAACCAGAGCTCACAGTCCAGATGTGGTCCACTGTGCATCTCTGTGTAGCCTAAAAATGATTTTTATATTTTTAAAGGGTTGGAAAAAATTTTAAAAAGGCATATTTCATGACATGTGAAACATATATGAAATTCACATTTTGGTGTATACAAAGTTCATGTAGGTAAGGTCCAAACCATGGCCTGCAAAGCTGGAACCAGACACTGGCTGGCCCTCGTGGAATGTGCCTGCTGATCCCTGCTCTACCTTAGAGCTTCACAGCCTGTAACTGCATAATGTTACCTGGGATCTTGTTAAAACGTGCACTCTGGGGCCGAGCCTGTGGCGCACTCGGGAGAGTGCGGCGCTGGGAGCGCGGCAACGCTCCCGCCGTGGGTTCGGATCCTATATAGGAATGGCCGGTGCACTCACTGGCTGAGTACTGGTCATGAAAAAAGACAAAAAAAAAAAAAAAAAAATGTGCACTCTGCTCAGGCCACACTTGGGACAGTAAGGACCAAGCACAGCCCTTCCCAAAATGGGCATTAATGCATGAGGGACGTTACCAGGGTTCCAGTCCTACAAAGGCAGGAAAGCCTGGGTTCTTTTTGGGGGTGGGGGGTGGGGGATGGAGGGGCCGCTGGCTGATACGGGAATCCAAACCCTTGATCTTGGTGTTACAAGGCTGCTTCTCTAATCAGCTGAGCTAATTGGCCAGCCCAAGGCTGGGTTTTAAGCCCTGAGCAGGTTTTACTGCAGGCCTTGTCAGAGCTTCAACACGCGAACATGAACTGTGAACCGTGAGAGTCTGAGGGGACAAGCAGGAGCATGCGGAGTCCACCAAGGCAGCCGACCTACCACAGACCCCTCACAGAACTGCCACACAACCCAGACATGCACCGCCTGACGGCTAAGTGAGTACAGGCAGCTGCTCTGAGGGCCCCTCCCTGGACACCCGGAGCCAGCCTCCGGTCTACCGACCCCAGGCCCAGGCCTGCAAGGCCAACCCCTCTGCTCCATGCTAAAAGACATTGCAGAAAACATTCCCTCATTGTGCATGACTCAGTGAGACAGAAAAAATCTTCTCTGTTCGCCATCCAGAGGCAGGAGTTTCTCCTTTGCTCCATGCTGCCGAGTCAGATGTGTGATGTGTTTGCCCTGAGCAGTCCCCATTTGGGGAAAGTGCTGCCAATGCTGAACTGCTGGGTGGGTGCAGGGTGCCTGCTCCAGCGGGCAGCAGAGGCCACTGAGCAGCCCCAGCACCCAGGGCCAGGCTGGGGCCTGAGTGCCTCACCGTCTCGGGCACATAGAAGATGCTCCGGATGTTGAGTGGCGCGTCCGTCTTGTAGTGCAGGGTGTAGCGGGGCTGGTCGTAAGCCTGAGCGATATAACGGTAGAAGTCCTCGTGCTGCCCCTCACTGATATCTTTGGGCTCCATCATCCAGATGGCCTGGATGTGATCAACAGGGGGCATCGTGTTTAAAACATGTCTTCCCGATGACTGTGTAGAGCTGAGCTACTGGAGCACAGGCTCCCAGACTGGCCTCCTGGGACACGGGGCAGTGGTCTCAGGGGCAGACCCCCCCACCCGACTATCTCCAGCCCCACCCACACCAGCACTGGTGGGGGTGGGGAATGAAAAGGAGACACATGAAAGGCTCTGGAGCAAGTGCCCTCCCCAGGACAGTATGTCTGGAAGGGCCACCCAGGAGGACGACCTGAGGGCGCCTGCGAAGGGTAACAAACACTGCCTGTCAGCTGGGAGATAAACACAGCATGGCTGTGCACACAGTGGAATGCTACTCAGCCGAGAAAAGGATGGAAGCACTGAGACGTGCCACCCGTGGCTGAACCTTGATGTCATGCTCAGTGAAAGCAGCCAGTCATCAAAGACCATGTACTGTATAATCTCATTTGTGTGAAACATCCAGAATAGAAATATCAACAGACCAAAAGGAGACTGGTTGCCTGTGAGGGCAGATCAAATGGAGAGTGCCAAATGGGATGGGGGGCACTTTTTGGGGTGATGAAAATGTTCTAAAAATGACTGTGGTGGTGACCACACAACTCTGCAAATACTGAAGACCACTGGACCATATGCGAAACAGGTGAACTGTATGTGTGGGAATTACTCCTCAACGAGCCCGACCTCATGCGGCAGGTGCGCATGGACTGGTGTGGGGGGGGTGGGGACCCTGCCTGTGCCCTGTGACTCTGGACAGTGCCACCCAGGCTCACTGCTACCCCCCACCCCGAAATGTGCACATTTGTCTCCATGGCTGGCTGAATCCTTCAAGCAGCTCAGGGTCTCACCTGCAAAGTGTTAATGCGCCTTCCGTTAAGGTACAAAGGGAAGCTGACAAAGTTACTATACTTTGTTACCACATCTGGAAGAGAAAAGAAACAACGACAAATACAGAAACTTCTAGAAACAATAGCTTTGATCTGGCTCCAGGGTGGAGCACAACCTGCTGGGAAGGGAATTCCATGCTGTGTCCTTTTCACAGGTGCAGAAACCAGGGTGCAGCAGGTTCCCGTCCCCCCTGCCCAGTCGCACAGTGATCCCTGGAGGCCCAATCCACTGCGAGACTGTGAGGCCTTCTTGTGGCAGAAATACAGATTAATGGGCTAACAGTGAATGCCGGAAAGTGCTCAGCACCTTCGATGAGTATTCAGAAGGACAGGGAAGGAGAAAAGCAAACACAGAGTGCCACCTCCCTCTGGCTCTCCATGAGGCCTGGGCTCAGAAGGCCCCACCAGGCAGGCCGGGGCCAAGGGCTGCCATCGTCTCACAACATGACTTTGCCAAACCCACCAAGTTGCTAAAGCCTAAGGGCTCCACGAAGAGACAAAGAGAACAAAACCTGCGTATGCCAGCACAGCCTGCCTTCCAGCTCCACGGAACAGAGCCGGCAGGAATTGTGTCCAACACAGACCTAGCGGCCACCCCTAGAAGCCCAGCCCTCTCCCGGGTCCCGCAGCAGCTCCGCCTCTCACAGCTCTGCCCACAAGTCCCTCATCCGGGTGGAATCAAGTAAAACATGCTAGCAGGAGACTGGCCCAGCTGGCCACCACACATGTCCCTGGAGCCGAACCCAGGGCCCAGGCTCCCACTCACCTCGAACCCGGGCCTCGCTGGTGAACTCTCTGCAGTCTGCCTTGAGGTGGATGATTATTTTTGTCCCGGTTCTAACTCCTGAAGCTTCAGCAATTTCAAACACTCCAGAGCTAAGACACACAAGGAAAAGGAAAAGCCAGTTCCAAGTGTCACTGCCTACAAAATCTCATCCAGCAAAGTCAGTCACCTTTCCTTAAGATCTTCACAAGGACAGCCCAAACCAAAATGCAGGCAGGGAACAGAAGTGCCCGTCTCTGACCCCGGCAGAGCCCCTCAGGCCACCACTGTGGGTGGGGTGCAGAGCGCTGTGGGGTGTGGGGCATTCCAGCTCCCTCAGGGCTCCTCTGCCTACCCTCTAGGAGAACCTCCTGGGCTTATATTACCAGAAGGCAGGCCCAGCGGCACGGGTGGGGCCTTGCCAGCTCCGAACCAGCACCAGACGCCTGGGGGGAAACAGAGTCCGGGCCCTATGCTGTTTCTGATTTTCTGGCAGAGGCCAACTGCCCCTTTAGAGGAGCAGAAACCATTTCAGAAGTGCAGGAAGACGGGATGGACCCCAGACCGGGCCTTGCTGACACGTGGGCCCATTCACTCTGAACACTGCTTTCATGGAATTTATGGAAATCTTAGTTTTGACTGAGAGGAGATGAGCTATGCTCCGGCCAGGCCTCCTCTCTGGCTGGGCTGCTAGACACAGTCAGCAAAGTATAACTCATAAATGAAGCTTTGAGCCTACTGAAAAAAAACGCTTAAATTTGGCTAAGGTACCGTTCTCCTCAAACATAATCTGAAGTTTTTTTGGAACATCCACCTATTCAACCACGTGCATACTGCAGAACCAGTCTCTGAGAGAGCACACCTCAGCCTGGCTGGCATGGAGCCAGGAGTAGCCTGCTCTCTGCCCTGGGGGAGCTCCCACAGAAGGAAAGCCAGAGGAGGCCACTTGCAGAGAGAGGACAGGAGAAAGGCCCGTCCTGCAGCCAAACCACTAAAGGAAGGAGCTAGGTCTGGGACGGGGCCGAGCATTCCAGAGCACAACACCTGGTGACCAACCACGTGGGACCGCACAGACACCGCAGGCCAGGTGGAGCTGCAAAAGTCACTGGCTCCCCAAAGCTGGAGAGTCAGACTTCATGTAAAAAGCCCAGATAATGTCCATTTTTATTTTCTGAAGAAAGTCTAATTCTTTCCAAACTCAGTGGTAACTGATTCAGTTGAATTCCAATTTGCACATCAGGAGACACTGGGCAGCAAGCGCTCCCAGGATGCGGACAGTCCTATGTGGGGTAAGCCCGCTCCCCACTCACCCGTCTGAGAGCCACTGGTAACCCAGGCTCCCCGGGGCTGCCGTGCGGGAGTAGACCTCCACCCTGTCAGCTACCATGAAGGCCGAGTAGAAGCCCACTCCAAACTGCCCGATAATCTTGCTGCTGGCCTCGGCCTGGTTCTGCAGCGCTTCCAGAAAGGCCTATGGGGCAAAGGTTGGTCAGAGGAAGGACTCCCCTCCTTCCCCAAAAGCACAGACACCATGACTTCCTGTCAATGTTGCCCTAGCACATGCTGATATCTCATTCAGTCCTTGAAACCACCACCTAAAGCACTTGTCCAGCCCCATCTTATACACAGAGAGCCAAGTCACAGACAGGTGAAGCAACCTACCCAGGAACCCAGCTGGCAACATGGCCTGGGTCGATATGCAGGTGCTGCCTGTCGCAAACAAGCAGGTCCCAACCCCAGGGGTGGAGAAAGAGGCAGCGCATCCTGAATGTTTGGACCCTACAGATCACTCAGTTAGGGAGGAGACGCTTCTACATCTGTCTTCTGCATAATGACTGCGAGATTCTAAGCTTTGTGGGACAACAGTACAAACCAAATACATGCTTCTACACAGTGTTCCATGACACTTAATTATTCTAATGTCATAAAATTTCCTCAGATTAACTTAACTAAAATGCACACGCTTACTGCTCTGACCAGCACTGTTCAATACGATGTCCTGCAATGGTGGGAATGTTCTATGTCTGCCAGGTCCACCGTGGCAGCTTGCTGACACATTTGGCTGTTGAACACTTGAAATGTGGCTAGTGCAACTGAGGAACTGAATTTTAAATTTAATTTTAATATGTTTAAATTTAAACAGCCACATGTCACTAGTGGTTACTGTACGGAAGAGCACAGACTATCCTTGACAGAAATATAACAAAAAACTTAATGGGGGGAAAAGTCACACTTATAGTAGTCTTTTAAACGTAAAAGTTTCTGTGAATCACCAAGGACCAGCAGCTGCACTGTTTTCACGCACCTGGCAGCAAGCGCCCATAGGTACCACTTTGCCTAACAAAACCAAACGGGAGAGCACTCGGTCAGCAAGGGGAGACGCCACAGCTGCCAAGGGCCACGGGCTTCAGCCTGGGGTTGGTACAGACACTGCTGAGGAGGAAGACTTGACCGGCCACATCAAGGCTTCCCACTGTGGGCAAAGTCACACCAGTAGCCAAACCATGCCCCTGATGCTGGCTTGTCCCCACAAAGCAGTCTGACAAGAACCATCACACTTACAGATATCAAGGCCCGAGCTTATTCTAGGGAATGGTAATGTCTGAGAGGAACGGAACTCATCTCTGTGGACCTCTTCCTGCCACGCCCGTGCAGCCCAGGGAGTCACTGAGGGAAGACTATGCAGGAGAGCGCAAGACGCAAAAGGCACGTTCTGGACTCAGAATGACTGCCTTTGAGCCTATGGTCTGCCGGTTTCTAGCTATGGACAAAGTACCTGTTTCAGTCTCTTCATCTATAAACTGAGAATGCTAACAGAAACTATCTCAAGGTCCCTGTGACGCTAAACTGAAATGATGTCATCAAGGGTCCCCACAGTGCCCACTGCACGGGACACACCTGATCACGTTTTTACCTAATCTGGCATTCAAGGCACCCTTACCTGAACCCTTGCACCAGAGGAAGAGGCAAGGCAGGGAATGTGCTCACCTTTGACCCTGATCTGGCGATTGTCCCCAGGTTGGACACCAGCTCTTCTTGTGTCATCCCGATGCCAGTGTCCTGAGGAGAAAGACACTCTAAGTGCCAAGGCACTGGCACCTGGGGAATGGGGTGAGGTGCGTGGACACCCCAGGGGCTCAAATGGCATCAGTGACAATGGCCAGACAGGGCCAGGAAAGCAACACCATTTGCTCCCCAGAAAAAATAATTCCACTCACATGGACCCTACCACACCAGAGAAAACCAGAGGGATAGGAGAGCAGAAGGTTTGTTTATTAAAAACCATCCTGAGAAGAAAATATTAAGTTGGCAATGTATAGGAAAAAGTACAACTCCTCCATCCCCAAGATTTCGCCTCGTCAACACCTTCTCCCTGGTTTGGTTCTTTAGGTCACCTGCTTCCTCCTTTGATGGCTTCATTGATCTGGTGGAACAATCCGGTTTAAGAGAATACAAACTGTAGGAGGCATGCGTCAAGAGTGCAGCTCCGCAGTGACGGCCCAACCCCTGCTGCCACAGGAAAAGCAGGGACAGAGTGACGGTCTCCCGCCTCTTGGCCAGCACCTCTCCTGGAGTGCTAATATCTCTCACTTGGGAGCCCCAGATCCTTCTGGTCCTGTTGCAGGCTGCTGCAGTCTGAATGCTGGTGTCCCCCAGAATTCATACATTGAAAGCTAACCCCCAAGGCCATGCTGTTAGGAGGTGGGGACCTTGAGAAGTGATCAAGTCATGGGGGTGGAGCCTTATGAATGACATAATGGCTGTGTAAAAGAGCCTGATGGAGCTCGTTTACTCCTCCACCAAGTAAGGACACAGAGAAGGTGCCATCTATGAGGAACAGGCCCTCACCAGACACTGATGGCGCCTTGGTCTTGAACTTCCCCGTCTCTAGAACTGTGAGCAATACATTTCTGATGTTTATAAGTTACCCAATCTAAGGTATTTTCTTACAGCAGCCTCAACAGACTGAGACACAGCCAAAGCACCTGTGAAAACTCAACGAGGTCTAATACCTACCACAGGATCTTCCTTCTTCAAAGCCCGCTAGGGTCACATTTAGAGGTCCTCCCTTCTATACTACAATAACGTACCTGCAGGGCTGGCTGGTTAACTCACTTGGTTAGAGTGTGGTGCTGATAACACCAAGGTCCAGGGTTTGATCCCTGTACCAGCCAGCAACCAAACTGTAAAAAATTTTTAAAAAATGAGCAAAAGCCCTGAATAGATATTTCACAAAGACATACAGAAGGCTAACGAACACATGAAAAGATGCGCAACACCATTAATCATTAGGAAATGCGAATTAAAACCACAAGAGATACTACTGTACACCCACTGGAATGGCTAAAATTAAAAAGACCAACAACATCAGGTGTCGACGATGACACGCAGTACCCGGCATTCCCTCACTGCTGGCAGGAAGGTAAAGTGACACCCACGATGGTGAAGTTTGGCAGCTTTTTGTCAACTTAAACAGACACCCACCTTACTACCCAGCAGTCCCGCTCCCAGATATTTACCCAAGAGAACTGAAAACCTACGTCCACACAGAGACTACACTCCATTGCTCACTGCAGCTTTACTCCTGACATCCCCAAACGCCCATCAACGGGTGAGCAAACCGCGGCACATCCACACCCACACTTCTCAAAGTCCTGGCACATGCAGCGACGTGGGTGGGTCTCAAAAGCACTGTGCTAAGCAAAAGCAGACAGACTCCAAAGACTAAAACTGTGTGATTCCAATTATACAAAGTTCTAGAAAATACAAAACTATAGTGACAGAAAGCAGGTCAGTGGTCGCTAGGGGCTGGGAAGGGAGGAGGAAACTGACTGCAAAGGAACCCAAGGGAGCATAGGTGCTGGCACAACCATACAGGGATCACACAAATGGACACACTGGTCAAAGCCCCGAAGCCCACTGAGCTGCGTGGCATGCAAATCATACCTCAGCAAAGCTTACTTAAAAACAATAACAACAAAGAAGGGCAGACATACACACACCAGAGAGAACGAGTGAGCAGAAAATGACCAGCAGGGGGGTCCTTACATATACGTGTACACAAGCACTCACACACCCCTTACCCTAAAAGGAAGAAAAGTTCAGGAATTCTTCTTATAACAACCAAACAAGCAAAGGATGAATTCCTTGGTTAGCAAAAAAAGACAAACACTTCCCTGAGAATGAAAGAAAAATTAAGATAAAAAAAAATGTTAACTATTTAGAAGAAAGGGGAGAATTAAGGCAAAGTCAGAGTGAAAGTGAGAGACAGGAGACCCTACCCCTCACAGCCATGGGTCAGGCCCTGTTGCTGTACGGGGAACCGACAACCTGATGGCCTTTGAAGGCTGGGCTGGTTCATAATGGGGTTTTTCAGGCATGGCGACTGGTGGCCCCCACTGTGCTAGAGCAGGACACAGCTTGTCTGCAGCAGACACGTGTCATTCATGTGCTCCAGCTACTGATAACGAAGTCCTAAGCAGGTAAACTGAGCTCACTCTGTAGCAGCAGATAGCAAAATGAAAAATGCTAAGCCACATTTGTCACTCAGGAAATGCAAGTCACTCGCAGCTGGTCCAGGGGTGGAGCAAGAGCTCTCCCTCAGGCCTTTGAAAACACACATTGGACATGCCACTTTGGCAGAGCATTTGCCACTACCCAATAAACTTGAACATGCCCAAACCCTACAATCCAGAAATGCTACGCCTAGTATATATCCGAGGATATATACTATATAAACTCCTATGCTTGAATATAAGGAGAACCTTACACAAATGTTTACAGCAGCATTATTTGTAATAGCAGAAATAACTCAAATGTACAGATTATATAAATGATGGTTTATTTATACAAGGGAATGCTCTATAGCTTTCCAAACTGCAATAACTGAACAAAAGAAGCAAACCACAGAAAAATACCTCTTGTATGATTCCTTTTTATTAACAGGCAAAATGAAATAATGTATTATTCAGAGATACAAACACAGATGGTGAAATTACAAAGAAAGAAAGGAAATGATTGTCACAAAAGTTAGAACAGCAGCTATTTTCTAAGTGAAAGAGCTGTGACTAAGGAGGGACACACTGGGGGCTAAGGTTCCAGAGAGTTCTATTCCTTAATCTGGGTGGTGGTTATATGAGCGTTCTCTTTATTAGTCTTTTCAACTTCTACATGTTCTCCCAAAATAAAATAAAGTAGAACCACTGTATAAGTTTCTACCACTATCCAGCCCTTCTCAAGGAAACGGTGGAAAATGAAGAGAAGTACCTTAATGCAAAAGTTTGCCACCTACTTCTTAAATCCTCACTACTGCAGCCAGGCAACTGAGGTCAACATCAACAGTGGTACGTCATATGGACAGCGTGTGCCCTTGACATGCTGTGATAAGAAGGGCACTTGACCTCTGTGCTCTTCCTCCCAAAAGCCAATACCCCATTCTGATCATGAGGAAAACATCACACAAATCCCAATGGAGGGGAATCCTACAAAAAATACCTGACCAGTTCTCCTCAAAACTGTCCAAGTAATCGAAAATAAGGGAAGCCTTCACTGCCAAGAGGAGCCTAAGGAGAAAGGAGGAGTAGATGTCATGTGGGATCCTGGACGATCCTGGGACAGAACAAGGACATTAGGGGAAAAGCAAGAAAGCCCAAATAAAACATGGATTTTAGTTAAGCATAATATATCAACGGTGGTTCATTAACTGTAACCAATGTAACATACTAACGTAAGATTTTCGTCATAACGGAAACTGGGTGTGGAATGTATGGAAACTGTACTATCTTTGAAATTTTTCTGCAAACCTAAATCTGTTCTAAAATAAAAGATTTAGTTAAAAAAAATAAAGTTGAAGTACAGGGCTCTCAGATGTAGAGAAAGATTTGTTGCCAGCAGACCCGCACCTTGAGAGACTTTAAAAGGAATTTGTGAGGGTTCACATCAGGTGTATATGTAAAATAACTGACATCAAAAGAAAGAGATTTTTTCACTGGGATAATACTATTATAAGATTCTTACATTATAAGTGAAGTGGTAAATATTAATTCAAGCTAGACAGGGATAAATTAAGGCTACATGTTTTATTCCCTAAATCCCCTAAAAATAACAAAAAGCAAAGTAGCTGAAATGTCAGTAGAAGAGACAGAATGGCATATCATTTCTGATATCCCACAAAAGCCCTTCCTTTACTAAAACTTTATGTAAGAATAATGTATCAATAGTGGTTAACTGTAACTAACAGAGCATACTCATGTCAGGTGTTAAGAATAGGGAAACTGGGTGCCAGAGGGTTATAACGGAACCCTCTGTAGTATCTGCTTGAATTTCCTGTAAATCTAGAACTGTTCTAAAAAAGAAGGAAAGAAGACAAAAACAAACAGACATCATATAAACGGTCCCAGTGCAGGAAGCACTGGCCCGTAAGGACAAGACCCTGGGGGACCAACAATCAAGCCCAGCTGCCTCTGCCCACCACATCCATCTCCCAACAAACCCTGGGCTGGCAACAATAGGGAAGCGCAGCATGCCCCTTTCATATGCCACAGCCCTGTGCCTCCAGCCCTGCTCACAAGGGCCAGCTCATGGAAAGGCTGAGAAAAGAAACCCACTCCCCACCTGATCCTTGTGACAAAGCAACCATGACAAGCAACCTACACACACCAACGTGGCTCAGCCTGGATCCTCTAATTCTTTCCCCAAGAGGGAGGATATGAAGCTAAGACCACCCAAGACCCTTCCTTTAACTAAAACAGCCATCCCTTCGCAAGTTCATTCATTTATTCATTCAGCTGGCACAGCCTTAGAAGCCAGCCAGCACTCCAGAAAAAGATGCTCAGACCCCACCAAGGCCCATCCTTCTACCTCTCCACAGAGTCGTAAGCCCCCCCTCCCCAATTACACTCAAGACCCTGGGACAACAGTTCCTGAGGCAGCAGTCTCAGGGACACAATGTTCCTGGGGATCATGGCCTGATGAACACCTGTTGCCTGTCTAGCTTTTTAACCTTAAAATTTTCACAAGGTTAGAACAACCACCACAAATACTATTTCATCTAAAGCAAGACTGTCATCCAGACAGTGGGCTGCTATTAAAAATAGTACCACAGAGGGCCGGCCCGTGGCTCACTCGGGAGAGTGCGGTGCTGATAACACCAAGGCCCCGGGTTCGGATCCCATATATGGATGGCCGGTTCGCTCACTGGCTGAGTGTGGTACTGACAACACCAAGTCAAGGGTTAAGATCCCCTTACCGGTCATCTTTTAAAAAAAAAAAAAAAATAGTACCACAGAAGGGCTGGCCAGTGGCTCACTTGGGAGAGTGTGGTGCTGATAACAAGGCCGTGGGTTCGGATCCCTATATAGGGATGGCCAGTCAGCTCACTTCGAACAGCGTGGTGCTGAAAACACCAAGTCAGGGGTTAAGATCCCCTTACCAGTCATCTTTAAAAAAAATAAAATAAGGGGCCGGCCCATGGCTCACTCGGGAGAGTGCGGTGCTGATAACACCAAGGCCCCGGGTTCGGATCCCATATACGGATGGCCGGTTCGCTCACTGGCTGAGCGTGGTGCTGCCAACACCAAGTCAAGGGTTAAGATCCCCTTACCGGTCATCTTTAAAAAAAAAATAAATAAAATAAATAAATAAATAAATAAATAAATAAATAAATAAATAAATAAATAAATAAAATAAAATAAATAGTACCACAGACTATTTAATAACATGGGGAAATATGCGTCATAAGGAGGAAAGCACACAAAAAAATTTTTAAATATGAAAAGAGTAAGTTAAAAAATGTTTAGACATGTTAAAAACTGCATACACACCAAATGGACATATCCTAAAATGTTACTAGTACTTATCTTTCGATGATGGGGTGATTTTCAATTTTCTCCTATTCTGCTTACCTGTGTTTTCCAAATTTTCTATAATAAATGAGCACTATTTTTACAGTAAACTAAAATAAGAGTTATCATAACAGTAAAGATGGTCAGCCTGTCACTTGGAGCCTCAAGATGCAACTAAAAGACGGGTATCATCTCCCCTAGCAGGGCTGCTGCCCCACAAGGTTCAACCCAGTTACTCTTCGCAACTAGCATGGCATCCCAAGAGGCTAGAAGTCTTCCGTGTGCCTGGACACTGGGAAGGAGGTACCTGGATAGTGATGGTGCCTTTCTCAGCGTTGGTCTGCAAGTGAATCTCCATTTCTGGCAGCGTCTGGCCGTCAGCCACCAGCTTATGACGCAGTTTTTCCAAGGCATCACTAGCATTGGAGATCAGCTCCCGTATAAACACCTACAGGAATGGAAACAAGAGGGCTGGAGGATGAAGCATACTAACTCTATCTGGTTAGCATTTGCAACAACTGTTAAAAGTCAGAGAATTGCCACTACACACTCAGTTCTCTGGACACAAAGATTTTCTGCTTTAGTCAAAGGCAGTGCCTGTGGGCAGGTCACAAAATTACTAAAGGTGGGTAGCTTCTCCTGACACAGCTCCATGCAGCAAACTGACTCCACTGATCTTTCATTTCAGGATTTTCACTCAACCCTGAAGTTGTGTCTATTAACTCAAAGTCTGTGAAGAACCCTGTGAGAAACCATTTCTCCCCCAACTCTTGCACAGGGATGACAAATAGCCTCCCCCCACCTACCCCCCAACATCTTTCTCTCCTACTCCATGAAAAAAGATTCACTGGCTTCACTCCATCTAGTGCAGATTACCAAAAACCAGACCTACCATATTTTGGAGAAAAAAGAGCCACAGGACCCAAATGTCCTTTCAGGATCTGAAAAGCACCTTGACCTCAAACAGAGCTTCCATCTAAAGTACGCTACTACACACAGGTGAGGGGGGGGAAGTGGGGTGATCAGAACAGCTGGAAGTTGCTGGGATCCATGAATATAGAATTTAGTAGTACTAGACCTGGAAATATTTTTTTGGAAAGTCCCTTTTAACTCTGTGATAGTGTGTTTTACTCTTCTCCAAAATTCTTTGCATTCTAGCAATAATTAGCAAGTAAACAATGATGGCCTATTTGCTTTTTTCTACTTTTTCCATGTTCTGTCACCCTAAATAAGTTTTAATCTCCTCAAAAGTCCCCTTGTAACTCCTCCCTGCTCTATACCACACAGGGAAGAGGACTCTTCTTCCTCCAGCCACCAAGGCCCCCACCGCTCCTGGAGGTGGTCACACCAGGGGAAGGGGCAAGTAAGCACAGGGCCTCAGCGCACATCAACAGCCTACAGGAACGGATCTCAGCAGAGCACCCAAACCAAATTCTGGCGGACTTTTAAAATTATCTGCAAAATTCAATTAATTTCCAGAGTTGATCGGGCCCAAAGAATCATCTGGTTACACTTACCATGAAACTGAAACAGATTTTGGTAAAAATACTCTGGCTGGTAGCTTAAGATCAGGATCCGTCCAAAATTTAATGCATTCTCACAGCTAATATATTATCTGGAATTTCCCCCAAATGGTATAAAAATAGTTTTGCCAAAAAAAACCTTGCTGGCATTGGAGCCATTAGCAAGTTCCGTACCTCTTTTTCTGAGTACAACGAACGGGCGACGATGTCCAAAAGCTTCTTTGTCTCAGCCTGGAACTCGTGTTTGGAAACGGAACCTAGTAATGAACCACAGACACAACCAATAAAGTTTAACTTCTATTTTTGTGGAAGAATATGCTACATAACATTCAAAAGAATGTTTAAGGTTATGAGTTTTAAACATTTTTGAAAAGAGTGAAGAGAAAGAAGGAAGTAGACAGGAACAAATCCTCTCAGGTAAGGAAGTCCTAGGAGCAGAATAAATCCAGTGGCTCCTCTCCACGGGGAGGGTGTACGTGGAACACGTTCTCCCACCACGAAGGCCAATCACACCTTGGGTTACCTCAAGTGGATTTCCCAAAGTGTGTGGTCATGAGAATTGGGTTGGCTCTAACAACCAGACTGTGGATCATATTCTTCAAAAAAGTGGTTTCCAAATTAATTATTTAAAAAGCAAAATAACAAGAAAACCTCACTTCTCTTCTTAACTCATCAAAGATCCCGTTCTTGTTGTATCACTTAAAAGCCAGAAATGAAACCACTTCAGGACTGGCTCTGAAGACCGCTTTTCTGTACTTGCGAGTGGATGAAAAAGAAAACTTCAGAATTCAGTCCTGCACGAGCTGGGCCAGCTTCCATGATTATTAGCAGATGTGCCGTGAATCACCACTTAGAGAAGGTACCACACGGCAAATTCGCGGGTGACCACCAGAGGGGGCATAACACACCAGCATAAAGTCAGAAGCGCATTGCTGGGACAGAAATGGAGGACATACCATTCAAGAGAACGTTCCCTACCACCAAGACCTTTACACTTCTGAAGTCAGGAGGCAACTCTGTCAATCATGGCCTCTGCCTCAAAAATTCCCCCTTACAAGCCGGCAATGAACCAACAAAGACTTCCCAGACTCAAACTTGGCTGAACACACTACCCTGCACACTCTCTGTGCTGCTGATGATAGAGTGCAGGGGCTCCTCCTTCTGGTCCTCAGCAGCCTGTGTGCTGTATGGCCGTCCAGTGTGGAAGCTTGAAGCCAGGTTTGGCCTGGGGCTCCTAAACTGGACTGTGCTCCTCCATGGACACAGAGCTGGTTTTCCTGAAAAGACAAACGTGCAGAAAGATGAGAATTAGTAAGACATCAGAAACAGAATATTCCACATGGTTCACATCTAGCCTGTCTAGCAGAGCTAATGTCAATTTCTCTAAGTCAGGCTGTTGCTCAAAAGAAAAATCACAAGGGCTGAACACCGTACAGCTGCTGCTGTTTTGGGCGATAATTTTCATGACAGGCCCACACACATGTCAAGTGAAGATGACGGGGCAGATCAGAGCCTCCACACACAGCTGTGGGAGGTGGCAGGTGCCTTCTGACACCACTGCCCGCGTATGCTCCCCAGGGGAGGCCTTGTATGAACCACTAAACCCAAGCATGCCTTGGTCCTCATAGCCCCTACCAGAGCCCGAAATAAACTGATGGGCCAGCCTTCTTAACTATGTAATTCAGGGAAAAAAGGAGAAAAAAATATCCTCCCAAGAGAGATACAAAATTTTAAATGTTAATATTCTGAAACAATCTTGTCATCTTCTAAAAGTTGATCCCTTTTCCTTGGCTTTTCTGTCCAAAACTATCAGAGTTTTTAAAAATTAATCTATTCCAAAAACTGAAAAATAGCTAGTGATCTGTTCCACCCTGTAGCCAGGAAGCGGACTCAACACTTGTTTTCTGCAGCTTCCTGCTTAGCCCAGGGGGCCTGGAAACCCCCTGGTGCAGCACAGCCAGGAAAGAACAGTGATGCATCCACTGGACACTGATGTGTCCCCACTCTGGTGCTGTTCAGACTCATCCCTAGCCTTTGACACTACAGAAATCATGCACACGCCTGCACCTGAACCAGCAGCATGGAACCCATCCTGAGTCGTCACTCCAGACTCCCGGGGCCACCATGCCAGGTTGGTCAGCCAAGACATTCCTTGTGAAGGCCTAGCCCTAAATGAGCCGTACCTGCCTGTTAGATGCTGCCCCTCTTTGTGAATTTTCAATAATAGAAAGGAATGACGTAGAATGCCCAGAAATAAGTTGAAGATTTTAAAAATTAACATACCCACTTGCACGTTGCAAACAAGGTATAAAAACTTGCCTGTTCTTTAGGCTCATTCTAGGTTTAAAAATAATACAACCCGAGCTTTTACCTCTCTGCAGAATACCTTAAAAACATCTATCCCAATTCAGAAAATATTCCATTTCCAAAGAGTGTAAATATTTAGTTTTCTGGACCTACCTAATTGTATTGCTTAAAAAAAAAAAAAAAAAAAAACCTGGGGTATTTCTTCTGGAGTTAAATGATATTTGGTATTAGAGGATTTCACAGTATACACTAGGCCAGGGTGCAGTCTACACTAGCCCCTGTGCCCCCAACTGGCCCCCACCCCAGGCAGAGCCAGCTCTTGGAGCGCAGGAGGGATGGGCCTCAGGGCCACCCACAACCAGAGCCTGAGTGGCTGCCCTGCCTCACTGCTCCCCGGGAATAGCGTCAAGTACACACTTGGAGATGTGAGACACTGTGGACCCTCTGCTTTAAAGTACAGTGGGACTTCAGAAAGTAAAGCAGTGAGGATGGGAACAAAGATGTTTGAGGGAGGTAACACCCAAATTCAGCCTCCAGGACAAGATCTGGATTCAAGTTCTGCCCAGAATACGACAACTCCAGGACACACCAATGTGAGTGTCAGTGTTTGGGCCTCAGACTTGGCTGAAGGGAGGGAGGGAGGGAGAACTGAAGGAAGGCAGGCCTCCAGAGGAAGACGAGCAGAGAGCCCCGTGACCAGGGACTGCTAGTGCCCTGTACTTTGTCCCATACAAGCAACCCTGTAAGCACTGCAGACACTGAAGACATTCCCACTGCAACGCTCCTCCCGTAGGAGAGGTGGGCCACCCCCAGGTTTGCTTTGCCCATGGGTCACCTGGCGACAACTCCCTATACCTTGCCACTGGAAAGGGCAGAGATGTGGCCTTCTGGGATCTTCGTCCAAGCAGTGACATCCAGGTAGCATTTATATGGTCCCCATCCCCTGCTCTGGCCACGTGGCTCTCAGGCCCATCCCTCATCCCTTCGTACCTCAGTGAGTTCGAAAGCCTTCAAACTGGTCTCCTTGCCCACAATCCACTCCTGAAACTTCTATATAGTCATCTTCCGACACTAATTTCCTCATTACTTACCAGATCTCAGAGGACTTATTTCTGTCTACAACCACATCAACACTAAATGCTTTGGGCCAGGATTCTAGACCCTCCATCCATTAAATCCCCTGACCCCTAGAACCCTGCCCTCTCCTGCCCGGACTGGCCCCTCGTGCCACCTCTGGTGGTCACCACGCAGGAGGCCCCACCCTTCCTCCCTGCACCACCAAAGCCCAGCTGTGACACGTGAGGAGCACTTCCTAAGTTCCCGTTCCCACACGACCAAAAACATTAGGTAAGAAACACACCCGCAAGCAGAGACACCGGATTTCCATGCTGGTGAATTTTACTTGGAGTAAAGTAATTCTCAGTCCACTGCATTTACATAAGAGCAGGAGAACTGACCATGTACCCCACTTTCTGTCCCACTCTTGTTCTGCTCACAGAATCCTTTCCTCACTGTCTGTCTTTTCTTCCCCTCAGAAAAGAACAGGTAGGCCGTACTCCCCCTGACTGCCTCTCTTGGCTCAAAACCATCCTACACCAACAGGACACCAGAAATCCTGAGATTGAGCAGCTCAGAGGCTGAGGGCCCTTGGTGCTGTGGCCTCCTGGGAGCCGTCTGCTCAGACCTGCCACAGAACAGGAGGGACAGTATACGGATCTTAGAGATCACTCCATTTTAGCAAATATACAGCTGCTTATTCTTTTTAACGCACACACAGCATTGCAGTGACGTGGCTAAGTATTTCACTAGTGGCCAGCTGATGGACACTTAAACTGCTTTCAGTCTTTTGCTATTAAAAATAATGATCCTGAGTGCTAAAGAGTTATCTACTGTGCACTATCTTTTATGGAAGAAAGGAGGGGATAAAGGAAAACATCCATGTTTCTGTTCATTTGTGCAAAAAAAAAAAAAAAAAAAAAAGCAGGAAGGATGAACCAGAAACTAAGTGAGATTGTGTATTTGTTTCTTAGTGCTGCTATAACAAAGTACCAAAAACTAGGTGGTTCAAAACAACAGAAAGTTATTCTTTCACAGTTCTTGAGGCCAGATGTCAGTAATCCAGGTGTTGGCAGGGCTGGTTCCTTCTGGAGGCTGTGAGGGAGAGTTCGTGCAGGCCTCTCTCCAGCTGCTGATGGTGGCCAACAACCCTTGGTGTTACTGGGCTTGTGCCCACATCACTCCACTCTCTACCTCAGTCCTCACGTGGCCTTCTCTTCTCTGTGTATGTCTTGGCTGTGTCCAAATCTCCCTCTTCTTATACAAACATCAGGTATACTGTATTTAGGGCCCACCCTACTTCAGTATAACCTCGTCTGAACCTGATTACAATGATTTTCCAATGACTGTATTTCCAAATAAGGTCATAGCCATAGGTAGCAGGGGTTAGGACTTAAACATCTTTTAGGGGTATACAATTCAAAGCACAAAAGACAAGTTCCCTGCAGGAGGTACATATTAAGCTTTCTATGGCTGCCATATAAAAGCACCACAAATTGGGTGGCTTAGACAACAGAAATTTATCATCTCACAGTTCTAGAGGCCAGGAGTCCAGCATCAAGGTGTCTGAAGGGTTGTTCCTTCTGAGGCTGTGAGGGAGGATCTGCTCCAGGCCTCTCTCCTAGCTGCAGTAGCCTCAGGTGTTCCTTGGCTCGTGGATGGCCATCTTCTCCCTGTGTCTCCACACTGTCTTCCCTCTATGTGTGTCTATCTCCATATCCAAATTTCCCCATTTTATAAGGACATCAGTCATATTGGATTAGGGCCCATCCTAATGACCTCATCTTAACTTGATCATCTGCAAAGACCCTCCTGCCAAATAAGGTCACATTCACAGATATTAGGAGTTAGGACTTTAACATCTTTTGGTGGAGAAACAATTCAGCCCATGTATTAGTCTGTTTCTGTTGCTTATAACAAAATACATGCTGTCCATTAGCTCAGCTGGTTAGAGCACAGCCTTATAACACCAAGATCAAGGGTTTGGATCCCTCTACCAGTCAGTCCCCCGTCCCCCCGAAAAATAGAATAAAACAAAATACATAGAACTGAGTGATTAGTAAGAAAATGAGGGCCAGCCTGGGGCTCACTCGGGAGAGTGTGGTGCTGATAACACCAAGGCCACGGGTTCAGATCCTATATAGGGATGGCTGGTTCACTCACTGGCTGAGCATGGTACTGACAACACCAAGCTAAGGGTTAAGATCCCCTTACTGGTCATCTTTTTTTTAAAAAAAAAAAAAAAGAAAGAAAATGAAATTTACTGCTTACAGTTTCAGAGGCTGGGAAGTCCAAAATCTAGGGAACACATCTTAGTGAAGGATTTCTTTGGTGGTGACTTCAGTGATGGCAGGGTATCATCATATTGTGAAATGGCAGAGCAGAGAGACTAACCTCTCATGTGCTCTTCTTTCAAAGCCCTCAGAAACATGCCCCTGACCACCATTATTATTAATCCATTCACTACAGCACAGTCCTAAAATCCAATCACCTCTTCAAGGCCCCACCTTTCAGTTACCATAATAGGATTTCCCACCCTCAACAGTTACCATGGGGATTAAGCCTCTAATACATGAATTTTGGGGACACAATTCAATCAGTCCACAGCAACCCATGACAGCTGTGTATGAACAGAATGGAAAGTTTGGGGGATGGGAACGGGGTAGCAGAGATGACATGAGATTTCTAAGTGTACCTTTCTGTATATCTCTGACTCTCAGAACCCTGGTAATGTTTCTCATACCCCCAAAATTAAGACATTAAAACCAAGCAGGGTGGCAGGAATATAAATGAAATTCATACAGTAGCAAATGTGCATAACTTTTACAAATAACATAACTACCCTGAAAGAAGAACTAACCTAAGTGACTTCAGAAAATGGTATTTTGACCATGCATTGTAAAGCTAATCTCAAAAGGGACTGCATACAATTACTGTACTTGAGTTAGTAAATCTGCTCATCAGTGTGGGTTGGCAAGTCTGAAACTGCTTTATGTATACACTGAGATCAAGAAGGTAAGTATATTGTGCCTAAAGAGTCAAGTTCCTTGGTGCTGGGGAAAGGAGTTACAGGTAAGGAAAGGGCGGCTGGGATAAACTGTGTGGTGCTGCACTGGAAGTGGAGGTGTCAGCACAAACCCACAAATTCTCATGTACGTGCAGACTGGACATAAAAATCGCTGTCGCAGTGCGTGCGTGTGTGCGCGTGAGCACTGTCTCTGTCCTCTGACAGGGCCCAGAGGGATGACCTCGTCAGCAACGAGCACACCTAGGCTAGGGACAGCACTGTCCTGGAACTCTCCTAGCTTTAGCACTTGAATGTTCCACATCCTAAAAGATACCTTAGTTCTGGGCAAACTGGGATGGGTGGTCACCCTACCTGGCAGCCAGCTCTTGGTTGTAAATAACATTCTTCAGTAAAAGGAACCAAGGCTCTTTGGAGAATACACAAGATGAGCCTGCAACACCATGTGGTGCCAGGAAGTGATGGAGGACTCAGAAACGATGGAGGCCTGTCAGGAAGAGGACATGGTCCAAATTGAAGGGGCGCCCAATGGCAGAATCTAGGGCAATCTAAGCAGCAAAATAAGTATAAGGAATTTAAAATTGTAACCCAATGAATAAAGTAAGTGTTAGTCCATACTTAATAAACAGGGGAGATGGAGCAGCTCTTCCTTACAGCAGAATTACAATGAATAAATGCACAAGGAATGATGGAAAATAGACAAGAGAAAAATCACCTGCAGCAAATACCACAGTAATAAGTGTGGCAGGTATAAATTATTGATGGATGTTTACCAGAAACGGAATATTTCCATAATCTTAAAGTTTCCCTCACAAAATACTTATGGATTTCAAAGAGAAAAGCAGTAATTTCACTGTGGTAAAAGAGGCAGATCCCTATTAACTAAGTGACCACAGTCACCATCACCAGGAATGAGGTCCACAGCCATCAGGCAAATCCTGATATGCTGAGAGGACACAGCTGTCTTCTGTCCCCACTGTCTTCTTGTCAGAACTGCATCTCCATCTACTCATGAGAAAACACCAGACAGATCCAAACTGGGGAACGTCTTATAAAGTAACTGGCCAGGACTTCAAAAGTGTTGAGGTCCTGAAAGACAACTATATACTGAGGACAAAGGACCATGGTGAACTAAAATAGTAATATCAGGGGAAACTAGAAGGAGGGGGCAGGGAACCTCTGAACTATTTTGTAACATCTCTGTAAGTACAAAATTATCAAGATTAAGTTTAAAAATAGAAAGTAGCACTCTAAGGAATACCCTTGAACATGCCATTTCATTTACGCGGGAGTGCGCATCTAAAGTGGAATCGCCAGGTCCAAGATTACGGATTATCAACTGCAGTAGATGCTGCCAAGTCCCTCCACAGAGATGGAGTCCATTTACATTCCCACCAGTGATGCACGATAGTGCGTATCGCCCATCATTCTGCCAAGACGGTGTTGTCATGAAGCTCTTGGATTTCTGTCTATCAGCCAGATAAGAATTTCACTGTAGTTTTCATTTACATTTCTCTTATTATGAGCAAGATTGAGCACTTCTCCATATTTTAACATATTTTCCAATTTCTTTTTTGTTAATGGACTGTTGATATCCTTTGATGATTTTTCTACATTTTAAATCATTTTCTTATTGATTTATAAGGATTTTTTAATATACTAAGAAAATTAGTCTTTTGTTTATAAAGGCTTTCCTCCTTCCAAGATTAAACACAATTTCCCCATGTTTTAATTTTCCTAGTCCTTTTGGTTTTTTCTCCATTTAATATTCAAAATACTTTTGAAAAGATTTCATATGTTGTGATGGGAATATACATAAGTCTTCTAGATGTGAAAAGGGAAAAAATAAGCAATCCATATTTCCAACCAGGACTTTAAGATTTCAGCATCATAATTCCAAGATGACATTAATCAACAGCACTATTAAAAGCAAATTTGCAGCCAGCTGCCAAAAAGAAAATTTGATTTCAGGCTAACTGAACTTTCTACCATGACTTTAGGAATAAACCAATAAATCTGCCTGAACCATATACCAAACACACTCTCTGCACAGTTTCTGTCTGTGTTTCCCCTACGCCCTAAAGGAAAAACCACAAACCTCAATGTCAGGCTACAATGCCTTAGTGTTAAACTGGTAGTTTGGGGTTGCACAAAATCAGAAGCACTGATAGTCTGAATGTCACATACATACCCCCGCCACATGTGCCACACACACAGATACACACACACACACACACACACACACACACACACACACACACACACACAGACACACAGACACACACACACAGACACACACAGACACACACACAGACACACACACAGACACACACACACACACACACACACACACACACACACACACACACCATCCCCCGCCAGTGCTCATGCTGCTTCCCCTACCTGCAACCACATCCCCTCTTTCCATCTGAATTGCTCCGGGACCTGGCTTAAGAGCTCTCTTCCATTATCACCTCCCTGTCTCCTGCAGTTCACAATCTCTCCCTACTGAATTCACAGCATTTATTTCCTGTGCTGCTTATTTTAAAATTGCTATTATTTGCCAGCTTGTGACATTTTTTCTCCAGTTCATTTTTTTTTTGTTAATGTATAACTTATCTCACCAAATTAGGGCAGGGACAAGCCTATATTTCTTAGGATCAAACTCTTTGAAGGCAAGGACATCCATATTTCCTGGTATGTCAAAGCACCTCTTACAAAACTAGCTCTTCTCTACTAACATAAAACTTTTCATAAACATAAACATCACCAGGCTCGAGCAGAAGCACACTCAGACAGCTGACAGACGGTGTTAGTGGTCCTACAAGGTTATTTCAGACTAGTCTGCAGTAATTAAAAAAGCAACTGCCTACAGGGGCTGCCCAAGTAGGGCAATGAGCAAAAACACACTGGGTGTGCTCTTCTGCTTTTTAAAAAATCACCTATTTTTTCCTATAAATCAATTATAATTCTTACTATGGTTTTGCTTCATAATGACATCTTATGTTACACTCTTTAGGTACAGACTCACTTAGTATTTTACACTGTGAGAAATATGCTGACTGTTGTCCTGGAAATACATATCCCAAACAGACACCCTCCAATTTTACCATGTGTGATGTGGATGAGAACTATTTCACTTTTAATTTAAACTCTCCTACACAGAGTGCCACTTCCTGTATGGCTGAGTTGTATCCCACCACATTAAGCCTCCTATAGATGATAATAACCATGAACAAAGGAATGGCAAGGACAACAACAAAGACTGCCAAGAGGCTCTAGAGAATTAACAAAAAATCATCTCCAGGCAAATACTGGAGGAGAGTTGACACTTAGGAAGAAGGGAACAGCACAAAGTAAGGGCAGGTTGTAGTCAGGTCAATAAAAAGTGGCTAAAACTCCAAGAGAAAATGTATACAATGTACACTTTTTTCTAGCATAAAGAACCAGAGGAAAGATTAGGGCAACCACAGAATCTGGAAAGTGAGGGGGAACCTCCAAAAGGAAAGAATCAGAGAAAGGGAGCCCCAAATTCTGCAAATGAATCCTCTCAAATCTCTGCCTGACTCCCTGGACCATGCATGTGTGGGGCAAACTGCAAGCAGCCCAGTTAAGGATAAGAGAACTGAACTGCTGCCAAAGAGAAAGTGTTTGCAGTTTGAATCCAAGTTAACAGCCCACTTTTAAAACAACAGCTCTTCAGAAGACTATAACAAAGTCCAGAGACTCTACAAGACAGCCTCTACAATGTCCAAGATGCAATAAAAAATTACTTGACATACAGAGAAATATGATCCCTGCTCAACAGAAAAGTCAATTGATGGAGACTGATCCCAATAAGATCCAAATGTTGGAATCAGAAAGATAAGGATTTTAAAACAGCTGTTATATAACAATGCTACATATAAAAGTAAAATATGCTCAAAATGAAAGAAAAGATGGTAAATTTCAGGGGCATAAACTATAACAGAAGAACCAAATGGAAATTCTAGACATAAAAAATATCTAACTTGTAAAAAAATTTGGGAAGGGATTAAGAGAATGGAGATATCAAAGGACTCTATGAGCTTAAAAATAGGTCAATTATTCAATGTGAAACAGAGAATAAAAAACAGAGAGAAAAAGGGCCGGCCCGTGCCAGTCATCTTTAAAAAAAAAAAAGAGAGAGAGAGAAACAAATGACAGGTCTTCAAGATATGTGGGACAAAGCAGTAAGTTTACCATACATGGAATTAGAACCCGAGAAGGAGGAGAGAAAGACGCAGAAAAAATATTTGAAGAAATAATGATGAAAATTTCCCCCAAAGTTGGTCAAAGATATTACAGATCCAAATGTCTCAATGAACCACTTAGCAGCATAATTACAAAGAAAAACACCTAGGCATATTATAGGCAAATTGCTAAAAGCCAAAGAAAAGAAAATATCTTGGAAGCAGCCAAGATAAATGAAAAATGACACAGCACACGTGAGAAAGATAATTTGAATGATGGCTGACTTTTCATTAGAAATAATGGAGGCCAGAAGACAATGGTATAATATCCTTTTTTTTTTTTTCTTCTTTTTTTTGGCAGCTGGCCAGTAAGGGGAGCCGTAACATTTTTAATGTCTTAAACAGCAGACCTACACTAAAAGAAATGCTACAATTGTTCAGGCTGAATGGAAATGTATCAGATGGAAACTCAGATTTATAGGAAGGAAGGCAGAGCATCAGAAATGGTAACGTAGGGGCCGAGCCCGTGGCGCACTTGGTAGAGTGCTGCGCTGGGAGCGCGGCAACGCTCCCGCCGCGGGTTCGGATCCTATATAGGACTGACCAGTGCACTCACTGGCTGAGTGCCGGTCACGAAAAAACGACAAAAAAAAAAAAAAAAAAAAAGAAATGGTAACGTAGGTTAGTCCCTCTGAATCTGTTTTGACTCTAGGGGCTACCCAAAAATAACAATAAAAAGTACAAGGACACTTCAAAAAGTTCATGGAAAGATTTATATTATCTCTTAAAAAAAAAAAAAAAAGATGACTGGTAAGGGGATCTTAACCCTTGACTTGGTGTTGTCAGCACTATGCTGTCCCAAGTGATGTAACCAGCCATCCCTATATAAGGATCTGAACCTGTGGCCTTGGTGTTATCAGCACCACACTCTCCCAAGTGAGCCATGGGCCGGCCCTATATTATCTCTTAATTCTATTTTTCCATGAACTTTATGAAGTACCCTCGTATTTTTCTCTTAATTTCTTTAAAATATATATGACAGTTTAAAGAAAAATTAAAACATTGTGGGGTTTATAACATATGTGCACATGACACATATGACAACTATAACATAAAGATTGATGTGGGGGAAGACAATGCACCTGTATAGCTGCAAGGTTTTTATACATGTTATATGAAGTATTACAATACTAATTGTAAATACACTAAAAAAGTTAAGAATGCATACTGCAATCACCAGAGTAATCACTAAAATAATGATGCAAAGAGGAACAGCCAAAAATGCGTTAGATAAACAAAGGAAATCTAAAATACATTTACTTCATCCAAAAGAGGGCAGGAAAGGAAGAATAGAGAGAAAAAATTAGAAGGGACAAATAAAAGACAGTAAAATGGTAGTGATAAATCCAACTACATCAATACTTACATTTTATGTTAATGGACTGAGCATCCCAATTATAAGGAAAAGATTGTCAGAATTGATAAAGCAAGACCTAATTAAATGCTGTCTACACGACACTCACTTTAAATAAAGACACAGAAGGATTGAAAGTAAATAGATGGAAAAAAATATAGCATGCAAAAAGAAGGCTGGAGTGGCTATATTAATATCAGATAAAACAGATTTCAAAATAAAAAAGTATTACCAGAGAAAAAGGATATTTCAGAATGATAAAAGGCACAATTCATCAGAAAAATTTAATCACTAATGTGTTTGCCTTAATAACAAAAATATATAAAGTTAAAATTGAAGAAATTAAGGAAAGGAAAAACAATTCCACAATCATAGTTGGAAGATTTTAACATGCTTTCTCAACAACTGATAGAACCAAACAAAAAATAAAATAAAATAAATCAAAGTATAGATCATCTAAGTTACAGTGCAGTACTGAGAACGCCAAGGTCAATGGTTCAGGTGCCCATACTGGGCAGCCACCCCCCCCCCAATATCTGAACTACAGTATGAAACACTTTGACTTAAGGCATATTTACAGAACTGCAGAATACAGTTCTTTTGGAAAAGGATACATCTTTTGCACTTATTCTTTTCAAGTGCACATGGTACATTCACTAAGATAGACCCATAAACTGAGCCACAAAACAAGTCTCAATAAATTTAAAATGACTGAAATCACACAGAGGAAGCTCTCTAAATATAATATAATTAAAACAGAATCAATAACAAGAAGATAAATAAATAACAAAACCCCCAAGTACTGAAAATTAACACGTTCTAAATGATCCATAGGTCCAAGGAGAAATCACAAGAGAAATTAGAAAATATTTTAAACTGAATGATAATGAAAATACATCACATTAAAGGTTGTAGGATGCTCCTAGAGCAGCACTTAACAGGAAACTTAGAGCTTTCAATGCTCTAAAACTTTAGAAAGGAAGTAGAAAGTCAACCCAATAAAGTAGACAGGAGGAAATAACAATGAGCAGAAATTGATGAAATAGAAAGCATATAAAATGGAGAAAGTTAAACAAAGCCAAAGATGAGTCTTTAAAAAGATCAACAAAATTAATAAAACCCCTAGCTAGATCAATCAAGAAGAAAAGCGAGAACACCAATTACCAATATCAGGAGTGAAAGTGGGTTATCATTACAAATCCTACAGACATTAAAAGGATAATAATACAAGATGAGCAAATGTGTGTCAAGATATTTGACAACACAGATGAAATGGCCAAATTCCTTGGGAAAAAAACAAGAAAAAAAACCCTGAAAATTCATCCAAAGTGACAGAGATAAAATAGAAAATCAGAATTGCTCTATATCTCATAAAGAAATTGAATTAAAAAAAATATATATTTCTACAAATAAATTTCTAGCCCCCAAATTTTTACTGGTGAATTCTATCAAACATATAAGAAAGAAAAAACACCAAATTCTTTCAGAAAACAGAAAAACAGGAAATACTTCCCCACAAGTTTTATGACGACAGCATAACCCTCATACCAAAACCTGACACAGACTTTATGCATACACAATAAATATACAGGTAATAAACCAATATCCCTCATGAACACAGAGACCCTTAGAAAAAATATTAGCAAATCAAATTCAGGAATAGATTAGGCTAGTTAAAAAAAATCAAAATCAGCGATAGAATGATAACATATCAGGACCAAGCAGGGGATGCAAGGTTGGTTTAACACTAAACAATCAATCGGTATAATTACCTCTACTACACAAAAGAATAGCACTAACAGGGGCTCAGAATTAGAAGTAGTAGTGGGTACTATGTTCTAAGAGTTCTAAGAGAGAGTTACCATTGTGGACTGTAGGCCCAGACTCTCAGAACCTTTAATATTTCAAAGAAACAAGAAACTCAAATATTTATGTGAAATCTCCCAATTTTAAATGATTACAGTTAATTTTTTTTTAAAAGATGACCAGTAAGGGGATCTTAACCTTTGACTCGGTATTGTCAGCACCACACACTCCCAAGTGAGCCATGGCCGGCCCTTGCAGTTAATTTTTAAGAAAGTTTGGACCAAACAAAATGTGTTTACAGCCCAGAATTAGCCCATGCTTGCTAGTCTGCAACTCTCTTTCCTAATCTGGAAAATGTTGCCCATGAGAAAGTTTACTAGCAAAAAGAGAAAAAGATTAAAGCTTCAAAGACGAAGCTCACACTCCTGTTTGGTAGATGTGCATCAGGAAACAACTTTTATAAGAAAATGTAGATACTGTTATGACCTTGAGGTAAACCAGAGGTTGGCAAACTTTTTCTGTAAAGGGCCAGACAGTAGATATTTTAAAATCTGCAGGCCACATGGTCTCTCTTGCAGCTATCCAACTCTGTCACTGTGGCAGGAAGGCAACCATAGAGAGTATACAAAAGAATGGCCATGTCTATGCTCCGTTAAAAGAAAAACTTTGGACAAATTTAACAGAATCGGGCAGCCTTCAGAACCAGAATAGGTTCAGACTAACTCTGGGGCTGCCGCATGGTTGGCTAAAATTTACTAACAGAAAAAGGAAAGGGGCATACAGAACACAGAAGTGAGGTACAGAAACAGCTGGATTGACTACAGGTGGGCGTTTATGTTATTTGAACAGTTTGAATAATTGGCTGCCTGTAATTAGCTGAGACTCGACTACTTGTTACAAGAGTAGGTTACAGTCTGTTCACACATCAAGTTAGGTTACAGTTCACTATGTCTGAAGAAAACTTTAAGCTAACCTTAATTTAACAGGGCTGGCCAGTCAGCTCAGGTGGTTAGAACATGACATTATAACACCAAGGTCAAGGGTTCGGGTCCCTGCACCAGTCAACTGCCAAAAAAAATTTTTTTTTCAACTTAATTTAACTATTCCAATAAAAATTTATTTACAAAGATAGGTGGTGAGCAGGTTTGGTCCATGGGCCTTAGTTTACAAATCCCTCAAGTAAACCATAAAGGAAAGGACTGACAAATTTGACTTCATTAAAATTAAAACTTCTATTCATCAAAAAAACAGGCACCATGATGAGAATGAAGTGGTGAGCCACAAACTGGAAGAATATATTTGCAACATGTATTGATTATTAACTGACAAAGGATTAGTTAATAAGGGATTAATACCTATAAAGAATGCATACAAAAATACATAAGAAAAAGGCAACCAGTCCAGAAGAAAAAACCAGGGGCAAAAGAAAAGATCAGCATTTTACAGAAAAGGAAACAAATGACCAAAAAACCATGGGGAAAAGATGCTCAATTTCATAAGCGATCAATTAAATTGCAATTAAAATCTAAACTGAAACATCTTTATGTGGAGTACACTGACATTAATGAGATAGAAATAAAACATATATTTCACAAGACCAAAGCCTGTAGGGTAGAAGGCCCAAAGTCCTGTAGCTTAGGAAGCCAGAGCCTCTAGCTTAGGGGGCCAAAGCCCAACCCTTTAGGAAAACACATAGAAATGCTAGATTAAGAAAGACCAGAAAACTTTCACAGGACTAAAGCCTTTGATGTAGATAAGAGAATTGAAGCACAGTGAAAAGTGATTTGCTCTGGGGGCAGTTGCCCTTGGTGCAGCTAAACCTAAATGAAGGGAAAGTATTCGAGCTAAAATTTTCAAGGATATTCTGCTAGTTAGTGCTTGGGGGATGTTCCACATCTCACCCTAAACTTTCTTTGAGTTTCTCCAGGAGCTAAGCACTATGGTGATTATCTCATTGTTTCTTTTTGTACTTCACACAGCTTAGTATTATAACTCCTTTTGATGGTAAATTGCTTGAACTATTTTAAGTTACATCTGCTTTAATGAAGATTCATGTAGCCAGTTTGTTTATGTTTTCACTGTGACTGATTAACCACCTGTTTTTCTTCTGTAACTTGTCTTTACAATAAAAACTGAAGCAAAACCTGATTCCGGGCTGTGCCTGGGCTCTCCTCTCTTGAAGGAGTTTTCCCTTGGTGCAGTCCCTTCAGGCTTCTCATTGCTCTGAATACATGAGCTCTGAGTAATCTTTTGCATCATCGTCACTCTGCGAGAGGATAGCAACATCTTTATGTAACCATCATACTGACAAACATTTAAAAGTATGAAAACCCCAAGTGTTGGTGAGTACACGTGCAGTAGGAACTCTCACATGCAGTCGGTGGGAATGTCAATCAGGGCCCACTTTGGAAAACGATAGCAATCAGTCAAAATGCATACCCTAAACCCAGCAATTCCCCTCCAAGGTACCTACCCTAGACAAATGCATGCACCAGTGAAGCAGGATGCACACCCAATAAAGTTCAAAGCCTCTTTGTTCATAAAAGCCCCCACTAGAAATCACCCAAACATCTATCAGCAATAGAACACAAAAATAAGTCGCAGTACGTTCATACAAAGTAACACTATGGAAAAATGGCATGAATAAATCCCACATGATACGACACTGTTTCACTGAGTTATACATGTATTTTCTGCATTTTCAGAGGTATAAGGTCATAATTAAGCTCACATACAGATGCAAGATACCACTGAACACTCACCAGCCTCTCAAAGATGAAAAGGTCTGAGAACAGTAAGCACTGAACCTGAGTGAGGAGCGAGGGGAACCTCCAGACTCTGCTGGTGGAGTATAAAGTGGCACGGCTCTTCTTGGGAAATAATTTTGCATTACTTAGTAAGGTGGAGCATATCAAATGATCCAACAATTCCACTTAGGCATCAGGAATTATACATAGAGAAAATAAGTAGTCTTAACACAATGGAATAAGCAGTGAAAACTAATGAACTATAGCATCAGCATGGATAAAGCTAAGAAAACATGATGCTGATCAGAAACAGCAAGTCACAGCAGAATATACACGGGATGGGGCTGGCCAGTTAGCCCAGTGGGTTATGAGCATGGTGTTATAACACCAAGGTCAAGGGTTTGGATCCTCATACCAGCCAGCTGCCAAAACAAACAAACAAACAAACAAACAATATACAACAGTATGATATCCACAAAGTTTACATATTTTTATGTACATACATATTACATATATATATTCACACACATGTGCAGAAATATAAAGTGAAGAAAACGAAAACTAGAAAATTCAGGTCAGCAGTTACCTCTGGGAGAGAGGGAAGAGGCCACATCAGGGAGCAGCACATAGGCCTCAGAGGGACCAGTCATTTGTATTTCTGAAGGTGGTAATGGGTACATTGGTGTTCATATTCTTCTTTTTAAAGCTGCAAATACATAATGTATTTCACTCCCCCCCCCCCAAAAAAAAACAGGGGCAGGGGAAGAGAAGGAAGAAATGGGCCGGGGGAGGAGAAAAGAAAAACAAGTTTCAGGGGACTCACTGAAAGCTTCACCCCTTGGGTCACTGTGAACTTGAAAGAGGTGCACCCCTAGCCTGACCTAGGCAGAGGAGCTTCCCATGATGCTGCCTGTGGGACATAGATGTCCAGACCCAGTTCCTGGAGACCAAGAGTAGTGAGGCATAGCCCAGCAAAGGTGCACAAAAAGTTAACATATAGTCACAGTCTCTGGAGAGCACGAGATGTGGGAAGCCAGGAGCAGGTGACAGTCCAAGAGCCAACCCAACAACAGGCCTCTGAAAAGCCTGCTGGGAGCAAGGTGGCACCAACAAGCAGGCCTACAGTTCTGCAGGCTGGCGTTAAGTCACCATGGCAGGGCTGGACTTACCACGTGGGACCTCAGGAACATAGCAAAGTCTTAAGAGCAAAGATGGAGGGGAGGCAGAGCTGACCTCCATGTGGGCCACCCTCCTCCACCCCACCTGGGGTGCTGTACGCAGAGATGGAGCTGAGTCCACAGGGACCGGATGAAAGCAGCAGCCAGAAAAGAAGGGAATCCCACAGGGCTTGGCTAGCCCAGTGCTGCTCAATGAATACTTGCTGATCAAAGGTCCCCACATCTGCATTTTGCTCCAATCCAAACCACAGTTACTTCACTAGCTCAGATGAAGGCAGAGATGCCACAGAACAGTCCTGTGGTACCTGCAGGAGCAACTCTCAGAGAGTACCTCTGGTGACCCTGGGAGGACCTGCTCAGGGCAGTGGGAAATGGCCAGAGGTCAGTAGAAGGCAAATGGGCCACATGGGCCAAGACTACAAACGTATTTACCCTCTAATCTAGCAATCCCATTTGGGAGTGTTATTCTAAAGATGCACCTGTATATGCATATAAAGACATAAATAAAAGGTCATTTATGATATCATGGTTATGTAACAGCAAATGAATGGAAGCCACTCAAACATCCACCTGTGGAGGACCAGGTAAACAAACGTCCACCTATGGAGGACCAGGTAACAAACTATGGCGCTTCCATACATGGAACTACCACCACTACAATGTGGCTACAAAAAATATTGAAAAGAATGAGGAAGCTATATACAAGGGGCTTCAAAAAGTTCATGAAGGGCTAGCCAGTTAGCTCACTTGTTTAGAGCATGATGTTAATAACACCAAGATCAAGGGTTCAGATCCTACCAGCCAGCTATCAAAAAACAAAAACAAAAACCAAAAGTTCATGGAAAGATTCATATCTTTTATTTCCATTTTTCCATTAATTATTTTAAGTGGCCTTGTGCTAATACAGCAAGCTCTCCAAAATCTATTAAGTAACAAAATATAGAGAAGGGAACATCCTAGAAGAAAAAATGGTATCTATACTTACTGTATTCATAGAATCACTGGCAGGATATATAAGCAGCTAATAATAGTGATTACTAGGAAGATGGGAGAGAGACAATGAGCTAAGAGCAAGACTTTTCAATGTATACCGTTTATGTGGTTTTGGCTTTTTAATCAAGTAAATAATTATTCAAAACAGTAATTAAATGCTAAAAAATGTGGCTGTCACAAAAGGGGGCTATTTTTCCCAATGACTGTCAATATTGGGGTCACTCAAAGGCTGGTACAGATGTAGCAGAAGAGGAATCCAGTCTAGGGGCCCCTTGGGAGTCAGGGGCCAAATACCAGGCTGAGGGTAAGCGGCCCTGGCGACAAGGAGCTGAGCGCTGGGGAGCAGACACAGACAGGTTCCAGTGCATGCCACAAGAGCCAGGCAAGGACTGCTGTGCTGCCTCACAGTCCCAGGAAGGTGAATTTAAGAAAAGACAGGTTTTAAAATTTTTTCAAAAGGGAGACTTTAAAGGATAAATATGTTTGAATTGTATTTAAATGCTTAATTTGTAGTTGGATGCCCAGTTTGTAGTTTTTAATGTGTCAAATGTGTTTACTCAAAAAATCTGGAAAGGGGAGAGGGAAGAGATTGGATAAGGGGCATAAAGAATAAGTATGATTTGTAATAATAAATATGCTAATAAAAAATAAATTTAAAAAAATCTGTTTGAGATAGAGATCTGATCTCTATCTGCAGGCAATAAGATTGTACACTTGGAAAACCTAAGAGAATAAATATAAAAACTACTAGAATATGTCTGAATAGGATCTAGTTTGAGGCACTAAGGATAGGACAGTTTGAAAAGAGTCCCTATCAGAGCAACATGAATTCTGCTAAAATCGAAGCAAAAATAAACATCAAATTTATGGGGAAAAAAATAAAAGCCAAAAAACTATTAGAAACAATAACTCAGTAAGGGGGTGGATTACATAAGTTCTATATAAAAATCAATAGCACCAAGGTCAAGGATTCAGATCCCTGTACTGGCCAGTAAGCCAAAAAAAAAAAAAAAAAAAAAAAAAACCCAGAAAGCACAATATAAAAGATCCCAGTAATAAAAACTAAGTAAATAAAGAGGAATAAATTTAACAAGAAAGATGCAAGATCTATATGAACACTTTGAGACACTACCAGGTGCCAGGGCATTCACTAAATCAGTGCCTGTGAAAGCTTAAAACTGTTAAACAACATATGTGCTCATTGATAGAAGATTAATAAATAAATTATGCATACATAATGGAATACTCTGAAAGCATTACAGAAAAATGAGGCAAGTTGATAACACCAAGGTCCAGGTTTCGATCCCTGTACAGGTCAGCCACCCAAAAAAAAAAAAAAAAGGCAACTCTGTGTAGGGTATTCTGATGCTGAATTATCTCTAAGGTAAGAAAAAAAACCAAACTAAATACATAACAGTGATTTGTATATGCTACTGTGGTGTTTAAATGATACATATACATGTAGTTATATTACGTGTGTGTGTAAATGTATATCTATTCTCACATGCCAGGCAGATCTCTTCAAGGACACCCAAGAAACTGGCTGATGGGGTTGCTACCAGGAGGGAACGGTGTCTGAGGTATGGCAGTGAGAGAGATAGGCTTTCATTGGATATATGTTTGTATCTTTTTAACTTTGTACTATGCATAGAAATAACGTATCTACAAAATAACCTGTTTATAAAACTATTTACAAAAATTACCTAGTTATTAAAAAATTAAAAATGTACTAGTAGCATAAAACACATTCACAAAAGGATATAGCTTGGTAAAATGTCCTTGAATAGGAAGAATTTAAAGATGTCAATTCTCTAAATTAGTCTATATTTTTAACACAATCCCAAAAACTCAAACAGGATTTTTTTAATTTAACTATTCAAACTACTTCTAAATATCATATGAAAAATAAATGTACATAAAGACAAGAAAATTTTGAAAAAAGTGAGGAAGTACTATTATCACCAAATATCAAAGCACATTAATATAAAGCGATAGTATGGATTTTCTCCCTCACTTATGAAATCAAAACAAATTCCAGTGGACCATAAAAATATTTTTTTAAAAAAGCTAAAAGTACTCAAAGAAAACATAAGAGACTTTTTAAAAACGGCTTTAATTCACATACAACTTACCCATCTAAAGTACACAATTCAGTGGTTTTTAGAATATTCACAAAGTTGTACAATCATCCCCACTACCTGATTCCAGAACACTTTATCGCCCCAAAAAGAAATCCCATGCCCATTAGCACTCACTCCCTGTTACCCTCCCCTCAGCTCTTAGTGACCACTAATCTGCTTTCTGTTTCTGTGGATTTGCCTATTCTGGACATTTCATATAAATGGAATCACGTTAACACATGGTCTTTTGTGTCTGGCTTCTCTCACTCAGCATGTCTGAAAGCTCATCCACATTGTAGCGTGTGTCAGTGCTTCACTCCCTTTTATGGCTGAATAACATTCCAGTATACGGAAAGACCACATTTTGTTTTTCCACTCATCAGTTGATGGGCAAGTGGGTTGTTTCCACTTTCTGATGAACATTTAGGTTGTTTTCACTTTCTGGCTATTATGAATAATGTTATGAGTATTCATGTACAAGTTTTTGTGTGGATATATGTTTTCATTTCTCTAGAATATACACCTAGGAGTGGAACTGCTGGATCACATGGTAACTCTATATTTAACTGTTTGAGGAGCTGCCAGATTGTTTTCTAAAGGGCCTACACCACTTTACATCCCCACCAGCAGTATATAAGTGTTCTGATTTCTCTGCATCCTCACCTATGCTTATTTATTGCCTGTGCTTTACTACAGACACCCTAGTAGGTGTGAGGTGGTATCTCATTGTGGCTTCATTTGTGTTCTCCTAATGGCAAATGATATTGAGCATCTTGAGCTTTTTAAAAAATGCCTTAAGAATGAGAAAACTTTCTAAACAAGATACATAACCCAAGAAGCCATAGATGTAAGAACCACATAAAAATTAAAGTCAAGGGCCGAGCCTGTGGCGCACTCAGGAGAGTGCGGCGCTGGGAGCACAGCGACGCTCCCACCGCGGGTTCGGATCCTATATAGGAATGGCCGGTGCAGTCACTGGCTGAGTACCGGTCACGAAAAAGACCAAAAAAAAAAAAAAATAAAATAAAGTCAACAGACACACTAGGAAAAAATAATCTAAAACACAATAGTTTTAGTTAATATACCAAGGGCTAGTTTCCTTATATACTAAGATCGCTTACAAATCTATAAGAAAAAGGCCAACAGCCCAACAGAAAAACAACAATTCATAAAAAGAAAAATATCAGTGAATCTGAATCACAGAAAAAGATGGTTTACCATATTTACAACTAAAGAATTGCTTTAAAACAAGATAGCATTTTCACTACCAGACTGACAAAAGATTTTTAGAATACTACTATTCTAGCATTGGTGAAGATGTAAGAAACTGTTGCCAGCACTGTCTGTGATTAAAAAGTAGTCTACAATCAACCTAAATGTCCATTAAGACAAGGTTACATAAATTAAGAAACATCCACACTATGGAATAGTAGAGCTCTAACAGTTAATATGAAATGAACCCCAAAATAAAATTAAGTGAAAAATGTAAGGTGCCAAAGATTACATATAGTATGTTCCCAATTTTGTAAGGAAATGTGGGTGTGTATACATGTGTCGCTGCAGGGACTTTCTCTCAAAAGACAGCAGTGGCTGCTGCTGGGCAGGACATGGAGTATCAGAGGAGACTTTTATCACTGCACCAGTTTGTTCTGTAAAATAGCACTACCTTCTCACTAATACACAGAATTTTTCTCAAAACACTTACCAAGTTAGCTTTAACTCTAACTCAATAGTCTTAATCAGTGCCTACATTCCAATTGGTGAAGTCGCAAACACTCAGACATAAGTGGCACACACTATCAACTTGAAGAGCTCCCCCAGCACCGGCCCCTTGAACATGCCAGCCCACTCCTGCCTCAGGACCTTGGCCCTGGCTGTTCCCTCTGCTCGAAACCCTCTTCCCTGGACACCCACAGGGCTGGCTCCTTCACCTCCTTCCAGGCTTTGCTTAATTTCCACCTTCTGTGTGAGGCCTTCCCTGACCACCCACTTCTGCTGGGACCTGTGCCCACTCAGCAGTCCCACCTCCTCCCTGCTTATTTTCTTCACAGGGCTTCTTACATAACATAATGCACAGCACTTTACCTGTGTCTCACACCTCTCTACCCCGGCCCCTCCAAGGGCCAGGATTTTTGTCTGTTTGTCCCCTGGGTATCCCCCCAGCACCCCAAACAGTGCTCAGCGGACAGCCGGCACTGTGCTGTGCACTGTGGAGTGAGGCCTTCCAGTGGATTCATCCTCCGACTCTCTCGTGTATTATTTCTCACTGATTATGCTAGAATCAGAGTAGGCTCTTAATAAACACGTGGTTAATTTTCTCAGAGGTACAACTACATAACATCAAGCGTTTTTCAGACCACAGGCTAAGATCAGTGACCCACTGCTTATGAAATCAATTCAGTGGGTTAAACCAGATTTTAAAAAATGAAATGGAAAGTAACAGAATGCACAGCATAATCGGTAAGTATTTACAAAACTCTTTCAGCTAAATGTGTACACATGTGTATACATATACATAGCAGGTCATGATGTAAAATGGATTTCTTATGGGAAGTTCATGGACAAGAAAGTTTGAAATTCATTCATTTAATATATATTTCAGCCAAAACATCTGTAAGTTTAAAGCTTTGTATTCTGTAAATAAACCATCAATTACTTATAAGTTTAAAATTCAGTATACTAAAGGCACTTCCAGATGAATAAAAAGCAGAATTAATGTTCTGTCACATGGGAGAAATATTACACTGAAAAAACTTTGGAACATAGCCTCTAGCTTTTTTGCTCCGAAACTCCAATTGTTTTACCATAGTTTTATGCTCATAAGCATGAAATTTTCTGCTTTTTAGTAAGTCAACCTGGACAGTTTAGTGTTCTTCTCAATTTTCATGGGATACCACATGGGCAGCTATTCACGCCTGAAATTTCTCCATTTTGTTTCTGAAGTTCTAGTTACTTCAGATTAAGACCTTTAAGTATATCAATATTCCAGACAGAAAGCTCTTCACTTTCTACTTATGGAAAGATCTGTATTCTCTCAAAAACGTCTAAGTTCTTACCTCTGGCATTCTCGAACACTTTCACTATTTCTTAAACCTCACTGTGTTTCAGAGACTGCTCTAATCATTTTCTGCAAAGATATACTGACGCTTCATTTATCAGGCAGGGAACATCAACACACTGAACACAGAAACAAAAGAAAAAGGGAAGGGCATCTTGGGACACAAAATCCACACACTAAGCTTTAGTTATAGAAGACTATTGTGTCCCCACACAGAATTCATCTCTCTTTTTAACAATCTCACACTAACAAGTTTTATTTAGTTTCCCAGCCCACATATGAAAACTGGGGGAGGAGGAAGGAACACAGTTCCAGAGGGCTGGTAAATTAAAGCTACAGTAAGGGAGGCCAAAAATACACAAATACTCAAAATTCAGCACTGGTGTGGAGACATTTTATAGATGAAGGATTCTTCATATCTCAACAGCCCTGCAGGGGGCTATGTATTAGAACAGAAGACCGTAAATTAACATTCGTTGTAATGACTACACAAACATCAAAGAAAGTTTCAGTTATGTTCCATCTAAAGATTAGGTCTTTTAGAAAGACTTCTAATCATGGCAGTTAAAATGAAATGTTTTATTTTAAAAGTAAGCTTCAGGGCTGGCTGGTTAGCTCAGTTGGTTAGAGTGCAGCCTTAAAAGTAAGCTTCATGGAAAATTCACTTAGGCATTCCATTGCCTGATAAATGCTGGAATATCGGAGTTTGAACTAGAACGGCAATGTGCTGTCAATTTCTCCTGCAGGGCACTACATTAATACCCTGACACATCCAGTTACATTAGAAAGACTTGTACCCTTCTATTTCGTTCTTAATAGTATTGCTACATAATCTTCTGCTCCTTTTTAATATGGTATTTTGGCTATCTCAAAATTGTTTATATTCTAATATTTCTTGATTATACGGCTGCTAAATAACTCAGCCATTCCTTTAAAATTAGTTACACCCATGATTCAGCTACATGTGCTTTCAATTGCTGATGATCTTCAGCAATTCATCTGGTTAAAAAGTAGGTAGAGATAACATTCCCCAAGTAGACGCTGGTTCTCTAAGCCAGTTTTCATGGTCTGTCGCTGCTGGTGGTTTTAGCAGAAATAACCAGCCACGCCGGATATAAACTCCTGAAATCTACCTTTACTAAATGCTACAGAACTGCAGAGAAGGGGGTTGGCCAGTTACCTCAGGTGGTTAGAGCTCAGTGTTGTTAACACCAAGGTCAAGGGTTTGATCCCTGTACTGGCCAGCCAAAAACAACAACAAAAAGAACTACAGGGAAGTTACTTTGTGGACCAAGCAAAAGCAGCTTCCTAGTAAAAGGCAAGTCTTCAGTATCAAGACTGAGCAGGATGGTGTCTAAGAAAACTTCTGACTACACTTTGAGGGAATCAAAAATGTAACCCAAGAACATTCTCTGGCTTTGAACCTAAAGCATTTCACTTGAGTGTAAACTGGATATATTTTCACCCACTTGGAAGATCTCTTGGCAGTATTTTGGGACCAGCAAACAAGCATCATTGGCCTCAGTGATAGCTTCTTTCACGGAACTCACCTTTGTCACCTCGTATTTTCTGACATTTGAGGGGCAAGAAATGTTTATTTTCCTACACTGTTTTCTCATCAATTTGACAACTCCCATCCCCCAAGCTACATTACCTCTCTTCTTGCCAAGGGGTAGCAAAACACTTGGAGATTTTTTCTTTCATCTTAGCTCTGGCCACTTAACTAATAAGGTCTTATTAGTAAACTCAGACAGTAACTAATAAGGTCTTTGCTGATCTATTACATTTGGGTTACTTTGTTCTTTTTCAGACATCTCAGATACCTCAGCCCCCTCAGTCCTAACCAAGCTGAAGGCCCACCTGGTGCCTCCTGATTTATACAGCATCGTGGTTCATACAAGGATGGCAAAGGAGGTAAAAATGCTAACCCTACACTGTCATGTCATCTCAGCAATACAAAGAGCTGTTTCACGGACATAGTAAAATTTGACCAGCAAGTACTTCCCCCCTCCATCCTGAAAAGAACAGCGTGGGAACACCAGAAGTTCGTGTGAATCCTGGTGAAGGCTGCAGCACAAGAGGAATCAGGGAGCAATTAAACAGCATGGGCTCTGAACAAGGTGAGGGTACAGGGAAGAAGCAACACAGAAGTCAGCGAACTAAAGCACCGCATTAAAAGGGATGTCACAGCCAGGAAGTGCCGCCTTAAGAGAGGGGGCCAGGTGAGGCTCTTTTTGTAAGATGAAACAAACCTGCCAATGCTTGAGCCCAACGGCAGAGAAAACTGGCTTGTTCTGTTCTTCCAGAAACTTGTGGCAGAACCCCACCCTAACAACTCTAGGTTCCAAGACAGAAAATTCCAGCACAGGTTCTAGCTTATAGAGAACAAAAAGGCAGAAGACATTAACTTCAGCATCAATTGGTCCTACCATGGCTGCCTTACCGTGTTGTTCTGGAAATTTCAGCCATGAAAACAAGAGCATCTGCCTGAGCACTCAGTCACATTTACTTTGGGAGACTAAATCTGCTGTTATTTTTCCAGATTGTATATCTCCTTTGGGAGCTATCCGCATTGGTCTACTGGCAAATCAGTTACTTTTTTTTTTTGTAAAGATGACCGGTAAGGGGATCTTAACCCCTGACTTGGTGTTGTCAGCACCACACTCTCCCAAGTGAGCAAACCAGCCATCCCTACATAGGGATCCAAACCCGTGGCCCTGGTGTTATCAGCACCACACACTCCCAAATGAGCCACCGGCTGGCCCTCAAATCAGTTACTTCTGATATTTGTTGGAACTCTGGCAAAAAGGTCCGCTGGCAGTTTAGATTTTTATTATCAACATTACATTTTCTAGACTACCCATGTGCTATCTCTATTTGCTACAATGAATAACTATATTTACCGGGGGAGGGATTTGTTGGTTGCAATTCTGTTGTTTGTAACAGAATATTGTTGCTTCCCAACTATCAATCAAGATTCACGATAGACAATTCATGATTATCTGTAAATGAATCAGTCACCAGGTCCTGAGGGCACGCAGAAAGTCTGGTGTGTGAAGTCCTCACAGCGCCAGGTGGCTGGGTTCTCTAAACACCTGGGCACAGGTCTGGCTCTGTGACTATTCTGAGGATTACAGAAGGATACGGCCCCTACCCACAAGTGTACATCTGACAGAAGAAAAGGACATAATGGTTAGCCTCATTCACCATCACCCCCACAAACTCCTTTCTCTAGTCAAACTAAATTACTCAGAGGCACGTCCTCACCCTTTCACCTGAAGTTTTCTCAGAATGGAATGCCCTGCCCTCCCCTCCAGTGAAGACAGCCTTCAAGACTCAGCCCACATATCCCCTCTTCTGTGAAACTTACCCTGGTGTAGGCAGCTGCAGCAGTCAACCATATGTTTCCATGCTCCCTAAATGTTCCACAGACTTCCAACATGGCCTAAGTATACTGTCCAGCAGCCACGTTTGACCCCCTAACAGCAGGCTCACATCACTGAAGTCCCAGAGGACATTCAAAGTGTATTTTTTGAATAAACTTCGCAATGAGCAAAAATGAAAAATACAAGGTCCACAAGCAGAGACCCTAGCCCACACCTCACAAAGATATTCTGAGGATGAGTGACTGGGCTGGTAGTGACAGGGATCAGCAGGGTTTGGAACTAATTGAGCTGAGCTCATGGGTGACTGAGGTGGGACTGCATAGGCAGGACAATTCCACAGAGATGTGACACATCCTACACGTCAAGCCAAGCACAGGCTAAAATCTGGAGACATTTTCCCAAGAAAAGAGAAAAATCATCGAGAACTCTGGATGTTCGGTATGGGTGGATTTACCTATAACCACATTCTTTCTCCCCTATTGTATAAGATGTGCATTTTCTTGGCTAAATTCACCCATCATTCAATCCACCCAATTTACCTTCACTTATCCACACAGGTATCAATGTCAAGGGCATCTGCAACATAGACGGCTGCCAAGAATAGGTTCTGTATCTCAGACTTAAGCAAAGGAATGCCTGAACCATGGCACCAGAAGTTGCAGGAGGAGAGGACAGAGATAAGGGAGATAAAGAAACAGAATAAAAATGTCCCTGGGCTGAAAACTGATATATTTTCAAAAAGGAAATGACATTAGTACAAAGCAGGAATTACTAACACCTGTGGACATCTTAGAATATGAATGATAAAAAGAAAAAACCTTAATCTCTGAAGGAAAAGAAAAAACCAATTAGCTGCAAAAGAAACAAGAATCAAATTGACGACTGCTCATCTGTAACAGTGTACTAGAAGATAACAGAACAAAAGGAATCACTAAAGGAAAATTATTTTAACCTGGAATGCAATACCCAGCCAAGCTACTATACAAGTATGAAGGCAAAATAAAAATCTTTTTAGACATGATGGGGCTTAGAAACTTTACAACCCACAGACTTTTTCTGTAAAAGTAACACAAGGGTATACTCCGGTAAAACAAAAAATTAATCCAAAAAAGAAGAAAGATGTTGGATACAAGTAACAGTAATAAATAAACCAATAAAGGTTTCAGTTGTCTTACCTGTTAATACATATTATTTGTAAAAATCATCATTAAAAAAAAAAAAGACTATACCAAAATTAAAAACTTAGGTAATAAGGTATCTATTATAAACGACTGATTTTGAAAAGACATAATATCTAGTGTTGGAAAAGATACCATGGAATAGGTAGTCTTGCTGTCTGCTAATAGGAATATAAATTGATAAAGACTTTTTGGACCACAATTTGACTACAATGGCTAACAGTTCAAAAATGCACAGGCTCTGAAACATCAATTCTAAAACTCTAATTCTGTAAGCCTAACGAAATAACCACACGTGCACAAAGATACCTGCCCATTCCACGCAGCACTGTAATAAAAGAAAATAAACACCGGGGCCGACCCCGTGGCGCACTCGGGAGAGTGCGGCGCTGGGAGCGCAGCAGCGCTCCCGCCGCGGGTTCGGATGGCCGGTGCGCTCCCTGGCTGAGCCCGGTGCGGCCGGTCACGAAAAAGACCCCCCCCCCAAAAAAAAGAGAAAAGAAAAGAAAAGAAACACCGGAAGTAACCTTTACAGCGTTCATTAACAGGACACTGTCAAGCGAATGATGATACGTCCATAACATAAAATGCCACATAGCACTGAAAAGTCGCTGACATGAAAAATGAGTTCACCGACAAGATGGGCAAGGAATAACAGGATGGGAGCCGTCAAAAAATTCTATAGCTGGGCCGATCCGTGGCGCACTTGGGTGAGTGCAGCGCTGGGAGCGCAGCGACGCTCCCGCCGCGGGTTCGGATCCTATATAGGAATGGCCGGTGCGCTCATTGGCTGAGCGTGGTGAGGGCGACACCAAGCCAAGGGTTGCGATCCCCTTGCCGGTCACGAAAAAGAAAAAAAAAAAAAATTCTATAGCTGGATGCTACATGGAGTTCAGGTCTTTTTACGTAAAAATGGTTATACGTGTATATTTGCAATAGTTATATATGTGTGTAACCGAGTGTGCAGAGCCCGGAAGGAACGCCGAATCGTCCACCGTGGCGCCGGCGTGTGGGAAGGTAGAGGTTAAAGTCACTCTCTTTTCTTTTCAACACTTACTACCGTATCTACCAATTCCAGGCCCTGAGGATACAGCGGTCAACAACCCAGAGTCCACCGGCTCCCTGAGAGCCCGGGAGACCGGGTTTTGTCCATTGCCGCGTCCCCCGAGCCTGAACCCGTGCCGGGCACCGCGCGGGCGCTCGACGCGTGTCCAGCGATGGAGCGAACGAATGGACGCACAGTTTGAGCGTTCCTTGGGGGCGAGGAGGAATTAAATCACGGTCAGGAGACTTGCACGACCAAGTCCCTTCCCCAACACACACGCGCCCTCCAATACCCCACTCCCCGAAGCGCCCTCACTCGTTGTCCACGGTCTGACGGAAGTTCCCTCTAGGACGATCCCGCGGCACTCCGGGCCTCCCCAAACCCCAGCCCGGAGCTGGTCCCCGTCAGGTCGCTGGGGGGCCGGGGGACGAGACCCTTAAGGCTGAAGAGACGCAGCTGCCGCGCGCCCGCCGCCGCGCCGTCCCTTCCGCGCCCCTGAGGCAGGTACGCCGAGCCCGGCTCGGAGCCTCGGAGGATTCCCCCGCCCGCTGCCCGGCCCGGCCGCCCTCACCTCCTGGGGCGGCCGCCAACGTCGGCACCCGCAGCAGAGGTCGCAGGCGACGGCCCCACAGTAGCAGCGCCCGTAACTCGCGTGCCATGTCGTCCTCCCCGTGCGGCGCGCGCAGCCACGATGGGCGGGACGGGGCGGGGCCTCCTTCAGGCGCGGCGCAGTGACGTCAACGCGCGCGACGGACTGCCCGGCCCGCTGCCTGCGCGGGCGCGAGGGTGGGGCCGGCGGGCCTGGGAACCCGAGCTCAATGATTTTGGGTCGCATCGTCAAGGGCGACAGGCCCTGCGCCCTTAGCCCGGGAAGCGTCCGAGCGTCTTCGGACCACGCGGGCCGGCTGCGCCTCGGCGTGGGCGTCCCTAAAGCGGAGCGGCTGTCAGTGCCCGGCGGGGGCGTGAAAGGCGGCGCCTGCTCGGCCTTAGATCACGTTTCCATGGCCGCTGTGAATCCCCGCCGTCGGCCAGGCTTCTGGCAGCTGCTTCCAAACCAAGGGGGGCCGAAAAGCAAAAAGGAATGAAAAAAGAGATTCTAGGCTTGACTTGTGTTGACCAAAATTAAGGCTGTGGCGACAGAAATAATTTTGTAAAGTTCATTGGGAGCCAAATGTGAGCATTGACCTGGGAAATACCAGTGGACGTAGAGTCAGAAATGCCCTGAAGTCTACTACAAGTAACAAAGGCTCTATGGACAGAAAAGGCTGAAGAAAGCAGAAACAAAGAACAAAAAGCGGATTGGTCATTTCAAAGTTAGTTTTCTTGTAAGGGAGACGACAATAGGAAAATGACTAGTTAACATCAGGTTACTTCAGACTCGCTCTTGTGTAAGGATTAAAGCAGAGAGAACTTCATTATCATGCCTACTGAAGATTTAAACTGGAATGTTTGGGGAAACTGGCTGTTATCTCTTTTTCCTTTTTGGAAGGTCAGACCACAACCTAAGTGACTTGGAACTTAGCAGGGGTGACTCCATTTTGTTTTTTACTCTGGTCTGTTGGGCTAAATTCCTGCACTAGGCCCCAAAACAATGGCCTCCAATAATTTTCGTTTAACACTTGCTACACCAAAACATGAACTCAGTACTATCAACACCACCAGCAAAACTAGGCTTTTTCGTTTGTTCTCATTGTCTCTGGTGGAGGTTAGAGTCTAGTTGGGGATTCACGCCATCAACCTTCATCGCTAACATTTGCTCTAAACCTGGCTGCCACTTCATGATGCAGATTCCCCACCATGGCCTCAACCCCGAAGTGGAGCCCAGGGGGGCTCCATTTAGACAGGTTCCCTGATGATTCTGAGGAACACTAAAGATGTGCTGCCATGATCAAATAATTGCAAAAACAGTTTTGAGTTTGTGACAGGTACTGCAAAAATGTGTGGGAGCCAGGAGCGTGTCCCCCATGGGTCCTGGACAGAGTTGGGGTGTCGGGAGAGGATGTGTTAGGGAATGTTGCCAGGTGGAAGGTTTCAAGGATGACCCCCAAGTTCGAGGCTTAGGCAAATGAGAAAGGGAATGTAAAAAAGTGTGGGCAGATTTGAATGGAAGAGCAGGAGTCTCACCTCCTACCTGGCCCCTTGCTTCCACTCTTGCCAGCCCCCCATCTTACACAGCAGCCAGGTCATACGTTCCAGGTCCTCCAGTGGTCTCCCCAGCACATAAAAAGTCAATTCCAAACTCCTTCTGCCTCGGCCGACAGCCCTTATATAATCACCTCCTGCCTTGATTTCTCCTCACCACACTCCGGGTACAGCTGTTTCCAAGATGTCCCACAGCTACTCCCTGGGAAATCAAGGGGGTGTCAGCCCCACATTTCATTCATTTTTCACTCCACTCATGAAATCATCTCTTCTGTGAGAGCTGATACATTGGTCTATGGGGCAATATATCTGGCTTGGAGAGGCCTTTTATTTCAAGAAGTGGAAGTGGTATTTGGCAAAGGGAGGGAAACCTGGGCTTTGGTGAAGGATAGAGGGGGTGGGAGGGGTGTGCTCTGCTGAAATGGGCAAGACCCAGACTCTGTGGAGGACAAACCTACCAGGTTGCAGACAAACCAACCAGCCCTCCTGTACTCTCTTGGCCTATAGCCTTTAGAGACATCCCTTCAGACTCAGATCCTGGTGATTCTGGGTGCTCTGCTAACCCAGGGAACTGTGGCTTTTTAAAGGTACCTAGGGATCCAAGCCATGTCCTGAAGGGGCCACAGGCAGATTTCAGCCCCTGGTGAACAAGGAATATGGAAGGAGGAAAAACATACATGCAAATGTACTTGAGTTGAATTAGTGGAGAATGACTGGGGGTTGCTTGGGGAGGGCAGAGAAAGAGGAGGGTAGGGAAGGAGACACCTCCCCACCAGTCTCCTGACCAACATTATTATTGTCCTACAGCATTATTCACAATAGTCAAAATGTGGAAGTGTGGGGCTACGGGCTCTTAATCCTGCCCCAACTATACCAATTGTATGGCTACAGCTAACGTCGGCAATCCTGTCAACATTGCCAATTGTAGCGCTCTTAATCCTATTCATGACACCAATTGTAAAGCTATGCAACCACACCAGTGGTTGGGCTCTTTTACCGACTGGGCTGATTGTTGAGCTAGGGTTGGGTCGGGAGCTCCCAGACCCCTCAAGCCCATCCACAAACTGGGTTACAAGCCCTTCATATGCCAGGCTAGGTCACCAGACCCCACACATGCAGGTCTATGAGCTAGGTAACTGGCCAAAAGGTCCTTGGAGCCATAGGTTGGAAAGCATGGCCACACAGGGCGGATGCCTGAGGCAGACGCCCACGCACCTGCTTCACTAAAACTCCTCTCCCCTGCCCAAGAACACAAGAATAGCAACAAAACTGAAAAAGATACATTGGTGCACATGTGCACTAACTACACACACACACACACACACACACACACACACACACACACACACACACACACACACACACACACAATTTACTTACAAAGGATGTGCTAAAACCACACCTAACTGGACCCGAGGCAAGGGCCTTGACCAAACTATTTTATTTTCCCAACAGGAAGTAACCCCGGGTCCATCAAAAGACAAGTGGATAAACAAACTGGTCTATCCAGACAATGGAATATTATTCAGCCATACAAAGGAATGAAGTGCTGATCCATGCTATAACCTGGCTGAACCTCAAACATTAGGTTGAATGCAAGCAGACAGACACCAAAAGGCCACATATTGTAGAATTCCATTTATATGAAATGTCCAGAATAGGCAAATCCTTAGAGAAAGTAGATGAGTGGCTGCCTGGGGCTGGTAGAAATTGGGGAGTGATGGCTAATGGGCTTGGGGGTTCCTTTCGGAGTGATGAAAAAGTTCTGGAACTAGGTAGAGGGGATAGTTGCAGAACGATATGAATGTACTTAACACTACTAACTGGGGGCTGGCTGGTTAGCTCACTTGGTTAGAGTGTGGTGTTATAACACCAAGTCCAAGGGTTCAAGGGTTCGGATCCCTATACTGGCCAGTGGCAAAAACAACAACAACAACAAAACCTCACTACTGAACTGTACACTTAAAAATGCTTATTACGGTAAATTTTATGTGTATTTTTCCACGTTTTTTAAAAAAATGCTCACTGCAAAGAAAAGCCAGACTCACCTACTTTCCTTTTTCTTCATTTCTTTATTCAAGGTGCTGACTTCTGGTCAAGTCTTTCTCCGGATCAGACAACATCCTGAGAATTCCCCAGAGAACAAGCTCCTGGCTAAAGGATACTTCTTGGCCTGGAAGAGTCCCAGAGATGACAGGACTTTTCCCCAATTTGATGGACCCTCTCACAAGGCAGCTTACTTTTTGAAGCTAAAAAAATGGGGGTAGCAAGAAGTGCTGCTAAAAAAAATGGGGGTAGCGAGGAGTGAATCTCTCTGACATTCTGCAGACGTTGGGTGTTGTCCAGAAACTTTTCTCTAATTGTTTTTGTGTTTGGGCCTCAGGAGCAAGGATTTCCCCTTGTTAACTGCAGGAGCACACAGAGCCCATTGGAGAGAAGGGCGGCTTCACAGGGGTTTGCGAGATGCCAAAATTTACCAACTCACAGAAGCAACTGATGGCCTGATGGCACCTGCGCAGGGTCTTGTGCATTTCTCAAAGTCCTTTTTATCTTTTGCAGGACTTTGATGCCAACTCAGCATGGGTGGGAACTCAGAAATTTAGTTTTGCCCATTCGCTTGACAGCTACTTGCCTGGATGTTTGATGAATGTCAGTCCCCTTCCAGCTCTAGAGACCTGCCAAAGGCAGCAGGGTCAGAATGCACAGGAGCCCAGGCCCAGCCCCAGCTTGTGCAGCATCAGCAGCCAGTCCAGCCTCTCTGGGGTTGGCCCTTTCCAATCTTTTCTCTTCTCGGGCCCTTCCACGAACAATGTGTGTGCTTCTTGCAGGAAAGGAGCAGGATGGGCCATCCTAGTGGGGCCCCTCCCTCTCTGTCCAGGACAACCTTGAAATCTCACTGGAAGAGCCTCTTCTGAGCAAGACTGGTCCCTGGGAAGGCAGGTGGAGGAGGCAGAACCTGTCCCTGCATTCAATCCTGGAAGCTTCCTCCACGGACACCACTTGGAGAATTGGCCTCTGCAGCATGTTCTGAAAGGTGCCTCCTGGCCTGGCAAGGAACTCAGCTCACAGTTTTTCCCAGCTTGTGGATGAGATCATTATAGGCACTGGAATAAAAACTGTCCCCCAACTCTCAGGCCTGTTGTGTCCATTGCTTACTTTAAAAAGAAGACAAGTGAGAATTAGTTCTGTGTGCGCGTGTGTGTTTGGGCCACGCTGACAGCTCTGTAATTCCTAGAGCTACCATCTGTCCAAGGAAGCAGGGAGTCTGTCTGGGCAGCTTTGCAAGGCCCCTTTCCCTGGTCAGCACGGCTTCCTGGCAGCTCCATACCCAAAGCCCTACCTTCATTGGGGACTGCCCTTTTGCCTGGAGCCCCAGGCCTCTATTCCCAGATGGTGTGGTGTCTGAGGCGGCTTGTGTAGACTCCTTGGGTGTGAAGAGGGGTTCCCCTTAGTCAGAGCTCCTGGGCCTGTGCAGCGGGGTGCAGGAGGAAAGGGGTCTGAGCAGGTGGAATGCAGACCTCAGGGATTTCCCCTGACATTTGAAGGTGCCACCTCCCCCAGGCACGGGGCAGACATGGCTGTCGTGCATGAGCCCTGTGAGCAGTCACTCCCACGTGCTGGGTGCCACACCGGTGTCCGTGGCCTCGGCCCTGCAGTGCATGAAGGATAGAAAACATGTGTCTTACAGTGGCTGGGCGACTGGTCAAGGGGCAAGGCGCCCCTACCCTCTTCTCTGGCAGAACCAGGTGCCTGGCCTCCCTCCATTTCCTCACACTCTGCACTTTCCACGAACTGACTGTGCAGGAGGATATCTCCCCGCACGTCTTTGTTCTCCGGGGCAATCAAAATGGTCAGGGAGCTCGTTCCAGGTAACTTAGAGTTTTGGGCGCACTGGGGGACATTGGCTGCCCCTGGCACTTCTTGGTCTTGGCTCTGATGCTACTCCTGTCCCAATGCACAGAACCTGAGGATGCCAGTAGGTGCCACATTCTTATTCAGGGAATTGAGGATAGGTGAGGAGGCCCACGAGGGCAGAAGGGGACAGAAGGCCCCAGCTTGGAATGAATGCTGAAAATAAGGCTGAAGGACCAACTGACCAAACCCCCCTCCCTACACCTGCATTTATCATGAACGTTCAGATGAAGGCAGTTTCAACATCAGGATGGCTTGCTCTTGGTCCGCAAAGTCCTTGCTACTCAAAGTGTGGTCAAGGCCTAGCAGCACTGGCCTCTCCTGTCAGACACACGAAATCTCAGGCCCCCGCCTACAGAATTGGAATTTAGCAAGATCCCAGATAATTCACGTGTGCATTACAGCCTGAGAGACACTGAACCAGGTACACACAGCAGTGTCAAGAAAAGGATCATGTGTGTCCTTCCTAAACTAGGAATCACCTTGCAGTTTCCAGTCCCTGACGAACATTTTCCTTGTTTCCAGCACAAACCAGGTTTGGAGGCCCGGCTTTGTGTCCCAGCACATCTGACCCCTTCCTCCAGTAAGTTTGTCTTTATTGACCATCTTCTTCGAGGTCATACATCGGCGCTCAGGAGCCACTCAGTAAGTGCTTGCTCAGTGAACAACCCGCACCTCGGTGCCCTCTCACGTCACTCTCACACCAGTTCTGATGCCAGCCGCCCTCTTCCCACACAAGGGCCCCTTTTGCTCACCAAGGAAACCACAGCGTGGAGCTCATGTGTCTGCGGAGGGTCAGCAACAGCGAAAACCAGCTCCCACGGAGCTCCCAGGACCCCCTGTGCCAGCTCTTCCTGGTGATACCAATCCTGGCTGCCTCACACCCCGTTGGCTCCGGGTGCCTCTCACACATCACCGACCTCTGACCTGTCCCCTGCCTTGTCCTACCTTTGGCTTTGAGAGCAGGGGAACGGTGCAGCTGACTCTCAGTGACACTTTCCTACTCTCCTGTCCCTGCCCCACGAAGGGGCCCAGGAAACAGCCTCCTTTTCAGGGCCCCACCCCTGTGCCAAGGGCTGAGGTGTCCTGGGTGGAGTCACAGACAGCAAGGAAGGAGTCTCAGCTGCAGGAATACATCTGTCAACCACCTTTTTCATACTCTGCATAGAGCCCCTGCAGACCTGTGCACGTGGACCCTCCCCCTAGTTTACAGCACTCCCTAAACATCCCTCCCTCAAGGATCCTTTAGTTTGCATTTCATGTATATACCCACATGTTTAAAAAGCCAGTTTATAAGAGGCTTCCCTGTTGCTGGCCCAGAGCCATGGAAAGCCAGGATCAGAGACCGCAAAGTCCATTTCAGTTACTCAACCCTCTCCCAGATGTTGGGCAGGGGGTGGACTGGGTCATCTACAGCAGGAGCTTAACGCTGTGGACACCAGGGTTGACCGACACTAGGGTTGTCAACATTTCTTTTTCTCCGATGCCAAAGTTAACCAGCAGGTACCAGACACAGGCAGGCTGATCCCAAACAGGCCTTTGTGAGGACTTAGTTACCACTCCCTACTGTCTGGGCAATGTTTCAGGAGCAATGTACTGTAATTCTCCCATTTCCCCAAAGCGGGTTTAAGGTGAACTGTGGAGTAAGGAGGGGAGGTAGGGGTGTGAGACTCTCTGAGCTCAGGACCGGGCCCCACTCTGCCCTCTGCTCTGTGAATGTGGCCAAGTCACTCAGCCGCTCCTGTTTTCCTACCTTATGGCCGAAGCAAAGGAGTGAATACATTTAAACACCATTTTTTACATATCATGATTTTTCCATCTCTTCACATTACCGTCCAGAGAAGGAGAGCAGAATTTGAGGAACTCACTCAGGTTTGGGGCTGAGACTCTCGCTTGGGACCCAGGGGTCCCTGCCATAGTCAAGCTGTCAGCCTCCTCAATCCCCTCAGCCTCATGCCCACGCTTTGTATAATCTGCTCTCACTTCAGAGCCTCTCCCCCATCCCCTTAAAAACATCTGCAACACTTTCTTAATCAAGGTGTTCTATAGCTGTCAGCTCCCTTTAAATTTTTAATGAATTAATGTAACTGATATTATAGCTACATCCTAGTAAATACTCTACAAAAAGGTGTGTTGAAAACATTTTATGTACAATTTAGATCAACTGCCAAGCATTCTCATCTACTCATCAAAGCACCTCTTTTTTAGTCTGGACGCTACACTTATTTAAATTAAAACAAAATTTTTTTTGGCAGATCACCGGTACAGGGATCCGAACCCTTGACCTTGGTGTTACAATACTGTGCCTTACCAACAAATTTCTTCAATATCTTATAACTGACCTGTTTCTCCACCCTTGACTTTTTCTGTTACGTATAATGAAACTATACACGACTAATGTGTGTGAAATAAACTCGTGACATCCTGTGAGGTGCTACATCATGTCACTATGGTTGGAGGTGGGTGGAAGTTATTCTCATTCCTACACACTCCTGCACGTTTGCTACATGGCTGCAAGATCTACTTCCCAGCACTATCTTGTGTTGAAGTACTTCCTGGTAGTACAATGGCTTACCAATATGCAATCATCTTCATTAAAGGTTTTTTTTTTTTTTTTTTTTTTAAATACAGTACCCAATTTTGCCATGCAGTGCTAAAAGCACATTTTGGTTCAAATAAAATCTTTGGTCCCATTTTATAGCAATCAGAAGAAATAGGAAGTTACGTCTTGAATCTGAGATCTTAGAAGCAGAAGCCCCTCCACATCATGTTATCCAGAGACACCTCATTCTTTTCTGTTTTCAATGTGCTAGAATTTCAAAGACAGCATCAAACACATGCTCAGTGGAGACAAATTCAATTGAGCACCTTCAATCTTACAACTAGCTGCTGAGCTAACTCTCAGGGTCATTAGCCAATTGGAACCATCTTCAAATCCAAGCAGTTTTACCAGCTTTTATTATAAACACCAGCACATTTCAAGTTTCCTTTTTTTGATCACAAATATAGGACTTTCTTCTTCTCCTCTTAAGTACACAGCATGAGACACAGCGTCAGGGCTTTCCAGCTTTCTTACAGAAATTTCCTTACAACAAGCTTAGGGTTAGTATTCAGACCACATCCTTAGCCACATCCTTTGACACCTGGATTGCCCAAGATGGCTGCACAGGATGCAGATTCCAAAGAGAATGAGGTTAGTACATAAAGTTTTGAATTCCAGGATAAACTGAAAGATGCCCCCCTACCGCCTGCATTAAAAGGCTGCATGTCTGGGAGAGCACCACCTCCTGAGTGTGGGCTTGGAGCTGCTTTTCCAAGGCTCCAGACCCGCTTCTTGTTTGAACACATGCTCAGGGCTTCCGCACCGGTGGAAAAGGTGATTCTGATGAGAATTGCGAATGTACAAGAAATGAGCAGGCTCAGCAAGGACAGCAGAACTCCACTGGAGCGCGTGGCCTTGCTTTCCCTTTTTAGGACAGGTGGAGATGGGGTTTGGTTGGTGGTGCTAGATGGTAGTCTTACTCTTACCTGGTTTAATTGATCTACATGATTAGAACTCAAGATTCAAAGCACTGTGCTAAAACTAGATTGCACCCTTCCAATTTCTTAGTTTCCTCAAATTTAGATTGCTAAATCAAGTATTTAAGTATTTTGAAAATATCTCTATGAACATAAGGGCCAAAAAAGGGAAGCTATTTGGGCCATGCTTTCTAAATTTACCATCACCCCCACTCCCCCTGATCTAGACCACCCCTTGGTTGGAGGATGAGGGACAAGAGTTGGGGGCAGGAGGCAGCAGATAGAGGACTAGCTTCAGGTCTGTCAGTGGCCTTCCTCCTGGTATTCATGAACTCGTGCCGCCCACTCAGTAAGGGCACCTGAAACTGGAGCCCAAGGGGAGGGTAAGACCATGTACATGGCTGAATGCAAGTGTCCTGCAGCCTGGGCCTTTTCTCACATCAGGGACTGGGGGCCAGTGCTCCAGAGCATCCACCCCTCAGTGGCCTCCAGGCTGGCACCTTGCCTGTGTTTTCCAAAGGAGGCATGGCCCCTACATGAGGCCATGCAGGATAACTGAACACAGGATTGGGTGGGGGGAAGTTAGGAACCACCTCAAATCCCTGGAGAACCCTCCACATCAATCTGGGATCTGTGTACAAGAAAGGGGGCAGGGGCCGCCAGAACAAGTCCCCTCCACAGAGCGCTTGGCTATGACAGGGAGGGACAATGGAGGACAGAGAAGGTGAGCTGGAAGCAAAGTGCTGTTTCAGACCAACTGGGATCCCCAACTGTGCGGGTGGAAGCCACCTGTGAGCATCTAGGTGCGCAGCCAAGGCAGTCCACTGCCTCAGTCTCTGGGAGGAAAGTCCTCCAGGCAGCCACTCAGCTAGGGACACACTGCCCAGCTGCCTCCCACACTGCCACCCGACCGTAGCCCCGGCCTCTCGGCTACGAGAGAACAACCAGAACCATGTCTTACAAAGAACAGACTCCAAAAATATATATAAATAAATAAAAACCTTAAACATTCTTACAGGGATCTTAAAGAACAGAATACATGTTAAAAACTTCAGTAATTTATATCAATTTTAAGCGGTACTTTATATACAATGGGGAAAAAAACACATGCATAGTCCAAATACAATGTTGAAAACAGCATTTTCATAACAAAAAAATCCCCCGAACACTAAGTGTTAATACCATGTACATGAATTCAAGAAGGAACACCCTTTTTGTCTGTTGCACACAGTTTATTTAACAATATGATATAAGAAATGAGTTGGTACTTTATCATTCTATACAGTGATTGAATCTTCTTGAATTTTCTTATTTATAGTAATTATAGCGCTTGCATGATTTACACTAGAATTGCTTTTCCTCATTTCAAGTTTCACATATAAGAAAGAAAAGAATGCTTCTTCTCTATTGACATCAGCATGGTAAGAGAGTGATCATCCCTATTTTTTGTCTAAAACCAGTTTTATCAGAGAAACAAAGCAACAATTTCTACATCTGCAAGACAAGGAGTTTGGCTTCAGCCAGTATGTATAGATAGACGCATGTGTGGGTGTGTGTAGAAGTGTGTGCACGCCGGAGGCGATTCCTATTGTCCAGGGTAATACTTGGAGGCGTCCACAGAGTTCACTATAGAAAAAAATCTTCCCGAAACGTCAGAAAGTTACCGGGATACATTATAAGCTTGCATTATTTCAGGAATCAGTTTCTGAATATTATTTTTCTTCTCACTTTTAAACATAAATGTTTAAAGTCTTGAAAATACAAATAAAAAATATGAATATAATGAACTTGTTTTTCTCGTTAAAAAAAGGCATGAGTCACCAGCAATGACGACAAAAAGAATCCAAACAAAACCCCCCTCCCCCCAAAACAAACAAAAAAAAACGGAGGGGAAAAAAAAAAACCAAAAAACCAAATAAAACAAAGAGAGACCAGATATTTAAATCAACTGGTTTTTAACAAAAAAATATATTCTTTGTATTGTTTCTTTAAACATCAGCCCACCCTTCCATGGCTTGGAAGTAGCAGTTCCACCTAGGAATAAAAAGAGCCTAGATGCCTGGATTTTCAGTACAAAAAGTCCAAGAACATGAAAGGGGAAAAAAAGGTGATGCTCTCATAATGCTACAAACCCTCCACAAACTTTTCTAACGTGTCACCCGTGGTGTCACCGACCATGGATAGTTCACTGGACAGTGCGCTCCTGCTGGGGGTGTTCAGCTGAGGGAGCATTGCACTCTGTTCGGGGTTCCCCAAGTGTCCCTGATCTATGGAGCTGGCCATGGTGACTGCAAGTCCGGGGTGGGGGGAACCAGTCTGGGGCGAGACATGGTGTGGCGAAGGCTGGGGCTGTATCCGTGGTGACGGGCTGGAATGTGGAGGCTGGGACTGGGGCCGTGGAGACTGGACAGGGGCTGGAGACCGCACCTGGTTACTAAGGGACGTGGCGATCTGCTGGCCAGGGAGATGCGAGGCCTGTGGCTGTCCTGAGAGCATGTGCTGCTGGGGGCTCATGGGGTTCGGCTGGCCTGGGGACCCGATCTGCTGCTTCATCTGCTGTTGCTGCAGAATCCGCTGCTGCAGGGCCTGCTGGATGTTGGGGGTGCTGTCTGCCCCCAGCCCAGGCTGCCCCATTTGGCTGAGCTGTCCCATCTGAGCCGCCATCTGGCTCATGGAACTGCCCTGGATGGGGAGGTGCTGCTGCATGCGCTGCTGCTGCAGGGCTGGGGGGTAGCCTCCGGGTCCTTGAGGCTGCTGGAACTGGCCATGCCCTGCCATGCCCCCGGCCATGCCAGCACTACCTTGCTGTTGCTGCTGCTGCTGCTGCTGCTGCTGTTGCTGCTGCTGCTGCTGCTGTTGCTGCTGCTGCTGCAGCAGCTGCCTCCTCAGCATTTCTCGGTACTGTGGATTCATACTTGCCATGTTGGGATTGTGTCCGGTGTTCATGATGTTTAAGGCCTGGCCCTGGGGGTTAAGGCCTCCCATCGCCTGCTGCTGTGGGGGCACGTTGGGCCGTGGCACACCGGCTTGCATGGCATTCAGATTCTGCAGGCCGGGCTGCTGGTGCATGGTGGGCTGGGGCTGCATGCCGGGCTGTGACTGGAGGCCGGGCTGGGGCTGCATGCCAGGCTGATTGGCCACATACTTGGCTGTGCGCTGTTTGATGAAAGCTGCCATTAGCTGCGGGTTTGACTTAAGGATGTTCAGCACCTGCTGCTGTTGCTGGGGGGAGCTGGGCGACTTCAGGGTCCGCAGCAAGTCCTGTAGGGCGCTGGGCGAGATGCTCCTGGGTGGCTGCACGCTGGGCATGCGTGGCCCTGCCACGGTTGCCTGGGCCTGCATGGATATCACAGGCCTGGGCATGCCTGGCATTGGCTGCTGCTGGGGGATGGGTGCCTGTTGCCACTGGCCCGGCGGCATGCTAGACATGACGGGCCCGCTCACCTGGTTGGGCCGGGGCACATTCAGGCCCACGGGGGCCATCTGGCTCCCCGGGGCTCCCATGCCTGCGCGCCCTGGGGGCATGCCGTTGTTGATGTTCACGCGGTACAGGTGCTGCTGCTGCTGCGCCTCGCGCTCAATCTGCCGGGCCGCTTCCACTGCAGCGGGTGGGGGCTGGGCGGGAGGTGGGGGCGCCGGCACCTGGTTGGTGGGCTTCCCAGCGGACACTGTCGTGGGAGGCTGAGTCCGGGCCACGCTGGGGAAGCCGGCTGGTGACATGCTCACTGGCGAGGGCTGGGGCTGGGCAGGGGGCTGCGGCGTCTGGGGTGTGCTGGGTTGTTGTGTGGGGGTCCCGGGCGGTGCTGAGGTAGGAGAAGGCAAACTCTGCTGAGGCACATTGCGGGTGTTCATGGTGGCCATCCGCCGGCGCATGAGCTGGGCTTGCTGCAGGCGGTGCTGGATCTGCTGCTGGCGGAGCTTGTGTTTGATGTTGAGGCAGAAGGGCACGGGGCACTTGTTCTCCTGGCAGTGCTTGGCGTGGTAGCAGCACAGGGCGATGAGCTGCTTGCACACCGGGCAGCCGCCATTGGTCTTGCGCTTGCAGCCCTTGGTGTGCTGCACGACCCGCTTCATCTTCTGGCAGGACGGCAGCGAGCAGTTGGCGTTGCGGCACTGGCAGGCGTGCACCAAGGACTGGATGCAGCGCTGGATGCTCAAGCGCCGTGACTCCTGGGGGCTCTTGGACTGTGGCTCACCCTGGCTGCTGCCCTCGTCATCCAGGCCCAGCCCCCACTTCACCATCTTGTGGGCATGGCTCTTCGTGTTGTAGCAGTTGATGCAGAGGTCGTAGTCCTGCAGACAGGAGAGGGGACAGGCCAGCATCACCAAGGGGCCCAGCACAACCCCGGCTGCCCCTCCCCGCCTCTGGGGTCAGGTCCATGCTCAGGACAGGCTAACAGATGGCCAATGTGTCCACCCGAGGACTAGCATTCCCAGAAACAACCCAGAAGGCTCCCCAAACCACCCAATCTATCTACTCTCCCTCACCTCCTGCAGGTGACCCTCCTGACCCGCTAGCTCATGCGCATGCATGGGCATGGGACTTGGTGTCTGTCCAAGGCTCATGGGCAGTGAACATGAGCCTCCTGCTTTCCTGTGCCCTGGGAATCACATCAGGACCCTGCCACATCCCATCCCGCTCCTACACCTGGACCATGAAGCCCAACAGACTGACACATGGCCATGTTTTCCCAAGTACCGCTAGAGGCTCTGAGATGTCTTCTGCAGGAAGGCGGCCATGGGCCACCTACAGAGTGCCAAATGGTCCTTCCCTAATGTGGAAGCCTGAGTTACTGCAAACTGCTTGTACTTGGAAACTGACAAAATGAAGCACTAAATCTGAAGGAGCCCCAGGACCAGGTTTGATAACCATATTCAGAGAAAGGACATATAAATCCCAGCATTAAGAAATTAGAGGACAAGGAGACTGGAGAGAGCTGGGAAAAAAAGAAAGGAGGTGTTAAAGGTGAGGAAGGAGGACGGGGTCGGGAGGCGGAGGTAGCCCTCATGCGGCTTAGGACCTCCTGCCCCCGCATAGGTCAAGGCTGGCTGCTCCAGTCTGGCAGATGACTGTGGCCCGTCCTGGGAGGAGGGAGCGACATACGAGGAGGGTGGTGTGTGCAGAAAAGCAGGCTGCCCTATGCCACTTCTCAGTGGGGCCAGAACCTCTGCGGAGGGAAGCCAGTGAGTGAGACTACTGGGGAGGAGTTCAGGACCCCTGCACATATGCCCAACTTGCCAACAGGACGGAGGGCTTCCCAACCCCTCAATAAGACTAGAACTGGGGGCAAATGGGTTGGAGTTCCCAGCAGAACCAAAGTGCCTCCAGCACCTCCCTCACACCTGTCCTATGCCCGACCCAGAGCAAGTGTTAGTGACATACAGGAAGAAGACAGCAAAGCCTCTATCTCGTGCCTACCTCACACACAGTGCAATGCCAACGCGTCTCCACGTGGTGTTTACACTCATTGCACGTGTAGACGAAGCGGTCCTGACCCTGGGTGTGCAGCTCTACCAGCATGCACAGCGTGGACCACTTGGAGCGGCGCAAGGAGGAGAACTCCCAGTGCTTGTCTCTGGCAAGGGTGAGGAAGGCATCACGCCCGTCCATGAGGTCGCAGCTCAGCAGGGGGTCTGGGTCGACGATGGGGGGCAGGGTGTTGATGACAGGCCCAGCATGCAGATGGATCACAAAGAAGACCTGCAGGAGAGGGGGCCAGCATTAGCCCCACAGAGCACGGTGTTCCTGTGTGCAGCTTTGGGCAGCATGAAGAATGGGAGGGGGCCACACCAATATCCACCCGAGTTCCCAGCTCTCTGGGATAGAATGGCATTGGTGACGTGCATGGTGCTACCAAGGAGCTGTCCCTCCTTTTCCTGCAGAGCTGCATGGCCACTCCCAGCCAGCCACACCCACCCGTCCCTTGGCCGCAGCATCTCGGCGGCTCCTCTCCCTCTCTCGGGCCTCAGCCACCACCACCTCTACCTCTTTGTGCTTCTCCATGGTGGCGTAGAGCTTCTGGGACAAGTCGTTGGACACATTGGGCATGCTGGGCTTTTTCTTGTTGGCTCGGCTGATGCTGCTTTTATTCTTGTTGGTTTTCTTGTTGTTCTTTTTCTTGGCATTCTTGCTGTCGCCCTGGCTGCCCTGCAATGACACACAAAGCTGTCAGACAAGGTCTGTGTCCAGTCCCATGGTGACCACACTGCTGCCTCAGCAGAGACACAGGCCTGTCCTTGCCGGGCCTGTACCACTTCCAGCCATGTGCCACATTACCTCCCCAGGGATAAATGGGCCAGAATGCTGGCTGAGACTCTAACAAATGGGGGTGGGGAAGCCCCGTTCCATGCTCCACATTATTCTATGGACACTGGAAGTTCTATGTCACATCTCACAGGCTCAGCAGCTTATTCTTCACCTTGAGAAAGGTTCTAAACACCCACAGCATGTGAGTTTTCAGTGGGAGACACAGGAAAGGTACTAATGGGAGAAGCCACCATAGTAAGAGGAGGGACTCCTAAGTGGCCGCTCTCAGGTCCCATCTCCTTGAGCTGGCTCCCTCCAGCAGGGTCTGCAACCCCCCGAGTGCTTCAGTGATCTGGCTAGAGTCTAAGAGGGTCTTGCCTCTCAGTTTAAATGCTCCTATCTGGAAAGAACTCAGGCATGTTATCTGTTTATACTTCAATGTGGAAAGGTTATCCAGTTCTGGTCCAGACAACTTCCTCTTTAACAAGAGGAGAGACGGGCTCTGGGTGCACCCAAGGAGCATCCATCTAGCGGAGGGGTCCAACTGCACCTCACCCCATCAAGGAGCTCGAGGAGATGTGACTGAATGTCATGTGCGGTCCTGGGTGGGATGCTGGGACAGAAAAGGCACACTGGGGAAGAACTGAGGAAATCTGAACAAAGTACGGTCTTTAGTTAACAATGTATTGATATTGGCTAATTACAACAAACATACCACTTTAATGCAAAATGTTAGTAACAGAAGAAATTATGTACTGGAGTATATTGGAACTCTGCACAATTTTTATATAGGCCTTTGCACTCTTCTAAAAAATAATCTATTTCTAAGAAATTTTATAAAAAAATACATTTATTGCGCAAAATTTAGAAAATATAGCCAAATAACAAATATATATATATATATATATTTGCCATCCAGAGCAATAGCATTTTTTCTTCTTCTTGGAATTGTGCCTGTGCACATTTGTCTTTGTATATGTGATTTGTCTTCACAAACTTGGGATTCCACATGAAGCTGCGTCGTGTTTTCCCCCACTGAATGTGACACAAGCGCCCCCTGCCCATAACGTGATGTTTAAAGGCAAAGCCATGTTCCACCCCCAATATCGGCTATAACTGAAATCAACTTCCACTGCGATGTGCTGGGGTGTCACTGAGGAAGGCGAGTCCTCTATGACGGCGTGTCTCTCCGCCAGCCCCTTGGCACGCCCTCCCTGCCACCTGTAAGCCCACGGCGGCCAGCCCAAGTGGGAGCCCCTTGTCCACCTCCACGTCAGAGGCAGGTGCCTTCCCTTTGGCAGGACCCAGTAGGGGTATGTCTCCTCAAGAGATCTCCTCCCTGCAGCACCAGAGACCATGTCCCTGCACTCTGCCAAGTTCTTGCAGGAGCCTGGAGGTCAGGGCATTGACTAACCTGGCACCACCAGAGACCCCCGACCCAGGCCCAGATGCCTTTCCTGCATGACTACTACCACGCTTCCACGCCCTGGCACACAGCTCTGACCCAGGCCACCTCTCACCCAAGGTGTCTGACACCCAGAAGGCCCTCAGGGCTCGCAAATCAGCTGGTCTCCTCGTGGTGAACTCCAGGTCAGCCACTGAAATTCCGCTCACCAGTCAAAGGTCGGCTAGAGCAGGGGCCTCCCTGGACATCCTTCTGAACTACCCTGAGGAGGAGGCACTTCTCAAGCATTAAATCCCCAAACACTGGTGAGAACCAGCCATGCTCTGGAGTGGGGCTGGACATCAGAGGAAGAGGAAACCAGAAGACGACCATCCAAGAGCTCTTCCAGGGAACCACCTGGGACAGACTGCTGTCATCCTGATCTATACTTTCTCTGTTCTGTGAGAGGCTAAGGGCTGTCTTGCAAAGGACAGAATCTGAGGTCCACAGTGCTGGACGCTCAATGGCCACTCGACAATCACTTGTGCACTGAGTGTGTGATGGGAGCAGCGACACGTTTGCCACAGTGCAGACCCAGGGCGTTGTCCCTGGGCAACTCACAGGCACGGCCACAGTGAAATGTCCACAGCTGGCTCTTGGCTTCTGCCTCTGCCAGCATCCTCACTGCGGCTCATGGCAGCAACCCTCACTCAGCTGCTCAGGCCCCACACACAGGAGCCTCCTTAATTCACGGTTTTTCCTCATGGGCCACAAAGACCTAGCTCACATTCTGGAGTTGCTACCCTCAAACCCATCCTACACTTTCACTGTGTCTGCAGCAGCAAATCAAATTTGTGCCGCTGCCATCTCTTCCTCAGACAGCTGCAAGAAGCTTCAAAGTCCCTAATACAGCACGTTTCTTCCCACTGCCTATGAGGTCCTTTGTGTGGTAGGTGGGTCTCAGCTCAGGTGTTCACCTCCCCAGAATACCCCCAATGCCCCCTCCACCACCTCCCTTTGCCCTCATCTATCTTCTCTTCCTAGCTGCCACCACCAGCTCAAAAGCACACTATGTGTGTATGTGTGTACCTCCTTGTTCCTCCTATTAGAAGCTGCCTCAGGGGCAGGGCTCAGTAATCAGGTCGAGTGCAGGAGGCACAGACACCAAATAAGGATGCCCTGAAACACATGATTGAGGCCTGGCACCTGAGGGCCTCCTCACCAAGTGCCTTTTAAGTCCACATGTTGGTTCCTACCTACGACACAGCACATCCTCTCCACCTGCCTTCCTCTCTTTCTTTTTCAGATCCAAACCCTCACACACTTAGGAGATCCCCCTGTGCAGAGGCCCCAGAGCCTGCCCCTCTGCTACCGATGGAAAAACCACCACAGAAGAACCCAACGGCAAACCTGCAAGCCCAGCCTGCCACTCCAACCGTGGCCTGCGTGGTGGCAGGGCTTGGAGGAGGGTGGTACCTCGGTGGTTTCGTTGGCTGCGGTGCTCTCTTCTTTTTTCCTCTCTTCTTCCTCTTGTTCTAGTTCCTTAATGCTCTCTTCCAACACATTGGGCCAGAAATCGCCTTCAAAATAGGGCAGCTCCTTGGCACTTGTGAGCCTGTCTTCAGTTGCTTGTTTAAAAATGTCCTGGGAGGGAGCAAAGCACAGCAGTGAGGGGACAGATTGCAGGCGTTCCTGGGGACCTGGGGTGTGTGCAGGAGTGCCCAACCGTCCTGCTATCCCATGACCAGGCAAGAATCCTGGCTGCCTGTGCCTGATGCCTCTGCACTTTCACTTTGTGCTTTTGTGATTATGCTAATTTTGGTAAGTGGACACAAACATGAAGTACGTGGGTGCAAAAGCAAGACACACAAATGTACGACAATCAACTATGACAAAAGCCACCACCTTCTTTACCTTGTAGTCATGAATGATCCGCTCTGCAAACGCCTTGTCCAACATCTTTTTGTACCACTCCTGCAGTCGCTTTGGTTTTGGAATTTTTTGATCAGGGGGGTGGCAATGGAAGATGTAGTCATCTCCTTCACTTGGGGGACAGGCCCAGATGTGCCCTGTTACATACCTGCAGGACACATGCATGCAAGTTAGCGAAATCAGCCCTGCCTTCAAGGAGTTACAGCTGAGGAATGGGGACCAAAGCAAGACAGAAATAATTATAAAGAAGAAAACAAAGAAATTACTACAACGCTTATGGTGACCCTGTAAGAGATAGACAAGTTCCAAACCAGGATGCTTGGGGGAGGAAAGAGGGGTCACAATGAATCTCCATCATGTGCAAATGCAAGCCTTGGCACAGGCCTTGGACCGTGGACCTCATCCCTCTCAGGGGGGCGAACAGGGTGAGGCCAAGGTCACAAGAGAGTCTAGTCTCTTTATAGAGCTGGGAACACAATGGCACATCAAGGCTCATCACAGTGATGTGCTAAATGCGCTATCTACTTCCTCCTGAACTGGAATGGCAGCTCAGCTGAGGTATTTCTCTCTAAGAGGTTAATATCAAAATCAATCTCATTCATTCTGTTCAAGACACTCCGATCAAATACCACTAACCTTTTCAAGTTTGGGAAAGGAATGTGATAGATCTGGAGTATGAAAACAAAGTACTACAGAAAGAAGTCAGACACAAGAGACCATACACTGCAGGATTCCACGTATACAAAATACCCAGAAGTGACACATTTATAGAGAAAGAAAGCAGGTGAGTGGTCATTGGGGCAGAGGTGGGACAGGAATTAATAGCAAAGGGGCACAAAGGATCTCATGGCCCCCATGTTCTGAAACTGGTTCATAGTGATAGTTGCACCATTTGGCAGAGTTACTAAAACCCACTGAATCGTACAACTGAAACAGGCAAAATGTTATAATACGTAAATTATGCCTCAATAAAGATTTAAAAAAAAAAAAAAAAAAAAAGACACAAGTGGGAAAAGAATGAAAAGAAAGCAAGGGAGGGAAAGAGCCCACATTGGCCGGCAGCAGACACCAGCAGGCCAGTGAGCTCCCAGAAAGAGGCTTCACGGGCATCTGAACTCTTTCAGGAAGTTAAATATAAAACACACACAACTTAAAAAATTACTCTCATTATTTCACAAAATAAACATACAACAAAAAACAGTTTTTTTTATTAGTACCGAATAATTTAATCCAAACTCACCCCAATTTCTTCACATATTCTAGATATCCAATAAGGATCTCATGGTAAACGGCTGTCCGGAGGCAGCGGGGCCGGAAGAAATGAATACTGTCCAGATAAGATATGTACACACGCCTATGGGGCGACAGACACATTGTTAATCCAGGCTACCCCTCGAACTTGAAACCAAACATGAGCATCCATAAAAACCTCCACAAGTAGGTTTTGTTTTGACAGCACTTACACTGGCCACCAGAAAGGACATGATAAAATGCCAATCATCAACCCAACTGCTGACAAGTGACAAAGAATTTGGAATTCAGTTTTTGTTCCTGAACAAAAGGGAGGGCACCACTCTCCGCAGAGAGCCACGGAAGGATCAGGGCACACCAAGAAAGCCACTTCTAGTTCCCTCGCACCCAGACCCTGACTGAATAGGAAGTAACTCTTTCTGCATGGGTGTGCCAAGCTTGCCCCACCCAGACTCCCCGAGTTTACCTGTCTCAGGTACGACAGAGACAACAGCAGGACCAGGGCCCATGCGCCCTCAGAACACAAAACACATGTGCCGTAGTCATCTAAACACTTCACATCCCCCAAGTTCAGTGGAAGATAAAACTAACTAGTTCAGTTAGTTAATTGTGGCTTAATTTATTTTAACCCAGTACTCAAGAATACAGACACTTAGAGCCCTGGCCTTTATAACACAATATACCGAACGAGCCAGACCCAAACAGGAGATGGAGGACTACCTTGTGTTTGGAGGGGGGCAATCAGAGCCGTACTCCTGCACGTGCATTCCAAAAAAGCACACATCCACGCCATCAATTTCCTCAAAAGCAAAGAGCGCTTTGGTTCGATATGGGAAAGATTCAGACATTTCCCCAGAATCCACAAACCTGAAATAAAAACCAGAGCCTAATGTTTGCCAATGTTATTTTTTACAAGGGGCTTTTATAAACTAGACCTGTGGCTGTAACACTGCTCAGTGCAGAAGAGCGAAAGGCTCGACCCCCTTTTGGGACTATGGCCAGAGCTCTCCCCATGAGCCCAGGCAGCCTCCAAGCTGTGGCTCAATTCTTCCTGAGCCTGTGTCACTTACGTGAGAACTGTATCTCTGCTAATGAATTCTGAGGAGGGCTGGCTCTACACTAGCCACTGCAGAGCCTTTGCATGATGATGCTGAATGCCAGTGCCTCACAGAGAGCGGGCAGGCCTCCGGCAGCGGGCATGGACACTCCCCCAGCGCGTTAGAGAACAGAGTGCACGAACCGTGACTTCATCCCGGGCTTGACCTCCACAGTCTTGTCAGAGCTGGCCACCACTCTGACAAAAACCTCCCCGGCCTCAGGGTGATTCTGGCGCCGCAGAAACTTGTTCACTCGGTCTTCCAAGTGGTTTCCCAGTCGTGTGGTTTGCAGTCCTAGAAAGTCCAGAAGGAGAGGGTTAAGGGCTCAGGAAGGGGGGCTGAGGTGGTTGCTGAGATGGGAATCCACTTCCTTCTTTTGAAAAAGACTGATATTTTAAAAGATTAATGTTTGCCAAATGAAGAAGGGATCTAATCTGTCCTATGACATGAGTGTTTTAAAAGGAAAGGTGAATTCTGGGATCTCAGGCATCCCACATCCTGAAAACTGTTTCCTTGCCCAGATATTTCCATCTTTTTTAACAGTAAGGGGCAGAAGAGCCACAGAGGTGGCCCTGAATCTGACAGGCTTAAAGAGGAGCCAGCTGTGCCCACTGGGCCTCCTGTCTCTTCCCATCCCAGGCCGTGAGGCTCCCACTAAGCAAAAGGCTCCTGTGTGGCCGGCTGGCCTCACAGCTGTCTCCCACAGACCTCCCCAGCTGGGCTACTTCCTGCCCCCAGAACCATGAGTTAGGAACTCTAATGGCACAGGGGGACCTGCACTGCTTCACTGGGGCAGGGGAGGTAGATGTAGGGGGAAGTCAGGCAGGGCTAGTGCACCATTGGGGAAGGTAAGGAGTAAGTGTGCTCAGTGACTGGGCCTCTCCTGGCCCCCTTCTCCCCCACCACCCCTCCCCACCCCAAGGACAGACCCTGGTGTGGCCACTGTGACAAGAGCTACTCAGAGGCAAAACGTTACAGTACAGAGAACTCCTTGCACACAGGAAAAAAGGCTAGAATGGAAAGCTGCAAAAGGCTCATAGTAATTATTTACAGATGATGGGATTTTAAAGACTTTTTATTATAACAAAATTGATTGTATCTGTGGGGTACAGAGTTGAACATCAACACCCACGTGCAATATGTGACACTCACTTCAGAGTAATAATTATATTCAATAATATATAATATCATTGCTATTCGTGGCTCTTTACCCATTCTTCCCTCCCCCCTACTTCTAGTAACCCCAGTTGTGCTTTAAGACGCTGTCTTCTTTACTGACATTCTAACATTTTCTGTATTAGTGAGAAATATAAAAAATAAATATTTGGGATTTTGGAAGAAATATTTTTAAAAATCTATTTAGGATTTTCCTGAGGTCAAGAAATAAACTGAAAATTTTGACTAACCTCTAAACTTCATTTTTCTGCAATAAACATACTAATAGTGGTGCTTTTTTTGGTATGTATCTCCATAAAAGTGATTCATAAAGAAAAAGAGCGTAACGGTAAAGAAATACAAACCTCATGAAAAAATAAAAATGTGTACAGCTATGAAAAGGAGTGAAAGGGCTGGCTGGTTAGCTCGGTTTGTTAGGGTGCAGCCTTATAACATCAAGGTCATGGGTTCGAATCCCCATACTGGCCAGATGGCCCCCCCCGCAAAAAAAAGGTGGGGAAGGGAGAGTGGAGAGCGGATCTGAGATGCAGAGCTGTGCTCCCCACAGCAGTGCAGCCGAGCCCTGGGCCCTGCCTTGCAGCACCCCTGGAAAAACACAAGCACTCTGAAAAACAAAGACCAAGGTGCAAAGCAACCTGTAAGGCCGCATTGCCTATTGGTGAGGCCCCTGAAGAAAATTCTAGAGTTCTCACCCCCATGCTGCTGCTGAGCAAGTTTTATTCCCTCATGGAATGGCTTCTGTTTCTGAAGGTTAAGACATAGCTAAGAAAGGCCACCTGCAGTGGTGCAGCAAAACACCTCCTCCTCCTCCCCCTTCTAGCAACACAACTGTGATTTCCAAACAGCAGTTGGAAGGAATCCACCTTTTAACGGAGGTCTTTGCTTTTTATTTCAAGTCACTTGAATTTGCTTCACTATATATACACGGGTTCTTAAATGAGACAACTTTTAACAGTCTTGTTACAGGCACCAAACTGAGGGTATGGCTAGAGGGGCCCTTGCCCCCTTCACAGATGTAGGACATGACCCGCTGAGGAGCAACAATGGCACCATGGAAAGAGGAGCCAGCGCACACTCAGAAATGAAAACACGAGGGACGCAGTTTCTCCCGGGGCGAGAACGGTTACTGTCATGTTTTTTAGGAAGCTACCCTCCCACATGAATACTGCCCTTTCTCAGGTGGGACACACGGGCAGACCCTGGGCACTTCCCCACGGTGCACGTGGATCCCTTGCATGCTCACACAGTGGCCTAGTTTTCTGTACCTTTCTATTTAGCCCCTTGTTCCCACATTTTCATCATTCATCACCACGCTGCAGTGGACATCCTCATACATTCCTTTATGCACATGTAAAAATACTTTTGTGAGATACTTGCATAAAACTGGAATTGCAGAGTCTAAAAATGAACATTTTAAACTGTGTCCCTCCCCCACCCTGGCATCCAACTTTTGTGCCTTTTCCTTTCTGATCTCTCGGTTTTAGCTTTTTAGGAAGGCTTTTTATAAACCAATACAGTAAAAACATTCTGTTACTTTTATCTTGAATGCATTTGTAGTTTTGTTTACTTTTCCCCCTTCTATGCCTGATTTAATTCTGTCCGTGGTGTATGGCAGGGCTATGGTCAGTTGTTCCAATATTACTCACTGACCGGTCAATTGGAAGATATCTTCAATACTGAGCACAAATACTTACAAAGCATACCTTTCCTTTGTGACCTACAGACATCGGTAAAGGTCATGCTGGCCCATGTTCCTGTCAACAACGAAGGGTAACACTGGCCTCTAGGGCCCTTTCTTATTGTGCCCCCAACGTTCCACATCTAGAACTCTCAAGCTCACCCACCAAAGGTCCAAGCATCCTTCTCCACCACTCCCTGGACACTGGGGTGCAGGTGCGGGGCTGGGCTAGCTCTTGGATATCTTCTGCCATCCCCACACATACCCACCTCCTGTCCCTTCCAGCTGCCAACTGCTGCTGTACTGAAGCCTAACTCTGGGCAATTTGGTTTTAGTCACCAAAGCTCTGGTCCAGGAAAGTGTTTATAACTTGCTGGACTATTTTAATGACCTCACTCAGAATGGATCCTTTGAAGCTCGGTTTGGTTCTCAACTAGAAGCAACTGTGTCCCCCAGGGGACATCTGGCAATGTTGGAGACATTTCTGATGGACACAACTCATAGGGAGAGGTGTTACTGATATGTACTGGGGATGCTGCTAAAATCCCACAGTGCAAGGACAGCCCCCAACAAACGATCTGGCCCCAGATGTCAACAGTGGCTCAGCTGAGAAACCCTCGTCTATAAAGAAGTACAACAACAGTTGGTGAATTCATCAATTAATATTTTGAAAAGCTTTAACAGAGGCAGTATATGTTATAGGATAACTTTGGAGTCTGATCAATAGAGTTTGAACTTGAATTAAAACTTACTTTGAGGCCGGCCCGTGGCTCACTCGGTAGAGTGTGGTGCTGATAACACCAAGGCCACGGGTTCGGATCCTATATAGGGATGGCCGGTTAGCTCACTGGCTGAGCATGGTGCTGACAACACCAAGCCAAGGGTTGAGATCCCCTTACCGGTCATCTTTAAAAAAAAACAAACAAACAAAAAAACTTACTTTGAAGCCTACAGTCACTTGTTTTGCTAGAGAAGGTGAAAACTACAGGGAGCCGTGGGCAAGTGAACTTTAAAACCAAGCTGCAGTTGGCTTTCTTAGGTTTGGTTTGCTGGTAAAGTCAGCAAAAGGATAGCCTGGGAACTCCAAGCTACAGGAGGGAGTTCTCAGTACATGAGAGTTTATTCTGTAAAGATTAAATTATCAGGACTGGCTGGTTAGCTCAGCTGGTTAGAATATGGTTTTATAACACCAAGGCCAAGGGCTCAGATCCCCACACCAGCCAGCTGCCAAAAAAAAAAAAAAAAGTCTTTTCATAGCTGGTGGTGCTGCCGTAAACGTAGCAACAAGTCTTCCTGCAGATGAGGCTCCTACCACTCCTAGGTAAATGGCAGCCAGTTCCCAGTGGGCTCACGAGTGGCCTGCCTCACTGCAGGAGGACCCAACGCCCATCAGAAAGGCCCAAAGCACCCACACAGGGGCTTAGGACTCGGAGCACACCAGCTGCAACACTACATCTGTCTGTGTCGGGGGTGGTGGTGGTGGTGGTGGTGTCTTAGTTCTAACCTACTTGGGAAGGATCTGCTGACAAATGTTCTCTCTAGAATTTACAAAGTTTACTGCATATCTAAGCTTTCTAAACTTTCATCTAAAACACACTGATCACAAAGCTGACTTTCATGTAAGTATTAAGCCAAATGATTCTCTTCAAGAGTAAGACAAGAACAAAAACCTTTGACAACCGAGTTCTAAACTATGTGCTGAAAAGTACCAAAGGAAGACTGGGAAATTTCACACAAGTTTCTAAACTGTACAGTCCAGGAAACAGAAATCTTCTACACACTTACTCTTAGCACTGAATTTGTTTTCTTTTCGAGGTCTGCCAGTTTTCTTCAAGCAGTTGTCGCACACAAAGCTGCAAAAAATGATGGGTGTGGTCAGATCACATACAACCATAGATGCTGCCAAACCAATGAAACGCGGCACCAAAACACTCTGTTGGCTGTTGAAATCACATCATCACAAAAAGAGTGAGGAGGCAGACTGCTTTAATTCCATAATCCTAAAGTAGGCAAACACTTAAGCCTTAAATTTAGAACGAAATTCACTCCTGATTCTTGCTGACAACAATGAAGACAATATAGCAGCAGCCCTCGCAGCCGCAGTGGCCCTCCCCCAAGCTCACAGGAAATGACTCACCCTGAAGGCCAGATGATGTCATAGTGCAGAACGCAAATCTGATGCATCTTCCGGCCACACTCCTTGCAATCGACGAAACTAGGAGACAAAGAAGGCGCACTGTTGCATACATGGAACCACACAACCGTAGTCCCTTGTAGAAAAGCCTGTGTGTGTCCACACCTTGTCCTCGGGTTACTTTGAGTACCTCTGACCTTGATGCATGTGTCGCTGGATTTAGCTGTATTTTACAAATGCAGCCATATGCTATTTCTATAGAGAAAAGCCGACTTTCTCCCTTTCTTTGTACAAGTGCCACATTGTTCTTTTCTCCCAATCTCCCTTTGGAACCAGAAATGAAACTTTCTTTTTAAAAATTACTATGATAAAGGCATATTTTACAGGCCAGTATTTCTGACATTACTACACATATTCAAGACCAAAGCTTTCTCTAGGTTATTTCACACAGCTAAACTGACTTAAAAAACAGAAAACATGAAGATACTTCAAAAAGTTCATGGAAAGATTCATATTACCTTTTGATTCTATTCTTCCAGGAACTTTCTGAAGTGCCCTCATACTTCTAGTGTTATAAACACTTGTTCTTACACCTAAAAGCTTTGAGGGTACCAACAGGAAGCATGGTCAGGTCAGAGCAGACCTGCTAGACCCGAGGCAAAGGAAGAACCTGCTGTGAGTCACTTGTAAAGGGTGGAAAGTATCAAGCCTACTCAGACAGGGACAGGGCTTTACTCAGATAAACACTGGTGAAACAAGTGGATGGACCCCTTTTCTTCAACAACCATGTCCACACCGCTCTACGGCAGCCACACCCACAGCGCCAGGGCTCTGTCATCTCCAGGATATGCCCCACCTGGGCGTCTTAAACGCCAAGGTGCTCTGAAGTAAGACCTTTGACTTTCTGAGCTCACTTCCTTACTGCCACCACAACTCACAGCTCCTGGAAGACTTAAGGGACCAGAAAGTATCACAGTTCCCCCAAACGTTCTTGAGTTCAGGCTCTTCTGTAATGTGACCAGGCTCTTGCTGATGACTGTCAGGTTCCTCACCCCTTTATCCTGCCACTGCATGTGCTGTGCAGGCCTCCAGCCCTGGATCTACGCTAACAGGGACAGCTTCTCTGTCGCAGCCCTCCAGTCCTCATCACCCTCTGGTGCCTGCTAACAACCGCGCCTGGCATGGCCCCCCTCTCCCGTGCCACACGGGGGCTATCTTGAATCTCCCCTCCTTTCCTCCAGTGGCTCATCACCCCCTTTCAGCTCTGCCTCTGAAATTTCAGCAATTGAGCTCAGCCCCTATGCTAAGAACCTAAAAGGCTGGCAGGCCAATAGCTCCCTCGACTGCTGTGCCGCCTCCAGAGGTCCTCCCTCCCAATTCTCCTCTCCCTATCAGGGAAAAGGAGTGTCAAAAAAAAAAAAAAAAAAAAAAGAAAGAAAGCTGTGTGTTTTAGACCCCATGGCATCAATTTTGAATTTCAACCCCCCCTCAGTCCCGACAGTGTGGCTTCTTCTGCCTCCAAAAGCTCTGGCTTTAGCTCAGGTTTCAATTTCTTGCCTGGGTTGTGGCTGTAAGTCTCCTAACTAGTTTCTCTACTAGAGTTCAAAGTCTTTTCTTCTTCTGGTCAGCTCACCTCTCAGATCCAGGTGATCTGTTTACACCAGAAACCAAAGCCGTTCTTTAAAATCTCTGCAGCACATACAGGATAAATCTAAATGTCAAAAAACAGTGGAACTGGCCCTGCACAGAGTATACTCTCAGCCTCTGCATCCCGTGGGACTTCACTCACATCCCACCTACCAGTCACTCTAGGTGACTTATGGTTTTAATACCCTGTGTGCTTTCATTCCTTTGGATCTAGACTGCTCTGCCCCCTGCAATACCTGATTCTAGACAAGCACCACCTTTTCCAGGAAGCTGAGCCAATGGTGGTGACGCTGCTCTGCCTGGGCTGAGGACCTGCACCCCCGGGACCACCCTTACCACCCCTGCTGTCTGCACTAGTGTCCTCCTGTCTTGAAAGGAGGCACACCCTTTATTCATCCACGTGTCCCCCTCTGGCACCTCATATTCGAATGCAGCGTATTTTGAAGTTGAAAAGCGAATGTAAATTGCAATGAAACTAAAAAACTATGCAGAGGAGGACGTAATGAGAAAAGGGAGGAGGAAAATCAGGACAAACAATCCACCGGTCACTAGACAGATTGAAGTCTGGCTTGAGGAAGTAACCGCTTGAGCTAAAGCCGACCCATCCACCAGTCACTAAAGGTAGGTCTGGGTGTTGTGGGGGCAGTCTTCATGTGCACCAGCACTTCATTAAGGCTACAGCTCTGGTATTTAATGAAATCCCCACACTTGGTACCAGGCAGTAGTAGAGACTAAGTAACCTGCCAAAAGTAAACCTAGGTTTCCAAATGTAGCCTGGTGGAAAGTCTGTGTCTTCCACTAGGAGTTGGCCTCCTCTGTAGCTGGGAGGGTCGAGGCCAAGGGAGGGCAGGTCCTGTTTCTTGGCTTTGGACATGTCACAGTCCACATTTCCCAAAGACCCAATGCTGCTGGAGCCTGCACCTTCCAAGCAGCCCCAGATGGGCACCCACCATCTGGATAGAAAACAGTGGATATTGCCACACATAGGGTGCCCCTCAGGACTCTATTTTGGGCACCTAGGAGGAGGCAAGCACACTGAAGGAACTCTGTAGTCTCTTTAGGGGCTACTACAAAGCAAACTTGGCAAATGTAATATTCTTATTTATCATTGCAGAAAAATAAAGTATTTGACAATGGCTTTTGGAAATATACTATACCAAAGACAGTACCAAGAACATACACCAAATTTCACACTATTTATTTTTAGAGAATGGTTTCTAAGTGGTTTTCTTTCTGAAATGTCCCTTTAAGTGATACTAGCACTACTCCCAAATATTCCTGCCTTTGGTCTCTGAAAATTCACACTAAATGGCTTTTTAAAGACACCTATGGACACATTATTAGGGAAGTTCTAATAGAACCTAAACATCCATCTAATCTTACCACTGTTAAAATTCAGTGTTGGAGAACATGTTACAGGGACATATATATTTTGTATGAATTTAAAAGATTCCATCTATACCTGAAAGATAGCTTCACACAAGAACTTCCATACTACAGAATATATTTCAAAAGTTTTCTCCCACAACCCAATCATAGGGAGTAACTTTCCTGATCTGAAACCAAAAGTCAAAGTCAAAGTCAAAGTCAAAAATAAAGCTATATACTCACGGCTCAGGGTCTAAGGTATCGTTTTTCTTTTTTTCAAATTGATCCTTTGAAATTGTCCTTAAAAAAAAAAGAAAAATTGTTAATTAACTAAAATTTATCTGTTGAGTATACTACAGGGTCTCTGGAATATTATTTTGTAACTAATTCTTCAAATAAAAATGATGGTGAGTAGATATCTCCAGTAGATGTAATGATGGAATGAATATAAAATTTAATTCCCCAGAAAGCACTGCCATTTATTTTTCCATATATTTTCTTTCTTGGAATATCTCCTCCCAACCACTATCAGCATTTACTACAAGATTAATTAAGACTAGATAAAATATGATAGCAAAATTGTGTTGAGATTCAAATCTGTTAATGTTTAATAAAATTCCACATGGTGAATGGCTACTGAATTTGACTGATATTTGTGTAAACAATTCTTTTAATTATAATAGTTCCTCAATGCAACAAGGTCAGCATCCACTTGGGGATATTTTCCTTACTCTGTAAGGGCTGAGCATTTGAGTTTCTACTGCCCTTTTGTTACAATCAGTGTATATGTGAATTACCTTCGATTCACAGAATTATACAATCAAATTATTAATCATATAATTGGGCCAAAGAATTAAGATGAAATGAAAATAAACCAAGTATATATAGAATTTCAGTCACTTTGTGTGTGTCTAGCAGGTTTGTTCTGCGTTGGAATAAAGTAAACCTGAGTTGTAAATGCCTACATTGCTCGAACCCGCTCTGTGGTGGAACCTTCCTGTCTGTGGGGTGGCAGTTACACTGTGGCTAGACTTCCAGGGAAGACTGGGGAACCCAGTCTGGAGAAAACAGAGAACCAATAAAACACTGGCAGACCTGGGTAGATGTAGTGGCTGGCAGGTTTTTTAAAGATATTTCAAGCATATACATGAGTTGATCATCAAATTCGTGGATTTGCTTTTTCTGGCCATTCTATCACTCAAAGGTGACTCCATCAGAAGATAAGCATTAGGGAAGAAACTCAGTGTAGGAATAAAACTCATATCTGCCCATGCTGGAGCTAGTAAGCACAGGAAGGAGACACATTTACATGACAGGCCAAAAAATCGGGCTGGAGAACACTGAAATCTCATTAATCTGCATTAGCTCAGCAACTTAAAGAATGAAGGTCTAAGTGGCAGATTAAATGTAAAAGATGGGGTATATATACAAAACTCACGTTTTGCTACTGCCAGTTCTGTGGATAGGGCTACCTGATTTCTTAGGTGTAATTAAAAAGTTTACAATTTCCCCAAATGGAGGTTGACAACCACTAGGAAAAAAAAATTCTTTAAAAGAAGAGACAGAACAAGGTCAAGAGAGACCATTGAACAACAGTGGAGGCTACAGCGTCACTGCCTTGAATGCAGGGAAACATGTGGAGGTGGCACTGGGTTCAGCTGAAACCCTTGTATGTGTAAGTATAAATGTATTTGTATACACACATACATGCAAGTTAAGTGTGGGCACAGTTAATATGAAGAAAAAGAAAAAAAACCAAAACTGCACAGAAGTCAAAATGGCAGTGGTGCTTCACTTTTAATCACGGACAAGAGGCAAGAAACAAGGGTCACCCCCCAAAAAACCAACAGGATGGTACTTACGTCTGGGGTTGTGAAGGGTCGTCACCCAGGGTCACATTCTCGCCCTGGATCTCTGTGAAACACTTCTCACAGAAATGATACCTGTCAGCAAGAAGGCCATACTTGGGTGAACTGGTCCATCATAACACACAGCCACCCAAGCAACGAAGCCACCAACCAGAGCAGGGCAGAGCACCACGACGAAGGGGGGGCGTTGTTGGTTGATTGATGGGTCAGTGAGGACAATGAAAGGAAGAGGGGCAGGTGGGGAAGGGCAGGATTAGAGAACAGGGAAGGGAACAGATAGCACAGACACAGAGGTAAGACGCAAACACCAAGACAACACAGAGCAGAAAGCCAAGGCAAAGCATTGATTAGCATTCGGTCTCATTGCACACATCACAGGCCATCATCACTAACAACGACAGGGCTCAGTCCAGCTCCAAGATGCAAATGTTTTCAAGGAGTTGTTAATACTAGAATTGCATGGAGCCTAAATTTAGGAATCTGAATTTTGTTATTACTTAGAGAAAATCAAATATAACTCCAGGATTTGAGATGAAAATTTACTTTGAACAAAACAATCTGAAAAAGGGTCTTAAAGCAATTTAAACTGAAATAGCTTTATTTTTCAAAATGGAAAATTTATGCTTGACAGCAATTCAGATATTTTATTTCTGATATTAAGCCAGATCTTTGAATGTATGAAAATGTTGAGCACCCAGAACTGGTTTTAATTTTTTATTGTTATTTTTCTCATGATAATCACTCAGTTAATTGTGTTATAATACAAATGAAACCAAATCCATATTCTAGACAAACATTTAACAGAAATGCAGTCGGATCAAAGACTTTCCAGCCATTTATCAATAAGAATATACAGAGAAAAAAATTGTAATATATTGTATGAACAATACAATATATATAAATCCATGAACAATCTTAAAGACTTTTAAAATTCAATTCTAAGCTTTGATTTGAAATTTTTGGTACTGGGACCAATCATTCATCAATCTGAGATACTTAGCGAATGACTGTTCTGACTTGGTGACAATCCAAGTTTAGCAAATTTAGAGAGTTAATCTTTAAAGCACAATCTGCATTTGAGAAATTACCCATCACCCCAATTTCTTGTAAGATAATACAGAGCCCAGGCTCAAGCTATCAAATAAGAACAATTAAAATAAAAACTATTAAATGTTTGGAAAGGACAATGAATGAGAAATCAACAAAAATGCAGGCCAATGCTGCATAAACATGATGAGTACACAAGAATACTATAAAAATAAACAAGCTGAATGGAGGTGAATTATACAAGCAAAAAGAATGAGTATAAGGTAGCAACGGCAGCACAATAAAATGCAGTTTTAGTGCTTGAAACTATGTCTATAAGATGCCAAGAAGGATTAGTATCAAAGACACTGTGACGAGACTCAGAGCGCCATACGGCGCCCCCAAGTGCAGAGTGAGAGGCGGCAGCTGCAGTTTCACTCGCTTGCTCACTCACACGGCTCCAGGCGGTGGCGACATGGCTACCGCCTGCCCAGTTTGCCTTCATTACCCCTAGGGCAAGTTCCCCACAAGTCCCAATTCTAATCTTAATTAATACGTTAACCATTTTGCTATATTTTACTAACAAAACACATACAGCAAATTTAAAGCATAAACTTTAGAGCATGCACAACATCTCAAGATAATCTGATTTTTCACATTTGGTTGATGAGGAACAGGACAGATTCACTGTGCGTAACAACTGGATTAATGAAACTTTCTTGCTGGTACTAGTTTATTTAGGACCAATTCTATTTTTGAATTTTTCCAAGATTAAAAACTCTGACTAGGAACAGATTAACGCTAAATTTTTTTTTCTGAACAAAGTATAGCAATATTCTGGCCATTTGCTATCCTTATGTAGCTTAAAATCATATACGGAAAACAATTTCCATGTGCAGGAGGGCATGGTCATCACAGGCAGGAAAGAATTAAGGATACAGAAACTATACACCAATTCAGTGGCAACCAAGACAAATGCAAAAAGGTATCCCCTTGACACCAAATATTTCCCTTTCATACTAGAACTCAGAATTGAGTGCTCCATTCATTACACAATCAAACGTGCAACACCGCGGGCCAATCAGACGAGGACTGTGGAACATGTTTTTAAATGAAATTACCACAATAATCATACACGAGTCTAAATGGTTTTAAAATCCTGCACAAATTCTTTGCTTTCATTCAAGCAGGACATCAAGCCCAGCACCATCCACAAAATAAACCCAACATTTTACACAGAGTAAGGCACTGATGGTTGAACAGCAACCCCTAAAGTGGTCCGGGAAACCTAAGCTCTCTGAGTATAACCAACTCCCACCCCCCAGAATCTCAGGCTCAAAAACTGGGAGGGACACTGTGTTAACAGACTCTTGTGTCTGTCCCAAAGCACTGCCAGAGAAACCAGAGAACCTAGCCGGCTCATGTTTAACAAGGGGAGCGGGGGCATGGCCTCACTTTATCGCCCTTCTGAGAGATGAAGACAGAGCGCAGAAAGGGGAGCAGCCACTCATCTAGTCAAATCGGCTGAGGCAGCTCTGGTGATCAATGGGTGGCAGATGTTAATGCCAGGCCACCTCTATCTTACTACCTAGTCCAAACATTATTCTCTCTGGAAATACACAAAGACTCAGAAATTCACATTTTAACCCTAAGAGCCTAGATGACATTATGCTTTGTGTGAAGGAAGCAGCTTGATGAATATGGAATTGTAGAGGAGAAATACTTCACATAATCTGATGATAATGCATATCTGGTTTGCTAAAGGTAGCACAGTGTAACTGCACAGCTTAACTGTAGAGGTAATTTAACATATGGAGTAAGTTTTCAAATGCAGATTGTTTTAAGTACCGTATCAAAATACACAAATAACTCGGATATCTATAGAAAATAATACCTATATTATCTATAGATACTAACTGGAAAATCTATAGAACAGTATTCCCAACATGAGTTACTTTCAAATTTTCAAAGTATAGAATCAAGTGAAAATGTTGCCATGTACTACTTTACACATTAGAGTTTCACTTGTTTTAACGGTCTGTAGGATTTTTCTGTTGTACTAAGTGCCCAAACAGTTTAGGACTACAAGTGCCAAAGTAATTATTCATAAGAACACCACAGTGTTCATAAATAGTCAGTTAAAATGTTCATGTAGAATTAGGCCACTGCTTTCACAAAACTACAACATGTTAATCTACTTAAACACAGTATTCAAGAGAGCACATCTTGTGAAATCGGCTGAGGAGAGGTCTGCCTGCACGTTAAACCTATCATTAATGAAACAGAACTCCTTTATTTGCATTTCCACTTTTAAGAAAAATGTATTACTTTTACTTAATAAAAATGAAGTTCTATATAGAAATAAAATTGGACATTTCATAAATTTCAAAATGGTCCTGTGTTTGCACTCCTCTGAGATGACAGCAGTGTACCCTGATCCTATCAATTCTATTTAACTTTGTTCTCAACTTATATGAACAAAATCTGTGCAAATCAGCAAAGGTGGGGTCCCAAAAGACCCACAAACAGTTAAACCAACAATGAAGAGACCCCAAACACTTTAAGAGACAGTGGCAAACAATCTCTTCTTCTATCCAGACTGAACTGTGTTGGGCAACACAATAGCAGTGCTGGCATTTTTCAGGGTATAGTTAATAATAACCTGATCTCTTAAAATATCACAATAACTTTATTTTGCGTGGCACATAACAGTTTTCAAAGTGCATTCCTATTACTATTCATTATGTTATTGGAGACTTGACAACAGGGGAAGATGTGACAGTACCTGTATCACGGACAAGGTTAAGCTTAACACACCATGGGATGTGCTGAAAATCACAGGGCTAAACCTTTCAATGAAGGGACCAGAACTCCCAGAACACCACCTAGTCACTATGGCAGCAATGCCATTATGAAGAGGCTATGGTTTCATTCTAAACTTCGTCTTAAAATGCTTCTATTGATAAAAGGGGAAGTTCAGACAGAAATTAAACTCCAAATGTCACACTATTTCCAGCAGGACAGTTGCACAGCCGCACTTCCAGTAGAGATACGCTTCTGGGCCGTCTTTCCCCCATGAGCCAGCTTTTTGGCTACACTGAACAGCATTAGAATAAGTGTGCCAGGCAAGGCTTAGAAAACTTTTCTTGAAACATTTTTGTACAATAGTTTTTCTTTTGTTTGTTTTTCAAAACAAAACAAAAACAGGATTTGATGAGAATTATTAATTATTTTGAACATGGTTAGATTTTTTAAAAATTAAAAGAATTTGGGCTGGCCTGTGGCTCACTCGGGAGAGTGCGGTGCTGATAACACCAAGGCCACGGGTTCGAATCCCTTTTTAAAAAAAATAAAAAATAAAAAAATAAAATAAAAATTAAAAGAATTTAAAAAATAACCGGAGGAAAAATCATCTCAAAATTTCAAAATTTTCAGGCCTATGCATGAGCCTTTGAACAAATAACAAAATGCCCTTTGAACCTATCTTCTTTGAACCATTAGCATGTTTGTATTACTAAGACCAAACAAGAGCAAAGTAAAACACCAAACTCTAACACTGACATTCAATACTTGAACCTAAAGATGAGGTGTGGAGCTCTATCTTGGTCACATAAAGAATCCAACAGCCATTTCATAAAAGAGGCAACACTACTGAATTTGACCGAGATTCACAACTTGTATCTCGAGGCATGACACCCTCATGCTATGGAACATGTGGCCACTTAAAGCAACAGAATAAGCTCAATTTTCAAAATAACCTCAGAAGTATAGAAGTTGTTATTTGTGTGGGGATCAACAACAGAAAGTATTATTCCCACTCGCCCTCTGTTTAATGCAGGAAATCTATTCTCTAGCCTTTTCACAATCCACTGCTCACAAAACCCTGAAATAGCCATCTTATAATAGGTGGGTTATACTTGAACTCAATACAAACATCACATCTCATTTTGTATTATGCTCATGTAAAATTTAAAAATAAAAACCACAGCCTTTTTTTTTATTCTAAGGAAGTAGCACTCATGCAAGTCTTTCTATCAGACCAACCAGGCCAGATTACCTAGACAAATATTTGCAAGCATAGCAGTAAAATACAATTTTTCTAATCTATGAACATCTTGAGAAAGGCATGTCAACCTTTATTAGTTACTCTCAACTTCAGACTCTGGCCTATAGGGTTACATTTTTAAAAGACCATGGCTTAAGAATGAAAGTACCTAATCTGAGTTATGTGTCAAGTGGTTTTGAGGTTAAATTTGTACACTATAAAAATATGCTTTAAAATTAACAGACCACAGGCCTGAGTGATTAAAAAACAGTAAAGATGTGGCACTTTTTATTGGAACTTAAGGAAAGAAATAAAATACCCAGGCTACACTCAGATGAGCATACCTTGCTCTAAAGACCTTCCTTCTGCCCTGTAACGCAGGAAACCACTCGATGCTTACCTATTCTGATAGCTGTAGTAGGCAGCATCCCGAGGAATTGTACACAGCTGCTTCCCATAACAGCACAAAGTCTGTGGGGAAAACTCATACTGCAAAAAAAAGGAGAAAATACTAAAAATACATTCCATTTACCGTCCTGTAATGTTCTAATCAACTAAGGAGAGTTAGATTCACCTAGTAAACTATTTATTTGTATATTAGATAGTTTTCTAACAATTTTAATAGTTATTTAAAGACATTTTTGGATAAATTGTGACAGAATTAGTGTATCTCTGGCTCTAAGAGACAATTATTACACACAAGTGAAATGGGCACAGGGGCAGCAGAAATGCTGAACCCAAGGCCTCCTGTAGAAAGCACCTCTAGCTTTGATCATCCATTACATTGCTTCAGGCAATCAACTGTGTTATAAGAGACCAGACAGCACCCGTGTACTTCCCAGTACACAGGTGTGGTCAGAATGTGAATCTCTTACATCAGTGAGACCGGCTGGATTAACCAGGAAAATTCATTTTCCAGAAAAACTTAAACACATACCTTGCGTCCACAGCAATATCCAAGGGACTGCATGACAGGGTCAATTTCTTGCTCAAAGACCTCTGCGAGTTTACTGCAAAACTTATAGACCCGGGACGTCTTCCGGTTGTACAGCCAGGCATTGTTGAACATAAGCCAGACATCGTCCACGTACTGCCAGGGCTCTTGGTACTGCCCTGTATCCAGCTTCCGCTTGATGGTAGAAAGGTCCATGGGATTCTTCACAATGTCAAAATAATCCTTAAAAACAAATGGTCTCAGTTTAGTGGATCCCACAAATTCCAAATGCCAGCCTTATCGGTAGCTTTATTTTAAAATACAATGAAATTGAAAGTACCAGAACAACTTCCATTCCAAATATAAGAAATGGGAACTGGAATTGAAAAGAAAACAACTTCTCATGTTCCACTGATTTTACTAGCTAAAACTGTCATTAATATTTTCAGGTATGATCAAATTGCTTCAAAGACAAAGTTAAAGAAAATAATTGTTTAATAAAAGATTTTAATAAAAATTTTTTAAAATAAGGATTTTAACCCACTTAATTAAAATGGTAAACAAATTCATCAGACAATGTGCATTTCTAGACATTCACTCTTGCTCCTAGGAAGCAAAACGAAATTCCAAGACAAACACAAACACAAACACAAAACTAGTAACCACTACTAAATAGAATCTGTTGGGTCCCCATGGTCTTTCCAAGACTACCCCAGGCCTATCATAATGAGAGGCCTATGCATTTTATAACTGAGGTTCACCAATTCTTTAACTGATTCTTTAGACAAAGCCTTACACAAAGCCCCCAGTATAAAGTTGGGCCTTAGGGACTGTGGGTGGTATACCCCAGCACACGTTCACCTCACTTCAGTGCACCTGCTTCCATGGACCTGGGGCTTCGTGGACAGGTGAAACCAAATGGTATCAACATTTCCATTTGTAAATGTTGACACACAACAGTTTTTTTATATTAGGAGAAAAATCTTTAAAGCAAGGGGGATTATTTTACTCAGTATTAAGAAATAAAACAAAGAGGGCCGGCCCATGGCTCACTTGGGAGAGCATGGTGCTGACAACACCAAGTCAAGTGTTAAGATTCCCTTACCGGTCATCTTTTTAAAAAAAACAAAAAAAGAAATAAAACAGAAGATACTCAAAGTTATAACATATTTTTACTATATTAACTTACTGGAATTCCTAGGAGCTGAGGATCTACAGGCTGCCGGAAAGGTAAGGACTCTGGATCTTGTCGATACAGTGCTTCTAGGGTTGGCATGAGAGCCTGGCGTAGCTCCTCTGGCTTAAAGACTGCAGTTAGAAAACATCAGGAAAAGACATCATGTAAAAGGTGCTCAGAGCCCTCCTACATCACATTTACGACAGGAGCCTGGGCTGCTTCTACCTCCCAGCCACGTTGTTGCTTTCAAGGCAATTTATGGGCTCTCATTCATCACCATAGGAGTCCATGGACTAAAGCTACAATTCAGGGCTTCTGAACACATGGTAACACTACAGTTTTAAAAAATTTCATTCAGGTCGTGAGGCAAAATCCAACACTGAGAAGTTTGCTTTTTCAATGAAAAAGTTCCCAACGTTAATAATTTGCTGGAATATAAAATTAAGCTAATTCCCAAATCTGATTCACTGATCAAACTGTGTAATAAATAAAGCCACTTCACTGGAAGGGACCTTAGAAGATCCCCTGATGAAACTTTTCTGTCCTTAGCTGAATTAAACTCAGGCCACCTGAGACATATGGTATTTTATTATAATCTCATAAACAAACATATATGGTAACAGAACTACTAAAATAAGTATTTTTCTAAATAGTTCTGTACTGTTCCCTCCCACATTTACTAATTCCAATTTTTCCAACCCCTTAGCCATCCCATTTCCTACACTCTCTGCTGTCACCAATAACAAATAAACACTGGCTGCCCAATACATTCAAGATGGTACATTCATATAAAGTGAGTTCGAATGACATGGGAACACGTGTCTGATAAACTGTTCAGTGCAGTAAGTGTGTCATGACCCCAGTTGGCTCACACATATGCTTTTGCATAGAAAAATGATGGAGGCAAATAGTCAAAGGAGTTCTGATGACTTAGGTTACAAGTGATGCAAATTTTATTCTTTGTGTTTCTTGTATCTTGAAAAGATTTTCTATAACAGATACATGGTAAACTGTAATTTAAAAATCAGTTTAAAATATTGCAAACATTTAAAGTTCTAGTTGGGAAGTGGCATGCATCAGATGTACAGACCTGTCTTCATTTTTGTCAGGGGCATCTGCCTTGTCAAATTCTAGAAAGCATCACTTTATTTCCAATAGGTTAAAGTGAAGGTTAAAAGAAAAAATCCAACTTAACATCCTCACTTTAGAGATGAAAACAGTAGTGCTGAGAACTTGCCCCAGAGTTTATTCCCATCAGAGCCAGGGACCAACCAGGTCTTCAACCAACCACCAGCAGACACTGCTGCCTTTCCGGGACACCGGGCTGCTTTAAACCTGGGAATGCTGCTTAAGGTGGGGGTGAGCAGGTGAAAATCCAAATGCAGCACCCCAAGCACACGTTCCCCAGCACACGCAAGTGCAAAGGGCTGGCTAATGAGCAGAGGTGCCCTTCAGCTGCATCGGACACTCCCGCACATCCTTTAGGCTAAACTCCTTTTCTACTATTCTCTTTTATACAGAGATGAAGTAGCATTTGGTATTCTTTGAATAAGTCTTTATAAGAAAACAATTATTTAATCAATAGCCTTTCATTCCTCTAGACAAGGGGTTGGCAAATTATGACCAATAGACCAAATCAGGCCAGCTGCCTGCTTCTGTACGGCCCAACGGCTAAGAATGACTTTTATGTTTCTTAATGATTGAGGGGAAAAAAAAAAAAATTTATGACACATGAAAATTACATGAAATCCAAATTTTAGCCTCCAAAAATAAAGCTTTATTGACACATAGCAACGCTCACTCTTTTGCACTATACAACAGCAGAGATGTGACCAACAGAGACCTTACGCTGCACCAAGCCTAAAACACGGACCATCTGGCCCTTTAAGAAAAAGTCTGCTGATCCCTGCTCTAGACCTTGTCATCTCCCCAGTGGTAATTGAAAATGATATGGCCTTAAATTGGTTTCACTTTGATTATTCACTGAACAGTTGTTTAAAACCTGTGCAGAGGAAAGCATTTTCAAATTCCTGTCTTTAACTATCACGTTTATATCATAAGACTCCAAATGAACTGAAGTACAGTTAGAAGCTGTTTTGGAATCAAGTTCTCTGCAACTGATGACAGTGGCATGCCATGCAGCAAGCTGTTCCACTTCTCTAACCTCAAAACCTTACCACAATAAGTAAGGTGCACCACCTTAACAGTTCTCAACTTATGGCTTGTGGACCCTGTGGAGATCCCATACTGTCCAATATGGTAGTCACCAGCCATATGAGACTCCTGACGTTTAAATGAATCAATACTACATAAAATAAAAAAGGTAGTTTTTCAGTTACCCCTATCACAAGTGCTCAAGAGACGCATGTGGCTGGTGGCTCCCATCTCGGAGAGCACAGATACCGAACATTCCCATCACCACAGGAAGCTGTGGTACTGTCTGGGCCCTTTTAGGCATTTGTGAAATCAAAATTATTTCACTAATACTAAAATGTTTTCCATTAAATAACACTAAGTCGTCATTTGCCTTTTGCTCTGTGTTGACATTTGCACAGATAGGGCAAAAGTGACAGTGAGTAAAATCACCAACATCTCAGTGAAACAAAAAAGCAAAACCACAGAACAGAAAGGCAGCAGCACCAAACCCTACTTGGTGGTCACCACAAACATTCTTTGCTGTCGCTGTGTAGTCACAGGGAAGAGATGCCAGCTTCGCTGAAGAGGTGCCCTCAGGAGGTAGCACAAAACATTAATTAAATCTCTACCTCTGGCATGTCTCTGTTCTGCGTGACGCTATGGAAGTTCGCATCCAGCACTTCCGTCTTGAGGGATGGCACCTGTGTCGGAACTGAGGGCTGAGCAGCAGCTTTTCTTCATGGGACATGCAAATCTTGCGAGAATGACTGACAGACAACTTATGGTTACCGAGTTCTGGGTGTGTGGCAGACACCTCAAAAATGAACCAAGTGGACCAGTTACTTCAAGGGCACCTGACAATATTTGTTGGCAATGATAAAACTTGGGCTTTCATTAAAAATGAAGAGTTTTGGAAAACTTTGTATCTGCCACATGAGCTTGGCAGCTTCTCAAAATTTATGAGACTTGTTTGAAAACACTGACAGTGATATTAACAAATATGACTGTTTTTGGATAATGTATACTGAAGCATGTCAACATTTGGAAAATGTGCATGACTTGGTGAACCAATATTTCTCAGATGACAAAGGATGGTGCCACCAAAAAAAAAAAAAAATCACACAAGGACAAAAGATCCATTCAAAGTATAAGACAGACCAATGGATTCTAATGCCACAGAGTATGAAAAATCCAGTACTAGGGATTCAGATTCCACCTGCAACTAACCTTTAAGAAACTTCCATTTGTTGAATCCCCAATTACCTGACGGGGCTATTAAAATACTACTCCCTTTACCAACTACTCATCTGAGACACACTGGATTTCCTTCATGTGCTTCAACCAAACAATGTATTACCGCAGAGTGAGCTCAGAGGCAGACAGGAGAACCCAGCTGTGTTCTCTAAACTCTCCTCAAAGAGTTGCAAAGTTAGAAAACAAAGGCACTATTCTCACTATTTTTATTTTGGAATAGTTCTTTCTCATAAAAATGTAGTTTTTATGGATACTATAACAGATTTATTATCTTAGAAAATTAAATATTTTTAGAAATTCTCAGTTTTAATTTCTAATAGAATAAACAGTGATAGATAATCTACACAAACACCACCTCTCTGGGGTCCTCAATTGTTAAGAGTGTAAAGAGGTCCAAGACCCACTTACTCCATGATCTCCAGGGTCCCTTCCAATTGCAAAGCTACATGCTCTCAGCCTCTAACATTCCTCTGCAACCTTTCCCAAATGTGTCACCTGCAGCCCTGAACTTCTTGTCTGAGCCCTGTCTCATTCCTAATGGTCACTGGACACCCTGTTTTTTTTTACTTTGGACACACTATAAGTGGATCCTACCCACTTCCACTGTTTAACTGCCTCGCCCCCATATCTCGGAACTCAAAGCTTCTTAACTCCTTCCTCTTCTCTGTCCTGCCACACAGGTCACTAGGTGCTGCCCTACCCCTCACTCTACTGCCCCAACTTTGGTTTATGTGGCCGCCTAATAGCATCAGCAGAAACCCACCACCTGCAGTGCACACGTCTGCTGCCACAGTGATCGTTTTCCCCAAATCAAGGCTTTTTTGTCATTCCCTACTCAAATCCTTCATTGGTTCTTTGTACCTTGCTGAGTAAAGCCCAGACTCCTTAGCCTGCTAAGGGATCCAGCCCATTTTCAACTCCGGCCCGCAGCCGGCGGCGTCTCAGAAGGCAGCTCTGCACCCTGGCTGCCACTCAGAGCCATAGCTTGCTTCTTGTGCCACCAACCCTGCAGTTCTCAGGGCAGGAGCCCAGCTCACTGGGGAAGAGCAGGCAAGAAAGATAAAAGAGGAGGTGGAATTATCTTCCTACTTTAGCTTTTAATCCTTGGTGTGGAATCCCAATATGACGGAAAAGCAGCACAGTTGAGTGAGTTAAAGAGAAAACCACCTACTTTTTTTGCGAGGCTGGGAAGGAGATGCTGACTGAGAGGGTGCGCCGCTGGTGCTGCTGTCCTCCTCCTCTTTAGCCTCTACTTTCACTTCAGGTTTCTTTTCATCCATGTCCATTGCTTCTGACTTCTGCTCTGCTGTGTCTGTCTCTTCTTTAACTTGGGAAGATCCTTGTAAATCCTCCTCCATCATCTTGAGAAAAGATGACATGACATATGACTACCAAAGACCTTTATTCTAACTCAGCCTTACTGAAGGTGCTTACATATCTGTAAGGGCTCATTAAAACATTCCCCTGATCAGAGCTGCATTTATCATTTTTTTCCTCTCCGAGAAGAAGGAATGAAGCATTTAGTATCCGTTGAGTCACTTCAATACAGCACCAGTGCGATTAGAGTCCTAATTCAAACATTCTTTAACATAAAAGTGCTTTAGAAGAAACGGCACATGCTCAGTACTTTTACGTATAGATATTTCTAGGTTAGAATAAGAATCTCTTTGAAAACAGTGGCAGGGATCGAAAACCCTTGCTCCGAAGCAGAGGTATGGTATAGTGGAGACTGTGGCTCATAGGAGGGCCCGTGCTGCACTCACAGGCCACAGGCGCTGCTCGCAACCAGACAGCTGCCACACAGGGGAACAAGCACAATGCTGCCAGAGTGGCTCATGTTTCAAGAAAAGCCAAAAATCTGGAGTTACATTTGTAATTTCCTATTTTTTAAAATATTACATGGGTCAAATAAAACACATTTACAGGCTGGATTCAGGTCACAGTCTGCCAGTGTTCAGCTTTTGCCATAGGTTAGTTAGTATATGAATCTACCACCCTTTCTGCAGTCTACCCCTGCAGAACTAGAAATGAATGAAGAATGTTAATGAAAAGATTTTGGATGATTCAAACATTTATAATATGAGCCAGTGCTCTTCATTTCTGGCAAAACACAAGAAACTCACGCCTCATATTTAAAAAGGAATAACCAGGCTGTTTTTAATCTATTTCCTACATATCACAACTTGAACTCCCATTCAAACAGAATATTAAAACAAAATCTAGGGATGTCCATGGCAGACCCCCTGACACCTCCCCTGAGACTTGGTTGAAGCTCCTATATGCAGCCATCAATTTACTTCTACAGAGTGGAACCCACCTCAGACCGAGGCTCCCCCTTGGATTCTCCAGGATCAGGCTCGGTATCTTCAGTCTGGACCTCTGCCTTCATTTCCAGCACAGGTACATCAGGTCCTGGCTGCTGGGAATTGGTTTCGGCGCTGGCCACTGAGGAAGGGGTGGGGACCCTGTTGTCAATGCTGGCTGCTGCCTGGGAAAGCTGTGAAGAAATCACAATCATATACCTCTGTGAAAAGGACAATACAAATGATCTTTGATGCTGTTTCTCATCTACTTTACAGTGTCTCAATAACATTTCTCAATACTAACCTAACAAGCACCCCTAGTTGATAGAACTGAAGAACAGAAGTTAAAATAGAAATGAGTTCTAGAGGAAGTCACCATCAGTCAGAAACATAACCCACTTCTCACCAATAAAGAAGGAACAGAGCTTTCTAAATAATGATATAGAATTATTTTCTCGAAGTCATAGAACTTCCTGTTATAAAATTAATTCCCATCAGTATGATTATTAATGTTTATGGTAAAAGGCTGAATTATAAACATCTAAGTTTATATGAAGGGAGGGGAATCAAGTGCCCATATGGAAAGAGAATGTACAACCAGCCTGTGTTACCTGCAAGAATAGTGGTGGTGACAGAGTAAACAGACATTAAGAGAAGGAACCACTGAAAGAATTCTAAATGTTCAAAGTTTTTAAGTAAACACACAAAAGATTACATAAAATTACAGACAGATTTTAATTAGAGACAAAAATATAAAGACAAATAAGCACATCTCCCTATGGAGAAATATAAATAATGTCAATTCGGTGTTGTTGCTGGGATTAATTCTGACATTTAATAAACAAATACCCTCAGTACTTAAGAATGAAGTTAGTGTATTCAGGAAGGTGTGGGGTCTAAGTTAGGCTGATAAGAAAACAGATACGAAGATTTCAGTGAAAACTTGGGAGAGATGTGGTGGGGGTGGACGCAGGTACAGTCCCAGGCATGGGTTAGTGAAGACAGCCAGCCCAGAAGAGCACCCTCCTGGGACCTGCAGCAGGTCTGGGCCACAGATGTGGCTGTGATCTCACCACCACCACTACCTCCACCTCCATGGATGAATGGGCAGTTCCAGTCACAAGAGGTACTAACCTAGATCTGCCATTTTGTCACAAAAAAGAAAAGGCTTCTCTAGTCCGAAAACAAGGCTGATGGGCCAGGTTAAAGGACATACAATAGGAATGTGACATGTTTACCAAATTCACAAAACAGTAGCAGAAAAACGATTAAAACTCAGAAGACATCAATCTAGGACAGATCACGGGGAACACATTGGTCCCACATATAGACAGTGAAAAAATTCTACACGACCCACATGATTTCTTTACATCTCTGAAAACTTCTGCAATTAGAGGACATAATCCTAAGTCACATCCTGTCAAAAACAGCCTTTGGAGCCAATGCCAGAAACAAAACATCTCATTATGGTTCCATTAGGGTACAGACACTTTATGGGGTTGCACCAAGATGCTGCAGCAACTTCATGACAGAAAATTTTTACAGGGAAGTTATTTTCTATGAGTCTTGGCCTGAAGATGACAGGCTGAGAGGCTCACCGGCGTGCCAGGAGGCTGGGCGTGCACGGGCGTCGGTTGCTGCTGCGATGACTGAGGAGTGGCCACAGATGGGGGCTGGACTGGGGTTTGAGGTTGCGGGGTCACCTGGGCCTGGGCTGCTGCCTGGACTGTAGGGGTACTCTGGGTTTGGGTAGCACTGGGCACTGAGCCAGGAGTCGGTGTAGGGGTCTGCCCGGAAGACGACACAGGAGTCGATGGCTGAGTGGGAGCTGCTGGCTGGGGAGGAGTCATCCCAGGTGGTGTTGGGTGCTGGAGAGATGGCATGCCAGCAGCTGTGGAAGCGGGAGGTGGTGTCGGGTGCAATGGTGACTGTGTCACCGGTGGGCAAGGCAGCTGGCTGGCCTGGGGCCCAAGCATGTTCAGAGGGTTAGGAAGAGCAGCACCAGGGACCTGTCCCTAACAGAAACAGACAAAGTATGTTACAATTATTTCCCCCACTTGAAAATGAGACAATGATTTGAAGAATTAAATGTATGAAAATCTAATTGTGGTTTCTTGAAGTAGTCTGCTGTTTTCATGGGAATATTCCATTTGTAAAAATACATTGAGCTATACAATTAAACAATGTGCACTTTCCAATAAAGTTAACAACACAAATGTCTCTCATACTTTGATTTAGATAACTAAAATAACTGTCAAAACTTGTAGCTTAAACACACACATACACATTCACAAAGCTTATCAGCTTCATGCTCCATAACATCCACCCATAGCTCTGACCAAAGAAAAAGGTATTTCTCTTTTTTTGAAAAACGAGCTATTGAAACACTGAAATGTTTCAATGCAGTGGTTCTCAACTGGGGAGCTACTTCGGAATTATTTGCGATTCCAAATCACTGTTGCGGAGCAGGGGTTGGCACACTATGGCCCCTGGGCCAATGCAGCTGGCTGCTTGTTCCTGTAATAGAGCCCTGTTGGAACACACCCACACCGATCCATTTATGTAGTTATCTACGGCTACTTATGCCTACAACAGCAGAGTTGAATAATAAAACCAAAACTACATGCCCCACAAAGCTGAAAATATTTACTATCTAGCCCTTTAAAAAAAAAGCTTGTAGACCTATTTAGAGCAGTAAGATGCTGTGGAAAATTAAGAATTAATAATTATTTACTGAGTAAATCTAGCATTTAACAATTTACTGAGCATTACTTCATGTTAAAAAATTAAAACAAATTTTATCTTTTTGGGAAGATTTGGCCTGTTTTAAATGCATTTCCATTTTGAACACAGTAGCAATCTAATGCACTACAATTAACAGAGGAGAAAAAAAGCAGTAAAATAAATGGAAAATAGTTTTCTTCAGCTTTAGATTGAATAATTAAAAACACATCTAACAAGAAGAGAACTACTCAAATGACTCAGTGAGCCTGACTTCCCTGGGGCAGTTGAGAGAGACAGGCTACAAACCAAACCAGCAGGAGTGAACTCACAAGACCTTGCTCACTCCCTTCTTTAAATCCCAATGTCTCTTGGAATCACATGTCAAACTTAGAATTTAAAATACATAAACAAACAAGAAAACAACTAAATACCCAAAGATTAAGACACAAAAGCACACAAACTGAAGACTCACAATCCATGCCACTTTTCCATGTTAAAGATTACAGGACAAAGTGAGGGAAAATAGAGAGATGCTGACACACAAAAAATAAAATGTGTACCCTACAGTTCTGATCTCCAGGAACTGAGAGAGGCTCATGTTGTGAAAGGTGGCAAAGGATACCTGCGATACGCCGGTCTGGGCTGCCGGCTGCCCCATGCCCACGCTGTTCACACTCAGCGCCCCACTGGATGACGGGAACTGGTTCTGCGGCATAAACTGGCTCTGAGTGGGTGCCTGGGCCATCATGTTGTTGGCGTGTGCGCCCATCATGCTGGGAGGCTGAGGCATCCGGGAAGGAGAAATGGCCATCTACAAGACAACAAGCACCATGGAGCTGCAGTTCAGAATTGAAGGGCCATAACCTTCAAGGTGAAAAATTCAGCCAGAAGACCAGAGGCCTCACAACCCCAGAGGACAGGAAGCACATGGCCAAATGCCTCCCTTCCTCACGGGAAGAGACCACCACTCGCTAAGAGTTCCTGGCTCCTGGGCATTTTACACGCCTTCTTAGGCCAACTTCAAGTTATCCTGTGAACAGAAATCGCTAGCATACTGTAAAGTTCAAAACATTACTTTTCTTAAAGTGTTTAAAAGCAGCCTCAGGAGATCAGGTTCTTGAGTCCACAGATGTGATGATACTCTCTCAGCCACACATCTGTAGCTGCCTACTCCATCCTCAAACTCCTATCTTCTACAAAGTCACACATACCTATGAATTTGTTATCTCAATAAAAATAAATAAGGGTCAAGTAATTCACACTGTAGTAATGAAGATTTAAAAGACACGAAGGGGCTGGCTGGTTAGCTCAGCTGGTTAAAGGTCAAGTGTTCAGATCCCTGTACTGGCTAGCAGCCACAAAAAAAACCAAAAGACTTGAAGGAAATAAAGCATAACCCAAATTCAAGGGATCATGTACCACAGGATTCTCAGATGACAGAGAATTTCACTGCCTAGGGAGCAAGGGCTTTCTGCAGCATAGGGAGGAGAGGAGAAGTACTTACCCCCGGCACTGAGCCCATGCTGTTCATCTGGACAGAGTGGTTCATGGGGGAGGCCGTGCGTGGTCCCATGGGTGCTTGTGGCAACTGGACATTACCCAAGGACATTGGGTTAAATGAATTCATCCCTGTAAATGGACCCGCAATGGTTCATTAGGAAAAGTGCCTGGAGGAAAACAGAATTACAACTTGCCAAATAAACTCTCAGTAAAATAAGATGGAACACATACGTGACATAGACAACTAAAAGGAAATCACCAATTAATCAGAGAAGATGAGGAAATGACAGATGTTTCCATGTCCAGGGAAGATGGCATCAGCGTGGTGCTGGTGAGGGGGTGGGGGGCTGGTGCTAGGGCAGGACGAGGACATGAGGGCAGAAGGTCGGGTGAAACACAATGGGTGAGCAAGTGAAGCCGCGGCAGAGCTGACTGGCAGGTAGCTCACTGCACAAAGTGCCAAAACAACAAGGAGGTGAGGATGCCACGAAGGGACAAGGCCTGACCTGCCAGGCCCCACCCCACCCCACCACCAATCTATGGAAGAGATCTCTGAGGGTGCCCTGCTTGAGGCCTCTGGAGCAGCTGCCTCTGCTCCCATCATCCCAGCTCCTTGGGTGGGTTCACATTTATTGTTAGAATCTAACAATAAATTGCTAAGACTCAAACACTTGTAATTTTGCAAGCACTTTAAGTGTCTGTAAGTGCCCAAGGGTCAGGAGTTCTCAGCCTCAGCCACCTATAGTTCGCAGAGACACCACCCACTGAAAGAGACTTCACTAACTGCTTAGTGTCTGCAGACCACAGTGTCTAGCTCTTTCTGATTTCCAACAATATTCTGTCAACTCTGAGCTCTAAATAAATGCCGGTTCAAGTTAGTCTTAGGACCAACACTGGGATCCAACAGAATCCTCAAAAGAACTTCTGGAGTACTGCCTTAACACTGCTGCAGCCATGAGAGGGTCTCAGAGAGAACATCTGCCCCCCTCAGCACTGCCTCGAATGACTATCAAGAAATGCCAACCTCAAATAACCAAGAGCCAACGCAGGCCAGCAGGACTTTTCGAGGGGCCTATAACATAAAAGGTTCCTCTCTCCTTGAGAATTTTCTCAACTAAGTAAGAGAAAAAGAGGTACTAAGAAACATCACCTAATGAAGTCCATGTTTACACAGACCTAGGTGTGCTGGTAGAGAGGTCAATAAGTACTCACCTAAAAACCATCTCTGCCAGTACTTCGTGGTTAACTGGCTGTCTCATCATACTCAAAGCCTGCACCACCTTCCTACTAGACCAAGTCCACGTCATCCCCAACACAGCATTTGGCCTCAATTTTTCTTCTTGATTTCAACTTCTTGATTTCTTTCACTTCTCACATCTAGTTCATCAAAACAAGTCTCTGAAAAGTTTTCTCCATAATAGCAGTTTATCTACCATGTCTTTTTCAGCATGCAGTGAGACTATTGCAGCTTTTTCAATGACCTCTTCTCCCCTCCCACACTGCTCTGTACACCGCAGCAAGGCCTCTTTCTTTAGAATCTTCTGGATAATGTCACCACCTTCTTTCAGAGTCTGGAAAAACGTTCTACTGCTCAGGTCTCAAGGTGTCAAGAGTTGCAAGGCTTTCAAATGTCCCCTGTTCTTGAACTCCCAAACAAAAACGATTGCTTCAACCAAGCAAAAACCACAGAACCTCTACTTGAGAGAACCTTCAAAGGCTGTTTGAACAGCTGCAACTACCTCAGCCTGGTGCTGGATCTCTGTGTACACAGCCCCCTGAGGCTGACACCTAGACAGCCGGGCTTACACCCCACGGCCAGTAGCAGCCACGGTACCCACACATCACCCCCTGCAGGTGCTTGGAATGGAAAGAAGTAGAAAGTAAGAAAAGGCTACAAATACACAGGGGAAGAGGAAAAAACACAACAAATGTTGTGGCTGTTGAATATTAAAACTAAAAAATGATTCACAACAAACAGTTAAATACCTTGAGAAACCTGCATGCGATTCACTGGCAGGGGCAGGGGCCCATCTATAATGGCAAAAAAACCTGGTTATTTAAAATAATCCTTAATTTAGGAATAAGGAATTTCCTATAGAAGACTTCAAACTTAAAGGGAAAAACAGTCAACAGGATCAAAAGCACTTGTGTTCTAATGCCAGCGCACTCCTTACAGGGCCTTCCGTCAGCGAGCTCTTTACGTCTGGAACCTGGGGACTAGGCAGTCCCAGCCATCACATTCCCCGTCAGCCAGCCTCAACTGTTAGGATTCTGTGCACTATTGCACCGAAAGGCTGATGGCACCGCTAGGATGAAACTTATGAGATCTTTGACAAAATTGAGTCATGAGACTTTAACCACTGAACTGAAGAATGGAACACAGGCCCATGGAACAATCACAGGTGTAGATGTCAGCATGAATACACATCTTAAACTGAAAATGACTCTGAAGAACAGAGAACCTATACAGCTGGAAACACTGAGTGTTTGAGGAAATAACATTTGATATTTTATCCTACCAGACAGTTTACCCCTGTATGCACTACGTATGGGTGTTGAACCTAAGGTGAAATCTAAAAAAAAGGAAGCTGTTGCAGGAAGAGGCTGAGGAAGAGGACATGGCTGAGGAAGAGGGGTCCTAGGCAATAACATGTCTCAAGACTACTGTTTCCAAGTGATAAGTGATTTGGGATATTTTTAGTATAGGTTTTGTTTGTTTATGTCAGTTTTAATAAACATAAATGTGAAAAAAAATAATAATAAAAGGCTTTCCCACAAGAGCAACTCAACGTCCCATCACAGCCCAGGCAGGGGGTCCTGGTCACTGCCACACCAACCGCTGCTGAAGTGCAGACTTTCGGAGAACATAATTCTATATTCTTAGGAATAAGCCCCAAAAACAGAAGAAAATCCAAGCAAACAGGCTGAGGACTGGTAGAAGGAAATGAAGTCCTTACTTGGAGGTCTCACAGGTTGCCCCTGTGGAATCCCGGGGGGCTGAGCTCCTGGGGCTGGTAAGGCCGGCTGGCTGCCCAAGATGCCTTGTTTATGTAAACGTGACCTCCGTTTTTCTTCTAGTTCTTTCTGTATTTTGTAGATTTTCTCTGCTAATAAGTGATAGTATTCATCCTAAAAAGCAGTAACAGTCAATATTAAGCAATTAAAACTAAGAAAATGAATGATCTGATGTATCTTCCAATAGACTAATGAACTTTTTTATTAAGGGTATTGTCAAGGTAAATATTCAACAAGTCTGATAAACCAAAGGCCCAAATTCTTGCTTAATTCCTAGTGACTTTATAGAATTCATCAAACTGTTACATTTCATTCCATGATTCAATGAACCTCTTCTTGGCTATTCCCTGGTACTGGCAATAATACAAGCATCATAAAGAACACCCACTGCGAAAAGTATATCCCATTGATGTAATGCAGTTTTATATATCCCATTTACCAAAAGAGTGGTAACACTTGCAGTTAACCACAAGAGTTATGCAGAATGTCGGGTCTTGTCTCAGAAGGTTCCCTGGTCAGAGACCTCAAGGGGAGAGGCATCCCCTGACTATACAGATTTCCCCCATTTTTGGATAACAAACCGGACAGGCACAGTTCTATCACTGCAAGTGTTTTCCAGGCCAGAGTGCACTGTGTGGCAACCTACCCTGCTGTTTGCAGACTCATACATGTCCCCTTCCACTTTCTTCGCATAGGCCACCAGGTTCTCCATGCGGCGATCCTTGAGAGCTGCGGGGTCAGGTGTTGGGAAGATGGCTTGGACGCTGAAAGGACAACACACTCCATCAACCTACCATCAATGCGGTCAAATGAGAACTGTAAAATCAAGATCACTGACCAATGGTGGCAAAATGGTGTTGGGAGAAATGCCAAGTCTCTCTTGCCTCGAGAACATGAAAACACAAATGAAGTCACTCCCTAGAAACAATCTTGACCTATCAACTTATCTACATGCCAAACACACAAATATTTTGCTGTTAATAAATATATGCTGGGCCATTTCAAGAATGACATGACTTCAAACTCCTCATCTTTAAACTATTTATTACGAAAAAAATTTTTGATCAAAATAAGTAAAAAAACACTCAAAGGGGATCTAGTTGATTAAGTTCACCTTCGATTTCAGATAACTGGCTCAAGAAAGATAACTGTTAACTTTCTTGTATGTTAACTTACTGCACGGTGTACTGTCATGCCATCTGCGCTAACCAGGCCTGAATTTCCCCAATCCTTAGGGGTCTCCACAACTATTAATCTGGAGCCAAAAATTAAGGCAAGGCTCTTGAGCTAATTCCAGCCCCTGCATGCATCCAGAGCTCAGAGGCACAAAATGTCAGGCTGACTGGGGGGGTCTCTGCCTCCATGATGTGGGCTGCCCAAAGATACAGCCCACCAGGGATACACGGTCCAGGACTCCCTAAAACAAGCATATGACCCTCTTCAGATCCTAGGGTACCGTCACCTGGGGGCCAATAGGCAACTATGAGACTGCAAAACTGTTACACTGCCTTCAGCTACGACACATAGATAATGGGTGGGTACATACAGTTTATGCACTAGATGGCTCCGCAGGTCCTGAGTGACATGTTCATGCCAGCCTTTCCGAACGCCAGTGCTGGAAGGAGGTGCCGCTGTAGGTATAGTGCTGAGAGTTCCAATGTTACCAGAGTTTGAGCCATCATTCATGAGTGGGCTAAGGGAGGAAAAAGGACACTTCATCCATCTACTGAAGTGACTCAATATGCCTCACCTGAGGAAGTTTCTTCTTCAACCACACGTGACTTTAAACAGTGCAAGTCAGGAGCGGCAAGGGATGTATATACAAGAAGCCTTAAAAGCCTTAAACTATGTTTAACCTATTATCTGTTCTACATTTATCATTTAAAAAAGGAAAAAAAAAACCCAAAAACAAGAACAAAAACAGCATTCACCTCCCTCTGCCCTATTTAAACTATTTTCTCTGCCACACATTTAGAAAGAGTCACAGAGTTTTGTGACTTCCGCCCCTTTCATGTCCTACTGTCACTCAGATGGGGGTCGACTGAAATATGGGTCTTACTTTGTCGCCCCAAGGGAAGTTGGAAGAGCTGATTCTGAAATCAAGTTTGGTGGTTGCTGATCTGTTGTTATTCCTCCTGCTGGAATGTTCATTGGGTTATTTCCTTTAAAGACAGAAAGAGAAGAATCAAGCAACTCCTAAATTATGAAATATTCTTCCAAGTTTTGATAACAGATAAACATATCACCATATAAACAAGTGATTCTTATGAATTATAAACAGTATGGCAGGAACTCTGGGAGTTACTATTTTCAGTAATGGTAACTGACTTGTTCAAATTCAGTTGTAGACTTCTTCCTACTCTACCTTGTAACGAAGATAAGGTGTGTTTATGGAGGCTAGCTGGTATTGCAATCTATGGCTTTGGAAAAAATGATAAATGACCCATCTGCAGCCTCAAACTTTGATTTTGCTTCATTAATATCACATACTAAACTAAGCCAACCTGCCACATAACTTTGCATCATTTTATTTTTTTTGCATATCAGAAAATAATAGAAATTAAGTATAAGAGAAAAATATAGAAGGTCAACTTGTCTACAATTTTCATATCAAGTAAGAAAAAGTTGAGACTCAAAGAGGTTAATAGTCTTGTCCCAAATTATACCACCAATAGGAGTAGAGTTAAATTAGAACTTGGGTCTTAGGACTCCAACCCAGCCTCCTGGCCAGTATTAATTCAATATTCCTTAAGGCAGTTGTTTTCCAAAAAGGAACAAATGAAATGATTTTAATTGGTCATTTTTTTAAGAGTCATTTTTAGAAGAAAAATATTTATTCTATTCAGAAACTAACAGAACTAGTATGACAAGTCTTGACTTCATAGACATCACTGCTTAGCTTAAGCCTAGATTTAAAGAGACTGTCAATTTAAAGAAAAACATTACGGAAACAATATGCAGAAATGGCAAAAATTGTGGAGATGAGTAGCAAATGACCGAAGGCTGGCAAATAATGGGCTGGGGTGACAATAGGAAATACGGATCCATCTAGAAGCCTCGGACAGCAGAGAGACTCCTATTGTTCACCTGACCAGGTCCAGGCTGGTCATTTCCAGTTGTGGACTAGACTGTAACCATAGGTACTAGGAACTGGCAAACCACTGACAAATTCTCCATCAAATAACAGTCTACTGAGCATCGCCATGTGATGATCCTGATACCCTGAGTCGCTACAGTCACCACCCGGATAAGGCCAAGTGGTACAGCCATAATTCTAACTTGTGAGATTCTGCATTTCTGAGCCACGTGACATGTCCTTTGTGAAAACTCTCCAGACAGAAGTGACACAGCAAGCAACAAAAATGTTGCATCATTTGCAAATGCTATTCTTTTTACAAGCACATAACATCTTCCTTTCCTCAGATACTTTAGCTTTTTCCTGGAAGGTTTTTATTTCAACAATTGAATTCGAAATAAAAACAATAACTGAAAATAGCCTTAGGTTCCAGTGAGAGTTGTCATTCCATTTGGTGCATCTGGACAAAGGAAGTTCTGAAGAGTTCCTCCACCTACCCAGGGGGTTGAGAGTCCTCATCTGCTGGTGGGTTTGAGGCTGTGCTGGTTGCTGGCCAGGAACCTGAGGCTGCAGCTGCGTCTGGGGCTGGTTCATGTAGGGGAGTCCAAGAGCAGCGTAGGCTCGCTGCATGGAGCTGGGGTCTATGGGATTTGGGTTACTTAAAGAAGTGGCATTCTGTTGCCCTGTGCCAACAGAACCAATTGTGTTTTGAATTCCACTAGCTGGAGACCCCAGGATGGCTATAACAACAAAAAACAGACAAAAAAAAAAGTAAGTAAAAGGGAGAGGCTCACAAATGATTTAAAAACTACTGAGAAGCAAATAAAAGTTTATCAAAAGACTTTACATGCATATCATAAAGCTGCTAAAACAAGGCTACAGAGAAAGAAGCTGAGCTGAAGGAAAGAACTCTATTCCATTCATCTGCTCTGCCAGCAGCAGTCGAGGAACAAAAGCTGAAGAAAATTCAAGCTTTTCTCTTAGAATGCCACAGACCCTATAATCGCACAGAGATCACCTAATACAAATCAATGTGTATTAAGGATTAGAGACTCCTAAGAAGTCAGTTCCAGGGAGTGGCGAATAAGTGACAAGGGAAAGGTTGGAAGCATCTGAGATGGAAGGAGGAGCCCCATCCTGCTGCCGCCCCACTGGGCTCTTCACTCTACTGCACAGGTACAGAGGGATGAATGGAAGGAGCAGAGTTGATACCCAATTGTTCAGTTTTTATTAATAAATCTATGATGCGATTATCCAAATAACAAAACTGTAACTCCTAGAAACTTACTTGTACAATGACAGAATTAACCACAAACCTTTCCTACAGGCTCTCTATGTAGGAGAGCACTGTGTAGGGCTTGCTGGCTAAATGAAGCTGTTTAAGAACCGATTTGGTTGAAATCAAGGGACGGAACTAAGCTTAGCGATTCTGCATGGATTTTCATCTATCCAGGTGTCACCTCAGCACCACTGATATTTAGGAGCTGGCCCTGCCTCATGCAGTCACCATCAGTGACCACCACCCAGGCCTACTGTGGCTTGTAGAGGAGGTGGCCCATCCAACTAGCTGGCTAACCCCAGGAAACTAAAGGAAAAATCTGTGTCAACATAAGAAATTCCATTCCAAAGGGCTTCTAAGTTAACTGAGAGATGACCCCAAACTTGGATCTCTTTGGTCATTTAAAGTTCAACCCATCTATCCATCCATCCACCTGCCTGCCCATCTGCCTGTCAGTCCATTTGTCCGTCCATATAAATGTCCTCATTTACCATATGACAAAAGTTTTACATCAAACTATTTTATTCTTAAGCATTCCTTTTGTTCTGAAATCTGCAAATTTTAGAGTCATGTTAAAAACAGCAATTTATAAAACTGATACTATAACCCATGGTTTTTGATATTTGAAAACATTATCACAAAGCCTTTCTTTCAAATTCAGACCATTATGTGTTAACAGTAATAGCTTCACATTCAACCATCAGTACAACTATAGTAAACAACTGACATACTTTATCAGAGCAACTTAATTAAATCAAAATGATTTTTTAAAAAATCTTGGTATTTTAAAAAAATCTTACACATTCATATTATTAACTTTTCTAATAAGGATATTCAGATATCAAACTCATTAATGCTCATTAGACACAATTACACACACCAAGCACTTCATTATTATAAATGAAAAGCAATTCCCAAGGTACACTTCATGACAAGTGTGAAGCTAAAATAAGTCATGTACAATACCTTAAAAGTATTTTGTCTAATAGATGATACTCCTCAAAACTTTAAACATATGTCCATAACACTTCTGAAAACAGCATGCAAAACTCTCTAAAAAAAACTATGATGTAAAAAGCAAAGTAATAATGATAGGATAGCTTTTTTCTATTGCCTTGTGGTATCATAATAAATTGTCCAGAGGAATTTAAAGAAACAAAATATCTATGTGGCCATCCATTTCTGGGTGAAGATCCAATTGCTGTCCTTTAATGACTTCTTCCTACCATATTCTCCTTTCGTCCACACCTCCCCAAATGCCATCCATTTAGCCAAAACACCTCATCCTAGGGTGAATGCCATTCCTAAGCCCAAAGCTACTTATGGGGCAACTAGTGCCCAGCATTTACAAAAGGCCTGCCCTGGAAGCTGCTGACATGGTCACTGTATTTTAAGTTTGTGTTAAAAGCACTTATTTTCTAAATGTAAACATTATTATATTTTTATTTTAAAATATACCTATCAGAAGACAAATAAGCATTTGGAAATTGGCATTCCTAACAATTTAAAAGCAAGGAAAATAAATTACAAACAAATAAAAAAGGTCTCACATTTAAGCGTGGACCAATTTGCAGCCTAAATGATGCTATTAGATGAAATGACACAAACACTTAAGGGTAACAGAACTCAGGCATTTACTGTGGGGGTGACAGTTGATCGAAAGGGGAGTCATTATGTGTAAGCAACCATCAACGCTGTTTTGCAACCTCAAGAAGCTGCCAGTGCTCAGTGTGAGTCTCCCTCATTCTTCCCTGAATCCCACGGTGCCTGCTGGTCTCTGCTCGCCTTCAGGAATTTGCTCTTGTGTGCTCACTCACCTCCAGGTTCAATGAGTACATGCTGCTAGGCTCCAGCTACGGTGGGGAACACAAAGTGTCTGAACTCCCTGAACTTAAGGTCTGCTGGGAGAGACACAAATTATTCTACTGACCGCTAACACATGTCAAACTGCAGCCTGGGACCTTGGATCAGAGAAAATCATGTTCATCTCTTCTTCCCTGAACATCGTCGGGAAGGTGGGATCAGTGTGAGACTCAGCTCTATTCTTCACCCACAGCGTGCCATATGGCATGCCACACAGGGCCCAAGGGACCTATAGCAGTCTAGTGCAGTGACCGCCACTCCTCAGGCCCTCCCAGCACTGCCCACTGAGTGTCTTGGGAATGAACAAAAACAAATGTGTGCTAAGACAGCCACACTTCATCTACCCATCATCCTAAGAATGAAGTCTTCTACATTCATCAAGTTTCCACATTATTGATGTTTCCCTCTTTCGATGTCAAAACCACTTGCTCTTTTTGCCGTTTTCCCATCTTTTTTCCTTTTTAGAGTGTAATGCTGTGTTTCCCATGTCATCAATCCTCAGAATGTCACATCAAGCCCCACAGGGTCCTGATATGTGGTTTGGGCTCTTCTCCCTGGCCTATCAGGTGGTGTGCCTGTACTGGCATATCTGCCTCTTTAAAGTGCTCCTCAACACCTCCCTACCTCACCACTCCCCTTCTGCTGTAGCTAAAGTAGGACCCATGACCTATAAAACAAAAGGACAAGTTTTATGGAGGGCTCTTTCCGGGACTCACAGACTCTCTTCCTGTAGGCACAGGTGGTCCTTCCCCAGTGAGCACAAAGACTGTACAACTGAGAGGTTCCCTGTACAGTATATATTGATAACTCAAAGCATTCCATTAACTAGCAAATGCCAGTCCCCAATCATTCTCAATAAAACTGGATTCAACCAAAAGTTCAATGAAAACTGACACAAATTAAGTTTCAAAGCATTGTGAGGGTGGTGGGAGAAGCATCATGAAGTATAAAGCAGCTGCTATCTAGTCATCACTCAGGTTCTACTGAAATAGCGGAGCTAGGGTTTATTCAGACCTATAGATGTCTCTGCAAAGGTGCTGGCACCACCATGATGCCTTGCCAGCCCTTCGTGGGCCAGGACTTACTTCCTGTCACAGCCTTTTCCTATGCTCAGCATGGGCACGATGGCAAACAGAAATGCTCTTGGGTATCCAGGCACTGCCCAAGTGAAGGACCCAGTCCTCCCATCACAGACACCACTGCTAGCCCACAAGCAGAAAGAAGGCTTTCTTCAGAAGCCAAGTGACTTGTGAGCAGCAATCCTGTGTCACCCAGAGAGCAAGGAAAAAGCTATGTTGATGAAATACAGCTCCAATGACTGTCCGGTACTTAAGTCAGGGATGAATAAGCCCACCACCCTCTCTACAGACACTTAAGTTCTGTTCCCCTTCCCCCCCCGGCCCCACCGCAATCTGTCCAAAGAGGTGTCTATCCAAAGAGGTGTCTGAAAATCTCTGAAGAGCTCTCGAGTGGAACAAAGGACCTGTTCAACAAACTTATAGAGCACCTCAACGGGCCACTCCCAGTGCAAGCTTGGAGGCGGTGGATTTTGACTCAGTATAATGAAGGAAGGTGTTTTAAACAATCAGAGGGGCCAGTGGAGGTGCTGCAGCAACAGGCTGGAGAACTGCTGACCATAAACATTGTCAATGCGGCTGGCACCATGGCCAAGCCCATGTCTGAGCAGCTGTGGACAGAGAGTGGACTGGGGCTGGCCCTGTCATACTTGTTTGCACAGTCCCTGTGCGATTCTGAGCTGGGAAACCCATGGTCCCCCCAAGAATGACTCAACCATTCTCAACATCTGTGGCACAGACACCTGGCCCTTCACAGCATCCAGAGCAGTGCACCTCAGACTTTAATGTGCATACCAATGACCTGGGGATTTGTTAAAAATGCAGATTCTAATCCAAGAGGCTTGGGATGGGGCCCAAATTTCCACATTTCTAATGAGTAGCCTGAGAGCACCTGTTTGGCCTGTCTGAGGACTACACTTTGAGTAGCAAGAACCTCTCCAATGAGGCAACATTAGTTCCTACATGGGAACTCGGTCACGTGTCCACACAGCCCCAGTCCTCTGTGCCACCCTGTGCACCAGAATTTACTGGAGACCAGATGCCAGGACTGACATAAGATACATACCTTGAAGAAAAGCTGTAACTATTAACAAAAAATTAAGTCTCTCTATAAGGCATGGATAGCTCGAGATCAGTGATTATACCATCTCTAGAAAACAAAGAAAAAAATCAAACAAAATCTCAACATAGGCCAAATAGGTAACCAATGGTCTGGGTTTCATTTCAAAGAACATCAGGTTAGCTCTGCAGGTGATTCCGGAATGTTCTCTCAGTAGAGACACCAATTACAAAAGTTAGAAAGTGGAGCATGTGCTGACCAAGAAAGTCTGCATCAGGTAAGATCAGCATCTGTGAGAAACACTGCCCAGAAAGCAGGCGGGTTCTCAGCAGAGTCCCCACAATCCTTACGATTGCAGTCCACCTCTCTGAATCATCTCACTTGCACAGGAACCTCTGAATCCAGTCAGATCTGTCCCTTCCAGGCTATGCATTGTGCTGACACTGTTCCCGCTGTCTAGAATATCCTTCCATCATTATTTTGTTTAAACTGGGCTCTGTCAAGCCCCACCTTTCTCTATGAAGTAGTCCAGGTATGTTCTGATTCTCCTGAGAGGAGCGCCAATAGAACTGACCTGCCTTTACTCATTCCTTTGACTGAGATCAGATCACATTATTTTTAATGTATATATTTTGTCTCAAGAACCCAACCTTACGCTACTGGGTCGAATTCACATTTTCCTCTGTGGGTTCCTAACCCAGGGTTCACACACCTTTAGCACAATTTATTTTTCTGCGGCTGGCTGGTACAGGGATCGAGCCCTGGACCTTGGTGTTATCAGCACCATGAAAATTTCCTTTAGAAGAGAAGAAACAACAACAAAAATATACAGGAAAGACACTGCTGCAACTTTCGCACTCTTTGTGTCAAACAATTCTGTACTAACAAGGCTCCAGTAATAGAGCCAAAGGACATACTCAAAGCTGAAACCCAATTTAAGAAGTATTTAAAATTTTTGAGAACAGATGCTTTCACTCTTTCATGAAAAACTACCAAAACCTTGCACAAAGTTAATCTAAACCTTCCCTGTGACTTTATATTATAAAATCACCCTGGTAATACCTTACATTATGACTAGTAGAAAAACTGTGGTTTACCACTTGAGAGAACTATGCATGAAATCAATTTTCACAAGATTCAGGCAGTTATAAGGATGTTAAAAAAAAAACAAAAACCACGTTTCTTTTTCTTTTTTTTAAACAAAAACCACATAAGTGTTTCTTAAAAAGAAATCACAAAAGTTACAACTGTCATAACAGCACATACTAAAAGCAAGATTCCAGAAAAGCCACACCCCCAAATTAAAAGTTAAGAATGAAATTCTCACTTATTATTTATGAAATTAATATTGTTAAACTCAACAATGAATATTTTTGGCACTTAAAGAGCCTATTACTGAAACGTGTCCTAAAATGCAAGAAAGTTAACCATCATGATAAAACAAAAAACATTTTATACTAACTTGGAGGAAAAACAGCCTATATTCCACTAAAACTACTGTCCCAAATATCTGGTTCTGGAAGACCTAGGATCCTTGAACTTCACTTTATAGAAGAGATGTCCAGGAAAACTGTGTATTAATTCAAATGTTGGTCAAAGAATAATTTAACTGATTTAGAAAACTGAATTTTAAAGAAAACTTGTTGTGGCTCCTCTGCAGGGAGGGAGAATAACAGGCCCCATTACCCTGGAATTCGTCTGCTATGTGACATGGATACCTGCTTTAAACGAGTGCGCTGTGCAGTGTTGGCTTGCTGTGCCCCCTCGGGAGGGAGGCGAGCTGGACTTAGTGAGAGGAAGACCACGTGGGCCATCACTGGTTCCACCCCACGGCACTCTCAAGAACACAGTGCCATCCCATCTTTGCCTGTCCCACTCAGAAACAACCAGAAAGAAAGGTAGGACGTGTTCTCCAAGCAGCAGAGGGGTCTTGAAGAAGATGATCAAGAAGAATGAGAGGAATGAACACATAAAACACACACACACAGGGAAGGGTGGCAAGATGGTGCAGACGAGATGGAGCAAGACAAAGACAACCATGCTGGGCCGGAGGAGGTGCTGAGGGAGCAGCTCCAGCCAGAGGTGATGTGAGATCGAGTGATGTGAGGCACCCTGGCTGTCCAAAACTGACGGACACATTCAAAGACCATGGTTTTACCTCTAAAGTGACAGAGAAAGGACCTAACAATGGGAGGAGATGTTCGCCCTTCTTACTGCTCTGATGCCCACCAGTGGCAGGGAGCCCAGGGAACCACACACAGGCCTCCTGATGCGTGGGGACCTGCTGCGGAATCGCCTGTGCTGAGGGCTACACAGACGACTGTAAAGATGAGAAAACGATGAGATGACCAGGTGTGCCAGTCCTGGGCCAGAGACTCTCAAACCAAAGCTGAATAAATGGTTAGTTATGCAAATAGGTCTGGGGACTGCAGTGCCAAGAAGGAATAAACCTCATAAATGTCTATGTTTATTTTATACTGACCCAGCCTAACTGACAGAGCCTTTAAAACTTACTTTAGGATGAGGGGTTTCCAATTCCAAAAGAAGTGTCCCTTCTACTTCCCTCCCATGATATCACTGTCATTATAGTGACAGGACATGCAAATCCTCACATAGGCAGACCTGTCAGGAAATACCAAAGGTCCCTGCTGGCTCTATGACCAAAGTGAACTGCTGTTCTGCACTGCTTCAAGTGCTGTATGCTGGGGATGGGGCGGGAGAGGCAGCAAATGAACCTGTAACACTACCAGACCATTTCCGTGCACTGTGAGCCCGTATGCCCTGGAAGCGCAGCTGTGCCTCAGTCCCTGTCCGCCCTGCCTCATCTGCACTTCGTGTCCAGTAACCCCTGCCCGCTCCCTGCCTGCCATCTGCATTCTCTTCAGAAACAGCTTCTATCCTCATCTCCGAGCTTCTCTGCCCCCGTGCTCACTTACTTTGTTGGTTTCGCTTGTCACTGGCATTTTTCAAAGGGAGGCAAACAGGACAGTCATGTCGTGTGCAGTTCTTCCAATGAGAGATGATTTGTCGTGAAGATGCACAATGGGCAACTATGACCAGAAAAACAACGAGATGTTATTTTTCTATCCAAATTGTCACACTTTCAATTACACCTAAATTATAATGCCAGATTCCATAAGAAAATGGTAACAAGTGTAACCATAACACAGTATAGGCAGTCCTCAACTTACAAACAGGCTGTTTTCCAATAAGTTTGTAAGTTGACTGTTGAGAATGCCAAACAAAAACTTCCCATAGAAGCAATGTTATGAATGATGGGTGATTAAGATTCAGCCCACAAAACAAAACTATTCAACCTGAAATACTGAACAACTGCAATGAAAGGTGCAACAAATAACCATTCTGTAACATTACTATTTAAAATAAACGTGTGTGTTTAAAGATGAAACTACCTCAGTACAACGGTGGAAGAAATACAGAGAGAGAAGTCCATGGAGATTGTGCCAGGGACCCTGGGTGCTGTAAAGTACCTGAGAGGGCAACTGACACTGGTTATTCCCAGCCTTCACCTTGTAAAGGTCTAACCTTACCCTTCTCTGCTTCTCGACAACGATCAAGGTTACTCTGGGGACCCACAAATGTCACAACAGGAGAGAGGGAAACCAGGGAGAAACATTCCCCAAGGTTTGTGAGCACAAGAAAGAAGAAAAGGAAAGAGGATAAAGATTAAAGGAAAGTATGAGTACAGCTGTTAACAGGAAATGCTTCTTTGGTAGAATTGAGGTGTCTGCCGTTAAAGAGACAGGCACAGGATGTGCCTGATTCACCACCTCCCCCGGGAAGACACGGTGCACAGTTCCCCATGTCACCCGGGACAACGTCACTGTTGTCCAGGGTAGCCTCAAGACGCCAGGCAGAGGAGCAAGGCAGGGGGCCGCTGCTGGTCTGAATCCATGAAACGACCGCAAGACAGACGCTGGGGTGTGGGAAAAGGTGTGTGCCTGCATGTGTGTGCCATGTCCAGAAGAAAACCATGATCTAGACATTTATGACAAAGACAGTGCTTAAGAAGTGACAATGTCTTCTGTGACAAAGGAAGGAGGAAAAGAACAAATACAGGGCACAGCCTCATGCAGTAGAAGTTCACAGAACATGAGAAAGCCCAATCGCCTCTTTCCTCAGCAGATAAGCTTCCCGGGGCAGCTGACTGTTGGTGTGTGGGCAACATGAGAGCAACATGTCCCAGGCCACACCAAAAGGAGGTCAGCACTTAGGCTGTGGGAGCCTTCTGAACAAGAGCGCTGCTGAAGAATAATGTCAAATCTTACCCTGGCCTCTGCCTCTAGGAGGTCAGAACACGGCACTTACCTTGGCAGGCTTTCCCAGCCTGACAATGCGTCATGTGATTCAAGACATTTTTCATGGTTCGACAATGTGGGAGAGAGCAGGCCCGAACTTCTCCATTTGCTTGTTCTCGTCTCTGACATTTATGAGCGTGAAGCAGTAGAACCAGCTGCTGCTGTATCAGTTTGCGTTTTTCAGGATCTGCAGTGGGGCCTGTTGCAATTGCTTGTGTGGGTACAATTCCCACTGATGTCTGCATCTGAGACTAAAATAAAACAAAATAATAAAAATATTTTAAGAAGCTGAGTTCCAATTCATGTTCATTCATTAGGTCTCAAATGGATGTGAAGGCTGATGCATAATACTGACCACAGAGAGAAAGGGGTACACAGTTCTCTTTCATTCATCAACAACTTTTGAAAGATGCAGAAGCACAGAAATCAACCCAACTCAGAGCAAAGCTGATTAAAGCTCACTGGTATGCAATTAACAGCCAAGCAAGAAAATCACTTACTCTTACTTAACTCAGTCTACAATATGTACAACCATGGGAAAAGGTGTATATTTTTTCAGGCTGAACCACATAAGACCGCCGTTTTTGTATGTCCCAAATGGACAAACACTGGCAATTCCATAAGGCTCAACTTAATTAGAAAGACTGCCAAAGCCTGACGAACTGCAATGCACTGCAAATATCACATGTAGCAAAAAGATTCAGAGCCACCTTTTGGATTTTTTTATCATGTGACCAGGAGGACAATACTTGCAGCTTAGTTTCACAGAGGCCATAACCTTTCCTAAAAGAATAATATGACACCTATACTTAATACGACCACCCAGTGCAACTGTTAAATGCTTTCTTGTCTTATGAAATGCTTTCTCTTTCATTAAAATTTCCACTCAGATATCTGACATTTTTTTCAAAAAGTATTTCATGATCTGCGAAAAACATGGAAATTGTTTGTTTGCTTTCATCTCTCTGAAATAACAAGCCAGAACCAAGCATACTTCTTAACTGCAAAGAAAACAGAAACAGTGACCTGTGGAGTTTTCCTGTTCTTTAAAACTACCAGCAGTCTTCAGATAAACTTACTAAAAACACTTACGAAATAAGAGAAATGTAATGTTCCTAATATGCAATAATATCATTCATACTTCAGGGATTTCCAGTCTTCTCTAACACTCTGATACTCCTGGCTTGATCCCACAACACTCATTACCTCCCCCTAAAGTACAACACCACTTGGATATTTTTATATAAGAATCAAAACTATATATTTACAATCAGAAAAATCTATAAAAGTATTTCTCAATCAATCAAAATTCATTTTAAAAATTACAGAGTCTTTTATTTTAGTTTTTATTTTTATGAGAATTCAGAAAATAAGTGTGTAGAAAAGCCAAGTGGCTTAGCTCAGGAGCACAACTCCCGGAAGCCCAAGGATGACCCAAAGCCCCTGCTGAGAGGAAGAATACCCTGAGTGCCGAAGTTCTTAACTCCTAAGGGACAACAGCCTCTTTTCCTTATGTTTATTTTTTCCTGATTATAAAAGCAATATATGCATACTGTAGGAAACTTGGAAAGCAACAGAACTATTAAGGAAATAATTAACAATTAAACTCCCAATATCCAGGAGTCCACTATTAAAGTGTTGATAGATTTTTCCTTTTTCCAGTCTTTTTTTCTATGTAGATGCATATGCATGACCCATAATCAATACAGTCTCATATCCTGTACATATATGTGTTTTGCTTGGTATTTTCTCTAGGTCCTGCCCACACTGTTAAGCTGTCTCACACAGGAAGTTGGTATGATTTGTCATGAAAGAATGGCATCTTACTATACAGCTGTATATTCACTTAACCAATCTCCCATCATGCAGCATAAACTGGAACCCCCCTCCCTTTTTTGCAATTTTAAATAAAGCTTCAATGAACAAATAGCCTATGACTCTGCCCCTGCCAGCATGCAGTGTCATCGTTAAAAGTCTCCTCCTTGATCAGCTCATTCCCTTGGATTAGAACGTTCAACCAGAAATCAACAGGAATGGAGATAAGAAAGCACACGAGAAACGCAAGATGACTCTTGTTTAGGTCTCTTTTACATTTATAAAAATTTCAAACATAAAGTAGAAAGGAAAGGATACCATCACCACACCTAACAAAAGGAACAACTGTTCTTTGACGTCAGCTAATATCTAGTCATATTCCAATTTCTCTAGCTATCCAAAACATGCCTTTTATAGCTGGCTTGCACAAATCGGGACCCAATTAAGGCCCACCCCCTACATTTGGTTGTTGTTTTTAGGGTTCTTCATCTATTGCCCCCTCCCCTTTTTTACTCATGACACTGACTTGCTGACAAGACCAAGCAGTTGTCCTCTCGCCGCTTCTTAAAGTAGAGAAATATATATATATATATATATATAAATATATATATATAATATACATAAATTAGGTAAAACTTTTAGCCCTACATCTAAATTATAAGCAGATTATTCTTAAGTTACCAAAAACTAACACACTGCTTTTCATTTGGGATATGTTTTTAACAGCATCTTTTGCACTATACCTGACCATATATCAAAACAGTGTGGTTGGAAACTATATGGCAAATTTAAAACTTGGTCTATTATTAGTCTATCTGTGGATAAAGGGCAAAAGTATAGTTTAATGAGTTCGACGTGTTGTTTACATGTGTCTCAAAAGCAACTAGGAGGGTGAAGCCAAGTCAACAGGCAAATGGAACAGAAGACACGTTCCTGTGTTTGGCCCTCTCCATGTCATTTTTTTTTTTTCCTGTCTTTTTCGTGACTGGCACTCAGCCAGTGAGTGCACGGGCCATTCCTATATAGGATCCAAACCCGCGGCGGGAGCGTCGCTGCGCTCCCAGTGCTGCACTCTCCCGACTGCGCCACGGGCTCGGCCCTCCATGTCATTTTATATACATGTCCAGGGCTAGTCAGTTTGCAAAATACAAATATAGGAGTGCATTTAATTCCTTACTCTCCCAGGCTGGTGTTCAATAAGCTGAAAGAGTTATACTTGAACTGCAAGCAGCCCTGAAATCTCTCAGAAGCATCCTTCAGACTCTCCCAACTTCCCTGCCTAGTCCCCACTGCCCAGGTGGGCATTAAGAATGGAGGGAGGGCCGAGCCCGTGGCGCACTCGGGAGAGTGCAGTGCTGGGAGCGCAGCAACGCTCCAGCCGCAGGTTCGGATCCCATATAGGAATGGCCAGTGCACTCACTGGCTGAGTGCCGGTCACGAAAAAGACAAAAAAAAAAAAAAAAAAAGAATGGAGGGAAAGTGCTTAGACAGAAACCCCCCTTTAAAGCACAGAACAAAACTGCAATGTTGTAAATTCCCTCCAAAATCATCTACTCATTTTATGGAATTTTTTTTTGTAATACCCAAGAAAATTGTGAAAAACAGTAAGAATAAAGAGGGAAACTTATGTTGCCAGATACCAAAACATATTAAAAGGCTATAGATTTCTATACATGCGTCCAGAAATAGACATATGTGCATATGAAAGTAGTGTGTTAAAAAGGTGATGTTTCAAATTGGAGAGTGGTGAGGGCAATCTTTGATCCCTATCTCCTTTAAATATAAACTCCAGATGGATTAAAGTGAATAAAAATAAATTAAAATGAAGAAAAAATAAAGAATATGTTTAAAATATGAGGATGAGAAAGTCTTCTTAACATAAATATGTAAGAAAGTTTAAAAAGTGAAAAACTGAGGGAAGAATGGTTGCTATTCTTATATTCTAAGAGCTCTTAAGAAATAAAAGAAAAAGAAATAAAAGGAAAAAATAGATAAACTGGATTTCACTAAAATTAAACATTTTATGCTTCAAAGGATACCATCAAGAAAGTGAAAGATAACCCTCAAAATGGGAGAAAATATTTGCGAATCATAGGTCTGATAATGCACTTGTATCTAGAACACATAAAAAAGTCTTACAACTCAATAATAAAAAGACAACCTAATTTAAAAATAGACAAAGGATCCGAATAGATCCTTTTCCAAAGATATACAAATGGCCCATAAGTACATGAGAAGATTCTCAATGTCAGACATCTGGGAAATGCAAATCAAAACCACAATGAGATACCACTTCAAACCCACCAGGGTGGCTATAATAAAAAAGACAGACGCTAAGCATTAACAACAGTGTGGTAAGGATGCGAACAACTGGAACTCTCGTACACACCAGTGGGAATGTAAAATGGTGCAGCCACTTTGGAAAAGTCTTACAGTTCCCCAAAAGGTTAAACACAGAATTACCATATGAGAATTGAAACCACATGCTCACACAAAAACATGTAAAAGATGGTCACAGCAGCACTATTCATAGTAGCCAAAAAGTGAAACAAAATGGAAAAATAAAACATGGTATTTTCAAAATGGAATACTATCCAACCATAAAAAAGGAAGCACCGACACATGCTACAACATGAACTTTAAAAACACTATGCTCAGTGAAAGTAGCCAGTCACAAAAAACCACATATTATATGATTTCATTTCTATGAAATGTCCAGAATAGATAAATCCATAGGGACGGAAAGTAGACTAGTGGCTAGGGCTGGGAATTTAGGGGAAATGGGAAATGACTACTAAATGATACAGGATTTCTCTTTGGGGTAACAAAAATGTTCTAAAATTGATTGCAGTAATGGTTACACAATACACTAGAACACCACTGAACTGTGCACTTAAAAGGGGGAATAAGTGGCTTAGAAAAACAGTTCTACCTTGCCAATCATCAAAGAAATTAAAATATAACAATGAGGCATTTTTCACCCATCAATATAGCCAAGATTAAAAAAAAAAAAAGATAACTGGTATTGATGAGGGTATAGAGAAAGAGCAATTCTTTTCTCTCTTTCTTTCTTTCTTTTGGCAGTGGGCTGGTAAGGAGATCCAAACCCTTGACCTTGGTATTACAACACTGCACTCTAACCAAGGGGGCTTAACGGGCCAGTCCCCAAACAGCAATTCTTAAGTACTCTGGTGATAACGTAATTTAGTATGGTTTTGGAAAGCAACATGAACCAAAAAGAAAGATGTGCTTTTCTTTTGATCCAGTAGTTCCACTTCTTGTAATCTGTTATTAGGCAAGTGACGGGACAAGTATGCTAAAATATGTGTGCAAAAATGAGCACCACACCCTGCTTAAATACTGAAAAACTGGAAAAACTCTAAATGCCCATCAATGGTGGACTAATTAAACATTATAGCTATAGACCCATAATGAAATATACGCAGACATTAAGAACAAAGCAGATCTCGGGCCAGCCCGTGGCTCACTCGGGAGAGTGCGGTGCTGATAACACCAAGGCCAAGGGTTCGGATCCCGTATAGGGATGGCTGGTTTGCTCACTGGGTGAGCATGGTGCTGACAACACCAAGTCAAGGGTTAAGATCCCCTTACCGGTCATCTTTAAAAAAAAAAAAAAAAAAAAAGAACAAAGCAGATCTCAACCCCAGTCAAAGCCAAGTGGAGCGCAACAATGGCCCAGCTAAGTGCTGCCTGAATTCTTGACCCACAAAAAATTGGGAGATAGCACACAAAAGGACTGTTATTTAAGGCAACAAATAAAAATAGTAACAATAAGGTAGACCTTTATGCTTCAACAAAAAGCTATTTAAAATATAATTAAGTTTAAAAAGAAGGTTATATAATAGTACTATAAAGTCATTCTGCTTTTCCTTATTAACTTTCTGTTTGTACCTGTTATTACAAAAACATTGGTAAAATTATATGGCAGTTATGTCATGACGGGAGGGTCTTTCATATCCTACTTTTTATAATTCTGCATTGTTTGAATGTTTTACAACAAGCATCTCCTATTTTTCTAACCAAAAAGCATTCTACTTTGGGCAAAGATTTCTGGAAAAATAAAACTAGAAAAATCATTAGAAAATGATAAAGAATATAAAAAATAAAATTACAAAGGTACTAGAAGATAAGATAAATATTTTGTTATGCAAAGGTGGTGAAGGCCTTAGTCAAAAAATATAAAGCACTGGTTCCTAACCATCACCAGTAAAAACTCTTAAATACTGATTCCCACTCCTCCCCTCCAGAGACAAGTCTGCAAAAGGGCCATAGCCATTTCTATTTGTTAGAGTTCCATAAGGGATGCTTTATTATTTTAGGATTTATACTTTTTTCAAATTTTCCCAAATTAACACGTATGTACCTTTATAGTGAGAATAAAATAAAACATTTAAGAGAACAAAAGCCCCACGGGTGATTCTGATGCTGTGGAAGACCACGTTACAAAGGGAAAGTTATAAGAGGCCAGACACCATAAAAACTGACATTCTTGGCTGGCTGGTAGCTCACTCAGTAGAGCTCGGTGCTGATAACACTAAGGTCAAGGGTTCGAATCCCTGAACCAACAAACAAACAAACAAACAAACAAACAAAAAACAACAAAAAGATAATCTGACACTCTCTATGACTAAACCCAGTAGAAACAATGTAAAGGTCATTGATAAACAAGGAAAAATACCTGAAACACACAAGACAAAGCAAGCGACCATACAGGTATTATTTCCTCTCCTCTCGAGGCCTATCTTTATCCCCCAAGTCCCATACGCTGTGCCAGCCTCAGGGCCCAACCAGCAGCAGCCCCTTTAAGACTTACCACCCCCAAGGGAGGAATTTGCTCAGGACCAGCCCCACGTTACAGGAGATGTAACTGTAACCGAGGCCCTTGCCCCAGCTGCCCTTGCCCTGAATGCAAGCTCTTGGGTGGTGGGCAGGCTGTCTAGCAGGACAGCCCCCAACCTGAACCTCTCTGCTCCCCTCCTCGACAGGGCACTGACCACCTTCCTTTACAAGGTTTTCGCACATTAATTCTCACGAGTAAGCCAAGGAATGCAAAGCAAAATAAGACAACATCATTTACTCCTATCAAAACGACAGGGTTATGGTCCCCAGCCTTGGGAAGGTCCTGTAATGCTGGTGACCTGGTACGTAGCTTTTGTTGGAAGGCAATGTAGTAGAATGCTATCGGTCAAAAGCCTTAAAATACATGCAATATATATTACTGGAACGAGAATCAGCTCACATGTTGTTCACAAAAGCAGAAGGGGAAGGTCAGTAGGGTGCAGGAGTCATACTGGTTCAAACCTAAGTCTCCGCTGCTGTTAACACTGTGCACCACCAAGTGACAGCAGGTGACCCGAGGCTCACTGCCCCAAGAACTCAGGGCAGTCCGCTCACCCCTCTCCAGTCTTCTTTCCTTGGGTCAGCCACATGCTCTTTGCATGCGTTGCATGTCACCTCAACCTGTTTACAACTGGACCTCAAACTACCTTTAAAAGCAAACTCTTTACATTTATTCTGGTATTCCTTAATTTTTACAACAATTTAACATGCATTTTTATTAGGATTGTTGTTATATAGGTTTTGGGTAATTAGCCCCAACTTCATTTTTCCTCTATGCCCTGCTTTTTATCCTGAGGACATAATCGGACATGTGTACAAAGAATATGTACAATAAAGCTTATCCTGGTATTCCTCAAAGGAAAAGTTATAATGTCTTCAAAGGATCTGTTCCAAACCGTAAGAAGAAACTGACCGAGAAAGGACAGGGAAGGAAAGTGTTTCTTCCCTCCAGGCAACCACTGCTCCAATCGACATCAAGCTGGGATTCCTGGGGATGGCCCTTGAGACAAAACTGGCCCCAACCTTTCACATCCAGACGGATCCAGACCATGCTCCTTGGACACTCCTTCCCCTATCCACCTGGAAACCTGACTCCTCCACAACCTTCACTTAAAATCCGTAAACGACACTAAAGTGAACACATGTAGGGCAAGAATGGCTCTGCAATATCTGCTTGTTCTGATTTCCCCAGAAGGACCCTACAACTGCTGGGTATACAAGGCTTTGGAGTCATAAAACAAAGAAAATGTTCATTAAATGTACACAGCTATCAACCTGGGAAGAAGTGATAATCACCTCTGAGATAGTAAAGAGCCACTGGTAAGAAACAGAACACAACTATTTAGATAGAGGGAATACTATGTCTTGCATTTTCTTCTTTTTACTTGACATTTATTGATGGTTTAAAAATAAGATTATCTTATAACTTAAGAATTAAATTCAATAGGCAACTTTAAATGAACAAGTGAGACCAAAATGATTTGTAAGTAATCTTCCAGATTAAAGCAGCTTTGATTTTAAAGTGGAAAACAAATAGCTAGGGCAAGCAGAAGAAGCAACGGGCAAGTCTGAGGCAGAGACACTGCTCAGTGAGAGTCCCAACCCGGGCACTGACTAGGCCTACCCGCTACTCCCTCCCCCTGCCCCAAGGCTGCAGCCTTTAGAACTGAAGAGTAGGTCTACCTAGGAGGACTGGGGGTAACCCGCTACTGTACAAAGAAACCCTAAAAAGAGGAAGTGCTGGATCTAGACTGACAGTCAAGGTGCAGGCCGGCCAGACCAGCAGGTTTAAACTGAGAGTTACAGAGTTTAACAGCATCAGGCCCATTCAACAAAAAGACCAGTTCATGAGATCTACCAATTTACTAGTTAAAGAATATTCTTCTTGAATACTGTCAATATATATAAACATATTCTTCTTGAATACTTACTATAATAAGTTTTTGATAACTTGGCAAATTAGTCATTGGACAGATTGTTTTTTGGTGACTTGAGCTTTAGGGTCATCTCAGATGATTGTGGAAAAGATAAAAAGAAGTTAGGATGATTCAGTCTGTGAAAAGACCAATATGGTTAATATGATTCAGATCTGTTGAAGTACTGTACAGCAATGACTATCCCCCTTAAGTGTGCTATTTACTGAGTTCTACTGGTCCCTTCATTTTTCAGAAATGCATGGTAAATATCCCTATGATTTGCTCCCCCAGGCAGGCAGAAGTTGTGATGCTCGTGGCTAGTAAGTGTGCAGCACATCTTGCTTAGAACCTTCTGACCGGGTCTCTACTTTATGTGAAGTAAGAGAGGCTGAATATCTTTGGAGATAATTTATGCTTCTACCCAAGAGGTTTCAGTGAAGAAAGGGCTATATTAGTCAGACTCTAGAAAAGATACTGCTGGTTAATGGGAAACCCATATGTGAAAGGAAGTTAAATGATCTTGATTGGGTACTTGCAAAGTATAGGGTTGTGTCTGATATCAAAAGGACTGGCTAATTTTTCTCAATTTACAGTTTCCTGTTATTTGCAACGTGTCACATATAATATTTTGTGCTTAGACTATGTTTCCCAGCTGATATTTGTTGCCAAAACAAATGAGGATAAGTTTAAAAAGAAGAAAGGACTTATACTTAGCTACTGTTAAGAATTTTAAACTAAAGGTTATTCTTCAAAAGCCCTGTATACATATTTCCTCAGAGATCTTCAAGACACGGGTGGAGGTAATAAGATGGAAGTAATAGATGCAAACTCAAAAATACACAAACATTTAAATTACTAATAATCATGGACAAAGGCTTACTTCCAAACCTTTCCTCATGTTTTCCAATCCAATTAGTTAGACAATTCATAATCACAGTCCGATTTTATATGGAAACTGCTATTGTGGTATGGAAATGACATAACAACTCACCTGCTGTCTCTGTGAGAACTATACAATTACTTTTTAGTCCTAGGATAGAGGGAAATGTTAGACAACGAGTGATGTTTAAGATTTCCACTTGAGAAGTGAGAAGAGCTTGTGTATAATGTTAGGGAACACGAGCATCTGTGTAAGGAAACGAAAACCAAGGTAGGAGCCCACTGAAGATGATGACAGAGACACTTGTGTTCATGAAGCTTAACCCTGCTCAGTCAGCTCAAGTCTCCATCCCCCAATGATCAGAAACTAGACACGGGGAGTGGGGGGGATTAGTGAAGGCTTGTGAAGTAGTAAAGTGGACACAAAGATCAACAAGGTAAGCCCACTGCACAGTGGGATGGCTGGTCACTACATCACTGACATTTCAGTGCATGGTGGCTCTCACAAACTTTATGATATGTCAGACTCACTGGAGGAGTTTGTTTAAAACTGCAGATCCCAGTATAAGAGAAAGAACTACAAGCCCATCTATTTGGGAATTACCTGAAATGTATTAGAGGGAATTAGGTGGCACAAACTGGGAAACAAAGAAAAACCTGAAGTTTTGCAAATAATAGGGACCACAAAAACACAGATTCCTCACCTTTCTCCTAAGAGGTTTTGAATTGGGAGGACTGGGTGAGGTCCAGGAACTGACAGTCACTCTGATGCAGATGGATCCATGGATATGCCATGTATGAAAAGCACAACACAGAGTGAACCCCAAGACGCATGCATGGGCTCGTCACTCAGTGTTCCAGAGTCACTGTCCCCACTGTGTTACTCTGGCAGGCACACATGGATTTAGAGATGTGGATCAGCAGCTGCCTGGAGGCCTTGTCCAAAACCTCCACTTCAAAATTCTCTGACACATGGGCCAAGCCCGTGGCGCACTCGGGAGAGTTCGGCGCTGGGAGCGCAGTGACGCTCCCGCCGCGGGTTCGGATCCTATATAGGACTGGCCGGTGCACTCACTGGCTGAGTGCCGGTCACAAAAAAGACAAAAAAAAAAAAAAAAAAAAAAAAAAAAAAAATCTCTGACACACAACCAAAACAAATCATAACATCACTCTGACGAGCAGTTTTAAATAAGCAGCACTCCTGATAAATCTCCTGAATTACAACCTTAAAAATAGCAAAGTCTCCGTAACGTAGTCTTTAATTTTTCTTAACACACACACACACACACACACACACACACACACACACACACACACACACACACACACACACACACACACACACACACACACACACACACACACACACACACACACACACACGAACTTTGTATTAGAAATAACCTTTTGGAGCTGGCTGGTTAGCTCAATTGGGAGAGCGTGGTGCTAATACTACCATGTTCAAGGGAAAGAAAAGAAAGAATCCTTGCAGGAGACCATGTGGGAGACCCGGAAGATGAGAACTCTCTAGTCACTAAACGTTCTCTGTCCAGTGTGCATCTCACTTCCACGCAGTGCTCTGTCTGAAAAAGGCAAAAAGCCCAATCCAAAGCTTAAGCAAGACAACGTAACCAGGACGCAGGTGGGCTTCTGCCCTTGAATCCCTCCTCCTCACTCACGCTATGGCTTCAATCTCCTGCGTGCACATCCCTCCTCTGAGATGACCCATGAGTATTTCAAGCCCCTTCTACAGAAAGCTGACCCAGCTTCACCCCCGACAAAACCTGCTCCTCTTCCTCTGTCAATAAAATCTAAATAAATTTTAAAATTCTTACATCTCCATAAGCTGTTCTAGAAAACTATATAGTGAATACATATGTTTGACAATTGACACTCTTACAAAGTCAATTTACGAACAAAATAGCATACATACTGTATTTCATTAAATCTAAGACGTGATTGATTCTAATACACATCCTGATTTCAGAGATGCATAAAAAATGTGCATCTTGGAATCATGAAATAATAATATGGTGACATTCCTAAAAAGCCTCAAAAATCTGTAAAAGAAAATGGCCAAATGAGATACAAATGAAAATTTAGGAGAACGTGATACTTTTGAATATAATGTACTGAGAGAATATATAAGCCCTCAATAATGATGCTACTTGCAACAGGGGCTCTAAATCTCTCAGAGTTCCCAGAAGCATGCCCTAAAGGGTAATAATGGCTGGAAATGTTGGGGGTGACAACAGAATCTGTAGGCGTCCACAACCACAGGTCACATTTAACTATTGGGGGAAGGTGATCCATAATGCTCAATTAAAAGAAGACCTTCCCACAGACTGTCCTGCACATTCTCATGGTGCTTTTTTGCCCTTGTCTTAGCACCTCAGAAGCTACCATTTCCTCTGAGTCAAGTGTTCTCCTCTCTGGGCTGCGGTGACATTATTCCTGGTTGCCTGTCAGGTGCTCTCTCCCTGAGCCGTCCCCTTTGCTCCACAGCCTTCACTGCACCTGTGTCATGTGTGTACTACCAACACCCAGATGGACAATGACTGCCCTGTACATGGGCCCACCTGCTTGCCTGCCATCCCCACCTGGATGTCCACAAGCATCTCTACAGGAATGCATCTAGAGGGGAATATCTTATGCCCTCCCCTCTGGTCCCCTTCTCCAAGTCTGTGCCTCACCAGCTCTGTAAGTGGTTCTCCACCAACCACGTCTCCTGTGTCCCCACTATAACCAACTGCATGCAGGCCACTGTGTCCTCCAGCCTGGACCACTGCAGTGTGCTCTCTCCTTCCTCAACGCTGTCTCCACATGGCAGCCAGACAAGCTTTGAACAACCTAAAGACTTCACATCATTTCCCTGCAAGCCAATGGCCCTTCTTTCATCCAAGGCCCCCAACTTTGGCTCACATAGCTCTGCCCTCCCTCAAGAGATGCCTTTCCCACTGGACTTGTGCCAGTTGCCACCCAAGCCAACACTCCCAGTACCTCTGTGGCTTCTTCTCATTGTCCCTTCCTTGGTGTGACCTTCTCTGATTGTCCATCTAGGGAAGTCAATCTCAACCACTGCATGTTACTTAGACCTTTTGGGGCAGTTTTGTAATGCTTTCTTTTCTATGGCAACCACACCCCACCTTCACAGAGGAAGGGTGAGCTCTATGTCATCACTCACACCTGAAGTCTGGTTGCAAATACTACTACTCCAGCACCCGGGCCCACGGAAGGTGTCTGACAAATGTGACAAGGTAAACACATGACTACATCCCTTCTCTTTCTCAACACTGCCTACAAAGTTGGAATCCTACAGAAATGGGGGGTGGGAGTGGGGGAGAAAAGCAAGAGTGCCTTGGTGAATGACCAGATGGCTTAAGTCATCCCATGAAGAGCTCAACCAGGGAACCAGGGGACTGGACAGCAGGGTCCCACCCTGAATTGTGTGGTGCACCAAAGGTAGGTGGGCTTCAAAAGATTACCCCCCAAAGTGTAACAAAAAAGGCAAGTAACTTCAAAGGCCTCATGTATTTCTTCTTGTCATTAAATAGACCTAGATTTTTCCATAACTGCTTTCTCTCACTGCGACAAAAATCTGTGGATTTCAAGAAGCCAGATATAATTCAGAAAATTCAAGGAAGACTACAAAACACATTTGAGGAACTGCAGACAAGTTGTGTCAGCACAGGCTAGAGAAGCATTCCCAGCAGACTCAGGGCTGCTAAAACAGACACCAGGACACAGTCAAAAAGAATGAAATACTACCATTCGCAACAACATGGACAGACTTAGAGAAAATTATATTAAGTGAAACAAGTCAGGCACACAAAGAGAAATACCAAATGTTCTCATTTATTTGTGGGAGCTAAAAATAAATAAGTAAACATACAAACAAAGGGTGGGGGGGAAGAAGACACAACAATCACAATAATTCCTTGAACTTGTTAAGACAAGTGAACAGATATGATGTACTGGACAGGGGGAAGGAGATGGAAAGAAATGGGTAAAGGGTCACGAAAATCAACTACAACGTATACTGAGAAGTTAAAATTTTTTAAAAATAAAAATAAAAATAAAAGAGTTTGGGGCTTTGTAGACAGGAAGCTACATATCCTTCAACAAACCCAAACCCACAGAGTCTCAACTTCCTCATCTGTTAAATGGGACTGTAATGATGCGTCTCAAGAGGCGGTCACAGGAATAAGGTAAAACACAGGATGAAAGTGCTTAGAAAGCTGTCAGGCAAGCCACGTGGGCTCATGCCCCACCTCCCTGCCAGGCCCTCTGGTTCCTCCCCATGCTGGAACATGCAGGCTGCTCCTGGGTCACACTGCCTCAGATACACATGGGCACAACCACCCTCTGCCCTCCAGAATAAATCGTGTAGGTGAATGGCCGAGGAGGTCACTCAAAGTTTACCCTCCAAAGGCATCCACTGTGGCTCTCTCTCAAAGACCACATTGGTCTCTGTTGGAAAGCAACCACCACGCAAGCAGTACAGCTCCTAAAGACAAAAATGCTTCCTCAGTTTACCACGACACTGAGAAGACACTCCTCCCCTCCCCAAAATAAAAGAGAGAAACACAGAGACAGAGGCAAACAGAGAGTTTGAAGAAAACTGGTTCTGCCTCCAGAAGACAGACAACAAGACAAGAGGCTACTGCTGCTGCTTCCACTTGTTATTCTCCAGGGCAGGGCTTCTTAGCTGGGGGCATTTTTAACTGTCACGACAGGGGGGAGAACCATGAGCACCCAAAGCAGAGTGGCCGGCCTGCAGCAGAGGGCTGCCAGCAGTGTCGAGGCAGAGAGAAGCCCCGCGCCTGACCAAGGCTCCAGCACTGGCGTGGGTGAACCTGCCCTCGACAAGTACACCCTGCCGGGCAACTCCAGGCCTCAGAGCAGCAGTAGAGGTCGGCAGGAGGACCCAGAGTGGAGGGATTCTGTCACTACACTGTGAGTAAAGGAGAGAGGATGGGGAAATAGGGCTGGAGAAGATTTTAAAAGGGAAAAGGGAGGGAAATGTTAGGTGAGGCTTTCCCTAACTGTAAAACAGGATGTCATACTAAAAGCAAATGCTTCCACTATGAAGCCAAAATGTCAACCTGGTTACTGAATAGGCACAGCACTAGAGTCCACACGACTGTCCTTTCAGTGAGGAAAAGAAAAAGCAGGAGAGACCAGAAAGTGCGCAGTGCTGGACCCCAGCGTTAGGCAGGTCACTGCTGCTCCCAGAGCTTGAGATGTGCAGCTAAGGGAGCACTGGGCTTTGTTTTAGGTTCTGGATCTGCACTGTTGGGAACAGGACAATACTGGCAACAGAAAACTACTGGAAAGAGAGAAGCAGATCAAGGAAAGTTATAGGAGAAGTACCAGAAGAAATAAAGAAGTAGTAAGAACTTTGAGCAGTTTTTGTCATTTTGAGAATAGATTTTGTTACTTGTACCCTTTCTGTTTTTAAAAGAAGAAATAATGTAGCAAACAGACACAGCACCTGACCAGGACATCTCACTATTCCCATTTTCTGATTTTATTAAACACAAAGAAAAACAAATCCAACTCTCTCTGCTTCCTGACAACCTCAAAACTTCTAGGTACTATAAACAATGTTAACTTCTTAGTTTTCACAAACGTACCAAGGTTATATAAGATGTTATCAGGGAAGCTGGATGAAGGACACACAAGAATTCTGTCTACCACCTTTACGAGCAATACTTCCAAATAAAAAGTTTTTTAAAAAAGAAATCAAAAGACAAAAAACTTTTTCTGAACATAATCCCTTGGCTTTCTTCTGAGACTTCCCAAGTCACTACTGCAGAAATACGTGGATGGCAAGCTTGGAAAATCAGGTTCCCAGCAACAAGCACAGGGAAGAAGACAGCTGGCTGTTCACAGCCTTTGCCACCAGCACAGTGCAGACAAAGAACGCACTGCCCTCCTCCTGTTCTAAATGAGGAGAGAGTTTACTTTGTGGTGCAAAAGGAGATATTTTCCATTAATACCTTGGTTCATAAGGTTGAGAGGTTACAAGGATAACTCCTATTTTACAGATGGATCGGAATCTCAAGGAAAATAAAGACGCATAAAATCCTCTATCAAGTCAGACATAATACCCGTCCCATCAACACAACATAGTCCTCAGAAGATAAACGTCCTTCATTTGACTGTAACACAAGTCAATGGGCTTCTACTGACATCTTCAACCCACTAACAGGAAGTGAAAAGCCCGTCTCTCTGATTCTCCTAATTCTGGAGAGAAAGGTCAAGTGATTCGTGTACATGAACTCTCTCCATCAATACAAGGAGTCTGGGAGAAGAGGTTGAATCATCCTTCCCTATCCCTCCTCCAGCTGGCTCATCACCGAGAATGTAAAACTCAACTAGAGAGCTACTCACAAGAAACATGGGTTACCTTCCTATCACCCAATGACACCTTTTTAGTTACAGATTTTCACGGTGAACATAATAAAATCCATATACCAAGCACCCCCTGGAGATCCCCAGCATTGAGAGACACGGGCAACTTACCATATTTGGCACATTGGTGACTGAAGTGTTCTTGATGTCTGCAGGGAAGGTAGGCAAACTATTGACCATGCTCTGCTTGCTGGATAACTGCGGGTTCACTCCAGTGGCTCCCATTTGCTGCCCTCCAGCTTGACTGAAGGGTTGTCCAAATGGACTTGTGTTACCAGTCATTCCCATCTGAAACAAAGAGAGGCAACATCAGCTGCTGTGGCGTGATCACATAAAAAAAGTAAAGAGCCTCAGAAATGCTCACTTTGACCCATTAAAGCAAAAATTGTTATTTCCTGTGAAACCCTCAGTTCAATTATAAATTAAAGGCTCATTATCAAGGTTCACGGTTAGGATTATGAAAACAGCAAGCTGCTCAAAAGGCTACATACTACAGGCAGAAGGCTAACAAAGTTGCTCCAAACAGCTACGTGGATCTCCTCATCCTCTAACACCATTCCAAAAGAGGCAAGGATTTTCCACCCTCACCCTCAGCCACACCCCTCGCCCCAAACGCTCCCACCCTGACAACAATGGCACTAAAACGTGATGAAAATCACTTAGAAAAAAAAACCTCCCAGAATCGCTGACCAAGGGGAGCTCCTTCAGTTTAATCCTTAATTACTCCATAAGCAATTAGTTTCTTTCAGGTTCCCTATTGGATTTGAACTAAGTTTCCATTAGTTCAAAATGCAAATAGAAATGATGGCAATGAAATGATATAATGTCTGGGGTTTGCTTTAAAATAACCCAGTGAGGCAGGAGGTGGTGGTGAGAGGGGCATAAATGAAGAGACACTGGCAATGTATTGTTAACTGCTGACCAACTGATAGGAACATGGGGATATATTATCATCTCTAAGATTGTACATGTGTGAATTTTTCCTTAGTAAAGTTTTTTTAAAATTAAAAGTGAAATCAAATCAAACATATAGTAGATATAAGCAAGAAGGGGAAGAAGGAACCCTCAGCTACTCCTCCATGAGGACCTGCAACCAACCAGGATTCCTCCAGTCCACAGACACAGGCCAGTTTCCCTCACAACCCCTCAGCTCCAACCTCCACAGGTAATATTCCCAAAGCTTACCTGTCCCTATGGAGGAACAAAGACTAATCATTCAAAAACTGGGTGTCTGAGTCACCTGCCTGTGCTTTTTCACAGATCTGTAGTACTCCACCTGCTGTCTAATGCATGCTCTACATTTCTGGTGTCCTGGCTCTGTGTACTGTTTGGCCTAGAAAGGGTTCCCACACAAAGAAGACCTCCCGGGGCTGAGTTTCCGTTCAAGAAATTATAGCTCAGTTCTCTCCACTAGCCTCACCTAGTGACTGCCACCCAGTGCGTCCCTTCCAGGTAACTTACGTTCCTTCTATGGACTTTGATCCTCTTACCAGTAGGATGAGCATCGTGAACAAGGCAGATCACCTGATTTCTTTTGGCTCTAAAAGTCTAGGCTGCAAACAAATCAATGCTCAACACAACTGAGTACAACTGGCCCTTTCCTGCTGAAATGCCCATATAAAGACACAAATAAAACCAAAGGAGTGTAACCAAAAAGATCCTGTTCTGTGCATTACAGCCCTCGCAGCTGACATTTCTCACCTTTTTGAAAGTGAATGCATCTAGCTGCCACTTTTTCCCTGTGGGCTCTACCCGAGTAGACTGAAACACGAATTCCTCACCAAGCCCAGGAATTAGGCCCAACTTTGAGTTTAGACAACGTAAGGGGAGATGGTAGCTCAGTAAATATGAAGGGCATTTGTGATTCTCAACTAATTTCCTTCAATTGTTATCTGAAACTTAGAAGAACTGAAGCCAGAATTTGTATTTTCAGAAAGTACTACACTAAATCCATGTAGCAATTATTACTCTCAGAATTTCTGTTCTATTACATATAACCAAACTGCTGAAACACTGTTCTCAGCACCGCACTCTCCCGAGTGAGCCACAGGCGGGCCTGAAACACTGTTCTCCTAGGCCTAGAATTTGAAAACAACAACAAAAAATGCACAGTTATAATTTCCAATTCCTAAATTTCTCCACTTTGGACCAAATATGTCAGACCATATGCATGCATTCACCCTCCCTCAATCTATCCTCGAAGTCCAACCAGTATTTCCCGAGCGCCTGCCAGGAGCGAAGTGCAGTTCTGAGCAGGTGTAGATGCACTGTTCCTACCTGTCACGGAGCTTGCTCCTAACAGCCACCAATCTGACAAACAAGAAAGTTAGTGTCGTCTGGAAGTTTCTGATTAATTAGGATACAACTAACACTGGCAAACCAAAGTGAATGGCAGGTGGGGGGAAGGTGGAGGATAGGGGATAGGTAATTATCTTTCATTTCCACCAAATGCCCAAGATAGTTTCACCCCTTCAGTGAAGAGAGGGGGGAAAAAATAGAGGACAGTGAGCTCCAAAAGGGGTCTGTCCTACGGGTCTGTAAGTTCACCTGACCTGTTTCAAAAAATCTATTTCTAAAACTTTGCAAATATTTTTGATAGCTTTCCAGAGATCATCTTGCCAGGATGAAGGTGGGGTGGGTGTGTCTGGACATTTGGGTCATACTTGCCGGGCCAGCCTCTGGGGCACCTTCTGACTGGCTGACTTCAAAGAGTAACCCTGTGTTTGGGAGCACTGTGACAGAGTTCATCAGGAAATCTGTTCACACCTTTTCTTCCTGCCCATCCAATAAGATACCAAAGGAAACAGTTTCAATGTGGTTTTGATTCTCACAATGTAAGAACCATGGCAAAGTCAAAGATCATGCACGGTATGTAAGGAATGCCCAGTTCACAAGGGTCCATACATTTTTAAAAATAAGGGAAAAAAATCCCACTCTTAGGCTATATGCAGGAGGTAAGGGTTTGGTCTCTGGCACAGGCCAGCCCCAGCCTCTCCTTAGCTGGCTCAGAGATAGTTAAGAGCGGGGCCAAAGAGACCAGATAATCCTCTAATGGGCCACCATTGCTCAATTTCCCAGGCAAGGCTACCCCGCCCTTGCTCCCCACCTCCCACTCCATCACCCTCCCACCACATCACACCCTTGATCCCCACCTCCCACCCCATCTCCTGGAGAAGGCTGTTAGAACTTAAGAGCCATGCTCAGGTCCTAGGCTGCAATTTTAGGTAAAAACCATTAGCTTTTTTTTTTTTTTTTAAGATGACTGGTAAGGGGATCTTAACCCTTGACTTGGTGTTGTCAGCAACACGCTTTCCCAAGTGAGCTAACCAGCCCCTATATAGGGATGCGAACCTGTGGCCTTGGTGTTATTAGCACCACACTCTCTCAAGTGAGCCACGGGCCGGCCCTAACAGGCATAGATTTTAGCACCAATGCTCAAACGAAATAGTAAAATAAGCATGTTTAATTACAATTAATAAAAATCTACATATTTCTTCTAACTTCCCAACAGTTACTTGAAATAATTTAGTAAGTTTGGCTTTATTTTCAACTGAAGTTTATCAGGATTTGGTTTAAGACTGCTAGAGAACTGCCATATAATCTTTTAACTAAAATAAAAAAGCAGAACAGAGCAGAAATAGGCAACTATTCAGTAGATAGTGAAATGTATATATGAACAAATTAAAACCAATGGAATATTTATATTCTGCCTCATTCAACAGCCCATATTAAAAATTTCCTTTTACTCTTATTTCTCCATAGTCTCCTTAAGCATTTAATTCAAATTCAATCTCAGAAAATAAGAAGTTAACTATAGTAAGCACCTAAAAAAGGACACACTCTCCCATAATGAAATCTAAATTAAATAATTCCTTATAGCTCCACCAAGTTTTCCCAAGAAAAAGCATTGTGACCAAGTGTGTCAGTCATTTATTTGAGAACCTACTTACTCTGCTGTCTATCACTTTGCTGAAAGAATAAAAATATGTAAACTATAATCCCTGTGTACAAGAAATGAATAAACTAGATAAAAAGGAAAAAATGCTAGTGCCAGATATTAAGGTCTCCCCATCCCAAAGACCACCCCCCGCCAACCAACAAAGAATGGGGGTTAAATATGAGCTTTAACATGACTGTAAAGAATGAGATCTGATGAGGAAGACTCTCTTTAGAGCCCAGTTCAAAAACCATGTACTTTGTAGTGTAGTGCCCCCACTAGCTTTTATTACTGAAACAAAGGCAGCATCTGCAGCAAATTTAACCAGACTATGTCTTTACTCGACAAGGTGAGTTAGGTGAGTACAGCTAGTGGCTGTGCCTAGCCTGTCAATCAGAACTGAAATCCTGAGCTATCTGGCAAGTAGGTGGGTGACAATCATCAACACAGAAGTGGGAAAGGGTACTCTGTCCTACTCTGACAAACACTGATTACAGATATGCTACGGGAAGTAGAAAGCACTACAGGACTCTATGGCATTATCTGTTATAACATATTCATAATGACCCATCCTGAATCTGTCTTGGGCACAATACTAGGTAAAACTTCTTACCTTCTTGGAACATATGTCTCCTCTGTACCTCCAGCACATAGTGGGTGCTTACTTAGCACTGGGGGAAGGAAGCAAATGAATGACCACTCCAAGAGACCACCAAACCATGCAAACCTTAGGAACAAGAGCCCCCATGTCGGCCCTGAGGAAGGAGGCGATTGAAGAGCTGGAGTCATCAAAGCCAGAGCACAATGGCACAAACTGGGTCAGCATAGGCCAAGGGGGTACTGGGAAAGGCAGCAGTAAAGATCCCCTTTCTATCTTCTAAACTTTCACAGGGACCTCAGCTACTAGCTGGAATGGACAGGCAGGCCATGTGTCCATGCTGAAAAGTTGAGAACGAGAATATGGCCTCAGAGTTGGTTATTGCAGGATGATAAGAGTTCTGTGTTTGATTGCAGCATACACAGGAGCCCAGGCTGGCCATAAAGCGGATCCTCTATGCTATACCTACAGGGCCAGCAAACCCTTGGCCTTGGTGCAGGGACCCATACACGCCCTAATCCAGAGCTCCCTTCCCACCTGTGTGCTGAACTACTGATCCATCAGCCTCAGTGGTCACCTCTGGCTGCAAGCAGCCTCCTCTGTTTACCTCAGTGTGGGGGACAAAGATGATCATTTCCTACTTGTAATGACATCACAGCTACCAAAATGTTAAGAAAACAAGCTCTGGGCTTGCAAAGAATAGAAATATTCTCTCCACTGCTGTAACCATGAGAATATCTCTAGTACTCACCTAACTCACCTTGTCGAGTAAAGACATAGTCTGGTTAAAAAAAAAAAAAAAAGGCAGTGAACTGAAATCTAAGAATTAGGAAGGAAAAAAAAAAGAAATAAAAAGGGGGTGGCTGATTGGTTAGCTCACTTGGTTAGAGCATGGTGCTGGTAACACAAAGGTCAAGGGTTCAGATCACCATACCGACCAGCTGCCAATATAAATAAATGAATAAAGTCTGCCAGAATTATTAAAAAACAAACAAACAAACAAACAAACAAAAAACTCATTAGGGAGCAATCACACTGATCTTGAAAAGGAGTTTAGACTGAATGGATCATGAGAATGGAAGACTCTCCCAGAACAGACCTCTACAATAGCACAAGCCCTTACCATCTGCTTTCTTGCTCCTTCCCTTCATAGGACGGGGACGGAGAGACACTTTCTTCACAGTTAGGGCCCACACAGGTCAAAGTTCCTCTCCCACTGGGGTGAGGCTGTGGGCCAGGGACTGCCTGGGTAGCTCACAGCAGAGAGCGGGTGAGAAGTCTGGGTGGTGATGCCTGTCTAGAATTTTGTGTGGTGTGCATTTCTCAGGGAAAAGATGCGTTACTAGATTCTCAGAGGGAGTGCTAAGATCTCTTAAAGATTAGGAACGCCTGCCCTTGGGGAAGGAAACTCTCCCTACCCCCACAACCCTCAGAGGAGGGCCAAGATCATCCCCAATCTCTCAACTATGAGCCACATGTGGGGGCCTCTGCGAGCAGTCTCCATGCAGAAACATCAACCACTCATGAACTCTCTGACTTTCATCTCTAAACGTTCTCTTGAAACATACGCTCATAAGAAGGGTCCAACATAACCACTTGTGGGCTAGATGCCTGATGGGACACGCCATGTGACCAGCAGAAGGGGAGGGGAGGACAGCCACAAACACGCTGCTCCAGTGGGATTTTAGAAACGCTTTCAGTGGCAACAAATGCTGAGTTTGATGTGGTTTCGATGACACCACTAATCACTTTGTTTTTTTAAAAGCTGACTTCTTCAGTTTTCCTCACACCTTGATACACACTTGAAACCACACTGCACAGCAGAGTGCTCAGAGGAAGTGGGGCTCACAATGGTGTCACTGATGCTGGTCAGAAACATGCAGAAAGGAAACAAAACATGACTTCAGCAATAAGCTTAGCAGGGACAACTGGACAAGTCAGAGTATCTAGTTGAAACAAATCACTTCAGAGATGAGGAAAGGGTCGCAGCAAGCTGACACGGTTCTCCACAGGCCCAGTGTGTAGACCTTGCCCTGTGCCAGGAGACTTGTCACCTCCTCACTGAAACAGAACCAGGTCTCCTCCAAGTACACCAGACTCACACAAGCACTGCTGGACAGAGACGCTGGTTCTGTACACAAAGACCAGGGGTGGGCCAAAGCCAGCCCAATGCTTGTTTTTGAAAAATCAAACAAAACAAAGTTTTATTGGAACATGGCTACAAATTAGACTTCACTCAGAGAGGAGTAAGCCACTGTCGTCTAGAGTGTGGACTTGGGATACACCTGGTCTGAATGGTGGCTCTGCCACTCGCTAGCTGGCTGACTTTGGGCAATTTACTTAAACCTCTCTGTGCCTTGGCTTTATTATCTGTAAAAATGGACATAATAGCACCTCCTCTTAGGGTTGTATGAGGATTAAATAAGTTCTTACCTGTGAAGCACTAAGAAGAACAGCTGACATGCAGCAAGTGCTAGCTAGTATGTTTCTATTATGAGGCTTTGGGAGGAATCATTTTACACTAGAGAGAATTTTTCCCTAAGTATGCTTAAAATAATGACAAAATAAAGAAACAGTTTTCAGAGAATGTGCAATGGTGGGGAGTGGTTCGAACACATAGGACGGCAGGGAGAGGCCAGCTGGAATTATTGGCATTTGATTATAAGACATTTTCAGAGAAATTTGAAAAAAACACTTGTGACAAAAACAATATTGTGCATTTACTATTTGCAGAATTACTCTGAAGAGACCATTATTTTCAAATTGTCCTAGTAAATCACAAACTTTTCCAGTTCTCACTCTAGACTATTTTCCAACTTTAAAAATAATAAACTCAGAATGTTCATTTCAATCTTAAGATATCACAAGCATAACAATATATGATCAGAACACCCTGCCCTAATATTAAACCAAAACATACAAGAGTTGAAAAAAGAAATCAACATGACTCCCACTCATAAGCCGGCTGTGATACAGCAGCAAATGCTTCATCTGACATGGCTTCAGCCTAATCTGAAATGTTTTTTTAAGCTGGAGTTTTTAGTATCTTTCCTCACAAGCTGGTATACACTTAAAACCACAAATTCATACAAGGTGTGTAAAAACAACAGTTTGGTATGCCAGGAGCAAAAATTTGGTAAATAATTTAAGAGCCATAAATATTCATTCTTTTCAATGACATAAAGAACCAGAACTAACCCAGACTATGGCCAGATCATTTGTAAGGCCAAAAGCCTTTTCTCTTGGCAACATATTACTGTTGGAAGAAAGCCAAGAAAAGCAGTTTTCATGGAAAGATATGGCTGTATTCAGTTGTCTGCTATCACCCGCTCGCTCCTGGAATCCTGCCAGTACCTTAACTTGGCAAAGAGAGAATAGGGAGAAATACTCCACTGATGACAACACTACAGACCATACTTGGCCATCCAGAGCACATCTGGGGCAGGAGAACTGGGCGAGAGCACCTGCGCAGGTAAGCAGCCCAGTTCACACGTGACTCAACTCTTACATGCTGCCAACTTGGAAATGGTTCAGGAAAATGTGCAGTTCCTGAGTCTGAACACTAGCCTTGCACCAATAAATCCTGAACATTAGCCTTGCACAATAAATCCTAACTGGAAGACAGGTAAAAAGTATTTAGCAACTCTTATTGTATCTCACTTGGATGATATGGCTTTCAAAAGCTGTGACGTAGAAAGAACAGTGGAAACTCCAGCCTGGGGCCTCATTTGTAGACACCCAACTACCGTAGAAACTTCTGGCAATGAAGCTGGTACCCTAATACTGTAGGTACAGGTCACTACAGTTAGACACACCTGCTTTCCAGGGTGTGGTCTGTATTAATTCCCAAACAAAAGCACTGGACCAAAGTCAGTGGAACAATTGTTTCTAATCCTGCTTCTGCTGCTAATTAGCTGTGTGACTGGGACAAACCTCCTGTCCCCTCTAAGCCTTAGTTTACCTCATCTGTAAAACAGGATGCATTTAGATTTATCACTAAGAGATCTTTAAAGTTCCTTCCGGACACTAGTTTACTGCATGTTATCAAATGGCTAGAAGGGAGGAGATTTAAAAGAAATGGTTAAGTTTTGTAACAATGAATATGCTGATTACCCTGATTTGATCATCACACAGTGTATACACGTATTGAAATATAACTCTGTACCCCACAAATATGTATCATCAATACGTTTCAAAATAAAATTAAAATAAATAAAGTTCCTTCTGATCCTAAAATCTGATGACTTTTTTTTGGCTTTAAACAATCAGTGCTTGATTTAAATGAGCTCTGTACTCCTGGGAGACACAGCTACTCACAGAAAGTGACAATTTTGGGTTTTGAGTCTGCACAGCTAAGTGCTGGCCTCTGGACCAAGAGGGCCTACCCTGGGAATGCTCCCTGTGGGGTCCCTAGCAGGCAGCCAGCAGCCTTTTCAGGAGACCGGGGATCTTGAGGGGCATTCCCTGTCATCTGCCCTCCACAGGGACCAGGCTTCCACAGCTCTGCCCCCTCCACACTGCTGCCCGGAGAACTTTACAGAAAGTACAGCTAGTTGAAGGCAAAATAATCCAAGGAAAGGGTGATAAAATTTACTTCTCCCAATTCTTTCAAGTTCCAATATCTTTTTTGGTAGAAAAGTAGCCTCTTTGGGACTGAGTGCTTCTTTTAAGTAAAGCTAAGTCCACAGTGGCAATGGAGACAGAGAAGAAAAGAGGAAAAGGTGAGAAAATAGGAGAGAAAAAGGGGCAAGATAAGAGAAAAAAAGCATTTTACTCTATAAAGATTAATTTAATTTACACTGCAGCTCAGCTATGGCACAATGGAACAGAGATCAGAGCTTTTAATTAGTCACTAGATGAACTGAGCATTTACCCCAAACCCTCTGCACAGAGAGCTCTCATGTCAGGCAGAAAATTCCTCCATGGACTTACAATCCACTCACTGATGAAAAATGACAAAAAGAACTCGCAGAGGAAGCAATAAAGGGACAAGCTAATGTGTGTATAGGCAATGCAGGAATTCAGAGAAAGGAGAAATAAAGATGGGTAGAAGCCACAAGGAAGAGAGCCCATGACCACTTCTAGCAAATTTTATAGGTGAGAGAAAGCTGACATCATGGAGAATTGTGCTTCTCCTCCACTTGGGACAGGAAACCTGGACAAGTTCTTGAAACAGGCAGGCCATCAGCTCTACTGCGGGAGCAAGAAGTACAGCAGGCAGGATGAGCCCAGGAGGCTGGCATGAGGACCACAGTAAGCTGGGTTCCATGTCCCCTCCTCAGAGTGAAACTACTGGGCCTTGGCAGCCAGAGTACTGCAGTGGATAAAGGAAGGTCCCACCTAGCTATTAAATGCCATAATCTAGACGTGTAAAGCACACTCAAAGACATGTTGTTGTTTTAAAACATGTGACTCTGCTTCTTACTAAAAACTGAGTTGTGAAAACTCATAACAAAAATATACTTCGCAGTTTTCTGGTCAAGATGGCGGAATAGAGGGTTCCCAGCATCACTCTCTCCCACAAATCAACCAATTTACAACTATTAAAAAGCAACAACAGCCAAGCTGGGGCAACTAGAGTTCACGGAAGAGGAGGAGAGACCTACAGAGTTCACAAAGGCAGGAGAAGCCACAATGAGAGAAAGGATTGCTCCCACTATTTTGAATACCTGCTGCTTCAAGGCTGGCCCTGGTGAGCACATTGGCAAAAGGTGCAGCTGTGCCCTTTGGATGAAGTTCCTTGGAGGCAGTAGGGGAGAAGAGAGCCTTGGTGGCCCCGAGGCCAACAAGACTACTAACAGGATTCCCATGGACCCACACAGGAGTGAGGAGCCACAACAACTGACAACAAATGACTCAGAGGCTGGCGAGTCATCTCAAGGGACTGGCGCATGGCCTATCCCATGGGAAGGGTCTGGAGTACGGGCGGTGGGGAAGACGGACCACTGGGGGAACACTGGGGCACAGCATGGACAGCTGTGTCCCCCAATCAGCACAAGACCACTCAGTGGAGACTGGGCAGGAATGTAGAACTCCAGGGGGTACAGTTTGCTGAAAAGTGTCAGGCCCAGACCAGAGTTTCCGTGCAATCCAGGTGTACTGGACCTCACAAGACCTGGAAGTACATATATGGTCAAAAATTAAAACCTGAGCTGCACAAAAACCTTCCCCAGGGAATCAGCAGCAAAGCAGAAATTTAGCTCAACCATAGGGCTCAAGTGCTGGTCCCCACAGGAAGTTCCCCCATTATAGAAGTAAGCAAAGGACAACAAATTAGTTCCAGTGCAGAGTTTAAATGGTGGGAACAGCAAATAATCCAGCACAGAACTGAAAGAAAAAACAAAATACCCACAGATTAGAGACAAAGCTTGACATTAACTAGTAAAGGTCTCACATCACCAAAGAAAACCTATAAAACCTAGAAGGACCAGAAGCCCCCTGGGCTCCCAAGCCAAAGATAGGGAGGGCCAGGGGCCTGAGCCATGCCCCCAACATCTGCAACCATCCCAGCAACGACCACCAAGCTGCTACAGGAAGCGCCCCGGGCTCCCAAGCTGGGGCAGTAGGGAAGGGGGGGACAAAGGCCCCAGCCATGCCCCCCCAACACCCACAACCAGCCCAGTGATGACCATTGAGCTGCCACAGTAAGTGCCCTGGGCTCCTGAGCAGGGGCAGTGGGGGGGCCAAGGGCTTCGGCCACACCCCACTGACATCTGCATCCAACCCAGCAATGACCAAGCCAACACTGGAAGCCCTCTGGTCGCCCCTACAGGAATGGGGGGGGCACGGGCCTCAACCATGCCCTCCCTCCCTCCTCTTCCTCCCACCCTATTTCATTCCCCCTATGCTTCTCCCTCTTCCCCGAACTGCTCCACAACATCTTAAAATGTAAAAACAACAATAATATTAATAAATAAACTTAAAAACAACAAAAAGAAAATCCACAAAAATACACTTGGCACAGTAAAATGCTCCTAAATAGAGTCCTCCCAACTCTAGTGATATCAGGGAGGAGACATAGCAGGGACAGGATCTGAGGAGGCTCCTCACGCACAGAAAGAAGTGTGTGGAAGTGCAGGAGGTGCAAAATCAACGTGCAGGCTGTTGGGTGAGACCACTGTTACTATGAAATGTCACTCTGATTACTAACAGGGAAATTGCTCCTTGTGAGTTAAAAAAAAAAAAAAGAAAGAAAGAAATGCACAAAATGTATAATCCCCATAACACACAAAGCAAGGAGGAGAGAACACCAAAGTATTAAATAGTGATTAGTCTGGAGGGTTTATAGGTGATTTTTATTTTCTTTTTATGCTGTCTATATTATTCGAATTCTCTACACAAAGCATTATCTTATCATAAAGAGAAAAAGTTGTCTTTTAAAATCATTCTCTCCAGGACCGGCCTGTGGCTCACTCAGGAGAGTGCGGTGCTGATAACACCAAGGCCCCAGGTTCGGATCATATATAGGGATGGCCGGTTCGCTCACTGGCTGAGCGTGGTGCTGACAACACCAAGACAAGGGTTAAGATCCCCTTACTGGTCATCTTTAAAAAAAAAAAAAAAAAAAAAATCATTCTCTCCTCAAACATTCTGACAAAATTTAATGACAAGACCCTGTTTGGCTGCACAGCTGTACTTAAAATATTAATTTAAGCTGTCATTAAACATAATAAAACTAGGTAGACCAAACTGATTATGACTGTCAGAGATTACTCCTGGGTAGTAATTTAAATCAAATTCACCCTGGTTATAACATGGTTATAAGGTGTTAAACTTTGCTTCAATGTATGAGGGTACTTCAAAAAGTTCATGGAAAAGATTTATTTTATCTTTGAATCTTATTTTTCTACAAACTTTTTGAAGTGCCCTTATATTATACATGTGACCAGAAAAAAGTCTGAATGAGGCTCAGCCCTTCTCACACATCTACTACCCCTCTCTGCAGAGAAGTCTGGAAGAAGGGAAAACAGAAACACACATAGTCAGGGTACAAAAATCTGTAGGCTACCCTTATGTTCACCACCTCAGAAATCATTCAGTTGTCTCTTGGTACAACAAAGGTACAATTATTTCTGCGTCTGAACTCTTTGGTCCAAAGTTCAGTTCATCCTGATGAGTGATGCCACTTCAACAGAATCTACCTTGCTGCCTGAGTTCTGGAGAGCACCAAGCAAGAGACTGGATCGTATATAAGGGATTTAACTGAATGTACTTAGCTCCCAAGTTTAGATAGTGAGGTGCACCTATAATTGCAAAGTACCTATTTAAGGAGCAGACCTTTCTGGCTAGGAGACCACCTGGCAACTATCACATCGCCCACCTGCCTCAAGCTCTCTCTCAGCTCTCAGCGATGACACTCTTATCTTTAGGACGGTGGAAGCTGAGAAAGCTGTGGCAATATGTACACATATTAACCAGGAAAATAATGTCTATTAAGCATCTTCCAAGAGGGAGGTGCTATGGGGAGGTGAAGGTGGGCAGCACACAGGTTCAAGTTCTCGCAAACCCAAGGTAAGAGACACAAGCCACAAGGAAATCAGATGTGTGCTGTCAACAGGTGGCACCAACACTGACTGCTAGGTGGGGTCTGAAGAGGGAGAGAAGGGGTCCTGGCCTGGAGGCTGACAAGGGGCTTAGGAAGTCACACTTGGCCTTGAAAGGCAGCTAAATCCTAACAGGAATATTCAACTGTGGTTGCTCTGCAGCATGGTCATGAATGAGACACGGTAAGACACCTCAGGGAAGGGGCCTGGACACCCACTATTCCTGCAGTCTCAAAGTCTATCTACACTCAAATAATCTAAACGTTCACAACAATATGACAAGATGAGCAGCCACCTGGCTGGAGGTTAATTGTTAGATCTAAGGTACTGATTAGAATGAACACAGACTAGAAAGAGCAGGAGTAAGCTTGCCATTAACGCTGATGATTAGTCATAAAAGGCAAGCATTGCTTCAAAAGAGCATCACAACAACATCGACAGACAGGAGCAAAAGCTGCTCAGATCGCTCCAGTCAAATCCTGACAGACTCCATCTAAGAGTCAGAGCGCAGCCACACCCTGACAACTTAGAGAGTACAACTGCCAAGCAGGCCAGCACCTCCTGCTCCTGTAAACTTCCAAGCAAACTGTGCCTGGTTTTGGGGGAGAAAATGCACTCTGTAACTTCCTGAGTCTGTCCCTTATCTCTGTGCTCAACTGTCGCCTCCATGTGTCCTTATCAGTACTCCTGACTCCTCACGGAGATTACATACACATGCACCATTCACACAGGGCCACTCAGACTTCCTATTTCCAACTTAAGTGGAATAGCACATAGGAAAATGTTCTGAAAACCATAAAGCACTGTGCAATCTTGAGGTGGCTTTAAGATCTGTTTCAAAAAATAGAGGCATACAAATCTCTAACATCAGACAGGACTCTAAAATGAAGACTTTCTACAAAACTGAAAATAGGCACACATGCATCCTAACTGCAACAGTTTACAAAATTAATAATTGCAAAGCAATGTTTGAAGTTGGCATTTCCCAGTATTATCTATCTCTTGCCTTGTTCTAGGAAGGATTTAAAATGGTTTGTTTTCCAGTTCATTCTTCATTAAACATGAAATGAATGATACAGTTCATTACTGAGGGCATGAGGTTTCCACCTGGTAAGTAACAAAGCAACCACTGAAATCACATTACTTCAGATCATATGCCATTTTTCAAAAGCTGCAAACCAAAGTGCAGCATTCTTACCCTAAAATAGGTAATAATACACACAGATGTATATACACAGAAGTATGGCCTTAGAATTACAACCCACTAATAAATACTTCCACTTTCTGACAAGAAAATGTCACCAATATTCAATTCATAGTTCTCACCAGTTGCTATTTAGAGCACTCTGGACACCGGTCTCGTTAGAACATTCAGAAAAAGGACTCACTCCTCTGCCAACAACCAAAAAGAAAACTGAAATTATACACGGGCAGAATCATTTTTCACCAAGTAAAACAAAGATGATCAAAAACGCTTGGGCGAAGCCCAATTTGTGAGTATGCCTTTATTTTAACAATTCCTACAACAAAATCTCTTGTTGCTGAGATTTAGCCACACCTACTATTTGAGCCTCTTAAGAGAGGTAAAGTTTTCATCTTAGCATATCACTGTGTAACTTCGAAAGCATGAGCAAACATAGAGAAAACTGTAATAGGAAATAAATACAAGGAAGAATTCACAAAGTCACATGAACAGAAGTTTAGAATGAATCAAATCTATATGTATCAGTTTCTTTAAAAATCAAGATGAAGAATATATGTTGAAGGGACACCTGCACTCCCATGTTTATTGTAGCTCTATTTACAATAGCCAAGAGCTGGAAGCAACCTAAATGTTCACTGATGGACATAAGGAAACTGGTTTATTTACACAGTAGAATATCACTCTGCCATAAAAAAGAATGAAATACTGCCATACACAGCAACATGGATGAACTCAGAAAAAATCATGTAAGTGAAACAAGCCAGGCACAGAAAGAGAAATACCGCATGTCCTTACTCATAAGTGGGAGCTAAAAAAAAAAAAAAAATGTTTAAAAGAAAGAAAAAAGTAGTGTTAACTGACCATTACTGTGTGTTCAATAACAATTTCATGCGGTAAATTTAAAAAAAAGAATACATATCATGTAGAAGACACTTTGATTTTTAATCTGTTAAATTTGGTTTCATTTATTAAAGAGCTATGAAGAAGAGATAAATCTCTCCTACAGAAGAATTCCTAAATTATGTAGATACTATACCTAAAAGGAGGCAAAGCATAACCATCTCCCACCCTTAAGTGTGGGCTGCTCATAGTGACTCCTTCCAAAGAGAAGAGTACAGAAGGAGGAAAAGTAACATTATAGAGGAGAAACTTGACAGACACGACCTCAGCCAGGTGATCAAGAGCAACGTCAATGATGGTAATAAGTCATGTTGACAGTGTGCACCCTTGATATGATGTCATGAAATGGCACTGGACCTCTATGACCTTTCTTACAAAAGCACGTAACCCCAGTCTTAAGATGAGAAAAACACTAGACAAATTTTGTAGGATGTAGAGGAGCATCCTACAGTATATCTGATTAGCTCCCCTCAAAACTGTTAACATCATCAAAAACCAAGGAAAGTCTGAGAAAACGTCACAATCAAAAAAAAAAAAAAAAAAGTCACAAAATAAAAAAAGGATAAATGACAATTGAATGTGACGTAGTCTCCTGGATGGGCTCATAAAACAGAAAGACACCAGGGAATAATTAAGGAAATCTGATTAAACTATACTGTTATCAATATTTGTCCATTAATCATGACAAATGTACCACAGATATGGGACCCTTTGTACTAACTTCCAATTTTTCTGTAAATCTAAAACTGTTTTAAAAAATAAAGTCTACTTAGTTGGAACCAGCCCAAATGTCCATCATCGGATGAGTGGATACGGAAAATGTGGTACATCTACACAATGGAATACTACTCAGCTATAAAAACGAATGAAATACTGCCATTTGCAACAACATGGATGGACCTTGAGAGAATTATATTAAGTGAAACGAGTCAGGCACAGAAAGAGAAATACCACATGTTCTCACTTATTGGTGGGAGCTAAAAATTAATATATAAATTCACACACACACACACACACAGATACACACACACAAAAAAACCGGGGGGGGGGGGGGAGAAGATATAACAACTACAATTACTTGAAGTTGATCAAACAGAAAGGACATTGTTAGGGGGGAGGGAGGAGATGGAGGAGGGAGGGAGGTTTTGGTAAGGGGCAACAATAATCAACCACAATGCATATCAACAAAATAAAATTTAAAAAAAATAAATAAATAAAATAAAGTCTACTTAAAAAAAAAAAAAAACTATGAAGGAAATATAAATATCAACAGCTATTACCACTAACAGAAACACAGGTGTTGACTATATTATTCTACTTTTTTGTTTAAAAAATTTTTAAACTCTAGAAAGTTACAAATCAAAACTTTCTTTGCTGTCTAATGTAAGAAAATATATAAGAAGCAAGATCACTTTTTAAAGTCATGTTTAAGAGAAATTACAACTACGTTAGGCTCCTGCATGTAAGGTAAACACAAGTTTTTCAAGCCACAGAAGTCGACTTCCTTGTGGGTCTTGCAAAACCTACTTGGCTGAATTAATATTTCACATTGACAGCCACAGCCCAATCAGACCACAAGTAAAGCTCATAGTATACATGGGTGTAAAGCATACTTTTCATACAATGAAAAGTATTCTAGGGAAACTCACTCTCCATGTTATCTGTTCTATAAATTTTGTATATAGGGTGGGGTGGGGTGTGCAATCCACAGAAAATAAGGTATTATGCATTTTCCCACCATATTTGAATCCTCTTATGTTACAGATAAAATGGTATAGTAGAAAAAAATACAGGCTTTGGAGTCAGTCATGGCTGGATTTTAAAAAAAAAGTCTCCCATATTCTAATATGTGTCATCTTGAGTAATTTAATTTCCTGGATAGGCAGGTAAGTGGCTCAGAATACTTTATTCTTTGTGTAAAACAGATAAGGCACCCACCTCACAGGATTATTAAAAATGAGATGAGGAAGGACTGTGTTTGCAAAACACCCAGCACAGTGCCCAGTGCAACGTGCATGTCCTTTCCTGCTCTTCCTCTCACTATAATTCGGGAAGAGTAAATATAGTAATTGTTATCCTTGTCCATACCAGAATTGTACTGAAATTTTGCTATAGTCATATATGCAATTTTGAAAAATGCCAAAAATATTACACAGTAATCAACGTAAGTCCTAAATGTTTCAACTTGGAGACAGATGGACAGCAAATTACTGTCTACGGTAAATATAACTCCTTCCAAAATACAGCAAAAACATTTCAGAGAAGTTGGTCCTTGAAGTTACACTTTGCCCATTTACATTAAGAATGTTAAGTATAACAATTCCAAAGTTTATACTGAACTTATTCTTCAGACAATTCAGAAAGTAACAGAGATCATGTTCTGAGTGTGAAACATACAGTCACTACAGGACACCCATTATACATCACAATGTATGTTTGTACCATCAAAATGACAGTGTCTCCCGGTGCAACCACACACCACAACCACACCACCAGCACCTCCGAGAGCTTGTTAGAGCTGTGTCTAGGTGTGCAGGGCTACTAAGGAATTGTGAACTGAACAGATTCCAGAGGTGGCACAGTGCTGGAGATATACAAGTTCTGACTGGCCAGAGTTTCTAGGCCTTGTTGAACACACCCAAGAATTGAACTGAGACCCCAAAAGACCATGTCTAAGGAGCAGGGCTCCTTGAGACCTGTCTTAAGAAAGTTTAAAAACAAGTCTTGAAAAGATCAAACTGATTTGTGAGTAATTAACTGCCTGCCAGAACAAAACTCAACACTCTCTAATGGAAGACAACAAAACTAATATTCAACAACATATCATCCACAATGTCCACTACACAGTCAAAAATTACTGGACACGCAAAAAGGCAGGAAAATGTGACCCACAGCAGGAATTTTATATTTAAACAAACAAAAGACTGCAAATAAAACAGAAACAAAGAAGACAGAGATGTTGGAATTAGCCTTCAGAAGAAGAGCAAGAAAGAAAAACACAGAAGGGACAAATAGCAAGAAAAAAAAATAAGCAAGGAAAGATCTAAACTCAACTATTACCAACATTAAATGTAAATAAGCTAAACACTCCAATTTAAAAACTAAGACTGCCAGAATAAATTAAAAACAAGACCTATATGCTGTTTACAAGAAATATACTTTAAAAATAAAGATATGAACAAGTTAAAAGAGAGAAAAAATAGATACACTTTCTGAACACTGAGAAAGTAGGAGAAGCTTTATTAATATAGGAAAAATTCGACTTCAAGAAAAAGGATATCAAAAACAAAGAGGAACATTTCATAATGGTAAAAGGCTCAATTCATCAGGGAGAAATAGCAATCCAAAATACATATTCACTCTATGAAAGGGCTTCAAAACACATTATTTTGTTCTGACTAAAAGAAAAAAGAGACAAATCTACAATTATAATTGTATATTTTAATACTGCTCTCTTAGTGACTGGTAGAATACACACACACACACACACACACACACACACACACACACACAAATCAGTAAGGATTTGAACACAATCAAAACCAACATACTCTAATTGACAATTACAAAATGCTACACTCTACACCCTACAACTGTAGGATACACATTCTTTTCAAGCATATACAAAACATTCATCATGAAAAATCATATGCTGTGCCATAAAATAAGTCTCAATAAATTTTAAAGGACAAAAATCATACAGGGCATGTTTTCTGAACACACTAGAATTAGAAATCAATAGGAAAAAAAGATATCAGCAAAATTTCCAAATATTTAGAAATTAAGCAACTCACTTCAACATAATCCATGGGTCAAAGAAGAAACCAAAACAAAAAAACAAAACAATAACAAAACAAAAAAGAGAAGAAATCACAGGTAAAATATAAAAATATTTTGAACTAAATTGTAATAAAGACAAAATACATAAAAATTTATAGGACACAGTTAAGAACAGTATTTTGGAGGGATTTTTTTTAAAAAAAAATATTTACCAGTTAATTATAAAGGATTCATCTCAGAAACAGAAATGGAAGAGATGCATAATGTTTAAGGGGAAATTTATTGCCCAAATGTTAATATTGGGGAAGTCTAAAATCAATTATCTAAGTTACCCTAAGAAGCCAGAAAGAACAAAGAAAATCCAAAATATAAGCAGAAGAAAATAAAAATAGAAATAAATGATACAGAAAACAAACAAGAGAAAACTGACAAAATCAAAACTTGGTTTTATGAAAACATCAATACAGTTGACAAGCTCCAACCTAGACTGATCAGGGAAAAATGAAAGAAAATACAGGGAGACACTGGGCATTATTACATATCCTACGCACATTAAAAGGAAAGCAGGGAAATATTATGAACACCTTTATGCCAAATCAATTCAAGAATTAGATGAAATGGATAAATTTCTTGAAAAAATACAAATTACCAAACTTAACACAAGAAGAATAAATAATACTAATATTAGATTAACTTTCTGAAAAGAAAGGAAAAGGGAACAATTCCAAAATAATTTTATGAAGCCAGTATATTCTTGATACCAAAACAAAATAAGAACATTGCAGGAAAAGAAAATTATAGACCCACATCTCCCCCATCATGAATAGATGCATAAATCCTAGACAATACTTAATAAATCAGATGTAGTACTATACACAAATAATACTCCACAATCAAGTGGGGTTATCCCAGGAATGTAAGGTTGGTTCAACATTCAAAAAGATGGAACTCATCACATTAACAGAATTTTTAAAAACCCTATGAACATCTCAAATAAAGATTAACACATGTAACAAAATTCAGTAATCACTGATGATCAAAAGACTCAGTTAACTAAGAATAGAAGAGGATTTCCTCACCCTGATGAATGGTTATCTAAAGCCTACAACTAACATATGAATGCTTTTTCCACAGACCCAAGACTAAGACACATTCTACTGCTTTTATTAAACATTGTACTGGAGGTCCTAGGTGCAGCAGCAAAGCCATAAAAATAAATAAAATGCATACCGATTAGAAAGGAAGAAGTAAACTACCTTTACTCTCATACAACACAGAACAGGAAATTCTAAGGCATCTTAACAGAACTAATAAATGGGTTTAAGCAAAGCCACAGGATACAACATTAATACAGAAAAATCAATTATATTTCCACATACTATCAACAAATCAAATAATGATCCAAAACCTAGATATTAAACAGAAATGGAAAGGTGAAACCAAGCAACCTGATTTTAATACTTGTTACACTAAAGTACATCTATGAAAGAGATAATAAGCTGGACTTCATTAAAATTGAAAACTTCTGCCCTTTGGAAGACAATGTCAAGAGAAAGAGAAGACAAGGCACAGACTGGGAGGAAATATTTGCAAGAGACATATCTGATAAAAAATGTTTTGCTCAAAACATACAATAAACTCTTTAAATCCATCAACAATAAAGCAAATAACAGGATTTTTAAAATGGGCCAAAGACCTAAACAAACACCTTATCAAGGAAGGTACACAGATGGCAAATAATTATATGAAAAGATGTTCCACATAATACGCCATCAGGGAAATGCAAATTAAAACAACCATGAGGTACCATTACACACATATTAGAATAGCCAACGTCCAGAACACTGATCACATCAAATGTGGGTGAGGCTGTGGAGCAACAGGAACTCTCTCATTCATTGCTGGTGGCAATGCAAAATAGTACGGCCACTTTGGAAGACAGTTTGGTAGTTCCTTACAAAACTGAACATACTCTTACCATATGATCCAGCAATTGCACTCACTGGTATTTTTAACCATGAACTGAAAACTTAGGTCCACACAAAAACCTGCCCAGGAATGTCTATTGCAGCTTTATTCACAATTGCTAAAACCTGGAAGCAACCTTCAGTAGGCAAATGGATAAATGCCAGGAAAAGACAAGGAGGAAACTTAAATGCATTTTACTAAGTGAAAGAAGCCAATCTGAAAAGGTTACATGGTGTATGATTCCAGCTATGTGACATTCTGGAAAAGGCAAAACTATGGAAACTGTAAAAAGATCAGTGGTTGCCAGGAGTTTGGGGTACAGGGGAAAGGAAGAATAGGTGGAAAATGGAGATTTTTAGGGCAGTGAAACTACTCTGTCTCCTACTATACTGGTGGATACACGTCATTATACATTTGCCCAAACCTACAGAATGTACAACACCAAGAGTGAACCCTAATGTAAACTGTGGACTTTGGGTGATTATGATGTGTCAATACAGGTTCATCAATTGTAACAAAATGTACCATTCTGGTGGGGGATGCTGAAAATGGAGGAGGCTGTGCATGTGGAGGGGAAGAGGCACATGGGAAATCACTGTATCTTCTTCTAAATTTTGCTATGAAGCTAAAACTGCTCTAAAAACATTAAAATATTTTTAGAACGTGTATTAGTCCATTTTTGTTGCTTATAACAAAACACATGGAACGGGGTATTTATAAGATGAAATTTATTTGCTTATAGTTTCTGAGGCTGGGAAATCCAAAGTCCATCTGGTGGTGGTGACAGTGACCAGGGGTCTCACATTGCAAGATGGTGGAAGCAGAGAGAGCAAAGAGAAAGACAGACTCTCTTCTCTTCTTTTAAAGCCCTCAGAACCACGCCCTTGACCACCATTTTTAATCCATTCACTACTGGATGGTCCTACAACCCAACTGCCTCTTCAAGGCACCACCTTTCAGTGACCATAATAGGATTTCCCACCCTCTTAGCAGTCACAATGGGGGCCAAGTTTTAATACATAAAACTTAGGGGACACAATTCAAGCTTCAGTGAGTTTTGGGGGAACATAATTCAATCCACTACAGAATGTGATAGAGTTTGAATGTATTGTCCTCCCAAAGCTCATGTGGAAATCTGATCCCCAACACGTCAATCATGGGGGCGGATCCTTCATGAATGGATTAATGCTCGTCCTGGGGGTGGGGGAGGGAGTGGTCATGAGCGAGTTCTCACTCTACTCTTATTCTCTCTCTCTCTCTCTTGCTTCCTCTCACCATGTGATCTGCTTCTACCTGCCAGCTGCCTTCTGCTTTCCCCCATGATTAGAAGCTGCCTGAGGCTCACGCCAGATACAGCTGTCCCAGAATTGTAAGCCAAACAAACCTCTCTTCTTTATAAAATACCCAGTCTCAGGTATTCTGTTATGGCAACATAAAATGGACTAATACAGGATGTTAAAAAAAAAAAAAAACTAAAGAAATGGACAAACAGATTAATGCAATAGACCAGAACAGAGACTGGCAGATTTTTTCTATAAAGGGCCAGTTGGTAAATATTTCAGTCTTTGTAGGTGACCCATGGTTTCCTTCCCAGATTGCTTTTATTTTTATTTTTTTTAATAATCCTTTGAAAACATAAGAGCCATTCTCAGTTTGCAGGTCATATAAAAACAGGCCACTGGTAGGATGTGGCCTATGGGTTATAATTTGCTGATCCCTGGACTGGAAAGTCCAGAAACAGACATCGCTTTAAACAATCGATTCTATTCCTAGTTATTTATCCAAGAAAAATGAAAATTTATAAATGTCCACACAAACACCTGTAGAAAAATGTTCAGCAAAGCTTTAATCATAGTAGGTCCAAACTGTAAAACACTCCCATGTCCATCAATAGGAGAATGGATAAGCAATTATGGTACATTCATATAATACCATTTAGCAATTTAAAAAGTACTGATTCATGTAATGAAATGGATGAATCTCAAAAAACCTGTCACGAGCAAAAGAAGCCTTGCAAAAAAAAAGTACATAATATAAATCATCATATTGTATAATTCCATTTATATGAACTTTGAGAACAGGCAAAAACAATCCACGGTGAAAGAAATCAGCAATGATTGTTGAGGTGGAAGTGTGAGGACAGAAAAGGGGAGGGGCAAAAAGGAACTTTCTAGGATAACAGAAATGTCCTGTATCTTGATAGAGGTGTGGGTTACATGGGTACATGAGTTTTGATAAATCTAAGATAGGTGCATTTCACTCCATGTAAATTACACCTCCAAAAATATTAAAAGTAAAACAATAAAATATTTTTAAAATATATAGGTAGGTCTTTAACTCCCAATCCTAATAGTTGGCCTTTAGTTGATAGAGGATTGGTACAAGTATTACAACAATAAGTCTTCATTGTTGGTATCATGCAATAGTCATTCAGTTTGTGTTACAGAAAATAATCAGATACGAAGTTAACTGGAAAAAAGAAACATGACTCCAACTTTAACTTTAAAAAAGATAAATAATTATATATAAAAGACTGGTAGGGAAAACATCAGAAACTTAACACCAGGCATGACTGGGTGATAGGATTATAGGCAATATTTTCTTTTCTAGATGTTTCTGTGCTTTCAAATTTTGTATAATAAACATCAACTATTTTTATTATTAAAAAGTGTTCTCTGAAAACATTAGAAAAGCAGTCTCGTTATCACTTGAAATGTTTTGTGGCTATCTCAAATCCTCTATGGAGCAAAACACCAAGCCAGCCCCCTACTCAATCTTCTCTGAAACGTTTTCAGTCAACCTATGTACTGTGCTAAGAACTTTACACACACCATATCCCATTTAATAATCAGCACAACAATTCTACAAGAGATATTATCCCCTTTTAACTGAACTTAACACAACAATTCTCAAAGGCAGGTACTATTATTATCCTTACCTAAAAAGCAAAAACAAACAAACAAAAAACCAAGACCAAGAGAGAGATTAAGTAATTTTCCCACAGTGCAGCCTGGTTTTGAACTGAGACAATTTACTCCAGAGCCCAAGCCAGGCTCTGAAGCACTTAGCTGTACTGCATCTATTTCATTCTATAAATTATTTCTGTTGTGATCTTTTAAAAGAGGCCAAATTAGGATTTACTGAATACAAAATTCACTTATTTTCCCCATTATTTTAAGGATCAGATGAAATGACATTATGTGAAAAAGTAAAAAGCATCTGACAATTGTACAGTATTCTCTTGCTATTAAATATTAGAAATTCCGAATTATCTTTCCAAAACAGAGAAAGAAGGTGCATTATTCATTCCTTTAATAGCCAAGTTGGCTCTACTAATTCTTTACTGACTATATTCTGCTAATCCATTCCTTTAGAGCACAAATTCTCAGAGGGCGGCCCTGACCAGTACAATTAAGGTCACTTGGGAGCTGGTTAGAAATGCAAATTCTCAGGCCTCTCCCCAAACCTGATGAATAAGCAGCTCTGGAGACGGGCCCAGCAATCTGTGTTAACAAGCCTACAGTGATTCTGCCGGATGCTCAGATTTGAGAATCGCTGCTTTACAGTATTTGACCAAAATGATGGCTGCCTGAGTCCAGGGCGTCTGATCTAAATTAAAACATCTACCCCAGGAAGAGCTCCAGGCAAAATCAAGCTCTACATTTTCTGACCAATTCCTAAAAAAGAAGAGTATTCCAAAACTCTTATAAAAAATAAGCCCTAATCTAACCCACTGTGAAGAAGTTTACTATACAAACTATTTTGGTCCCTTTTCAGATTTGTTAGTTAAAAGAAGAGACTGAAAGATTTCTAAGGCCACAAAAGCAAATTTTTATCAACTTTAAAATTAGAAAGATTTGGATCCCTTGGCCAGGTAACATCACTTCCTCTTTCAACCAGTTTCTGGCTTCCTTCCGTCATTTTCTCTGTGCAGAACAATATCTCTCAACACCTGTAGCCAGAACAATTTGAGTGTGTGTATAGCTTCTAAATCCCATTTAAATGGATCTTTCTTGCTTTCCTTCTAAAGGACAAGTGTTTGGGGTTATTTTCAGTAGAAAGCTAAAACATGCTCCCCCCAAAAAGGTAACAAATCAAGTTTTGCTACTGTTGAAACAAAGAAATCATTTTATTATACTCGTTTCTCTTCAAAATGTATAAATCTTTCGCCTTTTACTAAAGAAATCATTTATTTTGTTGTGTTTATCATATCGTGCCTTGTCAACATTGTCATGTTGTTGAAATGGCTTGTTTTTTCTATGTTAATTATCTTATATCAGAGTCATAAAATTAGGAATAAGAAAGGAGAAATAATCACAAACATCAAGAAAGTCTAAGAATTATTAGAATTTTTGCACAACTCTAACAACGAATTTTAAAGCCTGTATGAAAAGAATTTTCTATTAAAATAGAAATTATATAACTGACCCAAGAACAGGCTGCACAGATTAGTGATTATGAGGCTTTTAGCCAGACAGTGTGGGATGCGAGTCTGGTTCTGCTCTTTACGGGACATATGATCATGGAAAGTTATCCCACTGCTGTGTGCCTCCAATTCTTAATCAGTAACATGGGAAAAGTGCATAGTATCTACCTCATATTTTTTTTTAATGAGAGTTAAAAGGGTTCAACATTTTTAAGTTTTTCTCAAAAATCAAAGCCAATTTAGACTTTTCTAAAAGAAAACTATATTGACCCAAGAGACCAAAAGTCTAAAAGAGCCAACCAACATCCACAGAAAATAGAAAGAAAGTTTTCAAAGATCTATGTTACTCCCTAGGGAAAAAAAAAAGCTTCCAGCCCATATAGTTCTACAGGTGAACACTCTCAACTCTTCAAGAAACAGATTATTCCAGTGCTACATAAATTCAGCAATACATTAACTTTTAATTTTACAAATTACAGGGATATTTCAATTTGATATTAGGAACCCCACTGAGGTAATCTATTACATAAATAAAACGAAAGAAAAAAAATTTAAAAATCACAGTGTAGTCACCACAGACCTCAAGAAGGAATATGATAAAATCTAATATCTAATAAATGACGAACAGATTATGCCCTAATTTAAAAAGAAATATACTACTGACTGCAAACTAAAGCTCGCAGTATACTTAATAAAACACTAGGTAAATCTTCATTTAGATCACATCCAAGACAGGGAAGCCCAAGAGCATAAACACTGGTATAAATACTGGCAACGAGAAGACAAAAGTATCAATTACGCAAAAGATGACTGCCTACTTGGAAAACCCAAGAGAATCACCTGAAAAAGCATTAGAATAAATAAGAGTATTCCGTAAATTCGCCAGATTACCAGAGTGACATATACACATCAACATCCTTCCTATATTCAAACAGCCAGTTAGATAACAAAATAAAACTCATCACCAATAGCAACAAAAAACTCATAATACATCCAGAAATAAACTTAGTAAGAAATGTATATTACATAGAGAAAGAAAACTATACTATGCTTCTAAGCAACATAAGACTCCACAAAGAGATATAATTTGTATCTATAGGATAAAAAGACTCTGGAAGCCACAAAACTGTAAAATGTCATATTTCTCCAAAAATGATTTATAAGATTCAATACAATCCCAACCAAAATCCTGAGATATTTTTCTTGAAGAATTTGAAGAACAGTCCTAAAGTTTATATAAAACAGCGGTTCTCGACCCTGGCTGCCATGAACATCATCTGAGGAACTATAAACTATATTAATGACCATGCCATACCTCAGCAATTCTAAATTAATTGGTCTGCAATGGGGTTTCAGGCATCCTATTTTTAAAAACTCCCCAGGTAACTCTGATGTGCAGTCAGAGCTGAGACCCACACATTTGAAAGAGTAACTAGCACCATCATATACTAAAATTCATTATACAGCTAGGATAATAAGTTTCTGGCACAGGAACAAGGAAAAGCAAAGATCAATGGAACTAAAGAAAGAGTCCAGAATTAGATCCAAACCCTGTATATGTGAAAAGTGAATAAAGTACATACCAAAAATAGCACATCACATCAGTGTGGAAAAAAGATGGATTATCAATTTCTAAATAAATGGTACTGGGATGACTATAATTTGGAAAAAATATACTGCTGGATCTCTGTCTGACTCTCTAAGCCAAAATAAATTGAGCTAAAGATTCAGGGTATAAAAAAGAAAATAGAGGATAATATTTCATAATTTTGGAACAGGGAAAGCATTTCTAAATGTGACATAAAACCTAAAAGCCATAAAAGAAAAAATGTATAAATTTGTTTCTATAAAAACTGAAAAGATACATTTGGTAAAAACACAGTACCATCATATTGTAAACCTATATGACCATATTCCTGCTAAAACAGACTTTGGCAAATAAAAAAGAGTTATTAAAAGACTTAAGCCTGGCTGGTTAGCTTGGCAGGTTAGCTCACAGTGTTATAACACCAAGGACAAGGGTTCAGATCTCTACCAGAGAGCAGCCAAAAAAAACCTGAACAAACAAACAAAACCAAACAACTAAAGACTTAAAGATTTAAACCTTTAACATACAAAGAATATTAAGAATAGAAATCAACAAGAAAAAATGGAAACAATCCAAGACAAAAATGGACAAAGAATATGTGCAATTAGCAAAACACAAATGCCCATAAACTTATAAAGACATTTCTAACTAAGAAGACAATTTGCCCCAGAAGGGCAAATAAATTTTAAAAAGACAATATCCAGTGTTGGTGAGGGTTTGGATAGGGATTCATTCACTCTTGGTAAGGGTGTAATTTGCACAATATTTTTGGAGAGTGTTTTGCAATATCTATGCTCACTAAAAATGTCAATACCCTTTAATTCAGAAATTCCACTTCCAAGAATTTATCCAGCAGGTATGGTCACCCAGCTTTACAAACATGTATGTACAAGTATGTTCAAAGCACATTTGTGACAACAGCAAAAAACACTAGAAACAACATAAATGCTTAGCCTACAGGGCACAAGTCCTGTAAATTAAGATCTACCTAAGTCAGGGACTCTTGCTATCCCTATAAAGAATGACTGACAACTATAGTGAACATGATACCATTTCCAACTTGTAGTAAGTAGCGGGTGGGAGAATATCTACACTCACAGAAAGATATTATACTATACTATTCTTTACGTTTAGGGGAGATTATATTTACACACACACGCTCCTCTCTGTGCCTCTATATGCACAGACCATCTCTGACAGGAGAGATAAAAAACAGTAGTTGCCTCTGGTGAGACAATTTGGGAGAACCAAAGTTCAAGAATTAAGGGAGGTTAACTTTTCAGTTCTTACCCTGAAGTGCTGTTTTTTTTTGGGGGGGGGGGTATTGTTAAACCATGTGCACATTTACTTTCTAAAAACAAAACTTTTAACAACGTCTTAGACCCATCAATTTCGCTTTTCATAATCTATTCCATGATGCATGTGGATATGCCTACACAAGGATATACTCACTGAAGCATCGTCTGTACTAGTGTGAAAAGTTGGAAACAATCCAAATGTTCATCACAGGAGTAGATAAATAAATTATGGTGCATCATATAATAAAATGCTCTGCCATCAGTAGGGGCAAAATAGAGAAAAATCTGTGTGCCCTAACATAGAAAAGGCATCTAGGGTATACTGTCAAGTGAAACAGCAAGGTGCTTATGTAGTTTGGTTCCAGTGTGTATTTAAAAAGGGTGTGTGGGGCTGGCTGGTTAACTCAGTCAGGGAGAGCACAGCCTTGTAACACCAACGTCAAGAGTTCAAATCCCCATACTGGCCAGCCACCAAAAAAATAAAAAGTGTGTGTGTTAATAAATAATATCTATATAGAAGTGTTTATCTGTAAGGTGGGCTGCTCTTTAATTATTTGAATTACTGTGTAGGAAATGTGTATATCCTTTATAATGATAATTTTTAAAACAAAATTACCTTTTTTGAAAAAAGCATCTTCTGGGCCGGCCCGTGGCTCACTCGGGAGAGTGCGGTGCTGATAACACCAAGGCCCCGGGTTCGGATCCCATATACGGATGGCCGGTTCGCTTACTGGCTGAGTGTGGTGCTGACAACACCAAGTCAAGGGTTAAGATCCCCTTACCGGTCATCTTTTATAAAAAAAAAAAAAAAAAGAAAAAAAAAAAAAAGAAAAAAGCATCTTCTCCGCCTATGCATTTTAAAATCTCAGGTGGCTCTGTTATTGTAATGTTATAGACAAGGAATAGTTTAAAAGAGACTTGTCTCCTGCTCTTACTATTTGCCCACTATTTGTTCTTTTGTCTCATCCAAAGGCCATTACAAGTCTTTCAAGATTGCTAGTCTCTCTGCCATCGCTGCCACCATCACCACCAGCTGCTTTGGAATACCTAAGGGAAATGAGATGACTGCCCCACACCACACTAATGTGACTCACTTTCCAAATAATGAACACTGATGAAGTATTGTCTGAAAGAATACTCTATACAAAAGAAAGAACCCCAGGATAGAACAAAAAACCTGAGCAGACAGGAATGTGAAGTGTTACACATGTAATCAGCAAAATCCAAACTGCTAAACTCCCCAGGACAAAGTGCAGACAGCTACCCCAAGACAAAAAATTGGTTTTTTTTCAACAAATAAATTGTAAGCATCCTTAGGAGCCATATTTACTGACTAAAATATGCATTAAGATTTTGAATAAAAATCTGTAAAAACAAGTTATGACATATGGGTACTGATGATGTGCGGGAACTGTTAACTTATTTGCATGTGATGTTTGGTCTACAAAATCTTTCACATACTATCAAAGGCTCTCCAAGTGTGGTCCAGGAACCCAGACCTTTTTGGGGGAGCCATGACATCAGAACTAGTTCCATAAAACAGTAAGACATGGGCCGGCCCCGTGGCTCACTCAGGAGAGTGCAGTGCTGGGAGTGCCGAAGCCACGGGTTCGGATCCTATATAGGGATGGCCGGTGCACTCACTGGCTGAGCATGGTGCTGACCACACCATGCCGAGGGTTGCGATCCCCTTACCGGTCAAACAAAACAAAACACTAAGACATGATTTGCCTTTTTCACTCTTGTTCTCTCACAAGAACAGGGGGGTTTTCCAGATACTTTGTGATAATATAATGCCACTGTGGTTAACAGCTAATGGAACATATGTTTGTGCTTTAAACTTCTCTGTTTTAGTATTTAATATGGTAAATAGTGATACATATAATGCACATTCTAAAGAAATCTCTTTGGGGTCCTCAATAATTTTTAAGATTATTCAGGAGTCCTGAGACCAAAAAGTTTGAGAACCACTGCATTATTATGCCTACTTTTGCATATGGTTTAAATTCTCAAAAATAAAAAGGTTTTCTAAACTGGGTAGTATAGAGTGGAGTGATGAGTGAATTAAGGAACAAATATCAATCTATCCAGGAACCATAAACCCATTAGAAATCCTTCTCAATCTGACTCTAAAAGGCACACACATACAGACCCTTCTTCAAATGCCTGGCACAACTAAAATTTAAGTTCATGTTCCCCTCTACTAACATTTCAAAAGAAATAAATACATTTTTTTTTTTTTTAAAGATGACTGGTAAGAGGATCTTAATTAACCCTTGACTTGGTGTTATCAGCACCATGCTCTCTCAAGTGAGCTAACCAGCCATCCCTATATAGGGATCTGAACCCGTAGTCTTGGTGTTATCAGCACCACTCTCTCCCAAGTGAGCCATGGGCCAGCCCTTAAATGTAATTTTACTGCTGGGAATTACTTCACTTTTATTTCTTAAGTTAAAAAAAAAAATCTTCTCCTTACCTAAAACAACCACAGGGCTTCGTATCCATCACCCAACACCCTCATCAACCTTGGGGGGAAACTGTGTTCCACTCTTATTTCTCCCTTTCCCTTATTTGGGACTAATCGAATCCAAAGAACCACCCAAAGTGTTTTTATGCTCTGGAATGTGCTGAAGACCACTGCCTGCAACAGGTGTACTGGTGGCTGCAGTTGGGAAGCCTGTGGTGGAGAGCTTCTGCGGTGCTTGTCACTTACATGGGAATCAGCCTGCATTTCTCTCTCTGCACACTTCTTGCCTTGCCAGCCTCCATCTTTTTCAGTTGTCTCTTATCTCTCTTGGCATCTGCCTTCCCCTCTTCTCCAAGTTCAGCTCCTACCTGAGATAGCAGTTGCAAAGCTGGTGGCTGCAAGCCCCAGTCCAGCCTTTTCCCAGTAGAGCTCTCAACCTTGCAGGGGCCTCAGAATCACCTGGCAGCTTCTTAAAGCCCAGAGTGCAGGCTATACCCCCAGTTTCTGAGTCCATAGGTTTGCATCTCTAACAGGCTCCCAGGTGATGCTGATGCTGTTGGTCTGGGGACCCTCCTATGAGAACCACTGCTGTGGTATTTCCTCTACACTTCCCCCAGCTCTGCCACTTCTTCGCTCTTAACTGTGGCAGGCAGCTAACCACCAGGGAACGCAGTTTCTTCTTCAGCAAAATGGAGACTGTGACAACAAATACTTCAGCAGGTGGTTGGAAAGGAAAGGGTACACACGAGTAAGTACTTCATCAGCTGGGTAAAGTGGAGGTAAAAACATCTTTTAATTACCGGATTCACTGACACAATAAAAAGCTGATTCCCAGCAGAAGTTGCCTCTTTCAACCATGTGGTTATATTTCCACACATATTCCTCAGAGGCTGGAAACTGGCAATCAATCCAATGGCATTGCCTATATTTTCCAACTGCCTGACCTACAGACTACTCTACTGGTGGCTTCTTTAAGAATTCTCATTTTAAAGACAGTGGACAAAGATCTTTATCCTGGAAAACAAATCTGCCTCTTCCAAGTATGAGTAGCACATGGAAAGCCCAACAGGAGGAGGAACAGGAATAGGCTATGTCATCCCGTTTCAATGTGTTACTTGGAGGGAAAAACCCAGGGTTAGGTAGGAGGCATTAAAGCATCCAGAGCACTTCATTCAGCTCACTTACCTTGGTCATGCCTCCCGCCTGTGCCGTGTTCAGCCCCGTGTGGCCGGCCATTTGCGGGGAGACCTGTGTTAAGGTCTCGGCCAGCACACTGCTTGTGGCCCCCTGCATGGCTGGAGCAGGGTATGGCATTCCAGCTCCCCTTCCTCTGCCGGCGGCCCCAAGTGATCCATTCATGACCTGCGCCTGCCCTTGCTGCGCCTGATTCATCAAGCTGTGGCCAGAGTTACTATTGAGGAGGGCTGGGTGGGTCTGGGTGAAGTTAGCATTCATGCAGATCCCAGGTCCAGTCTGGGAGGTGGCAGGGCTGCTGGTCACCAGCCCCACTTGCTTTTGTGCTTGTGGATTCAATGCTTGGGAAGCAGGGGGGGTGGGGCCAGAGGTGCTGGCTGCCTGTTTGGGCAGGCTGGGGGTGGAAGAATCTCCCTGGTTCAGAGGGCTCTTGCCCATGGCACCCAGGCTGGCCATGTTTGCACTGTTCGGCTGCCCTTGAGCCTGGCCACTGAGGCCCTGCTGCACTGGGCTGCTGGCGCTCACATTTCCTATTCCTGGGTTGATACTAGAGCCGCTGCCCCCTCGCAGAAGCTCCGACAGTTGTTTGTGTTTGGAAGCAGCATCTGGAACAAGGTTCCCACTGTTTAAAAGGCCTAATTCTCCTCCATTGGGGATCAGCTCATCAGGAAGATCATTCTCCAAGTCAAACAATGATCCAAAATCTAGAAATTAAACAGAAATGGAAATGAGAAACTAAGCAACCATAACAGCTCTCCAACTGTCATGTTACTATGATCTTAACCTCATGGGGTATTTAATATGGAACACTAGCATGTCTTAAGAGTAAAGTCAAAATGATTTGAAAGTTCGTTTGGCAAAATAAAACAAGGAAAAGTATTTTTAAAATTCTGAAGAAGGAAAAGTTACACAGAGATGAGAGGAAGGCCCAGCCCTACTAGATTTTATCATACTCTAAAACAAGAAATAAACAGTGTGGTGTGAGGACAAATTTAGATACATGAATTAAAGAAAAACAATGGGAAGTCCAAAAATTCACTGAATCATAATGTTAAAATGCTTTTAGAATGTATGTGTGTAAAAAAGTAGTTGGACATCAGGTTAGATAAATCATAATCTGGGAAAATTAAAATAAAGCCCAACCTTAAGTGATTACATATTTAAAAGTTAAATTGCACAAAAAGCAGACTTAAGAGAAAATGAGATCAGTGATTTCTTAAAACGATGAAGATGCAGAAAATAATGATAAAGACGTACAAAAACTAAAAATAGTTAAAAAGAAAAGAAAACAAGAGCTTAAAAATATTTGTATTTTATGGGGTAAATGTCAATCATACAGAAAGAGGAGGAGCACACTAACTGGCAAGTGTAAGTGGATCAAGAACACAAGCAGATCATCAGTCCAAAGGAAGCTGAAACAGTAAACAAAATAGATCATCGTTCCTGGTAATGAAACCAATGAAAATTAAAGCAACCCCTTTTTTTAGTTACAAAGTAGCACTTCTCTAAAGTGTGCTCTATGTACGTCATCTCTACCCTTTCCCTCATGCACTCTTCAACCCTCAACAACCAGGCTACCCATGCACATACAAAGGATGAGCTATGGAGAAATATGTTCGTCTTAGTACTATCTGTAACATCAAAAAAAGCACAGGGCTGGCTTGTTAGCTCAGTTGGTTAGTGCACAGTGTTATAACTCCAAAGTCAAGGGTTTGGATCCCCAAACCAGCCAGCTGTCCAAGAAAACCCCAAAACAAAACAAATAGCACAAAATACACCCAGAGGCAGTTTAGTCTAGTGGTTAGACTCTAGACAGGGACTGCCTGCATTTGAGCCCCAATTCTGCTTCCAGCTCCCCACTTATTTGCTATGTGATCATGAATAATTTACTCAGCTTTTCTGTGCCCCAGTTTCCTCATCTGGAAACTGGGGGTGATAACAGCCCCTATATCTCATAAGGTTGTTGTGAGGACTAAATGAATTGATAAATGTAAAGCACTGAGAACATAGAGTGCCTGAGGGTGGTAAATACTCAGTATTAGCTATTATTATTACTATTACCTAAAAACAGAAAGTTTGATAAATTAATGTATAATATTATGGAACATTATACATCTTTTGAATAATTATGATGACTGTAGAAATGTACGAAAATGTGTGTGTGTTATGGAAACACATGCAAACAGAAATTGTGCAAAAATGGCACATGGAGTAAGATTAAAACAAATTAAAGTACAGTATGTGCATGTGGGCAATGGCTGGAAAGTAACATGCCAAAAATGAAATGAGTTGTACTAGTAAAGTGCTGGGGTGATGGGCGTATGTGGCTTTTTTGTTTTTTAACTTAACATATCCATCCACCTGCCCTCCCACCTCTAGAAAATTAAAAACTTTTTCTCCATGGTGGCAGACTTAACATCTGCTTACTCTACTGCTGACAAAACCTGGTGGCTGCCTCAGAGGTTCTTCTGAGGCAGGGGGCAGCACCTTCCCTGCCACAGGAGGGAGAGTGACTGATAACCCAACCACCATGACCACCTTTCCCTTGTAGGTGACACAATCCCCACTGAGGGAATCAGAAGGTACACTGGCCAAGACCATTCTGGAGAAGGTTTTCCTTCTTAATAGTAAGGGATGCCCTGAAAGGAACCTCCCTTTTCTTCACTACATTTTGTCACAGGCCAGTGGCAACCATCTTGCAACCAGGAGAAGAGACACCGATCCCATAACAGGAATGGCTGCAGAGAATGGTGATGGTCTCTCTGAACTGCTTAATTACCCAACCCTGGAACCTCCTACTTTCAGGCTTCCTGTTATGTTAGAAAAGATATCTAACTAGTTTTAAAGCCACTTTAGCTGGAGTTTAATGTAACTTCAGCTAAAGCATCCTGATATATCCATCCTGTCTATGGATAAGTTCAAACTCCTTGGCATGGCATACAAGGCCCTCAGAACAGGGCCCAGCCTTCTTCCTGGCACCTCCAATGTGCCCTGCTTTCCAGACATAACACAGCGAGAGCTGTCACCTGCACTGGTGATTTTTCTTCGGGATGTTCTCTCTCTCGGTCTAGGAAACCTTAACCCAGCCCCCACTCAGATTACACACCGTGACTATGACCACCCCTGCAGAACTGACGGATCCCTCGTTTCAGCCCCAAAGTTCTCTGTACATACGTGCCTAGCAAACCACCTCGAACACACATCTACTTCTTCCCACCAAACTACAAAGGAATGAGGTATTACTTGCCAAGAGTGTACACATGCTCACGCAGCAGTTTTTACAGAACCTCTGAGAATAAACTGCGGACAGTATGATCCTTTTCTCCTAAGTACAGATGCTCCTCACTTCACGATGGGTTTACATCCTGATAAACCCATCAAAAAGTCGAAAACTCGTAAGTCGAACCATCATCATATTACCATTAAGTCAGGGGCTGTCTGTACTTGAGTATGCATCTCCTAAGAACATCCTTTTAAATAATCACAGTACACTTGTCAAATTCAGGAAATGTAACATCGATACAATACTTAATATACTGCCCTTACTCAAATATTGCTGGCTGTCCCAATAATGCCCTTTATCACATTTATTTTCCTGATCCAGTTCAGGATCCCAGTGCAGTTAGTTGTCATGTCTTTGCTGTACCATTTAATCTAGAAAGGTTCCTCAGCCTTTGTGTTCCATAACTGACATTTTCAAAGAGTAGAAGCCAGTTGCTCTCTCAGTTTGGGCTGCCTCCTCATGGTTACAAGACATGTCATCCCAAAGAGACCAGAAATATGATCCAAGGTACCGCAACAGCTCCATGACAGGACACAGGGTTTGTGCCTGGTGTACTACCCAGCTTCTGCATCTCGATGTGCTTCTGTGGGTTCCCACCTATAACTGTTAGGCTATTCTGTTGTCCTAAATTTGGAGATTCACTAGGGTCTTCAGACAAAGATCACATGAAATAAAGTTTTAGGAAAAACAACTCTCCACCATAACTAATGTATTATGTTTGCCTTCCAGGCTTTGTCTACATGCACACACACTTTCACTCAGTACTCTTTAAAAATCAATGTTTTTTACATGCAGATTTCCTTCATCTATGAACATGAAAATGAAGCTTCATTTAAACCAGAAAGTGGAGCCCTTTCCTTCCTACTTGCCCAGGGTGGGAATGAAGAGATCATGTCAAGCACGGTAAACCATAAGAAGCAAACAAGCTCCAAGTTATTTCATATTTAAATTGTGGAACAACCTGCAGAAGCTCCCAACTGGCTCTTTCAAGCATCCCTAAGCACTCTTCCTAGTAGAGGGAGGCCAGACCAAAGAAGACCAAATAAACCCCAAATAACAGGTAAATTCAGTCCCTTGTTCAGTGTGGGTCAATGGAAAAAGGATCCTTGGAAGCTAAACACAGGAGTTCAAATTTTAGCCTAACAACAGCCACGTGTCCTTGGGAAAACTACTTAATCTCTGCCTCTTAATACCCTCATCTGTAAAACAAGGGTAACAATACCACAACGTACAGGATATAAGTTGGACTGGGGCATCTTGTGCCATAAATAGTGGTTATTTTATCTTGCAGAACAATTTTACTTTAAAAATTCACCCACCATTCTGCCACTTTCAGATCTACCAGATTTCACATACGGTTTATTCTAGTTCTTACCAAATGCACAGGTAATGTTTACAGTTGTTAGCAGGGCATCCTGCCTTGGGCTAGTATTTTTGTTTCTGACCGGTCTGCCACTTTGTCCACCTTGACCACTTCTTCTCATCCTATTTCAAGACAAACACATCTAATGGCTGTCTGGGTACAGGGAGAATTGACTAATTCTTCTTACATCTTCATCCACCAGTCCAAACACATGTGAATATGTGTAAAACCAAATATACTATGCGTGGCCTTTTCAAAAAACAAGACAGGGTGCACATATACCCACACCATCACCCTTCTGTTTACCACTGTCATCCTTTTTCCCTAGTCTTCCTCTAGTTAAAAAAAAATTAACCCAAGAAAGTAAAGAAGGCAGGCCAGGAAATTGCAACATAGCACAGCTGTGCTTTCTACACACCAAAGTGTCCCAAAACACGGGTTGAGCAACAGCAGTGTGAACCATCGGAAGTTCCAAAGATTCAACACTGAGAGCTACCACTTCCAATCCCGGGAGGACTCCCTTCTCTCTGCCAGGCACCAGGGGACCCAGGGGAAGGCAAAAAGCTGAGGCTGCACGAGACTCGGGGGCACCTGCTCTGACTGCCACACCCTCAGCAGGAGGCTTCGCCATCACACGTCAAACAGCAAACACCACCTGTCATGCTTCCATAGCTAGGGACAGAACTCTTCTGTCTTCTGGGGCTCCCTGGCCACCAATCCGGAGTCGCCCCCTTAATTAAGCTGAACTGGGAGAAAATAGAAGCTACAAGCTTCCCAGTTTCTATCACACTTACACAAGGCTGCAGAGGCCCAGGGAGTAAGGAGGAAAATAGCAGGGGCCCAGGAAGGAAAGTTGCAACCCAGCAAGGCAACAGAGGACATTCACTTTTAGACTAGGATACCCAAGTGGGAAGTCTGCACACAGAGATGCTTTTCGGGGGGTGGTGACTTCTGAACGCTGAAAGACAATGGTATCCCGCAGGTGTTCTAAGACCCATTCTTATTCATCATTACCAGAAATGAATATTTCACCTTAAACGAGGAATGGAGCTACCATCAGGTACTCTGAAAAAAGCTTTTCATTTTACAGAATCAAACACCAGGTAAGTGGCTCAAACAGTCTGTCCAGCCAATAACATTTGACAACAGTTTCGTTTGAAAAAAAATTTCAAAAGCATCAGCCAAATAAATAATCCACAAAACACACCTTTCTTCAGGTTTTCTAAAGTGTCCTCTTTCTATCATAATAAAAGGGTACTTCAAAAAGTTCGGAAGAAGTTTGTGGAAAAATGGAATTAAAAGATAATATAAAGTGCAGTGTTATAACACTAAGGTCAAGGGTTTGGATCCCCATGCTGGCCAGCCACACACACCCACCCCCCGGCCCCCGAAAAAGACAATACGAATCTTCCTGTGAACTTTTTGAAATACCCTCGTACTTTATTTTTTCCTTTGAATTACATCTGGAGCTCCAAATTCTCTGTATTGATAGAACTGGTTTTTCTGTTAAAATATGTACAAACCAGTTTATCAGACCTTCTATTGTGGCCAGAGTTTCTTTCATTTGCCTATGAACATGATGATAATGAGTTAAAAATTATACCATCAATGTTTTAACTGATGAGGCTGTAAGCTCCATGAAAGCAGGGGTCCAGTCTATTTTGCTCACCACTGTCTACTTGGCGATTAGCATAAAATGCCTAGTAGGTATTAGGCACTCCATAAACATGAGTGCTGAATGAGTGCGTGAATTACAGAGAAGACCACCAGTTACAGAGGATACACAATATCAATTTTAACAAGTTGCTTGTCTAGTCAGAGATATAAAGTAGGAATCTGAACGTTTATTACTACTTTCTTTTTTTTTTTGTCCTTTTTCATGACCGGTAAGGGGATCGCAACCCTTGGCTTGGTGTCGCCAGCACCGCGCTCAGCCAATGATCGCACCGGTCATCCCTATGTAGGATCCGAACCTGCGCGGCGGGAGCGCCACTGCGCTCTCAGCCCCACACCCTCCCGAGTGTGCCACGCAGTTGGCCCTATTACTACTTTCTAAGAACAGAAACAGAGAGAAAAAAATTAAATAATGAATTCTCTTGAAATTTTACACTGTTGTACTCATCTTGTTCTTTACATCTCTCTTCTACTGCCTCTTTGTCTTCTGGGGGACCATTGAGGTATACTTCACTCTGTGGCTACACCTTGCATCAATGAACTTCAATCTTGCATCAATGAATATCGATCTTATGGTTGATGCAAACACTAAACACGTAAGGCAGAATGAGAAACGGTAGTGTGGGGAGAGAAACTACCTAAGAGCTCAGATGCTGTTTTGTGAGGTGTTCATGTTTCTCTACTTCCAAGCCCGAAACTCCCCTCCCACACATTTTCTTCCCCACCCACTCCTTATTTCTCTCCTGCATCCTTTATTTCCTACGAAAAACGTCTGCTTTCTTTAGATTTTTTTCATCTTTAGATTTTCTTTTGGTATTATTTCTACTATAACTCTTAGACTACTCAAATGCTCCTCTTAAATCTTTCAAAAGCTAAAAAACACTTATTCACCCATCTAGAAAAACTTACAAAAGGAAATTTTAATTCCTAAGTCAAAACCAGATACAGTGTGAGATAATGCAAATGTTAACTAGCTTGATTTAGCCAATCCACCTGTACGCATATTTCAAAACATCATGTTGTACATAACAAATATACACAATTTTTGTCAATTTTTTATAAACCTGAAGGGAAAAAAACCGGACACAAAAAAACTTGTTCCAACAAGGGCAAAGCATCCTGAAAACGTTCACGTCTAAAGATGAGGAATCTCTATAGAGTGACAGACACTCTCGCAGGGTTATTATTCTCAGATGATCTGGAGACCATTCTAGATTTTCTCGATGTATTTATTAATATATTACTAGTTAGATACTGACAACACAAGAATTACAGTCTGGTGTAGTGAGAAGAGTACCCAGCCAGGTCTTGGTTCAGATCACAACTCTGTTTCTACCGCATTTATCCGAAATGCTTGGAACTAGAAGCGTTCTGAATTTTGAATCTTTTGAGATGTGGGGACATTTGCATATGCATGATGAGATATCTTGGTTATGGACCCAAGTCTAAACACTAAATTAATTTGTTTCTTATTCACCATATACACAGTCTGAAGATAACTTTATACAATGTTTTTAATAATTCTGTGTGCCTGTCATGAGGTCACGTGTGGAATTTTCGACTTGTGACATCATGCTGGCTCTCAAAGTTTCAGATTTTGGAGCATGTCAAATTTGAGATTTTTGGGTTAAAGATGCTCAACCTGTACTACTGCCTCCTCCCCTGTGTGTGCTTTCTCAGCTCTAAAACAGAAAGGAAAGCAGTACCTGCCTAGTAGGATCATTGATGAAAGAATAAAATCATACAAGCTGTATACAGCACTTAGCACTGAGCCAGGCACGCAGTAGGGCTCAACAAATATGTCACTATTATCACTGCCACAAGCCCATCTTCCAAGGCAGCTGCAGTCTGAATGAGACAAGGACCACCAAGGACCTGGCAGCTGTGCCTGGCACGGGGCAGGAGCTCAACAACTATCACATCTCAATGGCAAAGCCTCTAGTATACTCAGTCCTGATGTTCTGTGGCAATTCTAGAATTAAAGCTTACATGGCTTTGAACATTCTTGAGGATTCTACAATAAATAACGGTACAACTCTCCAACAATGGATACGCAAAATTACAAAAAAGTGAAAGAAAGACAGAGAAAAGCACTATTTTCTTAATATTTATGCGATTATAAATAATTTTTAATCTAGGCATTTAAACAAGTTCCCGAAAGACATCTAAGTTTTTTGTTTGTTTGTTTTTTGACAATGACTATTAGAAAATAATTAAAGCAAATTCCTTCTAAAATCTTTTGTAATCCAGGCTTCTTTTATGCAGATATGACACCCCCTAATTAGTGCAGAATAATGAGGTTTTACTCCATTCTGAACAGTGATCTTATATTCAGCAAAAAGTCCCACCCCCTCCGTGGAATAGCTAATATGCTAAAGAGCCAGAGGGCACAGCTAGACAGTCCCCCCCCCTGCCCCCACAGCAGGGAGCAAGTCACTGTTCTGTGGCCTTCACTGTGTGCAGGACTGACTGGGTTTATCTGAGACTCGAATAAAAGTCTGCCTCTCCCGAGGACTGTAATCTAATTAAGGAAGACAAGTCCATGAACACCAAATAACAAACTTAAACTGGCAACACATACATCTTATTTTATAGCCAAGTAGAATAAGGGAGTGAATAGAAGGAGGAAAGGCTTCAAATGAGTGGAAAACTCTGAGCAGAATTTTAGAGGGAAAGGACACTGAGAAAAGAGAAAAGAATATTTCAAACGGGCGGAGACAGAAGACAGCAAGCTAAGCAGGCACAACAAGCTGGTGACTTTGCTGTGATGAGTTTCAAGAAAAAAACTCTTTAAGACAGCAGGATTTGCTCAGTAGGTATCTGAATTTGATACAGCAAGAAAGCCCCCTCTAGGACCCCCCATATGAGGAATGGAGTTCTTGGGGAACACAATGTTTAATGTACATCCACTTAAATTATCATTCACCACACAAAGCACAGCATATGAAAAAAAAAAAAACCCAAACCCAAGCTTCCAGTATAAATAAAAATGCCGTGTAAGTATTACACAATAATTGAATTGTTAATTCAATTACTAGATTCAATTTATTAAACCCAAATTTATAGCTAAATCATGAAACCTTCACATTACAGAAGGATCCATCCAAGGGACTCTTTTAGATGGAAACCTGCCCGGTAAGTACACTTAAGCATTTAAACATCACGAACTACACTGAAGTGAGGGGAAAAAAACCAAGCTATGCTATTAGATAGAACTAATTGAAGTAAAGCTACAAAATCTAGAAACTCAATGTAAATCAGAGGGGAAGTATCTCATTTATAAAAATGTATTTTATATAATTTTCAAGAATTCCACCTGGAAAAGATAAAAATCTACTTCACATCATAATTTACTATCAAAATCTTAGCATTTTTTCACTCTCAAATGCACTTCTTTATGGCTACTCTGAATCAAGTATCAAGAAATCTTGCCTCACTGGATGTTTGCTATTTACCTTACACTTAAAAGAACGTAAGGCAGTCCTGACTGAAGGTTTTCTGTCACAATGGACCTAAACCAGGTCCTGAAAATGCAGCCAGCCTCCTACTTTCATTTGGTGTGCTCAGAAGTTACAGGGGGAACCCATCCCAGAGAGCTGAGACAACTTTAAGTTTCCTTACTGTGGTTTGCCTGCTGTCTACCCATCCCTGAAGCTTGGGACAAGGGTGGAACAGAAGGTGGCTGTCACAACAGCAAGCCACCACCAGACCAACTGTAAATGACCCAATAACCCCTAAATGTGAACCCAACTGGATGGGGCAGGGGTAGCAGAAAGGTGTTCATTGTTCTCCACCATCACGGCTGAGAAGGGCACCAGGTCCCCGGGGAGGAGGAGATGTTGTTATCAGCTGCCTGTATACCCTGCAACCCAATGAACTGCTTGCGGGGCGAGCATTATCCTGCCAAGAACAGTCCTGGAAGAGCAAATCTGTGGGGGCTGAGCTCAGATCCAACCCCTGCAGAAGCAAGCCACAGACCCCAGATGCCCTGGCCACACCATTAGGGCAAGCAGGCAGATGCCCAGAGACCAGGTCCTTTGCCCCAAACACTGTGAGATGTAGCTAGCAGACAGCAACACCGAGTCAGGAGGAAGGGGGTGAAGAGTGTAACCCAGACATGAAAGCAGACTGAGAGGTCTCAGTGTACAACGCATGGAAGTGTGTGGGCTATGTGAGAGCCAAAAACAGAAAATGAATGCATTGAGCACAAAAAGTACACCATAATAGACATAAATCAGAAATGACTGAGAAACACATGTGATAGAGAATCACAAGCTGAAGAACCAACTCAAGCATTCATCACTAGATGAGGTGAATAAAGAATATCTATAAAACATCCAGCAGTGCCTACACTGAGTATATGTGGTGCTTTTAAAATTTTAAGACTCCAACATACAGGCTCTTGGAGAAAAATCTGAGGATATGATCAAAATTACAAATGCATATGCCTTTTGACTATTAATTCCATTTCCTGGAATCTGTCCTAAAGATTTACTTGTACACGTGACTGCTGGGTTATTTGTTAAAGTACTGTCTGTGAGAGGACAAGACTGGAAACAACATAAATGTCCATGAGTGGGGAGCAGATTAGATCAGATTAGATCAATTATGGCACTTGTCACATAACAGACTATTAGGCAACTATAAAAAGATAATGAGGAAGCTCTCCACATGCTGCTATGAAAAGGTGCGCAACTGTGTGTGTAGTGTGCTACCTCGATTAAGTAGAAAAAGGCAGGAAGAGGGAAAACAGACCTAAAAAGAGACAAAGGTGTCTGCCTGAATATAGATTAAAAAACAAAACAAAACCCTGGAAGACAACACTAACTATCCCCAGTGGTTACCTGGGAAGAACTAGGTGGAGGGAGAGAGGTAGGTTTGCTCTCTACAGCTTTTGTCTTCTGGTTTTTGAGCCTTGTGAGTGAATTACTGGTTTAAGTAATTTCTTTAATTACTTAGTTTTTTAAACCAGATCACCCTTCACCTCCTGGGGGTAACCAGGCCTGGATGATTAGCTTCAGTACCAGGTGATAACACCTGGAATGGCTCCAGGTGCTGCAGTTTCCAGTTCAAGTGCTTCAAGTCTGAGGATAAAATATGAAATGGGTTCCATACTAGTTAAAAATATTTTTAGTTTTAAAGAAGCACTTTCAGAAGTGCAGTAATACTTTTTCCTAAAGGAATGTGACAATATACATGTAACATTTTGTACCCAATGTAGTAGAACTATAAATGTTGCTCACGTTGGGAAACCTGACACTATTTCAAAGTACTCAAAGAAACATGAGTTGGCTGTCAGGTCCTGGAGCTTCCAGCACATCAATGAAGAGACCTCTAATAAAAAGATTCCGTTTAAAATGGGGCTTGTAACAAAGGAGTGGATGACTGGACAACACATTTTCATAACTCTGGATGACATATCTAAGGTAATTTGCACTTTGTTCAAATAATTCTTCCTAGAAGTCTAAAGGTTATGCAACAGGGATTAACCAAAACTCCACTTCTCACCACTTAGATTCTCCTAACCGCAAATACAAAAATACATATACGTAAATATAAACCAAAAAAAAAAAAAAAAAAAAAATGGTTGCTTTGAATCTGATCTGCTTTTAACCAGTTTTTCATTATAAAAAATAGTATTTATTGGCCGGCCAGTGGCTCACTTAGGAGAGTGTGGTGCTGATAACACCAAGGCCACAGGGTTGGATCCCTATATAGGGATGGCTGGTTCGCTCACTTGGGAGAGTGTGGTGCCAACAACACCAGGTCAAGGGTTAAGATCCCCTTACCGGTCATCTTTGAAAAAAAAAAAGGACTTATGGTTTTGTAGGCTTAAAAAAAAAAAAAAAAAAAAGGACTCAGAAGAATATAAAATGAAAAGTAGCCCCCATAACACCTCCAGCTCCTTAGCCCCCAAAAAACAATTTCTAGAGATTTCCTCCTAGAAATTTCCTATATACACACATTAGCATATATCTTTTTACCCCTAAAAAGGGTCTGGTTATCATTTTTATTCTCCATCCTTACTTTTTATTTACAGATTCCCAAACTTATCTACCCTCTTAAGTTGATCTGCGATGGCTGGGGACTCAGCTACTCTTCTGAGGAGAATCACTGATGTAACCCTCTCTTTTCTAAAAGACATTTGGGTCATCAAGGTCTGAGGTTAATGCAAATGTTCTTAGAAGTCCTGCCATGCAAGGAACTGATTTTTACTTTATCTGTTTTGTGTAAACTGTTAAGCTACAGATATTTGTATATCAACTAATAAGGGGGGCAATAAAAGCCATGGGTTTAAAGAATCTTTTTCAGAAAGAAAGGGTGTGGGACCCTCCCCTCCAAGGGCAGACCTGACTGTAGTGTCCTGTGGGGCCTGTCTTCCCTAACACCCCCATGAAGGCAGAGACTGGGCCTGTCATGTCCTCACGAGCTTGCCAGGGCGACACCAGAGTGTAACAAACATTTTCTTTTCTTTTTTTTTTTTTAATGTTATTTTGTCGATATACATTGTAGCTGATTATTGCTCCCCATCACCAAAACCTCCCTCCCTTCTCCCTCCCCATAACAAACATTTTCTAAATGAGTGAAAAATCTTCAACAGAGGGACCTAAGCCATGAGTATTTTTGAACGAGTCTTCCATCTTTAAAAAATGGTCCTTTTAAAAGGACTTTGCCTTTAGGTCATAAACATCGTAAAAGAAAATTCTAAATAAACAGGATAAGTAAATGTACTTAGAGGTATGCTGTCCAATACAGTAGTCACCAGACACATGTGGCTATTTACATTTACTTAATTACAAATTAAAAAAATTTAAAATTCAGTTCCCGAGTTACACTAGACACATTTCGAGTACTCATTAGCCACGTGTGGCTCGTGGCTCCAGTATGAAGGAGTGCAGATACACGTCCATGATCACAAAATGTTCTACTGCACAGCGCTGACTTAGAGATTATCATGAGAACACTGGCATCTCAAACAAAGGAAAGGTGCTGAAAAAGAATCAGCTTTTCCTTAAATTTCCAAAGACTAAGAAGGTCACAGTGAGAGCTAAAACACTGAATTCTCTCTTGATAATTCAAATGATCCCCTCAGAGATTTTTCAAGAGACGTTCAACTCTGGGCAGACTGTGCTCTTCAAATAAAACCCGATTCCAAAAGTAAGAGAGGAATAACCAAAATGACACAGAACACCTATCAATATTGTACATCTTTTTGTTGTTTGCAATAAAGTTTATGTACTAAATATGCAAACAACATTTCACATAAAGATACCCACAAATTAAGGGAAAAATTACTTGTCCACCATGGGACAATTTTCACTAGCAAAAACCATAAATCACCACATCTAAAATATCTAGGAGAATGAAAAATAGTAGCCTCCATTGAAAGAATTTCCTATCACAGATCTGTAGGAAGAGAAAATTCTCACAATATAGCATTAAGCTGAATCCGTTCCTTTCAAGATCGGTGGTAGCTGAGCCAAAGAGGAAATGAAGTTTCACTGGTATTTCTTTCAACCGCTCAACCTGACTAAACTGGGTAGTGATCCTAAGGCCATTTTCTCCCATTCTGTAAAAAAGAAAGATTATTTTTATAATTTCTCTGTACTCATTTTTCCTTTTTCTCTAAATCCTAACCCAAAAACCAAGCCCTTGTTCTGAAACATTCACTAGAAAAACAGGTCCACTGAATTATGGTTCAATTTTCCAATAAAGAGCAAGTGAATTGTAAACACAGACTGAGAAAAATGACTATTACCTATTTTGCAGTATTCCCGAGTCTCAGCTCTTCATTCATTCTTTTACAACGTGGTTCTGGAGCTGCACTAGACCTGGTACTGGAAGAGAAACAGGCAGGGGCAGCTGCCCCCACTTACTCAGCAAAAAGTTTCTGTGGCTTTGGTCCTGAGTCGGGCCCCGTGCCTGCATCACCCCAGTCCTCATGGCTGAGAGGTAGGTGATGCCTAATATTTTCCCAAACGACAATAAAAATAGCTGCGTCAACCTGCTCTATACAAGGCACAATACATAAAGTACCCCAATATGTAAAGATAATCAAAGTGAGCAAAAATCAAGTACTATAGGGAAAAAAACCCTTTTAGAGATCACACACACACACCCCGCTCCCTATAACTCAAATGTGAAGTCACTGGCCCAAGTCACAGAGGTGATGAGCCTGGAGCCAGGACTCAGCATCCACTCTTAGCTGAAGCCAGCGCTCCTCTCCTTAGTACCACGCTGCTGGCCTCCCAGTATAAAAAGCTCTGACATTTCTTTCAACTCTGAGTCATGGTTAGAAGATTCTACTTTTAATCAGGTGACAAATACTCAAAATATTTTAATCCAAAGGAATTGGGTCAGCTCTTATAGTCTATAATTGTCAAAGCAAACCCTAATTATTTGATAGATTTCTATAGCTCCTGAGTGTCATCATTCAGTCTGTAATCAAATACCACAATCTGCTCTATTTAAATGTTGTACGAACCTTCTCTACAGGTTATCATAAACAATAGTAGCTTATTTTTCTTTCTATTTCACTGGTTATTCTAACTGTGAAGTTAAAACATGTCTAGGTGGTGCAGTTTTGATAAGAAAAATCCAATCTACCTGGAGGATGCTAAGTTTTTGAATTGTAAAAAGAATTTGCTTTACAACAGAATTATACAATCCCATTAAACAGCTAATTTTCTGTTTATTACAGATTACTGAAATTCAAAAGGTTGATTTAGGTATAACTGTCAAGAAATAACTACTGTATACAGTAAGGTACAAACATACTAAACAGACTAACAAATTAAGAGATTTTCAAACAGTGGCACACAGGACACTTAGAAATGGGAAAGGAAAGTCAGGTTTGATCAAGTGTAATTATTCTCACCATTAGATTTTACTATTCTTAGCAATGGTTCAACTAAACATTCTTTTGATTAATGGAAATGAAAGATGGTGGAAAATGTCACACGGGATGATATCCAAGTCTTTAAAGGTAAGTTTAAAAAGGAATTCGACTTTTAGACACAGAGCTCAAAAACAGCCTTTTGCTTCCTAAATTTAGAACCAGAAAAGACCCTCCAGGCAGTTTTTCAAAGAGCAACAGTTATTCTACATATTGTCTAAGAACTTTTTCTTTTAAAACAAACAAAAAAAGTGGCTACTTTTGCTTACTTCTGTGCCTTTCACCCACCCTTGTGTGTGTGTGAAGTGTCCTTGCTCAAATCTCTTCAAGCCAAAGCTGGAAAAGCACACACGTGCCCACTTCAGGGAGCCCCCATGAGACCCTGTGTGTGCAGCCCAATTGTAGAATGAGCATAAGCCCTCCCTCCTAAAGCAGGTACTGGTGCAGTGGCTTATACTTCTGCATCAATGTCTTGCTGCAATGTAAGAATTTTAAGAAAAGCTAAGCTTAAGACTGAATTAGGAAGGGTGGCATCCTTTTGCCAGTTAAAGCAGGAGCTGTGGACAGCCATGCCAGACCCCATGAACCTGTCAGCTATGGATGGTATCCCGAGGAGGGACATACTGCAAAGAAAGGCCTCAAGAGTGGGCTAAAGGGAACTCCAGCCACTTGTGCTGAAAACCAGAGGTCATGTCCAGTAGTTTGAGAACTTAGGAGAGACTGTCTGGGGACAACCAGAAGTTTTATATGTGAGCCATGGGCCTGTGATGACACCCAAGGAGACAAGACTGTCAGGGCCAGGGTGCTTTTCCCAACAACCCAGAAGACAAGGAAAACAGCAGGCTTCCCAACTGCCTGGCTCCGTTCTGGCTCAAGAGGAGAGAGGTCAGGAGGTGGCAAAGCCTGGAGGGCTCACCAAGCTACTCCCTCCCAGTGCACGCACGTCCCTCAGCCCAAGGCCCCCTCGCCCATCCTATGGCCTGCCTAAGGTGCTGCTCCCAACCTGGGCACCCAGCGCTGAGCTTCTACACACAGGGGCACTCAGGAAACAGTGGGGGAATAAATGAAGCCCTCTTCAGATTGGCCTTTCTGACTCAGGCATTTTCACAATTGATTGCCTTTTGTATTCTTTTCTCAAGTTTTGCTTCTAAATCTAATCTTGTCAACACAGTTCTAGCTACTCAAAGGCATATACCAGAATCCTTCTCGCACTGCCACTGCCTTACAGGTACCTCAAACTGAATTATAATATACACAGAAAAGAAACAGAATCACACATTCATTTGCCATTTAAACAGTCCATGAAATATGCTTCAAAATTAAGAATTTTCAGAATGCATGACACCACTTCAGTTTTTGTAATTTTAAAACTTCATGGCCATCATGTTCCTATTTAAGAAAATACAATTGAAAATGGAGGCAAAATCAATTGTATTGATTACAGAATGCCAGGCTGTATATCTGCTGAGGGCTATGCTACAACAGATATATGTGTGCCTCTATGGATATGAGCACATGGCTGTTGTTTCCGGAACTATCAACAAACAGATGTAGGTCCAATCAGACCAGCACCCCCAGTCCTAGGGCTGCAAGGCACACCCACTCTCCCTGGTTACCACAGCGCCAGCTCCCATTTAACGGCCATCGTCCAGACTGGGCACTTTTCACACATCATCTCAGTCTGCCCTCACAACGACCCTTCGAGATAGGAATCATTGTCATCTCTGTTTTACAGAGGAAACTGAGGCTCAGAGAGCCAATGTAACTTGCCCCAAACATGCTCTAGCTAGAGTACCCCTGGGTTGCCAGCCAGGTTGGTTACTGGGTGAGAGAGCACAGAAGTATGCAACTCAGGATCAGGGAAACAAAGAACGGATCTGAAGACTGGTGGCAGTTAGCTTAAGAGTAAAATCTTACAAGAAAACTATGAGAACTCTGAAGGGAGTTCATCATTCACCTATTCCCTCAAATATTTCCTGAGGGCCAACTGTGTGCCAGGTGCTGCTCCCAGTGCTGGGAAGATTGCTGTGGTCGAGCTCCACAAGGTCTCCCAGAGCTGCTTGCCTGAGACGACAAAGTAAGAGGGATGAGAAAGGCTGAGTGGGCCACCAGGGTCATCGAAAAGCAAATGTGAAGAAAAGTGCCAAAAAAACCAGTTTAATGAAGTCACCTGGCTTTTTGCTAAACTTACTTAATTTTAAATAAACGTAAAGAGAAACAAAAAAGACAGAGGAAGAGGCTCCTAGTGAGTTTTTAAGTGCTGCCCCTGGCTGCCTTCGAGGCCAGCACGCAGAACACTTGTGCTGTGCTGATCCACGCTCTTTTCCTGAAAGCCCACAGCAACAGCCTTAACTGTGGCAGCCATGCAGTCCAGAGCACCCAAATGGGTGCTCAGAGAACTAGTCCTACGTTACACCGGGGTCGTCAAACTGTGTGATTGCAGGCCAAATCCCCCATGCAGGTTTTTGCAACTAAAGTTTCACTGGAACACAGCCATGCCCATTTCTTTACCTACTGTGCGTGGTGCTTTCTTGCTAAAATGGCAGGGCCGGCCCGTGGCTCACTCGGGAGAGTGTGGTGCTGAGAACACCAAGGCCCCGGGTTCGGATCCCATATACAGATGGCCGGTTCGCTCACTGGCTGAGCGTGGTGCTCACAACACCAAGTCAAGGGTTAAGATCCCCTTACCGGTCATCTTTAAAAAAAAAAAAAAAAAAAAAAAAAAAAATGGCAGCGTTGAGTAATTTTAACTAGAGCCTATATGGCCTGCGAAGCTGAAAATACGTATACTCTGTGACCCTTTACAGAATATGTCTGTTGACCCATATATTACATTAAAAAAGGGGTTCTAGGGTCCATTAGGTTTGGGAAGGTGCAAACCGCAGCCCTCCTTCCGAAGACTCACAGTGCTAATCAGTACACTGAAGCTCTGGGAAAACCTGCCGTGAAATCCCTGGGCTATAACCAACCCCATAAGGGCGCAAAACTTTTTCTGAGAAACACCTCTTAGCATGCCCTCTAGTTTCTTGAAATATACTCAAAGTGCTGGTTTGAGTAAGATAAAGAGGTGGTACCCCTCACTATTGTGACCACCAAGAACTAAACTGGCAAAATTTCCTAATCTTTAAAAATTCACAATAAGGTACATTTCATCTTAACAAAAGACATACTTTGGCAAAATTACTTTTAACGATTTTGTTTCCAAACACATTAAGTAAAAATACAAAGCCAGTACTTATGGGGCCCCAGGTAATCGTGTACACTGTCACACAACTACAATGGCTCAACTTAGAAGCCATAAAAATACAAGGCTAACAATCTAAGCATCAACTTCCAACTGTAGGATTAAGCTTCAGTCCCTTTATAAGTCATTTTCAATTATGTTTAAGAATTGCAGAATCAAATTTGAATGTTAAACAAGAGTGATTCTCAGTCTTTTGATCTCCTGCTAAGGCACCCTTGGCATGATTCATACTCACCTGCCATCATCCCTGAGGAACTTCAAATGCAGCCACCACTCTCGGCCCTGTCACAGTGACCCAAAGTCCCTACTTTTATAACAAGTAAAAGCAACACAAAGTCATGAAAAGCCCTAGTAGTCTCTATGAAAATTTTAATTTCCTATCAGCCAGAACTTGGTGAAGTAAAGTAACTTGACAGTTTCTCAATTATCCTCTGAAAGTAACAGGAACATCAGCTCATACAGTTTAGACCAAGGATAACATCACAACCAGAGGGAAAAGGGGCATGCCCTGCCCCCGCCCCGTGGAACACACTCCTGCTCCCCATAGGTGGCTACAAATTTTCCCTGCAGGGACTGAATTCACATGCTGGGTGAATGCTATTGATGCGCCCCAAGTATGCCAGTCTCCTCCATCCACGAATCAAGCAAATTCAATGTTTAGGATTGTCGATTTACAAAATAAATATACAGAACTATTTATGTTAATGATCTAGGCTGGTCCTGGTTTCGACCTTTTATGTTACTTTTAGCAGATCACCTCTCTCAAATAGCAATAATAGTATCTTCTCTCAAATAGCAATACTAGTATCTTCTCTTCCCACCACACAGAATGCTGTGAGGCTCAAGCTGAGATGATGTGGAGAAAAGCACTCTGATATGTAAAGTACTGCTCACACATAAAAGATCAGCATTTGGTTGTAAAAGACCCTTTGGTTGGTAACCATTTTCACCTCAAGCTTTCTTCAACCATGCTTCCCCACTGCATTTAACGGGATTCACATAAAATGTAATTGCGACTACTCAGGGCTTCTTACACAGCACAGGATGAAGTATACCTATGTTCAATTTTCTGAATGCAGTTTTTGAAAACTTTTTTATAGGGCCGGCGCATGGCTCACTTGGGAGAGTGTGGTGCTGATAACACCAAGGCCACAGGTTCGGATCCCTATATAGGGATGGCCAGTTAGCTCACTTGGGAGAGTGTGGTGCTGACAACACCAAGTTAAGGGTTAAGATCCCCTTACCGGTCATCTCTTAAAAAACAAAAAACAAAAAACTCTTTTTCATAAACAGTATATTTGCTGTGTGCAAATTTTGCCCTAATAAAAAGCTGACCCCCCAAAAGTCTACTACTTGCCTGGAAATTTGTTTCTCCTACACTGTTAAATCATGATACCTGCTGTTGAAAGACATTAATATGCTGTTTTAATTTGGACATAGTAAGTAAAGAAGTTTCCAAAACACACAACTAAAACTATATACTGGTAACACGAAGTCCCCACTTCTTATAACGGGCACCAAGTAAAGGAAGAACAACATCTGTGAGAAAGTGTTTATGCAAAAATGCTACTTCATCAACGTCTGACACCATCAAATTCTTTAACACTCCAGAGCCGCTGTTTTAGTGGGGTGAAAAGTACTTTCCTCCTTCCTCTAGTTACCCTCCTTTGGAAAACATTCCCTGTTTCTGCATCATCTCTGCATGCTCTCCCCAGCCTTCTGCGACATCAACTGTCATCAGCAGCAATGGTGTTTATCACTCTGAGATGCTGCCTGACCTTCTTGGAGTGTTTTATGCACACTTTAAAGCTCCCTTTGAAGGACTGCAAGCACTCTGCAGGCAGCACTCTGGCTGATAAGCTCCATGTCAGGGCCACTCTTCCCTTGGCCCAGTGGTGCCCCCCACAGACACATACGAGTGACATCAATGGCTGCACAGGTCAGTCCCCACAGATGTGCACTGCACAGCGGCAGTAGCAAGTCGCTCCCACTTCTCAGGCTGCCAAGTCCTCCTCCTTCCAAGTCCTTAGTTCTACCCTGGCACAGAGCTCTCCTCCCTCAAATCTTATCACACAGCAGGGCACGCACCTTGTTCCACTTGGCCCACTTTTCTCTTTGAAGCCTCAGAGAAACATCCCCTCACTTAAATAAGGTTGAGTCTCTCGATAATGTTATTCTCAAGACTCTCTGTTCCATCTAACCAAATGCCTTCTCACTCCTTTCAATGTATTTAATGTAAATACAATAATCATTTATTTGCTTAATACACATCCTGAAGGTCCCGTCCATCTCATAACTCAGTGTCACTCCAGAAAAGGCTATACCTTATTTAACGTGGTTGATAATCACCCCTTCCTTGGTCCCCCCACACTAACAGACCCTTTCACAATAATGCAGTGGTGATGAGTGTGTAACCCAGGACCCAACCTTACTATGATCAAAATTTTCTTCCTTGGACTATTTAAATTGGAGCCACTAAAAACTGACTTTTTATTCCACTCTTGGAAAAGTAGAAGAGCCCTGTTTCTTAAAAGGGCTAAAACTGGAAAGAAGAAAAAAGTGGTTAAATGTGGAAAATCCTTTCTGACACTTTGTTGCGATTAGCAACACACTAATATCTGACCATCCAATTAACAGCAACTACCCAAAAAGGCCAACCTTTGGTCTTCATTTTGGAAACAGCTGGATGTATATAGTACTACGAGCTTTTTTGCCAAGTTCCGTGTTACTAATTTTTTCCCTCTTTTAAAGACAAAACTCACAATAATTTCATTCAATAGCAAAGGTGCAAAGCCACTTAAGTTATCAGTTTCAGATGACAAGCTTCATAGCTTAACTTGCCTGGTATGACCTATGTTTCATATGATTAAAAGACTTTTCACTCAAACATGGCAAGATTAACGAAGCAAAGGAGATCAGCTCGGCAGTAAAAAGGCATTTCAACTATTGTTTGCACAAGTCTCACTTCAATTAGCTGATTTTCTAAAATTAATGTCAAACTCAACTTTTTATCAGTTAAAAAGAAAAGCATTACCAGTGACTTTTATACACTATAAGACTCATTACTACTCCTCCCCACTGTTCAACAAAATTTAATTTAACTAGACAAAAATCTTCTTATAACTTATATATATATATATATTTTAAATGGTTTCTCTTGCTTCTACATTAACTAATATTAGACGCCGTTTTTCATAAATGGATTCCAGAAATTGTATTCAAACGGAAGCTACAAAATCTATGCTTTATTTCAACAGTAGAAAACGATTTTTGAATACGCTAGTGGTCAGTCACTGAAGTATTTCCAAAAGTCGAACGGCTGTGTCTACTGCAAATCTGAAGGCAGCAGTGCAATATAATTTGGACTCATTCATTAGAAACTGATTTCAGATGCTGCTACTACAAGACTGTACCAGAGAAACGCAGGCTGTGCTGGAGACTGAAGTGTTTGCAGTGACACACAAGTTTTTCTGCAAAGGAGAGCTCTAAAAGAGGAAATACAACTAGTTCATGTTACCATGAACCAGCCCAGAAGAACCCAGAAATATTGAAAAAACAGAAAACTAAAATACTTCTGTTAAGCATAAGATATGATTACCTAAGAAAGTTTCAGGGAAGTTGTTTAATCAGGAAAACACACACACACACTCAGTATCCCACCAAATTTTTTTGAAAAATTGGAATGCCTACATTAACATAATTTTTTGTATATCTACACAGTAAAAGCAACACAAGCTCGAATGAAGACTGCAACCCAAATGAATTTTTTAAATCTGCTATTCAACTTTCTTTTAAAGTTATATTTGTAAGAGAAACACATCACACCAACTGCGATGACATCTTGCTAACGAACTGTGGGGTTTTGAAAATGGAATCACTGAGTGACCAAAAGAAAGTTTTTTCAAAATAACTACTAAGCATTTTTCCAAGAACACATTCCAAGAAACTTCTCCGTCGTAACTCACGAGCTGCCGGCCGCTACGAGGGCAGCGTGAAGAATGTGTTGCCGGTCCAGAAAACCCAGCGAGTTCCCTTTCGGCCGCAATCTGTCTCTCTCCAACCACCGGAGCTGGCCTCCGCTGTCATTCCTCTAGACAGCCCCGAGCGTGTCCACACGGGGATGCGCAGGGCATCGCCGGACAAGATCCGCACGCTTCACGTTACTTTCCCCCTCTGGGAGCGTCACCGGACTTCCACTCCAGGAGGGTCGCCACTCCGGGGGAGCCGAACATATCCCGGCATGTACCGCCGCGCTCCGGCCCGCTGACACTCTTCCCGCAAACTTCCACCCTCCGCGGCGCTCGGGTAAAGGGGCCGCGGGGACTGCTCCGCCCACTGCGACCCCCGGGCGCTCCCCTTCGGGTGGGGGCTGGCGACCGGCTCCCCGCCACCCGAACCCCCGCCCGGCTCCCTCCTCACCTGTGCTGTCATTCGCCGAGAAGCCGGGCGAGCTGAGTTTGGCTCTTTTGGGGTTGGGCGGTCCGTCCAGCAAGTTCTCGGCCATTTTCACCTGCTCGCGAAAACAGCCCCGGGCGCGGGCGGCGGGGCCGGCGAGGCCCGGGCGGGGGTCGGGGGCCCGGCCGGCTGCGAGCGAGAGGAGCGAGCGCGGGCCGCGAGCTGGCAGGCGGGCGACGCCGAGAGAGGGAGGGCGCAGGCCGGGTGGGGGAGGCGGCGGCCAAATCTCAGCCACAGCAACAGCGCCCCACAGCGCTCACCGCCCGCCCCCGGCCGCCGCCGCCGCCGCCGCCGCCGCCGGCCGCGGCCCCCTCATCCCCTGCCCGCCTCCCGAGCGCGACACTCCGCGGCGGGGGCGCCCCGGCGGCCCGGCCGCCCCCCCCGGGCCCGGCTGGCAGCGACGGCGCCCGGTCGGGCGGCTCAGGCAGTCCCCAGGAACATGGTGCCGCCGCCGCCGCCGCCGCCTCGCTCACCCCCCCCCCCCCCGCGCCCCACTTAATGAATTCGCTCGCGGCCCGACGACGAGGGGGCTCCGGGCTCCGCTCCCCGCCCGCGGCCCGCCGCCGCCGCCGCCGCCGCGAGGAAAAACAATGCGCCGAGCGGGGTCGCCGCCGCCGCGCCCCCCCCACCCCCCGTTCCGCCGCCGCCGCCGCCGCTGCCGCCGCCGCCGCCGCCGGGCTCCGGGAGGCCGAGCCGAGAGGCAAGCGGGGCCGCCGGGGCGGGCGCCGAGGGCCTGGCGGAGCGGGCCGGCCGGGCGGAGCGGGGTGCGCGGGCGGTTGTGGGGCCCGGGACCGGCGGGGCCGAGTAGATCGCGCTCGAAGCCCCGGTCGGGTCCGCGACAAGATGGCGGCTGTTGATTCCTCAATTAAAAAAAAAAGAAAGTTTTTTTTCTTCTCTTTCCAGAGCCTGAACGGGGAGGGGGAGGGGGCGGGGCACGCCGGTGCGTCACCCCCCCGCGGCGTCACCACGCACGCCCCCCGCCCCGCCCCCTCCACCTGCGCCGGCCGCGGCGGAAAGAACCGAGCGCGCTCGGGCGGAAGGGCCGAAGGCGCGGCCGCCGTGCGTGGGGCGGCGATCGGCCCCGCCGGGGCCCGCTCGACACTTTTCTTCTGACGGTAGCGGGGCGGCGAGGGGTCTTCGTGTCCCTGCCCGCGACCCTCCTCGGCGACGTTGGGCGGGGGGTGGCCGAAGGCGACCCCAGCTCAGGCCGTGCCACTTCCCCTCGCCGCGTTCCGGTGATGTAGAGTGGCCCCTGCAGGTTACAACTTGCCCTCGGGTCCGCCGACGAGCTCGTGCAGATGGGGAAACTGAGGCAGGAGGGCGCAGAACAATTTCTCCAAGGTCGCCGAGGCATGAAATGGCAGGGCTGGGATTCGAACTCTTATCCCTCCATCCCTCATGTGAAGTGAGGGGGACGCGGGGCTCCTGAGCGCCTGTCCCCAAGCCCGAGGCGACGAGGGCCCAGGTGCGACAAGAGGAGGGTGATGAGCGTTGCCTCCCGGCCCGAGAAGGCCCCATACATCATCGGGGCTTAGGTCCTCGACGTCCCGGGTCCGACAACCACCTGGCACTTCGCAGGTGCCATGTGCACCGAGACACCACTGCCCCAGAGACACATCCCCCAAAAGCTAAGGTGTTCCCATCCCAGCTCGTTCTCTGCCCCTCAAAACTTGCCAGCGCTTCATCCTGAAGCCCTTATCTTAACGAGATCACCCTGTGAGTCAGCGAGGACTCCTCGCACTCTCTCTCCACCCGCGACACAACCAGCCTCCCCACGTCCTTCACTTGGGGAGACAGCTCCTCCTCCCCATCCCATTGCCCCAGTGTCTTCCCACACTGTCCACGTGGCTACGGTGGTAACTCCTCACTTAAGTGTCCATCCCACGTTTCTCCCAACAGAGCACCAGAGTTAACTTTCTGAAAGAAGAAAGAAATGTTTAAAACAAATACTCTTATACGTAGAAAAAGAAATCACTATATATAGTCTGTTAAATATGTATATATAAAGTCTGTTAAAAACGTCTTATATATAGTCAGTCTTTGAGACCCAGTTGAAATGTCACCTACTCCAGGAAGCCTTCCTGATCCACTTTAGGGCTCCCACATCACTTCTAGGCATAACTCTAACAGGGCATGTAACATACCCTTCTTTTATTCCCCATTTGTTATTATTTTTATTTATTCATCAAATATCTCTTGAGAATTTCCTGAGGGTGTTGCCACTGTGCTAATCCCCTGAGCAAAGCAGAAAGAAATTTCCAGCCTGCCCAGTTAGCTTGCTTGGGTGAGCATGGTGCTGATAACACCAAGGTCAAGAGTTTGGATCCCAGTACTGGCCAGCCACCAAAAACAAAAGAAAAAAGAAAGAAATCACATATTCAAGGAGTTAACATAAGCAGAAAGTATTCGAGAAGTCCATTTGCACGGAAGAGGCAGGAAGTGTATGGAAGCACAGGGTGACATAGGGCCGGCCTCACCCTGGATCTGAGTGTCCATCTCACCACAGGTCTGTTAACTCCTGAGCGCAAGGGTGCTGTCTTAGTCATAGTACAGTGCCCTGTGAGATGAAAGTTTGTAAAATTTGATGAAAGAATGAGTGAATGAGAGATGAACAGACTAGAGTCCTAGAGGCCTCCAGGCCACTGAGAGGGGTGGGCCCCAGCCTGAGGCAGTTCCAGGCCACTCCCCAAGAGTAGACAAGGTGTTAGCCACGTAGAGGCCTTAGCCAGGGCCTGTTGTGGGGCAGTGGAGACACCACACAGTCTTCAGGGTCCCTTGGTAAATGGTTTACACAGCAGTGTGCATATGCACTCCAGCCATCCCCTCTTGATGGGCAGCTACGGTGTGGATTTACCCCATTATACAGAGGAGGAAACTGAGGTAAATGACCTGGCCGTGTCAGGCCAGGCCTAGAACACAGTTCTTGAGACTCCAAACCCCCTGCTCTTGCTGCTTCTCCATGCTCAACCCTGAAACATACCTGCTCTGCGGTCCTTCTTAATATCTCATTTTTCTTGCTTGTATCATTTTGAGCAGTTTCTCTGGTATTTCCTGATATCCATTTTTTTCTATTTCTTCTCCCTTCAGTCTCACTCCCGTCAAAGAACCCTACTCTCAGACACTGATGGGGGAATAGCTAGGAAGGAAGTGTGGTTCCTGCCTGCACACCCTTAGCTGGAGATCCTGGTCAACTATTGAATGCCTTAGATATTCCAGGCCACTCTGCCACGCCTCCATGTGGATGACACTTCCCACAATGCTGGAAGGAAAAATCGTCCTCATTTCATAGAGGAGAAGTCACCCAGCCACTTAAGGGGCTTCAGTGAGGTGCACACCTAAGGCTGCCTGCTCTTCCCAGAAACCTCACCCTCTCCAGTCTCAGAGACCACATTAGGTGATCAAGGAATCCCTGTTCACAGAATGCTTAGGGGCCAAGAGAATGGGTTGGGGAGGAGTTGGCAGAGGAGCAAGAGGTGGGAATAAATCAGGAAGGGTTTCCCGAGAAAAGTTCACTTGCATCCATCAACCGAGAAATGGGTAAACTAATGTCTGTGCATACAATGGAATATTATTTCGGCCATGAAAAGGAATGACGTACTGACATGCTACAACATGCATGAACCTCAAAATCATTGTGCTGAGTGAAGGAAGCCAGACAGAAAAGGTCGCGTTTTGTATGATTCCACTTATATCAAATGTCCAGAACAGGCAAATCCACAGACAGAAATCAGATTAGTGGTCGCCAAGGGCTGGAGGTGAGGTGGGGGTGGCATTTCTCTTTGTGATGAAAATGTCACAAAATTGGTTGTGATGATTGTTGCCCAACTGTGAATGTATTAAAAACCATTGAAATTTACACTTTAAATGGGTGTGTCGTATGGTACATGAATTACATCTCAATAAAGCTAGTTTTAAGAAGTCCATTTGCAAAGAAGGACAAGAGACAAACCATGGCAGAGAGAAGCTGGCACACTCAGCAGAAGAGAGCAAGTCAGGGAGAATGACAAAGGGACATGCTGGGTAGAGCCCAGAGGAAGAGTCCAGGGGATTAGATTTGATATAATTGGAATTTCCCAACTCTAGGCTCTGGGATGAATGGCAGAAAGAAAATGGACACAGATTCACAGGTGAACTGGAAAGAGAGGAAGCTGAGGAAAGGAGAGACTTTTCTCCTTGCTCCAGGTGGATATCCAGGTGCCTCTTGCCTTGGACCCCAGTGGATACTTTCTACTCAGCCGGCCCCAGACAGAGGCCACAAGCTCCACATACCAGCTCTTTCTTGTGTGCTCCCCATGCCAGGGAATAGCACTGATTCCCATCAGGACCGGCTACATAATTTGGGGGTCCCCATGCAAAACGAAAATGTGGGGCCCCTTGTTCAAAAAGTATTAACAATTTCAAGATGGCAACAGCAGAGCATTCAGCTAAGCAAGGGGCCCTTCCAAACTCAGGACAATGTGCAACTGCACAGTCACACGCCCACAAAGCTGGCCATGCCTGGGCATTGCTGTCCCTTGGTGCTACTTTCTCTCTTCCTCCCTACTGTCACCAAACCCTGCCCTTCTTCCCTCCTGAGGAAGGTGGCTTCATAAGACCTGGCCCCAAAGCCACCAGCAGAAAGGATGAGGTTATGGCTGAGGTGGAGATCCATAAGTTAATTGCATCAAGGGAGGACAGGCTTAGGGACTTTTTTAAGAAATGGGATTTTGTGCAATTTGATCTTTATTGCCCCTTTCTAGGCTTAAATAGGTTAAAAGATAGCATCGATTTCAGAATTCAGATTTTGGCTTCAAGCAATGCAGAACAACAGTGGGGAGAAAAACGCAAACAACACACATTGAAATGATGACAGGATACAAGTCGGGACAGCACAAAATAATATCTGCTGTCCCCCGAGAGCCTACCTGCTTTGGGGAGAATCCAGGCAGAGCTGGGTTCAAATTTTTTTGGCGTCTGGCCTGTATGGGGAGATGAACCCTTGACCTTGGTGTTATAAGGCCATGCTCTAACCAACTTAGCTAACCAGCCAGCCCTATTTTTATTTTTATTCGTGAAGAATTTCAAACAAGTTATGGAAAAGAATACACAGACACTCCTGTGTGCATTCCGAGTGCTAAACAATGTTAACATTTTGCCACCTTGGCTTCAGATTTTTTTTTTAATTTAAGAAATAACACATGAGAGGCTACAGCTACTCTTCATTTCCTGCCTCCCTCCCCAAAGGTCACCATTTTCCTGAAGTTGGTGTATATAGTTTTTACCATGCAAGATGTGAATTTTTATTAAGTCAAAGCACATGAAATTGGCAATACTTGACTGTTTTTGATCTCCCAAACCACAAATTCATATGGCTCATCTGATATAACGTATGTATTCAACCATTAATAAAATTTGTTTTGAATATTTAGATATTTTACGTAAATGGCATATTGTATGATTCTTTTTGGAAAACACTTTGCACTCAACATTATGTTTCGTAAATTGTGGTAAATTGCACATAACATAAAATCTACCATTTTAATAATTTAAAGCATACAATCTAGTGGCATTAAGCATATTTGCAATGTTGTGCAACCATTACTACCATGCATCTCCAGAACTTTATCTTCCCTAATTGAATCTCTGTACCCAGTAACACTAACTACTATTCCCCCCTCCCCTAGCCCCTGGCAACCACCATTCTATCTCAAGGTTCATCCAGTTGTAGCATGTGTCAGAATTTCCTTCCTTATTAAGGTTGAATAATATTCCATTGGATGGATAGACCACATTTTGTTTGTCCATTCATGTGTTGATGGACACTTCGGTTGCTTCCACATTTTAGCTACTGTGAATAATGCTGCTATGAACATGGGTGTACAAATATCTCTTCAAGACATTGCTTTCAGTTCTTTTGGGTATATATCCAGAACTAGAATAATTGCTATACCGTATGGTAATTCTATTTTTAGTTCTTTGAGGAACTGCCATACTGTTTTCTATAGCGGCTGCACCATTTTGTATTTATATAGAAGTTTTAAATTTTAATTTCTTCAAATGTATTACTCTTGCCCTTCATGGTGTGTATTTGTGGTTTAAGATATCCTTCTCTATCTTGATGTCATAAAGATAGTCTCCTATGTTCTCTTCTAGAAATTTTATAGTTTTGCTTTTTCACATTTAGGTGTTCAATGCATTCTGGGAATGTGTGTGTATGGTTTGAGGTAGGGATTTACTACTTTTTCCTTATAAATAACCAGTTTCCTCTACTTAATGCCCCATCCTTTTCTCTTTGATTTGCAATGTCAACTCTTGTCTTATACCAAGATCCTCTTTCTTCTGTTCACTTGGTCCACTTGTGTTCCCTACACCACTATTGCAATATTTCAGATGTTTCCAATTTGGAGTAATTCCTGATATCTGGGGAGGAGAGCTTCCCTCACCTCCTCCCTTTCCAAAGTTGTCTTGACTATTCTTGGCCCCTTTACTCTTCCATGTAAATTTTAGAGTCAGTTTGTTAAGAGCTGTGGAAAAAAAAAAGTTGGGATTTTTAAAATTGGAATTACATTGAATTTTTAGATTAACTTGAGAAAAATTGCCATTTAAAGAATAGTGCATCTTCCTACCAATTAGCAGGCAAAACAGAGAACAAAGGAACATGGCACACAACACTATGAGATGTCATTAACAAAATCCAAACTATGGGAATCTGCAGGAAACACACTTGGTTTCTTTATCAAATAAATTTCAAAAAAAAAAAAAACTATAAAGAAGATGAGGGGAAAACATATGGATTAATAGACTTAAGCAACATAACAATTAATTGCATTGTGGCTCTTGTATGGATCCTAATTCAAAGAAATTCAAATAATAAGACAATTGGAAATTGAAACACTGACTGGTCTATAATGATACAAAGAAGTGACTGTTAATTTTTTTAAGTGTAGTAGTGATATACTGGTTATGTATTTTTAAATAGTTCTTACCTTTTAGAGGCATACGCTGACATATTTACAGTCTACAAATATTATACTATGATACTATATTAAAAATATATACATAAAATGTAGGATGATAATATGATGCCTGGGAGTAAGTGGGATAATAGATGAAACAAGATCGGTCAGGAATTGATAGTTACTGAAGTGAGAGAAGGACACAAGAGAATTCATTATATGATTCTGTATACTTTTGTGCATTTTGAAAATTTACAAAATAAAAAGTTTTTGAAATACTGAAATATTGAGTCTTTCCACCTGCAAACATGGCATAACTGTTCACTTATTTCAACTTTCTTCTGTCTTGCAATAAAGTTTTCTACTTTCCCCCACAAGGTCCTGCACATCTTTGGCTGATCCAGACACTTTTAAAACTTTATTAGTTCTAATTGTACTAATAATTTTTCTCTAGAATCTTTTGATTTTCTATGTTGGCCATTGAATCATATGTTAAAAAAGAAAAGAAAAAAGATGAAATTTTGTTTCTCTTGTCCAATAGTTATAACTTCTATTCTTGTCTTGTTAATACACTGCTGGCCAGAGCCTTTAAGATAATGTTGAATACAGCAGTGACATGTCTATGTCTGTTACTGGCTTAGGTAAGAATGATGTTTTTGCAGGTTTATTCATTCATTCCACAAATATTTCTTGAGCACCTACAATTTTCCAGGCACTGTACTAGGTACTAGGGATACAAAGTGAACAAAGGTGTCTGTGCTTGCAGACCTTATGTGTTTGTAGGAAGAGAGAGAAGATAGACATAATTAATGGGTAAATGTACAGTTTATGTTAGAAGGTGCTATGGGCTAAATGTCTTCCCCAAAAGTTCATGTATTGGAAACTTGACCCCCAGTGTAACAGGGCTAAGAGGGTAGGAAATTGATTATGGTATTTGAAAGGGGGCCCTTTAAGAGGTGATTAGATTGTGAGGACTGTGCCCTCGTGAATGGATTGATCCTTTCATGGAGTAATAGGCATGGTTCCAATGGATTTAAAAGAAAGGAAGTTGAGCAGGTTAGCTCTCTCTTGCTCAGCCCAAACCCTGATCACCATGGAACTGTAGATTTCCCACCAAGAAGAAGGCCCTTACCAGATGTGTTCCCTGGACCTTGGACTTCCCAGCCTCCAAAACTGTAAGAAATAAATTTATTGGAATCTTTTTTTTTTTTTTTTTTGGGGGGGGCTGGCTGGTATGAGAATCCAAACCCTTGACCTTGGTGTTATCAGTGCCATGCTCTAACTAATTGAGCTAACCAGCCAGCCCAAGAAATAAATTTCATTCCTTTATAAATTACTGAGTTTCAGATATTCCATTATAAGCAACAGAAATGGACTAATACAGAAGGTGATAAGTACTATACAGAAAAGAAAGAGAGTAGGTTAAGCAGGATCCAGAATGTCAGTGTTGGGACAGATGCAATTTTAAATAAGGTGATAGAGTCAGGTCTCACCAAGAAGGTGGTACTGGAGCAAAGACTTGGCAGAAGAAAGGCATGAGCATGTGAACACTGGGCAAGAGCTCCTCAAACTGGGGTCACGGTCTGCCTACAGAAGTGTAAGCTGTTTGAACACCAGAGAGAAGGCAAGTGGGGCTGGAGCAGTGTGGGGCAGGCCAAGGCAGAAGGAAGTGAGGTTACAGAGGACAGGGACAAGGGTGGGGAGAGCCTAGGGTGGAGGTGTTGACTCCATTTTTGGACCTCCTCTATTTTCTTTTTTGGCTCATTCTCTATACCATCATGAGTTCAACAATAATTTGATCCTGGGGACCTTCAATGCATTAATACCATCCCTTTTTATTGTTCCTAACCCCCTGGACTCCTCTCTACTTACCAGGGTAAATCCCATACAACTGTTATGAACACTGCCCTCCCCATATGACCAGCTCCCTCTTACTTGCTCACAGGATAGTGCTTGTTGGCAAAATCACCACCTGGGTGAAATCCAACTCTGGCTATTCTTCTTCTGCACCCAAGAGCTGAACTTGGCCAGAGAGAAAGCACATGACTGCACTGACTGGTGTCACTTTGATCTGTGGTCACACACCTGGAATGGGTCCTTGATGCTGCTGGGCAGTCATCCTAGAATTTCAGAGTCATTCACTCTCCTGCTCTCCAATCCTCAAACTTCCAACACTTCCTCTCCCATCTTTGCTCTCAACTGATGGCTTGCTTCCTGCTTTACTGAGAAAACTGAAAACACAAGAGAACTTCCACAGACTCCCTGTAACACATCTGCCTATCAATTTGCATCTGTGCCTGTATGTCTATCTGCCTTCTTGCTTGTGCTGCCCAAACCAATCCCTCCACCTCAGGATTAGATCTTCCTTCCTTCTTGCTCGCTTGAGAACATAGCTCCAAAAATTCCTTCTGACCTACCTCATCCATTTCCCCCTCTCAGGGTTTGGATCCCCATACCAGCCAGCTATCAAAAAAAAAAAAAAAAAAAAAAGAAAGAAAAAGAAAAAAAAATTTCCCCCTCATTCCCTCTGGCACATAGATAAGCTCTTACTTCTCCCATTCAAAGGAAGGAAGGGAGGGAGAGTTGGAAGGAAGGAAGGAAGGAAGGAAGGAAGGAAGGAAACACCCTTCTCTTGATTTCCATTTCCACAAATAGTTACCACCCCATGTCTAAGCCCCATTTTACTGCAAAACTTTTAAGAGTTGTCTGGGGCTGGCCAGTTAGCTCAGTTGGTTAAAGTACTGTGTTATAATGCCAAGGTCAAGGGTTTGGATCCCCATACTAGCCAGCTGTAAAAAACAAAAACAAAAAAACAAAAATACTTGTCTGTACATGTACTCTCCTATTTTTTTCCTCCCCAAATATCTTTTTCTTTTTTTTTTTTAAGATCCATTTACCCTTTCCTGGGTGATTGTCATATCTTTCACTTCAACATACATTAATAAACCTCACCTTTCACTTGTCCATGTAAAATGTTTTTCATCAAATCTGGAAAGTTTTCAGCCATCATTTTCTCAAAATTATTTCTGCCTCAATATAATTCTCTTTCTGGGGGACACCTCCAATCATATGGATGTCCAGTTGCTTGATGTTGTCCCTGAAGCTTTGTTTATTTTTCTTCAATCTTTTTCTCTCTGTTCTTCAGAATGAGTAATTTCTATTCATATGTTTTCAGGTTTACTGACTCTTCTGCCAGCTCCAATCTATGGTTAAGGCCACCCATGAATTTTTTGCTTCAGTTATTTTACTTTTCATTTCTAGAATTTCCATTTAGTTCTCTTTTATATTTCCTATTTCCCTGCTGAAATTCACTAGTGGTTCATTCTTTAAGACCATATTTTCTTTTAATTCATCCAACGTTTTTTCTTTAAGAATATATTTATAATATCTGCTTTAAATATTTATCTGCTAAGTCCAACATCCAGAGGATCTTTTGTTCAATTTTCTATTGGCTGCTTTTTTTTTCTTAACTTTGAATCATGTTTGCCTCTATTTGTATGTCTAGTAATTTTTGATTGAATACTAGATATTGTGGTTAACACAATGTAGAGACATTGGATTCTGTTATTTTCCTCTGAAAAGTATTGCTTCTTTTTCTAGCAAAAGTTCTACTATTGGCTCATTACCTTGAACTTCTATAGGCTTGTCTTTATACTTGTTTGTAGATCTGTAAAAACCCAAGGTTTTCTCAAACTCCTCTGACTTGGCAGGACTCAACCTTCAAACTCTGCCTCTGCTGTGGATTTTTCTTGTGGTTTGAGCGGGCCATTGTTAGAATGAGTCTAGAAAACATCCTCTCTCTCTCTCTCTCTCTCTCTCTCTCTCTCACTCTCACTCACACTTTCTCTCTCTCTCTCTTTTTTGGCAGCTGGCCAGTAAGGGGATCTCAACCCTAGCCCTTGGTGTTACCGACATCTAGAATACATCTTATTTGAGGGCAGAGATTGTCAAACTATAACCTATGGGCCAAATACACCCATCATCTGTTTTTGTAAATTTTATTTTATTTTTTGGCAGCTGGCCAGTACCAGAATTCAAATGTTTTTGTAAAATTTAATTGAAACACAGCCATACGCATTGATTATGTATGTCTATGTTTGCTTTCACACTACTACAGCAGAGTTGAATAGTTGTAGCAGTGACCAGATCTCCCACAAGCTTACAGTGTTTAATATCTGACCCTTTACAGAAAAACTTCGCTGACACCTGCCTTAGGGCATGGCACTCACTCCTAAGGCACGTGTCTCAGCTGGATGCTGGGAGTGTTAATGAGATGTTGATTTGTTCTCTCTACTCTAGCAGGGCCAGAACTTCAAAGCTGCCAACAGGGCTCTTTCCCCAGCCTTGCTTGATCCTCCTATTTGGAGCAGCCACTCCCTGGTAAGCCTAGGATAGTTTTCCCCAGCCCGTGAACAGCCCAGCTCTCAGTCATGGGCTCATGGGGCACCACCTTCAAACATTTATGAGTTTTCCTCCCCCAAACTTCCTTCTCCCCAGTGCCTAACCCACAGATTTCAGCTCCTTCAGGCTTGTGGAACTCTGATTTCTGCCTCCTGCTCATAGTGTGATGACTATGCTCTTCAGAATCCAACTCTTTGGTGGGGTTGAGTAATGGTCCTGAGGCAGAGCACTGGGCAATCGTGGGGTTCACTCATGAATTTCCCTTCTCTCAAGGATCATAGGCTTGTGCTGCCTGATATCTAATGCCTGAAAAAGATTTCCCAATATATTTCTCCAGTTTTTTAGTTGTTTCTATTTGCAGGGCTAGTCCAGTGTCATTTCCTCCATCATAGCTGGGAGTGGAAGCTCCACAATTTTTTTAAAACTCCTTCCAGATAAGATTTCATTCTCACCATTCCACTGAAAACTGCACTTGTCAAAAACACTAATGACCTCAAAGTTGCTAAATGCAATAGTTAATCCTCAGGTCACATATTTCTTGACCTATCAGCAGCACTGAACACAGCTCATGACTTGCTCTTTCCTGATGTACTTTCTTTACTTAGCTCCCAGGACACCACACTCTGTTTTCTTCCTAGGTTTTCTAGTTTCTCCTTTTCAATCTCCTTTGCCAGTTCCTACTCTTCCCTCTGAGTTCTTGATATTGGAATGCCACAGGGCTCAGTCCTCTTCCCTCTACACTCATTCCCTTGGTAGTCTTATCACTCATCAATGAGTGAGTAATTGATCATTTTGATTAGGGGGTGAGATTTTCGACTGTTGTTCATTAAGGTTGCCTTAAATGCCCATGACTTCCAAATACCAATTTGGAATATCAATCGCTATCCCAGACCTCTCTCCAGATAGAGGTCGAACAGTAGGTCCAAAACTGACCTACTGATATACCATCCGCAGCATCTGTTCCATGCAATGTCTTCTCATTCTTGGTTGATGACAGCTCAGTTCTTTCAGTTGCTCAGGCTGAAAAACTTGGAATCATTCTTGAGTCCTCTATTTTTCTCACCCCACAGCCAACTCATTGAAAAGATTCTCTAGGCTCCACTTATAAATATATCCAAAATCCAACCACTCTTCACCATCAGTGCAACCTCTCTGGTTTACGTCACTGCCATCTCTAGCCTAGACTGTTGTAATGCTCTCCTTCCTGGTCTCCTTCCTTCTACCTTGTCCTGCCACAGTCTATAATCAACACAGTGTTCACATGATGTTTTTGAAATATAAATCAGACTGTGAAACTCTTCTGCTCAGAACTATCCAATGGCTCCTCATTTTTACCATCATTCACTCATTATTCACTTAAATATTTAAAAATATTTACTGTGAGCCTTCAACGGGCCAGGAATTGTTCTAGGAACTTACATCCATGAACGAAATTATAGAAAAAAAAATTATAGAAAGTCCCTACCCTCATAGGAAGATTCTAGTATAGGGAGATGGCTTATCAATAATACACATAAAAAATTTTATAGTATATTAGAAGAGGATAACTGGTTACTGAGAAAAAATACAGAGGATGGTAAAAAATTTTTAAATAAAAAAAAAAGGATTGGGAATGTGGAGGCAGGGGTAATTTTTAAATAAAATTGTTAAGGTAGACCTCATTGAGAAAGTAACATTTGAGCAGAGACTAGGAAGAAGTAAGAAAGGGAGCCAGGAGGAGTCCTGGAGGAACGCACCTCCAGGCAGAGGGAATGGAAGGAATGAAGGTCAAAGACAGCAGCAGGCATCCCGCATTCCAGGAACAGCAGAAGACAAAGGTTGAAAGGGACATGAGCGAGTGGGAGCCGTGTAGATTAGGTCAGAGATATATCGGTGGACCTTGTAGGGCCTTGTAGGATATTATGAGGACCTTGGCTTTTACTCTGAAGGGTATGGGAGCCACTGGAAGAGTCCAAAGCAGAGGAGTGATGTCATCTGAATTATGTTTTTAGAGGGTTTCTTTAGTTGCAAATTGTATACCTGATAAGAGACTTGTATCTAGAATATGTAAGAACTATCATGACTCCATATTAAAACACAATAATCCAATTTAAAAAACAGGCCAAGGGTTTGAATACACTGTTCTCCAAAAAAAGCACATACAAATGGCCAAGAAGCACATGAAGAGATGCTCAGCACCACTAGCCATCGGGGAAACACAAATCAAATCACCACGAGATACCACTCCACACCCACTAGGATGGCTAGAATAAAAAGACAGACGATGCAAAGTGGTGAGGATGTGGAAAGTTCAAATCCTTATGCATTACTGGCAGAAATGTAAAATGATGCAGCCCCTTTGGAAAATGGTCTGGCAGTTGTTGAAAAAAAAATTAACATAGAGTTAACATTTAACCTACCACTTCCACTCCTAGGCATAGACCCAAGAGAAAAGAAAACGTACATCTACACAAAAACTTGTACAGGAATGTTCATAGCAGCATTATTAGTAAAAGGCAAAAAAGTGGAGGGAAAACAAATATCCACCAACTGATGAATGGATAAATTCATACTATGAATATGTAGTATGTTCATACTATGGAATATTATTCGGCAATAAGAAGAAATGATGTACTGACATGCTACAACAAGGATCAGTCTTGAAAACAATATGCTAAGTGAAAGAAGCCAGTCACCTAGGACCACATGTATAATTCTATTTATATGAACTTTCCAGATAGGCAAATCTATAGAGCGCAAAAGTAGTTTAGTACTTGCTTAGGGTCGGCGGGATGGGGGAAATGAGGGTTGATAGCTGAGGGGTACAGGATTTCTTTTTTGGTAATGAAAATGTTCTAAAACCGATTGTGATAATAGATGCACAAGTCTATGATTACACAAAAGGTCACTGAATTGTACACTTTAAATGGATGAATTGTATCACAAATTAATTATATCTCAATAAATCTGTTTTTTAAAAAAGGATTCCTTTGGGTGCTGCCCTGAGAATAGATATAAGGGGGAGAGTTGGAAGCAAGAATTCCAGGAAGGAATGGGCTGGCTGCTTAGCTCAGTTGGTTAGAGCATAGTGCTGATAACTCCAAGATCAAGGGTTTGATCCCTGTACTGGCCAGACACCAAAAAAAAAAAAAGAATGACTCCAAATTTTAGTTTTAGCAACTGAAAGATTGGAGTTGCTGTTTGGAGAAGAAAAAGTAAAGTAGTTGGAGAGGGAACAGAGGACTCAGATTTTAACATCTTAATCTAGGTTTTGGTAGATAAACACTCTCAGGGAAACTTCCTTCTAATCTTTGTTTACTGAGGGTTATCAAAAAGAATGTTGAATTTTATCAAATAGTTTTCTGAAGTTGAGATGAATCTATACATCTTCTCCTTTGATCTGTTAGTGCTGTGAAACACAATAGTAGATTTTTTAATGTTAAAATTTCATTTCATTCCTGGAATAAACTGTACACAATCTTAATTTTTTATTTGTTTGTTTATTTTGGCCAGTAAGTGGATGAACCCTGGACTTTGGTGTTATCAGCACTGCACTCTAACCAACTGAGCTAACCAGCCAGTCCATGATCTTAATTTAAGTATGAATTTCTTTGTCTATTGTTATATTCTTCTTATATTGTTGGATTTGGTTTGTTAATATTTATTTATGATATTGCCTCTAATTTAATAAATAAGATTGGCTCCTAATTTCTTCTGTTCAAATTGTCCTTGTGTCATAAAATTAGGTGAGTTGTTTTCCCTCATTTAAAAAACTTTCTGGAATAGTTTGTATAAGATAGGTAGGTTATAATTGTTCCTTGAATATTTAGTAAAACTCCACCAAAAGATAAATTTTGTATGTGTTTTTGTGTTGCTGTTATATTTAATTTTTTTCTTTTATGAGTAGAATTTTAACTATTGAATCAAATATTTTTATAAGTTAACATGTGTATTAAGTCATTTTTCAAAATTGCTTACTGTATCAGTTTTTTAAAGTATTAGTTGAGGTTATTCAGAGAATTGTCTTATCTTTAAAACATCTGCTGTAAAAACAAAAACAAAAAAACAAACAAAAAAATCCGCTCTAACTATATTTTTATTTGTGTTTTCTCTATTTATTGTGTTCATCAGTTTCACCAGTTTTTTTTCTTTTTATAAAGCCAACTTTTCTTTTTGTTGATCTATTTTATTGGTTCTTTGTTTTCTATTTCATTAATTTCTCTTACATATAAATAACTATCAATGTAAATGGACTGATCACTTTAAATAAAAGGAAGAAATTGTCATTTTGGATGAAAAAGCAAGACACAACTATGTGCTATCTACAAGAAATTTTAATTTCTAATTCTTTCCAATTTCTAATTACACTTAAATTATAAAGTTAAAAATTAAAGGATGGGAAAACAAAGTTAGAAATAAAAGGATGGGAAAAATTTATGAAAATGCTGATCAAAAGGGAGCTAGAGTAACTACATTAATATCAGACAAAGTGGGTTTCAGAACTAGGAATATTACTAGGCATCAAGAGGAACATTTTGTACTGATTAAAAGGTCATTTGATTAAAAGCACATAACAAGGCTAGCCAGTTAGCTCAGGCCAGTTAGCTCAGGTGTTACAACGCAGTGCTATAACACCAGGGTCAAGAGTTTGGACTGGCTGGCCAGCAAACAATAAATAAACAAATAAAAGCACATGATAAACTAAGAGTACATGCACCTAATAGCAGAGCTTCAAAACATACACAGCAAAAACTGACAGAATTGAAAGAATAAATAGAATCTATAAATAAATCTACAGTTAGAGTTGGAGATTTCAACACTTCTTTCTCAGTAATTGAGAGAACTGGTAGACATAGATTCAGTATGGGTATAGAAGACTTGAACAACACAGCCAACCAAATTCACTTAACTGCTATACAACTGTGGAATACACATTGTTTTAAAATACTCATGAAACATTACCAACACAGACCATATTCTGGGTTGTAAAGCAAGTTTCAATAAATATAAAAGGATTGAAATCATATAAAATATGTCTCCTGAAAACTAGAAAGGTATAGAGATATCTGAAAAATACCTAAATGTTTGGAAATCAAATAACATGATTCTAAATAACCTGTTGTTGAAAGAAGAAACAACAGGCATATTAAAAAATATTTTTCACCGAATGAAATAAAACCACAACATATCAAAATGTGTGGGATGTATCTAAAACAGTGCTTAGAAGGAAATTTTTAGCATTAAAAGCTTTTATTTAAAAACAGGAAAAAAGGCCTCAAATCAATGATCTAAGTTTACATGTTTAGAAACTAGAAAGAAGGGCCCGAGGCATGGAGCTGCAGACCAGATCACCCCTCCCACAACCAGGTACACCGCCAGCACCAAGGAGAATGCCAAAAACATCACCTCCATGTGGGTGGTCCACCACGGCCATCACAGTAACCATGGCTGCTGTGACAGTGGCTAGATGCCACAACCACCATGCAGATGGTCCACCAGCCACTGGAGTGCATTGACACAAGGAGAGTCACCAGCAGAGACCAAAGAAGAGGATGTCTCTCTCCACAAAGTCCATTCCAGAGTGAGAGAAGATGTATCTGCTCTACGATAATCTTGGGGGACCTGAACACACCTCTCAGCATTGGACAGATCATCTAGGCAACAAATCAACAGAGTAACCATTACTCTTTCAGAAGGAGAGAAGAAATCTAGGGTTGTCAGTGGTGGGAGGGAGGAGGGAGAGGGGGATAGGGAGAGATTGAACAAGGGGCATAAAGAATAAGTGCAATTTGTAACAATATACGTATTAATAATATTGATTTGATCAACATATGTCAACATTGAACCCCCAAAATATGTATAATCAATTATGGTTCAACAAAAAAAGATTAAAAAAAAAGAAAACAGCAAATTAATACCAAAATAAGCAGAAGGAAGGAAATAAAATAAAGATGAATAGAAATCAATGAAAGAGAAAACAGAAAAACAACAGAGAAAATCAATGATACCAAAATCTGGTTCTTTGAAAATATTGATAAAATTGATAAATTTCTACCAAAAAAAGATAAAAACATTCCAATACTGAGAATTAAATATTCTCCTGAGGGAGATGACAAAAGAATATAAAGAACAACTTCACTCCAACACACTCAAAAATTTAGATAAAATAGATAAATTCCTTGACACAAACTACCAAAGCTCATACAAGAAGAAATAGATTTAATCTCTACATCTACTGAAGACATTACATTTGTAGTTAATAACCTTTCAACAAAGAACACTTCAGGCCTAGGTGGCCTCACTTATGGAGTTAACCAAACATTTAAGGAAAAAAACAAAACTAATTCTATGCAAGGTGCTTTAGTCTGTTTCTGTTGCTTATAACAAAATAACTGAAACTGAGTAATTTCTAAGAAAACAAAATATATTGCTTACAGTTTCAGAGGCTGGAAGTCCAAATCAGAAAACACAGCTGGTGAAAGTTTTGGTGACAGTGACAGGGACCTAGAGGTCTCACATGCCAGAAAATGGCAGAGCAGAGAGGGACTAATGTCTCATATACTCTTTTAAAGCCCTCAGAACCACACTCCAACCACTATTATTAATCCATTCATTACAGTATGGTCCTCTGATTTAATTAGCTCTCCAAGGCCCCACACTTCAATAACCGTAATGAGATTTCCCACCCTCAACAGTTACAGTGGGAATTAATCTTCTAATATATGGACTTTGGTTACACAATTCAATCAATCCACAGTATTCCAACCCTGGCTCCCGAAGTTCATGTCCTCCTCACAGGTAAATACACTCATTCTATCCCCAAAGTCTTAACTTGTTTGAATTCAAAAGTCCAAAGTCTCGAAGTCCCATCTATGAATTCAAAACAAGTTAATCTACTTCCAAGATAGAATGGTGGAACAAGCATATGGTACATATTCCTATTCAAAAAGGGAGAAATAGACCAAAAGAAAGGTGTAATGGGTCCCAAACAAGTCCGAAACCCAGCAGGGCAGGCATTAAATCTCAAAGCTGGCAAATCATATACTTTGACTTCATGTTTGACGTCCTCTGCACCTGGTGTGGGGGTTGTGTCCCCAGATCCTCAGGCAACTCTGCTTCTGTGGCTTTCCTGGTCTCAGGTAATGCTTTAGCTCTCACAGGCTGGCATTGCATGCTGGTAGCTCCACAGTTCTGGGGTCTCCATGGTGGTCCCACTCTCATGGTTCCACTAGACATGGCCATGGTAGGGTTTTTCTGCTGCAGCTCCGATCCTATGTTTCCACTTGGCATTGCTGTAATAAAGGCTGTCTGCAGTGACTCTGTCCCTGTGACAGATCTCTGCCTGGGCCCTCAGCCTTTTCCATACATCCTTTGAAATTGGGGTGGAGGCTTCCAGGTCTCCATAGCTCTGGCATTCTGTGAGCCTGCTGACCTAACAGCACATGGACACCACTAAGACTTCCAGCTTGTATTTTCCAAAGCTGTGGGTCCAGCCACACCTGAGGCCAATGAAGCCATGGCTGGAGCAGCCAAAGCAGCTGGGGTGCTGGTGTGGGGAGCAGTATGTTGAGGTATCCCTGGGCAGCGAGCCTGTGGAGGGCACCTCAGGCCTGTTCCCCAAGACCATTCTGTCTCCCTTTTCTGCCATAACAACATAGGCTGTTGCAAGTAACCATGCAGCTTCTTTAATGCTTTGTTGCTTAGAAATATCTTCTGCCAAATTCCCTGGGTCAGCACCTCTAAGTTTCACATTCCATAATACTTTTGGACATGAACAGAATGCAGCCAAATTCCTTGCCAGTTCAAAGCAAGGGTGATCTTTGCCCCAGTTTCCAATGAGTCCCTTCTCATTTACATCTGAGATCTTCTCAGAATGGCCTTTACTGGCCATATTTCTATCAGCATTCTGCTCACCACCATTTAACCAGTCTCTAAGAAATTCCAAACTTTCCTTGGTTTTCTTGTCTTCTAAACTTTCACCAGCATCTAGGCTTTTTCTAGCCTGTTCCTCCAAATTCCTCCAGCTTCTCCTCAACACCCAGTTCCAAAACCACTTCCACATTTTCAAGTATTTGTTATAAGCAACACTCTGCTTCTCTGGTACCAATTTTCTGTATTAGTCCCTTCCCATTGTTTATAACAAAATATCTAGAACTGGGTGATTTATAAGAAAACAAAATTTATTGCTTACAGTTTCAGAATCTGGGAAGTCCAAAGTCCAGGGAACATAGCTGGTAAAGGTTGTGGTGGTGGCAACAGTGACCCAGGGGTCTCATATTGCAGAAAATGACAGAGCAGAGAGAGACTAACCTCTCGTGTGCTCTTCTTTTAAAGTCCTCTAAACCATACCCCTGACCACCATTATTAATCCATTGACTAGGGCTTAGTCCTACAATCTAATCACCTCTTCAAGGCCCCACCTTTCAATTACCATAATAGGATTTCCCACCCTCAACAGTTACAGTGGGAATAAAGCTTCTAATACATAGGCTTTCAGGACACAATTCAAACAACACATAGCAGAAGGCTTTCCGGAAAACAGAAGAGGAGGGAATACCTATCATTTCATTTTATGAGGCCTGCACCATCACTACAACAAAATCAGACAAAGACATTACACAAAACTTACAAACCAATAGTCCTAATGAACATGGTCACAAAAAGCAAATTTAATACATTACAACCAAATAGGGTTTATCTGAGAAATGACAGGTTTGTTTAACATTTGAAAATCAATCATTGGGGCTGGCTGGTTAGCTCACTTGGTTAGAGTGCAGCCTTATAACGCCAAGGTCACAGGTTCAGATCCTCATACCAGCCAGCCACTGGAAAAAAAAAAAAATCGATCATTGTAATTAACCATATGAGGTGACAATGGAAGGCCTAAACATGGCTCCCCAAAAGACATCCACATAAATCCTTGGAAACTGTAAAGATTACCTTATTTGGAAAGAAGGTCTGTGCAGATGTAATTCAATTGAGGATCTTGACATGAGGAGGTAATCTTGGATTATCTGGGTGGGCCCTAAATACAATGACAAATGTCCATATAAGAGAAAGGCAGAGGGACATTTGAGACAGACAAAAAAGAGACACAGACCTACAAAGAAGGCCATGTGAAGACAGAGGCAGAGATCTGAATGATGCAGCTACAAGCCAAGGAATGCCGAGAGTTTCACCAAAAACCAGAAGAGACAAGGAACAGATTCTCCCTACAGCCTTCAGGTGGAGCGTGACCACCTAACACCCTGATTTCAGGCTTTTGGCCTCCAGAGCTGTTGGACAACAGATTTCTGTTGTTTGAAGTCACCAAGTTTGTGGTAATTTGTTACAGCAGCCTCAAGAAACTCATACACTGACTAAAACAGAAAAATCTTATGATCTCTTTGATGCGAAAACCCCCACATCTGACAAAATTTAACGTCTACTCATAATAAAAAAAAGGAAAGAAAGAGAAAAAGAAAAACATCTCTCAGTGAACTAGAATAAAAAAGAAGAATAAAATATTATCTTTGACCTGATAATAGGCATCTACAGAAAACCTACAGCTAACATCATAGTCAGTGGTAAAAGATCGAATAATTTTCCCCAGGATTAGGAACAAGGCAAAGATATGCACTTCATCCAATTTACTTAACATTGTAATGGAGGTCCTTTTCAGTGTACCAAACAACAGGAAATAGAATGCAAACAGATAGTAAAAGAAGAAGTAAAACTGTCTTTATTCACAGATGATGTAATTGTCTCTGTACAAACTCCAAAGGAACCTAGAAAACACTACTAGAACTAAAATGTGAGTTTATCAGGGTTACAGGATACAAGGTCAATATGTAAAAATCAACAGCATTTTATATATTAGCATTAAAAAAATTAGAGATTGGAATTATTAAACAATGACATTTAAAATAGCATCATCCTAATTCATAGTCCAGAAAAAATAAAAGAAAAATAAGATAGCATCAAATATGAAATATCTAGCAATACATTTAACAAAAGATGTGCAAGACCTGTACCCTGTAAACAGCAAAACAATTCTGAGAAACTAAATGAGACCTAAATAAATGAAGAGAGATATCATGTTCAAAAATTGGAAGACTCACTATTGCTAATATATTAATCTTCTCCAAATTGATCTATGGATTCAGTGCAATCCCAATTGAAATCCCAGCAGCCTTTTTAAACGAGAAACTCGCAAGCTAATTAAAAAATTTATATGGAAAAAAAAATTTACATGGAAAAGTGAGAGACCTAGAAGTGCCAAAAGTTCATTTTGTCCACTATACATGGAAGGGATGGCAGGGACAAGACCAGAAGGAGGAGGACCTGTCAGGAGAACGTGCTAGACAGCCCAGGTTAGAGACTGTGGTAACAGTGGTGATGAAGATGGAGAAAAATGAGTACTTTTTTTTTTTTTTTTTTTTTAAAAAGATGACCGGTAAGGGGATCTTAACCCTTGACTGGGTGTTGTCAGCACCACGCTCAGCCAGTGAGCAAACCGGCCATCCCTATATAGGATCCGAACCCGTGGCCTTGGTGTTATCAGCACCACACTCTCCCGAGTGAGCCACGGGCCGGCCCGAAAAATGAGTACTTCTGAAAGAGGTTAAGGAGACAGGGCTGCCAGTTAGCTCGGCGGGTTAGAGTGTGGTGCTGATAACACCAAGATCCGAGGTTTGATCCCCATACTGGCCAGCTGCCAAAAAATAAAAATAAAATAAAAGAGGAGATAAAGATCAAGAGGTTTAGGAGAATTAAACACTGAGGTAGGAGGGGGGATCAAGAATGACTCTTAGATTTCTGATTTGGGCAACTGGGTGGGGGTGGGGTGGGTATTCATTGTGATAGGGAACACAAGAAAAGTAGTTTGAGAGGAACTATGGCAGTATCGGTTTAGGACATGATAAATTCAAGGATCCTTCGACATAACCAAAAGGACACGTCCAGCAGGCAGCTGCATATAGAAGCATGGGCTCTGGACTGGAGGTGCACATCTAGGAGTTATCAGCAAAAAGATGCCAACTGAAGACAGATGTGGATGAAATACACCAAGCAGTGCGTAGAGTAACAACAGGAGGTCCAAGATCAACCCACTGCAGTGTTGCAAGCATATGGAGAATGAGTGGATGAGCAAAAGGAGTATTAGGAGAAACCAGTTTGGAAGTTATTGCCTTAGCCTTGTCGCTGCTGTGGTGGTTTAGAGTAAGGTAGAGGAAGTGAAGGTAGAAAGATCTGGGTTGATTCTAGTTATATTTAGAACTTCTGGGCTGGCTGGTCAGCTCAGTTGGTTAGAGCTCAGCCTTCCAACACCAAGGTCATGGGTTTGGATGCCCGTACTGGCCAGCCAGCAAAAACAAACAAACAAAAAAATTAGGACTTCTGCTCAGGTATGGGCAAGCAATTCCTATTTGATCAATCCTTTTGCAGATTGCAATTACATGTCCTGGAAAAATATATAAGAAAATCAATTACCTAAAGGCCATGGAGAGAATCCAAAAGCAATACTGGAGAGGCATCAACACCTGAAAAAGTGGAACTGCATTTGATATTCCACACTTTTATGGCTTCTAGTCTCGGGAAGTCTGCAGTAACTGCCACTCCATATGGCTAAAACTCCAGTAGGAAACTCGTAGTCTTACTGGTTCGAAGAACCAGAGGATGATTTGTGACAGCTACAGCTGCTAGAAAGTCAGGAGGGAAAACCTGGAAAGAAGAGAAACAGAGAGGGGGTGCTCCAAATTCTGTGTATAAACTCTGCCCAAATCTCTGGCTGACCCATGTACAACACATGCCCATAGCAGATGCCAAGCTGGTAAAAGAACTGAACTGGAGTTTCAGCTGCTGCCCATTCATTCCAGGGAAGACAGAATTTGCAAACTGAATTCAGGCAAGTTAGGCGCCTGCTTAAAAATCAAAACAAAACACTCTTTGGAGGAAGATAATAGGATTCAGAGTCTCTAAATTGTGAATACACCATTTTCAAGGTTGAGGACACAATTCATTATTAGTAGATGTATAAAGACAGGAAAATGTGACCCACTCTCAACAGAAAAGACAATCAATGGAGACTCACCCCAAGATAAACAGACAAGGATCTTAAATCAATTATTATAACTTTATTTATTATAAATTATTATAAGAGGGGGAGAGAGAAAAAAGAGAGAAAAGGAGAGTAGAATAGTGGTCATCAGAGGTAGGGAAAGGGAGTAGGGTACAGAGAAAGGTTGGTAGAATGGAACAAAGTTACAGTTAGGAAGAATAAATCCCATTGCTCTAGGGTGACAATAGCTAATAATAATGTATTGTATATTTCAAGATAGATAGAAAAGAGAGTCTGGAATGTTATCACCACAAAGAAATGATAAATGTTTAGGTATAGATATGCTAACTATTCTGATTAGATCATTATAAAATATTTGCGTGTATTGAAACAAATTGTACCGCATAAACATATACAATGAAAAATATAAATTAAAATAAACAAAACAAAAAAGAATAGTAAGGGCACTTGAGAGTACTGAAAATTTATCTTATACTTTGACCTTGAGTTCAGAATTAATATCTTAGAGAGAAAGAAATAAAAATTTTTAAGTGGTGACTCCCCCTCCCCACAAAAAAGCTCAAGGAAAAAAAAGTTGGATAAACACAAAGAAAACTGTACCTAAGCACTTCACAGTCAAACTGCTGAAAACCAAACATAAAGAGACAATCTTGAAAGCAGACGAAAAAAGCAACACAATAGAAATAGGGCAGCAGGAATCTGAGTAACGCTGACTTCTCCTCACAAACAATACAGGCCAAAGGACAATGAAACAAAATCTTAAAAGTTTTAACAGCAACCGAAAATTTCATATCCAGTGAAAATATTTCTCAATATTTAAGATGAGATAAAGACATTTTCAGAGAAAAATAAGAGAACCTGTTTTCACAAACCTTTGCTATAGAAATTCAGAAGGAAGTTCTTTGAACTGAAGAGAAATTATGAAAGAAAAAATGGATCAATTGGACCTCATCAAAATGCAAAGCTTTGTTCTTCAAAAGACATCTTTTAAAAAATGGAAAGACAAGCAACACACTGGGAGAAAATATTTCCAAGACAAATATCTTTAAGGGATTTGTATACAGAATATACAAAGAATTCTTACAACAAAAAAAGAAAACAACAATCCAATAAATAAACGGAGAAAAAGATTTGATTAGATATTTTACCAAAGAAAATAGACAAATAGCAAATGAGCACATGAAAAGAGCCTCAAATTTTTTAATCATTTAGGAAATGCAAATTAGAATCACAGCAAGATAATACTTCACATCCACTAGAATGGCTACAATATAAACCAATAAATAACAACAAATGTTGGCAAAGATGTGGAGAAAGAGGACCACTCATTCATCGCTGATAGGGATGTAAAAAATAGTGCAGTCACTTTGGAAAAACAGTTTGGCAGTTCCTCAAAAAGTTTAATATATTCTTAAGCATGATATCAGAAGTGCAAGCAACAAAAGAAAAAAATAGACAAAAATACGTTATCAAAACTGAAAACTTTTATGTAAGAAAGGACACTATTAACAAAGCAAAAGGCAACTCACAGACTAGGAAAACATTTGCAAATAATATTTCTGGTAAGTGATAAATATCCAGAATGTATAAAGAAATTCTGAAACCCAAATACAACAAAGCAAACAACAAAATTAAGAAATGGTCAAAGGACTCAAACAGACATCTATCCAAAGAACACATACAAACAGCCAATAAGCACATGAAATGATGCTCATTATCACTAAGTATTAGGGAAATATGTATGAATCAGAACCACAATGAGTTTCCAACTAGTAACTATAAAAATAACAAACAAACAAAAAGCACGGTGAGATACCACTTCACACCCCTTAGGATGGCTATTATAAAAATAAAAAATAAATTTTAAAAAACCAGAAAATAACTATTGGTGAGGATGTGGGAAAATAGAAACTCTTGTGTATTGGTGGTGGGAATGTAAAATGGTGCAGCTGCTAATAGAAAACAACATGGTGATTAAAAAATTAACATATATGACCCAGCAATCCCAGTTCTAGGTGTACACTCCAAAGAAGTCAAAGCAGAGACTTGAAGAGATAATTAAACATCCATGCTTATAGCAACATTGTTTACAATAGCTAAAAGGTGGAAGCAACCCGTGTCCATCCATGGATAAATGGATAAACAAAATGTTGTCTATCCTAAAAATGAAGAAAGGTCTGACACACACTACAACATGGATGAAACTTGGAGACATTATGCTAAGTGAAATAAGCCAGATGCAAAAGAACAAGTATTGTATGATTCCACTTATATGAGATATCTACACAAGAGAAATAAAAATATATATCTGCACAGAGATTTGCACAGAAATGTTCTTAGCATCATTATTCTACTCTTCTTCTTCCTTTTTTTTTTTTTTTTTTTTTTTTTTTTGTGGCTGGCCAAGACTGGGAGTGAATCCTGGACCTTGGTGTTATCGGCACCATGCTCTAACCAACTTAGCTAACCAGCCAGCCCAACATCATTATTTTTAATAGCCCCAAACTGGAAACAAGGTCCATCAACTGGACAAAAAGTGGTGTATCTTTGCAATGGAAAAATACTATTCAGCAATAAAAGGGAACAAACTATTGATATATGCTATGACATGGACAAAACTCAAAAACATTATGATAAGTTAAAGAAGCCAGGTGCTGTATTGGGATAAAAGAAGGGGTCTCTGGACTGGAGAACACAAAGAATAGTTAAGGCCAAAGGTATAATAATGAAAAAAGGGATTAAATGAAAATTCACAAACTAACATGGAGACACCTAGCCTTCTCCCTCCATACAGACCCTGTGACTGTGGCAGTCGGACTTATGCCCCATAGGCAGGAGATGAAAAGAGTGACCTACAGGGGATACAGACCATGCAGGGAGAAGATGAAATAGTGTGTTAAATAAAATAAGAGATTGCATTTTAAAAATGAACATTCAAAGAACATGAAAGAACTTTTGGAAACTAAAATTATGATAGCAGAAATGAATAATTTCAAACAGAAAGTTTGGAGGAAAAAATAGCAAGACAGAAAGAAAGAGAGAGAGAAGAAAGAAAGAAAGAAAGAAAGGAAGGAAGGAAGGAAGGAAGGAAGGAGAAAGAAAGAAAGAAAACAAAAGAGAAAAGCTAGGAAAATTAGAGACCACTAGGAGGTCCAACATACAACTAATCAGCGCTACAGAAGGAAAGAACAAAGGAAGTGGCAGAAATGAAATCACCTAAGTAGTAACAAGAAATTTTGCCAGAACAAATATATATGAATTTCCAGATGAGAGGACACCCACCTCTGCCTAGGGCCAAACCCACCACTAACACTTATTGGGTCTGAGGCAGGAGAGTAAATGGAGGTCAATATGCCATATGTCTAAATTTTTTTTTTTTTTTTTAAAGATGACCAGTAAGGGGATCTTAACCCTTGACTTGGTGTTGTCAGCACCACGCTCAGCCAGTGAGCGAACCGGCCATCTGTATATGGGATCCGAACCCGGGGCCTTGGTGTTATCAGCACCGCACTCTCCCGAGTGAGCCACGGGCCGGCCCATAAATTTTTAAAGTAATAAATAAAGCTAGCAAACTACTACATAAAATATGCTCTGTGCTGCTACCTTGACAAATGTACCTTCATTACTACCTGGAAGGCCAGGGTCTGAAATAGAATGCTCAGGCTCCCTGGAGTTCTGCTCCAGAATGTGGATGTATGCAGGGAGCTGGCCCCTGGCTGACATCCCCTCATTCCTTTTCTCTTCCAACTCCTGGATCTGTCCCACATCCTGAGGGGCCTCATGGGCATGCCTGTGCACACCCCACCCCACACAACCAAGCGCCATCTCTATCTCCCACAAAGAGTGATTCCTTGACCACTGCATAAGCACAGGGAGGCAAAGGACAGTGGGGTGGTCTTGATACAGGAGATGCTCAGTTTCCCTGGACTTGGGTTTCAGGACATGCCTCTGGGTTTCCAGACACTCCCTGAGGTCTCAGGACCCCTCCTCTGAGCTCTCCCCTGGAGGAAAGTTACTGTTGCCAGTTAGACCTATTTTTAGGACCAACATGGGAAAATGAGACCACAGGGGGCTGGCTTATGCAATTCAGTGGCTGGGCATGTTCAATAGAGAGCACAGAACATTCTGGTGCATATAACTGGGAACCACCCCCTTAACTGAGTATTCATTAGATAGAGAAACTATAAAAGCTGAGTCCCAGCCAAAGGCAGGGTTATTGCTCACTCTCCTGGAGGCAACTGCACTTAACTTGCTGAGGTGTGTATATTTTGCATTGTATCTAACTTACTTTCAGCAAGCAGCTGCTCATTCTCTTGAGGATGCTGCACTATGTACTGAACTTTAAGTGTTTTTCTTGACTCTGTCCTTGAATTCTCTCCTGTGACGGAGTCAAGAACCTGGTAAGAGGACTGGGTGGGTTGAGGCAGACTATGGGGCCCCCAGACTTTACCTCTGACATCAGTCTGTCCTCAAAAGAACAGATGTAGGGAAGAAACATGTGTGGGTACTGGAAGTAGGCTTTGGGCTACTTGGACAGAGAATTCCAGGTTTCCAGGTATGTACCTAGGTCATTGTCAGGGTGTGGGCTCTGGGTTGCCCGGTGGGCTCCTTGTCCTGTGGGGAAAGGGTCAGAGGGGGCCCTCTAAAGTGTAGGTTTAGGGCAGGCAACATTCTTGCCCACATGTCAGGGTGGCCCTTCCTAGCTTGAAGGATGAAAATAGACCCATGCCAAGGCACATCACTGTGAAATTTCAGAACTTTGGGACAAAAAGAAGATCTAAAAACTTCCAGAAGAGAGAGAAAGGGGAACAGAGAGAGAGAGAGAGAATAGGTTTTGTACAAAGAGCCAACTATGAGACCAATAATGGATTTCCGACAGCAAAAACAGATGCTAGCAACACCAGATGTGATGCTTTCAAGATTCTGAGGGAAAAGGGCTAGCCTGTGGCTCACTTGGGAGAGTGTGGTGCAGATAACACCAAGGCCAAGGGTTCAGATCCATATATAGGGATGGCCAGTTGGCTCACTTGGCAGAGTGTGGTGCTGACAACACCACGTCAAGGGTTAAGATCCCCTTACCGATCATCGTAAAAAAAAAAAAAATTCTGAGGGAAAATACTTTTTAACCTATAAGTCTATATCCAGCCAAACTTTTGATTAAGTGTGAATGTAGAGTAAAGGCAATTCCAGACACACACACATGTGCTCCCCATGCACCTTTCTTAGGAAGCTTCTAGTGGACGTGCCACACTTAGACAAGGGAGCAGCAGGCCAACAGGAAGACAGGAGACCCAGCAAGATGAGAGGCCCCACCCAAGAGAGAAGTGAAGCCCCCCAGGGCAGGTGTGTTTGTTTTCTGTTACTTTGTAACAATCACCACAAACAGCAGCTTAAAACATGATTTATCTCCAGTTTCCATGAGTCAAAAGTTGGGGTAGGAATAGGTGTGGCTGGGTTGTCTGCTTGGGGTCTTTAGAGGCTGAAGTCAAGGTGTTGGTTGAGCTGATTTCTCACCTGGACGGCCTGGGGAAGAAGCCACTTCGTTGATCACTCGGGTTATTCCTGTGGTTGTAGGACGGCGGTCCCACAGTCTCGCTGACAGCTTGCAGCTCCTATGTCCTTGCCCTGGGGTTCCCTCCATCTCCGCAATGGAGAACACACCTCACATCAGTTTCTGTTACTCTTGGAACCTCTCTGACTCTTCTACCACCAGCCAGAGAAAAACTCTCTGCTTGGAAAAGGCTCCTGTGATTAGGTTTGGTCCACTTGGAAAAATCTCCCTGTCTTAAGGTCAGCTGATTAGTAACCTTAATGACATCTGCAACTTCCCTTTTGCGGCATGATGTAACATAAGCACAGGAGTGACATCTCATTGCGGTCACAGTTTCTGCCCTCACTCAAGAGAGGAGATTGTACAGGGTGAGGATCACTGGGGGGGGTCACAGGAAAATTCAGCTGCCACCATGAGAGTGAAATGAGACCCAGCATTGCAGCTGCACTGCAGGTGTGGAGGAGAGCCAGTCAAAGCCAGAGGACTCGGCAGGAGGTTTCTCCAAGATGAAATTGACTTTAAGAATGTGTTAGCTCCGTTGCTGAGAGTGCAGCCTTATAAATAACACCAAGGTCGAGGGTTCGGATCCCTGTACCAGCCAGTTGCCAATAAAACAAACCAAAACTTTAAAAAATGTGTTTGAACATATTGAGATGAAAAACAAAACAAACAAACAAAAAAACAAAATAATCAAACTATTAACAACTTCCTGGGAAATGAAATGTTGCTCTGGAAAGAAAAAGTACTCATAGCGTCTACATGGCTCAGAGGTTTGAATGATGTCTATAGCCATAATAATGTAAACCCAAATATTGATCTAACAAAAAATATCTATCTTTTTTTTGGCTGATAAGGTCAAGGAAGCCTGTTTGATAGTGTGTATTGGAGAAGGTGGGTAAAAGAGCGAAACGCTCATCTCCCGTGACAGAAAATGTTTCTAATTTAGAAACTAAGAACAAGGAACACAAGCATGTCATTCAGACAGGGAGGCAAATACCGAAAAAAGAAAAAAAAAAAATCAGCTAAGAGTTAACAGTGGGGTGTATGATCAGGGAATGATCTTTTTTACAACAAGCCTTGTAGAACTCCTTGACCCTTTATGTGCGTATATTGCTCTGGTAAAAACAAAAATTTAAGGAGGGAAAAATTTAGAAAATTGACACACCCAGGCCTCTGAACCCAGTAGTCCTCTCTTCTTACCTGGGTCATGGCAATCACACCTGTGGTTACAAGTCGCATTTCCTTGCTGGAATCCTCACCTTCCTCCCAAGGTCTACACCTGTGCATTCTAAACGCTTCCTGCACACCTCCACCTGGCTGGCCCCCCAGGACTTGTCCAACCTGTTCATTTTCCCTGCTCCGAGCCGAACCCACCTGTCCCATTGTCTCCCAGGTCAGTGCATCTGCCCACCTGTTCAAGCCAGAGTCATGGGGGTGTCGTAGACGCCTCTCTCCCCGCCTCCCATGTTGAGTCAATGTTATCTCCAACAATATCACCATGATGGAGGATCTTCAATCTGGAAAATTAAAAATTTTCTCCAAAATTGTCTGCCTGCCTCATCTTACTCTCTCCAATTCATCCTACACAACACTTCTGCACCTCACTCTCCCAAGTGAGCCACAGGCCGGCCCAACACAACACTTCTGGAAAGATCCTTCAAACTAAAAAAAAAAGAAGACCAGTTTAAAAATCCTTCAGGCTCTTCTAGTTGCGTATAGAATAAGACCTACAATCCTAAGCACAGAATGCAAGGGCCCGTCCGCCTGTCACTCTCACCAACCACTTCCCTACATGTACCAAGCTCCCTGCAGCCCCCCACAGCCCCCTCCCCCAACACACTTCCCTGCCCTGTGTCTTTGCACATATGGTTTCAGCTACCCGCAGTAGTCTTGCTCCTCCCCACCTGCCCAACAAAGCCCTGCTCTTCCTTGAAGGTTCAAGGTGGCATTCTCTCCTCTGTGAGGCGGATCCTGCAGGGAGAGCATGGCACCAACCCGGGGTACCTCACCAGCACCTGCGTCCACTGCAGCCACCACACTGTCTGCCCTCCTCTCATGAGCTCCCCAAAATCAGAGAAAATGCCTCATTGTGAGCCTGACTGCAAATGCTTGCTGAACGAATAAATAAAGGTTGTGCTTGGGGGGGGGTCCTTATCAGTTAGGATTTTTTTAGTTGCAAACAACAGAAAGCACACCGAGCTGTCTTAACCAAAGGGTGTCAATGGGCTCAAGTCAGCTCAAAAGCCCAGGCGGGCTGCCTTCAGGGACCTGTGACTTGAGCTCAAAAGGGGACTGTGCTCTGGTGACGCTCTTGCAATTCTGAATGATATCTTTGAACTCGTGTTTTGTAAGTGAGGTCAGACCCGTGAGCAGAGAAGAGACACAAAAAGTGCATGTGCCCGGTACCCCGATGATCATTTGCATGTAGTCTTGTGACATCGTGACCACTGAATTCCAGGGACCCACAATGCATGGGAGTCCAGTGAGACACAAAGTGAGTACCAGGTAAACTTGTCTGCGACACCCCGAGAGACCACACATCCCATGCAAACCAGAACTTGCCTTGAACACAGAAAGAAGGCGATGGTGTCCTGAGAAACTCAACCTCCCAGAACCCTACCCTCCCTTTCTTACCTGCGTGCTGCGTGCCTGCATCTGCCACACAGCTGCGCTGGAAATGATGTCACAGAGGGAAGGGGAAAGGTGGACATCATCCTTCTTCCTTCCCATCCTTCCTCACTCACCAATAAGCTGAGGTTGAGAGTATTGCTAGGATATACTCTTGTCAAGAAGTGAATTAAAGACAGGTGAGTTTGCTCTGTGCCGTGTTTCTACTGTCACGGTGAGACAGGATACACACACACGCGAGTGAAACGCGCTCGTGTTTGCATCTAAATCTGGCAGTGTGTGATATAAACCTGAACAGTAAAATGCATGGTGATAATTCACAATTTTAATTTTCCTTTACTTAGAATGACTTTCAATACAAACAAACAAACAAACAAAAAACATGAGAAGTCGAGAGAGAGACCTTGGAAGAGTGAGAAAAACTTTATATTCAAGTGACCCTTTGCTCAAATGGGGATTCAAACACTTGACCTTGGTGCTTTCAGCACCGCACTGTAACCCATTGAACTAACCGGCCAGCCCTGCTCCTGCTTTTTGAATGAGAGGCCTGGCATTTTCATTTTGCACTGGGCCCCACAAATGGGTAGCTGGGCCTGATTCCATGAGTAGGTCTGGCTTCAGGATTTCAAATGACAAAATCCAAACTTAGCAGAGACATCCGTGAGTCTCAATGGGCCTTGTGCCCTTCCTGAATCTGTCACTCCTGTCGGGGATGTGATGCCCAGGTGGACTTCATCCTCATTCACGGACTCAGCCTCCTCTGAGCTGAGACTGGGGCAGGCGTGGACATGCACAGGAAAAGCAGGAACAGTGGCCAGAGTTGAGCAAAAGGGTCCAAGGGGGGTAATAGCAATGCCTACCCCTTCCCTGATGCCCAACAGCCACACACTCCCTCTTTCCTTCCTCGCAGCCACAAAGAAGCATCTGCACACGCACACAGTGCCTTTACTCCAGCACATGGATAGTGTATTCTAGAAAGAGATCTGTACAGCCACGCAGGTCACATGTAGGGGAATGGTTGGTGAGAATGACAGGCAGACAGGCCCTTGAGTCCTGTGCTTAGGACTGCCGATCTTACTCTTCAGGCAACTAGAAGAGCCTGAAGGATTTTTAAACTCATCTTTTGTTTTTAGTTGTCTCCACAAGGGAGATGACTTGAAGCTTTATCCAGTCATAGTTTCCCGCCCTAGGACTGGAATCTCTGGTGATGAGCAGCGCTTTCTGCTAAGTCTGGCATGTGGGTCTTCTTAGTCTGGCCACCTATGTAGCTTAATGATGGATTGACCAACCCAGCACACAAATAGAGTATACTAGAAAGAGATCTGTAGAGCCATTTGAAATAACTCTTCCTTGGAGAGGGGAGAATAAGAGAGTGGTCACCTGGCCCCAGCACGTATGAAGGAGACCTTGCCCTGACAGTGGAGCAAGTCCTCTGGTCAGTGGGTCTGGCCTCACCCCTGCCCCTACCATTCTGCTTTCTGAGAGGATTGCGGCATCCTTTGTCTTTTCAGACCCTGTTGTGTGGCCCATGGTGGAAACACCTGAATCGGGCACTGGGGACAATATCCCTTCTGGAGGATATTCAACATCTTCAAGTCCACTCCCCCCCCCCTTTTAAAAAAAATTTTGTCTTCTCCAAGCCCACTTCTTGTTAGTGTAAGAGAGAACCCAGAAAATGAGTGATTGCCCCTTTGTGTTTACCAGAGTTGGTTTTTTGTTCAGGTGACACACACCCCAGAGGCCCAACTAAACCATCTATCTACTTGCTTCCAGACACTTCCACAGGCTTGATGAACTGAAGCCAGACATCTGGTCAAGTCAGAGTCTTCGGAGAACAGTGGCCTGGGGACTTGCCTAGAGACAGGCCTCATGGCTTTGCCTCTACGCATGAGCTCTGGGCCTGGACCGCCACTGTGGACACTGCCCATCTCTGAATTTCTGCCCTGGGGAAACGGAGGTGGGAGGCCCCGCTGCTCTGCCCTCAGGCTGCACACCAGCTACATCTTGACAAAATAAGAGAGGCCTTGCGCAGACCAATGCCGAGACGAACGAGGATCCAAGAAATAGGAGTCACTTAATCCTCTGTGTGGGTAAAAAAATAGAGAGAAAAAGGACAAACAATAAATAAACAAATTAACTCACATATCGCTTGCATAATTTCAAAAAATTAAGTTTTTAGAAAATCACAAGAAAAACTCAATGACAAAGGGAAAAAATAGACCAATTGGACTTCATGAAAATTTTCAAAATGTGTGCATCAAAAAGACACTGTCAGCAGAGTAAAAAGGCAATCCACAGAATCTGCGAAATATTTGCAAATCATATATCTGATGAGGGATTGATACCAGAATATGCAGAGACCTCCTAAAACCCAACAACAGTAAACAACAAAACAAATAAGTGGATTCAAAAATGGCAAAAAGATGAAGAGGTGTTTTAGTCTGTTTTGTGTTTCTATAACAGAATACCTGAGAGTAGGTAATTTATAAAGGAAAGAGGTTTATTTGGCTTACAATTCTGGGACAGCAGCATCTGGCATGGGCCTCATGCTGCTTCTACTCATGGCGGAAAGTGGCAGGCTGCCAGTGGGTACGAGCAGGTCACATGGCAAAAGGAAGCAAGAGAGAGAAGCAAGAGGTGCCAGGGTCCTATAAACAATAAACTCTCATGGGAACTAATAGAGTGAGAACTCACTCATTAAACCCCCTCCCCCAGGGAGAGCATTAATCCATTCATGAGGGATCCACCCCTGTGACTCAATCAGTTTCCAACACTGCCACATTGGGGATCAAATTTCCACATGAGTTTTGGAGGGGACAACACATCCAAACTCCATCAAGAGGCCTTCCCAAAGGAGACTCTCAAATGGCCAATCAGCATATGCAAAGATGCTCAACAGTCACTAATCATTAGGAAAACGCCAATCAAAATAACAATGGGGTGCCACCTCGCACCCATTAGGATGGCTGCTACCCACAAAACAGAAAATAGCAAGTGTCAGTGAAGATATTGGAACCCTTGTTCACTCTTGATGGGATGTAAAAACATGTGACCATTACAGAAAATGATATGGCTATTCCTTAAAAAGTTAAAAATAGAATTACCGTATGATCCAGCAATTCCACTTCTGGGTATATACTCAAAAGAATGGAAAGCAGGGTCTTAAAGAGATATTTGTACACCCATGTTCATAGCAGCACTGTTCATAATTACCAAAAGGTAGAAACAACGCAAGTGTTCATTGACAGATGAATGGATAAACTAAACAGGGGACACATGTACAATGGAATAGTATTCAGCCTTGAAAAGGAAGGAAACTCTGACACAAGCTACAACAAGGATAAACCTTAAGGACATTATGCTAAGTGACATATGCCTGTCACAAAAGAAACTGTATGACTCCACTCACACGAGGAACTATGAGTCGTCAAATTTGCAGAAACAGAAAGTAGAATGGTGGTTGCCAGGGCCTGGGTGGAGGGGGAAATGGGAAGCTACTGTTTAATGGGTAGAAAGTTTCAGTTTTGCAAGATAAAAAGAGTTATGGAGAAGGATTGTGGATATACAAATTGATAAATTTACCACTGAACTGTACACTTACAAATGCTTAAGATGAGGGCCCCAGCTGGTTAGTTGTTGGTTGGAACGTGGCGCTGATAGCACCAAGGTTCAGGGTTCGATCCCTGTACCAACCAGCCACCCCCCCCCCCAAAATAACCAAAATGGTCAATTTTATGTTATATGTATTTTACCACATTAAAAAAAATAGTAAAAAAATAATGAGAAAAAATGACCAGAGGAACCATTGTCAATTACAATTGAAACCTACCGGGGCCGGCCCATGGCTCACTCGGGAGAGTGTGGTGCTAATAACACCAAGGCCCCGGGTTCGGATCCCATATACGGATGGCCGGTTCGCTCACTGGGTGAGCGTGGTGCTGACAACACCAAGTCAAGGGTTAAGATCCCCTTACCGGTCATCTTTTTAAAAAAAAAAAAAAAAAGAAAAGAAACCTACCGAAGAGCATTATCAGCTTTAAGGAAGGCCCAGAGGAGTCACCTGGACACGTACAGATGACTCATGTGTGGCAGTGGATTGAGTGAAGCTGCCAGGGTGGCGCTAACTCCCTGGGGCCGTGGAGCCCTCGGTGGAAGCCCCAGGGACAGACTGCCTTTTCTCATTTGATGTTGAAAGCAGATGACCACACAACACAGACAGAGACGGAGCCACTGGAGAGCTGAGCTGTAAACAAGCACGTTTGCAACAAGGTCCTCCTGGCCTGTGCTAGGAGACAGGCAGACCTCACTGTGTAACACGGCAGGCAGGCATCTGGGCAAACCTATGTAATTAGCGATACCGCCGCCTTGTTGGCCAAGCATACATGGTCACCTGGGGTGGGGGGGAGCAGCAGTTTGTGCTGAGGCCCCTCTTAAGTCTCTATAACCATAACCCAGTGTGACTCATGCCTTGGCCTCCTCACGCCCTGCAGGAGATGCCTGTGAACCAGGTGATCAGGAGCCTCATGCCGACAGCTTGGCTGGGATGGGGCACAAGGTGGACACTGAGTTTAGGTCGTATTTGGATCAGGGCCAGTAGCCCTCTTCCCCTGAAGTAGGAGAACCCTCTGCCCATCACTGGCCTAAAAGCAATTGGGGCCAAAGGGTTACTTCATTGACTCTCCCCATCCCCCACCCCACCTTCAGGACTGCAGGACTTGGTCCCCCAACTGTTGGGAATGCTCTGGGAATTATCCTTGACTGAGGAGAGTCACCTCATCCAAGGTCATGTCCCCTTTCTGGGGTCCGCATCCAAGGTGGTAGATGTGGGGGTAGCAGCTCAGCCCCTCACCCCAACCCACGTCTGAAGGGCTGTCTGGTGGGGGGGGGCTTGGCTGGGGCTGCATTGCTGGTCCTGCTTCATACTTCCCCATGTGTGTGAGACTCAAGAGCACCCCTACACACCCTCCCACAAGCTCACCTGCAGCTCAGAGGCTGCTTCCTGGGGAGCCCGGGCTTTGCCAGTAGCCCTTGTATTCGCTTTCCGGGGCTGCTACAACAAATTACTACAAGCTTGGTGGCTTAAAACAACAGAAATCTATCCTCTCACAGTTCTGAAGGCCAGAAGTCCAAACTGTGGCCACATCTCTCCAGTCTCTGACTCCATCTTCACATGAACTTGTCCTCTGTCTGTCTCAAATCTCCTCTGCTTTTCTCTTATAAAGACACCTGTCATTGGGTGTAGGGCCCACCCTAATCCAAGATGATCTCATCTCAAGATCCTTACCTTAATTACATCTGCAAAGACCCTTATTCCATATAAGGTCACATACTGAGGCTCGGGTGGACATGTCTTTTAGGGCCACAAGTGAACCCTCTGCAGCGGTCCCAGCTTCTACAGCAATACTGAGACCAAACTGAGCTCCCAGGGTGCAGGGTCTTGGTGGCATTTCTTTCTGGATCTCCAGGGACTCCTCAGAAGGGGTAACAAAGTGAGTAGCCCCATCTGCCACCACTGAGAACTTCTCTCCAAAGACGGCACCGAGAGCAGCACAGAATGTACAGGGGAGACACAGACCGCACCCCCACACCTGCATCCCCCAAGCCGCAGCCACAGGGGGGGCCCCCTGTGAATCTACCGCTTCAGCACAGGTGAGCTGGGGGATGTTGATGTGGCCAAAGGAGAGAAAGAAGGCCCGAAAGTTTGGGTGTCTTTTGAAACTTCCCACCGAGCATAATAACTGTTTTCCAGCAGGGAAGCTGTCAGGGTAAAAGCTCAAAATGCTTCCGTGGAGACCAAGCCAGCCACAGGGACCCTCCTGGTAACATGAGCCCTGAGCTATTATCTGGGAGACCGTGTGTACTAGTCAGGGTTCTCCAGAGAAACAGAACCAGTGGGATTTGTATTGATATATAGAAAGAGATTTAGTATAAAGGATTGGATCACCTGATTATGGAGCCCAAGAAGTCACACGACCGCTGTCTGCAAGCTGGAGGCCCAGGAAGGCTGGTGGTGTAGTTCCAGTCCAAACCTGAAGGACTGAGAACTGGGGGGCAGTGGTTCAAGTCCTGGTCTGAATCCAAAGGCCTGAGAACCAGGGGCACCAATGTCCAAGGGCAGGAAGAGGAGGATGTATTGCATGATACCCTCCTGCATTGTGAGGGCAGTTTTGTACTCAGTCCACTAATTCAAATGCTAATCTCATGATGAATATGCTAATTATCCTGATTTGATCATCACACATTGTGTATAGGTGTTGATAATCAACTCTGTAAGCCACAAAAATCAATTACATTTCAGTAAAACCAAACCAAACCAAAACAAACAAAAATGCTAATCTTTTCTGGGACATCTTCTCAGACACATTCAGAAGTAATATTTTACCAGCTATATGGGCATCCCCAGCTCAATCAAGTTGACACATCAAATCAATCATGATACTGCACCTGGTGACCCTGGGCTCAACCGTTTTTCATGAAGTGGGGAATGTGCTATTTCAAGGAAATGTTAGGTACAACTCTCGTAATGTTCTTATCAATCTGTAATCTGATATCTTAGAATGGGGCCTCATCTGGGCTAGTATTTGGGTTCTGTCCATCCTGCTCTGCTCTAGGGAGGCCAGGATGCTCAGAGGGCAGAATGGAGCTGGGATGGGAGGAGCCACAGCAGCCTCTTGGCCCTGAATCCTCCAGAGAAGCCAAAGGATGTCTCTGCAGGGACCAGGGGCACAGCAGCCACTAGGGGTGAATACTGGGCTCTCAAAAGGGACATATACCTCCAAGGAGGATGCAGACGGCTGCTGAGAGTGAGGTGTGTTTCAGCACGTGGAGCATGTGGGTCTACTCATGGGTGGTTCCCCAGGAAACCTCTATTTTTGGAAGTGATGAGGATGTGAGGTCATTTGCGTGGCACTCTCTCTCTCTTCACCCCATGGCCCCTCCCTCCCCTTTGTGATGTCCATGGGCATCAGGGGACCCTATACGTACCATGGAGGGAGGCTGAGTCCCAGCCTGGACCCTGCATCTCCTCACCATCTCCTGCCGGGTTGTTTGGCCCAACGAGGTGATGGGGAGATGGGGCACAGCACAACGAGCTGAGCTTTGGACTTAGAAAAGACTGGGCGGCTCATCTGCAGGACTTGCCACCCGCTAGCAGAGGGACTCTGGGACTTGTGTTCTCGGAACCTCGATTTCGTCATGAGAAGATATTGTGAGCGTTAGAGGAGCACAGTGATGCTCACAGAATGGAGGTTACCAGCGACGTGGAAAGCAATTAGCTCAGTGCCTGGTGCAGAGTGGGAATTCCTCGTGCAAATTTTTTGCTTCCCTTAGGGTCACTGGCTGCTCAGTGGCACAAGAGGATGCTGTAGGAGCAGGGATGTGGCCGTCTTTGAGCGTCCTGGGGTGGGTGACCAGAGAGTGGGCTGCAGGGTGCCAAGATGGGAAGGGCATCCACGAAATGCACCTTGATTATAATTCACTGCGTATTTATGGTTTCTACTCACTTCGAGGCACACGGATGTTTAGTGACTTGCCCCAGGCCAGTCCCAGCTAAAACCGCAGAGTCCTGTCCACCACAGGGTTCTAAACAAGGGGTACAATCATGTTTGTCCACATGACTCATGACACTTAGAAGCCCTTAAAATGTGGCGTGTGTGGTTTGTGCACCCACGTACACATGCACAGGTGCGTGGGCCACCTGCCAGTTCTGTTTTTGAGATAAGTGTTGATGGCTTCATGCCCCATAGCAGGTGAGCCAGGATTGCTGATGTCTGCAGAGTTTGCTCCATTAACCTGTGCAACGAGCCTCAGCACCTCAAAGACCAGCGGGCGGGTTGTGTGTTGTAGGGATCGGGGAGGGGAAAACAGAGCTGCACGGAACCGTCTTGCTCAGGTGTTGAGCAAAAGCCACCAGGAGTTGGACGCCCTGGGGGTTGCACTCCTCTGTATGGTGTGGAGACAGGACCAGGGTCCAGGGCTCGCACCTCCTCAGTCACACACTCTCCTGCTACCTGGTGGCCTCTTCTTTTCCTTTGAGTCCTGTTCCTCTTCTGCTTCTCTCTCCTTCCTCCACCTGTTCCTGCACATGTCTGGCCATGAGCTTTGATGGTGCTTTTGGTCCCCTCTACTCCTCTTAACACTCCAAAATAGTCCACATGTAAGCCAGGACGCATATGATCTCCCATGGATAACAGCAACAGTAGACTTTCCCTACTTAAACAGCAGGGCGCTCCCTGGAGGGTAGAAATGCTTCCAGGTGTGGTCTGATGCAGTGCGCCCTGCTCCCTCCTGACCCACGAAGGCTCATGTCCCACCCACAGGAAGGGCCCTGACCCCAGCCCTCCATCTTAGGAGTCTGACTTGTACAGAGCAAACTGAAGGCCAGTGTGGAGTAGAAGTCAATATTGATGGGATCACAGCATTCCTGGGCTGGTAGAGAGTAGTCCAGGCCCATAAAAATTCCTGCAGCCAGCACCATGACACCAAGTGTAAGAAATGGGGCCACCCCTCTGAAGGATGACAATGACCTCGGATAGCAGAGACCCACCAAGTGCTAACTATGCACCAAAAACTAAGCCAAGTGCTTTCTAGATAGTGCCTTGTTTAATTTTCACAGCAGCCCTGGGGAGCAGATGTTGTTATTCTCCTTCCCATCTGACAAATGGGTCACCCAGAGCTCAGAAACTTATCCAGGGACAAGCAACCACAGAGCAAGAAGCCGAGGCCCCTCTGACCTCGTAGCTGTACTGTAGAGCACATCTCCAGGGAGGGTGGATTCCCGCAGTGCAGCGTGGGGAATCTGCCCTTAATTGCATAGCTAGGAGTGACCAGACGGGTTCTATCACATACCTACACTGCAGTCCCCTCCGGCTCTTTGACGACTCCACAAGCATCTCCTGGTGATGGAGGGAGGGCAGGGAGAGGAGGCCTCTGCTCCCACCTTCCCCAGCCCCACTCTGCGGGGCTCCCTGAGATCTGCCTGGTGGGTTGGCCCCTCCAGGCCCAGAGCCAGCCTTGACCCAAGCAGCGTACTGATAGGTGGCATCTGGACTCATGGTTGTATCTGAAGCCTGATGGGTGCTCTGGGCAGAACCTCCTCTGCTGCATGGTCCCTGCTTCCCAGTGAGGGAAACCCTAGATTTGGGCCTAGGCCAGGCCCGTGGCTGGACTCAGATGTTTTGGAAATGTATGTTGAGCTGGTGGGTCTGGCCCCACCAGAAACTAGTTGTAGAGGCCAAGGAACTTCTGGAATTTAACTCAACCAAGGAAAGCAGGCAAATGAATTGACCCCGAAATAGTTGGCTTTCTCAAATGGCCTAGCACCTGGGACACTTGTGTGGTGTACCCAGAGAGCTGGAGGAAGGCGGGGGTGGTAAATGTGCCATAAATAAAAACGAATGGAGCTGATTTACCCTATAACACAGGGTACATGCACTGCTTTGGTCACAAGAGCAACCACTGTGTCCAGAGAGAGCAGACCAGGCCTGGGGAAGTGGTAGCAGCCAGTTTGTGTGAGCACAGACACAGACAGAGTATTCGGTGACATCTTCTCATGGGTTGTGGCAAGGCCTGTGTGAGAACTGGTCGGAGAGGCAGCATGGGCCCAGAAAAAGGACTCAGGCTCTGGCCACCTAGTTCTAGTCCCATTCCTGCCACTTCCTTGTAGTGCGATGTGGGGAAGTTAATTAAAGACTCAACCTGGGATGTGGATGCTGCTTATTATGGTTCAAAATATGTCCACACATTCTTTGCTATTCCTCGCTTTAAGAGGCAGAGCCTAATTCCCCTCCCCTTGAGTGTGGGATTGAATTAGTGACTTGCTTCTAACTAATAGAGTAAAGCAGGGGTGTGCACCTGTACACCCCACTGTGTGGCCTCGGAGGCTGGTCATAAAAGGCACTGTGACTTCCTGCTTGTTCCCTCTCTTGCTCTTGGATCATTTGCTCCAGGAAAGCCAGCACCTGTGTCATGAAGAGAGGATGGCTGGTGAGAACCAAGGCCCCCTGCCCACAGCCACATGAGGGCACCATCTTGGAAGTCGGTCCCCAGCCCCAGTCGAGCCTTCAGATGACACAGCCCTAGTGACATCCTGAATGCAGCCTCATGAAAGACCCAACTTGAGCTGCTCCTGAATTCCTGACCCATGGAAACTGGGCAATAATACAGGTTTGTTTTAAGCTAAGACATTTTGGGAGGTAATTTGTTACATGGCAATTGATACTGATACACCCATATCAAGGTATTTGTCAAGATTTACTGGGCTAATGTACACGAAGGGCCAAGGCCTGATGGACCCCTGAGTCTGACTAGCTCCTTTCCACTCTGAGGTCTCAGAAGCCCCCTCCTCGTGGAGGTTCAGACTGTGGGTTATGCCCACTCTGGGGCCAGGCCTCCAGCCAGATTCCTGACTTCCTCTGCTTTTCTTCCAGCTTGCCTCCTGGTCTTGCCCACCAGAGACCAAGGCGGATGCCCACTCTCTCTTTTAAACAAAGGATTGGAGAAATTGGTTAGCATCCAGTGTAATCCATATCCTATATTATACCAGCCTCCCCACCCATGCTCACTTTCCACACATTTCACAATGTACATCAGTTTGTATCACTTCTTGCTTAAAACCCTCCCCGGAGGCTTCACTTTACCCTTAGAGTAAAAATCCTGGCCCATTACCATGGCTACAAGACTCATGCTATGCCCCTCTCCCACTGTACGACCATTTATCATGTTCTTCATGCCCTCAAATATTTCAGATCTCCACAGTTTGTGTCTCTGTCCCACCAGACCTTCACATGGACGCTTCCTCCCATCATTCTCGTCCCCTCTCAGTGTCACCTCCTCAGAGCCCCACCCTAGTTCCTCTCAACCATATCTTTACCTTTGCTCCTTTTCATCACCAGCTAAAATACCCAGTCTGCATGTCTATCGTCTGAATCCCACATTGGCACAGAAATTCCTTCAGAGCAGGGCTCTTCCGTGCTTATTCTAGGGACAAGTGGAGTGACAGGCACATGACACACTCAATAAATGTTTGTGGGCTGAAGAACTTTTGGGATATCAATCATATTCCCTTCTGAAAGCTTTGGAAGTAGATTTCCTAATAAGGAACACTCTGGAAAAACCTTCTATGAAGGAAGTTAATCACCTTCAGCCTTTCTAACAGTGGGTAATACCTGCTCATAATCTTGTTAGGGATTTGGAAACACCAGTGCTCTGAGGGGAGAGAAATCTTTCTCTGATTTAGTTCCAGGTGACATACATGAACTGGAACACCCTGATTTTTTCCTTTGGATGGGTTTTCACATAGGGTCTGCCAGGCCAGCTGTCCCTCTGCAGAGAGCAAGTGTTCAGGGACCACACGGCCATCTGATGCAAACCTCCTCCCCAGGACCTCTGTGGATTTGGGGCCAGTCCAAGGACTGCAGGACACTCACACCAGCCACGCCAGCAGGGAATACCCTGGAGGACACTTTGACTCAAGGGAGCAGGTGGAACTGAACTCCAAGTGTGACTCTAACAGGATAAGGCATGGGCAGACCAACAAAAGAAACCCCACCTTGGCAGTGGAGCAGGGTCCTGGAGGCTTCCACTGGGCCAGGCAGGCCGCTTTACTGGCCGGATACAGGGAGACCCAAGGGACCCCGGGGAGGGGATGGAATAGCAGGGAGGCATTTGAGGTCTTGAAGCATCAGATCTTAATGCCTGGACCAACCATGCCATAGCTCACCAGCTGAACGTCAGCCTGGCTTTTGGGAGTCACCTGCCTCGGCCTCCTAACTGGCAATAGGTCCTGCTGCCCTCCACCTGGACTTCTGCAGGTCCAGCCACCCCAGACTGTGATCAATCCCTGGAACACACTGTGTTCCTTGGGGCTTTGGCATCCAGTGGTCTTTCTCCCTAGAAGCTCCCCAACCCTGGAAACCCCTCCTGTATCTTTCTCATATCAGCTTATCTGTCCCTTCTCCAGGGAGCTTTCCTGGCTCCTTGGACTGGTCCAGGACTCCCGGTCCCTACTAACCACTCTCAGGCCTGAGTTTCCTAGCATGTACCCAGATCATAATTCCACAGTGACAAGTGTTTCCCATGACACTAAGACCAGAGGGTCAGGACCAGAACTATTCAGTATTCTATCATCAATTCCTCATGCTCAATGGATGAATAGATGAATGAATGGACTAGAAACACCCCCTTTTTGTGGGTCCCATGATCCTCTTCTGTGGGTATGCCCCCTGGTAGGAGGTGTACCACTCTGTGGTCTAGAAAAATGTGGGTTTTGTGAGGATGCTGAGACCGCAGGTGTCCTCCCCTCATTAGAGCCCATGTGGACTGGCTGTGAGGAAAAGGAGACCCTGCTGGAGAACACGAGGGGGCCGAGGCTGCCAGCCCCTGCTTGGGTGTCCAGCTGATGCAGCAGAAAGCTGCCCATGCCATGCTTGGAGCACTGGGGAGGCCTTTTCAGTGCAGACCTGTCCTGCAGCTCACCTTCCAGCACCTTTCTCACTACACGTAGGCGAGACCCACAGCTTTGCAACATGGTTGGCATTGCCATCGACCAAACATCTGCTATTGGGATTGTCTCTCCATTCTGCTTGGCTATTCTACTGGATTTTTTCCCTCCGTGAAAATATATCATCTATCCTAACTGTCTAGAAAGATTGTAAAACAAACAAACAAAACATGGTAAAAGGGATTTAATTAAAGAGCATGGGTGGAATAAAAAAGTTGTGATATGGCATCCTTTTCTTAGATCTATGCTAAGGGTACTAGGTGAGGAAGAGAATGGAGGTCTTCCCCTACTCAGTTCTTCAGTTGCCTCACTGGGAAGGTTTTGGCCAGCTGGTTCCCACGATGGAATCTCCTGCAGCTAAAAGCAATTCTCTCAGCCTCGGTGTCTGCCTGGGGTGGGCGCCACGCTCCAGCTCTGCCTCCCTGGAACTTGGGCAATGTGGCCCATACTCACCTAGAGAGCAGAGAGGCAGCCATGGCACCAGGTCCACAAGCTGCCAACCGTCACACAGGAAATTGCTCACTGGCCAGACCCCCTGCATAAACGCCTGGGGGGAGCAGAAGCCAGAGACCAGAACTTGGAAAGGGCAGGGAGGAAGCTGCTGGCAGAACTGGGAAAACCTGTTCTGGGGTGGGCAGAGGCTGAGCAGTGGCACCTGGCGGGAGACTCCAGCAGAGGACTCCGATGATCTTGGCTAATCTTGAACGGTCTCTTACCTCTCCATCAGGGAGATTTTTAAAAACTATGTATAAACTGGATAAGATGCACTTGTTTAGGGGCTGCCTGGCTCACTCTGTTGGTTACAGCACAGCCTTGTAATACCAAGGTCAAAGATTTGGGTCCCCGTACCAGCCAGCTGCCCCCCAACTCTCCCAATATGCACTTGTTTAATGTGGAAAGATGAGATGAGTGATTTTAAGTGTTAAAGAACTATCTGTGAAACCTGTCCCTTAATAGAAAACCTGAAATGTGGGGAGATTCTAACAAAGAATAAGTGTGTGCTGGTCTTGCTGACGAAGGTCAGGGAATGTTGTCCTCTCTGCAGAATGGGCTCAGTGGGGTCATCTCCATCCTGATGGATGATGCAGGGAAGCCAAAAGCAGAACTAGAAGTCAAAGTGTTGCTCTTGCAGCCAGGACAAGAGCATTGTTCATCAACAAGGACACGCAAGTCAAAACCACAATGAGATACCACCACACACCCACCGGGATGGCCATGATAAAAACACAGGATATAAGTGTTGGCAAGGATGTGAAGCAATTGGAATCTTTATTCACTGCTGTTGGGAGTAAAAAATGGTGCAGCCACTGTGGAAAACAGTCTGGCATCTCCTAAAAATTTAAACATAGAGGCTGGCTGGTTAGCTCAGTTGGTTACAGCACAGTGTTATGACACCAAGGTCAAGGGTTCAGATCCCTGTTCCAGCCACCCACCAGCTCAAAAAAATTTAAGCAGAGTTACCAAATGACCCAGCAATTCTACTCCTAGGTGAATATCCGAGAGAAAAGAAAACCTGCATCCATGCAAAAACTTGTACACAAATGTTCATAGCAACATTATTCATAATAGCCCAAAGTGGAAACAATCCAAATGTCCATAAACTGGTGAATGAATAAACAAAATGTAGTCTATCCAGACAATGGAATATTATTCAACTGTAAAAAAGAAAGGAAGTATTAATACTTGCTACAACTTGGATGAACCTTGAAGACACTGTGCTGAGTGAAAGAAGCCAGTCAAAATGGACCACACATTGTATGATTTCATTTATATAAAATGTCCATAATAGGCAAATCTATGGAGACAAAAAGTAGATTAGCAGTTGCCTAGAGTTGGGATTGGGGAATGAAAGGATTAGAAAAGTGATAGTTAATGGGTACAGTGTTTCTTTTGAGGGTGACAAAAATATCTTAAAATTGATTGTGGCAATGGTTGCACAACTCTGTGAATATACTAAAAGCTATTGGATTGTACACTTTAAATGGGTGAATTAAACGGTATGTGAATTATATCTCGATAAAGCTGTTTAAAGGGAAAGGATTTGGTGGGCCAGGGAGTCTCTTTTCCTCCTCTTGTTTGGTGGGATCTCCTGTAATCCCTTCAGTCATCTGTAAAATGATTGACCAGATAAGGCTCACAACAAAGGAATTTCTATTATAATAAGTGCATAAGATAGGGGTACAGGTTTTACCATGATGTACCTACAGAATATGAGGACTAGGAAAGAAAATGTCACCCTAAAAATACAGAATTAACAAGAATCAATACACAAGGAATGAATGCAGCCATCTGTAGTAATAAGAAACAGTTTAAAAAGAAATTGCAATAGACAATCTGAATAGGCCTATATCTGTTTCAAAGAAATTGAATCAATAATTAATAACATTTCAAAACAGAAAACACCATATGGGTTCACTGGTGAATTCTATCAGACATGTAAGGAATAAATTATACCAATTCTCTACAATCTCTTTCAGAGGATAGAACAGAGGAAATACTTCCTAACTCATTCTATCAGGGCAGCATTACCCTAATGTCAAAACAAGACAAAGACATTACAAGAAAAGGAAACTACAGACTAATATCTCTCATGAACATAGATACAAAATCCTCAACAAAATATTAACAAATCAAATCCAACAATGTATAAACAGAATGTACATCATGATAAAGTGGGATTTATCCTAGGTATGCATGGCCAGTTTAACATTTGAAATCAATTAATGTAATTCATCATATCAACAGGCTAACAAAGAAAAATCACATGACCATACCAATAGATGCAGAAAAAGCATTTGACAAAATTCAACACTGATTCATGATAAAAACTCTAGGCAAACTAAGAATAGAGAGGAACTTCCTCAACTACATAAAGAACATCTACAAAAGAAACAAAACAAAGCAAAACAAAAAAACTACAGCTAATATCATACTTGATGAGAAACTAGAAGCTTTCCTGCTAAGATCAGGAACAGGACAAGAATATTCCTTCTCAATATTTTGGAAGTCCTAGCTAGTGCAATAAGACAAGAAAAGGAAATAAATGGTATATAGATTGAAAGGGAAGAAATAAAACTGTCTTTGTTTGCAGATGGCATGACTGTCTATGTAGAAATTCCAAAAGAATTAACAAAGATACTCCTAAAACTAATATGTGATTATAACAAGTTTGCAGGATGAAAGGTTAATATACAAAAGTAAATTGCTTTCCTATGTATGAACAAGGAAAAGTGGCATTTGAAATTAAAAACACAATACCACTTACATTATTATCACCAAAAATAAAATACTTAGGTATAAATCTAACAAAATAGGTACAAGGTCTATATGAGGAAACAAAACTCTGATAAAAGAAAAAATTTTAAATGAATATATTAATTAGCTCAATTTAGCCATCCTACAATGTATACATATTTCAAAACATGTTATACAAAACATGTTATACACTATAAACACACACAGTTTTTATTTGTCAATTTTTTAAAAAGCTAAAAAGAAAGGAAATCAAAGAAATAAATAAATGGAGAGATATTCTATGTTTATGCATATGAAGACTCAATATTGTCAAGATGTCAGTTCTTTCCTGCTTGATCTTTAGATTCAGCACAATCCCAATCAAAATCCCAGCAAGTTATTTTGTAGTTATCAACAAAATGATTCTAAAGTTTATATAGAGAGGCAAAAGACCCAGAGTAGCCAACACAATATTGGAGAAAAATAAAGTTCAAGGATGGACACTGCCCAAGACTTACTAAAAAGTCTGACTATAAAAAGTAAGTCTTACTATAGACTTACTTCAAGACTTACTATAAAGCTATAGTTATCAAGACAGTGTGGTACTGGCAAAAGAACAGACAAATAGGTAAATGGAACAGAGTATAGAGCCCAGAAATAGTCCCACATAAATACAGTCAACTGATATAGCCAAGGAACAAAGGCAATACAATGGAGAAAAGAAAATCTTTTCAATAAATGATGTTGGCACAACTAGACATCTCCATGCACAAATCAATCTAGACACACTTTTCACAAAATTTAACTCAAAACAGATCACAGACTTAAATGTAAAACACCAAACTATAAAACTCCTAGAAAATAACAGGAGAAAATCTAGATGACCTTGGGCATAGTGATGACTTTTTAGATACAACAATGATTGGGCCGGCCCGTGGCTCACTCGGGAGAGTGTGGTGCTGATAACACCAAGGCCCCGGGTTCAGATCCCATATAGGGATGGCCAGTTCGCTCACTGGCTGAGCGTGGTGCTGACAACACCAAGTCAAGGGTTAAGATCCCCTTACCGGTCATCTTTTAAAAAAGAAAAAAATAGATACAGTAATGATTGAGTTTGGGGGTGTTGTCCCCTCCAAAACTCATGTGGAAATTTGATCCCCAATGTGGCAGTGTTGGAAACTGATTGAGCCGTGGGGGCAGATCCCTCATGAATGGATTAATGCTCTCCTTGCGGGAGGGAAGATTAATAAGTGAGTTCTCACTCTATTATTTCCCATAAGAGCTTGTTGTTTAAAAGACACTGGCACCTTCTTCCTCTCTCTCTAGCTTCCTCTTGCCATGTGATCTGCTTGTACCCACTGGCTATCTGCCCCTTTCTGCCATGACTAGAAGCAGCCTGAGGCCCATGCCAGATGCAGCTGTCCCAGAATCATAAGCCAAGTAAACCTCTCTTCTTTATAAGTTACCCAGTTTCAGGTAATCTGTTATAGCAACACAAAACAGACTAAAACAGAAAATTGGTACCAGGAGTGGGGTAAATTCCACACAGTATTGCTTCTGACCAAGGAACTCACTTCATAGCTAAAGTAGTGCAGCAATGGGCTCATGCTCATGGAATTCATTGGTCTTACCATGTTCCCCATCATCCTGAAGCAGCCAGTCTAATAGAATGGTGCAATGGCCTTTTGAAGTCACAGGTACAGCACCAGCTTGGTGCCAATATCCAGCAGGGCTGGGGCAAAGTTCTCCAACTGGCTGTATATGCTCTAAATCAGCACCCAATATATGGTACTGTCTCTCCCATAGCCAGGATTCATGGGTCCAGGAATCAAGGGGTGGAAACGGAAGTGGCACCCCTAACCATTACTCCTAGGGACCCATTAGCAAAATTTTTGCTTCCTGTCCTCACAACTTTATGCTCTGCTGGTCTAAAGGTCTTGGTTCCAGAAGGAGGAATGCTTCCATTAGGAGACACAAAAATAGTCCTATTGAACTGGAAGTTAAGTGCCACCTGGCCACTTTGGGCTCCTCATGCCTCTGAATCAACAGGCTAGGAAAGGAGTTACTGTGTTGGCTGGGGTGATTGACCCAGACTACCAAGGGGAAGTTGGACTACTACTTCACACTGGAGGTAAAGAAGATTATATCTGGAATACAGGAGATCCCTTAGGACTTCTCTTAGTACTACCATGCCCTGTGATTAAGGTCAGTGGAAAATTACAACAACCAAATCCAGGCAAGACTACGAATGGCCCAGACTCTTCAGGGATAAAGGTTTGGGTTACTCCACTAGGTAAAGAACCACGACCTGCTGAGGTGCTCACTGAAGGCAAAGGGAATACAGAATGGGTAGTAGAAGAAGGAAGTTATAAATACTAGCTTCGACCACGTGACCAGTTACAGAAAGGAGGATTGTAACTGTTCTCCCTGTTGTGTTAAGAATATGTCTCTATGTATATATCCTGTACACATATTAAGCAATTATCTTTGTTTTTGTTCCTCTTGTTCTCTATCATGTACCATGAGACTTACTGACTTTAAACCAGCATTTAAATGTTGTTAACCTTACTTCATAGTATTTGCAATTTTAAGTTATGGGATATTGGGAAAAGAGTAAATATCATTTAAGGACTTTACCTTTTTCTTCTTGGAAAGGGATTAATGCATTTCCGGTTGTACGCAGGATAGTGTATAATGTTAGGCGAAACTATTATGTTATTATACTATTTGAAAATTAAGTGTGACTTAAGGAGATAGTATGGACACCAAGCTGACAAGGGGTGGATTTGTGAAGGTTAATTCTAGATGTTGACTTGATTAGATGAAGGAATGCTGAGAAACCCGGTAAAGCAATCTTTTCAGATGTGTCCATGAAGGTGTTTCCAGCAGAGATTAGTATGAGAGTCTGAGTGGCCTGGGTGTGAAAGACCCACCCTCAGTGTGAGTGGGAGCCATCCAATCTGCTGGAGGTCCAGAGAGAACAAAAGACAGAGGAACGAGGTGAAGCTCTCTCTATCCGCTGGAGCTGGGATACACTCTTCTCCCTGTCCATGGACATCAGAGCTCGAGACTCTGCCGCTTTTTGGGTTCAAGAACTTACACCAAGGACACCATTAGCTTCCCTGGTTTTGATGCCTTTGGACTTGGACTGAGACAAACTACTGGCATCCAGTTTATAGACAGCCTATCATGGGACTTTTCTTCATAGCCGTGTGAGCTAATTCCCCTAATAAATCCCTCTCATATAATTATAACACATCCTATTGATTCTGTCTCTCTGGAGAACTCTGACTAATACAAACACCAAAGGTATGATCCATTGAAAGAAATAATTGATAAGCTGGATTTCATTAAAATTTAAAATTCTGCCTTATGAAAGACACTGTCAAGAGAAAGAGAAGACAAGCAACAGACTGAGAGAAAATGTTTTCAAGAGACACATGTGATAAAGGACTGTTTTCAGTTTTGCTTTGTTTTTTTTTTTTTTGGTGGTGGGCCAGTACATGATAAAGAACTATTATCCAAGATAAACAAAGATCTCTTGAAACTCAACAATAAGAAAATAAAAAACCTGATTAAAAAGTGGGCAAAAGGCCTAAACAAAAACCTCATCAAAGATATATAGATGGTAAATAGGCATATGGAAAGATGCTCCACATCATGTTATTAAAGAAATGCAAATTAAAACAATAATGAGATACCACTACACACACATTACAATGGCCAAAATCCAGAACACTGACAATGCTAAATGCTGGTGAGGCTGTGGAGCAACAGGAGCTCTCATTCAGTGCTGGTGGGGATGCAAAATGGTACAGCCGCTTTGGAAGACAGTTTGACAGTTTCCTAACAAAACTAAACATAATTTTACCGTATGATTCAGCAATTATGCTCATTGATATTTACCCAAAGGAGTTGAAAACTTATGTCCACACAAAAACCTGTACACGGATATTTACAGTAGCTTTTTTCATAATTGCCAAAAACTTGGAAGCAACCAAGATGTCCTTTAGTAGGTGAATGGATAAATAAACTATGGTACATCAAAATAATAAAATATTACACAGTGCTAAAAAGACACAAGCTATCAAGCCATGAAAGACATGGAGGAACCTTAAATGCATATTAGTAAGTGCAAGAAGCCAATCTGAAAAGACTACATACTGTATGATTCCAACTATTTGACATTCTGGAAAAGGCAAGTCTGGCTGGTTAATTCTCTTGGGAAAGTGTGGTGCTAGTCATACCAAGATCATGGGTTCAAATCCCCTTACTGGCCAGCTGCCAAAAAAAAATTGAAAAGGGTAAAACTAAGGTGATATGAAGACAACAAAAAGATCAGTGGTTACCAGGAGTTAATGGGGAGGGAGGAATGAATAGGTGGATCACAGAGGATTTTCAGGGCAGTGAAACTACTCTGCATAATACTGTAATGGTAGATACATGTCATTACACATTTGTCCAAATCCTTAGAATGTACAACACCAAGAGTGAACCCTAGTGTAAAGTATGGACTTTGGGTGATAATGATGTGTCAATAAGATTTATTGACTGCAACAAATGTACCAGTCTGGTGCAGGATGTTGATGGTGGGGTGGGCTGTGTATATGTGGGGATGGAAGTATATGAGAATTCTCTGTACTTTCTGCTCAATTTTGCTGTGAACATAAAACAAACAATAACAAAAGAAAGAAAGAAAGAAAGAAAAGATAGAAGAGAAAAGAAAAAAAGAAACTGCTGGGCTCTGGCTTTTATTTTGAGGTCTCACTCAGTGGGTTGCTTCTTCCAGGGAGCCCCTTTAGGTTCCTGTGTTCTCTGTGTACTCTTGCTACTATATCACTGTATGTTCTAGTCTCTGGCTTGTGGATAAGATGAATACAAGGGTGTCTTCCCCAGGAGGCTGTAAGCTGCATTAGGTCAGAGATCTCTTGTTTATTTATCTTGAATACTTTATGTTTGTAAACTAGTAACTTACACACAATGGGCACACAATAAATATTTGCCTTAAAAAAATGAGGTGGGTACCTACTTTCAATAATAGTGGTCTAGGAAATTTTTACCAACCTGCCCACCGAAAATAACTAAAAAGCCTGGACAAAATATAACCAACAGCAAAGAGACAGTGAGAATTACTGGGCCAATATCCAGACAGGGCAGAGATCTAGAAAGGTAAATCTGGCTTCACAGATGCTTTTGTCTGAGGATTGTTTATTAATCTGAAGAGACAGGTGAGAAGCTGAGCTGCATGTTTTACAACTTTGTGGGACTATAGAGAAAAAGCTAGAATTTAGAGCCTGCCAACAACTGGAGGCCCCAGTACACTGTTCCCTGGGTCAGGCTCTGATTTCAAAGAGTGGCAACTTAGAAGGAAGGGGGACCTGAAAATAACACAGCTGCTGCACAACTGCAGCCTAGCCACAAGTCATCAGGTAGCCCCCAAAATATTCAGCCCTAAAATTGAATAAAGGTTGTTCTAGATGGCTAATGTCCCCAGGGCTCAGGCTCCTGGCAAAAAAGTGAAATCATCTCTGGAATAAGAGCATCATCCCAGGTCCCACATTTTCCTACAAATAACTTTTCAGGTACATTGTCCACCACAAAGGTAATCAGGCTCACGAGGCAACTTGACAGTAAGAACAAGAACTAACAGGAATAACAGTCAGAAGAAATAGGTCATAGGGCTCTCCAATATTAGAATCAAACACAGACTGTAAAAACATCTCTGCTTACTCAATTCAAAAAGGTAAGAACCAAGCTTGAAAATTTTGTCAAGAAAGTGGAAACTGTATTTTAAAAAGCTACAAAAAATTTTGAAAAAAAAAATCTAAATTTAAAAGTCAATGGAAGGGTTTAACAGGAAATTAGACACAGCTACAGAGAGAGTTAGTGAAATGAAAGTTAGGTGTGCTCTGTGTGATTAGTATAAGTATTTGTAAAGGATGTCTCATTTCCCCCTCAAAGTGAACTACTTTTGATAGTGTATGTTCGCCTGCCTTTGTTATATTGTAAACGTCTTGCTTTTAAAAAATTCATAGACATGTTTATGTGAAACTTGTTTTTGACCTCAACATTCTTGAGAAAACATTTTTTTTTAAAAAGAAAAATATGTTTATACCCAAAGAACTATTAATGTAAAAAAGTGGTTTGAATTTGAGAGAAAGTCTAAGGAGCAATAAAAATCTGTGCTAAAGAAAAACTAAAACAAGCAAACAAACAATAACAAAAAACTATGCTAATACTCATTATACTCATTAGAGGTTGATCTAACCTCTAACCACCTACTAGAAATTTTAGCATAAAACCTTGGCCCACTCTATTGCTCCTGAGCATTGAGCATTGATCTCCTTGCATTTCTTTAGAGAATGTAATTGGATTTTTTTGCAGACCACCACACACAGACTCTGACCTCCTCATGTAGAGGGTACCCTGACTTCCTAATGTAGACTGGAAAAGGAAAATAATGCTAGCAGATGCCACTGATGGACAAGGTGAGAGTCAACAGTAGCCAAAGGAGAAGACTAACTCATGCTGATGAGGTTGTGTGTGCCAGCCTGTTACCCTACCTTCTCCCTGCTGACTTGCTTCCTGCTTAGGTGAAGCTCTGTGTGTGTGTGTGTGTGTGTGTGTGTGTGTGTGTGTGTGTGTGTTATCATAACCTCTCTCAGTATTGCCTAACTTTGACATACTGAGCTTAAATTTTTATGGCTAACTCTGAGCTAACATTCAGTATAAAATAATCTAGAGTGAAGTATGAAGAGACAAATCAATAGAAAATATAAAAGAGTTAAAACATAAATTATACATGAAGACTATCACATCTAACATATGTTTAATTGGAGTTTCATGAAGAGAGGAAAGAAAGAATAAGGCAGAAGCAATATTTGAGTAAGTAAGCTGAGAGTTTTCCAAAATTTATGAAACACATCAGTCTACAACTTCAAGGAACCAAGTATATCTCAAACTGGATAATAAAAATAAATCCATATTTAGTCCAGAAAAAAACAAAACAAAAAAATTTTAGAGTAGCCAAAGAAAAACAAAAGATGACTTTTGAAGTGCAACTTTTGCTGACTTTTCAACAGCAACCATGGAAGCTAGAAGTAGTAGAATCATATCTTCAATGTGTTAGAAGGAAAACTAAACAACACAACTAAAACAGAAAACTTGCCAACCTAGAATTCAACCCAGTGGAAAAAATCCTTCAATGAAGGGAATTGTAGGGTATTCTTCAGGCAGAAGAAAAAATTATTGCAGAGGGAAGGTAGGGAATAATAGAGAAAGGAATGAAAATGGACAAAAATGTCAAAAGTTAGGTAAATCAAAATGAATGTCAACTTTATAAAATAATGATGTCTTATTGGGCTGATAATAGAGAGAGAATTAAAATTCAAAACAGTAAAAGCATCTAATATGGGAGAAATATAAATGTTCTAAATTTTTTGGTTTTTCTGGGAGAATAGTAAAGGTAATAATAACTATTAGATGGTTATAAGTTAAAGGTTGCATATTGTAATTTCTAGAATAATTGCTAAAAAGAATTGTAAAAAAACCAAACAACTATGAAATTAACAGAGGAACAAAATGAAAATTTAAAAACATGACCAAACTAAATGAAGGCAAAAAAATGAGGTAAAAGAACAGAAAATGGGTGAGCTGAATAGAAAGCCCATTGATGGTAAACTGCATATCAATAATTACATTAATGGTAAGAGGGTTAACTGCCCCAGCTAAAAGACAGGGATTATCAGACTGGATAGACACAAAATCCAATATATGCAAAACAAAAGAGACACATGTAAAACATAGGAATAAAGAAAGACTGAAAGGAAAATAATGAAAAATTATATGCCATTGAAATAGAATCAGGACAGCTGTTGTAGCAATCCTAACATCAAACAAACATACTTTAAGGTTGAAAAGCATCATTAGAGTTAAAGAGGGCCACTCTATAATAATAAAAGGTTATTCTAAATTTGTATGTACCTAATTACATGATGCATAGAGCAAATGTGAACAGAATTATATGGGGAAACAGACAAGTTCATATTCGTAGTGGGATATTTGACATACCTTTTCAGTAATCAGTGGAATAGGCAGATGAGAAATCAATAACACTGTAGAAGATTTCAGACAACACAGTCAACATAATCAACAAACTCAACCTTATGGCCATATGTAAAACTGTGCACCCCAAAACTGCAAAATACATTATTTTCAAGAAGATATAATCCATTTTAAAATTTGACTCTATGCTGGGCCAAAATGCATGTTTCAACAAATTTCAAAGGATTGAAATAAAGCAGATAATGTTCTTTTACCATATCGCAAACAGTTTAACAATCAATACCAAAAATATAATTGGGGGCTGGCTGCTTAGCTCAGTTGGTTAGAGTGCAGCCTTATAACATTAAGGTCACAGGTTTGGATCCCTGTACCGGCCAGCTGCCAAAAAAAAAAAAAAAAAAAAAAAGTATATATACACACACACATACATATACATACACACACACACATATATATATAATCGGGAAATCTCTGTATCTTTGAAAACTACACTTCTGAGTAACATGCTTCCAAAATACACTTCTAAATAACGCATCGGTTCCAAGAAGAAATAAAAATGGAAATTAGAAATTATCTTAAAATAAATTATGTTACTAGGCACACAGTTCTAGCTGCCTGCCCCCTTTCAAAAACAAACCACTCAAAGGTCGGATGCTGGTGAAAGTGGAAGTCAGCTTTTATTCAGGAATCCCGGTGACCTGAGGAGAGATATTAGGCCCATCCCTCCAGTAAACCTGAAGGAGAGTGGCCAGGCTAAAGCCACCTCAAAGACTCAGGTCTGCTGAGGGGTTTTTAAAGAAGGGACTGAGGGAATGGAACATAGGAAGTGAAGAGCAGGAGGGAGGGCCACATGAGCAGTGAGGGTTTCATGCAAGGTCTCAGGTGCAAAGTCTGGCCAAGGCTCTGTCTGGCTTCCGTTCCCGTCCTCATCTCAGGGTCCTGCTGGATAGTACGTGCCTCGTTGCGAGTCTGCAGCTCCAGGCTGGCTGCAAAACAACTTTAAGTTTATGTAAATAATGTCCTCTTGCCCCATAACCAATGTTCAAAGTATCAAATAACCATGGGAAAAGACAGAACTCAGAGACATGCATGCTCAGAAAAAAATTGTGCCCTTTAAAAATTTTTTAGAATCCATGTGGTTTTAGGTCCCAACATGGCTTCAGTCCCGGTCACTCCAACAATTATATGTAATAAAAAACAATTCAACAAAACATGTGGAATAAAGCTAAGGCAGTGCTTGGAGGGAAATTTATAGCCTTAATTGCATTTTTCAGGGAAGATAAAAGGCTGGAATACGATGAGCCAAGCATTTTCAAGGCGTTAGGAAAAGAACAGCAGAATAAACCCAATGAAAGCAGATGGAAGGGAATAATTTTAAAGTATAAATAAGTGTAAAAGAAACACAATAGAGAGAATTAACAAAGCCAAAACTGAAACAACAAATAAAATTGATTAACCCCTAGTGAGAATGACTAAAAGAAAAAGGGAAGGCACAAATAACAATTATGAGAAATGAAAAAGAGACTTCACTACAGCAGTTAACAGTATATCATGAACAACCTATGCCAACATACTTGGAAATTTGATAAAATGAACAGATTCACAGAAAAAAAAACACATCCTGACCCAACACAAAAAGAAACAGAAAATCTTAGTCCTATAATTATTATTATTTTTTTTTAGCAGCTGGCAGGTACAGGGAGTCCTACAATTGTTAAAGAAATTAAATCTGTAATTAAAAAACATCGTAAGATGAAAACTCAAAGTCCAAATTACTTCACCCCGAAATCCAACTAACCATTGAAGAAAGAAATAATGCAAACTTATAACATACTTAAAATACTTAGGAAGTAGAAAAAGAATCACTAATTTTGTGAGGCCACATAAATTTTATACTAACACCCAACAAGTACGGTACAAGAAAGGGAAGATACAATTTCACTCGTGAATACAGGGGCAAAATCCTAGACAAAATATTAGCAAGCCAGCTGGCTGGTTGGTTCAGTTGGTTAGAATGCTGCCTTCTAACATCAAGGTCAAGGGTTTGGATTCCCATACTGGCCAGCTGCAGAAATAAATTAATAAATATTAGCAAGCTGAATCAAATAATATATAGAAGAATAACGTAGTCGCATGCTGTGTAATGATGTCTTGGTCAACATCAGATTGCATATATGATGGTAGTCCCATAAGATTATTATTATTATTATTTTTTTTTTTTTAAAGATAACCAGTAGGGGATCTTAATCCTTGACTTGGTGTTGTTAGCACCACATTCTTCCAAGTGAGCTGACCAACCATCCCCATATAGGGATCCAAACCCGTAGCCTTGGTGTTATCAGCACCACACTCTCCCGAGTGAGCCACAGGCCAAGCTCCGGTTCCATAAGGTTCTAATGGTGCTGAAAAATTCCTATTGCCTAGTGACATCGAAGATGTAGTAACCATTGTAGCCCAATACATTGCCTTTTCTGCGTTTAGATATGTTTAGATACACAAATACCATTGTGTTACAACAGCCTACAGTATTTCATACAGTGACATGCTGTACAGGTTTGTAGCCAGGAGCAATAGGCTTTACCAAATAACCCAGATGTGTAGTAGGCCGTACCATCTAGGTTTGTGCAAGCCCACTCTGTGATGTTCACACAATGTTGAAATCACCTAATAACACATTTTTTAAGAATGTATCCCCATTGTTAAGTAATGCAAGACTGTACATCATGATCAAATTGGATTTATTCCAGGAAAGTACCTTTGGTTTAACATTAGAAAATTAACTAATAGAATTCACCACACCAATAAATTGATAAAGGAAATTCATGATCATCTCAAGACTTGAAGGAGAAATGTGTGATAAAACTCAACATTCATAAACAATAAAAGCTTGGGCCGAGCCTGTGGCACACTCGGGAGAGTGCGGCGCTGGGAGCACAGCGACGCTCCCGCCGCGGTTCGGATCCTATGTAGGAATGGCCAGTGCACTCACTGGCTGAGTGCCGGTCACGAAAAAGACAAAAATAAATAAATAAATAAAAATAAATAAATAAATAAACAATAAAAGCTCAAAGGAAAAAAAAAAAACTATAGGAAAGGAATGAAACTTCTTTAATCTAATAAGGGTGTCAATAAAAAACCTACAGCAAGTATTATATTTGATGGTAAAAAGTTGACAGTTTTCTGCCTGAGATTGTGTATGAGGTGAGGATGGTCACTTCCATCATTTCTATTTGGCATTGTACTGGGGACTCTAGTCAAGTGTTTTAGTCCATTTTGTGTTGCTATAACAGAAATACCTGAGACTGGGTAATTTATAAGGAAAAGAGGTTTATTTGGCTTACGATTCTGGGACAGCTGCATCTGGCATGGGCCTCAGGCTGCTTCTGCTCGTGGAGGAAAGCGGCAGGCAGCCGGCGGGTACAAGCAGATCACATGGCGAGAGGAAGCGAGAGAGAGAGAGAAGGTGCCAGGGTCTTTTTAAGCAACGAACGAGCTCTAGCAGGAACTAATAGAGCGAGAACTCACTCATTAATTCCCCCTCTCCCAGGGAGAGCATTAATCCATTCATGAGGAATCCGCCCCCATGACTCAATCAGTTTCCAACACTGCCACATTGGGGATCAAATTTCCACGAGTTTTGGAGGGGACAACACATCCAAACTCCATCATTCCGCCCCTGGCCCCCCAAAACTCATGTCTCTCTCACATACAAAATATAATCATTCTATCTCAACAGTCCCAAAAGTCTTAGCTTGCTCCAGCACCTACTTAAAAGTCCAAAGTCCGAAGTCTCATCTGAGACCAAAAGCAAAAGTCCTTCCAGCTGTGAACCTGAAAAACAAAACTAAATTTATCTACTGCCAAGATATAATGGTGGAACAGACATTGGGTATACATTCCCATTCCAAAAAGGAGGAATAGGCCAGAAGAAAGGAGAAACAGGCCCCAAACAAGTCCGAAACCCACCAGGATAGGCATTAAATCTTAAAGCTCCAAAATAATCTTCTTTGACTCCAACTCCTGCATCCTGGGAACACTGGGGCATCTGGGCCCCCAACGCATCAGGCAGCCTTGTTCCCACAGCTCTCCCAGGCACAGCCCAGTGGGTCATGCTGGTGCTTGTGGATTTTCCAGGCCTGCGTTGTACATTACAAGTGGCCCCAAAGTTCTGGGGTCCTGGCGGCAGCCCTGATGCATTGGCTCTACTAGACATTGCCCTGTTGGGGGCTCTCTGTGGGGGCTCTGACCCCACTTTCCTGCTTGGCATTGGTCTAGTAGATGTCCTCTGCAGTGGCTCCACCCCTGTGGCAGGTCTCTGCCTGGGCCCCCAGGCTTTTCCATACATCCTCTGGAATCTGGGTGGAGGCTGCCATGCCTCCGCTGCTCTCACGTCCTGCCAGCCTGCAGACTTAACACAACTTGGACGCCACTGAGGTTTCAGGCCTCTACTCTCCAGGGCTGCTGCACGAACCACACTTGGGGCCACTCCAGCCGGAGCAGCTGGAATGCAGGGAGCAGGATCCCAAAGGCAGCTGCACCCCAGGTCTGTCCTCTGGGACAACTCAGTCATTCTAGGCCTCAGGGTCTGTGATGGGTGGGGCACACTTCTAGACTTCTGAAATGCCTGCAGGGCTTTCATCTCATTTTCTCCACTATTAGCATCTGGCTGCCTCACTGCCAAGATAATGTCTTCAGCAACCAGTTTATCTGCTTCACCCTTGCATTATTCTCCGGCTCTCTGCTTCTTTACCACATGACCAGACTGCAAAGTTTCCAAATTTTTACGCTCTCCTTCCCTTTTAAATTCTGGCTTTATGTTATGCCTTTGCTGCTATAACTCAGAGTAGGCTGTTAGAAGTAGCCATACAGCGTCCTTAATGCTTTGCTGCTTAGAAATTTCTTTGGCCAAATGCTCTGGTTCACAACTCGTAAGCTCCAACTTCCACCAAGTCCAAGGGCATGGACACAGTGCAGCCAGGTTCCTTGCTATGGTGTAGCAAGGGTTATCTTTTGTCCAATTCCCAATAAGTTCCTCATTTCTATCTGAGACCTCATCATCCGCATGGCCTTTACTGTCCACATTTCTATCAGCATTCTGCTCACCACCACATAAGTCTCTAAGACATTCCAAACTTTCCCTCATCTTTTTCTCTTCTTCTAAGCCCTCCAAACTCCTCCAACCTTTGCCCATTACCCAGTACCAAAGCTGCATCCACATTTTCAGGTATCTGTTTAGAAACACCCCACACCTCGGTACCAATTTTGTGTTTTAGTCCATTTTGTGTTGCTCTAACAGAAATACCTAAGACTGGGTAATTTATAAGGAAAAGAGGTTTATTTTGCTTATGATTCTGGAAGCGCTGCATCTGGCATGGGCCTTGGGCTGCTTCTACTCGTGGTGGAAAGTGGCAGGCAGCCAGCAGGTACAAGCAGATCACATGGTGAGAGGAAGCAAGAGAGAGAGAGAAGGTGGCAGGGTCTTTTTAAGCAACGAGCTCTCATGGGAACTAATAGAGCGAGAACTCACTCACTACCCCTCCTCCCCCAGGGAGAGCATTATTCCATTCATGAGGAATCCGTCCCCATGACTCAATCAGTTTCCAACACTGCCACATTGGAGATCAAATTTCCACATGAGTTTTGGAGGGGACAACACATCCAAACTCCATCATCAAGGTAGAAGGCAAGAAAAAATATATAAATGGTATGTATTAGTCTATTTCTGTTGCTTATAACAAAATACTTGGAACTGGATAATTTATAAAGAAAACAAAATTTATTGCTTACAGTTTCTGAAGCTGGGAAGTCCAAAGTCCAGGGAACACATCTGGTAAAGGCTTTGGTGGTGGCAACAGTGACCCAGGGGTCTCACATTGCAAGATGGTGGGAGCAGAGAGAACAGAAACTAACTTCCTCATTCTCTCTCTTTTTATTTTTATTTATTTATTTTATTTTATTTTATTTTTCTAAAAGATGACCGGTAAGGGGATCTCAACCCTTGACTTGGTGTTGTCAGCACCACGCTCAGCCAGTGAGCGAACCGGCCATCCGTATATGGGATCCGAACCCGAGGCCTTGGTGTTCTCAGCACCGCACTCTCCCGAGTGAGCCACGGGCCGGCCCATTCTCTCTCTTTTTAAAGCCCTCAGAACCACACAGATGACCACCATTTTTCATCCATTCACTAGGCATGTCCTGCAATCTAATCACCTCTTCAAGGCCCCACCTTTCAATTACCATAATAGGATTTCCCACCCTCAACAGTTACAGTGGGGATTAAGTTTTGGGAGGACATTCAACCCAAGGCCAAGTATAAAGGACAGGAAAGGGGAAAACAGCCTAGAACAGTCATTATTCTCAGGTAATTAGTCTATATGAAGAAATCCAAAAGAATCTACTGATAAATATCAAAATTAATAAAAAGAGTTTTACAAGGTTACTGGATATAGAGTCAATATACAAAAGCCAGGAGTGTTCCAGTGGTAAACAAAATAATAAATTTAAAATATTTAAACATTTTCTAAATCTGCAGCAGCTTTAGAAAATATCAATGACTAGGAATAAAACTAGAAAAAGATATACAAAACCCTCTAAATAGGAAACTAAAAATACACTATTGCAAGAAATTTAAAAAGACTTCAATAAATGGAGTGATATATTAGGGATCTTCAAAAAGCTAATGGAAAGACTTGTCTCTTTCTTCTTCTTTTTTTTTTTGGCAGCTGGCAGATATGAGGATCTGAACCCTTGACCTTGGTGTTATAAAACCATGCTCTAACCCACTGAGCAAACTGGCCAGCTCCTGTATTATCTTTCAATTCTATTTTTCCATGAAATTTTGAAGTACCCTTGTAATAATACATTTATGGATAATAAGACTGATGTAAGTACATCAACTCTCAAACTTATGTATAAATCCAATGCAATCTTAATGAAAACCCCAACAGTTTTTTTAAAAAAACAGAACTTAACAAACTGATTCCAGAAAACAAAAACAATTCAAAAGTCCATCAACAGGCCTGGCTTGTTAGCTCAGTTGGTTAGAACACAGTGCTGATAACACCAAGGTTCAAGATTCAATCCCTGCACTGGCCAGCAACTGCAAAAAAAAGAGTCCTTCAATAGTAGAATGAATGAAAACAACAGAATGGATATAAATAAACTGTGGTGTATCCAGAGGATGGAATGAAAATGAATGAACAGCCTGGCCAGTTAGCTCAGTTGGTTAGTGTGCAGTGTTATAACACCAAGGTCAAGAATTCAGATCTCCATACAGGTGAGGCACCAAAAACAACCACAACAAATGAAAAAAGAAAATAAATCAACAGCATGCAACAGCATGAATGACTCTTAAGAAGAAGCCAGACATGCACACACAAAAGAAGGATTATAGAATTTAGAAATGCATGTGTTGGTGGTAAAATTATAGGTAAAAGCAAGGAACTGATTAAATTAAAATTAGTTTGGAAGGAGAGAATACTCATGATGGAAAGGTCAGACAATGGTTTCTGGGTTGCAGGCAACATTCCATTTCTTGACTTGGGTAGTGGTTATGCAAGTATTTGCTTTATGATTAACTATTGTGTGCACTTTTATTTGTGTCATATTTTATAACTATTTTTTAAAAGTATATAAAATATATTGTTTTCCACACTTCAGAAAAAAGGTGTGGTAAGTCTCCATTAGGGAGACGAAACAAAAACTAATAGAGTAAGCAGTCATTCAACTGCAACATGACAAAGGCCATAAGGGAATGTAGTGGCCTGGACTGATCTAGGAAGAAGATTGCCAAAGAGTAAGAATTTGCTGTTGTTTACTGAGCGCTAACAACAGCATAGAGACACTGTGACTGGCAGAGGATCACCAGCCAGGAACATGGATGGCTCCAAGTCCCACCTCAATCTGCACAAAATAGAGATACCATTACCTGCCATACTCTGTTCACCACTAAGACTTCACAGCATTAGTTTGGTTTTTTGAGTATTTTGAGACCAGAATAGGGAGTGGGTCCTTAAATAAAAGGTATGAATATTCAGATTGCATACCTCCATTATAAATTAATACACTGGCATTCTGATATGACCATTTATCCTCTGTGGGCTTGTACAGTATGATGCAATGTCATACGAAATGATCACTTTTGGGTAATCTGATAAAATTAAGTTGTTGAACCTGTATAGCAGACCCTGGATCCACTATTTAAAAGTGGTGTGACCTTGGACAAATTACCTATATTTTCCAAGCCTCAATTTCCTTATCTGTAGAATGGGGATACAGCTCAGATCAGAGGGGGGAATGCACCTTGTTGTATGGAGGTGTGTGTGTGTTAAGAGCAGCTCTGCGCTTACTACATGCCAGGGCCTCTGCGGAGCAGTTTGTACAAAAATGCAACAGATTGAATAGGAAGGAGAAAGATCTACACCCTGGGCTCCTGGCTCCTTCCCTTCACCCTTGGACTTGATGTATTGGTTTGCTTGGGCTGCCTTGAGAAAATACCACAGACTGGGTACCTTTGATAGCAGAAAGTTAATTCCTCACAGCTATGGAGGCTGGAAGGACAAGGTCAAGGTGTCAGCAGGGTGGGTTTCTATTGAAGACTCTCCTTTCCCTGGTGTCTCTCTGTGGGTCCTAATCTCCTTTCAAAAGGACACCAGTAGATTGGATTAGGGCCCACCCTAACAGCCTCGTTTTAACTTAATCACCTCTTTAAAGGTCCTGTCTCCAAGTACAGTCACATTCTGAGATACTGGGGGATGGGACTTCAACACATGAATCTGAGGACACACCAACCCATAACAGGGGATGGACCCAGATTGGACCCATCTTGGACAGGAATGTCTAACAGCAGGGCCTTAATCCCTTGGCTAGTTGAGAGGCAGCTTTGCACACTTGATATAAAGATCAGATTAGTTATAAATTTTAACATTTTCTAGCTGCATGACGTTGGAGAAGGTATTAATGTCTCTGAACTTGGCTGTTACTATCTCCATGCATAAAAGAGGATACGGTCTTATCTTACAGGATTGTCGGGAAGAGCTCAGAGGAATAATGCCATTAACATGGGATAAGTGAGTTTGTTTTTTTTAAAATGTGGTTGGCCAGTATACGGGGATCCAAACTCATGACCTTGGGCTTATAAGGCTGCACTCAAACCAAGTGAGCTAACCAGCCAGCCCAGAGATTAACTAGATTGTGCTATGCCTGTACCATGGAATTACATATAGCTGTTAAAATGATAGAGTAATGATCTCAAAATACAAAGTTCTAAAAAATGATAGAGAGCTGCCTATCTGCACATAAGGAAGAAAACCCATGATACGTAATAGAACGAACAAAGCACACCGCAATGCGGTATCGGAGGCCTCAATTCCACTGATTCTCATTTCACTGTTCTGGAGTGAGATCCAAGCACTGGGGTTTAAAAATAAACTAAAAACTTGGTGAGAGCGTGGTGCTGATAACAGCAAGGTCAAGGGTTTGGATCCCTGTAAACAAACAAACAAAATAATAAAAATTAAAATAGATTAAAACAAACTAAAAACAAACAAAGCAAACAGCAGTTATTCTCATGCAGCCCAGGGCTGAGAACCACTGGTGATAAGTAACTACTATTTTGCATTTACAATGTGGCTGACACTGTTCTAAGCACTTCCTGAATAGTAACTCACTGGACGCTCACAACAACCCCAAGAGGAGGGGTCTATTATTCTCCCCATTTTACAGATAAGAAAAGTGAGGCACAGACAGAGAGGTTTCGTAGCTTGTTGATGATCACACAGCTAGCGGATGGTGGGGTACTATTTATTGAATCTGGGCAGACTGATTTAAAAAATCTAGTAGAATTCCATGCAGTGGGGAGGAGGGAAGAGAGCAGAACTCAGGAATTTTAAATCTGAGTCTTCAGGGGAGGGGCCCAGGAATCTGATGATCAGCCCAGGGTTTGGAAACCTGGAGCATGTGTTTATCTCTTCCAGCCTGGCTCAAGGACCAACAACAAAATACAAATTTTAATCTTGGTGATTCTGCATCTGAGTTAAATGCTCTTACATTTACATTTAAAACTGGCATTGCATAATATAAAAATAAACAGTAAAATTCATGCTGGAAATTTACAATTTCATTTTTCTTTACTTAGAATGACATTAAATAGCAGACAAAAACACCTTGACAAGTGGAGGGAGAGAGACCACGAGAGAAAGGGAAAAGTTTGCACGTTAATACCATTCGTGGCACTTTGAACAGCAGTGTCGGCTGGTGCATTCAGTATCCAGCATGGGCTGACATGAGCCCAGGGTAGCTGCCACTCTTGGAAAAAAAGCTCTGGGCATAGAGGTGTCTGATAAGATACAGAGCACCCAGCTGAATCTGAATTTTGGATCAACAGCAAATCATTTTTTTATTATAAGTATGTCCCACCCATGCAATATTTGGGATATACTAAGAAAAAAAAGATAGCTATATTACTCATTGTTGATCTGAGATTCATACTTAACTGAGCATTCTATATTCTTATTTGCTAGAACTGGCAACCCCGGCTGGAGAAGTTCCATGATCTGGATTCTAGTCCTGGCTCTGCTCTAAGCAAAGTGGGTCACTGCTTCTCAGGCCTCTGGTGTTAAAGGAGGCCTCACCCCACCACCGACCAGGGGGACGGGAGGGTGCAGTCAGACACACAGTGTGTGCTTTCCAGGGCAAGTTAGTCCAAAGAAGTGAGATTTTGGAGGGGGGCAGTCAATGGGGGTGAGCACAAAAAGCAGTTCAGGGGGATTTGGTGTGCAAAGGGGAGCCGGGACTCCCTCTAAGAGCAAGAAGTGTTCTTAACACTAAGCGGTAAATCGGAACCATCCGGCACCCCAACCCCAGTGCAGTTGTTCTGGGGTGGGTCCCCATACCTGTCTTTTTAAAAGTCCGCCTGTGATTCCAATGACCTGCTAAGGTTAAGAAACTTCTGGGGAGCTGGACTGTTTCCAGGATGGATTAGGGGCTGGAGGTAGTCTGGGCACTTGGACCCGGACTTGCAGAGCTAGAAGGTCCCCTGGATGGCATTAGGACCACTGCCGCATGGGCCCGAGGCGGGGCTAGGACCCTATCCCTGCTCGCAGGAGCAGCTCCTCAGAAACCTAAAAGGCCAGCGCCTGGACCCCAGGCGGGACGGCACGTGGGGGACGCTGGCCGCAGACATCCGTCCTGTGGAGCCAGAGGCTGACTCTGACAGACAAGGGCTGTCCTCGCGCTCACTTCGTTCCGGGAGCCGCGGGGACCCGCGTCGGGGGTCGTGGGTCGGGGGTCTGAGCGCCCCGGCTTGGGTCCGGCCAGCGCTAGGTGGCGCCCGAGAGCGCGACACGCTCTCCCTGGGGAGTCCTGGGGCCGGGGGTCCTGGGAAGAGAATCGCATTTTAAAGTCTTTATCAGAACAGATCCAAACAAATGCATTTTCTAAGCTAATGGGATGGGGAAGAAGTTCACAGTGAGGGCTCTGAGACGCTTATATAAAACCACGAATCAAGAAGGACCCAATTCTTTTTAGTGTTATTTTCATGCGCTTTACATTTCTAAAGTTTTAAGTTTTAAAAGTTTTTAAGTATTTTATAAATATTTTAGAACAAGGACGCATAGGGCCGGCCCGTGGCTCACTCGGGAGAGTGTGGTGCTGATAACACCAAGGCCCCGGGTTCGGATCCCATATACGGATGGCCGGTTTGCTCACTGGCTGAGCGTGGTGCTGACAACACCAAGTCAAGGGTTAAGATCCCCTTACCGGTCATCTTAAAAAAAAAAAAAAAAAAAAAAAAAAAAAGAACAAGGACGCATAGCTGATGCCGCTACTAATAGTAGCCCTCCTTAAAGCAGAACATTACCAAAAAAAAAAAAAAAAAACCACGAAAAAACAAAACCCCCAAGAAACCAAAAAGCCAAAGCCACACACACAAACCCCCCCCAAAAAACAAAACCGCAGCCAAACATACTTTGAACTATATGCCCTTGCAGTTCTGAGTACTTGAAAGATTTCCTTTTGAGAAACTTGAGTTAGCTTTTGGAAAACGGTCTTTTCCAGGTTACCAGATATTTCTTTTTCTCTCTCCCCATTTTTTTTTTTTAAGTTATTTAACATTTATTTGCCAGCCTCTTAATCAGACCATGGAAATACATTTTTAAAAAAAAGAAAAAGAAAAAGGAAGAAAGCGAATAATAGGAAACCATCCCCGCTTCTAGGAAGCTCGCGTCGGACTCAGGAGGAAGGTTTGTCAGGAAGGCCCGCGCAGCACGCTCCGGATTCACGGAGGGGTGTGTATTCAGGGTGCTTGGAAGCTCGGACGCGCAAGGCATCGATGTTTTTAAACTTTGTATTATGAAAAATTTCAAACGTCACACAAAAGTAAAAGGAATAATAGTATAATGATTCTTCATTACTCATCACCCAGCTCACAAAATTAGTACGCATCGCCAATCTTGTCTCATCCGTGACTCCACACCTTGCTGGTTTGGTTTCTTCCTCTCTCTGTCTCTCTGTCTCTGTCTCTGTCTCTCTTTTCTTTCTTTCCTTCCTTTCTCTTTCTTTCCCTTCCCTCCTTCCTTTCTTTTTGGCAGCTGGCTGATGTGGGGATCCAAACTCTCTCTCTCTCTCTCTCTTGCTCTTTCTTTTTCACAGTGTTATTAGGGTATGATTACGTACCATAAAATTCTCCCACTCCAAATACATAGCTCCATGATTTTTAGGAAATTTATAGTCGTGCAACCATCACCACCATCCAATTTTAGAATATCTTCATCGTCCCGAAAATTCACTCGTGACTATTTTCAGTTCTCATCCCTAGGCAACCATTGATCTTCTTTCTGTCCCCATAGATTTGCCTTTTCTGGACACTTCATTTTTTTTTTTTTTTTTTTTTTTTAAAGATGACCGGCAAGGGGATCTCAACCCTTGGCTTGGTGTTGTCAGCACCATGCTCAGCCAGTGAGGGAACCGGCCATCCCTATATGGGATCCGAACCCGGGGCCTTGGTGTTATCAGCACCACACTCTCCCGAGTGAGCCACGGGCCGGCCCTGGACACTTCATAATGGAAATAGAGATGCTCCTCAATTTAGGATGGGGTTATGTATGTCTCGATAAACCCATGAAAATACCGTAAGTCGAAAATGCACTTCACACACCTAAGTTACCCAATATACCTTAAACGTGCTCAGAACCCTTACATTAGCCTTGGGTTGGGCAAAACCATCCGAGGACACAGTACTCTGCAGAGTGCCAGTTGTTTACGCTCGCGATCGCATGGCCGACTGGGAGCCGGGCTCCCTGCAGATGCCCAGCATTGCAAGAGAGTACGTACTGCATATAGCTAGCCTGGAAAAAGATCAAAATACAAAATCCAATGTCTAGTTTCTACTGAATGAATATTGCTTTCATACCACGGTAAAGTCAAAAAATCATAAGTCAAACCATTGTAAGTAGGGGGCCATCTGTATATAGTATGGAGCCTTTTGTGTGTGGCCTCTTTCACTTAGCACAATATTTTCACGGTTCGTGCATGAATCACATGTAGTATGTTAATCTTTTTTTATTGATGAATAATATTCCATTGTGTGAATACACCACATTTACCTGTTATGAGTTATTAATAACACATCTGAGTTATTCCCACTTTGGGGCTATTATAATAAATGTGCGAATGAGCATTCACGTTCAATTCATTGGGTGAATGTGCCTTTCCATTTCTCTTTGGTAGAGTGGAATTGGTGGGTCTTATGATAAGTTTATGCTGAACGTTTTAAGAAACTGCCAAACTTTTTTTCCAAAGTGGCTATTCCATTTAAAATTTCCATCAGAGGGCTGGCTGGCTAGCTCAGTTGGTTACAGTGAAGTGTTATAACACCAAGGTCAAGGGTTTGGATCCCTGTACCACCAGCTGCCAAAAAATAAATAAATAATAAAATTCCCATCAGAGAGCTGGCTGGTTATCTCACTTGGTTAGGGTGTGGTGCTGATAACATCAAGGTCACAGGTTCAGATCCCTGTACTGGCCAGTGGCCAAAAAAATAAACAAAACCCCCAAACAAACAAAAAATTCCTACCAGTGATGTAAAAGGATTCTAGTTTCTCCACATCCTCACCAAAACTTATTATTATTTTTTGTGGCTGGCCAGTATGGGGATCTGAACCTGTGACCTTGGTGTTATAACACCATACTCTAACTGGGCTAACTGGTCAGCCCTTATTATTTTTGATTATGGCCATCCTAGTGGCATCTAATTGTAGTTGCAATTCACAATTCCCTAATGAATAATAATGCTGAGACCTTTTCATGTGCTTGTTGGCCATTTGTTTATCACTGTTGAAATGTCCATTCTAACTTTGTGTTCATTTTTCAAAATAAACTTTTTATTTTAGATTTACAGAAAAACTGTGAAGAGAGTTCCCATAAACCTAGTTGCAATATTATTAACATCTTACATTAGCACGTTACATCTGTCACAATTACTGAACCAAGATTGATATACTACTGTTAACTCAAGTCCACACTTTATTCAGATTTCCTTAGTTTTTTACCTAATGCTCTTTTTCTGTCCCAGGATCCCATCCAGGATCCCACATGACATGTAGTCATCATGTCTCCTTAGGCTCCTCTTGGCTGTGACAGTGTCTTGGACTTTTTAAAAATTTATTTATTTATTTATCCTGACCTTTGATGACCATACCAGTTTTGAATATGGGTCAAGTATTTTGTACAGTGTCCCTTAACTGGGATTTGTCTGATGTTTTTCTCATTATTTGAATGGGGTTATAGATTTTTGAGAGGAAGACTTCTGAGATAAAGTACTGGGCTGCCATAATAACACTATAGACTGGGTGTTCTAGAGGCTGGAAGTCCAACCTCAGGGTGTTGGCAGGGTTGGTTGCTTCTGAGGGCTCTCCCCTTGGCTTGTAGATGGCATCTTCTCTCTGTGTCTTCATGTGGTCTTCCCTCTGTGTGTGTGTGTGTGTGTGTGTGTGTCTTAATTTCCTCTTCTTATAGGGACACCACTCAGGGGATGGCTGGTTAGCTCACCTGGTCAGAGTGTGGTGTTATAATACCAAGGTCAAGCGTTCAGATTTCTGTGCCAGCCAGCTGCCAAAAAAATAAATAAATAAATTGGAAAAAAAAAACACAAAAAGCAGACAAAGGGGATGTAAATAGACATTTCTCCAAAGAACATATAAAAATGGCCAAGAAGCACATGAAAAGATGCTCAGCATCATTAGTCATTAGGGAAATGCAAATCAAGCCCATAATGAGATAACATTTCACACCCATTACAATGGCAACTATCAAAAAGATGGAAAATAACAAGTGTTGGAGAGAATGTGGAAAAATTGGAGCCCTCATACATTGCTGGTAGGGATGTAAAATGGTGCCGCCGTGTGGAAAACAGTTTGGTGGTTCCTCTAAAAGATAAACATAGAATTACCGTAAGACCTAGCAATTCTACTCCTATATGCCCTGAAGAATTGAAAACATATATTAAAAAAATGTAAACACAAGTTCATGGCAGCACTACTCACAATAGCCAAAAGGTAGAAACAGTCCAAATGTCTATCAAGGGATGAATGGATAAACAAGTTGTGGTATGTACATACATAGGAACGTTATTCAGCCATAAAAAGGAATGAAGCACTGATATATACTTTCACGTGGATGAACCTTAAAAACATGCCAATCAAAAGAAGCCACAAAAGGTCATATGTCATATGATTTCATTTAAATGAAATATCCACAATAAGAAAATCCACAGAGACAGAAAGTGGATTGGTGGCTGCCAGGGCTGCGGGGAGGAGGAATGAGGGGCGACCTCTGGGGGTAATAAAAATGTTTCAGGCTAGCGGTGATGGTTGCACAACATTGTGAACATACTAAATGCCACTGAATCTTTCATTCTAAAGTGATAAATTTTATGTTATGTGAATTTCACCCTAATTTAAAGAATGTTGGGGATGGAGGAAGGGACAAGCACATCCCCCAGCCCCAGCCAGCTTTCTCTGAAAAAGCCACAGAATATTTTGCTCAGCTCTAAGCTTTAGTACTTGAGCCAGCCACGTACACTTGAACATGAAGGAATGCGCCTGAACATTGAGGAATTTAAGCCACAGCCTTATTCCTGGCTTCCTTCCAAGGATCCATAGTAGTCGGGAATATCTGCTTCCAGGGGCAGATTTAGCTTGAGCCATTCCCAAGAAGTGGGGTGTGGGATCCATGCCGTGCTGAAGAAGCCGAGGACCCTGTTCCTGCTCCAAGCTCTGGAACAGAGTTGGATCCTCCATTAATCCTTGGTTTAATTCCCAGGCTGGCCTTGGCTCCCATGTGCCTTACAGATGTCTGACCCTTTATGTAACTTCCTGTAAAATGGGATCCCTGGCATTTTACTGCATTAGAAAACATTTTATTAGAATTAATATATTGGTCGCTGGGGAGGAGAGTTGTTGGAATACCAGGAATCCATCATTTGAGAGATTTATTCTTTGCTGTCGTAGCACATTTTGGCTTAATGGGTTTTGATTGGTGTGTGGCACTAGGTGTGATGCTAGAGTCGTAGGCGTGATTTGTGGCTCTAGATGGAGAAGACGTCATGAGGATGTGCTGCCTATGACAAGCACGGCCTGGGCCTGGGGAGACACCCCCACAGCGGGGAAGGCAGTGCAGGTGCAGGGAAGCTGGCTGCAGTCCCAACTCAGGGAGCAGCCCCCACTGGAAGCCTTTGGAGGCTCAACACAGGCCAAGGCAACCCCAGCCTCAGGTCCCCGAAGCCCTACATCAGCATGCAGAAACCTCCAGAGGTGACTGCCGAGGAGGCTCCAGAGCCCACAGCCACCGCACCTCCATCTGCCTCTTGTGGCTTCCACCTTCGCTGCGACCAACATCTTCCTGATGTCCCACGACTTGCTCATGTGGGAGAATGCCCAGCAGTCATAGGGCCCCTGCAACTCTTTGAAGGGTGAGTAGATGAACGAATAAATGGACGAATGAAGGAATGACCAAAGCAGGCAGTTTCTGGAGAACTTCGTGCGGGGCTGGGCTGGGCCCCTTTCTCCCTGAGGTCTGACATTCCCACGTAACCTCGAGACGGTTGAACATGCATGAGATACACCAACACTAACAAGAACGCTCCTTGCAGCATTATTCATAATAGCTCCACACTGGAAATGACTCAAGTGATCTCAACAGGGTGGATAAATGAATCATGGACTCGTCATACAATGGAATACTACACAGCAATGAAAAGGAACAAGATTCTGCTGCACAAACATGGAGGTACCTCACAGGCATATTGATGAGTGAGAAAAGCCAGACACAAAACAGTACTTACTGCAGGATTTCAGTGACCTGAATCAGTCATGGAGTTAAAAGGAAGTAGTGGTTTGTGACAACAAAGATCGACACAGTGCTTGCCCTTGGGTGGTGGTGGTGTTGACTAGCTGGTGTGATGGAGTCTTATGAGATTCTAGAAGTGTCTTATACAGGTGTATCAGTGTGTAAAAATTCTTCGAGCTATGTGAGCTTCACTGATGAAAATTATACCTCAATTAAAAGTAAAAATGCTAAAAAAAAAAAAAAAAAAAAAAGCCAACACCGCTTTGCAAACACCATGCTATGGCCACCACAGCAGGCTCTCCTTAGCTATAAAAGGTCAGATGACAGAGTCTGTCTCTCTCTTGTCCAGTCTCAAGCCAGAGGTGGGTTCTAGGCTTAAGGAAGTCACACTAGGGCTGTCTGGGATCCCCCTGCAGTCTCAAAGGTGGCAGAGTGCACGGGAGGAAGGACTGGAACAGGTCTGTCTGTGCCCTTCATGTCGCCTCCTCCTTCCTCTGTCTCCTTCTGCCCCACGGCTGTCCTCGCCTGGACTGTGCCCTGTGCCAGCTGCTGAGCAGCTGCCTGGTTGTTTACAGCTTCCTTCATCAGCCCCTCCCCCGCCTTCCACCCTGCTCCCGAGACCCTCCTCCCCCACCCCACCCTCGCTTCCTGAGAGTCTGGGGGTGTCTGGCCAACTAGGAGAAGAGTGGGGATGGTGGAGGCTGAGCTCACAGACACAATTTTTTTTTAATGTTTCTGGAACATTCCAGGACCCATGCCCTGTCCCTGCAGAAGCTGATCCCTGGAGCTGACTTCTAGGATTCTCCTGACATGACCTCAACTCTCTAAATGGCTTTTGGACTAGGTGGAACAAACTTCTTCCTCATCAGACTCTAAGCCCAGGCCCAGGGTCCCTCGGGTGCTGGGTTCTGTGCCTTCTCTTTGGGTGGAATGACAGCTCCCTGGGAGGCCCACGAGGAGGTTCAGTCTCTTGTTGGGAACAGGATGATGGTTCCAGCCTCTCCTCGTTAGGGTTTCCTGCGCCTTCTGGTTAGAGAGGCCCGCCCTTGTCCACGGAAGCACACAGGTCCCCCAAGATGCTCTCTGCACTGCCCCACCCTGCGGGAGATCCTGGCTCTGAGGCCGACCCCTCTGGCTAGGGGAAAAGGGCTATACTCTATCCTCTCATCCTCCACGCCCCGCTTCCGTGAGGCCAAGGGTGCATGCTTCAGGAAACTTGAATCTTTTCTCCAAGCTCCATTTGGCCCCAAGACAGTCTTTTGTTCCTTGTTTCAGAAAACCAGGATGCCCACCTCCACTCCAGCACACTATGGCTAACTGGTTGGCTGGACACCTTGCTGGCTGTGGGGGAAACTGACCAAACCCTGACACTTCTGATTGTTTAGCTTGAAACCTCACAGGTAAGGCTTCTCCTTGGGAACAAGGTGTCAAACTTAAGTTCTTCTATCAGAAGGCAGGATACGTAATGCAGGAGATGTATTCTGAAAATGAGATCTAGAAAGTGTATTTAAAAAACCAAATCCATTTAAAAAGCAGTAAAGGCATTTTCCTCCTTCTTCCTTTTCTTTTCTCTCCCTCCCTCCTTGGTGAAGTCAAGCATCACCTCTAATTGGGGAGGAAGGACAAGTAAACCAGATTTACTTATTTACTGGAGGCTGGTTGGTAGGGGGATCCGAACTCTTGACCTTAGTGTTATCAGCACTACGCTAACCGGCCAGTCCAAACCAGATTCAAATGAACTTGACTGCGGTGCTGTCCCTCCTCCGGGGCTGAGAGTGGGACCATGGGGAGAAACAGCTCATTCTGGAACCGATGCATCGCACTTTGCCAGGACGCGTCGCCCGCTCTACCTCGCCGAGGGTGTTTGTGGGCCTGTGTGCAATGGACGCAACTAGAATCCATCCTCAGGCTCTGCCTGTGTGGAGTGTGCAGAGGCCAAGGAGTTATTGGCAGAAAGACAAGAGCAGAATTAGACAGTCTGTGGCTGTCTGCCAAGATTTCCCTCAAATACGAACACTCCTATTTTCATGCTGGAAGTTTTTGTCAGGTTTATTGCAAATGAAAGGTGGTAAGCAGACAGAAACCAATGACATTGGTTGAGCTGGAAGGACTGTTTTCTAAGTCTATTCCCGAGAGCAAACCAGTATGTGGGGGAACTTCAAAAAGTTCATGGAAATATTTTTATTTGCTTTTATTTTCCCACAAATTTTTGAAGTACCCTTGTGTGTGCACTTTTTGGGGTGACACTGGGATCTCCTTGGGGATTTTAGTCCAAGTCAGATCGGCCTTACTTTATGACCCATCTTGTGTCTTGATGCATGTGTGTTTATCTGTGTGCACAGTAAATATGCATATGTCCAATACATGGCAAGGCCGTGTAAGCCACCACTGGAAACATATGCAGGACAGATGGGCCCTCAATTCACGAGATAATGAATGAATTTCATTGGCATCAAATTTTATGTTCCTATAAACTTTTGAAAGCCACGAAACTAAAATGAATACTATTTTTGTACAATAGTACAAAAGTGACTTATTTAATTGAAAAAAAAAAAGTCTTCCAGAAAAATAATTGGTAAATCAAAACTGAAAAACCCTTAAAAATAATTGAGAATGATATCCCTAAGGTTTAGCGTTTGCTCATAGACCTCTTTGGTGATAAGAGTTTGTTATACAAGATACTTTATTTTTTGAAAGAATGCTATAGCATTGGTATCTCGGCTGTTCAACTGGAGCTTCTCTCCAGATGGTAATGGACAAGAAACACCCAGCCACATGGGAAGAAGGTCTGAGGGGGTCCCCTGGATGGCTATTTCAATCTCAGGAGAGTCACCTGGCTGAAAAGTGGTTCCTTCCAGGGCATGACACTATTAAAGAGAAATTTTCGTGTGTGTGTGTGTGTGTGTGTGTGTGTGTGTGTGTGTGTGTGTGTGTGTGTGTGTGTGTGTGTGTGTGTGTGTGTTTGCGTGAAACAGCTTTAACCCTGGACATTGTGGCTTCTCAGCACAGTAAGAAATATTGCAAGTGATCAGCATGTTCTGTTCTGGGGATGGGGGGAAGGGTGGGGGAATCACCTTCTTAGAAAGTACGACCCAAGTTAGGAGACAGAGGGATGGGGAGAGAACTCTCCCCACGCCTGTGGCAAAGTACAGGGGCCCCCACCCCCAAACTAACCTGAGTCTAGTCCCTCTGGGGACAAAAGGGGTACAGGAACCCCCTACTCCACAGGCACCTCCCTGTGGCGCACACTGCCCTCCAGCATGCAGTCCTCAAGGGACCCTTTTTGCAGAAGGTACGTGCAAATAGTTCTGAAGGTCACATCCTCCAGGTCATGCACAGGGGCTCGGTGGAGGGAGCCGGTGTCCCTGCTTCAGTGCCTGGCTCAGGAGGGGGGGGGGGGTATATGCAAGAAGAGCAGGCCTCACTTCCTCCCAAACTGGAAAGGATGAAATGGCTTTATTGGGGAGGAGGTAACATCCTGTCCCCCTGTTCCTGCCACCTACATAGTGTCCATGTCCTGAGCGGGGCACTGTGGGTCCTGGGATCTTCTTAATGGCCCCTCACCTGCCTGTGGCAGCTGTGGAGGGGCCTGCGAGTAGGGGGAAGTAATGCGGGGGGGGTCCCTCCTAGCCAGGCTGTCCAGGCCCCAGCAGTGGAGGCAGTGGTAGGGCAGCCTGGGCAGTGCCAGAGTCTGAGCCAGGTGAGGTGGAATCAGGGCAAGAGATACTTTCTTATTTTTGCACAAGCTTGATAAAAGAGCTTGAATAATTTTCCTGCGTGGACCAAAAAAATGAAGCCATTAAGGTATTTGTTAATATGCACATCTGGCTGGCTGATTGCTCACTTGAGGGAGGACGGTGCTGGCAACACCAAGGTCAGGGGGTTCGGATCCCGGAACCAGCCAGCTGCCAAAAAAACCAAAGAACAAACAAAAAATATGCACATCTAACTGTTGTTCTTCCCTGCACAATGCAAAGAATTTTCTCTTTCTAAATAGTTGGGAGAATTTTCTCTTTCTAAATAGTGGAGCTGAATTAAAAAACACTATAACAAAACCCAAAACTGTCCAGTATCCTCCCAGGGAGAACACAGTTTCTCTGTGTATCATGTTTGCTAATCAGCTCCACATACCTGTTTACCCAACAACAGCTAAAAAAGTCAAACTCAGAGTTAAGAGCTATATGTGTAACAGAACTTCTGGAAATGATCCAACCACACATGGAAAGAAGTTTCTATGAGTCCTGGGTGCCTAAACCTGGCTGCTCGTTTTCAGCATGTTCTTAAGACCCAGGAAACTGGCAGTCACACTTCTAAGTTAAAAGATTGGGAAATTGGGCCAGTGAATACATACTTACTTTGGATTTGTACTATTGACGAAAAACAAAAAATCACTGGAAAAAATGAGCTCTTTTCTTCTATTTTTGCTCAAAGCAGTCCAAAGAAAACAAGGTTTGGTTCACTCCTGTCTGTGAGCTCAGTGTTGAACAAAATCCAGCAGTCACAGAGAAAGCTGGAACCAGAAACATTAACAGTGTGTCTCGTACATGTTTCTTAATCTAGGAGGCTTCCCCTTCCATTTTGGAGCCAGGGAGAGAGACCACCACAGGGAGGAGAGTCTTTGCTCTTTTTCTGTATTTGTCTCTCTGCACAGGTTCCTGTTTGGAAAAGGGCTACTGGACCTCCCAACCCAAGAGCAGCAGTCAAGGCCCTAGAAGCTCATAGCCACATTGTGTGTTCCAGACAACCTATTCGAGCGAAGGGAGCTGAGGAAGGCAGGCTGGATGAAGGGCTGCAGCACATTCTTCCTGGAAATGCCAGCGTCGGGGCCAAGGACAGGCTACCTGGCAGCAGTGGCCTCCCCGAGCCCTGGCGCTTTGGCTGGCTGGATTAAAATGCAAAATTGCAACGGCCAGCCTGCGCCCCACTTCGGTTGCACCGTGCGTACATGGATGGGTAATCTCTGTGAACTGGTGTTGTGTTCAAAAGAGCCCTCAGACTAAGGCCAAGGGTTCAAATCCCCATACCAGCCAGCCACCAAGAAAAAAACAAAAAACAAACAAAAGAGGCCTCAGGAGCCTTGCAGATAAATTAATTTTCTGATCAATAAGTTCTATCATGCACATTGAAATTGGGCCAACCCCAGAATAAACAAACAAAAAAATCTGAGTTAATTATACTGTATTTTGAATGATTTTCCCAACTTTTCTTGATCTATAGTGTGAAATTTTCTCTGATACAGTAAAACATTTGAATATACAATAGATTACAAAGCCTGTAGCAATGAATTAAACATGAATGTACTTTTATCTATGTACAGATATAGCTTAATATTTCGCAGATACAGTTCTTCCTGGTTTTGGTTGTTGACAGAGCAAAAGCAGTTAATTTTTTTGGATTTACAATTAGGCTCCTGAACTCTCTGCCCTTTAACCGAAATGAAACTTTGAGTTTCCCTCTCAGCAGTGTTTTTGTCTTCTGGAAAAGAGAAGATGGGAAAGTATTGATGAGAAGAAGTTTGGAAGGGATGAAAGAAAGAAAAACTAGCAATTTCTACGAAATATGATGATTAAAGAAGAAAACTATCCATGCTTTAGGAACGGAAAGATTCTTTACAATCTTCTGTGATTTATTTCATTACAAGCAAGACAACGGCCATAGGTAGGACTCTCAGTCAGCGTGTGTGAAATATGCCAGTTTTAGGACATCACATACAACCATCCACAAAAGGCTGTCGGAACAACTGTCACCCCTTTCACAGGGAGAGGACACCAACAGTGGAAACATCATGCAATTGCAGCCCGTCGGGACAAAACTAGACCGACTGATGTCGCTGCGCTATGCACTACATCACAACTTGTGTGCCTCGCCGAGTTGTTTTTGGTGTGAGGATAGCTGCATGGATTGAGAAAGTGGAATTTGATGTTAATAACAGGGTTGGCTAAATCCTACAATGTTTACAAATCATGAAATTGACACGCCATTTCAAAGAGGACGTTAAGGCTTTGGTTTTTTTCACTTGGTGCTCAGCGTGTGTTGTTATTTATTCGGTTTAATGCTGAAGCGTGGGGAGGATGCATGCGGAGCCCGCTGGGCACACCCGTCCGATGGCTTGTTACACGCCTGGAGATGCAGCACTGGCGGGCAGGGGGTTGTCGCTGGACGCTGGTGAACTGCACTTCGTTGATGTCCATGCTTCCGGGCATTCCCGGCCCGGCCCTCTGCTCTGTCCCTGCCCTCCCCCAGTTCCAAGGACAACTTTGGGGCCCCCCGGACACACACCATTGGTGTTTGGGTCCCATGCTGGCCTGAGAGTCTGGCCGGCCACTGCTGGGGCCAGCCCAGGAGTGGAGGATGAAGTTCCTCTTCCTGAGCCAGGATCAGGTCCAGCTTGCAACTTCCTGGGGCTAAACCAGAAGGGACTGGCAGATGATTTTCTGAAGAGCAGTGGGTGTCACAGGCTTGCCCAGAGCCTGGTGGCAGCTTATGGCGAGGGGCTTTGAGTGTTTCCAGCTGGGCCAGTGCATGAGGTCCAGACCAGGAAAGTGTCACAAATAGAACATGAAGTTCACCAAGAAGCCAAAAGGACAGCGGAGGGGTGGCCCTGTGTGTGGTGCCGGGAGGCTGCTTTCTCGCACTTCAGAGGAACTAGCAGAAGAGACGCCTCCTCGCTGCCAGACTGTCTCTGCGCACCGTAGAACGCTTTCCCTAGAAGTCACCCCCGGGTACTAGTGCTAGGGACACGGGTGGCAGGTCCTGTGTTTGCAGTGACAGAAGCTGCCGGTTGGGAGCACAGGCAACTCTTCTGGAGTTGCGGTAACTATCCCAAGGTAGAGGCCACGTGTGACATGTACACTTGTCTTACCACATGCTTGTTCACTACAACACACTAGGTTTTCTCTCAAAGCATGCAGGCCTGAGCTGCTGCAATTCTGCCAACAAAAGGGACAGGTTAATAAGGAAATGAGGGAATTTGGGAACGAGAACTGAAAAGGACAGAAAGTGACCCTGGCATTGGCTATATGAGAAAAGTGAATTGAAGACTTGGGTCACTATCCATGTGATTCATCCAATAAATTCGTCTCGTTTGAAATAATTTAAGAAAAAGGATGCTTTTTAAATTATCTGGATAATTGCTTCAAATCCCTTTCATTTAAAAAAATAGCTGCACCTTATCTTCTTCAGTTTTAATTAGTGTCTTGAAAGTACATATAAATGACATTCTTCAATTTTAAAAACAAAACCCAAACACTCTCCAGCTGTCGTGATAGATTCAGGTCTATAGAAGTCTATGGAAGTCCTTGACTAAAATTTTTGAAAAGTACAACTCATCATGCAATAATGATGCAAACAGGAGAGCAGGGACAATGCTCAGCTGCATTCTTCTGGGACAAATAAACATTCTGAAAATATCTGTGATGCCATCCAGAAGTCTTTACTCTTGGGGAAGAATAAATATCATTTTGGTACATCAAAATTACCACAGAAAAGTCCCACCAACTCAAGACCCACCATGTTGTAAGACTCACTTCTCAAATGTAAACTGCTAGCTTCCCCAGTCCTTTGTAATTAGTCAGCAGAGTCAGATTTTTTTACCCAAGATTTCCAAAATGTCATGAAAACTTCAAATTATGCTCTATGATAATTCAATTAAAATGGCCAAGTAATATTTCTGCTCTTTCTCTGTAATAAGCCTCTGAAATACTGGAGATGTACAGATATATGATAAGAGCTTTGTAAGAACTGCCTAACATTATACACAATAATTTATTGTGTAATCGTTAGTTACGAAAAAAACCCCAATTTTGTGTTAAAGGTACACATTCCAGTTCTGTTAAGTTAGCAGGGAGTACAAGCCATCAACATAACCCGTGTTTTACACTGATCTTTTGATGGGACTGGCGTGTGGCAGACTTTGCCCGTCTTCTGTGATGGTTTGGATAATTTGGTTTTCATATGGACACCAAGTTTGGGGTATTCAGAGAATCAATTAAATAATTAAAAAACTTCTCCATTCTATTTGTAAACTAGGTAATAACTTACATCTTCCACACATCATTTAGGCCATCAGTCTCACAGAAAGAGAGAACAAGGGAGAGGGGAGATGGATTTGTCCTTGTTGGTCACTTGCTAAACTACTGTCTGGTCTTGCTATTTAAATGTACAAGGTCCTCTCTACCACCTGGATCCTTTGTTCTGTCCTTGAAAGAAAGAGGGAGGAAAGAAATGAAATCATTTGGACCCGGTGGTGGGATCCCTTTTCTGGCTATTGCTACGGGAGAAGGACTGTGTAGCTGGAGATCGTGGCCAGCAATGGGCTGAAGCGGGTCGAGCCGTCAGCTGCTCTGACCTGAGCCTTCCAATGTGTATGCCACCTGGCTACAACGGGGCATCATGAGGCCAGATGAGGTTCAAGGTGTTCTGAGTTCCCTGGCAGAAAATTTTCACATAAGAGGAGACTACCTTATGGGCAGAGGCGTATCTGCCTAAGTGAGAACTGAATTTACTGGCTACAAAGTCACTTGCTTTAAGTCAGTTAAGTGTCTGATCATTGTGTTGCTGTAGGTTTGTCCATATTCCTCAAGTTAGGGAGTGAGGTGGTGTGGGAGGTCGAGGATGATGGAGGAATGGCGGTGGGGGCCCTAGGGAGAGTTGGAGAACAGGACACATGCTGGGGCTCAGTGAAGGCAAGTGTGCCCTTGAGACACAGAGAATCAGAGCTAGAGTGGACTGGCTCGAGATCCAGAGTCCCATTGGCCAGTTCTGGAGGAGACATAAAAGGCTGGGGAGCTGTGGAGAGTGCGACGGTGTCCTAAGAAGGAAGGGTGTGGTGAACTGTTCAGCTTTGTTTTGGACACAAGAACATCTATGCTCCTGTGAGTGCCCCCAGAGCGTGGGGGTCTATTTGATCCCCTCTTTGAGCACCCAACATCCTTCCTGATTCTGCTTTCTTTTTCCCAGAACCACATGGACAAGTCCAAACAATCCCTCCTTTCTCATCCCATTCATCTCCCTCTCAACCTGGAGAGCAAGAATTTTGTTTGATGAGAAGATAAAGAAGTCAGAGGAAGATACAGACAGAGCAACTCATTGGGAAGACTGCTACAGGCGGGGCTGCCTCCTTACTGCACAGAGCTGAGATGGGATTGGCAGGGACATCTGGTCTTCCAACCATCAGCTCTTTTCTCAAAGAGGAGAGGGAAACCCCTTTCTGGGTTTTACATTATTCCCGAAAGGCTCTCACCAGCCAAATCAATGCAAAGCCTTTGTTCTGCCCAGCTCTGAGACCCTAATGCCAAGACCCCAATCACTGTCAGGAGAGGGTTGTTTCAAAAATGAAATGTATGATCTTATGGGTACCATGTGGAATGGGCTCCTTTTTCATTGAGGGACCAACACAACATCTGCGCAGTTGTTTTCTGTGAACATTTCTTGTCTGTTGCTCTTTCTTCAGAGATTGAGCACTCCATAAAACCATGGACAAGAAAATAATCTCTAATGGGTAACAGATGACACTAAGGAGCCACTGTTTAAAAATGTCAATCAGGAGAAGGATGTCACCATGTGACTCCAGATATTTTGAAATTCTCTTCACTTTACTAGTGGAATTAAAAGTGGTAAAGCCCTCATGAAAAGCAGTTTCTGATCACAGCTGTTCCTAAAACATTCTCAAGTATCGCAGAAAATTTAACAACCTAAAGGAAATATTTGACATTATTTGGCACATAGTAGGCACTCAATAAATACTGGCTGAATGTTACTTATCTCTTGGAAATGATTTGACCAACATTGTATTTATTCATTAAAAAGTTCTTTGAAAAGTTAAAACAAAAAGCTCTTTGAGTGGCTCTTGAAATATGTTTAGGTAACTCAGACATAAAATTCCAAAATATAATTTTGATTACAAATGCATATGTAAATGAACTGCATTAACACGTTGAATTGAGTTTCCAAGGGAAACTGTTGGAAACCTCCTCTACAGAGAGTCATCATTCCTCTGGTGATTGTGGATCAGGGGTACTTTACTTGGATTCATGAACTCCTGAAATCACATGCAACATTAAGAGGGTTGATTTTTACGTGCAGCTTTTCTGGAGAAAGGAGCCACAACTTTCATCAAATTATCAAAGACTTTGTGAGCCAAAAAGAAAAGGTTAAGAATCACTGCTGCTGCTGGATGAGACCCCAGCAGACACTTGGTTTGTTTGATTCTCATCTCCCTTGGACTTTCAGGCCTAGCAGGAATATCAGAACTCCCCAAGCTTAAATTACTCTAATACTTGGTAACAACTCTTCGGAGTCATGTTATTTATTTATTTACAAAGGAACTGTATAAAAATAGATACTTGGAAAGATTTTAAATGTACACGTATATAGTGTGCAAGTACGTACCTTTTCTTAAGCACTTCCTCTCACTTGGCTCTGTCACCAGTTAGCTTTCTTTTCCTGGCACTTGGGATCTATTCCAGGTGGCCTCAATGACAGATTCCCCCAGCAGGGAAAAGCAACCATGTGTGAAAAAGGTTTTAGATGAAAGAAAAACCACAAATGACAAGTTCTGGGGTTTACTGAAAAAAATTAGAGGCTGCTTTTCTTGACTGCTTGAGAAATCCTCTAAGGCCCTGGGTGCCCTTTCTAATAGAAAGACCTGCGTTCTTATGGGAACTTCAATGCAGCGAAGCCTGCTCTTCCCTAACCTCGGAAAGTTCCTGGGACGCCCATGACACAGTCTCAGGAGGAGACCCTCGTCAGCAAGCAGTGACCCTGCTGGCATTGGGTTCCACAGAGAATCACCTAGAAAATGGACCCCACAAGGTGATGGAAGGGACCAGAGCCTTGTCCTCATCTCCTTTCCCAGAGCCTACAAGAGAATCCCTGTGCCCTGAAGTTGCTCAGAAACCCCTGACTCGGGCCGGCCCGTGGCTCACTCGGGAGAGTGCGGTGCTAAGAACACCAAGGCCTCGGGTTCGGATCCCATATACGGATGGCCGGTTCGCTCACTGGCTGAGCGTGGTGCTGACAACACCAAGTCAAGGGTTAAGATCCCCTTACCGGTCATCTTTAAAAAAAAAAAAAAAAAAAAAAAAAAAGAAACCCCTGACTCACCAGGAAACACCCTTCAGGGGAAGAGGCTTTAAACCTGAGAAGACCCACACTCTGGCCTCAGGTTTGAGGTGCAGTGAACCCCTAAGATATGGACAAAATGACTTGTGCATTCTTCTGGGAACACAGAGGCTCTGTGACTTTGAACAGATTCTGAGATGGGTCTGTGCGACCTGACTTCCCCAGACATCAGGGACCATCATGATACAGGTATCCACAGTCACTCTGGCAGGGAGAGACTGCTTGGGCATATCTTTTCGGAAAACCTATTTCATTTTCTTACCTTCTCTTAAGATGTTGCAGGAAAATCTATTTAGAAGGCCTGATAAAACGGAAATTGTCACAAGCAAAATTTGTCCTGCAACCTTTTTATTTTTTTTTTAATTCCATGTAAAAATAAATACTTCTTAACCAAAGTTAACTGTAGAAAATATGTCAATTAAAAAAAAAACACACACATACAAACGGGGTTCTTTTAGTCACCCTGGTTTCAAAGTCATGATGTGAAGGAAAAGTGAACTTCCTATTTCAGCCACAAATTGTGGGAATCAGTAGGAGCACAGGAAGAACTGTCCTAAATCTTTTCAGTGAGGAAATACCAGGCATCAAAGAGATTTTTAGAATATTTTAATGTCCATTTCTTCAGTGAATGCATTTTGAAATTATTAGAAATAACAATTTAGAAAGAGCAGGACGACGGAAAGATGGAAAATGCAAATAGCTGGTTCTTGCTCATTTAATTCCAGGTGCTCGGCATGATATGATTTTCAAAACAACCAATCAACAAATGCTTACCTCCAAAATCTAGAAATTCAAATGCATACGTGTCTTTGAAAACTACAAATGATTATGGCCTTGGTGGCGGGAAGCACGTGGCCTTTGGCTCTGTGTGTCAGGTACAAATGTGCAGGTGTCGTCCTCAGGAGGGATGTTGGTGGTGACAGTCGGGTGCAGATGTGTCACCATCTGTGGGACTCTCGAGCTATTGAAGGGTTTCAAAGCCGACACGCTACACTGGTCTGCACTAGATAGAATTACATGTGCTTGTTTATCATATATATATATATAATTTGATCTGAGCTGGAGATAAGAAAATAGCAGATGCAACTCGAAGCAACTATTTACACACATTCAATTCTGAAGTATTGCTTCCTGCCCTAAGTTCCTAGGAGGTGCTGCCACCCTGAGGAACGCGTCCCTCCCACTGATGGCTCTCGAGCCTGCTGCTTAGAAACCTATCTGTCCCCAGCAAGCATTTATTCAGCGCCAACAGGTTGGGCCGCACAGTGGTTCTGCATTGAGGTGCGCTTCAAGGCAGGGGCTGGGAAGGGCCCCAGGGGCCTCGTGGTCCAGATAGGACATCTGGATTGGTTATCTAGGAAGGCTCAGGATGTTTTTAAAGATGGTTTCACACTCTGGGTGAGCTCCCTTCCTCATAGGCTCCTGTCTGCCCAGCAATAGCCCAACCCCCCGAGGTGAAGGACTTCTCCCTTGGGTGTGCAGCTCTGTGGGCTCCCAGGGTGAGGAACGAACACACCTCTGTTGTAGGGGAAGGAGAGCTTCTGGTAGGGAAGAAGTGTGTGCGAGATGAACTTCATGGAGCACATCTGGAGCGAGACAGCAAAGACATCACAACCACCCAGCCCCTCGGAGCTACACAGCCTGCAGGCAGAGGGCAGAGGACAGGAGGACGCTTGGATGCACACCTTAATACTGATGGGAAAGAAACCCTAACATGTCCACACCCCCTAAGTGCAAGGAAAGCATCAGGTAGTGTTTTTTAAGGAAAAAAAATCTGCGGTATTTTATAAGAATACATTCTTTAGAAGCAAGAGGTATTGGCACAACCAGCCTTTCTTAGGTATTGGAAGACTGACAAACTGACAGTAACACCTGAAGTACAATCTTACAGCTACTGAGAATGTTCTTGCCCCCACCCCGAGACCAGCTGCACATGGGTAGCCATCCCAGGCGCGTCCCCTGGACAGGTGGCTGATCAGAATGGATATTTCTTGCGCCAAAACGCAGGCTCTGCACGTCTTTGGGGAGAAGTGACAAGGGACTTAATGGGGATGGGAACATTACACAGTGAGATTTACCAGTGGAAGGAAGACGTGTGGGGCATGCAGTGAAGACCTTCAACAGACAAGAAGCCTGCCTCGCCGATCGTCGCCTGAGAAAATGACTGTGGCTGTGACCGGGCAACTTTCGCCTGAGCTCAATTTGACGTGAACTTCAGACTCGATGCGGGAAAACATCATCACAAACAGGATTAGTGACCACGAGGACAGAGCACTTTTCCTTAGGTTTCCTACATCTCCCCCAGCTCCATACCTCATTCACATGCATATGATTCTGTCTCTAAATACAGTGTAAGGATTCCGCCTCAAGAGGCTGGAATTAGCTGACAAGATTCAATCCCGCCACAAATAGGCCTTCTGCAGTCCGAGAGTGGGAAGGATGGAGAAACTTCTGGAATTTGTGGAAGCCGAGACAGCACTGGCAATGCCTGCCCAGACCTGCTTGGTGCATGGCCGGAATTCCATCCAGATCCCCGCAGGCAGGAGCAGCTGGAGAGCTTCCCCGACCTCCAAAGTGCACTGGACATGGCTCCAGATCCTGCTCAGGGCCCTTATGGGGGGAGTGGCCCCAGGTGGCCGAAACACTGAGGGACATCTTGTCATCATTCTGGAAACCACCCCCCATAGCCTATTTCCCTCCACTAGAATAACCCAGCACCCCCTCCCTGAAATGCACACATCTCATGATAAATAAATAAATAAATAAATGCGACCCTCAGACGTTTATTTGGCATTTCCCCCTCAGACGGGTCAGCTTCCAAGACAAACACCTTCGCTCCAGCATGGAAGAACTCCTAGGCAGAGGGTCAGGGTGAAAAACGGCTTCGAGAGACCTGAGGCTGGGTTCCCAAGCTTTGTGCGCAGGGGGCATTTGCGATCTGGGCCTGCACATGAAGGAGCCCCTGATACCACTCACTGTCAGGGGCACAGTCCCTGCCAGCCTCTGAGGGCTGGACTGCTTGGGACCATGCGGGTGAGCCAGGGCCTGCGGGGCAGAGCGCTCTTCCCACGCGCTGCTGGCATGTCCCCTCTGGGTGAATTACTGGCACTTGATGTCAGGTCGATAAATGCAAGTGTGCGTGCGTGTCTGTGCTTACAGAGAGAGGTCAGGGAACTGGGAAACACTATGATGTATGCAGAAAAAATAAATTCAAAAACATTGTATTGGCCAAAAAAAAAAAAGTGTCCTGTGAGAAAAAGCAATAAAAATGACATCTTAACCATAGCTTTTGTTTTAAAATTCAGACAATCTGCAAAGCCATGACTTCCACCAGCGGCCTCAGTCCCTAGACTTGAGGCCAAGGCCAAGGCCAAGCCCTGAAGGCACTTGCTCTCCTCAATGTGGCGGGACTGATCACCCCAAGAAGGGAGCAAAGGAAAGAAGAAACAGGTGGAAATGAACCTGAATGACTGTGATAACACAGAAGTTGGGGCTGAAATGACCACATAACACCACGTCCAGGGACAGAAACTGCGGCACCTGAGAAAGCCTGATGGGCGCGCAGAGCACCAGGGCGGCCTGGGCCGCTGCTTCCCGCTCTCAAACGCTGAGCTTGGTGAGTTCGTCAGCTTCTTCCATTCCCAGCTCTTCACAGTCATTTTTCTCTATGGCTTTGCCAATTCGACACCTTTCTTCGGCTTTGCCGGGCTCTTTCCAGGCTCTCTTTGAGGATGGGTGGGCGTCCTTGGCCTGCATGTTGTTATCAGAGACCAGAGATGTCTTGTCCGAATACTGGACAGAAGGCACCAGGTTGGCAATCTCGTCTGTGGGAGACCGGCCGATGCTGCCATCCACCTGCACGCGGATGTCTGGGGAGATGGACAGCTGGTGCTGCGGCACGACCCCATTGTCTGTGCACTTGGGGTAAAGGTAGGTCTTCATCTGACCTTTGCCCTTGACGTTCACTGTCCCTCGGTAGTCAAAGTCGTAGCCCATCTTGCTCAGGACGCGGTAGCTCTCTTCACTCACCTGGATGCGGCACTCGACGCCAGTGGTGTCCATCCTGCTGGCGATGTTGACGGTGTCCCCCCAGATGTCATATAGCAGCTTGGTGGTGCCGATGACGCCGGCTGTGAGTGGCCCATGGTTGAAGCCGATTCTGAGCTTGAAGTTGAACCACAGCATGTTGTTGTTGAAGTCATCCACCACGCGCATCATCTCCTTGGCGAACTCGAACAGGATCTGCAGGTGCTCCTGTGGGTGGCTGCCATCCTGGCACTGGGTGGTGTTCAGCCCTGATGCCGCCATGTACGTGGCCCCAATGGTCTTGATCTTCTCAATGCTGCTGTAGTCCGGCTTGCTCAGGAGCTCATCAAAGTCCCCAATCAGTTCGTTGAGGACCCGGTAGCACTCCTTGCCCCCTTCATAGTTCTCCTCGTAGAACTCGCTGAAGTTGACAATGCTGGCAAAGATCACTCCTCCGCTGTCGTGGTTCTTGGAGTAGGTCTGGGACACCTTCAGCTGCTCGGCCACGTGGTAGGGGATGATGTTCCGCAGCAGCCAGTCGGCTTGGTCCCGCATGCTCTGGATCTTGGTGCGGTGGAGATCTGCCTCCACGTCGCCATGGTAGTGGAGGCGGTAGCTGACCTCGAACTCCCGGTTCAGGAACCAGACCAGCAAAAGCAGGAGGAAGAAGACGAGGATCACCTCCTGGCCAATGAGGCTGGCCAGCCTCCTGCTGTCCTGCGGCAGTGAGCTATTGCAAGGACTCCGCTGGGAGCTGGAGAGCAAAAAGATGAGAAAGGACACGCCGCCTCAGTGTATCTTTTAAGGACAAGGTTACTACTCAGCACTCCCAAGTTCTAAACAGCCTGGCTAGCCAGCAGGCAACCCACAGTTCTGTGGAGTCTAAACCTTCAACAACTTAAGCAGCCTGTTTCTGTTTATTTGGCAGGCAGAAGAGATGGAGAGATAAAGACTGACTTTTGTAATGGATTTCTTTAACATGTGCTTTGTTTTTATTTATTTATTTATTTATTTATTTTTGTCTTTTTCGTGACCGGTGCTCAGCCAGTGAGTGCACCGGCCATTCCTATATAGGATCCGAACCCGCGGCGGGAGTGTCGTCGCGCTCCCAGCGCCACACTCTCCCAAGTGCGCCACGGGCTTGGCCCTAACATGTGCTTTGTAATTGCTTCCCCCCTCCCAGAAGTCTTTAGCTTCTTTCAAACATTTTTTCCCCGTTTTATTTTGAAAAATATTAACCTTATAGAAAAGTTAAAAGACCAGTAAAACAAACACTCATAAGCCTATCCCCAGATTCAACAATTGTTAATATTTTGCTGCTTGCTTTTTCTCTCTCAGCAGACACACACACACACACACACACACACACACACACACACACACACACACACACACACTTTCTGTAGAATATTTTGAAAGTAATTTGCTGACACCATGATGCTTCAGTCCTAACATTTCACTACATAACTCCTAAGAATGAGGACATTTCCCTAGGTAATCACAATATTATCAGACCCAAGAAATTTAACATTCTCTGATATATTTGCTTCTCAAATTTCTAATCCAACAGACTTAGACTTATAATTTTACAAAGAACTTTTATAAGTTCGCTACTCTGTGGGCTGACTGATTAGCTCAGTTCGTTAGAACACGGTGTTATATCACCAAGGTCGAGGGTTCAGATCCCTGTACCGGCCAGCTGCTCAAAAAATGTAAAATAAAATAAGTTCTCTACTCGTATAAAGTTTTGATAAAATACTGTTTCCTCCCACTCTGCATTAGTTCTGTTTCACTAAAGTTGTTTAAGACAATGTTGTTTTAAAAATATATATACAATGTGCACTTTTAAGAGTAATACAGGTTGAGTACCCACCTCCGAAACGCTTGTGACTAGAAGTGTTTCAGATTTTGAATTTTTTCGGATTTTGGAATATTTGCATTATACTCACCAGTACAGCATCCCTAATCTGAAAATCCAAATTCTGAAATGCTTCAACGAACATTTGCTTTGAGTGTCATGTTAGCACTCAAAAAGTTTCAGATTTTGGAGCATTTTAGATTTTGGATTTTCAGATTAAGCATACTCAACCTGTACACACACTGTACTCAAACAGTATAAACAATGAGAAATAAGTACCTTTCCTTTAAGGTAACCAATGCTATAATTTCTTCTAGTTGCATTGTATTCTAATATATGGACATACTATAATTTAACCAGATTCCTCCTGACAGACACTGAGCATGTCCATCTTTTACTACTACAATGTTGCATTGAATATTTCTCCACCCCTATCTTTATGCACATGGAATTGTCATTTTAAGTACAGTCACGCACCACATAATGACATTTTGGTCAACAGGGGACCGCATACATGACTGTGGTCAGAACAACAGGCTATACCATACAGGCTACACCATCCGGGTATGTGTAAGTGCACTCTGTGATGTTCACATCACCATGAAATCGCTAACAATGCATTTCTCAGAACGTATCCCTGTCATTAAGTGACACATGACTGTATCACATATTTAGAATGTCATTAGAAATTTCCAAATGGCCCTTCTAAGAGGCCAAACCAATTTCCGTTCCCTTCGATACTTTGGGTAGGGCTCGTCTCCACCTTGATGGTCCTGACGGGAGACACTGTGGTCAGAAAACTGAAGATGAGCAGTAACTAGCACGATCTCTTTTAAATTGTGTTTTAAATACAAGTTTTTCCCATTTAAAAATACTACATACTTATAGAAAATTAGGGAAATAAGGGAAAAAGTAGAAAGAAAAAAATGATTCGGCATTGTCCTATCCTCCTGAGGCAATCACTGTTAACATTTGTTGAATTTCCTTCTAGTCTTTTCCTATATTTGCACAGCACTGTGATTATTCTGTTCATAAACATTTTGTACCCTGATGCATTTCTGAAGTGCACAGAGTGGGTTACTGGATTTTATGTAATAATGGACTTGGTCCCTATAGAAATGTAATTATACCATATATCAAATGGATGGGTCCTCAGTTTAAAAGCTCAGTTCTGTAATCAAAGTGTTTGACACGTTCTACTGTTAACTGCGACTTACAGATATTAAAAAATTATGAACGTGACCAATGTGACCATCATGACCCTCAGTGCAGTAGTCACAAGAGCCCTGGCCTAGGGATAGAACACTTGGCTCTGTCCTGGTTGGACCCCTGAGGAGTTCTGGGGCCCTTGGCAAGCCACGACTTCTTCTGGGTATCAATCCCCGCAGATGTAAACCGTGAAGATGAGCTGCAGCTCAGGGTTCCTAGACTGATTGTACAAACAATGAAGCTTCTGCTGAATGCTTGCTTTCCTTCTGGAAGCCTGGAATTCTGGCACATGCCAGGCAGAGGCTGCCTACATTACCAGCCCCTAATGAAAACCCTGGATGGATGGCCGGTTAGCTCACTTGGTTAGAGCGTGGTGTTGGTAATGCCAAGGTCAAGGGTTCAGATCCCCATACCAGCCAGCTGCCAAAAAACCCCACAAAAAACAAAAAGCAAGCCTGGGCAAGGAGTCTCTACTGAGCTTCCATGGTGGACAACACTTCACACGTGCTGTCACAGCTCATGGCTGGAGGGATCAGGTGTGCCCTGTGTGACTCCACTGAAAAAGAAATCTTCGAAGCTGGTGTCTGGTTTCCTCCAGCCTTCACCTCAGGTACCTTTTCCTTTTGTTGACTTTGCTTTGTGTCCTTCTGCTGCTATGACAGCCATGACTACAATGGTGCACCGAGTCCTGTAAATCCAGCTGAAGTGGTCTTGGGGATCCCAACACAGGTCCCATGAGCCAGGAACCAAAAAGTTCCTCTATGGTGAGACACCCCATGCTTCCCTTACTTATCGTGCTGTCATTGAAACAAATGACAGTGCATACTGTGAATCTCAAGAACTAAGCAAAGTAACTATTTATTTTAGATGACTAACACTTATTTATGTCCAGCCACATCAGTCCTCTTGTTGGCTTTCAAGTAGAATAGGAAGAGAATCTGGACAAGGAGAAGGTAAGTTTTCTCTTTTGTGAGCCCATATCATTGGGTTAGGAGGTGACTTTTGCTTTCTCCAGAGTGGTGGCACCAAGGAGCAGACCTCTTTATGAGTACATGTCACCAAGGTTTAACATCGTCTTAATGTTATAACGAGGTATTTTAGATCTCCATGGTAGGAACGGGTGACAGTACCTGGGTTTCCTGAACTGGTCTGTTGCTCTTGTCTCTTTCTATGGCTATCACAGCACATTTGTGCTGTAGCCAAAGCCAGCAGGGTGGCCAGACTCCAAAGACGGGCACAGGACAGTCCCCTCTGGGTGGGGGAGGGGATGGCAAAACGTGGGCTAGGCTGAGAAGGAAAAGGGAAACAGACTACAACATTTTGCTTTTCACCTGTGCTTAAAAGGAAGAAAGATTTGTACACAGCACTTACATGCAGTGCCCAAGGGGGCTGCCCTGCAAGAAGATACCTGTAACAAGCAGGTGAGGGAATTACTTCCACTCTGTAACTTGTATTTGTTATTCTAATACAGAAGGAGCAAAGGTGTTGATCCTGTTCCTAAATTCAAATAGCAAAGGTCCGTTTCAAAAAGAGGAATTTTATATGACTAAATGCAAGTGTCAGTTTGTGACTTAATAGTTGGACATTAAGTCATAATGGAAGAGTAAAATATAGCATAATCTATTATCATGGAGAAGAGGGATCTAAAAATAGAGAAAAATAGAAAAGAAAGATCACTCACAGTCCTATCCAAGCTAAATATGGCATTTGTTAACATTTTGGTGTATTTCAGTGCCATTTAAAATTTATGTCTAGGGATGTGGATGGGGGGTCACCAGGAACGGACATGAGGGAGGCTTCTGGGGTACTGTAATGTTCTATTTCTTGGTGTGGAGGTAGTTAAATGGTATGTTCACTTGTGAACTTTTCTGTGCATATGTTACGCATTAATAAAAGTTAACTTAAAAAAAGATGTTAGGTGTTTTGATTTTAAATATTATAGTTGTAATCATCATTCATTATTATATCACAAGTATAACACCTCTTACAATTTGTTTGTTTGTTTGTTGCAGCTGGCTGGTATGGGGATCCAAACCCATGACCTTGGTGTTATAAGGCTATACTCCAACCAACTGAGCTAACCAGCCAGCCCAAGGCTGATAGTTTTTTATTTTATTTCTTTACTTATAAAGAAATAAAATTTATTTTTTATTTTTATTTTTTATTAGTTTGGAGGCTGGGAAGTCCAAAGTCTAGAGAACACATCTGGTGGGGGCCTTCTACTTGGTAGTTACCCTACAGCCACACAGTGTCACATGGCAAGGAAAGGCAGGAGCAAGACCAATTTTTTAATATACATAATAAAATACCTAGCTGTAGCTATAGTACATACACAATTTCACATAACAAATAAAAAGTGAAAATCATAAATATTTTCTATACTTGCTGTATTTTAAGTTACAGTATTTGAGTGTATGTATCATAATTTAATTCATTTCTTTATTACTGACAACTGATAAATTTTCAACATTATCAATCATTGTGATCAATATTTTTAGGCATGCAGCCTTTACTGTATGCTGAATTATTTCCTCGGCACATAAGCAAAAATGGAATTATTAGGTTAAAGCTATGAACATTTTTATGATTGTTTTTTATAGACTGTCAAATTACTTTCCAAAATGATTGTAGCATTCTGAGCAGTGATGAGGCATGGCAGAAAGGGCCTGGCCTGGGAGTGAGGGAGGCTGGGGTTTAAACACTGCCAGTCACTAGCTGTATGCCTGCAGGCAGGTTCCTGAACTTCTCTGAGCTTCAGTTTCCTCATCTGAAAATGGGGACAAAGTCACCTAATGTGTCAGGTTATTGTGAGGATTAAATAAACATATTTTAAATGCTTGGTAACTAAAAAAAATTAGCCACCAACTTATGAATGTACCACACCACTGCCTGCTCTGGGTATTCACGTTACAACTTTTTGAAAGTCCAATTTAGAATACCAAAAGAAATTATTATTTATCAATTAAAAGAAAATACCAAAAGAAATTTTGTAGTTATTTAAATGTGCAATGACTTCAGTAGCCACAGTATTGACTGCACTCCCATACTCACCTTCTACCCACATTTCCTCTACTGTGAAGTTTTTGGTATTTTTTTTTATTCAGATCTTAATTAGTTCTTTATATAATAGCTCCATAAAGATTTTTCGGTCTGCTTTGATTTTCTTTCCCTTCCTTTCGAATTTGTAGTCTCTTCTTTGTGGTTCTATGTATTATTTATAAGACTGGAAAGTTATCTTTGTTTTAGAGACTTGAAAACTATTTAATTTTATTTTCCCAGATTTCATAGAGTTTAATATAAACTCCTCAATTGACTCCTCAATTTATTTAGAATTTATTTTGATGTTTATAGTAAAGCAAGAGTCTAACATTTATTATTTCAAACTTCTAGTCAGTTATTTCAAATTATTTCAGGGAATAAAATAACTTTTTCTTTGATTTATGAGATTTCCTTTAGTAACATGCTAAAGTCTTACATAAAATTACACCAACTCTAATATATGTCATAATAATCATTTTATTTCCCCAAAGAGATACAACTATGATCTGATATTTCAATAAGTAGATATTTTCCAGTTTCTCTTTTAAGAATGCATATATCATTCATTTTATTCAAGATAACAACTGTTTTTGGGAACCTCAGACACAAGCAGTAGTAATATAGTCACTCTCATTTATTCAGATGCAGGCTCAATATTAAAAGCTTACCTGAAATTCTGTACTGCATCGAGGGGTGAAATCACTATGGAACTGAAATTAAAATGCAGAAAAATATTTTAAAAAGCAAAGAAGGCATTATAGAAAGCAATCTTAGGAGAGTTTAAACAACTTTCCTTTTCTCAGACATGACTACAACATTGTGGAAATCCACCTTTCTTTCACGTCTACATCCTCCCAGCGCTGGGGACAGTCCTCTCAAGTCCCCTCCCCTTTCACAAAGTTCAGTTTATGTTTCTGTTTCCCTCCACACATCTTCCCCACCCTGGTCAGGCTTCACAATGACAGGGGTGGGTGGGCTCAGGGATCTTACAAGGGAGCTTCAACCGCCAGCTCCACTGAGATCTGTTCTCCGAACTGTGGGCACAGGCACGGCAGTTGTCCCCCTCCACTCTGGCTCTCTAGGTCCATGTGGAAAAGCCCCACAGCCGTGACTAGATGTCACTGTGAATGGCTGCTGAGGTAGGTATTCGTGATGGATCTCAAAGGCTAAAAGGCAGATTGTGGAATTCCATGCTCTCAGTAAAGAGCTTTATAATGGCCATAATGCCACCTTTGGAAAGGTAAAACTATGCTTCATTTTGCTTAAAGTAACCTAACTATTCATCAAAGTTTCCTTTCAAATACTGAATGACAGCTCTACTTTAAATTTCCTTTGTTATCTTAACTTGCAGATATTTGGGTATCTTTCATATTGTTATTATTTTATTAAGAAAATTGACCGCTGCTTTGTTACTACCCTGTGCTGCACCATGACTATTACATTTGAGACTGCTGAGATTGTGATAAGCTGGATCACTTTGTGCTTCTGCATTACTAAAGCAGTGGTCCTCAGCAACAGCAATGCCACTCCTATGGGGCATTTTGGAAACACTGGGGGTCCCCCCAGTTGTCATAATAATTTAGGGAGCCCAAATGTTATATTTCCTGCAAAGCACAATGAAGAGATGTCTCATGTAACTTTAAAATATCCTGCTTGCCTAAACCTTCTGCAATTATAAATAGATGGTTCTTCAATACACGATAATAGTGAAACATTTTTATAAGTAGTTATAGAAAAAGCCCAATATTTAGACGTTTGTTACACAGATGAAAGCTTAATGGGTTTAGGACATAAAATATTTGAATAAACTGCTCACCGTGTGGCTCTGCTATCCAAGGTATTACATATTTCCAAAATACATATTTAGTTGAAAAAGGTTAAAAAAGCCACAAAGCCAGTGGCACATATGCAACAGGCAATTGGAGACTCTTCTGAACAAACTAAGAACCACACATTATTCAATTAGAACACATGAAAGATAGGATTGTACTGGATTTCACTAATATAGGATATTTTAAATACAACACCTATCATTATCATCCTTTATATTTTTAATTTTTAATTTTTGTAGCACAATGGTGAGAATGGATCCTGTCCCCAGAGGTCTACTACCGACTCCTGTTTTTTTTTTTTTTTTTTTTTTTTAAAAGATGACCAGTAAGGGGATCTCAACCCTTGGCTTGGTGTTGTCAGCACCACGCTCAGCCAGTGAGCAAACCGGCCATCCCTATATAGGATCCGAACCCGTGGCCTTCGTGTTATCAGCACCGCACTCTCCCGAGTGAGCCACGGGCCGGCCTTACCGACTCCTGTTTTTTGTCCACACCACCCTCTCTGCTCCTCGGCACTTATCAGGGACACGGGCATGAAGGCCAGTCTGAATCCCAGAGACTGAACACGCTCCTCGGTATGTGGAGGCTTTCACAACAGAAGATGTATGTCCAGTGCTGGTCAATCATGCCCTAATATGAATAACTGTCTTGACACAGCATTTATAAATAAGGACCAGGTCACTTGTACAATCACTGTATACCTCTTGTTCCTCCACTTTAACAATCTGTAACCCGTCTTGGTCCATGGACCCCACTTCAAGTAAGGTTACAGCCAGCTCCCTCTCCACTTTCGGGTCTACCTGCACCTCTGTTCTTGCATCTTCTTGATCATCGTGTAGTAAATGCCTTCGGGTCTTATTCATTCATCAGAAGTTCAGCATGTGACTCCTGCATTATGTCTCCCGGGGACAGTCACCCCAGGATGTCTATATTCAAATATGAAGAATGTGGTTAAATGATTTTCTTTTTCTTTCCTTTGCATACCACTCTTAGAGACTTTTATTAACTTTCTGATATCGTGTGCGTTGGAGGTTCTTTTGGCTCGTGTGGTAAATGTCTCACTGAGGAGGGCATCAGTGCTAATGCACTGGCACAGCCCAGCCCTAAGTGACTCGGGCAGTGTGGTCCTATGTCGAGGGTCCCAGATGCATAACACTGGTCACATACCTTTCTGGGCACAGGGAGATGTAGAGCAGCAGCAGCGGCCCGGCCCCCACAACGGTGGCGAGCGAGGACCTCATCCAGGAGCTGAGCTGGCAGAAGTTACAGTAGTGCACAATGGCCACCAGCACGGCCGAGCCCGTGAACATGGAGAACTGCAAGAAGTGCAGGCATCAGCAGTGGCTCCCATGCCCCACCCCCCCAACCACTTCCCCCACTTCCCCAGCCTCCCAGCCCCCCAACCTATGGGGCTCCCTGGGCTCTACCTGAGCCTGCCCATCCTAAAGCACATGCTCCCTCACTTACACTTCCGTTTCTTATAAAAATATTGCCAATTGCACCAAATTCCTTCTTTATCTGCAGTCATCGTTACTCCTGGTTAGCCAGCAGTTTCCAGGACAGATCACACATCTTTGGGTTCATTACCCAGTGCTTTAGGTTACAGTGTCATGCTGGTACTAGAGCTATTCTCCAAGGGGTGTGGAAATGGCACATATTTTGGGGGAAAGGACACCGCATTTGACACCCACTGCCCGTGAAGTGTTACCTTTGAGAAACTTTTCCCCAGGCACCTGCCACGTGCCCAATGACATATAAGTTGGTGCTAAAGGACCAAATGCAACCGGCCCACCCAGTAGCTCGTGGTACACTCAGTTGCACCAAAAATATAACCTGTTACAAGGCATTAGCTCACTCTGTAGAGCTGAACGCAGAAGCTCTGTCCCTGATCAGCAGCAGCCAATGCAGGTGCAGGTCAATTACTTGTGCCAGTTCTGGGGAGAGGCACCTTATCCCGTGTTGTTTGGAAACATGGGACAGGTGCTTCTTTGTAAAGCATGATGGAAATAAGTGATTTGAAACTTGGTGAAGACCAAGTGAAGGTGGGAGGATTCGTGCCCCCTGAAGATCCTCCCAACATGAGTCACGACAGAGCTTGAGCCAAGTTGTCTTTTAAAATGGGCAGGCTCAGGCCGAGCCCGTGGGGCACTCGGGAGAGTGCTGCGCTGGGAGCGCGGCGACTCTCCCGCCGCGGGTTCGGATCCTGTATAGGAATGGCCGGTGCGCTCACTGGCTGAGTGCCGGTCACGTAAAAAACAAACAAAAAAAAAAAATGGGCAGGCTCATGGTGGGTACAGAGTGTCCACCTTGTTAAGGGCCTATATTTAAATTGCCATCCCAAGTAATCGTGCCTATTTAAAAAGCAAGAGAAGGAGAGCAGGGAGTCCAGAAGAGCATGGAGACAAAGTCACGGAGCCTGTACTCACATGGATATTTGTCTCAAATTCGGAGGTGACATGGGAGTAGACAGCGAGAGCAGGGAGTGACACCAGGATGGCCCCGATGCAGTGGCGTGGGAGCCAGCCAGCAATCCACTCCAGCAGGTGCTTTGTGCAGGCCATGACGTCCTCCAGGAAAAACACCATCCTGTGACAGGGAGGACCATCAGCGGGAGCAAACGGGGGCCGGGTGGGTCAGCCTGCCAGGAAGATTGGGGACGCCAGCCAGCGCTGCGGCCTCTGGGGTGGGTGTGGGGGTAGGCAGAGCCCCCCAGTCCCTCACCCTTGGTGGGAGGTAAGTAAACTGGACTCACTCAGCTCAGTGGACCCCATTTTCAGGGTGCTTGTTGTATTCTGAGAAAACATGCTTGTGGAAGGCCAAGCATCCGCCTCAGCTGGTCTAACGGAGCACATCTAATGGTAATATCAACAGGCCCCAAATGAAGTCTATCGTGGGGCAACCACTCTGCGCTCACTGTTCCCACCTGCCTCTGGGGCAGGAGGTCTTGAGGGTGGAGGTCTAGGGGTGTGCTGAGGAGGGCAGTCTGGAGGGTGGGGCTGGGACAGGGGCTGCCCTCTGGAGAGGGCAGGAACCGCTATTCTGATCCAACAGCATGAAAGCCTCCCGCACACACCCAGGCGTCCGAGCCCTGGGCCCTGACACCTGCAGGGCACTGACCGCTGGCTGAGCTTGGCCTCAACGGGGAAGTCCCAATTCTCCAGCCACTTCCCACATGGACTCAGGCACAGTCTGACCCTTTTAGGTCCTGGACAGCTCTGGCTTCCTGATATTTAAAGGGTAATGGAGGCCTTGTAATATTTCTGAGAATAACCACAAATATGCTTGAAGGCAGAATACACAGGCCCTGTGAGGAAGGACAGAGGGAACCGAGTTCCCAGCCAGGAGAAGGGGGATTAGGGGTGCTTCACAACAGTCCCCGGAACCATAGAGTTCCCAGGACCAGACCAGCTGTTCTCACACTTGTGTGGGACTTCAGTGGAGGAATGATGCTCTGAGTCAAAATGCGGGAAGCCTTCTAGACCAGGGGGAGACCCCAGGCCTGTCACCAAGGAAGCTGCAGAACTGGCTTCCCTGGGGCTCCCACACATTCCGCAGCACAGGCTCTTGTTGATCTGGGGCCCTAACTATGGCCTTCAGTGGGTCCAGAGGAAACCTTTCAAGGTCCCGACCTCTTCCACACTTTGATGATTTTGGCAAAAGGAACAAAATCAGACCAAATGCCCATTCAGGAGTACAGGGGTCGCCTCACTAACAAGGTGTGCGCAGGGTGCGTGAGCACAGATGGGCCCAGCCCAGCCCATCCTCCAGCCCTCTGCAGTCCCCAAACCTGGGTTAGCCCGTGTTCTTTGGAATTGGGTCTGAAGGAACAGGGAACACTGGAACAATGATTAGAGGGTTAAAAAAAAAAAAGGTATAGAGACCATGCAAGCCTCTGAGAGAGGCTGTAGACCTCTGGTGGACAGAGACCTCCACGGTGGGGGGAGGGAGGGTGGATGTCAAGGGAGTGACTGTAAATGGGTATGGAGTTTCTTTTTGAGGTGACAGAAATGCCCTAAAATTATATTGTGGTGGTGTTTGTACAACTCTGTAAATTTACTAAAAACTACTGAACTGTAAACTTAATGAGTGAGTTTATTATATGTGAATTATATCACAATAAAGCTGATTTTTAAAAAAGAGTTAAAAAACCCAAACAAACTAGGGGCTTATGGATGCCTCTTTTGGGCTCCACAGAGCAGACCCTGGCAAGGGATTGAGTGTGAGCAGTTTCTTTGGTAGTGGGTCCCTAGAAGCGCAGGGGGTGGGTGGGTCTGATGTGGAGGAGAGGCTGGCAGGAAGGGCCATGCTGTAGAGAGGGTTGCTGGCTGTGGGTGATGGGAGTTTGGGAGATGGTGGAGAACACACCTTAGTGTCATCTCAACCAAGGGAGGAGGGCTTGGCCAGAGAAAGGCCTCGGTGACGGGCTGAGGGGCGACGGGACAGTGGGTGTGGGAGGGAGGGGCAGGTACTCCAGCCTGTCTATTCCAAAGGGAACTAGCATCTGGAAGCCTCAGGGCTAGATGTGAAGCTATTTTCTTCTGCACTCGGATGTTGGTTTAAGAGTCGCAGAAACTCAAGGTCGGGGTCCTTCTGCCAATTTCTCTTTTACCCCCAGCTCTTGGGGGCAATTGCCAGTGGAACTCTGCTAGGCCAACAGCTGTCCTGTTGAGTGACAGAGCTGGATAAGGTGGTGTGGTGTGAGCACCTGATGTCATGGTGCCCAGGAGGCAGATGACACAGGGTGATCTGTGTGCACATAAGCAGAATGCCCTGTGCATCTGCACCGGGTCAGAAACATTGGGGCAGCTGTGAGCCTCATGCTGGGCTGGTCTGGAGGGCCTAGCCGCCCTGACAACACCCGTGGTCTAGTCAAAACCTTCATTCTTTTTAAAGTGGCTCGTCTTCCTATCATTGAGCTGTATGAGTTCTTTACACAGTCTAGATATCAGACCATTGTCACAGATGTGACCTGAAAATATTCCCTCCCATTCCATGGGTTCTTTTTTGCTTTTTTTTTTTTTTTTTTTTTTTTGTGGCTGGCTGGTACAGGGATCCAGACTCATGACCTTGATGTTACAATACTGCGCTCTAACCAGCTGAGCTAACCGCCAGCCCTCTCTCACTTTCTTAATGGTGTTCTTTGCAGCACTGAGTTTTCAATTTTGATGAAGTTGAACGTATTTATTTTTTCCTTTGGTGGAGTACATTTGGTGTCAGATCTAAGAAGCCACTGCCTAATGCTACGGTCCCTCCTGAGGCTTCATACTTGGCTCTGAGACTCAGAAGCGGCGCCTGTTACTTGCTCCCTATACACTTCATTCCTTTTCTCCCTCCTGTTGTCATTTCCTATCTTCCCACTCTCCCCTTTTAAGTGTCTGCTTTAGGAGATCCAGGGACGTGCTGGTGGCAGTCAGGGCTGCAGAGGGCACTGGTCCTCCACAGTAAAGCAGGTCCCCACCTGTGCAAGGGCCAGCGTTGGGGAGGGAGGACGCTGTGCAGTGGGGGAGGGGGGAGGGAATGAGGGCTTATCACCAGAAGTCAGTGTGGAGGGATGGCTGGCTTAGGGCCACTCTCCTTCTTGCTGCAGTCAGACTGCTCAGCCGCAAACTGTGGAGCCAGAAGAGGGAGCTAAAGGCTAAAGCTGGAGCCCCATCCCCTGCAGCTTTACCTGACGGACACCACGAGAGACAGCACCTCCAGCAGCAGGGCCGCACCGAGGACCGCCAAGGCAGCGGGTGGGGGAGGCACGGCGGCGGCCCCGTACCTCAGGAAGCAGGTGACGGAGAGGATGAGAAACACGGTTGTGGACAGAAACACGTCCAGCAGGGAGCTGAAGGTGGCACTGGCGAAAGTCTTCACGGGGGAATTCTTTATGACCTGTTCGGAGAGGGAGGGGACGGGCTGAACAGAAGCGGCTGCAGGGGGTGTGGTGTGTAACTGAGCTGGAAACAACATGCACATGCACTGAGCGCTCACCTGCCAGGACCAGGTATGGGGTGACAAGTGCTGTAGCTGGGCCATCTCCCTGCTTTTGCCCCATTTAACAGTGAGGAAACTAAGGCCCAGAGAAGTTAAGAAACTTGCTCAGTCACACAGCAACCCATTACAAACCAGTACGTTCTTGCAGACATGTTATACGTTTAGCTTGAAAGATGAGTTATGGGCTGGCAAAGTTAAGGACTCTGCCTCTGTGAAGGCGGTCCCATGGAGCCACGTGCTGGAAGCTTCCACTGAACAGCTGGGTTCCAGGTTCAGTGGTATGAAAGCTGGCTTCACGACAGAAGTCACAGGCGGGGATATGGGCAGCAGCGGACGAAAGTTGGCGCCTGTCAGATGAGTGCACATGGTGGTTCATGAGAGAGGCCTCCCTTGGGAGCCGGTGCTGGGGGCAGACGGGCAGCAGCACCCTCGGGAGCTTGCGCCCACTGGCAGGAAGGGCAGCAGAGGACTCACAGGGTGCATGTTAGGTATAATGAAGAGGCATGCCCACACTGCTAGGGAATTAGGAGGGAGAAAATAATGACCCTAACATGTCCAGGACTAGTTCCCAGCCCCGCTGGGCCCCTTTGTGGCCAGATCATCAGTGCTCACAGCAGCCCGTGGAAAGAAGGTGCTACCAATCTTGGTGTGCACACCAGGAGGCCAGGGTTAGGAGGTGACTGAAGGTCATCTAGCCAGGTGATGGAATTTGAATGAAAACTCCTCTTGGCTCTGGGGTGGGGAGGGCATGATGCAATTTTGACTCTGAAGTACTCAGAGAGGTTGCGTTTGGACCCAGAAGAAAGAATACAGGGATCTGGCTGCTTAGAATTCAAACCAGCCTCCAAGTCCTTGTGTTTCTTTCTTTCAACAAACTCCTCCCGAGCCCTTGTGGGTGTAGGGATGGGGCTGGCTGCTGGGGTGGGGTAAGAACAAGAGATGGGGTCCTGCCTTGTGGAGTTGAGAGTCCAGGGATGGGGACACATGACTCAAAAACCACACAAGCAAAAACTCCAAAATGGGATTTGTGCAAAGAAGTATAACGGGAGAGCAAAATCCAGCCTGGGGGTCAGGAAAGGTTTCTCAGGGTAAATGATGGTTGAGCTGAGAGTTGAGGTAGTAGAGAGGCAGAGAGAAGAAAGCAGACAGACGACAGGTCGTGGTGAAGTCTCACTCAAGAGACCAGGGCAGGTGTGGCGGGGGCAGCCAGGGCTGGGGGACACCAGCTACAGAGGAAGGGTCTGGCAATGAGGCAGTGCTTTCAAACAGAGGACCACAGGAAGGTTTGGTTTTATCCCTTTTTTGTTTGTTTGTTTGTTTTTGGCGGCTGGTCAGTACAGGGATTCAAACCCTTGACCTTGGTGTTACAAGGCAGCGCTCTAACCAACAGAGCTAACCGGCCAGCCTGGTTTTTCTCCCTTGTGAAGATAGATTCCTGTATAGTTACAACTTAGGGTTTACAGATTGTCAGAAGTCAATATCAGCCTTCATTATCCTGTCACTTGCTAAAGTTCAAAACTAATCATGAATGGCTCAGTGAGAACAAATTTCTTTAGTAAAATTACAAGGAAAAACATACCTCTTCTTGATAGCTGACCCTGTAGGATCGCTCCAGCTCCTGATCCAGGAAATTCAGGCTGAACTGATTAATGGGCGGCTTAAAAAAATAATCTTTCATCAGGCTAGAAGACACAACAAATGCAATTGATCAACATACAGCACAATCACGGTATTTATTTTATAAGAAGACTGCAATTAGCTATCAAGACACCATTCATTAAGCACATCACAAAATCTTCACCTAAAAGTCACTATGTAATAGATGTCACTCAATGGCCCCTTTTTAAAGCATATCTCTGGAAAGTCCTTTGTGTTTCTAAACATAATCACATTTAATGTTCTCACTTCCAGTAAAGAATGACCATTCACCATGATTATAACACACATCGTTAGAGCCTTGCTTTTGAAAACATGTTCCTAGCATCCAGGATAGGAAGAAGATGAAAGCACCTTTTTTACTCTGTGAAATGATCTTTTCTGAAGAACCAGCAGATCCCTGAACTGAGAGTATTTATATTGATTTGGAGGCTTCAGATGAAAACATAACTCAGAACCAGCTCTCCTGTCATTCAGAGAACTGACAGTAATTACCACATAAAAGTCGACAGGTTGTTATCACAAAATTGTGTTTATAGTTTAGTGTAATTTTGGTGCTATTGTCACATATGCAGATTGCGTGTGAAACCTGAAAAATGATAAAGCTCAATGATTTTAATAGCAGAGAAATCAAAGCTACTTTACATGACTCACTCATTCTTTTATGAATTGCCAGCAAATAGTGATATCCTTTTTTATACTGTGGAAAATTACTATAAATTTCAGGAAATGTTAACATGATTTTAGAAGGTAAATATAGCTGTGGGGTGTAGGCTCTCTTTCGTGTACAGTAACTATTAAAATTAAATCAGACAAAATACATGAAGTGCCTAGTGTGTGCCTAACACAAGTAGGGATCACCACATGTATACGCTTTCCTTTTCTTGCAGCATAGTGGATGACTCTCTATTTTCTGTGACAAGTGTGCAGTAACTTCTTTATTCTTAGACTCAGGAGACAGAAAATTCTGTCCCCTGATGTTGACCCTCCCTCCTCCCTTCTACTGAGGAAGTGTGGACAGAGGGAAAAACAACAAAACAGCAGTAAGGAGGATGTGCAAAAGCCATGTCTTAGCAGTCAAGAGGCAGACTCAACACTGCCGTGAGCTGTGCTGCTCCTTTTAAATAAACTGTGGGAGGTTCCACTTCTGGGAGTGGAAGACCACTCCTCTCACAGAAAACAACTATAACGCTGGACAAAATATAAAAGCAACTCCTGGAAGGTACTGGAGAGAAACCAGGGCAGGTAGAGAATGGAGGGAAGTCACACTTGGAAGAAGAGAACAGCAATAGGTGAATTTCATGTTTTTTACCTTTTTTTTTTTTTTGTCCTGAAGACAGTCATTAGTCAGTCCCATGTGCAGAGTGGCTAAAACTCAGAAAAGATACTTTTTCAATGGCTTTAAAAACTAGAAAACAGACTTTGGAGTGACCACAGATGGAAAATTAGGTTGTTAATTCCAGAAGGGAGAGTACCAGAGAAGAGAAGCCTGAAATTCTGCATGTATATCTCTGCTCAAATCTCTGGCTGACCCTTCAAGTGTGCATGTGTATTGCAGACTCCAATTAGCCCAGTTAAAGCTAAAAGAACAGCTGCTGCCTACCTCAGGGGACATAGAGTTTGGAGTCTGAATTCAGATATATCAACTGTCTGCTGAAACACACCAACAAAAAACTGATACTCTTCACAGGAACAGGACAAAATCCAGAGTTTCTAAACACCATACATGATCTCCATAACACAAACCAAAATTACTAGACATACAAAGAAACAGGGAAACATGATCATACTCAACAGAAAAGCAATCAAGAGACTAACCTGAGATTATCAAGAAGTGGAAATGAGAGGACAACATAAGAAATGAGAAAGAAATGGATCTATGCAGTTGCAAGATTTCTTCACTTAAAGTGAAGGGATGCAATATTAACTCTAAGAAGACCATACAAATTTAAGGATGTATGTCTGTAACTACTAGAGCAACCAACCATGCAACCACTAAAAGAAAAATAATGCAGAGAGGTATGGCCAAAAAGCCAATGTATATATTAAAATGCAACTAAAAAGCAGAGATTGTTAAAGTGTATTAAAAAAGCCCACTCAAGACACATTTCAAATACAAACACAAAGATAGGTTGAAAGTAAAGAAAAAAAAAAAAGCAAAATGGTATATAATGCAAATAGTAAGCATAAGAAAGCTAGAATGACTATATCAATATCAGATAAAGCAGTCTTCAAGGCAAAGAGCATTACCAGGGATAAAGAGGGACACTTCAAAATGATAAAAAGGATCAATTCATCAGGAATATGTAACACTCATAAATGTATATGCAGCCAACAGAGAACTTCAAAATACTTGAGCCATAGAAAATTCTACAATTAGGGCCGGCCCGTGGCTCACTTGGTAGAGTGCAGTGCTGATAACACCAAGGCCACGGGTTCGGATCCTATATAGGGATGGCTGGTTTGCTCACTGGCTGAGCGTGGTGCTGACAACACCAAGCCAAGGGTTGAGATCCCATTACCGGTCATCTTTTAAAAAAAAAAAAAGAAAGAAAGAAAATTCTACAATTATAGCTGAAGATTTTAACACACTTCTCTCAATAATTGACAGAATAGACAAAAAAACTAGTAAAGAGACAGATGATCTGAACAATACTACCAAACATGTGGACCTAAATGATGTTTAAGAATCACATATACTACAAATGCAGAATATTCATTCTTTTCAAGTGCACATGTATGTTTACCAAAATGGACTCCATGCGAAAACACAAAACAAGCCTCAATTAATGTAAAAGGACTGGAACCACGCAGAGTATGCTCTTGGACTACAACTACATAAAATTAGACATCAACAGCTAATGAATGTATTTAAATGCCATTCCTCACTATAAGGAGCCAAGACTCTTTGGAGAACCGGCTGATTCCTCAGCTGGGCAAGGAAGGTATCGATGAGCCTGGAACATCTTGTTATGCTAGAAAATAAGACGTTGCCCAGAACAAATGAGGGGGCCGTGTCAGAAGGCCACAGAAACAGCCTAAAGGGGCTCCCATTGGCAAGATTTGGGACAATTAGAGCATCCAATTATAGTGAGGACAGTCAATGGTGGATTATAGCCCATGATACAAAACAGGGAAGCACAAGTTCAGGTTGATAACAGGTGGATAAATGGATACAATAATATCCATTGGGAGTTTCAAGATGGCGGCGGCTGCAGCGGCTCGGAGTAGCTGAGGTGGAAAAGGTGGCCACTGGGCCTCAGGCAGCCGGGAAACTTGTGGACCTTCCTCTTGCCATCTCTTAAGGGAGGACCGCTGCTGCTGGCCGGTCGTGGGGGGTGACTGCCACTTTGCCCCCGGCAGGAGAGGCTGCCTCATTTACAGGCAACAGCTTTGAAGTGTGGAGCAGGAAAAGAACTGTTTCTTAGCTGCAAAAGCGAGTCTCGAAACAGGGAACACGGCGCCAGGGCTGCTGTGGATGCAGCCAGGATCCCGGAGGCCGGGGCCGCGCTGAAGGCGGCCAGCTGCTCTATTCAGGATTCAAGGTTTCAGGCCGGCATTAAAGAAGATTCCTGGGAGCGCCCGAGCCACGCCGCGACTGAACAGCCCAAGGCGGCAGCAGCCAAGAACACGGAAGGCGACAAACCAGAGACAGAGAGCGAGCACCCGACCTGGCACAGCACTGTGAGTGACCCCCTGGTCCAGCTCTGTTCGGGGGGGTGGATGCCCACCTGGCTCCCGCCTGCACCACCAGGCCACTCACCGCCCCGGTGCTGCCTCCATTTTCCCAGGTGCGGGCAGCTCCGCCCTGCTCGGCCATCACTGAGCCCTCCCACTTGCTTGGCCTGGCGCAGGACTTTCCGGAGCCTGCGGACCGGCCTCCTCTCCCACTCCCTCCCCAGATCTCTGGTGGGGCTGGTGGCGTGGGGCATCCCCGGCCAGTGTCGGGAGGGCAAGGAAGTACGGGCGGGCCGACTGTCACTCCACCACACCCTGGACTCCGGCCCCGGTAAGCTTCCTGTTACTGGGAGGCAGATACCATCTCTGCGGCCACCAGTTTGGAAAAAAGCCTAACGAATTTCTGGTTGGGAATAGTGTGGTAGGAGAGTTCCCAGGTCCGCTTGAACCTGCCGGAGAGCAGGCTGCAGGCGGGCGCTAGGCTCGGTTTATACCGGGGGGATACAAAGGTGAACAAGACCCGAGAAAGATCTACACAGTGCTACAAAGGCACCCAGAGCGACCGGTCGTCTGTGCCTAGCAGAAACCTGGTAGACTTCCTGGGCGAGGCGGTGCCGAGCAGGGTCTTGAAGGCCCAGCTGATAGACGAGGGGTGCAGAAGACACGCCCCAGCCCAGCACAGTGCACACAGAGGGGGGAGACGTGCGGCCAGGGAGGCGGAGACTCGACAGAAACCACACACCTGGTGGGGTCGCCACTGCACGATCTAACAGCCTGGGCCAGAGCACACGGAACGGGGAGAAGTCCTGCACAGGAAGTGAAAGCTCAACAGAGATCACACACCCTGTGGTACGTGATCCACCAGCCCAGCAGAGTCCAAGCCGACCAGAAAGGTGGATCCCCGGAGAAGCCCAAGACCCGAGGCAACCACACACACAAGGCACTAGAGGCCAACTGAGCAGTCACGGAGGGAGCCATACCAAATTGGCAACCACAGCAACATCCTAGTTAGTCATTAGTCTCAAACCGGTGGTCTGTGCAACCCCCTGCCACAATGAATAAACACCAAAAAAAAGATACCAGAAATACAAAAAATCAAGAAAGTACACCACCAAAAGTTAATAAATCTCAAACTCTAGATCCTATAGAACAAGAAGCCATTGAAATGACTGACAAGGAATTTCGAGTGATAATTCTAAGGAAACTGAATGAGATATAAGAAAACTCAGCTAGACATCATGATGAAATGAGGAAAAGTATACAGGATCTGAAAGAGGAAATGTACAAGGAAATCAATGTCCTGAAAAAAAATGTAGCAGAACTTGCTGAACTGAAGAAGTTATTCAGCGAAATAAAAAACACAACGGAGAGTTTAACCAGCAGGCTTGTCGAAGTTGAAGAGAGAACCTCTGAACTTGAAGATGGACTGTTTGAAATAACACAAGCAGACAAAAAGAAAGAAAAAAGAATCAAGGACATGGAAGAAAATCTGAGAGAGATATCAGACAACCTCAAGCGCTCAAATATCCGAGTCATGGGTATTCCAGAAGGGGAGGAAAATGGAGATTCCATTGAAAACATATTAAACAAAATAGTGGCAGAAAACTTCCCAGGTATAAGAAAAATCACAGATCTTCAGATCCAGGAAGCTCAACGATCTCCAAACGTATTCAACCCAAAAAGGCCTTCTCCAAGACATGTCATAGTCAAATTGGCAAAACTCAGAGACAAAGAGAGAATCTTAAAAGCTGCAAGAGAGAAGCGTCAAATCACCTATAAGGGAGCCCCAATCAGATTAACATCAGACTTTTCATCACAAACCCTAAAAGCTAGAAAGGAATGGGATGATATTTTCAAAATACTAAAAGACAAAGATTGCCAGCCAAGAATACTCTACCCTGCAAGGCTATCCTTCCGAAATGAGGGGCAAATAGTATATTTCACAGACAAACAAAAACTGCAGGAGTTCACTACCACACGACCACCCTTACAAGAAATCCTCAAGGGAGTACTGGGTTTGGTTCCTGAAAAATAACTACCACTGCCATAAAAACCCAAGAAAAATCTAAACCCGCTAGTATAATAAAAATGGCATTCATGAAGAGAAAACAAGCTAACAAAAACACTATCTACAACCTAAGGAACCACCAAACAAAGAAAGCAAACAGTAAATCAGAAAGCAAGGAACAAAAGAAACCTAAGACAACCAAACAACCAATAAAATGCTAGGAATAAATCAACACCTTTCAATAACAACTCTTAATGTAAAAGGCTTAAATTCCCCAATTAAAAGACACAGACTGGCTGACTGGATCAAAAAGCAGGACCCAACTATATGCTGCCTACAAGAGACCCACCTCACCCATAAAGATTCACACAGACTAAGAGTGAAAGGATGGAAAAAGATTTACCATGCAAACAGAAAAGAAAAACGAGCTGGAGTAGCTATTCTTATATCTGACAAAATAGACTTTAAACTAAAAACCATAAAAAGAGACAATGAGGGACACTACTTAATGATAAAAGGTCTGATCCATGGGCCGAGCCCGTGGCGCACTCGGTAGAGTGCTGCGCTGGGAGCGCGGCAACGCTCCCGCCGCGGGTTCGGATCCTATATAAGGATGACCAGTGCACTCACTGGCTGAGTGCCGGTCACGAAAAAAAAAAAAAACGGAAAAAAAAAAAAAAAAAAGGTCTGATCCATCAAGAAGACATAACAATCATAAATATGTACGCACCCAATGTTGGAGCAGCCAGATTTATAAAACGAACTCTATTAGACCTAAAGAAGGAAATAGACACTAATACCATAATAGCAGGGGACCTGAACACCCCACTGTCAATATTAGACAGATCATCTAGGCAAAGAATCAGTAGAGAAACACAAGATCTAAACAAGACTCTAGACCCATTGGAATTGGCAGATATCTACAGAACATTCCACCCAACAACCTCAGAATATTCATTCTTCTCATCAGCACATGGATCATTCTCCAGGATAGATCACATATTAGGTCACAAATCAAGTCTCAATAAATTCAAAAAAATTGGAATTATCCCATGTATCTTCTCAGACCACAATGGATTAAAACTAGAAATTAATAACAAACGAAACTCTGGAAACTATACAAACACATGGAAATTAAACAGCATTCTACTTAATGACATATGGGTCCAAGAAGAAATCAAGCAGGAAATCAAAAAATTTATTGAATCTAATGAAAACAATGATACATCATACCAAAACCTGTGGGATACTGCAAAAGCAGTATTGAGGGGAAAATTTATTGCATTAAATGCTCACTTCAGAAGAATAGAAAGATGGCAAGTGAACAACCTAACACTTCACCTTAAAGAACTAGAAAAACAAGAACAATCCAAACCTAAAGTTAGCAGACGGAAAGAAATCATTAAGATCAGAGCAGAACTGAATGAAATTGAAAACCAAAAAACAATTCAAAAGATCAACGAATCAAAAAGTTGGTTTTTTGAAAAGATAAATAAAATTGACAAACCATTAGCATGGCTAACAAAAGAAAGAAGAGAGAAGACTCAAATAACAAAAATTAGAAATGAAAAAGGTGATATTACAACTGATTCATCTGAAATACAAGGAATCATTCGAGACTACTATAAACAACTATACGCCAACAAATTTGAAAATCTGGAGGAAATGGATAAATTTCTGGACACACACAAGCTCCCAAAACTGAACCGTGAAGACGTAGAAAATTTGAACAGACCAATAACAATAAAGGAGATTGAAGCTGTTATCAGAAGGCTCCCAACAAAGAAAAGCCCAGGACCAGATGGATTCACAGCAGAATTTTACCAAACATTCAAAGAGGAATTGACACCGATTCTTTACAAACTATTCCAAAAGATTGAAACGGACGCAAATCTCCCAAACTCATTCTATGAAGCAAATATCATCCTGATACCAAAACCAGGTAAAGATATAACCAAAAAAGAAAACTACAGGCCGATATCCTTGATGAATATAGATGCAAAAATCCTCACTAAAATACTAGCAAACAGAATACAGCAACACATACGAAAAATTATTGAGCACGATCAAGTGGGATTCATCCCAGGGATGCAAGGTTGGTTCAACATATGCAAATCAATAAATGTGATACACCATATTAATAAACTCAAACACAAGGACCATATGATCATCTCTATAGATGCTGAAAAAGCATTTGATAAAGTTCAGCACTCATTCATGACAAAGACCCTCTATAAGTTAGGTATAGAGGGAAAGTATCTCAACATAATTAAATCCATATATGCCAAACCCACTGCCAATATCATCCTGAATGGGGAAAAGCTGAAAGCTTTTCCTTTAAGAACAGGAACTAGACAAGGATGCCCACTCTCACCACTCCTATTCAACATAGTGTTGGAAGTACTAGCCAGAGCAATCAGAGAAGAGAAGGAAATAAAGGGCATCCAGATCGGAAAAGATGAAGTCAAACTGTCCCTGTTTGCAGATGACATGATCCTATATATCGAAGAGCCTAAAACCTCTACAAAAAAACTGTTGGAATTGATAAATGATTTCAGCACAGTAGCAGGATACAAAATCAACACACAAAAATCAGTAGCATTTCTTTTCTCCAATAGTGAACATGCAGAAGGAGAAATCAAGAAAGCCTGCCCATTTACAATAGCCACCAAAAAAATAAAATACTTAGGAATTGAGTTAACCAAGGAGGTGAAAAATCTCTATCATGAGAACTACAAACCACTGCTGAGAGAAATTAGAAAGGATACAAGAAGATGGAAAGATATTCCATGCTCATGGATTGGAAGAATCAACATAGTGAAAATGTCCATACTACCCAAAGTGATATACAAATTCAATGCAATCCCCATCAAAATTCCAAAGACATTTTTCTCAGAAATGGAAAAAACTATTCAGACATTTATATGGAACAATAAAAGACCACGCATAGCCAAAGCAATGCTGAGCAAAAAAAATAAAGCTGGAGGCATAACACTACCTGACTTTAAGCTATACTACAAAGCTATAATAACCAAAACAGTATGGTACTGGCATAAAAACAGACACACTGACCAATGGAATAGAATAGAGAATCCAGAAATCAACCCACACACTTACTGCCATCTGATCTTTGACAAAGGCACCAAGCCTATTCACTGGGGAAGGGACTGCCTCTTCAGCAAATGGTGCTGGGAGAACTGGATATCCATATGCAGGAGAATGAAACTAGATCCATACCTCTCACCGTATACTAAAATCAACTCAAAATGGATTAAGGATTTAAATATACACCCTGAAACAATAAAACTTCTTAAAGAAAACATAGGAGAAACACTTCAGGAAATAGGACTGGGCACAGACTTCATGAATACGACACCAAAAGCACGGGCAACCAAAGGAAAAATAAACAAATGGGATTATATCAAACTAAAAAGCTTCTGCACAGCAAAAGAAACAATTAAAAGAGTTAAAAGACAACCAACAGAGTGGGAGAAAATATTTGCAAAATATACATCTGACAAAGGATTAATATCCAGAATATATAAGGAACTCAAACAACTCAACAAGAAGAAAACAAGCAACCCAATTAAAAAATGAGCAAAAGAGCTAAGTAGGCATTTCTCTAAGGAAGATATACAAATGGCCAACAGACATATGAAAAAATGCTCAACATCACTCAGCATCCGGGAAATGCAAATCAAAACCACATTGAGATACCATCTCACCCCAGTTAGGATGGCTAAAATCCAAAAGACTCTGAACGATAAATGCTGGCGAGGCTGCGGAGAAAAAGGAACTCTCATACAGTGTTGGTGGGACTGCAAAATGGTGCAGCCTCTATGGAAAATGGTATGGAGGTTCCTCAAACAATTGCAGATAGATCTACCATACGACCCAGCTATCCCACTGTTGGGAATATACCCAGAGGAATGGAAATCATCAAGTCGAAGGTATACCTGTTCCCCAATGTTTATCGCAGCACTCTTTACAATAGCCAAGAGTTGGAACCAGCCCAAATGCCCATCATCAGATGAGTGGATACGGAAAATGTGGTACATCTACACAATGGAATACTACTCAGCTATAAAAACGAATGAAATACTGCCATTTGCAACAACATGGATGGACCTTGAGAGAATTATATTAAGTGAAACAAGTGAGGCACAGAAAGAGAAATACCACATGTTCTCACTTATTGGTGGGAGCTAAAAATTAATATATAAATTCACACACACACACACACACACACACACACACACACACACACACACACACACACAAAACCGGGGGGGTGGGGGAAGAAGATATAAGAAGATATAACAACCACAATTATTTGAAGTTGATACGACAAGCAAACAGAAAGGACATTGTTGGGGGGGAGGGGGGAGGGAGAAGGGAGGGAGGTCTTGGTGATGGGGAGCAATAATCAGCTACAATGTATATCGACAAAATAAAATTTAAAAATAATAATAATAATAATAATATCCATTGTATTGGGAGGGCTCTTTACAGCAGAATGCCGAGCACCACCGATAAATATGCAGGGAGCACTGGAGTTGGAAAAGCGCCATGTTGAATAATCACAGTAAAGATTTTGGGCAAGAATCATCAATGGATAGTACATCTAGGGAGGTCTGATGAGGACTAGGATATTTACAAGACTTAAAGTATCTTCTCATTGGTGGCTTATTGTCATAAGGAGAAAATAATAACTAAAGACTGGAGAAGCCAGCAACACCTTGCCTGGTTAATCAAATAAATATCACTAGTGATGAACAAATGGGAATCATGTGCCTCTGGATATGAAACCCTGGGAAGGACACAGCTTCACTTCTGTAGTATCTGGCCAGAGATACAGAACCCGAATCTAATCATGAGAAAATATCCCACAAATCCAACTTCAGGAATATTTTATAAAAGAGCTGGGTTTGTGTTTTTCAAAAATGTTAATATCATGAAAGACAAAGCATGGTTGAGGAACTGTCTCAGATTTCAAAATACTTTTTAAAAAGTCATGACAACTAAATAATGCAATATGTGATCCCAGACTGGATCCTGGACTGGAGGGGAAAAGTGCTATCAAGAACATATTGGATTAACTGGCAAAAATGGAATGTGGACTGTAGATTGGATAAAATATTGCATCAGTGTTAAACTTCCTGTATTTGATAACTATGGTTATATAAAAAAGACAACATCCTTGTATTTAAGAAAAACAGTATGAAGGTGTAAAGAGCATGATGTGTCCAACCCAGTGTCAAATGGTTTAGAAAAGATTTAAAAAAATATTTCACAGAGAGAAAGGGGGAGAGATAAAGAGAGAATGATAAAACAAACATAACAAAAAAAAAAAAAAAAAAACATAACAGAATGTTACAAGTTGCTAAATCAGGCAAAGGCTATGAAGGAAATTCTATGTACTATCTGTGCAACGTTTCTGTAAGTTTCGAGTTATTTCAAAATAAAACAAAGTGATATGCTGACATCGGAAGACAAACACATGGGTGATAAGGCAATCCAGAAAAAGGGGGATTCTTCCCCTGCAAAACTTTGCTTTCCATGAGCTGGCTCTGATCTTACCTGTCTTCTTTGATGACGTCCACAAAGTGAGCATCTGTTTTCTCCCGGATGTTTTTGAATCTCAGCGGCAGGAGGGCCGACTGGTCCAAGCTCACCCCGGCCCACCTTCCCTTTTCCTGTAAGATCTCACACAGAGAGGTCTGACTGTTGGTGAGCTTCTCCTCTTTGGGAGGGCTCAGAAGTCCATTTTGAGTTTTGGAATTAGGTCCTCCAGAAGCCTGCCTCGAGACAAAAGAGGATGCAAACACAGAAAGTGACGTGGTGGCAGGAGACACATGCTGGTCCCACCTGGACCCTTCTGCCATGCCGGAGCCCCACTGTACTGTGTTCTGTGCATCAGGTCTGCAAATCTACCGTAATCTGAGCACTCAACCTCTCTACCAACCTGCTGCCCCCTGTTACCCTATTTCCCCAAATGGCATCTCCAGGAGTCAGGCAACCAGGAAAATGAGATCACAGGTTGGGCCAGTGAGGAGGTGGAGAGAAAGTCAAGTGAAGAGTCGAGGTTATAGGAGTTTGCTAACCACAGATGTAGGGTTCAGGGGAGGCCTGGGGGGACTCAGGGAAGCTAGAAGGATGGGTCCAGGGAAAGGACCCACAGCTGGCTGGGCTGTGGCTTAGGAAAAGATGGATGACTCGAGGGGCTTCGTGTTGGTGCTAACTGTGGTTGTAAGACACGGACTGACCCATGGCAGATGATGGAGGGTGGTAGGTGACAGATGTGGGGCTCCCTGGGGAAGAAAGCTTTCCCTAGCCTTCTTGCTGGCTCTGGGGTTTGGCTTCATCTGCTTCCCGCCCCCGTTCTAGCCTGGTCTCAAAGCCCCTGGTGGCCTCCCTCCTGCCAGGCTCCTCTCTGTGGTGCGCCTGGAGGACCCTTCCTCCCTTTGCATGTCTATATTCTGCCACATCAAATCCAGCTTCCTGCCCCACAAATGCTCCCCTAACCACTGCAGTCCACATGCTTTAAATCTCTTTTTGTCTATCAAGAGGGTCCACCCAGCTTAGCTCATGACTGTTCTCCCTCATACGGGTTACTCGTGACCCTCCATCCCATTCTTTATGGATCTCTTCAAAACCCAGGGGACTAGAGGTATGGAACGGCGTTACCTAAAAGCAGTTATTCTCAAAACTATTAAGTCGACAAAACAGGAATGTCACCTTAGGTGGATGCGCCAGGAGAGGAACTGACGGGAACAACAGCCATGAGCTTGTTACCTTGGTGCTACTTCTATGCTCGTCTTGACAGCCGTTTTGGACAGCTCCTCCCTCTGCACCATCTTCAGATTTGGGAGCAAATGTGATTCCACATGAAAAGCAGGTCTGCAAGAAAAATGCAGAGCATGGGAACACACCCAGAAAGCACGACCACAACGCATAATTCAAACAAGCCCACTGTCGTGAGTTGCTGCTGTGTAGATGGTTGTAAGCAGATAGAAGGTGTATGGAACCCCTAAGGATAAGCCAAAAATAAACTGGCAAAGTGAAAACAGAGATACACAAAAGCCTGTACATGAACGTGCACAGCAGCATGATCCACAATAGCCCCAAAGTGCAGTGGATCAGCAGACTGTGGTCTATCCACACCATGGGGTACTGTGCAGCCACATAAAAGAATGAAACACTGATACATACTACAACAGGGAGGAACCTTGGAAACGTTACACTAAGTAAGAGAAGTTAGACTGCATGGATCCCTCCATATGAACTGTCCAGAAAGGGAGAATTATAGAGACAGAAAGCAGATTAATGGTTGCTAGGAGTGAGTTGGGGGAATGCACAGGGACTGCTGAGGGAAATGGGGTTAGCTATGGTCTGAATGCTGGTATTCCCAAAAATTCATGTGTTGAAATCCTAAGCCCTCAAATGATAGGATTAGGAGGTGAGATCTTTGGGAGGTGATTATGTCATGAGGACGGAGCCCTCATGAATATGATTAGTGCCTTTATGAAAGGGACCCCAGAGAGATTCCTGTCCCTTCCACCCTGTGAGAAGGGACCACCTATGAGCCAGGATTCAGGACCTCACTGGACACTGAACCTGCCAGCACCTTGATCTTGGACTTCTTAGCCTCCAGACGCATGAGCAACTAATTTCTGTTACTTATGAGCCACCTGGTCTATGGTTTACGTAGCCAAAATGGACTAACACACGGTTTCTTTCGGGGGTGATGAAAATGTTCTAACATTGACTTTGGTGATGGTTGCACAACTTCGCGAATATACTAGAAACCACAGAATTATATGCTTTGACAGCATACATGTTATGGTATGTGAATTACATTTCAATAAAACTGTTACTAAGTAAATAAACTAGCCACCACCTATCCTAGAACACTATGCCAAGGTTCCTGAGCTTGCTGAGATGGTAGCTACTTGCACAAAACCGGCTGAATAATCAGAGGTACATGTTCACAGGCCTAGGAATTCTTAAAAGTTTGTAGGAGTTAGCTGACCTAGAAAAGAGAAGACAGGACTCAGTACTGACAGGTATAGAAGAGCTAATCTTTCAGTTCTCACAAACTGAGGCTCAACCCCAGCTCAATTACTTTCTTCAGATTCCTTTACCTCAGTTCCCTCATCTTGTAAAATGAGAGTGATGGCACTTTTCTTGAAGACACGTTTTAAGAACTAAATGAAATAAGTATGTTTATAGTCTAGCACAATTCCTGGCACACAGTATACATATCCTTAATAACTTTTTTTTAAATAATGTTCTCAAGTCTCATGCATGCAACAAAACATACGTTTATTTATTTATTTAGGCAGCTGGCCAGTATAGGGATCTGAACCCTACACATTGGTGTTACCAGCACCACGCTCTAACCCTTAATAAATTTCTTCTTATTATTATTAATGTCATTGGTAACCTAGAAACTCTCACTGAGATAGCAACTAACAGTTTTCAAGAAGATAAACTGCAGCAGGAGAGATTTTTTTAGGACTCAGAAACCGTTTTCTTGCGGTAAGGATTATTAAACATTGGAATAAATTATAGGAGGCTAGATATTATTCTGGAAATTTAAAATAAGTTTCATTTACTGCCTAAGGGTAAGGATATGACTCAGATCACATCCCAAGTTAGATCGTAGGCCTGTGATGTAGTAAGAAAAAGAAATAAGGATTCTAAAGGGTTGTGTAGTTTGTGCATCTGATGTAACGCACAAGCTAAGTTTGTATTCATACATTGGTATTTGTTCAAAAAATGAAAATATACGAGGGCACTTCAAAAAGTTCGTGGAAAGATAGAATTAAAAGATAACATGAATCTTTCCACGAGCTTTTTGAAGACCCCTCGTACATGCCAAAATATCTGGTGGAGTCATTAACTTACATATCTGAGCAAACAGTAGCACCTAGGTAAAATCTGCTTATAGCTCTTTAAAAACAGACATTATTAACAGGAGTAAAATGTTCTAGTTGTCAATAACATACAATAAAATTATTTTAAAGCACCTCTTGGTGCTGAGTTAAATTTCAAAACATTTGCTACTGGGGCCACTAATCTCAAATGAAAAAACATCCAATACCAAGCACACAGAATGACCCTCCAAGCCCCCAGTGGAGGAGGAAAGTAAATATGCCAGCGGACGCACCCCACAGACTCCTGAGGGAGCTTTCCAGCAGGGCTGGGAGCCACTGGCTTTGATGTTGGCAGCAGTGGGGGGATGGCTCCTCTAGGGGGCACACTGGCCATTTTGGGGACCAACTGGTAGAGTATGTGGGGACAGGCTGACACGGTTTGAGAGACTCTAATCCCAGTCAAATGCTTAAGATCCAGGGACTTTTACAATCTTGTAAAGACAGAGTGAAATAGTAAACAGCTATTTCTCTGGCAGCTTTTAAATGTGCACACTGCACTGGTTTTGGAAATCAACTGTCAGGGACCAAATCCTGGTTCTCTACCACTTCACAGGTATGGGATCTCTCTGGGCCTCAGTTTCCTCCTTTATAAAATTGGGTTATGTCTACCTTAGAGAATTATTATAAGCGCAAAATGAGAAAATACATGTAAAGGATGTCAGAGGTATTTTAAATCGGCTCTACTTGGGGCACCAACTCTAATCATGTATTCCAACTTCCCAGAATGCTGAAATGGGAAGGACTATGAGCTTCATCCTGGTCCCGTGTGGAGGAGAACTGACTGACTGGTAATGTCTGCCAAGGGTGAAGGGCGGGATGGGTGGAAGTGCTGGCTCAGCACAAAGCCTGAAGTGTTAGTGAGTGCTCAGTAAGTGTTGGCACTTAGTATTAAAACTTTTGTTAGCTATTCTCTCTGGTTATTAAATAGTTCATCTGGTGATCTAATGTCCCTGATCACAGACAGGACAGTCGTCCTTGGAAGCTGCTCTTCTGTAGCCATGCGCTCTAAAGGTATCTCTGGGCATCGGTTTGTAAGCATTTTTCTCTCCTCAAGTCCACCTGACATATTTCAAGAGGAGGCCATCTGCTCCTTAGGTAATGCCCATGGCACACTGTCTTTAACGCAGATTCTGTGCATTTAGAGCCCCAAATATGCAAAACTGACAATCAGACCTACTGGGCCCAGAAGACACACTGAAGACAGTTGGGGGGCCCTGCATGCTCCACACAGGCTGCCTTAGGTAAGAGTCGAGGCCACACGACCTCAGATACTGCACCTTCTCTCTGGAGGTCTCGGCTGCAAAGGAGCTGGAAGGTCAGTGGAGACTGGGAGTGGTCCGGAGAGGCTGGGGAAGTGGTACTCACAGGTGGGCAATCCCTGTGACAAACAGAGACTACGTGGCCTGGACCCTGTTGTGATAAAATGTCCTAATGGAGGGGTGGGGTCTTATAGAGCTGCCCACAAAAGAAACTCAGGAGTTGAGGCACAGGCTTTTGCTGTTAGAGCTGACATGCTCCTTGATGATCTAAGGGGCTGTGCTCGGGCAGGTTAGGGGCTTGTCTGGGTCACATGGCAAGCTGGGGAGGCCATGGTCAGGACCCTAATGGCCTGAACCATGTTCCCTGTCCACTCTGCACTCCCACAGCAACTTTGTCCAGGGAGTGGGGACATGGGAAGCACATGGGTATAGCAGGAGAAGCAGCTGTGGACCTCAGGCCCTCCTGGGCAGGGCTGCCCCGGGCAGGAACCTGCATCACCCAGGTCTGGCAGCCTCACTGCGCTTTGAAAGTTGGGCTCTTTTTCATTCTATTTGTTCCTCAGCTTACTTTCCTTTTGGGGAGGAAATTTGCTTGGCTAAAACTTTAAAACAAATGAAAAAAAAAAAATCTTAGAGAAGTCTGTCAACCCTGACAGAGACATTCTTATATCTCAACATTCCCTTCTGATCTGTAGTTAGAGGCCCCTTCTGTACCAGAAGGGATCCACCATGCAACAGGAGGTGTTTGTTTCCCTCTCCCCACCCCCCACAGCAATTTTCCTTTAAGTATTCGCCAGCTTAAATTCATTTTATTCTTTTGGCGGCTGGCCAGTACAAAGATCTGAACCCTTGATCTTGGTGTCATAACACTGTGCTCTAATCAGCTGAGATAACCAGCTAGCCCTGCCAGCTTAATTTTAATCTGTATTAAATATTTTACAACCTGGTTTTTGCCAAGCACTGATAACCCTGTGAGATGTTCCCTAACCCACTAGACACCTGTGTCCCCCTGCACTGCTGCAGGCATCTCCACCCTTGCTGAGAAGCCCTCTGTGGGAAGAGCATTTCAGACATCAGGAACCATGGGTGTGTGTATGGGGGGGTGTCCCAAGGCAACCTGGGGAGGCATGCCTAAGCAGCAAGCTCACAGGGGAGCTACACTGGCAGGCACGTTAGATAAAAATCATCGTCCTAAAGACAGCAGCTGCTATGATTTAGAACTGCCTCCATGCTAAGGACCTGCCAGTGAACAACAGTCAGGTCCTGGTCCACACAGCTTGCAGTCTCATGTTTTGATCTCAGTTAATCCTCATAATAGCATGTGAGGCAGAAACGACCACTCTGTGGACACAAAGGCTCACAATGGGGGTTGTCAGCCTCTAAGGCTCCTGGCCACAGAACACCATGTGACACCGAGCTGGCCTTGCCTGCCACAGAAGGACCCAGGAATAACCCGGCACTCTGATTTCCTGGGCCTCGTTTTCCTGAAGTGACCTACAAGGCTGTGACTCCTTCCAATGGCACTGTTGGCACATCAGCACCAAGGGAAGCTTCAACACCACTTTCACGGTCCTCCCAACGGCATTCTCCACGAGCCAAGGGGTTCACTGGCTGTTGCCTCAGTAATCTGAGATCCTGTGGAGACGTCCTAAGAGCAGTCTGCATTTCCCCAGATTATGTCTGCTCCTCCCCCCTGTGGGCTTTGGCGAGAAGACAAACTATTTCTCTAACACAGCAGCCACATTTGCATTGTTTCTAACGCATCTCAATACATGTATCCTACATTCCGGTCAAAATGCATGGCACAGAGCTATGAAATAGTTTTTTCTTCAAGGGTACTTCTCATCACAAGATAAGTCACTTCTAAGCCAACAGCTGTCCCTTTTCATAACTGTCAAGGGAGGGAGCAGGGAAACCTCTTTTCTAAGAAATGAGGAGGAAATAACATCAGCAAAGTCCTGGCTTTGCTTGTTTAGTCTGCTGAAATGAATATTTAGCAAGATGTCGTATTACTAGAAGCAGCAGCCTCTGCTCCCAAACTCGAAACTCAGGTTGAACACGGAGGGCCAGAATCGTAATGACATTGCAAGAACAATAATAACAAAAATGACTTACTAAGATGACACCCTAAGCTCTTTGCGTGTATCAATTTATTTACTCCTCATAGCACAAATGATGCAGGTACTATGATTAGTCCCATTTTACATATGAGGAAACTGAGGCAGAGAAGAGGACTAGCCCAGAGTCACACAGCTGGAAAATGGTAGAGGGGAGTTCATGCGCAGGCAGCAGAGTCCTCGACCATAACCACTGCGCATGCAGCATTTCCAAGGGAACAAGGACTGCTTATGACAGGGGGCAGAAGTCACCAGGCTAACCACATCCATGGGTGGGCCAGGGCCTTGCTGTTTAAGCTAATGGATTAGGTACAGGCATGAACACTTCAAAATGAGTGACTTCTGCTAACAAAATACTAGAGGAAAATAGAAGCAGATTATTAGAGGAAAACAGAATCAGTAGTTATCACAGAAAAAGAAAGGCATCCCAGATGCTGTAAGAACAGAAAGCAGACAGCCTACAAATACTGGAGGCAAAACAACAAACAAACAAGCAGATGAATACCTGTAAAACTCAGACCTGAGATCTCAAAGCCACATAGTATAGAAGCAAAGAACCCTGGACTTCCCATTTGATCCCTCACAACCACTGGGCTTACTTAATAACCAAGGCTGGTAATGATCATCTGAGTGAAGAGCAGGTTAAATTATATCCAGCAGACTAGAAGAAGATTGTGGAAATATCCCATCAGAGAGTCACAATAAGAAAGCATTTGGTATTTGGGGAAGTTTCATTTAGGTGTTCATTCACCTCCTGATGATGCCAGTTACAAGACGCTGGACATAGCTCCCATTTCAGTCCATATAAACAGTTTCTGGAATAACTTTAGACTTACAGAGAGTGGGAAAGACAGTAAAGTTTGCATACATCCTCCACCATGTGTGACCACAGTACACTTATCAGAACTGAAAAATTAACACCAGCACAACTCTATTAACTAAACTACAGATTTTATGCAGATGTCCCAGTTTCCCCCTAATGCCGCTTTTCTGTTCCCAGATCTCATCCAGGATCCCACGCTGCATTTAGTTCTCATGTCTCCTTGATCCCCTCCAGTCTGCGGCAGTTCCACAGTCTTTGCTTGTCTTTCATGACCTTGACACTTTTCAAGTGTCCTGGTCAGGAGTTTTGTAGAATGTCCTTGGATGGGGATCTGTCTGATGCTTTCTCACAAGCAGATGGAGCTTTGGGACTTGGAAGAAGATGTCGCATTGGAAATATGCCCTTCTCAGTACCACACAGCAGGGGTCCACGACATCGCTATGTCTTATTAGTGGTGATGCTCACCTTGAGCAGATACAGGTGGGGTCTGCCATGCTTGTCCATAGCAAAGTTACTATTCTTCCCCGTTTAGTTAATAAATATGTGAGGGAGAGATGCTTTGAGGCTGTGCAAATATCCTGTTTCTCCTAAAACTTTTACCCACTTAGGGGCCGGCCCATGGCTCACTTGGGAGAGTTTGGTGCTGACAATACCAAGTCAAGGGTTAAGATCCCCTTACCGGTCATCTTTTTTAAAAAAAAAAAAAAAAAAAAAAAAAAAAAAAAAAAACTTTTACACACTGATTTCAGAATTCCTGGATGGATCTTGCCTGCAGCACTGATGACTATAGTGTCCTACTGGTGATTTTCCACTCCTCTCATTCCTCCTACTTCTATTACCTGGAATTCCTCTGTAAGGAAGAGCTGTTCTTTGAAGGAAATACACACATGACTAAAACTATAGATAAAACTTGAAAAGTCCTTTTAAAATAAACTTCCTTTACATCCACCTTTCAGAGCTAATAGTGAGACTACTGCTTATTTATTTTAAAAAAATGTTTTTGGCAGCTGGCCTGTACAGGGATTGAACCCTAGACGTTGTAGTTATCAGCATCACACTCTAACCAATTCAGCTAACCAGCTAGATCTGCTTATTTATTTTTCTAACAGTTCTATCAAGATATAATTCACACACCACACAATTCACCCATTTAAAATGTATAATTCAATGTATTTTTATTATATTCACAGGATTGTGCAACCATCACCACCAACAATTCAGACTACAGTTTATGATAAATATTTATTTAATTTCTAAATTTTATACATATGTGTGTGTGTGTATAAAATATAAACCTATTATCTTTTCAATAATGAACTAAAAGGCCATCCACTTCCTCCAACTGAGCCAAATGAACTATTCATAATGATTTTACATACAGATAACAAGGGTAGAAGAAGGGGTCATTTATTTAGTATCACTAAAGAAGTCATGGCAACTGTCATAAAAGGATGGTTCCCAGGGTCTGTGGCCTCAAAGGGGAGGTACAAACCCCTAAAAACAGGACAGGTCTTCTCCGAGTCATCCCCCTGAGGGCAAATCCACCCCATCAGCTTCATTCCTGACTATAAACACGTGGATAACTGACGAGGGTCAATCACAAAGACCTGCCATGCAGGTGCGTTCTCAGTGAGGTCCTTCAGAGACGAATCAAGGTGCTTTTCCAGCTCAAATGGTTCACTGATGGGATTAAATGAACGGGATTAAAAAAACACCCATCCAATCTTTCTTTTTCATCTTCCTTGTTCTTCACAAAGAAGTTAGAGAAGCTAATTTTACTGACATATGGATTCTCGATCTGTCCAGCACTTACAGTGCTCACCATAAATGGGCACCTAACCTCTGCTACAGAGCTGATGTCACAGAAAACAGGCACAGGTACCCACAATCCTATGTCATGTTTGTGACTTGCTCACATTAGAGAGCACCCGTACCCTACAGCAATGATCAATTGCAGTAATTGGAAGAATCTCCCTCAAATCAGCACAAATGGCCAAGCTGAGACCTTCCCAAGAGCCAGTGACTTCTGGAGGGCAAATCCGCCCAGCGTGTCTGCCTCCTCCTGGTCCCTATCGACTCCTCCCACAGTCAAAGTCCACAGCTCTGCGTGGGTGGAACGAACACATGGCCCAGTGCGGACTGAGCCTCTACCCCAGATCCAGCACTCACAAGCATCACTTCGGTTAATCTTCAAACAATGCTGAGATTTTCTCCTCCTCACAGCCCCCACTGAGGAACACTTAGAGAAACGAAGTGACATCTTCACAGTTCCAAAGCCAAGGCTCTGAGAAGGATCTTCCATTTTAAGTCGTGGTCCTTTCCACAGCACCCAAGCTGCCTTCTGTGAAGCTGGTGTGTGGAGTCCTCATCCCTAACGGCTCATTCCTTGGCCTCTTTCTTGACTCATACCCTCACCCTAAACTCTAGAGTCTCTGCACGCTCAGGCTCAGAGAGCAGAGCACCATGGTTCTGGCGGTATCTGCCGCTCCAGCCCCCATCGGCAATGCCAGGGCCCTCATAATGAGATACTCACTGCTGGTCACTTCAAGAAGCCAAGACTTGGATGTGGAGAGGGTTCCCTTTGACCTGTGAACTCAGAGCCAAAACCCCTGACCTTTGACATCAGAACCATTTCCCGGTAGGTCATTGAAAGTACTCAGATCATTTTATGATGTATTAGGTAAGAATTTTCCAGCTATGAATTGGGAGATAACTTAAAGACATACAGTACGCATACACTAGGGGTGGAAAATAAATCTTTCATGGACATTATCTTGGTTCTAAATAGTTCTGCCCAGGCTTCTGAATTTGGTCCTTCTTTTTTTTTTTTTTTTTAAAAGATGACCGGTAAGGGGATCTTAACCCTTGACTTGGTGTTGTCAGCACCACACTCAGCCAGTGAGCGAACCGGCCATCAGTATATGGGATCCGAACCCGGGGCCTTGGTGTTATCAGCACCGCGCTCTACCGAGTGAGCCACGGGCCGGCCCGAATTTGGTCCTTCTTAATCTGGCTCTGCAGAGTCTATCTCTCTGTGTGTCATTAAAGAATTAAAAACTTCAGCTAAAAAGAAGTTGAAATTATCTACTACATGTCAGGCACCGTGCTGCTCATTTGGAAATGTCAATTATTTCACACGTGGTCTCTGCATCCAAAGTGCCCACAGAAGGAAACAGAGATTGAGATCGTGTATGTTATAGCCAAGTGGTGGGACTAAGATTTAGGAGACAGCGGTATCAGCAAGAGGAGGCACAGGAAATGGTCATGAAGCCAAACAGTGATGTGTAAAGATAGGTTTGGAGGGAGGAGAGCGATGAGTATAGCGGGCAAGAGGAACAGCAGGAGCAAGACATGTGGTCACTCACTTGATGGATATTTACTGAACACTGTTTCTCTAATTTCTTGGTCCTTGGCATGAAAGTTTCCCCTCCACCAGCATACCCCCAAAAGATATAACCCACAGCACTCACCCTGTAAGGTGTAGCTTGAAAGCAGACATCTGCTCAAAGAGGCCTGCAGATGCTGCCTACCACGGCTCCCTTTGGAGACCTGGCAGTGCCAATTAGCATATTAAAGGCTCTGGGAAGTCCTACAGTAAAGAAACCCTTTCTGTGTTGTTTAATCCAGAATTTCCCAAATTTACTTGACGACAGAGTCTTTTCTCGTACTTGACACCTATTTCTACCACCTGAGGAAACATACTTTGAGAGACACTGCCTTTCTCCAGGCCTCATCAGCTAGGCAGGGAGGACGGACTGTGGGGCGGTGACAGAAACCCACACGAGAACAGACTCCCGCTGAATGAGGTGGCCGCAGTGACAGAGGAAGAGCAGCCCGTTGACAGAAGAGTCGACAGACCCTGCTAAAGGATCAGGAGGAAGCAGTCGGCGATTCCAGCTTGTTTTCTTAGAAAAGCTAACCCCAGTGCAGATAATGTTACTAAGAGGATGGGCCAACGACGTATGTGTGGGGCACTGAGAAGTTTGTAAAATAAACCCACCCAAAGACTGTAGGAGCAAGCAACAGGCGTTTCACATTTCTATTGTTTGAAAACTCTTGTGTGAGACTAAGAGTACATGTCAGATTATAATCTATATAATTTTTAAAGCAGATCTCAGTTTTCTGCTTTTCAAGTTTAGCATTTTGGTTCATAACACTTCACTCACAGATACCAAGGAGGGCTCCTGACGATGGCAAAGCCTGGTGGAGACCAGGTCTTCCATCTCTTCCTGCTCTTTCCACTCCAATTGTGGAATCCAAATGATTCTAACTTTCTGGGACAGGCCTCGTCTCAGATATCCTAGTGTCCTCCCCAAACCATCAAAATGTACCAGAAATCATACTTTGTGATCCAACTTCGTGATCATTCCCTCCTGGAAGGGGCACTAAAATCTTTTTTTTTTTGACTCAAATTCCTTTCGATAAACATAGCCAACCTAATAGATCACAGGGTTTTCAGAACCTTTTCATTTATTACTTGTAGAGTCTATACATGGCAATAGTATATGCTCAACAGTTTTTGACCATCCAGATCAAAGTAAATATATAACTAGAATAAGAAATGTTCTTTTGGTTTGAGAGAAAACCTTCTTAAGGCAATTTAGCACAGAGTCTGTTACTAAAATTGCAAGTATGTTATATGGTAAACTCAGCAACTGCATCCCTTACCAGCCAGAAACATATACATAATCTAAAATAGCACACAAGCACAACAAATCAGTTATTTTTGGCTTTGAGCTCTATTCTCTGCTTAAATACAGCTCAGTGTGAAGCCTGCAGGACGATTTCTCCCCGAGTAATAAAACCATATTGAAAGCGACGTTTTTTAATACCTCGCCCACACCAATTCTTCTCTGCCCATGTGTAGTAGCAGTCTGCGAGCCGAGAGCTACTCTTCCTAATGCTGCAAAACACCAGCCCAAGCAAGGAGCTGTCTCTAAAGTTTGCAGGCACGCAGTGAAGCTCAACTATGTTAACTGGTACGCATGTGCCAGACACAGTTGGGGAAACAGAGGGTCTGACACCACAAGCCTGGTGGTTCTCATTCAGGGGAGATTCTGCCCCGCACCCCCCCCAACCCCCACCCCGTGGCAACGTCTGAAGACATTTTTGATTGGCACAACTAGGGGGAGGGGGTGTTACTGATATCTAGTAAATAGGGATGCTGCTAACCAGCTGACAATGCACTAGACAGCCCCCACAACACAGGATTATCTGGTCCAAATGTCAATAATGCCAAGGTTGAGAAATCCTACATGAAACTAACAAAATGCACAATGAAAATGATATATGACAGCTGTCAATAAACCTAAAGACAATACTTACAAAAAGCAACTGGATGATAGGCACTATGGATTCCGACATAGTAAAATGATCTGGATATGCCCGCTGATGGCCACATTACGAACCCTGGTAAGCTTAAATGCCAATAGCGAGCTTTCACATCTGTTAATGAATGTGGATACGTTGGAACACATTGGAGTAAAGCCATAAAATAGGCCATCATCCTGATTAATACATCATTTTGTTATCTGAGAGCACAAAACAGTAAGGCAGAACTGCTATAACTCTCTCTTTTTAAAAATGGAAATAATTTAAACAGTAAAAATAAACAGAAGGTACAAGTGGGGGAACTAAATCACATGTGAAATCTGAGGAACAGTCCATAAACTTGAATGACTTCATATGCCCAGGTCGATCATATTAATTCCTTGGTAGTTTATTACGACATAATGTTAATCCAGAAATGGGCACTTCTAGACTGCTGGCAGGAGGTCTCTGTTCCAATAAGTGAATACCATAATGTTCTTGGCAACCTGTAGTCTTTCAGCAAGCTATGTTACAAGATTCACCCACACCAACAAAATTTAAAATAATCATGAATAGTGGATTTCAAGAGATTCAGAAATATTTGAGAAAGTGGTCTCTGAAATAAGATACAAACTAGCTCTTCAAGCAAGATGCAAGGAGAATCTCCTTCACTGTCATTTATCTTTAGCTTATAGAAATCCCAAAAGACACCATAGGTTACAGAAAAAGAAAATAATAACTACAGTGAGAAGCATCTTCTTGCAATACAGAAGTGAAATGGAGATGCGTAGTATGTCAAAAAGCAAGGATATTAAAAATGCAAAATGCTGCTAGCTTTATACTAAATTTAAAAATCATGAAAACCAAATCAAAGGGCATTCCAAGTCACTCATCACAGACCTAAAGGCCATTTACTGCACATGTTCTACTGCAGAGTTAATATAAAGTTTTAGAAGTAGGGAAAAAAAAAAAAAACTAACCTTAAGGTTATCAAAGGTTTTGACAGTCTGCGCCAAGTCACTGACGCTCCCTGCTGATGCTGTCCCCTGTCCCCTAGGGCCTGAGGACACCCGTGAGCCGTCAATGGCCTCGAAGCCAGAAAGCAAGGCCTCTGCACAGCTGCAGGGAGACTCCTTGGCTCTCTGACCCGATATCAGGTATGTCTTCAAACCTATGATGGATAAAAATTACAATCAGCACAGAAGGAAACCACCATTTCTTGAAATACAGCTCGGTCTTGCTCTCTACGGGGACACGGTCCTGAAAAGTTGAGAGTAAAGTGAAAACGTGAATGTGTCACATTTTATGACCAACTCCACTATCTTCTCAGTGAGGCGCAGCCTCAGGGAGACATCTGCCTGCAAGACACACCTCTGACTCACGCTGCATTTTCTCTAGCTAATGGCTGTGTGTTCGTTGTACCTTTGGGGGCTAAAATAAGCATTAAAAGTTCCTCCATGAAAGGGTCACCTGACCTCTTCATGGAGGCAGCACTGAAGCTTGAAGGTCGACTCTGGGCACTGCCAGGGTTTATTTCAATCTGTGAATACCAGTCCCTGACATTTATACCAGTCATTTATTCTAGCTGTCGGAGCAACCTAGAGCACCGACCACCTTACCTGCGTCAGAGACGGCAAAGCTGCCATGAGCTGTGAGACCCTCGCTCGTACCAACAGGGCTGATTAAAACCTCCCTTGATTCTGCTTTGTCAAGGATCTACTTTCTGCTGGATCCAAACATGCACCCCAGCAACATTCTGCTTCTGTCAGGCTGAGGTCTACATATGTTTTATTCTCTCAGACAATCCCCATTGGAAAAAACGGTTGGTCAAATGGGCAGTTAACCTACGTTTTTACAATTCTCACTGAAGGCTGAAAAAGACACACTAATACATGTGACACCGTTAGGTAGCTACAACAGGTAGGGAGCTCCCTGCTCCAGGTATTTAGAACTATCTGTTGGGAAAGTAAGAAGGAGCAGGTTTTCCAGGAAGAACTCAAGGAATTTTTGAAAAAGGAGCAAACTTTATTTACATATGTGAATCCTTTTTCACATATTTAAATGTACCCTATTTACATATTTAGATTCTTTATTGGAATTTAGCCAGACAGCAAATGTATTGGAGGGAGTGATGTGCTCTTTATTCAATAAATGTTTATTTCAGGCCTGGTGTATGCCACACACTCAGGATAAAATCCAGAACGAAACTGGGTCCCCACCATGCAGAGCTTACGTTCTAGCAGGTTACAATGAAAAGTCATTGGAGGGGGTATCATGGGAAGAGTCAGTCAAGAGGTGATGTGTCTACACCACTGTTTCCAGGACAGTTTCTTGTAGTTGGTACATATTTAATAAGTACTTTAACATTAATTAATCAAATAACCTAGGGACCACTTCATCAATAATCCTTTATCTGAAGCTGGCCCTGACCACAGAATGACGATCCCATGAGATGCCAGCAGCATGGGGCACCCCTCCCCAAGGATGCTGCTCCCCATAAACGAGGGCTGCCCTGGGAGCTCAAAATGGGCCACCTCTCACATCCAGGAAGGGTCATCACCCAAGGTAACCATTCATCTGCTCCCCATGCAGCTCCAAAACTGCAAAAGAAAGGAAGATGGCCTTTCCTGGAGGTGTGTGAGATCTAAAGCAGGGAGAAGGTCTAAGAGGGTGGCCAGCACATTCACACCATTGAGCCCAGCCCTCCTCAGGGAGCAGGATGGCAGCTGCTTGCCTCTTCAGTCCCCAGCCCCAGGTGTGCCACGTTGCACGAGTCCCTGAGGTTTGTGGTTGCTATTCTGAACTGGGATTGCTGAGTCACAGTTCACTCATCAAACATTCATTAAGCACTTCCTGTTTAGCCTACACTGTGAGGGGTGCAGGGAGGATGAGAGAGAACGTGTCAGCCACGATGGTGACCTGTGTGAAGCCATCACCTGCTGAGGGGAGCAGACAACAGGCAGGTGTCACTACAGCCAGGTGCGCCAAGTCCCAGGACGAGGAGGCATGGGGAGCTCCAGGGAGCACAGGAGACTAGGAAGGAAGGTACTGCAGTTTGAATGTGCCCCCTCTGAAATTCAGGTGTTGCCATCATGACAGTATTAAGAGGCGAGGCCTTTAGGAGGTGTCTAGGCTGTGAGGGCTCCTCCCTTGGGAATGGGATTAGTGCCCTTATAAAGGCTCTGGAATGAGGGGATTGGTTCTGTCGCTCCCTCTTCCACCACAAGAAGACAGGTGTCCCTCCTTTCCAGAGGCTGCAGCCCTCACCAGATGACCAAACCTGCTGGCACCTTGACCTTGGACTTCCCAGCCTCTAGAATTGTGAAAAACAAATTCTGGTCTTTACAAATTCCCCAGTCTGTGGCGTTCAGTTCTAGCACCACAAATGGAATAAGACAGAGCCTTGCTGGATAAAGCACCCTCCAAGCCGAGAACCAAAAGATGAAGCAAGGTCAGCCCGGGGACAGCAAACAGGTCCAAGGGCTGGGGCGGCTGTCACCAGCTGGCGGTGTTACTAGAACAGTCTGTGAAAGGCCTCCAAAAAGGGAGGCCTGGGCAGGCATAGCTGTGAGGTGGCGCTGAGCTTAGTGTGGCTGGAACGTGGGATGCATGTGGGAGACTGGCCAGAAGTGAGTCCGTGCAGGGCACTGCCTGGGCGATCGCCAGGGGTCTTCTTTCTGGGGGGGGGGGGAAGCCGGAGTAGGGAGAAAGAGCAATGAGCAGGAACAAGGCTTGGGACAGGCCAGGGAGCTGGTGCAAATGCCAGCCACAGTCACAATGTGTGTGTGGGGGTGTGTGTGGGGGTATTGGGGGCATGAAAGTCAGGAAACAATGGTGGAAACAAGGAACCTGCTCCCCTGAATCTGGTGGCAACAGGCAATGTTTCTGTTATAGTTGATTGAAAGTGGTGAGCAAGGGCATGGCTTCTGGGGAGGAGCTCTCAGAGACAGGCTCTGGCTCCACCACCTAACTGTGTAACCTAAATAAGCTGCTTGGTATCTTGGCACCTCGATTCTCACCCATGCAAGGTAAGGAAAAGAGTAGGACTTGCCCTGCAGGACTCACGTGAGGCCTCAGTGTTCACACACACACACACACACACACACCCACACACACAGATGAACACATGCATGCGCACACACGGCATTCCCAGAAGTACCCAGCACACAGTCAGACTCAGCCACGTGAGTGTTGTCATCAATGTGGGTGTCTGACCTACTTTTCATGCTTCTTCTATATACCAAAGCATTTGTGGAACTGTTAAATCAATAATTGCTCCAAACTTGTTTCTAACTTGGATTTTTCTTTAGGGAGCTATGGATTCCCAACTTGTGTGATAACTACTGCTAGTGCTACAAAGGTCAAATGTACCTATGCATCCATAGCAAGCAAAATCAGTAAATCAGTTAAGTATCTTTTTATGTATGCTTCAATACAGAAAGCTAAGTTTAAAGTGAAACCTGAATGTCCACTGAAGATGACTGGATAAGGAAAATGTGGTATACGTACACAGTGGAATACTACTCTGCCATGAAAAAGGAATGAAATTCTGCCATTCACAGCAACATGGATGTACTTAGAGAAAATTATGTTTAGTGAAACAAGCCAGGCACAGAAAGAGAAATATCGCATGTCCTCATACATAAGTGGGAGCTAAAAACAAAGAAACAACAACAAAGAATGGAATAAAGATACAACAATTGCAACAATTTGTTGAACTTTCAAAAGGAGAGAAGGAAACTGAGGCCACCAGAAGTGGGAAAAGGGGAGTAGGAGGGGGGTTAGCGAGAAATTGGTAATGAGTCACAAAATATGACTACGTTGTGTAATTATAAATATAATGATAAAAAAAAATAAATACAAATAAAAAAAATACTAAAGTAAGGCAGAGTTTAACAACAATAGGAAATACCCTGAGCAATGTATCAGGATGCGTTTCTGAGTTCAAGCCTAGTCAAAGTCTTAAGACAAGAGAGTTTACAGAAGACAAGGATTTTATGAATAACTCCACACATGGACCTGGGGTCCAACTTCATTAGAATGGCTCTTTTGGAGCAGAAGGTCAAACTAAGGCAGCTAAATGATTTATTTAGTTAAGTACAATGTAAGAAGGAGAATAATAAGATTTCTTATACTCTTTCCTGGTAATTGATTTCATTTGTTTTTTGGGGGGGGGTTAAACTGCACTTTACTTATTACTATAACATTCCCTTTTATTAAACTAGTAATTGATTTTAAACCTCATCAGTACTGATGCCTTTTATCAGCTTGATTTTACAAAGGCTACAGAGAGAGGAAGGTGTTTCCTAACGTGCTCCCATTGATGGAGGCATTTGTCTGCGGCTGCGTGTGATGAGGAGATCAACGTGGTTAATGTTCTTGAGTATTCTTGAGTATGTCATCAGTTCTTTGAGGACAAATACCATGCTGTACACCCACTGGTGATCAGTTTTGGTGAAATGAGTGTAACCGGAGTGAGTGATAAAGTCCATTTTGGACAAGAAAGACGATTCCAGTCTCTTTTGTCGTGGTCTTGTTCTTCGGGGCTCTTGCTTGGGAGTGAAATATCCTCAATCCCAAGAATCAATGGAAAGAGAAGAATAACTAAGAAGGAAAGAATGTTTTATGACACGACTCTGGGAGTTAACAGCATAACATAACAAACACCTGGAAGCTTCCATCACTAATGATTTAAAATGATAAACAAGAGACAGGCGATCGGCTTGGGATGGTTCGTAAACACTTTAAAAATGTCTTTTTACTTTGCACTGCATTTTTCCTCACAAGTAGGTCTGAAATGGCCGAGTAGCATGAGAATTATTTAAACTAAAATATACTCAGTCAACGTGAAAAATAAAGATTAAAAGCACTCAATCTACCAAATAACCAAGGCCTATAAAGTTATAGATAACGAGATTTTATAATTATCTGTTGCTTCTGCTTAAGAAGAGCAAAAGTTTTAACGAAACAAAAAAATAAACATTTTTCACCTATTAACATTAAGGTGCTCTAGGCGGGTCTAAGTCCTTAAAAAGAAACAAACAACAACAAAAAAGAATGAAATAAAGATACAACAATCACAACGATTTGCTGAACTTTCAAAAGGAGTTGTTTTTTTCACTCCTATGTAAAACAAGGAATCAGAAGGACCGATTTGTTCTGATATTTGTTGATAAATCCTAAATTCCTACAGCAAGTGGCTGTTGGTAAAACTTAACCTCTTTTTACAAAATGAAGTCCCAAACAATAAAATACAAGACAGATTTACCAAAGAAGGAGAAAGAAACCAAAGGTGGGCACCGTGCCTGTTCAACTTGATCCTGATTACAATTTCATCCTAACAAAATAAAGTTTTGGAAGAAAACACGTGTGTGCACCAGTAATAAGAAAGCGTGCTGCCCTCATGGCCAAACGCAGGTGAATAGGTACCCACTTAGTGACCGCATAACTGCGTACTGTCTCCTCCTTAACGTCTTCATTTGGTATTCAGTGCTCCACCACTAACTGCTCAATTGCTAACAATGGGGGAGTCCATGGTAACAAGCTCCAGAGACCCACACCTCCCGCCTCTAAAAACCTCTCCAACTATGGTTGGATATCACGAGCCTTCACAAAGGCTCTAGAAACGAGTTCTCAGAAAGATGACATTTGGCAAACCTGTAAGCAGCCTGCCCGGCACTACCTCATTCATTCATCTGCTCATTCATTCATTTACTCACCCAACAAGTTGAGTATTTACTCAGTACTTACTGAGAGTTAGGACCTGGCTAGGGGAAAACAGCACCCTGGTTGTGGAAACCGAGTGCAGATGAAAACTTGTACTTGAACGCCCGATCTCAGTTCTCTTGTGTGTAAGATAGAAATACAACAACATGATAATAAGGCCACGTCACAGGACTGTTGTGAGGATTAAGTGAGTTAATACACATAAAAAGGGAAATGCAAAAGGGAACAACAATGCTTTACCTGAGAAAGTCTCCGGGAATACTCAGGAGTAACTTGGAGTAAACTGAAGAAAGGCATGAAATAATGCTCATAAAAAAGTAAATAAGGGGCTGGCAGTTAGCTCTAATTGGCATCATTAGAGCATGGTGCCAATGACACCAAGGTCCAACATTCAATCCCTGTACCAGTCAGCTGCCAAAAAAAAAAAAAAAATTAAATGGGAGAGTTGAAGGATGGCAGTGGACGTGAACCATGAGTAAGGGATGGCCCAAATCCATGGAAAGGGAGAACTGCAGGAATTCAAGTCTGGGAGCTGACAGGATGTACAAAAGGGACAGAAGGCGTGTTTACAATGAGCTGTGGACAGCAAAAGGGAAGCAAAAGTCTGCAGTAACTATTTCAGAACACTGTTACGTACAGAGTTTAAATAATCGGGAGAGGCTATGAAATAAGAGAGCTCGGAGGAAAGATGTCAAGAACTGAAACAGACTACCAACTAATCAACTGTTATCCACCAAGTGATGGCACCGAATGCCACCGGCATGACAGAGAATGTCAGCTTACATCTGCAGTGGGCACAAGAGGGGTCACACTCCATGTTCTTTTCCCTAGAGAACTAAGAAATAACAACTCATGTGAAGGTTTTTAAGAGGTGACAGACAGTGAAAAACAGACTCTAGAAAGAAGAGAAACAAAAAACCAAATTTAAAATCTGAGAATAGGTGGCAGCTAAGTAATTGAAAAAAAAAAAACCCAAAAAACAAAAAAAGGGAATATATTGAAAATAGAAATAAAGCTGTATGACGCTCAGTAAAAGAAGCCAGTCACAAAAGGCCACATACTACACGATTCTGTTTACATGAAATGTCCAGAAGAGGGAAATCGGTAGACAGAAAGCAGACTAGTGATCGCCAGGGGCTTAGGGGGGATAGGGAGCAAGTACTAATGGGTACAGGGTTAGTTTTCGGGGTGAAGAAAATGTAAAATTAGATTGTGGTGATGGTTTTACAACTCTATGAATACACCAAAAACCACTGAATTGGATACTTGAGAGGGATGAACTGTATAGTCTGTGAATTATACCTCAGTAAAGCTTTTATTTATTTATTTATTTATTTAATTTTTATTTATTATTTTTTTTTAAAGATGACCGGTAAGGGGATCTTAACCCTTGACTTGGTGTTGTCAGCACCACGCTCAGCCAGTGAGCAAACCGGCCATCCGTATATGGGATCCGAACCCGGGGCCTTGGTGTCATCAGCACCGCACTCTCCCGAGTGAGCCACGGGCCGGCCCATGTAAAGCTGTTTTTTAAAAAGAAAGAAATAAAGCTACATGAAGTTCAACAAGATGGAACAGTTCTGAGATTTGAGAAGAAATAAAATAAAGCCGGGAAGAACTACTCTCTCCCTGAGAATTCAAGGTAAAGGAGTGGGCAATGGCAGGTTAAAAAATAAAGAAAGAAAGAAAAATTAAGACTAAAGGCTTAGAAACAGATAATGTAGTAGAGCTAGGATGGAAAAACATGCAACTGAGAAATAAGGCTAAATAACCTTGAAGAACTAAAAATTCAAAATGGCAAGAGTTCAGAAGTCTAGGAGAGATTAAACAAAACAAACAAAACAAAACAAAACAAAATTTTGACCTTCACAAGATATCACCAAGAATCACCAAATTTGCAGCTCTCACTACTGCAGTCTGGCTGATACCCAAGCTGTCTTCTTAGGCCACAAAAGAGCAGCAGGGGAGCTGGCCTGACTGCTCCAAGCACTGAGGCTTCCTTTTTATCCAGGAGTATATTTATTTGCAAAGGCATTTTCTTCTGACCCGTGGGCCGTTTTATATGCATTGGACATCCCCTCTGAGCATCTCGTGCTGGGAAGAAAGGCAACCAAGACCATGGTGCCACCTCTCTCGAAAACTCCATCTTATGCAAAGAGAAAGACACGACGATGTACATTCCTGACTAACCTTCCGTGGAGTAGCCATGCCAGCGCTAGCACCACCTGTTACTACGTGAAAATGCTTATCCCAGCCTCTGGCTTTCTCCTAAATCCCACTTCCAGCACAGGCACATGCTTGCTATCAATTTCCACACTTTGCAAAGTATCCAGTTTTCAACTTGCAAGAGGTTTTCTCTTTGGATGAGTATTTCATACACTGTCTGCAGCAGTGACGGCAGCAGTTTCCCTGGCTGCATTTTCTTGTGCGGCGAGCACGTGGTAGCCTTGCTCAGACCACCTCACTGAGAAATCCTAAACCTCCATCTCCTTCTTTGCTATCTCCAATGTCTGCAATTTCACTGCAGCACTAGTGGCAGCTTTTCTTTTTTCAGTCTTTTTCAGAAGAGTCAGAGTTGTGTTTATGTGGGACGTCTTTAACAACCTCCAAAGTGTTGCTGTGTGTTTGACAAGAAGTCAAGAGCAAGGCCACCCTGCCACTTGGGGATGTCACGAGCTGGATGATTTGCTCTCCCATGGCATGGCAAGGGAGTATCATTTTAGCCTCAGGAAAATCACAACTGCGTTGTAGACTCACACATGATCAAAACTGAAACCGAAACCAAGGCAGAGAGTAGTGAGTACCCACGCACAGAGGAGAGGACAAATGATGAGTCCCCAGGCCATCGATGCACAGAGATATGGCTTATGCAAAAATGTGACCTGGAGCTGCAGTCTACAGGCCTCATTTCCACAAAGGGGTTGGATGAGTCTTCAGGGGTTTCCTTGTCTTAGAGTAGACAGTTGACCACTACACACCCTGGAAGAACCATTGTGTTAATGAAGAGATGGAAATGCGCAGAAGGCCCAGGAAGGAAGGTTCCAGACCATGAGAGGTGCTGGCCCAAGACAAAACAGCTGAGTATGTGGAGCAGTAAAGACCATCACATCATGGGTAAGAAACAAAGTGCTATTCTGAACAACACGGACTATGTTAAAAAACACAGAAACACACCAAAATATAACAGGATAATAGGATTGTGGAAAACATTCATTTTCCATATTATTAAATATTTTTCTTATTTACCACATGTTTAAAATAAGCATGAATTTTTGAATTTATTACAAAATATTTTAGACACGGAAACATGTAAGGAAGAATATGCTGAAGTCTCTTGGTCCCACCAGTCTAAGCAATAAAACGTCACCTGCACTGTTCAAGTTCCCCATGTTCTTTAGACTTCCACTACATGTATATGTAATGCTAAACAATACAGCATTAATGTTTTTTTAATTTACATAAATGACATTTTACAAGTAGTCTTCTGAAAGTTGTGTTTTTTGTTCAGTGTTACGTTTTTGTTTTTTTTTTAAAGATGACCAGTAAGGGGATCTTAACCCTTGACTTGGTGTTGTCAGCACCACACTCTCCCAAGTGAGCCACAGGCCGGCCCTTCAGTGTTATGTTTGAGATTCATCCATGTTGATATGTGTGACTCTTGTTCATTTATTTCCAATATTATGAAGTTTCCCAGTGAATAAATGTACCACAATTTTAAAAAGAAAAACTGAAAATATTAAAACTAATTAACACCGACTATAAATGCAGTATTCTGTTAAAAATGAGAAACATGATAAATAGAGTAAGATATAAGATATATTTAACACAAAAATACCACTGACTGGAAGAATACATCATAAATATAAATTTAAGGAAGAAATGGAACTTGTGGAGATCAGTTTTTAAAAAATCAGGAGAAGAGCAAGGATGAAAGAAAAGTTGTGGGAAAAAAAAAGTTAAAGAAATCAAACTTGGAGAGGGTGGCAGGGCCAGGTGAGGGACCACAAAATCATGTTAAGATGGAAAAAAATCAAAACAGAGTAATAAAATAAAAGGACACAGAACTCTCTTCAAACTGTAAATTAACTAGGTTGAAGGGGACGATCCTATAAGCCCAGCGTGGCAGTCCTCATGACTGCTGCAGCATGGGGACAATAAGCCTGCCACTGCTGTAGGCAGGACATGGAGGGGGTCCCAGGAAATAAACCAAGGCAGGCTGACCTGTGGTCAGGGGTAAATATCTGCCCAGCTGGATCAAGGGCCTAGCAATGCAGCTGAGGAAAAGAGCCCCGATATTTCAGCCACAGAGCTGGGCTCAGAGGGGTGTGAGAGGATGGAGCCAAGGAGGGACTTCCAGGGGACAGCCAGGGATTGGGTGAGGGATGATGAAGAGTCACAACCCCTGCTGTCCAACAGAGCTTTCTACTGAACTTTTTTTTTTTTAATTAATTGTTTGTTTTTTGTTTTTGCATTTTTTTTGGCAGCTGGCCGGTAAAGAGATCCAAATCCTTGACCTTAGTGTTATCAGCACCACTCTCTAACCAAGTGGGCTAACCAGCCAGCCCCTCTACTGAACTTTTCAACAGAACTTTCTATGATGATGGAAACATCCTCCAGCTGTCCAGTTCAGTGGCCACCAGCCACATGTGGCTACTGAGCACTCGGGATGTGGCTAGTATGAATGAGGAACTGAATTTTTGTATCGTTTAATCGTAATTTAAATTTTAAACAGCTACATGTGGCTGGCAGCTACCATACTGAACATCAAAGATCTACATCCTTCCTTACTGGTGGAAAGGAATGGATTAAGAATGAAAAGCTTTTTCTTATCTTTATGAAATAGAGATGAGGTGGTAAAAAAAGAAGAATGAGTAGGATAAAAAGGAAAAGGAAATGTGAAACCAATCAGGATTAACTCTTATTATAGATGACATTCAGTAGCAAATACAAGGAGGGGATCACCCTATACACTAATAGCAGGAAGAGAAATAGATATTCTACCAAACAAAATGCTAATCTCTAAGAATATGCAAACAGGAGAGCTTGGAAAGACATGAATATTTTCAAAAAACGTTAAAATAAGTCAAAAATTGGTTCAAAAATCTAATTCAGAGCCTATATGTATATAGCTCCATCTTGCCTGACATATATTATTCCTAAAAATGTTTTTAATGTGAATATTTACAAAATATATCATAGTTTCCACTTTTTTTACACTCAAAATTATACCACGTGATTCCTAAAAACAGCCTGTAAAACAAATACCCAAGCACTCTGATCTTTCACATCTATTAAATGCAACATGTGTATTAAAACACACAAATGACCATGTCGTGGAGAGAGTTCTCTCTGATTCCGCAAGGCATGAATGTTTAACTAGGCACATGGCCACAATATTAATAGCATTTGGCAAGAACTCACTAAGCCAAGCCGGGAGTGGGTGTTTCAGGAAAGGTGACCACTGACTGTCCCTTGTGCCAAGGATTTAGCCCCGGGCAAATTTGTGAGGCAGATAGAATCTAACTCAGGTCACATTGGCCACCTGCCTTCTCCAGGACCCCAGTGCCTCCGGGGTGCCCCTACCCTCTGCCAACCTACTGTCTGAATGTCCAGCAGCAGCCCACCAGGATCAAGGCCAGGTTCCAGTGTCAAATTCTGCCCTATCTGGGGCTCATCATAACACTCCTGTTAGGTTGTGGGAAATACATTAAATTCCCCTGTGGATCCATAATAACACTTTCTGGTCCCCAACCCCATCAGACCCAACAGCTCCTCTGCATTACATTTAATACACTTTGATCTTGTAATGTCCTCTTTCCTCTTTTCATTTCCTTGAAATGAAATAAAACCCATGGACAATATGAACTTCAATCATTGAGACCATCGAAAGCACCTCTAGCAAATTTCCCAAACACCCGGCTGAGGAGCCCTTCACCAGCGGCCCCTGGATAGGTGGCAGGTACTGAGCAAAGGCGCCTAAGCCGTCATGCTTCAAACAAGGCCAAAGAGCCACATCTCTTTCTATCCTTCCCCCTGCCAGGAAAACCACCTTGAGGACAGTCTATAGGCTACAAATTCCACAATTCTGTGTATGTGTGTATCTATTATAGAAATGTATGTATAACCTATACATTTATGAGTACATGCACGTATGTGTATATGTGTATACATGTACCTGCAGCAATTTAAAAAGAGGAAAATTTCTTAATAACTTTTATCTTATTCATTCTTTTAACAAATAATAAGCTCCTGAAACACGTCAAGAATGGAGTTAGGCCTGCTATAAATCCTAATGATATCTTACACTGACGGTCTTACTAATCTTAGTGCCTACAGCACCTTGCTGAAGGCCTAGCACAATGGACATTCAAATATGTAAAGAACTGAATCACATCTCCGCAGCAGTGGTCCATTTGTAGATAGCATGAAAATCAAGGAAGGACAGAACAAAATACTGAATGTACTTGTAATTTCTCTGGAGACTGAATCACACAGACCAACTTACTCACATAGTAATGAACAAGAGGTTATCTGTCTATTGGATCTATCTGTGTACCCACCAGATGCCAGGCTAGACACCAGTGATACAGCTGTGAGCATCATACCCATCGTCCCTGACTCCATGTAACCAGCACAGGGAGAGTCGCCAGCTGTCTACAGAGCTATAAAGAAAACAGAAGGTCCCTGCCATGGAGAACGGCAGCAAGCAAGCAGATGACCGGTTTGCACGGGCATCGGAAAGGGCCTCTCTGAAGGAATGACACTGAGGTGGAGGGCTCGCGGTGAGAAGGAGACAATCATGGCAGGGGAAAGACCATGCGGGCGGAGCGATCAGAATGGAAAAGATTGTTGTGAGTTCTTGTGGCTGGAAGAAGACGCTGGGGCTGAAGCAGAGTGAGCGGAGAGAGGGTGGTATTACATGAGGCTGGAGAGATGAGCAGGGCCCCCAGGAGCCTCTAAGAGGAGTCTGAGTTAAACACTAGGCCCAGTTATAGTTATATACTATGTGTATAGTATATGCTAGACCCTAGTTATACGCTAGACTCTGCAGAATTTTAAGTAAGGGAGCACACCATCCAATTTTTTCTTTTTTTTGCATTTTCATTTTTAAATTTTATTTTTTAAATTTATTTATTTTTGACAGCTGGCCAGTACGGGGATTGAATCCTAGACCTTGGTGTTATCAGTGCCATGCTCTAACCCACTGAGCTAACAGGCCAGCCCTCATTTTCACCTTTTTAAATTTTTTAATTTGAACTAACTTTAGACATACAGAAAAGCTATAAATATAGTCCAAGGAGTTCCATTATACCCCTCACCCCACTTCTCCTAATCTGAATGTCGTCTTGTACCACGTCAAGCACAGTACAATAAACCAGAACAGGAGATTAACATCGGTATATCATTATTGACTAGACTATAGAACTTATTCAAATTTCATCAATTTTTTTGTCTGATTTCCATTCTGGCATCCTACCCAGGATCCCCCAGTGCTGGCTTGCTCATTTTAAAAACCTCTCAGCTGTAGAGGTCGAATGGCTTCAAGGTGTCAAGAATAGCAGTGGGGCCTCATTCTGAGGTTGCTGCTGTGATCCAGGTCAAAGGTAGAGTGGCCCGGCCGAGGGGCCAGCAGGATGTGTGGAAAGGGAACAAGGACACCTCCTGGGTTCAGCCTTCAGTATGTGGATGGATGAAGACACGTTTACTGAGATGAGAAAGACCAGGGGAGGCAAAGCTTTGGAGGCAAAATCAGAAGTGCAGTCTGGATGCCTTACACTGAATATGTCTGTGATGCACCCGAGTGAGGGTGTCAAGGACGCGGCTACAACATCAAAAGCAGAGGGGAGGTCTGGGCAGGAGACCTCATCCCGAGGTGAGGACGACACGAGGGGAGAGGGCCCACGATGAAGGCCTGAGGAAGGGCGGCATCAGACATGGTAAGGGAGGGGAGCCAGCAAAGACGTCTCAGGAGGGACAGGAGGGGTCAGAGGACAGGCAGAGGGCAGGACTCTGGGAAGCCAAGACAGAAGAGTGTGTCAAGAAATGGGAAAGTGAGCCAGGTTTGGCAATGCCATGACTGCCTGTGACCATGCCAGTGGCAGGTGCACCCAAGTGTGAAGGGCACAGGCCAGACAGGGGTGGACGTGTGCATGGAAGTGAGAAAGTGGAGGAGGCAGGTGTGGTCAGTCCTTGAGAGATGTGTGGCCATGAAGTGCGGCAGAGAAACGGGGTGACATGGCAGCCAGGGAGCATTGGTGCAGGCGAAGGAGCTAGAGACATTGTGTATCCAACAGAGGGGAGAGATTAGAGATGCAGGACAAGGAAGGCAGCTCAGGGAGCAAAGCTGCTGGAAAGGGGAGAGGAGAGAGAACACATCGCACATGTGAAAGGACTGGGTATCACCAGCATGAGGCAACTTACGTCTAGTAGAGGAAAAAGAAGGGAAACTAGACCCTATCTATAGACTTTCATGGAGGGAGGTGCATTTGGGTTGGTGGGAGCAGGGACAGGAAAGCAGGGCTCTTAAAGGTATGGCCACGGCTGAGAGGACATGACATCAGGTGATGTGAGGTTCAGAGTGGTGTAGGTGTCCTCGAGAAAAAGCACCTAGGATCTTCCAAATAAGAGTGCTTCCAGCTGGACAAATGACAGCAGGAGCTAGCTCTTTCAAAACAGCCTGACAGTTCCTCACAGTGTCCAACATAGAGTCACCATATGCCCAGCAACATACTTTGAGGTATATACCCAAGAGAAATGAAAATGTTCATCAACACAAAAAGCTGTGTGCTAAGATTCATAGCAGCCATGATAAGGACCGAAGCACTGGCACATGCCACACACAGATGAACTTTGGAGACATTATGCTGAGTGAGAAGCCAGACACAGAAGATCACATATGGTATGGTTCCATTTCTATAAAGGTCCTAAAGAAAAACAGTGCAAAGACTTGTTTTACAGGATTCAATACCTCTCACAAAGCTATCATGGTTAAGACAGTGGGATATCCACACAAGTACAGACAAACAGTGATTAGAAACAGACTCTCACACATACGGACGCTTGATTTATCATAAAAGAGCCACTACAGAACATGAGAAGAGGATGGCCTTTCAATAAATAGTGTTCAGCTCAGGGTAGATACCTGTTGTTTCCTTTGCTGCTACCTCAGAAGCCAGTAAGTATGCACATGAAAAAATGTTCAACATCGTTAGCCATTTGGGAAATGCAAATTAAAACCACAGGAAGATGTCCCCACACATCTACTAATTCTACTAAAATGAAAAATTCAACCTCAAGTGCCGACGGGGACATGGAGTAACAGCAGCTCTCATCACATGTGGCTGGTGGCAACGCCAAATGTACAACCGCTGTGAAAACCCTTCTGCAGTTACTTATAAATCTAAATACGTGTGCTGACCACATGCCCCAGCAACCTCAATACTGGATATTTACCCAGAGAAATTAAGCCTCACATTCACACGAAATGCTGTACGCAAATGTTCACAGCAACTCTCCATAAGTGCCAAAACCTGGAAACGAACCTAAATGTCCTCCAGCAGGTGAGTGGATAACACCCACCATGATCCATCCATACACTGGAATCCTATTTGGCCTGACAAGGAATGAACTACAGCTGTACGAACAACCAGGATGAATCTCGAAAGTATTTTACTAAGTGAAAGAAACTGATCTTAAAAGGTTACACACTGTACAGTTCTATGTTAATGACATGCTCCCAAAGGCAAAATGATGGGGACAGATAACAGATTAGTTGTTGCCAGGGTTAGGGAGGGTCCAAAGGTGGGCCAATAACAAGTCAACACAAGGAAAAGATTTTCTGAGGGGGATGGAACTGTTCTGTATCCTGATTGCACTGGTGGCTACAAAATCTATGCATGTGTTAAAATCCACAGGACTGCAAACCAAGAGAAAAAAGCCAATTTACAAAAGATAATTAACAAAATAAAATTACACAAGCATTACCATACAATCTTGCAACCCCAATCTAAGTCTCTAGTCATGAGAATTTAAGACATCTATCTACACTAAGACTTGTATGCAATGTTCAGAGAAGCTCTATTTATTATAGTCAAGATGTGGAAATAATCCAAATGTACAGCAGCTGGTGAATGGATAAACAAGCTGCAGTATATCCATACCATGGAATTCAGTATTTATCTCTTTTTCTTTCTTGGCAGCTGGCCAGTACTGGGATGGAACCCCAGACATCAGTGTTATCAGCACCACGCTCTAACCAACTGAGCTAACTGCCAGCCCTGCCAGACCACGAAATTCAACTCCCTAAAAAGGAACTAAATACTTGATCCATGCTACCATATGGATGAACCTCAAAAACAACATACTAAGTGAAAGAAGTCAGACACAAAAGACCACATGTTGCATAATTCCAATTATATGAAATGCTTAGAAAAGGCAAATCTTTAGAGACAAAAAGTAGATCTGTTGTTTGAGGCTGGGAGCAGGTATTGCCTGAAAATGAGCATGATGGACCTTGTGGGGTGATGGAAATATTCTAAAACCAAATGATGTTGATGCTTATACGATTCTCTAAGTTTTCTAAAAATAAATGAGTTGTGCACTTTTAAGAGTTGAGTTTTATGGTATATATATTAGTCCATTTTCAGTTGCTATAACAACACCCGAGACTCGGTAATTTTTAAAGAAGAGAGGTTTATTTGGCATATGATTCTGGGACAGCTGCATCTGGCACGGGCCTCAGGCTTCTTCTATTCATGGCAGAAAGCAGTAGGCAGCTGGCAGGTAGAAGCAGATCAAGAGAGAGAGAGAGTTTCCTTCTCTTCTTTTAAAGCCCTCAGAAGCACACCCCCGACCACCATTTTAATCCATTCACTACTGCAAGGTCCTGCAATCCAATCACCTCCTCAAGGCTCCACATTTCAGTTACCATAATAGGATTTCCCACCCTCTTAACAGTCACAATGGGAGGCAAGTTTCTAATATATAAAAAAAATTAATTTCACATGGGTTATAGACATAAATCTAAAAAGCTAAACAATAGAGTATTTAGGAAATAATATAAGAGAATAATTTCATGACTTCAGAGGTAGAGAAATAGGACACATAAAGCACTAACCTAAGAAAGGAAAAGACTAATAAGCCTTATACTAGGTTGAACCATATGCCAATTGCCAATATTTGATCATTTTGATCTATCTATAAAAAATGGAATTTCATAGCAAAAAGGCAAGACCAGAGGGAAAGAAGGCATTTGCCACACATACAACGACAAAGGGGTGGTGTCCTGAATATAAAGAACTCCTAAAAATCGATAACATAATAAAATAAAGCCAGACCACTCAGTGAAAAACTGCATAAGAAACTTGAACAGGCACTTCACAAAGAGCAACCCAAACTGCCAGCAGACATGTGAAGAGGCACTCAAGCAGCCAAGTGCAAATTAGATAAAACCACCAAAAGAAACCACCCTCCCACCAGGGTGGCTAAAATTAAACAGACTCACCCTGAAACAATAAAACTTCTTTAAGAAAACATAGGAGAAACACTCCAGGAAATAGGACTGGACACAGACTTCATGAATACGACCCCAAAAGCACGGGCAACCAAAGGAAAAATAAACAAATGGGATTATATCAAACTAAAAAGCTTCTGCACAGCAAAAGAAACAATTAACAGAGTTAAAAGACAACCAACAGAGTGGGAGAAAATATTTGCAAAATATACATCTGACAAAGGATTAATATCCAGAATATATAAGGAACTCAAACAACTTTACAAGAAGAAAACAAGCAACCCAATTAAAAAATGGGCAAAAGAGCTAAGTAGGCATTTCTCTAAGGAACATATACAAATGGCCAACAGACATATGAAAAAATGCTCAACATCACTCAGCATCCGGGAAATGCAAATCAAAACCACACTGAGATACCATCTAACCCCAATTAGGATGGCTAAAATCCAAAAGACCCTGAACAATAAATGCTGGCGAGGCTGCGGAGAAAAAGGAACTCTCATACATTGTTGGTGGAACTGCAAAATGGTGCAGCCTCTATGGAAAATGGTATGGAGGTTCCTCAAACAATTGCAGATAGATCTACCATAAGACCCAGCTATCCCACTGTTGGGAATATACCCAGAGGAATGGAAATCATCAAGTTGAAGGTATACCTGTTCCCCAATGTTCATCGCAGCACTCTTTACAATAGCCAAGAGTTGGAACCAGCCCAAATGTCCATCATCGGATGAGTGGATACGGAAAATGTGGTACATCTACACAATGGAATACTACTCAGCTATAAAAACGAATGAAATACTGCCATTTGCAACAACATGGATGGACCTTGAGAGAATTATATTAAGTGAAACAAGTCAGGCACAGAAAGAGAAATACCACATGTTCTCACTTATTGGTGGGAGCTAAAAATTAATATATAAATTCACACACACACACACACACACACACTCACAAAAAAAAAAAAAAAAAAACCGGGCAGGGGAAGAAGATATAACAACCACAATTACTTGAAGTTGATACGACAAGCAAACAGAAAGGACATTGTTGGGGGGGGGGAGGTTTTGGTGATGGGGAGCAATAATCAGCCACAATGTATATCGACAAAAGAAAATTAAAATAAATAAATAAATAATTAAATAATTAAATTAAATTAAATTAAATTAAATTAAACAGACTGACAAGCACTGGTGAGGATGTGGAGCCAGAGGAACTTTCTCGTACATCACTGGGGGGTGTACAAATTGGTGAAGCCACTTGTAGAACGACTTGATATTAAAGACAAAGACACTCGTACTTCATGGCCTGCCAGATCGATTCCTAGACATTTATCTGCCCAAAAGAAATGCACACAAGTATAACAACCAAAGATGGAAACAACCCAAATGTACATCAAGAGCAGGGTGGATGGATACATCGTGATACAAAGAATATGTCATAGCAATGAAAATGAACACATTGCAGCCACAGCAACGGCAATGAGTGGCAGAAACATATCGAGTGACAGGGGAGCCAGAAAAGGATACATACTGCAGAATCCCTGTATATGAAATTCAAACACAGCAAAAGTAATTTATGTTGCCAGAAGTCGGGACAGTAGTTACCTTTAGGAGGAGAGAGGGGTAGTATAGAGAGTAGTATGAGGGGGGGCTTCTGGGATGTTCCATTTCATCTGGGTGCTGGTTGTGTGGATGTGTTAATTTTGTGATATTTCTTCAAACTTTGCACTTATAAATTATGCATTTTTAGGTATGCATACTATACTACAATGCAAAAATTTATCTTCAAAAACAGGTATCCAAACTCTTCAAAAATGCCAATATCATTAAAGGAAAAAAAAAAGGCTTAGAAACTGTTCTAGATCAAAGGAGACTGAACAGATGTGATAAAAATACAATAGATTATCCATGACTGGATCCTGGATGAAAATAATAAAAACTCTAAAGGATACTACTGGACAACTAGGGAAATTTTAATATGAACTATATATTTGATAAGAATTTTTTGTCAATGTTAAATTTCTGGAGTTTGATAGTTTATTTTGTCTATACAGGAGAATGTCCTTGTTCTTAGGAGACACATGCTGAAGAATTTATGGGCACAGAGCCATGATGCCTACAATTTACTCTGTAATGGTTCAATGGCTCACTAAAGAAAAAAGAGGACAGATATGGATATAGAGACAGAGATAATACACACACACACACAGACCTGCACATATACATATATACACAAACATACATATATAAAGAACATATATACACATACATACATAAGGCTATAATATATATATGTATGTGTGTATAACTGTATAGAGAGAGAGAAAAAAAGAAAGAAAACAAATTTAGCAAAATGTCAATAATTGGTAAATCTAGGTGAAGGGCAAATTATGTTCATTACACTATTCTTTCAACTTTTCTGTAGGTTTGAAATTTATCAAAATAAAAAGCTGGAGAAAAAAGCAAACACAAATCAAAAAGCAGGCAAAGCCAAACACTCCCAGCCAAGTGTTTAAGGATACACACTCGGGTGAGAAAACCAGAAGGAAGAACAAGGAAGTGGCCCTGGGAACAGCAAGACCATGCTTACCTTTGGCAGGGAGGATGGCAGGCTATTCTCTCTTGTAACTAGCTGGTAGACACAAGGGTGGTCACATTCTAATAATCAGACTGTACATTTATTTTATGTAGTATTCTGCATCGGTATCATATTTCACAAGTTTTAAAAAAGACTTTGCAAAAGGACAACCAGAATTGCATGCCTGGTACATGGGAAGCAAGTTATAATTCAACTCTGGAAGAAGAGTGAGCAGCTCAGCCCTTCAGCTCTTTGCTACCAAGGACCTGGCCAGCCCCACTGTGTGCTTACACAGTTGCAGTAATGCTACTGTCACTTAGCTGCTAAATGCTCTCACAATTTGGTTGCTATGAAAACACACCTAGCTTATACTTCAGAATGATTAATTAAAGGTATTGCAAGACGGGCACTCTTTCTTTTTTGGTGGTACAGGGATCCGAACCCCTGACCTTGGCCTTATAACACCACATTCTAACCAACTGCTGGTCATTCTTTATGAAAACAAAGTTGTTTTCTAGAAAGTTACTTTCCCATAAATCACATATAAACACTTACCAAAAAATATTTAAAACTCCAATAGGTTTTGGTCCTTAATTCCTTTCTCCTGCTATTGCTACAAAGTTAACAGAGACAAAAATATTTATTATTTACAGCTGCTTGGAATTTAATTCCAAATGAGTTGGTCAGTAGATTCCTTTATTACAGAACTAAATGTTCAAGATTCCAAGCTGTGTACAAATTCTGTCCACATACAGCCCAGAGGAGGCCTTGCCGGCCTCTCACTGAAGTCATTCTTGACAGGCTGACAATGGTATCCGTGTTATGTTTCAGCTCCTGTACTCCGGAGCCACACTGCCTGGGTTCACGCTCCAATTCCTCTACCAGTAGCCTCTGCAGCCTTAAGAAATGACTTAATCTCTTTGTGCCTCAGTCCCCAGTCTGACAGGATATGATAACCTCACTTACCTTACAAGGTTGTTGAGATTAAATGAGTAGATACTTGTAAACTGCTAAGAACTGTGCCTGGCACAAATTAGCATTGACTCTGGCCTGTTCGAAAATGTTATTATTATTTGGTCAACAGGTTGGCCAACGACATAAAAATGCTGTTTGTCACACATGCAGATAGGAGGAATAACCTGCAATTTGTGGGTGTGCGAGGAGCGACAGGCCTGATGGCTGCCCTGTGCCAGCAAGGTGAGCCAGCAGACCTGCGACTATGTGCAGGAGGCACAGTAGCTCCCGCTGTACCTGCACCAATCTGCTGCTTCCCTTCTGCCTTCTAGATCTGGTGCAAATTGCCTCTTGTGGCTCAAGCTACAGAGTTCCAACTTAGCCACAGGACACAACATGACTTCACTACTGTCCACCCCTCATCAACTGCGCATCCTCACATAAACCTCTTTTCAGCCATACTTAACTCCAAATAAAGTCGGTAGTAACTGGGCCTATACCTCATATAATGCTACCGTCCCTCACAACCAAAACCATGCTAACCTTCTCTCCAAAAGAGAGTCTGAAGTACCTTGATATTCATTTCCCTTCTCCCTGAGTCATCTCCCCTTTGACATCTCATGGAATGAAGAGGGCAGTTGAGGTGAGAGTCGAAAGCACCCTGAAGTGTAACTGGGAAGGGCGAGGTTGACCCGGCCTGCTGGAAGCAAGTTGCTGGAAGCAAGTTGGGAGTCCACTCACAGGTACAGAAGAAAAAAGCACTCACCAGCACGCCAGGTGCCAGGAAATATGTGGATCTGTTCCAGCAACAAACCACACCTGGCACAGCAGCTGCAACTGGAATCCCCACCTAGACCAGTTTACCATAACCCATAGTCATTCTCTGAGATCCACCCATCTGCCACACAAGCCATACAGGTGGGTTGATGGAGACGTGGTCCAAGCCGCCACCCCCACATCATTCACGTCCTTGATGGTGGCACTCGTCTCTGCCATCCTTCCAGGTATGTGATGTTGCTTTTGGTCTACTATTTTGGAAGGTGGAGGCATTCTAGTGGTTTCCACTTGGTCTTTCCTACCGTAACAGCCCTTTCTCCAGTGAACCAATGTCACAATTCTGCCAGTAGCTGAGTATGTGTATTTTTCAGTTATGCATTCCAGAATTGGAGAAAAAAACCACAGGATAGGTTAATATATTTCAATAATTACTTAATATATAACATACAATCACATATGGCTATTACATATTAGTGATCATTCAAAAATCGAGGAAAGTTAATGTGTTGTTGACATGTTGAGTGATCACGCGTGCTCACTCAAAAGTTTGCCATACTCATACTTCACACAAAAACACAAAACACAGATGCACATGTTCTCAGACTGCCCTGCAAAGCCGGTCATAAGCACAAGGAAAAAAAGAAACATGCAGCTGGATGTCTCAGGGAATCCTCTTTTCTTTCTTCCTTCACAGGGAGACGTTCTCTTTTTCTGGTTTCCTTCTGGCTTTGTTCCATGACCGCATTTCAAGATCTCTCACTTCCTAGGTCTTGGCCTTAAAGGTTCCAGGGGACCCCAGCCCCTCTGTTTTCACTAAATACAAGCCAGCTCCTCAAAATCTGTGACGTCAGGACTGGAGCTCTGATCTCTCAGCATATAGGAGGAGCACCTCATATCTTCCATATCTCATGGTGAGTTCATTCTTACCCTCTAGAGGCCAGACACATTGGAACACAATCCAGGAGATGGTGTGTCTCATGATCATGTCATAGTAAACTCTGGTCCCCTCCACCTACTTTTAGGACTCACACGTGTCCCACACATCCTTATGAGTTTTGTGCATAATGCTTTAGAATGACCGAGGCCATGTTTACACCAGCCTTTGAGCAGAGACCTGCACTACAGAGGACTACACAGTACTGAGAAGTGTCAGAACGCAACAGAAAGGACGTGCAGATGACCACTGGTGCTAGAAAACAGACAACCAGTCTAAGGTTTTCACTCATTTTTGAAACCTACGTAACTGTGCACTCTTCACAGCATGAAGTCTTCATAGTCGCATTTGGGAAAGGATGAACAGAATAGTTAAGTTTTATCCCACAGACCTGTTTTTCTCCTCTCTTCGCTTGGACATCATCATTCCCCACACATCCAGACCAGAAGCCCCCCAGTCCGGCTCACCTCCTTCCTCTCCCTTCCCATCAAGCCCCACTGAGCCCCCCCTGATGAATTCTCTTCTCTCCACTCCCACTGCCAGAACCTTAATTTCTCTGGGGTCCTGGCAAATAGCTTCCTAACCAGTCTACTGGATGCTGGTTTCCCCTCTTCCTTTTCTTTTTTTGGCAAGTGGCCATTGTGGGGATCTGGACCCTGGACCTTGGTGTTATCAGCACCATGTTCTAACCAACTGAGCTGACCGGCCAGCCCTCTCCTCTTCCACTTCACTCTCTGCACTGTCACCTGATATTTCTTGCTCTAAAACCCATAATGTCTGCCCTCTTATAAAAATAGTAATAGCAACTACGACTACTGCAGTTAACATTGACTTACCACGCTAAGCACCTACATGCATTATTACTGTATTTTACCCACACCTGTGCTGGGAACAGGGACGATTGCAAATTCCTGCTATCAGAATAAAGCATAAGCTCTAACATGGCACGCAAAGTCACTCAGCACCTGGCCCCAAGCCACCTTTCCAATCCCATCTCCCACATCCACTACCTTTGCAGCTCCCATAGGTACTGAAGTGCTGCTGTTCCTCAAACACTCCACACATGTGCACATTTACATGTCCTTGTGCTCTCTCCTTGCTTTTTTAGGTGTTCCACTAGTGTTCCAATTACACTTAAAAATTGCTTTCAGGGCTGGCTGGTTACTCAGTTGGTTAGAGCGTGGTGTTATAACACCAAGGTCGAGGGTTGAGATCCCCATACCGGCTGGCATCCACTCCCCCCACCGCCCCCCCCCCAAATTGCTTTCAGTACAGGATTTCACACTTGAAAATTAGAATTGTACTTTTGGTAAAAGAAACAACTGAGCTTAACATGCTCTCTCATACAAATAACTCCAATGATGGCTTTTACCCAGTCTAACATTTTGGTTTCTGTGATCACAGCATTTTACTGATAATCTGATAGTCATTGATGCTCTAAGACAGATTGAGCTCCTGAATCTGCAGCGTTTGAAGAATCTAGGTTTTAGGACATTAAGCTATACAATTACCTTGAACTATGGCGGGGGTGCGGGTGCTGTGTTAGTGTTGAGGTCTTTTTTTTTCTTTTTTCCTTTTTACTTAATTAAGAAAGCCTCTGTAGAAGGAAGAAAGCTGTGAAGTATTACTTTTTGGAGCTCTTTTTTGCTCTGGGTATTGCTGCTTTGAAGACAAACACTTGGTGAGGTTGCTGAGCACTATCATATTTCCTGGTTTCTTTACTTAAAAAGGAATTGCTCATTAACATGACATTCGATTAAACAAGCATTTAAGGAGTGTCTACTGAGTGTAAGATATTGATTCCAGGTTAAATAAAGTATTACAACAAGCCTTTTTGCCTGTTGATTGACCGTCTTTAATAATTGTGCTTGTGGAATACTTTTCATCTCCATGACCTCATGTGACTTTCTGACATGACAGGTGAAATAATTTTGCCTCCAGTAGAGAAGAGTGTGTGGATATGGCAGCTTAACCACAGCACTCAGTTTTACGTAGGAGGTAAACATCCACCCAAAACTTAGGGATGGAAAAGACCAAACAAGAAGGCAGAAAATCAAAGCTCAGAGAGCAAAATCAAATAGGGAGCATTAAAGACCAGCAGCGTCATAAGACTTCTCAAGGAACAGCAGGTTCTAGAAAAATGTTAAATTTTGGTAGTTCATTCTCAGTAAGGAAGCACCCCTCACTCATGATCCTGTGTGTTTCTATCGTTACTTTTTCCTTCTAGAAAGGCAGACTATTTTCCAAATTTTTAGATCTACTGCCAAACTCAAGGAATACTTGATTACAATAGCTATAACACTGGAATCACAAAGTACTAGCAAATTTCATCTTTATATGCTACTATTTTAATATCAATGCTAGTACTAAAAAAAAAAATAAGTGGCATGTAAAGAAAAAGTTGATGATTCATAAGTTTAAAACAAAAATTTCTTTTTTTTTCTGAATTCATTTTAAAAAGAAGGAAAAATATATATGACTCCTCCCCCATTATTGTTTGATTAGATTATTTATAAATAGAATTCCGAGGGTACTCTGCCTTTTTCTTTCTGAGAAATCTATTTTTATATGGTGACCTTAACCTAGCTAATTCTGTTAAAATAGGATTTAATTTAAGTTCCCAGAGGACCTGCATTCAATTGTTGGTTAGACTGAATTTCCTAGTTTACCAGGTTCTGTAATTATTAATTATCTGAAAGAGTCAGAATGAATACATAGGTTTTTTTTTTAGAGTGTACAGTGATGCCCAAAGAACCCTGGAAAACTGGACTAGACCCGGGCTTAGAACAAAGCCCAGCAGACACCTGGTAAACTCGGTGCTCCAGTGGCCTTTTACAGTACATGCTTTTCCCTGGCTTTCTGGATACAATTCAACTTAGACAATTCTACTTTTGTTCTGCTAACTTACCAACTGTATGACTTTGGCAAGTTACTTAATTTCTCTGTACTTCATTTCCCTCTTTTGAAAAACACGACCAAAAATATTAAAACTCTACCCTGCAAGGTTGCTTGGAGAACCATATAACTTGTTATATATAAACATAAAGCATTGTTATAAGACAAAGGAGTGTAACACTGGAACAAAATTTTAAAAAGATTTCCTTATTTTCTAATAATTTGGAGTCTTTTATTCTTTCCCTAGAATTTTTTGCAGGAATGGGTGCATTAAGAATTTCTTAAGAAAAGCACATCCGTACCAGCCAGCCCCACACACAAAAAAGAGTACATTAAGAAACAAGAATGTCACTAAATATCTTTGTGACTTTGGGCAGACACTTAAGTTCCATAGACCTCAGTTTCTTCGTGTTTTGAAAATGAAGTAGCTTAACTAGAATCACTTAAACTACAAAGTGTCTTTTATTAATTCTAAAATATTAGGATTTATAAAATAAATAAAATTCTATGATTTGATGGAGCCATTTTTGTCCAAGATATTTAGGAATACACAGCAAAGGAAATCCCAAAAGAGGTTCTTGAATAGTAAGCCTTACATTTTAGACATCTCAACTTCTTAGTTATAAACCTATGGAATCAAATCATTTTAAGTGTAGTTACCAGGAAAATCAGTTTATATTAATAAACATGTTACATTTAATCTTGAAAACAGAGGTCTACGGCTACTTAAATATAAATAAGTTTTGTCTCTGGATCCTCATAAATCCCAGTATGGAAGGCTCATCTATTTTAAGGGAAACACAGTAGGAGTGTCACTTTTAAACCATTAATGCATTTAAGTAATGTCTCTAGATTGAGAGCTTACATTGAAATCCTACTAATTTTTCAGGAGCTAGTTCTGAAGCCACACCAGTACTTGGGACAGGTGGATGGTTTCTCTCTACTCCGATTGTGTTGCCCCCAGAACAATAAATCCTTTCCCAGAGAAACATTCCACTTCCCAGCATTGCAGGGACTGGCTTCTGGCTCCCCCGTCAGATTGTAAATTCTTTGAGAGATGAGGCTGTGCTGGCTCTGTGAAGCAGAGTGTGCGATAAATATTTACTAACATAAACTCATATAAATTAATATAATCTTCTGAGTTTATGGGGATACCTACAATTTACAAAAGCATTATAAATGACTCTTTGGACAAAATCCTGAATGGAAGAGCCTAGTGCTATTTTTAGATGCTCTGAAAATATTTGGAGGGACACTGAGGATTATAAAACTAAAATAAAGTGGCTACGAAGAAAAAACTAACATCTAGGTAAGAATAAGCAGTTTGAGCTCTGTTAAAGAGAAGCCAAACAATTTTGCCTCCAATTTTCTTGACACTTCCAAGAGGAGAAAAAGATTTCAGATAACAACTTGCTTTGAAAATCCTTATGAATTTGCAATTTGTATTAATGAGGAAGAACCAGAAGCCAGGCTTTAAGCATCCATCCAGGGTCACAGAGGTAACCAGTAGCCACGCTTAGCACTGAACCACAGCACATGTGTATTTCCCCCACATCTCCAAATTTATCCTAATTGATATATTTTGTGCAGATTCGTGTGTGAGTATTCCCACACCTCTCATATTAGCTTTCTGTTTGTTTTGGGGGGCGGGGGCGGTTGGCAGCTGGCCAGTACAGGGATCTGAACCCTTGACCTTGGTGTTATAACACCATGCTCTAATCAACTGAGCTAACTGGCCAGCCCAGCCTTGTAAATAAGGAAAAAACTGTATCAGCCAGCAAATGATGCTGCTTGTGTGTGTATTCTAAGCACTAACGATACAAATGAAGAACAACAACATTTCCACTCATCCGGAAGGAACCACGAATTCTAAATGAAAATTCCAAAGCAGTGGGCATACTTCACGAAAACGGATTGAGGCTGTTTTATGGCTCTTTCAGTTAAATCTAGTATTTGTGCCTTTCTATTAGAGCTCTGAAGAAAGCAAGATTCTCTAAATAATTTAGGCTACCAATCAAAGCAGATCATTGTAAACCAAGATTTTCCACAGATCTCATGTATCAGGGTAACATTTCTCTCCAGTTAATGATCAGGGGATTTACGTATCTGTTACAAAGTCATCATGTAAAAAATCTTCAATTCTTGTTGGGAGGCAACTGGACTGACAAAGAGGCATCCTTTGTAACCAATTGGCTTATGTGTGGACCTCGAGACACATACTGGCATTTGTTCAATATGAAAAGCAAAATGACAGTGACACCCATGATGACAGTCTTCAAGCCCCACCTGCACATAACCAAGAGGCTCCTTCTGGTTGAAGCATTTTGCTGCAAAAGCTGTCAGACAGATATTCACAGTCCTCCCTGCTCCTGCCCACTCTTTTTTTAATATATAGAATTTTGCACGTCTTTCACTTAAGGAGGTACCTGCAGAGAGCATGGTCTTCCTCAACAGTGAGGATGGGCATTCCCCAGTGGTTAGTTTTCTTAGTGGGGCGGACTAGAGGAAACATGTTTCTTCTCCAAAAACACTGGAATGCAGAACATCAGTTGCTGGTGCAGATGGAAGCAGAGGACCAGGGCTGAGCTGTGGTGACATGCGAGGTCAGGGAATTCAGGGGAAATCTTGCAGCCGAGCAGAGACAGGTGAGCTGCCGCAGCAGGCGGGAAGCTGCTCCCAAGGTCACATACAGACTTCGCTTACAGGCCCTGAAAACTGCAGAGTGAGTCCTGGGAATGCAGCAAGGGAAAAGATCTTTGTTTGGGGATGAATTCTCATGCCTTCAAATGTTCGTTGTTGTTTTAATCACAGACATCCCCCTAACTTGCCCTAAATCCTCTCTTCCCCAGGTAGCACTGAAGCCTCTGGGAACTATGGCTCTGGAGCGTGCACTTGCTACTCCAGCTGGCCCCACCCTGCCCCACTTGGGACTTGTAATGCCATCCCCCTCTGGTCTGACAAGAGGACGCGGTCCTCCACTGCACTCATCCTGGACAAAACAGGTCTGAGTCTAGAAAGGGCGCCCGAGAAATGTTTTCACTGGTTTCTACTCTCTGTCATTTTGGGGAAGGAGAGAATGGAAATACCCAATAATCAGAAATTGTCAGACAGACATAAAAAAATTAATTAATCATGAATACTATTTTAAAGTTGTATTTGTACTACCATTTTAAAATCAGAAATCACTAGTAACATTAAAGTGAAATCTCTGTTAAAACGTATTGTTCCAATTTCAATGAGTTCTTTGTCTGACAAAAAAATCAACCTTAATTAGTTCCATACACTTACTGTGAAACGCAACAGTCTATTCCTTTGCATGTTTTTCCCCTTCTGAAGTTTACATAACTTCTCTTTGTTCAGCAAATGGCAACACAATGTCAAGATGGAGTTTACTGTGAAAACCTGCCTAGGAAGAACACCACTCTCTGACTCCTGCACTTGAACAGGGCATAGAGGAGGTGGAGGGAGCATCAGGGCACCTCGTCCACACCAACAGTGAGGCCAGCACAGCCAGCAACACCCAGCTTCCCCGAAAGGTGCCCGCATCTGCCCTTACTAGACAAAGTGGAAACTCCTCAAAGTTAGGAAGTGCACACTGATATTCACCTCTCCCTCTCACAGAGTGTTTAACAGACGTTGGCTTGGCCGATGCAACAGGTGAGTGCCCACTGACGGCACTCTAGCAGGGCTGCTCTATTCCCTTGGCCTCTCACGATCCTGAGGGTTCATGGAACCACCTGGGCAGGACCTCTGGTCACTCACTGGTGAAGACCCAAATATTCCCATCAAACGAAACCCCTGGTCTCCGGATCACAACTCAAAACCCAAGCAAGCGAACAGAAAGTTCCTGGAGACATCAGGATTTGAAATGACTAAGGGCTTCCTTCAATAAGGAAACCATAATCCCAGATCAGAAAGGTGTTAGACACGGGGAAGCAGAGGGCTGGGGGAAGGAAGTCACTAGTAGAAGCAAGTGACTTACAGCAGCTCACTCGGAAGGTGTTACAAATGGGAATGTCAGAAAGAGCTGCTTGCTGAACTCACCCAGGAGCTGTGGAGAGCCTCCCATCTGCCACCTGCCCACAAGTCTGCTCCAAATGGCCATGAAGGACAAGGGCAAGCCTCCCGAGTTATGCAAACCCTAACCCAGGTTCTGGGCAACTCAGCTGCAGGCTCTTGCCCTGTGATGAAGAGAGAGTCGGGAGGGGCAGCACCCAAGCCCAGCCGGCCACAGACCACCAGATCCAGGTGCCCACCGCTGATCTGAGTGCATTCCCCCTACATTCTTGGGCCAGATCAGACCCAAGCCAAGCCCTAGGATTCTGGCCAACAAAATACTGGACACCTTCTGCCAAACTGTCCTCAAAAACAGTCACTGGGATGTCACCATCAATCTCTACAGTCACTCTCTAAAACCGCTTCTTAGCCCAAACTGGGTGAAAACAGATTTTTCTTCTGGTTACAAAGCAGAACAATAAAAGTGATCCTCTGAGTAAAAGACACTTCAGTAAACTCACCCCACTCTGCCAGACCAGCTCATCCAAATATCTCATCTACACAGTCCCTTCACCCACAGAGCTAGCTGATTCTTCAACATGTCCAAATCTTTGTTTGACTTAGTAATATTGATAAGAAAGATCTTTTTCTCAGCTTATGTTGGATATGTTGTTCCATTTAGCCTATTGCTGTAAAGAACTATCACTAGAATAACTGAATCCATTTCTAAGGCAAAAGCGTAGATTTAAAAATCCTTGTATTGCTCACCGGTACAGGCTGGTGTGAGTCTACCCAATGCTGGGGGGCAGAGACAGGGGTAGGGGACTCTTGGCTGCCATGCTCCTGGGGAAGGGGAAAAGTGCCAGGCCTAGATGACCCAGGGGTCAGAAGACTGGTTACATACAAGGGAACTGGCCAAATAAAGATAATGAAGATGACAGGAGCCACCTCTTTATCTTATTGTTGGAAAAGAGAGGAACGACCAGGGAAAGGGGGAAGCTAAAATGAACCACATGACCTGGGCTGCATGATGATTTTTATAGATAGATGGATGGACAGATGGATAGATAGATGATACAGAGCTACAAATGTATGTGTGCATGGATAGATACATGATACAGAGCTAGAAATGTATGTGCGCACACATGCATTTATGTACAAACATGTGCATGTGAGTGTGGGGGGAAGTACACACATATATGTAATTTCTTGGCTATGTCCATGAAGAAGGCCTAGCAGCCATGATACCCCAGGAGCAATGAACATACCTGGTGCTCAGATCTTGGTTTCTAAAAACCATTCCCCACTCAAAGGAACCACAGCTTATTGGAGAAATGGCTGATTCCAGGGTCAGGTGAGGAAAGTTCAAGATGAGCCTGGAACGTGTGTCCAAAGTAAAGGAGTGGCAAAGGAATGACGTGGACACATCAAAAGCACACAGGAGCCAGCGTGAAGGGGCCTCCACTGGCCAAATCCGGGACAATATGAGCATCCAAGCAAATGATGACAGAGATGGATTATTGCTCAGTGAATGAAATAGGAACCTATGAGTCTATTGATAAGAAGGGAGAAAGGAAAGCTCTACCTCACAGAGGGGCCCAACTAATAAACAATGCAATCAGAAAATCACCATTTGGCAACCATTGTATTAATTGGATTGGGCACGAATCATCAAAGAACTTAAAACTAGCAGGTGAAAGTTTAACGAGAAACAGCATATTTACATAGTCTCAAATTATCTACCCACAAAATATTTAATACTTTTAAACTAATAATTACGAAAAGCTAACTAATTAACTTTACAATGAAGAAACCCGGTTGACGCCACCTCAACCAAATGATAAAAGTTAACAACTTTAGGAAGGGACAAATCAAAACTGTGCACCTGCCTGCAAATGCACCTGGAAGGATGCAGCTCCCTTTCTGCAGCCCCCCTGCCAAAAACGTACAACCCAAATCTAATCAGGAGGGCATACGAGACAAACCCAAGCTGACAGATGTTTTACAAAGTAACTAGCCTGTGCTCTTCAAAAATGTCAAGGTCATGAAAGACAGAGACCTAGGAAATGTCCCAGACTGAAGGAGACTAAAGAGCCATGACAACTAATGGGGCGTGTGATCCTGGACTGGACAACTGGCAAAAACGTGAAGGGGGCCTGGGGACTAGGCAGTGTATTGTAACAAAGTTAACTTCCTGATCCGGGTGACTATATCGGAGAGCATTGTTGTTTTCAGAAAATACACACAGTAGTTAGGGGCACTGTCTGCAATCCACTCTCAAATAGTTCAGAAAAAAAAAGGATGTGTGCATGTGTGTAGAGACAGACAGACAAATGTGGTAGAATGTTAATTTAGGGAATATGGGTGAAGGACATTTGGGAATTCTTTGCACTATTCTGGAACTTTTCTGTAAATCTGGAATTATTTCACAATTGGAAAATAACACCAAAAAACCCCATACCATTTGCTCATTCAGCTCATTCAGGTTCATGCAGCGAGGACTTGATATTTATTGAGCATCTACTATATGCCTACGTGAAGCTATCACCACGCCTCCCACAGCCTGCAGTTAGTATAGCCCTCTCCATTGCACAGAAAACACAAGCAAGGCTCACGGAGCACCTTTCCCAAGGTCACACTCAGACAAGAGCAGGCCCAGGTCCCAAACCCAGTCAAGGACAACTGACATAGCATGGTTCCCAGGGCCACTCCACCCCCGTAGCTCATTTTCCACCAAGCACACTAACCAATGTAGTTCTCCTCATTTCCCACAACTGGTGTGACTCTAAGGAGGCATGTGAAAATTACAATTTTAATTCTCTAAGGGCATCCTTTCCTACCTACAGCCCACAATCACTGCTATGAACCTGGCCCTGGGAGGTGAGAGAGAAAATACTGGGCCCAGAGCTGGTGCAGCCAGTGGAGAGCAGGGACTTAGACTTGCTCCTGCCCACTTCCCCAGGGGTCAGCACAGGACTGTTGGGTACCCCAGACACCCCAACACACACTTCTGGTTAAGGCTTAAGACAATCTGCTGGGGCAGGACAACCAGACAGAGGTGCGGGTTAGTGGCTCCTCTCTAAATACTAAATGGCGTTTGATCATCAATGCCAAGAGCAAAGCACAGAACACCACAAACTCCTGGAGGGAAGGACCATGTCATTCATCTCAGAAGCCCTCACCCCCAGCGCACATTTACTGTCTTATAAACACACAAGTAGTGCGTGCTCAACACACAGGTGGTGAATACAAGCTACCTGCAGTAGGCTGAATCCCCTCAAAGTTCACATCCACCCAGAACCTCAAAATGTGACCTTAACTGGAAATAGAGTCTTTGCAGATGTAATTAATTAAGGACAGAGATGAGATCATACTGGATTAGAGTGGGCCCTAAATCCAGTGAGAATGTCCTTGAAAGAGACAGAAAAGGGCACAGAGACATAAAGAAGAGGTGACATGCAGAGGGAGGTAGAGGCTGAACAACTGATACAGCAGAATGCAGAACAAGGCGTCTGCAGAGCAAGGAATGAGCAGCAAGGACAGCCAGAAAACGCCAGAAGTTACGAGAAGACATGGGGCAGGTTATCCCTCAGAGGCTCCAGAGGTACCCAACCCTGCCCACACCTTGATTTCAGACTCATGGCGTCCTAAACTGTGAGAAAATACATTTCTAATGTTTTAAGCCACCCAGTTTGAGGTACTTTGTTACAGCAGCCCCAGGAAACTGATACATGACTCAGAGAATACTTAACATGGCTTTTCCACAATACTAAAATCTCAGCTAACATGTTAACTTAATAAGGTAAACCACTTTAACTTATTCCCATTTCAGCTAAACGAATCTGACTTAGCATCTTATGTCGCACACTATATAATCATAGTTTCTTTTTCACATTAAGCTGCTCTTCAACTGCACGAGAACAATGGAGGCTTTATGAGAGACTAACGAGAGCCTGTATTCTTTTTTCTTAAGAGACAAACTGATCTTTAAATTACTGGGAACCTCCTATATGAATGGCATAGTTGTAATATGTTTTGACATGTCACACATAAACTACAATAAAAATTTCTTGCATGGAACAGGGGCTAAAGTATGGAATGAATGTGGTACTTAACAGGCATGTACTTCCAGCCGGGAATCATACCACAGATGTGAGCACAGTTATCCATAAATCGATCATATAAAAGTGGGCCATACAAAATTGTTAAATGCAGTGAAGTGGGCCTTCAGGCAATTATTGCTAAATAAGCACGAGATGTATCTATGATTAACAGAAAATGCATTTAGATGAGGATACTGGAAATAAGTTATGCAGTGCTTTTACAGTTGCTGGGGTTTTTTAAAATTCAGTCAGGGAAACATAAAATAATATTGATCTTTAAGAAGGGCTTTGGACGGAAGCAGCAGCTGGACCCCCCAGTGCACTTGCCTTCTTCTGGAGCGCTCCACGTGCAGGCCGGGTGTCTATGTATAGCAAGCCAGCACATGTCACCACAATGGTTGACTGTACTGTGCAGCTGCTTGTGTGCATCAAGAAGGGCAGGACTGGACAGCCTGAGCTTTGATGTTTCCCTTTTTTGGAGACTGAAAATAACATTTTAAAAACTGCCAACAGGCAAGGTCACAAAATATTTTTGGATGGCACGGGGAATGATTGCAAAGCTGTGGTTCGCATCCGACACGGAGCTATGGGATGCAGCCGGCAAGCCTGATTGTGCAACGTCCTGCCAATGTCAACTTCAAAAGTTAACTTGCTTCAGAGAGCTCACAAGCAACTTTTTCCCAAGAATAAAACGTTGTTTTATACATTTGACAGGGTCTCCTGGATAGGGGATACCCAAAGAAGCATGGAGTCCCTGGCCACTCCAGTGACAACTGTAACCGTCAGCTCCAGGCCTCTGGCAATCCTCGCTCCACCCCTCCCACAACCCTCACCACCTCCCCACCATCCCCTGACCTACCCTGCTTAATTTTCCCAAAGCACCTGCCACTGACATACTACATATTTTTCTAAAATATGTGTCAATTTTTGACTCCCCCGTTCTATGTTGCATGGTTCACAAAGCAGGGCTTAGTCTGTTTTGTTCATTGATGTATCTACAGAGCCAAGAATAGTGACTGGCCCATGATATTTATTGAGCAACATACTTGTGGCATTAATTCATTTGAAAAGCAGAGACAATGATATCAGGAAACACATGGAAATACTGATGACCACTCTTAGATTCCAGAATTCTAAGTCACTTTCCTCCCAACCCCCAACAAAGATGCAAGCTTTGTTTCTATACTTATGGTGTGAAGAATAGAAATGGACTAAAAACATACCTGGTTTTCTCAAAGTGCTGTAGAATGCAAAAACTAAGACCTCACGGGACTTAGTTCTGAAATAATATCCATTCAAAATGTATCCCTAAAACTCTTTAAGATTATCGTTTGCCCATTTGACAAGCCATCTTTTTTTTTTTTTAAAGATGACCAGTAAGGGGATCTAAACCGTTGACTTGGTCAGCACCACGCTCTCTCAAGTGAGCTAACCGGCCATCCCTATATAGGGATCCAAACCCATGGCCTTGGTGTTATCAGCACCACACTCCCCCAAGTGAGCCATGGGCCGGCCCTTGACAAACCATCTTGCTGGAGATATCAGACACAGGAAGCCCCCGTGCTAATGAAAAAGTATGGTTCAACTTACACAAATATTTTAAAAATCATCAAGTTATGCAAGAGAATCCTGTGTTGTACACAACTCTTGAGATTTTAGGTTTTTTCAGGGTTTTACATCAGTATATCACAGAACCCTAACTATCTTTGGTACATGAAACTCAATGATACACCCACACTTCAAAAACTCTGGAAGGTCAGGAAGAGGCAAAAAGAGGGAGCCTGATTGATGGAAGGGAATGGCTACAGAGCAGAGAGAGGCCTGAGCAAGTAAGCAGGGGTTCAGGGGACAGTCATACCCACTCTGCAGAGCCAACCTTCCACACAGTAAAGGGACAGCTGGGTCTCCAAAAGCTGGTTCTGTTCAATAGAATTTCCAAGTGAAGAGGTCTTCTGAGATGCTTTTTGGGAACAACTCACCAGCAGAATAAAGGTGCCACTTCCTTAATACGAGGAACTCCTTATCAAAGAGGCCTGAGTGAGCCAACTCACAAAGTGGCTTTGAAGCTACTTCCTTCGCGTCCCCGGCCAAGCAGCGTTTGAAACACGCATGGCAGGAAGCTGCAGGATGCGCAATACAAAAGCCCGCAACTTGGAGGGAGCAGGTCAAGTTCACCGCCGCCTCTTCTTCCCCCTCAGAGGGTGTCTTCAGAAAAATCTGCAGCTTCCTAGATTCTTACTCATTTCCTAAACATCAAACCTCAAAACATTTCCAAAATGTCTGCGAGGTGCCCAGCAGTCTTCTTACCTGTACAAAATATCTGTGGCTTCAAAGCAAATTTAAACGGGGCTGTAGTCCTCCCAGGAGTCAGAATCAGACCTCATTGTAAAAAGTGGAATTGTGACTGATGCCCAAGTCACCTCTGCATCAACGGCACTCAGCACCCTGCCTGGTGCATAGTAGGACTTCAACACATACACAGTGGCTACAGTTGAGTGTGAGAATGGCCATAGGTGTGCAGGGCTTCCCACATGCATTTGTCTCATCTCCCATCCACAAGGTGGTCACACCTAGCCTGCCTGTCCCCACCACTGCCTTTCAAAGCTGCCTCATGACAGCTACCGCTGCCAACCTCAGGCCCCGGGACCCGGCGAGCCTGACTGTGGCTAGCCCTGGCAGGGGTCCAGCTAAGAACTCAGCTCTTTTAGGTAACCTGCCTAAAGCACCCTGCCCCAATCCTATTCTTTGGTTACTTTATGTCTCTAGTGGGTTTTGGAGGATAAAATAACATTCTTTTTTAAAAACAATGTTTGTTTTTGCATTATAAAGGCAATAAATATTTTTTGCTGGAAATATCTAAAACAGCCAAAAGTACAGTATAAGGAAAAGATAAAGATGATCAGTAACCCCAGCTGGAGAGATCAACCACTTTAACTTCTTTATTTCTTTTCTATCTCTTTTAATAACAGCTTTATGAGACATAATGTACATCCCACACAAGTCCACCCGTTTAAAAGGGACAATTCATTGGTGTTTAGTACATTCACAGAGTTATGCAGCCATCACCACAATCCATTTAAAACACTATCATCACACTAAAAGAAACTCCACACCCTGCAGCAGTCACTCCATCATCCTGGCTTATCTTCTGGGTCTGCCCGGCTGCTGTCCTGTTCTGTTTCCTCCCGACACCAGCCCCTCTTCCCAACTCACCAGCAGCTTCCCACGCCCTGACTCTGCTCAGTGGTTTGACTGATACCAAAGCTTCTGTGAGCACATGAGTGGGCCCACTCAAAATTGTCTCTCCTACCTGAAATGTCACCACTAACGAGTGATTCCTCTTTACGACGGTCCCCCCTAACCTACGGTTTCACTTACTGTGGTTTCAGTTAACTGTGGTCACCTGCAGTCTAAAAATATTAAATGGTAAGATCCAGAAAATAAACAATTAATAAGTTTTAAATTGCACACCATTCTGAGCAGAGCAATGAAATGTTACACCATCCAGCTCCATCCCACTTGGGACATGAACTGTCCCTTTGCCCAGTGTACCCACGCTGCATATGCTACCTGCTTGTTAGTCCCTCAGCTTTCCTGGTTATCAATCAAACGTCGCGATATCACAGTGCTTGTGTTCAAGGAACCCTTATTTTACTTAATGGCCCCGAAGCACTAGAGTAATGATGCGGGCATACTGTTATAATTATTCTATTTTGCTATTAGTTATTGCTGTTAATCTCTTTCGGTGCCTAATTTATAAATTAAACTTTATCATAAGTATGTATGTATGGGAAAAAACATAAAACATACAGGATTGGTGCTGTCCACGGTTTCGGGCATCCACTGCGGGTCTTAGAACATATCCCATGCAGACAAGGGGGGACAACTGTAGTAATAAATAATAAAGATAACAGCAATGACAACAGGAGGAACAGGCCAGGGAGCACGTACAGTGTGCTCCCAACATACCAGCACCGTTGTCGAGCACATTCCACAGAGTATCTGTTAAATCCTTATAACAACTCAGTACAGCAAGCACTACAGCTAGCCCCATTTTAGAGATGAGTAAACCAAGGTCCAGAGAAACCCAGGTCACAATGGCTTGTAAGAAAGAGGGTTGAAATTCAAACTCCAAGCAACGTGACACCGGAGCTCAGGCCCGGAATCCTACACTACTCTGATTCTTCCTCAAGAGACTCTCTAAGATTAATTGTGCCTAGAATGACATCACAGAGGAAATAACTGATCAGGGACTTCCCTGGAGAACCTGGGAAGGGATGAGCGATCAGCAAGATGAAGGGACAGGGAAGGAAAAAACCATAGAGAGGAGACCAGACAGGCCTGAGGTTGTGAAATGTGCAGGCAGAACCACATCTCCGTGGAATATAAAAATTGCACCAGCCGTAGTGATCTATTGTTGTCAGGAGAGGTTCCTAGTCTCCTTTTATTCAAACTAATTATTGCTAATTAAGTTTTTCTCCTTAAATCAGTGGAACTAAAAGAATTCTCTGAATTAGAAATCTTTGGGATAGGGGTTAGGGGATATTGTGATAAGGGACACAACCAAAAATACAATGATTAATGGAAGACTTTACATTAATCTGGAAAGCAATTCACTAACTTATTAACAGGGAGTATCTTTAAGGAACAGGATTAGCAAAGACTTTTCATTTCCATTTTATAGCTTTCTATACTGCTGAGTTTTTACAATGAGCTTATACTACTTAGAAGTTAAAACAAAACAATACAAAACCAAAGATATAAAAAGAAGGCTTGGAGAGAGGGGCAGAACTTCTGGAATAATGGAGTGAGAAGCTTGGCAAACCTCTCCACAAAAAGTAATGATAAAACTGGACAAGTTGTCAAAAAGAACCATTTCAGGGCTGGAAATCAACCAAAGGCATACAACAAATGGAGAAGTGTTTATTCAAGAAAAACTACTAATCCCTGATTTAGAACAATGGCAGTCTGTGGTATTTTAGCCTAAGATGCCTTCATCCCTCACCCCAGCTCCATCGTGGTGATAGATCAACAGTAAAACATATCCCTCATGTTCTGGAAGGTTGTACACATGCAGGAGAAACTGCAGAGGGCCCTGGCTATCTACTCCTCCCTGGCTAAAGTGAGGCCTAGGAGGAGGCAGGAAAAGGCCTGGCAGGAAGTAAAAGCCAAGGCAGACTTCTAAATGCCAGAACTTTGAATGTGTACTCAATCCACACCCGGATCCACTGCAAATTATGAGAAGCCTTAGTGGCTTAAGGTGTTTAGGCACACCTCTGAACAATCACTGGCTGCCCACTGAGCTATACTTACCCAGGGTAACCCTTGAGAAGCCAGCCTTAAATATAAAAACAAGAAAAAAATGAGCAGCGTCATCAGCAGCTCTGCATACTGCTTGGGGGACAGACTCTACAGAATTAATCCAGGCAAGTCATACACAAAAGCAACAGCAAATCTGGATTTTGCCAAGGGTGATCACAATCTAGAGTGGCTACAATATATTAACTAAAATATCCAGTTTAAAAAATGAAATATGAGATATACAAAGAAATATAAAGTATTGTGAACTATACCCAAGGAAAAGAGCCATCACCAGAATCTCTGAGGGAGGCCAGATGCTGGAGTAAACAAAGATTTCAAAGTAGCTGTTATAAATATGTTCAAAGAACTGAAGGAATTGATGTTTAAAAAATTAAAGGAAGGGACTGGCCCGTGGCTCACTCGGGAGAGTGTGGTGCTGATAAAAAATTAAAGGAAAGTATGAGGACAATGACTCATCAAATACAGAATGCCAATAAAGAGACAGAAATTATAAAAAAGAACAAAATAGAAATTCTGGAGTTCAGAAGTATAATAACCATAAGGAAAAATTCACTACAGGGTCTTAACAGCAGATCTGAGATAGCAGAAGAAAGAATCAGTAAGCTTAAAATTATCCAATCTTTAAAATAAATAAATAAGAATAAAGAAAAATGAACAGAACCTCACATGTTCTGTGAGGCATGAGGGATATCATCAAGCAATGTACATGTAAAGGAAGTCCCAAAAGGAGAAGAAATAAAAGGGAGCAGGAAAAATATTTGAAAAAATAATGGCCAAAACTTCCCAAATTTGTTTTTAAATAATTAACCTTTATATACAACAAACTCAAAATAAGCTAAAAAAACTCCAAGTTTTTTTTATTAAGTAAGATGAACACGGAAATCAACTGTGACACATCGTAGTTAAACAGTTGAAAGCCAAAACTAAAGAAAAAATCTTGGATGCATCAAGAGAAAATAACTCTTCAGGTAATGGGGTACCATAGTAAGATTAACAGATAACTTTACTTTAGAAACAATGGAGACCAAAAAGCAGTGAAATGACGTATTCAACATGCTGAAAGAAAAAACTGCCCATCAAGAATTTTATATCCAACAAAACTATACTTCAAAGATTAGGTAGAAACAAAGACATCCCTTAATAAACAAGGATGAGATAATTTGTTGCTAGCAGGCCCGCCTTACAAGAAATACTAAAGGTAGTCCTTCAGGCTGAAAGGATAGAACATCAAATGGTAACTTGCACCCACTTGAAGAAATAAAGAAGACTAGTAACAGTAATTACATAGATAAACATAAAAGAGAGTTACAAATATTTTCTTCTCTTTTTTACACTTAACTGATTTAAAAGGCAAGTAAATAAAACAAAAGTACAGATATTTATTATTGGGCTTATAACATATAAAGATGACATAATACCACAAAGGATAGAGGTAGACATAAATACGTGATGGACTAAAGTTTTTATATTTTATTGGAAATGAGTTAATATTAATCTAAAGTAGACTGTGATGAGATGCATATTGCAATCCCTAGAGTAACCACTAAAAAAATAACTCAAGAAAAGTAGTTTCAAAAACTCACCAAATGGATCAAAATAGAACACTAGAAAATATCTATTTAACACAAAAAAACACAGTAAGGAGGAACAGAGAAATAAAAAGACATAAGACAGAAAAAAAACTAGGGCTGGCCAGTTAGCTCAATTGGTTGTAGCACAGTGTTATAACACCAAGGTCAAGAGTTTGGATCCCCATACCAGCTAGTCACCAAAGAAAAAAAAAGGGGGTGGGATAGCAAAATGGTACATGGAATCCAACCATATCAATAATTACATTAAATGTAATGGATTAAACACTTCAATAAAAGGCAAAGACTGTCAGACTGGATAAAAATAAAAGCAAGATCCAATATATGATGTCTACAAGAGACACAAATAGGTTGAAAGGATAGAGAAAGATGTACTGTGCAAACAGAACCATAAGAAATCTGTAGTGGCTATACTAATATAAGACAAAATAAACTTTAAGACAAAAAATGTTACTAGATAAAGAGAGGAAATTTTTATAATGATAAAAAGGTCAATTTATCAGGAAGATATAAAAATTATAAATGCATAAACACTTAACAACAGAGCCCCAAAATACAATGAAACAAAAACTGACAGAAGTGAAGAGAGAAATAAACGATTTAAAATAATATTTGAAGACTCCAATATCCCACTCTCAATAATTGATATAACAACTAAACAGAAAATCAGTACAGATATATAAGATTTGAGGAGCACTGTCATCCAACTTGTTATAAATGACATCTATAGACCACTTCGAGCAACAGCAATAGAATACACATTCTTTGCAAGCACACATGTAACATTCTCCAGGATAAATCAAAGCCTAGGCCATAACACAAGTGTTAATAAATGTAAAAGGATCAAAATCATATAAAGTATGTTCTCTATCACAATGAAGTTAAATTGGATATCAAAAACAGAAAGAAATTTGGGGAATCCCCAAATACTTGGCAATTGGAAAACACATCTAAAAAACTCAAGGGTCAAAGAAGAAATCACAAGATAAGTTAGCAAATACTTCAAACTGGAAAAAAATAAAAACACAGTAGATCAAAGTTTATGGAGACAGCTATGGGAAGTACTTAGAAATTTATAACATCAAATGCCTGTACTAGAAAAAAAAGAGAAGTCTCAAGTCAATAACCTAAGCTTCTACCTTAAAAAAACTAGAAAAAGGAGAGTATATACTAAACCGAAAACAAGCGGAAGGAAGGCAAAAATAAATACCAGAATAGAAATTGATGAATTTGGAAAAAAAAAAAAAGAGAAAAATCAATGAAACCAAAAGTTGGTTTTCTGATCAAGAGCAAGGCAAGGATGCCCACTCTTACTACTTTCACCAAACACTGTACTGGAGGTTCTAGCCAGTGCAATAAGGCAGAAAAAGGAAATTAAAAATACACAGATTGGAAAGAAAGAAGAAAAACTGTTCATTTTCACAGGTGATGTGACTGACCTTATATACTTAAGGATATCTAGACAAACAGATTTTCCAAAGATAATCCTAAGGAGTCTACAAAGAACTACTATAATTAATAAGCAAGTTCAGTGTGTTCAAAAGATACAGGATCAATATCAGAAAATTAACCATTTCTACACATCAGCAATGAACGATCCAAAAATGAAATTAAGAAATAATTCCACTTAAAATAGCATGAAAATAAATAACTCCTTAGGAACAAATTTAACAAAAGTACAGAACTATGAACTGAAAATCATAAAATATTGTTGAGATATTAAATAGTATCTAAATAAATGCAAGGAGACAGTGTGTTCTTGGATTGAAGGACTCAATATTGTTAAGAGAGTATTTCTTCTCATATCTATCTACAGATTCAACACAATCCAGCAAGCTTTGTACAGAAATTAACAAGAATGGCCCTGAGTAGATAATTGGTTGAAGCTGGGTTATAGCAACTTGACAGCTGATTATAATAAAGTGTTTTGTTTGTTTGCTTTAAAAAAAAAGACTAGAGGAAAGAAAAAATAGCAACTAACTCAAGGGCTGCCTTAATATTCCTCACTCTTCATCCTTAGCCTGCGCCACTTACCTACAGCACACATGGCCAGTGAATGGGTGGGCAGGGAAAATTAAGACAGCAGATACACAGGATGACAAAGCAAGCATGTGAAAGATCATAAGAATTAGCTATAGCCATTACTGTAGCACAGTCCAACGCCTGGCTTAAATGTGTGGCAGCTTACAGCAACCCCACAACATGTGACTATCTCTAACTGACCCACATGCCAGACTGGAAGCTACCAGAGAACTGTTAGAAAATACCCCTCTGGGCCGACCCCGTGGCGCACTCGGGAGAGTGCAGCGCTTGGGAGCGCGGTGGCCCTCCCGCCGCGGGTTCAGATCCTATATAGGAATGGCCAGTGCACTCATTGGCTGAGCGCGGTGAGGGCGACACCAAGCCAAGGGTTGCAATCCCCTTACCGGTCACAAAACGACAAAAAAGAAAGAAAGAAAATACCCCTCTGTTGTTATGTCCTTTCACAGTAATTTACTTAGACCTGAGCTACGTACAAATTAGCAGTGCTCTAAGATCAAGGCACCCCCGGTCTTTAAAATTGTCATCTTCACCCCCACTCCATCCTGTCCAGAACACCTGCATATTCCTTTCACTTTCAGCTCCCAAGTGCATACTCAAGAGCCCGGGCAAAAAGGGAAAGTAAGACCTGTTTTTGTTTCCTTCCAAATATTTGGTGCTTTCCAATTTTATTCTTTTCTTCCCTAATGGAATAATACTTTACATTTGTAAAGCATCATTCATTTCCTCTCAAGATCCTCACAGCAACACCATGACATAGGTAGGGCAGGTGTTAAATCTAATTCTAAATAATGGTACAAGTCCAATGTCACACAGCAGCATCCAGCTTCTCATCCAGGTCCATGACTTTAACAAGTGGCATGTGTTTTTCCTCTTCCTGCTGCTGCCTTTAAGGCACAGGGACTTCCCTGCAACAGAGAAAGGGACCCTACTCTCAGAATGGGTATGAATCTGCCTTAGGAGTCGGTGATGGGCAACTGGGAAATTCCATCTACATCTCATGGAACCTAAAAAAAAAAAAAACACCGTATAAAACAATATAATCCTGAAGTTTTAGTAAGTATTAAATAGTTCTTTTTCTTTTTTAAAGATGACCGGTAAGGGGATCTTAACCCTTGACTTGGTATTGTCAGCACCATGCTCTCCTAGGTGAGCTAACCAGCCATCCCTATGTAGGGATTTGAACCCATGGCCTTGGTGTTATCAGCACCACACTCTCCCAAGTGAGCCATGGGCTGGCCCTAGTATTAAATAGTTCTAATATAGAATCCCCCATAAATCTTTACTCTGTAAAAAAACACACCTAGTTTCTCATTTTGATCTACCCCTTCAAACCTCTTTCTACTCCTTGACAATATTAACTTATTTCTTGCCACTCCCTAGTCCACAGCAACAATTTTACTTTTTAACAAGACAGCTTATATTGGCCAATAACATTTCTATGAGATCCATGGAGCTCTTTAGAATAGTAAGTAATTCATATAGAAACAAAAAAACAAAACAAAACAAAACTTAGCTTTAAAAGATTTCCACTTGCAGGAACTACCAGAATTTCAAAAATGCCGAGTTAAATATAATCTTGTCCATCCCAACATTCTCATATACATATAATTCAAAGAAAGGATTTACTTTTCCATAACTTTCAAATGTTCTTTAGATCAAGGAAACATTCTTCATGACATCAAGGCAAATGCAGCTGTACCAATCAATGTCCTCATCTCTTATGTATTTCAACTGCAACTCTTCATCTACGACAGATTTAGGGAAAAGTGATGCTGATGGCCAGTTCTCATGAAAGACAGTTTTAAGAACTGAAATGACAACTTTAAAAAACCATCAGAATAAGGTGGGGGGGAGGAGAGCAGGAGACAAGAAAAAATCCATTGCAAATTAGAAATATGAATCCCTGACCAAAATGCAGGTTTAAAAAAAATTGAATTTGTAAAACAGATTGAGGTAATATTCGTAACCAACCTTACTTCACAAGCATAGTAAAATTCTAAGTCTTAAAACCCTTCCTCTTGCGCTACTGCTGTTTCTGTGTTGGCCACACAAGTCACTACCCTTCCCCAGGCTTCTAACAATGAACTTGATCTGACAGCATCAGGCATGCCACAACTCCACTGCAGACCAAGATGTCTCTGGGTCAAACCCAAGACTTCTGGTTCAAATTAGGACAGTTATAAAATTAAGATAGTTCTGGCTCAACTGAGCCTTCCTGCACAGGCTGCTGAGTCAGTGTCAAGGCTAAATGCCTGCTGTGGGGTAATGCTGTGCATGCCAGATGTAGTTTATGGTCTGCCCTAAACAGAACTAGACCCAAGTGAAGATCCGAAACCATCACAGCCCAGCAACCCTGGGAAGCGGTTAACTCAGGGCCTTCACAGACCAAGAGGACAGATCTCCCTCACTGTGAGGTGAGATGCCACCTACCCAAACACACTTCCTCATGGTGAGCGAATTTAAGCAAATATTTACTTTGTAAATTTGTGTATCTTCTCGCTAAGTCAGCAGAATCAAAGCTCTGAACCTTTTCTTGGTAATTGAACTAACTGCAGTTGCACTTTGGTGAAAACTGATTCATTCTTAAATAAGCTAGGGGAAAAATGCAGCAGGAACATTTTTTTTTTTCTTCTTTCACTTTTGGTATCTGAAGCTCTTTAAATAAAAAGACTTTTTCCACTTGCGGGGGAAAGAAAGTCTTTTAATATGATGATTTATAATTTAAGCAGCTTAGGAAATATGGAATGCACAGCACATTACACTCTCAGAGCAGGACAAGTTCACGTCCCATCTGTACCCAGGGCATAGCCATGGTTTACTCTGCATCAGTTTTCCTCACTTAAGTGCCTTAAACATGCATTTCCACCAATTAGAATAATTCATATAATGACTTTTTAAAAAATACTGTTTTTCTGCTAATAAAAGTAATCATGTCTATTGTAGAAAAAACCTGAAACAACAAAAATTTAAAAATAGAGTGGAGGTCCTTCTAATCCTCACCATATGTGAGTACAGATTTGTGTGTCTCTTTCAGCGCATATATTATCACCCCTATAAAAACACTTTCAAATTCATCTTTGGGAGAAATGTATAGAGTTGTTTGGAGAAAGTGATAAATTCTAAGTCTAGAAAAGTTGGTTGGGGTTCTATAATTCTGAAATGTATCTTTAAGTGACAGATACCCAGTTCATGAGGAGAAAAGGAAGGCACAAAAGCACTAAGTGATGACAAATTCAAAATAGAATTAGACAGACAAAATGAAAATCAATCATATTATGTGAAATAGAAAAGTTTTAAAATACAATGTAAAACATAATCCCATTTCTGCAAAAGAATACACATCAACATGGATGAATTGATATGTGCACATCATCAAATACAAGTTATTATGTTACATACAGAGAAGAACCTGGTGAACAGGCATTAATAAATTAACAGAGAGGATCTTTGTATTAAGACGGGCAGAAGGTGGGGGCAAAAAAAGGAGAAAATAATTTCAGCTTCTAAATATACATTTCTATATGGTTTGATACTTGTTAAACAACAAAAAGTATTAACTGGTAATCTGAAAAAGTTATTGAAATAAAATTTTGTCAAACAGGAAAATCCATTAACCAAGTCACAAAATGATAGTGTAGAAACATGTTTATTGTTTATAGAAACAGTTTATTGACTTAGAAACATGTTCATATACTGTTGTGTAAAAATAGGAAATTAAAAAGATTTCTTTATTAGTAATAAAAGTACACATGTTGGTGACAGGTGATACTCTCATTTTATAAATTTGCATTTCTACAATGTTTTAAATATGGAAAATTTATTTCATAAAATGTTGAAAACAAAATAATTGTGAGCTGATAACAAGTATGATGCTCATATATTCACTGCTTCAGAAGCATGTTCATAGCATACTGTTTTATGGGTATAAGAAACAAATCAAAACAATTTTTTGATACTGGAAAAAAAGTATTAGATACAGCCCAGTTTCTCAGGTTTATGCTTAGTTGATAATCTATGACATCTCTGCTAGAAAAGCTAACCAGAGCTAAGAAGAAAAATTCAAGTCAAGTCCAGGATTTATGGTAGTACATCTATAAATCCTTCCATTTCAAAATCCAACAAGAGATTTACATTTTGCGTCTTTTGTGTCCGAAGACAAAAGCTCCAGTTTTCTACCTCCCATTCCATCTTACATCATCTAATTCATCCCACACAAAGAGGGATGACAATTTTCCCTTGCAGATGAGACATTCTCAAGCTTTCACCTCTATGGTCTAAGTGGATCTCATGATGATACGCACCAGGTGAGGTACCTGGGGATTTAAGAAGAAAATACCAGAAATAGTTACAAGAAAATGAAAAATGCACCCAATTAGCTGTTGCAGTTGCCAAAGGGAGCTATTTATTAGTTTATTAGCTTCAAAGATATCCAAATGACATCAGTAATTAAGAATAAGCCTCCTGAACTAATGGGTACAAAACTATGTTACACTAATGGATACAAAACTTATCTACCCTAAGTGAATCATTGGGCAGCATATGCATTATTGAAACAACATACTGTACCCCAAAATTATGTACAGGTAAATGTTAAAATATTTTAATTTCATTGAGTTCTGCTCTGATCTTAATGATTTCTTTCTGTCTGCTAACTTTAGGTTTGGATTGTTCTTGTTTTTCTAGTTCTTTAAGGTGAAGTGTTAGGTTGTTCACTTGCCATCTTTCCATTCTTCTGAGGTGAGCATTTAATGCAATAAATTTCCCCCTTAATACTGCTTTTGGTATGATGTATCATTAGTTTCAATAAATTTTTTGATTTCCTGCTTGATTTCTTCTTGGACCCATATGTCATTAAGTAGAATGCTGTTTAATTTCCATGTGTTTGTACAGTTTCCAGAATTTCATTTGTTATTGATTTCTAATTTTAATCCATTGTGGTCTGAGAAAATACATGGGATAATTCCAATTTTTTAAAAATTTGTTGAGACTTGATTTGTGCCCTAATATATGATCTATCCTGGAGAATGATCCATGTGCTGATGAGAAGAATGAATATTCTGAGGTTGTTGGATGGAATGTTCTGTAGATATCTGCCAAGTCCAACTGGTCTGGAGTATTGTTTAGATCTTGTGTTTCTCTGCTGATTCTTTGCCTAGATGATCTGTCTAATATTGACAGTGGGGTGTTCAGGTCCCCTGCTATTATGGTATTAGTGTCTATTTCCTTCTTTAGGTCTAATAGAGTTTGTTTTATAAATCTGGCTGCTCCAACTTTGGGTGCGTACATATTTATGATTGTTATGTCTTCTTGATGGATCAGTCCTTTTATCATTACGTAGTGTCCCTCATTGTCTCTTTTTATTGTTTTTAGTTTAAAGTCTATTTTGTCAGATATAAGAATAGCTACTCCAGCTCGTTTTTCTTTTCCGTTTGCATGGTAAATCTTTTTCCATCCTTTCACTCTTAGTCTATGTGAGTCTTTATGGGTGAGGTGGGTCTCTTGAAGGCAGCATATAGTTGGGTCCTCCTTTTTAATCCAGTCAGCCAGTCTGTGTCTTTTGATTGGGGAATTTAAGCCTTTTATATTAAGAGTTGTTATTGAAAAGTGTTGATTTATTCCTAGCATTTTATTGATTATTGTTTGCTTGTCTTAGGTGTCTTATGTTCCTTGCTTTCTGATTTACTGTTTGTTTTCTGTGTTTGTTGGTTCCTTAGGTTGTAGATAGCCTTTTTGTTTGTTTGTTTTCTCTTCATGAATGTCATTTTTATTATACTAGTGGGTTTTCATTTTTCATGAGTTTCTATGGCAGTGGTAGTTACTTTTCAGGAACCAAACCCAGTACTCCCTTGAGAATTTCTTGTAAGGATGGTTGTGTGGTGGTGAACTCCCGCAGTTTTTGTTTGTCTGAGAAATATACTATTTGCCCTTCATTTTGGAAGGATAGCCTTGCAGGGTAGAGTATTCTTGGCTGACAATCTCTGTCTTTTAGTATTTTGAATATATCATCCCATTCCTTTCTGGCTTTTAGGGTTTGTGATGAAAAGTCCAATGTTAACCTGATTGGGACTCCCTTATAGGTGATTTGACGCTTCTCTCTTGCAACTTTTAAGATTCTCTCTTTATACCATCTAACCCCAGTTAGGATGGCTAAAATCCAAAAGACTCTGAACGATAAATGCTGGCGAGGTTGCGGAGAAAAAGGAACTCTCATACATTGTTGGTGGGACTGCAAAATGGTGCAGCCTCTATGGAAAATGGTATGGAGGTTCCTCAAACAATTGCAGATAGATCTACCATACGACCCAGCTATCTCACTGTTGGGAATATACCCAGAGGAATGGAAATCATCAAGTCGAAGGTATACCTGTTCCCCAATGTTCATCGCAGCACTCTTTACAATAGCCAAGAGTTGGAACCAGCACAAATGTCCATCATCGGATGAGTGGATACGGAAAATGTGGTATATCTACACAATGGAATACTACTCAGCTATCAAAACGAATGAAATACTGCCATTTGCAACAACATGGATGGACCTCGAGAGAATTATATTAAGTGAAACAAGTGAGGCACAGAAAGAGAAATACCACATGTTCTCACTTATTGGTGGGAGCTAAAAATTAATATATAAATTCACACACACACACACACAAAACCGGGGGCGGGGGGGAAGAAGATATAACAACCACAATTACTTGAAGTTGATACGACAAGCAAACAGAAAGGACATTGTTGTGGGGAAGGGGGGAGGGAGAAGGGGGGGAGGTTTTGGTGATGGGGAGCAATAATCAGCCACAATGTATGTCGACAAAATAAAATTTAAAAAAAAAAAAAAAAGAAAGTAATCATTGACCTAAAAAAAAAAAAAAAAAAAAGATTCTCTCTTTGTCTTTGAGTTTTGCCAATTTGACTATAACATGTCTTGGAAAAGACCTTTTTGCGTTATATACATTTGGAGATCATTGAGCTTCCTGAATCTGAAGATCTGTGATTTTTCCTACACCTGGGAAGTTTTCTGCCACTATTTTGTTGAATATGTTTTCAATGCAATCTCCTTTTTCCTCACCTTCTGGAATACCCATGACTCGGATATTTAAGCGCTTAAGGTTGTCTGATATCTCTCTCAGATTTTCTTCAATGTCTTTGATTTTTTTTTCTTTCTTTTTTTTTTTTTTTTGGCTGCTTGTGTTATTTCAAACAGCCCATCTTCAAGTTCAGAGGTTCTCTTTTCAACTTCCGCAAGCCTGCTGGTTAAAATCTCCGATCAATGATTCAAAAAGTTGGTTTTTTGAAAAGATAAATAAAATTGACAAACCATTAGCATGGCTAACAAAAAAAAGAAGAGAGAAGATTCAAATAACAAAAATTAGAAATGAAAAAGGTGATATTACAACTGATTCATCTGAAATACAAGGAATCATTCAAGACTACTATAAACAACTATACGCCAACAAATTTGAAAATCTGGAGGGGATAATATAATACCGGTGTTCCCTCCTATCCTGCTGTGAAGGACAACTGAGTAACCAAACAACGATTTGACAACATCACAAATGAAACATTTATTAAAAAACTTGGTGAAGGTCAAGATGGCGGAAGAGGAGAGCTGCCTGCCGCTTTTCCACCACGAGTAGAAGCAGCCTGAGGCCCGCGCCAGATGCAGCTGTAGCAGAATCGGTGCAAAGGAACGGCTTCTAAAGGGTGTCCTTACTCTGCCGAGAACCGGGAATCTTCCCCCAACCCGGGCGCGCGACCCGCCAGTGCGCCACAGCCCGCTTCGCAGCCGCAGCCGCAGCCGCAGACATGGAAACATGGAGGCCTGAGCCGGCGTGTGTCACCCCGGGCTGCAGCTGTGACCATGGCTTCTGACCCCCCACCCCCACCAGCCCAGCCCTGGAGCTGGAAGCGAATCAACCTGCAGCCGAGACAGGGAGACGTCCAGTGGGAGAGGCAGAAGCTCCACGGAGACCACACGCCCTGTGGGGCCACCACTGCGTGATCCAACAGGTAGGCTTCACTGCCACCACCCAGCTTCAATCCCAGCCCAGCCCAGTGCACACAGAGTGGGGAGACGTCCGGCACAGGAGGCGGGAACTCCACAGGGTCCAATAAGAAATCAAGCAGGAAATCAAAAAATTTATTGAAACTAATGAAAATAATGATACATCATACCAAAACCTGTGGGATGCAAAAGCAGTATTATGGGGGAAATTTATTGCATCAAATGCTCACCTCAGAAGAATGGAAAGATGGCAAGTGAACAACCTAACACTTCACCTTAAAGATCTAGAAAAACAGATGACATGATCCTATATATCGAACAGCCTAAAACCTCTACAAAAAAACTCTTGGAGGTGATAAATGACTTCAGCACAGTAGCAGGATACAAAATCAACACACAAAAATCAGTAGCATTTCTTTTCTCCAATAGTGAACATGCAGAAAGAGAAATCAAGAAAGCCTGCCCACTTACAATAGCCACCAAAAAAATAAAATACTTAGGAATTGAGTTAACCAAGGATGTGAAAAATCTCTACAATGAGAACTACAAACCACTGCTGAGAGAAATTAGAGGATACAAGAAGATGGAAGGATATCCCATGCTCTTGGATTGGAAGAATCAACATAGTGAAAATGTCCATACTACCCAAAGTGATATACAAATTCAATGCAATCCCCATCAAAATTCCAAAGACATTTTTCTCAGAAATGGAAAGAACTATCCAGACATTTATATGGAGTAACAAAAGACCACGCATAGCCAAAGCAACGCTGAGCAAAAAACATAAACCTGGAGGCATAACACTACCTGACTTTAAACTATACTACAAAGCTATAATAACCCAAGCAGTATGGTACTGGCATAAAAACAGACACACTGATCAATGGAATAGAATAGAGAATCCAGAAATCAACCCACACACCTACAGCCATCTGATCTTTGACAAAGGCACCAAGCCTATACACTGGGGAAGAGACTGCCTCTTTCGCAAAGGTGCTGGGAGAACTGGATATCAATATGCAGGAGAATGAAACTAGACCCATACCTTTCACCATACACTAAAGTCAACTCAAAATAGATTAAAGAATTAAATATACACCCTGAAACAGTAAAACTTCTTAAAGAAAACATAGGAGAGACACTTCAGGAAATAGGACTGCACACAGACTTCATGAATACGACCCCAAAAGCACGGGCAACCAAAGGAAAAATAAACAAATGGGATTATATCAAACTAAAGAGCTTCTGCACAGCAAAAGAAACAATTAACAGAGTTAAAAGACAACCAACAGAGTGGGAGAAAATATTTGCAAAATATATATCTGACAAAGGATTAATATCCAGAATATACAAGGAACTCAAACAACTTTACAAGAAAAAAACAAGCAACCCAATTAAAAAATGGGCAAAAGAGCTAAGTAGGCATTTCTCTAAGGAAGATATATAAAAGGCCAACAGACATATGAAAAAATGCTCAACATCACTCAGCATCCGGGAAATGCAAATCAAAACTACACTGAGATACCATCTCACCCCAGTTAGGATGGCTGAAATCCAAAAGACTGAACGATAAATGCTGGGAGGTTGTGGAGAAAAAGGAACTCTCATACAGTGTTGGTGGGACTGCAAAATGGTGCAGCCTCTATGGAAAATGGTATGGAGGTTCCTCAAACAATTGCAGATAGATCTACCATATGACCCAGCTATCCCACTGCTGGGAATATACCCAGTGGAATAGAAATCATCAAGTCGAAGGTATACCTGTTCCCCAATGTTCATCGCAGCACTCTTTACAATAGCCAAGAGATGGAACCAGCCCAAATGTCCATCATTGGATGAGTGGATATGGAAAATGTGGTATATCTACACAATGGAATACTACTCAGCTATAAAAAAGAATGAAATACTGCCATTTGCAGCAACATGGATGGACATTGAGAGAATTATATTAAGTGAAACAAGTCAGGCACAGAAAGAGAAATATCAGATGTTCTCACTTATGGGTGGGAGCTAAAAATAAATAAATAAATTCACACACACACACACACACACACACACACACACACACACACACACACACACACACACACACACACAAAAACCCAGCAGGGGGAAGAAGACGTAACAACTATAATTCCTTGAAGTTGACATGACAAGCAAACAGAAAAGACATTGTTAGGTGGGAGAGGGGAGAGGGAGGAGGGAGGGAGGTTTTGGTAATGGGCCACAATAATCAACCACATTGTATATTGACAAGATAAAATTTAAAAAAAATTTTTTTAAATATATATATAAATTCAAATTAAAAAAAGAAAAAGCCTCCTCTCTATATATGATTTCATCCCTAGAGTGCAGACAAGCTACTTCAACTGGTTGGATTATGGGGTGTAAAATGAGGCCAAAATCTAAGCCTTAGTCAGGGAAGTTAGTTTTCTTCAAAACTCACTCACGTCGAGGGCCGGCCCGTGGCTCACTCGGGAGAGTGCGGTGCTGATAATACCAAGGCCCCGGGTTCGGAACCTATATAGGGATGGCCGGTTCGCTCATTGGGTGAGCATAGTGCTGACAACACCAAGTCAAGGGTTAAGATCCCCTTACCGGTCATCTTTAAAAGAAAAAAAAAAAAAAAAACTCACTCATGTCGAGATCACAAAATAGCACATCCTCATTCCATCCAAGTACCACTCCTAGGAGAAAGAACACATTCACAAGGCCAGGGGCTTTTTCTTGTGGTCTTTTGGCTATGGAGAGATCAAACGCCCTTCCCTAAAGTCCTTTAGGAGATAAATGACCAGTTTAGTGGCAATAAGCACTTAAGAAATAGGCCAGCATTTCCTTTATTATGATTATTTCCTGCACTTTATATCACCCTTTCTTTTCTTAGGGAAGGAAAACATACACGCGTACACACGCACACACACGCAAAAGTCAAATGTTACCATACCTCTAAGCAAAGAAAAGGCATATTTTTGGCCTTTGTATTTTCAGTTCAAAAAAAGAAATCAGCCACAAAAACTGAAAATAAAGGAATCTTAAATTTATATGATTTTCTACCAAGAAAATCTAAGACTATCTGGTTTTTAAAAATCAGACCCAATAAGCATTCAATTACCAGGGTACTTCAAAAACTTCATGGAAAACAGAATTGAAACAATATGAATCTTTCCGTGAACTTTTTGAAGTGCCCTTGTAAGAGGCCAGTTTCAAGAAAAATAACAAGTTTAGCTTATGGTTTCTTACAAAGTTACACTCACCATATAACCCAGTCATTCCAACCCTACATATTTAGCCAAGAGAAATGAAAACATATGCCCATAAAAGACTTGTGAATGTACATAGCAGCTTTATTTATAATAGCCATGAACTGGAAACAACCCAAACATCCATCAGCTGATACTTGAATTTCTATAAAAATCACAATATAGCCATATAAAGGAATACTGTTCAGCCATAGAAAGGAATGAACTATCAATACCTGCAACAAACAGACACATCCCATATACATTATTCTAAGCAAAAGAAACTAGTCATCAAAGGCCACATACTGTGTAACTGTATTTCTATGACATTCTGCAAAAGATAAAACTACAGAGATGGGAAGCAGAGCAGTGGTCACCAAGGGCTGGGGGTAGGGAAGGCATTGACTATAGCAGGGCACGAGAGAAGCTTAGGGGGGATGGAAATGAGCTATACCTGGAGTGTGCTAGCGGTTACACAACTGCAGGCATCCATTAAAACTCATCGAACTGTACACTTATGGGTAAATTTCATTGGAAGCAAATTATAAAAACTGGCAACTTTTCTAAATACCAACAGTAGCTAGCCAGAAAACAAAATGGAAAAAAGAGCTTATTCCTAGTTGCAATGAAAATAGTAAAACAAGAATAAATTTTAAAAATATATAAAAGTGCACAAAAAAATGACAAAACTTTACAGAGAAACATAAAAGAGACTAGTATCAACGGAGAAATATACCAGCTTCCTGGATAAAAAGACTCAAAATTGCTGAGATGTCAAACTAACCTATAACCTGAAAGAACTTGAATCAAAATGCCAATGGGAGTCTGTGAGAAAACAAGAAGCTTAATTTTTGTCTGGAAGAATGAATACAAAAAAACAGAAAGAAAAAAAGACCTGCCAGAAAAGACTCACATATAAATCAAAATTCTATATATTCATAAATACCATATATCAATATATTTACATAATTCATAAATGGTAGATATGAAACTGTATATATCAATAAATGGTTAAGAACTAACTAACCACCTGGACTACCCATACCCCACGCTAAAATGAATGTTAGATGGATTAAAGCTATAACTATATAACAAAAGAAAAACATAAAACCGTTAGAAGAAAGTACAGATTAATATTTTACATAATCCTGGAGTGAGGAAGCCTTTTCTAATCATACTATCAAAAGTAGGAATCATAAAAGAACAATGATAGATAAGACCAATACAAAAATTTTAAATCCACACATCAAAAAATATGATTGAAAGCCAAATGACAAACTGGGGGAAATTTTACAACATACGTGGAAGACAAAGATCCTAGGTACTTATATAAATAAAGAGCTTTCAAAAATCAATTTAAAAAAAACCCTACTTCACAGGTAACTCATAAAAAAAGAAATACAAGAGGGTAATACACATATGAAAAAAGGGTTTGGCCTCACTACTAATTAATTTGGGCAAAGACAATTATCAATAAGGATGTTCATCACATCATTATAATTTACAATATTATATTTCATTGAATCTAAGATGCCAGTTATTGTACAATGTGTTACTACCTTTTTCTTCTATTAAGAAATAAAATAAAGTGTTGTCAATTAAACTATGACATACCATTAAATTATAAAATGCGTCCTGATTTGAGGGATGACTGGAAACATCTTAGTATCATGACATAAAGAAATACAAAATTGGAAACAATCTAAACCTCCAACAAGGGATATTTCTTCAATAAATTATAGTACACCTCCATAATTAAACATTAGTCATTTAAAATGATAATATAGATGTAGGTATAGATTAACAATGGAAAGATATTCATGACCTATTCAGTAAAAAAGGAGATTATAAGAAGGAATACTTAATATGACACCATTTTGTCAAAAGATAATTATTGATATATCCCTGCATTGAAAAAGTGTAAAAACCTTACACCAAAACGTCCAAAATGGCTATCTTTAGGTGGTAAATATTTATCTTCTTTTTGCTTATCTCTCTTTTCTAAAAGTTAGACCACATACATGTTTCTCTTTTATAATAAAAAAAAAAAGAAAAGAAAAGAAAAGAAATAAGATGTTCACCCTCTTGCCATGTGCCTAAACATAGGGCTTCAAAAATCACTCATTCCTACAGCTGCAATATTTGCAAAGAGACAAAAACCTTGAAACAATCTAAAATCTCAAATAGGAAATGGTTAAACCAACAATGGTACATTAATTCAAAGGAATATTATATTCTCCTTACAAATAAAAATATGTGAATTATGCAGATGCGTAGGAAAATCTAAATAAAACAATAACAGAAAATTAAAACACAAATTATTCGACATCAACTTTAACCAAGAAATTTTACCATCTGTATCCAAGAATATGAAGAAGTTACAAAGTCTGACAAACGGGTCATTTATGGCAATAGATTTGATAGAATTATGTGTTTTGCCTTTTCATTTTTTTGTACAAAATTAGTTTAATAGAGGCAATAAAAAAAAAAACCTCACTTTCAGAACCACTGCAGTGTTTGGTAGGCCTCTAACATAAACTTTTCTGGCATGTTTACACACCAATTTTACACTCCAAAAACATTCCACAAGGCAACAAATGGCCAGAAGAGAGCACTTTTCCCCCTTGCGTCTTTTCTAAACTCCTGCCTTAATTCACAATTTTGGGTTTCTATTACCTGCTCAACTAAAAAGAAAATCTCACGTGGAAATGCCCATATTATGGGGAAATGGAGCAAGAAGTTTCCTTCATCTCCATGTGTGTTTTTTTGTGTGTGTCTTCTGGTTAAGGAAAAACATTTCCAAGTTCATAAAAACAAGAAACTAAAATTAGAGAGACGAGAACTGAACCTTGACTCACGGTAGGGAAAACATTATTTTTAAACTGAGAAATATTTATAGGGCTGTGCTTTATGAAAAAGGAAGAAAGGCGTGCTAATGTATGTCAATGGCGTAACCCGGCTGGGGACCAGGGAGGCAGGAGGAGAAAATGATCTCAGGGCACACGTATGTTCCCTGAACTGCTGGCACCTCACATGTATCTTCTCTCATGCAGTACAAATTAGAACTAATAATTATAGAGCACCTGAGAAGTCCACTTAATATTAAAGAAAAAGTTGTATGCTGCTCACACCAGACCACAAAGCCACCTCCTTCTGTCGCCTCCTGAGAACCAGGAGTGGCTCCTAATTCCAGGAGAGCCATCCACACACTAGACACTTCATCATTCTTGCAGAACAACTAACACTTTTCAAGGCTCCAGACAAAAGTTTAAGAAATATGTTTGTTATAAGATTTTTTTTTTTTTTTTTAAAGACACATCGGGCTGGCCCTGTGGCTCAATCGGGGGAGTGTGGCGTTGGTAGCGCCAAGGCCACAGGTTCGGATGCTATATATGGATGGCCGGTGCACTCACTGGCTGAGCGTGGTGCGGACCACACCGTGCTGAGGGTTGCGATCACCTTAAAAGTCAAAAAAAAGACACATCAGTGACACCTAAGCCACTTAACAGGTGCCTATTAAAGGAATAAATCTCTGCAACGTGATAAAACCACATCCATCTTGACATTCATAGCCCTGCTCAGAAACCTGCAGGAGTACTTTACCTGCCACCACATCAAGCCTAAATCTCTGCTTTCATTCACTCCCACCCACACGCTCACCATCACAGCCCATGCAGGTAGCCACCACGGGGGGCTGGGGGGTGCAAGGGCACTGAGAGTACAGAGGTGGTTTGGGTAAGGGCTGAAAGAGGGGCCTAGAGAGCACAGGGAGGGGAGGCCACGTCACACAGGGGGAAGGGCGTCAGGTCAAGGGATTCAGGGAGGACTACCCTTGGCCTTCGTGGGTGGGGATGTGAGTTCCAGGCACATCATCTGCATGAGGTTGGGGGAAGTGGAGAACTGGGGGGGGACACATGAAAAAGCTGAGTTGGTTGAGGGTCCAATGTCACAGGTTTCTCCTAGAACAAGCACCTAAATTTTAGTTTTAAAAACACTGCATGTTTTAACTAAAGTCACAGCCACTCATGCTTTGCATCCCTAAGAACCATTTTCTTTTTTCATGCCCCCTTTCCTCACTAACAGAAGCCTGCTTCTGTTTGGGGGATCTCTCTCAGTCACACACACACCTTCCCACTGGCTCAGAAAGGACACACACACACACACCCAGCCCCAGTAGATAGAATAGGGTAAGTCCAGGTCAATGGACTCCACTCCTTTTCCCACTGACAGGTGAGGGCAGGGCACATGCCCAACCCCAGCTAAAGGGAGCTTGGGAACATCTGCTAATAAAATAAGACTTACATTGGAGGAAAAGGCTCTCTTCTTTACTGGATGTCATTGTGTCACCTGGAATGGCTGCAGCCACCTTGTGCCATGAGGGAAGACATCTCCCACATGGCAAAGGTGGCAGAGAATAAAGACAGAAAGTCCCTGGGTCCTTGAAAATGCGATCAAACCTCTGAATCAATCAATCCTGGAACTGCCATACTTCTTGTGGGATGAGATAATAAATTTCTTTTTTTTTAATGTTTAGCTAATTTTTGTTAGGTCTTCATTCCCTCACAGCCAAAAGCATACTAATCTATATAAAGTGCTTATTTTGTTAAAGCTTAAAATCTGGAGAGAAATCACCAATACATAAGTTTGCTATTTGTGTTTGATACAAAAGTAAATGTCTTCCCACTGGTATGACTATCATCAAAAAGACAGATAATAACAAGTGTTGGTGAAGATACGGAGAAAAATGGAACCATCATACATGGCTGGTGGGAATATAAAATGGTACAGCCCCTTTGGAAAGCAACCTGAAAGTTCCTCAAGAAATTAAACATGGAAATACCATATAAGCCAGCAATTCCACTCCTAGATACATACCTAAGAGAAATAAAAACATATGTCCACACAAAAACTTGTACACTAATGCTTATAGAAGCATTATTCCTAACAGTCAAAAAGCAGAAACAACTCAAATGTCCATCAACTGATGAATGGGTAATCAAAACAGATAAACAAAATACAGAGACAGAAAGTAGATTAGTGGTTGCCAGGGGCTGGGGGGTCTTGTGGGGAGGGGCAAGTGACAGCTAACTGGTGCGGTGTTTCTTTTTGGAGTGATGGAAATGTTCTAAAATTGAGATGATGGACGCAAAGCTGAGTGAATTGTACTTTTAAACTGATGGACTGTATGGTAGGTATGTTAATTATATCTCAATAAAGCCGTTTTTTAAAAAACATAAGTGTTGTCATGGGTTAGTAGTCATCGTGTTCCAAACACAGCCAGACAAAGACACGTACAGTTTGCAGGACCCCACCAAGGATGCTCCTTTGACCTAAGTAGCCACTGAACTCAGATCTTTACAATACTCACGCCTACTCTCAGCTTTCAAACCGGTTTAGCTGTAGCCAAATAAAACACACATTTTTAAAAATCTTTAGATGTTTGTCCATTTGCCAACTGGTTCATTAGGTGCGAACTGGCGCCAAGTGGTGACAATCTGCTGGTAATGCCCAAAGGCTGTCTGGCTCCTGGAGTCAAAAGAGAAGGTACAAGATTCCTAGCACCCAGCAGGCACTCAGCAAATGTGTGTTAAATGCATACATATGGGAGCAACACCAGCCAAGGACAGGCAGAGAAAGCAATTCGTGGTCAGGGCAGGAGGAACCCACTTGCAGCAGGAGTTGGCCACGAGCTCCCGCAGTGAATCAGCAGATGAGTATTCCATGTGGGATTCCAACCCTAACTCAGTCACACGGAAGCAAACAGGACTCTGTCCAAGAAGGAGACATCCTTTCACATCTCGCAGGATCAGACCCTCTGAGGTGGGGCCGAGACAGCCCTGTTTTGGATCAGACGATGGTGATGCAGACTCAAGCATGAAAAGCACTTGCCTGGGGACAAGCCATGCAGTCCTTCCACTTGTCAACGTCCAGGGATGACCAGCGGGTGCCAGTGCTATGGTGATGTCCTGACATCCTTTCATCTATTCCAAACATTTTTTTTTTAAATGCACGGAGTACTTACTGTACCCTAAAAAGTTAAAAAGACTCTGTGAGCAGCCTGAAGAAGTGTGCTATACATAGTCCTGCAGTGCAGGGAAGTGTACTCTGATGATTGCTGCGCTGGGACTGCCAGGGGTACAGGGTTGCCACTGGGAGTGGGGAGGGTAAAAATGCAACAAGAAAAGATGAAGGAGGAGGGGAACAGCAGCAGGTGCCTCCAGATTCTGACCCGAAGTTGGAATGAAAGCCAAACCTATCAAGACAGAAGACGTGACACAAAAGAAAGAGAGGAAGAGAAATTGCCCCTCTAGTGCTTTCCACAAGGATCAACAGAAACTGTGTGCAGAATCAGCTGCATCCTGTGTGCTACAAGACAAGGAGCGAGTGGCTGAGGGAATGAGACCTTAAGCCCTGAGGTCAGAGAGCCTGTCAAATGTGACACATGACAACCTGCAGTGAAGCCCTCCAGGTTGGGAGTCCACAAGTTGCCCAGGATTTTAATGAAAAAGGTCACGCACATCTCAGATGACATGTGCAGATGACACAGACCCAGAAGGATCATGAATGTGAAGAGAAATTAGTATCCAAAAAGAGCCCATCAAAAATAAGTGAGCAATAATTCTGCATACCATCGAGGTGTTTTTAATCTGTTAGATTCTGGTGATCAGCCGTGTTTACAAATGTGGCCAGGAAGTGAGAGAGGGAAATCTAAGACTCAAGACCCAACCAGGTAGGCTGCAAGAGCTCTGAGAAGGTGATTATTCCATGTCCACACGCAGCAGCTCACTGAAGGTGTCGGTTCATAAAAGTGGAGCACCAGGACAAACACGCTCAAGGCCACGCTATCCCACCCTGCACTTGCCCTGCCTTTCTCAAATGAATTTTAATAACCACTGTTGCTTTTCCTCCTCATCCTGCTCTCTGTAATCTGCCTGATCTCCTGACTGCTCTACCCAAATCTCTCCCTTAGGGGCTACTAACCAAACTTGGAGACTCATCCTTATTTTTACTATTCTGTACCTCTGAGATGGATATCGCTGCCTACCACCTCCTCACCATAGCCACGTTGATTCCACATTGAGATATTCTCCCGGTTCTTTCTCTAACCCTAGATGACTGTCTGTCCATATAACATTAATACAAGATCGATTTACCATAATCTGTGTGACCATTCCTGAAGGGGTCCTCTCAATGCTTCCTTATTTGCCCCTGATGAATTTCCCCTCCTTCCAATTCCTGAGAGTTTGCCTGATCAGCCTTATTCTAATTCTGTCTGTGCCTCACGTTCCACCAATGTATAGCCTTTACCTGGACATGATTAATTTGAAACCATTTTGACTTTATTTGTAAGTATTTCCACATATATTTTCATCCCTTATGAAGTGGGGGGATTTTTCTTTGTTATGGTGAGGTTTTGTTTAGTATGCAGATTTGTTTGTTTCACAATATCTTCTCTTCTTTAAGGACAGTGACAGGGAAGAGCTTGGTGGTGTTTACTCTCCGCAGTGCCGGGAGACACTTGATCTGGTGGGCATAAGTCCTCAGTCCCTGAGGAGATGCGCCAACTATGATTTCCTCAAGACCCTTTGCTCAAATACTACACTCCTCGCACAATCTTGTTACTGCTAATTAGGCTTCCCAGATATCTTGGTATCATGGAGGAAGTGCCCTGGGCATTAGATATGAATATTCTAGCCCCTGGAAAAGTATACCATGTTCCCCAAAGCAATCTAATACAATGGCACCTGGTTTATGTATCAGTCTCATGGTTAGCATGAATCAGTCTTCCTAAATTTGCACAACTCTAAACACTGACAGAGATGAAGATTCTGAATGTCCAAAATTGTGCCTCTGATCCCTGAACTTTGGTGTTCCCCCAAGGACCTCTGTGCCACTCAAGAGGATGCAACAGCACCGTGCACCTCATCCCACTCTGCTCCAAAATCACAAAATCTCTACTTCCAATCTTATCTTTCTAATCTACAATCGCCTTGTAACTACAATATATTCTATTTCATTGTTAATGTTAGTCTGGTAGGCTTTAGTTTTTATAACATCTTCATTGAGGTATAATTCACATACCATGCAATTCACTCATTTAAAGTATACAATTCAATGGTTTTTAGTATGTTCACAGAGTTGTGCAACCATCACCATAACCAATTTCAGAACATTTTCATCACCCCAAAAGAAACCCTGTACCCATCAGCTGTCACTCCCTATTTCCCCTCAGTTTCTCCAGCCCCTGGCAATCACTAATCTATTTCCTGTCTCTGTGGATTTGCCTGTTCTGGACATTTTATTTTAGTGGAATCATACAATATGTATGTAGCCTTTTGCATCTGGCTTCTTTCACTGAGCAGGATGTTTTCAAGGTTCATCCATGCTGTAGTACGCGTCAGTGCTTCATTCCTTTTTATGGCTGAATAATATTCTATTATATGAACATATTGCATTTTGCTTATCCATTCATCAGTGGATAGACATGTGGGTTGTTTCCATTTGGGGGCTGTTGTGAATAATGCTGCTGCGAACATTCATATACAAGGTTTTCCATGAACGTGGTTTCATTCCTCTTGGTTTTGTACCTAGAAGTGGAATTGCTGGGTCCTACAGTCACTCTGCGTTTAAACTTTCGAGGAGCTGCCAAACTGTTCCCGCATTCTACAGTCTACATTCTACATTCCCACCAGCAGTAATGGGGATAGTCCAGGAGGTTTCTAAGACAAGGACTACAATTTATTCATCCTCGTACTCAACGATGAACATGTACAAACACGGCTTTAAAAGAGAAAGCAAGTGAAGCCTGACTGCAGAGTTAGAGAGCACTTTCCAGAACAGTCTTCCCCTGATGGGATCCTGACGTCCACCATGGGCTCCTTTTGTCCCCTGGAGAAGCTGCCCCCACTTGCCCTGAGTTGTTTTTGGTTTTTTTGTGTTTTGGGGGTTTTTTTTGGCAGCTGAAAGGTACAGGGATCCAAACCCATGACCTTGGTGTGGCAAGGCTATTATCTAACCAACTGAGCTAACTGGCCAGCCCTACCTGAATATTTTTACCTACCTTCCTACAGGCTCAGACAACATTCTAACAAACAGCCAATGGAATCTGCTGGGACCCTTCAGGTCCAAAGGCTGTCTAACAGCCTTGGCAGTCACATGTGGGTCATCATGCAACCTGGCTGCCCCTGGGCCATCCAAGCTGCCCCACAAGGGCACCTTTTCACGGGGACCATTACACACAGGTGGGGAGCAGTGCTACCTCCCGGGTGGGGAATCTGCCCAGGATCAGCACTGGGGCTCACCACTCCCACCCTCTGGCCATTTCCACCCCAATGTCTCAGCAAACAAAGGCTGGAGACCTTGCCGACCCTCCCCCATTTAGCCACAGAGGGACCCTGTCTCTTCCTTTGCTCTCAAGGATGTACTGGTTTTCTTCTGATTTGAAACTTAGTTTTCTCCTCTTCTAACCTAAACAACACTGGCGCTTGAGAACACAAACACGTTTACATACTATTTCTTCTTATAACTACATAAAAACAAAATGAAAATGAACTATGAACCAATGACCATGTTTGGGAGTTGGGCTCTTTTGGTAGCCAATGTTTCCTTTCAAAGCGTTCTATATTAAGGACATGGTGTGGGAACATGGCTGGCGATGGAAAGTATCCCACAGCCCTGTGCTCTAAGGACAGCTGACAGGCAGAGAGTGTCCCCAGCAGGCACAGGAGGCCCGTGGGTTCACTCAACCCCACGGAAACCAGAGGGGAAACCTAATTTTACCACACTGTATTTAGACAGTTTAAATTTATGTGAACAAGAAAGTTCCTAGAGTTGTTTGGGAATTTTTTTTTCTTTGCTCGGTATTTAAATAGTACTTGTTTTTAAAACTTGCCCTAGATACTGACTGTTTATCTAACACACAATTCCAAAGTTGCCAAATCCAACGCAAGTTTGAAGGGAACAGCCAAAACTCAAATGCTTATCAAAGAAAAGTCTCTAAACTATTAAATCTACATTATAATTTTATCCTAATCACAACGCTATTCCAATTTATAGTGAACAAAGTAATTATTTCGATCAAGATAGCATAATTCAAAAAAAAAAACATAAAGAAAGAAAGAAAGGACAGGCTGGTTAGCTCAGTTGATTAGAGCATGGTGTTATAACACCAAGGTCAAGAGTTTGGATTCCCGTACCAGACAGTGCCAAAAAAAAAAAGCATAATTCATAGCATTATCTATTATCAGCTTGACTCTAAACTTGTAGGGTGTTTTCTGAAATATCCGACTGCCTGACTTGACTTTATACAGGATCCTCCTTACAAATTTCTCATTTTAAAAGAGGCAGAAGCTTGCCAAAAATATTAAATACAGAGTTACAATAAGACCCAGCAAGTCCACTCCTAAGTACATACTGAAAAGAACTAAAAATATGTACTCAAAGACTTGTACACAAATGTTCATAGCAACACTATTCACAACAGCCAAATGATGTAACTAACCCTGTTGGGAAAATAGAATAATTTAATCAGGCCTCCTTGCCTTAGGTCAGGTTGGGGATGGTGCCGCCCGGTGCACTCTTTGTAAGCAAATTTTGTGTGTGTGTGTTTGTGTGTGTGTGTGTGTGTGTGTAGTGTGCATGCGTGGCACTGCAGCTTGGCTGTCATCTGCCTCAGGCATCTGCACCACACGTGGCCTTGCTCTCCAACCTACGGCTTCCAAGGATCTTTTTGCCAGTTACCTAGCTCATACACCTGCGTGTGAGGGGTCTGGTGACCCAGCCTGGCGTGTGAGGGGTCTGGGGGCCCAGCCCGGCAAGTGAAGGGTTTGTGACCCAGTCTGGACAACAAGCTTGAGGGGTCTGTGAGCTCCAGACCCAGCCCTAGCTCTACAATTGGCCCAGTCAGCAGGATTACAGGCAGGTAAAATATCTCAACAATTAGCATAGTCGGCAGGATTCCGACTAGCTCTACAAACCCAAATTCCATCAACAGATGAATGAAAAAACGAGGTCTATCTGTACAGAGGAAAATCAGGCAGCCTTGAAAAGGAATGAAGTAGTGATCCATGCTACAACCTGGATGAACCTTGAAAACATTATGCTAAGCCAGACATAAAAGGCCATATATTGTACGATTCCACTTACATAAAATGTCCTAAGGAGGTAAATCCTAGAGATAGAAAGCAGACTAGAGGTTGCTGGGTGCTGGGGTTTGTGAGAATGTAAAACAATTGCTTAACGAGTATGGGGTTTCACTTTGGGATGATGGAAATGTCTTGGAACTAGACAGGTGTGATGGCTGTACAACATTGTGAATACACTAAATGCCACTTAGTCACTTTAAAATCAGTAATTTTATGTTATATGAACTTCGCTTCAATTTTTTTTTTTAAAGTCAACAGAGCAACAGGAAACTGTAGGATCTTAGTGGGGGGGGGGAAGTAGCAGAATATGAACCCTTAAAAAGTTCCTAGGTAAAAAAAAAAAAAAGAATAAACAAACAAAAAATTCCTAGGTAGAGCACAAGAAGTCCGACTTCAGCAGGCCAGCATCAGAGAAAGTTTCTAAAAGCAATCAGGAACAGCTAAAAAAAAGGCAGGATCAGTCCTGCCATTTAGGCTGGGAGGCAAAGTGGGTCAAGAGAAATCCTAAGAAATCCCTACCTGAGACAACATTACAGAGACCATTACAAGAAACGCCGGTCTCCTGTGTCTGGGCACTGTATGAGCAGCACATGGTGGGAAAGGCTTCACTGAGCCCCTGACAGGCGCAAATGCATTTTTAATCTGTTAAAAGGGGAAGATAGGCGTGAGAGTGCTGCACTCATGGTTTGAAATCAGCCATCACATTCATTAACATCTATTCTGAGAGGTGAGTGCACATTTTGCCCACCAGACATAGAATAACTAATGTGCGTCTACGTCCTCACCCTGCTTTATTTTTCTGCACAGCCACATCACTGTGGGACACTGTGTCCAGCTTCTTGTGTACCTGCTTTCTGTCGGTCTCTCTTACTGCATTGCAAGTTCCCTGGGGCAGGGGCTTTCATCACCATGTGTCCCAGGACCGAGAATGGAGCCTGGTCTGTGTTTTGCAGATGAGCAAAAGCCTGAATCCAGCAGCACTTGCTGGGTGCCTACCCTGAACCACAGTCACAACAAGCACCCCTGTACCTCAGGGTCACAGCCTGGGGGTGGCCCTAGACACTGTGACCCTCTGAGGTCAGGGCTCCAGGAAGCTCTCATGAAGGGCAAAGTGAGCACCCAAGATCAACAGCAAGTTCCACTGGATATGAGGGAGGCTGCCTCCGACTCCTTCCTTCAAGGCAAAGTGGGAGCTGCTGAGATTCCTACCACAAGCACATGTCTGGCGTGAGGTTTCAGCATTTATAGAGCACCCCCTTCCTTACAGACTGCCTGTGGGGTCACATCAGATGCATGGGCTTCAGCACTGGTGACAACGGGTTTTGGGGAGAGGTTAGTAGGGTGGAAACCAACATTCAATAGACACCTCCCTAGTGCCAGATGCTTGTATGTGCATCATCTCATTTAATCCTAACTCAAACCCTTAGCTTGGAAGTCTTGCTTCCCCAAGAGAAAACAGATGCTCAGACTGCCATTTTTTAAGTAAACCACACACCATTTTAAAGTAACTACATATGGACCACTTTGAAAATTAAGATGCTGACAATCCATGCTAGGCAGGCTGCTGACCAGGCCCTGCAGCAAGGGCAAACCTTCCCGAAACAAACGATGACAAACTCATGCAGCTACAGTGCTCCCGAATGTCAGGTCACTGGATTCTTGGGATGAAAATCCACACACACAGCTTCAGTTTAAGTCAAAGAGGACAATACCTGGCCAACTCTTCCCTGGCAGTGTGTTAGAGAACACACAAAATTTCTATACAGTTATTCTTACCAGATGTTTCTTGGAAAGTCTACAAAATACTTACCCAAAATTCTAGTGAATTTTAATAAAAACCAATACTTCCCTAATTTAACATTCACATTTTAGCTTTACAATATAACTGGTTATAGGGTTGGCTGGTTACTTCAGTTGGCTAGAGCACAGTATTGTAACACCAAGGTCAAGGTTTCGGATCCCCATACCAGCCAGTCACACACACACACACACAAATATATATATATATATAGTTATATAGTTATATAGTTATATATAGTTATATATAGTTATATATAGTTATATATAGTTATATATAGTTATATATAGTTATATATAGTTATATATAGTTATATATAGTTATATATAGTTATATATAGTTATATATAGTTATATATAGTTATATATAGTTATATATAGTTATATATAGTTATATATAGTTATATATAGTTATATATATAGTTATTAAATGAATTATTAACTATAATGAAATAATTATAAATTATTGAATCTAATGTATAATTCCCATTTTCTATTTCTACATATGCAAAAGAAATCTACTTTTGGTGGAAAACATGCTCCATCTACTGAGACAAAATTTGATTCAAATTTCTTTCTCCTCCTCCCCTTTAAAAATATACTAAAAATAACTGTAATATCATCTTAGTCATCCTGAACTCAAGTATCTAGCAACCTCACTTATTCAGAATATAGCTGACAACCAAAAAAACTGCACAAAGACTGAATTTTTAGTCCTTGAAATCAAACTATATCTGCAGGTTTAACAAGCTTATTTGTGGGTTTTTTAGCCAGGACCAAATTTGTTACAGGAAAGCATACTAACAGCTACATAAGCTGACAGCAAGAGAGCAAGCAGAAAAATTACCTTTTAAAACATAAGAACTGGAAAAACAGAGCAATCTCAGTTTATTTTAATTAAGCAAAAATTCCTATTTTTACAGGGAAATTGCTGTATTAGTAAAAGCCAAATGACAAGTAGTAAAAACAACCAAGTATTCAAAAAAACTAAATTTTATCTGGCATATTTCATTTTTATGAAAGTAAGTGTTTTATACATTTCAGAAATGTAAAACCAAATGCTTAGACTGCCTAAAACAGGAAAACATCTGATTGACTAAAGCAGAAAATCCTCAGCTCTTCAAAACTCAACCATCCAAAAAGACTATAAATGGTATTTATATCTAACAACATATCAGATGAAGTTGGCTTCACATTCAACCCTAAAGCCCTCTATTAAGGAACTGGATGGGGGAAAGAGAAAGGATCCAAGAATTTAATATTTAGTCAACCTGGAGCAAGCCTAGAAAAGAGGCTAGCTGTTTAAAAAAAATTTTTAAACTAAACTGATTAGATGGAACCTTTACATCAAATTATAATTCAATATTAAATCTCATTTAATCATGTCTTTCAGGAAAACTTCTAAATGCTAGTGAAAATAAAATGGCTGAATTTTAATCAAGGAATATTATGTTAAAATAAAATACTTTTTATCTTAACAGTACAGGGTTTCTTTTTAGGGTGATGGAAATGTTCTAAAATTGATCATGACGATGATCGAATTGAATTGTATACTTTGTAAATTGCATAGTACATGAATTCTATCTCAATAAAAGCTTTACCAAAAATAAATCAAAGAATAGCTTTAAGTTATCATCCAGGCTAAGAACCTTGTTGATATTCCTTGTTCAAGAAAGCTCCACACACCATAAGCAATGCTGTTGAAAGAATAGAAACCTTACTGCAAAAACTGGAATATCTCCAGGGAAATATATGGAATTGGAAATTTAATAGCTACTAAATAAAGTAACATCATGACCAGAGCTATGAAAGCAAATATTTCCATTTGAACCTCAAATGGCAGAGGGACAAGGTTGCTGTCTCAGAATCATCAGCTTTGAAAGTGTTCGTAATCAGTTTCTTTGGGGAGCCAGAAGGAACCCAGTGTTAATTAAGTTGTTCCAGCTGAGAAATTCACTGTGAAATGTGTTAGAGACAAGAAAAGTCCTTTGAAATTGCTTATTTGCATGGTACTTTCAAAAGTTTTTAACCTTCTGCAATTAGTTGCACACTGAACAAGCCACTTTAGTCCTTTGCAAACATGACTCTGGCAGGCTGTGAATAACAGTTCCTCTCATGCAAGCTACAGTGTCACAACCGGGGTATTACTGAGGTGAAATTCTCTATCAGGTCAAATGACACACATGCCTAGTGACAACACTATCTTTTGGAACCAAATCGAGTTCTGCCCTTTCAACTTCATTTCAACAGCTGTGCAAATCACAGCTAATGCTGCATTACTTTCTGTGAGCTTCTTTGCTGTTTGTTAGGAAAGGATAAGAAAACCATTGAGGGAAAAAATACCATGTTCAAATCACTAAAGAAATGGAAAGATGTAAGTGAGCCAGAGAATAAATGGAGGAGCTATTTAATCAAAGACTCCGGACTATGCCTGGAATACCTTCTCCACCTGGCCACAGGCTGTCAAAGGAGGAAAAGCTTTAACATCTGTTCATCGTCTGAGCAAAAAGGGAGTGCATATAGAGAAGTTCAGGAGAGTCAGAAAAGAAAAACTCAAGAGATCCAGACACCAAATCAAATGTTCTGCACCAGCAATTTTAATTAAAAAAAAAAAAAAAATGCTTCTGAGAGGGAAAAAAAAGAAAAAACCATTCAAAACCTTTTATAAATCCTTTATAAAAACCAAGAGTTTCCTTTCAACATGGTAACCTCTCATTTCTAGTTACAAGATCTAAGGGAGACACTTTCCAGGTGCATTAATTTGGGGACTGCTAGAGGACTAACGCGTTCCCTGGCACACCAGATATATGGTGAGCAGATTCTGGAACTCACTATCAGGAGCAACCAAGGCCTTTATTATTGGAATCATCAGTAAGAACATTATTAGTCCACTATTTGCTCTGTTTTACTAGTGAAAAACTTGCCAACACAGTGAAATTCATTTCATTGGCAACTAACCTTCCAATCTCTCTCCAAAATAATGTTCAAATGGCAATTAAAGCACATTTTTAAAAAGTGTATTCACATTTTCTCTAAGCCATTTCAAAAGTGTTTCTCAAACTTTCAAAATCAAATGGGTTCCTCTAATGATATCCTGATATAGACAACAAATGTGATCTTAAAAAACCATGTGCAATTATACTTCTAGAACTCAATCCTATTTATTTATATTTAAGGAAGTAAAGAATCCTTTAGAAAGTTAAGAATCTCACACACACCCTGCAATTTAGTGGTTTTGTAAATCTGAGTTCTCCTGTGCTAAATCTGTCTAAATGAGTGTTCATAGTTTAAACAAACGGACAAAGGAGAAACCACTTCTTCTTATTAAGAACGAGCACTATTTCCCAATCGTATGAGAATCTCAGCTATTCTTAGACAATGGATGGAATCTTAAAGCACATCTAGTTCAAACTCTACAGTTTACGAATATGAGAAAACTGAGAACCAGAGAGATTAAATTATTTGCCCAAAAGAGCTTAACTTGTTAATGGAAAAAACATCTTAAGATGGAAAGCTAGTCTACTAGAACAAATTCATTTTTACAAATGAGATAAAAGTGCTTTTCTTTTTCTCTCCCTGCCCCATAGTTTTTAGACAGCTCATTCACAAAATGAAAATTAATGTTAATGACCATAAGAAGCAGCAGCATTTCCTCATAGGGAAGAGAACTCACTTATGAAGTTACAGAACACAATATAAACCACACTTTAAATAGTAACACTTAATAGGGTAAAACTAACTGAATCAATATGCAATAAGCCCTTTTACTTAAAATGTCATAGCATTAATGACACGTTGTATATTAATATCCATATACAAGAAAATAAATCACATGCACGTGGGTTTTCTTCCTCTCTCCAAACTAGATTGTTAAAAGATGAAGTTAATATTTCACAAAATTAAATGATTCAAAAGCTTCTTTAAGTAGTACATTTTTCTTTGGAAGAGAAAAAAAAAAAGAACAGAATTTAATAGCATTACATAAAAATCCTGGAAATTATGCACAAAGACTATACGGGTGTTTTGCCAAAAAAAGGGGGGGGCAAGCTGGTTTTTCATGTGCATAAATGATAATCAAATAAGAATTATCAGGAGCTACGATATTATTAAAAATAAATATACTTCTTGAAATCACCATTTTAAAAAGCTTAAAAATAATTGCCTAAACTAAGCCATTTAATCCTACATTTTGGGGGCCCTAAATAAGCACTCGAGTTTTCCATCCTCAGGGCTACTGCCCTCCAGCCTGTGCAGCCCCAGGTCCCAGCCTCCCACTGCAGCGCCTCGGAGCCCACGGTCCCATGTGTCCACTGTCTGGCCACCATGGGCCTAGTTCACATTCTCAGGCACTGTGCATTGGCCAGCTCTCTTTACCACCGCCTCCTCAAAAAAAAAAAAGGTCCAGACCCTACTGTGGCCTCTTTTTAATGAGCCACTCAACCACTCCTGGCAAAGCAGTTGTGGCCTTTCCTCAACCTTCTGGTCTGCTCTGTGTAGATGTTTGGGGTGTGGTTTTGCACATACCAAAGTGCTCACGTGTGGAGCATGAGTAGTTACAATATTCACTCACTCATTCATTTGACAAATATTACTAAGTGTGTATTATATGCCTGGCTATATTCCCAGTGCTAGGAATACAGCAGTAAATAAAACGTGAGAATTCCTGCCCTCAAGACACTTACATTCCACTGGGGTAGAGACAGATCATAAACAAAATAAGTAAGTCAAATACACATGATGTGAGATGGAAGGAAGAGTGGCCGAACTGTCGTTCTAGGAGGCACTGTTCTGAGCAAGGTGCTTATGAAGGGAATGTCTGGAGTCGGGCCTTCTGGAACCTTCCACAGCTATCCTGGGGGATGGGGCTTGCTGGGCTGGGGACCCTCCTCAGTGTGCAAACAGGTAATCTACATTTTGGTTTAGAATTTCTTTCTTTTTATAATTCTTTATCACTATGTACCTGCATTCACAGGCACCTGTCCCTCAACAGGCATTAGTGGGAAGATACTGTAGAAAGAAACACTGCATTGCTCTGTAACTGTTGATGGGAAGGATGCAAATTAAAGCTCCCAAAGAGCTTGAAGATGCACAATCCACTTCTTCTATGACATTATTCTTCATGTAAATATGCATATACTATCAATTTTCTTTTCAAAAAAGGAGAGGATAAACTTTAACTCAGTCTCTTCGAATAAACATATCAGAAAAACTGAATTAATGAGATTTTAATACCTATAATTTCTCTACTCGTTAAAAATGTTGCTAAATGAGGATGAAAGCTATCAGAAACACTGGAGTTGTATGAAAAGGACTCAGGGGCCAACTGGAAGGAGCTCCCACAGCCCCAAGATGGGATAATCTGAACATCAAAAATAGGATTCTGTCATGGAATGAAATGCATCTAACAAGCTAAATCTAAGCATTTATACTGATTCTTGAGAAAAGGCATTGGGCAACTTTGGAGGATGTTAAGGAACCAAGTCAGTCTGAAAACTGGTATATGAAGGGAAAGACCCAGGCAAATAAAAACCTCTAAACATACACGGTTCCCATGATCCTAAGATTTCATGACAATTAAAGAAAGTTGTAGTTTTTTAAATACCTTTAAAGAAAGGTATAGTTCAGCCATTGCTGGTGCTAAGAAAATTGTCCCCACTTTCAATAACACTAGCTAGTAGTGAATCTATTCTCTACTGAGAGTTACTATGTACTTTCCTAAATACTTAATGTGTATTTTCTCACTTAATCCTTACAACAATTCTATGAGGTGGGTACTGTGTTTTCTAACACAGTCCTTTGGGTTTAAATACTGGCTCCACCACTTAGTAGCTCTTTCTGGCTATGTGACCATCACAAGTTACTTAACCTCTCTGTGCTTCAGTCCCGTCACCTATAAAATGGAGATAATAAGAGTCCCTACCTCCCAGCCCTATTTGTAATACGATCAGTAAGTCTAACGCATATTTGTTTCAGTGATTATTTAATTAGTGTCTACTTCCCCTTCTATGCTGAAAGATTTTTATGAACTGTGTAAGAAAAAGTAAATGTATGAACTAAAGTCACTTGCTACTTCCACAATAAATTTGAAATGTCCCCAAGAGGGCAGGAGCCGTGGCTCTATCTACAACACCTACTCCAGGCCTTGCAAATGGTAATAACTCATTTAATATTTAATGAATAAATAACTGAGTTTATGGTAGGATATGGTGGAGTTGAATAACTGCTCTTGTTCAAACTTCAGCCATTATCTCCAGGCACTGTGCACTGGCCAGCTCTCTCCACCACCATCTCCTCAAAAAAAAGAGGTCCAGACTTGCAAAACTAAAGATTTTTCCCATAATTCCTCACCTATCAACGGCCACATCATCTCAAAGCTCTGGAGACCTGAAGCAGCCCAAGAACACTACTGCCTGGCCCCCCTGAGGGTTTCCAGTAAAGAAGCTGCCGAACTTGGCAGCTACAGTTTAACCAGGGCAAGCTATCAGTGTTGTGTATTTTGGACACTTGCCCTTTTTAATTTGAGAAACTGACACAATCACAGTCCCTGGTGTGTTCTCAGTTTCAGTACCAAATTGTACAAGATGTGCACCAAACAGAGTGTGGGGGAAAAAAACAATCTTTAGTGAGACATAAAACGTGACTAACCCAGTGGAAGAGTAGTCATTATTGACTGAATGGTTGTTGTGATCGAGTTTCTATGCTAATAAGTGCTTTGCTTGAATGATCTAGTTTGATTCTCCCAACACCCTTCTGAAAGAGGTACTATCATTCCTATAAATTGTAGAGTCCCTAAGTAGTTTGCCCAAGGTCCCACAGTTTAGAAATTAGAGAACTGAGAAGTGAATCAAAATGTATCAGAAATAAAACCCATAAACCTAACCACTAAATTACACTATCAAAGAGTAAACCCTTCAAAAAAAATCTAGAAAAACAAAGTTGATGGTCTTCATCATGAACTTTGAACATCAGCAGTACGTATGTGGCAGAATCGCAAAGGATTTTTAAGGATTGTGTAAGATAAAGTAAATGTATGAACTAAAGTCACTTGCTACTTGTACAGTGAATGCAAAACGTCTGTCTTAATTCCAGTTTGAGTTATTTCATATACCTGAGAACGCATGTTGGCGGGGTGTATATAAAACTCTCAGTCTTCCTGTCTCACAGCTTAGGGAAGCGGTTCTCAAAGAGGGGACCCTGAGACCTTTGCAGGGCATCTCTGAGGTCAAAACTACTTTCATAATAACACTAAGTCGTGATTTGCCTTTTTCGGTGTTGGCATTTGCAGTGATGAAGCAAAAGCCACGGTGGGTAGAAATGCCAGGGTCTGAGTATGCATCAAAGGGGTAGCACCAAACCAGTCTAGTCGTCAGTGTGTTCTTCACCAGCACACACTGGTGCAGGCTGCAAGCCAAACTAGCCGCTCTTCTGATGGAACGTCACATACTTGACCTACAGACCAACTGTGGTCATTCAGACTTAAGCACTGATAGATCATTCCTGGAAAATGGATGAAATGAGCCTGTCGCTTCAAGGAAAACAACTGACAGCATTTACTGCCAATGACAAAATCTAAACTTTCAAGTAAAACTAGAATTTTGGAAAACTTATATCAGCCACTGTGAAGTTGTCATCGTCCCACTATAAGACTTTACTGATGTGCATATTTCAAGAAACCCATATTTTCCATATGACCAATGCATGATGTTACAAAATCACACCTGGGTAAAAGATTCATTCAAAAATCCCATGCGGTTTACTATAACAGCATACCAAAAAAAAAAAATGATAATAGAATTTCAGGTTCCATATTGCAACTAACCTTTAAGAAACCACCATTTGTTGAGTGTTGGTCCAGTATCAAAGAAAACGATCCACAATTATCTAAAAAGGCTATTAAAATGCTCCTCCATTTTCCGACTACATATCTCTATAAAGCCAGATTTTCTACACATTCTTCCTTATATTGTAAGAGACTAAATGCCAAGACACTTAAGAAAATCCAGCTGACATGTTTAAAAACGGTTAAATTTGTTACCACAACTTTTTAATAGTTCAGTTTTTGATCCCCGTACTAGTCAACTGCCAAAAAAAAAAAGTTCAGTTTCTGATTGCTGTAGATATTAAAGAGATTTGCAAAAATGTAAAATGGTGCCCCTCTTTTCACCAAATTTCTTTTTACTTTTGAAAAGTTATTTTTTAAAATATGGTTATTTTTATAAAAATATGGTATTTATGTTCACATGCAGTGGGCACAATGGGTTTATTATTACTTTGAAGTGAATTAAAGAGATATTTTTTAAACTCAGTTTGTTTCAATTTCTAATATGGTAAGTATCAATAGATAACTGACATAAACAAAAACTCTTTAGCTTCTAGATAACTTTTAGGAATGTAAAGAGGTCCTGAGACCAAAAAGTTTGAGAACTACTGGTTTATGGGAAGGCTATCCCTGATCATTCCAGTCCCAGAATTCCACTCCATTCTCAACTCTGTTCCTGTTCCCCAGATTTCTGCTGGGTCAATGCTACTGCCACAACTGCCACCACAACTGCCACTACAACTGCCACTACGGACTGCCACCACAACTGCTCTGCCTCCACTGCCATCATCAGCCTCTGCGGGGTTTGATGTTCCCGCCTATTCTAAAGGACTGGCTGAGCCTTTTCCCTCAACTCCGTAGAGAAGATGCTGGGCATTTTTTACAGGTATGATGCTAGCAAATGGTGGGGAAAATGCAACAAAAACTTGATTTCCAAGAGCAAGCATGTTTTATAAAGCACTGTATTCTTCCCCAAACCTGACTCAAGTTTAGCCACAGGTTGGCTCTGCTGGCACAGCTCCCAGGGACATCAAGAAGACTGGGCAGCCCCAGCCACCTACTGAGGCCAACGCTCCCTCTGACGAAGCCGGCTCCTTCATTTCTGTTCTGCAGTGACCCCTGAGCCTGGCCGGTCTAGTGTTCACATGTCAGTTCCCTTCCTGTTTCAAAAACTCTCATCCTAGGGCCGGCCCATGGCTCACTCGGGAGAGTGTGGTGCTGAGAACACCAAGGCCCCGGGTTCGGATCCTATATAGGGATGGCCGGTTAGCTCACTGGTTGAGCGTGGTGCTGACAACACCAAGCCAAGGGTTGAGATCCCCTTACCGGTCATCTTTAAAGAAAAAAAAACCAAAAACTCTCATCCTGTTTTATAACTCTCTGCAGTAAGGCAAGTTCTTGTTGGGAAGGGTCTTTAGGTGTCTCATATGCAAAGTACAAATGATGCCCAGAGCCAAACAGACAATGTGCTGAGCTCTCCCAGTGGTCAGCAGCCCCCTCCCTCCACCAGGAGAGTGGACCTGCAGAACCCCAATGAGGAATGGGCATAATCTCACAGGATGCAAATGCCAACAGAAACACCAGCACTGAAATCACCAGCCAACATGGGGAGGAGCATTTAGGCACACACAGGCTTAGGCACACACAGGCTTGTGGACACCCACTTGCCCGAACACAGAACATTCAATGTTGCTTCTTTTTTCAAGATTATTATTCCACAGCAAAGTACATGGGCGACACTGACTAGCAGGTACAAACAGTTATTATTTGAACCAAGCTGGCTAGTAGACAAAAACCCTGAAACTTCTTTACTCACTTGCTCCTTTTTAATTTTTCCCTTTCTTGTCATTTTACCTGAAAAGACTACCTTCCTTCCTCCTTCATTCCACCAGTGATGCAGCGAATCTCATCCTTCACTTCCTTTGCCAAACATCAATTCTACTCAAAAGCTTGTCTTCAGAATTAACAGCTGGGTGCTCCATACTGGAAGCCATGCAACTTGGTCCCAAAGAGCCTGAAAAAAATCGTCACTGAGGGCTGCCTGAGCATCAATTCCGCAGCTATCTGTGGTCTCTTATCCCAGCTTTCTAGCCAAATTTTCTGCTTCATAGTTTCTCTGCCAATTGCTCCCCGAGAGGTTGCATTTCCACATGCACAAGACACCCCAAGAATGCAAGTAAACAGGGAATCTCCAAGAGGGGAGACCGAGCTGTCAGTGACAGGTTAGCACCACAGTGATGAGGATTACATGCTTAGGTGGGGACAAATTATCCAAGCTACCAGGGGAAGGGAAGCACCTGATCATGCCACTGCACCCAAAACTGGCACTTGGCTAGGGTTCTTAGCTGTCAGGTGACAGGCCCGTGCTGTGGGGAAAAGGGAGCCCAGACTTCCAGCATGGGCCAGCTGTTGGCAAAGACTAAAACATAAAGAGTGCTTCAGCCCACCGTCAGTTAGGAGAATGGCCCCAGATGGCCAGTAGTGCCACCTATTAGAAAAGGAAAAAAAAAAAAAAAGGCTAAGGTTTTGTTGACCAAAGTAGCTTGTGAGTGATGGTCTGCCCCACTGCACAGCAGGGAGTCTTTACCTCAGTTGCTGCACAAGCCTAAAGTCTGGCTAGGGGAAAGTCTTTTACTTTTTTAAAATTTCTGCATCTAATAATGTGATAGCTACAAGATATTCCTTTCTACAAAGACATAATTGCTGGTGTTGATTTGGAGTGACGGAGCATCTTTGTTCTGTCTTCCTAATATTTACGAGGGGAAAAGAAGGTGCCTGTAGCTGTTTTCTAACAGTTTCACTTTCTGTCTTTGTGATCCTATATCTGTGATAGGAAAAACCAACAGCTCTAGATAATACTCCTGACCTTTTTTCCTTGTGGTCCAAGGCAGAACAGAACAGCCAGGACGCCCTTGGGTCTAGCGGTTCATCGGTTTAGCTAAACCTATCTTTCCCTACATGCACTACCAAAACTTTTCCGTTATACACTGCAAACAAATTTAAAGAAAAAGTTTATCTAACAAATTTACACTATTTGAGGTTTAAAAAAAAATCAACAAACCCACTCTAGCTTTTTTTTTTGTCAGTGTCTTTGAGATCCTTGACCTATAAATTGAAAATTAAATTACCAATGAATTAACAAAAATGGGTATTGCCAAAGATTCAGTGACTTGGCGATTTCCAAACCTACTTCCTAAATACAGTTTTATTTTTTATTTTTAAAATGCAAGTAATACACCATACAAGGTACAACTTACAAAATTGCTACTATCATTGTCCTTTGGCCCATCATATTTAATTTAACAGTGCGCTCAGCTCCATTCTCTGGAATCTGTCTCATAATCCCTGAGGACAGAGTCCTAAAAATGCCAAAACATTAAGCAGGGGTTACATCCACACCCCACTTCACTGACATCTTCAGGCTCAAAAGCAGACGCCATCCTCCTAAACAGAAAGTCACTTGTCAGGGCAGATCGTTCAAGTGAACTGCGAAGTGTAGTTTCAACCTTGTCAATGTTGCATTTAAAGCTCTCTAGGTCAAGGCAATTCTCAGGTGAAAATATTTTTCTACTACATCCACAAGTTCTTCAATTCACAAAATGAATATAATAAAGAAGAATCAGAAGAAGGATAAAGCACCCTTGCCAGATAACAAATAAATAAATAACGTGGGGAACTCACATCGCAAGCCAGAGAGAGAAAATGCCACTTGAGCATATAGGATTATTTCAAGGCCGACAACCTATGCAAGTCCTAAAACTCAACCACTCCACCTCTGATTTAATCTACTACTTTTCCTTCTGAGGATTCCCTTTCCTGGAGCTTTTAAGTATGTAATTATGCAGTGTGTGGGCACACAAAATACAATACAGCTTTATAAATGTAGGTCTTTAAAAATCAATGTTATTTTCTTTACATACTTCCAAAGTAGATGTTCCCCTTAATCTGGAAGATTTTACTAAAACATAAGGACGGTTAAAAAGACTAAGGGGAGTGGGTGAGAAATGTAGCAGATTACTCAGAATCCTTATATTTGGTCCCATTTATATATACATCAATTCCCAGACCTCAAAGACTTTTGTCCTATATCAAAATAAGGAAATAAAATAAGCAGCAGCCCAGTAAAAACATCAAGAATAGCAGTAAGGAGTTTAAACCCAAGGACATGGGGAGGGGAATATAAACACTCCTCTGGGTGCATTTCTCACTTTCAAATCACCCGGTGGCTTAGGTTCAGTGTTCTAAAATGTATTCAGTGTTCAGCATATGTGGTAAGAAAAATACCATGATAATAAAGGATCTCCACATAAATGAAAGTTGAAAGCTGAAAATGCAAACATTTTTAAAAATGAGACCCAGGCAAAAGGCAGTGTGCACTTGGAGGCATATAATTCCATCTAATCCTCAAGAGTCCTGCAGGGCAGGGCTGACTTCCCCTATGTTGACGATAAGCAAAGTGTGGCCTAGAGAGGAGAAAGGTTTTATTCTTCACATTTTTGTAAAAAGGCATAGAGAAATGTTTGGGTGGGACGTAAGGGTGGCCAAATGAAATACAAAGGCAATTTCTTTAAGTGCTCAAAAATTCTGCCTTCTGAAGCGCTGGGAGACCCTTACATTCATGGGACATGGCCTCAGAATTTCAGAAATGTGGACAGCTGACTGGTTATGCATGCATTTTCAAAGTTCTCTTTCCTTCTAAAGGTCTCACACGGGTCAGCACCACTCCAGTGTCCCTTTCTGCAGTGTGAATAGATCTGAGATATTTGACCACTGGACAAAAAGTCACACTGATCCTGAGATTCCCCCTCAGTAAGGTATCCCGAGATAACTGAGCTGCCTCCAGACACTGGTGCTGGAAAGAGATCTTCTGTCATTGTTGTTTAATACAAACAGGATCAGAGAGGAAGATGACGAGGCAAAGAAATGCACATACCTTTCAACTGGTCAGCAACCATGCTCTGGCCAAGGCGCTCAATGACTTTCCCATCTTCCATTTCGTACCGGTCATCTAAATATTTTGCAGTAGCCTCGGAAATGTGAACTTTGCCGGCCACTCCCAGCTGCTCCATGAGATTGGCCAAGTTCACATCATTGGACCACACGTCGAATTTAAACCTCCTCATGCCCAAAATGCCACACAAAACAGTCCCCGTGTGCACCCCGACACGCATGTTCACCATTTCTTTCTTCTCCTGGCAGAACTGCTCGATGGCTTTTATCATGCCCAAGCCCATTTCAATGCAGCAGTAGGCATGGTCTGCTCGGGGCTCAGGACACCCTGCCACACAGTAGTAACAGTCTCCCAGAGTGCTGATTTTCTCACACTTGGTCTCCTCGCAAAGCCGGTCAAAGCGACCAAACAGATCGTTCAGGAGACCCACCAGGGCATGAGCGGACTTGTTGGCGCTCATCTTGGTGAAGCCCACGATGTCTGCAAATAAGATACTGACTTCTTCGATCTGCTGCATCTTAAAGGGGCGGAATGCTATGGGAGCTTTCTGTATGGAAGACTTTTTCTTCCTGCTCTTGGGGCTCGAGGTGGCATGCCTCTTGACAGAATTCTCGCTCTCTTCATCCCCCTGTTTCATTAAGTCATCAGCAATGATTCTCGGCATCACAGAATGAATCATCCTCTCTTTAAGGGCTTTTTCTACTTCCAGGTCTTTTCCGTGCATAATGGACTGCCCCACCTTGAGGAAGGTGCTCCTGGACCTCACCTGAGACATGATGAAGAGGTGGATCCCGATGGCGTGAATGCAGACGTGGAGCAGGGCCCTGCTCAGCAGCTCCCAGTGCAGGGCGCCGGCTCCAGGAGACGGGAAGCAGTCTTCGTCCCGGAAGTGATAGCCAAAGGTCTCAAAAAGAACAGAATAGGCCACCCCCAAACATAAGCTCAAGTACAAAGGTAAGTGCATGACGGTGTAAAGCAAAAAGAGCACTTCGATGCACATGGAAAAGCTCCCCACTTGAGATAAGCAAGTGTCTGTGGGCCTGGCTGCGGGAGTCTGATTGGAGCTGTCAACGCGTCCTGAGAAAGGCGTCAAAACCTGAAACTGCGCAGCCAGGGTCAGGGCGAACACCAGCAGGGTGAGAGCCAGCGAGGTCCACGCGTAATGCCGGGCGTACAGCTTGGTAAAGGTAAACAGAAAAAAGCCCCCACACACTAGGAGGAAGCACAGGGCGGGGGCGACCATGACAATCAGCTTGGATCTCATGTGCACAGCAAAATAGATGCTCCAGAGGAGGCAGGCGAAGCCGATGTAGAAGAGCGCGTAGCGGAACCGGCGCTGGGTCTGCGGGAAGCAGCGCTCCAGGCAGGCCTCCTCCAGGTTTACCGAGTCGAACTTGGGGTCCCACCAGCGGCTGGAGGCCCTCTCGAACAGCTGCGGCAGCTTCTTCTGCCTGCGCAGGCGGCCTCCGCCGACCACTCTCCGGGGAACGCCCCCGGAGTCCCCCGAACTGCTGCAGCTGGAGGAGATACTGTACTTGCAGTGCTTGGGGTGGCTGTTGGAGGACAGCTGCTTGGGGTTGATCTTGACTCTCACGCTGTTGCTGTCTCCGCTGGAGTCGCAGCTCACCTCGGTGCTGTGGTGCTGCAGCAGCTGCTGGTGGGGAGGGGAAGCCATGTTGCCGCGCTCTCTGAGCCCTCTCGGGCCGCTCCCTCGTACCTGCCGGGAGACAAGCGGAGTTACTCGGTGTGTCTGCGAGGAGTGTGGCTGTGCTAGGAGGTGGCTCCGGCAAGCGGCTGCCAGAGGCACCGTATGCTCGCGAAGACTGCCAATACAGGCGGTCGACGTCCCCCGTTCCCACCTCCGCGGCGCCCCCGGACCCCTGCGGACGGACCTGGAGCGCCCCCGGTCCTGCGAGCGCGGCCGCCCGCGGTCGGTTCTGCCTCGGCCGCCGCCGGCTCCCGCCGCGGCTCCGAAGGGAAGTTCAGACCTTGAGCGCCCGGCGCGGCGAGCCGCCTGCGCATAAACAACCGGGCGGCGGCGGCGGGCAGCCCTTCATCCCGCAGAAAGCGGCGCTCCGGTGCTTCAGCGGCCACGCGAGGCCAGACCCGCAGCGGCCCCGGCGGACGACCCCGGCCCGCGCCCCCGGCGCCCGCCCCCGCGCCCCGGGCAGGCCCTGCCCGCGGCGGCGGTGCGCCTCGGCCCGCGAGTCGGCGGCGCCCCCGGGCGGACGGGCGGGCGGCCACCCCGTCGGCGCGGCCCGTCTAGCGGGGCCTGCTTACCCCGCCGTGCGCGCCGCCGCCGCCGCCCGGGGCCGACGATGCACGGCCAAGCGCGGGCGCCGCGGGCCGGGCCCTTCCGCGGGCGGCGGTGCGGGCGCTGCCACAGAGCCGGGCTCCCGCGACGCCCCGGGCCGCCGCCCGCCCACGCCCCGGGCCGCCTCCCGAGCTAGAGGTGCCGCCGCGGCCGCGCCCGCCGCCGTCCGCCCCGCGGCCGCTGCCTCATGTCGGAAGAGCCGTCGCCACCGCCGCCACCATCTCCGGCCTCCTCCCCCTCCCGCTGTCACTGACAGACGCGCGCCCGCACCGCCCCTCGCCCCGCCGTAGCGCGCACGCGCGGCCCGCGCCCGCCGCCGCCAGGCCCCGACCACGCGCACGGGCCGCGCGCGCCCGCCTCGCCTCGGTGCGCGCGCCGGGCTCGGGGCTGCGGAGCGGGTGCGCGCTCAGCTCCACCCTCCGCCCCCGGCCGCGCCGCGGCGCCGGCCTGCCCCCGCCGTCCCGCGCGGCCGGAGACCACCTGCCCCGCCGCCCGCCCTAAGGCGCCTGTTGTTTAGAAGCTGGGAAATCGGAACGTTCTCCTTCCCACCCCCTGTACACCCCCGTGGCACTAGCCCTCCCTGAACCTGCTCCCGGGGCGACCGCCGCAGGCCTAGCCCCGGCCTCTGGTGGCCTCGAAAACTGGGTGCCGCCGAGGGCCACCTACTCCAGCCCCAGAGGGAGCTTGCCTTCCGTCCATGGGCCCCTTGCCCCCTCCTCATGAGCAACTGTTTTCCCCTTTCCACAAATGGAACTTTCAGAGGAGTCTGCTCCCCATTAATGCAGTTCTACACTGGCCTCCGTAAACATTGTCTGCCACGTGTAAATACAATCCTATGCTCCCCAGCGTGCCAGCCCTGACCTGTTCGCCTCCCCCTGCCCCCCATCACAATGCCTCCTGCCTGTCACAGGGGTCTTCCTTACCGTCCCACATTTCCCAGGCCCTGCCCCCCGCCTGCCCACACCAGGTCTCAACTGTTGAATTAGAAAATAAAGTAAAATGTGTGCTATCCATACAATGGAATATTATCCAGCCATAAAAAGGAATGATTCGCAAGAAGAATAATAGAAAAGAAAAAAAAGGAATGAAATACCAACGTGGATGAACCTTGAAAACACTATAAGAGACCTGTCACAAAAGACCACATATTGAATGATTTCATTTATATTAAATGTCCAGAACCTGTAAATCCATAGAGACAGAACACAGATTGGTGGTTGCAAGGGGCTGGGGGAGGAAAAACTGGGTTTGAGGTTTCCTTTTGGCGTGATGAAAAAGTCTGGAACTAGATAGAGGTTGCACAACGTTATGAATGTACTTAATGCCATTGAATTAAACACTTTGAAATGGTTTAAATGGTAAATGTTATGTTGTGTTATTTGACCACAAAGGGGGGGGGACTAAAAGTAACACATCACTGCTGTGCTTAATCTCAATCTAATCATGAGAAAACATCAGAAGAACCCAAACTGAGAAATATTCTGCAAGATAATTAACGAGTACTCATTAAAAGTGTCAAGGTATGAAAGAGGAGGAACTGTCACAAATTAGGAATGGTCACTGAGGAGATACAACTAAAAGGAACATGGGATCCTGGTTTGGAAGATGGAATGGAAAAGGACTTTAAAGGGAGAGCTGGTGAAATCTGCATAAGGCCTGCAGTTTAGTTAATAGCATCATAAGGTTGTTAATTTCCTGGTTTTGATCCTGTACAGTTGGCCCTCCAGATCCATGAATTCCAGATCCATGGATTCAACCAACCTCGGATTGAAAATATTCAAAAAAACAATTGTACCTGTACTGACCATATACAAACTTTTTTTTCTTGTCATTATTCCCTAGACAATACAGTATAACAACTATGTACATGGCGTTTACATTGCATTTGTTATTATAAGTAATCTAGAGATGATTTAAAGTATATGGGAGGATGTGCAAAGGTTATATGTAAATACCAACCCATTTTACATGAGAGACTTGAGCATCCAAGATTCTGGTATCCACAGGGGTCCTAGACTCAATCCCTCACAGATACCAAGGGATGACTGTGCTATGGTTATGTAAGATATTAACGTTAGTGGAAGCCAGGTGTAGAGTGTAGAGGATCTCCCTAGTATTTCTGCAACTTTTCAAGTATAGAATTTTTTCAAAGTAAAAAAATTTTTTAAGTGAAAAATAAAATTTTATTGAGAATCAACTATGTGCCAGGCACTCAGGTATCTGAGATTCAGAAAAGTATATAGCATTGCACAAGCTAGTAAATGGGATAATAGTAATCTAACATCGACCAAATGTTGTAAGTGCCAGAAACTACTGGACACTTTCACTTGTGACCTATTTGGTCTTACCACAACCCTCTGAGGTAGATATTATTGTCCCTCATTTAGAGATGTGAAACCAGGGATTGAAGAGAAATGTGCCCGAAGTCCCACAAAGGGCAAATGACGAGCTCAGATTCGAAACCAGATCTCAGACTTCCGAGGCCATGAATGGCCCTGGCACTACCCTCTGTGACCCTCAACACAGACCCTACCTGTCTCCTCCATCAACCCAGCTGGACAGGAAGCCCTTGGAGACAGGCCTCACAACTTCCATTTCCCCCATTTAATGCAATGCTGATCCTGATTTTCCTAAACAATCTGAAAGGTGACCTGTCTGTACTTTTCCTCCCCTCCTCAAATCATTTCAGACCCCCACCATTTGCGGTAACTTCTGCATTTGTAAATTAGCCATGTTGGGTTCTTAGACACAGGTAATGATCATACCAGCCTTCCTATTTCTCTCTTGCATGTGCACTGGAAGCAGTTTGGCTGCATTCCCTGCTGCTGAAACTGCTGTTGAAGCCTCTAAGCTGCCAGAGCCTCCATGAGCTCCAGGGTAGGGGGTGAGTCATTCCATCAACCCTCGGCGGCTGAGGAGGTTGTGCCTGGCACTGTGTTTCAGGCCCTGGGGTCCAATGATATGCCATCTCTATCTTTCAGGGGCTTGTAAAAGATGCCCTGGGAAAGCATTGGATTAAGAAGATGGGATCGGTTAGGCTTGGCAACAGATTGGATGTGAGGGCAGATCCTACAAATGAGGCTAACCATGTTTTCATAATGCCAAGACCCAGAGGAAAGTCACAGAGGGTTCTGGGTCCTTCTCCTTGACCCCCAGAAAGCATTAAGATGCCTGATACCCAGAAGATACAGGACCGATGCAGTGTCTTTCCCCAACCGTCCAATCCAGCTTGCTGCCAAATCTGCAGGGTTTTTCTCTATTTGTGATGTACACAGAACTCCCACCCAGATGCATCTTGATTGAAGGAGATTGCAGATTGAAGGAGAACATGCCCACACAAGCTCCACAAAAGCTTACAGAGAGCCTCGCCTGCCCCAGCATCTCATCCGCACCCTCCCTCACATGCAAGTTCACCTGATTGGTGAGGACCTTGGCTACAAGCTATCAGGAGTCACAGGGTGTCAGCCATGACCAGCTTTGAGATAGATACATATTGATTGAGCTCTGGCCATTCTCATCAGACTGTTGTTACCTGAGGCCTTGGCTGTGCCCACATTAGTTTTAGTTGTCAGGTGGGCAATTATCTTAGAGAATCACCTCTGGAAAATGAGATTCCTGCTGTTGTCGGATCATGTGTCCAAAGGTGCACTTGCAGGGCCGGCCCGTGGCTCACTCGGGAGAGTGTGGTGCTGAGAACACCAAGGCCCCGGGTTCGGATCCCATATACGGATGGCCGGTTCGCTCACTGGCTGAGCGTGGTGCTCACAACGCCAAGTCAAGGGTTAAGATCCCCTTACCGGTCATCTTTTAAAAAAAAAACAAAAAACAAAAAAAACAAAGGTGCACTTGCAAGCTTTGAGTCCTTTCTTCTTTCAACTGATTAGTTTGAGTTTGTAGGAATCTACCCACATTTTTTTCTTACCATTGACTTCCTTGATCTCGATGGTTGGTCACACTTCCTCTCACAGCGACAGAGGATCAGGTATCCTGGCAAAGCAAAAGAAGACTGGTTAGTGAAGATGACCAAAATCTCTTGCAGGCTCCTACATAATCCAGGAGTATTCAATCCAGCCATATATATAGGTTCTAAATCCTGCTGTTCCTGGTGCATAGCCTGATAAATATCATTAAATGGATGCATATGGGAAATAAAAGAGGTAAGATGTATGTGAAGTAGTTAAGTTCTCAACTGCTTTTATTAGGCAGAATAAGTACCATTTTATATAATGCATTTGAGTTTACAGCTCTTCTCTACCTACACCTATAAGAGGCTCTGGTTTGAACCTAAACCTAAAATATGAAACGGGCGTATATATGACCTCATGGGAGCAGGGAGGACAAGCCTCCAGGGAGCAATCACATTTTGAAGTAAGGAGGAGCTGTTTGGTGGCCCCAGCAAGATCAGCTTAGTTGAGAGAGGGTGGGAGTTTCTGAGTAAAGGGAGGTGTCTGTCACTCAGATTTGTCACCTGGCCCAGCTCCTGCTGGACTGTTCATTGCTCCTGCCCCATCCTGTGGGTAATGGTGAAGAACCATGGAGTAGGTGTAAGAAAAACTGTGCAAAAAATAGATAAAAAATAAAGAACCAAAAAAAAGAAAGAAAGAAAAAGAAGAAAAACTGTGCAAGAGCTATGTGCTGGGTTGAATAGCATCTGCTCAAAATTCATGTCCACTCAGGACAGGATGTTTGGCCCACTCATTAGAGCATGGTGCTGATAACACAAAGGTCAGGGGTTCTGATCCCTGTACCAGCCAGCCACCAAAAAAAAAAAAAAAGTTCATGTCAATCTGGAACCTCAGAAGGTGTCTTATATGGAAATAGGGTCTTTGCACATGTAATTAGTTAAGAAGAGGTCATACTGGATTAGGGTGGCCCTAAATCCAATAACTGGTGTTCTTATAAGAAGAGGAGAGGGGGAGGGGAAAAAAAGAAGAGGAGAGGACACAAAGACACAAAGGGAAAAGGCCATGTGAAGACAGATGCAGAGACCGGAGTGATGCAGCTACCAGCCAAGGCATTCCAAGCGCTGCTGGGAGCCGCCAGAAGCTGTGAGAGGCAATGAAAGAATCTCCCTAGAGCCTTCAGAAGGAACGTGGCCCTCCTGACATCTTGATTTCAGACCTCTGGCCTCTAGAACTGTGTGAGAATACATTTCTGTTGTTTTAAGCCTCTCAGTTTGTGATCATTTGTTATGGCTGCCCCAGGAAACTAATACAAGCTGTTCCATTACAAACTCTTCAAGATGTCGTTGTGTAATTAGCACCGCTGAGCAACCCCTCTAACTGTGTGGACATAGGAGAAAAAGAGAGGAGGGCTCTCCTCTACTTCACAGCAGACTGGAGCAAACCTGTAGCACCTTAAGAGTGCAAGAGCTCGGGCCGGCCCGTGGCTCACTCGGGAGAGTGCGGTGCTGATAACACCAAGGCCCTGGGTTCGGATCCCATATACAGATGGCCGGTTCGCTCACTGGTTGAGTGTGGTGCTGACAACACCAAGTCAAGGGTTAAGATCCCCTTACCGGTCATCTTTAAAAAAAAAAAAAAAGAGTGCAAGAGCTGCTCGAGATCCCCAAGGACACTTTGGGGGACTAAAGATCAGCCTTGGCCAGAGGGGGTGGGAGAGAAAGGGAATCCTTCACTTTTGTTTAAGAAGGTTGTAGAGGGACCTGAGGAAACTCAGACTACACAACACTGTGCCCATTCCACAGACAAGAAACTTGAGCCATGAGAAATAAAATAACTTGCCCATGGCCATTCAGTTGTCTGGTGTCTTGTAGCTCCCAGTGTTGGTGCTGAGAGCTCAGATGCTGTTCTCATCCTTGAGGATCTGTATGAAACCTGCTTTTCCTCTCTGGACATTCTCTCTCCCATGCTGTATCTTGGTGTGGGTCTATCTTCATCCACTGTGTTGGGCATTTGTTGGTCCCTTCCAATCATATTCTTCACTTCTGGAAACTTTGGTTGTTTTGGGGGGGCAGCTGGCCAGTACAGGGATCCAAATCCTCGACTTCGTTGTCTAACCAACTGAGCTAACAGCCAGGCCTCTGGGAATTTTTCTTGAATTGTTTCTTTGATGATTTCTCTCCTCTCTTTTCTCTGTTCTCTTTCTGAAATTCCTTATTATTTGGATGCTGGACTTTCTGGGCTATTCTTATTTTCTTGTCTCTATTTTCCATCTCTCTGACTTTCTAATTTTTCTCTTTGACTTTTTGCTCAACGTTCTAGGAGATTTCCTCGACTTTACCTTTTATTGAGATTTTTCTATCCTTTTTTCCTTTTCCTTTTAAAAAAAATTCGTACGATGTTAATAACTCTGCTATCATATATATATATTTTTTTATTTTTATTTTTATTTTTTTTGGTGGCTGGCCAGTATGGGGCTCTGAACCCTTGACATTGGTGTTATAACACCACGCTCTAACCAACTGAGCTACCTGACCAGGCCTCTACTATCATATCTTAATATCTAAGAGATTTTTCTGGCTTCTGTATTTTTAATCACATCTTTTTCTCATTTCACTGATGGAATAACTTACTATCTCTCGGAAGATACTGAAGATAGATGTTTTCATATCTTTTTGCATAGTCTCCATTTTTTCTGGTTCTGTTGGCTTTTTCAGGTTAGAAGCTTTTCTTACATATCCAGTGAACCTGGACTGACCATTCACAGTTAAGAGGCGATTAGAGCCAGTGACAGGACTTGTCAACTACAGGCCTCCTTGTGGTTCACACATGGCAATCGCTTGGAATGCCTTTTAATACTAATGACCTGATCCCATCCTGAGCAATTCCGATGTGACCATTTGGGGGTGGGGGAAGGACACAGACAGACAGCTAAACCTCCCCAGGTGATTCTAATGATCATTTATTGCTTTAGAGTGTTCCAGCCAGATAATTTTGCAGGGGAGCTCCCTCCCTTGTCAATATCTGCAGGTATTTCTCCTTGGATTTGTCAGGTTTCCCAGAGAAGACTCTTCCAGGCTGCTGACACTCGGCTGAAAAGGGCAGAAGACTGGAAGTCTCGACCTCCAGTATCTAAACCTTCGCTTAGCAAACCATTCTCAGGGACAGCTTCAATCCTGTTAGAGTGATGTGACTTTTACCCTGGGGCCCTCCTGTGACAGTCACTTGCAGATGTTGCTGTACCTGCCACGGTGAATCTGCACATCCCTGGAAGCATTCAACTGGATCCACCATAGCAAAACCCTGTATACTTGTTATGAGGATGTGCGTCTATTTTAGGCACATGGTGGTATCAAATTATTAACATTACTGAAAAAGAAGTTTGTGAACTGTACAAATATGACCACAAAGCCAATAAATCATAATTTTTTCAAACATAGGAAAACCCCAGGACAAAGTGTCCAGCACCATCCACAATAAACAATATCTAAGAAGGTCTAAAGTGTGACCTTGTCCAGGCTGCACACAACTGGCAGTTCTCTCTGGATCTCTCTGATGTTCCACTTTATTCATCGTGTTCTGATGTTCTCTGACAAGATCCTTACACAAGTCGTGATGAAAACCCACCATTACAATAATGTGGAGGGACTGTTTGAGTGAGACAAGCTTTTCTCATGTGAGGTGAGCAGCAGAGGTCTATGTAAGACTCCAAGATATCTCCGAAGAGTGCTCTTGACTAACTGCCAGCTCTTGTCACCACTTAAGGAGGCCTTTGGTTCTAAAAGTCTTCTTGTTCTCGGGGGCCATATGCTTGCAGTTGTCAAGGAACAGTGTTATCCTTGGGAGCAGCACCCACACACTCTCTCAGATACAGCCATGAGACAGCTAGCCTGGAAGGAAGAGCCAGCGGGTCTGTGTACCTTGTTTTCCCTCTGGGTCCTTCCCCGGCTTAGTAACGATTATGTGCAGGTCTTCTTTGGCAGTTTAGAGTGTTGCTGAGAGAGACACACATCTGTAGAATAAATCACCAGGCGTCTGTGCTATGAACTCAGCACAGAGGTGCTTGTGCTCACTGGACCTTGCTTCAGGGCTCTGAATCAGTCTGAGAAAGGAGTTCGCTCTTCCCAGCATGGAATGGGTTCCAGAGAGTTGAGCAAGGGGACAGGAGGTGGAAACTGGATAACTTCCCAGCTTCTCCTGAGCCAGGTCTTCATTAGCGTGGCTTCACTACCTTGTGTGAAGTGGATTCCAAGAACATCTGACACATTCGTGCTTAAATGTAAGTAAAAAATCACATCCATAAGCCAAGTGTAGAGTAGACAGGGGGTGACCTGCCAGCTTTCTACCAAGGCACAATTGGAACCTTTTGCTGTCCATGACCTAGGGCAGTCAGTCATCTTCCCATTTGGAGAGAACAAACTTAGGCAGTTAACAACTGAAAACAGAATCAAGAGTCTCTATTAATAGTCTCAAGTTCAAGCCCCATTTTGCTTCTCCAAAGGCGGCTAGAAAATCAATGCCTTCTACATAGTACCACCACTTCCCAGAGACTGAATGCTTCCTTCCCTGTAGCTCCTTCTGGCTTAGGTCGTGAGAACCGTGAGAATAGAGATGTGGGTCTCTGGTCCCACTGGGCTGAGACAATCCCTTCCTATTCCTAGGAGATATTCAGAAGTTTCTCCTTGGACCAAAAAGGATTGACTAGGGCTTGGAATGTCTGTAAGCTTTTTGTAGTCAACCTAATAGTCTTTGGGACTTAATTTCCCAATAAAAACTGTATCTCTACTTTTAGGCTGTATGTAAAATACTTTAGAGACTATCAAAATAGTTTGGTATTGATATTGAAAAAGAAAGTCTAGTTTCTACGAATGACACCTGAGTACCTGCAGAATTCTTCCCAGACCCCCCTCCCCCCGCCAGCCATTCAGGTAGATTAAGCCAATTTAATTAAACAAATATTTTCATTGGACTTACTATGTACAAAGCAATGTGGTTGCTGAATACTAAAGATAAATTTAAACTAATCTGCTTTTCTACATACAGTGGAATATTATTTAGGCTTAAAAAGGAATAAAATTCTGACACATGCTACATCGTGCATAAACCTTAAGGACATCATGCTAAGTGAAGTAAGCCAGACACAGAAAGACAAATACTGTGTGATTCCTCTTACGTGAGGTACCTAGAGTAGTAAAATTCATAGACGGAAGGTAGAGTGGTGGTTGCCAGGGACTGGAGGAGGAGCAATGGGATATTATTGTTTAATGGGTCTAGAGTTTTAGTTTTGCAAGGTGAAAAGAGTTCTGGAGATGGTCGGTGGTGATGGCTGCACACCAGTGTGGATGTGCTTAATACCACTGAACTATACACTTAAAAATGGTTATGATGGTGTTGCAGGCTGAATTGTGTCCCCCCAAAGTGCACATGTTGAAGTCCTAAACCCCAGTACCTCAGAATATAACCATATTTGGAGACAGGATCTTTGAAGAGGTGATTGAAGTAATCTGAGGTTATAAGTGTGGGCCCTAATTCAATATGACTGGTGTCCTTATAAGAATTTGGATATAGACAGGTACAAAGGGAAGACAAAGGAAGACGTCACAGGAGAAGGTAGCCATCTGCAAGCCAAGGAGAGAGGCCTCAGAAGGAACCAACCCTGCCATACCTGGCCAAGCCCCAGAACTGTGAGAAAATTAATTTCTTGGCTTAAGCTGTCCAGTCTGTGGTACTTTGTTATGGCAGCCCTAACAAACAAATGGTAAATTTTCTGTTACATGTATTTTACCACAATTAATAATAATAATTAAGTTATAATCTGATGAAGATTCAAGTGGAGGGCAGCAGTGACCTGCTTCCCTAGAGTGTGCAGCCTCCAGAGCTCAGAACAAAGCAGGCCGTGTAAGCGCCGTAAGAAAGGAGCCCAGCAGGGTGGGGAAAGGGCAGGAGGTTCATTTGGACAGAGAAGATTTGCAAAAGCATCTTTGGTACAGGTAGGGTGGGAACGGCATCTTGAAGGAAGTGGCGGGACCCTGCCAGGCAGACATGGGTGTCCCAGGCTGAAAGAAAGGTGCCAGGCCAGAGAGCAGAGCATGTTGTGAGAAACCGCACAAGGGGTCACCAGGGCAGATAAGCAGCCGGGCAAGGAGCCGCGGTGCTAGATCAGCAGGCAAGGGGGTAGGTAGGGCCATACTCAAAGGACAGGACAAAAGTCCTTCCAAATTCTGTCCCATCATGCAAGAAAAACTATTTTAAAATTTCCACTTCCTCTGCCCAGCCATTTTTTGGCTCTCCTCATCCCACCCTTTGTCCTGTACAAATGTCCCTTTTGTACCTCTCTAGCCAAGAATCTTCAGGGACAGGAATATCAAGTTCTTGAGATGGGATTTATGGCAGCAACAGCCCCAGAAAAATCTGCCACGTGAAGCTTTCCTTCATCCACTTCCCCAAGGCGAAGAAGCATAGCAACTTGGACCTGCTTCTGTTATTTACAATAATGTAATTTAAAATCGGGTGTTTGTGGCTCTCCTAAGGCTCTAGAGAGCTAGACTGTGGTGATCAGGTCACATTTATCCCACCCAAGGGAATAATCCTCAGTAAGCAGGACCTCTGGGCTCAGAGTTTAGGGTGTGGGAAGAGCTGGGACTGGGGCAGCCTGTCCCCTGGGCCTGGGGGCTCTGGTACAGACTGTCTGCCCTCTCCTCACACCTGCTGCTGGAAGCCACTTGGTGATGATCACAGTAGGACAGAGGGAAGGCCATGGCAAGCAAGAACTCAGCTACGAAACTGTGGGCTGCTGAACAGGGAACATGTGTTTGCAGTTTAATTCTCCCTGTCTGGGCACCAAATTTCTTTAATAAGCACAATTCAAATCAGGTAATATTAAGAGCTTGGAAACCACTTTTTCCCCCCTCTTGAGTTATACAAAGGCTCATTCGCAGATACTAGAGTCCAATGCTTCAGGACACAGATAATCACCGTGTAAACTGTAATGCAAACATCATTCTTTATGAAATATGGTTTGCAAGAAGCTTATAGCTGTACACCTTGAGTCTCACAGTAGTCCTGTGAGTGGGAAGTCAGGACAAACTGGCCCCCTCAGATGGACAGATGCAGGCACCAAAACTCAGGCCAATGTAAATGCCTCCCTGAAGCAGGCACCAAAACTCAGGCCAGTGTAAATGCCTCCCTGAAGGTCCTGGCCATTCCATGGCAGAGGTGGGTCCAGAATCCCAGATTTCCCAGCCCATTGTGCTTCTCTGCTCTACCCTGAGAAGAATAACTACCATCTGTGGCTGCTTTCTCTGTGCTGGGCATTTTTCATTCATTATTTCCTTCCATCCTCAAGCATCCTTTGAGAAAACCAAGTTTTATCCAGCAAATGCTGGAGGGAGGATTTGAACCCAGATGTGTCTTTGAAGGCCGCCTTCTAATTCAGCTGCAATCAATTTACTTCTGTTCTGTCCAGCTCAGTTCCACTCGTTTTTACCGGGTACCCGGTACAGACAAGGTGCTGCATAGCCAGGCAACAGGCCAGCTGGGCTCAGGCTCCCCAGGACAGGACAGAACTGGACAGGTCTTGTTTCCTGGGCCCCAGGTCCATGATTGGAGGATGTGTTTATTCCTTAGGGCTGCCGTAACAAATTAGCACAAATTTGGTGGCTTACAACAACAGAAATGTATTATTCTCTCACAGTTCTGGGGGCCAGAAGTCTGAGATCAAGGTGTCAGCAGGCTCTGGGGTAGAATCCTTCTTTCTCCAGAGAAGTGCTCCCTCCAGAGGGCCTATGGAAGGATGCTTCTTTGCTTTGTCCAGCTTCTGGGGACTTCCACCATTCCTTGACATGAGGCTGCATGACTCCAGTCTCTGCCTCAGTCTTCCCACAGCCTCCTCTGCTCGGGATCTCTTATCTCCCTCTATCTCACTCTTAAAAGGACACCTGTCACTGGATTTAGGGTCCACCAAGGTAATCTCATCTCAAGATCCTTAGGTTAATTATATCCACAAAGACCCCTTTTCCAAATAAGGTCCAATTCATAGACACCAGGGGTTAGAAGTTGGACATATCTTTTGGGGGGACACAGTTCAACCTGCTACAGGAAGAGGCAGCCTACAGCGTCACCCCATTCCTCAGTGGCAGCTGCTCCTGCCACCGCCCCAGGAAGGGCCAGGCCTTGGGCAGTCAGCAGGGCAAAGCTCAGGCAACCTGTCCATCCAAGAATCAGGAACAGGGCCAGCGTGCTGGTTCCCAAGACAGCGAGAGAGTAAAACACAGGGCCCCACAGGGCAGAAATCATGGTTTATGAGGTTTAGGGAGATCAGAGAAGAAAGCTAAGACTCAAGAGCTCAGGGAAGTGTTGCTAGGACAGTACTAAAATCACATTCCTGGGCTACTTAAGCATTCCCAGAAGGTGAAAATTGTGTTAATCGCCTCTGCTGCAGCCAGGCCACCATGCCCTGCTGGGGGCTAACCTCATTTGACTCCTTAGAGCAAAGCTGGCCTTCCTCCTGATTTGTATCTGCCAAGGCTGTGAGGGGTCGGGAGACTGTGGTCACAGTGCCCCACCAGGGACAGTGGCCATGCAAGAGTACCCTGGCTGCAGGAATAGGGACATGGCAGGAGAGGTCAGAGATGCCTGGCCACAGGCAATCCTGAATTTCACTTAAATTCAACAAACCCACTATCTGCTCCCAAGAAGTAGGAAATGGGATAAGACATGGCAGATGCAGGAAAATGCCTCTGAGACCCACAAGTTACAAGTGTACTGTGAGTCAGGGGTTCGGTGAAGGGGGAGGAGTCTCAGGGGGTTCTGGAAGAGCCAGCAGGACTGTGTGCAGATAAAGCAGTGGGCTCTGCAGTGGGACTGCCTGGCTTCAAGCCCCAGCTCTGCAACCTGCTGTGCAACCTTGGGCTGGTTACTTAATTCTCTCAACCTCAGCTCTCTTCTCTCTAAACTGAGACTCAAAATAGAACCTACATCATAGGACTATTATGAGGATTAAGTCAAACAAGCCAAAGAAAGCACTTAACCCAGTGCCTGGTATGTAGTAAACACTCAACCAATGCTAGCTAGTATAAACCAGCCAGATTAGAGGTAAACCTTGAAGGAGGGTGTGATGGTTAATTTTATGGGTCAACTTGGCCAGACTATGGTACCCAGTTGTTTGATCAAAAACCAGTCTAGATGCTGCTGTGAAGGTATTTTTTACATATGATTAACATTTAAATTAGTAGATGAGTCATGGAGATCACCCTCCATAAAGTGGGTGGGCCTCATCCAATCAGTTGAAGGCCATAAGAGAAAAGACTGAGGTCCCCTAAGGAGGTAGGAATTCTGCCTGCAGAAGGCCTTTGGACTCCATACTGCAACATCAGCTATTCCCTGAATCTCCAGCTTGCTGGGCTGCCCAATAGATTTTGAACTTGCCAGCCCCCAGAATCATGTGAGCCAATTACTAGATAGATAGATAGACAGACAGACAGACAGACAGATAGATAGATAGATGATAGATAGATGATAGATAGATAGATAGATAGATAGATAGATGATAGATAGATAGATAGGTGATAGATAACAGATAGATGATAGATAGATAGATAGATAATAGATAATAGATAGATAGATGATAGATCAATAGATAATAGATAGATAGATAGATAGATAGATAGATAGATAGATAGATAGATAGATAGATAGATAGATAGATAGATGGATTGATGATGGGGGTGAATGGATGAATGGATAGATGGATGAATGGATGGATAGATAGATGGATGGATGAATATAGATTGATTTATCTATCTATCTACACATCCTATTGGTTCTGTTTCTCTGGACAACTCTCATACAGTAGGATTAGTGGCCAGAAGTCACAGGACAAATGTCCCAGGCAGAGGTCATAGAGCATGGTCTGTGCTGTAGAGGATGAACAGTCCAGCAAAAAGCCACAGAACACAGGGCTCAGGAGGAAATATCAAGAAATTAAGCAGGACAGGCAGGTTGGAGGCTCAGAATCCAGACGGAAGCCTCTGGAAGATCTGTGAGGCAGAGCATGGGTGCCTGGAGATGTCCTCACAGGCAAAGCACTGCATAAGGCACATGGTGCAGACTCCCCAAGTGGCATCTGCTTCCCAAGTGGAACCAGAACGGTTGCAGAAATGTACTTTGGACAAAGAAGAAACCTCCCTCTCCACCAGGACACATGATGTCACTCACAAACACAGGAGCGACTGCACAGCTGCCTGACAGCACCGAAGCACAAAGTCACGAGGCAGAAACACCTGAGAAGGTGAGGAAGGCCTGAAGGAGGAGCCGGGTCTGCCCAGGTTCTCTTTTGGAATCTGGGTGCGGCCCTCCTCACAGTGATCTGGAATGGGCTGTGCTGCAGTGAATTCCTGATGCATTTTTGAGGATCGGGTGATTCTGAAGGTAGGGCTGTCATGAGAGGAGAGCATCCTGCAGATGGAAGGTTCTGCAGAGTGGGCAGTGGGAGCCGGCTTCATCCAGGGCCCCACTCATAGCTAAGTCCCCACAGAAGCTCTAAGAGCTGACCTTGGTTAGCAAGCCTGGCTCACACCGAGCAGCTGGTTCACAGGAGGAAATGTCCAGGGCCTCCCTCCTGGAGACAAGGTGGAGTCATTCAGTGCTAGAGGCTTCTTTCTTCTTTATCGACAGGCATTGTGCAGGGAGCAGAAACGGTGCCCGTCCTTTCTAGCGGCCAACTGCTCTAATATCGTCCATTTGCCCCCATTCTTTCTTCCAATAACATAAATGCAGAGATAGACAAGGACAGAAGTCATCAACCAAGATGTTTTATAATGTCAGTGTCAGCATCCCATTTCTGGTAACAGGGGGGCCTGGCTAAACTGAAAATCCTCCCGCTCAAAACATCTAAAAAGGAAAAAAAAAATTTACAGTGGTAAAATATACATAACATAAAATGTATCATTTTATCCACTTTTAAGTACACAATCAGTGGCATTAAGTACATTCACATTGTTATGTAGCCATCGCCACTATCCATCTCCAGAACTTTTTCATCTTCCCAGATTGAAAGTGTGCACCCATTAAACACTAATTCCTTTTTTTTTCCTGGTCGCTGGCTGGTACAGGGATCTGAACCCATGATCTTGGTGTTATAAAGCTGTGCTCTAACCAACTGAGCTAACCGACCAGCCCTAACACTAACTAATTTCCTATCCTCTCCCCAATCCCTGGCAACCACCATCTGCTTTCTGTCTCTACAAATCTGACCATTCTAGAGACCTCCTAGAAGTGAATCGTGCGCATTTGTCCTTTTGCATGTGGCTTATTTCACTAAGCATAATGTCTTCAATGTATCCATGCTGTAGAATGTGTCAGAAATTTATCCCTTTTTAAAGCTGAATAATATTTATTTGTATGTATATATCTGCCACATTTGTTTATCCATTCATTCATCAGTGGGCATTTGGATTGTTTCCCCTTTCTGGCTGTTGTGAATAATGCTGCTATAAACATGGGTGTACAACTAACTGTTTCAATGCTCTGCTTTTTCTTGTCTTAGTATTGGTGATTTTTTTTCTAGAAACGTATTCATTTTTTTATGAATGTGAAAGTTATTGATATAAGGTTTTCCATATTCTCTTATCTTTATAATCTCTGCTGCATGTATGGTTCCATTCCCTTTATAAATCTTCATATTTTTTGTGTCTTCCCTTCTTGTTTCTAGATCATCTTGTCAGAATTTTACCAGCTGCATTACTCTTTCAAACAGCTAACCATCTTAGTCAGAATTAGGTTCAGCTCTGAGCTAGAGAAAACCTCCAAATAACAGTGGCTTCACAAGATACATTCTTTTTCTCATTGTCAGAATGTCCAAAAAATCCCCTCCAGGGCTGGGCTGGTGATCCATGGTGTCAGGGAACCAGGTTCCTTAGATCTTGTTGCTCTTTCATCATCCAAGGAAGGAAGAGTCATGGTTCAAGGTCCAAATGTCACCCTTTTGTCCAAGATAGCTGCTGGAGCTCCAGCTAGAATCCCAGGCAGGAGGGAGGAGGGAGAGAAGAGAGGTACCTGTCTCACCACGTCTGTGCATATTCCACTGGCCAGAAACTAGTCCTATGGCCATGTCAACTCGCAAAGGAGCTGAGAAAATGTTGGTTTGTCGTTTTCCCATCTTTGTGCTAGGCTGTCATATATCTCACTTATACATATGTTATAAACTTCATGATACAATGTTTATTTTGCTTTAAATAGTAATTATCTTTTAAAGAAAGTTTTTAAGAAAGAAAAAGACTTTTATATTTATTTCCCCCTTTCCAGTGAACTTCATTCCTATGTGGATATCCAAGTTTCCATCCAGTATCATTCTCCTTCCATCTGAAGAACATTCTCTAATATTTCTTATAGTGTATGTCTGAAGGAAACAAATTCTTTCAGCTTTTATTTATTCAAAAGTGTTTTTTGGGAGAATATTCTCCTTAGATATAGGATTCTAGATCGATAGTTTTGTTTTTTTTTTTTTTCTTTTTGCACTCTAAAGATGTTCCAATGTCTTCTGGCTTGTATTGTTTCTGACAATAAATCTGTAGTAATTCTAATCTTTGTTCCTCTGTATGTATTTTTTTTCTCTAAAATTTGTAAAGCTTTTTCTCTTTATCACTAGCTTTCAGCAATTTGGTTATGATGTGTGTTGGTGTAGTTTTCTTTATGTTTATTCTGCTTAGGGTTTTTTGAGTGTCTTGGATCTGTGGGTTTAGAATTTTTACCAGATTTGAAAAAAATCTGGCCATTAGCTCTTCAAATATATTTTTGTCCTGACCCTCCTCCTTCTCAGACTTCAATTGTACATAATTATACACACACATAATGCTTGATATTGTCCCATTTGTCAGAGAGGATCTGGTGGGGGTTTCTTTCTTTTTGTGCTTTAGTGTGGATAGTATCCATTACTTTTTGCTTACAATGTTACTGTCTGTTTTTCTGTAGTGTGTAATCTGCTATTAATCCCATCTGGTGAAATGTGCATTTCATATATTGAATTTTGCAGCTCCATTTGCTCCACTTCTCTTTGCATATATAAGTAATTTCCTTTATTTTATTTATTTAGTTTTTTAAAAGATGACCGGTAAGGCAATCTTAACCCTTGACTTGGTGTTGTCAGCACCACTGTCTCGCAAGTGAGCTAACCAGCCATCCCTATATAGGGATCTGAACCTGTGCCTTGATGTTATCAGCACCACACTCTCCCAAGTGAGCCACAGGCTGGCCCTATAAGTGATTTCCTTTAAATCTTCAGCATATTTATAGTAGGTGTTTTTAAGTCCTTGTCTATTAATCACATCATCTCTGTCATTTCTGAGTCTGTTTCTATCAACTGATTTTGTTCCTGATTAGGGATTGCATTTTACTGCCTATTCTCCTGTCCAGTATTTTTTACTGGATGCTGGATATTGTGAATTGTGCATTGCTGAGTGTTAGATTTTGTTGTCTTCTTTTTAAGAGTACTAGACTTTGTTCCAACAGTTAGTTAGATTAGGTTGATTCTTTCAAGGTGTGTTTTTAAGTTCTGTTTGGACAGGTCTTTGGCCTTTATTCTAGGAGTATCCTGACTCTTCTGAGGTCTCTGCTGGATGCCCTACATATTCAACAAGGACTTTCCACTCTAGTTGGTTGGAACTCAGATGTTTCCCAGCCCTGTGTGAGCTCTAGGAATTGCTCAGTTTACAGTTCTCCAGTTGTCCTTTGACCCGCCTCATGGAATTTCACCCTATGTATACGTGGGTCAGTGTTCCATAACAGTCTGCAGATTTCTGTAACTCTTTCTCTGCATATCTTCCTCCCTAGGACTCTGCTCTGCAAATTCCAACTGCTCAGCCTCCCTGAATTTCTATCTCTGTCCCTTCAACTCAGGAAATTTCCATGTTCAACATATGTTTCCCCTCATGACCAGCTTGGGTGTTCTGGAAACACAAGGTCACTTTAATCCTAGAACATCTATTAATGTAATTAACCACATCAACATATTAAAGAAGATGCATACGATAATCTCAGTAAACAGATGCAGAAAAATCATTTGATAAAATTTGACAACTATCAATAATTTTTTTTTTTTAAAGATGATCAGTAAGGGGATCTTAACCCTTGACTTGGTGTTGTCAGCACCATGCTCTCCCAAGTGAGCTAACTGGCCATCCCTATATAGGGATCCGAACCTATGGCCTTGGTGTTATCAGCACTGCATTTTCCCAAGTAAGTCATGGGCCAGCCCTTCGATAATATTTTTTAAATGTTCTGCAAACTGGGAATAGAAAAGGACTTCTTTAATCTAATAAAAAGTACCCAGAAAACCTTATGTATAGTGAACCTAATACATAATAGCAAAATGTTAAAAGCAGTCCCTTGGAAGTTCCTGAACAGGAAGAGGATAGCAGCTTTCATTGCTTCTGTTCAACATTATTTAGGATGTTCCAGTCAGTGTAATACTATAAGAAAAACAAAAAGTATAAAGTTGAGAAGGAGGAAACAAAATTGTTAGTTATTCATTCACAAGTCTGCATTAAGCACCTACTATGTGCTAGGCACCATTCTAGACACTGGTGATATGGTCATGAAAAAAAAAGATACAATTCCTACCCTTATGGAGCTTACATTCAAGTCACAGGTGGGAAAGGGACAGACAATAAACAACAAAGAAAACTGCATAGCCTTTTCAAAGTGGTATGTAGATAAATAAAGCCAGAAGTGGAATAGCAGGGCCATGAGCTATACGAGCTCAGGAAACACCATTCACTTTCCTAATTTATGGGAATGGCAACCATTAAATTGTAAACAGGGAGTTCTGGCCAAGGGACCCAAGGGCTGTCTCCATTTTAAATAGGGTGATCAGGCTGGGTCTCACTTAGAAGGAAACATTTAGGGAAAGACTTGAAGGACATGAGAGAGTGAACCATGTGAACACTGCGGAAACAATGTTCTAGGTAGAGGGAAGAGTCAGGGCTGAGCAGGAGCCCACCTGCTGTGTTCCAGAAACAGAGGGGAGGCCAGCGTGGCTGGAGTGGAGTAAGCCAGGGAAAGGGGCCATGGGGGTTATAAGCCATCATAAGGACTTGAGCTTCTACTCTTGAGCAGGATGGAGATCTGGAGAATTCTGAGCAGAGAAGTTACACGATTTGTCTTAAATTTTTAAAAAGTTATAAATGTCTACTTCCTGGGTTGAGCATAGATTCTCAGAGCCCAAAGGCAGAAACATGAAAATCAGCCAGGAGGCTGTTTCAGTAGCCCAGTGTGAAAGGATGGTCTTCTACCATGTGCTAGGGCAGGTGGTTAAACATTATCAGATTACACACGTATTCTCAAAGTAGAGCCAACAGCATTCATGGATGGATCTGAAAGGGAATGGGAAAGAGAGAGGAGTCGAGGTGACTCCAAAGTCATTGGCCTGAGCAACTGAAAGGAGGGAAGGATGGGGGAGACACTGCTAAAAAAAGTACAAGACCTGGGGTAGCCCCTTGTTTGCAAGATCAAAAGCTGACTGTGACCCAGCAGGCAGCCTGCTTATTAGGTCAGCAGCAAGTGCTGTCTACATTCCAGACCATTAGTAAAAGTGGGAAAGAAACTATTACCATATAAGGTTTCCTTGATGAAAGCAGATTCCAATTCAGGCCTACATCCCCTAATTTTCAACACTACTTTGACCATGATTTATTTTAAAACATCATTTTGAGTCATGGAATAATAGACTACACAGCATATTTTTCAATTGTTTACCTAACTGTGGTGTCAGAATTTCAGTGATCGATTCATCAAGTCAGCTTGACTCCTAGAATTATTCGATAAATATTTTATGGAGTATTGCTATTGTCTGAATGTTCATGCCCACCAAAACTCATATGTTGAAATCCTAACCCCCAAGGTAGTGGTAATATGAGGTGGGGGCCGTTGGGAGGTTAGTGCCCTTAGGCCCCCCCAAAATGAGATTAGTCAATGGGATTAAAAAAATAGGATTAATGCCCTTATAAAAGAGGCCTTGCCCCTTCCACCATATGAGGACACAGCAAAAAGTCACTGTCTATGAACCAGGAAGCAGGCCCTCACCAGATACTGAATCTGCTGATGCCTTCATCATGGACTTCCCAGCCTCCAGAACCGTGAGAAATAAACTTCTGTTGTTATAAGCCACCCATCTATGATATTTTGTTATAGCAGCCAGCTGGGCTAAGACAAGTACCTACTATGTGCCTCAATACCGAGGACAGAGGTTAAGCCTGGTGATCGTGAGTTTTTCATTGTGTGATTAGCAACATTTTCTTAACACCGCATTTGAAAAAATCATACTTTTGTTTTTAAATGGACATATTTATATCCACTGTGAGCACCTATTAGCTGTATCTGGAGCCTCCCTCATGTCCGCCCTGTAATAAATCAATCACAGATTTTTCTCAATGACCCCTGTTACCCAGGCACCGAGGTCAAAGATCAGATCCACATTCATCATAATACACACAGGCTTTAAGAAAACGAATGAACTGATTTTTGGGGGTTTTCTTTGTTTTCTAACCATATTTAATTCCATCAAGGCCAACCAAAAACTCACTTGGACGTGGTTCTGCTTTGTTTTCTTTTCTCTTGCTATATAATTAGACTGGGTTGTCAAAAAACATCCATTCCTCTGTTCTACCTGTGTTCAAGGAGAGGAAGATAACAGCTGAAATAAAGTCTTTTTGATCTACAAAATTCCCCTTTAGGCAGCAGATACTTGTCTGGAAGCAATATCTGAAAAGACACACACAAAAAAGGAGTGAGACTAGCTGGCAGAAAAAGGCAAAGCAGACCTCCTCTGTGCCAGGTTTAGTCCAAGACAGTGTTGGCTTCTCATCTAGGAGTCCCAGATACACCTTTCCATGCACACAAGGGAAAAAACAGAAAAGCCACAAAAAAACTGGGCCTATGCAAAACTGAGGCATGTAAAGTCCATCCGTATCTTTTCTTTCTTTGTGTCTGTCTCCCTCAATGAATTGGTTGCTCCTTGACCACACCCAGCCAGTGGGGTGTGGAAGGTAAGACACAGACCTGAGATTGAACCCCAGCTCTGAAAGTCACCATAGGGTGCCACAGGCAAGTCATGATTTACCACTCTGGGTCTCCAATTCCTCTTCTGGAAAATAAGAATATTCTAATACCTGCCTTGTCCATCTCACTGAGTTTTGTGAGACCCAAATGTAAAAAGTGAATGAGAAAGTGCTTTGTGTATAATGATGAAACATAGGCTAGAAACATGTTTTCGTTTTGGGGTTTTTTTTAGCTGGCCTGTACAGGGATCCGAACCCATGACCTTGAGGTTATAAGGCTACACTCTAATCAACTGAGCTAACCAGCCAGCCCTAGAAAAATGCAATTTGCTCTTATTGTTAGTTTTAGCTCTGCACCTTATAGTGTGACCTCAGGCAAATTCCAGCAGTTCTTTAAATGTAGGTTTCCTTATCTATAAAACAGAGAAAAGATTACCTACCTCAAAGGGTTAAAATAGGGATTAAATAGGATAGTTAATATAAAGCAGACACTGTTGGTTGGTTTATCCAAGCCCTGGGGAGGGAGGATTTCCCCTTCCTGAATAAGAAGGTAAGGACTTGCTAAGGAAAAGTCTTCATCCTTCCACTTTTCTTCCTTCTTCCTGCCTGGAGCATAAATGTGAGGCCTGGAGGCTCAGCAGCCATTCTGCAACCATAAGACAAGAGGCTTGAGAATGGAAAGTCTGTGCTAAGGACAGAGGAACAGAAAAATGGAAAGAGCCTGGGTTACTGAGGGCATCTGTGGTCACCGATACCAGCCCCAAGTGCCTGCCCATGAGCTTTTTTGCTACATGGAAAAAAGGAATTCTTTATGAACAACAGCCTTGAAAGTAGGGCTTTCTGTTACTTCCAAACATACACATTCCAAACTGATACAGTCTTAACTTATGTTAATTCTGGTACCCAGAGAGCACAACTAAGGGACATGGCCCAGGTATATACCTTTTACAGAGCTGGACAAGATTGCTAAAGTGAAATTAAAGTTTAAAAATTGGATGGAAAGTGTTAATCATGGAAATCACAAGTGATTTCAAAATCCTCATTCATTTCTTCGTTGATGAAAATTAGTGTTTATCTTAAAACTGAGAATGTTGTCAGTCAATATGCTCCTCAGTAGAAAATGCCCTTTGGCAAATACTTTCCTTAAAAGTAAATGAATATCACAAAAGAAGTGGAAGACGTATAGCTAAAAATTACAAAACATCGTGAACTGGAAAGTAGATTAGTAGGTGCCAGGGTTGGGGGGTGAGGTGGGGTAGGGAGTTTATGCTAAGGGGTAGGGGTAGGGGGTTTCTTTTTAGGATAATGGAAGTGTTCTGGAATTAGGTAGTCGTGATTGATGGTTGCAAATGTACGAAAACCCATCAAATTACACACTTCACAAGGGTGAATTTCATGGGTTGTGAATTATACCTCAATAAGAAAGGGGTGAATGAAGGGGGAAAAAAACCAAAACAAACGGAAAAGGAAATGAGATTAAGCAGTCAAGCAGAGCCCTTTTCAGACTTCCACATGAGTCCAATAAATTGACCTCTTAGCCAGAAGACACATTGTGGAAATTTCCACCAATGATAACCTGAAAATGTTGATCATATCGCCTCTTCCGCAGCATGCCAGGCATCTTCCCTCAGAAGTTAATGGCTCATAAAGTAATGGCAAAAAATGCCACTTGTGTCCTCATATCTTGCGAAAACCAAGAAATAAATAGGAAATAGCCTAGATCCTTCTGTCAATTTTCACATCAGTCCTCTTTGCTTCAGTAAATGTGATATCCAAGGTGACAAACCCACAGCCCTGTGAATAACAACATTGTGGTCTGATGCCATACTCATAATTGAAGGACATGGTAAATATCATCTACTGGGAGTTAATAAAAATAAAGATGTAATTTTTTCCATCCTAAAAATATAAAGATGGGTAGATATAAAATACTTTAAACACTTCCTGGAGTACAGTAAGTGCTCAATAAATACTAGCTATTGTAAGTATTGGCGGACGGCAAGTAAATGTGTATAGAATTCAAAGGCCCGCCATTACTCTTTCTGTGTTGAAGACCTGATGCCACACGGCTGACTAGTGTTAGAAAGTCAGGCTTGTCCAGCCTCAATTTTACTTCCTCTCTTCCACCTCCCTGCAGCCCTGATGGGTGACTGTAAAATCTGACAAGCTGACTCAGGCCAAGGTATCAATGGGTAACAGCTAATGGAACACGATCATGTCCCCTCCCTTTTCCTGTCCTCAACTGTCTGTTCTTGAGTAAATCATTTCTTTAGGCTCTGTCACATCTAAGTCATGCAACTTGACACCCATGTGGGTGTAAGAATGCACCATCTTTCATTGACCAAAAGGACCTCATTTCCTCTCAAACTGTCTCTCCAGGAAGTAGGAGGATAGGTCTGTGCTGAGGCAGTTTGGTCTCCATGGCAACAAAGCAAACTGGGCCACCCACAGGGTGGGACTTCTGCCCTAGGCCCCAGCACAGTAACCATTCAAAGAACCAGACTCAGACTTCTCAGCCTCAATGGCCACCCTTGCCAGCACCCCTGGCCCCACTCAGATCCTCCTCCCGGGGCCTCAAACTCCCAGCTACACTTGATCAAAGAGGCTGAGCTGGGGGGACCTAGGGCACTGGACACACCCAGAATGTTCTCGCCACTTCCCAGAGCCAAGCCACCTTGGCCAAAAAACAGAAGTGAAACTATAAATAATCAAGGCTTGTTTCCAAAGGCCTGTTTCAAAGGTTTCCCCTGCCCTGGCCTACTTTGTGTGTGCACACGTGTGTGTGTAGGTACGGACATAGACACAGATGATATAGACCTAGTTATAGATATAGATATAGTTATGGATATAGATATGGATACAGTCATAGATATATAGTTGTAGATATAGACATAGTTATAGATATAGCTATATATAAATATAGATATAGATAAAATTATGAGTACAGATATAGTTCTATCGTTATAGAAATAGTTAGATATAGATATAGCTACAGATATATAGTTATATAGATATATAAATATAGATATATAGTTATATAGAGATATATAGTTATAGACATATAGTTGTAGGCAGATATAGTTATAGATATAGAAATAGATAGACAGAGGTAGAGATATATACCCCAGTTATACACTTTACACAAATTTTCTGATTTAATCCTGTCAACCTGAGAAGAATTATTGTCTCCATTCTGTTGATAAGAAAACAGACTTAGGGAGGTTTTTTTACCTTAGCCAAGGGCACCGGCTGACAGGAGAGTAAGGTGAGGCTGGCCCCAGCCTCGAGGACTCTGAAGTCACCAGGCCGTCCGCCTTCCCTCTTATTTGCATCAGGCACCTGGATTCCCATCCTGAGCCAAGCCAGGTTTCCTGCCATTTGTCAGACTGGCCAGACACTGCCGCAACTCTGCATCTGTGTCCCACCATCGTGCGCTGTCTCTTCTCTTGAGGCCCTCCTCATACAACAGGCTCCCCGCAAGCCCGCCCCAAACACCAGGCGGAACAAATCGGCTCTCCCTCGGTCGCTGCCTTTCTTCTGCCAGAGCACAAGCTCCCCTCGCTGAATCAAGTTCATGGGCCTGGCCTCCACCCTCACCCCCATACCCCAGCTCTGGAAGAGCAGGTGTGTGACTGACTCCATATTCTCCAGCTGAGCTCAGAGCCCAGACTGAGCTGGCAGCCGGAAGCGTTTACTAAATAAATGAACCAGAAACAATTCTACAGGTCACAAATGTTGATTGACAGCACTGCCTTTGAGAAACAATTGATCATATCATAATCTGAAAATTTTAGGACACTGATCAGATTACATGCATACATGCATTTTTTTATTGTGGTAAAATATACAATACATAAAATTTACCATTTTAACCATTGTAAGTATACAATCCAGAGGCATTAAATATATTCGCATTGTTGTGCGACCCTCACCACCATCCATCTCCAGAACTTTCTCATCTTCCCAAACTGAAACTCTGTCCCTTTTAAACACTAACGCTGCATTCCCCTTCCCCAGCCCCTGGCCACCATCATTCCATTTTCTGTCTCTGTGAATTTGACTATTCTGGCTACCTCATATAAGTGGAATTGTACAATGTTGTCCTTTTTATATCTGGCTTATTTCATTTAGCATAATGTCCTCAGGGTTCATTCATGTTATAGCATGGGTCAGAATCTTGAAATTTTTAAAAAACATTCACTGGATCATCAAAAGATGAGGATGAGCTCCTGCTGTGGGCAGGGCTTATACTCCAACTAAAAAGAGGCAAATGACAGAGTCTCTGCTCCGAGGTGTCAGCCAACTAATCTCACTTTTCTTTTCCTTTGTTTTTTGTTTTTTGCTGTCAATAAGAAATTTACTTCTTTTAGAAAAGATCCAAACACACGGTCCAGAAAAATTTAATAGGTTTATTTATAATTGTTCTATTTTTTTTTTTTTTTAAAGATGACCGGTAAGGGGATCTTAACCCTTGACTTGGTGTTGTCAGCACCATGCTCACCCAATGAGCTAACCGGCCATCCCTATATGGGATCCGAACCCGGGGCCTTGGTGTTATCCGCACCGCACTCTCCCGAGTGAGCCACGGGCCGGCCCTACTTATAATTGTTTTAAAGTTGACTGCTGAAACTTGTTCACTGAAACATTTTGACTTGCATTAATATTTTAATCCCTGCTAAAACTAGAAATCAATAACAAACGAAATTCTGGAAACTATACAAACACATGGAAATTAAACAGCATTCTACTTAATGACATATGGGTCCAAGAAGAAATCAAGCAGGAAATCAAAAAATTTATTGAAACTAATGAAAATAATGATACATCATACCAAAACCTGTGGGATACTGCAAAAGCAGTATTAAGGGGGAGATTTATTGCATTAAATGCTCACCTCAGAAGAATGGAAAGATGGCAAGTGAACAACCTAACATTTCACCTTAAAGATCTAGAAAAGCAAGAACAATCCAAACCTAAAGTTAGCAGACGGAAAGAAATCATTAAGATCAGAGCAGAACTTAATGAAATTGAAACCCAAAAAACAATACAAAAGATCAATGAATCAAAAAGTTGGTTTTTTGAAAAGATAAATAAAATTGACAAACCATTAGCATGGCTAACAAAAAAAAGAAGAGAGAAGATTCAAATAACAAAAATTAGAAATGAAAAAGGTGATATTACAACTGATTCATCTGAAATACAAGGAATCATTCGAGACTACTATAAACAACTATACGCCAACAAGTTTGAAAATCTGGAGGAAATGGATAAATTTCTGGACACACACAAGCTCCCAAAACTGAGCCATGAAGATGTAGAAAATCTGAACAGACCAATAACAATAAAGGAGATTGAAGCTGTTATCAGAAGGCTCCCAACAAAGAAAAGCCCAGGACCAGATGGATTCACAGCAGAATTTTACCAAACATTCAAAGAGGAATTGACACCAATTCTTTACAAACTATTCCAAAAGATTGAAACGGATGCAAATCTCCTGAACTCTTTCTATGAAGCAAACATCATCCTGATACCAAAACCAGGTAAAGATATCACCAAAAAAGAAAACTACAGGCCGATATCCTTGATGAATATAGATGCAAAAATCCTAACTAAAATACTAGCAAACAGAATACAGCAACACATACGAAAAATTATTCACCACGATCAAGTGGGATTCATCCCAGGGAAGCAAGGTTGGTTCAACATACGCAAATCAATAAATGTGATACATCATATTAATAAAATCAAACACAAGGACCATATGATCATCTATATACATGCTGAAAAAGCACTTGATAAAATTCAACACTCATTCATGACAAAGACCCTCTATAAGTTAGGTATAGATGGAAAGTATCTCAACATAATTAAAGCCATATATGATAAACCCACTGCCAATATCATCCTGAATGGGGAAAAGCTGAAAGCTTTTCCTTTAAGAACAGGAACTAGACAAGGATGCCCACTCTCACCACTCCTATTGAACATAGTGTTGGAAGTACTAGCCAGAGCAATCAGAGAAGAGAAGGAAATAAAGGGCATCCAGATTGGAAAAGATGAAGTTAAACTGTCCCTGTTTGCAGATGACATAATCCTATATATCAAACAGCCCAAAGCCTCTACAAAAAAACTCTTGGAGTTGATAAATGATTTCAGCACAAAATCAACACACAAAAATCAGTAGCATTTCTTTTCTCCAATAGTGAACATGCAGAAAGAGAAATCAAGAAAGCCTGCCCATTTACAATAGCCACCAAAAAAATAAAATACTTAGGAATTGAGTTAACCAAGGATGTGAAAAATCTCTATAATGAGAACTACAAACCACTGCTGAGAGAAATTAGAGAGGATACAAGAAGATGGAAAGATATCCCATGCCCTTGGATTGGAAGAATCGACATAGTGAAAATGTCCATACTCCCCAAAGTGATATACAAATTTAATGCAATCCCCATCAAAATTCCAATGACATTTTTCTCAGAAATGGAAAGAACTATCCAGACATTTATATGGAATAACAAAAGACCATGCATAGCCAAAGCAACACTGAGCAAAAAAAAATAAAGCTGGAGGCATAACACTACCTGACTTTAAACTATACTACAAAGCTATAATAACCAAAACAGTATGGTACTGGCATAAAAACAGACACACTGATCAATGGAATAGAATAGAGAATCCAGAAATCAACCCACACACCTACAGCCATCTGATCTTTGACAAAGGCACCAAGCCTATACACTGGGGAAGAGACTGCCTCTTTAGCAAATGGTGCTGGGAGAACTGGATATCAATATGCAGGAGAATGAAACTAGACCCACACCTTTCACCATACACTAAAGTCAACTCAAAATAGATTAAAGAATTAAATATACACCCTGAAACAGTAAAACTTCTTAAAGAAAACATAGGAGAGACACTTCAGGAAATAGGACTGGACACAGACTTCATGAATACGACCCCAAAAGCACGGGCAACCAAAGGAAAAATAAACAAATGGGATTATATCAAACTAAAAAGCTTCTGCACAGCAAAAGAAACAATTAACAGAGTTAAAAGACAACCAACAGAGTGGGAGAAAATATTTGCAAAATATACATCTGACAAAGGATTAATATCCAGAATATTTAAGGAACTCAAACAACTTTACAAGAAGAAAACAAGCAACCCAATTAAAAAATGGGCAAAAGAGCTAAGTAGGCATTTCTCTAAGGAACATATACAAATGGCCAACAGACATATGAAAAAATGCTCAACATCACTCAGCATCTGGGAAATGCAAATCAAAACCACACTGAGATACCATCTCACCCCAGTTAGGATGGCTAAAATCCAAAAGACTCTGAACGATAAATGCTGGCGAGGTTGCGGAGAAAAAGGAACACTCATACACTGTTGGTGGGACTGCAAAATGGTGCAGCCTCTATGGAAAATGGTATGGAGGTTCCTCAAACAATTGCAGATAGATCTACCATACGACCCAGCTATCCCACTGCTGGGAATATACCCAGAGGAATGGAAATCATCAAGTCGAAGGTATACCTGTTCCCCAATGTTCATCGCAGCACTCTTTACAATAGCCAAGAGTTGGAACCAGCCCAAATGTCCATCATCGGATGAGTGGATACGGAAAATGTGGTATATCCACACCATGGAATACTACTCAGCTATAAAAACGAATGAAATACTGCCATTTGCAACAACATGGATGGACCTTGAGAGAATTATATTAAGTGAAACAAGTCAGGCACAGAAAGAGAAATAACACATGTTCTCACTTATTGGTGGGAGCTAAAAATAAATAAATAAATTCACACACACACATGCAAGAACTGGGGGGGGCGGGGAAGAAGACATAACTACAATTCCTTGAAGTTGATACGACAAGCAAACAGAGGGGACATTGTTGGGTGGGAGGGGGGAGAGGGAGGAGGGAGGGAGGTTTCAGTAATGGGCCACAATAATCAACCACATTGTATATCGACAAAATAAAATTAAGAAAAAAAAATATTTTAATCCCTGCCTTTATATTAAAAATTCACACACAAACGAAAATGGAAAATCTGCCAGTACTTGATTTCTGTCCCCTATTTTTCCACTTGTAATCATATACTTAGGTACCTTTTACCCCACAGGAAAAAAACATCTAACATTCAGAACTACCAATAACAGACAAGAGAATTTTTTTTTTTTTTTTTGAGAATGAAATGTTCCCCACTGTAGTAGATTCTTCATTCTCCACGTATGCGGCATGCTTGCTGGATGTCTTTTGGCATAATTGTTATATGTTTGGTTTGGATAACACACAGGTTGGTGTGTTCAAAAAGGCCAAACAGATGGGCCTCACTTGCCTCCTGCAAAGCACCAATAGCTGCACTCTGGAACAGCTGATCTGTTTTAAAGTCCTGAGCAATTTCTTGCACCAGATGCTGGAAGGGGAGTACGTGACTCACAAGTTCGGGAGACTTATGATAACGTTTAATTTCACGGAGTGCAGCAGTACCCCAGCCTGTGACGATGAGGTTTCTCCACCCCTCCAGTACAGACTGCACTCTCACGGGTGGCTCTTGCAGCCGATTGTTTCTTGGGTGCTTTACCACACTGGTCCAGTTGCAGGCAGTCTGCTTTCTGCGAGCCATGGTATAGAGACCTCCCTACTTACCCGCTTTCCCTTTGGCTGGAGCTTAGCAAGGTAGAGACGGCACTGGCCTTAGAAAAGAGTGGTGGTTGTAACACCTAATTTCACTTTTGGAAATGGCCAGTTAGCTCAGCTGGTTAGATCACAGCCTTGTAATACCAAGGTCAAGGGTTTGAATCCCTTTATTGGCCAACCACCAAAAAAAAAAAAAGGACTAAAGGGTTCAGTGTGCTACAGGGTGAGAGGCAACCAACATACCAGGCCTTCTTCTCCACCCTTGAAAATGGCTTTCTATACCCTGGCCTATCAAGTAGACTGTTTCTCCAGGTGAACCTATTGGTTCCAGAACACCATAAAAAAATGAAAATGACTAATGGCAGGAAATTCAGGCCATATCAAGGTAGTGGGTACACCAGTAACAGATGTAGTTCAGTCTCTACTTCTCAAGTCATCCCCTGGAAGAGCAGATGGTGACTACTTACTCTGTTTATGGACCTCTCTGGAACTTCTAAAGGACACCAAGGTTTTCCATCCAATAGACAGATACAAGTGGTGTAGTTTCCCTGTGCTCAGGTTTCAGGACATGCCTCTGGGTTTCCAGCCACTCTCCGAGGTCTCAGGCCCCCTCCTCCCTGCTCTCCCCTGGAGGAAAGTTAGTGTTGCCAGTTAGACCTATTTTTAGCACCAACATGGGGAAAATGAGATCACAGGGGGCTGGCTTATGCAATCCAGTGGCTGGGCATGCTCAATAGAGAGCACAGAACATTCTGATGCATACAACTGGGGACCACCTCCTTAACTGAATATTCATTAGATAGACTATGAAAGCCAAATCCCAGCAGAAAGCGGGGTTGTTCCTCACTTTCCTTGAAGTGTCCTGCAGTTTGCTGGCTGAGGCATGTGTACTTTACTTTGTATCTAACTTACATTCAGCAAGCAGCTGCTCACTGTCTTGAGCCAGCCTGTACTTTGTACTGAACTTGAAGTATGTTTTTCTTGCTTTTGTGTTAGACTTGATGTCTGTACCGACCTTTTGTGTTAAACTTGGTGTGAGCCCTGCTTAATCTCTAGAGCATGCCACACTCACTCTGTGGAACCTGTATTTCTTATCTGTTATATTAAACTTGTTCTCACTTTCTACTGTGACTCTGCCCTTGAATTCTTCCCTGTGGCGGAGTCAAGAACCTGGTAAGTGGGTTGAGTTCAACTATCGGGTCCCCCAGACCCTGCCTCCAACATCAAAACTGCTCGACTGCTCCTTCAGTGCCCATCACCACAAGTGCACCTGCTGGACGGCCAAGAAGGCCTTGGATGGAATGATGATCAGAGTTCCCAAGGAGGAGTGGGAAGGGAGGGAGGGAGGAAACACTCATTGAGTCCAACCCAAAGCCAAGCACCACACTCAGTGCTTGCACCTACAGCATCCATTGAATAATCTCAACAACGAAGTACAAGAGTTGTCATCACTTCATGTTTAGAGATGCAGAAATTGAGGTTCAGATGAGTTAATAAACTACCCAAGGTCACACAGCTGATTAGTGTTGGAACTGACAAATTCGGGCTTGTCCAACCTCAAGGTTCTTTTCTTTACCCCATGATGCCTCTTATTCCATGATAGAGAGTGATGTATTCCTCACTTCTGGTCTCCTGCACTGCTCCTCACTTGAGACCCCAGACATGCATCTTGGGAAGATTCATCAATGGTGGGACCAGTAGAAAGCACAAAGAAAGGGTGTTGTACTCCACCCTGCAAAAACCACGCAGTGGGGTGGGGTCCCTCCACAGAGGGCCCTCTGCAAAGCACAAGTGTTCTCTGAGACCTTAAATGAGAAAGCAGCAAAGTCCTACAGCATCTACAGCTTGAGCATGGCAGAGCTTCAGATAGAAATGAAGAATGTTCAGGCAGATTTTCTAATGAATGATGGCTGAGTCACCAAAGGAAAGAAAAGTGGGCTCCAAGCTGATGCTGAGAGAAGGGTGCTCTCCTTGAAGTGCTGGAGTGGGCGTCTCCTGTAGCCTGCAGCCTCTGCTCTCCCCGCCAGCACTGATGCCACCCCTTCTGGCACTTTCTCATGGATGGAGGCTGCACAGAGGCAGGAGGCCTAGCCTGCCTAGTTTGGGAGAGTTTGCTTTGGCCAAACAAATGATTGGTGAGGATGCTGATGGGGAAGGCATTTCCACACAGCAGAATGGACTACAGCTGCAGCACAATTTGAAGGGCAATGCTAAGTCCTTGGCCAGAAACACCTCTCCATATTGATGTCACTGCTCCTGAAATTTCACCTTCGGAAGTTCCTTTCTTGGGTTTCTTTCCCCAGGAGAGGACGTCTTGGAAAGACAGCATTAATTGACTCATGATACCACACAGAAACAGAATCAAATGGATCTTGAAGGTCTCATTATCCTGCCCAATGTGGGACTCTCTGGCAGCATCTGCCTGAATATTTCAGGGGTACTGAAATCACAATCACAAGGAAGCCTGTTGGGTGCTTGTACAGCTCCTACAAAGTTCTTTACATTAAGCCAAAACAGTTTTTCTACAGCTTCCTCCCTCTGCTTATGTCCCTGGGGACCAATGTGCTCCTGTTTTGAAGAGGTGTGGCAAGCCCCACCCTCTAAGCATCTTTCATGAGAACCCCAGTCCTCTCAGGCCTTCCTTGTGCCTTTCAGACTCCCCTCTGTTTGGGATGCCTCCGATAGGCCCACTCCAAATTATCAATAAGGCTTCTGTCTGTGTGTAACAAAACTGCAAAGTCAAAGCACCGAGTCCCAGTTGTGTACACACACACACACACACACACACACACACACACACACACACACACACACACACGTTTACACGACCTAGTAACCCAGGGAGAAACAAAAGGCTTCAAACTGAGGGAGCACGATAGACCCAAGGGGAGACACAGATGTGCTAGTTCAGCACTCTTGGATGCAAGAAGCAGTGATTCCTTCTGGTGAGTTCATGCAAGCACATGGGCAGTACTGTTAGGACACTTGGGGAAGCAAGGAACAGAGGAATCTTAGCCACGGGGCCAGCCCTCAAAGGAGCTTTGGGAACGTCAAACACCTGAGCCTTGTAGGAAAAGCAGGAATCCCAGGAGAGCAAGACCTCCCAGGCACTGGAACTGGAAGACCATTGGAAATCCAAGGCAGCTCTGAGAGCAGGCCATCTGGTAGACCTGCAGGCAGTAGGCATTTCTGGGCCCCTTACTCCAGTTATCTGCTGATCTGCCGTTAAAGTCACTCAGGAGCTGGCCAGTTAACTTGGTTAGTTACAGCATGTCCTTGTAACGCTAAGGTCAAGGGTTCAGATCCCCTAACCAGGCAGCCAAAAGAAAAAATAATAGAAAAAAAATAAAGTCACTCAGCTCCACTCTCATGCTCTGCTTCTTCACGTCTATCTCTTTGTATCTCCTCCTCTCCTGGGACGCAGCATGAAGGCACTTTCTGGGGTGATGATTATGTTGTATTCCTTTTTATAAAATAACAGCTTTATTGAGATACATTTCATATACCACAGTTCACACTTTTAAAGTGTACAATGAGGGCCGGCCCCGTGGCTCACTCGGTAGAGTGCGGTGCTGATAACACCAAGGCCCCGGGTTCGGATCCCATATACGGATGGCCGGTTCGCTCACTGGCTGAGCGTGGTGCTGACAACACCAAGTCAAGGGTTAAGATCCCCTTACCGGTCATCTTTTAAAAAAAAAAAATAATAAAAAAAAAAAATAAAGTGTACAATGAAGTGGTTTGTAGAATTTTTTCTTTTTTTTTTTTTTTTTTGTTGGCCGGTACAGGGATCTGAACCCTTTACCTTGGTGGTTTTTTTCTTTGTTTGTTTTATTTTGTTTTGTTTTGTTTTAATTTTATTTTGTCGATATACATTGTGGCTGATTATTGCTCCCCATCACCAAAACCTCCCTTCCTCCTCCCTCCCCCCCTCCCCCCCAACAATGTCCTTTCTGTTTGCTTGTCGTATCAACTTCAAGTAATTGTGGTTGTTATATCTTCTTCCCCACCCCAGGTTTTTTTTTTTTTTTTTTTTTTGTGTGTGTGTGTGTGTGTGTGTGTGTGTGTGTGAATTTATATATTAATTTTTAGCTCCCACCAATAAGTGAGAACATGTGGTATTTCTCTTTCTGTGCCTGACTCGTTTCACTTAATATAATTCTCTCAAGGTCCATCCATGTTGTTGCAAATGGCAGTATTTCATTCGTTTTTATAGCTGAGTAGTATTCCATTGTGTAGATGTACCACATTTTCCGTATCCACTCATCTGATGATGGACATTTGGGCTGGTTCCAACTCTTGGCTATTGTAAAGAGTGCTGCGATGAACATTGGGGAACAGGTATACCTTCGATTTGATGATTTCCATTCCTCTGGGTATATTCCCAACAGTGGGATAGCTGGGTCGTATGGTAGATCTATCTGCAATTGTTTGAGGAACCTCCATACCATTTTCCATAGAGGCTGCACCATTTTGCAGTCCCACCAACAATGTATGAGAGTTCCTTTTTCTCTGCAACCTCGCCAGTATTTATCGTTCAGGGTCTTTTGGATTTTAGCCATCCTAACTGGGGTGAGATGGTACCTCAGTGTGGTTTTGATTTGCATTTCCCAGATGCTGAGTAATGTTGAGCATTTTTTCATATGTCTGTTGGCCATTTGTATATGTTCCTTAGAGAAATGCCTACTTAGCTCTTTTGCCCATTTTTTAATTGGGTTGCTTGTTTTCTTCTTGTAAAGTTGTTTGAGTTCCTTATATATTCTGGATATTAATCCTTTGTCAGATGTATATTTTGCAAATATTTTCTCCCACTCTGTTGGTTGTCTTTTAACTCTGTTAATTGTTTCTTTTGCTGTGCAGAAGCTTTTTAGTTTGATATAATCCCATTTGTTTATTTTTCCTTTGGTTGCCCGTGCTTTTGGGGTCGTATTCATGAAGTCAGAATATTTAGAGTTATACAACTATCACCACTACCTAATTCTGGAAGACCTGATACCCATCAGCGCTCAGCCTCCCAGCACCCAGCCCTAAGCCACTTCTAATCTGCTTTCTGTCTCTATGGATTTGCCTATTCTGGACATCTTATTTAAATGGAATCATACATGTGGTTCTTTGGTATCAGCTTCTTTCACATTGTTTTCCAGATTCATCCATGTTGTTACCTGTGTCAGTACTGTACATCCTTCCTTTTTATGGCTGAATAATACTTTGTTATATGGATAGACCATGTTTTGTTTATCCATTCATTTATCACTTCAGTTGATGAACATTTGGGGAGGGGCTTGACTAGGCAAGACCCAAGGGAACTTTCCGGGGTGATGAAAATGTTCTATATCTTGGTTGACATGGGAGTTACATGGGTGTGTATATTTGTCAAAGCTTACCTAGCCATACGTTTAAATAAGTGCATTTTATTGTAAGTAAACTACAATTAAAACAAATAAATAAAAGAAGCCCCAGAAAGAAAGTAAAGAAAAACAGAATACAGGAAGGAAGGAAGAAAGGAAAGGAGGGAGGGAGGGAGGACCATTATCAGGGTTGGAAAAATCACCTGAGTCAAACATCACTGGTGTCCCCAGTGGGCTGTAGCAAACCACTCTCAACAGGGAGCAAGCTGTGTTTAGGAATACCCAAGGACCCTGCAATTATCTGAGCTGCTCCCTGATCGATACTCATCATCTGCAGCACAGCACATTCTGTCCTGCAGAGACAACCCAGCCATTCTGTGGTCCTTCTTGAAGAAGGAGGCCTGCTGGGCTGTGGCCTGTTTGCTCTGGGCTGGCCTGTCCCTACACAGGCCCCTAAGTCTGAGGACACTACCTTTGAGATCATCTGGTCCTCTGCTTACCGAGCAACTTTGTAATGCCAAGTTGTCCTGGAGAGTAGATTTTCCTGCTGCAAGAGAGAGATAATATCTGGTTAGCCTGGCAGTTCTATCTCTCAATGTAAATCGATAAATTGACATCTAATTTCACATTTAAAAAATGATTTGTTTTAAGTCCAAAGGGAGGCCATGCCAGGGAGTGGTGAGGAAATTCACAGTAGGGAAGAGCCAAGAGCCACCAGTGCTGGGAAGGAGGCCTTAGGATGTGGCCACCGGGTGCATCAATGAATACCACCTGAGCAATGAATACCTTGTCTCCTTATCAAAAGACATTTAGGATTATGCAGGTTAAAAACAATTCAAATGGTGGCATTTTCATCTGGTTTGACCCAGCAGCCCATCTAGTGGTTGCAAGACCTCATGTGCAGCACTGGAGGTCTGGGGCCTGATGTGTTGGGGGTGGGGGCGGGCAGCAGGCACGTGCACAAGACAGCTGATAACATGAGTGCACACATGCCGTGTGTACCAGGGAGGGCTGCAGCTCACAAACACGTGAAGTTCAAACAGCAGAGAGGCCATTCCACACCATCCTGTCCACACGTGCTGTGCGCTGAGCTCTGACAGTGCAGCATTCGTCAGAGGCAGCCCCTGCTCTGGGAGGCTCGCCCATTGTCTACGGCTCTGGACTAATGTGCAAAAAATTGGAATGCGCTGTGGTCATCGTGAAAACGGAGCAATGGCCAAGTTCTGCCAATCTGGGGCTCTGCCTGATATCAAGGGGGCCACGGGGAGCTTTGTGGAAGACAGAAGACAGGCCAGTGTCAAACTGCGGATGCTCCGGAGAGAAGGAAGGCTCGTGGAGCAAAGTGCAGATGTGGGAACATGCACAGACCATGGAGGGGCTTGGTTTGATCAGAGAAGTGTTCACGGTCAACAGCAGCAGCAGGAAGCAAAGCTGAGGAGAGTCTAGCTGGAAGGAAAGGGGACTTCCTGGAGGAGGCTGTGCTGAATGATGAGAAGAATGTAGACAGGTAAGAAGGCACAGAAGCAGTGTTCTGCATGTGGTAGAATGACCAATGGCCTCACCAAAGATGCCCAAGTCCTAATCCCTGAACCTGTGAATATGTCACTATATTAGTCTGTTTTCTGTTGCTTATAGCAGAATACATGAAACTAGGTAATTTATAAAGAAAGGAAATTTATTTCTTACAGTTTTAGAGGCTGGGAAGTCCATGGTCCAGAGAACATATTTGGTGAGGAACTTCTTCCTGATAGGACTTTCTACAGGGTCCTGTGGTGACCAGGGTATCACATGGCAATAATGGGCTGAGCAAGAATGCTAAGCTTCTCACTTGCTGTCCTTATAAAGCCATCAGAAACACGCCCATGACAACCCATTAAACCATCAACTCCATGAATGGATCCATTCATGAAGGCACAGTCCTCAAGATCCAATCACCTCTCAAAGGCCCCACCTTCCAAATAACATAATTGGATTTCCCACCCTCTTAACACTGTTACAGTGGGGGTCAAGTTTCGAATACATGAACTTTTGGGGGGCACATTTGACCCATAGAAGTTTCATTATATGGTAAAAGGGATTTTGCTGATGTAATTAGGTTAAGGTTCTTGAGATAAGAGACTATCCTGAGTGATTCGTGTGGGCCCAATGCAATCGAAAGGATAAGAGAGAGGCAGGAGACCAGAGAAAGTACTAGAAGAAGTGATAATGGGGCTGGTCCATGGCTCACTTGGGAGAGTGTGGTGCTGACAACACCGAGACAAGGGTTAAGATCCCCTTACCAGTCATCTTTAAAAAAAAAAAAAGAAATGATAATGGCAGCAAGAGGTTGGAGGGGTGTGCAGAAGCAGGCCACAAGCCAAGGAACACAGGCAGACTCTACAAGCTAAAAAGGCAAGGACATTCCCTCCTGAAGCTTCCAGAAGGAACAGACCAGCAGACACCTTGACTTTAGCCCCATAAACTCATTTCAGACTTTTAACCTTCAGAACTGCAAGAGAATAAATGTGTGTTGTTTTAAGCCACTAAATCTGTGATGACTTGTCACAACTGCAATCGGAAGCCAGCACACTGCAGAATCAGTGAAAATGCAGCCCACCCATCACCCCCATATAATCGCCCTCTCCACACCCTCCATAGTCCATACATTTCCCTCTGGAGATTTCATGCCATCAAATAGAGTTAGAGTGTGTATACGTGTTTGGCAAATGTGATTGCATTAGCTGCTACTTCATTTGTTCATTCACTTAGCAAGTGACAGAGATGGAGCTCGGACAGTGATTCATATCAACACCCCTGCCCTCAGTGAGCCCAGACTCTAGAGAGGGATATGAACATGTCAACAGGCAATCGCAACACAAGGAGATAAATGCTTTGATGGAGGAGAACGTAGGAGCACAGAGGAGAGCTGACTAATCCAGCTTCCCGGAGAACAGAAGGTTCCAGCACAGCAGGTCTTAGCTAGGCAAAGAGGTGGGAGGAAGAGGAATCCAAACAGACAGAATCGCACTTACCAACATGGTGGCAGGAGGAGATATGGGGAACCACAGACTAACTGGGCATGGCCAGAACAGAGATGAGAGACTAGGATAGGTGGTTCTTGATTCCCATGTGAAGACAGTTGCCTTATAGCTGTTTTCTGGGCCTTTTCTTGGTCAAATAAAAGGGCCAGTGGCTGCAGGTTTATGACAAAGATGAGTGAGGGCCTAGGGACACCATCCCCGGTGGGGACATAATCTGAACCTCAGCTCAGCATCACAAAGAGAAGCTCCAGATGAGAAAACCATTGGGGGGAGCAACTCTGACCCTGTTTCTCCTGAGTGACACCTTTGCCTTTCATTTCTCTCACTTGAATGCCACTGCCACTTCCACGCAGACCTCAGTGTGTATTGCTCAGCTGTTACACTCTGTGTCAAGAGGCAATCAACCTTCCCACTGCTACCTTCACCCTGGAAATAGCCCGACTTCTTGGGCTGGATTCCAATCTGAGACATTTCCAGAGGGTTGATATCCCAAATGATAATGGATGAGTCAACCAGATTATCATATCCGCATGCAGAAAATAGCCACTTCTTTGATCCAGCATTACACTTGGGTAGTAGCTGGATGACATTTGGTCACAAGGGTGAGAAAAAAGAGAGGAAGGGAAGGAGAGCAAGACGGAGGAGGGAAGAAAGAGAGGAAGCGAAGATGATGCATTAGTCCATTTCTGTTGCTTATAACAAAATGCCTGGAACTGGCTAATTTATAAGAAAACAAAATTTATTGCTTACAGTTTCAGAGGCCGGGATGTCCAAAGTCCAGGGAACATATCTGGTGAGGGTGTTGGTGGTGACTTTAGTGATGCAGGGAATCACATTGTGAAATGGTGGAGCAAAGAGAGCAGAGAGAGAGAGCAGAGAGAGCAACCTCCTCATTCATTGTCTTTTTAAAGTCCTCAGAACCACGCCCCTGACCACCATTATTAGTCCATTCACTACTGCATGGTCCTACAATCCAATCACCTCCTCAAAATTTCACATTTCAATTAGCATAATAGGATTTCCCACCCTCTTAACACAGTGGGGGCTAAGTTTCTAATACACAAAACTTGGGGGACACAATTCACGCTTCAGTGAGTTTGGGAGGGGCATAACTAAATCCACTACAGATGGAGTTGGAGAGGAGGAGAGATGGAACATCTCCCCTTTGCACAAGGAGTGAGTGTAGATCAGACTTTCTGAGACTGCGGAGAGTTTCTGGGACTCCTGACCTCAGAGAATAAGATCAGGGAGGAGCAGGCTATGAAGCCAAGGGGACAGAATAGCCCCTCATGGCTCAGGTATCTAACCCCTTTAAACCACTGACCTTGTCCATGATGTGAATCTGGGCCAGGGACTGTGTTGGTAGAAAGGGGGTGCCTTGAATTGAATTGTGTACCCCAAAGTCTATGTATTAGAAACTTAACCCCCACTGTGACAGTGTTAAGAGGGTGGCAAATCCTATTATGTAATTGAAAGGTAGAGCCTTGAAGAGGTGATTAGATTGTGAGGACCATGCCCAAGTGAATGGGCATGGTTCTGAGGGCTTTAAAAGGAGGAGGAATTAGATTTCTCTCAGCTCCACCATTCCCAATGTGATACCCTGCGTCACCACCAAGGAAGACCCTCACCAGATGTTTTCCTTGGACTTCGGACTTCCCAGCCTCTGAAACTGTAAGCAATAAATGTTCTATTTCTTTATACATGACCCGGTACCAGGTATTTCTGATATAAGCAACAGAAACGGACTGATACAAGAGGCACGTGAGGAACTGTAGTAAATACCAAGTGGAAGATTTTGCAAATCATTTTTTTTAATTGTCACTACTTGAGTGCTAACACTCGTAAGCCTGAGAAGCAACATTTTTTCCTCCCTGAGCAATCAGAAATAAATGAAAGGAGAACTCTCTGTACTTAGTAAATCTGCGTTGGTGTGGGCCCATGATTAGCAGAACATGCCAGAGGGGGTGGACAAAGTGATGGGGAGCCTTAGCCAAGTCCCAGATGGTGCAGGCATGGGGGGCTGTGGCAGAGGACACAAACAGGAGAGAAAATTGTGCCAAGGAAAACCACAGGAGCAACATGTGTGGAGAGTTAGACATTTGGGGCTCAGATGGACAGAGCCCTCTGGGGAGGCCTGCGGTCAGGTCCATCATCCTCGCTCCTCCTCAGCAAGGGATGCTCCAGAAATAGGGGCTGTCAGCTGTGCTAGCCGAGGTGTGTGGATCTTGAACGGAACACTCACAGGCAAGAAAGCTAGAAGCTCTGGCTCTACTACTAACCAGCCATGCAACCTTAGGCCAGTCATTTCCTTTCTCTGGATCCATTTCCTCATTTTGATGAGGACGGTGGAGGGTCAACATTCTCTTTGGTCATATCTGGGACCTACAGATATACCATTGCTGGAACAGTAGGAACCCCTACCCCAAACTCCACCAAAATATGTTTCTAGCACTTCTAACTTTAAAATACTTGTCATCTTTTCTCTAGCTTGCTTAGGCACTTATTTTTCTTGCTACACCAGGAAGGGAGCTTGTGAGGGGGCACCACTCCAGCTTTTCCAAGGAGAGATCTAAGTTGGACACATGCAGAACAAAGCATCGAGAAAGCTCCTTGTACACATACAAGTCTGTTACTTGAGCCCAAAAGGTCTAAGTCTGAGAAAGCCCAGGGACTTGGTGGGTTTTCCTGGTTGGTTAGGGACCCACTAGAAACACGGTGACATGTCCAGGGCTGTCCTGCCACTTAAGTATTCTACTTCCCCAACTCATCAAAACCTTCTTTGACTATTATACCCTCAAAACCTTGCTCAGTTCAACTGGTATCACAAACTCATGAAGGGCTAAGGGGTGGGCAGCCGGTGTATTGCTAGCCCATAAGAAGACCTAATGATGGAACTTCAGGCACCACAGAGATGAAGGGGGAATAGTGTAGGGGTGGGAGTTGGGAGGGCATTTTTTAAGGCCCATGTAACACAGCTTAGGCAACTACTTACCCCATTCCTGATTAGACCTGCCAACAATGACATCTTCCCCTCCAGTCAGCCTCTGCAAATCTGGGGGTGGAGTTGGGGTGTGAGGCCCAGAGATACCACAAGCTGGCTCATTCTTCCCAGTCTAACTTTCTATTTTTAAATGCCCACAGAGATATGCTCATCCCCTCAGATGAAGTAAAGAGGTTTCCTAGATCAGAAGAAACTAAGAAATTCAAATAAGACAGATTCAGCCTAAAGGAATAAGGATTGATTGGGGAAACTAGAGGGAGAAAGAGAGACTGAAATTCTGGGCAGGAATGTAAATTCACCAAAAAATGTGTAATGTTCATTCCTACTGGATAGAGCTCGTTAATGAGGTGTCAACATTTGCTATTTGAGTTCTACTAAAAAGTAGCATTTTTAAAGCAGCATTTTTAAACATCTTTACTGAGATATACTTCCCATAACATAAAATGCACCCATTTAAAGTATACAATTCAGTGGTTTTTAGTATGTTCACAGAGTTGTGTAATCATCACCACTATCTAATTTTTTTTTTTTTTTGGCAGCTGGCCGGTATGGGGATCAGAGCCACTATCTAATTTTTAAAAATTTCATTACCCCCCCAAAAGAAATGCCTATCCGTGAGCTGTCACTTCCCATTCTACTCCTGCTCACCTCCTAGCCCTAGGCAACCACTAATCTACTTTCCGACTCTGTAGATTTAAAACATAGCATTTTTCCCCCTTAGGTATTTTTCTTACAATCAGAGTATACCATCATCATATGGCGGTGATGTCTTAATTACTATGACCCGTATACAAACGGCCAACAAGCACACAAAAAGATGCTCAATATAACTAACCATTAAGGAAATGCAAATCAAAACCACAAGGAGATACCCACCTTACACCCATTAGGATGGCTACTATCAAAAAAACAGAAAACAACATGTGTTAGCCAGGATGTGGAGAAATTGGAACCCTTGCACACTGCTGGTGGGAATGTAAAATGGTACAGCTGCTGTGGAAAACGGGACAGCAGTTCCTCAAAAAACTAAAAATAGAACTACCACATGATCCAGCAAATTCATTTCATTTCTGAGTATATGCCCAAATGAATTGAAAGCAGAGCCTCTGAGAGATATTTGTATACCCACGTTCACAGCAACATCATAGCCAACAGGTGGAAGCAACCCAAGTGTCCATTCACAGATGAATGGATAAACAAAATATGGTATATACATACAATATTATTCAACTTTAAAAAGGAAAGAAATTCTGACATATGCTTCGATATGGATAAACTTTGAGGACATTATGTTAAGTGAGTAAGCCAGTCACAAAAAGACAAATACTGTATGATTCCACTTAGACGAGGTCTCTAGAGTAGTCAAATTCATGGAGAGAGTAGTACAAATTCACAGAGTACTCAAATTCATTCAAAGTGGAATGATGGTTGCCACGGCCTAGGGGGACGGGGGAGGGGGAGTTAGTGTTTAGTGGGTACAGAGTTTCAGTTTTATAGTATGAAAAGAGTTGCAGACATAAATGATGCTTGCACAGCAATGAGAATACGCTTAATACCACTTCACTATACACTTAAAAATGTTTAAGACAGTAAGTTTTATATTATGTGCATTTTGCCACAATTTAAAAAAAGATCTCATGACCCACACTGAAAAGCTTAGGCCAGGGGTGCCCATCTCACAACACACAGAAACCCTACTTTTCTTCTTTTAAAAATAAAAACACATAGAGATCCAGTCAAGATGGTGGAATAGATGGTCCGCAGCGTCACTCTCTCCCACAAATCAACCAAATTTACAACTATAAAAATGTAATATCAGCCAAGCCAGGGCCGCTAGAGCTCAGGGGAAGAGGGGGAGAGACCTATGGAGTTCGTGAAGGTGGGAGAAACTACGATGGGAGAAAGACAAAGCTGCTCTGAGCATTTCGGGCCGCGGCTGCTTTAAGGCTCGGGCTGATAAGCGCTTGGAGCAGGAGCCAGCAGAAGCTGCAGCTGTGCCCTTCAGACGGAGTTGCTTGGGGGCAGCAGGAGAGAAGACCGCCTTGGTGGCCCCCAGGACAGCAAAACCGCTAATAGGTTTCCCATGGGCCCATGCAGGAGCGAGGAGCCAGAACAACTGAAGAAGGGGAGCCACTCAGAGGCTGGTGAGTCATCACAGGGGACCAGCGCAGGGCCTGTCCCATGGGAAGTGTTTGGAGCTCGGGCGGTGGGGGAGACATGCCCACCAGGGGAACACTGGGACACAGCAAGGACAGCCAATCTGCCCCCCAATCAGCACAGGACCACTCAGAGGAGACTGGTCAGGAATGCAGAATTGCATGGGGGGCAGTTTGATGAAAAAACTCAGGCCCAGATCAGAGATTCTACAGAACACAGATCCGCCTGGTCTCTGGAGAGCTGGAAGTACCTATAAGGTCAACCATTAAACCCTGAGCTGCACAAAAAGCCTTCCCTAGGGAAACAGCAGCAAAGTAGCAATTTAAACAACCACACAGCTCAAGTACTGGTTCCCATAGGAAGTTCCCCTGTGTTAGAAGCAAAGGACAAAAAATTAGTTCCGGCCCAGGCACACCACCAGCACCTCGGGGCCTGCCTGGGAACTGGAGGCTTGGATCTGGGGACTCGACCCCACTTCCACTTCCAGGCAAACTGCGCCAGTGCCTCGGGGCCAGCCTGGGGACCTGAAGCATGGAAAAGAGGACTGGACCCCCCTCCCACAACCAGCCACACTGAGCCAGCACCTTGGGTCTCACCCAGGGACCCGGGGTATGGAGTGGGGGACCAGACCACCCTCCCACAACCAGGCACAACATGCCAGCACCTCGGAGCCCACCCAGGGACCTGGGGCAAGAAAAAGGGGAATGGTCCTCTCTCCCACAACCAGGCACACCGCTCCAGATCTTCAGGGCCCACCCAGGGACCCGAGGCATGGAGAAGGGGACTGGACCCCCCTCCGACAACCAGGCACACTATGCCAGCACCTTGGGGCCTGCCCGGGAACCTGAGGCAAGGAGAAGGAGAACAGATCTCTCTCCCACAACGAGGCACACTGAGCCAGCACTTCAGGGCCTGCCCGGGGAACCGAGGCATGGAGAAGGGGACCGGACCTCTCTCCCACAACCAGGCGCAACATGCCAGCAACTCAGAGCCCACCCAGGGACCCAGGGCAAGGAGAAGAGGAATGGTTCTCTCTCCCACAACCAGGCACAACAAGCCGGCGCCTCGGGGCCCACCCATGGTCCTGGGGCATGGAGAAGGGGACCGGACCAACCTCCCATAACCAGGCACACTATGCCAGCACCTTGGGGCCTGCCCAGGGACCCGAGGCAAGGAGAAGGAATGGACCTCTCTCCCACAACCAGGCACACTCAGCCAGCGCTTCAGGGCCCACCCATGGACCTGAGGCATGGAGAAGGGGACTGGACCTCTCTCCCACAACCAGGCATACCGCGCCAGCACCTTGGGCCCCACCCAAGGATCTAGGGCATGGAGAAGGGGACCGGACCTCCCTCCCACAACTAGGCACACCATGCCAGTTCTTCAGGGCCCCCCCAGGGACCTGAGGCATGGAGAAGGGGACTGGACCTCTCTCCGACAACCAGGTACACTGAGCCAGTGCATTGGGGCCCACCCATGGACCCAGGATATGGAGTTGGGGACCAGACCATCCTCCCACAACCAGGCACACCAAGCCAGCCCCTCAGAGTCCACCCAGGGACCCAGGGTATGGAGAAGGGGACCAGACCTCTCTCCCACAACCAGGTACACCACGCCAGCACCTTGGGTTCCACCCAGGGACCCAGGGTATGGAGTCGGGGACCGGACCTCTCTCCCACAACCAGGCACAATATGCCAGCAACTTGGAGCCCACCCAGGGACCTGGGGAAAGGAGAAAGGGAATGGTCCTCTCTTCCACAATCAGGCCCACCAAGCCAGTGCCTTGGGTCCCACCCAGTGACCTGAGGCATAGAACCAGGAGCCAGACCGTCCTCTCACAACAAGGCACACCACACCAGTACCTTGGGACCCACCCAGGGACCCGAGGAAAGGAGAAGGGGACTGGACCTCTCTCCCACAACCAGGGATACCATGCCAGCACCTCGAGGCCCGCCCGGCTCAGAGGCATGCAGAAAAGGACTGGACCCTCCTCCCACACCAGGCACAAAATGCCAGCACCTCGGGGCCTACCTGGGTACCTGAGACATGGAGAAGGGGACCAGATCCTCCTCCCACAACCAGGCACACTGCGCCAGTACCTCAGGGCCCACCCAGGGACCTGGGACATGGAGAAGGGGACTGGAACCCTCTCCCACAGCCAGGCACATGGTGCCAGCACCTTGGGGCCTGCCCAGGGACCAGAGGCATGGAGAAGAGGACCAAACACACCCCACAACCAGGCATACTGCCAGTGCCAAGGAGCATGCCAAAAACAGCACCTCCACATGGGTGGTCCACCACAGCCACCACAATAACCATGGCTGCTGCAAAAGTGGCTAGACACCACAGCCACCACGCAGATGGTCCGCCAACCACTGGAGTGCATTCACACAAGAAAAGTCACCAGCAGAGACAAAGAAAAGAAGAGGATGTCTCTTTCCACAAAACCCATTTCAGAGTGACAGAAGAAGCATCTGCTCTATGATAATATTGGGGGACCTGATCACATCTCTCAGCATTGGACAGATCATCTAGGCAACAAGTTAATAGAGTAACCATTATTCTTTCAGAAGGAGAGAAGAAATCTAGGGCAATTGGGGGGGAGGGGGAGAGATTGGACAAGGGGCATAAAGAATAATTACAATTTGTAACAATATATATACTAGTAATATTGATTTAATCAACATATCTCAATGTTCAACCCCCATAATATGTATAATCGATTTTGATTCAATAAATAAAATAAATTTTAATAAAGAAAAAAAGAAAAGAAAAAGAAAAACATAACTCTTTATTAAACAGCTAAACATAGACAACATTTGCAAATGCTTTTTAAAAAAAATTATTCACAGAGTATTATTTTTAAAAAATAAACACTTGGGCCAGCCTGTGGCTCACTCGGGAGAGTGCGGTGCTGAGAACACCAAGGCCACGGGTTCAGATCCCATATAGGGATGGCCGGTTTGCTCACTGGGTGAGCGTGGTGCTGACAACACCAAGTCAAGGGTTAAGATCCCCTTACCAGTCATCTTTTAAATAAATAAATAAATAAATAAATAAAATTTTTAAAAAAATAAACACTTAAGCACAATTTGTTCTTTTCTCATTACCCCTCACCTGTCAGCAAAGAGGCTTAATCAATAATTTTTGTAAGACTGCATTTATTGAATGCTTAATTGCAAAGAAGAATGCCAAGCACATAACGTGCGTTAATTCATGTACTCTTCCTGACCCTGGAAAGTGAATTTTAATACTTATCCCATTTCACAGAAGGAGAGCTGAGGCTCAGAAATATTAAGTAATTTGCCCAAAGTCACAAGCTGGTCTCAGTGTTGAGACCTAATTCAGTCTTCTGATTCCAGGATGGGTGCTACTCCTGTTGAAGAACTATGGTTCTTAAGAAACACGGAAAGGGGCTGGCCAGTTAACTCAGTTGGTTAGAACATGGTGCTGATAACACCAAGATCTGTTGTTCAATCCTGTACCAGCCAGGCCCCCCCAAAAAATCCTTTTTCTTGGCATTTCTTACCAATAGCTTATAAATTGTCTTCCAAGAATTTTTTTAAATCCTGCATCACTTACAACAAAAAACCTTCAAACAATTCAGCTAAGCACTTAAAAAAAAAAATAGAATGTTGTTTGGGAGCAGAGGCAGAGGATAAGTTCTTAGCCCAGTCTCACATCTTTCAAGGCCTTTACTGTAAAATTGGACAACCTGTAAATTCACCAGAAATAAGCTAGCCATATATTTATTGTGAAATATGAAAATAATTCCAACAATGAGTTGCTGGTGATCAGTCTGGTGTAGCAGGAGGGATACTTGAAATTGGCCCCTTCTGATGAAGTAGTCCCCTGCTGCCTGTGGGCCAGGCCTCCAACAGTCAGGGTCTGTGTTCCGTGACCCCACACTGGGCACTGTTGATTGGACTAAGGTTGGTTCTCCAGAACATATTTGGAAACAGGACTAACAAATTCTCACTGAGTCTTGGCTCGTCTCTTAAATGAAGGGAATTATAATTTGGGGGGCTCAGGATTGCCCTTCCCTGCCTTATGCATGAACTAGAAGCAGGCACAGCCAGTCTCTGAGGGCACACACTGAAGCAACCACAGGGAGAAGTTGCCTAGCTTCCTGGTGACCTTCCAGTTCCTGCTTCCTGAGACCCAGTGTTATTCCTGACTTTAGATCTCATGATATATCTCTGAATCTTTTAAATAAATTCTCTTTGGATTAAACTAATTCCAGATGATTTCTGTACATGTAATAACAGAATCCTAACTACAGTATTAACTCATTTCTTCATGATTTGTATGATCACTGAAGTTATTTTTTCCTATCACAGTGAGTGAGATTCACAGAAGAGAAAGAGATTACCAGCCAAGTGTCACCCTCCTGCCTGAAGAGGAAAGCTCTCCAAGCCACGAGAACCAAAAAATAGCACACCGCCCCGGCCCCACAAATCTCTTATGCTCCTCCAGAAAATGTACAACAAAATATTTAAAATATAGTCTGGTTGCCAAAGAGAGGTCAAATGTTAGATGAACTATATAATGACATTTAAATGCATTCAACTTTAATACTGCATTTGCCTGCAGAAATGAAAAGGAAGCAAGTACAGTTCCCTGGCTGAAACAGTACTTTTTAAAGAACATTTAGGGTGAGGCAGGTGAAAGGATACTGACTAGGAGGCAGGGAGTAAACCTAAAGGAGAAACAGTATCCCACAAATGTGCCCTTGAGGGTAGGCCAGAGAGAATGGCTTCCTACAAATTTCTCTTTACACGTAAGGAAGGAGGCGGGGAGGCGAGCTAAGAAGTCCTAAACCTTAACGTAAAGGAGAAGTAAGCGGACAGAGAGTCCATATGTCAGGTTAAGGTAGCACTACCTCCCCCAGTTCATACCAGTAACCTCACATCCCACAAATACACTATGCTCATTCAAACCTGCATGTCTTCGCTCAGCTTCCCTGCCTGGAAGTTCTTCCCTTCTCTTGCCTATGTAACCCAACCCCAGCCATCCTTTCATGACCAGTGGAAGGACCCCCCTCCTCCCCGTCATCTGCCTTGTCCGTGTGAGTCCTCCCCAGTGTCCCTCTCAACTAAACTCCCAAAGCACAGAGGATACCAGTTGGAATGGCCCTTGGAGAAAACATCTAACTTAGTCGTGCCTCCCACGAGAGCTCTTAATTACAACATATCTGACGCTAACCACTTTTTCAAGGGTGTTAGTACTGTTGAGATTCTAAGTCTTCAAAACAGGACAAGGACAGAACCAAAAAAATAAGTTCCGTCCTCCTGAGAGTGATCAAGTCCCAGCAATATGGAGGAACTGAGGTGAAGACGCAATTCAGAAGCATGCCCGCACACAAATTACCTAACCCAGCAAGCCACACCAGCAGGAAGGGATCTGATTTTTACAGAGATCCCGTATTTTCCATCAAAGTGCCTTGGTAGTCCTCACCTGCTGGAAACAGAATGAGTAGAGAGAAACAGGAAAGGGGAAATGTGAGTTGCCAATGATCTAACTTATCAGTAGGTAGGTCCAAAAATGATCGTCCTAGAGGAGTACAGGGAAGACCAGGGCTTCTCACAAGCTGTGTACTGAAATCAGTGTGACCATCTGTGCAGATCTCTGCATCAATGTCCAAAAAAGTCAAACCAGCCTGAACACTGAGTGCTTCCCAGAACACTTGGCAAACAGGGGTTTCTGTACTCGGCTCCAGATGGTGGGGATTCCAACCCTCTTTACCCTCACCCTGCTTTGATCTATCATCTGCTGGGTTCTCTGCTATTCCTAGGCCTTAAAACAGTTACCAGGAGTCAAGACATAAAGCTGGATGGCCCTGACCTCTCCTTGGTGGGAGAACCAGCTAAAAGGCACAGATTAACAGAGCCTGGGGGTATTGAGTATTTGAAATCCACACGGAAGCTTGGAATTGTTCTTGTGTGTGGCTGGATTAGTCCTTGGGTACATTTCTATTCGTGAACCCACCATCTTCCCCATCCTCTAGACTCGGTGCTTTAGCTCATCTTGGATTCCTCTCCCTTCTCTGCCCCATAACAAGTCAGCTGAGGCCTATGCACTTTATCTCCCCAAAGCTTTGGAATTAGAGCTACCATTTAGTAACTGTGCTGTTCTTTTCCTTTGAGCCTCAGTTTTCTCCTGAATAAAATGAGGAGGATGGTAATGATACCTACGTTCCAGTCCTGCTGTGAGGGTGGAGACGCTATTTGTGAAAATGCCAGGTACAGTGCTTGCCACGTGACATGTGCTTGCCATACCTTAGCCTCCTTCCTCTCTCCCATCCCTACTGCCAATGCCTGAGTTTAGCCCCTCATTACTTCCTTTCTACTAATGTACCTCTGGTAAAGCAAAAATCTCAAAGTGCCCCCCACCAAGATTTCCCACCCTCACCCCCAGGACTGTGATTATGTTAGGTTACCTGGCAAAGGCGATTTTGTGGATGCAGTTAAGGTTACTAATCAGTTGACTCTGAGCTAATCCAAAGGAGACTATCCAGGTGGGTCTGAGCTATTCACATGAGCCCTTTAAAAGCAGAGTATTTTCTCCAGCCAGAAACAAAAGAGGAAGTCAGAGATTCAAAACACAAGGAGGTTTTGATGCACCATTGCTGGATTGAAGATGGAGGGGGCCACATGGAAAGGACTTGAGAGTGGCCCCTAGGAGCTGATGGCAACCCCCAGCTGCCAGCCGGAGGGGAAACAGGGGCCTCAGTCCTACATCTGCAAAAAAAACTCCATTCCACCACAGCCTCAATGAGCTTGGAAGTAGGTTCTTTCCCAGAACCTCCAGATAAGTGCCTAGCCAGCTCACACCTTGATTTTGGTCTTGTGAGGCCCTGAGCAGAGAATCCACTCAAGCCTGCCTGGACTTCTGGTCTACAGAACCGTAAGATGATAAATGAACACAATTTTTTTTTTTAATTAGTTAAGTGCAGTAATGAGAAGGGGGAAAAGAGTAGAAAAGGGAGTTTGATCTGTAACTGTATTAGTCCTTTTTGTGTTGCTATAACAGAATACCTGAGACTGGGTGATTTATAAAGAAAATGAAATTTGTTGCTTACAGTTTCTGAGGCTGGGAAGTCCAAAGTCCATCTGGCGGTGGCGACAGTGACCCAGGGGTCTCACATTGCAAGATGGTGGAAGAAGAGAGAGCAAGAGAGAGAAAGCAGAGAGAGACAGTCTTTCTCTTCTCAAAGCCCTCAGAACCACACCCCTGACCACCATTTTTAATCCATTCACTACAGCATGGTCCTACAATCCAATCACCTCTTCAAGGCTCCACCTTTCAACTACCATAATAGGATTTCCCACCCTCTTTACAGTCACAGTGGGGGCTAAGTTTCTAATACATAAAACTTGGGGGATGCAATTCAAGCTTCAGGGAGTTTTGGGGGTACATAATTCAATCCGCTACAGTAACTGACTGTGACTGATCAACTGAGAGAACTCACTACCTTTGGATCAGCCTGGATGCGATGTTGTTTGGTTTTCTTAAAGATGATCAGTATGGGGATCTTAACCCTTGACTTGGTGTTGTCAGCACCACGCTCTCCAAAGTGAGCTAACCGGCCATCCCTATATAGGGATCTGAACCCGTGGCCTTGGTGTTATCAGCACCACACTCTCCCAAGTGAGCCACAGTGCAGTCCTTGGATGTTGTTCTAAGCTGCTAAATTTGTGGCAATTTGTTATGCAGCTATCAGCAACCAATATAACCTCCTGATTCAGGCCAGAAAGGGAAGAAGACATTTTGCGGGGAGAGATGAGTCACCATGGTTGACTCTCTTTTTCACAGATTTCCACCTCCTCTAGAAAGCCTTCTCAGCCCTAGAGTCTTGGAGGAGGCTCCCGCCTCTGCCTTCCTATGTCAGTAATTATCTACCACTCCCTTGGCCCAGTGCAAGCACTGCCTGCAAGTGTGAATTCTCTGCTCCTCTACAGTCATCTCTTCTTCTCAACTGTAGTATAAGTACTTCCAACACAGAAGCTACAACTTGATCTTCTTTATAGTCCCCAAAGCACCCAGCACGGGGCCAAGCACAGAGTAAATATTCACAAATATTTGTTGATTAAGCCATTTTCTTTCTGCTCCAGTGATCAGCTAAACCACTGAAGGGGTTCAAAAACTACCTGGCAACAGGCAGACAGAGAGCCTTTGCCATCAGACTCTGGCTTCACAACCTGCTGGGATTAACAGAGCATCTAGATGGTAATAACCTATTTCTGAAGCTCGGTCTTTATTAACACTGGCCGGTCATGTTTTCAAGTACGAGTCAGCCACCATTTCTCTGAATCATGTCCTGGTTTTTCATGTTTATCTACAACTGGAATTTGCAAGCACAAAGGACGTAAGAATGAGGAGGATGAAGGGGTCTCACAAAATGCACTACCTGTATTTTGTTCAACCCTAAACTTATCCTGAAAGCCTGCCATGTCCAGGCACAAAGCCCAACCCTGGAGACAGAGAAATAAATCAGTAGCCCTTACTCTTGAGCTTTAATCAAAGTAGCCTCTGAGCACAGAGATCATGGCAGAGACTTTGACAGTTTAAAACCAGGAGACCGAATGTCAAGTCAGAAAAATGAGTGACAACAGGCAGGCAGTGGGTGGGGTCCCCTTCTGTATTTAACCCCACCTCCACGACTCTGAGCCTGTCTTCTGTGCCCCACCCTGGACTCCAATAACATGCATATGATGTCACCGTCTAGATGTGCAACAGCTTTGGCAAATTTCATCTGGAGCCCTCAAGCACAGATTAAAAAATAAACCCACAGTATTTGTGCAAACCTTTATATTTTACAAGGCACTGGCACATACATTGTCTCATCTGATCCTCCCAGTAGCCCTAGGAGTTAGGTGGGGTAGAGATTTATCATCTCCATTTTACAGATGAAGAAACTGAGGCTCAGAGAGTTGAAGTAATTTACTCAAGGTCACTTGGCTTAGAAGCCAAAAACTCATGTTCTTCTCTCTACCATTTTGGACCTAGTCTTTCGGCCTAAATGGAAACTCAAATGAAGATGGGCTAAGCATGTTCAAGCTCACCTTCGTGGCCGATGATTTGAGAATTCTCCTTATAGAAACAATGAAAGGGAAGTAGGGACCAAAAGGCAAGAGGGAAACTATAAGGGTGCCTAATACTCAAGTAACACTTTGTACTTTCCAAAGAACTCACATTATCTCACCTGGTTCACAGAATAATCCCATAAGGTTAACAAGGTGAGTATAATGTCACCAGATTGGATCAGAACAAGTCCCAACTCTTCTGATTCCATAAGCTAGGGAAGAGCCTTCTTGCTTCTTGTACCCCACTTTTGCCCCTTTGATCCTGAAGGGTCAAGACCAAGAGAAGACTGACACCCTTTTTTAATGTGTCCAAACAAGCCCTACACAAAACGACTCTGTTTTGTTTTGAGTTTTTTGTGGCTGGCCGATACAGGGATTGAACCCTGGACTTTGGTGTTGTCGGCACAACGCTCTAACCAACTGAGCTAACCAGCCGGCCCCAGAAATGCCTTTAAATTCACTATCTTCCCCTGCCAGAAACTGGCCCTGGAAAGCAAGCCCTCCCCCTTCTGGTTTTAATATTACTTTTTTTTTTTTTTTTTTGTGGCTGGCAGTACGGGGATCCAAACCCTTGACCTTGGTGTTATCAGCACCATGCTCTAACCAAGTGAGTTAACTGGCCAGCCCAGGATTACTTTTATAGAACTGATTTTATATAACTATGATTTTATATATAGCTTACATGATTTTATATAGCTCCCTGAAATAACAGGGAGAACAAAATCTGTTAAATTGTTGTTTAACCATTTAACAAACATTTCTGAACAGGGTACCACTCTTGGCTAGTCACTGGGAGTTAGAGAAATGAATCCAATATAGTCCCTGCTAACAAGCTCACAGTCTAGTAGAACTGATGAAAATACTGACAAACACATGACAAGATGAAATAAATGTCACAACAGAATTATAAGCGAAGGGCTACAGGGGAACAGAAGACAGCAACAATTCTGACTGGTGGGAAGGAAGAGTCTTTGTGAAAAAAAAAAGAGGCATCTGGGCTGGGGTTGGAAGGATGAATGGAGAATGTTGGCTAGTGGGGAGATATGGACTGAAGGAACAGCATGAACATTTGGATGATAGAGACATAGTCCCATATGAGGGCTGGCTGGTATCCAGTTTAGACCCATGGGCTAGATCTAGGCTGGATCTGACCCCCCAACTTGAGGCAACCCAAGAGACCTCTGGTACTTGCTTCCTTTCTCAGGTTCATGGTACTTGGCCTGTATACCACCAAACCCTAACCGCTGTCTTAACTACTCATCTTTCCTGTTCTCTAATTGGTTCTCACGGTTTTGCTGCCCCAACTAGACTAAAATACCGGCGTCCTGATTCTTTGAAAACATAGCTAGGGGGGATTATATCCTACCCCAGCTTCTATTAGGCTGGGCACACCACAGGTACCAAGAACCTATTTGTTGACTGACTGCTAAAGTCTGTATGCCCAAGAATCATGAGATGACAGTTTTACAAACAAGTAGAGCAAGAAGAGGCAGAACTTGTAACTCTAGCCTGGGATAGGAACAGTGAAGGAATTAGGAGAAGGCATGTATTTTTTGTTTTTGGATTACATTTTATTGAACTGATCGAAATTCAAATCAAGGTGCTCAGACTTGCTCAGTCACCATGTGGAACTGCGCTGTATTTCATCTTCTGCTCTTAGACCGAGGTCCTAAACTTGGTCTTTAAGCCATTTCTCTAGTTCCTGCTTGTCAGCATCTTACAATGAGACATGGTGTCTCATCCTTCTTCATGGAAAGAGTAACAGGAAGGATGGCGTAGATGCCACTGCCAGTCTGGAGACCTTAGGTCCAATGCCAGAGGAGAGAGCAGAGCTAGGGTCAGAGAGAGCGAGGACTCCAAGACAGAGAATAGCTTCCTACTAGTTGGTCTCCGACGAGCTGAGTCTCATCTGAAGTGTTGGGTTAACAGAAGAGACAAACTGGATAATCAGATAGGGTCAATATCCAAACAGGTCACAGTCCCCCAGGGATGGATCATGAGCAAGCAAACAAGGTAATCAGCTAGGGGTGGGGAGGGGGCAGGTACAAAAAGCACCAAAGCACAGGTGGGTTCAGGAGCACAGAAGTTTCATTTGAGGGATTATCTAGTTGAACCCTCTTCTATAATCCCGTCCTCAAACTTACTTTTCTGTGATATTCTAACCCTCTCCTAACCGGTGTCTCTCTCTTCATTTGTGACTCTTCCAATCCATCCTCCATCTTGCTGCCAGAGTGATCTTTCTACAACATAGATCTGATCATGTCTTGTCTTAAATGTTAAAACAGTTCAATGTCTCCTCTCTGCTCTCAAGATAAGAACCAAAGTTTGCATGGCCTATGAAGGCCCTTCACTTCTAGACCCAGATAGACCTTCAAATCTAACCTCTCTTCACCCTCACCCCCTTCTGCATTCCATCAACAAGATACTGCACAATATTCCCCAAAGATGCAACAGACTTACTCCCATTTGCCAAAACAATTCCAATTTCGAGGCCTAGTTTGTGTCACCTGCTCAGTTAAATCCAACCTCACTCACTCATTTGCTGTAGGAAAGATGTTAGTTTCTTTTCCATGCTCCCAAAACATTTATTACCCTGATTTGTATTTATTTACAAAGACTAAGAGACCATCATGGTTAGGAATAGGTTTTGGTTTCTTATAACCCTCCTGCCCTTAGCACAGTGAGAGTCGGAAGTCAAAAAAAAAAAAAAAAAAATACTTAATGCCCTTCCTTTACAGACACACAGTGAGATTCTGGCAGATTCTGACTAAAATCTAGGTCATCCGATGCCCAGATCAGGGCACTCCCTTTTTCTTTTCTTTTTTTTTTTTTTTTTTTTTTTCACTTTTTTTGGGGGGGGTTTATTTTGTCTCAGGGCACTACTTTCTAAGGTTGCTGTTTCTACCTGTTGTCCATGACCATCCAGTTGGATGGCTCCTTGCTGACCTGGACTTTGAAATATCGGGACAGTGAAAGACATTTGCAGAAGCAGGAACCAAGCTGCTATCTCTAAGGAGAGCCTTCTGTGCCTTTCCTAGGGAAGTGTTTTGATTCCCAAGGGCTTTGTGCCAAGCTGTAGGTGGCAACAGAGCAGGTGAGTCATCCCAGCCCACACCCGTTCTCTACTGAAGGGCCCAGCATCTGTCTGTCTTGGGTGATATGGTAGTCAACTCAGGTCCTAGGGAGGGAAGACTGCGGCTATGGCCAAGGTCTCCCCCATCCCCAGTGGTGGAAGCAAGAGGGGTGTCTATCAGAACAAACAAAGGGACTCAAGGAGCACAGGGGATAGCCTCAGAAAAGCTGCAGCAAGTGGTAAAGTTTGAGAGGCAGAGCTCACCACTCCGTTGGGCCCCATCTGGCAAGGAAGATGTGTGGAGCCTGGGGGCCTTCAACCCAAGCAGCCTGTTCTCCACTGCCGGCCATCACTGGTCTATATTTCCCCAAATTCGAAGCTCTCAAGAAAAACACAGGAGGGCCCTACCACCACCCTAGACTCACGGGACACTTACCTTACAGTTGAATCTCATTCTAAGCAAAGTCAACATGTAAAGTTGAGGGAATCTTCACTCTACCAACTCTTTGTGCCATAAAGAGCTCCCCTGATGCGCTCATTCACTGGTGGCTTACCAAGTGTAAGGTCCTCTGCTAGCAACTAGAAAGATCCAAATACTAATGCAGTATAATCTCTGCTTCCCAACGAAGAAGATAAATTAGATACCCAAATTACTGCAACACAGGGAATAACATAATAAATCCTTCAGGGAAGGCTCACAAAAGTGAGTTTGGGAATCTGGAGGCAAATGAGATTGGAAGGACATCATGGGGGAAGTGGCATTTGAGCTGGGCTTTGGAGAATGGATTGGATGTTGCCATTCAGAAATTGATGAAATGACCTCCCAGATAGAGAAGACATCACCAGCAAAGGATTAAAGGAGGACATATGGACTACGGATGGAATCAAATGTTAGGCCAGTCCACATGGAATCTCACAAGGGTGGGCTGAAATAGTATATTCGGCCTGCCCAAGCCCCAAGGACACAGGCAATGGCACAAGGGAAAGGCTCTGAATAGCAAAAAGTACAAGTTGAACCGAAATACTGCAGCAGTAAGCTTTATCCCAGGTGAGAAGTGCATCAGGATGGACCTTGGGATTAGACCAGAGTTCTACCTTAATAACTGTGTGATCTTTGACAAGTTACCTACCAAAATCTTGGTTTTCTCATCTGCAAGGTCCCTACCTAATGCTTTCTACCTAATATATTGCTATGAAATTAAAGTAAATGCAATAATGGATATGAAGCATCTGGCACAGAGTGTCAGGCACATGGTACACGATCAATATATATTAGGTTCCTTTTCCTGACTTGAGGGGCTTAGATTATGAACAACAAATGAAAGGCTTTATGGGACCCTCTAGGAAAGAAGAGGTCAATAAAAAGGGAAAAAGAGAGGAGATGGCAAGGGAAGAGGAAACATGGAGCAGACGGTCCAGTGTTTCCAAGCGGAGGTTTCTGCTCAATAGCAGGCCATTTTTAGGGGTGCTGATGAAACTCTCCCCACCAAACTAGTCGTTGGTTCATTCCTTAAGAACAGTGTGTTCCAAAAGCAACAACAGCAATGTAATTAGCAGAACTGAGCTCGTGGGTGGAATAGTGAGTAGGAGTGGAGCAGGAAAGAGGGGCAGCACCCTGGGCCCCTGCCCAGATCGTGGGAGTATCAGGAATCAGGGGTGCGTAAAGATGGCTTCAGAGAGAGAAATTTTCTAATTCCAAAAGCTATCCTCCACTAGGAAAGTCGAGCAGTAGTCCAAGATTGTTTTTTTCAGACTTAACATTCCTCCTCTTTTAAACTGAAGAAGCTGGCCTATGACAAATCAGCAGAGAGATATCAAAAGGCATGGGGCCAGTCCCTAAAGTCTACAAGTCCCTTGGAGAACAGGCAGAGCTAAGGCTCTTCTTTAACCTTATCTATGTTTGCTCCTCATTCATTCATTCCACAAACATTCAAAGAGGAACTACTATACACAGATAAGATTCTGGACAGGAAGATGTCAGCTTCCTCTCTCCCTTAAGTTGCTTCACTAGTCAGTTTCCTTACCTGTCAGATGGAGAAAACCGGGTTTATGGGAAAACACGATGAGATAATGGACATGCCTAGCACAGAGTAAGTGCTTAAGAGATGTAAACTATTATCATATTAAAAGACTGCAGGTTATACTTCATATATTTCATTTGCCCCTCCATATACATTCTTCCTCCATTTCCACCCTGTCCTATGCTCTTGAATTGATCTGCACCGACTACAAGACTGTCTTGAACTCTGACTGCCAGTTGGGTTTGGTCCATGGGGAGCTTTAACAGGAGACCAGAGGGAGAGAGCAAGTGAGAACAGGGTTTTTATTTCCACAACTCCCTTCCTTAGCCCCTTGACCCAAAGTCCCTGCTTTAGTAAGATGGCTCTCTACGCAGCCTGTCTGTCCCTAGTTGTACAGGTAATAAGATCCCACAGTTGCTAGCCCTAGCATATTCCACTATCCGTAGTTGTTTCCCTACACCCTGCCTCTATGTCACCTGTTTTCTGCTGGAGCCTAATATACATGGCGTAGGAAAACAAGAACAGGTCTGGTAACTGGGAGACCTGAATTCAAGTCTCATCTCTGTCGTTAGCTTGCTCTTTGACCCTAGGCCAGCCTTTTCTCTTTTCTAAGCCTCAGATTCCTAGCCTGTAAAATGAGTGTGTTGTACTATATGGGTCTTTTGTGCTCCAATTCCCCGCTGCTACTGGGTATTCTGTGAAGTTGAATCTGGGAAAGGTATGCACATAAGAGAATAAAGCACCCTAGTAAAGAAGGAAATGATGGCATGGTTAGCTAGCTAAGCAGCGCTCCCCACTTTCCACCCGCGTATCACCTTATTCTTACCCAGTAGTCACCTAACACCTTTCCAAGTACTTGCCTTTTCCTCTCAGGCCATCAGCGTACCAGATGCCTAAACGATCTCCACTCCAAAGCAACAGCCAAGAAACCCCAGTTCCCGAAATGAGTGACTCTGGGACCCCAGGAGCCACAAGAGAGACATTCTAATCAGAGCATCACCCTCCCTGTCCCCCCACACCCCGTCTCTTTTGTTTCCATCTGCCCTAAGGCTTGCCCACCTACCAACCCTCACCCAGCAGCAGGACAAAGTGGGCAGGGGAGAGCAGGGTTTGTTTCCAACGGCAGGATGAGCGGGTAGTTTGGATTCCAATCTTTTTGGTTTTGGGGGGTTTTTTTGGTTTTTTTGGCGGCTGGCCGGCACGAGGATCCGAACCCTTGACTTGGCATCGGACTCCAATTTTCTCTCCCTTTCTGGCGAGGTAAGGGAGTCCCTCGCTTGGATAACCTCCAAAAGTTCTCAGTTGCTGTTTCACCTGGGAGCGGCCCAGGTGACAACCTCACTCTAGTCACTGCAAACACCAAATTGTCTCTTAAGTTCTTCCCGGCCCCCATTTGTCTCCAGACCCGTGGCCTCAATCCGCCACACGGTACTCTGAGTAAGTTCAAGGCCGGTCACAAATCGAAACCATGTGAGATCCTCCGTCAGGGAAGGCCTGAAGGGGCGGAAGGTCGCCGTCCGCCATGCCCGGCAGCGTGAAGTGGCGGCGTGAGGGGACCCCGGGCCGCGAACAGCGAACCTCAGCCGAGGTACAGGGCCGGAGCCCAAGGACCTCGCGCCCCGCTCGGCACGGAGCCCAAGGACAAGGTCCGGCGTGCGGAGGGGCCGTTCGGCCCACGCCGTCGGGCGAGTCCCGGCCGCCGTGTCGTGTCACCACCCACCGCGAGGCTCGGCGAGGCCCCGAGTCCAGGAAGCGTAGCCGCTCCGCGTCTACTTCTGCCCCTGCGCTGGCCCCGGCGCGTGACTCGGCCGAGCGCGCGCCCTGGGAGGAGGCGGGGCCAAGTCCGACGGCGCGCGCATGCGCGGAGCCAGCCGGATGTTCAGCCCTGCGGGCTGCCTGGGGCTAAGCTCCGCGGAGACCCGGCCCCGCGGGCCGTCTGCGGTGAGTGCCGTGACGTGGTACTGCTGAGCAGCGGCAAGGTCCATCCCTGTCCTCCGGGTCGGGTGATGAGCCCCCCTCAGGGATTTCCGCGTAAGGAGCCGGGCCAAGCTCAGCCAGGTGCCCGCTGCTCCTGCTCTCACGACCCCATTCCAGAACTGCCCTGCTTCGGGCCTCAGTTTCCCCTCCAAGGAGAGGAGGTGCGGTGGGGAAGGCTAAACTCCTTCCAGCCGCGACATTTCCCCTCGCACGAGGTAGGAGTGGCCGGATCTGGCCGCAGTGGGGACGCGGGTCTGCAGTCCCAGCGACCCAGGAGTCCGCCTTCCTTCCGCCCTGTCCCCGTGCAGGATGCCGCTCCTGCCCCGCCCCCGCCTAGAGCCCATCCACGCCGGATGGGGAGATCGGCGGCCAGGAGCAGCCCGTGGCCTCAGGCGGCCTCCAAGGCACACAGGCCAGCGTGTCTTCGTCTAAGCAGGCCCTGTCATCTGCTGTCTTAACTGGCTCCATAAGGATGGAATGACCCAAAATATCACAAGGATCCGGAGAAGGGATACAGGTTGGGGTCTGCCTAGGGCGAGCAGGGGTCCAGGGCCCACAGGGGTTCCCACGCAGTGCTATGCTGATGGCTGTCTGCTTGCAGCCTCCTTATGGGGTCCATCAGCCGGTTCCTAGCTCTTAGGAGTGGAGCAGAGTCGGGGAAGACAGAGATCCCAGTCCTCCTCGACCCACAGGCCCAGGGGCAGGCTGTAGGCTCCTGGGTGCCAAGCTATGGCCTCCCCAATCAGCACCAGTTCAGCTGCCGCCTGGATCTTCGCAGCTTCTTCGTGGCCTTCTCCTGCTCGGAAACTTACAGTGGCCTCAAGCTCAGACTCCCTGGGATTCCATGTAAGGCCCAGCTTTCCCTAACTCACCTCGATTTCTCTCTTACCCCCCTCAACGCAGCCACAACCCGAAGTCTTTCCCCAGGTCCACCCCCCTAATCTCTGACCTGCCCAACCTGCCAATCGATCAAAGTGTAGATACAATTCCATTCCCTCCCCAAGCTTGATAACGCCCTGTGTGTCTCAGTATTCCCAGAAGAGTCCTGATTTGTGTAAATTGATTCTCCTCAGCAAAAGTAATCCATTACACATTTGAATAAATGTAACAATTTATATACATTGGTCAGGCTTTTTAAAATAATTACGTTTGCAAATGAAACAGAAAATCTTTGCCAGACAAGGTATCCCGATTGATGATATGGAAAATATGGTCACTTGATCTCTGTGGACTTCCTGATCACTCCAGTTCCTGTACCTAGATCCCTTACTAGCGTGCTACCTCCACCCCAAGGCAGAGATTATGCCTTGATAAATAGGCAGAATTTCCAAATCTTCTGAAATTGTGGTGGTATAAACCCAGAAGTTTGGAGAAAATGAAAATATAACCAACAAATATTTTTGCAATCTTCACAAATAGAAAAATCACTTTTTTTAGTGTGTCAGAAAAAATATACTGTGTGCAACTTGATTTGGGCTCCAGATTAACACAAATCAGTGTGATGAAATGTAGTACAAAGAACATGAGAATAGGTAGAAAATTGGCCTCTTGGTTTGGTTTGTCTTGTATTAAGTGAGTGAACTTGAGCAGAACTCTCCAGACTTCTCTGGAGGTGCAGCTTCCCCACGTTGGATTTGGGTTTAGGCATAATAAATATCCCTGTCCTCATTTACTTTACAAGGTCATGGTGAAGTTTGAACGTGAAATGGAGTTAAAATTTTTTTTTCCTTTTAAGTATATTTATGTTCAGGAAATAATCCCTAATAAATATTTTTTAATGAAAATTGCATTTGACTGTTTTGTTTGGTTTTCCTGTAAGGGGGTCACAACCCTCTCTGTGCCACGCTCAGCCAGTGAGTGCACTGGCCATCCCTATATGGGATCCGAACCCGTGGCCTTGGTGTTATTAGCACCACACTCTCCCAAGTGAGCCATGGGCCGGCCCCTACATTTGAATGCTTTAAAGTTCGTTACTAACAAGTTTCTGGATGCTGACTGACCATTAAAAAGAAAAAAAGCAATTCTGATTCTTTGCCAGTTTTTCAAGAGGAAAAGGCCTTGGGATCAGAAAGTACAGTATCACCTAATGTGACCCTGGGTAAGTAACCTAGCATGACCTGTAAGGGGAGTCGGGTGTCAGAATTCCGGCCTTCCCACTTACACTTGCCATCATCTCAACCACTCTGACCATTGGTCTCCTTATTGGTAAAATATGAACAGTAATAGTAATAGCAACTAACATTTACTATGTGCTTTCTGTGGGCTGTGTACTATTTCAAGCACACTGCAGGTATTAAGTCATTTAATCCTCACAAAAACCTCATGAGGGAGAGACTATCAGTATCTCTGTTTTATGAGTAAGAAGACTGAAGCGCAGAGAAGTTAAGTCATTTGCCTAAGGCCACCCAGCTGGCAAGTAGTGGAGTCCAGGATCAATCCCAAGCAACCTAACTCCAGAGTCTGTGCTCTTAACCATGCTAGACAGCTACCTCTGGATGAGGTTATAATGAGGATTAAATGAAATAATGCATATAAAGCACTCAGCATAGCGCCTGGTGCACAGCTGTTGTGATTATTGCATCATCGTAAAGCGTAAGTGTGGTAATGCCTATAGGTCAAAAGCCCAGTTCCTGACACAAAGGAGGTACTCTAGAAATTGGTTCCCTTCCCCATTGGCGTGGGAAAACAGCATATTCCACAGTACGAGCAGAGGCAGAAAATGGTCATTTGTGCGTGTTAGTTTATCCTTAGGATAAGAGGTTGGCACAGAACCTGTTGAATACACCTTTGCTACAGACAACCACATGTCACTACTCTTGTTTCCATTTTTCTAATGCTTCCTTTTTATTGCCTTTCTAGTCTTCTAAAGAAAAATTAAGGTTTGCCTGTACTGGGAAAAGCTTGAGCCTAATGTCACAGAAAGTGGAATTGCCATGAAATGTTGCCAGAACTCGTACATTTTCTAAGGCTCTGACTTTCACCTCAGTTCACTGGAGTAGGATACAACTGCAAAGTCCAGGGAGGCAAGGATGTCTTCCTGGGGCTGAATCTTCCATGTCTCCACCCTGGGTTGACCATCCAGGTCCACCCCACGCACACATCTGCCCACACACACGCTCCCATAATCTGTGATCCGCACTCACATACGATTACTCCCTCACACCCACCCAGACATACCTATGCCTCCCCCGGACCCTCCACACCCAACATAAAACGCACAGACACCTCCTCTATTCCCCCAAACCCACTTAATCATTCTGATGGCACATGGGTGGTAAGTACCTATGTGCCAGGCAGTGTGCCAGGTACTCATGCATCACTTGGCCACAAAACTCACACGCGCATCTGTTTCAGCACACATGCAGACTTCACGTGCATGTTTTTGCATGCCCCTTATACACATAACCACATGTGACCCCACATATTCAGATGATACATACTCACACCCTTAGACACCCTCTCCATTCCCATCCCTCACATTTTCTGGCTCTGTTTAGAATGGTCTCTGATGTTGTTTTCTCCATTTTCTGTTTCTGTTTCTCTATTATCTTAATGGCAGACAACATGAAGGTGGTGGGTCATGAGGCTTGTGAAATAGCACAACTTTGAGGCAGGTTCTAGCATATTGCTTATATTTGTCTTCAAAACAGACCTCACCTACCTTCTGTCTTCCAGGGAAAAGCTCCATATTTCTCCCAGGAATGGATAGGAGAGGGGACCCAGGTGAGGTGGGTGCTCAGGGGCTCAGAGACCATGAACTGTCAACCCCCCGATCAGAAGACAAACAAGAGGAAGCGCTGGGCTGTTCATGCCGCCCTAAATCAGCCCCTCCCGAACTAGGACAAGCCAGAGACGATGGCCAAAGCCGCTCAGTCTGGCATCCTCTCTGGTGTGGCTGCATCAGTGGTAGCCTGGGTTTGTTGGTCCCACTCTCCCCTTTAGGTTATTTCCAACCTCCTACCTCCTCCTCAGGGCCCAGTTGTTCCCCTTTCAAAACCTGCTGTCCTTACCATGGTCAAGGGCTTGGATCCTTTACTGGCAAGGCACAAAAACAAACAAATAAAAAAAACACCTGCTCTCCAGCAAGGGTGTGAAACTCCTTCAAGGATCCCAAAGGTAAAACTTCAAAATGAAAGGAGCTCTGCTCTGAAGGTGACACCAGAGACAGCAAACGTGGTGGACAGGGCTCAGGGAGTCAAGGATGTGTTCTAGTGTCTTGAAAGACAGGTACAAGCAGGAGGCCCCAGTCCACACGTGTGGAACAGCCCAAGGGGACAGCCGACTCCACCAGTCAGGCAAACGTGTCTGGCTTCCCCCGCCAGAGCCGTTAGGTGTCAGCAAGGTGCTGCACAGTTGAGCATGTGAACCCAGTGGGGAAACTGAGCCTGAGCTGCCTCTGCAAGAGATCTGGGGATAGAAACTTCAAGTAGCCCCTATTAAAAGGGCTGCTTCCAGGGCTGGCCAGTTAGCTCCCCTGGTTAGAGCGTTTTAACATCAAGGTCAAGGGTTCGGATCCCCATACCAGCCAGTCGCCAGAAAAAAAGGAGGGGGGCTGCTGCCATGGAAACAGGGAGAATGATGAACTGAGGTGCTGAGGAAAGATGTTCCTTAAGTTTCAGATTGTACCACTGGGGGCCTTGGTTTCATGGCCAGTTGAGGAGTGGCTCATCTTCAGCACCTGGGAGTAAATACACTTCCAGTCTATCCCCAAGAACAAAAATTAGCACATTCTACTGGATAAAAGGAAGAGAAAGAGACTAACCTTGTTGGAGAACATCAGAAAGTACAAGGTGATAAAGAGAGATTGGAACTTTATTGAGACTTTCTCCCTAATGAAATCAGAACTGAAACAATGCTAGAAAGGTCCAGCAACTGTTCAGGCACAGATATTTACAGATATTCTTCTTGGAGGAAATCTCTGGATCCTAAATTTCCCCCAGTTCCCAACCCCCTCCCCCCAAAGAGTCAGAATTCTGCTTGAAATCCACCTCCACAGAGAAGGGCGAAAAACAGGCGTTTAACACCTGTGCTGGTTGATTGACAGGCCGGTGGGCAGTAGAGAAAAGGGAAGTGAAAGGGTGAGAAGAGGAAGAGGATTGAGGCAGAGAAGGATCAAGAAAAGGAAAATAGATGGAGAGAGGAAAAGTCCATAAGGGGGAGAACATAACACACTGATAATGTGGCCCCCCTGAAAATATAAATACTGTATGAATTTATTAGCCTCATTTCCCAAAGCAGTGGCACTATCAACATCTATGACAATGCCCAGACAGTTCGGCATTTTTATTTCCCTGACTGCACCGAGAAAATCAGATCTGCCAAATGCAGACCTGGACGTTAAGGAGTGTTAAGGAGAAAGGCAGGGCGGGGGCAAGGGGGTCCCCCCAAGAGGGCTAATGCTGCAGACAGGAGGCGAGGGGGGGGTTGTTTGTTTTTAATGAGAAGAAAAATCCAGGACAGATTCCAGCTCATAAGCCCCTTGTCACCAGGCTCCGTGGATGGCCCTTATGGAACTCACATTCCTCTTCTGGTTGGCTCGCTCCTTTGAAACAATGTCCTAGAGGCTTTGGAGCCTCGGGTTTTCTTTGAGAGGTTCTAGGCACCCCAAAAGCCAAAAGCAGCAGCCTCTATTGCAGCATGCACCAGACTGCTAATAATTCGGGGAAACCGGAATTCCTAAATGGCAGTTCTCTGTGTGGACCTAATCCGATTTCCAATCTGCCTACACTGCCTAGTCCTCAGAGTGCCTCTCGCTCTGTCTTCATCTCCACTTTCCTCGGGTTCAGGATGCCTTCCTGGTGCTGGTGGCTCCTGACTCATGCCCTGTGGTTGAGGCCCCCAGGACAGTTTGCTCTCAAGAGAAGCGGCCAGTGGGCTGAAAGGCCCTCGAGGCAGCCCTGGGCCAGGTCTCCCGGACTGCACACTTTGTCAAAGGCTGCCTCGTGCCCCCAGGCCCTTCCTTCCCCACCCTCCCAGATGGCAACGCCTGTCTCCGAACAGGACTCTCTCAACGAGTTCCTTCTCTCTGCCCTCAAGTGTATGTCAGCTCCCTAAGCTCTCTCTCGTCTACCCACACGCAGATGCACACCCATTGGTACGTGAAGGCCCTGGCTTTCCTGCGGTGTGTTCCATGGATTCAGGTGAGAAGCTGACTGTTAAGCCATGGTTGCCACTGACACCACGTGGCTGGTGCTGGTTCCAACTCGTAGGAAATTACTCCAAGTTTGAAGTGTTGGTGCATCAGGGAATGGAGAAGAAAAGAAAGGAAAAGCCATGGCAATGGAAACCGGGAAGGAACAACTCCTCTGCCAAGTGTTCCCACAGAGAAGTTGCAGAAACAGCCTCTCTCTTAAATTTGGAGAGCCTGGCTGCCTGGAGAAGTCCCTAATGAAAAGGAGCAAGGTCTCCATTGTCCTTTCTGAAACCCAATGCCTTTGGGATCTGAGTTTTCCAAGACATGCAATAGACAAAGACACACTGCAAACCAATTAACCCTCTGAGCCATTCCAGTATCTTCCCTTAAATCACCTCCAAGAGGTAAATTACCTGAATACACGGACCATGCACCCTCCTCTTGGGGCCAATGAAGGGACCCAGCTCCCCGGCTGGCTTAGAAGACAAATTCAGAGAAATGGCAACAGGGGAGGCAGATCTGGATCCTAAGCTGGGAACTCTTCTCTCTTAGTGTTCTGGTGTCCTAAACCACCACCCCAACCCTTGAAGAAACAGGGAAGAGGGCCAGGGGAGAGGCTCAAAACCCAAGTAGATTCAGATCCAACAGACTGTCCACTGTTGAAAGTCAACCCAAGCTCAGGAGGCAGCCAGGGTCTGGGGAGCAAACAGAAGACTGTGCGTGGAAAAAAGCCAGAACAGACCTGTGAGGCCCTCTATGACTCAGGTTGTCACAATTTTCCCAGCTTAGAGGGGAAAAGGGAATTTTGTCTGCTTTTAGCTTATTTGACCCTTGTTGATTTAGCATACACTAGAACTGAGCTGCTCTCTGTCCCTCCAAGATAGGGCCCAGGAAAAGCAGGTGGAGCCTGACTTGCCTCCATCAGGCCTCCTAATTGAAGCAAAAGGACAAGCACACACTATAATTCACAGTTTCCACGCTCCTCCCCAGACCCATGCACCTCCCAGCACCATGGGCTTCAAAGAACCTCCAAATCTCTGATGTGTAATAATTTGTGCCAGGGTGGCTCAGAGGGTTAATAAACCAGGACTTCCCAGACAGTTAGGACACACGCTCATTCACCAACAGGAACCCGAGGACGGCTACATGGCAATCTAATGCTTCCTATAGCGGTTCTTTGGAGTTTCTCCACACCCTGTTTTGTCACAGTTGAGAGCACCTGGATTCTTCCCGAGCCCAAGGCTCCCCAGAAGGCCAGGAAGCTCCTGGGTGATGGCCCGCTCGATCTTCTCCAGAAAGCATCCTCCCATGTAGGAGCACTGTTGCGACAGGAGTTTGAAACCAGAAATGGGATTGATGCCAAAAAAGTCCTTGTAGGCCTCGCGGTTGGGAAGGTCAAATTTGCTAACATTGGTCTTTGCCAGGATGGTCTTGAAGATGTAGAATTTATCAGGATCTTCCACAATGTCCTTGAACACCAGCTCTCCATCACTGAAGAAGGTCATTTTGTCCTTATACGTCTGCAGATAGCGGTCCACCAGGAGGGCGTGAATGCGGACCCGGATGGCATGCTGGCGGATGAAGGCTATCTTGTTCTCCAACCTGTTCTCGATAACCTGATTCAGGTCTTCCAGGAGGGAGATCTCTTCCTTGAGGAACAGGTCCCGGTGGGTGTCGGGCCTATAGTCATATGGCCAGAAGGAGCTGACGTAAACCCTTGGGGGCTCCGTGACATTGATGAGAGGGGCCAAGCTCCAGAAGAGGGCCCCGTACACCCGCATGAGCATCTGCGTGGCCAGGTTGTCAGCCTTGTTCAGAATGATCCTTATCTGGGATTCTCGTCCCTTCAGCTGGCGGAAAAGCATCTCCAGCTCCAGACCCACATCCAGCTTGGTTGGGTCAAAAACAACAAAAATGAGGTCAGCTCTGTCGATGAACCACTGGCACACGTCATTGAAGGGGTAGCCTGCGGGAGATGGGAGCGAGATGTCAGGCTGAGCAGGCCTTCCTCAAAGCCCTGGCTCCTGCTTTCAGAACCAAACCTCACTGTGGGCTAGAAGCAGCTGCAGTATGAGGGATCTTCTGGGTTTCTAAACTATCCAGAATTAATTGCATTGCTCCTGCTCCTGGCCAACCTCCTGCCAAAAATAGCCTGGTCCTTGTTTTAATCTACAGTGAAATCCAAGTCTGCACAGAAGTGAAGTACTTGTTCTAAATGGAGATTTTCCTACTGTCTAAAAAGATCTGGGGTAATGACAAAGACGTTGGAGGAGAGAAGCCAAGGAATTGGGAAAACGGAAAAGACAGGATACACTGTTTAGGGGAAAGACACGGGGACCTGGTGTCAAGACGGACTAGAATTTGGGCTTTGCCACTGGCCAGCTGAATATCAAATGCTTCTAAGCTCTAGATTTTTAGCTACAAAACAACAAGAAGAACAATAATATCTAAGTTGATATAAAGATTACTACATTGCTATAAAATATAGGAAAGCACCTATCTAAAACTGCCAGTCATATAGCAAGTGCCAATATATTTTAATTCCTTTAACATCTTATTTCCTCAGTTTTCTTATTTACAAAATGAGCAGACAAGGAATACCTGATCTTGAAAACATTGAAATCTTATTTCACAATGATCAGCCAATAAAGCATAAAATTATCCGATGCATAATAGGGGTACGATAGGTTTCCTTTAATATTATAATTATTAGTGGTATTATCACTACTAATAAAACAGGGTCTGGTTATAACCATAAACTGAGATCCACCATCTGGTCACATGTTCCCACAACTGCCCTGTTTAGGACTCATCCCTGCAGACAATCTCGCATCATGGCAGTGCTCAGTGGTCCATGTCACAGCCTTGCACCTGCGAGGACTAAAGTGGCATTCCCTAGCCACCTGAAGGCAAGTGGGGCTTTGGAAAACTGATAATGACTTATGTTCAAGCAGGCCTGGTAGAACAGAAATGGAATAGGAAGAGCTGAAGGTCAAGTTCAATCCAGAGCAAACTCAGGAGCCAAAGACCCAATTTAGCCTGATGTCAAACATATCTGGACTGGGATCCAATTAGTCCAGGCCCTTGAGTATCCTGGACAGACTGGGCCTCCCAAAGACAATGCAGCCCCGGCTTGGACCTCTAGTGTCTACTTGCAGGGAAGACTCGTCCTCTCCTTGGGAGAATATAGTCCCTGGGGAAGCGGAGGACAAGGTACTACAAAACCTAAGTGGCAGCTCAGTGACAACAAGAGGAGTGGAAGGAGAGAATGCGTCTCCTGGGCCTGGACAACACTGGCCACATTTCCTCTCCCCTCTCCGCCTCCTACCCTCTGTCAAAAATAGTTTTCTATTTTGAGATCTCACGCCGTTCGGAAATGAGTGCCCAGTTACCTCTTTCTTGCTGCTTGCGGTTCTCAATGATGCCTGGAGTATCCACAAAAGTGACCCTCTCCAGGAGTTTGTGGGGAACCTCGATGCCAATCAGCTTCTCCAGGAAATTCTGGCCAAATTTCTCCAGGGGTGAAAAGGAGCGGGCACTGTCCGCAGCCATGACAATACCCTCAATGGTTTTCAGCTTGGGCCCGTGCATGAGGACCGTGAACTCGGACGTGGTGGGCTCGGCACCTGCAGGCACCAGGTGAAATTAGAAGGAACGCGATGACCTCTGGGAATCAGTCCTACTGCAAAGTGTGCGGCTGAGTGGGATGTCTCAGAGGGTTTTGCCACAAGAATAGGATACATTTGCTAAGCTAGTGGTGTCCTTTTTTACTTGTGGTAAATATATATAACATAAAATTTACTATTGTGACCACTTTAAGCGCACAGTTCAGTGGCATTAAGTACATTCACACTGTTATGCAACCATCACCACCACCATCCATCTTCCCAAACTGTAACTCTGTCCCCATTAAGCAGCAACTTCCCACCTGTCTCCCCAGCCCCTGGCACCCACCATTCTACTTTCTGTCTCTGTGAATATGCCTACTCCTTTGTGTATGGCTTATTTTTCTTAGCATAATGTCTTCAAAGTTTATCCATGTTGCAGTGTATGTAAGAATTTCATTCCTTTTTAAGGTTGAATAATACTCCATCATAAACATATCACCAAATTTTGGATATCCTTTTTTTTTTTTTGGCAGCTGGCTGGCACAGGGATCCAAACCCTTGACCTTGGTATTGCAAGGCAGTGCTCTAACCAACCAGCCCGGTTACCCTTTCATCCATTGATGGACATTTGGTTTGTTTCTCCTTTCTGGCTATCACGAATAATGCTGCTATGAACATGGGGGTGGCTGCCTCGTGAATACTTTTTTTTTTTTTTCTAAAAAGATGACCGGTAAGGGGATCTTAGCCCTTGACTTGGTGTTGTCAGCACCACGCTCTCCTGAGTGAGCTAACTGGCCATCCCTATATAGGATTCGAACCCTTGGCCTTGGTGTTATCAGCACCACACTCTCCTAAGTGAGCCACGGGCCAGCCCAATACTTTTTATTACCATATTGAAGATACATAAAAATGATTTAATTTGTCATAGTGCTTTTACATATGACATTCAAATACCCACAACCACATAAGAAAATCTACTACCTGTGTAGAGCTGGTAGCGAGTGTTTTCCAACCCAAGGAGGTAGTTTATCATGGTGGATTTACCAACACTCCACGGTCCCAGAAAGAGCACCATTGGCTTGGAAGTAATCTCCCCATCTGTGGGCAACAGAAATTAAAAACGGAAGTAAACAAACAAAAGTTCTTACTACGGGGGTGGTACCATTCTCCAAAGCACTCTACGTCCCAGACCGTCCATTAGGTTGGGGAATTCTATGTGGATCAGACAGTGCCTAGCAATCAGTGGCACTTCTCCAGGGATGCTCACCCAGTTAAAAGACACCCGAAGTCATTGTATTAGCCTTGCCCAGCTGCCTGCACCAGAGGCAGGCTGTAAGTGACTTCGACACACACTGAATTGGAGCTCACTTTGGGTGAGTGTCTCTTGGTTCAATCTGGAGAGTAGTTCCCAAAAAAGGGAGTGCAGAACTTCACATGGACAGAAGTTGAAACTCTGCCACCTGGATTGATAACAGAAGAGAAGGACGTGGAAGAAGCTGATGCAGTCTGGGGAGGGGAGGGAGTCTGGACTCAGGTGCTACTTGTTTCCAGCCCCTGCAGCTCTCCCACCTCTTAGCTGGTGACTCCTCAAACCCCCAACTCAGCCCAACCCTGGACTGTTGGGCCAGTCTCAAATATTAGCCTCCAAGGTCCGTGACAAATGTGCCAGTGTCCAAAACCAAACACTGGACTGACAATTCTTGGACTCTTGGGCCCTATGTCCAGTGTCCTTCCAGGAGCCTTGTGGGGGAGAACACCCTGCATGGGCCACTTCAGTTGTGATCCCTAAGAAGAAAAGCAGAATTCTCTAGTGCTTTCAAAACCAGGGGATGGGGAAGGGAGGCTGAGAGGCTTTTGACAATGATGTGGTCAGTGTAGTTGCTGATGGGCAGGCCTCCGCTCTTTCTGCACTTCTCGGAACTACAGCACATACAGCCAGCCTGCGCAATTTAGCACCTAAAGTTCTCCAGACCCATCTCCTGAAGTCTGGCAGATAGTCCCCAAAACGGTAGGCACTCCATCTTTTTGTTGTTGCTGTTGTTTTCATTCATTTCTTACCATTTTAATTTTTTAAATTTCTTTGTTCAAATCCAGAAGTATAAAAAAGTATACAGTGAAAAGTCTCCTGTGCATGTGCCCAGTGTGCCTTGGCCAAAACACCCCCTCTAATACGTAACCACTGCTAATTTCTTACATATTCTTTTAAATATTTTAATGCATATTTAAGCAGAATTAGTAGATATCATATTCCTCGTCTTTTTTATACAGAGAATAGTATGGTATATTTCTTCTCTGCACCTTGCTTTTTTTTTTGTTTGGCTGCTGGCTTGTACAGGGATCTGAACGCGTTGTCTTGGTGTTATAACATTGCGCTCTAACCAGCTGAGCTAACCAGCCAGCCCCCCTCTGCACCTTGCTTTTTTTTTTTTTTTTTTTGTCTTTTTCATGACCGGCACTCAACCAGTGAGCGCACCGGCCATTCCCATATAGGATCCGAACCCGCGGCGGGAGCGTCGCTGCGCTCCCAGCGCCACACTCTCCCGAGTGCGCCACGGGCTCGGCCCATGCACCTTGCTTTTTGATGCACTGGTTTTCTTTTTCTGAGGTGAAACTAAGTCCCGAAAGGCCAAGATGATGTTTATAAATGGTGGGCAAATATATATTGCCTGAAAGTGCTTACCATGGTCCTACCCCATCCCTCCCTGCCTGTAAATACAAGGAGATGCTCACATCTCTATGGGTGTCAATTCCTGGTTTGGGAACAGGAAGGAATAGGCAGGCTGAGAGGGTGGTTGGAGTCCCCAGGTATAGCCACAGAGGTTTCACAAAAAGTCTCTTTACACCGGCCCAGAGGACACCAAGGATGATGCTGAACCTTCCCGTTCTCCAGGGCAGAGCACAGAAAGGGCTCCTCCGGGGGCTGCTGTTTCAGCTCTCTACAGCAGGGGGCATCGCTGGCACACGCAGGAGGTCAGAGAATGCGGGAAGCTGGCGGCAGACTTGGAAGAAGGACCAAGTCCAGAAAGTGAGATCAAGAGCCAAGAACCTTATACTCCCTCCCCAGCGCCACTCCCTGGGGCACCAGCAGTCTCCTGGCCTCTGCTGCTGTTAAGACTGGAGTTTCCCAGTAGGGCCAGGCCACTTGGTCTTAGAGCTAGAAGAGAAGGCAGTTGTGGGAGACAGAGGAAAGCCACTGGGTGACTTTGTAACCTCACACCAATGTCTGTACATCCTCCATGATACTGACTTTTAGGCTGGCAAGAATCAGTATAGGTAGTTGTGGACAGGAATTCCCTCCAGGAATAATATATATCCTCTAACATTCCTACCCACTTTATAGCCATTAAGAGAATCAAACAAGATGATCTAGAAATAGCCAATAAACACAGGAGATCTGTAATATCACTCATAATGAAAAAAAAAACAAGATACCATTGCTAAAGCTTTAAAAGGTGAATAACACTTAAAATGGCATTGCCATGGGAACAAGAACTCTCATCTGCTGTTATTATGAGTACAAACTGGTATAATCGAAGGCAATTTGGCAACAACTATCAAAATGTTTAATTTCAGTGCTTCACTTTTTAGAACTTCTACAAATACGCTTGCATGAAATATGTAAAGATTACAGTAGTGTTTGGAACACTTTTAAAAATGGAAACTGGCAAGCACCCCATTGTCCATCCGTAAGGTGCTGGTTAAGCAGAGCAGGCAGCATTCACGTAAGGGAAGACCAGGCAGCCGTCAGAAAGAACAAGGTGCATCTACACACATGCACACGGTCTGCATAATATGATCCCATTTTTGTAAAAAAAAAAAATGTTTAAAAGACATACTTTTATATGCTCACATAGGCAGAGGAAATGTCTGGAAGTATTCATGAGAAACTATAACAGTGGGTGCCTCTGGGAATGGAATTAGAGAAGTTGGAGATCAAGAAAGGAATTTTTATTTTTCTATTTATACTATTCTGCACTATTTGAAATGTTTTTTGCAAAAGTATGTCTTATTTTTACTACTTTGAAAACCAATTTTTAAAAGAATCCAGGCCCAAGGGAAGGTGACAGCAGGGGGAGGGGACTGACAAGGAGGAGGGGAGCAGCCCAGGCCACTCAGAGGACTCAGATGTGACCCATCTGTGAGTAGGGAGCCCCCTGGGTGCTTGAGCACAGGAGGGATGGAAAGCAACACATGCACTGCTGCAGCATAAATGTTTGAAAATGAAGTGCTCTCTGCAAAGCCCTTGGAGAGCAAGGGGCACTCCTCCAGTGGAAGGGCTGGCTGACAGGACAGAGGTCTCCATCCTCTCCCTGTGCATTCTCGCGCACACTACCCACAGAGCTTGGGAACCCAAGTGGGCACCAGGGGAGTCTGGGTGGGGCAGAGGTGCAGCCCATGCTGTACCTGTGATCTCATGCTGCCGAAGCTCATTGTATTTGTAGGACTGCTCTAGGGGCTTGATGGACGAATGGTAGATCTTTCGAAGCCGCTGCAGCACCACTGGGGACAGAGAGGGGTGAGAGGCAAGCATCAGGCAGGGTGGGTTCCAGGTGGCTCCTCCACCGCCAAGGGGGCTCACACCCCAGGGCAGCCCCACCCACACCTGTCAGGGGCAGGGGCCGTTTGCAGCGCAGCGACTGTGCCATACAGTAGCGAGTGTGAAGGGAGCTGGTCCACATTCCAACCCTCAGACATCTTCAAACCAAAAGGCTTTCTCCCACCCACCCCGCAAAGCCTCCTGGGCTGTATATTTTTTTACACCTAAGTCACTCCCCCCTCCCCTCCTCAGTAGTGCATCTGGAAATGCTGCCTCCACCTGCAGCCGAACAGAAGGCCTCTCTCTGTTGCCCACCTCTGCGTGTGCTGCCCTCAGTTTGGACACAAGGACCACGGCACTGAGCCTTCCCACAGGACGCCCCTGGGGCCTCACCCACCACCACACCTCCAGGTGCTCCTGGGGGATTCACACATCCCAGGCGTCCTGTGGGAAGAGCCCAGCTCCAAGGCAAGGCTGAGGCACAAAGAGGAAGGCACAGAGACAAGGGGCGGGCTGGCCAGACTCTACCCCTCGCCCCGCCACTCTCAAGCTGCGCACCCTGAGCTCTGAGCTCCAGACAACTCATCGACAAGAGGAGACGGCAAGGCCCACTGAAATCCTGGGGTTATTACAAGGATGGGATGAAACACCAGACACGAAAGAGCTTTATAAGCTAAAAATCAAAGCAAACATGATGAATTCTTACTAACCATCCTCCCCTGCCACAGCACGGAGGCAGCCCTGGGATTCACCCTCTGTCCTTTCACTCCTTTCTGGAATTTTTCTTTCTGGTCTCTCCATGTGGGTCTCCTTTCCCCCTCTCTGCAGATCTGGAGCCCCACGGCTTTGGACCGTGCTCATGGCGCCTCCTCCACAAAGCTCCCCACCTCCAGGGCTCTCCTTTTCCCTGTGGTCCCCTCTGGCATCAGATCTGCAGCCCCCTGCACCCTGGCCCCCAGCAGCCCCCGATGCTCTGCCAGCCCAGCCTGGGTCCCCTTCCTCTGGTTACCAGAGTAATCGTCGGCTGGCTTGTCCTCATCCAGCATCAGGGTTTTCTCGATGTGGGAGCGGTCCCTCGGAGGGGCTTCCTCACTCACATCCTCCATCTCCTCTGGGGAGAGAAGCAGACACAGGGTTAGAGCAGACTCAGAGCCAGCCAAGCGCTAGGCTGCTTGGAAAGACGGTGGGGGAAGGCTGGGCCTCCAGTTGAACTGAACTGAGTTCTGCCTTTACAATGGAATTTGAAAACCCAATCTTAGGAGCTGGCTGGTTAGCCCAGTTGGTTAGAGCACAGCCTTGTAATACCAAGGCCAAGGGTTCAGTTCCCCTTACCAGCCAGCTGCCCCCCCAAAAAAATCAGTCTCAACCTTAAAGCTCCATGATCCATCTTATTATGTCAACAAATATTTATTGAGCACCTACTACACGCTGAGCTCTGAATGTCATGCTGGGAATGACGCCAAAACAGGCACAGCCCCTGCCCTTAGAGAGGTTCCCTGCAGCCTAGTGGGGAGAGAGATGATAAAAGGCCTGTACAATAATATAATTGCAAACGGTGGGTGGCAATGGAAGGGAAAATTCCAGAAGCTCTGAGTGTCTAAGAAGCATGCCCAGGTAGTCTTGGCAGGGGGAGTTGGAGAAAAGGTCTCCAGGTCTAGGGTGAGGAGGAGGGAATTAGGTGAAGGAGAGAGAGTTTTCTAGGAAAGCCCAGACAGGAGCTGTCCAGCAGGAAGCAGGAAGAAGGCAATGGCTGTGGCAGTGCGTGAAGAGGTCTGCAGATCCCTGAAGGCCACCAGAGGAGATTGATTTCATCCTAAGGGCACCAGAAGGTGGAGGGTGGGGGGAAAGATTCTAAGCAGACAGCTGCCGTGATCAGATGAGCATGTTATCAGGATCACTCTGGCTGTGTGTGGAGAATGGGAGTAGGGGGAGCCGCTGCAGCGTGTCCAGATGCCCGAGCTGGCCTTAGGTCTGGGCCTTCAGTGTCACAGTCATGTCTATGCAGGCTGCCTGCACAGGGAACTGCAAGTGATTAGGAGGGGAGCGGACGTGGGCCTGTGGGCAGACAGAGGCCAGTCCCACTAGGGGTGGAAAGCGAAGGACCACCAACATGGAGACCTCAGACCCAGAATGGGGAGACAGGCAAAAAGGAGGAGCTTACTGAAGGCAGCACCACCCATCCCACCCTCCCTGTTTATGAAGAATACAGTACCTGACAAATGGTATGTAAATTAAATTATGTAAGGCGACCGTGGGGGACCTGATCCAACCACTCTCCCTGAAAGCCCAGCGCCTGCTCTACGTCCACATCTCAGACAATGAAGCCACAAAGGGTCCTGGCCATCCCTAGCACCAGATCCATCTCCGATGTTACCCCATAACTTCTCCCTGCCCTCTCCTCCCAACTCCTGTTCCCAACCTTTCGAGGGCAGTGGCTGCTGCCCGAGGTGGACATTTGAGGGACATTGGTGATCACAGTCAGAGTTCTTGAGTCACATCACAACCCCTCGGTCCCAGTTCTCCAAGCCTCCTATGGCCTAGTCATCAAGGGGAGACCCAAAGTTCTGGCCCACCAAGGTGATCCCTCAGATGGGTCTCAACCTACCCCCAGCAACCACCTCCCTGCACATCCCGCCACTGGCCAGCCCTGGGGCCTCAGGCCTTGTCATTTGTCCCCTGGTCCTTCAGGTGAAGGTGCTGGTTCATGTTAAGAAGCATCTAGAGACCCCAAATGGGTGGCTCCAGGGGGCCTGACTCAGAAGTGCCCAGATCCCTCTGGACCCTCTTGGTCCCTCCAAACTGGAGACACATGGCTCATGAGCAGCCCAAGGTACCTCCCTGGGCCAGTGCCCTCGATGGGGACTCTGCCTGGCAGACCCGGGGTTCACTGGGGGCCCTCCTGCCCTGCCTGCCCCTCCCTGACCCACTATATATGAGATTTCCAGGAAGAATGCAGCTGCCCAAGGTGCCGGGGATGCATTTAAGGATTTAATTCCTACCCTGGGGAGCAACTGCAGGAATCCCCCTCCCTTGACGTCCCTCTTCGGGCTCCTCTGCCTCAGCATCCTGGGCCTCACCGCCCTCAGACCCTGCATTCAGTTCCTCCAGGCCGAGCTGGGCCCCTTCATCCACACGGCTGTTGTCTCCTGCTGCTTTCTGGGGCTCCTCCTGGCGCTCCCCAGCCTCGTCAGAGGCGCTCCCTTCTTCCTCAGAACTCGCCCCGTCACCATCACCGCTGTCTTCTTCCGACTCAGATGCATCTCCTCCCGCCTCCTCACTTCCACTGTTGTCACCGCCCTCTTCTTCCTCCGAGGTCTCATCCTCTGAGGGCATTCCTTGTGCCTGGCCCTCTGGGGGTTGTTCCTCCTCAGTTCCTCCTGCCCCGGAGCTCTGGGCACCCCCAGACTCTGCGCTGGTCTCTGTGGCTCGGCCAGCCTCCAGGCGGGGACTGGACTCCCCCTGGTCCTCAACCCCCTCCCTGGCTCCTGTGTCATCATCGGCCTCTGGCTCTTCTCCCACAGATGCGACATCAGGGGCTCCATCCAGCACTGCCGGCTCTTGTCCAGGCCCCGGGGTGCCCTTGCCTTCCGTCTCCTGGGCATGAAACTCCTCACCTTCTAAGCTAGGAGGGGCCTCTGCAGCTTCAGGCTCAGCTGTCCCCACAGCTGCTGCCTGCATGGGACTGTCCCCTTGGACCTCCCTGGCCTCCTCAGGGACCTCGCCACTCCCAGCCTGTCCTTCTGCCTCCCCACCGGCAGCTCCCTCCTCTCCTCGTCCCAAACTGAGCCCTGGCCTCTCCTCTTCCACGGGCCCCTCGACCCCTCCTGCCGATGGGCCTTCCCCATCCTCCCTAGGCCCCACAGTGTCCCCAGGCAGAGCTGACTCTGCAGCTGAGGCATTAGAGAGGCTGGCTTCGGGGTCGGAGCCCGGGCTGGCAGCAGCTGGAGGAGCCCCAGCGGCTGCAATCTTCTCCGAGCTCTCAGCCTCCCTGCCATCCGGGTAGTGAAGGAGCAGTTTCTTGTCCTGAGGGGCCGCGTCTGCATAAAGTGCCCTTTCTTTCTCCTCTAGACTTGCGTCTCCAGCAGAGAAATGATTCTCCAACAAATTGCCAACATCTTCCGTGCCACCCGAAGCAGAGACTTGCAGTTCTAAATGGTTAGAACATGATTGGTCAGTTTCACAGGGCTGGCACTTGCTCTGCTTCTCAAAAGAGTCTACATCTACCTAGATCCCATCTAGGGATGTGAGGTGTCGGCCCAGCGTGCAGATTACACCTGCCTCCCCCGCTCCTCGTGACTACCTTGTCTGTAGCAAGCAGAGTAGGTGTGACACTGCCTCCCTTTCAAGGCATGGAAACGGTGGCTCAGGAGGCTGAAGGACTGACCACTGCCCATCAACAAGGGACCTAGCGGCTGCACTAACCTGAGACCCTGCAATTCTGACCCTGACCTTCAAGTCTCCCACTAGGTCCCTATGACTGCATATGGATGGAAACTCGGGTGAGCCCTTCCAGTTCCTCTAAACTTGCCAATGGGCACGTGCAGCCTGGTTCCCCAGGAGGTACTTCCAAGATAGGACAAATGTTGGTACATTCCACCCCTGGTCAGTTCCTAGAGTCATTAACTAGCATGCTTTTTATACCGCTATCAGCAAAGGAGTGAAAACAGGTGTTTGCAGGCCAGATAATCTTAGGTTACAGGCAAAGTACTTAGGGGATTACTTGTGGCTCTCAACCTTATTAAGTCACACATCCAACCCTGGCCCCTTAAGGGCAGGCATTTGCTGGCCTCGCTGCCTTAGATTAGAGGGGACATGGCCTGAGGAGGAGATACCCAAAACGGGCAGGGCCTGGGCTTCCCTGTGGCCTTAGCCAACCCCTTCCAAGAGGATCCCCTTGACTCCCAGGGCCTCTCTCCGAGGAAGCAGCGCCTCACTCTCTATAGACATCCCTCTCTCAGGACACAGCCTGCAGGTCCCATCTCTGCCTCCCACAAAGAAAAGCTACTTCTTGGGGCACCCCTTCTGCCTTGGGGTACCCACCCCTCTGGGGCAGCCTCCAGGGAGCAGGAACAGGTACTATCTCTTTAGTCCCCACAGACAGCCCAGCTGCTGTCCAATTCAGAAGGATGGGAAGCTTTGGTGCCTTTTCTAATAAAGGAGCTCGTGTACTGACGTATAAAACTTTTCCCAAGAACTTCCACACACTTTATGGCATTTAAGCTCCTTTATTAAACTGTCGGCAGATTTTAGAGCTGAATTAGTGAAGGTCTGGAGAAGGTCTCTGACCTGCCCCAGATACGTGGCCACCAGGTGCCCAGTAGGTGACTGGAACCCAGAGCTGCCCAGGCTTTCCACACAATGATGTGTTTAGGGGTACAGGGGACCCCTTTCCTATTGGTACCTCAGCCTCTGCCTGCAGGTGCCTGCTCTTCAGGCTTATGCCCTACACTGTTCTGGCTCCTGGATTGCGGGTACCAAGTCTTAATTCTGGGTTCCTAGGCCCTGGGGCCCTGCCTGACCCAAAGAAAGTACTAGAAGTCCACAGTTAGATTTGAGTACCAATAAGAATTCCTGGTCCCTTAGTGGGGGGCAGGTCAGGGAGCTGGATGCTATCCATTTAAATTTTCTTCCATTACCACCCACACACCCATAAGCCCTGATTCCCTTATCTGCATCTCTGTCTCCCTGCCCCCCACCCCACGAGGAAAATCTATGGCAGGAAGTTGGTTTAACCCACTGAGATTGATATCCTGTGAGCAGCAAGATATGTATAATGTGTATTATATGAGATACATTTGTATAATTATTAAGTGTGCCAGGCAATGCTTAAGTGCTTTATACACAAAATATTAACCCCCTTAATCTTGCTGAATTTGCTTAATCTTACTTGCTTCTGTAAAACAAGCATTACTCATATCCCCGTTTTACAGATGAGAAGAGGCATTGAGGGCCTTACCCAATGTCACATAGCCAGTAACTGGCTTAGGCCATTCGACTTCAGAGCTGCAAAGGAGATTGCCTGATCTTTGAGCAGGGGTCTACGCCCTTACCTCCCAAAGCACGGCTTGAGCACCAGCTGCCTCAGTTATCACTGGGAGCTTGTGAAAAAGTCCAGATCCACTGAGTCTGAATCTGCATTTTAACAGACACTCATAGTTTGAAAGGCGCTGCTCCATAAAACCTCAGAAAACTGCCTCTCAATCAGTGATCCTTGACACTGGCTGCATATTGGAATCACCTGGTTCTTGGTCCCATAGTTCCTCCCCTTCTTCAGTGGTTCTGATTCAAATAGCCTGGGGTGTAGCCTCAGCATCAGGACTTTTAAAAAATTCTTAGGTAATTCTAATGCACAACATTGCAAACCACTGCAACTGCTAAACTATGTAATCCTGACTCCAAGGCTTCTGCTCCCAGCCCCTCCCCACTGGGAGGGTGCCCACTGGGGGCTCTCAAGTTGGGGTGGGTCTCCCAGGCCCTGGCATTTGCCCTCAGAACAGGCCTCTCCTCTGGGGAATCCAGCCCTATCCACCAGCCCCTGTTGCAGTCTGACAATAATGATGAAGATGATGATGATGATTGTGATGGTGGTGGTGATGATGATGATGATACTGTTGATGATATTGTTGATGATGACGATGGTGATGGTGGTGATCAGACTCGAGGTCTAAAATCCTGTAACATTTCTTTTTTTTTTTTTTTTAAAAGATGACCGGTAAGGGGATCTTAACCCTTGACTTGGTGTTGTCAGCACCACGCTCAGCCAGTTAGCGAACCGGCCATCCGTATATGGGATCCGAACCCGGGGCCTTGGTGTTATCAGCACCGCACTCTCCCGAGTGAGCCACGGGCCGGCCCCAAAATCCTGTAACATTTCTGATAGTCTCAAAAGACCCTCTGTCCCTGGTTGGAGTGAGAGGGCTGCATAGTCCCTAGGGGGGTGAGGATCTCAGATGTTGGGGGTTTACCATGACCTTCATGCTGACACGTATTTCCATTCCTGGTCCCTGGACAGGAAGTAAGGTGCATGCATGTGTGTATACACATTTACATTGATACCTCTCCCTGCTTTTTACAACTTAGTGTCAAGCTGCCCCTGACCTCCTGCTAAACAATTTGGAGTGAAAAAGACTGAGGGTGATGGTTGCATGCCCAGTGACCTTTCTTCCCAGGCTAAAAATAACTTCTCTGACAGAAAGTGTCTCAATGAAACAAGCTGTCTCATTGGGCCCAGTGCTCCATCCCCAGGAAGCAGCTGTGCCATTGGGCCTCTTCCTCCTCTAGGGGGAACAATCAGAGGCTTCGGGAGCCTCTGATTACACTCAGTTCAATTCTGTGAAATCGAAGGCTGGTGCCTTCCCCTCCCTCCTCACCCCCCCTCCCCTGGCTTCTTGCCAAAGCCCCCTTTGGCCCCTGGAGCAGGAAGTGTGGGGAGGGTGCAGAGGACCCTGGACACCCTGGATGGGTTGAGTCCTGGGAAGATGAGTCCTGGTCTATCCCAGGACATGATGTACCATACTGTATGTGCTGCTGCCAAGCAGCTGCCTCGGCCCTGGACAGGCCTAGGCGCTGACATCAGGGCACATGAATAACAGGTCCTCAGCTCAGCCCCGGAGACCACAGGAAGGCCTGAGTGCCCCAGCAGGCTGTACCCCAGGCAGAGCACAGCGCAAACCAGCCCTGCGTCTCTCCCAACACCTTTCTTTGGGAGCCAGCCTTTCAGGGGCTCCTGCCAGCCCCACATCCTCCAAGATGTCTTGGTTCCCCTCTCCTCTCTCCACCACCAACCAAACACCCTGATTTTTTTCTTCAGCTCCTAACTCATTCCAAAGCACTTTCACATGGACTCAGGGAGTTGTGGAGTTGCCAAGGGCTTTGGGGAATCCAACTGTAAAGGAGGAAGCTCTGGCCAGGGAGATTCAGAGACTTGTCCAAGGTTGAGGTAGGGTTGGGGTAGAGCCCAAGTCCATGGCCCTCGCTCTAGAGGTCTTTCTGCTCCCCAGTAGTTTACAAACCATGTCCTGTGAAGCTCTAGGGTCTAATAGCAGTGGCTAAGGGGGTGGGGGAAGATGAAACAGCTGGGATTTAGCCACCGCCTCTATACCTCCTGCCATCCTGGGATCTGTCTGCCCTACTGTTTGAAGAGGAAGGGATGGAGGGAGATTGACAAGCCCTGCTTCTGTCCTCCCCCTGCTCCTCTGTAAAAGTATCTTTTTCTAGCCCCCTCTTGACCATTTTCACCAACATCTCAAGAAGCCCCCCTTCCAGCATCTTTTTGCTCTGTGATCCACTATACCAGGCTCTGAGCTAGATGATATCTTGCCCTCATGTAGTACTCCATGTTTCCAAGGTAGTTTCATGCTCTGATTCTTCTTTGATCCTCCTAGCAGCCCTCTGAGGCAGAAAACGCTGGGATGATGAACCTCTCTTGGAATGAGGCAACAGACACAGGAAAGATAAGTTGTTTGCTCAACAGGTCATTCCAGAGATGGGATAGAACTCAGGCCGAGAAATGCAGCAACACTCCCTGGCCCGAGTGGAGTGGCATGTGTGACCTGCAGAGCTTTTCAAGCGCAGATGTCCAGTCTCTGGGGCTGGTCAGTATGGACTTGTGTGTTTCACAGGTGAGTCTAAAGAACACTAATGTTTGAGAACCAGCACACTAAGCCAGCCTCAGTGCCAAGTGCCAGGGCGTCCTCTGTCTGGAAGCTGAAACTGGAGATCAGGAGAATAGAGGTCAGAACTCAAGATCTTTTGTTTTGTTGATCTGTTTTGAGCCCACTGAATAAATTCAGTGCCTTCACGGAACAGAATGCAAACTGTATTCCAATCCGTCCAAGTCTCCTTCACAGACGTTTGTAACAAGGACTTGCCGAGATTGTTTTTCCACATGACTTCTCATCCATTTGCACTGAAACTATGGAGTCCAAAGTCACAGTAAGTAAAATACCTTTGTCCATTACTCAGACATGGTTATGCAAATGAGTCACCAGTAATAAAGTCCTGAGGGAGTGGGGAATCACTTTACAATTCTGCACCTGGATACATCAGTCCAAGAGAGTCAGGAATACCAGTCTTGGCATGCAGAGGAGCCCCCCATATTCCGGCTTCTCGCAGGCTGTGTCTCAAGTGCAGCCGGGGCAGGCAGCCTGGCCCTTCCTTGTTCTAGTCCTTGTCTCTGAACACTCCTGGATGGGCAAATGTGAGTCAGTGGCTCTTCTAGCCTCACATTTTATCTTCACCTTATTCTACAGAGTAAATATTCACCACTTGGGACCCCCCATTCCCACTTCTTGGATGAAGCTTCAGACAACTCTGCAGAAGGCCGAGACCCATGAGGACCTGGAAGGAAGTGCTTGCCAGAGGAAGGTTTGTCTATCCTCCCATGACCCCTGAGACCCTCCCTCACCATCCTCTTGGTCTTTACCTCTTCCCCCAGACAAGGGTGCAGTGACCAAAGCAGCCACTCTTGGAAGGTTTCTTTGGCTATCTGGACAAGCTCCTAAAGTCAAGGCTAATCCCACCAGGACAGCTTGTCCCTGGCTGGACTCTAGCCCCCAGATGATTCACCTAGGGGACAGGATACAATGACAAAGGTAGCAATGAAAGAGAATCTTGCAATTTGGGGGTCAAAAGGGACCCTGTCACAGACCAACTAGTTTGATTTCACTAATGGGCAAAATCTTAAAACCCCAACAAGTGCTTATCCCAAGGCCACAGGGCTAGCAAGGCTGGTTGGTAGTGGCTGCTTCTTGAACCCAGCTCCCCACCGACGCCACATCTCACGAGCTTTCCCGGTACTGGGCTATGTCCTCTTCCTCCCCCCACCCCCCACTCAGGCTCAGCCAATGAGAGGGGCTAAGTCTGCCTTAGGAAAGCAACTGCTCAGTCCATGCTCTTCTTCCTCCTTTTAAAAAAGATGGCTTGAGATTTCAACACAATTGTTTTTAACCCATCAAGTCCAGAGAATCAACAAAATAACTTCACTCTCCCCTCCCCACAACCCCCAATTCCTAGGAATTTTTGATTTGGGAGGTACAGAGAGAGACTGCTGGAAATCCCATGACCTTCGTATATGTACACGCTTGTCCCTAATGCTTGGATCATTTGCTTTTGAAAGATACACCCCTTTGGAAGAAGCAAAACATAAAGTCCCAACCCCTGCATGTGAATTGATTTTTACAAGGGATGCTCTGTTGAGCACCCAGTTTCTCCAGAGATCAGCGTGCAGGAAGTGGGCAGAAATCCTTAAAGGAGGAGTCAGGTGATACTTCCTCCCTCCAAAGGGGCTGAGCACGGCAGGAGAAGGAAAGGGATGCAGGCTGGATTCTGAGACAGGCTGAGGCAGGTGGCTGGCTTTCCCGCTGTCCCACCTCCCAGCCCAAAGAAGAAACCGAATCTCCCTGGGATCTGGGGGGAGGAGCTGCTGGGGAGGGCTGGTGGTTAAACTTCTGGGAACCAGGCAGGGAGGGACCCACTAGGAAACCGAGGAGTGTGGCTCCCTCTAGGTCCCCCATTAGAGCTATCTCAAGCTTGGCAGGTAAAAGGAATAATGACAGATCCACCCCATTCCCACCCCAGGGAGGCTGGAGCTTGGGAAATGGATCTGACACCTTCTCTAGCCTGGGTTGGGACCATGTCTGTGCCTTCCTTTGCCCGTGTGGTGGACTGAGAAGGCTCTGGCCCTCGGGAGAGAGCTGATCCCTCTGGATGCACTGGGAAGTCAGAAGCACTGGGCTGTGGCCCTTGCAGTTTTACTAACCAGCTATTTGACCTTGGGCTGTTGTTACCCTCCCTGCACCCAACTTTATTTGCCCATAAAATGCAGATAACTGTAGCCGCTTTGTCAACCCCCTCAGAGTGTATTAAACATCAGGGGATGTTTAAAAGCATTCAGCAAATGTCAAGTATAACAATCATTATTTCCTAGAAGCACAAAGACGCCAAGCCAAATCCCAATTCACCAAGTGGGCCAAAACAGTACCAGCTTCAGACAAGAGCCCCGCTGGCTCCCCCTTCCCTCTGCTCCTTTTGACCTTCTGGGTCTGGGGGCTCCATTAGGGGCCAAGAGGGTCTTTCCGCCTAGGCTCTTTCTCCCCTGTGGCCAGCCACCAGCAGCTCAGGCCCTGGGGGTAACCCAGCTCCCTTTCTGAGGCTCCAGCTGGTCTGGAAACAGGAATGGGCCTGAGCTGTCAACACTCCCAGGGCCAAGAGCTTGTCCTGCTGAGCCCAGTGTTAACTCCTGCAGTCCCTGCCTCCGGCTGCCGTCAGCCCTGGCTCACCCAGAAACTTCCCTTCCATCCAGCCTCTGAAGGAAGGTGACCCCGCACTTCACCCCCAACACAAATGCACGCTCGGGGGGGTGGTTCAACAGATCTGGTCACAAGGACCACATCCTTCTGAGAATGGGCGAAAGGCCCTGTCTACAGGCAGAGAACCAGTAAGGGCCCTTCAAGATGCTCCAAAAGGGCCCTACAATCGGAGGCAGTGCTGCGTGACCTCATCATCCTCGTCATAAGTGAACACAGAGAGCAAAATAAGCCCTTTGGAAAGACTCGGCCTTGGGAACCAGGCTGGGACTGAGCCGCACAGAAGTTCTAGCCCCACTCAACTGGCGCTTTGCTTATCCCGCTCAAACGAAATTAGAGCTCATGTGTTTGTGGCTTGGAAGAGCCTATGCGGCCCCTTCTTCTCTCTCACCACCGGCAGCTCTGCCCCCAGGCAGCAGAGCCAGGTGAGAGAACGTGCTGAGCCCAGAATGCCAGGTGACTGGTACCAGCCCGGCCACCTGCTCAGTGGTGAGGCGTCCTGAGCAGCTCTCGTCCCCAACTGCCAAGAAGAGCAGAGAAGCCGCCCATTCCCTGGTCTAAGAGTTGGTTAAGGAGGAAGGTCACAAGCCAGGGCAGTGACAATACACAAATATTCTGCCCTGGTTGCCCTGGCCCATAAAACGTTCTGGAAAAACTGCTCTTCGGGCATCAAGAGCCCAGATTTTTCCACCTTCTTTCCCAGCCTGTGTCACCAAATCCACAACAGATGGGCTCTGCTTCTGAGTCCTTACATTCATGGCCCCAAAACTCGTGTTATTATTCATCCTTATGCTCATTTTTACATTAGAAGCTTCTAGAACTGAAAAGAAATGTAGAAATTAACTAGCCCAACACTTTCATTTCACAGATGAGAAAACCAAGGCCCAGAGAAGAAAGAGAACCTCCCACAAGTCACCAAGAGATTGGGGCAAAGGTGGGACTAAACCAACGTCTCCTGTTCCTCACCTGTGGTCTCCACACGGGGGTTTTCAGACAAATATGGCTTCCTTTTCTCCCTGACATCTCTAACCTTTTCATGCTCACATCTAGCCCTGTCCCTGGGTCCGGGTGCTCCTGGGACAGGAGCTCATCTGCTCCCAAAGCTGAGGGCTGTATCAAGGATGCCCACCATGGATCTGATGTCAGGCTGGCCCCCTGAGCACAGCTCTATGTGGGGATTTTAGGAAGGACTCAGGATGAGGTTTAAGCTCCCTTCATTCACCATTAGGTCTGCAGTATTCCCGGTGTCTCCAGAATGCAGGGAGGGTCTTGCTGTCATTATCCCCAAGAGACAAAGGATAGTTGATTGCACAAGAGCTCATGAGATCAGTTCTTAGTCACAAACTCAGTGACTTAAAACAATGGAAATGTTTTAAGTCTCACAGTGCTGGAGGCCAGAGTCTGAAATCCAGGTGTCAGCAGGGCCCCACTGCCCCTGCAATCTGTAGGAGAGGGTCTTTCCTACCTCTCTAGCTTCTGGTGTTGCCAGCACTCCTCGGCCTGTGGCCACATCCTCCCATCTCTGTCTTCACGAGGCCTTCTCCTCTCTGTCCGTGTCTTTTCTTTTCCCATAAGGACACCTTCATATTGGGGAGGGGGAGTCAACCTATGTCCGTTTTCCAAGAGACCCACGGGTTGCAAAGGGTGGAACCCACCTGCATGAGGCTGCACCAGCCCTTCCCCTGGGACCCCATTCTGAGCTATGATCCACCTCCAAGGCCACAGGCAGCCAACAGTGGCTGAGGCCCCTCAGCTCTGGGGTCCATCACAAGTCTGGGGTACAGCTGGCCTCACTTCCCTGCCAGGGACACTCCCAGGAGAGCACAAAGAGACAGGGGCATCAGGGGGCGACCCTCCCAGAACCTGCCCACAGACAGAAGAACCCTTGTGGTCAGGCTGAGCTGCCCAGTGGGGCAGGGGCCCTGGGGACCCCAGTGTCACTGCAGGAAGAAGAGGAGAGAAGGAAGGGAGCCATGGGAAGAAAAGAGTCGGGAGCCTGGGTTTGCTCTGTGATCAGCAGTGGGACCTCGAGCAAGGCTTGTCACATCAGATTAAAATGGAGAAGAAAAACACCCACACGGGCTTGTCATGCCTTCATTCCACTACTATTGATCACGGACCTGCTACACGCCAGAGTGTGTGAGGCTCAAGCAACATATGATGGAATACTGAAAGATAGTACTAGAAATGTATGAGATATTCCTAATATTAAAACGTCCCCCAAACATACTTCTACACAAAAACCTGTACTGTACACTGATGTGTATAGCAGCATGATTTGTAATAGCCAAAACGTGGAAACAACCCAAATATCCATCAACAGATGAATGGAAAAACAGAATGTAGTCCATCCACAAATGGGATATTTCTCAGCCATAAAAGGAACAGATCCATGCTACTGCATAGATGAACCTAGAAAACAAGATGCTAAGTGAAAGAAGCCAGACACAGAAGGTCACATACTGTGTGATTCCATTTACATGAAAGTCCAGGACAGGCAAATGCATAGAGACAGAAAGCAGATTGGCGGTTGCCTGGGGTAAGGGTAGGAGTGGTGGGGGGGATAGGGAATGCTAAGGGGTACAGGGTTTCTTTTTGAGGTGATGAAAAGTGTTCTCAAATTGACTGTGCTGATGTTTGCATATATCTGTGAATATACAAAAAACTATCGAATTGTAAACGGTAAAATTATATGTATGTGAATTATATCGCAATAAAGCTGCTTAAAAAAAATAAAGCATGTTCAGTGCTTTTCTGTCTCTAAAACCTTAATTAAACCTGTTGTCTACCTTTGAAATATACCCTCAGTCTAACCATTTCATACCACCTCCCCTGCTAGCTCTCTGGCCCTGGATTGTTGAAATCGCCCCTACCCGAGCTCTGCACCCACCGTGACATTCCTCCTCTGTGAACACCCTCTAATGGCTCCCATCTCACACAAAGGTGAAGCCAAAGTTCTATGGGGACCTAGAGGCCACACCCTCTGACCCCTGCTTCTCCTTCAGTCAGAATGCATCTCGTCTGCCCTGTCCAGCTGGACTTGCTCTTCCTGGACCACTCCAGGCTCCCTCTTGTCTCACTGTGCTTTCTGCTGATAATGCTCTTCCTGGACAACAGCCTGGCTCCCTCCTTCCTCTTACAAGTCTTTATTTCATGTCACCTTCTCTGCAAGGCCTTCCCTGACCACCCTATTGAATACTGTCTCCCAATCAGCCTTCCCCATCTGTCTTCCCTAGTTTATTTTTCTCCATTGCATCTGCCACCTTTTAATAAACTATATAACTTACTTACTTGGCTTCCTATATGTCAGGGATTTTGTATCCCCAGTACCTAAAACAGCCATTGGTTGGATGGATGGATGGACGGATGGGAGATGGTTGGATGGATGTCTGCATGGATAGGAAGTGGACAGATGGATGGATGGGAGATGGATGGACAGATGGATGGATGGGAGATGGATGGACAGATGGATGGATGGGAAATGGATGGATGAATGGATGGGAAATGGATGAATGGATGGATGGGAGACAGATGGATGGATGGACAGATGGGAAATGGATGAATGGATGGATGGGAGACAGATGGATGGATGGATGGATGGGAAATGGATGGATGGATGGGAGATGGATGGATGGACAGGAGATAGATGGATGAATGGATGGGAGATGGACAGATGGATGGTTGGGAGATGGATGGAAGGATGGGAGATGAATGGATGGATTGGACATGGGTGAATGAGTGGATAGGAGATCCTATCCGTGGATGAATGGATGGATGGATGAATGTGAGATGGATGGATGGATGGGTGGATGGGAGACGGATGGATGAATGTGAGATGGATGGATGGATGGATGGGAAATGGATGGATGGATGGATGGGAGATGGATGGATGGCTGGATGGGAAATAGATGGGTGGATGGGAGATTGATGGATGGATGGGAGACAGATGGATGGATGGGAGATGGATAGATGGATGGGAGATAGATGAATGAGTGGATGGGAAATGGGTAGATGGATGGATAGGAGATGGATGGAAGGATGGGAGATGGATGGATGGATGGGTGGATGGGAGATGGATGGATGGATGGATGGGAGATGGATGGGTGGATGCGAGATGTATGGATGGATGGGAGACAGATGGATGGATGGGAGATGGATGGGTGGATGGATGGATGATGGATATGGCAAAATGGAAGACCTTCCCTCAACTCAGTGGGAAAGAGTTCCAGAAGACAGGAGAGGACCAAGATTCAAAACCAGAAGTGCCAATGAGCAGTGTGTCCTCAGGCCAAGTCACTTAACACCTCCAGGCCTACTTTTCATGTGATTAAAGGGTCCTAGGAAGAGCTGCCTTCCCAGCCTATGATCATGTGACAACCGAATGAACTGAACTGAATGGAAGACCCTCCCCTTAAAGACATTAGGACCTGGTTGGAGTGGGGAGGTGAGCAGGCAGGAAGAAAGAACTAACCGCCCGGCAGCAGAGTCCCAGTGCCTGAGTGGGGACATGGGCTCGAGGGCTCAGCGTAGGGGCTCATAAGGGCCAGGTCATGTGGGGTCAGACACTGCAAGAGCCAAGCCGGGTGTGCACAGGGAACAGTGGCTGTGGTTAGGAGGATGGGACAGAGCCAGATGAAGGAGACACCAGAACGCCAGGCTCAAGAGTGCAGATGGGGTTCCTTGGCTGAGGCCTCTCTGATGGTGGGTGAATACTTCTGAAAAGGCTTGAAGACCCTGGGCTAGGGTGAGGTGGAAACCAGGTTCCTCAGCCCTGTTCCCCTCCAGAACCAGGATGAGCCACAGCAACCAGCTTCAAGTGCTACGCAGACACCGCAGACTCTGGGCTGGGCACCCCTGCCACCCACAGTGAGAAGACCCTGCTACCCTGCCCTTCCAGCGGGGGCCCTGCTGCCAGCAAGGAGGGGCCATAAGAATATGAACCTCTCAGCAATGCTCCCGGAGGATTCACTCAGAAGTTCCTGTTCCAAGTAGCTTCTGCACAGGATTAGGAGATGTCTCCGCTTTCTGCTTGGCTCCTGCTGTGCCCAGGGGCTAAGACTTTTAGGGGCTAGGTGCAGGGGCGCATGCATGCAGGAGGAGAGCTGAGCCTGAGGTTTCAGAGCAAGCTGCTGCTGGGCTCCCAGCTTCTCAGACCATCCAGGAACCAGACGTCCTGTCCCCAGGACTTGACCCCTCTAACTTGCTCCACATCTCGGGCATATACCATAGGAGCTGGTAAATTCTCCCCACAGGCTAGGCTGGGTGGCTCCCTCCTGGAATTCTCTGCCCCCAGCCAGCCATCCAACCATTCATTCAACACGCTTGCCCTAGTTGTGTCAGCAGAGCTCCAAATTAGCCAATGGGTCATCGAGTGGACGGTGGGACCAGAGGGGACCAAGAAAACAGGTTCCACCTCTGCCTGGTAGAAGACTATCACCTAAGAGAAAGACAAGAATTATCCACTGAGAGACTGTAAGTGCTAAGCATTCTGGGGTCCAGGGCTAAAGAACAGTAGTAGGTCAAATAGTGTCCCCCCAAATTCATGTCCACCCAGAACCTCAGAACATGATCTTATTTGGAAATAAGGTCTTTGCAGACATAGTTAGTTAAGATGAGGTCATACTGGATTAAGGTGGTCCCTAAATCCAAAGTCCTCAATGTCCTTATATGATGAGAGGACACAGGGAGATGCACAATCAGGGGAGAGTGCCACATGATGACAGAGGCAGAGATTGGAATGACAAGGCTACAGGCCAAGGAAAGCCAAGGATTGCTGGCAGCCACAAGAAGCTGGAAGAGGCAAGGAAGGATCCTCCCCTAGAGCCTTCAGAGGGAACATGGCTCTGCCCACACCTTGATTTCCAACTTCTGGCCCCTAGGACTGTCAGAGAATATATCTCTGTTGTTTTAAGCCTCCAAGTTTGTGGTAATTTGTGACAGTAGTCACAGTAAAGGAATATAGGAACTGGCACCTAAGCCTGGCCCTATGAAATCTTCACAACAATTTTCCCACAGTAAGTGGTTGTGTTTTCAGCAGCCCCAAGACCCCAGTCTCCCTGCCCCTACCGTCCTGGGATCTACAGTCTCCGAAACCCAGCTCCCCCTCCCCACAGCCTCCCCCAATAACTGCTCCCCCTTTCTCTGCACTCCCAGGCTGTTTATTTTTAGCCCCTGATCGCATCTGCCTTATATGGTTCTCTATTCATATCACGAGTGTGAACCATCCCCCTCCTAGTTTGTAAGCTCTTTGAGGACAGAGAATCCCAAGGATATTAACAGTCCTGAGCAGGAGCAGAAATGTCGATGCATGTTCCCAGTCGTTCATGTTTTGTGATATTTGGGGAAACTGGTGGGAAAAGTCAAGTCACAGCATACACACAACAGTGATGACCTACAGTCATCATCCTTCAACCTTAAAAAGTGTCTGATCAAAAATATTTTAAATATTTTCTTAAAATATTTTTCTGATCGATGTTTCCTTCCTTTAGTCACGTAACAGCCCATGCTGTAAACAGGGCAAGTGTTATTGTCTCTATTTTACAGGGGAAGAAACAGATGCAGGGAAGGTAAGGGGCTTGGTGGCTCACTTGTGACAAAGCCAGTGCTTGCTCGGTCCCTGGATCCTGGTGCTTCCACTGCTCTGCCTCTGTGTGGGCAGCGTCAGGAGAGGGAGACTCAGGGAAGTGCCCACCAGTCTAACCACCACTACGGAAAGGAAGCCGAGGCAGGAAAAGACAGGGGAAAGAGGTGGGTTTGCCACCAGATTCCTATTACTGTCACAGCTTGTACCCAAGCTCATTATACAGGGAGCCTGAGCATGGAATGGTTTCCCCCAGGGCAGGGTGAGTGCTTGACCCATTCTCGATTTTTTCCAGACCCCTTCCCAGGTCCCAGAGAACACTCCTGGTCTCTTGACTCCTTGGGTAAGTGCTGGAAAAATAAGCAATCTTCTACCACCTGACACTCGGAATGAGGGTAGGAAGGAATGCAGGAAAAACTAAGTAGCCAACGAATTGGCTCGAGGCTGCTCTGGCAGAAGCAGGTGTACAGGTAGGCCTTGCCAGACTAAATGCTGTGTAAACCAGATGCATGCCAGAGATGTATTTTCCAAGGGAAAGGCCTTGTCCAGCCTTTTCCTATTGCCATCTAGGGAAAATTCTATGGGCGGCAACTGGGCTGGCCTAGGTCCTGACCGAATAGCAGCTTGGAGGAGGACTAGGGGCCGCTGTTTTGGCAGTGACCCGGTGGGTGAGGGGAAGGGGCTCCCACACCCCAGGGCTCTCCCCTGGCTTAGTTCTGGGCTGAGCTCCCAGTGCAACCCACTTCCTGCAAGCCCAGAACTCCAGGTCAGACTTTGCCTGCACCTGTTTGAGCTCAGAGTGCAGTCCCTGCTCTAGAAGGATCCAAAAATATCTGAGAGGGAGGAGAAAAGGGAGGGACTAGCCAGAAGGGGATCAGGCTGGAGTCCACTGAGGGCCTGGGGGAGCCACTTGGCCTGGCATTCAAGACCCTCTCCACTGGCCCAACCCATCAGGGAAGCCTCATCTCCCCCTATCATGAGCCCCACATTCTAGCCAGAGCTGGTCTCATCCCATCCCTGCCAGGGCCACGCTCTGCAATTCCCCACCTCCTGGCTTTGATCACCATCTTTGGATATCTCTGCCTGCACAAATCCTCTGCTCATTCATTAGACGTCGTCAGACACCGTCAGCGAGCCCAACGCTGCACTGAGTGTCAATGCTGCGGTATGAGAGAATTCAACCAAAGCACAGCTGCCTGTCCTCTCAGGGACAGTCCTGGGACAGTCCAGCAATCATCCCCTTCCTCCAAGTCCGGCTGAAACCCTGCCCCTCCAAGAGGCCAACCTTCCCAGTCATCTTCTGAACTCCAACCAGAGCGTAGGTTGCTGGGGGTGGGTGTTAGTTACATTTTTTTTCAGTGTGTGTCATCTCCCCAAATAGGAGGTCAGATCCTGGGAGCAGAGACACAGCCCGTTCCTGCCTGCATGGTGCAGCCAGCCAGGACCTCACAGGGCTGACAAGGGGCTGAGAGCTAGGCCTCACCGGGGGGACCCCACCTCTGCCTCAAATATACCCCCATCTCTTGTTACACACCACACACTCTCTGCCCCCTCAAGTTCATGAAGCATCCCAATCTGAATGTGTGTCGCATTCTCCCGCTTCCTTCTGATCACATCGTGCCCCCACCCTTACTCCGAGCCCATCCTGCTTTCCCCGACCTAAGGGTGGGCTTCCCAAGGAGGGCCACATCTCCCCTTTCTTCAAGACTCTGCGCTGAGTCCCTCTTCACTCCTCAGGGCTGCCACATGGTCCGCATTCATTCTGTGCTCTTAAATGCTTGGAATTGGAAGACGTGTCAGGGCTCTCAAGGTTATAAGAGAGAAGGGGGAGGGGGAGCAAAGCCTCTTCCCATTTGTTAGCACCCTTGCAATGAGCCAGGAGAGCCCACCCCGGGTGGGCCAATGTCCCACCCAGAACACTTTCAGGCCTGGGATCTGGAGCTGGGCACAGCAACAGTGACTATGGTTTCCATGGTCCTGATGTGTGACCTCAGGAAAAACAGGCTTCTGGGATGGCACTGTGGTCTTGTCACACCCTTAGAACTGGGACTTTGGCCACACAGCCTCACCCCACCCCCAGGGTGGCACATCAGCCAGAGAAGAACTGGAGGGAGACAGGCTACGGTAAGGCCCTGGGCTGGAGGTATGAATGGCTGACCTCCTAATAGCTCAGGCACTTTAATCTGATTAAATCAAGTTCTGATTTAATCCTGCTTGTTTATTAAATCTTTTATTAAATTCTGATTTAATTCTGATTATTAATTAAATTTAATACATGGTTACATTTAATTCTAGCACTTTCATTCTGATTGGACAGTTCCAGGAGTCCTCTGTGAGGGAGGAGTTGGTGACAAGTAGCAGGTATGTCCCCAAGGTGGAGATGTGCCTGGGAGCTGGACTCTGAGTAAGACCACCTTCTGGGCTGGAGAGGGATGAGGCTGAAACCAGATGGGACAGGACTGCCTGATCCTAGAGGAAGTCCCAGCACAGCCTGACATAGACCAGCGAACAGATCAATCTCCAGAAACAGCTAAATCTGACCTGTCCCATTGTGGAATTGTACCCACCACTTCTGCCTCCTGCTGCGTACACCAGGCTGGGATGAGCACTGGGCAACCCAATTTTGCAGCCCTACAGCTGCATTCACCATGGCTCTGATCCATTCATTCATTCACTCACTCATTCACTCAGGACTAGGTGAAAAATCCCTACTCTATATCTCAGCTCCTTTGCACAGGGAATCCAGGCTCCTCAGAGACCTTGCCCACCAAAGCAATGGGAAATTCCACCTTAGAGATGCATTGCTTGAGCTAAAATCTTCTAGATCCTTTTGAACAGAGTGACTTGGGAAAGTGACAGTCCAAGCTGTTGGGCTGCGTTGGTGGTATAGTGGTGAGCATAGCTGCCTTCCAAGCTGTTGGGCCATCAGCTCCCCATTGCAATGAGTTTCAGAGTCAGCAGGGAGTGGGAGACAGAACAGGTTGCCAACAGCGGTGGCAGGGAAGGGAGACACCAAGAGGGAACAAAGGAGACAAACAGAGAGGATGCAGACACTGAAGATGGGCTTCTCCTGGCTCTAAACCTTGCCTGAGAAGTCAGGTGAGGCCAGGAGCCCGTCAGCTCGTCCTTCTTACTCACCCCCTTCATCCCAAAGGGAGCCCCGCCAATGGGCCACGAGCAAAGTACAGGCCCCACAGCCGGGAGCACACCAAGGGGGAGACCGGGGCTGGGCTCCCGTCTCCACTCTATGAGGAAGAATGAGACCCGAGGTCACCATCCAGGTAACTCGGGCCATGTGCCTCCCTCGCCAATTTCTGCAAAACAACTAATCCTGATGGAGTCAGAACATGGTGCTTTCCCCACTGTAGATGTGATAGACATTTGTTGAGTAATGTCACCATCTCTGATGGTAGCACTTGGAGTCTAATTTTGCCCCTTGCTCTCTACAGCACTCTGGCGTGAGGGGGCAGGCTCTCCAAAGTTTATTGTGATGAAAACATTCATCCTTCCTTAACTTCCCCTCCCAGCTCTCTCTCAGATCTGCCCAGTTATTCTCCAGCACTGGAGACCAGGAGCTGGTCTCAGCCCTGCCATCGGTACCATACACCCAGAGCACCCCGAGTTCCATCTCCCAGGGCTCTTGGGAAGATGATGCTGGTTCCTTCTCCTCTGTGGCTTTCCACACCCTCTGCAGCATCCTCAGTGTAGACCAGGATCCACAAGCCTCATTCCCTGGCTTAGCTCCCTGGCTGGCACCGGGCTGCTGAGTGTTTACCTGACGTCTCCCCACAAGACGCTCAGACCTTCTCTACCCTCCCAAAGCTGAGATCTCATCTCTGCCCAGTATTCTTCAATCTCTCTCCACAGGCTCCTTCCCCATTGGCTCATAGACACACTCAGTCTTCTCTAGTGTTGGAAAAAGATGTTTTCTTCCTCTGTGAATGCATCTGCCCCTGCTCACTGGTACTGGCCTTTATCCCTCCAAACTTAACTTTTAAAAGTCTCTGTGTCTAAATATGTGGCCTGCACATCCTCACTAAATACTCTTAAACCCCTCATAATCCATCAGTGACCTCCTGGTTGTGAAAATCAGCACCTTGTCTTCCTCTGCATCTCTGTGATATTTAATCCCATTGGCTGCCCCTTGTTTTAGAAGATGTCCCTTACCTTGGCTTCCTGGTCACAGTCTCATCTTGGATCCCTTCCTGCCTTTCTGAAATTCATTTACTATCTTTTTTCTCTTCCTACTCCCCAAATCCAGCATTCCTCAAGGTTCGGTCCTTGAATCTCTTCTTTCTCTCTCTCTGCATCTCTCTCCCTTGGTGTCCTCATAGCATCGTCCTCATCTTTACATCACGAATCTCGTTTCTAGATGCCTGAGCTCCAATCCCACCTTTGTAATGACTGCTAAATATCTCCATCCGAACGTCCCACTGGCACCTGACGTTCACAATGTCCCAAATTGAACTTTTAAAACTTATTCTCTCCTATATTCCTGGTGTCTTTTTCTGGCGAGATCATTCCTCCAGTCACCTAAACGAAACCTGTAAGAGCTCCCTCCCTGCCTAGCTCGCCAGGTTGAGAAGGCTCCAGCTACTGGTGGAGTCCGCCCTCTCTCTCCCTTCCCATCCCCCCAGGCCACGCCCTCTCACCTGCATTCCTGACACAGTGACTAATCAGTCTCTCCTCCACCTCCTCCTTCCCACCAACAACTGCCAGAGGGATTTGTGGCTACCAGGGACCGCAGAATACAGCCCTCCTCCTCAACGACGTAACACTCAAGCCCCAGCCTCACCTCCCAAACAGACGCCCTCTGCCCCCACTTCCCTGTGCCCGCCCTTATCTGAGACAGAGCAAGGGTCCCCTCTCCTGCTTCTTGATAGAGCCCCATACTTCTTCTTCTTCCCTTTTTTTTTTGGTGGCTGGGCAGGACAGGGATCTGAACCCTTGACCTTGCTGTTGTCATCAGCACTGCACTCTAACCAGTTGAGCTAACCGACCAGCCCACCACCCCATTCTTCTGGCTCCATGTATGGGCTCATCCTGTTCCCTTTCCCTGAAACTCCCTTCCTGCCATCCTTCCATGTCTGAATCCTACTTTCTTCGAGGCCCAGCTCCAATGTTCCCTCATCTGTAAAACATTTCCTGATCCACTCAGCTCAAGTTAACCTCCATTTTCCCTCAATCCCACCTCCCTTTTCCTGCACCTCCCTCAGGACACTTCTGTGCATCTTATTTGCACAGGGACAGCTATGAGGTCCCCTTCCGGACTGCAAGCACACCAGGACAAAGTGCCTATCTGAGTCCCCCTAGGACTGTACTTCACAAGTAGTAGGGTTGCCATAAATATGGGATGAGCTCACGAATGATAAAACGCAGCAACGTGCTTGAATTGAAAAGCTTTGCGCACTTGAGCAAAATTAACACATCAGGGGTTGTGCCATGAGGAGGCTAGATTTGGTGTGGAGGAGAGGGCATGTGCCCAGGACAGCAAGCTAAGCCTGGGTACCCCACCCCAGCTGCCCACAGTACGGACCCCACACTTCCCGCCAGGATGCACGAGCCCTGTCCTCAGCCCCTCAGGCAGCAGGGTCAAAGAGCAGAAACACCATCTTCCTTCTGTGTCCACAGGAATTAGTCTGTGTCCCAGTGCACCATACCCATGTAAGCACCAAATGGCCTCATCTGGACCTCTCTCAAGGGAATAAAGGAAAGAGCACTGGCCAGGGAGTGAAGAGACCTGAATTCCAGCTCTGGCCCACCATGAACTAGCCGTGTGACCTTCACTGTAACACCCGGATGTGGGACAAACCAGCACTTCCTAAACTGCAGTTCCAAAGGCTACCCAGCAAGGTGTCACTTTTTGGGGGGGGGATGCATAGTTCACAGACTAGCTCCCTATGGGCCCGTCCAGCCGCGCCAAACTAGGAGTCAGGGGGCGAGCTGGGGACGCAGCTTCAGGGGGCTGGAAAGGCTTCTGGGGTCTGCTCTCTCCCCAAGCCCCCTGAGCTCACCACCTTCTTGTAGCAGCCCTCCCCAGGGTGGATCATGACAGCAGGGCTGCCCTGTCCTCTTTCCCAGCCTGGGGTGGGTGAGGAGCAGGTGGAGAAGGTGCTCCCTGATGGTCACCCGGCACCCTCATCTCTCATGGGTGCTCACAGATGGGCAAGCCCGGGTGCACAGAGCAGATTGGCAGTTCTGCACACCAGGGCTGGGCTGGACGTGGAGAAGGAACGATGATGAACACCCACAGAATCCCAGTCCCTAGTCTCCGTATCGAGCAACAGGAAGGACCACAGGCAGCCAGCAAAGATATCCCAAATTCAACCTTTATCAATAAACGCCCAAAGAAATGGTTCCTCAGCACCCCGCACCCACCCCACTATCTGGGGAGTCAGGGGGCCAGAAGCACGGCCCTTATCCCTCCCCTTTCCACTCACCCGGCAGGCAGAGGGCGCTAAGAGTCCGGGCCGGGTCTGTCTGGGAGAGGCAGGTGGGTAGAGGAAGGGAAATCTTGGGTGGGTGAAAACAGCTGGCCTGCGTTCCTGCCTGACTCAACTCTAGATCTCCTTCCCTCATCTGGACAATGAGGAGACTGGCCAGCCATCTCTAGGATCCTTTCCCCGAGTCCTTGAGCAGGCCGATCCCCAAGCCAGGTCCCCCAGACAGAGGAGGACCCTGCAAATTACAAAGGACTGGAGACAGCAGGTTGGAGGTGGGGACTGGGGAGGTGTCTGGTGACAGGGGCCTGGCTGCTCCATCTGAGGCCTGGCACAGGTGCTGGTGATGGATGGCTGGGGGTGGGGGGGCACTTGGTCTCCTCACAGGGAGATGAGCGGAGGCTGCACAACCATCACCCCTGTCCAGAGCAACCCTGGAGCAACATGGGGGATAGAAGAAAGAAGAGAAGCTCTGCAGGGTCCCCATCCTGGGAGGTGGGCAGGAAGGGGGGAGGGAAACAGGATAGGGTGGTGGAACTCAGGAGCAAAGACACTACCTTTGGGTAGGGTGGCATTTACCAGTGGCACAATTCTGAGGGGAAACCAGCCACTAGGAAGGACTGTCACTTTGGAGGTATAGGGAAGCCACCTTGTGGGTAGGAACCTTCCAGTTAGTGCAGGAGGAAGCCATCCTCTTGGGTATACAATCTACAACTGGAGCAGAACAGTGATAAAACCCACTAGGGGGGATAAAACACACAGCCCAAGTGTGAGCAGGATTGAGGGGGCAGGAGAGCTTCCATACTGGGAGATGGTCCTGGGCAGACGCACACTGCAGAGCCCAGGAAGGGAGGGTGCCAAGATAGGACCTTTGCACAAAGCACCTGCCTGCCTCCTTTCCCCAGGGACAGAGCCTCCAGCAAGGCCTGTGGAACATTCCACATGTCCAGTTCCCTCCGTGGGAGGAAAGATGAAGGATGTCCCTAAAAGGCTAAAAATTCCTGGGGCCCTGCTATGTGGAAGCTGCTCGAGGTGGCAGCTGGGGCTGGGCCCAGCAGAGGAGGGGCTGCGAGAGGGAGAGGGTGGCTTGGGGCTCAGGATCCAATTACACGGCTGTTTCCATACTTAGCCACCTGACAGCCACTTGGAATACTCACTACTCCAGCCACAGCAGCCCCGCAGAGCCCAAATTAACTCAAGGACAGACAAGGGCAGGGCCCAGCAGCACATGTGAGGGCCGGAGCCCCCCATCCTATGGGCCTGGCCCCTGGAGGAATGGCTTTTGTTCTCCTTGCTGGGACTGTACCCTCACAGCCCCTGTTCTCAAGGGACAGAACCTCAAAGACTTGAGAGACTGAACTCTGGGCCCCCACAGCCCCATGTGCAAAGACAGGGCTGGGCCAGGTAATGACTGCTGCCGAGTCATAAAAAGACCAAGTGGGGAGTCCTCGATTCCTAGGGGGATCCTCAGAGCACTTCCCTGAAGCATCCCCAAGGCAAACCCAGCTCCAAGAGTCTTAGGAACCAGAGAGGTGGCAAAATGATCCGGTGTCCGCTCCACAACCTATAAATAACCCCCATGCTGCAACCCAAGCCACCAGCTCTGCTACGAAGTGCTGAGACGCCAAAGGAAAGCCCTGCACACAAAGCTGAGCCCGTTCTGATGAAAGCCCCCGCCCCACACAGGCTCCACGCCAGAACAGGTCCCAGTCCCCTTCCAAACCCCATGTCCAGTTCTGTTTCCAGCCCAACCACTGACTCAATTTCCAGTCCTATCCCACACCAATTCCCACACCATCCCACTATTCCCAAAACGCTCCCCAGCTTTGCCCATGGTGTCCCTCTGTCCTGCGTCATGCAAGCCCGGGTCTCCAGCTGGACTTAAGGCCTCCGCCCCACCTCCCACTGGGGGAGGGTCACTCGAATGACCTCCAGCTCCAAGATGATGTTCTGTGGTCTGTCTCAGAGGCCCCTCCAGTCTTGACTTTTGGGGTACCCTTTCCCAGCATCTACAGGCCAGACCCTCCTCTCTGGCCCCTGGCCTAGGGCTCTCTCGGTTGCTGCTTCTTCTTCCTCTGGCCTTCCCCCAGGTCCCTAACTGTCCCCCAGTTCCCCTGGGCACCTGGCTCTTGCTCTGTGGCCCAGGGCCCTGGAGAGAAGGGTGATTAGGTGAGACCAGCCATCCACCCACCATGACACAGAAAGCCCAAGGGAGGGCTGAGGGCACAGTGTGGGCCTGGACAGTGCCAGGGTGGGGGCCTACCTGCTTGTCCCGAGAGCAGAAGCGAGACCACAAAGCAGCAGAGCAGGACCAGCGCCCTCATGGTGACTGCCAAGAGAGGCCAGCTGCTCCACGCCTCTATTTATACGGCGGCGCGGGTGGCAGCGGCAGGCAGCCGCGGGGGGAGAAGGGTCACACAGTCACTAGGGCAACTGGGCGGACGTGATGGGGAAGAGGCCCAGACCCCAGCAGGCTCACAGAGTCCCAGTGGCTGCTGTGACTGTCCCAGCTGCCAGGCCCTGAAAGGCAGGGCCCGGGGCTGGACTCTCCCCGCTAGCAGCCCGGGGATTACATGGTACAGATAACAGGGCTGGGGTAACAGAAGTAAAGTGAGGCAGCCTCCAGGCTAAGGTCTAGGAGATAGGAGCCCGAATCATCCCAGAAGTTGCTCTAACTTGACCTTAACGTCTAGGGCAGGTCAGGGGCCTTGACATGCCTCCATTGGAAGGAAGGAGTTGTAGGGCAAATAAGAGGTCCTATTTGATAGGCACTGATACATGCTCCAGCTGACGGTCAGTTCAGGAAAACCTGTGCCCCCTGCTCTTTGAGGTTGAAGGCTGGGAGCCTGATCTTCCTTGGCCTCTGGAAGAGAGAGAATGCTGACCAGAGGGAAAAGGGGACACCAAGTGGGGCTGGGGTTGGTATGTAAGTCAGAGGGTGGAGCAATAGAGATCCATTTCCAATGGCGTAGGGGTTCCAGAAAGTTCTGTTGCCTCTGCAAAGTGCTGTTTGATGCAATTTCCCTAGGAGAGTGTGGCAGCCCCGAGAGTGAGAAGCTGGGAGAATGCAGCCTCTGGCTTATCTGGCCAGCAGGAACAGTGACAATGGGAAGGGAGGAGGTAGCAGTGGGCCCTGGAGGAAAGGAACTCAATGTAAATTACACATCTGTTATGTGTGAGATGCTTGACATTTTCTTAAACAGCCCTATGGAGGTATGTTGACATACAACAAATGACACGTGGGTAAAGGGTGCAATTTGATAAATCTGACACAGGTATTTAACTGTGCAGCCATCACCACAGTCAAGATAGTGACCAGATTCCTCACCCCCCAATTTTTCCTCATGTCCCTTCAGAGACCCTCTGTCCTACCCCTTCCCCCCCATCACTGATCAGTTTTCCGTCAATACGCACCAGTTTGCATTCCCTGGATTTTGCTATACATGGAATCATACCGTATGTTCTTTTTTATCTGCTTCTTTCACTCAGTGAAATTATCCTGAGATTTATCAGTGTTGTAGTGTGTATCAATAATGCATTTCTTTTTATTATTAAGTAGCGGTCCATTGTATGGACAGACCACAATTTGTTATTCAGTCACCTATTGAACGTGTGGGTTGTTTCCAAGCTTGGGCTATTACAAATAAAGCTGCTATGAACATTTGTCTACAAGACGATTTTTTGAAAATCAACTGACCATACATGTGTGAATCTATTTCTGGACTATAATCTGTTCTATTGATGTATGCGTTTATCCTTTTGCTAATACACTGGCTTGATTTTCTGTGACCTCCTAATAAGTCTAGAAATCAAGTAGTACGAATCCTCCAACTTTGCTTTTCTCTTTCAGAATACTAGACAGACAAAATTCTACTTCTTCTGCACCTCCACATAAACTTTAAGAATCAGTCTGTCGATTTTTTTTAAAAAGCCTTCTTGGATTTGAATTGGGATTACAATGAATCTATGGATCAGTTTGAAGAGAACTAACATGTTACCAATTGAGATGGTTCATTTTATGTGTCAACTTGGCTGAGCTTTGCTGCCATTTGTATGGTCAAACACCAATCTGGATGTTGCTGCAAAGGTATTTTTAACATGTAAAACAGCAGACTTTTAGGAAAGCAGATCACCCTTCATAACGTGCACGGGCCTCATCCAATCAGTCAAAGGCCTTAAGAGAAAAGACTGAGGCTCCCTGAGGAGGAAGAAATTCTGCCCTCAGACTGACCATCATCAGACTCATCATCACGACATCAACTCTTGCTGGAACTTCCAGCCTGCCAGCATCCCTGCAAATCGTGGACTTGCCAGCTCCCACAATTTCTCTCTTTAAATGTATGCTTTATTGGCTCTGTTTCTCTGGAGAACCCTAACACACCAGTAATGAATCTTCCAATCCATGTGCATGGCTTGGGGAGGGTCTTGCTGTAGGGGAAGAGGTAACAGTTGGACACCAACCGAGAGAAAAGGGACTAAAAGAAAATGAAGTATCTACTCTGTGCCAGGTGCCTTATGTGTAATGCGTGGTGGGCATATTCTCACCATTCACAAAGAAGAGACTAAGGGTCAGGGAGGTGAAGTAATTGTTCAACATCACTCAACTAGGAATGGAGTTACCTGGATTTGAGCCCAGATCTGTCTAACTCATAAACCCATGACTTTTCCCATCAACCTAAGTTAACACCATCAGGGTCAGAGAGGTATTACCACATCAGGAAAAGGGGGCCGAGGTCTATGCGTCTGAAGGCTGACCTCATGTCCAACGGTTACCTCTTTGAGGCTGAAGCATCAAAGCAAGCTACAAGAAGACAAACCCAGATGGGCAGGGAAGGGTGAACCCAGCACTGCTTAGGTTGAAAGACACCCCATTTGCAGTACCGAATAGATCCTTGCACATCCATGTTCATAGCAGCACCATCCACAGCAGCCAAGAGATGGAAGCAAGCCAAGAGTCCACCAGCAGATGAGTGGGTAAACACAATGTGATATATGCATACAATGGACTATTAGTCCACCATAAAAGGAAATGAAACTAATACATGCTACAACATGGATGAACCTTGAACATGTCATGCTTAAGCGAAAAAAGCCAGACACAAAAGGACAATGTATGAGTTTGCTGGGGCTTCCATAACAAAACACCACAGACTGGGTGATTTAAACAACAGAAATTTGTTTTCTCACAATTCTGGAGGCTCAGAGTCCAAGATCAAGGTATGAGTAGGTGTGCTTTCTTCTGAGACCTCTCTCCTTGGCTGTAAACAATGTCTTCTCCCTGTGTCTTCACACGGTCATCCCTCTGTGTGTTGTCTGTGTCCTAATCTCCCCTTCTTATAAGGACACCAATCATATTGGATTAGGGCCTACCCCAATGACCTCATTTTAACTACCTCTTTAAAGGCCCTGTCTCCAAATATAGTCACATTCTGAGCACTGAGAGTTAGGTTTCATAAGAATTTTGAGGGGGACACAATTCAGTCCATAAGAGATAAATATTGTATGATTTCATTTATATGAGCTACCTAGAATAGCCAAATTCACAGAGACAGAAAGAAGAATAGCAGTTACCAGGAGCTAGGGAAGGAGGGACAAAGAGTTAGTGTTTAATGGGTACACAGTTTCTGTTTGGGATGAAGAAAAAGTTCTGGAGATGGATGGTGGTGATAATTATGCAACATTGTGAAGGTACTTAATGCCACTGAACTGTACATTTAAAATGATTAAATGCCAACAACATTCTTCAGAGAAATAGAAAAAACAATCCTAATGTTCATATGGAACAACAAAAGACCCCAAACAGCAAAAGCAATCTTGAACAAAAAATAAAATAAAGCTGGAGGCATAACACTACCTGTTTTCAAACTATACTACAAAGCTATAATTATCAAAACACCATGGTACTGGCATAAAAACAGACTTGGACCAATGAAACAGAACAGAGAATCCAGAAATCAACCCACAAACCTACAGTCAACTGATCTTCAACAAAGCCACCAAGAATATACACTGGGGAAGAGATTGCCTCTCCAATAAATGGTGCTAGGAAAACTGGACATCCATATGTAGAAGAACAAAAGTAGACCTGTACCTCTCACCATACACCAAAATGAACTCAAAATGGATTAAAGACTTAAATATAAGACCTGAAACTATAAAGCTCCTAAAAGAAAACACAGGGGAAACACTTCAGGAAGTAGAACTGGGCGAACATTTTATGAATATGACCACCAAAGCACAGGCAACAAAAGGAAAAGTAAACGGGATTATATAAAACTACTATTACTATTTACTAAAAGTAAACTATTATATCAAAGCTTCTGCACAGCAAAGGAAACAATTAACAGAGCAAAAAGACAACCTACGGAATGGGAGGAAATATTTGCAAACTACGCATCTGACAAAGGATTAATATCCAGAATATACAAGGAACTCAAACAATTAAACAGTAAAAAAACAAATGACCCGGTTAAAAAATGGGCAAAGGAGCTGAATAGGCATTTCTCAAAGGAAGACACACAAATGGCCACAGACAAATGAAAAAAATGTTCAACATCACTCAGCATCAGGGAAATGCAAATCAAAACCATATTAAGGGCCGGCGCATGGCTCACTTGGGAGAGTGTGGTGCTGATAACACCAAGGTCATGGGTTCGGATCCCTATGTAGGGATAGCCAGTTAGCTCACTTGGGAGAGCGTGGTGCTGACAACACCAAGTCAAGGGTTAAGATCCCCTTACTGGTCATCTTTAAAAAAAAAAAAAATTAAGATACCATCTCACCCCACTTAGACTAGCTATTATCAAAAAGACAGAGAACGACAAATGCTGATGAGGCTGTGGAGAAAAGGGAACCCTCCTACACTATTGATGGGGCTGTAAATTGGTGGAGCCATTATGGAAAACGGTATGGAGATTCCTTTAAACAACTTCAGATAGAACTGCCATAAGATCCAGCAATTCTGCTGCTGGGTATATACCTAAAGGAAAGGAAAGCACCATGTCAAAGAGATACCTGCACTCCCATGTTTATTGCAGCTCTATTTACAACAGCCAAAAGTTGGAACCAACCTAAGTGTCCATCATCAGATGACTGGATAAGGAAAATGTGGTATATATACACAATGGAATATTACTCAGGTTAAAAAGAAGAATGAAATACTGCCATTCTCAGCAACACAGATGAACTCAGAGAAAATTATATTAAGTGAAATAAGCCAGGCACAGGAAGAGAAATACCATATGTTCTCACTCATAAGTGGGAGGTAAAATAATTAATATTTAAATAAAAGAAAGAAAGATACAACATTCAAAAATACAACTGAGGTTACTAGAAGTGGGAAGGGAGAGGGGAGGGAACGGGTAAAGGGCCACAAATAGCAATGATAGTGTATATTATTGAATACAATAATTATTCTGATGTGAGCATCAAAAAAAAAACTTCATTCAAAACTTGAATGACTTGAACCAACTTTCCAAATACTATGTAATGTTCAAAGACATAGTCAATTCTCCACATCTTCCAGGAAAGACTTACATTATTTTAGCTCTTTCTTAAATTCAGTAATATTATAATTTCAAAGTTCTAATACCAGTTTAATATTCAGTTATTCTCAATTAGCATAATATGTGTAAATCTTGTGTACATGTAGCTTCTATAACAAGAAGCTAAAGTTTTATTCAGGGCAGAGACCAAGTCTTATACTTGTTCTCATATTACATAACACCTTGGAGTAAAAGTAGAATTCAATAAATACTTGATGGGGAAAAAAATGATTAAAATGGAAAATTTTATATTATGTATACTTTACCACAATTTTTTTTAATTGAATAAAAAAAAAGTTACCCTGCTTGGAAATGAAGATAAATTAAAAAGGAAGACAGGCTTCATTGAAAATCAACTCTAGGGCTGTCTGGTTAGCTCATGTGGTTATAGCAAGGTGCTGATAACACCTAGGTCCAGGGTTCCACCCCTGTACCCACCAGCCACCAAGAAAAAAGAAAAGAAACTCTCAAGTCACAAATTCTCAAACAGATCTCACTCAGATCTATGAAATCTCCATGTTGGTTTCATCCCACGTCACCCACCATCACCACCTCCTTCCCAATCTAAGAACCTCTGGCTGCCTTGGATAAACAGGGAGGAAATGTGTCTGAGAACAAGAGGCAGGACCTAGGAGAAAACCATGTATTCCGGACACTCAGGTCCCACTTCCACTGCCCTGGAGCTAGGGTCAGTCAGCTTCTTCTGTAAGGGGCCAGGTGGTAAATAATTTAAGTTTTGTGGCCATCCGCCACCCCTCAACTCTGACTCAGTAGTGTGAGAGCAGCCATAGACAATAGACAATGAATGGACAAGGATGTGTCCCAATAAAATTTTATTTATAAAAACCGTGGGCCAGTTTCAGGCTATAGTTTGCAGATGCCTGCCCAGACTCTAGAGTAATCATTTGGTGAATTACTTTGTAAAGTAGGAGATCCTTTTGGTAAATAAAGGATGACCCATATCAGTGCTTGACAAATCTAGGTAGTCCTATGCCTGTCTGCTTCAAGTGGGTGGTAAAAGCCTGGACGGATGGAAGGTAGAGCTTTGGGGCAAAGGGATGGCAGGTTTGTGGCACAGGCTACTGTGGATCTGAGTCTGGGAGCCATATGCTCGGGGAAATATGGGAAAAAGAGGAGATTCTAGAAAGGGAAAGAAGTATGTATATCCCTGGAAAAGTTTCTGCTATCAACTGAGTCTTAAAAGGTCCCCAGAACTGGTGAGTCAACACCATGGTCACTAATGTTTATTTGAAGGACCCGACAATTAAGTCTCAATTGCTAAAGTGCTGCCACATGGAAGAAAATTCAGGCTTGTTCTGTATGGTTCCTGAGGGAAAAATCTGATTTGATGGGTGAGCGCCTATACAAAACACATTTTAGCTCAATGTAAAGAACTTTCAGGTTTAAGCTGCCCAGCAGATAAGGGAGTGGGCACCCCATCCCTGCCCAGGTTCCAGCAGAGACCAGGTGTTCAGGGAGGGACACTGCACTACTGGTTTCCTTTCCCCCTTATCCTGAAAGTCTGAATCTAGGAAAGACTTGGAGACAGATGTCTTCCAGGGAGGCCCTCCCCAACTTCACCCCCACTGATTCCTCCTGAGCTCAGACGCCAGCAGTTTGAGCAGGAAGCACTTTCCTGTGCCTCTCAGTGTCCCCGTCCAGCCTGGCCTACATCCTTGTCTCAGAATCATGTGCAGTGTCCAGTGTCCCTGCACGTGTTGGGCCAACGAGTGGCGAGGGATTTATCCAGCTGCTTCTGACAGTGGGAACAAGCCATGCGTGGGGAAGGACTCTTGGGAACTCAGGGCTGGAAAGGAAAGGGGGGCTTTTGCCACATCCTGTCCCAGCCACTTCAGCAAGGGTCTCAGGAGAGGGCCTGGGGTGGATTTCCTCACTCCTCTTTTTCCCGCTTCACGTTCAGATGGCTGCTCCTCTTGAAGCGCTGCTATCAAGGAACCACTACCTCTACTCTGGTGGAGAACACACCAGGGGCAGGGCTCAGAGCCACTCATCTGTGATCATCCACACCTGTATTAGTCCATTTCCGTTGCTTATAACAAAATACCTGGAACTGGTATTGCTTACTGATTCAGGGGCTGGGAAGTCCAAAGTCCAGGGAACACATCTGGTGAGGCTTTTCTTTGGTGGTGGCTTTACAGCAATGCAGGGGTCTCACATGGGAGAATGGCAGAGCAGAGAGAGACTCTCATGCTCATCTTTTAAAGAATCACACCCCCGACCACTGTTATTAATCCTTTCACTAGGCATGTTCCTACAGTCTAATCACCTCTTCAAAACCCCACCTTTCAATTACCATAATAGGATTTCCTACCCTCTTAACACTGTCATGGTGGGGACCAAACCTCCAACACATTAAACTTCAGGGGACACAATTCAATCCATAATAATACCTTAAACAGTTCCTCAGGGACTGGGAAAACCAAGCTAGTCCCTGACAACTCAGGTGTGTGTGTTTGGATCCATTCTACACTCAATACTGACCCAGTGCAACAAGTAACCCTTGTTGAAAGTATTTTCCCATATATCTTGGAAATTATAGGTTATCTATCCTAGAAGGACCCAAATTCCCACCCAATACAGAAATCTCTTCCAAAATACTTTGACAGGTATTCATCTAGCCACTATTTGAATATGCCCAGTGATGGAGAGCTATCATAGCTACCAGTGCTATGGTTTTGAATGTGTCCTCCAAAGTCCATGTGTTGGAAACTTAATCCCCAATCCCCACAGTGTTCAGTGGTGGGACCTTTAAGAGGTAATTAGGTCACAAGGGCTCTGCCCTCATGAATGGATTATTGCTGTTATTGTGGGAGTGGGTTAGTTATTGAGGGAGTGGTTTCCTGATAAAAAGGATGAGTTCAGCCCCCTTTCCTTCTCTTTCATGTGCAGGCTCTCTTGCCTTTTTGCTTTCTGCCATGGGATGACAACGCAAGAAGGTCCTCACCAGATGCGGTCCCCTTGACCTTGGACTTCCCAGCCTCCAGAACTGTAAGAAATGAATCTCTGTTCTTTCTAAATTACCTAGCCTCAGTTAATCTGTTATAGCAGCACAAAATGAACAAAGACAACCAGAGAGCAACAGCTCTGCTGTTTTGAATACAATGTGGGGCCTAGAATTAGCCACAGCTCTCCGATCTGCCCATCTGCCATCTCAACTTGTCACCGAAAACCAGGGATATACACCACAAGGATCCCAGGTGAATGGACACTGCATCTCCCCTGATCACAATCAAGCTGCCCCCCACTAACCCTCAGTACCTGTCCAGCCTTCCTGGCTAAAAGAGAATAGCAGATTTTTGTCAATTCTCTACACAGCCAGAATTTTCAGAGCACTGTCTTCATCTCCCACAGGACAGGAGGCAATCGGAGAGATGCATGTATCAACAGAACAACCTCTAATGTGTGTGCAGCACCCACAACCTTCTCAAATCACTTGCCTGCTTCCTATTTAATTTAATCCTGAGGCTGTTGTACCCTGGGGGAACCTTTGACTCGGGCCCCCTAATTCGGGAAACTTCACAGCTGTCACTCTTAGCTCCTTTTTCAACACCAGGGGTGTGGTGTGGGGAGAGCCTGTTTGGGGAGCTCATTCCTTTCTAAAGCCGCCAGATTTAGGGATTTAGGGCCAGTCCTGCCCCCTCCTCTCGTCAGCACACGTTCTTGTCAATCAACAGAAGAAACTTGCAACTCAGCTGGGCAAGAGAAGAGAGGGGACCAAGGCAGAAGATGATATTAATGCCACCCCCACCCCAGGATTTGTAGGGCAAGGGCAAGCTGAAAAACTCAAAAGAAAGTGAAAAAGACAAATGCTACAAGGCTAACAGCATCAAGGAAAGCGCAGAGAGGCAGCTCGACAAAGAAAGGGTGGTAGAATGGGCTTGGGTGCAGACAGGGTTGGGCAGAGCCAGCAAATTCTAAGGCTAAGGACAGTGTGGCCAGCCGGCTCCAAGAGGCTGCTTGAGGATTTGCATGTGCTTTACATACTGGTCTAAGGCCAGTTAGTCAACCAGTAAGGAGGCCAAGGTCACAGGAAGGTCCCCCCTTCCACTAGATGGCCCTTCGAACATCTAACAGAGCTGGGGCATTGCTCTGCTGCATGGCCAAAGACACCCCCAAAACATGGCACAAGGGGCATGTATTTACTATAACCCTCCTTGTACCAGAAAAGTATAAAGATGGCTCCTGAGAATTCATAAAATATAATAAGAAAGCACAGACTGGAAGTAGCAGTAAAAGAAAAACAGGAAGTCAAACAAAAAGGAGTCATTAGTAAAGCTAACAGAAAAACAAGTGACACTATATATTTAAGTCCCTCCCATGTGTGTAACTTGACCACTTGCCCAATTCACAGTGCCCTTAAAATAAGAACAAACCAATTGCTCGGACGAAGTGAAATTATTTCTGCCACTGAGACTCTACAAGTATTTCTTCTGAGAACCCTCGTGAAGTGGACATGGTGTAATGTAATGATCCTCGAGGACATTCTTAGAGCAGACATAACACATTTCCCATGAAGTTTTTCCCTAATAGAGACCCTTAAAATAGAGCAAGGAGGCCACCAGGAACCACAAATGCCCAGCCTCCCTCCCAAAGAAACCACCACCAAAGAGGGTCAATGACACATGCTTAAGATGAATCTCCTCAAGTGCCACTCACCACCTAACGTGCTGTTGGTAGGAGCAGAAATTAGCATAACCCATTTGGGAGACAGTATCTACTAAAACCTAGTCATAATAGCCATAAGATGGAAGGAACCTAAATGTCCATCACTAGGAGAAAGCATAAGCAAACTGTGGTGTATTCCTACCATGGAATAGTACGTAGCAATAACAATGAACAAACTACTAACATACACAAAACCATAAATAAATCTCAGAGACATCATGTTAAGCAAAAGAAGCCAGACAAAGAGTATATATTACATGATTTATACCAAGTTCTAAAATAGGCAAAACTAATATACAGTGATAGAAACTAAAACCGTGGTGAGATTCTACTATAAATCCAGCAGAATTCCTAAAATAATAATAATAATCTGACAATACTAAGGGCTGACAAGGATGCAGGGCAACTGGAACTCTCATAACTGCTGGTGCAAAATGATACAGAACCACACACACCACACATCAATGAGAGCATGTAAAATTTGAATAAGCTTCCTGGATGGCAGTAATATGGGTTACCTGGTTTCTTTGTTATACTGTTGTTATGCGAGATGCTAACATTGGGGGAGGCTGGGGTGAAGGGTGCACAGAATCTTTCTGTATATTTCCATAATTATGTCAAAATGCAAGAAGCTTAAAAGCACTTGAGGGATAATGGCAGGAAAAAAGCATGAGGGGGCTTCTGGGGCTTGGGGAGGTGCTGGCTACAAGGGTGTACATTCAATTTGTGCAAATTCACAGAGCTAAATGCTTAAGCTATGCACCCTCTTCTGCGTGCATGCTATACAGTTTTGCAATTAAAAAAACGCTTTAAAAACAGCTTTTGTTAAATGTTGCATTGATCATGTCACTATTACTCCACCTCCAAACTTCCCAACACAACTTGGAAACCCACAGCGTTTCCACCTTTTTCTGCTCCAGGGCAGCGTCCACATAGCCCACAGGACACAGCAGCCAGCTCCCAAGTCCCTGAGGAGGCATGGGGTAAGGATGAGATACACGCCAGGTTTCCAGGACTTAGTAAGAAAAAAGGAACTATTTCAGGCATGATATAGATTGAATGTGTCCCCCAAGTTTTATGTATTAGAAGTTTGATCCCCACTGTGACTGGGTGGGAAATCCTATTATGATAATTGAAGGATGGGGCCTTGAAGAGGTGATTAGATTCTGAGAACCATGCCCTAGTGCATGGATTAATAACAGTGGTCATGGGCATGTTTCTGAGGGTTTTAAAAGAAGAGCCTGTGAGAATCTCTCTCCTTCCACCATCTGGCACTATAATATCCTATGTCGCTGTAAAGCCACCACCAAAGAAGACCTTCACCAAGATGTGTTCCCTGGACTTTGGACTTCCCAACCTCAGAAACTGTAAGCAATAAATTTCGTTTTCTTACAAATGACCAAGTTCCAGGTATTTTGCTATAAGCAAAATACTAATACAAGGCATAATTTCTTATATTCATCATATATGCTTAAGTGACAATGTTTCAGATATTTGGGGTAAAAATTAAACGAATTATAAAAATTGGTGTCACTTGTTTCTTGACTTTTTTATGGCAACTTCCAGAACATTTTATTTAACTTTTTTTGAAGATTGTTTTTTACTGAGACGTATTGATTATACATACTTATGGGGTACAGAGTTATAGTTCAATACACATATACAACGTGTCATGATCAAATCAGAGTAATTAGCATATTCATTACTGCAAAACGTAATCGCTTCTGGCCATGTGATAACATGCGGTAAGCTATTGTTAATTATAGATGCCTGGCTCCACTGTACTCATTTTTCCTATCTAGCAGTAATTTCCTGTCCATTAACCAACCTCTCACTATCCCCGTTAGCCGCCTCTAATAACCACAGCTCTGCTCTCTCTCCTTCCAGAATATTTTAAGTCGCAAGCCTGCCAGAGCGGACCCCAAGCCCGGAGGCCAAGATCACCTGTCGGAGGCAGGGCGGCCACGGGAGCGCGACGTTTGCGTGCGGGGCGTGCGTAACGGCGCAAGAGCGTCCTTGAGCGGGGACGGGGCCAGACGAGCTCGCTGGCGGGGGCGCGCGCAAGCCGGCCCGGGACGCCAAAGAGCATGCGCGGCGGGGTGGGGCGGGTTCGGGAAGGGGAGGAGCCGCGCCGCCTGCGAGTGAGACCATCGCAGGGCGCGTGGTGGCAGTTGTAGGAGGGGGATTTCCCTGGCCCCGCCCCGAGCCTCGCCTCTGGCCAATGGGAACTGAGCAGCCCGCAGGGACCGGAAAAAGGCGGGGCCTCTGACCTCGCCGGGACCCGGAGTTCTGGGCCCACAGCGCCCTCTGTTGATCCTCTTAGTAGGAGCTGTATGGAGGCTGTCGGGCCTGCCGCCTCGCACCTGGACGAAAGGAGTCGCTCTGCGGGCCTTGGGAATGGGCATCCCCGACCGGATCCTAGCTAAGCCCCTTCCCTCAGAGGTGCATTTAACTTATATGTAAATTGAGCTGGGTATACTCAAAAAAAAGAGAAAATAATTGTAATGCCAAGTGAAAGAAGTAAGTCTCAAAAGGCTACATACATACTATATGATTCCATTTATGACATTTTGGGAAAGGCAAAACTACAGCAACAGAGAACAGATCAGTGATGGCCGCAGGTCTGGGTTGACCAGAGGGGCATGAGGGAACCGTGGGGATGAACTAATTCACTTTATTTTTTTTGGCGGCTGGCCGGCATGGGGATCCAAACTCTTGGTGTTATAAGGTTTCGTTGTAACCAACTGAGTTAACCCGCCAGCTCCTAGTTCACATTTTGATTGTGGTGGTGGTCGTGCAATTATGCATTTGTCATAACTCAAAGAACTAGAGCTGGCCAGTTAATTCACTGGGAAGAGCATGGTACTGATAACACCAAGGGCTAAGGGTTCAGATCCCCCATACCAGCCCGCTGCAAAAAAAAAAAAAAAAAAAAACTCAACCAAAAACCACGAAGTGTGAATTTTATTAAATACAATTACACTTCAATTTTTTAAAAATACTAAAACCAGAAAGCAGATTGTTGGTTATCAAGAACTGGGAGAAGGGGGAATAGGGAGTGACTGCCTAATGGTTAAGATACTCATTTTGGAGTGATAGAGATGTTTTGGAACTAAGTAGGCTGCACAACGTTGTGAATGTACCAAGCAGCATTGAACTGTTCACTGTAAAATGGCAGATTTTATGTGAATCTCACCTGGAAAAAAAAGTATAAACATTTCAAAAAAATTAAAGCAAATCGCAGGCTTCTGCTTGTCCTTCTGTTCAACAAGTTCACGTCCAGAGGTATTGTGCGGCAAGATGTAAATCGACTCTTCTTCGCTCTGGCCTCATCCCCATATACCTGCCAGTGGGCTCATGAGGAAAAGCAGGCTGAATGGGCCACGGTGTAAAGTGATCCCTGGCCGTGGAAGACTAGGGGACTTAAAAGGACAAGTCCCATCCCCAGTAAGATGCAATGCCCTTGTGTCATGATTCTCTTCAATTTTCACAAGAGGAAACTGAGGCTCAGAGGAAGTCGCTTGCCTAAGGTGGAACTGACCACTAACTGGCCAACTCCAGGACCTGAGCGCTTAAATGCCACACCATGACAGGGTCCCCCCCTTCCCTTGAATAGATAAAGGGACTGAGGTTCAAGAGGGTTACACAAGCCAAGGATCAACCAGGACCCATGAACACCTGTATCCTTTCTCCAGGAGTTAGGAACTTGCAGCTTGGCTGTTCATTCTCTCCTTGCACACCAAAGAGGAGCTGGGATCCACTCCCCACCCCACCCCAACACCATCTCCCATCTTTGCAGTATACCCAGCACCCCCTACTCTAGCCCAGGTATCCTTGCCCAGGTCCTCAGGAGAGCACACACCCAGGAGACACAGAATCTAAAAAACAAAGTACAAACTTTATTTTGTTTCTTTACAAAGGCACAGTGGCCTCTTGGTTTTTTCCCCCCCACTTTCTTAACAAAATATAATAGCTTCTCCTTGAACACAAAGACCTCAAAATTGTAAAAAAAAAAAAAAAAAAAAGAAAAGAAAAACAAAACAAAAACAGAAACCAAAACTAAAACCAAAACCAAAAAAACCAACAACAAACAAAACAAAGAGACAAAGACATTTTGGGGCTTGGAGACGAGGAAACCCGGAGGGAGAGGTGGGGGCCGGGTGTTGGTGGAGAGTGGCGATCCTGGTGCTGAGAAGAGGGGGAGGGGAGAAGGGCAGCAGCAAACCCCAACCCAGAAGCAACTAGACCCCCGGACCCCAGAAAGCCCCGACCCAGCCTGACCCCCAACCCATGTAAGTGCTTAAAGGAGAAAGAAGAAAACCAAACAGAGCAGGGAAGGGGGATTAAAGACTTAGAGTCGCAGGGCTGGCTCTGGGGAGGAAAGAAATACCTTGGGGTTGTTTGATTTTCCCTGTTCTTAAAAACATGTTTAAATGAAAAAATGCTTGTTTGGCAGAGAGAGGCCAGGCACCTCAGTGTCAGCTTCCCCAGCCCCCCAGGCCGAGGCCCAGCCCTGGGGTCCCCATGCTCCCACACTGCTCTGTGCCATCCCAGCCCCGGGAACTAGGGTTGGGTGGCTTCGTTCAAAGGTCGATTTACAGTATTGAAAAGAGGTCATAAAAGAGACCCAAATGACATCGTAATTTTGTAAAAATTTCTCATTCACCCACGTTTCTCCCTGTGGCTGCCCCGGCCCCCTCCAGCCCCCAGAAGGGACAGGAGGGCTGGGGGGTGGTCAGGGAAGCTCCCCGTCCCCCGCCAGCTCCTCCCGGCTCTGGTCCATGGCGTCGCTGTCGGAGGCCTCTGAGTCGGAGGCGGTGTCGGAGGTGTGGGCCTCAGGGCAGCTGCGGACAGGCTTCACGATGACCGCTCGTCGCTGCTCCTCCTCCAGCTCCTGCTTTGCCTGGGTGCCCTCAATGTGCTGGATTGCCTGGACAGGACAGGCCGCTAAGGAGGCTCGGCCAGGGACACAAGGCCAGCCAGCCACTATCTCCCCACAAAACGTATACCCCAGAAATGCCATGGCAAGGCAGCAGGAAGGGCCTGCCGAGTCCAGAGGAAACAAATTTCAGAAAACCCCTCTGCTGAATTGAAAAACAACAGTCCCAGTGCCACTTAGAAATTACAAGCATCCACACCAAGGTCAAGCGTTCGGATCCCCGAACTGGCCAGCTGCCAAGAAAAAAAAAAAAAAAGGACTGGCCAGCTAGCTCAGTTGGTTAGAGCACAGCCTTGTAACACCAAGGTCAAGGGTTCAGATTCCCATACCACCCAGCTGCCCCCAAAAAAGCAATTATAAGCATCTTTTGTATATTCATACATTTTAAAAATCTGCCTATTCACTTATTAAAGGCCTTTGTTATTAATTGTATTACTCAGTTTCTTGAATATGTGTTTATGTGCAACTAAACATGTGGGTTTATGTGCAACTAAAGTTCTGGGAGGTTGCTGGGTTTTTTCTGTTTTGGCTTTTTTGGTTTGTTTATTCATTCATTCATTCATTCATTCATTTATTTATTTTTGATGTTGTTGGGTTCCCCCAAGGGGTCTTGTCCAAGACTGGGCATAGCTGTACCTTCAGGCGTGACCCACAGAACTGATAACCTAGTTTCTTCCTTGGCCACGGGAGTAATAACTATCACTATCACCCACCCAGCCACTGCCACCTCTGCCCCCATCCCAGGTCCTGGAGGATGGAGATGAAAGTTCTGGACCAACCCAAGAGCTAGATGCAGGAACTCTGGAACCAGAGAGCTTGGGTAGGTAGCAAAAGAGCCCCTCACAAACCCCATGTCAGGGAAGGATCATGGTCTTCCAGGCCATCCCCTCCCACTGGCCTGGTGGGCCCTTCCCAGCTCTGTCCCCTCATGTTCTCCACCCACCCGGACTTCCAAACCTCTACCCTCTCCAACTCAAACCGCAGCTTGCTCCCCTTCCGTCCCTTGTTTTCTAATCTCCTCTAAAGAGCCTGTTCCCAGAGGACCCCCACAAACTGCCCCTTCACCAAGCCCAGGTACCTACCTGCACGATGGTGTCCAGATTTTGCCGGGATGTGGAAACAGAGTTTATGACCGAGGAAGGGCCCATAGTGACAACGTTGATGTGGTGGGAGGGAGGGGGAGGCGGTGCCGGCACGATCACCGTGGGGTGGTGGGTGGGGGCTGGAGTGGGCAGGAGCTGAAAGACAGAAGCCCTCAGTCTTTCACCCAAGGGTTCCCCTGGCCCGTCCACCTCCCCTGCTCATGGGGGCTGGCCAGTTTATAATGCCCCCACCCCCTCTTATATTAAGAAATGAAGACAAAGCAGCAGGGAAGAGGCTTCCAGCCACCCAAGATCCCGTGGCCCCTTCAATTTCTAGTGCCAAGCATGCAGTTCAACATCTAATGTAGTTCGTCAAGAGAACAGACTCTAGATTTAGATAGCCAGGATTCAGATCCCTGACCCAAATCACCTGGGATCTTGGACATGTTATTTAACCTTTCTGTGCCTTCATTTCCTCATCAGTAAAATAGGAGCAGTAACAGCTCAAGACTCAAAGAGCTGATACAAGAACTCAGTGCAATAATGTGCACGAGATAGCCGGAAAGGTGGAAACCAGAAACTGCTCAGGGAACGCCTGGGTCATTCAGAATTAGGCCCTGAGTCACCCCTGCTGGACATTCAGAGGCACGATGTTGAGCCTGAAGAGCCCCAGTGGCAGCTCGGGTAGCCACTCCCTGGCACCCTGCTCACCTGAGTCCGCAGGTGCTGCTGTTCCCGCTCCAGCTTCTCTTGGTGCAGCAGCCGCACCTGTTCCTGCTGCTGCTGCAACTGCACCTGCTGCGCGATCACCTTGAGCTTTTCCGGGTACATGTGGGCCTCCAGTGAGCGCACCTAGAGGCACAGCAGCGTTGTGCTCAGGGGCAGGGCAGGACCACACCCCGCTCTATCAGTCACAAAGGTGGCCATTCCCTCCAGCTAAAAACCCTAGCACAGGGAGTGTCCCCCTCAGGGTAGACAGTAAAGTCTTTACACAGCCGGCCAGAGCCCCCCACATGCCATGTTCCCAGCAGCCGCCCACAGGCCTTTGTCTATGCTTGGCCTGGAGCACCCCTCTCCCCTCTTTGCCTTGTTAACTATGACACTTGACCTCCCACTTCCACGAAGAAGCCGTGGGGTGCCCCCTAGAGAACAGGGTCAAATTCCCTCCTGAAGCCACAGCTTTCTTTTTATTTATTTATTTTAAAAAACGATGACCTGTAAGGGGACCCTTGACTTGGTGTTGTCAGCACCACCACGCTCTCCCAAGTGAGCCACGGGCCGGCCCTACAGCTTTCTTTTTAAATCACGGTCGCATTTTTACACCATGAGATCCCTTGACTGATCTCCCCCACCCCCATGCAGACCGTAACCCGCAGGACAGGGACATCTGGCTTGCTCCCCACTCCTCGGCCTCGCACAGAGCAGAGGCTCCTGTAAATACGACTGTGTTTCAAAAAGTTCACGGAAAGGTAAAATTAAAACATAATATGCATCTTTCCATGAGCTTTATGAAGACACCTCCTACCTGCTACACAGAAGGCAGATGGGAACCCCCCCGCATCCCACCCTCCGCGCCGCTGCACAGCGCGCACCCAGCCGGCAGGGGGCCCCTCACCTGCTCCTCCAGCATCATGCGCACCGAGCGCTCCTTGTCCAGCTGCTGCCGCAGCTCGATCATCTCCCGCCGCAGGTCCTCCGCCTTCTCGTCCTCCCAGATGTCCGGGGAGCCGATGCCCTCATCCTTGTCTTCTGCCCGCCGCCGCTTAGGGGACGAGCCACTCAGCTCCTGGAGACCCCAAGGAGCCGATGAGTGTGCCTGACACCCGCGTACCGCCACCACCACTACCACCACGGAGGTCGGGGGCGCTCCAACAAACACAGCCACCAAAGCTGTCCAGCAAGGGTGGACCCGCACTAGGGAGCCCATTCTGCAAATCCAATAAACCGACCAAATGCCAGAAAGGGAAGCAGAATGGACTTGCTTTCCAGAAGTCGCCTGGTTCCTTCCGGAGCCCGCTCCACTACACTTGACGGATTGGGAAACTGAGGCCCAGGCAGGAAGGCAAGTGCCTGAAGTAGGCGGGTCAGTGGGCAAGATGGGACCTGCAGCCACATGTGAGTTCCAGGTCAGAGGTTGGTTCCCGGCCGTTTCCATGCGGGAGAGAGGGAGCCAGGAGGAGGGCAGGGCTCCAGGTGAGGAAGACCTCCGCCAGGGGTACCTGGATGAAGCGCTTGAGCTGTGTGTTCTGCTGCAGGAGCCTGGTCTTCTCCTGCTCCAGGGAGAAGATGTATTCCGCTGTCTGCTGGAGAATGGCTGCCTGAGGGCGAGAGGGACTGAGAGTCAGGCTGGCCCGGTTTAGGGAAGCTCCCTTCCTTCTTCCTGCCCCAGCCTGCCACCTCCTGCAGGAAGTCCTCCCCGCCCTCACCCACCTTGCTGAGCTTCTCTCCATCTGTGTGGGGGATGAGGGTCTTGAGGGACTGGAAGCCCGCATTGATGCTTTGCATGCGCCTGCGCTCGTTGCTGTTGGCGATTTCCCTCCGAATTCGCCGCTCCTGGTCCCGCTGAGTCTCAGGGGTCAGTGGAATGTTGGCAAGGCTGCCAGGAAGGACAGAGACAGGCTCAGGCTTGGCGCCCTCTGTACACCACTCCCACTGGGCCCCTGTCTTTATAATTCATCTCCAGAGAACCTCCAGTGTAACTTGCATCCCTCCCCCGCTGCAGAAGATGCCTACACTGGCAGATCACCCCTGGATGGTGTTGGAGGGGTGCTCTCTAGGACTCCCAGGTAGACTGAACCAACTGGCTGGGGGCAAGGGCAGCCTGCTCAGAGCCCAGCACCTCGCTGGCTTCCTTTGTGGGGACAGGTCTCTCCTTCAGAACAGAGGTTCCCAGCCATGTGTGGATATCAGAAACACCTAGAAGCTTAAAAGCCATGCTGACGCCGGTGCTGACGCCGGGTGCCGCCCCAGCATCTGGCTAGCAGGTCTGGGTGGGGCCCAGAAACCTGCATGGCTATTCCCTGTGATTCTGATGCAGGTGGATCCCAGATGACAATGGAGTGCACCTGAGCCACCTCCTTGAGAGTCTCAGGCTTTGCCATCCCAGGACTGAGGAAGACGTTCCTCTCTCCTTCCCAGCCCCAGCACCCCTAGGCTAAGACTTCACAGAAGACAAAACAGGTGCCACTCACTCCACAAAAGGGACACCAGGTCAACAACCCCTGGGGACAGTTCTCCCCCAAGCCCACTCACTCCAAGAGGCAGACCCGCACCTGTGCCACAGGCTCCCAGCATGCCATGACACCATCAATGCATGTTGCAGTAGTGGCCAGTGGGGTTGGGGGAGAAAGCAGCCAGGGAAAGGGGGTGAGGCTGTGGGCCAAGAGGCGTTGGCAGGAGGCAAAGACGGCAGCGGAGTCTGTGGGCCCAGCGCCACTGCTCCCAAGGGGTGGGCCTGTGTGTGGCCTGGAGGAGGCATGCCTCCCTTCCCAGCCCTCCCCTGCAACTCCCCCCACCCTGGCCTGATGGCTTCCAGATGCTTCCCAGCAGAGGCCGCTGGCCCCACCCAAAGCCACAGCCCCAGCTTCTTCCTGAGGGGCCCTCCTGGGGTGACCTGCTCCAGGCCTGGGCCAAGAGAGCTCACGCCCCTGCTCTAGGTAGCTCTTTTTCCATTGTGCCCAGTCTAACTCTCTTGATGCGACCTGACCTCTGTGCCTATCCCCAGGCGGAAAGGAATTTGCATGGAAACCGAGGAGGGTAACACATCTCCAACAGCTGGAGACAGCCAAGGCCTTTCCTGGCCCCACCCGGCCTGCCCCATCTGTCCCACCTCAGCTCCCCCTGGACACATCCCTGCTCCTTCCTAGGCCAACAGAGAGGGTAGCCAGCTAGGAGTGGGCTGAGCGTAGGCTCCACATCAGCCCCCTCCTCCATCAGGACCCATTAGAGCTCAGGGTGGGGAAGGACATGGTTTGAGGGTCAGACAGCTGGATGTCCAGACCCCCCACCCCGTGTCGGGGCCGGGTACCTGACTTCTCCCAGTTTCCCTGCCCCTGCAGTGGGAGTGACGGGGGCATCTGGAAGGAGGAAAGAAGACGGTGCTGGAAGAGGCCTGATGCACAGCTGCCGGTCTGCCCTTGGAGGGGAGTCCAGGCTCCCAGGCTTGGCACTATCCTCAGACCACACTTCTGAGAAGCCAGCAGGCCGAGAACACGGACTGCTCTGCAGTGGATGGGTCAAAGCTGGGGGTCTTTGGGGACAGGAAGAGATGAGGAGAGATGTCCACAGGGAACCAAGCCATCAGGCAACTGCGGTCTGTGTGGGAACATCTCCGTCCCCTAGCAAAGATGGGGGGAGAGCTGCCCGTTCACCCAGTCGCTGGGTCCCTCCTGGTGATGCCCAAAGGCCAGAGCTGACCAGGAGCTGGGGGTCAAAAAGGAGTCCGCATCCACCCTTGTGCCACCCTGAAAGCTGGCCCCCCCAAAAGACCTGAATTCCTCATAATTTGCTAAAGATTTGTGTTGCTAGAATTTTCTCATTTAATTGTCACAATCTTATGAGTCAGGTGGACTGATGATTCCCATGTAAAGAAAAAGACACAGAGGCTAGGAAAAGGACCATCTACAGCAAGCAGTGGAGCTGGGACTTAAACCCTGACCCCTGGGCAGGTCTCAGGACACAGGGCAGAATGGGCTCTGCACCATCCCACAAAGCCAGTCGCCCCTGTAGTTATCCTATGGGCGAGGACCAAGCACTCGGTAAGCACTGTCATCGTGTCACTCTTTTTCACAGACCTCTTTTATACTTTTTCCTGTCTGATTCTCACGAAAACCCAGTGGGTGGCTACAGTACCCTCCTCTTGCAATGAGGAACATCGGATCCTGGGAGGGGAAGTGACGTGCCCAAGATCAGGCAGCCTGACCAGGGCACAGCATGCACCTATGGATGCCAAAGCTCCCCATCCCACCTGCTGATGGCACCCTCTGTCAACGGCTCACACACAGCCCGCTGCCTAACAGCAGCAGCAGCCTGGCACCTCTGAACACACGAGAAGGACCAGGCCCACAAGTGAAGTGACCTGCCCAAGGTCACACCTCACAGATGGGGAGAAGGCATCCTCCCGCACATTGCAGCCAAGTGCCACCAACTCATCTGCCCAAGAAACCTCAGCCCTGGAGAGCTGAACCTCAGCCTCTCCCTTCCTCCCAGGATGCCCACTAACTAGGGAGACCAAAGGAGACCACAGGACCCCAGACTTGAAAGCCCCAGCCCCAAAGTGCCCAAAAGGAAGAGGCCCTCGGGCCCAGGCAGGGAGCAGGGGCCTCTGTTAGCTCCTCCTCTGCATCAGAAGCCACCAGCCTGGCTTCTCCAAATGTTCCATCATGACCCCAGCCCCTCCAAACCCATCAGCCCAGCCTCCTGCCTCGGGAACCAGCTGCTGGTTAACCTAGTGCTTAACCTAGACTTAAATCCAAGAAAACAGACTTCCCTCCAAAACTACAGTTCCTCATGGGAACTTGGGTGTGCCAAAATCCTCAGTTATAACTTACATAAGAATGGGTTGGCCAGTTAGCCCAGGTGGTTAGAGTGCAGCCTTATAATACCAAGGTCACAGATTTGGATCCCTGTACCAGCCACCAAAGAAATTTTTTTAATAACAACAACTTACCTAAATAGCCCTGGAAGTACCAACTGACAGAGCTGTTTAATAGAATGCATGCTAAGCAGGGGTTCTGACTGGTGGAGTGAGAGCTAACCAGAAATTCTTATTAGTGGAATGCAGGCTAACCAGGGGCTCTGATTGGTGGAATCATGGCTAACCAAAGTTCTGATTGGTGGAATGCTGACCAACCATGGGTTCTGATTACTGAACCAGTGCTTCTTATGGATGAAGGATGGCTTCTGGAATTTCCAAGTGACATTGCACTAGATAAAGTGGATTTTTCTGCAAATGCCTGAAAGTTCCTTATAGCTCTTCCTGGGTTTTGCAGAAGTAAATTCACTAGGGTAAGTAACCACATGGTAAAAATCCCATTTCCCCCCTCCCCAGCAACTTCAGACTCCCCCAGGTAAGCAGTGAGGGTAGCCCGGGTATTGTTTCTCTCCCTCCCTGGGTTCCAAGACCAGAACTACCACCCCTATTACCACAGTACCCCCAGAAATCTGGGAATAACACTGGCATCCCAACCAGATGCTCGAGGGCAGAGAGCACGCTCTTCAAATCTAGATCCCTGACCCATACCTGTCCCTCCTGCCCAGCCCAAAGCCAAGTTTCCACCATCCCCTGACACCCTCTTGCCCAGCTCCAGCCTCAAACTGGCCACTGGGAAATCTCATTTCACACTGCCCTGAAGTCACTCACACCCCCTAGTCACTTCACATCTACAAAGGTGGGAAAGTCCACATGGGGTTTCTCCCACACTCAAAAAGGGAGACCCTCCCACCAGGGGTGCCCAAGGCGCTCTCTCACCAGGTCAGTCTGAGGCCCTCGTCCATCCCTGCTGCTTCTGTACAGCTACACTTTCCACTCCTACTGTCATCACCAGCCTGCCACCTCTCCCCCACATCTCATGCACAGGCTGTTCCCATCAGAAACATCCCTCCCTCTCCCCACAGCTCCTCCAGCCCATCACAGGGAGTCAGCCCTGCACTGGGTTCAAGTGCAGACTCCAGCCTTGCCTCTTACTAGCCGTGGAACCCCAAGCCTAGCCCCTTCATCTCTCAAAGCCTCAGTTTCCCCCATCTGTAAAATGAGGATATACTGCCTCACTTCACAGGTTTGTGGTGAAGTTTAAAAGAGATCAAGGAAAATGGAGAGGTGTCCAGGTGAACCATGGATTTCATGGTCTTAACAAGACCCTTTAACACCAGGAGACTGTGAGCTACTGAGGCCAGGAGCTGGATTTTGTTCATTGCTGTAGCCTCGGTCCTGGCATAAAGCTGGAGCTTTGCAAATACCCAATTTTCTCTAACTCCTTACGGGAGCTTTTTTTAAGAGTTGACAAAGATAAAGACCACCATGTATTTGCTTTTAATTTTCTGGATATCATTTTAACAGCTATCAAGCACTTTCCATACTTGTAACTAATCTTCACAGGTGCTCAGTTTTACAGATGCCAAAAGCCATTAGGCGATAGGTCCAAAACCTCACAGCTTGTGTGGGTGGCACTATGCCCTACGGCCCCCGACCCCCTGTGGTAAGTTGGGAGACAGAAGAGAGAGGCAGGCATAGCCCTGCTAGTCACTGAGGGACGGAGCAAAGTCTGCCAGCCCGAGACAACCCAGAGAAGCAAGTCCATCCAGCCAGAAGGTCCTGCCCAACCCACACACTCGAAACTGGACAGACCTCCCATCTGCAGCCCCTGCTGAAAATGAATAACCCCTGAGGCCTCAACTCCACCCCCAGTGTTCAGCTGGCAACTGTCTCGAAGCGGGACAGGCTGAGGACGTCCCCATACCCAACGCTGGAGGGAGATCCGACCACCTCAAGCACTTGGCCTCCTCCAAAGGGGTGCTTGGGAAGGAAGAGAGTGAAGCCAGAGTCCTAAGGGCCCTGAGAGACTCAACCAAGGCCCAGGCATGGCAGCCAGAAGGCCCCACTGCCCCAAGTGTGCCCAAGATCAGGGGCCCAGAACATCCTCAGCAGCATGTGGAGCAGCTCGACCCCACCTCCTCACTCTGAGCGTCCAGCAAGCAGCTAGGGGTAAGAGCAGTTTCATGTCCCAACCCCACCACCTGCTTAGCTGTGGTCCCTTCCCCAGCCTCTGTGTCATTGTCTTTATACGGGAATCATAAGGCAATTGGACCCCTAGGAAGACTATAACAATTCAATGAGAAAAGTCTAGAAAAGTGAGTCCCCAGAACCTATAAAAAGCTCAAGAATTTATTTTTACTTATTGCCCTGAGCACTCCAGGTGGGCCTTGTGGGAGGGCCGCCCAACCCATTATCTGGTCAGTCCATCCCTAGGTATTGACTCTGAACTTGAGAGTAGCTTTAAGGTGGGAGCCCTGGGGCAGGGGGGTGTGCGTATGCGTGTAGCAACCTTAGCCCCAGGGAGGTTTCTGCAGCTCCAGGTGTCCACCAGCCTGGGCCACACCTGAAGGGCTCCTCTTCCCTCAGTCCCCGCCCCGCCTGCCTTGAGCGGCGGAGCACGTGGCCCCAACCCTGGGGAGCCATTTCTCTCCTGGAGCAGGAAAGGGGCCGCAGGTCTCAAACCTGTGCACGCTGGAGGATTGCCCTCCCTCACCGCCCCCCAACATCCCCGCCCTACAGGTCGTGTTCAGTAAGCAGTGAACGGCCCTAGTGATGGGAGTTCCGGGCACGTTCATTTTAACAAGTGTCCAGGGTGATTTCGGCTGCGGGTGGTCCGCGAACCCATCATCCTTTGGTAAAGGGTGGATCTGGAGCAACCCAGGGCCAAGCTTGCAAAGTGGCTTCTGGCGAGGGCTGCGGACCACCCGGCTGGGGGACCCGACGCTTTCCGTTTATGGCCGGCGAAAGGGGCGTGGGATGGGAAAGTTTGCAGAGGAGACCCACGCGCGGCGGGAAGCGGCCTCACGAGGCTAGGGACGGCCTCAGGTGCCCCCTCCCCAAAAGGCCTCCCCACCTGGCCTGCCTTGCCCACTTCCTGCCCGCGGGGGCCAAGCTTTGTGCGGGGAAAGCGTGGCCCGGGAGCGCCTACAACTCCCACAATGCCACACCCGCCGGGCACGGAGAACTACAGCTCCCGCGAGGCCGCGCGCGCGGAGGTCCGCCTACTCCAAAAGGGCTGCAGAGTCACGTCCAGGCCTCGCTAGTAAACAGCGCCCGGGCGCGGGCGGGCGAGCGAGCGAGCGAGCGAGCGAGCCGCAACCAACGTGCCCCGGGCCGAAGCGCCACGGCCGGCCGCGCCAGCCCCCCAGGGCCCGCCCACCCCCGCACCCCCTCGCGAGCACGCCCCCCAGCCCCGTTGCAGCCCGGTTCTCTGCAAACACGCACACCACCCGGCTCCCCGCCCCCCCGCGCCCGGAGCCGCGGCATGGCTGCATTGTATTCACCCTCGCCGCGGCCCCACGCGCGCCCTGGGTCGCCCAGACTCCCTTGGAGGGGGGTTCCCAGAGCGCGCGAGGAAGGAAGGAGAGGAAGGAAGCCACAGCGGGAGGGGGGAGGAGGAAGCGCGGGGGGGGAAGGCCACCAGCACCAAGCATGGCCGGGACTGCTGCAGAACCACGTGGGTCTGTTTGCAATTTACAAACGTCGCTACTTGCCCGCCTGCAGCGGACAAAAGTGGCCGGGGCCGCTTGGGGCCCCCACGTTCCGAGGGAGGAGGGTCCCCGGGCAGCCCGAGCACGGCGCGCGGGGCTGCAGCCGCCCCGGCAGCTAAGAAAGGGGAGCGGGGTCAGCGGCGCGGGCCATGCGTGCGTACACGCGCGCCCGCCGGGCGGGCTGGCCGGAGGCTGCAGTGGTAGGAAGGGGATGAGGGGGAGGAGGAGTACACACCTACAGAGCCCTCCTATCACTTCTTTCTCTGTTTTCCTGAAATGTTGCAAAGAGGGCACCTTCTGAGTGGGCACCATGAAATACTCCATAGCGATCGGCCCCACTCCTCTGCACGAGCCGGGTCCCGCCGTCCGCTGGAGAATGCAAGAGGGAAATCCGAATCAAAGGGCAGCGCCGGACGGAGGTGCAGAATCGGCCGGTCCCAGATGCTGGCGGCGGCGGCGGCGGCGGCGGCGGCGAGGGGAGGGAGGCGGGCGGGAGGGGCGGGAGGGAGGTCTCTCCGGCCTGCCTCCCCGGGCGTGTGTATGTGTGTGTGTGTTTGCAGCTGATCAGATGTCTGTTTCAAGGCGGGAAACAGCTGGTGAAAACTCAGCACTCCCCCGGCCTCCTTCCGCGGAGTAAGGAATTGCATGTAAACAAAGGACTATTTGCAGCGCCCCCCAGGCGGCGCGAGGCCGGGGCCAGAGGGGCGCGGGCCCCCGGGGACGGGCTGCAGCCGGGGTCTGCAGGCCTCCCCGCAGGCGCCGGGGCCTGGGGGCAGCAGAACGGCCGGGGGGGGGGGGGCGCGGCGTGAATGGAGTGAGCTGCGGCCGAGCTACATGCGCCACTATGGGTGATGAGGTCCATCAGCTGACAGGTTGGCAAGCGTTGCAAAAAAAAAAAAAAAAAAAAGGCCAGCCACCGCGAGGCAGCCCAGGCTGTGCGGCCCGGCGTCCGGCGGGGACTGCCGGGTGCGGGGTCTGCGCGCACGGCGGCCCCGGGGAGGGGTGGCGCGCGCGGGGCGGGCGGCCTGGGGCTGGGGTGTGCGCCTGGGGCAAGCGCCTGAGGTTTTCGCTTTTTCGCGCTTGCAACTGCGCGGCGCTGAGGCGCTCTGGCGCGTTCCCTCCGACCCGAGCCCAGGGCCCCCTGGAAACTTGCGTCACAGCCACCGCTTCCCACATGAAACGTGGGGCTGACTTCGGAGGCCGGCCAGCCTCCTCCCTCTCTCCCTGCCTAGCTGCCCGCCACTGGCCGCCAGGCCCGGGCTCCGGAGCCTGGGAATCCCAGAGCCGGGGAGGGGACGGCAAAGGAGGGCGCGCGGGGCGCCTCGGATGCTGAGGCTGTCCTAGGAAACGGGGAGGACCCCGGTGGGGAGGGAAGGGTGGAGGCGGGCCAAAAAAGCAGCGGCCCCCGGGGGCCCCCGGGAGGTCTGGTGGCCGCTGCCAGGTGCTTTCCTGTCCCCCCACTTTCCCCCTCCGCGGGCTGAAGGCTGCAGCTTCTCGTTCATGGCGAAGCCCGTGTGGGAAGCCGGAGACTTGCTCCTCCGCCAGGGTGCGCTCTTCACGAGGGGGTGATGGCCTGCGACGGGGAGGGGGGACACTGGGGCGGGGAGCTTCCGCCCTCCTCCTGCACGCCTCCACCTTCCGGTCCTGGGCCCTCCCCTGGCTCAGGAAGCCCCACGCCTGCCTTGGAATGTCCTCGCTCCTGCTCCTTTCCACCAAGATAGGACTTTTTCCCAGTCCTATCCGCCTTCCAGGTTCCGCCAAATCGCGCTTCCTCGTTGAAATACTCCTACTAATAACAACTGGTACTGTTATTATTAGGAAATATTATTGTTTGCCGAGCAGTTCTGCATACACGTTTTCCAGTCCAAGCGACCTATTTAGGCAGTTTCTCTAAGTACTGAGCCCAGACCACTTCACATCAAAGTCCCTGGAAGGATTATTTGGCTGCGGCTTGGGAAGCTCATCTTTAACTGCCCTTAATGGGCAGGCGATTATGATGCATGGCTATCTCTTTATCAACCCATTTTACAGATGAGAGGATTGAGGCTCATGGAGGTAAAGTACCTTGCATAGAGCCCAGGTGGGAAGCTGCAGATGAGGATGCTCACGGGAGTGCTGAGCCTCTCGGTGACTTTCTACTTTTGCTCTTATGCAGCCAGACACACACACACACACACACACACACACACACACACACACACACACACACACACACACGCTCTTATGCAGACACACACAACACACACACTCTCTCTCTCTCTCTCTCTCTCTCTCTCTCTCTCTCTCTCTCTCTCTAGATGTCTCCCTCGTCAGAAAACAGAGACTCTGCTTTTGCGTCTCTATCTTTTCATAGGGGTGGGCACAGAGCGGGCCCACATCTGCACTGCAGGAAGGGATGTGACACTGACAGAGCTGATGTCCCTGGGGACAGCCTCCACCGGAAGGACGAAAGGGGGTCCTCAGCACAAGTGAGGACTGGGGAGCCCTGGGAGCTGCCCCCACACTGCCTGGGTACTGGGCAGCAACACCCCCTGCTGATCAATCAAGGAAGCCTCCCCAGAGAAGTGGCATTTAGATCCTGATTTAGATCCTGCTCAGGGGGTTTCCCAGGGCAGCTTTTTCATTTCTCTTGAAAGTCCTTTCCAGGCAGGCCCAAGCAGACCCTGGTTTCTGCGACAAGGGAGTTGAGGTCTTAAAATTAAAGGGAGCAACAAAAAACTCAACACTCAAGATAAATTATGTCTTAATTTAACGTTTTAAAAAATCAAAATTACAGGGCTGGCGGTTAGCTCAGTTGGTTAGAGTGTGGCGTTATAACACCAAGGTCAAGGATTTGGATCCCTGTATTGGCCAGCTACCAAAAAATAAAAATAAAAAATAAATAAAATTCACTGCCAAAAATCCATGATGAACATAATATCCACATTTAATGATAGGCTCAGTATTACTGATTTTTTCCTTTTCCCTTCGGTTTCAATGCAGCTTGGCACAGTACTGTTACTGATCCTGTCTTTAAAATTCTGATGTTTTGGGCCGGCCCGTGGCTCACTCGGTAGAGTGCGGTGTTGATAACACCAAGGCCCCGGGTTCGGATCCCATATACGGATGGCCGGTTCGCTCACTGGTTGAGCGTGGTGCTGACAACACCAAGTCAAGGGTTAAGATCCCCTTACCGGTCATCTTTTAAAAAAAAAAAAAAAAAAAATTCTGATGTTTTCCTGCCAAATATAAAGACTGGCTAGTGAAAATTTAATAAATAAAAAAATAAAATTCTGGGGCCAGCCCGTGGCTCACTCGGGAGAGTGTGGTGCTGATAACACCAAGGCCGAGGGTTCGGATCCCATATAGGGATGGCCGGTTAGCTCATTGGGTGAGCGTGGTGCTGACAACACCAAATCAAGGGTTAAGATCCCCTTACCGGTCATCTTTAAAAAAAATAAATTTAAAAAATAAGATAAAATTCTGATACCTTGTTCATCGTAAGTTTTTTGCATTTTTTTTTTTTTTTTTAAAGATGACCAGTAAGGGGATCTTAACCCTTGACTTAGTGTTGTCAGCACCACGCTCACCCGGTAAGCTAACCGGCCATCCCTATACAGGATCCGAACTCATGGCCTTTGTGTTATCAGCACCACACTCTCCCGAGTGAGCCACGGGCCGGCCCCGTTTTGCATTATTTTGATTTTTTCAAGCATTGCATTAAAAATTGTTTATCTTGATTACTGAGTTTTTTGGTGCCCCCCCCCTTAAGTTTTGTCCCCCAGGCCAGTGCCTCACTTGTCTCACCCTAGTTCTGCCCTGCAATGCTGAGGGCATCTCATTCCCCCATCTGCAGGGTAGCTCTCTGTAGCCCAGAGCAGGAGGTCCCCTCTGGGTCCCGGGGTAACGTGGGCATCATTCGCACAACCCTGGAGAGGGAATCAGGAACACTTCCCCAGCCACAGAAGGTATCCCCTTGTCAAATGGCCCTTTGCTGCTTCTCCCTGTCTTAACAGATGACATGTCCTGAGTTGGCGATACAGATGGTCAAAGCACAGACACTGCCTTCACGTAGCTCACAGCTTCACTGTGGTGACAGGGAGTACACTCAGGAAATGATGACATTTAGGAGACAGCGTATGATACAGGGCCACGTAACTATACACTGAGCAACTTCTTCAGTGCCTGAATGAATGAATGAATGAATGACAGCTAGGAGAAGCAGGTCTGCCCCTTGCTTTTTCTTCTCCTACAGAACTGCCTTGTCTGAGCCTGGCTTCCAGTGAGCATGCTGTCACTCAGACTGGCCTTGCCATTTCTGTCAAAGGTCCTTTTTCTCATCGCTGTGCCAGCCCAGCGTCCCCGATGTCTCACATGCAAAAACCCAGACCCCCTCATCTCGCTCAGCCCACTCCTGCCCAAGGCCTGAAATACCATCACTACCCCCCACTCCCCCACCCCAGCACTGTCCCATCACTTAAACCTTTTTCTGACAGGAACGCGAGAAGTCCCCAGACTCCATTCCTATGTGGCTCTGTACATCTTGTTGTCCGATCCCTTCTCAACTCCTAAAGTCCTTCCATGCTGCACTCTGGAGCCCTCAGAGGGTGTTCAGCAAAATCCGATAGATCTTCAATCCCTTCTCCAACTATTCCCTTCCCTTCCCCTTCTTGCTCTAAATTGGGGGGTTGGCAAATTTTTTCTAGGAAAGGCCAGATAGTAAATATTCTGGGCGTTGGGGGACATATGGTCTTTGTCACAAGTACTCAGCCCTGCCACTATAGTGCCAAAGCAGCCAGAGAAGATTCATCAACGAATGAGCATCTCTGTACCCATAATACTTTATGGGCACAAATGGAACTTTGTACCATTTTTACGTGTCACAAAATATCATTCATTTGATTTTTTTTTCAACTACATAAAAACATAAAGGGCCAGCTTGTGGCTCACTCGCGAGAGTGCAGTGCTGATAACACCAAGGCCACGAGTTTGGATCCTATATAGAGATGGTTGGTTGGCTCACTTGGGAGAGCGTGGTGCTGACAACACCAAGCCAAGGGCTGAGATCCCCTTACCGGTCATCTTTAAAAAAAAAAAAAAAAAAAAAACATAAAAGTCTGGGCTGGCCCATGGCTCACTTGGGAGAGTGCGGTGCTGATAACACCAAGGCCACGGGTTCAGATCCTATATAGGGATGGCCAGTTGGCTCACTGGCTGAGTGTGGTGCTGACAACACCAAGCCAAGGGTTGAGATCCCCTTACCGGTCATCTTTTAAAAAATAAATAAATAAACATAGTCTTACAGCTACTGTTGCGGTTACCACAAACATAATAGCTTGAAATAACACAGATTTATTCTCTGGAGGTCAGAAGTGCAAATGGGTTATATTTGGCTAAAGTCGAGGTGTTGGCAGGGCCACATTCCTCCTAAAAGCTCTAGAGAAGAATCTGCTTCCTGCCTCCTGCACCTTCTAGAGGCCACTCGTTCCTCGATTGGTGTCCCCTCCCTCCCTCCTCAATGTTCATCACTCTATCCCCTGCTTCTGTCACTACATTTCCTCTGACTCTTCACCTGCTCACTCCCTCTTACAATGACCTTCGACCACCCCAGATAATCCCGAATAATCTCCCCATCTCAAAAGCCTTGATTTAGTCACATCTTCAAAGCCCCTTTTGCTGTGTAAGGTGATTGATTCACAGGTTCTGGGGATTAGGGTACGAACATCTTGGGGGGCCATTATTCCATCTTTCACACCATGCTTCGTTTGTGGGTCATGCAAAAATGGGCAGTAGTTTTCATATGCCCCAGCAATTCCACACCCAGGAAAATATCCAAAAGAATGAAAGCAGGGACTCAAACAGGTCATTGTATACCCACGTTCAGAGCAGCATTATTCACAATGGCCAAAAGGTGGAAACAACCCAAATGTCCATCAACAGATGAATGGATAAACAAACTGTGGTCTGTCCATACAGTGGAATATTATACAGCCATAAAAAGGAATGAAGCAAAGAGAAATACTACATGTCCTCACTCGTAAGTAGGAGCTAAGAAAGAAAGAAAGACTACAATAAAACATTGAACTTTCAGACAGAGAGAACAGACCTACATTTCCTAGAGGTGGGGGGGGTTAGGGAGTAATTGGGTAAGGGACACAAAGAATAATTATGATTTGTAATGATGAATATTCTAATAATATCGATCTGACCATCACATACTGTACACAAATACTGACAGTTAACTGTACCCCATAAATATGTATAATCAAAAATTAAAAAGTAGATACATTTTTTAGAAAAAAGAAAGGAATGAAGCACTGGACCATGCTACAACATGGATGAACCTCAAAAACATGATGCCAGACACAAAAGGTCACATATTGTACCATTCCATTTATATGAAACATCCAGAGTAGGCAAATCTATAGAGACAGAAAGTAGATTAGTGGTTGCCAGGGGCTGGGGGACTGGAGGGAAATGGGGAGTGACTGCTAATGGGTACAGACTTCTTTTTGGGGTGATGAAAATGTTCTACAATCAATTTTGGTGATGGCTGCACAACTCTATGAATATACTCAAAAGTCACTGAATTGTACACTTTAAATGGGTGAATTATATGGCATGTGAATTATATCTAAGAATGCTGTTATTAGCAAATGGCTTTGTTGACCCTAAAGATAACCAGAAGTCCAGGGGGCCCCAGAATGCACAGGGATCCCCTACACCAGTGGGTTGTGGGCTCCTTTCCTTAGCCAAATTGCGACCTTCCTCACTGGCCCCAGGGTTCCCGGCTGCTTGACCCTTCTCAGGACAAGTGTCCAGAATACTGCTTTTTAAATAGATGATGTGTTAGTTTCCTATTGCCGCATAACAAATTTCCACAAATTTAGTGGCTTAAAACGACACCCATGTATCATCTCACGGTTCAGGAGGTTAGAAGTCCAGGCGCAGTGTGGCAGGGTCCTCTGCTCAAGGTCCTGCCAACTGAAACCAAGGTGTCAGCCAAGGCTGCTGTCCCGTCTGGTGCTCATGGTCATCTTCCAAGCTCACAGACTGTCAGCAGAACTGCTGCTTTGGCTGTAGGGCTGAGGTCCCCATTGTCTTACTGACTGTGGTCTGGGGACCACTCTCAGTGCCTGTTCTCAGGTCTTCACCCGATGGCCCCCTTCATATGAGCAATGGACAACTCTCCCCTTCCACAAGCAGCTGGAGAAACCTCTGCTTTTAAAGGGCTCCTGTGATTGGGTCAGGTCCACCAGATAATCTATCTTAAGATCACCTGGGCCAGGTGATATAACCTATTCACAGGTTCCACCCACACTCAGCGGGAGGGCATTACACAGTGGTGAGGGGGGTATTGGGGGTCATTTGAGAGTTCTGCGGCCGTACATGGGGGGACATGGAGTCGGTATAGGGCAAGTCAAGGGACTTTCCTAAGGACAGACTGGAGATGGAACCTACTCAAAACTCTATGTCCCCAACCTTAATTTGATATTTTTCCCTCTACACAAATATGCTGGGAGCAAGGGATGGGCCAGTTGGCCTCAGTGCATAAGGGACTGGCGCTCAATTGGGGTTGGGGGTAGGGCATGGATACCAGCACTTAGAGCCCGGACTAGACCCATAGAAGCAAAAGTCCCTCCCTGGAAAGGACCGAGAATGTTCCCATGAAGGCAGAAGCAGGGCCAGATGCCCATGTTGAGGTTTGGAACCAAGCTCAGTACACCCAAAACTCTGGTCCCCTCTAGTTACAGGGAGATCTCTGGGCCCACAAGGCTGGGGTTTCCCCGATCACTAGGGGGCGCCCGGCACACACACTACTTTGTGGGCAAGCCTAGCTTGGACAGTCAGGGAACCCAAGGCTGACCGCTGCACCCACACCCGCAATGCCCTGCAGATCCGGGTGGTGCTGGCTTGTGTAGGGGACACCAAGGGTCCTGACCCAGATGCTCACCTCCTTCAACCAGCCGGACCTGATTCACTTTGGTCTGGTTCCCTGTCCCCTCTCCTGGTCCAATCTCTGCCATGGTGGGCTCCTGCCCTGGCCACCTCCTCTCCCCTCCATCAGCACACCTGCCCCCACCTTCCTTCCAGCACTCAGCTCCTGCTCCTCCTCCTCGACTCCATGTGGATTTCAGCTCCCATGAGGGACTTTTTCCCTAAGAAAGTGTTTCTCTCCTTCTCAACACGTCAGCAAGGAGGAACCAAGGACCTCCTCTGCTTCAATTGGGTGTGTTCCCCTTATAAACACTCAATTTATAGCCACCCTGGCTGGACTATTTCTGTTTTAGACAGAAATCATCGTCTAACCACTTCCTCAATTGATTCTCTGTCCGGCAGTCAGGGAAGTTGTAATAATTCTACCAGGTGGACCAGGAACCTGCAGTATGTTGACATTGAGGTCCCATCTGAAGACCCTCAAAGAATTAGCAGTAAAGAAAGGACCAGAACTGAAACACCTGCCACTCAGCCTGGGCCCCTCTTGCCAGGAGAGAAGGGAGAAGGAAGGAGAGGACGGTGCCTCGGGGCCTCTGGTTAGTATAAAAGGAGAATAAGTCAGCCAAGGGTCCAAGGGCATGTGGCTGGAGAGTGGGGAGGGTCAGAGGGTGCCCACAAAAAGGAGTGGTTTTTTGTTTGTTTGTTTGTTTTGGGGGGGTGTTCAGGAGAAAGGTAGGGAGCAGAGGAATAGGGAAAGAGGACAGGTAGGAAGTTCTGTCTCAGTGTCCCCCTGGGCTGCTGGCTCTCCTCCCATGAAGTGGAAAGAGATTGAGGACGTCAAGTCTCATATGAGACTGGAAAGGGAGGGCTGGGACTGGCCAGGCCAGAGGAGTGACAAAGCCCTGCTCTAATGAGAAATGAGACCTGGGTGGGCTGCCAGATGAAAAACCGGGATCAACGATCCCTGGGGAGGGGCAGGGCTCAGAGCCCCAGCGTGAGTCCAAGTAGCACATGTCTATGTGGGCACTACCAGTCAGGCACCTGCTGTGCCCCAGATCCTGCTCCTGTGGCCTTACTTGCAATCCCTGTTTCAACCTCACTGCAGCACCCAAGTCCCATTATCATGTCCAACAGACTTGCCCAGGATCATCAGTTTGTCAGTGTCAGGGCCTGGACTCCTTTCAGGCTCCTTCCAGACACTTGTGTGGCTGCCCTGAAGAACAGCGTCCCAACTGGCCTCAGAATGCAAGAGTTCTGGTACTGGTGGCCCAGCCCTGGCAGGTAAGGCCAGGTGCAACAGGAGAGCCCAGCTGGGTGCAGTAAGGGACATGGAGGGAGAAAACGTAGCCATGCAGAAAATGACAAGGTCAAGTAAAAGGTGACTGATACAGAATCCATACTGAGTACCAGACAGCCAGAAGCCAGAGGAAGGAAAAATTCCTAGGGGTCGGGGAAGTCTTTGGCTTCAAGTTCCAGCAGACAGGGAGGAAGGAGGCGAGATAAGCATGGTCGCATGGGGAGCCAGGCGGGGACAGAGAGACTGGCTTCAGCAGGATGGCTCTCTCCTCCTGCAAGACCTCCAGGCCTTGCGCCACTGCTGCCTCCAGCACATCAGGAGTTAATGTCTGGTGCTGCAGCCTCAGCAGCAGTAGCAGCAACCAGCAGTGCCAGTAACTCAGAAGCTGAAATGTGAGAAGCAGGACAAGAAGGGCAGGGCTGGGAAAGGCTGAACAGTGAGCAGAGAGGGTTTCCCTGGCAGGAGCCGCAGAAGTGCTTGGTCCTCCCTTCCTTGGCCCACGTCCCCATAAGGCCGCCCCTCCTGTCTCAGGCCAGGGGCTGTGGCACCCACTCAGGGTAGTCCATGGTCATGGCCAGCGTCCAAGCCCTTCGGCCACCAGGCAGCAGGTATGTGCTGCAGATCTGGGAAGGGACAGAGGACTGTGCCCAGGTGGCCGGCAGAGAATGGGCCCCGCCCAGCTTTGCAGGAAGCACTGGGTGGGGAGATGAGGCAGAGCAGAGAGAAGCCTGCGGAACTAGGGTGGGGGACAGAGAGGTCCCTCGGGTCCCAACCTCAGAGGCTTAGCCTTGACTTCCCGCACCCGGGGCAAGACTCAGTCATGGGAAGCCTCCCAGGCAAACGAGCCTCCCGCTGCTTGGGGGCAGGGAAAGAGGCAAGGCTCCTGCCCCCTCCCAGGCCTGGGTGCCAGCCCACCTTGGCAAAAGGACCACGGGGATGCGGTAAGGACTACCCAGACAGTGTGAGCACCTCATGTGCTCAGTCCTAGTCCTACAGCCACCACACGCGTAGGAACTGTTATTGTGACCCTCCCTAGTTTACAGATGAGCAAAGAGAGGCTCAGAGAGGTTCAGAAACTTGCCTGAAGGCCACACAGCCAGAGACTGGCAAAGCTGATTTGAACCCAGGCTTGTACGACAGCTGGGCTCACAGCCACCACGCCATGCAGAAAGGCCTCAGAAGTAAAGTTCATTACCAGGTGAGCACCGGTCTGTGTTCCCAACGCAAGAGGCAAGAAATGAAAGGCAGCCCTGGAACAGGAAGGAAGCGGTCACAGACCAACAAAAGGGCCAGTGATGTTTGGGACTTGCTGCCCCTTGAGGTGGGGCAGGCTGAGAACAGCATCCACAGAAAGCCGGGGAAAACCTGGGCCCTAGATCTGGCACGATGATTCCACAGGAGGGACCTTCCTTGGGGCTGCAGAATCACCACTGAGCAGGTGGCCAGCACTCACCTTGACAGATGGCAGAGGTTTCTGAAGTTTGAGGTTGGTGTGGCCCCGTTTGAAGAGTCAGTAAGTAACACTGACTGTGGCATTGCAGGAAGCCTGGTGGCTACAAACCACACAATCACAGCTCCTGAGCCTCGGGCCGTGTGACCTGGACTCACCTCTCTGTGCCTTGGTTTCCTCATATGCAGGAGAGAGCTAACACCAGTACCTGCAGTACACAGTTGTGAGGATTTAAACCAGGTGTTTGTCAAAAAGCCTTTTAAGATTGAAAACCTACATCCACACTGAAACTCACATAGAAATGCTCATAGCCGTGTCATTTCTAACAGCCAAAAGGTGGAAACAGCCCAAATGGCCATCAGTGGCCGCCAAGTGTGATATATCCATACAGTGGAATATTAGTCAGCCTTAAAAGGGAACCGGGTACTGATCCATACTAGATATGGATGCACCTCAATAACATACATTAAGTGGAAGAACACAGTTACAAAAGACCACGTATTTATTTGAAATGTCCAGAATAGGCAAATCCACAGAGACAGAAAGTGGATTGGTGGTTGCCAGGGGCTGGGAGGAGGGAAGAAAGGAGAGCAGCTGCTTAATGGAAACAGGGTTTCTTTTTAGGGTGATGAAAGTGTTCTGGAATTAGATGGTGGTGGTGATGGTTGCACTACTCTGCAAAGACACTCAAAACCACTGATTGTACACTTTAAAAGGGTGAACTTGATGGTATGTGAATTGTATCTCAATTTTTAAAAAGCACTTACAACTCAGAAAATGTAGCTCTCATTAGTACATCCTTCATCTTCAGGGAGTCTGTCGTATAATGGAAGAGATCAGATAAATGCATTGAAAAAAATGCTTGACACCAGAAGAGACGGAGCAGTGTGGTCCCAGCAGAGCCTGGGAGGACAATGGAGGAGAGTGATTGTCGGTGCATGCAGGATGTAGGCAAGCGACCAATGGCTATAGGGTCAAACAGGAACCACTGATTGCCCCACTGGCTCATGGAGTGTCCCCATTAAGCTCCACTGAAACCATGGACATCAAGACCAGAATAACCATGGATCCAGTAGTCAGTCCAGAAAGACTTGGAAGAGGGGGGGATTGAGCTGAGTTGGGAGGACTTGGGTGGTGAGGTGGGAATGGGCTGCCCCCACAAACCTGTGGTGGCTCAGGGGTGTGACCCCAAGCAGGGCTGGTGGGAGTGGCGGGAGTGGAGGTCGCTGAACCCAGGGGGGCAGTGCACCTTTCTGACACCCCACTACCCCATGCAAATTCTAGGAGGTGCTTTACTTTGGTGTAGAGCAAGAGAAAGCCTCGAGCCAGCTTGCTCTCCACCCTCCTAGAAGCTCCAGAATTCTCCCGAGGCCCTGACTGTGGGCACTGGGTCTCCTCTTCTGAGAAACCCCTTCCCCTTCTGCCCACCCCCCCAGTTGCAGGGTTCCAGGAGAGAGAACACAGGTGATCGGCAAGGCTTATTAGGGGACCCTCCAATGTCAGATGACCAGACACACTCCTGAGTGTCTGGGAGGGACAGAGGCAGCAGCTCCTTGGAGGGGAGGACACCTGGGACCCTCCTCCAGCCCCAGGTGGAGCTGAGGGTACAGGGAGGTGCCTCCCAGGGGTAGGCCTGAACCTGCAGCCCCGCAGCTGAGACCCACTCACTGGGCATGTCCTCCTCCCTTTGACCCTTTCCTACCCCTCCTGCCTCCACTGTCTCCTGTGTAACCCTCTGGGGGAGAAATCAAACCATACAGACTCCTCAGGGAACAGAAAGGGTCTGCTGCTGCATGCATGCACACACACACACGCCTGTGCACACACACACACACATGAACACACATGCCTGTGCACACACATGAGCACACACAGCCTCCTTCCAGCCCCAGGCAGATCGTACAGAACCTAGATGTAGGAAGAGAAGGGGAATGAGACGTTAGTTATCACCGCGCCTCCTCTGGCCAGGCATGTGCCAGGGGATTTGTGTGCACTGTCTCATCCAAGCCTTAAAGGAATCCTAAGAGATTTCACGATGAAGAAAATGAGCTTCTGAGGGCTTAAGAGAAAATTAACCAAAGGTTCGCCCTGGTAGGTAAAAGCCCGTAAAGCCAAGCACAGTCCCTGGCACAATGCCGGGTCGCCAGTGCTGTGGAGGCAGCTTAGCAGAGCTCCTTTGGGGAACCATCCACTTCCACTTTCTCCATGTGGCTCTAGGAGACTTCAGCCCTGTGCTGGGGCGGGCTCCTGGCCCAGATCCTTCCAATCAGTGACATGGTGATCCCTTTAGGGATGAGTTGGGACCCAAATCTGGCCAATGAGAGACAAGCCTAGGGTCTTGCTGGAGCCCATGGGAGTCTGCAGGCCTGCGATGTCAGGGTCTCCCTTTGGGCAGCGCAGGCCTGACAGTGAAGCAAACACGGAGGCGACTTGGCCATGAGATGCAAGCCAGAGTTCCAGCGACATCACTGAGCACTGAACCCAGCTCAGCCCTTGTCCTTTGCAGTTATACTAGCTGGTCTTTGAACTCAGGTCTGACTGCAGAGGTCCAGCTCTTTCCCCTGCTCCAGGCTGTCTGCACTGAGGCTCTGGTAGCTCAGGGGCGGGGTAAGGCTGGGATGGTGCCTCTCTGCCATACATTGGAGGGGGTGTTGGACCCTCTCCCAGCCCCCTCCTGAAGCAGTTCCATCTCTCTATTTGACCTTCAAAGTTGGCATCTGCTTACAGGAATCCATCTCTCTCCTCCTGGAATTCAGCCTCCAGATGTCAGATCCAAGGCAGTGGTGGCGGCGCAGCGGCGGCACATGGCTCCCCCCCTGAGTGAATCAGCCACATTCCAAAGGTGCAAACAGACGCCACGCCCTCGGCAGCCTGGGGCTGCAGACTTCCTCCCCGGGGCCCCAGCCGGCCACATGCCCGCCCCTCTTGCCTGTGCCTCTCCCCAGCCAGACCAGGCTTTGGGCTTCCTTTCCAGAGACATTCTCCTGGAACTGGAACAGAGAGAAAGAGAGAGAGAGAAAGCCACTGGGGCTGGAGACACCCCCTGCTCACTCCCTCCCTGCCCCTAGCACTGATGCCAGCCTGGACCAACCCCAGCATGCTCACAGCTGTTATCAATAGATATGGGTTCATTCATTCAGCGGGGACTTATTGAGCACCTACTATGTGGTGAACAAGATACAGACCTCATGGAACTCATGGAACTCTGTCAAGCAAGAGCCAGACAAAATCAGTCCAAAGACAGGAAAGAAAGAATTCCAAGCGTGGAGAGAGCTAGAAAAGAACCGGGGCTGGCTGGTTAGTTCAGTTGGTTACAGCGCAGTGTTAACACCAAGGCCAAGGGTTCAGATCCCCATACTGGCCAGCCACCAAAAAAAAAAAAAAAAAAAGGAAGAAACAAGGGCTGAGACAGATGGCAAAGGGACAAAGGGAAGGTCCTGGGGTGGGAAGGCCTCTCTCAGGTGGTCACACGTAAGCTGAGGCCTCAGGTGGAACGGAAGTCTCCTCCGTCTGGTCACTTCTTGGTGACCATTTCACGAGAACTACAGCAGTATAACCCCAAGCACCCAGCAAGTTCTTGTGTCCTCGTCTTGTGCCTTCTGCCAGCATTAAAGCAGGGAAGTCTGGCTAATGCTTTTTGGTAAAAGCTTTATTGAGATATAATTCACATACCATACAATTCACCACTTTAAAATTACACCATAGTACACAATTCAGTGGTTTTCAGTATGTTGGCAAGATTGTGCATCCATCACCACAATCAATGTTGGAACATTTTCATCACCCCAAAAACAATCCCTGCTTGGCAGTCACTCCCTAGTCTCAGCACCACCACCTCCAGCCCCAGGCAACCGCTAATCTACTATCTGTCTCTATGGATTCACCTATTCTGGACATTTCATATAAACAGAACCATACAATGCGCACATGCAGTCTTTTGTGTCTGATTTCTTTCATTTAGCATAATGTTTTCCAAGTTCATGTGGGTTGTAGCATGGATCAGTGCTTTATTCCTTTTTATGACTGAATAATATTCCGTTATATGGATAGACCCCAGTTTGTTTATCCTTCCATCCATTGATGGATATTTGGGTTGTTTCCATATTTTGGCTATTAAGAATAATGCTGCGGAACATTCCTGGACAAGTTTTTCTGTGGGCATGTTTTCACATCTCTTGAGTATATACCTAGGAGTGGTATTGCTGGGTCAAATAGTATCTCTATGTTTAACTCTTTGAGGAACTGCCAAGCTGTTTTAAAGTGGCTGCACCATTTTACAGTCCCACCAGCAGTGCATGAGGGTTCCAATTCCTCTGCTTCCTCAGCAAAACTTGTTTTCCATTATTATTCTAGCCACCCTAGGGGTGTACAGGAGCATCTCACTGTGGTATCTCACCGATAAAGCTGGCTAATTTTAATGCAGCATTTGCCTCAGTAAACATAGTGCTGAGACCAGGTGTGCTGAGGTCAATGGAAAAAACTCTTGATCTTTTGACCCCAACAACCACTGTTCAGATCCTCTTCTGAGGTGTTTTTCATCCTAAGCCCAAATGGGACCAGGCACACCTCTTGGTAGGGAGAATCATGGGTCACAAAGTGGACCTTGGTAAATCAGAGGGTGCTGCTAGGGAGCCTGGCATGAACTCAGAGATGACCCAGGCAGAGGACAGCATTGAATGGCTTCCTCCAGGTGACCCGCTTGCTGCCGGCCTGGCCCGTGTGCCCAACTGCAGCCCCGGTCCCTCCATGCCCAATCTGCCCCCGCTCCCTGGGGATCCCAGTGCCTTCAAACCCTACATTAGGTCCCGCTGTGAATCAGTTCCTACTTCACAAGGGTCAAACTCAAATTTAGACCAATTTGGCCAATGCCTACTGCCCGAAAGCCTTTGTGTACAAGGAGCAGTGGGAAAGCCAGGTGGGGGAGTCTTGGTCTGTGGCAGACAGAGAGGAAGACAGGTCTTGGACATATTCCTGTACATCTCTTCCCATCTGTCCCCACTAAGATGTCAGCTGTATGAAGACAGAGCTTCATCTGTTCCTTCGCCGCTACATCCTCTGGGAGCAGGAAGGCACACAATAAATATATGTTGAATGAATGAATGAGAAGATGAGGAAGCAAGAGAACCAAGAGAGGATGGCAGGACTGGGATAGAAGAATGGTTAGAAGCCATGGCTGTGCACCGACAGTCCAGACCTGAATCCCGCCTCTGCTGCTTTACAGCTGTGTGCTCTTGGGCAAACCACTTGGCTCTTGGCATCTCTGAGCCTCCCTCGTGTCATCTGCAATATGGGCATGATGGTGATGATCTACCTTGATACGGTGATTTTGAGGATTAAATGCAATAATTCAGTCAAGCAATATTGTGTGCCAACGTGGGGCTGGCTGGTTAGCTCATTCAGAGTGTAGTGTTACAACACCAAGGTCAAGGGTTCAGATCCCATACTGACTAGCCACCCAAAAGTAAATAAATAAATAAATAACACACACACACACACACACACACAGTGTGCCAAGGACTTTTCAAGGCAAGGTCATGTAATGTCAATCCTCACAAGAGCCTTGTGAAATAGGACTTTTATTAGCAGCCTTGATGTTATAGACCAGGAAACCAAAACACAGAGGGCTCAAGGAATCTGTCAGGTCATAAGGCTGGTGGGGGCAAAACTAGGAACCAAAACAAGACACCTGACTCTGGACAGGGGCTTTGGCCCAGCACTGCATGGACACTCACACAGTTGGAGGAAAGCCAAGCAGGTCTCTAAGTGGGTGACCCACGGATGGTCCAGAAGGCATCCTGCCCTTTCAGCTGATGTCCCTGAGCACAGTGTTTGGCCCAGCTCACTGTGGGGGCTCCCAGAAGAGTGGGCAGGCCACTGTGGAGTTTCAGAGACCCATAAAGAGGGACAGGCATGAGAGATGCCACAGACGCAGAAGCAGAACCAGCCTGGGGAGGGGGGAGGGACAGGGAATGGTGCAAAGAGCCCTTGAGGACACTAGAACACTGGGGGCTCAGGGGGTGCTCAGGAAAATGAGCCAGCCCTATTGGTTTTATCCGGGAAAGCAAAAATAAGTCAGAAGCTTCCATCAGGGTGGCCTGGCTACTCAGATGGGTCCCTTAAAAATGGCACTCTTTCCTGTGCCAGGGCATGCAGCATCAGGAAGGACCCATGCACAACCCAGATGGGCTGGACCACCCCAAGGTGACAGGTGTAGCCAGATTCTCCTGAAATCAGTCTATTTGGAAGAGCTGCAGTGGGTTAGCCAAGGGGAGATAGCAAGCAAGTCCGTAAAAATGTAGGCCCATTGTGTCCCAGAGGTCAAATTTAAATGGCAGGAACTTGGGCCGGCCTGTGTCTCACTCAGGAGAGTGTGGTGCTCATAACACCAAGGCCACGGGTTCGGATCCTAAAAATAAATAAATAAATAAATGGCAGGAACTCTTTTCAGTAGAGATGGGGGTTCCACTCATTTTGTGTCTTCCACTGAGGAATGGTGTCAAGCAAAGGAGGTCCAAGGAAGCCTGGCAGGTTTGCTCAGTGGTTAGAACGGTGGTGCTGGTAACATCAAAGTCCAGGGTTCAATCCCTGTATCTACCAGCCGCCAAAAAAAAAAAAAGGAGTTCCAAGGAGATAACCTTAGGGATTAGTCAGTTTTCGGGTGCCACAGGCAGAGGGGAGGGCGGTGCAAACCTTAGAGGGATTTAGGAGGTGGGCAGAACCATGAAAGAAAAGCCAATCGCTGTTGGAGTCTCAGCTGAAAGGTCTCGGTGTGAACTACCACTGTTGGGACAGTTGAGGACAGAGCAAGGAAGAAAGCCCGTGTGGACCAAGAGTGAGGGGGTGACCCGGGGTGGCCTACTCTTTTGAGAAACTTGGCAGGGGAGGTTTGGAGACAGGGCCACAGCTTGAGACTACATTTATTTTAAACAGGGGACAAGCTCAGCAGATGACAGTGCTCTGGCAGAGATTGGAATGTGTTTAAATCCAGTCATGGAAAACAATTACGCAGACCAGTCTCCAATCTTTGGAAGGCTCTAGAAGGAGTTTCTTGTGGCTGCCCAGCTGAGAGGTCCAGGACACTGGTTTTCAAGGTTTAGTTAAAGCATCGCAATCTCTTGAGGAGCTTGTTAAAAATGCTGCCCTGGACTTCCAGCATGTCCAGTTTGATAGCCCTGGGAGGTGTGTACTCTGGAGCGAACTAGGGCCCAGCTCAGTCTGCAACAATGCACAGGGTGACTGTTTCCCACAGGCTCTGCATCGCATTTGGCCCTCCCTCTACATAGGAGCACCATGACTCATTTGTGTGGCCTGAGGCCTCACTGTGGCCACCCATGTAGTCCCTGCCCCCACCAACCACCCTCCACCCCAGCACCCTGCACTTACAGCCCACCTGCCCAGTGGCTATAGCTCCAGCTGCTCCTTCAGTTCAAGGCCAGGGTGTGCAGAGGGGTCCCCAGGTGCCCGGGTGGGACATAAACCCAATGTGCCCCGATCCAAGACCAAAGTCCCACACTCCACACAGAAGGAAGTCCCTCGCTGGATGATACTGCCAGCACCCCCTAAAATGCCTCTGGCACCATCTGTATCAAACCCACCTGAGAAGAGACTGATTCATCCCAGATGCAAAGGCCTGGGGACAAGGTACAGGGACTGTGTGGCTGAGAAGAAAAAAAAGCTGAAAGTGTTTCTGTCCCCTTTGGTCATTATCCTCTCCACTGTCCCTATGCACCATCAGAGTGTGTGTGTTTGTGGGTCTCTGAGCAAGGAACCACTTTGGCAAGCATGAGGCCAAAGTATTTCCTCTCTGTTGGGATGAATCAGCCCCCTGAGGGACAGTGCTTGGGCTCTGGAGTCAAACAAGGTGGACTTGAATCCCATCTCTGCTCCATTATAGCTGTGTGCTCTTAGGTGAACCACTTAACTTTGCTGAGCCTCCATCTTAAAATGGGCCTGACAATAAGTTTCACTTTGGTCCTGTTCCACCAGGACTTCAGATTCACTGGCGACCTGAAGCATGGGCTCATGTAACAGCCCAGCTCCTTTGACACAGAGGGCTGGGTCCCACTTCTAACCCAACCGCATTTCACATCAAAGCCTGAAGGTCACAACCGGAAGCTGCGCCAGACTGGAGAAGGGGCAAATTCTAGAAGACTCGCCATCCCTGTTCCCATTAGAGATCCCCAGACCTTTGGTGCCTTGAGACCAGAGGAACAGACCCCTTTTCACATGAGCAAGAAAGCACCTTTCCCCACTCCTCACTGCAGAGAAGCTATCAGCACAGCCAGCAGAGCCCAATCCTGAGGCCAATCTCACCTGGCAACCTCACCTGGGCAGCAGGTGCAGCATTGGGTGGGTTTTGTGTGTGTGTTTTAATCTCTCCTGGCTCCGAGGGATGTCTGGGTGATTCTGCTTGTTCTGCAGTTGCTGGCGGGCAGATGCAGTCTGCCTGGCTGACATTGCCTTTGTTACTGCCCCTGGGCACTCAGCTATACCGGCCTCCCCCCACCCACTCCCTCTCCCTTGCCACCAGAAGCGGCCTCTTCCCAGCTCCCACCCTTCTGCCCTCCCTCCCTGGAGCCACTTGTACCTGCTCCAGAGCTTGGAGAGGTGACAAGTGTTTCCCAGACAACAAAAGCATCTCCCGGGAGAACATACATCCCTGAAGGCTCTGCAACCCCCTTGTTCTACACACTGATTTCAGTTTGGGTTTCAGGGCCCCTATTTCCTGCTGTCCATTACGGCAGGCCGGCTCTTAGGCTGACCGGCAGCAAAAAGGACCCTCCTGCCTGCCCATCCTTCACTTCAGGAAATCAGTCACCACCCTCTCTCCTAGCACTTTGGTAGGAAACCGAGGCACAGCGTGAGGACCTGTTCTGGTCAAGGTCATCCCACCCTGGGTCTCCCGGGTGTGTTTCAGGCCATGTCATCAGTCTCCTTGGGTTCCAGTGGTGGTCTGGCCACTTCTACGTTGTGTGGCCTTGGGCAAATTATTAACCTCCCTGAGCCTGCATTCCTAGGATAAGGGTAGCGTCCACCTCTAGGTCGTCCTGAGAATGAAAGGAAATAATATGCATAAAGCACTTAGCATGTTGCCTGGCATCTGCTCAAAAACAGGAGCCATTATTAACATTATTTCATCTTCTTTATCGCCTCCCCTCCCCCACTCCAGCCACACCAGCCTCAATGACCTGTTCCTCCTGTCCCCTTCTCCTGGAATGCGCTTTCTTTCTCGATCGTTCTTTCGTTAGTTTCCCCACATGGCTTGTTCTTTCACTTGCTTCAGATCTTGCCTCAAGTTACCTTCTCAGCGGGTCACCCCGCACTCATCTGATAGGTTAGACGTAAGCCCCACGAGGACAGGCCTGTGCTACTTTTCATCGCTGTGTCCCCAGCGCCCGAATGAATAAACGACTCCAGGCGCGCCTGCAAGCCTGCCTGCCGGGGACTGGAACCGCCGGGAAGGGGTACAAAGGACGGCGCCACCTGCGCGGGGCCCGCAGGCGCTCCCCGCGGGCCGGCTGCGGCGCGCCCCCGCGAGGTCACACCCGGGGTGCGCAGGCCGGAAGTAGGCCCCGCACGGGGCGGGGCGTCCGGGGCGGGCCACGCCCCTCCGGCCTCGGGCCCTTAGCGGGGGCGGAGCCAACCAGACTGGGGCCGGCTCACCCTCACGTTCCCCAGCCGGTCATTAATATTCATGAGGCGGGTGAGGGGTGGGGCCTAGGTCACCCGTGGCGCCCCACCCCCGGGCCTGGGATCCCGCCCCGGCGGAGGATCGGGCCCCAGTGGGGCGCCCCCGGCTTCCGCCTCGGGGAGGGAGTTTCCACTTGGTCACGACTCAAAAATGTGTCGCTCCCGCTCCTCCGCCCCCTCGTCCCTGCCCCGGGGGGGTCTCCTCCCTCTGAAGACAGGAGGGGAGAGGTTAGGGGAGGGGCGGCTTCTCCTTCCTGGGGCGGGTCCGTAGGGATCCGGGGTAGACCCTCCCCTCCCTTCAAAGTTAGCGCCTGTAATAATCCTCATTTTAAAAATATAGTAATAGCTCTAGTTTTATGACTGCTTATTCTGTGTCAGGCACTGTGTCCTTTATATGAACCACCTCTTCTATACTTCCCAACAGTTCAACTGAGGGAAGTACAATGTTATACCTAGAAGCTCAGAACAGTGGAGTGACTTGCCCAGGATCGCACCGCCGGCCACCGGCTCTTCCGGGGAAGATTTGTCCCTTTAGATGGGTGGTGGGGGGTGGGAGGGGCAGGTGCTTGTCCCTCACTGCCTTTCAGGAAATGGGGCTTACCTAAGGCACTCCTGCCTTGCTGGACTTGGCTGAGGGTTGGGTCTGGGTCTGAACGCCCCGATGTGAGGAAGAAACTACATACCGGAGGAAACCAAAGCATGAAGGCAGGACAGGCTGCAAAATGCGAAATGAAAATGCGGGGCCCCGTGTTCAAAAATGAATAAGAATTTCAAGACAGTAACAGTAGAACATTCAACCAAGCGCGGGTTCTTCTAAGAGCCAGCCCTGTGCGACCGCGCAGTTCACGTGCCCATGGAGCCAGCCCTGATGGAGCCCAGGGAATCTTCTGGGGTCAGCGCACCCAGTGTGGATATCCCCACCTCCGATGTCACTCCCCACCCTCACCCTTTGCCCAGGAGCCTCATCTCTGCTCTGACACCCAGGGCCCAGTTTCCAGACCTCCAAATCTGAGCATCTCAGGCTCTCCAGGACAGGTTTCTTGGGGTTCAGATGAGTCCTTCAGGGAGAGTGTGTCCCAAACCTGCACGACCCAGCTGGCACCCTGGGGCTGTGCCTCCTGGGCATTTTTAGCATTGGACCTTGAAGGCAAGTGGCACTGCGTTGCACATGCCAGGCTGTGACTTGAAGCCCTCCTTTCTTCCTGGAGCAGGCGATGAGGAGCAGCCAGGGCTGCTTCCCAGAATAAACACCCCACCCATAGACAGCCCCAGTCTTGCAGGCTCAGCAAGCCAGCGCCAATGGGGAGAGACACTCACCAGGCCGCCAATTCAAGGTTAATAAGTCATCCTGATCTCACTCCCTCCATCACTCCTTGCTTGTGCCAGGGCCCTGCTCACACTGGGTTGCAGGCTTCATTAATAACAATAATAGCTTCCATTTGTTGAACTCTTTCTCCCCACCAGGCGCCTGTGGAAGCCTTTCTGGGTGCTCTCCCCTGAGTCTCACACAGCCCTGTGGTGATAGGAACCTTGAGGATTGCCATCTCACAGAGAGGGAAACCGAGGCTCAGAGAGGTTGGAGGGCTTGACCAAGAGGTCAAGGGCTGGAGTTCAGGACATGCCACCATCTATCCATCCTGGTTCTTATCATCTCTCCTACATCTGCAAGGTGGGTCTTAGGGCTGACTTCTTTATGTTGTTGGGTATTATTCACTCTCAGGTCAGGCTCTAAAATGACAGGGACTGTACCCACACCACTGATTTCCTGCTGGACCTAGCATTGTGCATTAATTGAAGAGCCATTTACTGAGTTCCTACATTGTGCAGGACACCCTCCTTGCAGTCTTCTCTGGGTTCTGACAGGTGAGGGGTCCCCACTAGATGGAGAGATCTCCTCCAAGGCATGAGTGGGGTTGCCTAACTCAGTGCACACAGTAGGCCTTCAATAATAATGTGTTGAATGAACACATAATAGTATCTTAATGCACACAGTAGGCCTTCAATAATAACATACTGAATGAACATATAATAGGACCTTAATAAGTATCTGTTGAGTGAATGGGAACCTAGGAGACGTTTATTGGTGAAGGATTAGAGAACAAAGTTCAGCCCCAAAATATATTAATCAGCAATATTTAGGAAGCATTTACTATATGCCAGGCCCTGTGCAGGACCCTGCAGGGAGAGTGGCAAAGTAGACAATGTCCCTGTGTCCTAATCCTTAGGGAACTTACAGTCTAATAGGAGATACCATCTTCCATCCAAGAGTCCTTACCCTGAGCACACAGGAAGGATGGGTGCTCAGAGCAAGAACTCTTGGAGGGAGAAAGCCCAGCATGATGGCAGGGAGGGCATCCCTCCTTGTTCGCCTTTCATCAGGAAGGAGGAATCCAGACCTGGCCTGAGTGCTATGGCAGGTGCTGCCTCCCAGGAAAAGCAGACCCCATAGAAAACAGTTCAGGGCCTGGCCCTCTTCGATGCCCCCCTCCTCTACCTTGCCAGCTACCTGATGCCCCAGGGAGGAGAGTGGATCAGAGCACAGACTTTGGAATCAGACCTCAGACCAACTGAGATTGCAATGTGGACTATGCCTCTTACTAGCTTATAAAATCTCAGCCAAGTTAATTAATTTCTCTGTGCCTCAGTTTCCTCCTCTGTAAAATGAGAATAATAATAGGACCCACCCTCAGGATTGTTGCGAATAATGAGAAGGTCTGGTGGAGAGAAAAAACTGATCTGGCTGAGAATTGGGGGTTTGTGTTTGGGTGAGCTCCACCAAGATGACAGAATTCTTCACTCTTGTTGGTTTTTCAGAAGACAAATAGCCAAATTTAGGGGTTTACTGACAGCTAAGGGGTCTGTGGGCCAGGCTGACATCTAGCATTGATTATTGGCATGTACTGAGAGTGTACCTCATTCAATCTGCACAAGAGCCTCAGAAAGGAGATACTACTATGCACCATCCAAACGTGGGAATCTGGAGGGGGTAGGGATCCCAGGTCAGAACTCTCCCTGGGAGCAACGTGCAGAAAAACAAACCCTGAGAAAGGCCCTGAGGGTGAAGTTTCTTATGGTCAAATCTCTCTCATGGCGCCGCAGTCACCTGGTTTCTCTGGTCACTTGATCTGGATCTGTCTCCCCAGCTGGACTGTAAGATCCATGAGGGCAAGGCAGCTAAGGTTGTTTGCATTTGTCCCCGGGCTTGCACAGTGCCTGGCATCCTGCAAGCACTTGATAAGCATTTGTACTAACAGATTTGAAGTAGCCTCTTGTGTACCTTTTCTCCATAAACCTGATTCCCCTGGGGCTGGATCCCTGCCTGGCTGAGATCGGACGATGTGACACGGTCGGTTGCGGGGCTGCGCTCCCGGTTGGGTCGCAGCGAATACCGACGCAGTGAGGGGGCGCTCTGCGGCCCTCAGCCTGGCCACCACCTCGCCATCCCCTTCAGACGCTCTGACTCGTCAGCGGTCTCGAAGAGTCGGCCTTTAACAACCCCCTCCCTGGAAGCACTAGGTCCCGAAGCTGGCCTTCCCCGGGGCCCATCTGCGGGCTAATGTTTAACCTGGCCACACTCCACATTATCCACTCTCGAGAAACCGAGGTGGGGTGGGGGCGGGGGGGAGGTCACCTCTAAATCGCCGCCTTCCGGGCCTTTGCTCGGGGCAAAGGGGCCTTCCTAAATTCCTTTCATGTATCAACAAATAGGTCATGAGCATCTACTGTGTGCCCGTTCACACGCTAGGTGATGAGCACCTAATGTGTGTCCATTAGATGAAAACATAATGAGCATCTGTGTCCTTCAAAACAGATTATGAGCACCTACTATGTGCCCATTGGCCCGACAATGTCACGAGCACCTGCTCTGCGTCCATCTGCGCACCAGGTCATGTGCGCCTACTCCGTGCAAGGCGCCGGGGATGCTGCGTGATCAAGACCCACGCGCCTCCGGCCCTCATGGGGACCCGGGCACCAAAAGCAGAATGACGACGGATGTAATCACAACCGGAGTCAGACGCGTCGCCTATAGAGACGCTGGTTCTATAACGCCCTTTCGTCTTCTCAAGGCCAACTGCGAAGCGGCGGGGTTGGCCAACAGCAGGAGGGATGTTTTTGAACCTGGATTTGCCACCAGACAGCAGAGCAGCGAAAAGATAACTGGGCGGGGGCTCGGGATTAGCCCAAACAAAACACACTCCAGAACGCGAGTCTGTGCTTCAACATGCGGAGGTAGAAAAGAGCTTAGCCGGTGCGGGCTTCGCACTCGCGTGAATCCACTCACCGCTCTTACTAACCGTGGGCACCACGCTGGGCGCGGAGGGTCCAGGCGAGACCAAGGACCCCCGCGGCGCTCAGGCTCGAGGACGCAGCTTGTTCCAATGGCTGGGGCCAACACAGAGACAGAGCGCAAGCCGGAATTGCTCAGGGCCGGGCCTCATTCTCATTCCACCATGAGGGAAATTGAAGCCGAGGGCAAGGCAGGAACCAGCCCGAGGTGGACGGGTGCGAAGGGCTGAGTCGGGCCTCGAACCCTGGTTTGCGCCGCCCTGAATCGGGAGCCGGGGCCTCTGCTCGTCCGGCGCTGCCCGCGCGTTACTGGAACTGGGTGGAGAAATCAGGGCCTGCGGAGAGGCATTCCTGCCGCCTTCCCGCCGCCCGGGGCCGCGGGGGGCCTGGCCAAGGTGACCCCGCGGGGGGAAGCGAGGGGTCCCCGCCCCCTGGGCCGCCGCGACCTCCTCCATCTTCCCAGTCTTCGGGGCTTTTCATCCAGGCCCGCGGGCCCGCGGGCCCACCTCCCTCCCCGGGCTTCCCCGAGGGCGATACGTCTCGGGCTCCCCCTCCCCGGCCCCCCCCAGGCCACCTCCGGGCCGTGTCCTAGTGCTGCCCTCGGGATGGGGGCGGGGCCGCGGGGGAGGGGAACAAGGATGGGGCCATGGAGGACGCTCGCGGCTCGGCGGTGGCCGGGCGCCCCCCCCTCCCGGTGCCCTCTTCCCCTCCCCGCGGCTGCCCTCCTCCCCCTCCTCTCCCCCTGCCCCGCGCCCGCTCCCGCCGCCCCTTCCCCCCGGCGCGCACGCCCCGCCTGGCAGCTGGCGCCCCGGGCCTGGGGCCGCGGCGGCGAGAGGGGTTTGCTGGGAGGGCGGGAGGGAGCGAGAGAGGGAGCGAGGGAGGGGAGGAGGGAGGGAGACCGCCCCCCGCGCCCCTCCTCCTCGCCCTCCTCCGCGGCCCGCCGGTCCCTCCTCCCGCCGCCTCCTCCTCCCTCCTCGCGCCCGCCCTCCCTCTCTAAGACATCCCCGCACGGCCCGGCCGCCGCGGCCACCTTCCCTGCCCGAGCTGCAGATGTGGCGGAGCGGCCGGGCGCCGGGCGGCCGTGCCAGGGGAGCCCGCGCCCCGTGAGCCTCGCGCCCCGGCCCCCGCCCGCCCCACCCCCTCCCCCGCTCGTCCCCCCGCCGCCCCCCGACCGCCGGAGCCCGCAGCCCGGAGCCCGACCGCCCCCGTCCCCGAGGTAGGAAGCCCCCGGGGCGTCGCGCCGTGGGGACGGGAACGGGGACTGGGCGGGGGGGACGGCGCGCGCCCGTCGTGCGGGTGCTGCGGTGCCCGAGGGTCGCCTCCCCTTCCCGCGTCCGCGCCTCGCCCTGGGCCATTGTGAGCCCTCACCGAGGCCCCTGCGTTCGCTCGCTTCTGGCTCGCGCGCTCCCTCCTTCGCCGGCTCCCCGGCCCCGGCCCTCGGTCTCTCGGTCTTTCTCCTCCCTCCGTCCCTCCCTCCGTCCGGAGGCCGGGCCGATCCGCAGCCGGGCCCGGGGCGGGCGCAAACTTCAGTGGGGAAGTTGGGCGGCCGCGGTGGGGGCGCGCGGCGAGGTGAGAGAGGGACACCGGGAGTCGGGGCTCGAAGTTGTTGGGGCAGCCGGGCACCCGCCCCTCCCTGCGGCTGCGCCCGGACTGTTCCTAGGAAGGGGTTTGAAAGGTGCCTCCTCCCTTGTCCCGGAAAGTCTCCCTCCTGCTGTCCCCTAGCAAGCCCCGGCCCTTCCCGTGGCCCCTGGACGGGGCGTCCCTGGGGGTCAGGACGGGAGCTGGATTGGAGTCTCGTTCAGCACTTGTTTCTCCCCTGCTGTCTGGGTGGAAGCAGGCGAGGGGCTTGGCAGGGTGGGGAGGGCAGGGGTATCCAAAGGCGCCTGAGGGTGGGTCTGGAGGGGGTGGAGGAGGGGGCGAGGCAGGTGCATCCCCCGGGAGAGAGATGCCTGCGCCTGTCTCCCCGCTGGCCCCCTGCTATGGGGCTGGAATCCAAGCTGGCACCTGGAGGCCTTGGCACACTGCCCTGCCCAGCAGGGTGCTCAGGCCACAGCAGGGCAGTGTGCCTCCTGTCTGCCTGTCCAGAAGGCCCGCCCAGCCGGCCAGAGGGTGGCCGGGAAGCGATGGTTGCAGGGAGCTACCCGGCCCTGCCCTGGAGCCTGGGAAGCTGGAAAGGATACTGGGAGGAACCCTGGGCTCCCAGCCATCACAGCCCAGATCTTGGCTCTGGAGGGAGCGCTTGACACCAAAGGGGCAGCCAGGCCAGCTGGGGTCCTCGCCAAGGCCTGGACTCCTGTGGGTCTTGGTCTGGGCCAGGCATAGGGCCTGAGCCGTGGTCCTTGGAGGCTGACACTCTCGGTAGCAGGCAGCCATCCATGTGTCCTGGCATCCTGCAGGGAAGGGGGGCTGAGCCCGTGGCTGGGGATGAGCCCAGAACTGCTCTGCTCCCTGAGGGCCTTCCGCAGCCCCCAGGCTCAGGCTGCCCACCTACCCGTCCCTCCCCAAGCCCTGCCACAGTGCCACAGCTGTCCCAGCCCAGCCCACACATCCCTGCCGGGTGACCTCGGAGACTTCCCACTTTGCTCCTCCTTCTCCCCTTGGCCTGAAGCTGGGCCTCCCAGCTGGCCCTGACCCGTGCTGGGGGAGGGGCTGCACCTGGAGGGGCCCCACCCAGGACACCCCTTGCCAAGCTCCAGCCCAGCCTATTTCACGTCCCACCCCCAGTTCAACTTGGCCCTGTGTGAAGCCAGCCGAGCAGGAGGCAGTGCCAAGGGGTTAGACATCGATTTTGGGGGATGGGGACCCCTTGGAAGCAGCCTTGTTTTCCTTTGCCTTTCCCCCTCCCCCTCTTTTCTGGAGCTGCCATTAGTTCTGACCCTCTGACCCTCTATGCCTGCCTGCCTTTCCCTGTCTGTGACCTTTGACCTTTAGTGTTAAATCCCTCCAGCTGGGGCTCTTTGGCCCCTGTGTGACCCTGGCCCAGGCCCCCTGGGGGGCCTCTCCCTGCTCCTGGCTCTCTACACAGGGACACCTGCCAGTCCCTCCCTCACCAATGTGAGGGGGTGCCCTGGGAAGCCAGACAATGAGTCACCCACTTCCAGGCACCACTGCTTTTGGGGTCAGTGGCTTTTGGGGATTTGCTGGAGCCAGGCCACAGCCTGGAGACTGAATGTGAAAATTCCCTGGCCTGGGACTCTGATGTCCCCGGCTCCAGTCTTGATCAGACAACCAACTTCCAGGGGTCCTTGGGCCAGGCCCCTCCCCTTTCTAGGCCTCAGTTTCCTCATTTATAAGACCAAGGGGTCAAACAAGGTGAGCTAGAGCACCAGAGCCCATTAGAAGACTGGGCGTGGTGGGAGTGGGGGGCTGTATGTCCAACAAAAACCAACTCTCAATTATCCATGGGTGGAGCCAGTATGAATAACTGGATGCCACAGACATCCCAAAACCTCATTTTAAACAATCGTGTGAACCACGTCCCCCCAAAGCTTTTGTTTCTAAAAAGCCCAGCTGCAAATGGGTAGCCACAGAGATTTCTTCTCCTGCCCAGGCTCCCCTTGCAGGGAGTAGGAGTGGGGGGCCACAGGGCGAATTGGCCTGCAGGGAGACAAAGGTCTGCCAAGGTCCCTCCTCCGGGCCTGGAGCGAGGCTGGGACCTCACCTCTGCAGCCCCCACCCTCCTCCCCTGGCCTGGCCTTGGCCTCGGGCAGTGGGAGTGTCTTTTCACCACCTAATCCTCTCAGGGTCTGAGCTGTGGTATGGAAGGAAGAATGTGTTTTCCTGACGACATTTTCCCATGTGCATTTCCATCGACCCCACTCCACTAGCCTGGAATCTGAATTTCGCACTTGGCCGAGGGGGCGGGGCCAGTGCTGGGCAGAGTCTGGGCAGAGTCTGGGGCAATCCCAGGGTGAAGGAGGGGGGGTGACAATGGCAACAGCTGTGACTGGGGGACCAGATGTTGGGGCTGGGGACTGCAGTGGAGCTCTCTGGGAGGCGTTTGGGGTGGGGCTTGGAGGAGAGGCTGCTGCTTCAGCCCCAGATGCCGAAGCAGGTTCCTGCATCCCAGGGGAGGCTGAGAAGGCCCCTCACCTGAGGGGGAAATTCAGATTTCAAAGGAGAGGCCTGGAACTGGATGGAATAGGGCTGAGGGGCTGCCTTTTCTGAGGCTGCAGAGAAAAGCTTCCCCTGAATCCCTTCCTCTGTCCATGTTATGATTGTTATTTTATATTTCACAGCAGATGACTGAAGCCAGAGGGGACCACTGGAAGGTACTGGGTGGTCCTCCCTTCACTCAGATAAATGCCCTTTGGGGCTGGGGGGGGTGTCCCTGGCCAGCAGGGCGGTGTGCTCATTAATAGGAGATTCTCTCCGGCTTGTGAGGGGGCCTCTGAGACCAGACAAAGATGAACATCTGTGCCCTCTGCCTGGTGGCTTCCCCCCAGGGGCTGTAAAAGGGTCCACAGAGATTGGCCAAGGCCCCGACACGTGTCTAGAGGGTTCACCTCCCTGAGAACACCAGGGCCAGGTGGGGGTGGGACCCCCATCCCTGTCTGGTCTGCTGCCAGCCCTGGGAGTGGGGACCATAGCCCTAGCAAGGCTCTCGGACACATTTGGTACCCTGGTGATTGCCAAGCCTCAGCCCCACCCCAGTGAATTCTGATTCAGGTGTGGTGTTTCTTTTTTTTTTTTTTTTTTTTTTGTCTTTTTCATGACCTGCACTCAGCCAGTGAGTGCACCGGCCATTCCTACTATATAGGATCCGAACCCGCGGCGGGAGCGTTGCTGCGCTCCCAGCGCCGCACTCTCCCGAGTGCGCCACGGGCTCGGCCCAGGTGTGGCATTTCTAAAAAGCACCTCCAGTGTTCTGCTGATCAGCCAGGGTTGGGACCACTGATGATCCTGGGGACAGGGAAGAATCTGCTGCTGCTAGTGGGGGTGGTGGGGTCTTTTTCAGGGGCACAGCCTAGAATAGACCCAGGTTTCTCTCCTGACTCCAACTTAACCTTGTAAGCTCCTGCTGTCTCTCCGACTAATAAACGCGCCAGCCTTAGGTCTGCGGGTGGGTGGGGTTGGGGGTAGGGAAGTGCGTCAGGGGAGGGAACGGCATTGGGGGAGTCTGCGGGTGGGTGGGGTTGGGGGTAGGGAAGTGCGTCAGGGGAGGGAACGGCATTGGGGGAATGTCTCCTAAGGGGACCTCTTGAAAAAAATCACATCAATGTAGCTGGCTGGCTAGCTCAGTTGGTTAGAGTGTGATGATGATAACATCAAGGTCAAGGGTACCCTGTACCAGCCAGCCACCAAAAGAAAAAAATCAAACAGCTTTGCAGGTATCTACATCCGTCCCCTGAAATTGCCACATGAACTTCGTGAGAGAGATCCATTTATCCCTAGCCCTATTTGACAAGCGAGGAAACTGAGGCTCAGGAGAGGAAAGGGCAAATGGGCATCTGGGCCTGCTATGGCTGGGGAGCCAGTGGTGTATTGCCCAGCATGAGATTATTAGCAGGGGACCCTGCTCTCAAGGGGGGCCTAAGTGCACCCCAACTCTCCATCCTGTCCCTGGGCTGTCTTTCCTTCCTCCACAACTTGGCCCCAGACCTCTCTGTGGGGCATGGCAGGTGGGAGGCAAGGCTTGGCCCAATTCTGCAAGGGTCCCAGGCCCCTGTCCCCATTCCAGCTCTGGGGCTATGGGCCTCTCAGGTTGAAGGGGCAGGGGAGCTCTGGGAGCCTCCCTGACTCCAACTTACTCCAACACACACCCGGTCCCCAAGACTCCAAAGGCCTGACCTGGGCGACCCTTCCCCCTGCCGTCCTTGCTGCGCAGGTGAGGAGGCCCTGGCTCTGGCCTTCCACTCTCCCCACACCAAGTTGGGATGGAGGGTTCTGGTTAGCTGGTGGCCAGGCCGGGAGGGTCCTGGAGGCATGGGGATGGGAAGTGATTCTTGTTGAGGGGTGGGGGCCTCGCATCTGCCCCAGATGCCCCTGGCTGATCATCTTCCAGTACTTTGACTGTGGGGTGGGCGGCTTGGCCTGTTCATGCCCTTTGTCTCTGCTCTTGGGGAGGCCAGGTAGCACCCACCACAGAAGGGACCCAGCCTGTGAGTGTGTGACATGTGTGTGCACATGTCCTCCAGCCTTGGCAGATGGCTGCCGGGAAGGGGACCCAGCCCCGGCCCCTGGCCCCCTCCTCCACTCATGGCCAAGGGTGGGTGGGAAGCTGGCAGAGGCCCCAGGAGACTGCCAAGCTGACTGAGTCAGCCCTCAGCTGGGAGCCTCCAGGAAGACAGTCCTGGTCGTCAGAAGAGGGTCTCCACTGCTGGTTCAGTGCACGCACAGGCTAGCACCCCACTGGGACCAGAGAATAAGGAGGGAAACTGAGGCTCTGAGCGATATGGGGTATTAGCCCAAGGTCACCCAGGGTCAGGGAGGGACAGAAGGGAACCAGAGTCTAGGCTGTCTGGCCCTGGCCCCTGAAATGTCAGTTCATCAGGGAATACCCCCAACTCCATTCCTGCTCCCCAGCTCAACTCCTGCCCCCGACTCTCTACTCCTGCCCCCGCATCCACTGCAAGGGCATGACTTGGGAGCAGACGTGTCCATAGGAAGCCCCTCTCCCTTCCCCGCATCGTCCACCTGGGTCTGGCTGGCAAATCCCAGCCTGCCTGGGCCAGTTCTCCCCTGGATCACTCTGTCTTCACCCAGAGCCCCCTCTCTCCGCCCCCACACTTCCAGGCCAACTGGTCCTGAGTTGTGATGTCCCCTCCCCCAAGGCTGTAGGGCTGTCCATTGTCCTCCCTGTTTTGTTTTGTTTTTTTAAAGATGACCGGTAAGCGGATCTTAACCCTTGACTTGGTGTTGTCAGCACCACACTCTCCCAAGTGAGCTAACTAGCCATCCCTACATAGGATCCGAACCCGTGGCCTTGGTGTTATCATCACCACACTCTCCCAAGTGAGCCACGGACCGGCCCTGTCCTCCCTGTTCTGAAGCCCCCATCGGTGCTGCTGGCCGTCTGCCTACCAGCCCCACCCTCCTCCAGGCCAAGCCTCCAGCACCCCCCAGGACACTCTGCTTGGTCCTGTGGACCTTGGGCCCCAAGGAGCTGGAGCAGGCCAGGCTGGGAGGGCCCTGCCCAGAGGGTGTTTCCATTTGGAAGGAAAAGGACCCAGGCTGTCCTGGCTTCTGGTCTTGCTTTGCTGCCCAGAGTGGGCGAGTGGGAGAGGGGCAGGGGGGCCCAGAAGAAGGGTGTGTGGTGGAGTCCAGAGGTCGTGCCTGTGCCTCTGGTCTTACCCAGCTGTGCTGGGGCTCTGGGCCAGGGCTGGGTGGGAGAGGCAGGAGATAAAGCTGGGGGAACTGGGTCCCTCTGGTCATCCCAACTGACCAAGGATATCCATATTGGCTGCCCCACCCTTGTGCACATCTGTTCCTGGGTCCCTTGCGCCAGGCAAGGAGGAAGAGGCCAAGCCCTGCTTCTGACCTTGACCTGGGGCAAGTCACTCCCTTCTTTTGGCCTCAAGCTCCCACCCCCCCCAGACCTACCCACCTCAACCTGGGTGGTGGACACAACAAATGGATTCACTCACTCATTCACTTAACAAACGCTCAAGTTTGGGAGAAATGAAGGGCAGGTGGGACGATGCTACATAAGGGGAGTGGTTAGGATGTTCGAGCTCTGGTTCTACTCCAGGCCAGCCCCCTCCTTTCACAGATGGGGAAACCGAGGCCCAGGGCCTTGCCCCACATCCATTCGGGCCAGGTCTGGTTTTCTGACTTTGGGTCCTCAGGTCTTCGCATCGCCGTTGGATCACTCTTGCAGAAGGAGTGGGCTCAGTGCCTGGGCTGTGGGAGATGGGGCAGTGGTCTGTTGGTGAGGCCTTCTCTTCAACACTCCCCATGGGCTCAGAGTTGCCTGGCGGCCCAGAGGTATCCCTTCCCACTACCAGGCCTTGCTTCTTGGGAGGAGGATCTGAATGCCAGGTGCGGGGGTTGGGGGAAGAATGCCTGGGGCTGAAGGTGGGAGCAGTGCAACAACGCTGTGCACAGGCCAGGCACGCAGAGCATGCTTGAGAAATGGTGGCATTGTGGTGCTAGTGATGTATTAGTAAGGACATGGACCCAGGGCCCTGCTGGGGTAGGGCCCCACCTTCAGCAGTGTGGGGACAGACACAAATCCTTGCTCAGCAGGCTTTCAGGTGCCGGGAAGAACAGCCCAGGTACAGCTGCGAGAGGCTGAGGCCAGAGGGGTGAATCAGGGAAGACTTGCTGGAGGAGGGGACAGGAAGGGAGTGGCAGCTGAAGGAGAATATGGGGACAGGGAGGTTGTGAAGCAGGTGCTGGTTCCTGAGAGGTGAACATCAGGTGACAGGGGAGGGGAGAGCCTGGGGACAGGAGGCTCGGGGCTGAAAAGGCAGATGGCACTGTTCTGTGTAGAGCACTCAATGGCTTCCCAGTGCCCTCCAGGCTTTGACCTAGCCTCCCTGAGGGGCTTCTTCCTCTCCTGTCTCCTTTCTACTGCATGACAGGCAGGTTTGCTGTGGTTCAGTTGGGGCCTCTGCAGCTTTGGGTCCAGAGAGAGTGGGCTTTGGAGGTGAATCTCAGCTGTGCCATTTACAAGCTCTGTGACCTTGGCAGCTTTCCCCATCTGGAAAATGGGGAGAATAGCAACTCATTTGCAGGGTCATCAGGACAAACAGAGATGGGGTGCAGGAGCCATGCTGGGTGGTTCTGGCCCACAAAACTGATTTTTTTTAGACCACGTGGTCCTTCCACCCAAGACTCTACTCCATGTCCATGCAGCTGACAAGAATCTGCCCCCAGCCCTCAGCAGAAGCAGCGCACTCCTATAACTCTGTTTCTCACTGCCTGACTTAGCCCCACCGTGGTCTGGGCACCCTTAGGGCTGGTTCCATTGGATCCTCATGGCCCCCAGAGCCGTGCAGAATGCCTGGTGCTGGAGCGTGTGAGTGAGTGGGTAAAGGAGGCAGCCAGGAAGAGGCCGAAGTCCAGAGCCCACCCCACCCCCTCCTGCACCTGGAGTGGGCCTGGTGCCTGTCCTGGGCCGGTAGGAGGGGTAGGCCATGGACTCCCCAGGACTTAGAGGTGCGTATGGGGTCTGCCTGCAGCCAGGCTTTGTTTGGGAAGCTCAGCATTCCCTCCCTTTGGGGACTGGGCCTCATACCCACTGACCCCCCATAACCTGAGACTCCTGAGTCCTAGATGCTGACACTGGAGCAGCGGGTTACCTCTGTGTCCTGTGTGTTTGTGCACAGGTGTGACACATTTGCATGTGCTGTCTGTATGTCCGGTGGGACACTGGCCCAGAGAGCTCTGGTGGAGCTCTCCAAGAACAGCCTGGGCTGCCTGGGCCTGGCTGTGCTGGGTGTGTGTCCCTGTCTGGCTCCTCCAACCCAGTGCTGGCCCCTCCCAGGGATTTGGGCCGCCTGGGCCCAGCCCTCCTGTCCCCTCCCCTCCCAGCCCGAATGGGTGGGCGTGGGGGCCGCTTGGCGGGCTCGCCTTTGGCTGAGGCCCAAGTGCAGGCGGTGCTTAGAGCCCCATGCACCGCCCCCACCCCCCAAGCTGGGCAGACAGGAAAATACCAGACATAGTTGTGCAAAGGTGCAGCAGGCGGACAGGCAGCAGGGGGTGGGGGCCGCAGCATGGGGCCCAGAGCCACCAGGACCAGGGGATGCCTCCATGCCAGGCTGGCCCTGCAGCTGGGCTGCCATGTACATCTGTAGGAGTGCATGTGAGCGAGGGGCTCCCTGAGCCTGGGGTCACCCTCCCTGCTGGCATTGGAGAAGGAAGTGCATCTGGTGGGGGCATCTCCTGGGAAGCCAAGGCTGGTGAGGGACGTGGGGGGAGCCAGCCAGTGTACCTTCCCGCGTCAGCTCTGCCTGACCTATCTGAGTGACCTTGGCAGGTCCAAGTTACTGCCTGGGGCACCCCCAGTCCAGACCAGAAACAAGAATTCTCAGGGCTACCAGTTTCTGGCACTTTCTATGTGGCAGGCACTGGGCCAAGGCTCGCTCTGCAGGATGCCCCAAATCCCTGGGACCATTATCATGGTGCCTCTGTTACCGATAAGGAAGCCAAGGCTCAGAGACAGCAGCAGGGACCTGTCACCACAGTTGGGTGGCACAGGGGACTGGGTCCAGGTAGCCTGACTCTGGGTCACACTCTATAAACATGCTGGAGCTGGGGCTCCTGGCACGCACTGTTGTCAGGTGCTGCTCAGCTGGGGGCTTTCCCGAAGCCCCCTGGCAGAGAGCAAAGATTTCCGCCCTGGCTGCTGGGTCACCTGGGGGCCCTTGCATTCCCCCCTGGGTGAGGGTCTGCCTTCCCAGGGGATCTTGGAGTGCTGGCTGAGTGCCCATCTTGGGACGGGGGAGGGGCTGCCTGCTGAGACAGAGGTTCCCAGGGAAGGCAAACTCCACGCTCTTCCAGGAAGTGCTGCCTGCCCTGGCCCCTCTCCTAGGACATGTTGGGCCCAGGCCCTAGGATAAGCCCCTCCCCTAGCCCTGGGACAAGGCCTCTGTGCTGCCTTCCAGGGCCTTCCAGCCCCCTTCCTTTGGTGCAGTCAGGCTCTGGAAGGTGGCTAGAGCCAGCTCTGGGGGGCACAGGCCTGTGTATGTTGCACACTGGCCAGCAGGCTTGGCAAAAGCCAGGTCCTCCCAGTTCAGGGTGAGACTGGTAGTCAGTCGGTATACAGGAGAGGGCTAGTCCGCTGCTCAGCTATCCTCGCAGCTAGAGATGGGCCAAAGGTTGGGGACTCAGCAATGGCAACAATTCATTCAATAAGTTTTATGAAGCACCTACTGTGTGCCCAGCACTGTTCTAAGTGCTGTATGTTACATACTAATGGGAAACAGTAATAATTGGATTTGAGCATTGCCTGGATGTCTCCCTGAAACCCAGTGTGGGGGTCCTATATCTGTTATTATCATCCCATTTTAAAGGTGAGGGTGATGAGGCTCAGACTGGGAGGGGACTTGTCCCCGGGTCACATGGGCAGGAGGCAGCAGAGCCAGGTTGGGGATCCCACTGGTCTGACCCATATTTGGAGCCCTGCTCTGCTGCCTAGTCAGTAAGGGGGGCCCTGAGAGGAATAGGCCTGCCTGGGGCCCCCAGCAGGGCTTCCCTGCCCTCCAGCCCCCACTGCTGGGTGACCAAGGAGGTGGAGCTCTTGGCCAGAGTAGAGAGCCGCAGTCGGTTCCCAGGAATGCGGGGTTGTGGGGCCGTTTGCTTTGGCAGCACAACGCCCTCAGTTCTCCAAGCCTCCTAGTGGGCTCCTCGACCCCAACTGGCTCCTTCAGCACCCACCCACTGCCTGCCCTGCTTTCCCTCCTAGGTCTACACCTAGCCCCTGGGAAAGGAGGGGGTGCCAAGCCTGGATCACCTTTGTCTGATCCTCCCCACATCCACGAGCACAGGAGGGTCCGATGGTGAACACGGCTCTAGACTCACCTGGGGTTGGAACCTGGCTCTGCCACAGACAAGCTGCATGACCCTGGATAGGTCACTTAATTCCCCTGAGCCTCAGTTTTTGCATCTGTAAAATGGTGATGAAACAGCACCTGCCTAAACACATGCTGCATGTTGCTGGACTGTTGACAACTGGTTGTGGGTACTGTCATTGTGATATTCATCCATGGCTGCCAGCTGTGGGCTTGCCACCCACTTTTGCAACCTGGGGCAGGTGCCTCCCCTTCTGGCCCTCAGTTTCCCCATCTGTGAGAACAGAGTGCTGAAGTAATTGTCCCAGTCACCTGACTCTGGGACACCCATGGAACAGCACTCAGCTGACGGGTTCAGGGGAGGCCTCTTTCCATTCAATAAGACCACCTGGACTTCTGTGAGGTGCATCTTGGGTCCTTGTCCCCAAGTCCTAGGCTGGACAGGACACAGGTGACCAAAGGGGCAGTTTCAGAACTAACCCGGGAACAAGGGGATGTCCCTTACATTGGCCTTGATAACACTGATACACTGGTGGTTGCTCACCTGACCCCACACTGCTGTGGGGTGGGCAGGGATGGAACTGCCATCTACAGACGGCCAGTCCTCTCTCTGCTTCTGCCAGGGATACTGAGTGGTTTCTGGGGTGGGTGTGCACAGCCCCAAACCCACCCTGCACCTGCACTCTACAGGCACCCCTACAGGCTTGGGGCCAGCCAGCTGCTGTCCCCTAAGCAGGGACAGAGGGGCTTCATCCAGAGCAGGATTCCAGCCGCTCTCTATTAGCCTGGTGATTTGAGCCTCAGTTTCCCCATCTGTGCAGCAGGGAAAATGACAGCAGCTACTCACAAGAGGGATTGTAGAGGGCTCAGTGAATTTATGGATAGACGGGGCCTGGCACTTGGTTGGTGTTTAATGGATGTTAACCCCCTTTCTAGTGTGTCCCACCGCAGGCCAAGGGGCCCTGGAGGAAGACTCTGTGCTTTTTCTGGGCCTCAGTTTCCCCGAGCGTGCTAGGCCTCCGCCGTTGCCAGGAGGGTGGGCTCCCCGGCTTACCTCGCTGGGTCGGGTCGGGGCTGCCCGGGGCGCTTGGGCTGCAGCTGGGGGCCGTCTGTGCGGGGCGGCCGCGGGCGCACAATAGCAGCCATTGTCTCCGGCCGGCCGCCGCGGGGCCCGCCCAGCCCACCCTCTGGGTGACCCCCGCCCCCGGGGGAGGGGGGAGCGGGGCGCGGTCCCCCCGCCCCTACCGCCCCGGTGGTCCCCGCGGCCGCCCCTGCGCGCTTCCTCCCTCGCCGCCGCCGCTTCCTCCCGCTCCCTCCGCTCTAATTAGTTCCTTTCACCGCTGGAGGAGCCGCAGCGCCCCCGGGTAGCGCGACCTCCGCGGCGAAGCGCCTCCCCCAGCGGTCCCTCGGGTGGGTCTGCCCCGGTACCGAGCGCTCGGAGACCTGCCTCTCCACGCCGCGATCGGGGCACCAGGCGCGGCACCACCTAACCAGCGGGGAAACTGAGGCAGGGAGAATCGGAGGGACGTGGTGACGGCTGGACAGTCCCGCTCTGCCCCCCCAGCCCCCGACATGGCGCTGCATCCAGTGAGCGTCTGCTGGGTGCCTACGCTGAGACTGAGAGCTCCTGCCTTGGAGCCCACCCCACCGCGAGGGATGGACAGTAAACCAGGGCCAGATGGACAGAACTGACAGGGGCTCGGGGTCTACCTCCCCCTTTGGAGAATTGCTGTCATCAGATCAGGCGATGGTGGGGCTGGCCTGCAGAGGGGCTGCAGGGCCCTTCCCAGGTTCCAGGCCCATCCTGTCCCCTCTCTGAGCCTCAGAGGCTCTTAAGGGGGCAGGACCTGGCTCTTGCCTGCCCTCCTCACCCGGCGGGGGGCAAAGGGCCGAACAAAGCCCAGAACTGGCTGCTATGGGCTGGGGTGGGGGTGAAAGGGGACACTTGGATGTGGGCCAAGGTCAGAACAAGAGTAGAGTCACAGGTCGTCTTCTCCCTGGGGTGGGGCCGGCCTGGGGTGGGGGGGATCTTCAGGGTGTGGGCTTTGGGACGGCTCCTTTCTCCTTTCCCAGGAGGGGGCAGGTTGGCCATTGGCCGGGCTCTGGCTTCCATTGAGATGAACCCCTACCTCCCTTGGCAGGAAGTGGGGGGGTCTCTGGAGACTGAGCCTGCTGATTAAGGGGGGCATTGGAGTCCCCCCTCCTGCTTTGGGCACTGTGCCCAGCCCCACCCTGGGAAACAGGCTCCTCCTGGTACTCTCCCAGTTCTAGGTGGAGAAAGTGTCCCCTGCAGGTCCTAAGAGCAAGATGACCCTATGGCTCCTCCCTGTCCCCTTCTGGCCTGGGGTTAGGGAGTAGGGCAGGTGCCAAAGGATGTTGCCGGGGCAGCTTTGCCAGTGAGAGCCAGTGTCAGTTCGAATTCCCAGTTCCCAAACCATCCTGCCCTGTGGTCCCCTTCTCCGGAAGCTGGGGGTAGGGAGGCCTGTGGCCCTGGGCCAGCCAAGGGACCAGGCCACCAGCCCTTCCTGGCTCCTGAATTCTTAATCAGCATAAATATTTACTTCCTTCCTCCCCTTCCAGGCTCCCAGCACAGAAGAGCTTCAGGGAGGTTGGACTGGGCCTGTGTCTAAAAATAAACAGGTGGAAAGACAGGCAGACACACACAGACAGACATAACGGGGTGGGAGGGGTCTGGCAGAGGGCAGCTCCCTGCCCAGCTAGAACAGTGCGGGTCCAGGCCCATCTGTTGCTATCATCCACCTACCTGCCAGCTGGACTCTGGTCCCCATGCCCTTCACATCACTGGGAGCCCCTGGCCCATGCATGGCCTGGGGGTCAAGTCCAAACAGATCTGACAGCTCCAACAGGGACATGTCACAGACCTCGGTCTCTCGGCCATATGTGGCCATCCATGCTGTGATGATGCAGCCTTGGAAAGGTGGGCAGCCTCCTTGGGCTCAGACACTCTGATGTTAGCCGTGCATGGGTGGGATCCTGGGAAGGTCTCAAGTGAAGGAGGGGACCGTCTTGTTCCCCGTGTGCTTGGTTGGAGAAGTGATCAGGAGGGCGTAGGGGCTGTCCTGCCTCATGGAAGGCATTCTGGGCAGCTCTGCACATGTGGGCCACACTAGCCCCCAAGGAGACTCATGCATGTGAAATATCCTAAGTACATTGTGTAATGACAGGGATACCTTCTGAGAAATATGTCATTAGCGATTTCATCGTCATGTGAAAATCACAGAGTGCACCTACACACACCTAGATGGTGTAGCCTGCAGCACACCTAGCCTATGCGGGAAACCATTATAATCTAATGGGACTCCCATCACATATGCGGTCTTGTCGTTGACCAAGACGTCATTATGCGGCACATGACTGTATTTAGCAGTTATCTTTGCTATGTTCTCCCTTTTGTATCAAATTGTAAAAATCTAGGTGCTGTGAGTGACAGAGAGGATCTCATAGTGTGGCTTGTTTGTTTTTAAACAGCTGGCCAGACCAGGAATCGAACCCTGTACTTTGGCGTTATAAGCACCACGCTCTAATGCACTGACCAGCCAGCCAGCCCCGCGTGTAGCTTATTTCACAGATAGGTTTCTAAGGTATCATAATCAGTGAACAGACGCAAGGAACAGTATGAGCATCTCACCGCACGTGCAAAGATTGCTGCTATAAAAATGAAGTTTGAGTCTGGAATGAAGAATTGACCTTGTTCTTGGGTCAGTGGATACTATTAGTTCATTTATATGTGAAAATAATTACACCAGTGAGCAGTTCTAAGAAAATGATGAAAATTACAGCATGAGAACTTATAATAAAATAATATCATCACCAGCAAAAAATGATATATACATACATATTTATTAACCACCAGACAGAGCTGGTCTATTCCTTCGCCAACCCTGTCCCAACTGGCCTGACCAGACCACAGTCCCCAGCTGCCCCCTGGTGGCGGCCCAGAGCCCTCTGGCTCCTGGTAGCTTGTTGGTGCCACTCCTCAGTCCCTCACCTGGGAGGTGAGGCCCCTGCCTGTGCCCCCAATTCCTCGGGGCTGGCTTTGCAAGGCTTGCCTGGGACAAGGTGTCAGCCTGGTTTCCGTAGAGGTGATCATAGCTGCCTGCTGGGAATGGATGAGTGCCCGACACAGCTGAGGAATATTGATAGTGACCTTGGAGGACACACCTTGCTCTCCTGGCATGGTTCTCGGTCTTCGACCCAAACCAGGCGTGTGTCCCCATGTGGCTTCCTGCTCCATCAGAAATGACTCTTGGGACTTGACTAGCGAGTTCCAGAGAAAAGACCTAGGCTCGAGGCCTTAAATCTGTTAGCTCTGCCTATTCCAAGCTCTGTGACCTGAGGCAATGTCTCTCAAACTCAGTTTCAAAGCAAAATGGAGACCATGAGTGTTGCCTCCCTGAAAAGATTCACGGGAAGTGGACGTGGAGCTTCTGAGTAGGCGGCTGGCTCACTCTCTCCATGATACCTGCAGGCCAGGCCACTCGGAGGGTTTCCCTACCCCTGCAGACGGCCTCACTCACTCTCACCCTTTAATGAATGCCACCTGTGGAGGAGCCTGGGGTCAGTGTCACAGCACAGCTCCTGTCTTCCCCAGGTTCCTGCCTGAAGACCCCCACTGCCTGCTGCCACTTCCAACCCCAGCCCCCCATCACCATGCACTCCCTGGACGAGCCGCTAGACCTGAAGCTGAGCATCACCAAGCTCCGAGCGGCGAGAGAGAAGCGGGAGAGGACACTGGGTGTGGTCCGCCACGGAGCTCTGCACAGGGAGCTCGGCCTGGTGGATGACAGCCCCACACCCGGCTCCCCAGGCTCCCCGCCCTCAGGTACTGCCCCCGGGCAGGGCAGGGGGACTAAACCCTGATCCAGCCACGAGATAGGAGGAATGGCCAAGGTGTGTCCACCAGGACATGACTGCAGTCCTGCATGGCTTCCGGATTACAGTGCTGCCCACACGTTGTCCATTCACCCTCCCAGTGGTTCATGCAGCTGGCACACAGAGCCAGGATTCAAATACAGGCCTCTGGGCGGATGTGGAGCAGCTGATAAGGGAAGGGAGGGATCAAAGGCTCCAGGCCCAGAGGTGGTGTGGCCGGCAGACTAGGGCAGTAGAGGTTGGGGACTGAATCCAACATGTGCTTCCCAGGGAATGCTGGTGCTCACTGCTTCTGCTCTGCCTCCAAGTTGACCCTGAAAACCAGATTTGCCACATGTCTGAGCTGGAAGGCTCTGGAAACAGCCCAGCCCAAACCTTCCATTTTACAGAAGAGAGCATTGAGGCAGGAAGGGGCCCGGGAAAAGTTAGAAAGGTCCCTACCTGCCAGTATGTGAGGGAGTCAGGAGCCTGGGTTCGAGTTTCTATTCACCCGGTGTGCCAGACCATCCCATCTGTAAAACAGGCGCTCTCCACTTCCCATCTTACACAGTGGCCGAGCTCTCATGGTGGTAAAGGTCAAACAAGATGGGGAGGTCATCTCATTTGTCAACTGTACAAGCTGCTTCTCAGATACCTGGGGTCCCAGGGTGGTGCAGGGGTGCAGCTGATGTCTGCTTCATGGTCACAGTGGGGATTCAGAGGTGGGAGGACCTGGTCCACCTGGATTCCTGGCTCTAACCCCCTGAATTGTGCCTCCTCTTTAGGCTTCCTGCTGAACACCAAGTTTCCTGAGAAGGTGGAGGGACACTTTTCAGCAGCCCCTCTGGTGGACCTCAGCTTGTCACCACCATCTGGGCTGGACTCCCCCAACGACAGCAACTCGCTGTCCCCCGAGCGCCAGGGCAATGGGGACCTGCCCCCAGTGCCCACTGCCCCGGTAAGGAGGGTTGAGGGTTCCAGAGACAGAAAGTGTGTTGGTGTCCTGGGGCTGCCATAGCAAAGACCACAAGACTGAGTGGCTTAAACCAGCAGAGGTGCACTATTGCAATTCTGGAAGCTCAAGTCTGAAATCAAGACCTCTGCAGGGCCTCCTTCCTTACCTCTTTCCTAGCTTCTGGTGGCTTCCACCAATCTTTCATTCCTTGGCTTGTGGCCACATCACTCCAATCTCTGCCTCCGAATTTATATAGCCTTCTTCCTTCTGTGTCCCTCTGTATCCACATCTCCCTCCCTTTTCTCTTATAAAGACACCAGCCACTGTCCAGTGTGTATGTCTGGATGTGGAAAAAAAAGAAAGAAATAGAGGCTGGCTGGTTAGCATGGCTGGTTATCTCAGCTGGTTAGAGCATAGTTCTGATAACAGCAAGGTCCAGGGTTCAATTGCTATACCAGCCAGCCACCAAAAAGAAAAAAAGAAAAGAAAGAAAAAAAGATACAATTCACTGGATTTAGGTCTCACCCTAACCCAGTATGACCTCATCTTAACTTGATTATATCTGCAAAGATGCTATTTCCAAATAAGGTCACATGCACAGGTACCAGGGATTAGGACTTGAATGTATCTTTTGCGGGGACACCATTGAACCCACTACAGAAGGGGACAGAGGGGCTGGGTCCAGCTGACCCAGCAGGACACTGACCGGCTCTCTCCCTCACCGTCATGCCCAGGACTTCCAGCCGCTGCGCTATCTGGACAGCGTCCCCAGCTCCTTCCAGTTCTTCCTGCCCCTGGGCTCCGGCGGGGGCCTGCACCTGCCCGCTGCCTCCTTCCTCACCCCCCCCAAGGACAAGTGCCTCTCGCCAGAACTGCCACTGCCCAAGCAGCTGGTGTGTCGCTGGGCCAAGGTGAGTGGGGCCAGGAAGAGTGGTGTGGGGTCTGGGGCAGGTGCCCCACATGGGCTCAGAAACCCCCGTGGCCCTTCCTGCAGTGTAACCGGCTCTTTGAGCTCCTGCAAGACCTGGTGGACCACGTCAACGACTATCACGTCAAGCCCGAGAAGGATGCCGGGTACTGCTGCCACTGGGAGGGGTGTGCCCGCCATGGCCGAGGCTTCAATGCCAGGTGAGGGAGGGGGAGAGAGGGCAGAGGGCGGAGGGAGGGGCCGGCGCTCCAGGGAGCTGAGCCGGCCCATGCCCCCCTGGAGCAGGTACAAGATGCTCATTCACATCCGCACGCACACCAACGAGAAGCCGCACCGCTGCCCCACCTGCAACAAGAGCTTCTCCCGCCTGGAGAACCTGAAGATCCACAACCGCTCACACACAGGTGAAGGGCTGGGACTAGGGGTTTTGGGCCCACAAAGGGCAGGCTCGCTCTAGGCAGGGTCGGGGAGGCAGGCTCCTAGAGAGCGGGGACTCTAAGGAAGGACTGGGTGTTAGATGAGAGACAAATTTCATTGCTCAGTGGCCCCTTTTTGAACGGTGCTTGCTGGGAGAAGTCTTCCCTGTGGATCAAACCCCCCACTTGTGGAGCCACGGACACGATTTCCTGCATCCTGTTAGTACGATCGTATAACTAGTGCCACCTCTGATGGCAGAGACTGTCTGCTTTGCTCCTCACCATACCCCAAGCCTACAGTAAAGCCAGCTCAGGCCCACAGAGCCACAGACCTGATCTCTTTTTCTCTTCGCGGCTGGCCAGTACAGGGATGGAACCCTGGACTTTGGTGCCATCAGCACCACACTCTAAGCCACTGAGCTAACTGGTCCAGACCTAATTTCAAATCTCCTAATCCCTGCACTAAAAAAAGCAAAAAGAAATAGAAGATATTAATTGTAATATTTTATTGAACCCAACATACACAAAATATATATATATATATATATATTTTTTAAAGATGACCGGTGAGGGGATCTCAACCCTTGGCTTGGTGTTGTCAGCACCATGCTCAGCCAGTGAGCAAACCGGCCATCCCTATATAGGATCCGAACCCGTGGCCTTGGTGTTATCAACACCACACTCTACCGAGTGAGCCACGGGCTGGCCCCAAAATATTTTAATAATAAAAAAAAAATCAATGAAATTTATTTTAATTTAAATAAATTGAATTTTAGTGCCGACCCTGTGGCTCACTCGGGAGAGTGCGACGCTGGGAGCGCAGCAGCGCTCCTGCCGCGGGTTCGGATCCTATATAGGGATGGCCAGTTTGCTCACTGGCTGAGCGTGGTCAGAAAAAAAAAAAAAAAAAGGATGCTAATAAATAAATAAATGGAATTTTATTTAAAATTTAATGTCTTAACCATACACAAAGTCTTCACAATCTGGCGTGTATTTTTTTTCGTGGTGTCTATTTTACCCTCACGGTGTGACTCTACCTGGACCAGCCGCATTTAAGGCTCAGTGGCGGCCACACGTGACTCCTGTCCTGGCCAGCGCAGTGGCAGATGCTCAGTAAATCTTGAGCCGGTTTGTTGAGTAAGGGCAGTCGGCATTCCACTGTCCCCTCCTGGGGTCAGATCTCATGTCAGGTGCTGGGGACACCCCCTCCTCCATTGGAGGCTGTGCGCTCTCAGGGAACTCTCGGTCTGGGGGATGCTGCATGGGTGGTGGGGAGCACTGGGCGGGAGAGAAACCCCTCACGCCGCCTGCCCGCAGGTGAGAAGCCCTACGTCTGCCCCTACGAGGGCTGCAGCAAGCGCTACTCAAACTCGAGCGACCGCTTCAAGCACACTCGCACCCACTACGTTGACAAGCCCTACTACTGCAAGATGCCTGGCTGCCACAAGCGCTATACCGACCCCAGCTCGCTGCGCAAGCACATCAAGGCCCACGGCCACTTCGTGTCTCACGAGCAGCAAGAGCTCCTGCAGCTGCGCCCGCCCCCCAAACCACCGCTGCCTGCCCCCGACGGCAGCCCCTACGTCAGCGGGGCCCAGATTATCATCCCCAACCCCGCCGCCCTCTTCGGAGGCCCTGGCCTGCCCGGCCTGCCCCTGCCCCTGGCTCCTGGCCCCCTTGACCTCAGTGCCCTGGCCTGTGGCAATGGCGGGGGCGGTGGGGGTGGGGGGGGTATGGGCCCTGGGCTGCCAGGCCCCGTCCTGCCCCTCAATCTGGCAAAGAACCCGCTGCTGCCCTCGCCCTTTGTGGCTGGTGGACTGGGCCTGCCTGTGGTCTCCCTCCTCGCTGGCTCCGCTGGCGGCAAGGCCGAGGGGGAGAAGGGACGTGGGTCAGTGCCTGCTAGGGCCCTGGGCATGGAGGGCCGCAAGACACCCCTTGAAAGGACGGAGAGCAGCTGCTCCCGGCCAAGCCCCGACAGACTCCCCCTGATGCCAGGCACCGTGCTGGACCTGTCCACAGGCGTCAACTCGGCAGCCAGCAGCCCAGAGGCGCTGGCCCCGGGCTGGGTGGTCATCCCGCCGGGCTCCGTGCTACTCAAGCCGGCCGTGGTGAACTGAGCCCGCCCAACAGACAGCTGTGGCAGCCCTGCCAGCTGCTCTGGCCCCGCCCCGACGAACGGAAACTCTTCTGCGAAATAGCAATAATGTCCTATTGCCCCAGGACCTGGTTGGCTGTGTTCCCTGGGCAGCCCTGCCCTGGATGAGCTGGGCAGCAAGGATGGTGCTAGAAGGTCACTGCTGGCTGCCTGGCTCCCTAGTGAAGACCTGGACCTGCCATCCAGGGAGAGCTGTGCTCTTGGGTGCCGAGGCCTTACTCACCTCAGGCCCTCCTGCTCCCATCTTCCACCTGACCCTCAGACCCCCTCAGTCTCCCACCTGCCCACATCCCAGCAGTGGGGGGGGCATCTGCCCTCCCTGCTGGCACCAGGCTCCCTCCAGCCTCCTTCATGTCATGAGCCGTGAGGAGGAGCTCCCAGGGATCAAATGCCTCCCCATCTCCTGCCTAGGCTCACCCAGCCTCTGCTTGGGGGGGTTCCTGGACCCCTTTCCCTCCAGCCCACCCTTCTGAGGGAAAGCAGGATAGACGCAGGCCCCAGCAAAGCCACAGGAAGTGGTCACCGCTCTTCCTGCCTCCCATGACAAGGTGCCTCCCCGTTCAGAGAAGGGAGGCCCGCTCTGCTAGTTGTCCCTCAGTCCGATTCAGACAGCACTTCCAGAGGGACAACACTCTGCAGAGTGACAGGGTAGCTGACCACTCACCTGCCCCCACACCCTGGGAGTGGATGCCAGGGCGCCCTGAGCCAGGGAGGGTAGCAGGTGGGGCCAGGCTGAGCTGAGCTTTCTCGTCACCTGCCTCAGCTGGGTCTGGCCTGGGCAGTGCCAGCCTGCAGGACATTGGTCTTTCACCAGGAGATGGGAGGCTGGCTGGGGACAACCCCAGACTGGGCTAGAGCTCCAGATCTGGGGGCACCAAGTGACAGCACACAGGGAAGGGTGGGCTCCAGGTTAGTACTGGACTAGGAGCTTTCTGGAAGCCATGGACTGAAGGCCCTGGGCCTGCGGGCAGCCAAGGATGGCCATGGGAGGGCCCAGTCCTCTGCCTGGGAAGGGGCATTCCCTTGTTTACTCCACACCCAGCTGGGTCCCCCAGGGTCTTTGTACTCGGAAGGCTTGTAGCAAGGTTGAGGATAATCCAAGGGTGCCAGCAGTCTCTGTGCACCACAGCCTGCTGCCCCATCCCAGGAAGCTGGGCTCTCCCACCCTGGGCCTATCCACCCCCACCACCCCCATCCCCTGCCCCATGCTGGCTGGGTTTCTAGGGCTGCCCTCTTACTAGGTGCAAAATGGCCAAGGCCCACCCTCCATTTGCCATCTGTAGAACAGGAGCTACCGGGATGGCCATGGGGTCCTCAGTTGCCCTGCAGTTCCTCTGAGCAGCTCTGCTGACCCTACCTTTTCCTGGACTGCCCTTCTGTCCCAGAGGGGTCACCCTGACCCAGCCCACCCCACTGCTGGGCTTAGGCCCCCAGCCCTGACAGGGCCCGGCCATGCTGACTCTGCCCCTTGAAGGGGCTTTGAGCAAGGTAGGAGGGAGCTGGTCTCCTTTCTTCGGACCCCCCTAGGACCCAAGGAACCCCACCCCCGCTAGGGCCCCAGGCCTTAAGTCCCCCACAGGGGTTCATGGGTTTGAGACTCAAGCAGAGCAGAGGAACAGGGCACTGGAAGGCTGAAATGTTAGCATGTGACTTGGTAACAGACCAGGCTTGCGAGGCCGGTGTACTCTTCGTTGTCGGTTTGTGGTTGCACATTCCAGGATATCAGTATTTTAACAGGTTCTAAGTGCCTTTCTATTGTAGCATATGTTTCTCCTCCTCTCAGCTCCATTGCTGTTAGCATAGAGTTTAAAAAAAAAAGATAAGCTAATGACTATAACAATATATTCCTCCATGTGAGAGGAAGTTTATAAAGAAACAATAAAAGTGAGTTGCAAAGATGGTTTCTGCGTCTTGGGCATGCCAGGGCCTGGGCCACCTGACACTAGACCACCACTACTCTCTGCCTGGTTGTGCTCTATAGCACTGGAAGGCCCTGATCTATCTGCAGCTTTCTCCCCAACCCTGAAGGTGCCACCACCTCTCAATCTGCAGCTGAGAACAGGTGGCTGGGAAACTGGAGAGGGGGTGGTGCTGAGGAGCAGGGCTGCTAGGAGCCAAGATGGAAAGCTCGGACTAAGCATCACAAGGTTCAGGTCCTGGTCCTGCCACTACTGCTGCGACTTTGGTGAGCAATGCCTCCATCCAACAAGACGCTGGCAAAGGCTTCTCCCGCAGCCAGATGATGGAGATGCTAGATTCAAACCCAGCCTGGGGGGGCAGGGAGTGGCCAGCAACAGCTCTGGGGCCAGGGCCTCCTTCACCCCATGGGAAAGGCAGGGGCAAGACCCAAGGATGGTGACCCAGGAGCTGGGGTCTGGCAGGATGCCACAGGATGGAGTCGGGTGCAGCGCTGTGCAGGCAGGAGTGGCTGGGTCCAGTATGAGGAGGAGCGCACCACATTTCGTGCGGGCAGGGCAGCTAGCTACTCATCTGCCTCGCCGACCCTGGCCCCCCTGGGCTGTCAAAGGCCACTGCCTCCCCATCCCCAGCACTCAGCCCTACAACTGGCGAGAAGAGCAACCTGCCTTCTGGAATCCGGATGCATGCATGTGACAAGCGTGAAAGACATTTGTTTTATTTATTACCGAGCTATAAATTAGAGGCGGCGGGGCAGGGGGAACCGAGCAGTCATGTTTTGGGCATCTGCCCCTCATCTCTGTCCTCCTGGGCCAGGATTCTGAGTTCCTCATCCAGGCGCTCCTTCGCTCGGACCACCTGGAGGGGTCACAGACAATCGGGCTGGGTGACCCAGCCTCTGCCCATCCCAGGCCCGGGCTGATTCCCTGGAGGGCAGTGGGAGAGACACAAGTGCCTCCTTTAGCAGCACCACGGGGCAGGAGGAATGGCCTGGGAGCAGCAGCTCCTCCATGGAAGACAGAGGGGCTGCCAGGAGCTGGGCAGGCGCACATGTGGTCTATGAGCAGAGCTGGTTCCCGCACACCCCAGCCGTTGCTCCTGGTCCTTCAGCCCCAGCTGCTGGGAGCCACTGTCAGGGTGACGCGGCCTGACCAGCTGGGCCCAGTGGAGCTGAGGCAGCCAGAGGGGTGGCAGTTTAGGGGAGCCCTCCTGGAGGCTGGGGTACCAGGGAAAGGTGTGACACACCTTCCTACCCGCCAAGCTCACCCTGCCTGGAAATGAGGGGCCCCACGGGAGGAGAGGAGGGCCCATGGCTCACCCCTCCCTGCATCAAAGACCACTCACCTTTGACTGCAGGTAGAAGGAGCCACCCACGGATTTATCGTTCACCTTAAATAAGTGTTCATAGTTCTGCAAGAGAGGAGCCAGGTGAGAGGGTTGGCTGGCTCTGGCTTAGAGATACCAGGGGACACTATGAAGTGACAAAGGGAAGGGAAGCTAAAAGGCCAACCTCTCCACCCTTTGTGTCATGCACACAGCACAGGACGCTGCTGTGACCACTGAGGGGCAGAGACATGGACAGGTAGGTGCACGTGGAGGGAGGGCTCAGCTGCTACTGCCCTACCCTGGGCCTAAAACTTAACAAGTGATAGTGACTCCCCCAGGCTGGAGTCTGAGCTGGCTGTGGTCAGAGCCTCCACACCTGCCCCTTTCTGCCAGGCCTCTGTTCTTTCCCGGCCAAGCAAGGCTTGGCTGGAGCTCACCTTCTGGATCTCCCTGGGGCTCAGCTTGGAGACATTGAGAATCTGCTGTGCCTCCTGGAGGCTGAGGCCAGAGAGGTTGGAAGCAGCTGCAGACTGGTGTCCAGTGCGTCCCCGAGCATCAGCTGCTGCCCTGCTGGCTGTGTGGACATGTGGGTGATTGCTCAGCCTTCAGCAGCCCAGAGCTCCCCCTGGGCATTCCAAGTGGGTGGCTCACCCCTGCCAGGTGGCATAGGAGAAGAGACACACAGGAACAGAGGTAGCTGGGAGGTGTCTCTTCTCTAGGAGTGGTTTCTTTTTCAGGGGAAAGGTTTTGTGGGGGGGAGAGGGAGGGAAGTGAGGACAGACATGCCTCACTGGAGGATAAGGGCAGGGACTGGCCATCAAACCTGGCTCCGGGTCCTCAAGTCAGACCATGAGATGACCCTGTCCCCGCCACCTCCCAGCCCTGCCCACTCTGGCTGTGTTCCAATAAAACTTTACTTACAAAAACAGGTCGGCACTTTGGCTCTCCTGCCCTGGATGCTCAGGTTAACCAGGTCTCACTGAAGACAAATCTCTCCCTTACATGGGAATGTCCCAAAGTCTGGCACCGCCCCCAACCACGGGAAAGTGTCCCAAACCACACCCACACTTGCACAACCCCAGCCTGCAGAGGGATCCATGCACTACATAGCTACGGGGAAAATCTGACCTGGGCAGGAGCTCCCAGCCCAGGGGCAGACAGGGGCCCATGTTTACCTGCAAACTCCTGCCGCAAGGCCCGAGCAAAGGCCCTGCCCACAACTTGCGCCCCCATCACAATGATCTGAGCCAGGTACTTGGCCTGTGGGCAAAGCAGGCACCTGGTCAGCAGGCTGCATTCTCAGGGCCTGCAGAGATGGGACCCTGGAGATGGCTGCTGAGCAGCGAAGCTGCTGGAAGCCTGCGGTGATGATGCACAGAGCCGCAGCCACGGCCGCCTCCTCCAAAATACCCCGACAAAAAGCTTTTCCTTTGGGTGGCTTCAGATGCTCAGCGCACAGGTATACCGGGGTGAACCTGATGCTGTCCCCAGAGGCAGAATGGCCTGCCTTCAGGAACGGCAGAGAGAAGCCAAGCCAAAGGGCTGCAGGAAGGGATACCGTGGCCTGGGGCCAGAGCACAGGCACAGTCCCACACCTGCCATTAACTTACTCTCCACCCTGAGGCCGATGGCAGATCTTCCTGTGCTTCTGAGATCGTCTGGTGGGAAACTCATCCGTCCTAATTCTCCCAAGACTATTCAAAGTCCTGTGATTCTGAGTCTGTTCCGTTCAGCATAATAGTTACCAAAGGTCTCCACCCTCAAGGAGCTAAAAGCTCACTAGGAGGGTACTTAGACCAACATACTAAGCACCAATTAGAGACAGCAAGGCTAGTTCATCTATTCAGCTGCTGGTTCACTCATTCATCCAAACACTGAGTCTACTCCACTCTGCACTTGAGCACAAGGATACATAGAACTTGGTCCCTGCCCTTGGAGCTGGACTGGTGGGGAAATCAGCCACAGCACAGTGAGACTAGACGTGACCCAGACTGTGCAGTTCCATGCACCATGGAGGCACATGGGGAGTCTCACTAAGATGTGATCAGAGCACAGAAAGCCAACACAGGGAAAACTCGGGAATGTGATAGAGGTTCTGGGCGAAGACGGCCTTTCTCCTGGGCTGAGTTTCAAAAGGCAGGAAGAACCATGATGGGAATATTAGGGATTTCTAGGCAGAGGGATGGGGTGAGCCAAAACTGGGAGGAGAGAAGGTATAAGGGTTGTCCTGGGAGCAGCCAATAGCCTAGGCTGGTCAGAGATCAGACGAGGCAGGTGGAAGATATGGAAAAATGCACAGATCTTCCTGGGAAATAAAAGATTATATATAGACAGCCTGTATAAATTGACCCCGTGCAAGCAAAATGGTCTAAACGTGGGTGCACTGAGAATGCTGGAAGAACACACGCCATAGGTAACAGTGCTCAAGGGGCACAGCCGAGTGATTTTCCTTCTTCTTTGTTCTTTTCTGTAGTCAGACATCCTCTCAGTCAACAAGTACTGACTGAGCCCTGTGCCAAACACGTTCTATTTGTTGTGCCATTTAATCCAACAACTCAAGGGGTTTAGTGATGAGCCTGAGGACACACAGCTGGTACTCGGGGAAGGAGGGGTGGGACACAAAAACAGCATTCTTAGCCATGGCATTCCAGGCTGCCCATCTCACACAGGACCCTGGGGTCTGGAGGGAGGATGACTGAGCAGGCTGACAAGTAGCAAGACCCAACCCAGAGGCCACAAAGGGCTTGTCAGACTCCAATGCGATCCACACTCCAGAACCTGTCTGCTAACAGGCGGGATGTGAGGATGGGCCATTATGGGAACAGATAAGCAGAAGTGGGTTTTGATTTCACAAGGAGGTGAAAATTTCATAAAGCCTGGATTTCACACCAGAAAGCAAAGGCCAGAGAAGACCCTCCTGTGATCAGGGAGAGGTGCGGGCCGTAGCCAGCTGTGCTGCAGGTGTGAGGAGGAATGATGGACGCACCTGTAGACTGAGCAGTCTCACCTGACTTCTACCCTCTTCCCCTGAAGCCACCCCCAAGTGGGACAGGAGGCTCTCAGATGGAATGCTGGTCCTGTATGAATGACAAAGGTGACAGGCCAACAGGTGAATGCAGTGGGTTCCCTTGCCTGCAACACCCCTCAGGTATCAGACCACACCTCCCACTGACAGCTTCCCCTCCCTCTGAAGTCACACACCCATCACATGGCTTTGTGATCACTGGTTTACTTTTCTGCGGAGGTCAATGACTGCTGCTCTGCTGCTAAATACTAAACCGAGGTTGTAGCAGCTGGCTGGTTACCTCAGTTGGTTAGAGCACAGCCTTGTAATACCAGGGTAGGGTCAGGGGTTCATATCCCTGTACTGGCCAGCCGCCCCCCCAAAAAAACACGGAAAAAAAAAACAAAAAACTAAAGTTGTAACTGGGGAACTTCCCCAACCAACCACCCCCTACGCACTTCAAACTAAGTGGCATAGTGGCCTGTGGTTACAGCTGTTCAGAGGACCATGGCTGTGGGGAAGGCGGTGGGGCTGGCCAGTGAAGGGAACTGCCTGCATGGCTGATTGAGGCCCCCAAGGTTCCTGTGGGAGGCATGTCCCAGGGAGGCAGCAGGGTGTAGTGGTTACACAGGCAGGCTGTGAGATCAGCTGCATGACCCTGCACAAGTTCTCAACCCCTTTGAGCCTCAGTTTCCTCATCAGTAAAATGTGGCCAACAACAGGACCAATGAGATAATGCCCGTAAAGTGCATGACACAGAGCATAAAGGTATAGTAGATGCTCAATTAATGTTGGTTTCCATTTACTGCTATTCTTTGTTTCATAAAACTTGACAATGGCCAGGCACTATAGAATAACAAATCATCTTCCAATACGGCAGCTCATTTGCTGTAGGCCACACCACATTCCCCAGGTGAATCAGAAGCAGCAGCAGGAGGAACAAGAACAAGGATGACCCCGACTGGAATCCTAGCTTTGTCTCTGGAATCCTAGCTTTGTTTCTCACCAGCTGTGTGGCCCTGGGCAAATTACTCAACCTCTTTGAACCTCAGTTTTCTTATCTGCAAAATGGATAGGCTAATACGCTCCTCACTGGAGGGCTGTAAGGCCCTTAGGAGGTGATGGACAGACAGACAGCTGCAAGTACAAAGCAGGAAGCTCATCAGCTGCCTCTGCTTCTGGAACAAACCCTGCTTGGTGAATGGTCTAGTGATCAGGCAGTGCAGCCAAGCCTCTCATCCACCCATTCAGTGCCCAAACAGTCCCTGAGTGCTGACTAAGGGTCAGGCTGCATTTAGAGCTGAGGACTTGTGGGGAGAAAAGCTCTGCCAGATACAGCTCCTCAGGGAAGCAAAACAGCCACTGGCTGAGGCCCCTCCAGAAGACCTTCAAACAACCCATAGCCCACTGACACTTGGGCCTAAAGGTACCAGGCAGGAGCAACCAGCTGTCGCAGCATCCAACTCCAGGCCAAGCGGTGGTCAGAGAGCAGAGGTCAGAGCCATAGGATTCTAACCCTGGGAACCATGGTTAGCAGCACATAAGCTTTCTCATCTGGGGAGCAATGGGGCACAATGTGGGACCAAAACCCTGCAGCTAGGGTAAAGGACTCTAACTTAAGTGGCTAATCTCATTTGTCAAGAGCATCAAGAAAGGTGCGCAGCTTGCAGACAGCTCCAAGTGCAATGTTCCTTCAAGGCACAGCTCCAGGATCTCAGACTAGTGAGCAGACTCAGCCCCTTCCCAAGGACACACTGAGATAGGAAGGGGCAGGGCCCCTGCAAACAGCTGCTGGCATCACAACTAAACAGGAGGGAGGTCAGGACCACAACTGTGGCATTTGCCATAGTATTCCCAGGGCCCGGCCAGTGGCTGGTGCAGCAGGTACCTGATTTGAATGAATGTGGCTGTTCAGGAATTGACAGGTCACCATCAGCTCTGCTTTGGCCAAAGGTGGAGTTTCATAAACTCTATGCCCCCAGACAGGGTTTCCAAATGCCGCCTAACCCCTCTACTCAGGAAGGGCTCTGGCCATCCCCCAATACACACACAATAATACTCCAGCACCTGCAAATTCAGTCCACTCCCTAGCTTGGCATTCACAGCTCTCAGTCTGGCCTGAAATTGCTCCGATTTTTTTCTCTCCCTCACCTCTCTCCACACTGCAGCCACACCCCCTACTCCTAGGTGAACTCTCCACGTCATTGCTGCTCCAAACTCCTCCACCTTGAATATCCTCCCTCCTGCCCTGACACTGTCAAACCTAACATCCTTCAGGACTTAGCTCAACATGTCTCCCCCGTGCCCGAATGAAACGTTTCCAGGTTTCTCTCATTTATACCTTCACATGGCACTTTCTTTTCCTATTAATAGACTGTCATATTGTCTTATTCTACGGACTCGCCTGCTTTCTCCTTTAGGATACAAACTCCTCCTGAGCCACATTTTACTCAGCCTTGAGGGAGGCTCAGAGTTAAATGAAGAAATGCATACGAAGGATCCAGCTCAGTGAGGGCTCATCGTAGGTCCCCAATGGATGGTAGTGCCATCGCAAGACAGGAATAACATGGTGGTAAACATGTAGTCTCGGGATATGGAAAGAGCTGGGCTCAAAACCCGTCTCTGACACTTGTGGGACACATGACCCTGGAGGAGTCAAACTCTCTGAACTTCAGGATCCTCATGTGTAAAATGGGGACAATGACAGCATGACTTCATAAGAACGAAATGAGAGAATCTACATAAAGCCTCAGCCCAGGGCCTGGCACTTGGAAGCTGTTAGCTGTTACCTTATCGTTTATTAGTAGTAGTTAAGAAGTTGCTCCCAACGGACCGTATCAGAATCACTCGGGGAACATACATATATAGAAACCCCAGGAACACAGATCAAGAACCTGCATTTTTAAAGGTTCCCCAGGTGACCTGACACAGAGACTGGTTCTAGGTGACAACGGTATCGCAGAAACCCTCCGTTTTCGGTGTCTCAATACCTCGTTCAAGTTCCAGGTCTGCTACTTCCTTGGAAACGTCACTTTCAAGTGGGGATAACAGAGGGGCGACAAGAGGGACCCCGTAGAGCCACAAGGCTCCGGGCTGGGCAGGTTGTCCCGGACCGGATTTGCCCCACCTCCGGCTGCCCCCGCTGCTCGCTCACACGCGGGCTGGGCACAGGGCGGCCACATGCGTCGGGCGTCTTCCGGCCAGCCAAGCCCCCCTGCCTTCCAGCCAAGCGGCTGTCCCTGGCCGCCGCAGGCCTCTGTCCTCCCGGGGGCGACGCCCCCAGACCCTGCTTTCTGCCGGGCTCGCCCCCCTCTCCCCGCTCCCAGCTCCAGCCCCTGCCCGGACCCGACTCGGCCTCCCCTTCCCGGGCAACGCCCACTCGGGCCTCACCATGGTGGCCGCTTTGCCTGCGGTGATCGGGCTCCGGCTTCCTGGCCCCACGGCCCCGGCTCAAAGGCGGCCGGCAGGTCAAAGGTCAAGGGAGGTGCAGAGAGCGCGTGCGCGAGGCCGCACTGGGCATGCGCAATGTTCCCGTACCGAAGGGCTGGGCGACGGCTTTTCGCATGGGGCGGCTCCTGGGGCGGAGCCTTCTGTAGGCGGAGCCAGCCCCGGGACACTCTAGGGCCGGTGTGCTTATCCCGGTACGCTAGGTGAAACGTGGGGCGGTTTGTTCCCTTGATTGTCAAAATATTTGGGACTAAAACATTATATGAAATAAACGAACATAATATGGAGTTGGATGCCAAATTCTCAGGAATATTTAAGAAAACAGGAAACTTCAAAATAGGTTTCATTTCGGATTCCTACCTGGGAAATTCCTTCCCAGATACCTGAGAGACTCATTCACTTCTCCACATCTTTGCTCAAATGTCACCTTCTCAATGAGGCCCACCCCGACCCCTAACTAATGCTGTGACTGCCCTCTATCTCTATTCTTTTTTTAATACATAACATCTTTATTGAGATAGAATTCACACACCACACAATTCACCCTTTCAAAGTTCACAACTGAGGCTGGCTGGCTCAGTTCGTTAGAGTGCTGTGCTGTAACACCAAGGTTAAGGGTTTGGATCCCCTTACCGGCCAACCGCCAAAAAAATAAAGTTCACAATTGAGTGCTTCTTTAGCATACTCACATAGCTGTGTAACCACCACCGCTAGCTAGTTCCGGGACATTTTCATCACCTGTAAGCGGTCAATCCCTGTTCTCCCTTCCCCAGCCCCTGACAACCACAAATCTACTTTCTGTCCCTATGGATTTGCCTGTTCTGGACATTTCACAGCAAAGGAATCAATACTATATGTGGTCTTTTGTGACTGGCTTACCCCTCCATTCTTGATCCCCTCTCTATTTTTTTCACAAAGCTCTTATCACCCTCTTCCATATCACAGAATTCGTTTATTTTTATGTCTATCGTTTATAATCTGTTCCCTCCCACTAGGATGAGAATTTCCAGTGGGCAGGACATTCAGCTCTTTTCTCTGCTCTTGGACATCGCACCTGGAAGGGTGTCTGGCACATGGCAGACACAACAAACATTGAAGGAACAAAAGTCAGGCTGCCCCGGACTATGTCTGGACACTGCCCTTTTTTTTCTGCCAACTCTCCAAATTCCTTCCTCCCTCAGCATCCTTGTTGTCCTTCCTTTTGTCTGAAATGGCTTCTCATGACCCTCTCTATGGCTGGCTCCTTGATGGCCTTAAGATCATACTCTCAGCTTAAACGGCACCTTCTCAGATTCCTGAGCATCCCGCTTCTTATGCATCTGAGTCACTTCCTTTCACATAATCTATCTTTTTCACAGCTCCTTCCACACCTTCTATTTGCTCACTAGCATCCAGCCTGGCTCCTTGTATAATAAGGCTAAAACAAGCTGAAGCTCCTTGAAAGACTTTGTCTCTCCTGTTTTTTCCAGTGTCCTACTACTCAGAGCATGGCTGGGTTCTGATGTGGTGAATGAACGAACTCCCGGCAGCATGTGACTAAAAAGGCCTTTGAAGCACAGTGAGGCTGGGATGACGGGGAGCCCAGGCCAAACCACTCCCACCCATCTTCCCATCCCCTCCCCTTTCCAGCCAGCCCAAAGACCATTGAAACACAAGAGGGGGCCAGCTTAGAAAAGTTTAATTGCTGAGAACACCCTGGGCATGTGCAAGCCAGTCCCTGTGGGGCTCACACCCCCCTTAAGGGCCATCAGTTCTGTGATGCCCCTTCTCCTGGCTTCAAACCTGGGTAGGAGGGCAACTAGTCCCAGGCCCCTGAGTCTAGTGCTGCTCCAAATGGCCTGGTGGGCGGGCTGGCCCCCAAGGCTCTTGACTGGAACTGGGGTAGCAGGCAAGGCAGGATGGGGTGGCATGTAGTAACTGAAGGTGCTAGGCAAAGCCAGCCCAGGTCAGCAGAGAAAGGAGAGACAGGGAGCCCTGGGATTGCCCAGGGACGTGCTATTGACCCCACCCCCACCCCCTTGGCTCTTCATGCAAGCAGGCAGCTGGAGAAGCAGCTGGTCCCAGAGAAAGCAGGGGTGTGGACAACCCACAGGAGCTGCAGTGGGCCCAGAGGCCGTGGAAGTGCCCAGGGCCCATGGGAAGCCAGGGCTCCTGGGGTGAGGAGTGCCAGGATGGTGTCTTCCAGTCTGAGAATGAGATGTGAGGTGTGCAGGGGCACAGGTGGTTCTAGGAGGTGGCAGCAGTAGGTGAGGCCCAGTGCCTGGTGGGCAAGCTAGTCCTGGGTGATAAACCGAGGAGTAGGAGGGAGTTAAGAGGGGCTGCAGGCGCTGCAGGGGGCGGGTGCCGCTGCAGGGAGGCGGGGCCCTTGCACTCTCACACTCACCCACTCGTCCTCGTCCACGCCTTCGAAGGAGTCCTGGGGAAGCGGGTCCTCCCGGTTCCCCAGCTTTGCTACCATGGCATTCAGCAGCTGGGACAGTGGACAGGAGAAGGAAAGGGAATAGGACTCCCCAACTCCAAAAACATCATACCACCAGTTTTAATTTACCCCTGACCATGTTGCAAAAAGACCCATTTCAATTACAGCCCTGACAAAGCTGATCGGTTCTCATTGAAAAACACAGAGAGAGACAAGGGAGGCAGAGACAGAGAGACTGTGACAGGTAGCACCAGATACAGGTGCTGTGTCTCCACACACTACCTCAAACACTCAAATGCACACCAGAGTCCCAAAAGCACTTGGCTCCAAAACCTGCAGCTGTGGCTGGGTTAGGCCCTGCCAGGGCGGTGCCTTTCATGCGCCCCTCCCACCCCCGTGCCCGCAGGCAGCAGCAGGTCAGCAGCAGGGCTCTGGAAGTTCTCCCCACTGTGATCTGGGGTGGAGAGGGGTGTGGCATGTGGCTCCTCTCCTAGTCGGGGTCAGTGCTAAAGAACTGAAGGACAGTCATGAAGCCCAGCCAGGACCCCTCCCCACCATGACCAGCCCTCTCTCATTCCTACCTCCTCCTTCTTTTGCTCGTCTGACTTCTCTTCCAGGTACTGTGCTGAGGATGGGGCCCGCCGAGCAGGTGCCTCACGGGGGGCTTGGCTCACTGGGGTGGGGCAAGGACAGGTATCAGAGAGTCCCCTGGGTGGGGGCTGCTTGGTGCTAGCCCCCAGGGGATTCTGTGGCAGAGACCCAACAGGTGGCATTAACAGTAACTGAAGCCTCTGTTCACTGAGGCTGTCCTGGGCAGCAGGGTGTGTGTGCATGTGTTGGGGGTGGGGACTTGTGATAGAAACACAGACCATGCAGGGACAGGGATTGGCCTTGAGCCTTCTGCTCCTTTCTGCATCTCCCTGCCCTGCCTCCCTTGCTTCCTCCCCACCCAGACCCTTAAGCACCTGGGATCATGCCAAGGGGCTGCAAGCTGAGGAGCCGGGGCTGCCCGTTGGCACCTCCCAGCCAGGCCTTGGCACTGAGCACAGGCTCCCAGCTCACGGCTGTGTCTGGGAACACGTCATCCTGGAAGAACTCTTTCTGCAGGGGGAGGAAGGAGCTGTCCTGAGACACTGACCAGAGGCCCCAGCCTGCTGGCATCTGCTGGGAGGTGGGGCATGACCAAACCCAGGACCCTCCCCCTAGTCTGGTGTTTCTGTGAGTTTCAGTATCTCAGAACAGTAGGGGGAAGGTGATCCCAATGAGCAGTTGGGGCAGGCGAAGTTTTGGGACAGGGCCAGACAGGACCCTAAGCCCATGACAGGTGCTGGGAAGGAGGGTTAGGCTCTGGAGTCCTTGGCCCCCAGCCTCACCTTGACTCGAGGCAGCCTGAAGGAGGCAGGCTCCAGGGAGGTCTGGCGCAGCCGCAGACATCGCGCAAACTCCACTTCCCTCACGTCACACTCTGTCTTGGGCAGGAGGACGAAGCCCTGAGGGGAGCGAAGGAGCTGGAGCTGGAGCCCGGAGGGCCTGGCTGGCTCACAGTGCCCCCCGGGGTGCTACCGGAACCATGGTCTACCCCTGGGCAGCGTGTGCTGGGCACCTTTAACAACTGGCTCCCTGGAGGGAAAAGCTCTGATTTGTAGCGTTTATCTGTTTCCACAGTGTGGAAACTCCCACCATGGCGATTTCAAGCTACAAATGCGAGCAGCGTTGGGAAGAGGCGAAAGGCAGCAGCACGCCATCATACGGCACCACTGCCCTACAGACCCAACAGAGGCACAGAACCTCAACAGCACTAACAACAACGAAACCTGGTGAAGTAATTAGGAAGTGATCAACTGAGCATCTGTGACCTTGGCTTCTAATATATTTATTCATAGATTCATATTATAAGTTCATACAATTTAACTTTATGTGGTTTATTTTTAATAATGGTTGATTGTAACAACCAGTTCACAAAATTCGTAGATAATTTCACAGCCTGCTCCTGCCAGCTGCTGGGCACAGCCGCAGCCCAGGACTCAGCCGCAGACCACACGGGCTCCTGCACTTCTCCATGTGGTCACCAGGGGGCGGGGAAGCCCTGTGGTCCCCTGTGGGGCCAGGAGGACGAGGTGCCAGAGCAGCCTCACCTTGTGGGGGTCAGGCGAGGAGAAGCTGTTGCACTCTAGGAAGAATGGGGCCTCGGGGAGCAGCTCGTACAGAAACACGCGCGTGTCACCCTGGGGGGGGTGGAAGTGGGGGAGGTGACAGTGAAGGGGCCAGTTACAACTGGCTTTCCTCTTATCCCCTCCCACTGCCACCACGTAGTGGCTCACCTTGCCCGTGAGGAGCACCAGGCCAGTGTCTGGGTCGTAGCTGGGCAGCAGGGTCGAGGGAGCCACATCAAGGCCCAGCACTGCCAAGGGGCCACCTGCCAGCGCTTCAGCTGCGTACAGGAGCAGCTGGCGCTCACTTCGGCTGCAAAGGGGGTGGGGGGCAGGAGCAGGTCCTCAGAGCCGGAGGGGCCTGGGCAGGGCAATGACTCCAACAGGAAACCTTACCTTTTCTAGGCTGGAACCACTGGCCTGGCCTGGAGTAGCAGTGTCCCAACCTGTTGCTCTGCCATCAGCCATTATTCCCAGGCCGCTGTCCCCCAACGCTCCTCAGCACAGTTCTGGCCCCACACCCATTCTGTGGTTGCTGTGGCCTCCAAAGTCTGGACTTCTCCCCCAACATTCTGCTACTACCCCTTTCTCCAGCTGGGCTGGTCAGCTTCCGGCCTCTCCACCCAGATTCAAACACCCTCTCCTCCAGGTCTCTGGTTAGTAGCCCCTTTGTGACCCAGCTCAGATGACAGCTCCCTTGGGAGTCCCTCCCTGATCCCTCCTACAAAGCACCACATGCCCATCTCTCAGGACTCTCCAGTTGACCTGGTTCTGTGTTTCCCACATCTCTCCTGGTCCCGATCAGGCATAGGTCCTTGCAGCAGGGACCCATCCATCTGGGTCCCCCATGGACTCGTTCTCCCTCCCACTCACCCATCCACTCATCCATCCATCTACTCATCTACCCATCCACCTACCCCTCCAATAAGTGAGGAGCAGAAACAGCTTCTGTAAGCCTAACAGATGTATGTGACTTTGGGGAGAAGGGCTGCAGGTGGCTGATGGAACCTGGAATGGCGGTCCCTGAGTCCTCACCTGTCAAAGCCAGACACTAGCAGACAGCAACCATTGCATACCCAGACAATGCGGGCACCGCGGCCCCCCTCAGGCCCTGGGCCTTCCTGTTGAGATACAGCACGTGAAGCCCAGTCAGAGCCCCCCAAACCAGACCTCAGGGCCGCCCACCAGCCCACGCTTGCTCACCTTCAGGGGTTCAGGGCCACTGCGGGGCTCGTAGACCCGCACACACCCATCCTTGCAGACAGTGGCCAGCTGCTGCCCGTCGGGACTCCAGGCCAGGCCAAAGATCTGGGGACAGGTGGGATATGAGAGGTGGCCTCTTGCCTCATAGCCGGGCCCCTGCCATTGTCCTACCTGGTCCTGGTGGCCCTGCAGCCTCAGCCGCTCGGCTTTGGCCTGAAGGTCCCAGATGCGAACGGTGAGGTCGTAGGAAGAAGAGGCCAGCACATCGGCTGCCAATGGGTGGAAGCGCAGGGAGTAGATCTTCTCTGTGTGGCCTGCAGGGAGGCATGGGGTGACGCTGAGCCCTTCAGGAGCCACTGCCCCCCACCCCCATGCTGGGTCTGCCTGACCTGTGAGCACAGCCTCCGGCGTGGTGAGCACCTCCTCCAGGCCCTCTGGCGGCACCCGCCATAGCCGGATCCTGCCATCCTCCCCGGCTGCGGAGACCAGCAGCTCGTCACTGCTGGACCTGACCTCTGGTCTCCCCTGCCCCATTTGGGACCTGGGACCCTCCCTCCAGCCCAGGCACCAGCCTCCTTACCCACAGCGAGATGGTGTGGGTCAAAGGGGTCCCAGGCCAGATCGGTCACGGGTGCCCCATTCTGCAGCGTGGGCAGTGCTGTGTCAGGCAGGCGGCCAGGCTTCCGCAGCTACAGGAATGCCCCCACCCCGTGGCCCATCAGCACCAGGCAGGAGAGCCTCCCAGGGCTACAGGGCAAGCAGCGTGCCTGGGCCCCACTCTCTGCAGCAGATGCCCCCACCACTGGGTGGCCCAAGCTCTCTGCCTTAGCCACCTCATGCTCTGAGCCCCAGGTGCCAACTGAGGCCCCAAAAGTGAGGGGGTGGCAGGGTGGAGTGGTGGAAGCTCAGTCTTGGGGCTCAGGTGGCCTGGGTTTGAATTCCAGCTCCAACACTTACACAGCTGTGTGACCCGGGCAGGTCACTAAATCTCTGTGCCTCTTCACCCTCATCTGTAAAATGGGGTTAAGAGTGGCACCTACCACATGGGGCAGCTGGGAGGATTATAGGACAGGCTGGGCAACTGCCCGACATGGTTTGCACTCAGTGAGCTGCTGTGGGGAGCTAATGCCCTTGGTGTTCTCATCACCTGCAGAGATCTGAGGGGCAGCCCTGGTGGGATGGGGCCCCTCACCTCAAGCACGGCCACCTGCCCACCACTGCTGAGCAGGGGCACAGCCACACGCAGCCGGTTGGCGCAGAAGCCATTGCTCTCGCCGGGCGTGGTGAGGTTGAGTCCCTTGAGGTTGGTGATGTGGCTGTCTCGGTGCAGGATGGTGCCCTGAGCATGGCGGAACTTGGAACTGGGGCCTGGAGGGCAGCAGGGACATAGAGCCACTCATGAGGATGCAGTGCCTGCCGCCCTGCCCCAAGTCCTGGCTTCCTGCTCCTCTTACTGCAGGAAGGTTTTCCCTCAGGGCTGGGTTGGGGTGGACAGGGCTCCCGTGGTAGGGGCCAGATCCCCGTTCTGCCCTGCTTACCCAGTAGGCTCTGCAGTGACCTCTGGCTGGGGCTGGTCCCGATGCCACTGGTGCTGGAGAGCGAGGGCCCCAGGCTGGAGGGCGTGGAAGGCGAGGTCGGCAAGGAGCTGGGAGGGGAGGAGAAGCCCTCCTGGGAAGAAGCACGGGTCATGGGCAGGCCCTGGGGTCATCACTCTGGGGTTCCCCAGGGCTCTGGGACACCAGGCTGGGTAGGAACCCCCCACATGGGTGTGGGATGGTGCAGGGGGACAGGGCACAAACACAGGCACTGACAAGGGCTGGGGTAACACGGACAAGGGAAGCAGCCTGAGTTTTGGGCCCCAGGATGGCAGGTGGCAGCTTTCAGCTACCAGCTTTGTGGGAGGGTGTGCCCATGGATTAGATCTGCCTGTATTACAAGAGAAACCAGAAATCTAGATTTTCACGTGAAAAGTCTTGCTCTTTAAGTGTTTGCTCAATCTAGAAAACACTGTCAACTTCTTTATTTATGCTGCATGTGTTTCTCACTCAGGGCACCTGCTGCGGCATGGCTGTGGGGAGGAGGATGGGGATGGCAGCCCTACTACTTACGCTTGGCTCCGCATCTGTAGGCAGGGCTGTGTCAGCGGCGGGCTCCGTGGGGGGCACCAAGCAGGAGGTGAAGCTGGGGTGGGGCCGGTGTGCTGGGTTGAGGCTGACCTTCTTCACCTGTGGGGAGGCTGGCGGTTGTGGCAGTGGGGGGCATGGGCCACCCGGTCGGAAGGGAGCTTCTGGGAGGGGTCCACAGGGTAGGCATGGAGAGCAGAGAGCAGGCCACCTGAGTTGGTGCACAGCTGGACTGAGGGGCTTCCAGAGGCTGGTGGAGGCCAGGAGCAGTGAGCCAGGCCTCGGCCTACCTGCTGGCTGCTTCCAGCCCACCAGTTATTGGGGTCGCAGGCGGGTACACAGCCGGCAGTGTCTGGGAACAAGTCCTCATGGAACTCCACAGCCTGGTGGCAGATGAGCAGGTGGTCAATGAGGCCTGGGCCCCCTAGCTCCCCTGCCCCTGGCCCAGAACCCCCTCACCTTGCGGGGCACGTGGTAGCTGACAGGTACGATGGCTGTGTCGCTCAGCTGCAGGACACGGAGCACCTCACAGCCCAGGATGGCCAATGCCCGCCGGGGCACGAGGGCCACCCCCCGCAGTATGCTCTCCAGGACACACTGGGTCACTGTTGAGGACACCATGTACATGGGAGGACAGTCACGGTAGGTGGGGCAGGAGGGGGAGGGAGGGGGTGGAGCTTACCTGGGTTCAGTGCTGGCTGCTGTGGGGCCACCTCATAGCAGCACAGCTGGCTCTCACCCTGAAACAAGCCACACCTGAGCTCTACTCATGGTCTGCACCTGGTGGCTGGGGCAGGGCCTGGGTCCAGCCCCAGCTCCCATGTTCCTTCCTGAGACCTGAGCCATAGAGCCATGGTGGCGCCCACTGCAGGAGGCAGTGCCCACTCGCATTGCAGGAGGCCAGTAGTGGAACCTGGATACTGTTCTAGCTCCTCCTCTCTTGGGAGACAGCAGGAGAGGACCCTAGCCCTGGGGGCTGAGCTTGGTGGTGGACACAGGTGGAGGCTCAGGCTTCTTGCTCACCTTTCCTGCCAGGACCAGGAGCCCGGAGTCTGGGTCCAGCAGGGGCATCAGAGGCCTGGGGGAGAGAGGGCCCGTTGATGGGATGACAGGGGAGGGGTGGCAGGAGGGCTGCAGCCTCATGACCCCAGATGGGGTCTCCGAGCAGGCATCACAATGACTAGGAGCCACTGGGCCCCTCCAGCTGTGTCCAGCCTGGTCCCCCAGAACCCTGCACCTCCTCTTCTGGTAGAACCAACATGCCAAGCACAAACCCACATCCCAGCTGTCCTTTCCCTGGTCCCTCCATCTGCCCACGTGCTCCACTCCAGGACTTGTGCTGAGCCCAGGCACAGGGGAGTTCAGGCCAGATTTAGGCCCCAGGCTGCTCTGAGAAGACCCTCCTCCCACAGCCTCCCATCCCACCTCAGCCAGCCTAGACATGAGGCCAGCAATGCTGGAGAAAGTGAGGGGGGTGATTCGAGAACCTGGGACCTAACCCCACCCTCACCCAGTACTGCCTGTGGACAGGTGGGGTCCAGGAAGCAGTGCAAGTAGCCTGGCCTCTGCAGATCTGCACTAAGGCTTGGAGGCCATCTACTTGGTCGGCCCATGCTCCTTGGACCTCGATGGTATCTTAGAGACTCAGAATCCCCCTCCATGCTGACTTGAAGACCCTGTGCCCAAGCCTGAGCCAGGCACCAAGGAAGAAGGGGCTCCTTCTGGCCGAGCCCGTGGCGCACTTGGTAGAGTGCTGCGCTGGCAGCGCGGCGACGCTCCCGCCGCAGGTTCGGATCCTATATAGGACTGACCGGTGCACTCACTGGCTGAGTGCCGGTCACGAAAAAACGACAAAAAAAAAAAAAAGAAAAAAAAGGGGCTCCTTCAGTGCTGGGCTTCCCAGCTCTCCTCAGGACTGCAACCAGGCCGAGCTGGCAGATTCTCCAGTCTGCTTCCTGTTCCCGAGGTGGGGGTCATGGCAGGAAGGGGTGGCGGCTGGGAATGCAGGGGACATCCTGGAAGCCCCCAGGGCCCCTGCCACCCTATGTGTGTTCTATCCTCAGCCAACTGCCTGTCATTGCCCAGGGATTTATACCACCCCAATCTGGGTCAGGCGGAGGGAGGCCCCTTCACAGCCCGCCTGCCTCCCCCCCCCCCCCCCCCGACCATGAGCACAGCCTTCAGGCCCCAGGGCCGGGGGGTGGGGGGGGTGGGGGCGCAGAACTCTGACAGGTGCCTTCTGTTTCTTGATTTTTTCTCCCTGGAAACCCGCAAGTCTGGACCCCCACCCCACCACTGGCACTCATCCTCAACAGAACCTTATCCCCACTAAGGTCCCGGCAGTCAGAGGTCATCCAGCTGTGGCAGCTGCCCCCACCCCTCACCCAGATGACAAGGGCCCAGAATCTCCTCCTCTCCTACACAGAAAACATCCCTCCCAGCCAGCTGCCTACCAAGCCTTCCTGCCCACCTCCCCTCCCCACCCAGCCAGGAGGCACAGAGTGGGCTGTGAAGCTGGGTGGGGCCTGGGCGTCTCCACAATTTCCTGGAGTGCCCTGGGCTGGCCACCTGTGAGTAACACAGGCCCCTAATTACCTCGGCCTAGCAGGGTGAACCAGGCTCAGTGCTGTCCTTCCTCACCTGCCTGACCACTGACTGCCGCAGAGGAGGGGGTGGGCGGGCTGGGGACAGATGGTATGTGACCACCTGATAATTATTTATTCCTTTGATGAGACAGTTTGTGCCAGGCCCTTGGCTTGGCCTGCAAGTGTGACCAGAGGCAAGTGCAACAGACCCCCTCCTTGCCCTCAAGGAGCTCACAGCCCAGTGGGAAGGAAGGAGAAGTTCTCTGAGAATGTGCAGCAGGGGAACTTGGCCATGGCCAGGGTGTTCCCTATGAGCCCAAGGTTATGTAGAAATCAAATTGTCCCAGGAAGAGAGCTCCAGACAGCGAAAGCAGCATGTGCAAAGGTCCTGTGGCAGGTGGCTACATGGCAAATTTAAGAAATGGGAAGGACAAAATGCCCAGTGGCCTGGGCAGTGAGGATGACAGGCTGAGGTTCAGGGTGGGGTGGGTAAAGGCCGGAGAGAATGGGGCATGGTACATCAGGAGGGGAACTCTGCCTCCAGAGGACAAGGAACAAAAAGCTGATGGTGCATTAAAAAAGGGGGGGGAATAGGACCAGATTGGTGCTGAGCAGTGATCACGCTGGCTGCTGTGTGGGGAGGGGCTGGGGGGAATGGGAACAAGAGGTGACAGGTGGCTCAGGACAGAGGCTGAGAACAAGTGGGCTGTGCGGGAGCTCCTGTGGCCCCTCTGCTGCCCTCATGAGAACAGGGAAGCAGACCTGTAGGTTCCACCATAGCACTGATGGCTCACCTGTGCCCGAAACCAACCCCCTAAAAAGGCCTGGTCTGGCCTCCCCTCATCCCCACCCCATCAGCCCCGGCCAGCCCACTGACTCAGGCGCTGGGGGCTGGGGGCAGGAAGTCATGGAGGGCAGGGCCAGCTCTCCCAACAGGTCAGGCCAGTCCTCCATGCCTCAGGCAGAGCCATCTGGGCAGCTCTGCCAGGCACGGGTAAGCAGGAAATGGGGACATGGCACCCAGCCCCAAGGGCTGGCCGAGAACAGGCACAGGTCTGACCCTGGGCCTCATGAAGACAGCCGAGATGGGTCTGGGTCTGGAATGCAGATGTGAGCCCGGGCCTGGCAGGGGGCCAGAGGTGGTGAGAGCTGGCACAGGCACCTCTCCTGCTGCCATAGCACAGGGGAGGCTGGCAGCTGCACCTGCCATTGGGAAGGGCTCTGATCCTGACCCGAGTCCAGGGGTCTGCCTCAAGCCCCAAATCACAGAAGGTCTAGAGCCCAGATCCACCCCCCACCCCTCAGCTCAGGTCCCAGAAGATGCCAATGGTGGTACCAGCTGGAACGCATGTGGGGCTTTAGCTTCCTGATGACACCACCAGCTCTCCTCATACTCCTGCAATCAGCACTTCTGTACCAAGGATGTGCTTGCTGGGAAAAGCAGCTTCAAGCCTCCGCCTCTGGTCCTCCCTTCCAGCCCATCTTTCCTTCAGGTGTCTTCTCACCAACCCAGACATCCTGGCACTGCCCCAGTCCAAAGCAGTGCAGACCCCTAGGATCTATCCCTGTCACCAGGCTGGGCACCCTTGGATCAAGCCTGCCCCACACTCCCTAGCTCCCTTCCCTCACAGAGGCTGCTATTCGGGGAAAGGTTGGAGAACTGAGGAGGGGTCTCCTGGAAGCTTCCCTTAAGCATCTGGGTAAAGGGGGACCTGTATGAGCTCAGGGCACAGGATTGGGGCAGAGGTGGACAATCTAAGCAGATGGGGTCTCTTCATCTAGGAGAACTGGCCGCAGAAGCGAGAGAGGTGAGAGGTCATCGGGAAGTCCTGTTCTTTAGGGAAAGGCTGGAGGCTCTTGGATCCCCCCCACCCAGCATCTGTGGGTGCTCCTGAGGGCCTCAGAGGACACACAGCCCAAGGGAAGAAGCATAGGGACAGGGTGACCAGAAGCCTTACAGCACTGCTTGCAAATTCAAATGCTTCTGGGGCCAGGTAGGAAACTCGAGCGAGTGAAGAGCCTGGTGAGACACAACAGGGAGTGATGGGGACTGGGGTGACTGGTGAGCCCAAGCCTTGGCTGGAAGGGGGTGGGGGGCAGCTGCCACTCAGCCCTAGGTGAATTCCTGTTCAAGGCAAGCTGGGAAACCCCATTTCAGTGTGAAACCACCTGATTTTTCAATGTTCGCGATGGCTTCAAAGTTTTCAAAACACCCATAAAGGCCAAACTAAACACATCCAAGGGGCAGCTCTGGTCCAAGAGCAGGGGTTCACAGCCATACTTGATATCCACATACACAGAAACATGGAGTGGTGAGCCGCAATTGTCCTAGAAAGGGGCCCTGAGGAGACAGGGCCTTGAGGAGGCCGAGGGGCTGAGAGGGGGAGTCTAGAAGGTGACTGTCCCAGCCAGACCATGCTTAGCCCCTGATAACGACTGGACACAGGGGCCATCCTGCCTTCTGGAGGCAACAAAGTCCTCCAGAGACTATGCCACCCCCCAGCTGGTGTGGCCCAGCCTTCCAGGACAAGCCTTCAGGCCCCCAATGACTAGAGCTGGCCCAGCCAAAGGCCTTGGCTGCAGGCCGGGCAGGAGGGGGTGCGGGTGTACTGGGGCTCTCCGGAAGTCAGGAGCTGAGCTGGGTCTCCAAAGGCTTTGAGGCATGACTCTGACCACAAACACAGAAGGGGAGGAGGACAGAGCGTTTTCCTGGAATCCTCCAAGGCAGGGGATTTCTCTGGACTAGTCCAGCACCTGGCACCAGTCTCCCCCACCCCATCAAGGCACTGTCAACTGCAGCCCAGACCCCACCACTGATGGTGAGACCCCAACCCGCCAATCCTAGCTCCACCCTCCTCATGCTCTGGACTTGAAGCTGCCATTAACTGTGGGGCCTTGGGCAGATGGTCACTTCCCTTCATGAGTCTCAGTCCCTTCATCTAAAATGTCAGGAAAGGGGTATAGGGATGCTCACAGCCCCGAAAGCTGTCACAGCCACAAGGACTCCAAATCAGACTTTACATTAGAGGTGGTATTTAGGAGGCTCTTGAAAGAGATTTGTGTGTCCTGCCCAGGAGTTTTTGAAATGGGGATTAGCTACTAACAATAATACATAGAGATATTTCATCTAAAAATCTGGATTTCCAGTTCCTCTTGAAAAATCTGAAGCTCTGGCGGCTGGAACTGGTCATGCGGGCTGAGGACTTATACCAGCCCCACTCACCCGACCCCAGCCTCTCCAGGTCTCCGTGGACCCTGGAGTCCAGTCCTTGCATTTATGTCCCCGGGCATTTAGGCTGCGACTCTTGGTCTTGCTCAACATTCCCTTGCTTTTTACTTGAAAAACAGGAACCTGTCCCGTGTCGCATGGCAAAGTACTGGCAGACAATGGAGCCCCGGGCTCCTGACCCCGATAAGGCCGGGCGAGGTCTTCCTCGCCCTGGTTGGGGAAGGCGGCGGGGTGAGGACCAGGCCAGGCCGGTCGGATAACCCCTCAGCGGGGAAGGGGCGTGTCCCTGCTCGGCCCCGCCCCCCGACTTTAAGGCGCGACCCGCCTCCAGCGAGCCGACTCCGGAGCCCGGGGCGGGGAGACGCGGACGCGGCTGCCTCGGGACCCTGGGACCCAGGACCCCTCGGGCCGGCCGGGAAGGACCGAGGCCGCGGCCTGCCCCGCCCGGCTCCCACCGCCGCCGCCACCTCCCGGTGAGTGTCTGCGGGGCTGGGGCGCTGCGGGAGGGGGTGGGGGCGCCGCGGCCCGGCTGCGCACACGCGCCGTTCACGCGCGCGCACTCACGAGCGGGACTGCGGCCCCCACCCCCGCGCGGTGGCGTACCGGGGCGCGCGGCGGGTAGGCCCCGGGTGCCCCCTCCTCCGCTGGTCCCGGGGCGCCGACAGCCCCGCAGCCGGCCAGGGCGCGCGCGCGTGTCCAGCTCACCGGCCGGCGAGGCTGCAGGCAGACAAAATAAACACCCCCTTCCTCGCTTCCTCCTCCCACGGCTGGGCCCTCCGGAATGACCAGTTTTATGAATCAAACCCTTTTGAGGGGATGGCCAAGCGTAGTCTTGAGTTACTTTTCGCTCCTGGTGTCGGACAGTGCAGGACAGCTGACTAGGGTCCTCTGGACCCTCGTCACCCAGGGCAGAGCAGGGGACCACAGACATGCAGCCTAGGGAGGGGTGGGGATAGCTGGTAGGTATCTGATGCCCACCTCCCCAGGTCGGGAACAGACCTTGGCTGGTCAGGACCCTTAGTGCTGCAGGTCTCAGGGTGCCCATCTCTGCCTCTGCCAGGGAAGAGGCTTTGCTCAGGCTGCAAACCCAATGGCCTGGAACCAGCCTAGTCCTTTGTGTCCCGGGGCTGGCAGTGCTGGGGCCTGAGGACTGCAGAGATCCCCTGCGGTCACTGGCAGGCAGCTGATTGGTGCCAACCATTCAGTCTCACCCGTTTGTTAACGATTACCACAACAGGGTCGCTGACCGCCTCTCACACTGGGGCCCAGAGGTGGAGTCTGCAGGGGGGAAGAAGAGGTCCTGAGGGCCTAGGTGTCCCCCTGCTTGCCTTTGGCACAAAGGGCAGGTGAGGCTCTGGAGACAGATACGAAGATCTAGAGACCCCCCTCTCCTGGCCAAGAGCCTCCGGGGCCAGGGACTGGACTAAATGTGAAAGGTTCCTTCCCATTAGGCTGGACTTTGGGGGCACAGAGGAACAGCTGGGCTGGTGCTCTCTGAGCAGGGTCCATTAGAGCCAGTCCAGGGGGCAGTGGAGTCCAGCATTGGTTCAGATATTGGCAAAGCCCAACAGAGCTGGGGCTGGTGGGGGATGGGAGAGCAGTCCCCTGAGCTGACTGTCTTCTCCCAGGGGAATCAGCCCAGGGAGCTTCTGTAAACAGAGTGTCAGAGGCAGGAAGAGGGCTCTGGTAATGAGCAGCCCAGCTGGATTCCCTCCAGACCATTATCTAGCCTCTCCCGGGCCCAGGGAGGATGAGCACACACGTGCCAGCCTGGGGGCCTGGGCACTGCCTGTCCCCACCTTCCCAGCTTCTTGCCACTGCAAGACTGGAACAGCCACCCTGAGACCTGTGGGTCCCCAGAGTCAGATGGGGGCTGATATCCCAGGGCAGCTATCTGGATGGCATCGCTTTCTCCAGACTGGAAATGAGGAAGGGGGCCCCCTCAGACACTGCCCAGACCTGTGCCCTTCCCAGGAAGGCCCCTCTGGCAGGCAGCCACAGGGCAAGGGACATGCCCCAGGCAGAAAATGGGTCCACAGCTCCTGGATCCCATTACCGACACTTCCACCTATGGGGGAGCTCGGACAAGTCCCAGGTAGATTTAAGTCCTTGTGGGGGCTTTCAAGGGTACCGCACACCTGGGCTGGGCAGCCCCTGGGAACAGGGAAGGGGACCCAGCTGGGCCTAGGAGGCTCTCTCATCTGGACTGGCCAGCCAGCAGGTCCCCTCAGTGGCAGAGAATGCTGCCCACAGACACATCCCTGAGCACTGGCAGGCACTGAGCTCCTGGGAAGGGCAGCAAGGCCTCCTAACCGGGTTAGTGACCTCTCCTGAAGCCCCCCTCAGCTCTCTTTGGCGTTCCCTCCTGGGCTGGGGAGCCCAAGGCTCTGTGCTGCCAAGAAAACCAGCTCCCCTCACTGCTATGGAATTTGCGTGAGTTCCTGGAGAAGGGGGAGGGCGTGAGTGTGTGTGTGAGTGAGTATGTGTGCACTGGCAGGAGCGGCCCAGTGGGCGTGTGTCTGGCGTGGGCGTGTGTCTGCGTGCACGTGACTGGAGCTGGGCTGTTTGGGGGCAGGCGGGTGCTCCCTCTGGGGAGTCCGTGTGCACAGGGAGGGCGGGGGCTCAGCCCCTTCCTTTTATCGGTTTCCACATTCCAGAGGCAGCCGGATTGCTTTCCCTCTTTCCCTCTGCCGGCTGGGCTGCTGAGCGTCCAGGCCTACAGGCCTCCCCCGCTTTTCCTCATTCCAGCCTCCCTGAGTGTGAGGAGGCTGGAGGAGGCTCCCTCGGGCCACCTCGGTTTTGGGGATTGAGCGGGGCCGGGGCCAATGCTCCTCCAAGGCTGGGGATGCACCCCCACCCCCGACTCCTCCTGGGAAATGCAATAAGGCTCTGACATTCCTCAGAGGCTGCCTGAGAGATTTAATTAAGGAGGGAGGAGGGAGCTGGCTTGCACTGAGAAGGGGCTGCGGTGGCCGCTGGGCCCCTACTGGCCCTGGGCCCGGCTGGGCAGCAGTGAGCGCTGTGGGGGCAGCGACCGGGGCCCTGCTCTGCCTCCCCAAATGAATCCCACCTGCCCACCTACCAGATCCTGGACCCCAGGAAGGGCCACTGCTGCCACAGGGTGGCCAAGAATGCTGAGTGACTCTGGGAATGGTGAAAGTGATAGGACAAGACTCCTTCTGGGGCCACTTCCTTCTCAGACCCCTGGGCCCTGGCAGCTTGGGGCTGGCAGCCTCCTGTGCTGACTAAGGTGTTCTGGCAAGTTCAGGGTTAATTGCAGGGTTAGAGCCTTACTAGATGAGTGCTTGGCCCTGGGTGGGGACAGGGTGGTGAGGAGGCCTGGTGTCTGGGCCTAGCCCCAGTGGCATCACGCCTGCCGCACGCCAACGGTGGCACTGGACTGGCCCATTTCTAGTTGGGCAGCAGCCACCACATAACTCCCAGGGCCACAGGTGTCTTTCTCCGACAGGTGGCACCTCTCCTTACTGAGATGGCACACCCTGCTGCCCTGAGGGCTCACTTGAGTGGGGGACTGGTCTTAGTCACTGGTTTCCCTGCCCTGGGCTGACAGGTCTGGCGGCTGCCAGGTCACCCACGGTGCAACTGAAGGCACCCACCTGGGGCCAGGCCAGACTCCTGGGTGGAGAAGGAGTGTTCAGCTCCTGCTCTGCTCCCAGTACTGCCAGTGGTCCATGTGGGGACCAGAACGCTCTCCAGGGACAGCGAACTGAGTGACCTCCTGACTGTCGCCTTTGCAACCTCAACCCTGGCTATGCAGAGGACCCACCCAAGGAGCTCTTCCAAAATACAACTTGGCCTCGGCCTCACCCCCAGAAATTTTTATTTAATTAGTCCAGGGGTGGGGCCCAGGGCATCAGGATTTTTAAAAAGCTTCCCTGGTGATTCTGCTCTGCATCTAGGGTTGTGATGTCACAAGGCAAGTGTGTGTATCACTGTACTGCTGGCCACGGCATCATCTGCAGAATGAACAGAGCTGGCCTTGGGTAGTGGATGGAGTAACACCAGAAGGCTGAAACCAGTGGGGACCCCCCTAGCATAACCACCAGCCAGGGCTTCAGCCCCCCCGCCTGGAGAGTGCCCACCCTGGAGCAGCCTCTGCCACTTCTGTGAGGGCCCAGGACAGAGACCCCTGACCTTTCTGCCCTGATGGGCCAGGAGCTGCTGTGTCTCAAGGAAGAGGAGATAGGGTGGACTGGCCCGGGGCCTGAGCCTCCTCGGACACGTCAGCGAAACCAGAGCCAGCCATCCTGGCCGCCGGCACAGTCCTGCCTGCCCAGGGGGGTTGGCAGACTCCTGAAGCTGGGCTGGGAGCCAGAGGTCCAGAGCCACAGGGTAGGACCTGCAGCATCTGGCATGGGAGGGGTGTGTAGGCCCTTGTCTGTCTGTCTGTCTACGCCTATCCCCCACCCAGCCGGGCACATGGCCTTCCCTGGGAGCAGTGGGATGTGCCAGCCCGAAGGCTGCCATGGTCGCTCAAACGCCAGGTTCCACCCCAGCCACACCCCCCACTCGCCCATCCCTGCCTGACCCTGGGCATGCATGAGAGTGGGTGCCTGTGTGTCACTCACACAGGGAGGGGGCAGCCTGGGTCCCCTGAGAGCCGAGGTGACTAATGCCTGGTCTTCCTCATCGACAGCACCCCTCCCTGAGGTCATATGCTGAAGGGGGCTAGCCAGAGGATCCCCCCACACACCTCCCTCCCCACCACCCCAAGGCTGGAGGGCTGCCTGGATGTGCAGACCTGGACCCTGGGCCCAGGCGCCTCCTGTCTGTACAAGGCTGGTGCAGAGCCCCTCTCCCGGTGGCACCCTCCCCGGGAGGAAGGCAGGGCTCCAGTTTTATGGGCGACGCACTCAGTAGCTAATGCTTACTGACCACTTAGCATGTACTCCCCACATAAACTAAGCCCCCCAGAGCAACAGGTGTTATGGTCAGCCCCCACTTCATAGATGGGAGCTGCAGTGGGGCACTGTGGCCCTTGGCAGTTGGACCCCAATGTCCCACCCCAGCCACTGTGCCTTGGAGGCAGCAAGACCAGCAGGGCCCAGGCCTCTGAGACCTGCCTCTTCTGCCACACCATGGAGGGGCCAAGCCAAGGTGGGGTTGAGGAGTCCAGGCAGAGGAGGTGGTCCTGGACTCTCATCACTGTTGCCCTCCTGCCCCCACCACCCCCCAAATCCCAGGGCTGCCTCCAGAACTCTCCCCACACCCTTTGCAGAGGCAAAGGTCTCACCTCCCTACCTCAGTGCTGCTGATCAGATATCAAAGCCCAAGCCCCTGGTCCTGTCAGAGCCCCTGTGATCACCAGAGGGTGCAGGGCAGCAGCGACCCCCAACGAGACACCCCACCCCATTGTGCACACACCCCAGATGGGAAGAATGTCTCCCAGAACTTGTGAAAAGTGCTCCCCAATTAAAAATAAACAGGATAACAAAAAACTACAATTCCAGAGAGTTATGAGGACAAGACTGCTTATGCCAACTCAGTAGGGGAGAAACTGAGGCCCACAGTTGGGAAAGGACTCGGGAATCTTATTTCGGGGCAGAACTTGGGCCTGAACTCAGGTCTCTTGTCTCCTGCCACCCCGCTGCCATTCCTTTTGTGGTCAGCCTTCTCCTCTTCAGTCCCATCCCAGGGCTATCTGATTGGTTCTGGGTGCCTGGAACTGCCAGCCTGTGGCCTACAAGCTTGGGAGTTTTCCAAAGCCCCAGTGCCAACTCCTGCCTCAGTTTCCCCTTGCTGGGTGGGGTGGAGCTGAGCTCAGGCAAAGAGCTCATCCCTGCATCTTGCGGGGCTGGGAAGGTTAGCTGTTGCTTGCAGGGGTCCCTCCTATTCTTACCCAGCCCCCTCTCCCCACCGAATAAGATTCACATTCCATAGTTTATTACCTGTCAGCCGGATTGCCATCCTGTGGCCAGACAGACCCACAGCGTCCCTCCCTCTTTAATAACTTTACTGATGAAAGGCCCAACAGGTTACAAAGCCGAGAGTCTATGGCTTGCTCCTCCCTCAGTGCAGAGTAGGAAATAGCCCCCCAGCAGGTACACCAATCTGGAGGATGGCGCTCAGTGCTCCACCTGCAGCCTCCCCTCCAGCCCTGAAACGTCCCCATGTACAAACTGAGACAGTGCTGAGAGTAAAGGTGCTGTCTGCAGCCCGCGGCTTTGACACCTCTGTGCCCAGGGCTGCCTGTCTGGAGTGAGAGCTCTTAACCGTGACCTTATACGAGGCCCAAGAGGAGCTGAAGCTACAGTGGTTCCCCTCCTGCCCTGGAGCCTGGCTGCTCCTTTCCTGACCCTGGCCTGGCCCCGCTGGGAGGGCTGATTCAGGGGAGGCGGCGTCACCCCCCACGTGGATGTGGGGTGGGCGGGGATCACTCACAGCCCACATCTGGAGGCCAGGCCGCACCCACTATCCTCTGAGTCAGCGAGGGTGGAGCGGGTCCCCTAGGGGAGGACAAGGCTGGGGGTGAGGCATGCAGGGCCTTAGGTCACTAGGCGCAGAACCCCCACAGGATGGACACCGGCAGGGCCAGGGATGCACGAGGCCTCCCGCGTGCTGGTACCAGTGTCACCTGATGCTCAGTGCAAGGCCCTGCCCAGGCTGTTTGCTCAGCAAAGATGAGCTGAGTGGGCCCAGAGACACCTGGAGGAAAGGTCTCCACCTCGGGGGTGTCAACACAGTCAGGATCTTAGAGAGCCCACTACAGGGAAGGGGGAACCTGCTGGGGGTCAGGGAGGCCTTCAGTGTCAGGGTCAGCTGGCCTCTGAAGGGTGTGCATTGCTGTTAACTAGTGAGGGGCTAACTAGTTAACTAGTCAGAGGCTCCTGGGAGAGACGCTTCCCTGGCAGAGGGACACTGCGGGTGGGCAGGGCCCAGGGGCCCAACATGGGTGATGAGGCCTCCTCCCTTCACCTACAGCTGGCCCCAGATCCCAGTGGCCACCTCGCCAGTGACTTGTCTGTCCTGTCCTGGGACCACCGGCTCCTCCTCCTCATGTTTCAGAAGCCCACGTACCTGGGGGAGGGGGAGTCCCATGGATGGGCCTCTCCCCCCAGCCTGGGGCAGTGGGGCAGAACACAGGCTAGGTGGGGGGTTGTTACCTGCTGTGCCCAGATGGCAGTGTGAGGGAGAGGAAGGCCATAGCTCCAGCACAAAAGGCCATTGTGTGAGTAGCAAGCGCCTGGGGGTGGAGGGTACCGGCCACTGGCCAGGACCAATTCTGGGGACAGGCTGGCACCCCATACAAGGCTTAAGGACTTCTGAAGGCACCAAATTTGAGGGCTGCTCCTGGGTGAGGCCTCCAGGTTCCCCCCAGGAGCCTAAGTGATAGGGACGAGCTATGGACCCACCCTGTCTCAGGCAGTTCCACTAAGAGCTGGGGCCTGGAGTGGGGTGGGAGCCCCCAACCCCAGCAGGACTCTGTATCTGGAAGGTGTGGACTCCACCACTGGTGCAGGCCCCACTGTGCTGGCCGTGGCAAGGATGTGGGCTCTGGCTCAGGTTTGCTGGCACTGCAGCAGCAGCAAGTCACCACACCCCTAAGAGCTGCACTTTCTCCTGTCACCTGGGAGTGATAAGAATAGTTTCCCCTGGGGGCCGACCTGTGGTCACTTGGGAGACTGTGGTGCTGATAACACCAAGGCCATGGATTTGGATCCCTATATAGGGATGGCCGGTTAGCTCACTTAGGAGAGCGTGGTACTGACAACACCAAGTCAAGGTTTAAGATCCCCTTACGGGTCATCTTTAAAAAAAAAAAGAAAAGAATAGTTTCCCCCTGAGATAGCTACTGGGGGACTCACTGAGTTAACTATATATGCTTAGTGGGTGCTGGCACATGGAGAGGATTCGTCGTCATCTCTGCTGAGGTGATGGCTGCTTAAAGCCCAGAGCAGACCCCAGGAAGTGCAGATGAATAAATCTAAGGAGCTTCTGTAGGCCTGGCACTGTCTCTGGGGCCACCACGTGGCCAATGTCCCCCAACCTGAGCCCTGGGGACCCCTCCTTACTAGTTCTGTCCCTGAAACAAGGGGACACCTGCCACACCTGCCAACAGCTCAGTGGGCCTCTGCCCCTCCTCCAGGGACCTTCCTGCCGGCCACGTGCTGGCAGGCCCACAGCCCCCATCCTGGGCAGGTCTGACTTCACAAGTGGAAAAACACAGACCCCATAGTTTCCATGTGAAGTCTTCCTGCTGCGGTCTCTCCCCACTCAGAGGAGGGAGGGATACAGAGCGTGGTGGCCGGGGCCAGGGCCTGGGACAGCCAGCTTCTCTACTTACACGCCCAGGCTGCCTGCCCACCCCATCTCTCCCAGATGCTGCAGAGAGGGGAATGCCTAGGCAGAGCCAGGAGGGCCTAGGGCTCAGGAGAGGAAGCCATGCATGGTTGCTGAGTGACCAGTGGGTATCGGGCCCTGTGCTGAATGCTTGCGACAGACAGCCAGTATTGCAATGATAAAGGCGCATAGTAAGGGAGTGACGGGGCTGGGAGAGGAACAGGCCAGGACGCTGGAGACCTGATTCATATCCATTGGGCTGTGTTGCATCTGGGGGCGGGGACTAATGAATTCCCTCTGGCCCTTCCTGGTGTGGCTGCCCTCTGGGCCCTTGACCCCTATCTCTTCTGTGTCTCCTCCTGCTTCAGGGACAGAAGATGTGCTCCAGGATCCCCTTGTTGCTGCTGCTCCTGCTATTGGCCTTGGGGCCCAGGGTACAGGGCTGCCCGTCCGGCTGCCAGTGCAGTCAGCCACAGATGGTTTTCTGTACTACCCGCCAGGGGACCACGGTGCCCCAAGATGTGCCGCCCGACACGGTGGACCTGTACGTCTTTGGAAACGGCATCACCACTCTCGACGTGGGCAGCTTTGCTGGCCTGCAGGGCCTGCAGCTCCTGGACCTATCACAGAACCAGATCGACAGCCTGCCCAGCGGGGTATTTCAGCCCATTGCCAACCTCAGCAACCTCGTCCTGACCGCCAACAGGCTGCGCGAGATCACCAATGAGACCTTCCGTGGCCTGCGGCGCCTTGAGCGCCTCTACCTGGGCAAGAACCGCATCCGCCACATCCAGCCCGGCGCCTTTGATACACTTGATCACCTCCTGGAGCTCAAGCTGCAGGACAATGAGCTGCAGGTGCTGCCCCCGCTGCGCCTGCCCCGCCTGCTGCTGCTTGACCTCAGCCACAACAGCCTCCCGGCCCTGGAGACCGGTGTCCTGGACACTGCCAACGTGGAGGTGCTGCGGCTTGCCGGCCTGGGGCTGCGGCAGCTGGATGAGGGGCTCTTCAGCCACCTGCGCAACCTCCACAACCTGGATGTGTCCGACAACCAGCTGGAGCGGGTGCCGCCTGTGATCCGTGGCCTGCGGGGCCTGACGCGCCTGCAGCTGGCTGGCAACACCCGCATTGCCCAGCTGCGGCCCGAGGACCTGGCTGGCCTGGCTGCCTTGCAGCATCTGGACCTGAGCAACCTGAGCCTGCAGGCCCTGCCGAACGACCTTGTGGGCCTCTTCCCCCGCCTGCGGTTCCTGGCAGCTGCCCGCAACCCCTTCAACTGTGTGTGTCCCTTGAGCTGGTTTGGCCCCTGGGTGCGTGAGAGCCGTGTCATGCTGGCCAGCCCCGAGGAGACACGCTGCCACTTCCCGCCAAAGAACGCTGGCCGGCTGCTCCTGGAGCTTGACTATGCTGACTTCGGCTGCCCGGCTACCACCACTACAGCCACGGTGCCCACCACGAGGTTCGTGGCATGGGAACCCACCCTTCCACCATCCAGCTTAGCTCCCACCTGGTTGAGTCCCACGGAGGTGGCCACCCAGGCCCCCAGCCCACCATCCACTGCCCCCCTGACCCTGGGGCCTGCCCCCCCACCCAAGGACTGCCCAGCGTCCACCTGCCTCAATGGAGGCACATGCCACCTGGGGTCAGGGCACCATCTAGAGTGCCTGTGTCCTGAGGGCTTCACAGGCCTATACTGTGAAAGCCAGGTGGGACAGGGGACACGGCCCAGCCCCACACCGGCCACACTGAGGCCCCCAGGGTCCCTGCCCCTCAGCATTGAGCCGGTGAGCTCCACCTCCCTGCGCGTGGGGCTGCAGCGCTACCTGAAGGGCAGCACCGTGCAGCTCAGGAGCCTCCGCCTCACCTACCGCAACCTGTCGGGCCCTGACAAGCGGCTGGTGACACTGCGGCTGCCTGCCTCACTCGCTGAGTACACGGTCACCCAGCTGCGGCCCAATGCCACCTACTCCATCTGCGTCATGCCCTTGGGGGCTGGGAGGGTGCCTGAGGGTGAGGAGGCCTGTGGGGAGGCCCGCACACCCCCAGCTGCCCACTCCAACCACTCCCCAGTCACCCAGGCCCGCGAAGGCAACCTGCCACTCCTCATAGCGCCTGCCCTGGCCGCCGTGCTCCTGGCTGCACTGGCTGCCATAGGGGCAGCCTACTGTGTGCGGCGGGGCCGGGCTGCGGCAGCAGCCGCTCAGGGCAAAGGGCAGGTGGGGCCAGGGGCTGGGCCCCTGGAGCTGGAGGGGGTGAAGGCCCCCTTGGAGATAGGCCCCAAGGCAACTGAGGGCAGCCGGGAGGCCCCACTCAGTGGGCCTGAGTGTGAGGTGCCGCTCATGGGCTACCCAGGGCCCAGCCTCCAGGGGCACCTCCCCACCAAGCCTTACATCTAAGCCTGTGAGTGATGGGGCAGCCAGCGCCCCCTGCTGCCACACCAAGGAAGTTCTCAGTCTGCACCATGGGGACATGTGCACAGCGGGGCTGTGTGACCGAAGCCAGTCCCTGGCCCTCCCTCAATGTCAGTTGCATCTGCGAGATTCTGCGACCCAGGTGAGGAGCTCTAACATCTCCCGAGCCTCTGAGGACGGCATCTACCCCATCCTCTGCAATGTGCAATCCCTGGGGTGGGGCTTGGCGGGTCCTGCTGTGCTGGTAACACAAGCCGGGGCCCTGCTGGGCTCCCCCACCCCAAGGAGACTTGGGAGCCAGAAAAGGAAGCGCCCAGGAAGAGAGCAGAGAGAGAGTGGGGTGGGGCACAGACCATGTGGCCCCAGTCTCAGCCCTAGAAAATGAAGGAACAAAAGAAACTGGAAAAGGAAGATGCTATAGGAACATGTTTTGCTTCCATTGTTTTGTTTTTTAAAGATATTTATAAGAGATCCTTTCCCATTTATTCTGGGAAAATGTTTTTCAAACTCAGAGACAAGGACTTTGGTTTTTGTAAGAGAAAATGATATGAAGGCCTTTTGTAAGAAAAATAAAAGATAAAATGAAATGTTTCCCAGGCTCAGCCCCAGGGTACATGGGCTGGGGTGGGGGGGGCGGGTGGAGGTCGTACAGGGACAGCCCTCTCTATAGGGAAGCCAGGCAGGACCTCTCTCCCAAACAGGCATCAGGCCCTGGTCAGCACCCCCTAGGTGAGGCAGGCTGCTGCTGAGGGCCACATCCTGGAGGGCAGTCCTCCCAAGTGTCCTGAGCTGGATGGTTTCTACCCCAGCCTTGACAGGAGGTGAGGCTGTGGCCCAGGCAGGAGGGCTGTATCCAATCTGGGGAAGAGGACCAGTCAGGGCAGCCCCACCTTTCTGCCAGCAGGAGCTGCAATGCCTGTAAGTGAGGCTGGGAGGGTCCTCAAGGAGGTCACACACTTCTCGGGGGTGGGTCTGACAGGTGGTTCCCCGCCTGCCTTCCTCTAGGGAGGGGGTGCCTTGAGCTGTCTCATTCTGTGGCCTCATGAACGGTCCTGTGGCTGGGCGGCCTCCAGAACCTTCCTGCAGGATCCTAGGCTGGCCAGGTGGTATGTGTGGCCCTAGCCCCTCCCTGCTGTCCCTGCACTGGGAAATCCCCCTCCCTGCCTTCTGCCCCCAGCTGTAAAGAAGGGCCTGGGGGGCAGGGGAAGCATGGGTCACCAACAGCGAGAACCCCTACTGGGTGGGGAATGGCAGGGCCCGAGCCAGAGCTGCCGGGAGCAGGCTCAGGGACTGGACCAAAGGGCCGTGTCCGACTTGGTCGATGGTGCTAGGCTTGGTGGCCTTGGGATGCCCCTTTATCCCATGCTCTAGGGATGTACCCAGGCTTTCCAAAAACCCCGGAAGTGGGAGTATTTTCCAGGCAGGCCACAGGCTGAGGTGGGGGCAGGGCCAGGGATGCTGAGTGCAGCTGTGGCCTGGACTGGGGTGCAGGGCGCTTGGGAACAGTGACAGGTACACAGACCTTTTCCTATTACCCTCAGGGGGTGGGAGGGGAGAGGCCCAGCAAATGCTGGAGCCAGCCTCCCAGAGGCCCTGGCCCCCACCTCACCCCTGGCGGGAAGGAGGCAGCCCAGCCAGGCCTGGGGGGCAGGCCTGCGGCTCAGGGTGTGGATGTCAGCGCCAAGTCAGGCCTGGCCACGCGAGGCTCTGGATTCAATTAGCGGCTGCTGAGGGCTCTGGTATGAGGAGGGAGGAGGCAGGCGGTGGGTCATGGCAGGCAGTGGGTGGTGGCAGGGGGCTTGGGCGGGCCCCTTCCTCCTGAGGTGGTGGCGGTGGCGGCGGCAGCCCAGGTGGATTTCCTGTAGGCCTGGGTCCTATTAGGGGAGCAGCTACGGCCAGGCCTGCCCTCCCCCTCGGCAGCCCTGTCAAAGGGGCCTTTGTGGGCCTGTGGGCCGCTGCCGGGGCTGCTGCCGAGGCCGCTGAATAAATGTTTTTGCTGCAAAGCAAACCTGGCCTGGTGGGGTGGCAGAGGGTGGGGTGGCAGGACACACGGAAACGGGGCCTCCCAGGAAAGATCTTCAGAGTGTCCCAGCAGACCAGAGGCTGAGGGATGAAGGGAGAGCCAGGGCCAGCAGGAGCCAAGCCAAGATGCAGCTCCCACGGAGGACAAGTGGGCTATACATGCTCTCATTTCATGACCCGTGACCCCCTTTGCAGAAGAGGAAGGGTGGAACCAACAGGTTGCTTCTGGGATCCCAGTAACCTGTGCTGGCCCAGGAAGGGGCTGCCAGCCCTGGGGGTCAGCTTGGGCCACTGCCAGCCACAGAACGAGCAGACCCTGCTGCCACCTGGGTGGGCGGGCGATACAGTTACCCAGCGCCCTCACACGCATTGACACACTCATGCTCCTTCTCCATAAGTGACCAGATCACAGCACCTGAGACAGATGTGTCTCTGGTCTCCTGGACAGAGCATGAGCTGTTCCTGTAGCACCAGGTTCTGCCGGTCCCTCTCATTATCCCCCCACCTCCACCCTTCACTGAGCATGGGGCCTGGCACACAGACAGTACCAGCAGCCCTGTGTGGACAGGACCTGGCTCTCAATCCCCCACTCCTCCCGCTGTGGCGCACATCTTCTAGACACTCCATAAATCGCAGGGATGTGGGTGGGAACCACGACAGAGGCCCTGGGAGAGGATGAGGAGGGGTCTGCTTGACCCCTGGCCCCCTGTAGCTCACATAAGAGCACACACTGTTCTGCCCAAACCAAGACGAAAAATCTGTAAAACAGAGAAGAAATCGAGGGCGGTGGAGTGGACATGACTGCCAACCTCCCCTACGGCCATGCCCATAGTTGACACTTGCACACTTTCCAACTTCAGTCCAGATTTGCTCAGCAGCCCCAATGCCCTAGGGAATCCATGGAGGGCCTTTGGCTTCCAGGGTGCCTGGGGGGACAGGGGACCGCCACCTCTCAGAACAGCCTGGAGGCTGGCATTCATCCCTGGCGTCCACCAGCTTCATGGAGGCTGGAGAGTCCTGGCTGCTTTGCCTAGGGTGCTGGCCTGGTGGGGCAGGGGTTAGGACTGGGGGACGGGGAGTGCGGGACACTGGCCTGGCTGCCCATCTGGGAGTGATTTGAGAAATTCCAGTCCTTGCTGGTCCTGCGAGGCTATTCTTAACTGCTGTAATTACAGGGTCAGCCTTGGCTGGTGGCACCATGGGGTCTGGGCATCATGAACTCCTTCAGGGGCCATGCCGGGGCTGGGCAGAGGATGCTGGGGGCAGGGGCTGTTATGGCAGGCGGAGCCTGGAAGGCAGGAAGTGGTGGGAGGAAGAGCACTTGATTGCTGGTGCCTGGTCCCTTCACGCCAACAACGCCTCTGCTGGGGGCCCTGTGGGGCAGGGCTGTACACCCAGGAAGGCCTGGGGGCCAAGATGTCAGGGCAGCATCCGGGCTGGGGGTGGGGGCCGTAGGGAGCCCGAAGGAAGACCTGGGCACTCTGACTCCTCCAGGGCAGGGACAGGTCCTGCTGACTCCGCTCTGAATCCCCAGGGTCGGGAGCGGGCAGGAGCTGAGAACAACTCTGGCTCAGCCTCTCGCCCACTGTGGTTTTAAGGCAGGCACTGGATCCGGCTCAGTCCTGCCTTCCCCATCAGTGAAATGAGGCTTGCCAGCTTCCCAGCCTCTCCCTGAGTGTGAGAGCATGGGAGGGAGAGTCACCCTCACCATTACCCCTCTTTGGGGGGAACCCCCTGGCAGCTGCTCTTACTGGTACTTGGGTGGGGGCTCTTCTGAAGGATCTCAGAAGACCCAGAAGCCTTCCTCACCCCCAGACACACTGCCCTTGCTGCTCCTGGAGCTTGGTTAGGTCACTGCCCCTCTGTGACTCAGTTACCTCAGTTGTGAAATGGAAGAAAGGAGGGGCTGGAGGAGCTAGTCAAGGACCAGGGCCCTTCCTGGCTCTAACTTTCCAGGTCCCCCTGCCTGAGAAAGTCCCGGCAAGCCCCTCCATGAGTCATAGCTGAGACAGGCTGAGGCTTCAGAACAGGGACCAAGTCCCTGCCTCCTTCCCCCCCCCACCATATCCCTGCCTGTTCAAGTCTCTAAACCTTCCCAAGCCTTGGTTTCATTAGTTGTAATATGGTTGGTCATGTGGACTGACGGACCAGTCATTCATAAGTGCTTGGCGTGGGCCTCCTGGTGTCTGGCTCCCAAGCAAGAGTGGACCAAGGCAGTCTCTGCACAGAGCTGGCCTGGCCTGGCCAGGGACCCTGATGGGTACTGCCACAAACCCTTCTCCACATACTTCCAGGGGTCAAGGATGGAAGGCTATGGTGCACTTGGAACTCCCCAGGCTGCCCAGGCAGCAGCCCCACTTGGGGACAGATCCCAACACGGACCAGGGGAGCATGTGGCTGGTGCTGAGGAGGCCTCATAAACCTCAGTGGAGTCCAAGGCCATTTCCACCTGCCACGTGAACCTCCAGCCCTGCCAGTCTATCCCGACATCAGTCCATGTCTACCCTGCAATCACCTTCCTATCAGCCTCAGGCCTCCTTGGGTCCTTAGCCCCACAAAAATATCCATAGCAATACCAAGTACATTCCTGCACCTCCCAACGACACGCCAGCCGGGTCACAGCCCTCTCCCCAATGCCAAAACAAACCTGAGTGAGACCCAAGGCTGTGGAGCCTGAAGCTCACTCTGCTGCCAGGTGCCAGGCATGATGGAGCCAGCTGGGCTTATTTGCCCACTGGGGGCTGCCTCACCAGCCCATGCTGGTGCAGTCTGGGAGCTCCTGGAGGGCAGGGCCAGGTTTCTTTTGCAGAGACCTTGCAGCCCAGCTCAGGCACCTACAAACACTTGGTGATCAGCCAACCTTACTGATGGCCTGGATCCAGGGCCCTGGCTGGTGGCACCCTGCACAAGCCTGGACTCAGGACATCATCTGCGCCCTCAGCCCCCCAGCACCCTCGCCATGCTGCAGCTCCTACCCGGGTGAGGTGTCCAGGGTGAGGGAGGCCAGGGCACTGGAGAAGAGCCGGGTGTCCCAGAGCTTCACTTCACGCTCACGCATCTGCAGGGAGGGCCAGAGAGAGGCTCAGAGAGGCCCATCCCTCAGCCCCACCCCGGGCTCCTGGGGAGCCCAGTGCCTGAGGGTCCAGCCTGGCACAGGGCACCTGCCCCAGTGCAGAGCTTGGTGGGGGTGGTCATGCCAGAGAGGGAGAGTTTGGGTTTTCATGTCCTGCCCCTTTAAGAACCCTTAGGTGACAGGGACAAGGGGCGGTTCCCTCCATGGACTCTGGTCCCTGTGGGGCCACCACAGCTCCCAGGGTCAGGCTTAGCTATTGCAAATGGAATCTGCCAGTTTTATCCAGCCGTTGGTCCCCTGGGGCTCTGAGACCCTGCCGCAAGCCGTATATGGCCAGGCCTGGAACTGGCCGCCAACTCTGGCCTCCCTATGGCCTACCCCCTCCCTCTTGGGGCAGGAGCCCAAAGGGCTGGCACATCCCCAACTGGCTGTACACTGCTCCCCAGAAGGAGCCTCCTACCTGGTTGAATCCGGTGGACACGAGGTGCTCCTGGGTGCTGGTCCACACCAGCCGGCTGTCCCTGCTGTTCTCGTGGGCCTGTGTGCTCTGTGGGAGGTGAGAGACAGCTGAGCCACCAAGGCCCCTGCAGGAGGCTAAGGGTCCCCTAGAGTGGGCCTGGGCTGGGGATGTTCTGCTGCCCACCAGCCCAAGCACCCCATAGAGGGCGGGGGGGGGCAGGTCAGTCCCATCCCAAGTCCCTGTGGGTGGCCCAGGCAAGGTAGACCGCGTATATACCTTAAGGTTAACCCCACTCCTCTGCCCCAGCTGAGGGCTGCTCTGCACCCGTAGGCTAACCTGCCACCAGGCTTGGGCTCAGTCTCCCTCCCCTGCCTTGCTCACCTCCAGGCCCCCTTCCCCACAGCACCTGGGGGGCTAAAAGCAGTGGCACTTTCTTGCCTCTGCAGGTGCCCCGAGGAGAACACTCGGCTGAGGGTCGTCATCCCAGGCTCTGGTCCTGGCCCTCAAATCCAAGAGCTGTGTGACCCTGGAGACCCCATGCCCTCTTGGAGCCTCATTTCTCTCACTCGTCGACTGAACGGAGCTCATATCGCCCGTTCCGCCTACTTAGAGCACATGTGGGGGTACGGGGCCTGCCACAAAGGGCTGTGCAAATCAAGGGATTGCAAGGATTAGTGCTGCCTCCTGACACTGCTAGGGGCCAGAGGGAGGGCCTAGGGCCAAGCTCTGGGGAACAGCCCGGAGAGGGCAGAGCAGTGCCCCTCTTGGCCCTCCCTAGTGCTGGGGCAGCCAACAGGAAGGCTCACTGCCCCCAGAGAGGAGAGGGAAGTTTGTATCTAGGGCGGGCAGCTCTGTCCCCCCAGGTTCTGGCAGGGGGGAGCTGAGGGGGCCAGAGGAAATGCAAACAGCTCCCTCCCAGTCACCCTGGCCCCTGGAGCCTGAGATGGAGGACCCTGTTACCATAAATAGCTCACCCCAAACCGTGGCCAGCATCCTCCAGGCTTCCCACGATCTCCTTGGGAATGAATGAGGGAGGGAAGCAGCCCACGAGGAGCTGGCCCAGGCCCCCTCCCCAGCCAGCGGAGGCTGACCCTAGCGTGGGAGACCATCGGAAATGGCCCGTGTGGTGTCATTCAAGGGTCTTTTCTCACTGCTCCCTCCCCACCCAGCCGCAGTGGTACAGGAAATCAGGGCTGGAGCCTGAGAACCAGGGCCCCACACCCCCCTCTCCACGTAAGAGGGGCTATGGGATCAGGACAACGGTCAGGCCACTGGCCAGCCCCGCCCCCGGCACCCCAGAGCAGGTTAGAGGTGTCATTTGGGCTCCCGCACTCTCAGTGTGCAAATATCCCTTGTGGAAGCAGCAAACCAGATGGCCCCCAACTTCTCCACACATCATTCATTCACTCAACAAACATACAAGGCCTCCCATGGGACAGGAACTCTGCAAGGAGCTGGTCGCAGGGCAGACAATTCTCAGATAGAGGGTCAAGAACTTGGGTGATGCAGGGATGCTTGTTCATTTGTTCTTTTGTAACATGAATATTCAAGCCATACACTATGCTAGGTGCTGGGGACATGTTGAACAGAGAAGAAAAGGTCCTCACGACCATGGAACATACATGTCCGGGAGACAGATGTGGACCAAAGAGCAATAAATGACCACATAGGGCTGGCTGGTTAGCTCAGTGGGTTAGATTGCTTAGACTGCAATGTTATAACACCAAGGTCAAGGATTTTCATCCCTGCACTGGTCAGCTGCCAAAAAAAAAAAAGGAAATAACCATGTTATTACGCATTAACATAAATGCCATGAAGGAGTAAAGTGGAGGTTAAGGAAGTGAGCTTTGGCCTCAGACTGCCTGGGTGAAGACCCTGGCCCTGCCACCAACCTCGCTGTGCCTCAGTTTCCTCATGTGTAAAAAGCACCTTAACAGGACCTACTTTGGAGGACTGTCGCAAAGAGCATTAGTGCTTGAAAAGTGCTCAGGACTGTGTCTGGCACTCATAACGTGAATTTTTTTAAAGGATGATAATGGTACAATAAGAGTGTAACAGAGTCTGGGAATATACCCAGAGGAATGGAAATCATCAAGTCGAAGGTATACCTGTTCCCCAATGTTCATCGCAGCACTCTTTACAATAGCCAAGAGTTGGAACCAGCCCAAATGTCCATCATCGGATGAGTGGATACGGAAAATGTGGTATATCTACACAATGGAATACTACTCAGCTATAAAAACGAATGAAATACTGCCATTTGCAACAACATGGATGGACCTTGAGAGAATTATATTAAGTGAAACAAGTCAGGCACAGAAAGAGAAATATCACATGTTCTCACTTATTGGTGGGAGCTAAAAATTAATATATAAATTCACACACACACAAAAACCGGGGGGGGGGAAGAAGATATAACAACTACAATTACTTGAAGATGATACGACAAGCAAACAGAAAGGACATTATTGGGGGGGGGAGAGGGAGGAGGGAGGGAGGTTTGGTAAGGGGCAACAATAATCAACCACAATGTATGTCAACAAAATAAAATTTAAAAAAAAAAAAAAGAGTGTAACAGAGGGAAGTCGAAGTAAGGTAACATTGGAGCTAAGAGGTGAAGCTAGTGCGCCGCCAAGGTGGAGTCCGGGAGGCAGAGGCCAGGCCACGCCTGCATGGCCCTATGGGCTGCCCCCAGGCATTTTTCATCCAGAGGCACAGGCTGGGGTGGAACATCCCTTGGCCAGTATCTCCAACCTTCCTATTTCACACATGGAGAGCCAGAGGCCCAGAGTGAGAATACAATCTGCCCAAAGTCACCCAGCACCACAGGTGGAGTATCTGGGCCTCCTGCCCCCTGCACTGGGCCCACCGTGATGGACAAGAGGGACCTGAGGCTGGGAGAGGTGACAGACCTTCACAGAGTCACAGCTAGGAGGAAGCAGAGAACACCTGCTGGTCTCCAGCACACATCCCTGGGGAAGCTCCATGGCGGGGAGGGGCCACCACTTCCCCTCACCTCTAATCCCCCATCACTGTAGTGATTTTGAGTTTCAAAACTGGAAAGTTCTTCACTGACCTCAGCGAGCTTGGGGAGGAAGGAGCCCTCCCTCAGGTCCTCTGATTTCACTCTCCTGGGCCCGTGGGGAAGCTGCAGCTGAGACCCAGGTATCCTGCTACCCTGAAGCCCCAGCCCTGTCCAAGAGGCCCCATGGGCAGGCAAGGTGGACCGCAGGGCCTGCTTGGGGGTGGCCTTTGTCCCCACAGGCAGTAGGGCGGCCGCAGGGCATCCTGCTTATGCAGAAGCCCAGAGAGGCCTTCACCACCCATTTAGTCCCCTGACAGAAGTCCCCCCATCCCTGGCCCTGAAGAGAACAGGAGGGGCTGTGGCCAGGCAGGAGGGGGGTGCATACCCAGCATTCCAGCTGTGGGCAGCAGCCAAACCCCTCCCCATCACCATGGCAACACTTCCTGTGTGGGGCAGGGCGGCTCTAGGAGACCCCTGGGCTGAGGGGACCTTCCCTGGGGGCTAGACCAATGCCCATGCCCCTTCATGGCTAGGCTCAGCACTGGGCTCCAGGTGCTTGCCCCGAGGCCTGCCTGATGGTCAGAGGGCTGGTCCCAGGCCCCCTCCTGCCCATGAGGTCCTGAGGCCTCACTGCTCCCCCAAGCAGTCCTCAGCTATGGGGCTGCTGCTCCCCTGCACAGCCGTGTCTCAGGGCCTTGCCTGGCCCCTACCCGGGTTCTGGCACAGGGAAGGTGAGGTGGGGGGCCCAGGGCTCCAGAGGCACACAGACCAAGCCTGCTTCTGCCACTGTGTGGTATGACTCTGGAGCAGCTACACAACCGTCCTGAGCCTCCATGTTTTCACCTAGCAGCAGAAATAGCCAAAGGGCCAGCTTTCTAGGACGGGTCTCGTCAAGGTGGGAGTAGGTAGTATATGCCTAGTGCCCAGGACATAATAAATGGCCAAAAATGCTATCTAAAAACAAAGCAGGGGGCCGAGCTCGTGGCGCACTCGGGAGGGTGCGGTGCTGGGAGCGCGGCAACACTCCCGCCGCGGGTTCGGATCCTATATAGGAATGGCCGGTGCACTCACTGGCTGAGTACCGGTCACGAAAAAGACAAAAAAAAATAATAATAATAAAAAAATAAAAATAAAAATAAAAATAAAAACAAAGCAGGGAGTGTGAATGGGAGGGGCCACCTAAGGGTCACCAGCTCCAGGCTCCAGAAGATAGTGGAGGACACCCTGCCTTCCTCACCATGGGGCTCGGCCTCCAGGGGCTCAGGTGAGGTCAGACCCAGAGATGGCAGAGGTGGGGGAGGAAGTGCACTCCTCCCTGACGCCCAGCCACGCCTGCACCTGGTGGGAAGGAGGATCTCAGGAGGAGGCACTCCCAGAAGGCCTGTCCCCCGAGCTGGCCGCTCACACCGGCCCTGGCCGCCAGCAGCAGCAGTTTCCCTAATGGAAACCAGGTGTGGGCCAGATGCCCCGGGCGGAAGTGGGGGCAGCGGCAGGGCCAGGCAGAGGGCGGCCTTCCAGGCCTGCTGCCCCCGCACCAGCCACCAGCGGGGCCAGACACAGGCACCGTCCCAGCAGCTGGGAGAGGGGGTTCGAGCAACCCACGCTCTTCCCAGGTCTCCTCGCCCGAGCCCCTTCCCTTCAGAGGGCTCCCTCCAGAGCCAGATCCTCTCCCCCTCTCCTCAAGGAACTTGGAGCCTGTTGGGATGGCAGCCACGCCTTCTCCACCTCAGCAACAGTCACGGCCCCCACCCCTGCAGGGGAGGAGGAGGGGGCTGGAAGGAGGCAGAGGAGGGAGAAGGGAATAAATAAAACACCCAGGCCCAGGGGAAGGGGGAGGGTGAGGCCCAATGCGGTGGTGCCCAGTTGGGGGCAGGCACGTAGGTGCCCCACGGAGTGCCCCGGGTACCCAGGGGAGGAGAGGGCACCTTGGGAGAGGAGAGTGTCCTCAGGCTCTCCTTCAAGCTGAGCCTGGGACCCCCTTCCTGGGCAAACGCTCAGAGGTCAAAGAAAGCTCCTAAGTGAGGCCCACTGTCCATACCCATGCTGCCTTCAGGCCCAAACAGCCACCATCTATCAGCCCCAGGTCCCACAGGACGAAGAGACTGGCCAGCTTAGCCAGGGAGCCAGCGTAGCCAGGGTGTGGCCAGACCACTGTGCCTGGCTCCTTGGTCTTCAGCCAAACAGAAATGAAACTGACTGAACTGTTGTGGCCAAAAAGTAGCAGTTTGCTACCTGAATGGGTTTCTTAGTATGTGTGTATGGGAGTCAGGGGGCAACAGGGATCCCCAGGCTACCGCTGGTTGGTTTACCCTTGACTCCAGCTGGGGACCAAGTCCTAGAAATGCGGAGAGGGGGTATCTGGGCTGGGTCTGGATCTAGGTCTTTGCTGGGGAGCTCTTCCCCAGAGTGGGCAGCAGGACCCTGAACTACACCTTCCTCAGGAAAGAAGCCTCCTCAGCACCTAGAAAGCTCTTTTTAGAAATGTAGATCCACTCATCTTCCCTCCTAACTAAAACTATCCAATGGCTACCCACATCCCAGAGATAAGCACCTCACCATGGGTCTGGCCCCTCTGTGACCCTTGTACAGACTCTTGGACAAGCACATCCCACCTCAGGACATCGTGCATGTCCCCTTGGCCTTACTCATCCCTCAGCTCCAAGGCCAGATCTTCAAGGAGGCACTAAACCATTCCAGCAAGAGAAGCCCCTAGCAATTACCCCAGGAGCAGGGCTTCTGGCTTGCCAACACTGAATATTCTGTGCCTAGCAGGGAGTTGTGGCCGATGAGGTCCCTGTTGAACGAATAAATGACACCCCGTGGCAAGAATGCTGGTCACAGTGTCCGTGCTCAGAACTCAAATGTCCATGCGCACCCCATGCACAGACACAGACCAGAAACTGCTTAGCCCCAGGGTCTTGCAGGTCTGGCAGCTCCCGCCCAGGGTCCTGCTGCTGTAAGACAGGAGGCACACACAGAGGGCTGGTCTCCACTGACTGTGCCAGGGAGGCACAGTGGGGGATGAGGGTCTCAAAGGAGAAAAGGTCAGAATCTCAAATTACCTTCCTGAAGCCACAGGCACCTCCACCGAAAATCTGTGGGCAGTCTGGCTGCACCCCACCCTGTGATCAAAGCTGGGCCCTCCAAGGACCCAGAACACACTTCCCAGGAAGAGCTTCCGCAGCGGCAACCCTCCTCCCAGCAGTCCTCGGTGCCATGCGACACATCTGCCAGGAGCCTGCCCCTCTCCCCAGCTGCTGGAACGTCTGGGCCCTCAGCCTGAGCTGAGGCTTCAACATCACCACTGCACCCTCCCCCCTGCCCCCCCCCACTGCTGCCCAACAACTCACCTGAGAGGCCTGGGGCTTTGCTCTGGGATCAAAGATCCGCAGCTGCTTGTCCTGGAAAAGTAGAGAGGAGGAAACAGAGAGCATGCAATTAGTGCCAGAGGGTCCCTGGGAGCCAGCCTGTTTCCATCACCCTCAGGCTTTCATCGGCCCCTCCCCTGGGACACGGGGCTGGCATCCCATGCTGGGGACTCCTCCCCAACCTGGTTCCTCCTTCTCACTGCAGGGGGAAGGCCCCTCTTCCTGCTCACTCACCCAGCAAAGTACACTCAGCAACAGTTCACTTTCCTGAGCACCTACTACACGCTAAGCACATTAAACATACAATCTCTCTTCATCTCTTCAGCTGTCTTATGAAACAGTGCTATCAACACAGAGCGTTCCCTTCCACAGATGGAGAAACAGGCCCAGATCAAAATCTGGGCTATATTAGCTTCTTCATATATGTCCAGCTCTGTGCTAGGCCCAGCCCAAGGGACTCATGTGACCACGTCATTTGTGCACTTACAAGATAGCATCTAACCAGAACTTACATATCCTAATCATCCACTCAACAAGGTTACTGATTCACATCACCCAAGGGTCAGGACAGAAACATACAAAAAAGAGAAAAAAAAAAAACTGTACTGAAATAAAATGCCCATACCTTGTACAGAACGTTATATTTCTTTCATTTTTTTTTTTTAAAGATGACCAGTAAGGGGATCTTAACCCTTGACTTGGTGTTGTCAGCACCACGCTCTCCCAAGTGAGCTAACCAGCCATCTCTATACAGGGATCCGAACCCGTGGCCTTGGTGTTATCAGCACCACACTCTCCCAAGTGAGCCATGGGCTGGCCCTTATAGAACGTTATTTCTGCAAAATAATCTTTGTGTATGCGCGCGCATGTACGTGTGTGTGTACACAAACATACATGCATAAAGAACTAGGGCGGAATCTGTATCCACTGACTGTTTACAGGCTTGGACATAATAAACTGTTACGTGCAAAAAGGAAGTTGCAGAATAACATGGCACGGTGTGATTCTACTGTGGTTAAAATAAACAAAAATCTCTATTTATGTGACCCTGTTCCTGTATGTTTTGCCAGTTTGCTGAGCAGAGAGAAAGATCTTGACCAGCACAGGCCGCCAGTGTGTTAATGCTAGGTACCAGGATGGGGAAGGTGGCGGCTGATTAGCCTTTCTTTTTTACATTTTAGCATAGCTCTATTTTGTTTCAATCAGCACAGATTACTATTTTCTCTTCTGGTAAGGGGATCTGAACTCTTGACCTTAGTGTTATCAGCACCACACTCCAACCAACTGTGCTAATTGGCCAGCCCTTCTTTGATTTCTTTCATTATAGTTTTATAGTTTTTCTCATATAAATCTTGTACATATTTTGTTAGATTTATTACTAAGTATTTCATTTTTTTGATGCTGATGCACATGGTATTGTTTTTAATTTCAAATTCCAATTGTTCATTGTTTTTCAAAATGTGAAAATAGGAGTCTCAAAAAACAAAAAATAGTAATAGGAATCTGGGGCTGGCCAGTTAGCTCAGTTGGTTAGAGGACAGCCTTATAACATCAAGGTTGGGTTCAGATCCCCGCACCAGTCAGCTGACAAAAAAAAAGAAAGAAAAGAAATCAAAGAAGATCTAAATAAATGGACAGATTTCTATGTTCAAGGATATGGAGACTCAATATTATCAGGAGGTCAGTTCTTCCCAACTCCATCTATAGATTCAACACAATCCCAATCAAAATTCCAGCACCTTAGGGCCAGCCCGTGGCTCACTTGGGAGAGCGTGGTGCTGATAACACCAAGGCCACGGGTTCGGATCCCTATATAGAGATGGCCGGTTAGCTCACTTGGGAGAGAGTGGTGCTGACAACACCAAGTCAAGGGTTAAGATTCCCCTTACCAGTCATCTAAAAAAAAAAAAAATTCCAGCAAGCCATTTTGTGAATATTGACATAATGATTCTAAAGTTTATGTGAAAAAGCATAAGACCTAGAATAGTCAACACAATATTGAAAGAGAAGAACAAAGCTGGAGAACTGATACTGCCCAACTTTACTATAAAGCTACAGTCATCTGGACAGTGTGATATGGCAAAAGAATAGACAAAACAAATCAGTGGAATAAAAAGGGAATCCACAAAAGACCCACACAAATATAGTCAACTGATCTTGGACAAAGCGGAAAAGGTAATACAATGGAGAAAAGACAGTCTTTTCAACAAATGCTGCTGGAACAACTAGACATACGCAAAAAAAAAAAAAAAAAAAAAAAATCTAGACACAGACCTTACTCCTTTCACAAAAATTAACTCAAAATGGATCATGTGTCTAAATGTAAAACACAAAACTATAAAACCTCTAGAAGCTAACATAGGAGAAAATCTAGTTGACCTTGGGTTTGACAATGGCTTTTTAGATATAACACCAAAAGTATGATCCATGAAAGAAAAATCTCATAATTTGGACTTCATTAAAATTGAAAACTTCTGCTCTGCAAAAGGCACTGTCAAGACAAGCCACAGACGAGAAAATATTTGCAAAACACCTATCAGATAAAGGATTTATATCCAAGATATACAAAGAATGCTTAAAACTCAACAATAAGAAAACAAACAACCCAATTTAAAAATAGGCAAAAGTCCTGTACTGGCCAGCAGGAAAAACAAAAAGCAAAGCAAAAGACCTGAACAGACATGTCAACAAAAAAGATACACATATAAAAAATGAACATATGAAAAAATGCTCTAGCTGGCTGGTTAGCTCAGTTGGGTAGAGCATGGTGCCAATAACACCAAGGTCCAGAGTTCAATCTCTGTACTGGCCAGCTGCCAAAAAATAAAAATTAAAAAAAGATGCTCAACATAATATGTCATTAGGGAACTGTAAATTAAAACAATGAGATACCACCGCACACCTATTAGAACGGCTAAAATCCAAAAAGCTGACAATAACAAATGTTGACAAGGACATGGAGCAATAAGAACTCTTATTCAGTGCTGGCCAGTTAGCTCTGTTGGTTAGAGCAGGGTGTTATAAAAGCACAGTCAAGCTTTTGGATCCCCATAGAGGCCAACCACCAAAGAAAAAAAAAGAACTCTTATTTATGGGAATGAGAAGTGGTACGGCCACTTTGGAAGATAGTTTGGCAGTTTCTTACAAAGCTAAATATACTCTTACCATATAATCCAGAAACTGTGTTCCTAAGTATTTAACCAAATGAGTTAAAAACTGTGCCGACATAAATGTTTGCAACAACTTTATTCTGATTGCAAAAACTGGAAGAAACCACGACGTTCCTCAGGAGGTGAATGCACAAATTAACTGTGGTACATTCATACACTGGAATATTATTCAGTGGTAAATGAAGTAGCTAAGGCCAGAATCATAAAACTCCTAAAAGAAAACTTAAGGGAAAAGCTTCAGTTGAATTCGATATTGAATTTGACAATGATTGCTTGGACATGACCCAAAAGGCATAGGCAACAAAAGCAAAAATAGAGAAATGGAACTACATCAAACTTAAAATTTTTTATTCATCAAAGACACCATTAACAGAGTGAAATGGCAACCTATGGACTGAGAGAAAATATATGCAAATTGTCTATCTTTTAAGGGGCTAATATCCAGAATATATTAAAAACTACAACTCAACAACAACAAAAATCAAATAACCCAGTTTTTGGGGGGGAGGGCAGCTGGCTGGTACAGGGATCTGAACCCTTGACCTTGATGTTATAAACCATGCTCTAACTAACTTAGCTAACCAGCCAGACTTAAATAACCCAATTTTTAAAATGGGCAAAGGACTTGAGTAGACATTTCTCCAAAGAAGATATACAAATGGCCAATAAGCACATGACAACATGGTCAACATCACTAATGAAAAGAGAAATGCACACCAAAACCACAGTGAGATATCACCTCACACCCATTAGGATGGCTACTACCACAAAAACAAAAAATAACAAATGTTGGTTGGGGATGTGGAGAAGTCAGAACACTATTGGTGAGACTGTAAAATGGTGCAACTGCTACAGAAAACAGTATGGCAATTACTCAATAAATTAAAAATAGAACAACCATATGACCCAGCAACTCCACTTCTGGGTATATGTCCCGAAGAATTGAAAGCAGGGTCACGAAGAGATATTTGCACATCCATGTTCATAGCAGCATTATTCACGATAGCCAAAAGGTGGAAGCAACCCAAGAGTCTACTGGGGATAAATGGCTAAACAAAATATGGTATATAGAAACAATGGAATACTGTGCAGCCTTAAAAGGGAAGGAAATCCTATTAAATACTCCAACATGGATGAACTTGAGGATTTAGTATTTCATTATGATAAGTGAAATAAGCCAGTCACAAAAGAACAAGTAGTATATGATTTCACTTTTAAGTGGTATATAAAGTAGTCAAATTCACAGATATAGAAAGTAGAATGCTGGTTACCAGGAGTTGGGGGTAGGGCAAAGGGAATTTTTTGTTTAACGGGTATATTAAAATACCCATTTCATCTTTCGGTTCTGCAAGATGAAAGAGTTCAAGAGATTTGTTTCACAACATTGTAAATATACTCAACACTACTGAACTGTACACTGAAAAATGATTAAGGGCCGGCCCATGGTTCACTCGGGAGAGTGTGGTGCTGATAACACCAAGGCCATGGGTTTGGATCCCTATGTAGAGATGGCCGGTTAGCTCACTTGGGAGAGTGTGGTGCTGACAACACCAGTCAAGGGTTAAGATACCCTTACTGATGGTTATCTTTAAAAATAAATAAATAAATGATTAAGACAATAAATTTTATAATATGTGGGGTTTGTTTTTACAATTAAAAAAAAAATTGCTATTGGCCCACAAAAAGACATGGAGGAAGCTTAAATGAACATTGCTCAGTGAAAAAAGCCAATCATGAAAGGTTACATATTGTATGATTTCAACATTCTGGAAAAGGCAAATCTATACAGATAGCAAAAAGATCAGTGCTCACCAGTGGTGCTTGGGGAGAGGGAAGGAGGGATGAACAACTGGAGTACAGGGGATTTTTAGGGACCTGAAACTTCTGTATAACATGGTAATGGTGAGCATCATGTGACATCAGTCATAAATCACAGCATGTACAACATGGAGTGAACCCTAAGGTAAACCATGGACTATTGTTAATAATAATGGATTAATATTGGTTCACCAATGTAACAACGTACCACATGAATGCAAGGTGTTAATAACAGAGAAACTGGAGGGTGCGGCAGACTATCTGCTCGGTTTTTCTGTAAAACTGTTCTAGAAAATGAAGTATATTAACTAAAAAAAACCAAAACATAGAAGAAAAATAAGTGAAAACCTGCTCTGAGTGCAGCCCCCAACCAGGTGCCTGGGACCAAGCGATGGGCAACCAGTGCCAGCTGTGGCTGAGCTCATGAGGTGGTCATAGGAAACTCTAGGGAGGAACTGAGACCTGAGCTGAACCTCAGAGGACAAGCAGAGCTTGTGCTGGGAAGGTAAAGGCATTCAAGGAAGGGCCGAGCCCGTGGCGCACTTGGTAGAGTGCTGCGCTGGGAGCGCGGCGACGCTCCCGCCGCGGGTTCGGATCCTATATAGGACTGACCGGTGCACTCACTGGCTGAGTGCCGGTCACGAAAAATCAACAAAAAAAAAAAAAAAAAAAAAAAAAAAGGCATTCGAGGAAGGTGGAACAGCATGAGCAAAAATGTGGAGACAGGAGCTTGCTGGTATGTGACGTGGAGGGGAAGAGAAGGTCACATGAGGAAGCAGACAGCAGGAATGGCAGGGCAGTGGGCAAGCACATGACTGGTCAAGGGAGGGGCTAGCCAGCCTTGATAGCCAGGCCACCCCTCGGCAGGCAGGTCCCAGGCCTCCCTGGCATACTTCAACAGGGCCCCACGGTCCTGAATGGCCCCCCAGCTGCAGTTCACTGAGCACTTGCCACGTGCCAGGTGGGTACCAGGCAGTCCAGGGATAAGCTCTTAAACATTGCTCCACTCCACAGCTTCGAGCTCAGGGGGCCCTTTAGAGACAGATGGAGGTCAAGCAGATGGGGACAGAGAGAGGCAGGCGGAGAGGACAGTGAGAGACAGGGAGGACAGAGGACAATGGCAGTGAGGGAAGTGAGAATGAGAGATCAAGGACAGAGAAATCAAGTGCAGCAAGAGACAGGATAGAGACCTGGCGAGACACAGAGGACTTTGGGAAGCAGGGCAGGTGAAAGTACCTCCCAGCAGCAAGGGCCACTCCCACTGCACAGAGCCGCCACCTGGCTCAAATGCCAGCCCCACCATGGATGATACTGTAACCTGGCAAGCTCTGAGCCTCTGGACACTGAGGACAACAGCTTTGCTGCTCACAGGGCGGGGCATTGGGGCTGAGGGTAACAGTCTTGGGACATAGTGAGCACTTCATGAAGGTGGCTGGACCGGTGAGGGCAGTAGTTTAGCTCTGGGTCCAAACTGGGGATCGGAGTGGGCACTGAGGCTCTGCTGGCACAAATGGAGGCCTGCAGGCCAGGCAGGGAGTGGCACAGGTCCTGCTGGGCTCACCCACGGCTACGGGTGCGGAGTGGGAGCGCAGCGGCCAGCCCAGCCTTCCACGAGGCTGGCGCGCCCCCTAGCGGCCTCCCACCCTTTCTCTCCAGGCCAGGAGAAACCCCTTCACTCAGCTGGAGGAGCTGGGAAGGGGGCAGGGAAGGGGCTTGGCGGTCCTGGGAGGCAGAGCTGCTCCATGCCAACAGTGGCAGGACAGGAGTCAGAACTGGGGTGGGGAGGTTTCCACGCCAAGAGGGAGAAGGGTGGGGGTCACTGAAGAGAAACAGTGCACCCTATACACCCCACCTCAATCACGCAGCCCTTGCAGCTTGGTGCACAAACCCAGAGCCCAGCATGGCCAACCTGGCAAAGAGGGACTCAGGCACTCTCCTGCCGTGGTGCGGGCGTGACCACCAGCTCCCGCCACAGGCTCAGGACCAGCTTCCACCTCTGCAAACCACGGGCAGACCCTCTGCAGGTGGTCACAGGGGTTGCTCCCCGCCTGGCACCACACTGCAAGGGTGTCGGTGTTTGATGCCCCTACCTGGGATCCCAGGCACCCCCTTTACAGCAAAGGAAGGCGGCAGTGGACACAGGACTGAGTACCCACCTGTCCCAGCATGCGCTGACAGGTGCCAGCTTGGGAGTGAGACTGTGCCCCACAAGTAGAACTCCTGAGTCAGGAACCGGGGGTGGGAGGAGGGGTCAGGGGTCGCTCCACTAGCATCACTCCCATGACCCCCTTGGGAAATTCGTGCTTCTTGTCTCGCAACGTTAAGCTCTGAGTCTAGAGGGGGAAACAGCAGGAGTTCCCTGCACTGGGCTTTGGCTTCTGACTCTTCCTGGATGGACTCCAGCAGGCAGGGGAAGGGGCAGCCCTGCAGCAGGAGACCATAGGACTGCTGTCACACAAGGGGGCACTTGCACTCCAGTGACCCACCAGGCTGCCTGTTGTCCTTCCCTGACCAATTTTTTTTTTTTTTTTTAAAGATGATCAATAAGGGGATCTTAACCCTTGACTTGGTGTTGTCAGCACCACCCTCTCCCAAGGGAGCTAACCAGCCATCCCTATATAGGGATCCAAACTCTTGGCCTTGGTGTTATCAGCACCACACTCTCCCAAGTGAGCCATGGGCCGGCCCTTCCCTGCCCAATTTTGATAGTGAATGAGACTCGACCCCCCAAAGAGAAGGGGCTGGACCACCACACCAGTGCCAGAAGGGCAGAGAGGGTTTCTCAAAGGAAGGCGAGGTCACAGCTCAAATTCAGCCATCCTTGAGTCCTGCTGAGACTGTTTAGGCTGTCTCCTCTGCCTTGGATTCCCATCTCCTCCTTCTCAGCCGGGGCTCACCCCTCAAGGACCAGCCCCGAGCTCGCTCTCCCTGGGAAGCTGTCCCCAGAAGGGTTAAACCCGAGCAAGTGCGCCAGGCCTCATCAAACAGGGACTCCGAAGGGGCCAGCAGCCCACTCTTCTACCTTCAGCTCAGACTCTGCTCAGAATCCCCCAGGTCCACAGACTCAGCTGGTACCTCTGCTCGGACATCTCCAGGTACCTCCAGCTCAACATGCCCACAGTCACCCCTGGCAGTGGCCCTGCTCATTACATTCAAATGAGGTGTCCCTCCAGTGCCCCTAGACCTACTGTGCATGCCTGTCTTACTGGTGGGCCTCACACCCAGTCCACACCACTGCTCAGCTCTCTCTGCCCAAAGGTCTCCACCTCTGTCTCCACCACCTCCTGGCCAGGGAAGTCCTTTCTTCCCTCAAAGGTTGTCCCACATCTGCTTTTAGACATTGCCCACCCCTGCCACTCTCTGTCCACAAAGCAGCTGCGGGAGCTTCCCAAATGGATGCCTGGGCACCTGTGGCAACATCTGCCCCTCTTTTTAGCACATGGCTGCTTTCCAGTTGTCCCTATAGCAACGAGCATGGCCCTCATGCACACTGCTCAGCAGCACCTGCCTCTCCGGGTGCTATCCACCCCCTCTGCCCTGCAGAGTTAACTCCCCCTTCAAGGCACTGCTCCTGAGCTCCTGCTCAAGGCCAAGCTTCTCGTCATTTCCAACCAGCTCAAGCACCACGTCCCTCTTTCAGAGCCCAGGTCATGGGTCACAACTGTCCTCTCATCTGTACTATCCCTTACACTAGTCAGCCACCCCACCAGTACGGGGCCCAGTCCAGCGCCTTACACATGGATGCTGCTTCACACCAGCCTTGTGGAAAGGAAGGCAGTTTATATGTACCTGACAGGCAGCCAGGTGAGGCTGGCTGAAGGCGGGGACAGGAGCCAAATGGTGCAAACCAGGGACCAGCAGGGGACGTTGGGGGGCTATCCTCTGGTCCCCATATGATAGGAACCCAGGTAGGTGGGGGCTTCCAGATGCAGGTGTGAGCAGAGGTGTGAGGGGCAGCTGAGGGGCGAGTCACAGATGCCCATCCTGCCCTTGGTGCATTCTGCCCCATAAATATTGAGCCTGAGCAGTCCAGCCCAGGACGTCTGCGCAGAGCCCACAGTGCACCCCGCCCGCTGGCTCACCTTGCACACTGTGCCCACAAGGGCTCCATCCCGGCTCCAGACAGCGCTCTGCACCAGGTCCCCGTGGTCCACCAGCTCTGCAGGGAAGTAGCCACGGTCAGGCCCGGGCAGTGAGGGAGCCAGGGAAGCGGGAAGTGGGCGGGTGGGGGTGGCCTGGCGTGGGGTAACCCGAGGCAAAGGCAGCAGCTATGAGGGCCGCTTTCAGCCACTGCATCCCACCACACTGGTCCGGCACCCACAGGCTTCTTCCTCCAGCCCCGCCCTCGTTAAGCTGTGCTTCCCTTCAACAGCCTTCGGAGACTCCCTGCTCCTCGGCCTCTCACCCCCACCCAGGCTCACTTCTGGTCACTCCTCAACATACCCCCCACTGGGTCACTCCCACCTGGGCCTCTGCTCCTGCTGTCACGACTCTCCTCCCCCAGTGTGGGGGCTTTAAATACGTCCACACATTTGAAACTTCTCCTATTATGAGTTGAATTGTGTCCGCCAAAAAGATGCTGAAGTCCTAACTCCCAGTACCTGTGAATGTGACCTTATCTGGAAACAGGGTCTTTAGGCCGGCCCGTGGCTCACTCGGTAGAGTGCGGTGCTGATAACACCAAGGCCACGGGTTCGGATCCTATATAGGGATGGCCGGTTTGCTCACTGGCTGAGCGTGGTGCTGACAACATCAAGCCAAGGGTTGAGATCCCCTTACCGGTCATCTTTAAAAAAAAAAAAAGAAAAAAAGAAAAGAAACAGGGTCTTTGCAGATGATCAAGTTAAGATGAGGTCATTAGGGTGGGCCCTAATCCAGTATGACGGGTGTCCTTATGAAGAAAGGAAATTTGAACACAGAGACAGACACACATAGAGGGAAGATGACATGAAGACAGAAGAAGACGGCCATCTACAAGCCAAGGAACACCTGAGGCTACTACAGCTAGCAGACAGGCCTGGAGCAGATCCTCAAAGCCTCAGAAGGAACAACCATGCAGACACCTTGATGCTTGACTTCTGGCCTCCAGAATGGTGAGACTTGTGAGATGATAAATTTCTATTATTTCAAGCCACCCAGTTTATGATTCTTTGTAGCATCAGTGCTAGGAAACTAACACACCTCCATCCGAAATGTGGAGCCTAGGCTGGCCAGTCAGCTCAGTTGGTTAGAATGTGGTGTTGTAACACCAAGGGCAAGGGTTTGGATCTCTGTACCACCTAGCCACCAAAAAAAAACCAAAACAAGTGCCGGGCCCATGGCTCACTTGGGAGAGAGTGGTGCTGACAACACCAAGTCAAGGGTTAAGATACCCTTACCAGTCATCTTTAAAAAAAAAAAAAACCCAAAAATAAAACATGGAATCTAATTCCCCTCGAGTGTGAGCAGGACTTAGTGACTCACTCTTAACAAAGAGCATCTGGTGGAAGTGACGGTACATGGCTTCAAAGCTGGGTCACAAAACGCATGGTGGCTTCCTCCTTGGACTCTCTCGGGTTGTCCACTCTGGGGAAGCAGCCACCACGGTGTGAGGGTGCTCAAGCACCCATGAGAAGCCCACATGGGGAAGAACTGAGGCCCCTGCCCAAAACTGGCACCTTGTGAGTGAACCATCTTGGAAGCAGCTCCTCCAACCCCAGTCAAGCCTTCAGATGACACAACCTCATGAGAGAGCCTGAGCCACAGCCACTTGGCTGAGCCACTCTCAAATTCCTGCCCCTCAGGAAACATGAGATAGCAAAAGTCTGTAGTTGTTTTACGCCTCTACATTTCAGGGTAATTTGTTCCAAAGCAATGGATAACTGCTATGCTATGGTTTACTCCCCTAGGGTTAACCCCAGCTCTGCCACCTGCTTGCACTGTGGCCTCATATTTAACTCTGAGCCTCATCTGTACCACGGGGACAACAACACCTCCCAGTGGAGCTGCTGTGAAGACAAGAGTCCAAGGAGTCGTGAAGCCCTCAGCACAGTGCCAGGCACACAAGAGGAACTTGAGAAACAGTGGCCACAGCTACAGTTACTCCCTAGTGACAGACGGAAGGCCTGGCCGCCTTCACCACGGCTTCAAGGGTTCAAGGGTTGGGCTGGGCCCCTAGGACAAGGCCTGCATCTTATATTTCACATCCCCCGTCCCCCATGGCATAAGACTGGCAGTCCCTAGGACAGCCAGTTATGCTACTGATGGCCTCAGTCGGCAGGGCACAGACCTCTCGGTCCCAGCCCCAGAAGGCGAGCTTAGCCCACCCTGACACTCTGCACAACCCTCTGGGGCAAGCCTGTCCCTCCACTCTGAGGCTCCATGTCTTTACCTCTAAACAGGGATTAGCAGGTCAGGGAGGACTCTCTGAGCAAGGACTGTGGGATGACATCATAGTACACCATGGGGCTCAGCAGCGAGTCACACATGCATGGTCATGACCGTTCCAACCCTGAGGAACTACCCAGTGCTGTGACCATCTGTCTTGGGAGCACGAGGGAGGAGGCACATGCATGCATGGGAGGAGCAATCTAAGGTAGCAACGTCCTCACCTTCCAGGCCAGTGGTTTGTTTTCAAAATGGAAAACAATTTCATGGAATGACAGTATAAGGAAGTAATTTAGAAAAACGAAGGAAAACAACAGAAAAACACAGTTAAGAGAGTTGAAACGGACACCTACAGGGAGTGGAGAGGGATGGAGTGTTTATTATAAGCTTCGTAGAATCCAATGACTTTTTAGACTATGTACACATAAAACTTGGATAAATATTTTTTGGGCTTTTTTGGTGGCTGGCCTGTATGGGGATCTGAACCCTTGAACTTGGTGTTACAACACTGCACTCTAACCAACTGAGCTAACCGGCCAGTCCTGAGAAATATTTTTAAATCCATGTTACTAAAAATATCAATAATTGCTTCTTGACTTTTTTGCCAAAATCCAGTGGAAAAACACCCACGAAACAATGAAGTGCTGTTTGATGGGGGCTGCCCCGCACCTGTCAGGCGCTGCTGCTTGGCTGCATCCCAGACCCGCACGGCCGTGCCTGCTGTGCTCAGCAGCACGCTGTCCACACTTGGGTGGAACTGCAGCACTTCCACTGGGAGCTCCTCGGGGCCCAGTACCAGCCCGGGCACTGAGGGCAGGGCCTGGCCAGGGGCCGGCAGTCGCCAGAATTTCACCTGCAGTAGAGAGCAAGTCTGTGAGCCCAGAGCTGTCCCCGATCCCAGCCACGTCCCATGTTGGAACAAGGCCACTCCCTGAGGACAATGCCCTCTGCCTGTCGGGGGCACCCCTCCTGCCTCTGCTGCGTGGGCTGTGAGCTGCACATCCTGCGTCATGGGGCATGGTCAGAGGCTGGGGGGGCATCTACATGAGTGGAGACCAGGGGCCCCACTGTCTCCTACAGGCCTCCCACAACACCCCAACTGGCTCCCCTTGGGCTCTTCCAGCCTCAGAGCAGGTCATTACACTGCTCTGGGTGAACACTCAGGCACCAGTGTGGGTCCAGCAAGCTAGAAAGGCTGGGGTGACCCAGCCCTGGAAGCAGCAGAGGGGTCCCAGGCCATGCAGGGGGAGGGGGAGGGCTGGGCAGGAGCAGAGCCCCGGAGGGTGGCTCAGAAGGCCCATGCTAGATGGGTGGCTCCACTCACCATCCTGTCGGCTGAGCCCGTGGCCAGGAGGAAGTCATCAAAGGGAGAGAAGTCCAAGTCGGTGACCAGGTCTGTGGAGAGGAATGGTCAAGCCTATTGCAACGTCTTACTTCCACCCCACTGTGACCATCCCCAAGGCAGGGACCACGGCCCAGGGCTACTGAGGTGATGCCTCTGCCCACATAGAGGCAGGCTTAAAGTCTGCAAGGCCAGGGCACTCCTGACACCACAGGGGCAAATGCCACAGACACCCTCCTGCGACATGTGTCCCCGAGAGCCCTGCTGGCCCAAGGCCCTGGCATCAGGAAGTCAGCAGGAGAATGGGCAGGAAGCTCCTGGTTCCTAGGCACCTTCTAATGTGGCATGTCGGCTGCTCCCTCAGTCATGGAAGGTCTGCAGGGGTTACCCAGTAAGTCCCCTTTGGCTTAAGCAAGCTGGAGTTGGTTTCAGTTTTTTGTGAGCAAAGAACCTGACTAGCTCAGCTCTGGGGAGGGGACGGGGGGCGGCAGGGGTGCCGATCAAGCCAGAGCTCCAGGGGAAAGGAGGCTGGTGGGTTTGGGGGTAGAGGTGAGGCGTGGAGAGCGGGAGAAGATATGAACAGGACTACAGGCCCTCACCACCAGAGCGAGGCCACAGCAACATCCCCTGTCATCTGCCTCTGTGGGGCTGAGCAAGACTGTTTCCCTCCCGGCCAGAGGACTTGAGTACAAGAAGTGGATGTGGACAGGCACCCCCTGGGAGAGTCCTGGCTCAGACTCCCAGCCAGCAGAAGCAGAGTCCTGGGCCACCCTCACCCTGCAGGCTTCTCACTGGGCAGGGCAGTAGCGCCGGCAGCCTGGCACCCCAGAGGGAACAAGGTGCAGTAACATGATTGAGTGTGTGCTAGCAGCAGCATCAAGGCCATCATGGGCACAGATCTCACCAAGTCTCACAATGACCCACCAGCATCATCCTCAACTGGAGGATGAGGACACCGAAACCCACAGAGGGGAAGCAGCTTGCCCGGAGTCACACAGCTAAGATGGGGCGGGGCTGCGGGTCCGGCTACAGAACTTGTGCTCGTCACTGTGACATTGCGCTGCCTTTCCCAACTGGAGCAGGCCCCAGCTGCCACCCCCACAGCCCAGACACCAGAAACACACTCAGATGTTTCCCATCTTTCTGTGCCCCTGGCAGCTGGGATAAAAGGAGAGCGTGGCCCTGAGCTGAGAGGCCAAAAGGGCCCCTGAAAGAAGGGCAGCAGCCAGAGCCCAGCCTGCCCCAGCATCTCCCACCACTGGCACCTCCAAGGGCAGAACGGTAGCTGGTACCACCAGTGTAGCTTCCAAGGCAGCTGGAGCTCAGCTACCCCCAAGAGCAGCTTCCCAGCAGGGCTGGCTCCTGCAGAGAGAGGCTCGGAATAGCTATATACACAAGGAGGCTACAACCTGCCCACAGAAGCCTGGCCCAGTTTCTATTTGGAGAGCCCTAGTGACAGGGGACTCACCATCTTGCCAACATCACCAACCAGGGGTGGCTCCCCCAAGAGTAAAAAATATCAAAAAGCAAACACAGAGTCACGGAGACCTAGGTTCCAACTCTGCCTCTGCCACCAGCTGTGTGAATGAGGGTGACTCTAATCTTACTGAGCCTCTCAGTTTTCTTTTCTTTCCTTTTTTTTTTTGGTAGCTGACTGGTACAGGGATCTAAATCCTTGACCTTGCTGTTATCAGCATCATGCTCTAATCAACTGAGCAAACTGGCCAGCCTGAGCCTCAGTTTTCTTAACTGGAAAATGGATTATTTTAAAATCTACTTCAAAAAGGTTTGAAACTAGGGGCTGGCTGCTTAGCTTAGTTGGTTAGAGTACAGTATTATAACACCAAGGTCCAGGGTTTGATCCCTGTACCAGCAAGCCGCTAAACAAAACAGCCAGATGCTATACATCAATGAATGGGCATGGCTGTTTTCCCATACAACTATTTACAAAAACTGGCAGCCAGATGGACTTGACAGTTTGCAGACCTCTGCTACAGACACAGAAAGTAGATCGACAGCTGCCTGACGCTGCAGTGCCAAAGGTGGAAACAGATTAACCAAAAAGGGGCACAAAGGATCTTTTGAGGTTGATGGCAATGTTCTAAAATTGGATGGTGGTATACACAGCTTCGTAGCTTTAGTAAAAACCATCAAATTCTTCACTTAAAACAGGTAATGTATGGCTGGTCTGATGGTAGTGAGTTATCAAAACTTATTAACATTAGTGTCACTAAAGCTGGTATACAATCCCCATTGCTGAATTTGGCTGGCTTTAAAAAATAATTAAATGAAAAAGAGAAAACAAAAGAAAAATAAAGAATGGTAATGTTTACAATGTGTAGAACTTTTTAAAAAAGATTAGGTGAGAAAGCACAGGTAACACATGCTTAGCACAGACAGTGCTCTCCACAAATCTACACTGTTGTTATTAACCACCGCCACCATCCTCACGGGAACCTGTACACTGAGCTGCACAACTTGCCTAAGGACCTAGGACCACCCCCTTCCCTCACTACAAGGCCTCCCATCAGGCACCAGGAGTGCAAGCCAGAGGGACCAGGCCCATAGCCGCCAAAGATGGAGGGGAGAGACGAGGCCAGCCAGGCCAGTAGAGAGCAAACTGTTCCCTGCAAGCGGGCAGGCTGCCAGGCAGGCTGCCGGGCGCCCCCAGAAGCAGCTGTGGCAGACAAAAGCTCTCTTTGTGAGGGGCCATCTCTGGCCACGCAGCCGGCATAGCCACCTCCTCGGAGGGCCTGAGCAGTCTGGCTGGGCAGGACACCTGGTGGCGATGGGTGGCCCACTGGGCTCCAGGAGAAGATTCAGGGCTAAGAGCCATGCAGGGTTGAGTCCCTACCAGTGACAGGGAGCTGGCATCAGGCTGCAGGCTGGGCTGGCCCAGCACATCCCTCCTCCCAGCTTGAAGACCTAGAGCACACAGTTTTCCTCCTCTCTGCCAAGTCCAGAATTCTAAAACAGGATGCAGCCTTCTGAACCTGACTACCTCTCAGAATGCATGGCAAGGATGATGGGAGGGACCTGGCAAGCCATCAGGCTGTGGGACCAGGTAAGTGTGAATCCCTAGCCCCAGGGAGGCCAGGGAAGGAGTGGGGAGTTCTAGGCTTCCTGGGTCAAGCACCCACTCACCTGAATGGCAGCCCAGATAAGCCACGTGTCTCTTGTCGTCTCCTTGGCCTTCTAGAGGCACAATGCCCAGCACACCTGTTAAGCAAACACAGGGGCTCTGACTTCAGGCCCAGCAGGGAGCATCTACCTCCCTGCCCAGGGCTCCCAGAGGAGATGAGACCCAAAGCTCAGCCTTGGACTTTCCCAGAGCCTCCACCAATCCGAAGGTCACATCTCTCTGGACACAATAACTGGCCCAGGCTCAGGTCCTTGCCCCGTGCAAGCACCATCCATGCCTCAGATGTACAGAGGACGCTGGGGAAAGAGGTTCTCTCTCTCTCACATGAGAGGTTTGCTTGTGTTGCCACTTCTCTCAACTTTACCTGAGAAAGAAGGCAGCACCCACGGCAGCAAAGTGCAGGGGCCCAAGAGAGGTCAGCACGTGGGAGCTTCGGATACAGCTCTGCCTGAAGCCTCTGACTTCTCGTTTTTTGTTTTTTTCTTTTTTGGTGGCTGGCCAATACAGGGATCCAAACCCTTGACCTTGATGATATAACACCACTCTTTAACCAACTGAGCTAACCAGCCAGCCCTCCCTGACTTAATCGGACAAGCCAAAAAGCTATCCATTTTTCACTTAAGTCAGCTTGAGGTCTGAGTTATCACTAGCAACCAAGAGAGTCCCAACTAACACACGGGCTTTTCAAATCTTGTGTTCCTACTGACCAAAGCCACCCCTGGGCCCACAGATGAGGGGGTAGAATATGGGGATGGCTGGAAACAGTGGTGTCAGCCCCCACCCCCCTCACCCTCCTGGCCATGCTTTAAAGACCACAACCAACATGGTTTATATAGACACACGCCCTAATCAAAATCGATCTGATTACTGCATTTGGACCAGTTTGTAGGAGTCAAAGGCCCTGTATGGTGCTCACCTCTGAACCTCTGAGGTCATTTCAAGCATCCAGCCCACACTGAACCTGCTATTTCTCCCTATCCTACTTATGGTGACGATGCCTGAATCTCCACAGCCACATCCACCCCCTACCTGGACGGTCAGAGTTGAAAGCAATCAAGCTGCAGCTTGATTTGATATGGTTCCCACATGAGGAGGTGGCTCCTGCTCGAACGTCATTGATCCAGGCCTGAAAACAAAGAATAAGAAGTGTGCGGTGAGGGCCAGGGCTCCGCTCATTCCCAAAGCTGGGAGTGGGGCATAATCTACCTTAAAACTGCACCGTTAGAGATGCATTCCTTTCCATCAAACCCTGTCCCCACTCATACAGTCCCTCAGGAAATGCAAAATGTCCTTGAAACAGAAACCTAAGTCATGAAGGGGGCGATTTTGCTTATTAAGTCAGTTCCCTAATGAGAGGAAGGAGGAGGCTGTCAGAAGGAAGCCCAGGTTGAGTGAAGTCAATAGGCTAATAGGCTGTGTGCATGTGAAGGGGACTGTTTCTGTTAAAAAAGAGAAAGAAGGGCCGACCCGTGGCTCACTCGGGAGAGTGTGATGCTGACAACACCAAGACAAGGTTAAGATCCCCTTACTGGTCATCTTTAAAAAAAAAAAAGAGAGAGAGAGAGAAAGAAAAGCAGAGAAAGGAGAAGTGAGCACCTCAGGCAGAAGACAGACTCCACTTCCTTTTTTTTTTTTTTTTTTTTTTTTTTTTAAGACAACGGGTAAAGTGATCTTAACCTTGTCTTGGTGTTGTCAGCATCACACTCTCTGAAGTGAGCTAACCGGCCATCCCTATGTAGGAATTCAAACCCATGGCCTTGGTGTTATCAGCACCACACTCTCCCAAGTGAGCCACAAGCCAGCCCTCAGACTCCACTTCCTTGCTGAAGGCCTCCACCAGAGTCCAGGGTCTCCTCCACGCACAAGGAGAAAGACATCCAAGCTCAGAGAGGGGAGAAATCAAGGCCTGGCCCCTCAAAACATGCTTTTCCAGGGCTGGCCCGTGGCTCACTTGGGAGAGTGTGGTGCTGATAACACCAAGGCCACGGGTTCAGATCCCTACATATGGATGGCTGGTTAGCTAACTTGGGAGAGCGTGGTGCTGACAACACCAAGTCAAGGGTTAAGATCCCCTTATCGTTCATCTTTAAAAACAAACAAACAAAAAAAAGTGCCTTTCCACGACATCCCATACATGACTGAACAGCACACCCCCTCGAAAAGGCAAAAATGTTAACGACCCCACATGTGGGGGGGCAGGGAAGCACTTTTTCTGAAACTAAGATCATCAAGGTCCACGTTTTCTCTGTTGGTGTCACAGCCCTGCTCAACACTCCTTCCTGCTCCCTGATGATAGAGCACCCATGTTTCCCACCCTTTCACAGCACCCCGGAAACTACCTCCACCACCTAAAGTTTCTATTTCAGTGTTCACCTGCTACAATTAGAACATCCATACCTTGCGTTATTTTCCCCTACTGATTCATGTTTACCATACAAACACAGTGACAGGAAATATCCTTGAAAAGGAAAACTGATCACCTGTTCTCCCATCTCCCTAACATAAACTGTTTTTTATGTTTTACACTCCTCCTGTAATCTGTGGTTCCAAGCCTGTCTGTTTACCTTGATGAACTGAGTCCTACCTAGGAGCAAGCATCAGGGCCCCTCATGTACTCACCAGACTCCTCCAAGCAATGTTTACTGCACCCGGAGTGATGGTCTTCAAAAAAATCTAAGCATGCCCCCACCCCCCACACTCACAATAAAACCCAACTTCTTTCCATGGCCCTTGGGCTCTGCGGGACCCTCTGGACTCATCAGTCACCATGCTTCCCTGGTCACTGCCCTCCATCCACCCTGCCCCACTTTCCATTCCTCCACCAGGCTCGTTCCCACTTCTGACGCTTCTGGCCTCAGCTGAAATGTCACCTCCTCCAGGCAGCCTTCCCTGATCACCCTATTGGGATTAACCCCCACCTCACCATGCTCCATCCCAGCCCCTCGTGTGTGTTCTTCAATGCATTTATTAACTTGCACTGCTCTTCTATGTCTGTTTGCTGTCCCCCTCATGAGGTCATAAGTGCCACACAAGAAGGAAAGTGATGTCATGTTCACCCCAGTAGACTGACACAACACACAGTAGGTACAGAGGAAATATTGTCCAGAGGACAAAAATGGAGCCTCCGCCCTCGGCTGCCCTGATGTTTGGGCCCCCGATGGGGTCACTAGAGGTCAGTTCCTAGGCCCAATTATCTGAGGATACTCCAGGCCTTCCAAGTGACACAGGCAGCAGTAGGCTAGGGCTGGCATCACCTCTGAAGCACACCCCTCATGAGTCCTGCTGCCCTTCCAGGGGTCCGAGGTGCCCCCCAGCACTTGGCTCAGCTCTTCCTCTGGGTTCCACCTGCTCAGGCTTCCCCAGACCCCACCCAACCCCTATCAGCATCACCCCAGTAAGGGAAGAGCTTGCGCCAGCAGCGAGAGAAGGAAGCGCCGGCGGAAACCCGGGGGAGGGTGCGCATCTGGCGAGGGGCTCCCCCTCTCCAGCTGACACACCCAGACTCTCCGAGGCAGAGGGAAGAGAGGAATGTCCTCATACCCCAGACCCGGGCGGAGGCGATCCGGGGCGTTATGGAGAGCGAGCCTGCGCCAGCCAGCAGCTCCCCGAGCCCCGGCTCCCCGGAGAGGCCGACCGGAAGCCGGGAAAGTAGCAAGAACCTCGCAGGCCTCAGGCCTCGGCCCCGGCCGTGAGGGCCGCGCCGCCTCGGGGGTCCCGGGGCGAGGCGGGCGGACCGGACGGACCAGCGGGATCACCGAGTGGTCAGAGCGCGTCCCGGGAGCGCCGGACTCTGCCCTCCGGGCGGCGACCGACCGGCCCGCACGCCGGGGCCTGGGCCTGAAAGGGCGCCCCAGGCGAGGAGGGCTTGGGGGTCCCGGGGGTCCCCGTGCGGGGCCGGGCAGGGGAGGGGTGGCCGGTCGGGGCCAGGGGCGAGAGCGCGGGGCCCGCGGGTGGGCTCACCTCGCGGCGGGACGGCCGGGCCTCCGTGTGCCGGAATTTGGACACCTTGAAGCGGTTCATGGCGGCGGGGACGGCGGCGGGCGCAGCTTGGAGGACCAGGGGCGTCGGCTCTCAGGTGCACGCCTAGCAGCCGCGACTCCCGCGGCCGACAGCCCCACCCGGGGCCCGCGCCCGCGGTCACGCCCCGACACGCCCCCGGCCAATCACAGCCGCCTCCGGCCCGCCAGGCCACGCCTCCGGCTCGCTACTTCTGCGCGCGCGCCGCCGACCCCGCCGCCCAGCCAGTCGCGGCTCCGCCGCCCGCGGGGCCACGCCCCCGTGCCGACGGGACTGGTGGCGCGGGTGGGAGGTCACGTGCGGCGCGGCTGTCAGTCCCGGAGCCCCGCGGTGTGTGCGTGGGGACTGGAGCTCCTCCTTCGAGATTCTGTATGCAGGATTTGCCCCTGGAGGTTTTCCAGTGTGCCTGGCTTGTCCCCCCGCACGCTCTACCTCCTCAAGTGGGGAGGGCAGAAATTAATTAGCTCCATTTCAGAGATGGGGAGTCGAGGCAGCTCACACTGACAGTAAGTGGCAGACAGGGAACAGGAGCCCAGGACTGATGCAAATCCCTGCCCTCGGGGTCTACTCAAAAGCATCTACATCCCACCCACTTTGCTTAAGCCAGGTGGGCTCGGTGCGAAGGTGGGAGCCTTCCGCATCCCCTCATTATGGAATGTCTTGGCTGGTCCCCACTACATCTTAGGTGTGGTGGGGCAGGACTCCTTGCGGGAAATCATGTATTTGTTTCCAGATAAGCAGAAAATGCCAAAGATAAGGGGATGAAGGTTCTCCTAAGTAGCGAATGCGCCCCACAGGGGCTGCCTGGCTTACTTAGTTCCCCAGCAACTCAGGAGAAAAGAGAACAGGTTCGTTCCACCTAGGGCCATTCATTCCACAAGCATTTATCTTCACTTTGAAAATTGAGGGGCTGGCCGGTTAGCTCACTTGGTTAGAGCACGGTGCTGATAACACCAAGTTCAAGGACTCAGATCCCCTTACTTCCCGGCAGCCCAGGAAGAAAAAGTGGGGGAAGAAAGAAAATTGACTCTAATTCCAGAATATGCTTTCCGCTTGAGAACAGACAGAACATCTGCTGATGCATGTCTGGAAAAAGGACTTTGATCTGAGGAATGTGAGCAATTGGTCGGGAATGGCCAGCTGCTTTGAAAGCTTCCTTTCCACAGCCTGATACAGACGACAGCCTCACTGGAGGTTGGCTGCACAGACCAGACAGTGATTCTGACAGGTTGGCCTGGCGATGGGCCCCAAAGGTCCCCAAAATGCAGGTGTTTCTTCAGCTCTCACAGATAACTTGTGAGGACTGAAAGGTTACTGGGAAATTTCATAAAAGTTTGGATTTCAGTCTCTTTTGAAAAAGCAAAAAGATCTAGCAATGCTGGATCCATATCCTCACATGGCTACTACGATGGGCTGGAGCTGAGTAGCACCTCCATCTTTAAAGTAGGTGGTCTCCTATTCACCATGGTCCCACTGGTCCCTGTTATCTTACACACGGCCACTCCACTCTTATGCTTTTCCTGCCTACCCCTGGCACCTAATGTGTGACCCTTAACCTTCTCTCCCAGGAGCTGGCTGTACAAAGTCATGTGACTGTATTTTGGGTCCCGGTGGAAGCAGAATAGAAGAATGTCAGCTCTCCCATCCACACAGTGACCAAGTTGAGTTCCACAGCTGGGGAGAGGGAAGGAACAGAGGGACATCAAGGCCCAGAGAGTGACCACCCCTCTCACATGTTCCCACATCCATTCTGGCTGGAGAGAGTGATTCCTCCTAGTAAAGAGTTCAGAGCACGACAGCTGCTGCAAACTTGAGCAGAATAAATTACTTCATGAATTGCAAAGTTGGACTGGAGGGCCTCCAAGATTCCTCCCAGTCCCATGAGCTATGAATTAGCAGCTTTGTTTCTTTATACTCCTGATAACTCTGACAACTTCGATGTCTGTCTGTAAGGATACTGGGAGACACCTCTCTACCCTAAATAGCTGTCTGTCAAATGGCAGATCAAATTTCTGTGAAAACAATGATGTCTGGTTAGGCTGGTGCCTGGCATGATGATTTGGATTTCACAGGGCTTGTTTTCAAGAATAATTAATAAGAAACACGAATTTGGGAGTCCATTGTAGGTAAGTCCTCATTCTGGAAAACTTTCATCATCCAATTGAAGGAAAGAAAATTAGCAGAAAGAAAAGCAACCAGCAAAAAAGAAGGGGGCAAAAAACCTGCACAGAAGAGTAAGAGTCTTAGGATACATCCTAATTTTAAACTGTAGTGCCAAAGAAAGAAGTTTCCAAGGCGATGTCTCCTTATCTTCCGTGAAATCAGTGGTTTCCATAAATCAGAGTTTTTGCAAAAGAAAGATGGCGGAGGCCAGTTTCAATGCCAACAACAAACTCCTTAGATCTAATTATCTACCCCTGAACTGATTGTTTATTAAAATGTACACGGGAGACATTTTAATATGTAAACCCTGCCTTGTTCATTTCAGGAGATGGTGCAGAAAAGTATGTTGTTATCTCAGAATTGAACAATTGTGTGACTAAATACATTTCAAAAATTGGGCAAAACACTCATTATCCCTTCTCAGCATGATATTGCACCCTGCGTTATTATTTTGTTGTTTCTCAAATGTAGGTATTTTGATGTGTTCTTGGGGCTCTCAAGTTTTAACTACACCCAATTATTTACTGTGATTTTTATAATAATATACAAAATACTTTACCAGTGAGAACACAAAATTTAATTTTTGTTGTGATGATTCACCACTAAAGGGCATTTCATAGAAAAGACTATGTACTAAGGTGATGCTTTTCACATCGGAGTCTATGATGGCCAGGGATCCACAGCTTTATTGTATTTTATTTTTATTTTTATTTTATTTTATTTATTTATTTTTTTGTCTCTTGAGCTTATTTTATTTTATTTTATTTTTTTAAATATATGGCTATCTTAAATAATGAAAAAGGGGAAACAAAATCTTATAACTCCATTATTAGAACTTCATTATTAGAACTCACAGCTTTATTCTTAGATCTGTGATCATTTTTTTCCCTTAAAAGGGATTTTTGCATTTCTCAGGTTTGCAAAATATTGCTCAAGTTTAAGTCTAGTTTGGACAGAAGAATATTTACCTGCAAGCCGAAGCCACCTGTGTGCTTTATGTAAAAGGCCTTTTAAAAAATCCTCAGGACAGTGGTCCCACTGGAGAATACCCAAAATACAGCTGGTCTCCTTCTTCCGCAGGGAACTACACGCACTGCAGATGTCACACCCAGGAACACCTGGACCACACATTCCACACTCCCTTGGAGTTGTCCCATAGTCCCTTGGGGAAGAAAGGAAATGCTACAATTAGAGAAATCGTGAGCTAGAAGGGACTGGCTCAAGCCCTTCTGTCCCCCCTGGTAGGGCTCTTAACTCACATGGGAGAGTTGCAGCCATTCAGCAGCAATGAACTTGGCCAGTCCCATTATACCTCACATGGTCAGTGGTTTCAGCAAGAAATCAAAAGAGTTGCAGCCATTCAGCAGCAATGAACTTGGCCAGTCCCATTATACCTCGCATGGTCAGTGGTTTCAGCAAGAAATCGTGAGGTAGACCTTCTTGTCTCCCTTTGACTTCAGCGCAGCACCCTGGAGGACGTATTTAAACTCCCTACTAGTTCTCACAGATCTTGCCAGCTCAGGAGATCAGGAAAGGGCCCAGGGGAAATACTGCTCTAGTAAAATGAAAAGTACATTACGGGGTGGCAGGGAGAGACTGGCTGGTTAGTTCAGTTAGTTATAGGGTAGTACTGATAACACCAAAGTCCATGATTTGATCCTGATACTGGCCAGCCACCAAAAATTCTTTTTAAAAAGTAGGCAGGGGGAGACGCTTGCCACTTTGCGTATGTTTTGCAAGTAACATTTTTGTTTCTCTTTAAAGCTCAAGTTTTTGGGCTTCAGACTGGAGAACACAGGAGATATATATTCCGCCTGGGAGTGTGGATGGGTGTGGCCTGTGTGCTTATCCCAGTCTTTGTTATAAGGTTGCGCTCTACCCAGCTGAACTAATTGACCAGCCCTTCATTCCAGTCTTTGATGATGAGTCTGGGATGGATCCATTTGTGTCCCGTTGCAGCTGAAGTCCTTGGAAGACAGGGCAATAGTTTGTATGTGGGGGTGGTAATAAATACTTGCCCAGACTCCCTCTTGCTAGAAGTAAATGAAATTAAACATGAGAGAACTTTGAAAACTATTAAAGGCTATGTGACTGGGGCGCTGTTGATCACAATGAAATGACAGGTGCATGGTTTAAAGGAAAGCCATGGTTTTATTGTTAGAAGACCTAGGCCGGGGTCTCAGTTCACTCACTCACTAACTGCGACCTCGGACAAGTCTTTTCATCTTTCAGAGCTTATTCTGTTGTTTTTTTCCTTGTTTGCAGGGGGGACTCTACTTGTGAAAATGGGAATAGTCTTTACCTTACCTCCCTCACAGGGTTGTGATACTATCAAGTTAGAAAACATAAGAAAATCCTTTGTAAACTGTAAAGAGACTGTTCTTGGACAGGATAGCTTTAGTTTTCAGATCTTTCCATAGCCAAGGTACCAACCACCTTAAATCGATCCCACAGACATCTCAAGCATGACAAGTCAAAATAACAATAACTCATTATCTTTCTCCCCAAACCTGCTCCTTCCCTGGGTTCTTGGCATCACCATGGTTGGGGGAGCATTTAGGAAGTATATGCACTGTTCCCCAACAACTATCAAATCGGGGTGATACAGGAGCCAAAGACCAAGGACCACTATTGTTCAGATTTTGCATACTTTTAACCTACCCACGCTTAATAACTGCAGCATCTCCTGCTTCTCTATAGTGAGTAGCAGTGAAAGAAACCATGCATAGGCCTAGGCTGCTTTATCAGGGAGTCTTTGCCATGTTTTTCTTTTCTTCCATGCAGGGGGTCCCAAGGACTTATCTTCCTTTCTTTTAGTAGCCAACATCACCTATTCCATTACTTTACAGGTTCTCTGCTTCCTAGGAAGAAATATGGGCTCCCCAACAATCAGCCTTCCTACAATCCCCCCGCCCCCTTTTTTTAGCTGCTGACCTTAGTGTTATCAGCACCATGCTTTCCCAAGTGAGCTAACTGGCCAGCCCTGCTATCCCTTAAAACAAGAATATATACACCCTTTCAATGTGGAGGATTTTTACTGTTCATCACTATGGGGAAATAGATGGGGGATAAACTAAACAACAAAAAAATGAGGAAGTTACAAAGCTGACAAAGTTTTCATGTTACTGAGCCCTCCTCTAGTTCCTAACTGACTCTGAGGTAGTAAATGAAAATCCCTTTGGCTCATGTTCTCAGCTTTTATTCCTGGAAGTTTTACTTCTCAACCAGCAACCTCCGCCCCCCACCGTCCCTTCCTCTGGGTTTTGGGCTCTCTGTGGGGAAGTAACTGTGTCTGAGTTCTTCTTAGTATTCTCAGTGCTAAGCACAGAGCCTGGCACATGAGGACTAACATATATTGAGCACTTGCTATGTGCCAAGCGCTATATGAGGCTTTGCATGGATTATAATGAGCCTTTATATCTCAGATGATCCTTTGATTTTTTTTGTTTGGCAGCTGGCCGGTACCGGGATCCAAACCGGTAACCTTGGTGTTATAAGGCTGCATTCTAACCAATAAGCAAACCTTGACTTTTTTTTTTTTTTTTTTTTTTTGGTGGTTGGCCAGTGTGGGGATCTGAACTCTTGACCTTAGTGCTATAACATCATACTCTAACCAACTGAGCTAATTGGCCAGCCCCTCAGATAGTTCTTTGAGGTGGTCACTATTACATCCCCATTTTAGAAAAAGGGAAAGTGAGGCACAAAGAGGTGAATAAGGATACACAGCTTTAGTGGCAGGGCTGGGATTTAATCCCAGGCAGTCTGACTCCAGAGATCATACTCTTAACCTCTATGCTGGAGATGTTTAAGTATTTGCTGAATGTATTAAATGAACTCTTTTTCCCACCTCCTACTCCATGACACCTTTTCCCTCGTTTCTCTATTAAGGACCCTTCTTCATTTCCCTGTCCTCTCCATTCTAGCCCAAACTCAAAGTTGTTAACTATTTCTTGCATTTTACAATAGCCTGTTAACTGTTCTTCCTTGGACATGTGGTTTTTAATCTTCTTTTGAGTCTCAGAGGCTGTCAAGAAATTGATTGGTGAAAATTATGGATATCTACCCTGATTAACATCCACATACATAAAAATTTCATGTAAATGTTAGGGGTGAGAGTTAGGGGGAGGAGCACTCATCACCTTCAGTCCATCCATGAACTCTCAGGTTTGCTTCCTATTGCTTGGGGGTGTTGATGGGAGTGTAAAAGTTGAAACTCTAAATTTTTTTTTTTTTGGCGGCTGGCCAAGTAAGGGGATCTGAACCTATGACCTTGGGGTCATAAGGCTATGCTTCAACTAACTGAGCTAACTGGCCAGCCCCTTCTGCAATATTTACCAGGCCAATTTTACCTTTCTAGCTCATTTCCAATTGCACACCGTAAGTTTAGGGTTTAAGCAAACAGGAAAATACTTGGAACTTTACCTCTCAGAAGTCTTGACACCCCAAACTCCCTTCCCTCTTTAAGAAATGGAATGACTCCCGCACCTGTATGCTCGTAACACTGTTTATATCTATAACAGCATTTAACATGTTCTTAGTTGTTAAGGAGCCTGTCTCTCTTGAGTCACTGTTTGCTCCTACAGAGCAGGGATGGTATATCACTCATCATTGTATTCGCAGTATTCCAGAACATGCATGACACTTGTGCATGACACAAGGTTTACTAAACTCGTTTTCAGGTAGCTCGGCTCTCGTTCTGAAACAAGCAAGTTCACTATAAGTTTGGAAGCTAACACGCTTAGGATATAGCTGAGCGATCAATGTCCTGCTCGGTGCCGAGGCGAAAGAGGTGTCAGCCAGAGAGAAAGTGAGATTGCAACCAGGCTTTGGGAGTGGTGACGATTTACATTGCTGGCGGGCAGACCGCATGAGTAACACTCAAGCAACTCGATGTAAGTTTCAGGGTCACGAGGAAGGAGCCACGCGCTGCATGCTGGGAGCCACGCGACTGGCAGCCGCACTGCATGCTGGGATTTGTAGTCCCGCCCCTTGCCGTTTCGCTCGGTCCAATTACGTTCGGCTACACTCAACCACATCCTTAACAGATGAGGTGGAGTCTTTGGTCGTCCACTTCAGAACAACGAGGTTCTCCACAGCAAATCTACCTAACAGCACGCTTCACAGCAAACCCCCTCTCGGCGATGGCTACCCAGAAAATTCATTAGGTGCGGCTGCGCCTGCGCAACGCTGTCGTCCCTGCGTGCACGCGCGGGGCCGCGCCCCCGGAAGCGCCGGCATAGCGCGCGCGCGGCGTCCCCGCAAGGCCGCCTCGAGCCGGGTGGCGCAGGCGCAGTGTCCCCAGCCAAGATGGCGGCGCGGTGTTCCACACGCTGGTTTCTGGTGGCTGTGGGGACCCCCCGGCTGCCGGCTGCAGCGGGGAGAGGGGCCCGGCCGCCCGGGAGGTGCGTGGTGGGGGCGTCGCTGGGCCACAAACTGAGCGTCGCCGCCTTCGCGCCTTCCCTGGGCTCTCGTGGCCCCCGGGCGCTGCTGACATTGAGAGCCTGTGTCAGCCTCACAGGTGAGGACTGGCTCCTGCGCCGAAGTGGCGGCTCCAGGGCCTAGAAAGGAGCGGCTCTTCTCGCTCCGGCTGCGGGGTAGCAGGGTGGAGGGTGTCTTCCGAGCCGGTGTGCAGCTGCTGGGGAGCCAGGTAGGCAGGAGGCAGAGGGCCTGGGTGGTCACTAAGAAGCCACCAGGGAAGGGAGAGCTGCGTGGAGCCCCCGGCGGCCGTGCTGAGACGCCGCGTAGGCCGTGAACCTTCACCTTTCTGTCAACATTTCTGGAGGCCGCTGCTCCCTTGCCCTGTTCCTTTCCCTTCTCTTTACCTGCTTGCCTGTAGCGGAAGGGAAGAGGTAACTGCTATTCAGTGAGTGCTAGGCACTTTCTGCTTCGTCTCACTCGGTGGTAACAGCCCTGCAAGACGCGGATCCTCATCCCCATTTTAAAGAATGGGAAATTGAGGCTGTGGATGGAGGAGTTGACCCGCTCAAGGTCGTAAAATTAGATAAGAAGAGTTGTCTCAAATCCAGAGCTGTCATTTCATAGTTTATGCCCTTTCCACCACATGGTGTAAATTGAAGGGCACAGTTAACAGTCTTTTTTAGAAGTCTTTAAATCGGTGATTGTAGTAATAACACAACCTAACACGTATTGAGCACTTACTATGTCCCAGGCATGGTTTACCTCCTTACATCACATTTCCACGTGATAGACACTGTTATCATTCCATTTTATAAAGAAACTGAGGCTTAGATGTTAAACAACTTGTAGAATGTCACAAAGCTGAAAAGTGGTAGAGCCTTGATTTGAAACCTGCCTTCTTAATTGCCAGAGGTGATACTGAATTAATATGCATTAAGCTTTGAAGTGCTTAGCCATAGTGTTTTCTTATGTTGGATGACTCCCATTTTAGGGAAGGATCAGGAAGGAAGGAAACACTGTACAGCCTACCACGTGCCTGAATTGTGCTAGTTGTTTTGTGTCCCCTAGCATTTGGGCAAATGATATTTAAACTATCTATAAATTTATAAAGAAGATTAATTAAGGGGCCTAATTTACATGAGATAATTTACTATTATGGTTCATTTTTGTAATGCTTACATAATAGTTAGTCATTAAAGTACCAGTAATTGTGATTACTTTGTGCAGTGTAAAGAAAAGACCCTGGGCTTCAAAAGTGCCTCAACCAGTGTGTGTGACCTGGATGTAATTATTTAATCCCCTTGAGCCCCTCTTTCCTTAACCGTGAACATTCATTCATTCTTACGTAGTTATTGAGGCCTATCATATGCTAGTCACCATTCTAGGCATTGGGGAGATAGCAGAGAACAAAGAGATCTTTATTCTTCACGGATGGAGCGGCAGTCTGTTCAGTAGTCTGTCCAGGTTTCCTTAGAATTCTTTGGAGAGATGTCATTCTGTACTTCTCAATATGAGCAAAAGTGGCCATGTAATGTCAAGGTGGTTTTACATAGAATTGGGTTGCATCTTTTTAAAAATTTTTTTTGGCAGCTGGCCAGCACAGAGATCGAACCCTGGACCTTGGTGTTATCAGCATCATGCTCTAACTGAGCATGGCTGCATTATTATGTTCAAAATTTAATTCCTTAGGTGACTTTATTTATTTATTTATTTATTTATTTACTTAAAAGATGACCGGTAAGGGCATCTTAACCCTTGAATTGGTGTGGTCAGCACCACGCTCTCCCAAGTGAGCCAACCAGCCATCCCTATATAGGGATCTGAACCTGTGGCCTTGGTGTTATCAGTACTACACTCTCCCAAGTGAGCCATGGGCCGGCCCTGTGACTTGCTTTATTAAGCTAAATTTGTCATGTTACATCTGTACAAGTTTGGGGAGCATTTTTTATTATTGTGTCTGTGTGTGTGCGACAGAGACAGGACAAAGTACTAAGCCTTGTGTGGGGTCGTGACTAAGGAATAACAGTCAGCTATCCTTTTCCCCAAGTGGCTCTAATAGCCTGCGGTGCGCATGTTTTGTATCATGTGATGTACATATGTCATAGGTGGCATTCTTCAAGGTACACCTTGTTATCACAACTAAGGTCATCAACTCAGCTCCCAAATGTTAGTTTCAAATCTAGTAGTACAATTAGATGACATAAAAACAACACTTTTTTATTTTTTTGGTGGCTGGCTGGTACAGGAAAACAACACTTTATTTTTTTTTAGAAGATGACCAGTAAGAGAATCTTAACTTTTGGCTTGCTGTTGTTAGCACCACGCTCTCCCAAATGAGCTAACCGGCCATCCCTATATAGGGATCCAAACCCGTGGCCTTGGTGTTATCAGCACCACACTCTCCCAAGTGAGCTACGGGCAGGCCCTGGAAAACAACATTTTAAGTCTGACTTTTCCTCCAAGCAGAAAGAAGGCAGTTGTTTTACAGTAGGTTAGCCATTCTTGGAATGAGCTGGAGGCTAATCCTATCTGGCTTGTTCTAAAAAGGGCAAGACATTTACTGGTCATATCTTGGGGGGAAAATGGCCATTTAATGAACTCTTTCTAATTATTACTAATCATTGGTGCCTTTTGGATAATGTCAAAAGTCATGAAAACTTGTAATAGTTAAATATGATTTGTCTTTATTCACATGCAGTTTTACACATTACTGTCTCCCATTCTAATTCACGTCCAGGTTCTTTGCTCGCGATGTTGAAGCCTTAGCTGCCAAAGGCTTTGCCGCTATCAGCCTCAGCCTTCTGGCATAAGAAGGAGTGGGGAGGGAGAGGCTGTAATGGGCTAGGGTAACCCCAACTCTTGAGTAAAGAGGGGGTTCAGTACAGGAGCACTAGGAAACCATTTCTAACGTCTTCTCAAGTCTAATGAAGAAACATGTAATAGTGGTTGGTCTTCTGATCCCTACTACTTCCACAGTCTGCTTTTCGTATTCTAGGAGCATTGGGTATACTGAAAACAGATTTACTTCGTGTTTCTGCTCTTAATCATTCTGACCATTCCTATTCATTCTCCAGTCTGATTATCCCTCATCTTGCCCCCCATCTTGGATATGCTCAACACCTCTGGTGGTTTTTTGTGCTCCAGTTAATTTTGTTTTGGCAGCTGACCAGCACGGGGATCTGAACCCATGACTTTGGTGTTTGTTACTAGCACTACCATTCTCCCCCAAGTGAGCAAATTGATCAGCCCCAATTAACTTTAAGTAGTCTCCCAGTCCTCCTTCCGAGAGCTCTTTCTTTTGCAAACTGTTATCAATTCCCTGTTTAACACTCAGCCTCCTTAGCATAGCTCTAAGGCCCTTCTACTTATCCCCAAACCTCATTAATCATCATCATCATCTAACCACCTCTCTTCCAATACTACCATCACACAGACACTTACATAGTCTCTAGCTGAGTTACGTGATAGTATCTGCAGTTCCTAAATGTACAAGGTACTTACTGTTTACTTTCATTTGAACCCTTCCAAACCAAAGGCCATCATATAATTTAGTGGCCAAACAGGCCACTTTTTTTTTTTTTTCTTTTAAAGATGACTGGTAAGGGTATCTTAACCCTTGACTTGGTGGTGTCAGCACCACGCTCTCCAAGTGAGCTAACCGGCCATCCCCTATAGGGATCCAAACCCGTGGCCTTGATGTTATCAGCACCATACTCTCCCAAGTGAGCCATAGGGCGGCCCTAAAACAGGCCACTTTTGAAAATGAAAGAGATTGCTGTCACAAATTACACCAGGATCACAGGTATAAATCTGGGTGGATTCAAACCTCTCCCTAGCCTAGCTAGTTTATATAATTTAACAGCAGGTGCCCTAGAAGGCCTTACTTGAACTTAGATTGCTAGTGGTTCTCAGCTGGGGGGAGTTTTACCCACTAGGAGACATTTGGCAATGTTTAGAGACATTGGTTTTGGTTGTCAACTGCAGGAGATGGGGGTGTTGCTATTAGCCTCTAGTGGCTGGGGGCCCGCTAGATTTGATTGATGTCTGGGGTGGGGCTTGGAAATTTGCATGTTCAACAAGCTAATGATACTGCTGATCCAGGGATCATACTCTGAGAACGACCTTATATAAGCATGTTCCCCAGGGTTTTCTGATAGAGGGGAAAGAACGTGGAGAATTAAGCATTAAGTGAGAGAAGCATATGAAAAACCTAGCATAAGGTTTTGTGAGAGAGTGAGCTAAAGCCCAGGTGTAGCCCCCCTATTTGGGGTATTATTCTTTTAGTGGTGTAGTGAGACTATGCCAGTAGTGTAATTCAGCAGAATCAGCAACACCCAGCACTCCTACGTTGTTTTATATTGTTTGAATACAGTGGCTTTAGCCATTTTTGAAGTGCAGTGAGTTTGGTCTTCCAGTGGGCTTGGAGGGGAACAGACCCCAAAGCTGTGTGGCCTGTTTGTTCCTTCACTGGTATATCCTGGCTGGTCGTTCACTCACAATTTCTTTTGTTGAGAACATTCCCAGAGTGATTTTCTATTTTTCCTTTTTAGGAGCAAAATGTTACCCTTTTGTTTGTACTGCCTCCTTCCACACGAGCACCCCTTTGGCCAAAGAAGATTATTACCAGATACTAGGAGTTCCCCGAAATGCCAGCCAGAAAGAGATCAAGAAAGCCTATTACCAGGTCTGTATGAAAGTCAGATTTTAGTGACAAGATTGCAGAAATGCTATTGATCTAGTTTCATCCTGATCAGTACACTGTATATGCCCATACTGATAGGTTGCACATGGCTGATAGTATAGAATGGTATGATAGAGATGGGCTTTGCTGGACTGTGGTCTTCTGTGCACAGTGCTCTAGCAGTTAATGCTTCAGAAAAAGAGGAGAATCCAAACCAAAGATTTTAATAAGTTCTTTTTCCAGAACTGTTTTTGTAATTAAATTTATTCTCTACCATCTCATTCAGTAAGTATGCTAGTCTGAGTTTTAGGTTGTTGTCATTTGATTTAGATAAAAGTTTATGGGTTTAGAATTATTTCCTTTCTTACCCCAGAAAATGTGGAATTCCTGTTGTCATATCCCAGAATGTGTTAGGGCTAATTAAAGTAGTATGTGTGATGTCTAGACCATTGGTTCCCAGACTCTTGGTTTGCTCTGACCAATAAAATAAAAATTGGGGGCACCAATGTAGAATTGACAGCTTTTTTAAGTGCATAATTCACTGGTTTCTAGTATTTTCAGAGTTATGCAACCATCACCACAGTCAATTTTAGGTCATTTTTATCACTTCAAAAAGAAACTTCTTACCCATTAGCACTCACTACCCATTCTCCTCTCCCTGCAGTCTCTGTCAATTGCTTATCTGCCTTCTGTCTCCATGGATGGACCTGTTCTGAGCATCTCATATCAGCAGAATCATACAATTTGTGGCCTTTTATGTCTGGCTTCTTTCACTCAGCATAGTGTTTTCCATTTCAGTCATGTTGTAGCGTGTGTCAGTATTTCATTACTTTTTATGGTCGAGTAATATCCCATTGTATGGATAGACCACATTTTGTTTATCCATTTACCATTTGATGGACTGTGGATTACTTCTACCTTTAGGCTATTATGAACATTGCTGCTATAAAATTCCATATATGGGGCTGCCTGGCTGACGGCCAAAACCAAAATTAATGTATGTTAAGTTTTTGTGTAGACTTATGTTTTCATTTCTCTTGTGTATAGAAGTATACCTAGGAGTGTAGCTGCTGGGGTCATATGGTAACTGGATGTTTAACCTTTTGAGTAATTGCCAGCCTTTTTCAAAGTGGCTGCACCGTTTTACATTCTTGTCAGCAGTGTATGAGGGTTGAAATTTCTCCACATCCTGGCCAACACTTGTTATTATCTGTCTTTGTAATTATAGTCACCTTAGTGGGTGTAAAGTGGTATCTCATTGTGGTTTTGATTTGATTTTCCCTAGTGACTGATGATGGTGAGCATCTTTCATGTGCTTGTCGGCTTCTTTGGAGAAATGTGTTCTCAGATCCTTTGCCCATTTTTAATTGGGTTGTCTTTTTATAATTGGGCCATAATAGAATGAGCAAAAGCAATGGGACAGGAAGCAGAGGTCCTGGCCTGGGAATAGTGACTGGCATGTCTCATTGTGAGCTCAAGAGTAGGGAACCTGATGCGAGGGTGGGAGAAGATGGAAAAGATGGTTGCTGGGCCAAACTCTTGCAACAGTTGAGGGCCTTAGCAAGTACTAGAGACTTAATTAAAGAGAAAGACTTAGTTTTGGGGATTATTCAAGTTTTTAGGTGTGGAAGTAAGAGATGAAGTAAAGCTCAGCAATTTGAAACCAGAAAATTTTTTTTCTTTTTTTTGGTGGTTGGCTGGAGTGGGGATCTGCAGAAATTTTTTAAAGTATCCTTTATGGAGCAGTTACGAGAATCAGACCACGATCAAAGCGTGACAAAGACATGTGTTACGTTATTTAATCCTTGTAGCAGCTTCATGGTGTTAACATCCCTGTTTAACTGATAAGGAAACTGAGGCTCGGAGAGATAATGACGTAGGAGCAACTTCACAAGCCAGTGTGTGTCAGACACGAGGCGAAATTCTAGGTCTTTCTGACTGCAGAAGAGCTCCCTTTTCCGTGAGCATACCAACACATCTTGCCTTAACACTTGGAACCAGCCAGTAGATCACATGATGGTGGAGCCTTGTGGCCCCCCGTGGTGTATCAGTCATGTCCTAGGATCCCCACCCCCCACCCCCTGGGCTCAGCAGGCAGCCTCTGGACTGCTTCTGTGTGCTTGTGGGAGGAAGAGCATGTCCACAAGCAGGTTAAGTTTGGAGGGACTAGTGGGTCTCTGCCCCTGCCTTTTCCATCTGTGGCTGTTTTCACTGTAAATGATGGAGCTTCTTCTATTGCTGCTCTGTTCTTGTCTCCCTAACTTTGGAGAGTGGGTGAGTGTTTCTGGCAACTTCTGGCAGCATTTTCATCCCTCCAGAAAACCAAAGTTGGGTGGCATGTAACCAAGTTTTTTCTTTTTTTTTTTGCAAGTTTAGTGACTTTCTTTTGCTAGTGTGGAAGATTGAGAGTTAGCTGTTAATCTTGATTCTTAGCATAAAGAAAAACTCTATAGGGTCATGATATCTAGTCTCAATTATTTGCTAGGCTGTTTTGTAGAAGAGGAATTAAAGTTATCTGTATACCACCAGAAACAGAGACAGTTAGGCTCACTCAAATGAAGAGCTTTCTAACAACAAGGCTGTCAGTCAGGACACCCTCTGCTTTGGGTGGTAATGAGTTCCATGTCACTGGAAATAATCCTGTGGTGGTCCTCAAACTTGGGGAATGTGCTCACCCCCTTTTAAACTGTCACCTCTTGCAGAGTGATGGAGACGCAAAAGATTACTCAGAGCCCATGTGTTCAGCAATGAGAAGCCCAAAGGGACTGCACCAGGGGAAAACTCCTTCAAGAGAGGAGAGCCCGGGCACAGCCCCGAGTCAGTTTTTGCTTCAGTTTTTATTATAAAGACAAGAAAGTTACAGAAGAAAAACAGGTGGTTAATCAATCATAGTGAAAACATAAACAAACTGGCTATGTGACAATCTTCATTAAAACATAAACAAACTGGCTATGTGACAATCTTCATTAAAACAGGTGTAACTTAAAGTAGTTCAAGTAATTTACCATCAAGAGGAGTCATAAAACTAAGCTTTGTGATGTATAAAAAGAAACAGTGATATAATCACCAAAGTGCTTAACTCCCCAAGAAACTTAAAGAAACAGTTTAGGGGGAGATGTGGAATGTCCCCCAAGCACTAACTAGCAGAATATCCTTGAAGATTTTAGCTCACATACTTTCCCTTCATTTATGTGTAGCTGCACCAAGGGCAACTGCCCTCAGAGCAATCACTTTTCTTTTCTTTTTTCTTTTTTTTTTTAAAAAGATGACCAGTAAGGGGATCTTAACCCTTGGCTTAACCCAGCACCACACTCAGCCAGGGAGCCAACCGGCCATCCCTATATAGGATCTGAACCCATGGACTTGGTGTTATCAGCACTGCACTCTCCTGAGTGAGCCACAGACTGGCCCTAGAACAGTCACTTTTCGCTGTGCTTCAGTTCTCTTATCTACATCAAAGGCATAAGTCCTGTGAGAGTTTTCTGGACTTTCTTAATTTTAGCATTTCTACATGTTTTCCTAAAGGGTTGGGCTTTGGCCCCCTAAGCTAGAGGCTCTGGCCTCCGAAGCTACAGGACTTTGGTCCTCTAAACTATAGGCTTTGTCCTTCTAAGCTACAGGCTTTGGTCGAGTCTAAGGACTTTGGTCCTCTAAATTACAGGCTTTGGCCTTCTACACTACAGGCTAAACTAAGGACTTTGGTCCTGTGAAATACATGTGTTTTATTGCTGTCTCATTAATGTCAATATCCTCCACATTAAACAGCAATTTCATGTAATAGATAATGTTGGTTGTCTAAAATCAGGTTGTCCTTATCATAATTACTGTACCTGTGTCCCCAACACGGGACTTTGGAGTTGGTCCCATCCAAACAGCCCTGTGATATCTCAATTCACCTAGTACTTTCTTGAATTTCAGTTCCTTTGAATCCTTAATTTGCACTCTGAGCCATGACATCATTTTTTCTTTGCTTGGCACAAATGTATTATTTATGGGTGATGTCTCGTCATTCTTTTCACATAAGCCACACACACAGTGGCTTATGTGCAAACTCTGAAGTTGCCTGCAGTGCTGTACTGTAATGTGGCCATTCTGATGACTCGGAGTATACTGACATCAATACGTTTTAGCATATTATTGAAATTTTCCAATTCCTATTAGAACTTCCTAGATGCCTGACCTCCTGAATATGTCCTTATGCTCCCTATTATATTCTCATAATAGTTAATGTTGAATGTTACTGTGTGCCACACCCTGTGCTCACTTTTTTTTATGTGTTACCTCATTTTGTCCTTGCCACAACCCTGTGAAGTAGCTACCATTATTATTGCCATTTTACAGATGAGAAAACTGTAGTTTAGAGAAGTTAGTAAGGTGCCCAAGGTCTCCAAGTTAGCACATGACGGATCTGGGTATTCTGACCCCACCCTTAGCCTAACTGCAGCTGAGGTGGATAGCCAGGTACTGGCAGTGATGGAGCCAGACGGCTGCCTGGGTCACTTCCAGCTTGAGGATTCTGGCAATCCACAGACTGGGAAGGTGCCAGTAGCCAGAATAAACATAGCGAACGCCCATAAGGCACACAGCACAGCCTGCTGCTTTAGAGCTGCTTGGCACACATGTGCTCTACACAGTGGAGTGAGTTTTTATTTGACTTTATTGTTTTTGGTGGGTGGACAGTTCTTTCATCTCTTTAATATTTGTTATTTTTATTTATTTTATTTCATTTTTTAAAACTGGAATATGACTATATTTCTTTATTAGGATGCTCACAAGAATGAATGACACATTAGCGCTCTCAAGTGATAAAGAATCCATGTGACTCACATTATGTCAGGAAACAGGGGTATGGGCTCTCAGAGCCGGTGCCAAGTGTCCAGTGAAGAAATCCCCATTCACCAAAGAGAAGTTTCCTTGGATTTCATCATCTCTGTTCTGGCTTCCATCCAGGTCTCCATGATCTTCCCAGAATCCTTAATTCCAGCACCAGTTCACCCTCTTTGCCCCTGCCACTCTTGAGGCGCAGGTAAACTGCCTCATGTCCCACTCATCCTGGCCACCTCTGGAATCCTGCAGCTCATCTCTAGTATGCTGCTGCCCTGCCACCCTCAGGGGCACAGTTGGGTGTAGGAGGGAGAACATAACATCCTATTACCAAAAGCAAACAGCAGGGGTACATTAGCAAATGACGCTTGGACGTAAGCCTTACATCCTCACAGAACACATGCTTCCTCCCCAAATGATACATAATCCCTTAGAGAACAAAGGAAACCCCCCAATCATTTTGACATGCATGGAAGGATTCTTTTCACCAGGCACAAGGGATACAGGGTGGATGGTGTTTACTTCTGTCATACCCAGCACACATTAGGAAGTTAGCAGATGAAAGCTGGAACCAGATCTCTGTCCTGGCTCAGTCAGGTTTCTTCTGGATCTTCCTGCCTTTGAATGGTGCCCCACTCTGCTTCCATCTGTTTTGGGCATCAGTTCGTTTTTCAAAAGAGAGGATAAAAGGATGGCAGAGAGAGGGTGGAAGTGTGGGGGGAAACAGCCCTGTAAAACAAAACAAAACGAAAGAAAAATACAAAAATCCAGAAACCAGATTTGGTACTATAATATTTTATAACATTAGAAAGTAGCTGAAAGGGCCGGCCCCATGGCGCACTCGGGAGAGTGCGGCGCTTGGGTGCGCAGCGGCGCTCCCACCGCTGGTTCGGATCCTATATAGGGATGGCTGGTGCGCTCACTGGCTGAGCGCGGTGTGGGCGACACCAAGCCAAGGGTTGCGTTTCCCTTACCGGTCACAAAAAGACCAAAAAAAAAAAAAAGAAAGAAAGAAAAAGAAAGTAGCTGAAAATATTACATGCTAACACAGACAATACGATACACAACCTCATGGGGAGAAGTCAGCAGGGGGAATGTGGCAGAGGCTACAGATTTAGACTAAGAGCCTTTCAATGGACTGAATGGACTGGATCTGCTACTTCAGCTGGAAACCTTTTTTGATAGTGACAGAACAGGTGATGACAAGCCTGGAGACCCCACAGGCCTGCTCCAAGGTCTGCTTGGAGTGCATAAGCACGTAGGGCACGTTCTTGTCTCCACACAGCAGAGGGAGGTGCAGAGTGATCTCCAGGGGCCCGGTGTCCACAGCCATCACAGTGAACTCAGAGATGCCCCTGTGGAGAGTTCTGGTGGCCTCATTGGCTCCTTTCCAAAGCTGCCTATAATTACGTGACTGCTGAACGAGGTCTAGTAGTGTCTTTGTGAAGTGGGCATCTGCGAGAGGATAGGCCTTCAGATTTACATCAGCCTCAGTCATGGCTGCTGTTCCGTGGGCTCAGCGCTCCTCAAGGAGCACAGCTGAGGTCAGAGCAAGAGCACTCGACACCAACGGAAAGCCACGGAGAAGGAGCCCAGTTTTAAAATACTTAAACCTATGTTTTTTTTTTTTTTTTTTTTTTTAAAGATGACCGGCAAGGGGATTTTAGCCCTTGGCTTGGTGTTGTCAGCACCACGCTCAGCCGCTGAGCAAACGGGCCATCCCTATATAGGATCTGAACCCGTGGCCTTGGTGTTATCAACACCGCACTCTCCCGAGTGAGCCACAGGCCGGCCTTTAAACCTATGTTTTGAATAGGTAATACTTTCCCTTTGTTAAGAATTCAGAAGTACAAAGATGTACACAGTAAAAAAGTCTTCCTTCCCATTCATCTATGTCCTTCCTGTAGCAACCAGAATTTCCAGTTTATTGTATATGCTTCCAAGAATAATTTATACAGCAGATGCATCTATTTATCCAGTCATTTTCTCCCCTTTTTTCATAAATGTTAGTACACCAGGCACACTGTTTTGTATCTTGCTTTCACAGAGGTGCTTGAGCTCTAGAGAGTTAGTTATTATTTTTGCTAGAGATTTGTTGTGGTTAAGAAATGTGTACATACATCAGGTTTGAAGAAATGATTTATTTTAAAGTCTTAAATCTTTTTCTCTTTTTTTGTTAATGTCTTAAATCTTTTTTTAAGAATTGCTGTTGGTTGTTGAGTCTTAAGAGACACAGTTTTTATAAGGTGGGCATAACTGTGACTGATATTTGGGGTTCTGTTTTAGTAATCATCATGTATCCATAGTAATTTACTGTTTTTCCCCTTAGCTTGCCAAGAAATACCACCCTGACACGAATAAGGATGATCCCAAAGCTAAGGAAAAGTTCTCACAGCTGGCAGAAGCCTATGAGGTAATGTAACGGACGTGTGTGCCGTCACTATTGTTCAGCCGTGTGTGTGAATCAGTTTGTGTGCTTCACAGGATGGCTTGGTGTGTCACACGGTCCAGTGTGAGGCTGTATCCCTGCACCAAATCACTCTGTAAAAACCAAAAAATGATTCCCATGCCTCACACTAGGCCTACTGACTTGGAATCTCAGCAAAGAATAGGACCCAATAATCTGCATTAATAAAGCTGCCCAGGTAACTCAGACTTGTAGCCAGGTTTGGGAACTCCTGGTTGGATTAATTAATTTTGGTCTTATTCAATGATCCCCCTACATAGGGCATCCCTACCTGTCAGGATGGTGGATTTTGTAAAAGTAAAAGTCTGTCATTGCCCTGGAAAAATTTTAAATGTAGTCAGAGGACAAAGCATACATCTATGCAATAGTTGTCGGCAATTCCAGAGTTATCTGGGACCATCCTGAAGGTGTTCAGGATATTTAGAGCATATATCCACAGGAATAGACAACCACGTAGAAGAGTGGCTTCAACTCAGTAAATATTTATTGAATGGATGTCTTCTTCCCTGTCAACTACAGCTAATGAAAGGTGTGTTTGATAGTGTTATTTTTATTAACATTTTTTTTGTTTCTTTTTGCTGGTGCTTACAGGGATTGAACCCCTGATGTTGGTGTTATCAGCACCACATCCTAACCAATTGAGCTAACAGGCCAGCCTGATAGTGTTATTTCAAATACCACCATTTTATTACAGTAACTCAAACTAGTTGGTAACAACACTAAAGAGTCTTAGAACCTGCTTCTGTGGAAGATAAGATTCCTTTTTTTTTTTTTTTTAAAGATGACTGGTAAGGAGATCTTAACCCTTGACTTGGTGTTGTCAGCACCACATTCTCTCAAGTGAGCTACCCGGCCATCCCTATATAGGGATCCGAACCCATGGCCTTGGTGTTATCAGCACCGCAGTCTCCCAACTGAGCCACGGGCAGGCTCTTAAGATTCCATTTTTAACGAGGGGGGTGTTACTACTTGTGAAGGCATTTTCACACATGGAGAGTTGTACAGTTTGTGTTTCCGCCAGGGTGGGGAGTGGGGAGTGCTTGGGAGTCCTGTTCCACCTTCTTGCTGACATCTGTCTCTGAGGTGAATGTTATTAAAAGGACAGAGGAACCCAAGAGCAGCAATTCTTCAGGAAGGGCTGGAACCAGGAAATAAAAGCCACCAGGAAGCCAGGGCCTCCTACATTCCTCCTCTCTGCCAACCTTTGTTCTTTGCATCTTAGCTGGTTGCCCGAAAAGGTACCCTAGGCACTGAGCTGTTCTCTCTCAGTCCCCCTCCATTCTAGGTGAAAATGTCTTTTCCCTTGGAGAAGGAACACTCTTTTCTGTTTGGTCTTCAGGGCAGTGCCTTTTTAATTAAAAACAGAACAAAATAAAAAGGTAAAACAAACACATAAAAGAGATACAAAGTTAATACGTTTTTTCCTGTCTCTCCCTAGTCTCCCTTCCCAAGGTAGTTAGTCCCTATTAATAGTCTTGTGCCAGTACCTGCGTATTTATGTAAGGGTGAGTATGGCCTTCAAAATGTGTGTAGCTGATACACTCCCTGTGCTCCTTGTTGGTGCTCTCACTCCTGCCTCTTGTTCCAGCTTCCAGAGGACCTGTTGATGAGGGATAAAGGGTAGGAAGTATAAGCTCTCCACCAGGCAGTGTCTGCAGAGAAGAGAGATGAAATGTGAATTTGTGAAGAGTCCACGGTACCTGCAAGGTCATGCAAGGATTAATGCAAGAATTTCCCCAGCAGTGGCAAAGGCAGCCCCTGGGAGTTTTCATGAGACTTTTCTAAAGTAGTGCAGGCCCCACACTTAATGTTCAGTGTGGTCATCTCTCTCCTCTTCTACGTGCTGAAGTTGCAGTCCCACCCCATCCCAGAGAACCTCATAGGATTGTTTTGCGTGCAGGGACCACTGAATAGATGCTGTGACTGCCTTGCTTGCTGGGAACTCTTGTCTGTGTTCTTGGGCCTCGGAGGTCCCAACACACCTGATGGCCCTGCCTTTTGTCGTAGGTGCTGAGTGACGAGGTGAAGAGGAAGCAGTATGATGCCTATGGCTCTGCTGGCTTTGATCCTGGGGCCAGCGGCTCTGGGCAGGGCTACTGGAGGGGGGGCCCCACCGTGGACCCAGAGGAGCTGTTCAGGAAGATCTTCGGGGAGTTTTCATCATCTTCGTTTGGAGATTTCCAGGGTGTGTTTGATCAGCCTCAGGAAGTAAGTGCCTCATTTTGAAAAAAAATTCACGTTATAGGCTAAGTGTGACGCGAACAGATTTTTACATTTCTGTTTCTTAGAAAGGCAAAGCAGCTGAAGTGGAATGGTTTAGAGGCAGCCATTTTGTAGAAAATAATTCCAATATTTGAAAAATCCTGTAGGTAATAACGAGTACATCCACCCACCTAACACACATTCGACTGTTTTCTTGACAGTTGCTTGATCAGGTAGCACCTGAGGCTCTCAGAGGCCATTATTCGGGTGTGAGTGTTTTATCCAGAGCTTGCTACATTATTCCAGGAGAGCTCAGTCCAGTAGGGAGATAGAACCAATCCTCTCTCCATATTTATGCCTTAACAAGGCATTCTCAGTTGAAGAGAGAAGGGAGATGTCTTATGATCTAAGTTATGATTGTGCATCATTCAAGCTGTTTGCAAGTGCCAGGTACAAGTATTATCCATGAACATTTTTGTTGAAAAGTATATTTTCACTTAATTAATCCATACATTAATCTTATAAATCCCGAGGAGTAGGCAGAATCAGTTGAATTCCACCCATTCTTACTTGGCAAAGGACAAGTAAGTAAAGTAGTTAGAAATTAACTAAAAACTGTGGGCCACTGCCCTCCTTTCCTTCTAAAGAGGAGCGTCACTTTGGTCATTGTGAAAGGAAAGATGACAGGCGTCCCTCGGTTTCTCTAGTACATCATGGAGTTAACCTTCAATCAAGCTGCCAAGGGCGTCAACAAGGAGTTCACCGTGAACATCCTGGATACCTGCGAGCGCTGCGATGGCAAGGGGAACGAGCCAGGCACCAAGGTGCAGCATTGCCACTACTGCGGCGGCTCTGGCATGGTAAGGGCGTCAGAGCCCCTCAGTCCCCTCCTCCCCAGCAGCCTCCCACCTCTCACCCACCCGCGCCATTCTTTTTTCTTTGCTCCTATGGATATCTATGCAAGCTCTCCTAGGGCTTTGAGAGTTCATAACTAGGTGGGACAATTTTACTGAGAACCTTCTGCACTTTTCCAGGAGTGCTCTGTCCTGGTCTACTGTACAGACTGAGTGAGGAAACTATGTTGTCTTCTCTGAAAATGCACTTTAGGCTGTTTTGGTAATTTGGAAGTGGGGGGGAAAGACTCAGACATTGCTTGAGGTTTAATTATTTTTTATTTTTCTTTTTGATATAATCCAAACTTACAGAATAGTATAAAGAACTAACTCCCTTATTCCTTTTACCCAGATTCACTAGTATTAACATTTTGTCCCATTTGCTTTGTCATTTCTGGTGTGCTCCATTCTCTCGCTCTCTCCTCATCTGTGCCTTTGCTGTGTTTGTGTCACACACGCATTCCCTCCCCCTGACATTTGAGAGTAAGTCTCAGATACTGTATCTCTCTATTCCTAAGTACTTCAGTGTGTATTTTCTAAGAAGGAAAACATTCTTTTACATAACTACTGTACAGTTTTTTTTAAAAAAATTTTTATTGAATCAAAATTGATTATACATATTTTTGGGGTTCAACATTGAGATATGTTGATCAAATCAATATTACCAGCATATATATTGTTACAAATTGTAATTATTCTTTATGCCCCTTGTCCAGGAAATTTAACATTGATAAAATAGCATTATTGGCATGTATTCAGATTTTTTTCCAGCTGTCTCTATGCCCCCCAGTTCTGAGATCCGAAGGGGAGATGAGTAACATTTTCTTTATATACTGGCGTATTCTTTGATCTGCCACATCAGGCATGTATTTGCTAATTTACCAAAAAAAAAAAAAAAATTTGAAAGAAGTTAAATAAAATGTTAACTGATTTCTAAATACCAAGAGAGGGTTGGTGGGAATGGCCACAAATCATAAGGACTCACCAGCTCTGGGAGAGGCTGGGAGATGAGGGGCTCCTGAAGAAGGCGGGGGTTAGGTGGGCAGAGACAGAAGACATTCCAGGAACAGCACGGGAGTGAAGACATGTGAGGGCTCTGTTCCCACTGCCAACTTGAATGCAGTCCCTGTGCATTTGACCCCACACTTGGTCTCTGCCTGGTCTTCCTGTTCATGTCTGTTTTCCACAGAGCAGCCCCCATGGGAGTCTCACCCGCGCCCCTTTGAACCACAGCTATGTTTGGTGCCCTTGACCACTCGCACACCCAGGAGGGACAGTTAGGAGCATTGGGAACTGGGGGCTGGCAGGGGTAGGCCAGGGCACCGGTGCCTGTGAGAAGAGCAGCTTGTGTCATGCTCCTGGGTACCCTTGCCAGGGGTGGGGGGTGTTGGTGAACTCAGCCCAGCTCTTGCTTCCCCTGTGGCCCTAAGGAGACAGGCCTGTGCTTTTCCTCCCCTGGAGTTGTAGGCTCAGTGAGCAGTGTGACAGCTCAGGGGGAGGGTCTGCATCTAACTGTCACTTCTTTATTTTCCTGTATTTTCCCAACTCTCACCTTTGTAATGAGAGGGACAATAATCTTGGTTATATGTACTGCTCAGTTCCTAGGGGTTTTCAGGTACTTCTATAGAAAGGCAGTGTCTCATTTTTCAGTCTCTTGGTGATCTGGAGTTAAAAAGGTGGTGTGTTCTAGCAGGTCAGATTAGCAGTTTGAACCCCTGCTCCTGTCTTCTTAGGCACGTGTTTTAGCACATATGCACCTAAAAGGCAAGCCTTTAATGAAACATTTTTCTCATGCTCCTTGTGTTCCCAGAACCACAGCCACCAGTTTACCTGCATACTTAAGGCTACCGTTCTTTTTCTCCTTTTCATCAGGAAACCATCAATACGGGCCCTTTTGTGATGCGTTCCACGTGTCGAAGATGTGGCGGCCGAGGCTCCATTGTCATAACACCCTGTATGGTCTGCAGAGGAGCAGGACAGGCCAAGCAGAAGAAGCGAGTGATGATCCCCGTGCCCGCAGGTGGGCTCTCGGGCCCGCTCCGTGCCTGGGGTCGGGGAGGGCTAGGCCGCTGGCTTTGTGTGATCGACCATGGTTGACGCTGTGGTTGAGACCCTTGAGCTCTGCACTGGAGAAGGAACGAGAATCTGCACCAGTTATCCTTAAAATCTGCACTTTGCTTGTCACATTGGGGAGAAGAGACCTGTGCCCACTCTGCTCTTGCTTGGTCAGGGGGGCAGCTCCTATCCCACAGTTTCTTTCCTTCTGTCCCTTCTGTCTTCAGTTGATGAGTGACAAGGCCAGCATCGTCCCCACTGCCACCCCAGTCTCTCTGACTCCAACCCCTGGGTAGCACGTGACTGCTCTGTCAACCATTTCTGGTGGCTCGTCCCATAACAGGGCAGCTTGGCCATGGCACTTGCCCTGTTTAAGCCCAGATCTTTCAGTGATTCGGGGGCTAAGAAATTAGTTCCTTTCTTGGCCCCTGCCCTCCTCTCCAGCCTCCCCTCTTGTTAGTCTGTCTCCCTGTTGTTGCCAGCCTGCAGTCTTCCTGACTTTCTTTCAGCTCCTTGAGTGGACCATGATGCTTCCCAGAACACAGTCTCTGCCTCTGCCCTTCCTGTGTAGGAAACTTGTTGCCCACCGTCTTTTCCATGGCTGACTCTGTTCATCTTGGAGATCCTGGCTCAAGTATCACTTCTCTCCTCCCTGTTCTTTATTTACTTATTTTTAATTTTTTCTCCCTGTTCTTATTTATTTATTTATTCATTCATTCATTCAGTCAGTCAGTCAGTCAGTCAGTCAGTCAGTCAGTCAGTCAGTCATTTATTTATTTATTTATTTATTTTAAAAGATGACCGGTAAGGGGATCTTAACCCTTGACTTGGTGTTGTCAGCACCACACTCACCCAGTGAGCTAACCAGCCATCCCTATATGGAATCTGACCCCGCGGCCTTGGCGTTATCAGCACCACACTCTCCCGAGTGAGCCACAGGTCAGCCTTTTCTCCTTGTTCTTTAGAAGTACCTTTCTCTGGAGTTGCCATTTTTTTTCTAAGAACATGTCTGTTTGTAATGACACATTTTTTAGCGTTACCATTTGATTCATACCCATTTCTCCTGCTAGACTGCAGACTCCCTGAGGCACTGCGCAGACCAGGCAGGAGGCAGGCGTCCACATCCTTGCATAAGTGTCTCGAAGGTGCTCTTGTTCAGTTATCAGTTGTTGCATGTGGCACCTTTGGAAAGTTATCCTTGTTGCTGTCTTGCATAATCACATTGTTTCTCGTTAAGAAACAGGAAGAGGAAAGAAGCCCATGGGATGTAAATGGATGTCAGGTAGAAAATGCCTTGGGAGGTCCCACAATAATTGTTTTCTTTTGAACTTTTGTTCTTGTAGGAGTTGAAGATGGCCAAACTGTGCGGATGCCTGTAGGAAAAAGAGAAATTTTCATCACGTTCAGGGTAGGTGCTCTGCCCTGCACAGGGTCTCCTGGGCGCTTGCTGGACTGAGGTTGGAGCGTGTGCTGCCATTCATGTTTCATTTTCCTTTATGGTGGTTGTGTTTATTTGGCGGTGGCTGACACAGGATCTGAACCGTTGACCTTGGTTGTTACAACACCACATTCTAACCAACTGAGCTGACTGGACAGTTCACTGTTTGCATCGCTGAAGGGAACTGTAGCCACCTTGACGTGGTTATTAGCTGTCTCTTACTGTCAAGGTTTTGTGCCTGTTGTGGAGAGAATACCACTTCCTTAAGTTGTTTACAAGTTAGAAACATAGGATGCATAAAAATACAGAAAACATCTCCTGTGTTCTTATTTATTTTATTTTATTTTATTTTTTTGTAAAGATGACTGATAAGGGGATCTTAACCCCTGACTTGGTGTTGTCAGCACCACATTCTCCCAAGTGATCTAACCAGCCATCCCTATGTAGGGGTCCAAACCTGTGGCCTTGGTGTTATCAGCACCACACTCTCCTGAGTGAGCCATGAACTGGCCCCTGTGTTCTTATTTATGTATGAAATTGTTGATGGGGCAGTTAAGTGCTAAAGGTATATTTTTATATACTGTATACAAGGGCAGACCCTGGTTTTCCAAGGTAATGGAAACATTAGAGAAGATGATGCTTCTACCAGCCATTACACTGCTGGGCGTATATGTAAGACAGACCCACGTAAGTGTGGCAGGCAACAGGTGCAAGAGTGTGCATGACAGCCCCGTTGGTAGTAGCGAGACACTGGCAGCAGCTAGGTGTCCTCGAACAGGAAGTGGCTCTATAGTCACAGAGTCACAGAGTCAGAAGGAGAGAACCAGGTCACACGTGTCAACATGAGACATCTCAGTCACCAATGATGGTGTGAAGCAAGCTGGTCCTGAGAGGCTGTGGGGCGTAGGGGACCATCTGCATAAAATGTTAAAGCACATGAGAAGAGGGCATCATATGTTATTTAGGGACATGGAAATCCATAGAGTAAAATGATGACTGTAAATGTGATAAATACTAAATTCAGGGGAGTGACTAACCAGAGAGGGGCAAAGAGGCTTCAGCTGCACTTGTGACGTTTTATTGCCCAGGTGGGGTTAGGCAAACTGTGTTTGTTATGTTTTTATTTTTTTAATTTTTACTTTATTTGTTTATTTATTTAGGCACTGGCTGGCTGGCGATCTGTACCCTTGACCTTGGTGTTACAAGGCAGTGCTCTAACCAACTGAGCTAGCTGGTCAGCCGTTAATATTATTTACTTTGTCATTTTGAATATGTGAGATATTTCGTAATTTAAAACAAAGACGAAAATAATGTCAAGGACGAATCTTCTAGACTAAGAAATCAGACCAAGGCAAAAAGCTTAAAACCAATCTATCTGAAGAATTTGGCAGGGAACTTAGCTTCTGTTCCCATCTAATAATAGAGGAAAAAAGGAGAGAGAGCACTGAGGGCAAAGAATGTCTTTGAGACAAAAAATACTATTTATGAAATTAAATTAATCCCAGTCCTGCCAGTCTGTCTGAAGGTAGCTTTTATCGAATGACCATCTGGAAGATAAGCCATTTTTGCTTTTGTAGACTTATTAGTCTGTGTCTGTCTATACTTTCTTTTTGTTTTTTTTTAAATGATTGGTAAGGGGATCTTATCCCTTGACTTGGTGTTGTCAGCACCACACTCTCCCAAGTGAGCTAACCGGCCATCCCTATATAGGGATCCAAACCCTTGGCCTTGGTGATATCAGCACCACACTCTCCCAAGTGAGCCACGGGCCAGCCCTTATACTTTTTTTTTTGTCGTTTTTTCGTGACCAGCACTCGGCCAGTGAGTGCACCGGTCATTCCTATATAGGATCCGAACCTGCGGCGGGAGCGTCGCCGCGCTCCCAGCACAGCACTCTACCGAGTGCGCCACGGGCTCGGCCCCAGCCCTTATACTTTTTAATAAAGTAAGGTTTTTTTAAAAAAGCTCAAAAAGCCAATATTATGTTTTTATTTCTCTTCACAATTGAACAGCTTGATCTGTGACTGAGGAAATCTAGGCACTCTTCCATTACTGTATATAAATGTATAGAAGTGTCACTCCCGGAGCCTTGGGGTGCTGTTTTGCTTTGATGAAAGAGCAGTTCTTTCTCTCCATATGATGCTTTAAGCACAGAAGGGACATAAAGTTTGCCAGGCCCTGAGCTCAGATCTGGCGAGACATGTGGCTGATGTCCAGCCTCAAGTAGGACTTCTCTGGTGGGTCACACTTACCTCTCGTGTTTGGCCTCAGGTACAGAAAAGCCCCGTGTTCCGGAGGGACGGTGCAGACATCCACTCCGACCTCTTTATTTCTATAGCTCAGGCTCTTCTTGGGGGGACGGCCAGAGCCCAGGGCCTGTACGAGACCATCAGCGTGACGGTAAGAGGCATGAGAGCACTTTGGCCCCCCCTGTAGCCTGGTGCTCTTTTTCTGAGGTAGGAAGTGGCTGACACATGGCTTCGACCCTGTGAGCTACCAGCCGGGGTTTCAGAGGGGAGAAGAGACTTGGGGGAGGGCACTAGGAATTTGGGGCTATTCCTTGACTGTATAATCACCATGGAAAGCAGTTCTGGGCTGGCATCCACTCTGCTGGTCCCAGGTCCTGTGCCACAGCTGTGCTGCCAGGGACATGTCGCCCTGGCATATGCCTTCTGCCCATGTTCATGCCCAGCCTCTGGCTATGAGAGTAGCCTCTGGTGCTGTATCCCAGCCCCTTAGCCACCTCTGTCTTTAGTCACAGTGGACACTTCCTGGGCATCATCTGCACCTCCTATCCCCACCTCCCACTTCAGGCACTTCCCCACTCCAGGTCACACCGCTGTGTCACCTCAGGGCTCCCTGTGGCTTCTCAGTGTGGGGGCCATTCCCTGGGCTTCTCCAGTGGAGTCCAGCCCTCAGAGGCCAAGGTGCAGCCTTGGCTGTGCACCCCGTGTTGGTTTTTCCTGCTCCCAGGTCTGGCCTCTCCCGCTTCCTGGGCTCACCTCCCCAAACTCCTGCCTCCACATCCTAGGTGCAGGCTGTGCTCTGGGCAGACTCTAGCTTAACCAGTTTCCATGTGGTCGTTGGCAGACTTGGTCTAGAAATCTGAGTGGAAGTTCTTTTGGGGAGTTCCTCTCAAGGTTGTCCTCATGCAGTAAAAGTGTTTTTATCTGGGCAAATGGGGACCTGGAAAAACCACAGATATCCTTTCTTTGTAGATCCCCCCGGGGATTCAGACAGACCAGAAGATTCGGATGAGTGGGAAAGGCATCCCCCGGATTAACAGCTACGGCTACGGAGACCACTACATTCACATCAAGATAAGAGTTCCAAAGTAATCACCCACCTAGGCCATGGCCAGGCTTGCGAGACTGCTGTACACTCGTTCACCTGTCAGGCCCTGCACCCAGCATTCCGGGCAGGGGCTCAGTGCCAAGCCAGACCACCTGGGTCTGCCCTAGCTCTGTCCCCATGAGCTTGTGGCCTGGGAAGGTCCCTTCTCCCTTTAGTCAGGTGTGTCCCAAGTTCTCCATCTGTCAATTGGACATAGGAGAAGGGTCGACCTCATTGAGTTGGTGGGAGATTTGAATGAATGATACACAGGAAAGGCTTGGCTATTGCTGCTATTGTTGATTTTAGCATTGATGTTATTATTATGAGGGTATTTCAAAAAGTTCATGGAAAGATTTGTATTACCTTTTAATTCTGTTTTTCCATGAACTTTCTCAAGTACACTCATGCTCGGGAGCTTGCAGTCTGGTGGGAGAGACAGATCTATGAATGGGTCGAGAGACAGATCTATGAATGGGTCGGGAGATGCGGTCAGGGCAGAGCACTTCAGGCACCCAGGGCAGGGCGTGTGCACCTCCTTGGGAGGTAACATTTTCAGTGCTCATCCTTTTCATTAGATTAATTAGATAATTTCTTACCTGCTTTACACATACACTTGCAAACCCCCCACGCCCCCGTAAACTGTATTGAGCACAGCCAGCAGGACAGTTGTTTAAACAACCTAGGGCATTTCAGGAGCTTTTCTTTACAGAAGCTTTGAGGTCATGGCCCTCAGGTTCTCATCACTGGCTCAGGGTGTGCGCCCCTGCTTGGGTCGGGGTCTTACATTTCTCACACTCCGTGAAGGGCCTATTACATGTGTGTCCTTCAAAGAGCCGCCAGAGCAAGCTCTTGGCTGCTAACTGTGCTTGGTCCACAGGCGGCTGACGAGTCGGCAGCAGAGCCTGATCCTGAGCTATGCTGAGGATGAGACCGATGTGGAGGGGACGGTGAATGGTGTCACCCACACAAGCACCGGTAAGGAGTCTAGGGACAACAAGGTGGCACATGGGGGCCTTGGAGTCCCTTGGAGGGTAGATGATCCACAGCAGCACATGGGGGTTTCCATTTGCGGGTCTTCACAAAGCCTCTGAAAGGCCCCCAGTGAGTGCTTCTCTTCTCCTCTGTGCATGCCAGAGGCTTTCTGCTAGCCAGCTCTATGTAGCACTGGGCTGGGTTCTGAGTTCTATCCTTGGTTCTGCCACTTGCCTCGTGACCTGGGGCAAAGCCTTCATGGGAGTCTTTGCTAAGGAGCAGATGGATTGGAAGGGTTGTGCATTCCTTTTTCATTTCTTTTTTTTTTTTAAAAGATGACCGGTAAGGGGATCTTAACCCTTGACTTGGTGTTGTCAGCACCACGCTCACCCAGTGAGCAACCGGCCATCCCTATATGGGATCCGAACCCGTGGCCTTGGTGTTATCAGCACCACACTCTCCCGAGTGAGCCACGGGCCGGCCCCGAGTTGTGCATTCCTGACCCAGAGTGCTTTGTCAGCATTTCAGAGGGTCTGTAAACAGCAGCAACCGCAGCAGTAGAAACCATAATCAGAGGACTCGATTTGCCTTTTTAGAGCAGGGCTAACTCTAAATTCATCTGGCAGTGAACAGGTGCGTTATTTACCCAGCTCAAATGTCACGCTCTGTCAGTGGAGAGTAGTTGAATATTAGAGATTTGATACAGAATGCCTGCAGGTGGGAGCTCAGGTGATCACAGCTGCAGCCTTTCTTCCCTGGAGGGCCTCTGTTGACTGGGACCCTGCTCAGGTCAGGACGGGCTATGCCCAGTGGTCGTTGGCTCAGGCTGCACATGTCCCCCCTCATTGCATAATTCTGTTTTTGTCTGGATCCTGGACGGAGTTTTCAGAACCTGAATGGCCTTTGATTAATGTATGGTAACCCGCAAGAGGTGTTCAGAGGGCACTTATTTTAATGGTTTGCTGCATATACTTTTCTCTTTTATTCTTGTTAAATCTCTTGAACTAAAAAAGATGTGCTCATAGTGAGAGTAATTATTCCACAAAACTCTAATCATACACCTCTAGCTTCTCCTTCCTGAAACTCAGATGTTTGTACAGTCACATAACATGTGAGATTTGTTCTGCAGACAGTTGTCTTCCCTCCTCCTACCTGCCAGGGGACTTTGAGGTCTGCTAGGACTAAGCCCTGGGCATGGGTGTTTTTCCCTCTATTAGAAAGTTGGGTATTAGTGGTTGTTGTTTTAAACCCCTCTCTGATAGCTTAGGTTGAGAATTGGTTATGCAGCCAGTTTGTAAGTATCCACAGAATCTTCATTATTTTCATGGTTCCTTGTCCTGGTAGCATCCCTCATTCAGCCAGGATTTATTGGGGGCCTCCTGAATGCCAGATACTCTTCCTTTTAAAATTTGTAATGACATAATTTTGCTGAGTATAGCTTAACCTTGGATGCATTTGTATATACATTGGATGCATTTCTGAAAAGTTGCTTATAAAATGAGATGGGTATATCTAATTATATTTCTTTCTACCCATATCTGTTGTCATTTTCAGTGATGTATTCCAATGGGAAATTTGGCTCCCAGACAAGATTTTGTAAATGGCATTTAAGATCTTAGAATTAATTTCAAAGAATATGCTGTCAGTCTGCTGCCTGGATGTGACTAAGCTTCTCATACTATGAAGAAAGTTACTTTTGCAATCCACATATGAACATATGACAGTACCTGTAATTCCCATTTCCTGACAACTTCACCAGCAGTGGGTTTTATTTATTTAAGTATACCCGGAATCTCTCATATTTTAAGCATTCAACAAGACTGTAGTTATATTGGAAGCGTCTGTCAGTGCTGTATTCCTGTATCAGTGGTTTATGGGATAAAAGCACACCCATGTCACGTTTCAGTAGCCTTCTAAGTGCATGTGAGTTAGAGAGGCATTAGAGACTGGTAAGCATGTAGATACAAATGGATTCCTGGGTGTCTTTGAAGACTTTCTTTGATTTTAGGAACTGGGTACATGGAAGGCATTTGTCCTATATACAGTTCTTTAGCCTAAATCCTAAATAAACAGCCTAAAGATTTTGATGAGTTTAGTATCTATTTTTGTTCCCTTATGCAGCTGCTGAAAATCCTAATAGCCACCCCTAGTCTCTTTTCTGGTCTGTGAACCAGAAAGACCACAGGGTGGTTAGGGACTCTCAGCACTCAGGGCTCAGTGGCTGAAATTCTTCAACAGAGTGGGAGGCGGTCCTGAACCTATGTGAGTCAGGCTGTGCCAGGTCTGCACCTGCACCTGCGAGGTGGCCCATTCTTCAGAAGCAGATGCTGGAATCTCATGGCTTCTGTTCCTGCACACAAAAATGTTCATTGAACATTTGCCATGTGCTGAGAAGTGAAACACAGAGAGGCGGGGTCCCCTCCCTCGGCAAACGGAGGAAGGCAGTGGAGGAAGGCAGGACGGCACTGGAAAGAACTTCACCTACAGATAAGCACTAGATCTTTCTTACAACACCACGAGTTGTGTAACCATGGAGAAAACACTTTGGCCCCCAAAGGTGATACAGAGTCATGGAATGAATGTCATCTAGTCAGTCTTCCCCTGGCCTCACCCTATAAACAGCCATGGAACAGCTCTGATGGGGATCCCTGCCCGGAGTAAACCAGAACATTTCCTCTTTGTCCCTGGAGTGGTGCCCAGTGCTTGGCAGAAGGTTGGCTCGTGGTAAACATTGGCTGCGTTTATCTAAATGTTATTCCTAACCATGGGCTAGGAAGTGTTCTGAGGGAGAGATGAGCAGGTACGGTGTGACAGGAGGAGTCCTGGGACCTGGTTTGACCTATGCATGTGGTTGCACCAGTTACACCTCTCCTGCGTGGTCACCATCTGAAGACACAGACTAGAAATGCTGGGCAGTGCCCTTTCAGCTGGAGTGGACTTCCATGGGGCAGTTCCTGTTTATTCTGAAGTGCAAACAGTATATACCAGCTCTATTTAAAGGTGCTTTGGAAGTAACATGCTCATGTTTGTATCTTCTAATGGACCAGAGGGCACTTGAGTGCCCAGGACATCCTGTAAGGACACATCTCTACTTCTACCCCAAGGTGGTCCTCAGAAATCAGGAGTTGGAGAGAGAGGAAAGGGATGTATGTGTGGACTTCACTGTCTATGTACAGCAGCTCACGGCTGATCACTGACATTTGGTTTAGAATTTCAAAGTTAGTACTTCATATCCTTTGATGTCCCTGCCACTAAACCTTATTCTTAAAGGAGCCCATACCCCTTTAAAAAAAAAAAGTTTAAATAGAGGGAGAGGTAAGATCGTTCCTCCTGGTGATAGGAGGTGAGAAGGATTTCTGGGTGTATGTCTGTGTTTTGTTGGTGTTGTGCTCGCTGAACCGCTAATCAGCTAATCTAAGTGCTTGCGTTAGCTCTCCCAGACGTTAGCCACTCTGGCTCCAGTACAACCATGGCCGTGGAGCACAAATCACTTCCTGCCCCTGGGCAACTAGGACAACAGAGTTGGGGATGGGGGTGGCAGCAGTTGCTGAACATTTTTGTGCCCTGTTTTGACCGGTAGTTATGAGGTTGGGTTCTGATGTCAGATGATTCAAGCCCCAGCTCTGTCATTATTAGCTGTGAAGACGTACAAATTACTTTATCTCTCTGGCCCTCAGTTTCCTCACCTGTAAATTGGGGGTAATAGTAGTACTGCTTCACAGGGTTTTTATATGATTGAATGAGATCACATGGGTAACATGTTAGATGCTACATCACCAGAAACTCATAGTATGACACCCTCACACACACACTGAAGTTTGCCATCCCCTTACCAAGGACAGGCAGAATTTAAAACTCCTGCTCTCCTTTGTCTGAGGAGGCTGAAGAATGATGGGAAACTTCTGTTTGTGATTCCGTTGTATTAGAAGAGTCCTTTTTGTTATTTAGGCCTTTATGTTATTAAAGGAAAGGGGGGCTGGCCAGTTGGCTCACTTGGTTAGAGCACAGTGTTGTAACCCCAAGGTCAAGAGTTCAGATCCCCCTACTGGCCAGCCGCCAAAGAATAAAGAAAAAAAGATCGGGAGATGGGAAGGTTTGAGGGAGGGCACACCAAGAAGTGGGGTGCACCTCGTGGGGCTCAGTGGTATTGTGCATGGCCCGGGTCCTTGTCTGTCGCACCCTGGAACGTGAACATCGCCCCAGCAGCCTTGGCAATTGCCCAGATGTTGTTCAGCATGTCCTTGTTCCAGTCGCTGTTGCTTCTCTGAAGACACACCTGTGCTCAAGTATGCCGGGTCCTGGAGGCATACACAGCAGAGGACCCTGCCCCACTCTGCTTGGGGACCTGTTACCCCAAGCCTTGGGCCTCTCACTAATGAAGGCATTGACTGACTGAGACTATCTGGGGGACAGGACCATTATTTACCTATTTATTTATTTTTGGTGGCTGGCCAACAGGGATCTGAACCCTTGACCTTGGTGCTATGACACCGTGCTCTAACCAACTGAGCTAACTGGCCAGCCCCATTCTTTACTCTGTTATGCATTGCACATGGCATTAAAAATGTGCCCTGTGGTGTAAAATGTTGAGTACAGGTCTGTACTCTTAGTTTGCCTCCTTGCCTTGTGGTTGGCAAATCTTTAAAACAATGCATTTGTGCAGCCAAGTTCCTCTAGGTATCTCAACCTGGGCCCTGAAGAAGCAGCATAGGAGCTTGCCTTTATCTGGAGCGTGTAGGCCTAGGCACCCAGGTGGGAGCGCTTGTTCAGCAGAATGCAGGCTCCTCGCTGGTGTTGTGACAGAGTATGGAATCTGGTCAGTTGACCTAGAAATGGGATCTTTTCTTGGTGGGCATGATTTTCCTTCTTCTGGCCAATAGCATGGTGGTTAAGAGCTTAGGTTTGAACTCAGTTATCCCTCCTACTTGTGACCTTGGATAAACTATCTAACCTCTCTGTGCCTCCATTCTTTTGTTGTGGTTTTTTAATCTGAAATTTACCTGAAGGCTCTTCTATGGGTTGAATGAGCTAATGTGTGTAAACTGTGTGGCCTGGCGTGGAAGGCATCTGGCACTTTCCCATATTTTTGTTACTGTCATTCTGACCAGTGACAGCTGGTCATTGTCCGTCCCTGTTTCTTGTTCCTCTACTGTGGGTTCATGACTCAAAGGCAGTTGGGTGCCCTCAGGCTCTGCATGGCGTGTTCTCCTCAGTTATGTGAAAAGTGGGGCAGCTTGGCCAACTTGGAAGTGGCCCCCCTTTTCTTAGGGTGGCGTGTGGTCGCTCCTGGAGTGCCATGCCATTGGGTGGCCAGGCGTGGGTAGGCGGGGGACCGGGGAGTGATGCGTGGAGGCATGTTCCCCTGACCTCAGTTCTTTCCACTGTTTGTGCCCAGGTGGCAGCACCATGGATAGCTCCGCAGGAAGCAAGGCTAGGCACGAGGCTGGGGAGGACAAGGAGGGATTCCTTTCCAAACTTAAGAAAATGTTTACCTCCTGATAGCCCAGCTGAGGTAGGAAACCCGTTGAGGTTTTTCCCCTTTGTTCCCCTCTGTGAAGTAGTCCCTGTTTTTTCTCACTTTAACCAATATCCCCGTCTCCACAGTGGAGTTGGAAGAGGTGCCATCCCAAGGTGTGGCAAGTCTGGCTCTGCCCAGAGCCAAACCTCTCAGCCCGTGGAAGCACAGGCATGGCAGTCGGCCCATAGCACAGGGCTGACCCAGGCCTCAGCGGCCAGCCTTTTGCTATGTCCCCTTCCTAGAAAGGTTGCACTTTTTTTCTTTTTTTTTTTAAAGATGACCGGTAAGGGGATCTTAACCCTTGACTTGGTGTTGTCAGCACCACGCTCAGCCAGTGAGCTAACCAGCCATCCCTATATAGGATCCGAACCCGCGGCCTTGGTGTTATCAGCACCACACTCTCCCGAGTGAGCCATGGGCTGGCCCTGAAAGGTTGCACTTCGGGGGCGGCTTCACAACCTTTCTGTACCAGTTCCTGGGGCTCTGTGTCCCTCAGCAGTGGGACCAGCTTGCCCACAGTCATGGAGCAAATAGTAGCAGAGCCAGGCCTAGAACTCAGATCTCAATTTCCTGCCTGGGCAGCGTGGGACATGTACACCTTGGGGCTGCTGCTAGGAGGGGTGCTTGCTTCCCGTGGTGTCTGGGGACCCACTTTTGTTTTATTTATTTATTTATTTATTTATTTGGTCTTTTTCGTGACCGGCACTCAGCCAGTGAGTGCACCGGCTATTCCTATATAGGATCCGAACCCGCGGCGGGAGCGTCGCCGTGCTCCCAGCACCGCCGTGCTCCCAGCGCCGCACCCTCCCGAGTGCGCCACGGGCTCGGCCCTGGGGACCCACTTTTAATTGTGCTCGTCCCTGGTGGCTGGGGCTCTTGCTTCTCCCTTGGCACAGCTACTTTCCAGAGATCAGCAGAAGCTGTCCCACAGGGATATGCTCTGTTGGGATGCCAAGTGAAATGTACCTGTTTGTCTCCTTGGCTCAGGAAAACGGTCCGCTGGAAACTAGGCCGGGAGCAGCAGCCCCTCCTTGTGGCCAGGGCACCTGGGAGACAGGAGGATTCCAGAACAGCACTGAGCCCCCGCCTGCAGAGACCTCTGGACTGCCTTGGCAGCAGCAAAATCATGTGACAACACATCTCTCCACGGAAAGGTCACGGTGGACAGCCCCTGGGCAGTAAAATGGAACACCCTGAGGGCTGGTAGAAGTTTCCTTTCCACGGGTAGGTGACATGGCTTCTCTGGCTCAGGCAGAATAAGACAGCTGGACACTTCTTGCAGCAGTAAAACTCTAATTTGGAATAGAATGTGATGGAGATCTTAGTTAAAGAATTAAAGGCCGTGCTTACAGCTTTAAAATGAAGCCTTAAGCTGCACTGAGTTCTGAAGTGATTTATTTCCCTCTCAGCAAACTTCCAGGAGGTTCAGGGATGAGTCCTTCCTGACAGGTCATCTTCACCAGGAGCCTGGGGCTCGCATGCCCCCCTAGCGCTGTCCTCCCCACCTCAGCCCCTGCTGAGATGTCAGTGGCTCCTCTCGGAGTTTGTTTTTAATTCCCAAAGGTACCAAGCAACTGCAGAGTGGGTGCTTGGGGGTCTGGGGAGGCACATACAAAGGCCCAGAGGGTCCCTGGAGGTTCTGCTCCTGAGCACAAGGGTGGTGACACTTGTCTAGACAGTCCTTCTTCCCACCCCACTAGGATGGCCGCTTGGGCCCAACTGTTGAGTTTTATTGTTAGCTGGCATGGTGGGACTCCTGCCCTTCCGCTGAGCCACAGCCTTCCGCAGCCACCATGCCAGGCAGACCTCACCTGCCTCGGCACTCGGAGCCCCGCCACTGTTGCCAGCCAGGGGCTTGGTTCTCCCCACATACACTGTTGACATCCATTTTACAAAGTGTGTTTAAACTGTTCTATGCTAATCGTCATCTTTTCCTGTGTAAATGTTTGTTCAGAAAAGACAAGCACAGTCTGAGCAGTTGAAGGTTCCCCACCGTTCAGCCAGAGCAAACACCCTGCTCCCCTAGCTTCTGCTGCTAGCATGTTGCGGTTTCCGTGTGCTTCAAGATCCTTGAGCTATCATAAGACAGGTTAATGAAGAACACTTTGCAGTAGTTTCCTTTTTGTTTTCCTTTATAATTTACTAAATAAAGCATCTATTAGTGTCCGATTTAAGAATGTAAAATGATTCTGTATCAGTGTAAATAAGATTATCTACTGCAAAAAGATATTTAAAACCTAAATTGTGGTCATTTTTTAGAGCTCAAACAGCCTTTGACAGATGGCTTAGTAGGTGGGGCATAAGGTTGTGCCCTCAGCGGCCTCATGCGTACGGTTAATGCCCTCCTGGAGCATGCGCACACTGATGCCCCAAGCCCAGCCCCCAGAGCAGGGCACTGGCCGTGAGACATCCTGATGTGACCGAATGTTCTTGAATCTGGTTGTGACTTTTCCTCTTGGAACCTGTGGTGTGGCCACGCTGGGTCCCTACACATCACCAGCTCCCTTACTAGCCATCTTTTCCTTCCATATTTTAAGTCTTTGCATCTTTTTACATTCAATTTTTTATTATAGTTTCACTAGAGATTGGGAAAGAGCTGATGGACAAATAAGGCTCAACAGTGACTTTCTACTATTTTCAGATGCTTCCCAGTGCTTCGTTAAACAAAATCCTTGTGATCTGTGTGCTGTGAACACTTGGTACAGGCCAAGCCCTACTCCAGATCATGGGCACACAGCAGTGGGGAGTTAGACAGTGTCTCGTGAATGCTCAGTATGGGCCAGGCACTATTCCAGACCTTGGGCACACAGCGGTGGGAGCTAGACAGTGTCTCATGAACACTTAGGCTTATTATTCCTGGAGAAGTCAGCCTTAGTCTTATTCATGCCCTGTCCTTTGAAAGCAGAAGTCCAGAGAAAGTCTCTGGGTAAGAAAGGTGGGTTTTCTTGCCCGGAAGACACTTGTGCTGTCTATGCTGAGGCCTCCTTCCCTCAGGAGGTCAGCAGGTGGCCATGCAACCTGTATAGAATGAAGTGCCACTTCAGGGCTGGGGCCCAGGTTATTTCCACACATGGCTCCTTAGGCATTCATTATAGACATCTCTGCAGCCTCTCAGTTGGAGCTGGGGTGTAAGATGACGTAAAAAGGTGTCTCTCAGCCTGAGCCTTTGGGGATTGAGAATAAGGAGAAAGATAGATGGGTTTTGAGCATTTGCTGAAATAAAACGAGGAGGGACCAGGTGCGGTTGTGGTGTGGGTGATGAGGCCAGCTCAGGTATTGGACCTCAGTTGCAGCCCACCTCAGGCCTCTGCTCTGTTTCCAGCCCAAGCCACCCTCTTCACAGTCCTTTGGGTCTTGGTGGACCCCCCTCAACATGCAAGAATCCTCTCCAGACCCTCAAGCCTCCCAGCTGCCCCTGTGCCCAGGACCACCCTTGCCCAGAACCCAGTGCCATTGAGGAGCCGGCACTGACCATGGGTCCTGGCAACCATGATGGCTTTTGTAGAAGGCATATGTACACGACTACTCGTGTTTGCTAATCAACTGTATTAGTCCATTTCTGTTGCTTATAGCAAAATACCTGGAACAGGGTAATTTGTAGGGAAACGAAATTTATTGCTTAGTTTCAGAGGCTGGAAGGTCCAAAGTTCAGGGAACACACCTGGTGAAGGCCTCAGTGGCAGTGACAGTGACCCAGGGTCTCATAAGGCCGAAATGGCAGGGCAGAGAGAGAGCTCTTCATGTGCTCTCCTTTTAAAGCCCTCAGAACCACGCCCATGAGCACCATTAAACAATTCACTAGGGCATGGTCTTCACAATCTAATCACCTCTTCAAGGTCCCACCTTTTAATTACCATAATATGATTTCCCACCCACCCGAGGGAAACTTTGGGGAGCCATTCAATCCTCTGCATCAACATTGTTAAATCTGTACTAGTTAAAATCTCTTTTAACTAGTTCTACTTATTTGGTATGACCCTCTTGAAGGGTCACAAATGGGCCAATAAGAACTTTACATAAAAAAGCAAAGGGGGGGGGCGGCCCATGGCTCACTTGGGAGAGTGTGGTGCTGATAACACCAAGGCCATGGGTTCGGATCCCTATATAGGGATGGCTGGTTAGCTCAACACCAAGTCAAGGGTTAAGAACCCCTTACCGGTCATCTTTTAAAAAAAATAAATAAAAATAAACAAACAAAAAAAAAGCAAAGTGGGTCCAAAGTCACATGTTGGAGGGCATGGTCTGCAGCCTCAGCACCCAGGAGACAGTAAGGAGTGGTGGAGTCTGTGGCTGCTTCCTTTAGGGGACAGGTACTTTTCAGCCAGCAAGAAGCCTTCAGGAATTCAGACCTAGTGCTGCAAGGTCTTCTGGGGGTCCAGATTTTTATTATTTATTTTTTATTTTTTATTTTAATTAATTAATTTTTTTTAAATTTTATTTTCTCGATATACATTGTGGCTGATTATTGCTCCCCATCACCAAAACCTACCTCCCTTCTCCCTCCCCCCCTCCCCTCCAACAATGTCCTTTCTCTTTGCTTGTCGTATCAACTTCAAGTAATTGTGGTTGTTATATCTTCTTCCCCCCTGGGGGTCCAGATTTTTATGTGTGGATTTTAGCTACCTCATCTTTCTGGTAACAGCTTTATTGAAATATTCACATACCATGCAGTTCATCTATTTAAAGTGTACAATCCAGTGGTTGTGGGGTTTTTGTTTTTGTTTTTGGCAACTGGCAAGTACAGGGATCGAACCCTGGACCTTGGTGTTACCAACACCACGTTCTCACCAACTGAGCTAACTGGCCAACCCCAATGGGTTTTAGTTCACACTTGTGCAAACATCATCACAATCAATTTTAGAACATTATCGTCCCCCAAAGAAACTCTTGACCCATTAATAGTCACTTTCGATTCCCCCTCAAGCCCCCCAATCTCTGGTAATCACTAACAGGCTTTCTGTCAATGGATTAGCCTATTCTGGACATTTCACGTAAATGGAATCACACAACATGTAGTCTGGTGTGTCTGGCTGCTTCCACTTAGCATCACGTTTTTGAGGTTCACCCATGTTGTAGCACGTGTCAGTATTTCATTCCTTTTTATGGTTGAGTAATAGCCTCATATGGATAGGCCACATTTTTTCATGTGTTCAACTGCTGATAGACATCCAGGTGGTTTCCATTTTGGGGCTATTATGAATAATGCTGCTGTGGACGTTAGCCAGGATGGGATAGTAAAAAAACGGCATGATGGTGGTTACTTAACACAAGCCCACACACGTGTTAAAATTCATAGAGCTGCCTTGCAGTCTCAGGCGAATGACTGTTCTCTGGCCTCTGTCCCCCTCCTCTAAAGTGAGCAGGTAAAGGGCTGACTTGTGCCACAAGCACAGCCAGGGTTTGACTCCCTTGGCCTTCTCTCCTACCCTTTGCTGCAGGCAGCCTCATGGCCCTGTGGCCCACAGCTCTACCACCTTCCTTCATTTGTTTCTTCTTTTTTGGGGGGGGGGTGGCTGGCTGGTATGGGGATCCAAACACCTGACCACTGTGCAACCCGCCAGCTCATTTTCTTTTTTCCAACCTGTGTTGAAGGTTGCTTACATACTGGCTGCAGCGTAGGGCAGGACCCTCCCCTCCCCGAGTCTGTTCCCAACTCAAAGGAATACGCAGGTGGCCTCATGAGCTCTTTGCAGATGATGGGAGTTTTGTAGCGATACCAGAGCTATTGCTCTTGGCGGCCGCCTGGGGTTCTTCTCTGCATCCTGTGCTATGTTCCCTGTCTGTGAATGAATTTCAGGTGTAGTAGGAGCAGAGGTGCTGATCAGGGCCACTCTCCTGGGCCGAGGTCGGAATGCTCCATTTCACACTTGTTAGACTAAACTTAAAATGTTTACTGGGGGCTGGCCAGTTTGCTCAGTTGGTTGGAGTGTGGTGTTGATAACACCAAGGTCAAGGGTTTGGATCCCCGTACCAGCCAGCCGCCAAAAAAAAAAAAACACTTCCAAGTTGCTCGTCTTCACAGTCACCAAATGATCCCTTCAGCCACCGCTTCACTGCCCCCTACCATGTCCCCTTTACTGCAGGGGGAGGGAGACTGGGCCCTGCCCCAGCCACTTGATGCTTCCTGCTAGAAGTGTCATGCTGTGGGTACCCCAGCAGCTGCCACTGCAACCCAAGTCCCCAAAACAAAGCCCTTTTCTTTGGAAGCCATCTGTAAGAACAGTGGCTTTATTTCAAAAAAATATTTTTTTGTAACGCAAGAAAGGATGATTGTGCCCCTGCAACTCCCGTCCCCCCAGCTCAGGGCTTCGAGGTGGGCAGGTCACAGCCGGGCAAAGTCCCCTTTGTGCTGCTCCAGCCACTGGTCCAGCGTCTGTGCCTTGGGGTTGAGTCTCAGGGTCAGCTCGATGTCACGGTTGGGCTTCAGGGCATAGAAGCGGAACATGTTGGCCAGGTCCTGAGCCCCAGGGAAGCTGAGCTTCTCGTAATCCTCAGGAGTCATCTGGAAGCAGAGGGGGCCTGTCACCTTCGGCATCTCTCCAGTGCCCCAAGGAGGTGAGTGGGGTGAGGCCAGGTGGGCTTGGGGTCTCCCAACCACTACACCCAGAGCCACTGTTGGCATCTTGGTCACTGACCAAGGTCCTCACTACAAAGTCATCTGAAAACTTTCTACTAAAAGATGAAAGTTTGGAAACCACTGTTCCTGTGAGCTACCTGACATTCTAGGTTGGCTTAAAGGCTGTTCGTTTAAGGTCATGAGATGACAACTTCTCAGTTCCTTCCAAATGAGAAATCTGTTTGCGGCGTCACTTTCTTGCTCAAAAACCAAAGCTATGTTCCCCTTTCCCTTCTGAACTGAGTCTTAGCTCCTCAGATCCTCCCCAGGCCGAACTTTCCGGCCTCCCTCCTTGGCCCCCACTTCAAGCCACCTGCCAGAGAGAGCTTGGCAAGCCCTGCATCACCCCACATTGCCGTGGGTGGCTCTCGCTGTCCCTTCTTCCTGGAAACCTTTCTCTCTACTTGGTCAAAACGCCTAAGCCAGAAATCTCACTCTGTGGACACACTTAGATCCCAGGAACAGCACAACATAAATGCTAACAATTAACAAATGAGTTTAGATTTACCTTCCTCGGAGTGGTGGGGCAGCCCTAGATACTCCTTCCCTACAACCCAAGAAGCCACTGTGGGAGTTCCAAAAACCTGACCGAGGTGGCCTGGACATTCCCCCCGGGGAGGAGGGAGGAGCCCACCTTGGCGTCACGCACAGGCTTGCTGGTGTGCCTGGTGAGCAGCGCGGCATACTCGGCCACCGTGTGCCTGCAGGTGCTGAGCCCAATGTCCTGGCCCATGTATTCTTCTGGTGTCTTCAGTAGGCTGAGCACCACGGGACCCAGGTCGGTCACGGCCATGCCGTCCATGGGAATGTCGCCCATGGGCAGGTCTTTGGGGACAGAGAGAGACAAGATGGCACATGTCCCGAGGACAGTGCTCCTCTCCGGAAGGTCGGATCTGGACATTTGCACATGTCAGCACTCAGGCCTGGCTAAGACACGTCTTGGTGGTTTGTGGTATCACAGGAGCAGCAGCGGAATGGAGAGTCAGGAAATGGGATGGAATCCTAGCATTGCCACCGGGAGTGGGCTCTTTAGGATCTCTGAGCCCGGGTCACTGTATTCTTAGCACAGGGACGAGAACTTGGACCTGCCTGCCACATTCAGGCTGAGACAAGGAATGAAGGATGAAGGAAAGGGATGGCCATTTAGCTTGGTTAGTGTGTGGTGCTGATAACACCAAGGTCCAGGGTTCCATCCCTGTACCAGCCAACTGCCTAAATAAATAAATAAAATAGGGGTTGGCCAGTTAGCTCAATTGGTTAGAGCATGGTGCTGATAACACCAAGGTCATGGGTTCAGATCCCCGTACCAGCCAGTTGCCAAAAAATAAATAAGTAAATAAAATAACATTTAAAAGAAAAAACAAGGAAAAGATGAAGTCAAACTGTCCCTGTTTGCAGATGACATGATCCTATATATCGAACAGCCTAAAACCTCTACAAAAAAAACTGTTGGAATTGATTAAATGATTTCAGCACAGTATCAGGATACAAAATCAACACACAAAAATCAGTAGCATTTCTTTTCTCCAATAGTGAACATGCAGAAGGAGAAATCAAGAAAGCCTGCCCATTTACAATAGCCACCAAAAAAATAAAATACTTAGGAATTGAGTTAACCAAGGAGGTGAAAAATCTCTATAATGAGAACTACAAACCACTGCTGAGAGAAATTAGAGAGGATACAAGAAGATGGAAAGATATCCCATGCTCTTGGATTGGAAGAATCAACATAGTGAAAATGTCCATACTACCCAAAGTGATATACAAATTCAATGCAATCCCCATCAAAATTCCAATGACGTTTTTCTCAGAAATGGAAAAAACTATCCAGACATTTATATGGAACAATAAAAGACCACGCATAGCCAAAGCAATGCTGAGCAAAAAAAATAAAGCTGGAGGCATAACACTACCTGACTTTAAGCTATACTACAAAGCTATAATAACCAGAACAGTATGGTACTGGCATAAAAACAGACACACTGACCAATGGAATAGAATAGAGAATCCAGAAATCAACCCACACACTTACTCCCATCTGATCTTTGACAAAGGCACCAAGCTTATTCACTGGGGAAGGGACTGCCTCTTCAGCAAATGGTGCTGGGATAACTGGATATCCATATGCAGGAGAATGAAACTAGATCCATACCTCTCACCGTATACTAAAATCAACTCAAAATGGATGAAGGATTTAAATATACACCCTGAAACAATAAAACTTCTTAAAGAAAACATAGGAGAAACACTTCAGGAAATAGGACTGGACACAGACTTCATGAATACGACCCCAAAAGCACGGGCAACCAAAGGAAAAATAAACAAATGGGATTATATCAAACTAAAAAGCTTCTGCACAGCAAAAGAAACAATTAACAGAGTTAAAAGACAACCAACAGAGTGGGAGAAAATATTTGCAAAATATACATCTGACAAAGGATTAATATCCAGAATATATAAGGAACTCAAACAACTTTACAAGAAGAAAACAAGCAACCCAATTAAAATATGGGCAAAAGAGCTAAGTAGGCATTTCTCTAAGGAACATATACAAATGGCCAACAGACATATGAAAAACTGCTCAACATTACTCAGCATCTGGGAAATGCAAATCAAAACCACACTGAGGTACCATCTCACCCCAGTTAGGATGGCTAAAATCCAAAAGACCCTGAACGATAAATACTGGCGAGGTTGCAGAGAAAAAGGAACTCTCATACATTGTTGGTGGGACTGCAAAATGGTGCAGCCTCTATGGAAAATGGTATGGAGGTTCCTCAAACAATTGCAGATAGATCTACCATACGACCCAGCTATCCCACTGCTGGGAATATACCCAGTGGAATAGAAATCATCAAGTCGAAGGTATACCTGTTCCCCAATGTTCATCGCAGCACTCTTTACAATAGCCAAGAGTTGGAACCAGCCCAAATGTCCATCATCAGATGAGTGGATACGGAAAATGTGGTACATCTACACAATGGAATACTACTCAGCTATAAAAACGAATGAAATACTGCCATTTGCAACAACATGGATGGACCTTGAGAGAATTATATTAAGTGAAACAAGTCAGGCACAGAAAGAGAAATACCACGGGGGCCGGTCTGTGGCTCACTCGGGAGAGTGCGGTGCTGATAACACCAAGGCCACGGGTTCGGATCCCATATAGGGATGGCCGGTTTGCTCACTGGGTGAGCGTGGTGCTGACAACACCAAGTCAAGGGTTAAGATCCCCTTACCGGTCATCTTTAAAAAAAAAAAAAAAAAGAAAGAGAAATACCGCATGTTCTCACTTATTGGTGGGAGCTAAAAATTAATATATAAATTCACACACACACACACACAAAAAAACCGGGGGGGGAAGAAGATATAACAACCACAATTACTTGAAGTTGATACGACAAGCAAACAGAAAGGACACTGTTGGAGGGGAGGGGGGTGGGGGTAGCGAGGAGGGAGGGAGGTTTTGGTGATGGGGAGCAATAATCAGCCACCATGTATATCGACAAAAGAAAATTTAAAAAAAAAATAAAAGAAAAGAAAAAACAAAAAAGCTCAGTTGGTTACAGCACAGTATAATAATACCAAGGTCAAAAAAAAAAGAAGGGGCTTTGAAAGCTGCCACCAAGAGTGGGGCTGGAGCCCAGGAGCTCCTCTGATCCTGAGGCGCAGAACTGGGGTGTTCCATCATATCCTCAATTCCCAGAAGCGGAAACATGTGGGAGGATACTCCAAACATCAACTGTTAACAGGAGTCTGGATTAACCCAATGCCAAGGCCAGCCCAGAGCAGTGCGTCCATGAGAGGTGCTGGATAAATACCCGCAGAATGAATCATGACCCTCTACCTTTCACATTGTGGCTTTGTAGATGGGGAGGCAGGCAAGTATCCTGGTGTGGCACCAGGAGAGCCTGGGTCCTCCCCATCCTTCTCACCTAGGGACAGGGGGCCGCCACAGGGAGCTCGAGGGGAGGGGGCTCCAACTCAGAGACTGCAACAGGGTGGCCGACTACAGCTCTGCAAGCTATGAAGCAGTGCCAATGGGCTTCCGCTAGCAGCAGACTCCTCTTGTGGGAGGCAGGACTCCGCCACGCTCTCTGGCAGTGCTGGAATGCCCTCATGCGAGGGTGAGCTGCTGTTCACAAACAGGGTGAGGAGTGGCCAGCCGGGGGCACAGATCCCTTCCACTCTGGCCTTCTGCTTTAATCTGCTGACCGACTGGCAGGACACAAGTTGGGTGAGATTCCTGCAGTCAGGGGGCCAGTGCATCCAGCCCCTTTACAGATTTGCCAACGGGCAGGGAGAAGAGCTTTCCTCCTTTATGAAATCTACAGCGGAAACACACCATCCAAACCCTCTCCTTCTTAGCTTTAAAGAAGTAACGATAACTGTGCTCCTCTCTCTTCATAAAGCTTTCCAGGGGACAAAACATCCTATCACCACCTATCAGTAGATTTTCTCATCGCTCCTGCAATGTTGGTGTCATGCCCAGTTCACAGAACAGGAAGCTGAGGCCCAGCAAGGTTACAGGCCTTGCTCAGTGCCAGGCCTAATGTGACCCAGGACAAGCTTGCTGCCTGCTATACCTACAGCTTCACGAGGTGAGGAAGGGTACTCACTCAGCAAGTAGCTCTTTCCATCTGGGGCTTTCTGGGGCAGAAAGTAGGAGAGGAGATTCTCAAAATAGCAGGGCAACCGCACACTGGTCATGGGAACGCCAATGTCCCGGAAATATTCCTCCACCTCTCCTTTGCCATCAAAGTGGCCCGCTGCCAGTCTCCCCGCCGTCAGCTTTCTGATGTTCTCCAAACCACTATAGACCACGTAGCGGAGGCCCAGGCGCTTGGCCAGATCGGCCAGCAGCTTTCCCTGGTGGGCAGGAAAGGAGAGACCACAAGGCTGAGAGGAAGGATGTGTGTCCCCCATCATAACCCAATCCCAGAGTTGCCACAGTCCACGAGGCTAAGAGCAAGATACCACGTACCCTGAGGAGGTCCCATCTTCTAGAATGATGCTTACACACCCATTAACACAGAAATGTAAGCCTTCTACCAGCCACAGACTCTTAGTCACTTCTCCAGATCATTTGGGTTGTGCTGGACTTCGGCCCACCACGTGCAATAGGGGAGGGTGGGCAGGGCTGCTGCTTGTGATATAGTTTGGATATGTTTGTCCCCGCAAAGCTCATGTTGAAACTTGATCCCCAATGTGGCAGTGTTGGGAGGCATCTGAGTCAGGGGGCAAATCCCTCATGAATGGATTAATGCCCTCCTTGGTCAGGGGAGGGGAGTGAGCTCTCACAGGAAGGGATTAGTTCCCACAAGAGCTGGTTGTTAGAAGGAGCCTGGCACCTCCCCTCCCTCTCTTGCTTCCTTACTTGCTATAAGTAGAATCAGCCTGAGGCTTGTGCTAAATGCAGCTGTCCCAGAATCATGAGGAAAATTAACCTTATCTCTTTATAAATTACCCAGTCTCAGGTATTCTGTTGTAGCAACACAAAAACAGACTGATATAGCCCATATATAGGCTAACATGATGATGCATGTCACATCTCTGCTGGTTTGACAGCAGCCTGTCCACGGAGCCCAGCCATCTTCCTTAGAGAGCCCATCTCTACTATGGAGGTGCCACAGCTAGGCGGTGAGGCACACAGTCTGCTTAGGTTCCAATCTGGGCTGTGCAACGCACTAGCTGTGTGATCTAGGACAAGCGGTTTAACCACTCAGACCCTCATCAGTGAAATGCAGATGACAATGCCACATGCTACATAAAATTGTGTAAGGGGTCAAATGGTGGCCTCCAAAAAGGCATATGCAGGGCTGGCCAGTTAGCTCAGTTGGTTAGAGCGTTGTGCTGTTGATAACATCAAGGTCAAGGGTTTGATCCCTGTACTGGCCAGCCACCAGAAAAACAAAACAAAACAAAAATATATGTCCATGTCCTCACCTCAAAACCTGTGAATATGACCTTAATTGTGAAAAGGATCTTTGCAGATGTCATTTAAAAGTTAAGGATCTGGAGATGATATCATCCTAGATTAACCAGGTGGGGCCTAAATCCAATGACAAGTGTCCTTATGAGAGATGGAAGAGGAGAAGACACATGGAGGAGAAGGCCATGTGAGGAAAGAGGCAGAGATTGAAATGAATGGCCATAAGCCAAGGCACAGCTGCAGCCACCAGAAGCTGCACAAGGTGAGAAAGCATCCTCCCCTAAAGCCTTTGGAAGGAGTGTGACCTTGCTGACACCTTGATTTTGGACTTCTAGCTTACACATCTGAGAGATCAATTTCTGTGGTTTTAAGCCACCCAGATTGTGGTCATTTTTACAGCGGCCCAGGAAGCTCGCACAGGTTTGTCAGGATTCATGAGATCAGATCTGCTTCAATCAGAGAAAGTGTTGCTGTCCACTCTGTGTAATGCGCTTCCAGGTAAGATTGTAATCGAAGAAAGAGTCAAGGCTAAAAACAAGTTTGGAAACCTCTGGTCCAGTCCAATCTCCCTTTATTTTAAGAGGAAAACAAAGACCAGAGCAGGGAAGTCTTATGCCCAAAGCAACACAAGTTGTGTGGAAGAGAGAGGACTGAAATCAGAGGCGCACGGTTCTCAACTTGGTGCCTCTTCTCAGGCAGATTATCCTCATATATTCCACAAATATCTGAGCTTTCTGTGTGACAGGTACGTGCCAGGAGTGGGGACTCAATCCTCAACAAGACAAAGAGATGGCCGTATCTCATGGCTCTCTGTCTCATCCCCCCAACCCCCTACCATCTGGGCTCCATAACCATCTGACTAAAGAGAATCTGGTAACATCAAGGTCAAAGGATTGGATCTCCGGCCAGCTGCCAAAAAAAAAAAAACAAATCTGGAGTGGAAAAAAGGAAAAAATACAGATCATGTGATTTGGTAACTGGCTCGTAGGGGATTCGAACCTTTGATCAGATTGTGTGATTTGGAGTTTGGGACATAAGATAATTTTCTGGGAATTTTCTGGGAAGATGAAAATGTACTAGTTTGACCACAGTGGTTGTTACGTGGATGTACATATTTTCAAAATTCATCAAACTCTACAATTAAAATGTGTGCATTTCATTAATGTTCCCAACACAAAGAAATGACAAATGTTTGAGGTGATGGATATGACTGACCTGATTTGATCATTATGCATCGTATGCATACATCGAAATAGCACAGGGTACCCGATAAATATGTACAATTATTATGTGTCAATTTTTTTTTTTTTTTTTTTTTTTTGTCTTTTCCGTGACCGGCACTCAGCCAGTGAGCGCACCGGACATTCCTATATAGGATCCGAACCCGCGGTGGGAGCGTCGCCGCGCTCCCAGAGCTGCACTCTCCCGAGTGCGCCACGGGCTCGGCCCATTATGTGTCAATTTTTAAAAATTTGTTTTTCAATAAAAAAAGTACGCGTTTTATTCTATGTAAATTATAGGTTAATGGATTTGGTTTTTTAGAAAGTGTCAAAAAATCACTGGATGACATGAAGTAGGTTAGTGGTTGCCTGGGGCCGGGAAGATGGGGGATGGGAAGTGACTGATGATGAGTAAAGGGTTTCTTTTTGGGGGGATGAAAATGTTCTAGAATTAGAGGGTGTTGATGGCTGAACAAGTTTGTGAGTATGCTAGAAACCATTAAATTGTACATTTTACAAGTGTGAATTGGGGCATGCCAGTTAGCTCAGGTGGTTAGAGCATGGTGCTGATAACACCAATGTCTAGGGTTCTATTCCTGTACCAGCCAGTGCCAAAAAAAATTTTTTTAAAAAGAAAAAGAAGAAAAACAGCAACAACAAAAACAACAAAAAACCATGGGAGGAGGAAGCAGCAGCCTGCCACACTCATCCCAACCTCGGGCAGTGGCACAAAGAAGAGGGGAGGGGCCCTCAGTGGTCAGCCCCAGTATAGGACTGGGAGCTCCTTCTAGGAATCCTGCTCCTGGCCCATACCTACCTGCCCTCACCTGCTTGACCTCCTGCTCCTGGCTGCAGTTCTCCCAGTAGTTGGTCACAATGAAGGTGGCATGAGCCCCAGTCAGGGCCTGCTCCATGCTGGCCTCATTGTTCTGGTCTCCCTGCACCACTTCCGCACCCTGCAGCCTCAGCTCCTTTGCTGCCCTCTGCCCAGGGTTCCGGGTCACCACTCGAACCCTGAACGTCCCATCTTCCAGAAGCGTGTGGGCCACTGAGCCCCCCTGGGCACCTGCAAAGAGGCAGAAAGACCCCCCAGGGTCACACCTGCCTGAGAGCCCCATGGTAGGTGAAGCTGCAAAGGGAGTTCTGGCACTACAGGATTCCTTTGCCCATGTGATTCCCATTAAACCATTTTTTTCTATTTAAAATTTATTTCATTCATTAATTCATTTTAATTTTATTTTTTCTGGCGGCTGGCCAGTACAGGGATCAAACCCTGGACCTTGGTATTATCAGCACCATGCTCTAACTAACTGAGCTAACCAGTCAGCCCTCAATGACTGTTAAATAATAGCTTTACTGAAATATAATTCACTTGCCATAGCATTCACCTCCTTAAAGTGTGCAGTTCAGTGGTTTTTAGTATGATCACAGAATTGCACAAATCATCACAATTTTAGAACAATGTCATCACCCCAAAGAGAATCCCCACCATTAGCACTCACTGCCCATTCTCCTTTCCCTCATCCCCCAGCAACCACTAGTCTGTGTTCTGTCTCTATAGATTTCCCTATCCTAGATTTTGATATAAAGGAGGCAGGTTTGCATGTAGTGACAGAGAACTATCTCTAAGACATTTTGTTAAGTTTAAAATAGCTGGGGCTAGGGTAGCAATAACCAAAAAGACAGACAATAAAAAGTATTGGGGAGGATGGGGAGGAACTGGAAACGTCAGACACTGCTGGTGGGAATGTAAAGTGGTACAGCTACTTTGAAAAAGTCTGGCAGTTCCTCAAAATGCTAAACACAGAATTACTATAACATCAGACAATTCTGGGCTGGCCAGCTAGCTCACTTGGGAGAGCATGGTGCTGATAATAACAAGGTCAAGGGTTCAGATACCTGTATCTGCCAGCCGCCAAAACAAACAAAAACAAAAAGGTCAAGCAATTCCATTCCTAAGTATATTCGCAAGAATACTGAAAACATGGCTACACAAAAACTTATACAGGGACTGGCTGGTGAGCTCAGCTGATTAGAGCACAGCCTTATAACCCCAAGGTCTCGGGTTTGGATCTCCATACCAACCAGCCTCAAAAAACAAACAAAAACTTGTACATAAATGTTCATAGCAGTATTATTCAAACAGCCAAAAATGGAAATCAAGTATCCATCAGCTGATGGGTGGATAAATAGAATGAGCTATATCCACACAACAGATTATTACTCAGCCATAAAAAGGTATGAAGTGCTGAGACATGCAAATGGAGGAAAACATACAAAGCGAGAGAAACCAGACACAAAAGGCCACATATATGATTCTATTTATATGAAATATCCAGAAAAGGCAAATCCATAGGGTACCAAAAGTAGACTGGTGCTTTCCAGGGATTGGAGGAGGAGAGAGTGAGAATGGGGGTGGTGGTGATTATTAATGGGTATGGGGTTTCTTTTGGAGGAAATGAAAATGTTCTAAAATGGAATGTGGTGGTAGTTAGTTGCACAACTCCTTGAATATACTAGAAACCAGTGAATTGCACACTTTAAACGTGTGAATTGTATACTATGTGAATTATATCACAATAAAGCTGTTATATACTGCTATAGTTTGAATGTCCCCCAAAATCTCATATGGAAGCTTGACCCCCATTGTAGCAGGATGGGAGATCTGACTACGGTATTTGAAAGGTGGGGCCTTTGAGAAATGATTAGATTGTGAGGTTCTGCCCTCATGAATGGATTATTCCATTCATGGATTAATGAGTTAATGAATAAATGTGTTATCAAGGGAGTGGCACTTGTGGCTTTATAAGGAGAGCTAGAAGCGAGTTAGTGAGCTTTTGCCACCTGACATGAGATGCCCTGCACCAACGGGACTCTGCAGAGTCCTCACCTGGAAGAAGGCCCTCACCAGATGCACTCCCACTCACCAGCTTCCAAAACTGTAAGGAATAAATTTATTTCCTTTATAAATTATGCAGTTTCAGATTTTTTTTTTTTTTTAAGATGACGGGTAAGGGGATCTTAACCCTTAACTTGGTGTTGTCAGCATCACGCTCAGCCAGTGAACGAACCGGCCATCCCTAAGTAGGATCCGAACTCGTGGCCTTGGTGTTATCAGCACCGCACTCTCCCGAGTGAGCCACAGGCCTCCCGGCCCGCAGTTTCAGATATTTTAAGTGACAGAAAACTAATACATATATATTAAATATACAGATATAGGAAAGAAGAAACTGAAGGGGACAAAATAATATGCTACCATTAAAAAAATAGTATCTATTTATATAAATCTACTTTGGAAACTTGTCAACAGTTAAGAATAGGGTGGGGGGTGGTGAGGACATTTAACTTTGGCATCATGTGCAAGTACTCCTATTCAAATAAGTCAATAATTTTTTAAAAATTTTTATTTTTCTGTCTTTTTGTTTGTTTTTTCTTTTTTAAGTTAACGGATTTTTTTAAAAATTCAAAAGCCATCCGCGCCCGGCTGCTGGGCACGGCCCCACCCCGCGTCGGGGGTCCTAGGGATCTTACCCTCCCTGCAGACCCCAAGGCCGGCGGTCTCCGGCGCTGGGGGGCGCCCGGGCTCTGCAGGCGCTTACCCGGGGGGGGGGGTCTCGCTTACCCGTGGCTCCGAAGACCACCACCAGCTTCTTGTCCGCCATGAAGGCCCGGGAGAGGTCGGTGGTCGTGAGGCGCAGAGCTGGCTAGGAGGCCCGGGGTTCCGGCCGGGAATGACTGGGGACCCCCAAAGCGCGCCCAGCCGGGAACTATAGGGCGACCCGGCCGAGAGCAGGGGGTCGGCTGTCTTGGGATCTCGAGGTTTCTCGGGCTCGGAACCCCTTTGGGCCGATCCTCTCCCCGTCCCCCACTTAGCTGGGTTCTCTGCTCCCCTCGGTCCGACCACTCCTGGCTCAGGCCCCACCCACCGGCGTGAGCCCCTCGCAGTGGCTCAAATGGGAGACGCTCCAGGGAAGGGGGCCCGCGATTCTGCAGCAGAATCCACTGCGGAGGGAGGAATGGAGTCCCGCGCCAGGCGCCGGCCCCAACACGCAACTCCACCCCCACCCTGGCAAAGCCCCCTTCCCAGATGGCCTGTGTCTGAGGACCCCTGGCTGCCGGACTTGTGAATGCCCGCGGCCCCGACCCTGACTCCGCGCTCAGCAGACCCGACCACCCCCCGCCGTCGGCACAGATGGTTCGTCCCGGGATTGCCCGCCTCAGGCGAGGGTAAACTGAATTCGTGCAAACCCGGATGCTGCGGGTGAAGACTTGGCCAAGGGGGAAAAAAAAGAAGGAAAGGAAAAGAAAGAAAGAAAGAGAAAAATTGACTCTTTATCTTGCATGAACATTAGAGTGTATGCTGTTAACACCAAGGTCCAGGGTTCAACCTCTGCACCGGCCAGCCGCCAAAAAAGAAGAAAAAATGACTCAAAACAATCTAATTAAAAAATGGTCAAAATATTTGAACAGAAACTTCACAAAAGAAGGTAAAAGAATGACCACTAAGCACTTCGATGTTCAGGTTTTTTCATATCAGAGAATGCAAATTAAAACCACAATGAGGGCAGGCCCCTTAGCTCACTCGGGAGAGTGCAGCGCTGGTAGCGCCGAGGCCGCGGGTTTGGATCCTATATAGGGATGGCCAGTGCGCTCACTGGCTGAGCAAGAAAACCACAATGAGATATCTTTCACGAATATCTGCATTTTCAGATATTGGGTGTAGCCTAAAGACACTTAAAATAAATGATCATGACTCTGAACCCCCAGAGGCCTTGTCTGGTGGAGTTCTTGTAAACCTGACTCCTGATTTGCACGAATTAGAATTAAGTTCTCTTCTCAAAGCTTACTGCTGACGGGATTCATTTTTTTTCATTCATTCATCCCAAAATGTATACTGACCCCCTTGAGAATGGCAGCTTCTCCAGAGCAAATACTTTTCCTGTTCACTCCTGATTCCTAGCACCGGAAATAGTACCTGTAACAAAGAAGGCGCCAAATATTTGCTGATTGACTATCAAAAGGACTACCGTGGCAGTGCAGTTACAGACACTGTTTTCCCGACCTTATAATCTAGTTGTCAAGATAGTCCACAAGGGCCAGCCCCGTGGCTCACTCGGGAGATTGCAGCGCTGGTAGCGCGGAGGTTCGGATCCTATATAGGGATGGCCGGTTTGCTCACTGGCTGAGCGTGGTGCTGACAACACCAAGCCAAGGGTTGAGATCCCCTTACCGGTCATCTTTATAAAAAAATAATAAATAAATAAATAAAATATTGATCTTTACTATAAAATGCATCTCTTAATAAATACACATTTATGTTTACATATATAATAATAGTAATAATAATTATTATTATTTTGGCAGCTGGCCGCTTTGGGGATCCAAACCCTTGACCTTGGTGTTCTCAGCGTCATGTTCTAACTGAATGAGCTAACTATCCATCCCACTTGTGTTTATATTTACAAATATAGATATCTTCTATGTATTTACCTTGCATAAATCTCTTTTAATCTCCTCCATACTCTATGTTAGAATTTGTGCTACAGCTAGTCAGTTAGCTCAGTTGGTTAGAGCAGTGGTGTTGGTAACACTAAAGTAGGAAGTGATTCATTTTCAGAAATAACTTATCTAAGGGTGTTTTATTGAGATGGTAATTAGTTACTAGCCCCTTTTGTTTTCTTCATTTTCCCGGAGGGTTCCTCTGCTTGAGATGGTAATTGTTGCTAGCTCCTTTTGTTTTCTTCATTCCCTGGTATTTCTCCCTTCACAGGGCTTTAGCAGGCCTTTTTCAGAGGCTTGTCCTAAATCCTCAGACAAAGGGATTCCTTGCAAGGCGGTAATGAATTTTAGGCATCATTGGAGGAGATTGTGCACACCATAGTACTCAGTCAATGAGGAAGTGGGGGGAGGAACTTGCGTACTAGGGAATAAATTCCTTGCTACAGCCCTTTTCCATGTGCCTGTCCCACTTACAGACACCCGGACTTGAGAGGCCATTATTAAAGTCTCGCTTCGCTGTACCTCGTGTCTCCGTGTCCATCCTTTGGCATTAGACAGGTGAGGGCATTTCTCATAACAAAGGTCAAGGGTTCAGATTCCTGTACCAGCCAGCCGCCAAAAAACAGAATTTGTGTTAGAATTGTGCAGTTTGCCTGGAATATTTTCCTCCCACCATCTTTTTTTTTTTTTTTTTTTTAAAGATGACCGGTAAGGGGATCTTAACCCTTGACTTGGTGTTGTCAGCACCACACTCTCCCAACTGAGCTAACCGGCCATTCCTATATAGGGACCCGAACCCGTGGTCTTGGTTTTATCAAACCACACTCTCCCAAGTGAGCCACGGGGCAGGCCGGCCCTTCCCATCATCTTTGATAGGGCTAACTCCTACTCATTCCCAAGACTCCATGTAACTACCATTTCCTCCCGGAAGCCCTTCCCTACCCTTAGGCTGGCCTAGAACTACTCCTGTTCCACTTCCAGCTCTCTATCCCAGTGCAAAATTGTCTCTACCATATTAGACCAAGGGCTTTCTGAGAGGTGGCCCCATTGTCTTGCTTGTCTCTGTCTCTCCCTTCCAGCACAATATCCAGCACACAGTAGGAACTCATTGAGTGACAACTATGTGGAACCCAAGTGAGACAGAATAGGGCTAGGCCTGTGAACCAAACTGACTCCATTCTCCCTGAAGAGGACACTTTGTTACTTTTCCACTCCTCAGTCATGAGACCCCTCATGGTGTTTGATTACCTGATGGCCAGCCCTGATGAAACAAACTGAGATAAGAAGGGAATAGATATTCACCGAGTTGCAAAACCCTTCCCTAAGGCTTGATTCCTGTAATTGGAAAAATTAAGTTACAGATTAGCCTTAAGACCCCTTTAGGAGTTCCCACATGTGCACAAAGCTTCAAGATGACCAGAACAATGACCCTCCTGGGGTGACAATAAATACCACTACCATCTTGGACCTACTGAGCAGGTGCAAGGACCAAAGCCCTAAATGTGCATGTGCTCATGATGCAACCAGGAAGAACAGAATGGACCCTGACCTGCACCCCCCTTTTTTTTTTTTTTTTAAAGAAAAGGGGATCTTAACCCTTGACTTGGTGTTGTCAGCACCACGCTTACCCAGTGAGCTAACCGGCCATCCCTATATGGGATCCGAACCCGTGGCCTTAGTGTTATCAGCACCACACTCTCCTGAGTGAGCCACGGGCCGGCCCAATCTCCTCTTTAATAAAGTGTTGCTTGCTTTACTGCTGGGTGCATTGTTCATTTCTATGACTTGGACCCAAGAGCCTAATTCAGTAATGCTAGTATATACAACTGTGATAAAAGATGAGGTTTTTCTTCAGTTGCATGGGGTTAAATGACAAAATCAAATGTCCCCAAGTCTCCACTTTAAGGTAATACAGTAAATCCAGACAAGAAGGTACCCAGCAGGACCAGCTAAATAATTTGCACACCCAGTGCAAAATGAAAATGCGGAGCCCCTTGTTCAGAAATTAAGAATTTTGGGCTGGCCAGTTAGCTCATTCGGTTAGACCATGTTGTTATAACACCAAGGTCAAGGGTTCAGATCCATGTACTGGCCAGCTACACACACACACACACACACACACACACACACACACACACACACACTCTCTCTCTCTCTCTCTCTCTCTCTCTCTGCTCTGATATCTACTAGAGCTACGACAGTTTAAAAAAAAAAGAAAAGAAAAGAAGGGCCGGCCCATGGCTCACTCGGGAGAGTACGGTCCTGATAACACCAAGGCCACGGGTTCGGATCCCTATATAGGGATGTCCGGTTAGCTCACAGGCTGAGTGTGGTGCTGACAACACCAAGCCAAGGGTTGAGATCCCCTTACCCGTCATCTTTTAAAAAAATTTAAAAATGGGCCGAGCCCGTGGCGCACTTGGGAGAGTGCGGCGGTGGGAGCGCAGCGACGCTCCCGCCGCGGGTTCGGATCCTATATGGGAATGGCCGGTGCACTCACTGGCTGAGTGCCGGTCACGAAAAAGACAAAAAAAAAAAAAAATAATAATAATAAAATAAAAAAATTTAAAAAATTAAGAATTTCAAGAAAGTGACAGCAGAGTATTAAGCAAGCATGGGGCCCTTGTGAGCTTGGGGCCTTTCTAAGAATGGCACCCTGTGCATGGGTCTCATACCCTTGAAGCCAGCTCTGGTGCCCAGGTTTAATTCAGAGAAGCCTCCCAGGCTCAGAGCAACTTCAGCACCTTTTGGCCTAGCTGAATCTGCAGCTTGCTACAGCACTGAGTGGCAGGGAATGATATCTCTCCCCCAGGCCAGTAGTGCTGGGGCTTGGGGACTGTCTGACAGTGAGCTGACTGCTTGGCAGCCTGGGGCAAAGGTCTTTTCTCTGAAACCCCATCCTGCCCACAACTCTGTGCACTCCCTGGGACTTGAGGGCAGAGATTTGGCTACTGACTAGTGCACTCAGCAGTGACTCAGCAGTTTCTGTGGGACTTTATAGCTGATGACAGACTTGTGGGAAAGCATTTGACAGTTGACCCAGCCCAGTGACAAAACTAATGATGATAAACTTTACTAGGCTGTCCTATGTGTCAAGCACAGGCTAAGCCCCTGTCGAAGAATAAAATTACAACAAATCTTTTTGAAGATCTCAATTGGGCTTATTGCAATTCTAGAATTGGGAAATGTGTCATTCCATAAAATAGAATAAGGATTCCAATGAGCCGTGCAGAGGAGGTTGATTTTATAGACAGAAAAAGGTTGAAGAATTCTAGTTTGCTTAGAGAACTGCTTCTCTCACCTGGTCCATCCCTGGTGACTTCTACCTTGAAGGAGCCAAGGGAGAGACCGGATGTCTACAGGGCTGCTGCATACAGCTGTGCAGGGTACAGACTGCACAAGGGCACTGTTTGGAAAATATAAGGAAGATGGTCAGGGCTCCTTATATGTTCGGAGTCTTGCCAGCATATGAGGGGGGTATGCACATGCACATGGGTGTTCCTTGCTATTGTCTAATGTGATTGTGCATGTGCATCTGGGTTTTTTGTTTTTGTTTTTGTTTTTGTTTTTTTGAATTGTGGACTTGAGTAAAAAGGCCTAATGGCGCAGATGCGCGAAGCTTGGAGAGGACTCTCTGGGAAGCCATATTAGGTCGACTGCTACTAGCTCTGAATAAAGCCTATTAATACTTCACCCATGGCTCCCAGGACCTTTTCCTATCACCTAGCTCGTAGACCTGTGTGTAAAGGGTTTGTGACCCAGTCTGTGCAACGGGCTCAAGGAGTCTGTGAGACCAAGCCCTAGCTCTACTTGCACTCAGCTGAGGGGGAAGGAGTCAGCTGAAATCCATCCTAAGGCTCTGCTCCCAAGGTGTTTGCTCTGGCATAGTTGTTGTGTTCCCCTGAAGAAGAGATTCCTTATTCAGATTTGCCCAAAGCCAGGTTTGGGCATGTTGGAGTGAGCAGGACTGAAGCCATGTTTGTACCTAAAGCCAAATGGGCTCTAGATTTTAAAAGATGGCAGTTTTTTTCTTGGTATACATTTCTCTGAGTTCCCTCTTTTCTCATGGTTATTTGATATTTTGAAACTTGTTTATGGGGCAAGATGACATTATTTACATAAATGTAAAGTTGTTTTCCAGTCAGCCTGGAGCTGTGGAATTGCAATGAGACATGTACTATCCTGATCCCGAGAAACCAAGAAAAGTGTCAATAAAGCTGTGCTAATTCCACCCCGAAACAGGACCCTAAGATAACATCAGGACGAGAACAGAAGCCAGACAGAGCCTTGACCAGAATTTACACCTGGCTCCCTGCACAGAGCCGGCACAGCTCACATCCCCCTCCCTCCTGCTTTTCATTTCCCACATTCCGTTTCCTTAACCCCCTCTTAAAAAAAACCCTAAGTAAATCTGAGTCTTGGAGATGGCTTTGGGTTGGCCAATCTCCTTCAGGTTTACTGTAGAGATGGGTTAGCCTGACATCTCTTCTCAGGTCACAGGTGTTCCTGAATAAAAGCTGACTTCCATTTTGTTTTTGTTTGGGGGTAGGCAGCCAGACCCAGGTTTGGTGACATGATTTAGGCAAGCCTCAGCTGGGAGCTGAGTGCCCTGGGGTAATAGATTTTGGTGAGCCAAGCCAGGTTTTGTTTTGGGGCATGCAGCAGGACTTGGGCCCAGTAACAGGCTGGCTGTGACCACGAATGTCTGAGTTACTCCTTCTTGCAGTGGAAAGTGAAAACTGCTCTGGTTTCCTGGTGGAACAGGGCCTGGGTGGGAGCCATTAGCCAGGTGGAGGCCTTCCGCAGGCTTAGTTCCTCAGGTGCCAGATGATGCAGGGTTGGCTGCAGCTGCTTCTCCTGGACAACTGGAAAGGATCGGTGCCATCAGCACCCACTCTTGGCTGTCAGATGGTTACTGGATGGCATATACAGGTTCTTGATCCAGAAAGATTCTTCTTTCATGGACCAGCAAGAGGAAAGAAGAGGGAGGCTGAGAAATGGAACATGATAGGGCTTTATTATCAAGTGAAGGTATATGCCAAAGTGCATAGGCATCTTTGCCAGAGAGACAGGCGTGCACCCCAACCTTCTCCATCCTTTCTGTCCCATGTGCAAACGCGTAGGGGCTGATCTCTGCCCCTCCTGTCCTGCGTATTGCACAGGCTCTGGCTGATCCAGTCTGGATCTTTATTAGCAGCCTCCCTGGAGTGTCTCTTGTCCCTACTTTATTCCTGTCTCAAGATTTCACCCCCCTCTGGAAACCAGGGTCACTTCACTCTCCCTCAGGCTTCAGCCCCTTGTCACAGGGGAGAGCACACACCAACTCTAGCCAGTAGGAAGCCCTTTGATGACACGGGGTGGTTCCCCCTTCTCTAACAGTCCTGGCCCTGAAATCCTTACAGTTCTAAGCTCTCATCCCATTTTTGAGGTCCTGAGCCAAAAAATTTTTTTTTTTTTTTTTTTTTAAAAAGATGACCGGTAAGGGGATCTTAACCCTTGACTTGGTGTTGTCAGCACCGCGCTCAGCCAGTGAGCCAACTGGCCATCCCTATATAGGATCCGAACCCGTGGCCCTGGTGTTATCAGCACCGCACTCTCCCGAGTGAGCCACAGGCCGGCCCAGTGAGCCAAAAAATTTTACAGGAGATAAGAAAATAGAATTTTAGGGCCCGCCAGTGGCTCACTCGGGAGAGTGCGGTGCTGGTAACACCAAAGCCACGGGTTTGGATCCCACATAGGGATGGCCAGTTAGCTCACTGGGAGAGCGTGGTGCTGACAACACCAAGTCAAGGGTTAAAATCCCCTTACCAGTCATCTTTAAAAAAAAAAAAAAAAAGAAGAAAATAGAATTTTAAAAATAAATTCCCCTAACTTTCCCCAAAGCAGAAACAAAGAACAACAAAGCAGATTGGTCATTTCAAAGTCCCTTCCTTGAGAGCTGGCTGATTGCTTAGTTGAGTAGAGCACGGTGGTATAACACCAAGGTCAAGGGCCAAAAAAACAAAACAAAGTTATTTTCCTTGTAAGGTGGGGACAGAGAGAAAGAATAGAAAAATAACTGACTAGTTAACACCAGGTTATTTCAGGCTGTCTCTTTTGTGTAAGGGTTAAAGCTGAGAGAACTTCATTATCATGTTTACTAAAAATTTAAACTGGGGAAATTGGCTCTTTCACCTGACTTCTCAGAAGGTCAGACTGAAACCTAAGTGATATGAAATTGAGCTAGGGTGACTCCATTTTTATTTTTATATTTATTTATTTATTTTGGCAGCTGGACAGTATGGGGATCTGAACCCATGACTTTGATGTTATAATTCTAAACAACTGAGCATTTTGATTTTCAGTCTGATCTTTTGGGGCCTAGTGTGGGAACTCAGTCCAAAAACAATGGTCTGTCTCTAGAACAGCGACTCAGAAATTGAATTGTTGGATCAAAGGGTATGCCCCTTCTAAATTTTAACAGATCTTGCCAGCCTGTCTCCCCCTCCCCCAATAACTCCTACGAACACTGCGTGTTTTCCACATGTGTTTCCCACACCTTTGCCAACACTGGCTATTACTAGTTATTTAGTCTGTAGTCAGTCGGGTGGTTAAGGAAATGACTGCTTGAACAGAACGGTGGAGCCCCGCGCGCGAGATGAGCCTGAAGAGGTGGTGGCATGGTCTAGCCTAGCGATTGCGTAGGGACTCACAGAGTAAGGCAAGAATGGGGAGCGATGGGGGAGCTGTGGAAGGGTTTTAAGCAAAAGGCAAGGATCTCATCTAGGGTTTTAAAAGATCCTTCTGGCTGTAGTTTGAAGAATGGGCAAGGCCGACGCACGGAGACCAGGTACAAGACGGGTAGCAGAGGAGGCCGGAGTCGAGATAGACGCTTTGCCCTGGGTCTCGCACAGGACTGTTAGTAGACTGAAGTGGCAAGTGCCCAAGAGGGAGATGTCAAGGTTGACAACGCGATTTCTTACATCACTGAGTGGACAGAAAAGATTAAACGACATTGGGCAAGAAGAGCGTGTGGTCCAGAAGCGTCCTCCTAAACAGTTGCTCTTGGTGTCCTGCTGTCCAGCATTCGTGCCGAAGCACCCCAGTAGGCTGGATCTGGGGCCTCTGCGGACCGGCAGATGGAGCCACGTGCCACGCATCTTCCGCTGTGCGCAGGGGGCGTGTCCTCGCAGGACACGCCCCGCGCTGCGTGCCCACGTCGCACCGCCCTGCCCCGCCCGCTCGGCTGCGGCAGCGGCGCCTGAGGGGGTTGCTGACTGGCACGTTGATCGCGGACTGACTGCCGCACCGGGCGGACCCGCGGCAGGTGAGTGGCCCGCGTCCTCCCTGGCCTCCTTCCTGGCTCTCGGCCGGGGCCGCGCCGCCCCCTCGGCGGGCCCCGACCCAGCCCGGGCCCTCGGAAGATCGGCTCGGAGGGCCGCGGCCCGCTGAGTCCCTTGCGCCGGCCTGAGGGGAGACCCGGACGGGGGGCGGCCGCAAGCCGGGTGAGCCGGGGAGGGGGCGACAGAGGGAACCGGGGACAGGAAGTGGACCAGCGCGGGGGGGGGGGTTTGTCACGTGAGGGTGGAACCCGGCCGCCGCTTTCTAGAAGACGTTTCGCGGGCCTGGGGGCCTGAGCGGCGCCTCAGGTGTCCCCGGTGGGCCCACCCTTCCCAGTGTCACGAGTGGCGTTGGCGAGGCGACCCCCCCGAGGGGCGGCTGAAGGGATTGGCATTGCGCGCTGGGCTTGCAGTCGCTGCCCCCGGGCCCGGCAGGTCCGTCCACCTGGGTCCGAGGGGACCCGGACCTGTCCCCGGCATTGGAGATTGGAGCTGTGGGCACTGGCCGGGCTCTGCCCTACCTTCTGTAACTCACCTCAGTCTGGAGTGTTTCTTGAGTCTCCGTCGTGATTTCATGAGTGACCTCTGGTGCGCCTTGGTGCACAGTGCCTGATTGGGAGGGATCCACTGTGGGGGAAGCAGGTTAGTCTGGACAGGGAGTTTACCTGTCACCTCCTGAGCACAGTGCTCTAGGTGTATTTATTGCCCTGTAAAAGCTATCAGGGCCGTCGTGCACAGTCTTTGCACAAGGCCTGTTTGTGTCATGCCATTTAAATTGGTTCTGATGAACCGGTTGTTGTGGCCTGTGGCTGTACCTCCTTACTGTGCTATGTTGGTGCCGCCATAAACGAGACAAGGCTTAGCGTAACTGAAAAAAATAAACACTGTATAATGAATGCTCTCCCGTTGAGGACGCCCTCAGCCTTTCAGAAACGTCTTGAGTTGATAGTTTTCTCCCTAGTAAAATGGAGTCAATGGTGAAAAGTGTCTTGACCTATATTTACAGCCAAGAAGATGGCACAGATGATCTTGAACCTGGTGGTCTACCTTCAGGTACCATGCCCTTTCCTAAATGGAACTGTAGAGATCGAATATGGATTATGTCCCTTTTTTTTTTTTTTTTTGGCTGCTGGCAGGTAAAGGGATCCAAACCCTTGATCTTGGTGTTATAAGGCTGTGCTCTAATTAGTTGAGCTAACTGGCCAGCCCCGATTATGTCCTTTGAACTGGCTTTCCCACTCCCCTTAAACTGTCCTCTCAAATAAAAGGAAACAAGCTTACTGGTTTTGTGGTTTTGAATTTCTGGTATGGTGTTAACCATTGTGTTTTCATTAAAATTTTAACTCCCTAATTAAAAATTTTAGTGTTTCTTTGGGAAGGGTGTTAAGGAATATATAAGTAAACCTGTCGTTTATTAATTAGTTTTTTCAAGAAGTATCACAAGACATAATCTTTGCTTACCAAGAGTTCACAGATCAGAGGGGCATTTATAAGTTTACCTGATAAAATTGGAAAAGTTCAAATACAGTATCTAGGTCAAAGTACTGGTGAGGGTGTGGGAATTTGCCAGGTCTTGTAAACTCGCACACTCATTGAATGACTTCATCAAACTGGAGATTTGAAGAGGGAAATCCTGTGATTCCTTCGTTGTCTGACTTGATTTCCTTTCTTCCTTTGCTTGGGCCAGTAACTTGAGATGCTGCTGAGTCACCAGAGTCAAGAATATGAGCTACTTTGGAAATGCCAATGCCAATGAGATGAGTTACAGAAAGTAAAGCGTTCATTGCCTTTAGCTCACTCCTCATCAAGTATGTTGAAAACTTGCAAAACTGGACAGCTGGGGCTACCTTGATTTTTTTTGATTTCCATTTAACAGCTGATTCTCTTCACAGGACAGTTAGGCTCTGCATCAGGATTGTGCCAAAAACTGGAATATCACTTCTCCAGGAGGAAGATCTATTTGAAAATTGGAATTGTGTATTTCAGTGTAAAATTTAGAATTCAGCTTGTAACTCCTTGGAGAGAAAAGAGATGAAAAACTTTAACTATAAATTTCCTCCTGTATATTATTGGACATAGTTAGCTAAAATGTTATAAATAGACATTTAAACACTAAGGTCAAGGGTTTGGATCCAGCCGCAAAAAAACCCAAAACAAAATAAAACAAAACAAAATAAATAGACATTTAATGCAATCTTTTCTGATAGTAGCCAATGAGAATTAAGTGGTCTGTGTCACCTCTCCTTTTGTGTACAACACAGTGAAGATTATCTGCAACTTAATTTATTATATCTAGTAGGTTTCTATTTGCAAAAACATAGGATGAAAGCTCTGTGTTTTGTTGTAATCTGAATAATTTCTCAGGATATTTTTGTACTGCTGAAAAGCAGTACCATTACCAGTTAATTGTTGCTAGCAGTGTGTGTGTGTGTGTGTGTGTGTGTGTGTGTGTGTGTGTGTGTGTGTGTGTGTGTGTGTGTGTGTGTGTGTGTGTGTGAGAGAGAGAGAGAGAGAGAGAGAGATATGAATCTTTTTATTTTATTTTTTTGATGACTGGCCAGTTTAGAGGTCTTTTGTACCAGAGGAAATTATACTCAGGTGACCACTCAGTTGCTCTTTGATATTATCACTCTGTACTTTACTTTTCCATATTGACTCCATTTATTTACCATAGATGATGTTTTCAGTTGTGCTACACATTTTAAAACCAACTAATGAAGTCAGTGAGCTCCTCAAATTTTCTTTTTAAATTTCCAATAAATTTGACACACAGTATAGAAATACAGTACTGGTCTAGCAACATTACATATGTTTGCAGATTATGTAGTTACATTTATTTATATATATTGTAAGAAATTCTTTCTGAATGATCAGTGTGTTTCCATTTAAGAATAACATTAGTTATTGGGGTTCACTATAAATAATGTAAGGTCATATAGATATTTACATCTAAATTGCGGTTGAAATGGAGCCCGGAACTCTTTCTGGGTCATCATATCAACCACATCTATATTCAAACTTCCCAGGGCAATATTGTGATCTGTTAACTAGGCATTTCAAAACAGCAATTAAAGTCAAGGGTCTCTTCTCAGTGAACAGGTTTTAAAGTTGTTTTGATATAATTTTAAAAGACTTTGGGCAGGCCCGTGGCTCCACTCGGGAGAGTGTGGTGCTGACAACACCAAGGACGGGGGTTCGGATCCCGTATAGGGATGGCCGGTTAGCTCATTGGGTGAGGGTGGTGCTGACAACACCAAATCAAGGGTTAAGATCCCCTTACCGGTCATCTTTTAAAAAAAAAAAGACTTAGAGGGCCAGCCTGTGGCTCACTTGGGAGAGTGTGGTGCTGATAACACCAAGGCCACAGGTTCAGACCCCTATATAGGGATGGCCGGTTAGCTCACTTGGAGATCGTGGTGCTGACAACACCAAGTCAAGGGTTAAGATCCCCTTACCAGTCATCTTTTTTTTAAAAAAAAGAGTGAAAAGTAAATGGTTTGTTTCAAAAAGAAAAAGGAAGTCATGTTAGTGTATCTTTGACCATTAGAAATACATTTAAATCCTTTGAGTTTTAGTTTCTGTGTCTAAAAAAATGAGATTAATACTTGATGAGCTTTAAACTCTGGTGCCTTTGAATGCTGCTTATTGATCTAAAACAGGGATTTCCATGCTTTTTTGTTGCGGTAAGTTTGGGATTGGGACTGAGAATCTAACTTCTTGAGAGTTTCCCTTCATGTCCCTTTGTCCAAATCACACAGTCTAGACAGAGATGGGAGTGGGCAGGTGAGGAGGATAGAGAGGTAAGTGAATAGAATACATGAGGGAAGGGACAGCAAAAGAGGAAAGGAAGAGGTGATTGTTGCATGGTGATAATTGTTATCAGTTTGTATGCCAGGGGCCAACTAAGTGGATATTTTCTTCTTTCTGCTTAGGGGGAAAGTTAATTTTTGTCACACAAATAGATATATTTCCTTCCCAGGATTATCATAGGTCTAATTATTGTCATAATTCTCAGTAATTTTAAAAGAACTTTGGGGAAGAATGGCTGACAGAGACTGGTGTCTTGTATCCACCCTGCCTGACTTTTTCTAAATACTCTCAGCTTCCTGCCTTTCTCTTGATGATCTGTCTTAGTTTTAGAAGACTGGTTTTACTGTATCTTGTATTCAATCCTACAGTTACTTGAGAGCCTCATGGTAGTGCTGTGGGAAGGTGGTAGCTTGATTTAAAAAATCTGGCAACATAATACTATCATGATTATAGTAAATCTAGTAGGCTGGCTTGCCTCATAAGTAGCTGTAATGATCATATTTTTTATGCCAAACACTGGGACCTATGGTCTGAGCATACAGGTATACAGAAGGAATGGGTGGGACAGGATATTTGAAATTAGAGCTGTTCCAGAAACTCTGGAACATAAGGCTCTGTCTTTAGCACTTTTGTCTGTACTGCGTACGGTTAGTATTTCTAGAACGGTGCACCTTGTTATGTGTTTTTTTCCCCCTACTTATCTCTGTCTAGATTGAAAGCTACTTGAAGTCCGAAACAAGATCTTAGCGCTCTTTGTAGTCACAGAGCCCTTAAGCATGATAAATGTTTATTGATGATAATATGTAATGTCACCTGTGCAAGTGTAGTCATCCCTTTCCATAGATACTTGATCTGCTGTTCTCTCAGGAAAGACCACTGTGTGCTGTTCCGGAGGAACTGTTGTCATCTGGAACTATTTTCATGGCAGTCTGGAGGAGGGCAGGAAGGAAAAGGGATAGAATCAATGAGCAAAACTGAGTGTGGGTTGGTAGAGGGATCCAGATAGCAGTGTTCAAAGGCAGATGAAAAAAAATATATTGCAGTGGGGCCTGGGCAGTCCATTCACTTCTGCCTGGAAGATGTTAACTCCTCACTCCCTTCTTTTTGTATAAGAAGGCAAGGGGAGAGTCAAGTCTTCTCTTTGCATAGTAATAGTATCCCACTGTTTAGAAAATAACTTAAAAAATATCCCATTTCTTGGGCCAGCCCCGTGGCTCACTCAGGAGAGTGTGGCGCTGGTAGCGCCGAGGCTGCGGGTTCGGATCCTATATAGGGATGGCCAGTTCGCTCGTTGGCTGAGCGTGGTGCAGACCACACCTCGCCGAGGGTTGCGATCCCCTTACTGGTCAAAACAAAACAAAACAAAAAAACAAAAACATCCATTTCTTTACCATGTACTTGGGTATTTATCAAAATCAGCAAAATTTTCAAATGTTTGTACTCTGTTTTTTTCTTTTTCCTTTTTCTTTTTTCTTTTTAAAGATGACCGGTAAGGGGATCTTAACCCTTGACTTGGTGTTGTCAGCACCACACTCTCCCAAGTGAGCTAACCAGCCACCCCTATATACGGATCTGAACCCTTGGCCTTGCTGTTATCAGCACCACACTCTCCCAAGGGAGCCACCGGCCGGCCCTAGACTTTGCGTTTTATAAAAGGCATACTAGTAGACCCAAAAATAGAGAAGTGTAGGGCAACTAGCTGCTGTAGGTTATTGCTTTTCCACCTTTGCTTGTGGCTTTTCTAGGTATCTGAGATGGGGCAAAAAACCAAAGTGTTTTTTCTACTCTCTGTTCTTATACAGTCACGAATCAGAATGTTATGGCCAATGTCCGACAGGTAAAAGAAATTTGCCCATGAGAACCGGGTGATAGGAAAAGGAAAAGAGTTTATTTCTGGCAGCCAGGGCTACGCAGGCCAATCGAGAAGTGCAGCCCCGAGTTGAAACCTCTTGCAGCTTTTATTTTTAGGTAGGCGGGAATTTTTCACACCTGACACAATCTAGTCAATGCAAGCAAGCCAGCGATACATAAGCTAATTTTGTGGGTAGCCCTGTAGCCCCTCCCCACCCTGGATTCCCCATAGGGACTTTCCAGGCTAAAATGGCAGAGCCGCCTAAAATGGCAATGGCCACGCTACTCTGTTTATTCCCCCATTTATTATAGCAAGCAATTTGTATAGAAGCAGAATGCATATGTTAAGGTCAGTAGGGGTTGGGGCGTCCCTTAACATTCCCCCCTGTTGTTGTAGCTATAGCAAATCATTGCTATCTTAGGGATTGAATTTTAAAAAGCATGTTAAAGTCTCTTTAGTCTTAGTTGGGCGGTCGGTGATCTGGACACTCCAGCAGTCGGTGTTGGGGTTTGAGTTCAGTGCCGGTTTGACGTGAGTCCAATGTATCCAAGCGTCCTTTCCGGCAACCTTTACAGCTGTGGGCGTGCTGAGGATCACCAGGTATGGTCCAGTCCAGCGGGGCTGGAGGGACGAGGCAGTTAACTTCTTTATGTACACCAGGTCCCCAGGTTGAGGGATGGGTCCGGGTGGCTCCTGCTTTGGAAGGGAAGCGTTAGCATTTAGTTTGTTTCTGATTTGTGAACAAATCTGTTGTAGGGTTTGAAGTTCCCCCAAAATAGGGGCAGGCAGCTTTTGGGGGTCAGCCTCCATTGGCACCCTGGGTAATAGGGGAGGGGCGACCGAAAAGAATTTCATAAGGTGTATATCCCTGTTTATACGGGGAATTTCGTACCCTTAATAGTGCAAAGGGAAGGAGGTCTACCCAGTTTTCGCCAGTTTCTAAATGAAGCTTAGTCAAGGTTTCTTTTAAAGTTCTGTTCATGCGCTCAACCTGTCCTGACTTTGAGGGCGGTAGGCGCAATGTAACTTCCATTTTATTCCCAAACATTTGGCCAATTGTTGGGGTATTTGTGCCGTAAAGGCAGGTCCATTATCTGACCCGAGGGTTGTGGGTAGCCCAAACCGGGATAAAATTTCATTGATTAATTTTTTTACTACTATACAGGCTGTTTCAGACTTGGTAGGAAATGCCTCGACCCATCCAGATTATGTATCTACTAATACAAGCAGGTATTTGTATCCATACCTTCCAGGCGTAACTTCAGTGAAATCAACTTCCCAATGTTCTCCTGGAGTATTACCTGTTTGTCGAACTCCAGACCATCCATGAGTGACCTGTTTAGAGTTTACTTGAGTACATGCAAGGCATCGGTTAGTTAATGATTCAACAATTTTTGATGCATTATTAAAATTAAATGATTGTCTAATTAATTCTAATAGCTTTTTTTCCCCTAAATGGGTGGCTTGGTGAATTTCATGAGCCAAGCGTTGACCCATTTTTTCTGGTAGCCATATGGCTTTGTCCTTTGATTCATACCACCCAGTGGTTATGTTTTTTTGGTATCCCGATGTTTCAGCCTTTTTCTCGTCTTCTGGAGAGTACTCAGGTTTTAGTGGCAAATGAGGTTGTGGTAGCAAAGGTGCTATGATTGACGTCCCGGTTGGTTGGAGTGTCACTGTTTTAGCAGTCTTATCAGCGAAGTTATTTCGTTGAGTTTCTACAGTTGTTCCCTTTTGGTGTGCCTTGCAATGAATAACTGCAACCTTGGTTGGAAGCCAAATAGCTTCTAATAGTGCAAGAATTTCAGGAACATTTTTGTCTTTCCTTCTGAAGTGAGTAACCCTCTTTCTTTGTAGAGGGCCCCATGTAAATGTACAGTAGCAAAGGCATATCTACTGTCAGTGTAGATATTTACAGTCTTACCTTCGCTAAGCTGAAGGGCCTTTGTGAGAGCGATAAGTTCTGCCCGCTGGGCTGAGGTCTGGGACCCGAGAGCTTCTGCCCATAGTACTCATTCAGGAGTAGCCACCGCGGCACCTGCATACCTGACTCCGTCAACCATGTAGCTGCTGCCATCTGTGAAAAGTTAGCTCTGCCTCCTTGAGAGGAGTGTCTTGCAACCCCCGTTGGGTGTCCTGGAAGGCGGCTAAGATTTCAAGGCAATCATGTGTGACTTTGCAGCAGTCAGGGTCACTGTCAGGGAGCAAGGTGGCCAGATTTTGAGCAACCGGGTTGGAGAATGTAATATGTTCGGGTCCAAGCAGTTGGGTCTGGTAATGAGTTAACCTTGCATCTGAAATCCATTTTCCTGGTGGGGTTTTTAGTATAGTCTCTACCCCATGAGAGGTAACAATATTTAGGGGCTGGCCCAAGGTTAACTTATTAGTTTCTTTTACTAGGAGTGCAGTTGCAGCTGTAGTTCGTAAGCATGTGGGCCAGCTGGTGGCCACTGGGTCCAGCTTGCGTGACAAGTAAGCCACCAGTCATTTCCATGGCCCTAGATCTTGGGTTAGCACCCCCTTTGCGATGCCCTTGTTTTTGGCCACAAATAAGGTAAAAGGCTTTTCTAGATTGGGCAGTGCCAGGGCTGGAGCCTATGTAAGAGCGGCCTTTATGTTGTTGAATGCCAATTGGAGTCTCTCAGTCCAAGTAATTTGATCCCCTGGTCCCTTAGTAGCCTCATAGAGGGGCTGGGTCATTTCAGCAAAGTTGAGAATCCATAAGCGATAGTATCCCTCGGCTCCTAGGAATTCTTGAACTTGCCTTTTAGTCTTTGGCTCTGGTATATTTAGGATGGCTGTTATGCTGTCAGGGGACAATTTCTTTTCCCCTGCACTTAAATATATCCCAAATATGTTGCCATCAGGGAGCAAAGTTCGGCCTTTTTAGCGGATACCCGTTATCCTAGGTATTGTAAGGTCTTTAATAAATCCCCTGTGGCTTGTTTACAAATCTCCAGGGTGGGTGCAGCCAATAGCAAGTCATCGACATATTGTAACAGTGTTATATTTGATCCCCACTTTACCTTGAAATCTTGGAGGTCTCGGCTCAGTCCTTCATCAAACAGTGTAGATGAGTTTTTAAATCCTTGGGGCAGTCTAGTCCATGTTAGTTGACCAGAGTAGCTCCCATCTGGGGCTTCCCATTCGAAGGCACACAGAGCCTGGCTGATTTTGGCTAGGGGCAGACTGAAGAAGGCATCCTTTAAATCCAACACTGTATAAACCTGATGGAGGGGATTAACCAGGCTCAACAACATATAGGGATTTGGTACAGTTGCATGGATAGTTTCCACCTTCTTATTGACTTCCCGGAGGTCCTGAACAGGCCTGTCGTCATTTGTCCCTGGCATTTGGACTGGTAACAGGGGAGTATTCCAGCTAGACTTGCAAGGCACTAGTATCCCTTCTTGTTTTAATTAATTGATGTGAGATTCTATCCCTTGTCTTGCCTTTAACGGAAGAGAGTATTGTTTTACTCTGATGGGAGTGGCAGTTGCCATGAGGTGGACCACTATTGGAGGTTGGTGCCTTGCTAGCCCAGGGGGATTAGACTCAGCCCAGACCTGGGGCACAAGTTTCATGTAATAATCTAGCAATTCTTGGTGGTTGGAGGTTTTATCCTCCTGCAATTGTTCTAGCAAGAGCTTATATTCTTCAAACAAAGGCAGTGTCACCAAAAGGGTGGCAGGTTGCTCCCAGTTAGTGGAGTAAATCTCTGCCCAATAAAGTCACTAGACAGTCAGGCATTAAAATGAATGAATGAGTGACTGTGTTCTTGCCTAAGTCGGTGAGTCACCCTTCTGTCCATGAACAAAATTTTAGTTTTTCCTATGGCCTCTTGAATGGCAATAGGGGGCTTATTGCTAGGCAATTCTGGTTTTTTTCAGTACACAGTATGTAGCCCCCGTGTCCACCAGAAATAATACTGGTTTTCCTTATAGTAGGCACATTGGTTTTTATCCAATGGTGGGCATTTTTTCACCCCCTTGTTGACTGCTCCTTTACGGGCCTGAGGTTTCTTGGGTTGGCCTTGTGTGGCCAGCAGAACCTTAGTTAGTCTTTTAAGCTGCTTATCTTCAAATGGGTCGCGATTTGCGAAAACCTTTTGAGCTATTTCTACCAACTCTGAAAGAACCTTGCCCTCAAATCCCTCTAATCTCTGCAACTTCCGTTTTATATTGGGTGCAGACTGAGCTACAAAGGCCAAATTAATTGCCCTTCGATTTTCCGGTGCTTCCAGGTCTATGGGTGTATAGATCCGGTACGCCTCTAGGAGGCGCTCTAAGAATGCACTTGGAGATTCGGTAGGCTGCTGGATTACTTCACTAACCTTAGATAGGTTTGTGGGTTTTCAGGCTGCAGCTCGAACCCCTCGTAACAGGACCTGGAGAAACCGATCGAGAGCCTCCTTACCTCTATTACTGTTTAGTTCCCAATCGGGCCGGTGGGTGGGGAAAACAGCAGCCAATCGCTCAGGGTCATCCGTGGGGATTCCACTGGGGCCCAGGACAGCCCGTTGGGCCTCTCGGTGGATTCGTTCCCATTCCTCAGAAGTGAACAGTTGTTGAGGATCATCCCAGGTGGGCTGGTGAGTATAAAAGACAGAGTCAAGCAGAGAAATGAGACCGTGCGGATGGGCGGAAAAGGAAGGGTTCTGGTTTTTCCAGTTGTAAAGATCACTGGTGGAAAAGGGGACATATGCCATAAAAGGGTCATTTACCCCTGCGGCCTCACACAAGAGGAAAAGTCCAGGAGGGGAAGCAGTTGAGGAAGGTGAAGAAGGGGAAGCAGCGGAAGGAGGGGACACTGGTGGGGCGGGACTCTGGAAATGATAAGAGGCCCCAGAGCGGGTGTGGGGGAGAGATTAGTGGGTTAGACACTTGGGTGGGGTCCTCTGCGTAAGGTGGAGAGTGGAAGATCAGGTCCGGCTCCTCTGGAGCGGTTGATAAAACTTGCTTAGGGGTAGAATCAGGGCGCAGTTTCATCAGGAGAATGGCGGCGGTCTCTCGGTGGCGAGCATTTTTCTTTAAACCTGGAAAACATCTTTTTAACCAAGGAGGAGGGTAAGACAGAATTTCAATCCAAATGAGAATATAAGGTATCTGATCAGGGTGTCTGGGTTTTCCGAAGATGACCCGTCTGACAGCCTGAGCTAATGGGGGGCTAAGGGAGCCCTCTGATGGCCAGCGACATTGAAGCCTGGCCAATCAGTTTCACAAAGGACACGCAAGACTTTGGGGTCCATGGAGGCCCCAAAGTCTGCAGCCTTCTCTCGGAAGGTGTTAAAGTTCATAAGAAAACATTGGAGGACAGTTGTTCTGGAGGATCCTTGTCCCACGATGTCCTGTGGAGCAGAAATGGCCAAGCTACACTTATAACAGACGACACAAAATGAAACTAGACGAACAAAAGGACTTAAACACAGACCGAAACTAACAAACGATATCAAAATGAAAATCCCAATGACCTAAAAAAGGTCCCAACGGATCAGAACAACATCTCATTTGATCCAGTGAAAGAGGCATCTACGGCTGCATCCAGACTAGCCTTTTTCCCAGTCAAGGAGTCGACTCACCAAATTCAATGGCGCCTGCCATGGGTTTGTCTCTCTTGGGCTGAAGAATGTCTTTTTCAGGAATTCCCCCCTAGAGATCCAAAAATTCCCAAGGCCAAAAGGACGGTTCTCGAGAGGCTTAAGGGATCCCGGACGAGCCCCCAAATGTTATGGCCAACGTCTAACGGGTAAAAGAAATTTGCCCATGAGAACTGGGTGATAGGAAAAGGAAAAGAGTTTATTTCTGGCAGCCAGGGCTACGCAGGCCAATCGAGAAACGCAGGCCAATCGAGAAGCGCAGCCCCGAGTTGAAACCTCGCAGCTTTTATTTTTAGGTAGGCGGGAATTTTTTGCACCTGACACAATCTAGCCAATGCAAGCAAGCCAGCGATACATAAGCTAATTTTGTGGGTAGCCCTGTAGCCCCTTCCCTACCTGCCGCCCCGATTGGGACCCAAATAGTAATAGAGGTAAGGAGGCTCTCGATCGGTTTCTCCAGGTCCTGTTACGAGGGGTTCGAGCTGCAGCCTGAAAACCCACAAACCTATCTAAGGTTAGTGAAGTAATCCAGCAGCCTACCGAATCTCCAAAGTGCATTCTTAGAGCGCCTCCTAGAGGCGTACCGGATCTATACACCCATAGACCTGGAAGCACCGGAAAATCGAAGGGCAATTAATTTGGCCTTTGTAACTCAATCTGCACCCAATATAAAATGGAAGTTGCAAAGATTAGAGGGATTTGAGGGCAAGGTTCTTTCAGAGTTGGTAGAAATAGCCCAAAAGGTTTTCGCAAATCGCGACCTACCTGAAGCTTAAAAGACTGACTATGGTTCTGCTGGCCACACAAGGCCAACCCAAGAAACCTCAGGCCCCTAAAGGAACAGTCAACATGGGGGTGAAAAAACACCCACCACTGAATAAAGACCAATGTGCCTACTGTAAGGAAAAAGGTCATTGGAAAAAAACTTGCCCCTGGTTACAGGAAAAGCCTGAAAAGACTAATACTGTGCTTCATTTGGGTGAAGACACAGAAGACTGATGGGGTCAGGGTTCCATGCCCCTTAACCCCCAGGAACCCATGCTTACTCTTCAAGTAGGGGGCCAACCAGTATCATTTCTGGTGGACATGGAGGCTAGTTACTCTGTACTGAAAAAACCAGAATTGCCTAGTAATAAGGCCCCATTGCCATTCAAGGGGCCACAGGGAAAACTAAATTTTGTTTATGGACAGAAGGGCGACTCACCGACTTAGGCAAGAACACAGTCACTCATTCGTTCATTTTAATGCCTGACTGCCCACTGCCTTTATTGGCCAGAGATAAACTCCACAAACTGGGAGCAACTATCACTTTTAAGTCACAGGCTGCTCCACTAACTGGGAGCATCCTGCCACCCTTTTGGTGACGCTGCCTTTGTTCGAAGAATATAAGCTCTTGCCAGAACAATTGCAGGAGGATAAAACCTCCAACCACCAAGAATTGCTAGATTATTACATGAAACTTGTGCCCCAGGTCTGGGCTGAGTCTAATCCCCCTGGGCTAGCAAGGCATCAACCTCTAATAGTGGTCCAGTTCATGGCAACTGCCACCCCCATCAGAGTAAAACAATACTCTCTTCCGTTAAAGGCACAACAAGGGATAGAACCTCACATCAATAAATTAAAACAAGAAGGGATACTAGTGCCTTGCAAGTCTAGCTGGAATACTCCCTTGTTACCAGTCCAAAAGCCAGGGACAAATGACGACAGGCCTGTCCAGGACCTCCGGGAAGTCAATAAGAGGTTGGAAACTATCCACGCAACTGTACGAAATCCCTATATGTTGTTGAGCCTGGTTAATCCCCTCCATCAGGTTTATACAGTGTTGGATTTAAAGGATGCCTTCTTCAGTCTGCCCCTAGCCAAAATCAGCCAGGCTCTGTGTGCCTTCAAATGGGAAGCCCCAGATGGAAGCTACTCTGGTCAACTAACATGGACTAGACTGCCCCAAGGATTTAAAAACTCACCTACGCTGTTTGATGAAGCGCTGAGCCGAGACCTCCAAGATTTCAAGGTAAAGTGGGGATCAAATATAACACTGTTACAATATGTCAACGACTTGGTATTAGCTGCACCCACCCTGGAGATTTGTAAACAAGCCACAGGGGATTTATTAAAGACCTTACAATACCTAGGATACCGGGTATCCGCTAACAAGGCCAAACTTTGCTCCCTGATGGCAACATATTAGGGATATATCTGAAGCGCAGGGGAAAGGAAATTGTCCCGTGACTGCATAACAGCCATCCTAAATATACCAGAGCCAAAGACTAAAAGGCAAGTTCAAGAATTCCTAGGAGCCGAGGGATACTGTCACTTATGGATTCTCAACTTTGCTGAAATGACCCAGCCCCTCTATGAGGCTACTAAGGGACCAGGGGATCAAATTACTTGGACTGAGAGACTCCAATTGGCATTCAACAGCATGAAGGCCACTCTTACGCAGGCCCCAGCCCTGGCACTGCCCAATCTAGAAAAGCCTTTTACCTTATTTGTAGCCGAAAACAAGGGCATCACAAAGGGGGTGCTAACCCAAGATCTAGGGCCATGGAAACGACTGGTGGCTTACTTGTCACGCAAGCTGGACCCAGTGGCCACCGGCTGGCCCCACGTGCTTATGAGCTACAGCTGCAACTGCACTCCTAGTAAAAGAAACTAATAAGTTAACCTTGGGCCAGCCCCTAAATATTGTTACCTCTCATGGGGTAGAGACTATACTAAAAACCCCACCAGGAAAATGGATTTCAGACGCAAGGTTAACTCATTACCAGACCCAACTGCTTGGACCCAAACATATTACATTCTCCAACCCAGTTGCCCTAAATCCAGCCACCTTGCTTTCTGACAGTAACCCTGACTGCTGCGAGGTCACACACGATTGTCTTGAAATGTTATCCGTTTTCCAGGGCACCCGAACGGGGTTGCAAGACACTCCTCTCAAGGAGGCGGAGCTAACTTTTCACAGATGGCAGCAGCTACATGGTTGACGGAGTCAGGAATGCAGGTGCCGCGGTGGCTACTCCTGAATGAGTACTATGGGCAGAAGCTCTTGGGTCCCAGACCTCAGCCCAGCGGGCAGAACTTATCGCTCTCACAAAGGCCCTTCAGCTTAGCGAAGGTAAGACTGTAAATATCTACACTGACAGTAGATATGCCTTTGCTACTGTACACGTACATGGGGCCCTCTACAAAGAAAGAGGGTTACTCACTTCAGAAGGAAAAACAATTAATAATGTTCCTGAAATTCTTGCACTATTAGAAGCTATTTGGCTTCCAACCAAGGTTGCAGTTATTCATTGCAAGGCACACCAAAAGGGAACAACTGTAGAAACTCAACGAAATAACTTTGCTGATAAGACTGCTAAAACAGTGACACTCCAACCAACCGGGACGTCAATCATAGCACCTTTGCTACCACAACCTCATTTGCCACTAAAACCTGAGTACTCTCCAGAAGACGAGAAAAAGGCTGAAACATCGGGATACCAAAAAAACATAACCACTGGGTGGTATGAATCAAAGGACAAAGCCATATGGCTACCAGAAAAAAATGGGTCAACGCTTGGCTCATGAAATTCACCAAGCCACCCATTTAGGGGAAAAAAAGCTATTAGAATTAATTAGACAATCATTTAATTTTAATAATGCATCAAAAATTGTTGAATCATTAACTAACCGATGCCTTGCATGTACTCAAGTAAACTCTAAACAGGTCACTCATGGATGGTCTGGAGTTCGACAAACAGGTAATACTCCAGGAGAACATTGGGAAGTTGATTTCACTGAAGTTACGCCTGGAAGGTATGGATACAAATACCTGCTTGTATTAGTAGATACATAATCTGGATGGGTCGAGGCATTTCCTACCAAGTCTGAAACAGCCTGTATAGTAGTAAAAAAATTAATCAATGAAATTTTATCCCGGTTTGGGCTACCCACAACCCTCGGGTCAGATAATGGACCTGCCTTTACGGCACAAATACCCCAACAATTGGCCAAATGTTTGGGAATAAAATGGAAGTTACATTGCGCCTACCGCCCTCAAAGTCAGGACAGGTTGAGCGCATGAACAGAACTTTAAAAGAAACCTTGACTAAGCTTCATTTAGAAACTGGCGAAAACTGGGTAGACCTCCTTCCCTTTGCACTATTAAGGGTACGAAATTCCCCGTATAAACAGGGATATACACCTTATGAAATTCTTTTCGGTCGCCCCCTCCCCTATTACCCAGGGTGCCAATGGAGGCTGACCCCCAAAAGCTGCCTGCCCCTATTTTGGGGGAACTTCAAACCCTACAACAGATTTGTTCACAAATCAGAAACAAACTAAATGCTAACGCTTCCCTTCCAAAGCAGGAGCCACCCGGACCCATCCCTCAACCTGGGGACTTGGTGTACATAAAGAAGTTAACTGCCTCGTCCCTCCAGCCCCGCTGGACTGGACCATACCTGGTGATCCTCAGCACGCCCACAGCTGTAAAGGTTGCCGGAAAGGACGCTTGGATACATTGGACTCATGTCAAACCGGCACTGAACTCAAACCCCAACACCGACTGCTGGAGCGTCCAGATCACTGACCACCCAACTAAGATAAGACTAAAGAGACTTTAACATGCTTTTTAAAATTCAACCCCTAAGATAGCAATGATTTGCTATAGCTACAACAACAGGGGGGAAAATGTTAAGGCCAGGGTCCGGCGGGTAAAAGAAATTTGCCCACGAGAACGAAGTAATAGGAAAAGGAAAAGAGTTTATTTCTGGCAGCCAGGGCTACGCAGGACAATCGAGGAGCACAGCCCCAGTTGAAACGTCTCGCAGCTTTTATTTTTAACTAGGCGGGAATTTTTCACACCTGACACAATCTAGTCAATGCAAGCAAGCCAGGGATACATAAGCTAATTTTGTGGGTAGCCCTGTAGCCCCTCCCCACCCTGGATTCCCCATAGGGACTTTCCAGGCTAAAATGGCAGAGCCGCCTAAAATGCCATTGGCCATGCTCCTCTGTTTATTCCCCCATTTATTTTAGCAAGCGACTTGTACAGAAGCAGAATGCATATGTTAAGGTCAGTAGGAGTTGGGGCGTCCCTTAACCACAGGCCCCATGGCTGCCCTGAATGTGGTAGACAGCCCCAACAATGGGTTTTCGAGAGTTTATATTAGCTTTGGGGTGCGAAATGTACGGGGGAGGGACCATTAGTTTGATGTAACTGGGTGGAGAACTGCACCGATGCAGAAGCCGGAAAGAAACTTGTTTCTAAGTCAGGAGGCTTCTTGTAAAGGGAAGGGGGGAGGGGAGGGGAGGAGGTGGGCGGCACCATTTTGTACTTGGGCTTGTCTAAAGTGGCGCTGGTTATGTTGCAGATCTATTAATGATTGTCATTCTAACACTCCATGTTTTGGGAGGTCAGGGAAGTTAAAGAGCTGAAAAATGTAAAAAGTGGTAGAATTTGCACTGAATCCACTGGGGTTAGGTAAACGACAGAGTAGGAAGATACAAGAAGGAAGGGGGCCAAAGAAAGGTGAAACCCACCTGAGAGCACCCAGGGGTCTTACTGAAAACATTATCCAAAGAAAGAGAATGTCACACATAAAGAGACTCCTTCTAGAGTAGAGATTCTTAACCTGAAATTCTGGGTCCACAGATGAACCTTGGGGGCCTGTAGTTGCTCTGGAATGGCACAGGCAACTTTTTTTATATATGTGGTTGTCTTTTAGAGAGAATCTAAAGCCTTCATCTGACTCACGAAGGGATTTGCAACACAAAAGGCTAAGGATTGCAGCCTTTACAAAGATCCAAACCTGTGACCTTGGGCTCTCACCAACTGAGCTAACCGGCCAGCTCTCCTCCCTTTCTTTAGAAGTGCACGTCTCTGAATTTGTGTTTTCATGTGAGGAGGTATTTGGGTGGAAGATTAGAGACAGAAACCCTAGAGCATTCCTTTGCAAACAAACAGCCTTTCACTAAACACCAACTGTCATGGAACTTGTGTGAATGATTGTCCAAAGGACAGCAGTGTAAGCAGTGGTCTGATCTGGTGCCCAGGAGATGGGACACTGCCCAAAGTCACTGCACTCTCATTGGCTAGTGTAGGTGAGGAAGAGATGTTTAAGGCTCAAAGTCTGCCCTCTAACCTTTATAGTCAAGTGTGGCTGATTAGAGTATGCACCTGCCCATAATACATGCTTTTTGGAAGGACATGAAGTTTTAAAGGAGGTATTGGACTATTAGAAATGACGTGTGAGGGGAAGAAGATATAACAACCACAATTATTTGAAGTTGATTCAACAAGCAAACAGAAAGGACATTGTTGGGGGGGAGGGGGGAGGGAGAAGGGAGGGAGGTTTTGGTGATGGGGAGCAATAATCAGCTACAATGTATATCGACAAAATAAAATTAAAAAAAAAAAAAAAAAAAAAAAAAAAAAAAAGAAATGACGTGTGAAAGAGCAGATGGAGCCCTGGCCCAGCAGCTCTGGGCAGGACCTGGAACAGTGACTAATCCAGTACCAGCTTCCCACTGCATCTTTGGAATACAGGTCTAAGAGACTCAACCTAGAGCTGCTGGTCACTTAGCACATTCATTGGGAAGTGGTAGCCTGTTATTTGGTCCAGTGTTCTATCACCCCTAGACCACAGCTGAGCAAATTAGGCCTATCTCAAGGGTCCTAAAGGACTGGAGGTGCTTTTTTTCCTAAAGTTATTCATTCATTATGGCCTGATCATGTTCTCAGTCAATTGTTGGGGGTCTGGGCTATTTGAATTTCCTCTGAGTAATGAATAATGGAGATAATGGTGTTTGACCAGTTCTGAGGGACCCTTGGGAATAATAGGAATTAAATTCTTGGGAATTAAACGTAACTTTATTACTATTACTATTATTATTATTATTATTTGGCAGCTGGCAGGTACGAGGATCTGAACTCTTGAACTTGGTATTATAATACTGTGCTGTAACCAATTGAGCTAATCAACCAGACCAAACACAGCTTTAATGTGTGTTGTTTGTGAGCACTGCCTCACTGGAGAAGATGGAACAGGAAGTTTTTCAATTTTATGGTGGCAATATGATGGGGATTTTTGTTTTTTCCTTTTTTCGTTTTAGTAAATTATGATCACTATAACATTTTGCTTTTTTTCCTTGTGACAACGATAACCTAATGCCTTGGTGTATTTCCTCTAAAATGTGCAAAGACAGGATGTGGGCTTATCACAAAGTTGTATAGCTATTGCCTTCTTGTGGTTGACCCCTTCCCTAAAGGAACAAACATGAAGAGACCCTGCTGGTGCTATGAAATCCAGACTCTAAGGACAACTCGGGGGACAGAAGGATTTTTTTTACATATGCAGAAGTCAGGGAGTGTCAGTGGTTTGTGCATGTGTTCAGTGGAGGAGACTGGTAAGTATTTGTTACCTTGACTGATAAAAAAATTAAAAGTATATGCAAATTTTTAAACAAAGGGGGTAAAGCAGTGTTCCGCTACCAATCAGACCTCCAAAGTCCTTAAATCTAAAATGTGTACTCTCAGTAGCCATATTTGTGAAATGTTAAAGAAGCCAGTTTAAAACCAGTGTAACACACCATTTCTCCTTCAAATACGAGGGGTCTCCAGAAAGTTCATGGAAAGATTCATATTATCTTTTAATTCTATTTTTCCATGAACTTTTTGAAGTGTTCTTGTATGAGACAGTTACTCAAGCACAAAGTATTATATGCTTGATCCCCCACAAGCCCATTCTCATCCTCCATGCCCCATTAATAGAAGTTTCTGCAGTAAAAATGCTGCTTAAAAAAATGCTTACTCACTAGCCAGCCATTTTTCTTATTTCTAGGATTCACCTTTAATTGTCCTCTGTCATCAGTTCTTTGAGAATGCCATAATTTTGAGAATACCTCACATTCTGGAAATCATTTATTCACTCAACAAATTCTTATTGGGTGTGTGCCCTGTGTTGGGCAGTTGGAGACAAAGGTAAATGAGCTGTAATCTGGAAAACAAATGTAAACAAATACTGTAGCAGGATACATGTGCTATAATAGATCATAAAAGGCTTACTTAGGTAGCTTTGAATGTAATATTAGGCCTGCATGACTATCACTTACATTCTTTTCTAGTCCTTATTTTTAGAAGCCCCACAACCATCTTTTTGGAGGAAATACAGCAAGGAATAGAGGAGCTGCTCTGGCAGAAGCTGGGTGGGGGAGGCCCACAGCCTTTTCTAATTTTAGTATATGTGCTGCTGAAGCGAGCACCCCACAGCCTTTTCTGCTCCACCTCCTGTTCAGTACCATCCTCCTTGCAGCTCGATGAGAAGTGACTCATTGGAGTTCCAGGGAAGTCCTATAGTAGCTAGGAGTAGACCTGATGGTAGAACTTGGTTCTCCTGATTCTTATCCTACTTATCAGTCAGATACCAGACTGATGAACAGTAAGTAGATTTCTCCCAGTTTTATGTTCCATTCCACAAAAAAGTCAGTAAGCATGATTTTGTCAGGGGCTTCACCCCTCCCTGGCTTTGTTACTGAGCTTGCTTTATCAGCACCGCACTCTACCGAGTGAGCCACGGGCCAGCCCCTGAGCTTGCTTTAAAGGTTTAGTTTCCAGTGATCCAAATACGTACAAATGAAGTCCTGTTCCCTGGAAGGTACTGTGACCCTTTTCATTGTCATCTGTGGACAGTGTGCCAAGTTGCCCACCCGCTAAAAGCCTCTTTTGTTTTCTAGTAGAAATTCAATTTCCCTGGAAATTCCTGTAAAGGATATTTGATAAAGGTGTGATGAATGGTTTGAAGCATAGTGCCAAAACAAATCTCATCTTGTCTCTGTATACTGAAAAAGGGATGAGAGGGTTATTAGACTCATGTCCTATTTTGAACTACTTTAGTACTACTTCTGAGGTCAAGCAGGATATTTCAGCCTTGGCGCTATTGACATTTTGGGCTGGATTGTTTGTGGTGGCAGGGTGTGTGTGTGTGCTTTCTATGCACTGTAGCATATTGAGCAGCATCTCTGGCCTCTACCCACTAGATACCATTAGCACACCCACATCCCCCAGTCGTGACAACCAAACATGTTGCCAGACATTGCCAGATGTTCCCTGGGGGCGCATATTTGTCCCCCATTGAGAAATACTTGGTTGGTGATTAGTTGTCAAGAGATATAAATGCAAATCAGATATGTCACAGGAACAAGGAAATTTTTTAGTTACTTAAACCTTTATACTAAGTTACTGTAGAGAAACGAGAAGTATGCCCTGTCCCCCATCCTGACTCTCAGTAACATGGCGGGGGCATCATCTAACTCATGTTCAGGGTCTCCTTGAAGGAGTTGAATTAAGGTGATGATATTCCTATAGGTTTTTTGCAAAATTTGTTTTGCTAGGAATTCTAGGTTTTCCTGTTCCTTTCTTGGTATCTGGTGCTATTAGAATGAAAACAAGTTCTTCATGGTGAATCTTCAACTCAAAGTCTGTGACCCCGAGAGTGGAGTTGATGCTGCCTATAGGGCTGTTCATGGAGACAGAGTTGTTTCTGTTTCTTTCTTAAAAGTATGTGGGAATATTTGTTAATTAAATTTTTTTTTTTAAAGATGACCGGTAAGAGGATCTTAACCCTTGGCTTGGTGTTGTCAGTACCACGCTCAGCCAGTGAGTGAACTGGCCATCCCTATATAGGATCCGAACCCATGGCCTTGCTGTTATCAGCACCACATTCTCCTGAGTGAGCCACGGGCTGGCCCCTGTTAATTTAAAATTTTTTTTTTTTTCGTGACCGGCGCTCAGCCAGGGAGTGCACCGGTCATTCCTATATAGGATCCGAACCCGCGGCGGGAGCATCGCCGCGCTGCTAGCGCAGCACGCTACTGAGTGCGCCACGGGCTCAGCCCATAATTTAAAATTTTAAGTGACATTTTCTTTAGTTTACTAATCAGCATCATATGATATGTCACAGTTTTATAACTCATTTATCTCATTTAATTCTCATACGTACATTGCAGAATTATTACTACTATCCTTTACAGATGAAGAAAGATACTCCAAGAAATTAAGTAGCTGGTCCAAGTCTACTCAGCTGGTATGTGGCAGAACCAGGGTTTGCTCTCGGTTGTGCCTGTCTAGATCCTGTGCCTTAAGCACATCCATTTACTGCCTCTTGGCCTCTGTGTGGCCAGTAGATTCTCTCTTGGCTGGGCTCAGCTAACATTTGTTGGATGCCCACCACGGGTCGGGCTTTAGAGATCATTACACAATTCAGTACATTATCTCAACTCCTTGTGTGTCGTATCAACACAGTATTGTGCTGTGCAGAAAGGACTTATGTGTGTATGCCTACTATTAGACTTGTTGAACCCAGCTTCTTCAGACTTTCACATGGAGGTATTTGGTCTCCATGTCATAGGATGTATACTGAAATATAAGTACTTAAGTCTGTATTTAAATTAATAGTCACATATGTAATTATATAGATATTGAGTTACTGCCAAGTGACTATTGTGTTGGGGAGGCCATGTCCTGGGAATTTCTTATTGGTAAGGAAAGTAAAGAGCATGGCTTTGGAAATTTCACACGTAGACCAGGCAGAGTAACACACAGCGATCTGTTTTCTCTTCCCTTTAATCCTGGAAGGCTTCCTTGAGGAGCTGGAGTGTCTAGAAAGCTCTCCTAGAAAGCTAGTTTAAGGTCATTTTGCTAAGTTATCCCTGTGTCACTTTGATTTTCTGCCTTTTAAGTGTGGTTATGAGGTGTGTTACAAGTCATTTGTTACTAACAGTGAAGTTTATGAATGCTTTGTCTTTAAGTTTGAGTGGGTTAAAGATTATTCTTGTAGATCAACTCTCATTTTGAGAAGCTTTTTAGAGTAGGAAAGAGGACTGCTGTTACAGCTAACCACTGGCAATTTTGCATTACCTACAATACATTTGCTCTACACTCCAGCCCCTGGCTACTCCTGTGGAACATTGTCATTCATGTGCAAGTTGGGTCCTCCGTACTAAGAGAAGGAAACATTTAAGGCCCCCCATTCCTAGGATCTCTTGATGCCTTGTTCATTAAGATAGGGAGTCGGGGTAAGATGGAAGAAGGTTGACTGCCTTGTTCCCCTGACCACTCCTTGGGTATAGGTAGGACCTGCTGGTAGTGCTGGGAAAGCCACCCCTCCCTACTCTGAGAAAGTCCAATAGCTGCTGCTGCTGGTTTCTGCTACCATAGACAAAGCCTGTGTAGGGTGAGCCAGCCATGTGAAGTTATTGGTTCTTGGTCTGGGCTTGTTTCCCAGACATCCCTCCTTTATCAGAACATGGGAAGTTGTTACGAAGAAGCCTGGGAATAATACCTAATTCTGTAGGTCTGTGGAAACGTGTAACTATCCCTGCTATAAGTTTGAATGTTGCCCCAAAACTCATATTGCAAATTAATCTCCAATATGGTAGTATTGAGAAGTGGGACCTTTGGGAGGTGATTGGACATGAGGGCTCTGCCCTCATGAATGGATTAGTCTATTCATGGATTAATGGGTTAATAGATAAATGGATTATTGCTGGAGTAGCCCACATGGCTTTATACAAGTAAGGAGAGCATGTTAGCATGCTCCTGCCTTTCTGCCATGTGATGCCCATGCACTGCCTTGAGACTCTTCAGAGAGACCTCACCAGGAAGAAGGCCCTCTCAACCCTGGACTTCCCAGCTTCCAAAACTGTAAGAAATTTTTTTCTTTATAAATTACCCAATTTCAGTTATTTTGTTATAAGTGTACTAATACAATGCCTTATAGGTCCAAAGTGAGAAATAGGAACCACCTCATTTGATTGACCAAAGCCTTGTCCTGTGGAGTTGCTAGTCTTACAGGAAGTTTATGTTGACATACTTTCTATCCATCAGACTACCATTTCCAAGGCAGAATCCATGTTCAGTAGGCAGAAAGATAGGACTGCTTAGATTTTAAACACTCAACATATGGTTGACACACTTCCAGCTTCTCAAAACCAGATCTTTTATTTCTTTGTAGTTACTATGGTGATGGGCATTATAGAGATGTGCAGACGCTATTGTGATGTGCAGACCACCTTGGTGTAGGGATGCTCCAGAGCCCCTGAGTTCACTGTCCACCAAGACCTAGCAGGTCTGGCTGTCTTTCTCCAGGCACTGAGTGGTGGGGTGTGCTATTTCCCCTTTGGGACCAGCCTTGACCTGCCCTGTTAGTCAACAAAAGTAGACCTCACCAGGGAACAATCTGGGTTGTTGTTAATCTGAGTGAGCAAAGGTGAGTGCCTTGGAGATAGCAGCAGCGTCTGAACCTTCAAACGGGAAACTGAGCACTTATTTCTCAGAAATGATAGGATTGCACTTATTTTTCATTCTAAAGTGACAAATTACATGCTATAGTTTAACCCCTACACTGCACACATAGATCCAATGTGGTGCGGATGCCTCCATAGCTATAGCATCAGTTTCCATGTTGCAAGTAGTCTGTGGTGACAGTACACTAATCATGCGTGAAGCAATGAGGATTAGCTGGGGACACAGGAGGAATCACCTTACATTCAAAATGACTCAGCTTTAGCCCCAACTTGACCGTTAAGTCTGAGTGACATTGCTGTATTAATTCTCTTGATCTTAGTTTCTTCATAGTCAATGTGACACTGCTAGAAAGTGACTTAACCTGGTGTACCCAGGTCTGTCAGACTTGTAGTCTGGTGCTCTGTCATCTGCACCAAGCTCTTCTTTTTTTTTTTTTTTTTGTCTTTTTGTGACCGGTAAGGGGATCGCAACCCTTGGCTTGGTGTCGCCCGCACCGTGCTCAGCCAGTGAGCTCACCGGCCATCCCTATATAGGATCCGAACCCACGGCGGGAGCACCGCTGCGCTCCCAAGCGCTGCACTCTCCCTAGTGTGCCACGGGGCCGGCCCTGCACCAAACTCTTCTGAGTGAACTTGTGTGCCTTTACCCCTCCAAGAATGGCTTTCTGAAGCTTTGTACTTTTTGTAGAGGAAAGCACCTGAGAGCTGATTGCACTTCCAGGTTTCCCAAAAAGGCAATTCAGCAGAAGCATCTTAATTACTCACTGTCTTTCTCTCAACCCCTAAAAGCTGTTTACAGTCCTTGCTTATGATAGAAGCTGAAGCTATAGGTGACAATTTTTATGCCTGAGTGAAAGGAAATATGACTGACTGTACTTATCCACAGGACACATGCTTTCAGAATTGTGCAAAGTTGGAATAACTTTTGTTTGATGCTCACCTGGGCGTGACCGAAGGTTTCATTGGCATTTCCTCTGTTACAACCAGCCCTGTGGGATGCCTGATGCCTAGGCTTTGTGCTCCTTATAAAAATCCCACTCAAACCATTTTAGAGTTCAGTCAGGGCTTCCGTCTCCCCCCACCTCCCGTTCCCAGATTCTTCTTATGGGACAGTCTTTCTTTATCTTCTCAGTTCTGAGACCTGTTCTTCTCATATAAAGGGGTTGCAGTCAGGGAACGGGTGAGTCTTAAGTTTATTTCATTTGTAGTGGGAAGGCTCTTCACCAGGACTCATGTACTGCCCAAAATAGTCAATTCCAGGCCCCTTCTCTGAGCTCTTTTCAGTGTTTTAGGTTTCATCCTTTGACTGCTTGCCTGGTTGTACAAGGAGACTTCAAAAAGTTCATGGAAAAATGTAACTAAAAGATAAAAATAAAAACATAAACTTTATTTCTGTGTAAGCTTTATCAAGTTCAGGACACTTCTGTAAAGGATGATACCAGCCATTTAGTTCATCCCTACAGAACTGAAGGTCCTGGGAATTTAACCATGTCAGTGCAGTCTTTTTTACATTATTTTTGTTTTCGTTTTTATTTTTGGTGGTTGGCCTGTGGGAAGATCTGAACCCTTGATCTTGGTGTTATCAACACTGCTCTAACTAGCTCAGCTAACCAGCCAGCCCTTTTTTACATTATTAACTGAAGTAAAATAGGTGCCCTTCAAAGATTTTTTTTTTTAACACCAGGAAACAAAGAAGTCAGAAGGAGACAAGTCAGGACTGTAAAGTGGATGCCTAATGATTTCCCATTGAAACCCTTGCAAAATTGCCCTTGTTTGATGAGAGGAATGAGCAGGAGCACTATCGTGATGGAGGACTCTCTGGTGAAGGTTTCCTGGGTGTTTTTCTGCTAGAGCTTTGGCTAACTTTCTCAAAACACTCTCATAATGAGCACGTGTTATGGTTTTTGGCCCTCTAGAAAGTCAACAAGCAAAATGCCTTCAGCATCCCCCAAAAACTGTTGCCATGACCTTTGCTCTTGACAGGTCCACTTTTGCTTTGACTGGACCACTTCCACCTTTTGGTAGCCATGGCTTTGATTGTGCTTTGTCTTCAGGATTGTACTGGTAAAGCTGTGTTTCATCTCCTGTTACAATTCTTTGAAGAAATGCTTCAGGATCTTGATCCCACTTGTTTAAAATTTCCATCGTAAGTTCTACTTTTGTCTGCATCTGATCTGGGTGCAACAGCATTGGCAGACATCAAGCAGAAAGTTCACTCAACTTTAACATTCAGTCAGAATTATGAACCAATTGAAATGTCTATGGTGTTGGTTATTATTTCTGCTGTTAATTGTTGATCCTCTTCAGTTAGGGCACAAACAAGATTCATTTTTTCCTCACAAATTGATGTGGCTGGTCTGCCACTGTGGGTTTCATCTTCAACATTGTCTTGTTCCTTCTTAAAATGAGTTATCCCATTTGTAAACTGCTGATTTCTTTGGGGTATTGTCCCCATAAACTTTTCGTAAAGCATCAGTGACTGTACCACTCTTCTACCCAAGCTTTACCACATATTTGATGTTTGTTCTTGCCTCAATTTTAGCAGAATTCATGTTGCTCTGATAGGGGCTCTTTTCAAATGATGTCTTATCCTTCGTGGTGTCCCAGACTAGATCCTGTACAGACACGCTATAACAAGTTAGTATGAGTTTCTTTTGGTGCAGAAAATGTTGGTATTCATGCACAGTTTTTTCATAATACACATTTTCCATGAACTTTTTGAGGCCCTCTCATATTTGAACATGCTAGGGATGAGCACACCTCCCCTACCCAATAAGCCTGCAAGAAAAGTCTTGGACTTCCTGAGCTGATGTCAGTTTTGAAGTTACTAAGAGGCTAGTGCCTTTAGACTAGTTTGCAGTTGTTTTGCTTTCTCCTTGCTTCTTGCCCAAATGTGCAAGTGTGTGTTCAGTAAATGTGACTCAAGTGTTTTGTGTCCCTGGAGTCCCACTTTTCCAGGATACCCTGCTTGAACTTGCTCTTTATTGAGAAGTTAATTGTCATCCATCTGCTCAATGAACTGTAGGATTGAGTTCCACCAGTGATTGAAATGAAAGGTGTAAGGCTTGTGTATAAGATTTCTTGAGGAGTGGCAGCACCAGAGTTCAGAGGAGAACTCAGGCCATTTACTGTATAAACTCAGAAGCTGTTGACCTAGATGATGTGGTTTCTTCAGGGTGTTGAGAGGCCCTGTTATCATGTGCCTTGTTGGGTTAGAGCTGATTCAACCCTGTCTGCTACCGCCAGCTTCTGGCTTAGCCAGCATCTCGTGCCCTCTGCAATGTAGATATTCTAGCCTGTGGTGATGACATGTCTCACCTTGGAAAGAACAGGTATTGCTATTTTCTGTCTCTGCCAGAGAATGAGTCAGAAGTCCTCAGATGTAACCTGCCCAGTTATTTGTGAATTCTCTGGACTTCGCATTCTTCCTCAGTATTGCATAATCACCCAGCTGCTCATGCTCATCAGCAACTTTCTCAATTAGAGAATTTGAGGCAGTGTGACATTTCATGAAACACTTTTACCTGTTAGCCCACTTAGTCCTCTCAGCATACTTGAGAAGCCTCAAGGGATTAATGGACAAAAGAAATGGTGTGTTATGTACTGTGGAATACTCTTCAGCCTTAACAAAGAAGGAAATTCTGTCATTTGCAACCACATGGATGAATCTAGAGGACATTATGCTAAGTGAAATAAGCCAGGCACAGAAAGACAAATAATGGATGATCTCACTTATATGTCGAATCTGAAAAATTCAAACTCATAGAAGTAGAGCTTATAACGGTGGTGATACCTGAGGCTGGAGAAGGGGAAGGGGTGGACAGGGAAAGAGGAAATGTCAGTCAAAGGGTACAAAGTTTCAATTAGAAGGTCTGGTGGTCACTGAGCATCATGACTGTAGTTAATAATTATGTGTATTTCAAAATTGCTACAAGAGTGGATTTTTGTTTTTGTTTTTTTGTTCTGTTTTTTGGTGGCTGTCAGGTATGGGGATCTGACTCATACCTGACAGCCAAGTGAGTTAACCAGCCAGCCCGGATTTTATATGGTCTCATCACAAAGAAAAAAGTATGTGAGCTGATGGGTATGCTAATTAGCCTGATTTACTCATTCCCCAATGTGTGCTTGTATCAAAACATCACATCATACCTCATAAATACAGTCATGCACTGTATAACGACCTTTCAGTGATGGACCGTGTATACGATGGTGGTTACATTAGATTATAATGGAGCTGAAAAATTCCTATCACCTAGTAATGTCCTAGCACACTGCATTACTCACGTGTTTGCAGTGAGCTGGCCAGGAACAATAGGCTATGCTGTATAGCCAAGGTGTGAAGCAAGCCATACCATCTAGGCTTGTGTAAGTACAATATGCGATACTTGCACAATGGTGCATTTCTCAGAATGTATCCCTGTTAAGCTGCACATAACTGTATATACAATTATTATTTGTCAATTAAAAATAAAATTTAAAAAAGAATCGAGTCAGAGCTGAAGAAAGATCAAGCCAGATTTCATATCATTTACTTTAGAGACATAATGGCCATGATATATTTGTATAACTGTACTTGTATTTTAGAATTTAACTGTTATTTTTATTAGGTTGTATGAGAACCCTTTTTCGGCCGCGCCCCATCATGGTGCTGGCTACCCTTCTCTCCCGCTTTCTCCTTCTTGCCGGCCCGAATCGCACACCAATCAGCACAGGCTCCCTGCTCCTGGCCCCTTAGCAACGCAATCCATCCAATCCCCGAACGTCCCGTGTCCTCAGCAAACCTATCAGCTCTCTTCTAACCCTATAAAAGCAGATGTGCCCACTGGAGAGATTCCTTGCATTTGTGTCTCATCCTTTAACTGGTGCTGAATTTTATTCCTTTCATCGGTGCCGAAACCCAGGACGGGATTGTCCAGTGTGGACCCCGTCTCCATCTCAACCAAGGCGGCTCGCCCTCGTCCACCTTTTCGGGCACTGGCTCTTCGCACTCACCACTGCTTCCACCCTTAGGTAAGTCTCCCTTATAAGGCTGCCACCCTCCTCTGGGCTACAGCAGAGCAGTTATCAACCTACTAGACTCCAACGCCCTTAAGAGGTGTAAAGTTACACCCCATTAAGACCTTTACAATCATGATGGACCCTCCGGCTATCCACTCCCTTCTCTCCAGGAGCCTTTGAGCGTGAGGGCTCAGAGTGGAGGCTCCTTTCTGTTTCTCTCTCTCTCTCTCTCTCTCTCTCTCTCTCTCTCTGGATGCTAAAACGGGTTCCAAAAATTCTAGTACTGGGTTCCTCGTGGCCTCCGGCACTGTGCCTCCTGGAAGCTTGAAGTGTGGGTGATGACCCTCACTCTCCTCCTAATCCGGTTCCTATAGAACCTCCGTGGCTCACAAACTCCTCGGGGACGCCTCCTGGATTTTGCTGACCCACTTCTGACCCAGGGATTCATTTCCTTGTTTTCTCTTTTTCTCTTCCTCTTGATTTCCTTATCTCTGTCCACTTCACAATGGGAGCCTCCTCATCCCTTCTGGAAACCTCGCCCCTCAAATGCTTACTCAGAAACCTTACTGTACTCCCCTTTACACCAGATAGTAAGCCAAAGCTCTTGATCAGATTTTGCACTCAAGATTGGCCCCAGTACCCCCTGGACAACCAAAACCATTGGCCTTTTGAGGGATCCCTAGACCCAGACCTCCTTCGCGACCTTTTAAACTACTGCCAGCGCCTCAAAAGGTGGAAGGAGATCCCCTCTCCCTCCCAAGTCCTCCTGGCCTGTAAGTCTCCACCCCTTCTTGACCTCTCCTTTTCCATCTCTGCCCCCCGTTTCCCCTCCTCCTGCAAAACCTTTTAGTCCTCCACAGACTAGATCACAGGGGCTCCCTCTGGTCCCTCCCACTATGGCACCGCTTCGAGAGGTGGCTGGCCCAGAAGGGGTAATCAGAGTTCATGTACCTTTTTCCATGTCTGATCTCACACAATTAGAGAAGAAACTGGGCTCCTCTACCACTGACCCCACCACCTATGTTAGGGAGTTTCAGTGGATCCTGCAGGCTTACAGTCTCACACACCATGACATATACATGTTGATACCTAACACTCTCCTTCCTGAGGAGCAAAGGTGTGTATGGGAATTGGCCTGAGCCCATGCAGACAAAACACACAGGACTAATCCTAACCACCCTACAGGTCCCAATGCAGTTCCAGAACAGGATTCCCAATGGGATTATAACACCCCTATTGGCATAAATTCCCATGATGTTTTTGCTTCCTGCCTTGTAGCCGGCCTCAAACGGGCTGCTCAAAAAGTTGTAAATTTCCAAAAGGTGCAGGAAGTAATACAGAAAAAGGAAGACCCCTTCCGAATTTTTAGACAGGTTAACCAAGGCCCTTCAACAATATACCAGTCTAGACCCAGAAACCTGAGATGGTTGTCATGTTTTAATGACCTATTTCCTAGCCCAGAGCTACCCCAACATTAGGGCTAAATTTAAAAAGGTAGAGCAGGGGCCCGCTACTCCTCAGACTGAAATTCTTACGGTGGCTTTTAAGGTTTTTCATAATAGAGAGGAGGAAAAGGAACGCCACAAGCAAAGAGCTGATCAGGCAAATTTTCAGATGCTTGCACAAATAATCCAAGGACAGCTGCAACCCAGGCACCCACAAAGCCATATGCCGCCCCCTGGAACCTGCTTTAAATGCGGAAAAGAGGGACATTGGGCAAAAGCCTGCCCCTCTCCTCAGCCTCCAACCACTCCCTGTCCCAAATGCCACAAAAGGGGCCATTGGGGATCTGATTGCCCTGCCACCCGAAGGAGAGAGGGGCCAATCACCCCACAATCTAAGCCCGACCTGTTGGGACTAGCAGGAGAAGATTGACGGGGCCCTGGGTCTCTGTTCCCGACCATGACCATCACGACACAGGAACCCAGGGTGCGGCTTGTGGTGGATGGGCACCCCATTTCCTTCCTCTTAGACACCGGAGCCACTTTTTCGGTCCTGAGGGAGTTCTGGGGCCCAACTACACCTTCCACCTCTCCTATTGTCGGGGTAGGAGGTAAACAGATTTTCCCTCGTAAAACCCCCCTATTAACATGCACCATGCAAGATGTTTCCACACCCTTCTCACACTCCTTCCTTGTCATGCCCCAATGTCCCATCCCTCTACTGGGAAGAGATATTCTCTCCCTTCTCAGGGTTACGATCAGCATCACCTCCCATGCCTCCCCTACCACACAGTTTTTTATAGCACTCCTGGCCGACGACTCGGACTCACGGCCTCCTTTTCCAACATTAACTGAGCCTGTCAACACAGTTGTCTGGGACATGTCAAGCCCCTCCACTGCAAAGTGTTCTCCAATACACATTAGGCTTAAGGACCCCACTAAGTTTATATGCCAGGCCCAGTATCCCCGGACCACCACAGCCCTTCTTGGCCTTTGCCCCATCATTCAGGATTTACAAAAAAAGGGCCATCTCCAGCCCACTCATTTGCCTTTCAACACCCTTTCCCCAGGGAAAAGTCAATTACGCTTAACAGAAAACAACTTCTCATGGACCTTCCCATTCCCCAAACAAAGGCTGAAATATTGTCATTTTTGGGATTAGCTGGATACTTCAGAGCCTGGGTCCCAAATTATTCCCTCCTGGCCAGACCTCTGTATAACCTAACTAAGGGTCCCCCTGATGAACCCCTACTCTCCTCCCCCCACCATCCCTTTTTAAAATTGCGATAGACCCTTGTACAGGCGCCGGCATTTCATCTCCCTGATCTCTCTAAACCTTTCTTCTTGTACGTCCATGAGAAGGGCGGACAGGCACTCAGGGTGTTGGGACAAAATTATGGACCCACCTTTGCTCCCGTAGCATACCTTTCTAAGCAGTTAGATCCCACCGTCCATGGATGGGCACCCTGCATAAGGGCCCTAGCTGCCGGACAGCTCTTACAAAAGGAGGCATACAAATTAACTTTCGGACCACCATTAACTATCCATTCCCCCCACCACTTAAAGCGATCTCCTGACATCCAAGGGACTTCAATCCCTCCCTCTGTCCAGGGTTTTGTCCCTTCTCACCTCCTTCCTCGAAAACCCTGATATCACCTTTCTTCCGTGCCCCCCCCTTAAATCCTGCCACTTTACTTCCCATACCTTGTCCTTTCGGTATAGGCACCCCTTCCCATGATTGCCTGGAGGCCCTATAAAAACTTCCTGCCCTGTCACTCCTCTATTTCAGAAGGACCTCTCTCTCATCCTGATTACATTTGGTTTACGGATGGTAGTTCTTTCAGACAGGACTCTGCCCATTATGCAGGATATGCACCGAAATCATAGCCAAACCCCTACCCCCAGGCACTACCAACCAAAAAGCTAAGCTTATAACAGTTACAAGAGCCTGTATTTTAGCCCAATGTAAATCCCTCATGCTTTACACTGACTCCAAATATGTTTTCCACATCCTGTTGTCCCATGCTGCTGTGTGGAGAGAATGCAGCCTACTCACCACAAAAGGAAACTAAATCACTAATTCATCCCTTATCACCAAACTTATAGAGGCCTCTCGTCTGCCCGTCCGGCTAGGGGTAGTTCACTGCAAGTCTCATCAGAAAGACAACTCCCCTATCACACAGGGCAATTCCAGGGCCGACACGGCTGCACGAACAGCGGCCATGAATCCCGAACATAAACCTGCTCACCTTTTAGCCGCCCTCACTGACATACCCACCGCGGACAATATGGCCCTGTTCAAGCTTCTACATGCTCTCTTCCACACTAACCCCTAAACTTTAACCATCTTTTTACAAACTTTCTTTACACTCACCCCTTTAGATAAAGCCCTCCTACAGGAAATTTCCCTTACTTGTAAAGTCTGCCAGCGCACTAACCCCAACACTCCTTTAAAACCTAAACCTTTCCCCTCCCACCAGGCCAGAGGTCACACACCTGCAGCTGATTGGCAGGTGGATTTCACTAACGTGCTGCCTGTATGACGGACCAGATATCTCCTAGTGTTCGTAGATACCTTCTCTGGATGGGTGGAGGCCTTCCCCACATCTAATAAAAGGGCAATTACAGTGGCGTCCATCCTTCTCTCTCAGATTATCCCTAGGTTTGGAATGCCCACTTCATTACAGTCAGACAATGGTCCTGAGTTTATCTCTCAGATTACCCAGAAAGTTTCCCCAACTCTCTCTTTTCAGTGGTGATTACACTGTCCCTATCGTCCCCAGGCTTCTGGAAAGGTAGAGAGATCCAACAGAACTCTTAAAAATATTTTAACAAAATTATCCTTAGAACTACACCTGGACTGGGTTCAGCTACTCCCATTGGCCTTACTCAGGATAAGGGCTCTTCCAAAACAACCCTCTCTGTTGTCTCCTTTTGAAATAATATACAGGCATCCCCTCTTACCTCCAGGGCTCACTCCCTCACAGGGTTCTATACCGCCAGACCTCAATTTACCTCTCCTTTTCCATCTCCGCTCTGAACTTTGGAAATTTCAAGATTGGCTTCTTACTGACCCTGCTTCCTCTCAAAACTTCTTGCCTCTCCACCCTGGACACCTAGTATATTACAACTCCCTGGAAGAAAAAGGACCTCTCATGCCCAAGTGGGAGGGCCCCTACCCAGTTATTCTTTACACCTCTACAGCCGTCAAACTCCCTTTACATGGTAACCGTTTTACTCCCTGGATTCACATTTCTAGATTCCTCACTGGCATCCAGGATATCTCAGAAGAATCCCGAGGCTCCCCTCCATCTACTCCTTCTCCCTCTTATTCTTGTACTCCGGACCCATCTAATCCCATGAAATTACGATTTTCCCGCCTTCCTGCCCCTCCTCTCATCAACCACAATGATGCTCCCTTTTAGCAATTTTAACACTTTTAATATCCTCCTCCTCTTTCTCTTTATACTTCCTCAAATTTCCTCTTCTTCTCTGTCTTATGTATGGAGATTAAGGTGAGAGAGTCATACACACACACACAAAAAAACACCAAAGTCACCCATTTGGCCGCTACTGCGGACTGCTCCATCAAAGGTTGCTCTGAGGCTGTCACTATCACTCTTTCCAATTCCAAGTTAGTTAAACAAGCCAACCACCCTTACCTTTGCTTCCTCATTGATCAGACCCCCGATTACTGCTGCTGGTGGCCTGACACCTATGGCGGCTGTCCGTATTGGTCATGTAAGATCCACTGGGCATTAGGGTATATGGGACAGCCTAGTGGTAGGAGACTTTTTCAGTGTGACAGCAAACGACTGTGTTCTTTAACCATCCAGGACCCATGGGAGAGCCGATGGGCTACCAGGGTCCTTGCTTCTGTTTACTGTAATGGCTATGCTTCACACCCCTGCGGAACTTTTGAAATATTCCGTGAGTATGTTCCTCTTCACGACCCTATATCTCTGGTCTCTACAGACATAAAACATCATGAACAGAACATTATATCCTCTTTAGAAAATGCCCCTTCCCTTCATGCCCCGGGCTCCCCTATATATACTTGGTTACAGATCATCTCCGATACCCTGTCCTTTTTAAACCAGACTGTTCCATCCATTTCCCCTGGAAATTGCTTTTTGTGTACCTCCTTGGCTCGCCCCCTGCTTGCCGCTGTCCCAATCAACACCACCGACTCCCTCCTTCATCCAAACCCTTCCCAGGCCCCACTGCCCTCTTCACCCCTACCCAATGTTCCTTTGTGGGAGCCTGAGGACGGCAACCACATCCTCCTCCCTAGAACATGCCTTTGTGGCCCCACTATTTCCAAATCTTTCAATGACCCCTTTTGCCAATATAGTCTTAACCTCACAAATACCACTCATGCATCGCCTGGAACCTTTTTTTTTGCCTTTTTCGTGACCGGCACTCAGCTAGTGAGTGCACTGGCCATTCCTATATAGGATCCGAACCCACGGCGGGAGTGTCGCTGCGCTCCCAGCGCTGCACTCTCCCGAGTGGGCCACGGGCTTGGCCCACCTGGAACCTTTTTTTGGTGCAATGGAACCCTTATCACCACTTTCCTCCCCAACATAACTTCTCCTTGCCTTCTTGTAACTGTTGTTCCCCAGCTCACGCTATACACCAGTTCAGGGATGTTTCACCTTCTTAATCCCCCAGACCGACAGAAAAGAGCGGCTTTCCTCCCTATCTCGGTTGGTATGTCTTTAACCATTTCCATCGCCAGTGCCGGCCTCTTGGGAGGAGCCCTGGGCCACTCTCTGTGGGCTGTCGAAGATATTAAATCCAAGTTGGAAAGGGCCCTCACATCCACGGCAGAATCTCTAACCTCCCTACAAAAACAAATAACTTCTTTGGCCCAAGTGACCCTCCAGAACAGGAGAGCCCTTGATCTGCTCACAGCGGAAAAAGATGGCACTTGCCTCTTCCTAAGAGAAGAATGTTGTTATTATATTAACGAATCAGGTGTGGTAGAAAATAACATCATTAAACTCACTGAATTAGCTACCAGCCTGCGTGCCCCACCCAACTCCAGCCCATTCTCCTCTCTAATGTCCAACCCTCTCCTAACCTGAGTTTGGCTCATCCTCGGCCCCCTCTCTGTAATCCTTCTGGTATGCCTTTTTTTTTACCTTGTATACTCGTTTTTACAAACCCAAGTGGGCAAAATTTCTAACCAGACTTTTAACCAGCTTTTACTTAGAAACTACCAACTCCTAGCTACTGATGAACCCTCCGCCTCTTCTCGGAAACTCCTTACCACATGCTGATGAAACATACAGGACACGATGGATTGCCTTCCTAGATGCCCTTTCCTCCAACGCCTGGCTACTACACCGGGTTTTTACACATCAGGAGTGGACTCAACAGATTATCGACTTATGGCTGCAGGGACCTTTCATCCATTTCACCCCCAGGAGGTTCTTTTATATTCCACCATATTATGGGGTCTCCTGACCATATTCCTCCCTGACACTCCATCCCCTTCCCAAACGATGCCCCCTACCAGCAGGAAGTAGCCAGAAAGAGAAACTTCGCCCTTTTCCTAACAAAACAAAAAGGGAGGAATATTAGGTCGTATGAGAACCCTTTTTCGGCCGCGCCCCATCATGGCGCTGGCTACCCTTCTCTTCCGCCTTCTCCTTCCTGCCAGTGCTAATCGCACGCCAATCAGCACAGGCTCCCTGCTCCTGGCCCCTTAGCAATGCAGTCCATCCAATCCCCGAACACCCTGTGTCCTCAGCAAACCTAGCAGATCTCTTCTAACCCTATAAAAGCAGATGTGCCCGCTGAGTATAGAAACCTTCTCCAGCGAGCTTCCTTGCCTTTGTGTCTCATCCTTTAACTGATGATGAATTTTATTCCTTTCAGTTTTCTTGTTACAAACACAGAGACTTCATTTAGCTTTTTTATATTTTTGGTGGCTGGCTGATACTGGGATCTGAACCCTTGACTTTGGTTTTATAACACCACACTCTAACTGAGCTATCTGGGCAGCCCTTAGCTAGCTTTCTTGGTAGGTATTCCATCTGTGCATTTGTAACAGGTATAATAACTCAGGTTGGAGGCTTCTGAGGATACTGGCCTGAACGTGCTATTGGACTCTGATAAACTTGGTGTCTCAGGGAATCTTGATTTGTCTTGTTGGAGCTTCTGGTTTAACTGGAAAAACAGGATGACAGTCACTTGTGATCTTATTAATAATCACCTCTTGTTAATATGGTGCCAATTCTATACAGGAGTGACAAAAAGCCTTCTAATAAGGAGGCAGGGGACCCCCACCCAGGGTGATGGTGGGAATCCTGATGCCCAACCACAAGGTGTTCAGCATAGAGGGAACCCAGGCCGAGTCCCTGTGCAGAAGTCTCTTGAGCAGCCACTTAGGCTCCCTGTGCCTATGGAATAACAACACTAGCTCATGTCATGGGCATCAGATGAGGTGTGGTAGCAGGTCACTGTCAAGCGTTGCTATTCCAGTGAGTCAGAGGCTTGCAGAATTGTTCTAATTCCAGGGAGTGGGTTAACCTGTCCTTCCTACCCCTCAGTACTGGCTGAGCTCAGCCACCTGCTCCCTTCCTGTAGTTGCAGTGTCTCCAGGGCAAAGAAAAAGAAACCTTTATTGTTCCTTTTTGAATCACCAGATGGGAAATGAATCATAATACTGTCCTCAGGGTATGTTTCCGCCTGACAGCATTGCATTGAGCTACCTGATCTTCTGAAATTTGCTGGACTTGAGTCTCCATGGAGGAGAATTTAACACTTTTGAACATGTCTGTTATTTCAAAAGCCCTAGTGCCTTGAGCCTGCCATTTACCAGGAGCACAAGCTTTGAGATGAGTGTTGTGGATCTGCTGGGCAGGTCTAAAGGAACCTCTTGCTGGTGATAGGAACTTTGTTGCTGCTTATGTCAGATTAGGTGTTGGAATGAAAACCTGTAGCTGATCAGGGGAACAGCTAGGAGTATGGGAATTATGGAGTAGTGGAGGTAGGTTTTATAAGCAGAGGCTCACAGTTTCTGGAAATGGGAAAGAGAGAGAGCAGATTGACCTTTCTGGAATTTGTAATAGCAAAGTAAAGAGGGCCCAGGGACTTCCTGTTAACTAGTTAAGTGTGATGTGGGATCTTAGTTGGTTTGCTTGGTCTAGTTCCTCTTTCTCTTGGTTTCTTTTTTTCTCTTCTCTTCTCTGCCTTTCCTTCCCCTTTCCCCTTTTCTTTCCAAGAGAATTGAACCATTTTATACAAAAGAAACAGCAAGTATTTATACCTTCCCAAATCCCCTTTCTGTCATTGTCAGTATATTTATAAACTTTTGCACATAGTTTGTAGTCAGTGTTTTGGGATTTTTTTTTTTTTTAATAAGTTTATGTAGACTTTTTCTTGTTTGAACTCAGCTTATCAACTTGTTCCTGCTGTGCCTGGATTCCATTGTTTACTGTCATTTGAGCAGTCCTATCCTTTGTTGTTAGGCTGTGTGGCTTTTTTTTCCCCCCTAATGTCATCGTATAGCTATTTATTATTTTGATTCAAATTACTATTAATATTTCTTGGGCTGGTTGGTTAACTCATTTGGTTGTGAGAGACGCCTGATTTGGGCAATCAATCAGTCAGGAGAGACCCTCCCAAGGAACAACGAGACCACGGCTCCGGATGCAATTAGCAAGAGGTTTTAATGAACATACGGGTACCCGGGCGGTTCAGTCTCTCGGTAGACTGGCGCGCCGAGTAGAGTTTTTGAGCTTGTTTTATAGCAAAAAGCGCGGGTACAGAAGCGAGAAGCAAGGTAATTGGTCGGTTTAAACAAGGCCAGGGAAAAAGCGCGGGTCATGTGGGAGTTCTTGAAACAGCTGAAGGGCGCCCTGGAAACTGCTGTTGAATTTTTTTTTTTTTTTTTTACTAGGGTATTTTTCTGTACCTTGCGGAATGGCGTTACTGCGGCTAGTCTTGGAAAACACTTCTTTCATTCCCCCATTTCTCTTGTGGGAAGCTCTAATCTTAGAGCGAATTTAGAGGTTGTCTTCGTTGTCTAGGGTCTGATATTTTTGTCTAAGGACTAGAATTTTTACTGCACTTACCCTGTCATTGATGAACTGGACTAACCTATTGATGATGCAGGGCCCGAGGGTGAACAACAGAAGGAGGAGCAATAGGGGCCCGGCGATGGTTGATAGGAGGGTAGTGAACCAAGGGGAGTTATTGAACCACCCTTCATACCAGTTTTGGTTTTTCTGGCGCTCCAACTGTCTTTTATCTAGTCTCTCTTTGAGTTTTCTCATGGAGTCTCGCACCACACCTGAGTGGTCTACATAAAAACAGCACTCTTCTCTTAGGGCCGCGCAGAGGCCTCCTTCTCTTAGGAACAGTAGGTCAAGGCCTCTTCTATTTTGGAGTACTACCTCCGATAGGGAAGTCAGCGAGTCCTCCAGCTTGCTGATTGAGTCCTGGAGGACCCGGAGGTCAGTATCCATGGCGGTCTGGAGGCTGGCTAGGCCTTGTTGGAGGTCTATGGGCCCTTTAACTAGGGCGGATGCGCCAGTACCTATACCTGCTGCGACCCCCAACCCCAGAAGAACAGCTAGGGTAAGTGAGACAGGCTCTCTTTTAACCCTGGGGTGAGGATCGTCATAGGCCTGCAACAAAGTTTCTTCAGAATGGTAATAGATGCGAGGGACCAGCTGGATCAGGATACAGAAATCTTTAGACTGATTAAAAACTGAGGTGGAGAGGCAGGGGGTGAGGCCGGTGCTGCAGGCCCACCAGCTATGGTTGGTGGGGAGCAGGTACTGATGTTCCGTGGAGGAGTTGATGGGTAGGGTCTGGTTGCAAAGATGCTGATGGGTAGAGGGCACCTTTCCTATGCACGACCCGTGTCCTGAGACCTCAGTGAGGGTAAGCTTTCCTTGGCTCTCCCAGCGGCACTGGGTATAGTTGGAGGTATAAGTGAAGGCCCCTCCTAAGGAGGCAACTCCTTCATAATAAGGGGGACCCAAGGCCAAACAGAGCCAGCAAGACTTCGTGGCGTCTGGGTCGGTGGCATTTAAGGCTAGGAAGGCCCCCCTCACAAGGCCAAAGAGTCTGTCGCCCGTGGTGGGAGACAGGGTGTTCAGGACAACACTTCCCTCCAGTACCGTGGGGACTTGGCTAGGAGCCGCCGAGGGTTGAGAGATGGGCGGCGCTTCCCTCGTTGGGGAAGGGGGGTTTTTGTTAGGGGGTCCTTGTTTCGCAAGGACGGAGTTGGGGCCCACTGTCTCAGCTGGCTTGCTGGTGATCTCTAACCGAATGGTCAACTGTACGCCCGGATATCTAGACACATAGAATCCCAATCCCCAGGTTTTTCCTATTATCCACTCTTTGGATTGCCGTCCTTGTTCTGTGAAATTTATTTTAAGGGGGTTACACCAGCCGGTTTTTTCACAGGTTGCCAGTAGGGCACCCCATGATCGCTCTGTGTTATTCCATTTTACAGTTATGAGGTCCCAGGAGGACGTAGGTTGCCAATAAACAGTCCCCGTGGTTTCACAACCCCATTCTTTACAATACAGGGATTCTAGCCCTCCACACCTTCTAGCTTCTGAAAGGGACCGGCCATCCCGGGGACACACGTAGAAGGTGGAACTTGCCATTCTGGTCCTAGCCTTAGGGTAGCTGCATCCTATGGCTCCCCAGGTGATCTGTCTATAAGCGTTCTCATAGTTTGAGTCAGGGGGTCTGACTCTCTTAGAGGTTGATACATCGGTTTCTGGGATATCCCAGGACTCAAGACCGGCCGCCAGGGCACATACATCAGGTGTAAGAATGGGCCACCAAGTCCAAGGGGGCTGGACTTTCTCTGTCTTCCAGACAACGTTCCCAGTTTGGGACAGTACCTGCCAGGTGAGGGTCACAGGCTGGTGAGGGTTTTCACTCCAACTCGTTCTGCCGCCGCCGAAAACGCAGCTTAAGAGGATGATCAGTCTTTTCCAGCTCCCAAGACTCATCTGGTGCCGAGGGTGGTGCAGGCTTGAGGTGAGAAGCATGGACCCAGGCAGCGATACCGTCGACTTTTACTGCGGTCGGGGTGGTCAGCAACACCAGGTACGGGCCTTTCCACCGAGGCTCAAGGCTGCTGGGTCGGTGGCGTCTGACAAGCACTCGGTCTCCGACCTGGAACGGGTGGGGGATTGTCACGGTACCGGGCTTGTACACCTCCTTGATCTGGTCCCAGATCTGGGTCCTCACAACTTCTAAAGCCTTTAAATGAGTAAATAAGACAGGGAGAAAATTATCATTGGGACCCAATGTCCCTCCAGACTCGAGTATGGGGGGCGGTCCCCCATAGAGAATTTCATAAGGAGTTAGACCAAACTGGCCAGGGGTATTCCTGGCTCTGAGCAGCGCTAAGGGAAGGAGGGCCACCCAGTCTTTTCCACCGGTCTCTAAGGCTAATTTGGTTAAGGTCTCTTTGATTGTCCTGTTCATTCTTTCTACCTGACCTGAGCTCTGGGGTCTATACGCACAGTGTAACTTCCAATTTATCCCCAGTTGAGTGGCCAGTCCCTGACTTATCTGAGCAACAAAGGCTGGGCCGTTGTCTGACCCGAGTACCTTAGGGATCCCGAAGCGGGGTAGAATTTCCTCTAATATCTTTTTGCAGACGGTCAGGGCCGTTTCAGTTTTGGTAGGAAAAGCTTCTACCCATCCGGAAAAAGTGTCTATGAATACCAGCAGATACCTGTTTCCATACCGGCCAGGCTTTACCTCTGTGAAGTCTACCTCCCAGTACACGCCGGGTCGATCTCCTCGTTGTCTCTTTCCGATCTCTCGGTAGGTTGGGACCGCATTAGTCATGACACAAGCCTGACACCGACTGGTGACCTCGCGAACTACAGACTGGAGGTTCGGGATGAGGAGGCTGGTGCGGTTTACTAATTGGAGAAGCTTTTCTGGTCCTAAGTGTGTCAACTGATGCAACCGCTGAATAAATTCTTTCCCCCGGTCAGGGGTGAGCTCTCTTGGCTCGGCCTTAACCTGGGCGGGTTCGATTAGCTCTTGAGGTTTTGTAGTTTCTGCCAGCACTCTGGTCGACAGGGCGGCTTGTTTTGCAGCCTCGTCGGCCCTCCGGTTCCCGGTGGCCACAGGGTCATTTCCCCTCTGGTGGCCGGGGCAGTGGATAATGGCGACCCGCTTAGGGAGGTGAATGGCCTCTAGCAGGGCCAAAATTTCTTCCTTGTTTTTAATGTCTTTTCCCGCAGAAGTGAGCAACCCCCTCTGTTTATATATTGCCCCATGAATGTGAGCAGTGGCAAAAGCATACCTGCTGTCGGTGTAGATGTTGATGTTTTTTCCTTCGGCCAGGCGTAATGCCTGCGTCAAAGCCACTAGTTCGGCCTTTTGGGCTGACGTACCTTCTGGCAGGCTGCTTGTCCACACCGTCCGCTTGCCATCTACGATGGCGGCCCCTGCTCTCCGCTTACCCTCCGCGATGAAACTGCTACCGTCCGTATACCAGGCTGGCACCCCGGGCAATGGCTGGTCCTTCAGGTCTCGTCGAGTTCCAGTTTCTTCGGCGAGGATCTCTGAGCATCTGTGTACTGGGGTGGCTTCCGATTCGACTGGTAGGAGGGTAGCTGGGTTCAGGATGGCAGGGGGTGCAAACGATATCCTTTCATTTAGCAGCAGGCTCTGGTAATGAGTCATCCTGGCATTGGTCATCCACCGGTCGGGGGGCTGCCGCACAGTGCTTTCGAGGCTATGGGGAGCAATCACAGTCACATTCTGTCCCAAGGTTAACTTATCAGCGTCCTTGAGAAGGAGTGCCACGGCTGCAACCGCTTTCAGGCAGGTTGGCCACCCGCTAGCCACCGGATCCAATTTTTTTGATAGGTAAGCTACTGGCCGCCGCCAGGGTCCTAAAGTCTGAGTAAGCACTCCCCGGGCCACACCGGCTCTCTCATCTACGTATAGAGTAAATGGTTTGGTGAGGTCTGGGAGGGCCAAAGCGGGGGCTGACAACAAGGCTTTTTTTATGTGGTCAAAAGCTTTTTGATGTTCCTCAGTCCAGGTAAAAGGGATGCTTTCCTTTGTTAAGGGATACAGGGGTGCAGCTAGGGAAGCAAACCCAGGGATCCAGAGCCTGCAGAATCCTGCAGTGCCCAGAAATTCACGGACCTGTCTGGGGGTCGTGGGAGCGGGGATTTTCATAACAGTAGCCTTTCGGGCCGGGGTCAGCCATCTTTTTCCCCCCTTGAGTAGGTACCCCAGATAGGTGACCTCTCTTTGGCAGAGCTGGGCCTTTTTAGCCGATACCCGGTACCCTAATTTACTCAATTCCTGTAGGAGCTTTTGTGTCCCTTCTTTGCAGTCTCTATATGTGGGGGCTGCCACCAAGAGGTCGTCTACATATTGGAGTAGCACTACCTGAGGGTTGAGGGCCCTAAAGGGGGCCAAATCTCGGTGGAGGGCCTCGTCGAAGAGAGTGGGAGAGTTCTTGAACCCTTGGGGCAGCCGTGTCCAGGTCAACTGACCTGCGTTACCTTTTTCTGGGTCTTTCCACTCGAACGCGAATAGCGGCTGGCTGCTGGGGTGTAGCCTGAGGCAGAAAAAGGCATCCTTGAGATCTAAGACTGAATACCAAGTGTGGCAGGGCGGAAGGGAACTCAGAAGGCTGTAAGGGTTTGGGACGGTGGGATGAATATCCTGTACCCTTTTATTAATTTCTCTCAGGTCTTGGACTGGCCGATAGTCATTGGTCCCTGGCTTTTTTACAGGTAGTAGAGGGGTATTCCAGGGCGATTGACAGGGCACCAGGACCCCTAGGTCTAAGAACCTCTGGATGTGGGGTCTGATACCTTCCCGGGCTTCCTTGCTCATTGGATATTGTCGAACAGCCACCGGTGAGGCACCTGATCTTAGTTCCACTACCACTGGTGGGACTTGATTGGCCAGTCCCATGCCTGCCCTCTCTGCCCATACAGTGGGAAAAAGTTGGAGCCAGGATGGGTCGATAGAGGAGGGACCTGGCTTTTCATGTAGCCGGTATTCTTCTTCTAGGTTCAGGGTCAGGCACAGTGTAGGGCGGTCTTCCCATGTTACTTGTGGGCCCTCGGCAGAAAACTGGATCTGGGCCTTTAGTTTGGTTAAGAGGTCCCTACCCAACAAAGGGGCGGGGCACTCGGGTATGACCAGAAAGGAGTGGGTCACCTGTTTATGTCCAGCCTTTAAAAGTCTCTTTGTGGTCCAGGGGTAGACTTTGCTCCCTGTTGCTCCTTGTACGACTGTCCGTCTGGACCCTACCCTTCCCAGGGGTTGGGTCAAAACTGAATGTTCAGCCCCGGTATCGACCAGGAACTCAATGGGAGTCCCCTCCACAGTCAGCGTTATCCTGGGTTCGGGGAGGGGGTCCGAACCTTGACTCCCCTAGTCATCTAGGGACAGAACTTTGGCTTCTCTGACGTTTTTCTTTCGGGGACATTCTCTTGCCCAGTGACCCTTTTCTTTACAGTATGCGCACTGGTCTTTGTCCAGAGGAGATCTTTTATCCCTAGGTGTCTTTCTTGCCTGGTTGCTCAGATTCCCTGTCTGCCTATCTCTAAAACCTTTTTCACTTACCACTGCGGCCAAAATCCTAGTCAAGTTTTTTTCTTGGCGCTTATCGCGCCGCCTTTCTCTCTCTTCTGCCTCTTTTTTTTCTCTTTCTTCTCTTTCTTCTTCTGTCTCCCTTTTGTGGTACACCTTTTCTGCCTCCCTCACTAAATCTTGCAAGGAATAATCTTGGAGCCCCTCTAGCCTCTGTAACTTTTTTCTAATATCTGGGGCTGACTGTCCGATGAAGGCCATGGTAACTGCAGCCTGCTGCCCCTCAGAAGAGGGCTCAAACGGAGTGTATCTCCTATAGGCCTCCATTAGGCGTTCTAAGAAAACCGAAGGGGGTTCTGCCGGTCCTTGTAAGACCTCTCTTACCTTAGCCAAATTGGTGGGGCGCCGAGCTGCCCCTTTGAGACCTGCCACTAGAGTCCGGCGGTAGACCAGGAGACGCTCCCTACCTGCGGCTGTGTTGTAGTCCCACTGAGGTCGATTGAGGGGGAAGGCCTCATTAATGAGGTTGTCGAGTTGAGTAGGGGCCCCGTTGTCCCCCAGGACATTCTTGCGGGCCTCAAGGAGAATCCTTTCTCGTTCCTCCGTGGTGAAGAGAATCTGTAGGAGCTGTTGGCAATCGTCCCAGGTGGGCTGATGAGAAAACATAAGAGACTCAAGGAGCCCCGTGAGTCCTGCTGGATTTTCAGAAAAAGAAGGATGATTAGATTTCCAATTATAAAGATCTGCTGAAGAGAAAGGCCAATATTGCAGAGGGACTAGGCCGTTGGGCTCGGCTGGGGGTCCTATGGCTCGGAGGGGTAAAATCACAGTGGAGTCAGGACCCGAGTCGTCTGCCGGACTGCGGGCACGGCGACTCCTGGTCCCCGCGGCTGGTCCCTCAGGATCGGAAATATCGGGCGCCTGGACCGGCGCCGGTCCGACCGCCTGAGGGGCCAGGGGAGGTGGCAGGGCTGCCGGATAGGGCGGGGGCTCAGAGAGAAGGAGCGAGTCGTCTGTTGCCGGGTAGATGGGGGGTCGGGGAGGAGCGGATGGCCTCTCTGGACTGGAGACGACAGCGACCTTGACAGAGGGCGGCATCCATGATGGGGGACTCTGGGCGAGGTCTTGCCACACCACGATATATGGAACTTGGTCCGGGTGTCCCCCGATTTCCTGAAAGACAATCCTTTTAACTGCGGAAATGACAGAGACATTAAAAGTTCCTTCCGGCGGCCACCCGACACCGAACGTGGGCCACTCGGAGGAACAAAAGGTCCGCCATTTTCCCTTTCTGATTTCCATGGACAGATTGTGAGCCCTTGCTCTCACGTCCCTCCAGTGATCTAGAGTGAGGGAGAGAGGGGTAGAGTTATTTTGTCCCATTTCGAAGAGAGGGACCACGACACAGAGGCCTATCAGGAACAAAACAAAAAGAAACCAGAAACGGCGGCGAGATCGAGTAGCGTAGAGACAAAAGAAGGAGTCAGATGGCAGAGCGCGCCTCTCTAGACGCGGCAGTGGGATCAGAACATAATGATCCTCTCCTGAGGGGTCCACCAGGCGTCCCTGGTCCTCCCCTGATCCTGGGACGTCTCCCAGGATTACCGGGCGGTGAGCCCCCGAACACGTCTGTTCGCTACTCACACGTCGCTCCCAGAGCGATCAGCCCGGAACAAACTGAAACCAAAATGCGCGCACTCAGAGGGACAGTCAGAGTTACGGAGTCAGACACAGAAACGAGACACGGAGCGATCGCTGGCCAGCTTACCTCCCGTTGGTGGGTCGGTGGTCCTTGGGTGGGGGTCTGATCCCGGACGAGCCCCCAAATGAGAGACGCCTGATTTGGGCAATCAATCAGTCAGGAGAGACCCTCCCAAGGAACAACGAGACCACGGCTCCGGATGCAATTAGCAAGAGGTTTTAATGAACATACGGGTACCCGGGCGGTTCAGTCTCTCGGTAGACTGGCGCGCCGAGTAGAGTTTTTGAGCTTGTTTTATAGCAAAAAGCGCGGGTACAGAAGCGAGAAGCAAGGTAATTGGTCGGTTTAAACAAGGCCAGGGAAAAAGCGCGGGTCATGTGGGAGTTCTTGAAACAGCTGAAGGGCGCCCTGGAAACTGCTGTTGAATTTTTTTTTTTTTTTTTTACTAGGGTATTTTTCTGTACCTTGCGGAATGGCGTTACTGCGGCTAGTCTTGGAAAACACTTCTTTCAGTTGTAGTGGGGTGTTACAACACAAAGGTTGAGAGTTCAGATCCCTGTACTGGCCAGCTGCCAAAAAAAAAAAAATCTTAATGTATATTTCCCAGAGTGGAATCTTTTGGGATTTTTTTTTTCTTTTGTTTTTTTTTGGGGGGGGGAGGGGAGAAGGGGAGTTTCTTATTGTTATAAGAGGTTGAAGTCTAGAAAGGCTCTACATTTATGGTTTAGCCCCCAATTTTCTAGAGATTCTAGTGGTTCCTGAAAAGAAAAAAGGATTCAAGTGTACAGGTCAGCCAGACTAAGTCTGGACATGTAGCTTTTCAGAGTGAAGAGAATTGTTTCCATTGTTGCAAAGTAGCCTCTGAGTGCCACACTACATGGCCACTCCCTTGAGAAACAGTGACTAGGCCACAGGATGGACACAGCCTGCCTCCCTTGGCACCAGTCTGCCTGTTAAATGTGCTAACCAATCCTTTTAGGAGCATCTATCCTCACACTCCATACAGGTGGTACTTTCAGCCCACGTGGAGGGTTCTGTATTCTTGCTGCCAGGGTTGGGGTAAGACTATCTTTCCTTCAAAGTAAAATTGATAAATCATGTTTTGAGTTTAGAAAACTGTTGAAGTAGTAGACAGCAGATTACTTTTTGGAGTTTTGTTAAATTTTTTTTTTTTTTGGTGGCTGGCTGGCATGGGGATCTGAACCTGTGAACTTAGTGTTACTAGAACCACGCTCTTCCAAGTGAGCTAACTGGCCCACTGGTTTTTTTTTTTTTTTTTTTTTTTTTAACTGCATATTGTTGGCAGTGTGCATGAGACCTTTTCCTTCCTTTTTCCCTTTTTTTTATTCTGGATTTTTTACTCTAGTTATTTATTAAGAATTTAGTATTTCCCAGGCCCTGGAGCTACAGCAGTAGAAAAGATAACTGTGGCCCTGCCCCAGGGTTTGGCCCTTCATGGGGCTGGGAGGACAGAATTAGGGGCCAGTAGGCAGGAGCAAGGTGGAAGAGGGTGGGCCTGAGGGGAGACTGGCACAAATAAAGTGCTGTGACGGAAAGGAGAATGCCGATGTGGGCATCAGTAGTAGCTGGCTTTCCTTCCCCATTTTCTATTTTTAAGAGAAGCAAAAGGCCTTGTTACTCAGGCAAAACTTTGTTCTCCAGAGCATGCAGTTATTATTGAATAAAACACAGTTAATGATCAGATTTAATCACTGTTGTGCAGCTTGATTGTTAGGTGCAAATGGCAGAAAGCTTACCTACGTTACTACAGCTGGTCACCTTTGCAACTGATCACACTTGTCCTTGTCTTTGCCCTGCCCCACCTGTAAGCAGCATGGGGTGCCTGTGGTGTGTCCTGACGGCCCCACATGCCCACCACCTGTCTAGAGGCTCTGGGACCCTTTACTGTACTTCTCTCTCCTTTGGGCAGCCCAGCACTCTCATCCCAGTGCCCTCTTCTCTGCTGCCTGAGTACTAAGAGGCTGGAGACTAATCTCCTGGTCCTCAAGGTTGTGCAGCACAACTGTTCTTTCTTAAAAGTCTGAAAATGGAGTCAGTGTGGACAAGCCATTAGAAGGCCTAAGTGGGGCATATTCTGCAGCTGGCAAAGCCTGCCTTGGCCCCTTGGTAAGAGGACGCACAGCTGGACAGCCTTACACCATCTCTGTGACTATCCCATTTCTGGTTTGTCATATTGTCCCCTTGATCTAGAGGCCCTCCTCCTTCCCCATCCCAAACTCATCTGTTGAGGGTCCTCCTCTAAGAAGCCTCTCTGTGCACTGTTCTCTCCACGTGCCAACTGCCTGCATTCGCATTCTTCTGGACTGTGCTTGCACCATACAGCTCATCAGCGTTCTTGCAGAGTAGAATGTATCTGACTTGGAGTCAACAACAGGTCTCATTTTCCATATACTCTGCTGTTTTCTGAGCGTTCTTGTACATCATTAAGCCTCAGTCAAAACACAAGTACAGTTGTTATCTAGCATTTGAGTGATTGCCACTTGGCAGGCATTGTGTTGTGTGTTCTTGTTTAACTTCTGATAATTGATCCCATTGTATAGTTAATCCCATTACTAAATCTAAAGGCAAGAGAAGGTTCAGAAAACACATGCTGAGCAAACCATGCATTATATTATCCCAAAAGACAACAAAGAAAATGTAACTAGGTGCCTAGAGGAAATTCAGGAAGGATATGTACCAGTATATTACCATGGGGTGAGACAGTAATATGTGGTACATACATATTTCTTCTTCTTTAGTCTTTTAAGGATCATTTCTTATACTTCTCTGTCCCCCTGGATACCTGTGTCTGGGTAGAGCATACGGAAAATGCTTAGTAAATAAATACTGGTTGAGGTAGAAAACTAAGGTCTTTTTTTTCCTTGGCCCAGTTTGGCCTGATTTGGCTCCAGTGTTGTAGTTCTGTCTTTGTGATTTACTTTATTAGTTGTTGATGCTGTGCTACTGTTCATCTGGAAACTTCCCCAAGTGGGCTGCCCGTCACACTGCCAGAGCAGAAGCCTCCAGGGATGGAGGATGAGCTTGTTATGTTGTGTGACTGTATTTCCCTGGTTGGTGACAGCCCAGCTCTTGCAGCAGGCAATGGAAGTTGATTGGCCAACTTATTTCCTTCAGCCGAGCAGAGAATCTTGAGTAGGCTGGGGACAGCGTATTTGCTTGGTGACTCACATGCAGCTGATGCAGGCTGGTTAGGCGCCTTTCCAGCTGCTCTGCTCTAAAGTGGAGCAGCTCGGGACGGCCTGGCTTAACTAAATTCCAGTTGCCCTTCTTGCTGCTCTCTGCACAAGGCCACCAGGCCTCTAACACGTAAGAACGGCTGGTCTCGGGGCACCTTGTGGTCATGTGGAATCTGTGTTGCTTGCTAAGCTCAGAGATGTTATGCTGATACTTTTTTAAAAAAAACTTTTATCAGTTACATTTTCTTTATGTTTTTGGTATTTTGTTTTGTTTTGTTTTGACTGGTAAGGGGATCCCAACACTCCGCACGGTGTGCTCTGCACCACGCTCAGCCAGTGAGCACACCAGCCATCCCTATATAGGATCCGAACCCGTGGCTTCAACCAGCACCACACTGTCCCGAGTGAGCCATGGGGCCGGCCCGGTATCTTTTTATTTTGATATAATTTCCAACATAGAAAATTTGTGAGACTAGTGCAAAGAACTCTTACATACCTTTTACCCAGATTCATTAACAATCAGCATTTTGCCCCATTTGATTTCTTACTTGTGGATGTTTCCCCCCATATATGCGTGTACACACATACACTCCTGAACCATCGGAAGGTAAGTTGCAGACAGCGTACCCACTTTACTTCTGATTACCCTGGTGTATTTCCTAAGAATAAGGACATTCTCTTACATAATCACAATCCAATTATTAAAAAACAGCGAGTTCGATACAATGCTATTACCTAATCCACTGTCCATATTCAAATTTTGTCCGTATTCCAATATGGTTCCAGTAACGGCAGAACTTTATTTTTTAAGAAAACAATCCTGGGGTGCATGGGTGTCTCCTTGGTTACACAGACTCAGGAGAACAGAACCAGCAGGTGTTTGGGGAAGTGACTGCCATAGATGCCGCATCAGCATCTCCTTGTGTTTTTACAGGACCAGAAGAGTGAGAGCAGCAAGAACCATACTCAGCCACAATGTCAGCAGATGTGGAGACCTCAGAGGGGGTAGATGATCCAGAGGAGAGAAAGAACTCCAGGGCCTCAGAAAAGGAAAACCACACCAGGTGAGGTATGGGGGGTGGCTGCCAGGTGGGCCCAGTGCCTGCTGTGTCCAGCACACCTGTTTTTGTCTGCTGGTGACACCAGGGAGTGGGCGTGGCCATAAGCTGTGGACCTGGGATGCCGGGTTGGCACAGCAGGGACCGTGTACAACCTCCTCACTGTTCTCCTCGCTGGTTCTATTCCATTTTCTTACCCAAGGAGGCAGGGAAGGTGCTGCTGGGAGCCCTGAGTAAGTTGTCCTCGATCTTTTTTCTTCTTAAAGACCTAGGAGTTTTTTTCATTTGGGCTGAGAAAGAGTAGTCCTTTCACAGTGTCTTCCACCCCTAAGACATGGGAGCAGTGCAACTCTACGACAGGCTTTTTCTTAGTGTGCAGGGCCCAGTCACTCTGCTCAGATTATTGAGCTGTGTTCTGCATTGTTCTTAGCCTCTCATTATTGCCCCGTCATTGGCAAAGTTTATATCTTGAAATAATTGCTAACGATAAACTGATTCTCAGCACGTGAATGACGTAAGCTAATCTCCTAAAGAAGCCAGCAGAAGCCAGCAGAGGCTGGACCATGAGAGGACCGAGTTTTTCCCACTCTAGTTGATGGGTTGTGTGGACACACGTGAACCTCTGCTCAGGTGCCACCATCTTTAGGATCGTTTGTTTTCTACCATGTCCATCGGTCAGCATAACTTTATCCTGCGTAATTTTTTTTTTTTGTGGCTGGCTGATACAGGGATGGAATCCTGGACCTTGGTGTTATCAGCACTATGCTGTAACCAGCTGAGCTAACTGGCTAGCCCCTTATCCTATATAATTTTGTTAAGCAGTACAAACCCAGGGTCCTGGCCTTAATCTCTTGGTTGTCTCCTTCTCATCCACTTGCACCTTGGCCCAGCTACATACAGTTTTGAAGAGGCTGTGTGTCTGAGGTAGGAGGAAGGCAGCTGGGCTGCCCCAGGAAATCCATGGTCACAGCCTTTTACAGTGTCATGGATTCTGGAAGACATGTTCCTGAAAGACAGTCCTCCCTGGAGAAGACTGCAAGCACTGGTGGGATTAGAGGTATATGTTTCTTCGGCCACTAGGTGGCCATAGAAGCAAAGGCATTGTTCATTAGGGTGGTTCCTAGCAGACACGGGCACACAGACACAGTAGGCCACAGTCATTCTGCATGTCCCGAGTCTATGGAGCAGACTGTCACATCTGCTTGCCCAGTAGTCCTAGTCCCTGATAAGGCCCTGCCATTCATGCTGGAGTGACCTGTCAGAGCAGCCCTTGCCTCCAGGCCAGCAGTGGTCACCCTGGAGTCTGGACTCGGCTTTTTGTCTTACGTTCCTTTCCGGGGAGCTGGGAAGATAATTCTCACACTCACACACGCACTCACATACATATCCCGTCTCTCCACAGAATGGCTGACCTCTCTGAACTCCTGAAGGAAGGGACCAAGGAAGCTCATGACCAAGCAGAAAACACCCAGTTTGTCAAGGACTTCTTGAAAGGCAACATTAAGAAGGAGATATTTAAGGTTTGTGCTCTCAGTCACAGACCAGGTTGGGCTCCAGACTTTCATACCGGGTCAGGATGGGGGCCTTGGTCCCATGAGAAAGGTCCCCTAGAGCTGCTCTGAGGGAGAAGCTGGGCCTTTTTCCACACTTCACTCTTTACTTGATGTTTAGCTACGACTCTCATAGCTTAAACAGAATAAAAGTGATGCAAAGGAAGCAAAAGTATCTGTGTTCCGACAAATTCACCATGTCTTTCCTTTAAGAAACATAAAAGCTTCCTGCATGTGTTCAATAATTCACTTTATAAAAATGGGTCACGGGATTGGGTTTTTGGGGATGGGTGGGGGTTGTTGCTTGAGTCTTGGTCTGCAGCCGCTTGGAATGTGGTGGGCTGGGGAGTTGTCAGCCAGTCCCCAGCCCTTTCCTATGGTCTGCTCCCATCTCCCTCCACAGCTGGCCACCACGGCACTCTACTTCACATACTCGGCCCTTGAGGAGGAGATGGACCACAACAAGGACCATCCAGCCTTCAGCCCCTTGTACTTCCCCACAGAACTACACCGCAAGGAGGCACTGACCAAGGATATGGAGTATTTCTTTGGTGAAAACTGGGAGGAGCAGGTGCAGTGCTCTGAGGCCACCCAAAAGTACGTGGATCGGATTCACTACATAGGGAAGAACGAGCCAGAGCTGCTGGTGGCCCACGCATATACTCGATACATGGGGGACCTCTCGGGGGGCCAGGTGCTGAAGAAGGTGGCCCAGCGAGCACTGAAACTCCCCAGCACAGGGGAAGGGACCCAGTTCTACCTATTTGAGAATGTGGACAATGCCCAGCAGTTCAAGCAGTTCTACCGGGCCAGGATGAACGCCCTGGACCTGAACCTCAAGACCAAAGAGCAGATTGTGGAGGAGGCCAACAAGGCCTTCAAGTACAACATGCAGGTACTGTGGGGGGCTGGCCCCAGGCCAAGCTCTGCCAGGCTGCACAGGGAGCCTATGACAGTGGGAGCCAATCCAGAGCTGCCCTAGTGGGTATCAGTGGCATTAGGACAGATGGGCTGCAGTGTGCCTAGGGACAGGCGAGGGAACCAGCCTGGTGCCCAGAGTGTGGGCCCAGGGGATGGCTCCCACCTTGGAAGGCTTGCTCTGATAGATGTCTGTGGGTAGTGTTTTGGGGAGGGTGAGGGCCCCAGAATGTAGAGGGGCCTGGGAGAAGGGAGCTGTCTCCCTCCTTCTCACCACAGGATGCTGGTCTTGAAGGATTGGTCATTTTTTCCTTTTTAGCAAGGAATGCTATGAAAAGTCAGTTTCACCAAGGATGGTCAGGAGAGCAACACTGTTTACAAGTAGCCTTTAGAAGGGACCAAGCCTTTGGAGGCTGATTCTCTTCTCAGCACAAGGGAAAGTGGCCATAGGCCAGTGAAGTGCCAGGCTGAGCACAGACCCTGTCAGCCATCCACTGTGGTCTCCCAGGGCCACTCAGGATGGGTCTGCCCTGCTGGGGTCTCATTGTCCAACATTCCTATTTTGCAGCTGTTACTTACTAAAACCACCACCAGCGGCTAGGATTGGGGAAGTACTAGTGCCCTCTCCTGTCTGTGCCCTGGTGGTTTCAGTTGCTCAAGCCACCTCAGAGAAGGCCAGGCATGGGGTGCGTGTCTGGTCCGTCCCAGGGAAGACCCCTGTGGTAGGCAGCCTTGGGGTGCCAGCAGCACAGGTGCGGCCACATTGCCTCAGAGTGTCCACCAGGGAGATGTAAGGAGCACAGCTGCTGCCCACTGGAGCTGCTCACTTAGCTGCTTGGCACACCTGCTCCAGCCCTCTCTGTATGGGGTGCAGGGGAGAGAGATGCTGCTCTGATGGCTCAGTTGATCCTGTTTCTCCAGATATTCAATGAACTGGACCAGGCTGGCTCTGCACTGGCCAGAGAAACGCTGGAGGCTGGGCTGCCTGTGCACGACGGGAAAGGAGATGTGCGTAAATGCCCCTTCTACGCTGCTGAACAGGACAGAGGTAGGTGTGCGTGTCCCAAGCCTCCCTCCTGGGGCAGGTGTATCAGTGGCCTGCACTGATGCTATGTCTCCTGTTGGTGCTGCCACGCAGGTGCCCTGGTGGGCAGCAACTGTCCCTTCCGAACACCCATGGCTGTGCTGAGGAAGCCCAGCCTCCAGTTCATTCTGGCTGCCAGCGTGGCCCTGGCTGCAGGACTCTTGGCCTGGTACTACATGTGAAGGACCCATCACACCATGCTGGCGCCCTCTTCCCGAATGACCACTAGCCCACCCCCATCTCCACCCCCGACTGAACTACCACCTCAGGTGACATTTTTTTTAACGCTGGGTTTGAGAAAACAAGCAACCAATAAAAGCCAGACACTAGAGTCTCTGCCTGACGGTGTCCTCTCTGTGGGCCAGATGCTGTTGCCCAGGGAGCAGCTGGCACGGCACGGCATGGCGTGGCGTGGTGGGTGGGCAGGCCTGGACCTCTGAACCAGCTGTGCTGTGGGACTCCCACACCTTTGACTGCAGAATTTGGGTGGCTAATAATCCCAGGCTCTTTGGGAGGAGGGGGGGCCTTACTGGATGCTGCTGCTCAACTTCTAGGCTGCTCCTGGGGGTGAGGGGTTGTTATGGCAGAAGTCAGGCTCTCCCCCAGCCTCAGAGGCCCTGGGAGCTTGCCCCTCTCAACCAGAACCCGAGAGGCCTGTGTCAATGCTATAGCACTCACTAAAGTGCACCCTGCAAGCTTCCTGCCTCCTTCCTGGCACAGGTGGGTAGGTCAAGCTACCTCCTGGACCCTGTTAATGCATAGGGGAGGAGAGCCTCTCAGAAGCAAGGGTGTGCTGTCTGGTGGGGGTGGGGAGGGGATACACTCCTTCATGTCAGCCTCCGGCAGCCCTTCCTGCCCTCGAGTGCTCCCCAACACTGCTGGTCACCTCCAGAACCCTCATCCCCAGGGCAAAGTCTCACAAAGATCCTTGAAGTTAAGCTGGTCCTGTGATTTTCTAACTCAGAAATTACTTTGGAGGTTTTTATGCTTAAAAAAAAGTTTTATAAATAAGGATAAAAAAGCATAGACTTGTATTTAAGGAATTCAGTGTCTAAGATAGAAATGTGAACTTAAGTATTTTTATTAATAGATATCTATTCAAAAGTGGGTTAAACGGTGGGGAAACTCTTAAGTTAGTGGGCTTGGAGACGGGCAAGGCCGGCGCTGGCCCAGAATCCGGCTGCCCAGGCTGCGCCCCGTTGCTCTTCAGACCATACGCCTCAGCCCAGCAGCTCCATCGTGCTTAAGGGAGGGAGAGCACTTGCCCACAGGGCAGGATGACACTGAGTTCCAGTTTGGGGAGCTCCAGTGTGCAGATCCCATAGGGATCTGTGTACACAGTTGAAACTAGTGTCAGAGGAAGTAAGGTGACCTTACAGCCACTGCTGAAGCCAACTCATGCCCTGGCTGGGTCACAGCTGGGATTCCTGTGGCTAGTCTACACTTGACTCTGGTTTGGTTTAATCAGTTCCTTAAGTGTTAGCACTGTCCTTGGGCAGTTGGCTCCATGTAAGCTCTGAGGCATGTTGAGACCCTGAGGACCCCTGCCCTGCCTGTGGCCCCACCCTCTTTCCGTTCAAGAAGAAGAAAGCCAGGTAAGAGAGCAGAGGCTGAGCGATGGGGAGTGAAGGGCCAATTTAATGAGAAACTATAAACTTGAGACCGGCCACGATTCACAGTGACAGGAGGCCATGCAGTGGCAGTGCAAGACCAGGAGAGGGACAGCAGCAGGATATAGCGGTCCACGTGAGCAAGTTCACAATCAAACCATTCAGGAAATAAAGACAGGTTTGGGCTCGGCCAGGCCAGGGCTGGTGTCCAAGGCACCTCTACCACTTGCGGCTTCTCCTCCCTCGTCCCCAGCCTGTTCCCAGCCCAGTGCCATGGCTGCTGATGCTGTGGGGCCCGATGTGAATGGGCACAGCAGCGTGAGTCAGCTGTGGGCAAAGGGTGCTCACTGGGAATGGAATTGATGGACAGGGCACAGCACAGCAGATCCAAACGCACCCACAAGGAGGCGTCTGCTCTCTGCTATCTCCTGACCTGGCTGGGACACTCCAGTCACTGGGCAGAGGTTGCACCCACACAGAGAGGACACAGGGTAGACAGAACAGGTTAGGCTCGAGGGTACTCCTTCTGGCCCCAGCAAATACAGAGGCATGGCCAGAAAGAGGTCCTGCACACTGACTCAGAAGAAGCTGGGCAAGGGTGAGATGTGAGTCCCATCTTGGCTACCAGGGCCCAATCACTCATCCAGTGTCCTCTTTGTCTCATACCAGGTGGCTCTTCGGTATGTGGACAGGGCATTAGAGGTCCTGGTTTTTGATACCTGAGAGTTCTGAGGGCCAGAGTTGGCATCATTACTTCTGACTCTCGTACCCCCGCCTCTAGTACCCCAGAGGCGCAAAGTACCCCAGAAAGAAACCCAGGCCTTAGGACCCCATCCTGCTTGGGTCTACTCGACTCCAGACTCCCCTACTCTCAGCCCAGCAGGTCAAAAATGACTGTGGCCCTAGGCACAGCCCCACTGCAGGCTCCCAGGCTTGGGAACTGGCTACTGCTCTGGCTGCTTTTGGTCCTAGGGAGAAAGTTGGACCAAACCTATACTTTATGTGGATATGGAGTAACGAAGACCCTGGTGGGAGGCCCTTCTCACCTTATCTTCCTGATCACAAATACCAAGAAAACCAGGGACACACAAATCCAGTGCCAGCTCCCTGCCATCCACTGACACTTGGCCTTAAATCCAACAGAATTTGTGCCGCAAAGTCAGAGGCTCAGGGTAGGGGAAGGTGAAGAGGACAAGACTTCCGAGGGATGGTGGCACAACTCCCAACCCAAGTGGGAGCAGGGAGGTGACCACTGAGCGTAGGGAGCAAAGCACAGGGGGCCAGACCAACAGATGGGGGGAGTCCCGTGTCCCGGCTCCGTTAGCACAGGCGCTTGTACGTGTAGATGTAGGCTTTGCAGCTGGGGCATGTGTGGGTCACATCCTTGAAGTCGTTGATGAGGCAGGGGATCAAGCAGCAGCCCAGATCACACCTGAAGAAGAGGCAGGGAGAAACAGGGTGAGGCCTGCAGCGCACTGGCATGGCCCCCCAACCCGCAAGTGACCGCACCACCTACCCCATGAAGCAGCAGAAGAAGCCCAGCACGAAGTTCATCAGGCCAATCTCATAGGAGATCTTGGTGGTGATGGCCTGTTGGCAGTGGGGACACACCGTCTGTACAGGCGCACCCTCAAAGATCTCTCCCTGCAGCACTGTCACTGTGGTGGCAGCTCCCGAAGGGACGAGGACCGTGGCCGTGTGGCCCCCAGGGCCAGGGTAGGGCCCCGGCGGGTAGGGCCCCGGCGGGTAGTAGCCCATGGGTGGGTGGGGGCCTGGAGGAGGATAGAAACCTGGAACAGCACAGAAGACAGCAGAGTGAGGTCACTGGCTTGCTGCCTGCACTGGGCCCGCAGCACCCTCGGTGCAGGGCTAAGGCCTGAAACTTATGCCACCCTCTTCTGGGGGCCAGAGTGCCAGCAGGAGGCCTCGAGGCTGGGGCCCTGGGTCAAAGTCACTGTCAATATTATCCCAGCCCTTCCTGGTTCCTACCCCAGAGGGACTAAGACAGACATTGCAGAGAGTCAGGTGACAAGGCCTAGTCTCCTCTTGCTCCCTCACCACTGACATGCAGGGACTGGGCACTCAGCCTCCAGACCCTTGACCACAGGAGGGAAAGCCTTGCCCCTCACCAGCCCATCCTGTACACGGGGCTCTGCTCTCCACCTGTGCCAGGTCCTGGGGTGCTGAGGACCAGCCCACCTGGCTTGGGCAGCCTGTGCAAGAGCCCTGGGTCCTTCTGCCTGAGCAATCCCTCTGAAGGACTGCTGGGGAACAGGAGCCCTAGGCCTGCACCCTGAGCTGGAGTCCCTGGCAAGGCGCAGCCCCACAGCACCCACTAGTCTTCAGCATGAGCTGCTGAGATTGGGGCCATCCCTGGAGCCGGCCCTCCTCCAGCATAAGTCCACAGCGCCTGCACAGAGCCCTGTTCTGTGCTGCCTTCTCACATCTACAGTCCATGTCCACATGCAGCCTGAGTGCGAGGCTAGGGCTGGTCGGGTGTGTCTGCAGCCCCTGCTGTAGACACCGCAGCTCAGGCTGGGCAGCAGTTGAGATGACCCCTTCCCAACTCACCTGGAGGCATGTAGGCACCATCTGCGCTTACATGGGGGGGGACGAAGCCTGGCTGGGGCATTGGGTGACCCGGCGGCTCATAGGGTGGGGGACCAATGTCTGCAGGGGGCAGTGGCATGCCTGGTGGGGGCTGCATCACGGCTGGGGAGGTGCGGCCTGGATAGAGAGAAGCAGACACAGGAGGCTCAGCCAGTCTCAGCACAGCGGGCTTCACCAGAGACTGCTGCTTGGGGACACAGATGGAGTATGGAATGATAGCTCAGAGGCCCCAACCATACCACCTGAGGTGGGAGGGCTGTAGCAGGGACTCTCAGGAGATGATCCCTACCTGGTGTGGGCGGGGCTCCACTTTTCTCTTCCAGAAGGGGGGCAGTAGGGCCCCCAGGATATGGAGGGGGCGGCTCATTAGACATCTTCACTGACTGTCCTGAACCTGGAAGGAAAACCCAGACACAAACTAAGCTCCCAACCAACCTGCTTCCCACTCAGGCACTGGGCTGTGGTGAGGGCCACTGCACAAGTCATGTGACCATCCTCAGAGACACCCCGGGCTCCTACATAAGTCTCCAAGCTCTGGGGATGTCTCACCTTCCCCAGGGGACAGCCCAGCCCAGAGTCACCATCCTCCACACCTCTCAATGGTCACCCACACCTTGTTTAGAAGCCAGAGGGCAAGGACAACCCAGGAGGCAGGGCCCAGTGAGATAAAGTACCTCCATCCAGCAGTCCCAGGAACCTAATCCGGGGCTCCATCTGAGAGCAGTTTGGCACCTGGTCCTCCCCTCCCCTGACATTTGGGGGCACTGAGTGGCCAGAAAGGAGACACTGGGCTGGCCTGCCAGAGGCTGGTATGGTTGGGAGAAGGGGATTCTGGGAGACTTCTTACCTCCAATCCCTGGGACTCAGAGCAGGCAGGTGAGGCTCCTTCAGCTGCCGGCTTGGACAGACAGGGCACAGGCAGGGCTCTGGGGAGCTGTTCTGGGGGAAGGACAGGTGAGTGCCAACAAACCAGTGAGGGGCTCAGGCCTGGGCACACGCAGTCCCATCCCCTTCCCCCCATTTGTCTGGCCTCTCTCTAGCTGTCCACTGCCACCATCCATGTATCTAACCACTCCCATCCCCCATCCCTGTGCAGTTCTTTGTCTCTCCTCTGACGGCCCCGGCTGGGCCCTCTGTGTCCCCTCTCCACCAGGCCGACAGACCTGCATCCCATACATGAAGGAACAAAGGATGTGAAAGGAGCCAGCGTGGGATGGGCTGTGGCTCTGGCCAGTTGCCTTTTTTATTTGGGAGTGGGAAGGAAGAAGATGTCAGTCAAGTGAAACACTTTTCCTCATTTCTTTCACTAAATTTCCTCAGCATTCACTGCTGGGTATTGGGGGAGAGACTGGGAATGGCGGCTGGCCCAGGGGCCTTCAGTCTCCTCCAGGGAGTCACTTGCTTTCACTCTCATGTAGCACCATAAAAGACAAGACATTAATAGCATTTTTTTTTTTTTTTTTTTTTTGTCTTTTTCGTGACCGGTACTCAGCCAGTGAGTGCATCGGCCATTCCCATATAGGATCCAAACCCGCGGCGGGAGCGTCGCTGCGCTCCCAGCGCTGCACTCTCCCGAGTGCGCCATGGGCTCGGCCCATTTAATAGCATTTTGAAGTGGGATTCAGTTACCTTTTTTTTAGCCAAAAGTAATAAAATAATACAAAATAGAAAAAAGTCTCAACAGTACGAAAGAATACACAGTGAAGTTAGCTTGCTCAGCAGGGCCCCTCCTACAGCCCAGTGTTCTCATAGTCAGAACCGCACGGGATGGAGGGTGCCAAGTAATTCTGCCAGGGGAGAGGGAGCCTGGTGTTCATAAGAACAAATATTAAATGTGACAAATTGGTGGCAGGGCCGGAGGGACCAAGTCCAAGTTCTTGGGTTCAACTATAAAGTAACATGACACCATGAAAAACTAAAGGGAATGGACCAAAGAGCTAAAACTATAAAACTCTTAGAAGAAAACATAGGCCTAAATCTTCATAACCTTAGATTAGGCAATGGTTTCTTAGGTATGACACCAAAAGCTCAAGCAACAAAACAAAAAAGGATAAATTGGATATCAAAATTAAAAACTTTGGTGCTTCAAAGGACAATACTGAATTTTACAAATCATATATCTGTTATGGGACTTGTACCTAGAATATATGACAAACTTTTACAACTCAGTAACAAAAAAAACAAATAACCCAATTTTAAAAATGGGCCAAGGATGTGAATAGATATTTCTCGAAAGATAAACAAATGGCCAAAAAGCACATGAAAAGATTCTGAACATTTTTTCAACGTGTAAATGAAAATCATATTCACAATGAGATATGTACTAAGATGGCTTAAAAAAAAAAAAAAAAACCAACAAGCAAGAGACATTAGAACTTTCATACACTGCTGCAGGGGCAGCCCCTGTGGAAATCAGTCTGGTAATTACTGAGATTAAGCCTGGAGTCATCTTATGACCCAGCAATTCCACCCCTAGGTATCTGCCCAAGAGAAATGAAAACACATGTCCACCCAGAAACTAGTACATAAATGTTCAGAGCAGCATTATTCGTAATATCCAAAAAGTGGAAACAACCCTAATGTCCATCAACAGATAAATATTCCATTGTGCTGTCTAGCCACACAATGGAATATTATTCAGACATGAGAAGAATGAGGCCCTGACACACACTACAACAAGCATGAACCTGGAAAGCATTATGCTGAGAAGAAAAGCCAGAAAAACACATGTTGTATGATTCCATTTAAATGAAATGTCCAGAACAGGCAAATCCATAGAGACAGAAGGCAGATTAGCGGTTGCTTGGAGCTGGGGGGAGTTGGTAAATGGAGTTTCCTTTTGGGGTGATGAAAATGTTCTGAAATTGACTGTGGTGATGGTTGAATAATTCTGTGAATATACTAAAAACCACTGAATTGTGCACTTTAAATGGGTGAATTGTAGTGTGTGAATTATGTCAATAAAACTGTTACTGAAGGAAAACAAAATCACACAATCCCATCACCCTAATGCAGCCAATCTCTGCAGATCCCTGCCAGTCTGTACACACAGGCACCTATACTTTTATATAGTTGCTGTCAGGACAGTTTTAAATCCTTTTAACATTGTGTCACATAAAATTCCTCCATCCTGCAAGACTCCATGACCATCAATTTTAATATTCCATAAAACCGGCCTACTTGACCAACCCGTATTAAGGCATTTAGAATACTTAGTTGCTTTCATGAAAAACATGGAACACCTTTGGCTAATATTCTTTCCCTTCCTTGGATTATTTCCTTGGGCTAAACTTGCCAGAAGTGAGATTACTAGGTCAAATGGTTTGAACATTTTATGCCTTTTAAATTTTTTATATTTTTAATTAATTAATATTTTGGCAGCTGGCTGGTACGGGGATCTAACCTCTTGACCTTGGTGTTATCAACACTGTTCTAACCAACTGAGCTAACTGACTTACCCCATTTTATGCCTTTGTAAAAGGATAATGCCAGTTTACAGTGCCAAATTTGTATACTATTGTTATGTGTAATGCTAAAAATGACACTTGGTTATTTTTATATGCATTTCTTTGACCGCTATGAGGCAGAACATCTTCCCAAGTGTTATATATATACACCACATCTTCCCAAGTGTTATATATATACACCTGCTCTTGTGAGTTGCCTGCTTATCATCCTTTGAGGACAAGGAAGCTGAGAAGAGAAGGGACAGACATAAGTCTAGGACCCTGGCCTGACTCCCCTGCCCCCAGGGAGAATTCCAATAGCACAGGGTTAAGAACAGGGAGCAGCAGCACCTCTAAGAGCAGCCCTGAGGCCCCTTTCCCAGGCCACTGCCAGCCCACCTGGTACCTCCCTGCCTGGGAGAAAGGCAGCCTTCCCCAAGGGGCTTTACTTATGTCTGTGGAAAACCACTGCAGTATGCTGAGGTTGGTCAGAACAGGCACCGGCACCTGCCACCAACTCCCATAATATGCCCACCTGGGTGACTCTGGATGGCACCAATGTCCACCGCTTGGCCCAATGCCATGGTCGTGGTGGCCCCACTCATAAGGGAACCAGACGGGCCCTGGGACGCCCTGAGTAGGGTGAGGAGACAAGCTGCCTTGCCTTTGATGAGTTGCTCGTGTACCCTCAAATTCCAGCCTGGGTCCTCTGGGTCACTCCACTTGCAGGGAGCACACATACACGCACCTGTGCACATACACATGTGTACACGTGTACACACACACACACACCCATCTCCCATCTCTGAGGATGTAGGCATTGCCTTCCTCTGGCCCATCTTTCCATTGAAGTCACTAGACCTAATTTTGCAGTCACCTACAGCACAAAAATTGTATTTCTGAATTCCATACACTTACAGCCTTGCTCATGATGATGGCACAAGCTCAAGGGCAAAGCCCTCCCTTGGTGTCCACCCAACCTTGGAGCAGCGTCTGTACACAGCGCAGATAGTGCCACAGACCACAGGGACGGGCCTGGACCTGCACGAATGCACCAGACCCTGTGCTTCTCCTAGCCCTTTACCTTATTTACCTCAATTTACCTAGTAAATTTATCTTAGGCTGCTGGGCCCAGTTGCTCCTCAGTGTCTCCCCCACCCACAGCCCTGCCTGCCACTTACTGTACCACCTCACCCCTCCATACCCACACTCACCCTCCTGCCGCGTTCTTGAACTGCAGCAGAGACAGTGGGGCAGATCCTTCCATATGAAGGAGAGGTGTCTGGAAAGTGGCTAATGAAAAGTTCCAGAATTCAAACTCCAATTCCCCCAGTGCCTTCCAGTTTACAACCAGATGTGCATTCCCACAGAACTTATGTTTAAGGTATAATAAAAACCACAAGAATTGCGGCTGGCCACTTAGCTCAGCCCTTACAGGGCTGGTTGGTTAGTTCAGCTGGAAAGAGCACAGCCTTATAACACCAAGGTTGTGGGTTCAGATCCCTGTACTGGTCAGCTCCATTATTAAAAAAAAAAAAACCTCCATCATAGCGGTGTTGTGAGAATCACATGAGTTACTCACACATCCTCACTCACCCCACAAACGTTCGGGGAGGAGGTGTCTCAGTGAGTCCAGGCATACAAAATGAGAAGAAAAATTCTTCCATGGGTCCCCATGTGGCAGCGCTGGCACACCTGTCAGAGGTTCATTGCAGTGTGGCCACAGCACACCCAGTGCAGGCCATGGGACAGGCCTCCTGGGGCAGCCCTGTAAGGGCAGCGTGTTCCAGGAGCATGTCTCTTCTGAGCCTCACTAGGTTTCAGAAGTCCAAGAGACAGTACTGGGAAGGACCTAGAGAAGTAATAATCATCCTGACAGGTTCTCAGTCAGGTGACATTCCTTGGGGGCTGAGCCCTGAACAAGTGTTATCTCTGCCCTCAGACCAGCCTGTGGGGCAGCACTTTAGTAGCTCGATTTTACTAAGAATACAAAAAGGGCTCATTCATGTGTCCAGGGCCACAAAATCCTCACCTCACACTGCTAGGTATCTTAGAAGATTCCTGCTGAGCCTTAATTCTCTTTTTTTCCCTGTTTCCAGGCACAGCATTGGGAATGCTGGGGAACACCATGCTCAGCTCTGGACAAAGCAATGTGCCACTGCCCCAGTCCCGCTGGCTCCTACTTTGGGAGCCACCAGCCCTCGAGGAGACAGAGGTGCTTTCCAGATGCTGGAAGTCTAAGCTGGAACTAAGTGGTATCCAGAAACGTATGCAGGGGGAAGCCTGGGTTACCAGTGTCACCCTGTCACAGGGGCCTGCAGATCAAACAGACAAAGGAGAGCAATGACCCAAGACAGCATCCTCAGGTTGCAGTCTGGCCCGGAAAGAATGGTCCTGTGCTTTGTCAGGGAAGCGTGGGTGAGCGCCTGAAGGGTAAGAAGGCTCAAGGCTCTGGAGAAGGGGCTGACACACACAAGGGAGCCTGCAGCATCCCTGAGCTGCCCCTCACAATGCACAGCATTGAGGGCAGCAACAAGAAAACCCTGAGAATGGGGGGATGGAGCAGCACAGCAGAGCTGGGACAGACTTAGGGGAGCCCCAAGGGATAGAGGCGGTGATGTGTCCACGAGAGGGAGGCCGAGTGGTCTCTGGGACCCCTAAAGGGGAGAGAGGTGGGAGCAGGCCTAAAGGGGGATGGAACTGGGCCAGTGGAGGTCCAGTCTGGTCCCTGCGCCCACAGCCAACACAGCCCAGCACCCAGTGTGCTTTTATGCAGGAGGAAATTATTCAAGTAATCCAAAAACAGATGAAGCTCTGTCTCCATTTGCTGTGGCCCCATGGCCTGCCCACAACCCGCTCCAATTTCATCTCACCTTCCCAGGGGCAGCGGGCATGGGGGCTTCTCAAGGGCAAGATGCAGTTCTCCCCTCTCCCAGCCTGCCCCGCCCACCCTACTCCCCAGGCACCTTTCTGCAAAGCCACCCCCATAGCCCACACCCCCAGCTTCCCTCCTGGGCCCCGTCAGAATCCTAAATGCCATCTGCCATTCAGGCTGGGTCAGCAGCCACTGCGGAGCCTTGGGGCCTCTCAGTGGCTCAGTGTGGGCTCCATCCCAGAGTGGAAACTTCCACTCTGCACCCCAAGCTGGAAGCCTAGGTCGCAGCTACCCCCTCCCCTTCACGCAGCATGTCACGGAGACTAACCAGGGCACACTGGGCCTCCTGCACACATAGGCTCTTGCTTCTCCTTTGGGGGAGCTGGAAGGGGGCCAGGTGGGGGTGTTCCTGGGAGGGTAGAAATGACACTTTGAGAAGTCTGTTGTGGGTGTTAGGGTACACTATGGGGCCATGAAACCAAGCAAAACTGCCTCACTGGCCCTCCACACCCACACATCCCAGGCCCTGTCTACACCCCACGCAACATGGAATGCAACTCTGCTCCGAGGAAAGAGCACAGTATTCTAACGTGGGGTCAGCATGGCACGGCACCTGAGGCCTCACCTCCCTATCAGAGAGGGGAAAAGATTCACCCCTGCGCCAGGCTGCTAGTTAATGGGAAAATAGGGTGAAAATGGACAGAATGCAGAGCTTTGGACTTAACCTGGCCTTACATCCTGGGCCTGGGCAAGTCACGGAGGCTCCACCTTCCTGTGTAAACTGAGACCTGGACACTGCCACCCTACCAGGCTGCTGTGCAGAGCCCAGCACCTAGTGGACCCCTCCATACGGGAGGTAAGTGCTATCTGTTGGGGCATAAAAATGTTCTGGAATTAGATCATGGTGATGGTTGCACAACTTTGTGAACTTATTAAAAGCACTGAACTGTATACTATAAAAGGGTGCACTGTATAGTGTGTGAATTATACTGCAAATGAAGCCAAACCCTCTCAGGTCTAGGTATTTCTCTATATGCGCACACACATAAGGAAAGAGGTGGGGAGGAAACACCCCAGACTGAGACTGCAGCCTCTGGGACTGAAGCTTGGCAGCAAGACCTCTCTTCATTATACTTTTTTTTTTTTAACAGAAGGCATTTGTGTATCATTCGCATAATTAAAAATACAACTTTGAAAAGAATACAATTCTAGGACAGGTCAGTAACAGGCAGCTTTGACTCAGGGGATGGAGTGGGGAGGGGCAGGGTCTCCTGGTGCGCTGAGTTCAGCTGCTCGAGACCTCGTCAGGGCCTGAGAGTCGCCTCTGGAGTTCTGGGCGCTCCCAGCTATTCATCACTCACTGCAGAGAGCGCTGCAACTGATCTCTGGCCAAGGCTGGGCCAGTAGGCAGCTGCCGTGGGCAGTCTCCCTGGGGGAGCTGGGACGGGGCTTGCTCACCTGCCATAAGGCCCCTCGGAGGGTGGCAGCAGGGTCTGAGGGCAAACTTGATTCTCCAGTTGAAACTGACCTACATACTGCAGCCTGTGGTCTCTTCTGCCCCACTGAGAGTGGCTGTCAGCAGATATACCAAGAAGCCCCTTGGAGGACAGCCTGGGGGTAAGGGGGTGGGGAGGGGCCCTTTGAAGCTTGAGCCTCATCTGGACAGCCAGCTTGCTGCTGGCTCTGCATACCAGTGGGCTCTCCAGGAGGATGAGGATGAACACCAAGGGATACGGCAGAAAGGTGATGCAAGAGGACAGGGCCCAGAGGGACCTTCTGACATCAGTTTTCCCTAGGGTCTGCTAGAGCAGAAGTTCTCAAACATTTTGGTCTCAGGACACCTTTACACTCGATTATTGAGGACTCCAGGTAGATTTTGTTTTTGTGGGTTGTATCTATTAATACTTACGATATTAGAAATAAAAAATGAGAGGGGCTGGCCAGTGGCTCACTTGAGAGAGTGTGGTGCTGATAACACCAAGGCCAAGGGTTCAGATCCCTATATAGGGATGGCCGGTTAGCTCACTTGAGAGAGCATGGTGCTGACAACACCAGTCAAGGGTTAAGATCCCCTAACCAGTCATCTTTAAAAAAAAAAAATAAATAAATAAAAAAAGTAAGAAAAAATGAGGAATTTAAGAATGATTAATTTATTTTAAAATAGTAATAATAAATCCATTACATGTTAATAACATAAATAAATAGAATAACTACTTTCCAAAACAAATCTAATGGGAAGACTGGCATTGTTTACATTTTTGCAAATCTTTTTAATGACTGGCTTAAGAGGAGACAGCTGGATCCCATATCTGCTTCTCTATCCAGTCTGCTGCACAAACATTACTTTGGTTGAAGTACATGAAGAAAGGCCAGCCTCTCACAGACAAGTAGCTGAGAAGGAGAGGTATTGCAACAGCCTTTTGACATCACTGTGGATATTCTTTGATACTACATCCAAACTTGACAAATAGTAGCGTTCCCCCCCGCCCCACCCCGGCGGCTGGTGGGTACAGAGAACTGAACTCACAATGTTGGTGTTATAAGGCTGCGCTCTAACAGCCCAGCCCTGACAAGTGGTAGTTTCTTAAAGGTTAGTTGCAATATGGAATCTGAATCCTTAACAATGGGGTTTTTCTAATATGTTACATCAAAATCCATTGGTCTTCCTTTCATGTGGAATGGATCTTGTACACACACACAATTTTGTAACACCAGACATGGGTCACCTGAAAAATACTGGCTCACTGTTATGCAAATCTATTAGTGCTGACACATCTCATTAAATAATATACATTAAAAAGTCACATTGTTGGTATCACTACCAATATCATCAGAATAGTCTTTAAATATGAAACTGTCAAGCTCACAATGACAGATACAAGTTTCCAAAATTCTAACTAATATTCATTTGAAGGCTCAAATTGTATCACTGGCAACAAAATCAATTACAAATTTACCAGTGGCAAACATGTACAAAAACAAAAGGTCAGCTGTTTTCCTTGAAGTAGCAGATTCACTTTGTTAATTTTCAAAAAGCGTCTACTAAACACTGAAGTGTGAATGCCACAGTTTGTGTCAGTTCTTCTTTTAGGTGCATATGGAGCTCCACAAAAAAAGCAGCTAGTTCAGCTCAAAACTAATGCACATGTGGTTTCCTCGAGCCAATATCACACTTCATGAGAAGTGCTTTGTGTGTGCTCACATTTCACCACCTGGAATGTTAAGATGTGTTGTGTGTTCTCATGGGTCCAGATTTAATAAAATTAAACTTTACTGCATTTTCTAATGTGGCACTGGCGCATGCGCGCGTGTGTGTGCGTGTGTGTTAAAGAACACAATTACAGCGATGAACAGCCCAGTCCGGTGCTGCAGTCTTGAGTCAGCTCAGGCCCTGCTGCTTCTGCACCATCAATACCAACACCAACACTATGAAAAAAGGGAAGATAACTAAGGATGTCTTCGCATTATTATTAAAACAGTTCTGATGATCTGCCCTCTGAGAGGTCTCAGGAAGCCCTAGAGAGCTGCTGTGCTAGAGGAACCCCCCAGAACATAAGGGGGTGCAATGCTAGCCAAGTGCCTGGAGGCAGGGCAGGGTCAGGGCTCCGCAGCCAGAGGGACCAAGAGTAGCCTGAGTCTCTCCTGGGAGACTCCTGGCTTCTTGTTGTTCTAGCGAGGCTCTGCCCCAGGGAGGTACTGGCTGCCATGTGGAAGACTGTAGGTGAAGCAAGCAGTTAGGGCAGGAGCTCTGTGACACACTAATCCAAATCCAGCTCCACATTTTCCAGCCATGTGACCTGTGAGCCCTGGTTTCCTCACTTGTAAACAGGGGTGATCATGCCTCCCTCTAAGGGTGGGAGCAAGGTTTAAAAGAGTGTGAAAACACTAGGCCTAGCACACAAGAAGACTGAATAAATGGAACCTGCTTAGGAACAACTTCTAACAGGAGGGAAAACCAAGCAGGCACTGAAGGCTCTGGCACAGGGTGGCTTCTGATCCTAAACAGTGGGGCATCCTGGTGGCACTCACCACCAGCCTGGACTCTACAAGGGGATGCTCTGCAGGATTACAGGGAGACTAGTAATCAGACTAGCACAACTGAGGCCACCTGCTGTGTGGCAACCCCTGAAACAACTCTTAAACAGCAGACACTAGCAGTCCTCCAAAGGCCAGCTCTCCTGTCAGGCTTGCCTCTCTGAAACGTTGGGGACCTGGCTGAGCTCGCAAGGTTAGAAACGCCCCTGTGAGGGCACCCCACCCGCAGACCCTGGGGGAAGGGAGTGCTGAGCGGCAGATGCTGCAGAGCCACATTTCCCAGGGCTTGGCTGGCCTGCCGCTCCCCCTGCCCAGAGGAGCTCACCCTCATGGCAGCCATGGCACCAGGATGCCAGCTGGCCTCAGAGGGGCTCCTCTGTCCCCAGGAGGCAGGTCCCAGGCATCTGGCCAGGAACAGGGCTTTCTGCTTTGCTGGGGAAACTGAAAGGCAGCTTTCCACCTCGCCTACAGCTTCCATCTGTTGAATAAAGGAGGCACCCACTGCTCCTCAAGGGGCGGGGCCCAAGGTAAAAGACAAACACCCAATGTGTCCCTTGGGTCTGAGATGAGAACAGCCAGGTCCAAGCCAGACCTAGAGGGAAAGGCCAAAGCAGGAAGCAAGCAGGAGCTGATGTGAGCCCCAAGGAACAGCCCCTCATTCCAGGGTGCAGCACCCAGCAAGAACAAGAAAGCTTCCCAGGGCTACCCAGAGGACAGAGGGGAAAGGAGGGCACATACAGTCCCTTGCTGAGGGTACAGGCCAGAGACCTGGCCCACATGAGGCATAGTCTCTTCCATTCCCGTGACATTACCATCTGATACAGTCTGACCACTTTGGGGACTGTGTGAGAATTAGGTGAGATGTTCACACGAAAACTTCCTGAACTGCTGTAATGGGTGAAGGGTGTGGTGTGAGGGGCCATTAGGATAGGTGGGTGACACTTGTGAGGGATGGCCACTGACTCCCTGGGCAACACCACACATGTAGTTGTCCTCTGTCCTGTTCTCCTAAGAACAGGGCTTAGGCATAGTCTGTGTGATGGCCACTTAGAGGCCCTAGGATGGGGGTGTGTGGGGGGTGACAATGGTGCTTCCTCTTGGAAAGCGATTGTCTGGGCAAATGTAGCAGTTGACCCAGCCATTGTTCTGGCAGTTATTTGGCACGTCCTTTGCACCAGGCACAGGCTGGGGATATGGTGGGAGTAAAGACAGGTCTCTGCCTTCCAGCTTACACCCGAGTTGGGGAGACAGGCATTAAATGATCACACTAAAGGAACCAAAAATATAATTCCAAAGTGTGACCAATGGTGTAAAGAAAGTCTAGGGTACCAGGACAGGACTGAAAGATCACTATCCCAGGGCTTTAGGGACACCTTTCCAAGCAGGCCTGGGTTGGGGGTGGGGGGAGGAGGAGCAGGAGGAAGAGTTGTTGTTGAGACCAGCAGGCAGAGGAGGAATGGGGGCTGGCAGAAGGAACAGTGAATACACAGGCCTAAGGAAGGAGGCTGTGCCTGCTGGGGTGGCCAGATCACAGCCTGGGGCCCTCAGAGGGAGGAGACCAGCCACAGGGGCTGCTCCAGAGCTTGCAGACTTCAGATCCCCAGGGCAAGGTCAACGGGGCCAGTCGGTCAGCATCCCAGACCCTTCTCCTCAGGATTTAGGCTTCCCTGGGTGTCCCAGCACCACTGAGCCTTGCAAATGACATTCAGGAACAAAGACGGCCACCACCCTTTCCTGAAACATTCATGAAGTACTGAAAGAGCACAGGTCTCCCTGGAATCCTGGCATCACCACCGATGGACTGTAGCCTTGGACAAGTGATCTCCCTGAGCCTCAGTTTTCCCACTTGGAAAATGAGGTTCTTGTGAGGCTGAACTAAACTCCATGTATAAATGTGTAGGTCAGGACAGGCACTGAATAAGTGGTGGCTATTACTGGGGATGCCCTTAAATGAATTACTATGCTGAAAAACATGATCTATACTGAGCCCAAGGCTGTTCTTCTATATCATATGGGAAAGAATGAACACAGAATACCAAGACTGTGAGGAACAATATTCAGCCTAATGAAGTGTGTAGCAGAGACTGATGGCTGCACCAAGCCCAGTCTCCTTCTATTTTTGATTACAGAGCCCACTTTTATTCAGGGCAGCAGTGAATTAACAAAGATGGTCCCAGTCCTTCTTGCAGTGTGACCATGTGGCTGGGCTCTGGCTGGTGCATCTATGCAGAAGTGTCTAGGATGTGGGAAGGCACTAAGGGAAGCCAAATTGGGGAGGTGGGCCCTTTGTCCTTCCTGCCTGGAATACATATGCAACTGCTCCAGCAGGTGGGCTGGACTGTGAGTGACCTTGGGAATGGAAGTCAGTACTAAGGACCACCGTGGAGACACAACACCAGCACTGAACCGACCACCTCCCACATCTTCCACATGACAGAGAAATAAACTAACTTGTTTTAGTCAATTACTGGTAAGTTATTTTCCAGTTAATTATTATCAGGGAAGAAAAACAAATATCATTAAAAACACATCACATTAGTTAGACCCGAAGGCATGCAAACAACTTTCATTTCCTAGTGATTCATAATCGAAAAGCTTCCACTGAGGATTCCCAATCACTTGGCTTTCTCTAGGTCACATGACATGGCTTCAGCCTGGGGCCAATTCTTCCAGTATTTAAGCAGACCCCAAGAGAAGCGCAGCCATTTGCCCTGGAGTGAGGCCACATGCTTCCACAATCCCAGCAGTGACCAGCTGGTGTTCAAGGAGACATTCAAGAAGACGATGATGATGACAATGACGATGATGATGTGCAGCGAACCCTGGTACAGCCCTGACTACCTGGACATGGGTGCCCAGCATGGGGACAAGCAGGAGGTGCTCAAGTGAACTCAGCACCTTCCATTAGGGCCCCTGTTATGAGGACGATGCTCCTGTGCCCCAAACCCTCACCATCCCCCTCTCCACCAAGTCCTACACAAACCTGGGGCTAACCTAGGCACCCCAGTGAGTGCGTGACCAGGCCTGGACTCCCTATCGCCTTCCAGCAGCTGACCAAAGGGACACTATTCCCAACACACTGAGTGAGAATTAGGAAGTAAAAGCCCCACCCCACCCCGACCCAAGATCCACTCCATCACAGAGCAGCTTCTGGCAAAGGCCAAGCCCTCTGGTGGCACAGGAAACATTGCTGACGTGTCCTCTCTTCTGTTGTCCTCAGCTGCCAAGTTCTAGCACTGGTGGGATTTGGGAAATCCTGAACGCAGCCCATTTTCCATTGTCCTGATGGGAGGCAGGGAGAGAGAGACAGTCGCTCCCTAGATAGAATCACTGGTGGCTCTGAACCATTTATTTTTACACTTGAACATGTGTGTAACTGATGCCTTGGGAATTCTAACCACCTCAAAACAAGCTAAAGACACAGAAAGAACTAGAAAGCAGATGTGGTTATCCTATCTCTCTGCTCTCCTCCCACCCAGCCTACACACTCCCCTGATCAGTACCGTGTCTCAGAGGAGCCAGCACACCAGCCTAACCCAATGGTCCCAAACGCCATCACACCCTCTGCAGGAGGCATGAGCCGTGCATCACAGGCAGGGCTACAAGGGCAGGATCCCGCAATGACTGGGGCATAGGCATTAGGTCCCACCCCTGCCACCCTGCTTTGCCACCTGACTTTCCAGAGTCTGTTTTTTCATCTGTAAAATGACAGTAGCAGCCCCTGACCCAGAGTTGTGATGAGGAATAGAAGGCTGTATATGAAGAGCACACAGATCAGGGTCTGTCACACAGTGTTCAGTAAACACAAATAACTCTCATTTGTATTTATGGAAGCACAAGCAGAGCATTAGAAAGAGGAAGGACACAAGGAAACAGAGAACACATTGGTGATTCTTAAGCAGAAACAAAATCAAAAGGCAGACAGGAATCAAAGAATGGTGCCACACTGAAAAGCAGTAAGACTTCTAGAACTATGATGATGATGATAACAGTACAATTTGCATCACACTGAATTCTTCAAAGCTCCTGGCAAACCACCCTCTCCCTCCCTGGGACACAGTGTCAACCCACGCCACAGCACAGCAGCATAATAGGACTTTTCTGAAGGACAGTTTTACAACCAGTACATTCTTTGGACTCATTAATTCTATTTCAAGGTAGTTATCCTAAAGTTAATGGACATGTGACCAAGATTCCCATACAAAGATGTTTATATGCATCACTGTCTTGATGTTCAGCCACAGTGGACTAGTTAAACCCATCTGGTTTATCTATACAATGTAATTTTGTGCATCCCCTGAAAATGATAGAGATCTATTGACACAGATGGTCTTGATACAGCACGGAGTGAAGGAAGAATGTAAAAGCAATTTGGATAGTGTGGTTCTACTTTAAAGTATATGTTTACATATATGAGGATACTTCCAAAAGTCTGTGGAAAAAATGGAATTAAAAGACAATATGAATCCTTCCATGAACTTTTTGAAGATCTCTATTATATTATACACCATGTATTCTCTGGGTAGTAAGATTTTTGGGTGATTTGTTTATATATATATATATACACACACATACAGAAACTTTTTATCTATATGTAGTTTCTAGTTTTTCTAGGATGGGCAGTTACTTTGATTCTTTCCTCAAAATGTGCATTATAATTGTGCTGAATTTATGTATATTCCTCCTCAATCCAGAAAGGTGCCTTAGACTATAATCAAGGTTTGCCTACAGGAGGAAACGCTCCTGGATCAAACCTGAGGACCAGGCTGTTGGTTATTCTCCCTCTCTCGTAAGTTGGTGCATGGCCTTTCTGTGGGTCTTGGATTAGTTTAGTAGAACAAGTCAGTACTCTCCTCCAGATCACCTCCAGGTGAATAGAGGGTCTAGACCTGTAAAGCTGGAATGTAATGACAACCCAACGTTGTGCTAGCCTTAGAGACCCTGGCTGGAGAGCCAGCATGAGGTCACCTGACATAAGAGGAAAGGTAAGAAAGTCCCATTGGACACATGATAAAACTGAGAGCATGAGGTTGTGGGCCCAAGGCCACTGGCTGGAGCTGCGCTGGAAACAGCCCAATCCTTCAGACTGCTCGTCCAGTGATCTCCTTCAGCATGCTGAGCTGCCTCCCGGGCAGGATGGTATTCAGGAAGTTGTTTCTGTCTGTTCTATGCTGGCACAGAAAGTGAGGGACAGACAGGAGGGGAAAGGAGGAGCACCTGGTGCAACCACAACTAGTGAACTAACAAGTCATCTGAACCTGTCGGATGGCAGGACTTCATAAGTGAAAGGCCAACTAATTTTAGAAACAATATGAGTCTAAAGAACCATCACTTAAGCGATCAAACTGGAGTCCTGAACAAAATCCTTACCCTGGCCTGTGTCGAGCTGACACAAAATGGACAGTTCTTTGAATTGAATCTATTTTAATCAGTTTTCTGCCAGGGGAGATTAGGACATACCATTCTAATCTACAAAAAAACACAAGGCCCAATGTGCAGACAGACCACGTGGCCATGATACAGCTACGGCCCCTGACGTGTAGGGCCCTTAATTCCCACATAAGTGGCTCCTGGCCTTCACTAACCCAGGGACAGGGCTCCACCTCCAGCCAGGCCTTGCCCAAGTCCCCCCATGGGGAGGCGGGGAGTGAACGTCTAGGCTCACTCTCTTCCTCTACCAGCTTCAGTAACCATATATACCTGTATACCGCAACCCTCACGCCCCAACTTTTCCCACAACAGTGAGGGGAGTGCCTCAACTTTGCGACACTTAGATCTCTCATATTATAGGGCGTTCTTTCAATTATTTCGAAGAAAAGTTCTGCTGGGTGAAGAACATTAACTGCAGTGACCTGAGTCAGTGTTAGTGTGGAACACTTAATAAGGTCACTAGGTGGAATCAATAAAAAATAAAACAACACAGAAAACAGTAGAAACATAGCAGATTAGTAATTATTGCTGGGCAAGACCTCATAATGGCACTTGGAGGTTGCTGCAAACAAGCTTTTCAAGAGCACTTTAAAAGCACACGGTAAGAAGCCGTGCTGCAGGACCGATAAGAAAACCTGGGAAAATGCCACCAGTCCTGGGGCATGGTGGAGCCATCTCTGTGGCGTGGGGCACTCAGACACGGCACTGATAACTCACTCTGCAGGGTGGTGGCTCTGGTGAAGGGGATGTCAACAAAGGTGCATGGGATGAGTGGGAATGAAAGTGCTCTAGGAACTGCAAGGGGAAACAAATCTAGCATTTTATATTGCACTATATGAAACAGCATATGGAGATTCACCTACGTTCGTATCACTCAAAGTCGAAGTCTGACCCTAAATGTTCACTCAAGCTGGCTGGGACAGAATTATTTTGCATCTTCTCCCCGGGAAAACCGGCAATCATGCTGTTTGGAGTTGCCTTATATTCAGCCATGTGCACACTGCTCCATGACTCATACACCAGAGACCTCCCTTCTGGGCTGGGAAGGCCATCAGAGATGACTAAGTCTGAAGTCTCAGCTGAAAGTCATTCATTCAGGCATCAAAGGTTTACTACGCACAACTGAAGGCAGGCACCAGGCGAAGCGCTGGAGATCACGGTGGGTGGGCAAGACAAGCAGCATCACAGGCGGGGGAATGGGTTTGAAAGAGTGAAGTGGCTGCGCCAGATGCCTGGAGATGACAGAGACGGGCCTCAGCTGTCCTGACTCACACCCAATGCTCCTTCCACAGCACTATCAGCCTGTCTCTTCTTTCACATTCTCCAAAACGTTTTTCAAAATCCGCTGGGATCTTATACCATGACCGAGTGCTTTACACAGTGGAATTCCACCATATGCATTCAATTTACATGGATTTCATGGTGCCCAGACAAAACTGAAGTAGTGCTGGCAAGTCCCTGCTTCTCCCCTGGTGAGGGCAGGATTGGGGAGGGAGAAGGGATGTGGAATGAGCGTCCCTCACAGCTCTCAGGCAATTCAAGGACACTGAAGGGCTGTTTGACCACATGAGGTCTTTGCTCTACCAGCCAACAACTTTAGAATCTAATCCATGGAATATGCTCTTGACAATTCAACTCTGCATTCAAAACAGTATCCCTAGCACTTCGGGGAACGACGGAGCACACACAGACTGCAGTCCCTATACTTGGGAAGGCGAGACGGCGGAAATGCAGACACAGGATATGACTTTACTCAGCCCGTAAGTATCAAGCACCCACCATATGTCAGGCACTGAAGATGGGGGAACCACATCTGTCTTAATGGAGCTTACATTCTGGGAGTTGGGGAACGCTGCAAAACACAGAAATAAGTAAAATGTAGAGCATGTCATACAGCGTTGAGTGCCACGGAGCTGCAGTTCTAAACAAGGAAGTTGTCACTGAGCAGAAGACATCCACCCAGCACTGTCTGAAGGAAGCAAGGAGGCAAGCCCTGTGTGGTGTGGCAAGAAGTCTGGGCAAGAAGTGGGGTGCAAAGGTCTGGCCTGCTCTGACAGCCAGAGCTGGAGCCGGTGCCGCTGGCGGGCAGGAGACCTGAGGGAAGGCAGGGAGGTGGGGTGGGGATTGGTGCTCTGGCCACTGCAGGACATGCACTTTTATTCTGAGTGAGCTAGGAGGCTTTTGGAGGGCTTGGAAATAGGTTGTCCCACAATTCTCCGTTTCTCTGCCTAAAGTGTGCTAATACAGGTCTCCCAAAGTCCCAATATCAAACAGGTGGCTGCTAATGGGGGGAATCCTAAAGCAGTTGACCACCACCTCCAGCAGGTACAGTTCCTTTTTGACCAATGTGACTGGGGTCATGGGGTGGCTATTCTCCAGGCAAAGCAGGTAAACACACACACTTACCTGGAACCTGAGCTTGACCACACTGAGGACAGAGACTAAGGCCTGAGCCATGAGCAGTATAGAGTGGCCAGGGAAGCCAAGAGCTGAGAAGTGTTTGCTCAAGGTCTCCTTCCCTGAGCAGGGCAGGATTCAAAGATGAGCCAATTTGATGCAGCAGAGCCATCCCTATCCAAGTGTCTCACTTTCTCTATTCTTTTTAAGAGATTACCTGTTTGAAAAGACTTAAGACTCTGGACTCCTTAATTCAGCCGACATTTCACCAGACCCTCTATGGAGGTCACTCTATGTGGTCACTATCTGTGGAAGCTAAGTTACACTTTAGAGGAATTTACAAAAGATAACCAGCAAAACTCAGCAGGGGTCCAGTGAGACTCTGGCCAGTGGGTGTTCCAGCTGAGAGAGGTGTGTGAGCGGGGCAGCTTCAGGGCCCTGCAGGAAGGCCGACAGGGAATTCCATGCCTGGGGGAATACAGTCACTAATAGCAGAGGAATTAGAAAGTTGTGATCAAGGGCCCAGTCTCCCAGCCAAACCCACAGCTCCCAGAGAGCAGGGGCAGTACTTGGGGCCAGTTTCTCCACAGCATGATGCAGCTTATGAAATATGGGCTGAGCGGGTGGGTGAGTACCATGAACCGTAGCCAGGCTGACACTCCTGGGCAGGGGGGCTCTGTTCTCCATCCCGCAGGCCCTATTTCAGTTTGCTGCACTCCAGTCACCAAACCAGATGACTGAGGCATTCCAGACTTTTCTCATCCTTGTAAACCTTGATCAGTCAGCAAGATCTACTAACTGCACAGTTCACAAAGTTCTCAGATCCACTATCTCATCTAATGGTCAAGGTTTAAGGGGAAGTGTCCCAGGTCTGTCACAGTCTACTCCAGCCCCACAAGACTCCAAACCATCCATGCACCCCTGGTCTCTGACAGCCCTTTCCATAGACCCTTCCCTCAGCCTCCAAGCACCCCCAAATCCCCACTTCCCAGCAAACCCGGGCCTTTCCTGAGATTTCCCTCCCAGGGAATTCTTCATCCCTCACCTTATCTCCCCACGACAGAACATCGGGACTCTCCCACTTGTATCCTTGGGGCCCTCCCTGCTTAGCACCTGGTACATGTTTGTTGACTCTGGAGGTTTAGGGTTAACCAACCTAAGTGAGCTTCCTATGCCATTCCTAACCCAAATGCCTGCTATTCACAGCCCCTGGGCCGGAACACAGCCACAGCCAACGTGGATTCTGCTGGCTTCCTCATTAAAGTGCCTTTGTTTACCACCAAAATCCAAACAGGAAGAAACACTATATCTTGAATCCCAGTCAACACCACGGTGCTGTAATTGCAGTGGGCCAGAAGAACCCACGTTTCCCTAGTCCTCTCTCCCTCAACCTGTTCCTTCAGGAGAGCTGACTGTGGAGCCCTGCTCTGCCATTATTTGTCAACCTTGAGCAAGTCATTTAGAAACTGGCTGCTTCCTCTGCTGGGATAATCTTGCTGTGCTGGTAACTCCCCAGATGACAGGTGAGAATGCACCAAGTAGGTACAAACCACATACAAAGGGCCACACTACAAAAGAATCTCATTCCCTTCTGTATGTCCAGCTTGTAAGGCTGTTGCTCTTAATGAGAACGGTGACAGCCGGTTCACTTTCTTCCTGCAGTAGTAAGGGGTTAGAAATCTCTTCAAACCCAACCCAAGGTAACTCTTGAACCCTTCTCTACCTACTTCCACCTGCCCTTGAAGGAAAAACCCAGACACTGGAAGTAGTTCTGATTCAGACTGAATTAACATTCACTGAACAGGCACATTCACAGTCCTTACCAAATCTTCGTGATACCTCCTGGTGATGAGACTCAATGCTGCTAGATCACTCAACAGACCAAGCAAGGGCCCACAGCACCCACAAATCAGGAGCGTCGAAAAGTGACAAGAAATGTTTTTTGGAGAAATGATCCAATATTACCAAAACCACATCACAACTGCTTTCATGGACAGAGTCAGAATGTTGTTGGACCTCTTTACCTGTATTGCATGGCTCTGTACTGATTTTATCCTGTCTTATGTCAGCACTTACAGAGGGTGCAGGTCTTCCTCTGGCCTGGGTGTTGCCCTCCATCTACCACAGATGCAGCAATTGAGGCTCTGGGAAAACAACTGCCTTGTCACACAGTTTCAAAGTGGCAGAGAGGGGCCTCCAACTTGGTCTGCCGACTCCAAGTCTAGGCAGTACTGGTCCCATGGCCCCACCATTATCACTCACAGAGTAGGAGAGGCAGTGAGTAGATCCAATGGGCCCACAGGCTCACAGCCGGCCAGAACAGTGTCTCCCTTGGTGGGCAGCCCTGGGGGGGTCTGCCACAGGCGCCTCTTCTCTGTAGCACTATATTGCAATGCCACCTCCACCACCTCCCAAAAAGGCCATGTCTGGGAGAATCCTGACCAGGTAGAGATGAAGACAGCAGCTTTTTGTGGAGTGCTAGAAACGGGCACATTTCCATTTTGTGCAATCTAGTTCCAAGTCCCCTTGTGGGGGCACAAGAAACCTCCTGTCACCACTGCTGGCCTGGCTTTCCTCCTCTCTCCTCCTGATGGAGGACTGAGCTCCGCAGAGGAGATGAATTTTCACAGGGCCTGTCTCTTCTCTCCCTCTCAGAAAACTGAAGAGGGTGAGGGGTAGGTGTTTGTGGCTACAGAACAAAGTACCATGGCCCAAGGGACTCAGAGCCATGACCTCTAATTCATCAGCACCATGAGCTTACCCACTGCGCTATGCAGGCCTGCTCCCCAAAGCCGAAGAAAACACACTCCGAACTGGTGGGTTCAACCTGGACAAGCCTGTAGCATGAAGAACCAACACAGGGCTGAAGAATCCCTTCAATTGTTGCCAACATGATCTGCTGGGACAACGTGGCCTTGGGGACACATTCCATTAGCTCCCTCTCGAAAGAGTTTTGTTCCCTTTAGTATTACTCTATGTCACACAGTCCATGTTTCTGCTCTTAGGGTAATTCTAGAACCATGCCTAGCTGTTTTTAATTCCTTGTAAGAGCACACATAAAGCTCTTCGCTGGTTCCAGAAACTTATGATATAGAAAAGCCTCCAAACCGCTTCAAATCCTCAGGGCTGGGAGACAAACTTTCAAATACCCAGGGTTTCCATTAATTAAAAACCAATAAGCAAGAAGAATTCTAAGACTTTAGTTAATAATATGCATATTTAACTATTTGGGAGAAAAATATACTGATGTCTGCAACTTACTTTGACATGCATAAACAAATAAAAAACAAGATGGACTGTTGGGTGAAAAGATACGTGATAAAGTTCAATAAAATGTTAATTGTACATTCTAGGTGGTGGTCTATGGGAACTCACTGTAAAATTCCTCCAACTCTTCTGTATGTTTCAAGTTTTTCATAATTAAATGTACGGGGGGTGGGGTAGATGTCTTCTGAGATGGTGAGTTACTGAGAATACCTTTCTGGTTAAGGGCAGAGGGCAGAGCAGATCTGACAGGCCTCTCCCCACCCAACTCTTAGGTTAGCCCCAAGGGAAGAAGCAAAGTACCAAGGAGACTAGTCATATTTGCCTTGGCACTGCCCTGCCCAGCATACTTTATTTAGACCCAGAATACAAACGCAAGTGGTATAAATGGTATGAACGGCCCCTACCCAGGCCCCCCAATCTCCTCACTCTGGGACAGAGGCTGTCAGCCCCAAGTGTGCCAAGAATTATCCGGAGAGCTTATTAAGTATCTATTCCTGGGCCACACACCCTAACTACCGAATCAGACTCTCCGCTGTGCCCCAGGAATGCGTCCTTCTAACCAGGGCCCCCGGTGGTTCTGACGCAGAGGATGCTAGGCCCCCCTGGCAGAATTCACAGCCGCTCCCCGCACCCTACCTGACACCTGTTGGAGGCCCTCGGGAACCCAACCACACCAGAGCCCCCGACGACCCCAGGCCAGGCCCTTGCCTCACTCAGCAGCCCCGAGACGCGCGGGTTGAGCGCGGCGGCGGCGGCGGCGACAGCCACATCCCGGACCCACGCGCCGGCGAGCAGGGCGGGGGTGGCGGGCTCCGGGACGGCCAAGGTCACCGCGGAGCTAGGCCGGGGCTGCCAGGTCGCGGAGACCCCCCCAGGCCCCCTTTCCGCGAGGAAACAGCACCGCCTCCCTTCCCCCGCTGAACCACCAAGGCGAGCGCGCGGAGGCGTGATAAGCGGGGCCGAGTAACCGGCCGCCCGCGCGCCCTCGGACAGGGGGTTTCTGCGGTGTCCCGGGGGAGGGGCGGGCTCCGCGCCGCTTCGGCCCCTTACCTCAAGCGGCCGGGCGCCCGAGCCGGCCGAGCACGGAGACGCGCCCGCTTCCGCCCGGCGTCCGGAGGAACAGCCCCTCCGGCACGCGCCGCCCCCACCCGGGCCTCTGGGCCGCGGACTCCCGCGCGCCGGGGGCTGGGGACTCCGGAGCCCGGCATGCCCCGCGCGGCGGCGGCGGCGGCGGCGGAGGAGGAGGAGGAGGACTCCGTGGCCGGAGTCGGCCTCCGCCCCCAAAGCACGCGCCCGGCCCTGCTCCCGGAGGGGACCCGCGAGAAGCCGGCTCCGGACACGGCGGCGACTCACCCTGCCCGCGGCCCACGGCCTGCGGCCGCCGCAGCAGCAGAATGGCGCCTCAGCCCCCGGCGGCGCGCTCCCGTCAGGAGGCCGCGGGCGCGGAGAGGGGCCGCGACGGCGGGGGGCGGGGCCGTGGAAACGCCACAGCGGGGGGCGGGATCGCGGCGCACGTGACGTGTCTGGTAACGTCATCGAGATGGAGCCGCCAGCCGGGCCAGGCACGTGGGAGGTTCTGGGGCCAGGTTCTCCCTGCCTCGAGGCCTGGAGAATTTGGCGGTCCTTGTTCGCACTCCCTAACCCCGCTGGCACCAGGGCATCGGTCGGGGGAAGGCGCGCCTTCTTTCCCCCCCCCCAATCACATTTGTTCCTCCATCCCACAACTATTTAATTTGGGCACTGTGCGTAAAGCTGCAAACCCACACAGTCACTGTCCTTGTGATGGGGGAGCTTCCATTCCGGCAGATGATGTGCGAGTAAGTCACAAAGTGCACAAGGCCCTGGAGGAAGGCAACAGAATGCCCCAATGGAATTAAAGTGGTGCCTCTAGACAGGGAGGTTAGAAAAGTCCTCTAAAAGGAAGCGATGGTGCAGCGCCTCCCAGACAGAGCGACTGCTCAGGCGATAAAGAACAGAACGTCAGTGTGGCAAGCAGGGTGGGGACGGTGGAGGGGAAGGCTGGATCCAAATCATGTTGGAGAGGCCATTGTAAGGAGTTTGGATTTTATTACCAGGGAATATAAGCCCTTGAATAGTTTTAAGCAGTAGAATTACAGTCGATCTTCATTATTCACGGATTTCATATTTGCCCAAATTCACCTACTCACTAACACATTTTTCTAACCCCAAAATCAATATTTGCTGTGCTTTCTTTCTTTTGTTTGCTTGCTTTCTTGGTGACTGGCCGTTATGAGGATGCCATGCTTTCTTGTTCGTTCATGGATGTAAGATCCTGTGTATTCTCAGCTGAGGTTGAATAAGGGAATGCTCTGCCACAAGTGTTCTTTTTGTGTATGTTTAGTAGCATGTTTTTCTCATTTTTGTGCTTTTTGTTGGTGATTTTGCTGTTTAAAAGGGCCCTGAGTGTAGTGCTGAAGTGCTATTAAGTGTTCCTAAGCACAAGAAGGCTGTGATGTGCATTACTGAAAAATATGTGTTAGATAAGCTTTGTTCAGGCTTGGCCTTGAATTTAATTGTTGAATTAACAACATAGATTAAATAGGTGTCATTAAACAGAATACTCATAAAACAAGGTTATGTATGATTGATTAACAAAAACAGTGTGACTAGAGTCTCACAGGAACCTAACCCTGGTTCAGTATTGTTAGAAGGTGAACAAAACCGACACCATTTTGTGCCCTGTCTGCCATGATGACCTCTGTTCAACCTTGTTCCTTTGCTTCACTGGCTAATTACACCTTAACCTTACAGCAAATTTAAAGGGAACATAGGTTTCAGTGAGTGGATGATTTATTACAGTAGGTGGTGTCTGAGCATTAACATCACAAGACCACCCCCACCTCATGAATCACAAGACACCTGGTGGATGATGTTATCAATTTATATTTCTTAAGATGTTTCCTTGAAGTTATTTTTAGAAGGAAAGGCTTTGGCTATATAAACATTGTCTAACCTCAGAGAGCTAGAGCTCTAATCGGCTGTAGATGTCTGATTCTTTGCTGCATGTAACTTTCCTATATGTAAGTCACCTCCGTTAACAAATATCTCTGATTACTGAACAGACCTGTCTGCTTCCTTCTTTGGTCTCAATGTACCTTCTTAATTTGGAAGACTTTGTACTTTAACCACCTCCTCACAGAAGTATTTGCTAATTCAGTGTTGTGGCAAACTTACAGAACATAACTACCTTGAACAATGAGACTCCACAGTGTATGATTTGATTGACATTTTAAAGAATCATTCTGACTACTGTGTGGAGAATGGTTTAGACCAAGAGAGGCATTTAGGAAGCCAGGAGACCAGCATTTATATAACTTAAATTTTTTCTACTAATCACATTAAAAAGCATAAGAAGAGACAGGTAAAATTAATTTTAACAATATATTTAATTTAACCTGATATATGCAAAATATTACTGTTTCAACATTTAATCAATATAAAAATTATCAATGATATATTTTGCTTTTTTTTCATGCCAAATGTTCAGAAAGAATCCAGTGTGTGTTTTATACTTTCAGCATAACTCAATTTGGACCAGCCACATTTCAAAGGGCTCAATGGCCACACATGACTACCATATTGGACAGCACAGATCTAGAACCTTTATTCATTTACCCATTTGACCAAGAAAGATCTTATTCTAGGCCTGGAAATATACAAAATGGAATAAAGCCCAATCTCTGTTCTCAAAGTGTGAACAGTCCAGCTAGGGAGATTAATATAATAGCTTATGCTGAAGATGTCAAAACAGAGTGCTTTGAGAGTTCAGGGGATAGAGTACTTGGACAAGAAAGGCTTCAGAGAGGAGATGGACTTTTAAGCTGGGGGTTAAAGGATGTGTAGGAGATCCCCAGGCAAAAGAAGTGGGAAAGGGAGTTCTAAGCAGTGAGAGCTACTTATGCAAAGTCACAGAGAAACGAAATGCAGAGTGACTCTGGGGAAATGAAAGCAGTTCTATATGGCTGAATGATAGGGCAGAGGGTGAGGAAAGGTAAGGGTCTTCTAAACCAGTCTATGGAATTTAGAATTTATCCTGTTGGTGGGTAGTGGGGAATGTTGAGAATTTTGAGCTGAGTGATATGACCAGATTTGTGTTTTCGACAAATCATTCTGGCAATGTAGAGGGGGTGGAAAGTTGAGGCAGGAAGACCATTGGAAAGGGAAGCGGATCTAGAATGGATCTAGAGGAAAGACCCATGGATACTGAGAAGAGGGCCAGAGAGAAAGGAGGGTAGAGGATGGGCAAAGGGTAACCAAGAGTGTTCCATGCAGTAGAGGTCAAGTAAAGCATGACATGCAAACCTTACCGTGCCAGATGCTTGGTGGAAATTTGCTGAGCCTGTGAAGTCCACCAAATAGTGGAGGATTTGAGAGACAGTGAGAGCTTAAACTTTATTTATTGGTTTTATTTATTTATTTATTTATTTATTATTATTTTTTTTTTTGGTGGCTGGCCGGTACAGGGATCTGAAACTTTGACCTTGGTGTGAGAGCCTAAAATTTAGCCAGTGAAACTGAGTTCAAGTGATAGGCCACATCACTGTATGGTCTTGTTTAAAATATTCTGTTTTTGGCAGAGCCGCTGGAGAACTGCAGGTGTGCCATTCATTGCCTCTTCCACATCCTTGTTTATTTGGCTCCTACTTCTGTCGTCATGACCTAGAACGTGTGAGACCCCTGGGTCACTGTCACCACCACCAGATGTGTTCCTTGGACTTTGGACTTCCCAGCCTCAGAAACTCTGGTCAATAAAGGAATCGAACTCTAGACCTTGTTGTTATCAGCACCAAGCTCTAGCCAACTGAGCGAACCAGCCAGCTCCATGAGCTAGAACTTTGTTAACCAGCTAACTCATCTGCCCAAGAAGTGAAAATAATTATTAGAGGATCCACATCAGAAAGAAGTGCATCAGGACTTCCGGTCAAGATGGCGGAATAGACGGTCCCTAGTGTCACTCTCTCCCACAAATCAACCAATTTAAACTATAAAAACATAACATCAAGTGCATATGGAATGGGGAGACGTCCAGCGGGGGAGGCAGAAGCTCTGCGGAGACCACATGCCCTGTGAGGCTGCCGTCATACGATCCAGCAGATAAGCTTCACCGCCACCACCCGGCTCCATTCCCAGCCCAGCCCAGTGCGCACAGAGTGGGGAGACGTCTGGCAAGGGAGGCGGAGGCTCCGCAGAAACCACACACCCTGTGGGGCCGCCACTGCGTGATCCAGCAGGTAGGCTTCACCGCAGGCACCGGGCTCCATTCACAGCCCAGCCTCGTGCGCTCGGAGAAGGGAGACATCCGGCAGGGGAGGCAGGAACTCCATGGGGACCACACAACTGCCGCATGATCCAGCAGCCTGGCCCAATGTGTACAGAGCACAAAGATGTCCAGCAAGGGAGATAGAAGCTCCGTAGAGTCGACACACCCTGTGGGGGGGCCACCGCCGCACGATCCAGCAGCAGGTAGGCTTCACCGCCACCACCCGGCTCCATCCCAAGCCCGGCCTAGCCTGCACAGAGCAGGGAGACATCCTGCAGGAGAAGGGGAAGCTCTGCTGAGACCACAGGCTCTGCAGTGCCGGTGCATCCCAGCATCCGGGGCCAGAGTGCACGGAACAGGGAGAAGTCCAGCACGGGAGGTGGAAGCTCAGCAGAGACCACACACCCTGCGGTACCGCCCCGTGATGCAGCAGCCCGGCAGAGTCCAAGCTGACCAGAGAGGTGGCTCCCTGGAGAGGCCCAAGACCCGAGACAACCACACACGCAAGGCACTAGTAGCCAACTGAGCAGTCACTGAGGTAGCCATAACAAATTGGCAACCACAGCAACATCTTAGTCAGTCAATAGTGTCAAACCTGTGGACTGTGAAACCCCCTGCCACAATGAATAAACATCCAAGAAAAGATACCAGAAATACGAAAAATCAAGAAAGTACACCACCAAAGGATAATAAATCTCAAGCTGTAGATCCTGTAGAACAAGAAGCCCTTGAAATGACTGACAAGGAATTTCGAGTGATAATTCTAAGGAAACTGAATGAGATACAAGAAAACTCAGCTAGACATCATGATGAAACGAGGAAAAGTATACAGGACCTGAAAGAGGAAATGTACAAGGAAATCAATGACCTGAAAAATAATGTAGCAGAACTTGCTGAACTGAAGAAGTTATTCAGCGAAATAAAAAACACAATGGAGAGTTTAACCAGCAGGCTTGTCGAAGTTGAAGAGAGAACCTCTGAACTTGAAGATGGGCTGTTTGAAATAACAAAAGCATATAAAATATTCTGTTTTTCTCCTACAAAATGGAGATAAACATAATACCAACTATGTAAGGCTGTTGTGAGGATGGAATGGCTTAATGCATTTAAGTCACTTCTCATGGTGCCTGGCACACACCAGCAATCTATACAAATGGTAGCTATTATTATTAGTCATCCTTTGAGTGCTCTGGGCCTCAGGTCCCTCACCTACAAAAATGAAATTGTCATCTCCTACCTGCTGTTAACAGGAATCAAAGGATAAATGAAACAATTAAGCCATATGTGCAAACACAGAGGCAAATGTTCGTTAAAAGGTTAAACGGAGTCACCATATGAACCAGCAATTCCACTACTCAGAATGTGCCAAAGAGAACTGAAAACATACATCCACAGAAAAACCTACACACAAATGTTCATGGCATGAACATTCATGTTTATAACAGCCAAAAAGTGGAAACAACTGACGAAGACTCTCTCCTTGACTAAACTTCAGCTGGGCTCCTCCGAATCCTCTTTCTAACCAGGCCTCAACTTTTTTTTTTCTTAATTTTATTTTGTCCATATACAATGTGGTTGATTATTGTGGCCCATTACTGAAACACCCCTCCCTCCTCCCTCTCCCCCTTCCCACCCAACAATGTCCTTTCTGTTTGCTTGTCATATCAACTTCAAGGAATTGTAGTTGTTATGTCTTCTTCCCCCCCCCCGGTTTTTTTTGTGTGTGTGTGTGTGAATTTATTTATTTATTTTTAGCTCCCACCAATAAGTGAGAACATGTGGTATTTCTCTTTCTGTGCCTGACTTGTTTCACTTAATATAATTCTCTCAAGGTCCATCCATGTTGTTGCAAATGGCAGTATTTCATTCGTTTTTATAGCTGAGTAGTATTCCATTGCGTAGATATACCACATTTTCCGTATCCACTCATCCGATGATGGACATTTGGGCTGGTTCCAACTCTTGGCTATTGTAAAGAGTGCTGCGATGAACATTGGGGAACAGGTATACCTTCGACTTGATGATTTCCATTCCTCTGGGTATATTCCCAGCAGTGGAATAGCTGGGTCGTATGGCAGATCTATCTGTAATTGTTTGAGGAACCTCCATACCATTTTCCATAGAGGCTGCACCATTTTGCAGTCCCACCAACAATGTATGAGAGTTCCTTTTTCTCCGCAACCTCGCCAGCATTTATCGTTCATAGTCTTTTGGATTTTAGCCCTCCTAACTGGGGTGAGATGGTATCTCAGTGTAGTTTTGATTTGCATTTCCCGGATGCTGAGTGATGTTGAGCATTTTTTCATATGTCTGTTGGCCATTTGTATATGTTCCTTAGAGAAATGCCTACCTAGCTCTTTTGCCCATTTTTTAATTGTGTTGCTTGCTTTTTCTTCTAAAGTTGTTTGAGTTCCTTGTATATTCTGGATATTAATCCTTTGTCAGATGTATATTTTGCAAATATTTTCTCCCACTCTGTTGGTTGTCTTTTAACTCTGTTAATTGTTTCTTTTGCTGTGCAGAAGCTCTTTAGTTTGATATAATCCCATTTGTTTATTTTTCCTTTGGTTGCCCATGCTTTTGGGGTCATATTCATGAAGTCTGTGTCCAGTCCTATTTCCTGAAGTATTTCTCCTATGTTTTCTTTAAGAAGTTTTATTGTTTCAGGGTGTATATTTAATTCTTGAATCCATTTTGAGTTGAGTTTAGTGTATGGTGAAAGGTATGGGTCTAGTTTCATTCTCCTGCATATTGATATCCAGTTCTCCCAGCACCATTTGCTAAAGAGGCAGTCTCTTCCCCAGTGTATAGGCTTGGTGCCTTTGTCAAAGATCAGATGGCTGTAGGTGTGTGGGTTGATTTCTGGATTCTCTATTCTATTCCATTGATTAGTGTGTCTGTTTTTATGCTAGTACCATATTGTTTTGGTTATGATAGCTTTGTAGTATAGTTTAAAGTCAGGTAGTGTTATGCCTCCAGCTTTATTTTTTTTGCTCAGCATTGCTTTGACTATGCGTGGTCTTTTGTTATTCCATACAAATGTCTGGATAGTTCTTTCCATTTCTGAGAAAAATGTCATTGGAATTTTGAATGGGGATTGCATTGAATTTGTATATCACTTTGGGTAGTATGGACATTTTCACTATGTTGATTCTTCCAATCCAAGAGCATGGGATATCTTTCCATCTTCTTGTATCCTCTCTTATTTCTCTCAGCAGTGGTTTGTAGTTATCATTATAGAGATTTTTCACATCCTTGGTTAACTCAATTCCTAAGTATTTTATTTTTTTGGTTGCTATTGTAAATGGGCAGGCTTTCTTGATTTCTCTTTCTGCATGTTCACTAATGGAGAATAGAAATGCTACTGATTTTTTTGTGTTGATTTTGTATCCTGCTACTGTGCTGAAATCATTTATCACCTCCAAGAGTTTTTTTGTAGAGGCTTTAGGCTGTTTGATATATAGGAGCATGTTGTCTGCAAACAAGAACAGTTTGACTTCATCTTTTCCAATCTGGATGCCCTTTATTTCCTTCTCTTCTCTGATTGCTCTGGCTAGTACTTCCAACACTATGTTCAATAGGAGTGGTGAGAGTGGGCATCCTTGTCTAGTTCCTGTTCTTAAAGGAAAAGCTTTCAGCTTTTCCCCATTCAGGATGATATTGGCAGTGGGTTTATCATATATGGCTTTGATTATGTTGAGATACTTTCCCTCTATACCTAACTTATAGAGGGTCTTTGTCATGAATGAGTGCTGAATTTTATCAAATGCTTTTTCAGCATCTATAGAGATGATCATATGGTCCTTGTGTTTGATTTTATTAATATGGTGTATTACATTTATTGATTTGTGTATGTTGAACCAACCTTGCATCCCTGGGATGAGTCCCACTTGATCGTGGTGAATAATTTTACGTATGTGTTGCTGTATTCTGTTTGCTAGTATTTTATTGAGGATTTTTGCATCTATATTCATCAAGGATATCGGCCTGTAGTTTTCTTTTTTGGTTATATCTTTACCTGGTTTTGGTATCAGGATGATGTTTGCTTCATAGAATGAGTTTGGGAGATTTGCGTCTGTTTCAATCTTTTGGAATAGTTTGTAAAGAATCGGTGTCAACTCCTCTTTGAATGTTTGGTAAAATTCTGCTGTGAATCCATCTAGTCCTGGGCTTTTCTTTGTTGGGAGCTTTCTGATAACAGCTTCAATCTCCTTTATTGTTATTGGTCTGTTCAGATTTTGTACGTCTTCATGGCCCAGTTTTGGGAGCTTGTGTGTGTCCAGAAATTTATCCATTTCCTCCAGATTTTCAAACTTGTTGGTGTATAGTTGTTTATAGTAGTCTCGAATGATTCCTTGTATTTCAGTTGAATCAGTTGTAATATCACCTTTTTCATTTCTAATTTTTGTTATTTGAATCTTCTCTCTTCTTTTTTTTTTGTTAGCCATGCTAGTGGTTTGTCAATTTTATTTATCTTTTCAAAAAACCAACTTTTTTACTCATTGATCTTTTGTATTGTTTTTTGGGTTCCAAATTCCGTCTGCTAACTTTAGGTTTGGATTGTTCTTGTTTTTCTAGATCTTTAAGGTGAAGTGTTAGGTTGTTCACTTGCCATCTTTCCATTCTTCTGAGGTGAGCATTTAATGCAATAAATTTCCCCCTTAATACTACTTTTGCAGTATCCCACAGGTTTTGGTATGATGTATCATTATTTTCATTAGTTTCAATAAATTTTTTGATTTCCTGCTTGATTTCTTCTTGGACCCATATGTCATTAAGTAGAATGCTGTTTAATTTACATGTGTTTGTATAGTTTCCAGAGTTTCGTTTGTTATTAATTTCTAGTTTTAACCCATTGTGGTCTGAGAAAATACATGTGATAATTCCAATTTCTTTGAATTTGTTGAGACTTGATTTATGACCTAATATGTGATCTATCCTGGAGAATGATCCGTGTGCTGACGAGAAGAATGAATATTCTGAGGTTGTTGGATGGAATGTTCTGTACATATATGCCAAGTCCAATTGGTCTAGAGTATTGTTTAGATCTTGTGTTTCTCTGCTGGTTCTTTGCCTAGATGATCTGTCCAATATTGACAGTGGGGTGTCCAGGTCCCCTGCTATTATGGTATTAGTGTCTATTTCCTTCTTTAGGTCTAATAGAGTTTGTTTTATAAATCTGGCTGCTCCAACATTGGGTGCGTACATATTTATGATTGTTATGTCTTCTTGATGGATCAGTCCTTTTATCATTGTGTACTGTCCCTCATTGTCTCTTTTTATGGTTTTTAGTTTAAAGTGTACTATGTCAGTTATAAGAATAGCTACTCCAGCTCGTTTTTCTTTTCTGTTTGCATGGTAAATCTTTTTCCATCCTTTCACTCTTAGTCTATGTGAGTCTTTATGGGCGAGGTGGGTCTCTTGAAGGCAGCATATAGTTGGGTCCTCCTTTTTGATCCAGTCAGCCAGTCTGTGTCTTTTGATTGGGGAATTTAAGCCTTTTACATTAAGAGTTGTTATTGAATAGTGTTGATTTATTCCTAGCATTTTGTTGATTGTTGTTTGGTTGTCTTAGGTGTCTTTTGTTCCTTGCTTTCTGATTTACTGTTTGTTTTCTGTGTTTGTTGGTTCCTTAGGTTGTAGAAGCCTTTTTGTTTGTTTGTTTTCTCTTCATGAATGCCATTTTTATTATTCTACTGGGTTTAGATTTTTCTTGGGTTTTTATGGCAGTGGTAGTTATTTATCAGGAACCAAACCCAGTACTCCCTTGAGAATTTCTTGTAAGGGTGGTCGTGTGGTGGTGAACTCCCATAGTTTTTGTTTGTCTGAGAAATATACTATTTGCCCTTCATTTCGGAAGGATAGCCTTGCAGGGTAGAGTATTCTTGGCTGACAATCTCTGTCTTTTAGTATTTTGAATATATCATCCCATTCCTTTCTGGCTTTTAGGGTTTGTGATGAAAAGTCTGATGTTAACATGATTGGGGCCCCCTTATAGGTGATTTGATGCTTCTCTCTTGCAGCTTTTAAGATTCTCTCTTTGTCTTTGAGTTTTGCCAATTTGACTATAACATGCCTTGGAGAAGAACTTTTTGGGTTGAATACGTTTGGAGATCGTTGAGCTTCCTGGATCTGAAGATCTGTGATTTTTCCTATATCTGGGAAGTTATCTGCCACTATTTTGCTGAATATGTTTTCAATGCAATCTCCTTTTTCCTCCCCTTCTGGAATACCCATGACTCGGATATTTGAGCGCTTAAGGTTGTCTGATATCTCTCTCAGATTTTCTTCAATGCCTTTGATTCTTTTTTCTTTTTTCTTTTTTGTCTGCTTGTGTTATTTCAAACAGCCCATCTTCAAGTTCAGAGGTTCTCTCTTCAACTTCCACAAGCCTGCTGGTTAAGCTCTCCGTTGTGTTTTTTATTTCGCTGAATAACTTCTTCAGTTTGGCAAGTTCTGCTACATTTTTTTTCAGGGCATTGATTTCCTTGTACATTTCCTCTTTCAGGTCCTGTATACTTTCCTTCATTGCATCATGATGTCTAGCTGAGTTTTCTTGTATCTCATTCAGTTTCCTTAGAATTATCACTCGAAATTCCTTGTCAGTCATTTCAAGGGCTTCTTGTTCTACAGGATCTAGAGCTTGAGATTTATTATCTTTGGGTGGTGTACTTTCTTGATTTTTCGTATTTCTGGTATCTTTTCTTGGATGTTTATTCATTGTGGCAGGGGTTTCACAGTCCACAGGTTTGACACTATTGACTGACTAAGATGTTGCTGTGGTTGCCAATTTGGTATGTCTACATCAGTGACTACTCAGTTGGCCACTAGTGCCTTGTGTGTGTGGTTGCCTCGGGTTTTGAGCCTCTCCAGGGAGCCACCTCTCTGGTCAGCTTGGACTCTGCTGGGCTGCTGGGTGATGCGGCGGTACCACAGGGTGTCGCTCCTGCCGCTACCAGTTCCCGTGCTGCTGCGATTGCTGCTGCCGCCGGCTCCGCTGCCGCCGCTTCCCCCGCTCCCGCCGCTGCTGCTGCTACCGCTAGTGCCGCTTCCCCCGCTGCTGCCGCTGGCACCACTACCGCAGGTGCCGCCTACACTGCTGTTGCCGCTGCCGCCGGCTCCTCCGCTGCTGCCTCTGCTGCCAGTTCCTCCGCTGCTGCCACTGCCACCGCTACCGCTGGCACCACTTCTGCCACTGCTGCAAATTGCAGCACTTTCTGGAAAATAATCTGAAGTAAGACTGCTTCATTTCAGAGAGAGGATTTCCCCTTATTGCCGCTCTTTACGTATTCCTCCCACCATTGGTGGGAACGGATGATCCAGTGTGAGATCAGTTAGATTCTGGGACAGCTGCATCTGGCACAGGCCTCAGGCTGCTTCTACTCATGGCAGAAAGTGGCAGGCAGCCAGTGGGTACAAGCAGATCACATGGCGAGAGGAAGCAAGAGAGAGAGCACCAGGCCTCAACTTTTGAACTTCTGTGTCTGTCTTTGTTTTTTGTGTTTTTTTGTTTTTTGTTTTTGTTTTTGTTTTGTTTTTTGTGGCGGGCTGGTACGGGGATCCTAACCCTTGACCTTGGTGCTATAACACCATGCTCTGACTGCCTGAGCTAACTTACTAGCCTGTGTCTGTCTTTGCCCCACTCAGTTTTAGCAAGAACCTTGTTAAGTTGATTTAGCCAAAATCCCCTGCCCTCAATATCTGACCTAATTCCTCATCCCCCATGACCCCCAGAGGATGTTTGATCACCCTGGCATACCTTCAGCCAGAATCCTGTTTAGCAAACCCTACCCTCTTATAATTTTCCATCCATCAACAGCTTCCCCTTGCACTCCTTGGCTGTAAGTCCCCAATTTTCCCTGTTGTATTCCAAGTTGAGCCTGTTTCTTTACTGAGGTCTCTTTTCCCCTACTGTGATAGTCCCGAATAAAATCTGTTTCCACAGCTTTAACTGTCTAGCTCTGGTTTTATTTGGCACAACTCAAGTGTCCATCAACTGATGAATGGATAAACAAAATGTGGTCTAGCCATACAACGGAATATTATTTGGCCATAAAAAGCAATGAAATACTGTTTCATGCTACAAATGGATGAACTTCAGGAACATGCTGGAAGCCAGTCACAGAAGACCACATATTGTATGATTCCATTTACATAAAATGTCCACAATAGGCAAATCCACAGAGACAGAAAGATTAGTAGTTACCTAGGGCAGGGGAAATTGGGGTAAGTGCTAATGGGTATAGATTTTCATCTTAGGTTGATGAAAATGTTCTAAAATTGATTGTCACCATGGTTGCACATATCTGCAAATATACTTTTGTATATTTTTTTGCCTTTAAGCATTGAATGGTACATTTTAAATGGGTGAATTATATGGTATGTGAATTATATCTTAATAAAACCCAAAAAAGGGGGAGGGTAGGGATAGGGCCATACCTAAAGCAACCTGGACAGAATTTAGACACATATGAAATTACAGAGTCAAGGCAAGCATCTCTGCACAGAGATAGGATGGTGTCATTCGTGTTACTTGCTCTGGAATCCTCATTGATCCTGATCTGAGATCAGGAGCCTGTGACTGTCCTAGGAGGTATCACTTTCAGTCTTGCAGCGTCTGTCCCACCTTTTCCTGGGTAACATTTGCTTTCCACAGAACATGGCTTCTGAGTCACCAGCCTCCTCCCCAGCACCCAAGGCTCGCCTCAGAGCCTCACACTTGCACTGCAGAGCCGGCCATCATTTATTTTTATCCTGATTTTACCTTAACTGGGGTGGCAGGAGCACCATAGGCCAGCATACTTTCAGTGACAGGTGCATTTGCACTTGGTGGCCCTGCCACCAGATCATTCCCATGCTGCTGGATGAACACCTGTTGGCCTTCAACAGAGCCAGCCCAGGGGGGTCCCGAGAACTTTTGGGGTCCCAGGTTGTGCAGAAACATCCCAAAGGTGGGAAAGTGCAAGCTCTTCCATCCTCTCTACAACCAGCGTCATCTGCTGGCAATGTGGTGGTGGCACAGGGGATGGGGGGGAAGTTCCTCCTTGCCTTTCTTTCCCTGACTTGGGGTTTGCATTACAGAGCACCAGGGATAATGTTTATCCCTCTTAGTTTAGTTCTTTTAGGCCAGAGTTAAAATCAGGCCTGAGTCTTACATGAGAGTCCACAAAGAAAAGTGCACATAGGAAAATAGCGTCAAGATGGCAGAAGAGGAGAGCTGCCTGCCGCTTTTCCACCACGAGTAGAAGCAGCCTGAGGCCCGCGCCAGATGCAGCTGTAGCAGAATCGGCGCAAAGGAATGGCTTCAAAAGGGTGTCTTTACCCTGCTGAGAACTGGGAATCTTCCCCCAACCCGCACGCCCGACCCACCGGTGTGCCACAGCCCATGTCGCAGCCGTGGAGGCCTGAGCAGGCGTGTGTCACCCCGGGCTGCAGCGGTGACCACGGCTTCTGACCCCCCGCCCCCACCCGCCCATCCCTGGAGCTGGAAGCGAATCAACCCACGGCCGAGACAGGGAGACGTCCAGTGGGAGAGGCAGAAGCTCCACGGAGACCACACGCCCTGCAGGGCCGCCACTGCATGATCCAACAGGTAGGCTTCACTGCCACCACCCAGCTTCATTCCCAGCCCAGCCCAGTGCACACAGAGTGGGGAGATGTCAGGCAGGGGAGGCGGGAACTCCACAGGGTCCACGCTGCTGCCACTCAATCCAGCAGCAGGTAGGCTTCACCACCGCCACCCAGCTCCATCCCAAGCCCGGCCTAGCGCGCACAGAGCAGGGAGACATCCTGCAGGGGAAGGGGAAGCTCTGCAGAGACCACACGCTCTGCGGTGCCTCGGTGCATCCCAGCAGCCCAGACCAGAGCACACGGAACAAGGAGTCACTGAGGTAGCCGTAACAAATTGGCAACCACAGCAACATCTTAGTCAGTCAATAGTGTCAAACCTGTGGACTGTGAAACCCCCTGCCACAATGAATAAACATCCAAGAAAAGATACCAGAAATATGAAAAATCAAGAAAGTACACCACCCAAAGATAATAAATCTCAAGCTCTAGATCCTATAGAACAAGAAGCCCTTGAAATGACTGACAAGGAATTTCGAGTGATAATTCTAAGGAAACTGAATGAGATACAAGAAAACTCAGCTAGACATCATGATGCAATGAGGGAAAGTATACAGGACCTGAAAGAGGAAATGTACAAGGAAATCAATGCCCTGAAAAAAAATGTAGCAGAACTTGCCAAACTGAAGAAGTTATTCAGCGAAATAAAAAACACAACGGAGAGCTTAACCAGCAGGCTTGTGGAAGTTGAAGAGAGAACCTCTGAACTTGAAGATGGGCTGTTTGAAATAACACAAGCAGACAAAAAAGAAAAAAGAAAAAAGAATCAAAGGCATTGAAGAAAATCTGAGAGAGATATCAGACAACCTTAAGCGCCCAAATATCCGAGTCATGGGTATTCCAGAAGGGGAGGAAAAAGGAGATTGCATTGAAAACATATTCAGCAAAATAGTGGCAGATAACTTCCCAGGTATAGGAAAAATCACAGATCTTCAGATCCAGGAAGCTCAACGATCTCCAAACGTATTCAACCCAAAAAGTTCTTCTCCAAGGCATGTTATAGTCAAATTGGCAAAACTCAAAGACAAAGAGAGAATCTTAAAAGCTGCAAGAGAGAAGCATCAAATCACCTATAAGGGAGCCCCAATCATGTTAACATCAGACTTTTCATCACAAACCCTAAAAGCCAGAAAGGAATGGGATGATATATTCAAAATACTAAAAGACAGAGATTGTCAGCCAAGAATACTCTACCCTGCAAGGCTATCCTTCCAAAATGAAGGGCAAATAGTATATTTCTCAGACAAACAAAAACTATGGGAGTTCACCACCACACGACCACCCTTACAAGAAATTCTCAAGGGAGTACTGGGTTTGGTTCCTGAAAAATAACTACCACTGCCATAAAAACCCAAGAAAAATCAAAACCCACTAGTATAATAAAAATGGCATCCATGAAGAGAAAACAAACAAACAAAAAGGCTATATACAACCCAAGGAACCAGCAAATACAGAAAACAAATAGTAAATCAGAAAGAAAGGAAAAAAAGACACTTAAGACATCCAAACAAAAATCAATAAAATGCTAGGAGTAAATCAACACTTTTCAATAACAACTCTTAATGTAAAAGGCTTAAATTCCCCAATCAAAAGACACAGACTGGCTGACTGGATCAAAAAGCAGGACCCAACTATATGCTGCCTTCAAGAGACCCACCTCGCCCATAAAGACTCACATAGACTAAGAGTGAAAGGATGGAAAAAGATTTACCATGCAAACAGAAAAGAAAAACGAGCTGGAGTAGCTATTCTTATAACTGACATAGTACACTTTAAACTAAAAACCATAAAAAGAGACAATGAGGGACAGTACACAATGATAAAAGGACTGATCCATCAAGAAGACATAACAATCATAAATATGTACGCACCCAATGTTGGAGCAGCCAGATTTATAAAACAAACTCTATTAGACCTAAAGAAGGAAATAGACACTAATACCATAATAGCAGGGGACCTGGACACCCCACTGTCAATATTGGACAGATCATCTAGGCAAAGAATCAGTAGAGAAACACAAGATCTAAACAAGACTCTAGACCAATTGGACTTGGCAGATATCTACAGAACATTCCACCCAACAACCTCAGAATATTCATTCTTCTCGTCAGCACACGGATCATTCTCCAGGATAGATCACATATTAGGTCATAAATCAAGTCTCAACAAATTCAGAAACGTGCACATAAGCATTGACCTTGCTGATCTTTCACCAGCCTCGCTTGCTAGTGCACCCTGAACCTCATCCTGACACAGAACGTGAGCCGCCCCCAGCAGCCTCCTCTGTACGCCCACCAGGAAGTCACTAGCACGGCTTCTAAGAATAGATTTGTTTTGCCCGTTTTTGTATCTAATATTGTAAGTTGGGGCTGCTTGAAGCATACAGTGTATAATTTTTGTGATGCGAAAACCCAGGGCTTGGTTACAGCACGGTGTTATAACACCAAGGTCAGAGATTTGGATCCCCATACCGGCCAGCCCCACAAAATAAAATAAAACAAAAACAAAAAACTCAGGGCATTGTGAATTCAGTTCTGTCTATTGGAGCAGAGACTGAGCATCACAAGGCAGTACCTCTCTCCTCCCACATCCTCTACACCATCAAGCATCACTGGGTTGAAAGCCACAAACAAAATCAGGTCCTCATTTTGAAAGATGCAACTAACATCACTGGGTGCGTTGTGCTGGGTTCTGGGCCGCTATGCAATCTGCATGCACAGATTTATTCCAACAAGGAGACTATGAACGTTACCTGCTGGCTGCTACACCTGCACAGAGGGTTTAAAAAACATGGCCAGGGTCACACCGCCAGCACCTGGCATGCCCCAGGTCTTATGATTCCAGGCTGCTGTTACTCCTCACCACCCAGGCTGCTCTCCAGGCGTGGGTGTGAATCTGCTCACACCGAGGCGAGAAAAGCTGTTATACCCAGGCCAGTTCTTTGCAAAAATCTGTCTTTACACCCAGCACAGGACAGGGAAGGAGCCCGCTGGAGTTGAGCTGGTAACCACAGTGGGCCACGCTGTTGGGCCATGAATTTGTTTGAATTGTTGAAGATTCTCAGACCCTTAGTACAGAAAAGTGCTCATCAGTACTATATAGCTTGGCAAATTTTCAGACTGATCACACCAGCATACTTACTAGTAGCTCTGGTTCGTGCTTCCTTCCAAGCTTGAGGTCACCTATGGGTAACCCCTCTCCTGACTTCTGACACCAAAGAGTAGTTTTCTCCACTTATGCACTTTTTTTTTCTTTTTGGTGGCTGGCCAGTATGGGGATCTGAACCCTTGACCTTGGTATTATCAACACCATGGTCTAACCATGAGCCAACTGGCCAGCCCTCCTTTTTATGTCTATTGGAAAGAGTCCTAAATATAGGATTTCCGGGTTAAAGTGTCTGTGGTTTTTTATTTATTTTTATTTTTATTTTATTTTATTTTGGTTTGCTGTTGTTTTGGAAATAGTACCTGCACATTGTTAAAAATTTCTTTTCATGAGCTTCACAAGGGTACAAAAATTCTCTTCCATTTTTATCCTCCAGGGGGCTATGAGGCTTGTTCTCTCCTGTATTAGTGCATTTCTGTTGCTTATAACAAAATACCTGGAACTGGGTAATTTGTAAGAAAACAAAATTTATTGCTACAGTTTCAGAGGCGGGGAAGTCCAATGTCCAGGGAACACATCTGGTGAGAATCTTCTTGGTGGTGGGTTTACAGCAATGCAGGGGTCTCACATGGCAGAAAATGGTGGAGCAGAGAGAGAACTTCTCATGTGCTCTCCTTTTAAAGCCCTCAGAACCACGTCCACAACCACCATTAAATCATCAATTTAATCACCTTTTCAAGGCCCCATCTTTCAATGACCATAAAAAGATTTCCCTCCCTCTTAACACCGTTACAGTGGGTACCAAGCCTCCAACACATTAAACTTTGGGAGGACACAATTCAATCCACTGCGGAGTTCTTTTGTCAACAGAGGAAGCACACCATTGTTATGGCAGAAGGTAAAAATCAGCCTTCCTGATTCTTTTGCTCAACCAAAGGAAGCAAATTCTCCCTTTGTGGTCCTTCCTAAGAAAAATGCTCTCTAAAAAAGATTCTGTCTCATTCATTCCATCAATCAGTACTTACTGGGCACCTACTATGTGCTTACCAGGAGCTAGGTTCTAGTGGAAGGAAGATACAGTCTACCTCCAGGAACTCACAGAATAGTGGGGAAGAAAGATACTGATAAAATAGTCATACAATGACGTTGAATAAAAGACATGAGAAGTACGGAGGCCCCAGAGCAGGGAGTGTATGTTCTAATCAGAGAGATGGGGAAGGCTTCCCTTGGAAAGAGAGGGGTGAGCTGAGGTCTGAAGGATGAGTAGGAGTTGCCTTTCTCAGGTAAAGATGGAAAGGTAGAGTGTTTCAGCCTGGGAGACTGCAGGTGTAAAGGGCTGTGGCAGGAGGGAATAAGGCAAGGACAAGGGGACTGAAAGAAAGTTAATTTGAAAACCTTGTATCTGATAAGGGGTCAATATCCAGAGTATATAAAGAATTCCTGCAGCTCAAAAACAAGAAAAAACAAAAAAGAAAAAACAAAACACAAACAAAAAGGAAAAACACCCCAAAACAAAACAAAAGAAAAAGCAAACAACAAAAAACAAGCAACCTGACTTAAAAACGGGCAAAGGACTTGAATAGACATTTCTCCATAGAAGATAAGCAAATAGCCAATAAGCACATGAAAATATGCTCAGCATCACTAATCATAAGGAAAATGCAAATCGTAGCCATCGTGAGATACCACTTCACACCCATTAGGATGGCTATTACTGAAAACAAAATAAAACCAAACAAAATAACAAGTACTGATGAGGATGTGGAGAAACTGGAAATTCTTGTTGATTGCTGGTGGGATCATACAATGGTGCAGCCCCTATAGAAAACAGTCTGGCAGTTCCTCAAAAAAATTAAACATAGAATTTCCATAGGCTCCAGTAATTTTATTTCTGGGTATAAATACAAGAGAAGTGAAGGTGGGGAATCAAGCAGCCCTGTACAGCCTTGTTTGTAGCACTGTTATTCACAAAAGCCAAAAAGTAGAAGCAACCCAAGTGTCCATTGACAGGAGATGGATAAGCACAATGAGACATATACATCCAATAGAGTATTATTCATTTTTAAACATGAAGGAGGCCGGTTAGCTTACTCGGTAGAGAGTGGTGCTGATAATACCAAGGTAAAGGTTTCAGATCTCCATACCAGCCAGCTGCCAATAAAAATAAATGAAAATAAATAAAGGAAATACGACACATGCTACAACATGGCTGAACCTTGAGGACATTATGCTGAGTGAAATTAACCAGTCACAAAAGACAAACACCGTATGATTCCACTTATATGAGGCACCTAGAGTAGTCATAACCGTAGAGAGAGAAAGCAGAACGGTGGTTCCCAGAGGGTGGGGAGAGGGCTGGGGAGTGAGTGTTTAATGGGGACAGAGTTTCAGTTTGGGAAGATGAAAAGGTTCTGGAGACGGATGTGGTGAGGGTCACACAACAATGTGAATGGACTGAAAGCCACAGAACTGTACCCGTAAAAAAGGGTAAGATGGTGAATGTTGTGTTATATATATTTCATCACAGTTAAAAATAAACAAAAAAGAGAGTCAATGAACTGTAGTCAGAGAGCCCGGCTGAGTTGAGGCCAAAGAGGTGGGAGGCTGGGCCCAACCACGCAGCCACGTCAGGTGGTTTGGTCTTTGTTCTGAGAGCCTTGGGGCGTCAGGAGGGGTTTTAAGTAGGGGTGGCATGAACACTCCTTCTGTGTGGAGAATGGATGTGGGAGGGCCAGGCGGATGTGAGGAGAGTCAGGGGGCAGGTGCAGAGTCCTGGCAAGACCAAGCGCTGGTGATGGACAGGAGAGGAGTGGGTAGGACTGAGAGATATTTGGGAGGAAAAATCAATAGGACCTGATGGAGGATGTCACATGGGTGACTGGGGCGAGGAAGGTGTCTACAAGATTCCTAGATAACTCCCAGGAGTCCCTGGGAGACCTCTAGTCCGAGATCTTTTTAAGTGCCCTGTCTAGGTCGCAGTGCAAATGTAAACGTACATTTTGTCTTTCCAAGAAGAAATTTGGGCACTGTAGCCCCACACCCATCTGCATACACCCTCCTGGGTGGGGTACATCAGGGGGACCTGGAGAGTTCAAGCTCTGATTGGCTGTCACCTCGCTTAAATACCCACTTGCCTTTCCCCACTGAGTTCCATGTGTTTCTTCCAGACTGCGAGGTCTAGCCAGCCTCACAAATGAGCACTTGGCATGTTAGAGGATGAACAAAACCAATGCCATTTTGTACCCGCATGCCACGTTGACTCCTGCTCAACCTCATTCCTTTGCTTCACTGATCAGTTACACCGTCAAATGTAACGGAACTTAGGTTTCAGGGAGTGAATGATTTATTACAGCAGGTGGCGTTAGTGGTCTGAGCACAGCCATTACACAACTCCTCTCCCAACCCTCAACCATGTAAGCCCTCACCTTCACACCTAACCACAAATGAGATCTGATGGTATCCTCAGCTTCTGAGTAGGGGGCAGGTAGCCCATACCTGCGTGGGATCTCAGGACAAATAAGAATGTCCAGATGCTAGGCAGCCAGAAACAGCAAATGGTCACCAGAAGCTCTAATCCTTCACCAGCAACCCTTGACAGTTCTTCCTGCAGTGAGAGAAGATAGGTTCCCTGGTTATCATTCTTAGCTCTTAATCCAGCATGAAAATTGGCTTGTCTGGGCAAAATGGATGAATGGCACATTACAGAACTAATTTAATCCTGGGCATTCATTTATTTGAGAGGGGAAAAAAACCACAGTGCTCACTGTTCATTTCCAATCATGTTAATTGGCTTCTGGCTCTGACTAGCCACTCAATGAATGTCCCAGTGATGAGTCTGTCCTGGAATTGTCTGAAATCAGGACAGAACTGAGCAGTGCCAAGTCACCACTGCTGCCTAAGGGAAGGGTGTCTCCCTGGGGATAGCAGATTCTCTAGGTGTTCTACAAGAACACTCCTTGGAATGGCATGGTGGCCTCTTCTACACGAATAGCCAAGTCTTTTAAAAAATGTTTCCAAGCGTTTTATTTCCAGACTTAAAATTACGTAGCTTTTAAAATTATGGATCCTTTTAAGTCTAACACGTTGGCTGGTTTTTTAGTGGTTTTTGGCGGGGGGCGCATTTCATCATAAATATTCATTTATCAACATCAAATCACAGGCAACATACACAACATCCCCAAATCCTGCCATTCTGTAATGTAAAATGAATGAAGGCATGTGTGTTAATAGATATGGATTGGTAATATACATGCTCAATTTTGCTAAATAAAGTATTCTTTTTCTCTAGATGCATGTGAATAAATTGAAAATATCAGCTTGGATAATGAGCGAACAGGCAACAGCAGGTCTTGAAACAAGGGTTTGGACACGGGCTTCAGCCTGGAGCCGGTACGGGGGCGGGGGGGGGGGAAGAAGCTGCTCTCCTGAGCACCAAGGTGGCTACATACTCTTGACAGAGGACATCACTCAGGCATCAGGGCCCTGGCTTCTGTCCCGCTCAGTGTTGCTCTCATTCATCATCGACCCATTTATTTCTTCTTTAAGCAAATACTCATCGAGTGCTCACAAAGCCTTGTAGGATCCAGCCCTGGTCTATTTGCCCAGCCTCATCCCCTGGTCCTTTGCCACTGACCTTCTTTCTGTTCCTGACCACACCCAGCTCACTCCCACCTCAGGGCCTTTGCACTTGCTGTACCCGGTGTCTGGAATGCTCTTCCCACGGCTCTTCAAGTCACTGGTTCGTTCAGCTCTCAGCTCCACCTGCTCATGGAGGTGTCATAGATCTTCCCTGACAATTGTATTAGATATCTATTGCCATGTCACAAATGACCCCCAAACATAGCAGCTGAAAATAACAAACATTTATTATCTCACGTGGTTTCCAAGGATTAAGAACTCAAAAGTGGCTTAACTGGGTAGTTCTGGCTCATGAGGGTCTCTCATGAGGTTGCAGTTAAGAAGTCAGCTGGGATTGGATTCATCTGAAGTCTTGACTGGGGCTGGATCCATTCCATGGGCCATTCAGTGGCTGTTGGCCTCAGGTCCTCACCACATGGAACTGTCTATAAAGCTTCTCAAGTGTCATCAAGACAAGGCAGCGGGCTGTCTCGAAAGCAAATGATCTGAAAGAGCAAGAAAATGATCAAGAAGGAAGCCACAGTGTTTTTTAGAACCTAACCTCAGAAGGGTCATACCGTCATGTCTGTCATATTCCTTTGGTGACACAGACCACCCTGGTACAGTGTGGGAAGAGACTATACAAGAGCATGAATCCCAGGCGGTTTCTTTGTGGGTCATCTTAGAGGCTGGCTACCATGACAATCCTTCCTGAATATTCTCCACTGATATTTTGTCCTGTTTTACTATATGCATAACTTCTATCGCTACCTGAAGTTATTTTATTTCTTTGTTGTAAAATAAGTGTCTGTCTCCCCCACTAGCCTGCAAGCTCTGTGAGCTCAGAGACCTCATCAGACTGCTCACTGTGGCCTCTTCTGCACTTAAGAGCAGCACCTGGAACAGAGTAGCAGCTCAATAAATGTTGGTTGAAGGAAAGAATAAAGAATGAGTGTCAGGAACAGTGCTACGTGCTGGGAAATAAGTCAGCATCTCTGTAGTCAGCTGGCAGCTGTCTTGAAGACCTGAGGACAGGTTAGCTCTTTAAGGTGACTTTCTACCCACTGCACTGTGGCATCCTGGGTTGATTTAGTAGCTTCACTGTCATAGATCCACAGGGGAACACACACTGTGGGCAGGGAGCTGCCAGCACCGACTGGGGCATTTCCTTGCCTAACACCTCCCTGCCCTGCCCTGCCTGCCCTGGAGAGCTGCACTGTAGCATATCAGCCATTATATCTATTTTCCCAGCTTTGCCACTCAACACACTCTGTGCCCTTGGGCAAGTGACTTAACCTCTTAGTTGACTCATCTATAAAACAAGGACAATAATAGCACCTGCCTCACAGGTCTGTTGTAAGGATTCAACATGTGATTGTGAATGGAAAGCCCTTAGCCCTGAATGTCAGGAAACCATTTGCATCGTCCTCTGGGAGACTTGGAGACTCCAGGCAGGTACTGTTTGGAGTGGTTTATTCCTCCTCAGTGTCCTGTGGCTCAGGCTGTGGGAGGGTGGGTTCCTTCTCTGCTGTGCCAGACAGAGTGCACAGTCATAAGCCACAAATGTCAATTCCGCAGAAAAGAAATCTACTGAGAGAGTGTTGGGTAGCCCAGAGTAGCTATTACGAAGGCTGGAGGAGCAGGCTTGGGGCCTTCGAAGACAACACCCTGGCACTAGCTCTTGGACCCTAGTGCTCCCAAGCCTGTCTTAGTTTCCTGTTGCTGCTGTAACAGGTTACCATAGACTTACTGGCTCGAAACAACACGTATTTATTATCTTATGGTTCTATAGGTCAGAAGTCTCGCTGGGCTAAAATCAAGGTGTTGGCAGGTCTGTGGTCTTCCTGGAGTCTCTGAGGGAGAGTCTGTTTCCTTGTCTTTTCCAGTTTCTAGAGGCCACCAGTATTCAAAGCCAGCAGCGTCAAGTCAATCTCTCTGTCTGTCTGTCTCTCTGTCTGTCTCTCTGTCTGTCTCTCTCTCTCTCTGTGCTTCCATAGTCATATTTCCTTTTTCTGACTCTTTTAAGCACCATTGTGATTACATTGGGGTCATGTAGAGAAAAGTATAACTTTAACATGCGCAATTTGCTTCTGTACCAATGCTTGCTAAAAACGAGAAAACATAACTAATGCCATTTTAAGTAAGGCAGCTTCTAAGGGGTTATGCAGAGGCCAGGCATAGTCAAAGCGGGCCCAGGCATGCTAAATTCCAGGAAGGGAGTAACCACCCCCCCGGTTCCAGGAACTGACCAGTTCCTTATCTAGAGGCCACCTGGCCACAAGGAAGATAAACGATTGGGAAATACACTATTCCTTATTGGTGTGCCAGCCCGCTAAAGCCCACCAATAAATCTAAAGGTCACCTCTGATAACCTGTAAGCAGTATACAACTCATCCTGTTGCCAAAGTCTGTCTAAAAAAATTGTATAAAAAGCGCTTGTGTTAAGGGCTCAGGGCCGCTTCTGTCTTGAAGACTGAGCGACCCCAGCATGCTGGGATAAACTCCTCTTGCTTGATTGCAATGGTCTCTGTCTTGTGGTCTTTGTGAGGTGAGCCATCCCGACGTGTGGGATTTGTGCACAGTGCACAAGTCTTACAGTCACCTGGATAATCCAGGACACTCTTCCCATCTCAAGACCCTTAATTACTCCTGTAAAGTCCCTTTTGCTATGTAAGGTAACATATTCACAGGTTCCAGGGATTAGGACATCGACATCTTTAGGGCTGTCATTCTGCCTACCACCCACCCCATCTCCATCCCCACCTCCACCCCTGGCCATCAGAAACAGATGGATCCAGATCCAGTATTTGTGTTTTGTGTCAACAGTTCCCATTCAAAGTCCTACATGGGGGTCTCTGATTGGCCAAACTGGGGTCACCTGCCCATGTCCATGCCCTGGCTTCAGAGGAAGCTGGGGAAATTAGTAACTGACACTCTGCCTCCCACCAAGACACCTAAAGTAGTGGCTTCCCCAGATACATGGATGGTTTCAGATGCTGGGCAACCTCAAAATGTAAAAAAGAGCCATTACGTCCACTTACCCAGCCTGGCCCCAAATGACCATGAATTTCTTAAAATTCTTTTGCTCGTAATTCTTCATAAGCTGCTGGGCAGCCCCTTGGTCTGGCCCTGTGCTTACCTATCCAACCTGTTACTACACTAAACTAGTTGTAATTCCCACTTATCTTCCCTTGCCCACCTGGAGAACTCTTGTGTATGGCTCCATGATAACACAGCTGCACAGTCCTGGGTCTACAGTCCCAAATCCAGATAGCTCACACCACTGGAAGGTGTTTCCTAAGTTTTCAGGATTCATCTTCCCCAGCCAGGACCCCTAGGGGCCCACCTTTGGTTGAACACATTTGGGCTTATTGGCTCACTGCAGCAAAGGAGAATACGCACCATGGGTCTTCCAATCACCCCCTTCTCACCCCATCAGGGAGGGAAGGATCCCACAGCCTCCGCAGTATGAGATGGCCAGACACACAACACCTCACACTGGACAAGTGAGAGCGACATAGTCTATTAGTTGTACACATGCATAAACCCAAAGCAGACAGGTTGTCCACGGTCCAGTCTCCTCTCAGCTCTCTTGTGTGGAAGCCAGGTAAGACTAGCCCTCAGCTGATGGAATCCATGAGTGGGGCTCCTGTATGTGCCAGGAATGTGGGACTGCAGTGCCGGGCAGGCGAGGACTTGGGGCTCTGGGTGTTAAGACGAAGACTTTCCCTGCAAACTTCCCCAGGAGATCAGGACAAGCATGCTGCAGCTCTCTTGTCCCAGAACTGACCATAGCAGGGCCCCATGTGGCCTCCCGGTCCTGCAGCAGCAGCTGGCTCATGGCTGTGTGCTTAAGACTTTTAAAGCAAGGTTGAGACCCTGCTTGGGAGCACTGGGGTCATGGTAAGCCACAATGCAGGATTCGGCGAGGGCATCATCATTGGTCCCCCCCCCCCCGGCATGCCAGGGACGTGCCAGACTCTGAATGTTCGATGCCCTTCTCGCCTTCTCAGCTCTGCCCCGCCAGAAACTGGAACACCTGCGGATGCATTTGGCATGTCCAGAAACCAGCTTAGTTCTCCAGATTTGTTTCTTGACATCCTCTTTTCTTGAAACCTGGGTCTTCCTAACTCCAAGAAATCTGCTTCTATTCTGATTCTAGAGCCTTCTGCGGAGTGAGCTGCCTCTCTATCACATCCCTATGTACTTTCTGGAGAGGGTCATCAGTCTGACATAATCGAAGGGCTTGAGAGACAAGGCTGTCACTCACTATGCAAACATTTGTCAAGTGTTAATTGAGCACCTACACCGGGCGTGGCTCGCCCGGGAGCACTGCCCACTCCAGGCTCTCGGAACATTCTTTGGTGTCTTAGCGACCAGAAACTCTGATCTGCGCTCCGGCAAGGACAGAGGCCATTCCTCCCTGACCACTGTGACTCACCACCTCCACGAGCCTCTGAGGACCTGTCCGTGTAGCTCTTGGGACCCCTGAAAGCCACCACAAGGACTTCCAAAACCTGATCCCTGCCGATCTGTCCCCAGCAGAATGAGCTTCTCTCTCACGTTCACTGAGCTGGTCAACATCGCTGTACCGCAGTGCGGGGTGGTGAACTTCAAGGCCCTGCACCTGCTACTCCATGGCATCCTGGAGCACATCCACATGGCCGAGCTCAAGAAGGTGCTCTCAGGGGACGAGGACTTCCTGCAGACCTCGCAGGTGGTGTTTGTGCCCAGGGAAGGAGATGCCCAGCCCATCCTCAATCCCATGAAGAGGCTCGGCAATGTCTTTGACCAAGTGGTGCACCGCATCGACAGGATGGAGAACCAGCTGGCTGTGCTGCAGGACCTGCCATCCACCTCCCAGCTGCTGCAGGATAGCAAGGGCACTGGCCAGCCCGCCCGGGACCTGTGGCATCTGATCAAGCTCCAGAAGATGATGGAGGGTCACGAAGAAGCCACAGCGAAGGTAAGCCCCAGCCTCCAGAAGCTTCCTTTGTGCTCCTTCCAGGCTATCCCCTTATGCACGAGGGGAAGAACAGGGTTTCAGAGTCAGGCAGAAACAAAACCCCAAACTTGTGTCCTTTATCATGTATTGAAGAAAGAAACCAGACACAAAAGGCCACATATTGTTTGATTCCATTTATATGAAATGTCCAGAATAGGCAAATCCACAGAGACAGAAAGCAGACTGATGGTTTCCAGGGGCTGGGGGAGGGGAGTCGGGGAGTATTATTTAGTGGGTGTGGGGTTTCCTTTTGGGGTGATAAAAATGTTTTGGAACTAGATAGAGGTGGTGTTTGAGCAACATCGTCGATGTACTAAATGCCACTGGATTGTTCACTTTAAAGTGGCTTATTGTATATTATGTGACTCTCACCTCAATAAGAAAAAATTTATTGGGGACCCACCATGGCAGAGGTGCCATGGTGGTCATAGCCAACAGGAGTTCATGGCCTGCAGGAGAGACAGAAAGCAGGTAATAAAAATCTGCAGGAACTAGCCATGTGAGCAGGGGAAGGAGTGTTATTGCTATTTCATTGGTGAGAAGGCTGACACTCAAAAATGCTCATTAGGGGCTGGCCAGTTAGCTCAGTTGGTTAAAGCATGATGCTGATAACAGCAAGGTCAAGTGTTCTATCCCTGTACCGGCCAGCCACCAAAAAAAAGAAAAAGAAATACTCATTAATTTGCTGAGGTTCCAACAGCTGGTGACAGGTGGAGCCGGGAGTTGAGCTGAAGTGGCTGACTCGTGCCCCACCTTGGACTGCCGGGCTCACCTGCCTCCCTGACTAGAGTGTAGTTAGTGCTCAATAAGTAGTGGCCCAAAATGGAATAAGAAAGGGAAAATAACAAGTGTGGGTGAGGACGTGGAGAAATGTGACCCCTCACGGACTGCTGGCAGGAGTGCAAAATGGTGCAGCCACCCTGGAAAACAGCCTGGCAGCTCCCCAATGGTTAAACGTAGAGTCACCATGTGACCCAGCCATTCCACTCCTGGGTATGTGCCCAAAAGAATGGAAAACTGGTGTTTAAACAAAAAGCTGTACATGAACGTTCATAGCAGCATTATTTGCAATAACCAAAAAGTGGAAACACCCCACGTGTGCATCAACTGAGGGCATTTCTATAAAACCCCAGTGCACCCTTTTGAGATGCATGGTTTGGGGCAACTCACTCTCTTTGGCCTCAGTTATTTTGTCTGTAAAATGGAGATCGTGGTAACACTGCCTCACTCAGCTCTCATGTGGGATAAATGAAGTAAAGGGTCCTTGATGTCTGGGGAGGGCTAAGTAAATATTAATTGCTATTATTAATTAAACTATTGTATTAGTTTCCTGTTGCTGCTGTAACAAATTAACACAAGCTTAGTGGCTTCAAAGAACGTGAATTTATTATCTTACAGTGCTGGAGGTCAGAAATCCCAATCAGTCTCACTGGGCTAAGATCAAATATAGACAGGGCTGTGTTCCTTTTGGAGGCTCTAGGGGACAATTTGTTTCCTTGCCTCTTCCTGCTTCTAGGTGCTGCCTGCATTTCTTGGCTCATGGCCCCTTCCTCCATCTTCAAAGCCGGCAGCTTCTTTCCTCTCTGACTTTCGTCTGGCCTCCCATTTCTCTCTGATTCTGACCTTCCCACCTCCCTTTTATAAGGACCTCCTGATTACATTGGGCCCACCCAGATAATCCAGGATAATGTCCCCATCACAAGATCCTTCATTTAATCACATCTGCAGAGTCCTCTTTGCCATGTAAGGTGACATATTCACAGATTCCAGGGATTAGGAAGTAGAAATCTTTAGGGACCCTGATTCAGCCCCCCATACCTTTTAAACACCTGCTATGTGCTAGGCTCTGGGCCAGGTCTTCCAGTGGAAGGGAAAAGGTGTCCTTGTCCCTGGGCACTAGGTTTGGCAGAGAGTAATTGCCTTATACCCTGGGAAACATGGAGAGGCAAGATCAAGTTTGGGCTAAAGAGGGAGATATGGGGTTCACCAGGGCTGGGCTCAGGGGCTGGGGCGGGCTCAGGACTGAGATTGCGGCCAGGTTGGGGGCGGGTCCAGGAGGGGAAACTGCTCCCAAGGTCCCCATGGCCATCTGCATAGCCAAATGTTTACAGGAGGGAGGGAAGGTCCCTGTGGGGCAGTTTTCCAGAGCAACCCACCCTGGCTTCCCCTTTCTGCCACAGTCTGGTGTCCCTGCCGATCCCTTATGGGTAAACACTCATGGGGTCCTTGCCTATTGTGAACTCCAAAAGAATTACAATGGCTGGGCAGTCGAGAATGCAGCAGAAAGGAACTTGATGTGGGTTGCACAAGCCAGGAGCAAGACTGATTTCATGACCTAAAATAAACCAAGCTCCCCATCAGACAAGAGTTACAATCTTTTAAGGGGTCTAGCTATAGAACTCATTCATATTCAACAAGGGCTGGGTTATCACTGTACATAGTCAGGTGGGGATGAGCACGCATGCGCGGCATGGCATCGTGTATGTTACATGCGACCCATGTCCTCTTGGGGGTGGAGATTTAAGCATTAAAATGAAGAGAGATTGGCTCTGTGTCGTCAAAAGGTGAAATGAGAGTCAAAGTTGAGACTTGCGCACAAATTCTCTGGTTTGGCCAAAACCGGTCAGGACTAACTGGGAGTTTGGCTGTTATCTCCTGGAGACTGTTTTGCCCAATCAGCACAGTTGAATGAAAGGGAGGAAAGGGGAAAAGATGTATTAGAGAGAGGAAGGAATGAAGGGAAGCTCTTAATCAAAAAGGAGTGGGGGTTGGTAGCGTTCAGAACTGTCACCAGCCCAGGCTGGGTCCAATGGAAGGCAGTCCTCCCGCTCAGAGTCGGTTTCAGGGACCCTGGAAAGGTGCCTTCTCATCCACTGTGTTCTTCAAAGCATTTCAATTCAGCAAAGAGCCGGAGGTTCATGTTTCAGAGCTTTTTGAAACACTTTTTTATGAAGTGTAACATACATACAGAAAAGCACCTACAGCTCCCTGACTTTCCACAAAGTGTACACACCCATGTAACCCACCTAACTAGCAAACGGATCCAGAAAGAGCCCATTCCCAGCTTCTCAAGAGCCCCCCCCACCCCTTCCAGGCACCCCCTCCTAATCACTACCTTTGTTAGGGATTTTTTTTTTTTTAAAAAACGGGGAATTAGACATTGTCCCTTGCTCTTAGGGAAGTTAATGTCTGGAAGGGGTCAGGGTTGAGCCGTGGAAAAAACACGTGGTTCTGGCCTTGACGTGCGTTATCCTACCAGGTGGCCTCACCTGTCCAAGCCTCAGCTTTCCATCCTGTCAGATGGGCACACCATCTACCTGGATGCCACGCAGGGTGGCTTCAAGGATTAAGTGAGAGGCTGTGGAGGGAGAATGTACTCTGTAGGTGCCGCCAGCCCTGGCTCCCAAATCTCTATTTCCACTCAGGTCCAGATGCACATCCGAACCTCCAGCTGAATATCTGCCAGGGCTGGACAACTGCCCCCGTGCCACCCTGCATCTCTGGTTTCATCTGAATAATGGGAGGCAGAGGGTTAGCTTTCTAGGGCCTGGTGTTGTGGGGGGTCAGGTGGTGATGGGACATCAGACTTGGCCATTTATCATCCAGAGGTGGCATGTCCCAGATCCTCTTTGAGCCAGACTGTGCCCATTGAAGTGTCTGGCTGTGCCTCTCTGGCAGTCAGGGTCATTTCCAAGGTGTCCTAGGTTAGCACTCTCACTTTTTAAATTGAGGGAAAATTCACATAACATAAAATGAACCATTTAAAAGAACAATTCAGTAGCATTTAATACATTGAGAATGTTGTGCAGCCTCCAGCTCTATCTAGTCCTAAATCATTTCCATCACCCCAAAAGGAAACCCCATACTCCCCAGTTACTCCCCCTCCCCCCAGCCCCCGACAACCACTAATCTGCTTTCTGTCTCTACGGCTTTGCCTATTCTGGACATTTCATATAAATGGGATCATATGTATGTAGCTTTCTGCGTCTGGCTTCTTTCACCAAGTATAATGTCCTCAAGGTCCATCAAGGTTGTAGTGTGTCTCAGTGTCTCATTCCTTTTCATATCTGCATCATATTCCATGGTGTGGATCAACTGCATTTCCTTTATCAATACACCTGCTGGTGGGCATTTGGATTGAGACTCTTAAAACAAAGATAGCATGATATTTGAAGGGTGCTGGGGTCTCTCACTGGAGCCAGGGAGGAACTGAATGGCCAGGCCTCGATGGGGTGGAAGTCAAGGCCCAGCAGGAAAGTCAGGGGATCTCCTGCAGTCTAGAAGACAGCCCTTCATGCCTCTCAGCTTCCACTTACCAGTCTCTGGGTCTTTGGGTTACAATTTTTGGGTGAGAGAATGGGAAGGCCACCTGACCCCTCTGGCCCTATCAGCCATGGCCAGGGAGGCAGGGTCATGTCTAAGAATTATCGCTACTGGGGCCACCCTGGCAAGTCTGAGAAGAGGACCCCAGAGCACACCAGAAGGTATCAACTACACCAGGGCACTGAGGAGGGAAGACTTTGGTGCAGGTATATGTGGAGGTGATTGAGAAAATAGACAAAGCTGGCCAGAACACAGGCCAGAGTCTGCAGCAGCGTCTCTGCCTGGCCTGACTTGCTTGGGCTTCATACCCCCACATCCCTTCACTGTCCCCTCCCCTTGCTTCACCCTCGCTTGAAACTCGCTCCCTCCCCAGGGATATAATTATTGGCACAGCCACCAAGCACTGAGCGCTCACAAGTTCCTGGTGAGCTAAATGCTTCCTTTGCCTCTGCTGGGTGCTGTTATCATCCCTAGTTTATGGAGGAGGAAGCAGAGGCACAGAGAGGTTAAGTAAGAGTTAACCCACTCGAGGTCAGAGTCAGAAAATGGGGAAGTCAGCAGATACCTGGGCAGAGCGGGTAGGTGGACACTTGGGTCTGTGGGCATCAAGCTTGCCTGGCCACTTACGGACTGGAGAGGGTGAGGCATGATAATGACTGATAATGGTTTCCTCTTCCCAGGGTTGTTGTGAGAACAAAAACCAGATGAGACACAGAGGACCACAAATTGTATGATTCCACTTATATGAAATGTCCAGTACAGGCAAATCCGTAGAAACAGAAAGCAGATTAGTGGTTGCCAGGGGCTGGGGAAGGGGAGATGGGGATGCTAATGGAGACAGGATTTCCTTTAGGGGGAGTATAATGTCTCAGAACTAGATGGTGGTGATGGTTATACTACCTTCTGTATGTACTAAATGCCATCAAATTGTACATGTTAATATTATGTGTAGTTTACCGCAAAAAAGGCAGAGATTGGCAGAATTGATTTAAAAAATCAAACTTGATCCAACTATATGCTGTAGAGAGAGATACACTTTAGATTCAAAGACACAAATAGGTTGAATGTGAAAGGATAGAAAAATATTCCACACAGGCAGTACCCAGAGGGGAAGAGGAGTGACCGTGCTAATATCAGACAAGGTAGGCTTTGAGATAGAAACTGCTCCACGGGGAGGTGGAGGGCCCTGCAGGCAAGACAGGTGGACTCAAGTGTCCGGGGTGCCAGCCCTTCAGAGGCAGGTACCCCCCGGCCTATCCTGATGGATGAAGGCTTGGAGAATGTACCCCATGCAGTTAAACAGGGCGGCCCACTCAGCTCATGAAAGGGGCTCGTGGATGGGATCAGACCTGGCCGTGCAGCCCTAAGAGGACTGTTTGTGCAGCTCAGGAATGTCCCCACCGTTAGAGAATGCTAATGCCTTGTCCCAGCCTGAGTGAAGTTGCCTGGGGTTACTACAATGCTCCATTGAAGGAGGTTGACATGGTAGCTGGTTCTAGAATGTGCACGCTGCTTAGCTAAGTGGACCGAGGCAATGCTGGGGTCCCTTAGTCTGTTCCCCCTCTGCCCCCTTTCTCTGGGCTGGCTGGGTTAGTGTCCTCTACTGCCCTTCTGGGGCACTTCTCAAGGGGTACAGGCCAGGGGTGGGGAAATAGAAGCTGCCAGTCCCAGCACTCACCCCCAACACTGTAAATGCTGCCTGGGAAACTAGGGCTGACGCCAAGCTTCTTCCCCTTGGCTGATTTTGGAGAATCCACAGACGTGGCACAAGGCTGGTGCCATTGGTCAGCACACAACCAGATTTTGGGGGGCTTATGCAGCACAACAAGTTGTTATTAAGCAGGGTCACACTGCAGGGTCTCAGTATTAGTACTGCCGATATTTCAGGCAGGATAATTCTTTGTGCTTCCCACGACTGCCTGGACATCAGCTCCACATAGGGAGCCTTTCCAGGATTGCATATTCCCTGGATTCAGGATCTTGGAGGCACCCTTGAACTTGTGTGTGCATTGTAGGAACTTTGGTTTTTCTTTTGCGGCTAGCTGGTATGGGGATCCAAACCCTTGACCTCGGTGTTACAAGACTGTGGTCTAACCACTTTATTAACCAGCCAACCCTGTGGGCACTTTGAACGTTGAAGGTTGAACTTTCTAGAACACAATGTTGAGCAGCACCCATGACCTCTACCCAATGGATACCAGGAGCACCCTCTAGCGGTGGCAACTAAAAATGTCTCACAGGCAGTGCCAAGTGCCCATGGCGGGGGGTGGGGATCGGGGTGGGGGTGGGGGTGGGGCAAAATCACCCACAGTTGAGAACTGCTGGGTTAGAAAACCTGGGCTCCCCCAATGGTCATTGAGTCCTGACTGCAACCTCCTGCAGGTCACCCACCCACCCAGTGTTTCACACGCCTGCCTGTACACCAGCTCCCCATAGGGAGCCTTTCTAGAATTGCCGGGCCATACCCGGACCACCAGATTCAGGATCTCCATGCTGCCCTCGAACTTGTGTTTTGGAAAGATGCTTTTGGGAGTCCCTGTCTGTCTTGTTGAGGCCTCGGTTTTCTCATCTGTAATGATAAACCCTGGCAGCCAGCATCCCAGGAGAAAATGAAGAATGATGTCACCTATTTGTTATTAAGATTGTTCTGTCTAACCCTGTTTCCATAAAGTTGTGGGTCCTAGTCTTCGGGGTTTTTTTTTTTTTTTTTTTTTTTTTTTTTTTTTAAAAGATGACCGGTAAGGGGATCTTAACCCTTGACTTGGTGTTGTGAGCACCACGCTCAGCCAGTGAGCGAACCGGCCATCCATATATGGGATCCGAACCCGTGGCCTTGGTGTTATCAGCACCACACTCTCCCGAGTGAGCCACGGGCCGGCCCGTCTTCGGGGTTTTTAACAACCTGTTGTTGCTTTTTTGATTTCAAAACTCCCAACAACTACAACCAAAAAAACCCCTGCTGTGTGTTGCAAATTAAAATAATTTTACATTTAAATTGGTTTTTGAGTATTTCATAACATTGCCTAAAGGTGTTGAAGACACTTTGGGGTTTTAGAGTATCATGGCTGAAGTTTTGCAATAACAGTAATGAATGCTCCAATCATTGCTATCCCCTTCCCAGCGTGCTATGACGTGTTTTGCACTCCTCCTTTCTCTGGGAGGGAAGTTTTAACATTCCCATTTTCCAAAGCCCCAGTTGTGGCAACGTGGACCAACCCAGCTGATTGCCCTAAGTGGTCTTTGCTCTGGAACCACTTATTGGGCCCCTTAAAGCCTGTGTAATCACTGGGCCCTAGCCTAGCCCCGCATTCTTGAAGCCCTCTTCAGAGAGAGAGAGAGAGGGAGAGCAAGTTTGGACAAGCCTGGCTTTGAGTGCCTGCACTGCACTGCCACGTGCACATGGTCACATGCACGTACTCAGCTTCTGAGAAAGGCAGCTTTCTGGGACTTGCTGCCCCCTGAACTCAGTTCCACGCAATCCCTGAATATGGCCTGAGAGCCCTGAGCAGAGAAAAGACCTTCCCCCAGGGCTCCCTCTGCTGTCCCTTTGTCCCTAAGACAGGAGTCCAGGGTGTGTCCCCAGGCCTGTGAGAGAGCAGGCTGGGTCTGTGGTGAGAATCCTTTTACTGTGCATATCACGGGAGAATAGAACCCCATACTAGAAAATAATCCTTTCTTCTCTCATGTGCAGTCCTTGTCCAGGGAGCAGCCTGTAAGGTTCTGCCATCTTTTCTGGGCCTTGCCCTGCGCTTACCTGAGTTGGGGTGGGGATGGCTCCTGCTCAGAATATCTGTTTCCTAGGTTGCCCCCAGGGAGACAAGAGGAAAGAGGAAGTACTGGTGGATAGGTGGGGTCCGGACATTGCCCATTTCTCTGAAAAGTAGTTGCTATCTACAGCAGATGAGGACTTGTAAAACCTACTCCATAGTACTGTTATCACTCCCAACAAGATTAAAAGTAAGCCCTGACAGTATAGTAGACAGTGTTGAAATTTCCCCCAATGGTTTCTAAAACAAAAATGCTATTTTTTACAGCTTTATTGAGATATATTTCACATACCAGAAAATGTATCTATTAAAGGAGTACAGTTCAGTGATTACAGTATATTCACAGACACATGCAACTTTTATCACAATCTAAATTTAGGACATTTTCCCAAGGTCCAGGGTTCAATCCCTGAACTGGCCAATTGTAAACAACAACAATAGCAAACTCATAAATTTAGGGCATTTTCAACAGCCCAAAAAGAAACTTCTTAACCATGAGCAGTCACTCTCTATTCCTGCCTCCACTTTTTCATTTTATCATAATGTATGTATTTATGGAATACAATATGATATTGGGGTCCATTTATATAGTATGCAGTAATCAAATCATAGTATTTAGCTCACCCATTTGTCACTTTAAATTCTGCCATTGTTGAGAGGGGTGTTCTGTAGATATCTGTTATGTCTAGTTGGTTTATAGTATTGTTCAAGTCTTCTGCTTCCTTGCTGATCTTCTATTTAGTTATTCTATTCATTACTGAAAATGAGGTATTGAAATCTCCAACTATTCTTGTTTAATTGTGGGTTTCTCCTTTCAGTTCTGTCCATTTTTCCTTCATGTACTTTGTTGTTAGTACATATATGTTTATAATTATGATATCTTCCTGGTAGATTGACTCTCATCATTATATATGTCCCTGTCTGGTCTTGTCTTAAAGTCTATTTTGTCTGTTATTAGTATAGCTATTCTAGCTCTCTTTTGATTCCCGATTGCATAGTATATCTTTTTCTATCCTTTTACTTTCACCCTATTTGTGTCTTTGAATCTAAAATGTATCTCTTACAAATATCATGTAGTTGGATGTTTAATCCATTTACATTTAGTGTAATTATAGATAAGGACTGACTTCTGCCACTTTGCTATTTTTTATTTTTGTTAACTTAATGTCTAACTATGCACTAGACCCTTTATGTACATTGTCACATTTTTATCATACCCATTTTATGGTTGAGGACTCTAAAACCTAGAAAGATACAGTAGCAGCCCCAGTCAGTGGTGGAGCTGAGATATGGGCCCAGCATTGCAGCCATCAGCTCATGCCTGGAAGTTTCCTCACTGGTCCCCTGATTTCCCACTTGCTCTCCCAGAGCCAAACTCTACATGCAGCCAGAGGAATCCTTTAAAAATGTAAATTCAGTCATATCTCCCCTACATATCCTGGCTGACATGCATCTCACAGGGAAGGGCATGAGATGTTTCATGATGAGTAACTACTGGTTACTGAATACATTTAAATACAGAGTTGCCTCTTTGCCACCCAGGCTGCCTGAGCTCAGAGCATTGTTGACTTTAGTCTCATTTTCTGACCTCTGTGTGCACTCCAGCCCAGGTCCTGGGAGAGCTATAAGCACCCCTTGGACCATGGCTATCTTCACAGAGCTTCTGCAAGTTACTTGCCTTCTCTCCCAGCTACACCCAACTTCATGTTTTCCCCTCCTCTCCCCATCTTCAGTCCATGAAGATCCTGCAGGATTTGCTCACTGAGATTTATGCACTCAAGGTCACCATTGAAACCCTCAGGAAGGATGTGGACATGCTGAAGGACCTGTTTGAAAAGGTAGTCCCTCCCTAGCCTCCTCCATGCTAGCTATGCTGCTCAGACCTCTGGTGGTAGGGGCAACAGGACAACCGAAAAGCTTTTCAGTCAAAGAATGCAGCCATGAGGGTAGGAGAAGGGGGGCCAACATGGCCCAGCCCCTTGGCCTGTCCCACCAAGCTCTCCATAGCTCCTCCATGCTCCTTACCCCACTGTGTTAGGATATTGGTTGTAAGTGACAGAAACCCAGTTCATCCTGGCTGAGGCAAAATAAGGGAATTATTTACTGAAAAGTCCAGATATGCCTTCAGGTACAGCCAGATCTAGGTGCTCACACAACATCAACAATTCTTAGTGATGTTTTCCTCTGTGTTGGCTTCATTCTCAGGCAAGTACTCCCCAAGTCTTGGCAACTCCAGGCTTACCAACTTAGCAGAAAGAGAATACCTCTTCCTTTTCTAGAAAGCTCTATCCACACTGAAATGTGAAATAAAGCTAGCACAGGCATACATACTAGCTATTTATGTAGCCACAAGCCATCAACCTAAGCGAGTTCTAACTCACTCTCATGATGTAGAAGGATACAGAATCCCTGAAGCATGTAGCACCTGCCCCCAGTCTACACCTGGTGAATCAGAGCTGGGGTCAGAAGCCAGGTCTCCACAACTCTAGCCAGTGTTGTGGCTGAGGTTTAACAACTTGCCCTACACAAGGTGATTTAATGTATCACCGCAATTTGTAAGTCAGTGTGTGCATTTGATGGCAGTGGCAGATGTGAGATCTTCATTCTTGGGCTGGCTAGCTCCCATCTGAGCAGAAAGGGTACTGCCAGGCAGCTGCATCACTAAATACCAAAAAGGGCCTCTTGAGGGGCCAGCCCGTGGATCACTTGGGAGAGTGTGGTGTTGATAACACCAAGGCCACGGGTTCGGATCTCTATATAGGGATGGCCGGTTAGCTCACTTGGGAGATCGTGGTGCTGACAACACCAGGTCAAGGTTAAGATCTCCTTACCGTCATCTTTAAAACAACAACAACAACAACAACACCCCCCCCCCAAAACCAAAAAGGACCTTTTGGACAAATCTGTTTGAGAAACAATGTCTCTTTGGCCCATCTCTTGGAGATTCTCAGTATGCTTTTGCCCATCAAGGCTCTGAGAAGTTCTGCAGTGCAGAAACCTGTTGAATGCTTTTTAGCCCAGCATTTCCCAAACTTACTTGCTCATGGAACCCTTTCCTACCCTTTTCCCACTCCCTGGCAAACACTGGCTTTGGAATCCATTCTTCCTTCTCAAGCTCTCAGTCACCTAGAGTGGTGGGAAAGCATGGGCAGGACCAGAGCCTACACCCCCAGCCCACGGACAGGTTCATTTGACAGATGCCACCAGAAACAATGGGTACCTTCAGTGAAGACCTGAAAGTGCAGAACCAGAAGACAAGGGCTTTGCAGCGGGAAGTGGTGAGAGCCGTGGGCTATCCTCCCTCCAGTCCCCTACCCCTTGCGTCCTGGTGCTGGGGGTGGGGAGGGGTGAGGAGAACACAGTCTGGAAATGTTCCTCTGCAAGTGTGGGGGGCAGTGTGGAGCCCCCCAAGGGTGGGTGTGAGGGGCAGCATGGACAGAGAGCCCCCCAAAGGAGGGTATGGGAGGATGGCATGGGGGGCAGCCCCCCGGGGTGGGTGTAGGGGGGGCATCGTGGACGGGAGCCCCCCCTGAGGGCATCGTGCCCTCCAGATTCACACCCTGCATTTGCGAACTCCACCCTTCAGACTTCTCTTCAGAACAAGATTCAAACCATTCCCCAAACTGACGACATGGTGCTCTGGAGCGACCTCCACGAGGCCATCTTCAGCTCGGTGAGCAGCAGGGGGCCCAGGAAGTCGGCAGAGAGGGGAGTAGGCAGGTGACTGAGAGTGGGGAGTTGGGTGGGAAGCCAGCCCAGCCTCTCAGCCCCTTCTTCTGCAGGAAGGTGCTTCTCTAGAGCAGGAACTGGCCGATCTGTGGCAGACCACGGAGCAGCTCCCAGATGCAGCCCTTGAACAGGCCGAACACTTTGAAACTGTTCGTCCTGTCCATGACACGGAACCCACACAAGGCCCAACGCTCCTGAAGACCATCTGGCATTCCGAGGTCCCCGGTCTCCTAACAGAGGAGGAGTATGCCCACACAAATGCACTTGGCAGTGCTGAGGGGCCAGGCCAGCCTCAGGCCCTCAAGCCTGGTCCTGCACCTGCACCTGGGCCCAGGCCTGTGCCTGGATCTGCACCTGCGCCAGGGCTGGAGTCCGAGCTCCTGCCTGCACTGGGGCCTGGGCTGGGGCCCAGTGTGACACCTGGATTCATGCCAGCACCTTGGACTGCACCTGGACCTGCGCTCGCCCCAGGTGCTCAGCCCCCACCACCTGGAGTTTGGCCTATCCCCAGAGGCTGGCGTGGGGCTGGTACTTGGCCTTTTGGGGGCTCCAGGCCATCACGTCTCCTGCAGCCCACTCAGCCCCCACCCTCCAGTGCCCCACCAACAGCCAGGGAGTTCGGCTCAGCCTGGCATCGTCTACTGCGGCCACTCCAGCCTCACCAGGCAGAGAGTAACATGCTCCCAACTGTTGAAGAGAAGGAGGACGAATATAATGCCCAGCACCTGGGAGTTGTTCAGGATGGAACCCCCAAAGATGGGGCCCCCGAAGAAGCACGCCCTAAAGGTCCCCAGTCTGCCATTCAGCGGTTGAGAACCACTGCGGTCATTGCTGCCTCTGCGGCTGCAGCCTACAGAGCTGCAGCAAACTCAGCAGCCCAGGCAGCCAGGCCCGCTGCCAACTGGGTCAAGGATGCCCCTGCCACCAAACTGGCCACCATTGCAACAAGTGTGGCCACATCCGGGCCTTTAGGGGTCTTTGCAGATGTTCTAGGTGCAGGGACTACCCGTGGGGCCATAGACACCATGGTCTTCAGCGATGACAACAAGGAGCTGGAAAACTATGAAATCATCTCTCCCCCATACTCTGCCCATGATTTTACTTCCAATACAGCCCTAAGCCAGGCCATAATGGCTGCCAAGCAGGCCATGACCCCTGAAGACAAGAAGAAAGCTGTCAAGTATTCCATGAGCCATGTGGCCCAGATACCTATTAGACACGACTCCCTAAAAGAAGAATTTGCCCAGCTGTCATCCAACCTGCAGCAGCAATTGACTTATCTAGGTAGGCTTGGGCTGGCGCTGGGAGGGGAAGAAGGGGCTCAGGCCCTCCATGAGGCCTTCAAGAAGCACCTCCTCTCCTTCATTTGACTCCCCCAACAGAATCTACATTCAACCATTAGCCAGTCACTCCTTTGGCTGAAGCATTAGCTTCTTATTAATCTATTCTTTTTAATAAATGTAGAGGGAGGTCTTATCTTAGGGGTGAGAAGCCATAGGGGTCTAAAGTTGGCACTTAAGGAAGAAAATTACATGTCGAAATTACGCATAAAGACCCCTATTATAGCCCACAAAAACAGTACTGCACAGTGATTTGATAAGTCCAGTTTGGACAGTGTTTGACAGCACTGAACAGACCCTAGATGAAGTGGTCAGCTTGGGATTAGAAGCAACTGCCAGGCAAAAATACATATCCTTAAAGACCACTGTGGCAGACCAGTAGATTTATTCCCCCATTTTTTTTTGGTGGCTGGCCAGTACAGGGATCAAACTCTGGACCTCGGTGTTACCAGCACCATGCTCTAACCCACTGAGCTAACCGGCCAGCCCTATGCCCCCATTTCATGCCCGTGCCTGGCACACTCACTGCGGCGAATGAAGAGCTGAGTGGTTTATGCTAGCAGTTCCCAACCTTGAGCTCATCTCGGTGTTCCTTGTTAAAGTGGACTGCTGGGCCCCAACCCTGGAATTTCTGTCTCAATCTGCCTGGATGGGGCCCAAGAATTTGTGTTTTTAACCAGTTCCCCAGAGATGCTGATGCTGATGCCACGGACCCAGGAAACCCACTTTGAGATCCGCTGCCCTACACTCTTGAATCATTATCTCGTTTTTTCAAGCTCTGACAAGTATAACAGTTGAATTAACCTAAGTCAAACCAAACCCTTATGTGGCACTACCCTGATGGGCCATGCTATCCCATAAAGCTTGGAGAAAAAAGAGAGCAGAACATCACATAGCTAAAAAGAATCATATCAATGAGTGCTGGTACACAGCTAACATTATGGGAGCAATGAATTTAAATTTAAAACATAAAGCAATAATAGCCCAAATTCCGCTTCTGACCAGATGCCACTTTTATTAAGAAAACTAAAGATAGATTGTAAAGCTTATCTTGGCTGCGATTTTTCATACATTTCTAACTGTGTCATTTACATTGTTTTTGACCTCAAAATTGAATATAGGCTACTTTTCCCCCACCTCCTCCTTTTTTTTTTTTTTTTTCCAGTTAAATTTCTCTTTATCTTGCAGTGGGATAATATGAGGATACTTCAAAAAATTTGTGGAAAAATGGAATTAAAAGATATGCAAATCCTGCTGTGTACTTTTTGAAGTACCCTTATGCACTTCATATACCTTCATAAATAAGGAGCTTTGTAGTTTTCTCGGGTCACTTCTGGTGTGGGAAGGGATGGTAAATTCCGGAGGGGTTTTCTTAGGCCTTTGCCATCTAATATGGTCACCACAAGTCACGTGTGGCTATTAAGCTCTTGAAACGTAGCAAGTTCAAATTCAGATGTGCTCTATGTGTGAATACACACCAGATATTGAAGGTTTAATATGAAAAGATATAAAAAATCACGTGAAAAATTTTTTGATGACATATTAAAGTGATACTATTTTGGATATACTGGGTTAAATAAGATATTTTATTCAAATTAATTTCACCTTCTTCTTTTTAGAATTCTTAAAAATGTGGCTACTAGAAAATCTAAAATGAGGGCTGGCCGGTTAGCTCAGTTAGTTAGAGCGTGGTGCTGATAACACCAAGGTCAAGGGCTCAAATCCCCATACTGGCCAGTTACCAAAAATAAGGAAACAAAGAAGAAAATCTAAAAGTACCCCAAAGGCCCGTAAGTTGACAGTACATTTCTGTCTGACAGTGCTGCTTTAGACATGTCATGACAGAAGCAGGTGGAGCTCTAGCCAAATCCTCTTCTTCCATCCCTGCCCCCAACAGCCACTCCCTCCTTTGCTTTCAGCTAACATGGGAGGTATTTCAAAGCCTGGGACAACCCTGGATGTCTTGCAGGAAAAGATTGGCAACCTCCAGAAATCCAGGCTAAAGGTCAGTGTCCCTGGAGGAGAAGATGATGGCTTGAGGTGAGCTGATGGCAGACTCCTTGACCCCACGATCCCCCCAGATGCAGCCTTTGTCTGCAGCTGAAAGGGGGCCTGGGGAGTGAGGGGGCTGAGAAGACGTCTGCAGCCATGTGGAGGAGGAGCCAGCTGGGGTGGGGGTCCATGGGAAGTGGCTGCATGGGTCCTCCTATTGAGTGTCTCAGGTGGCTGTCAAGATGGCAGATCGGAAGGGCTGACTGGTTACTCTTGGTTAGAGTACGGTGCTGATAACACCAAGGTCAAAGGTTTGGATCCCTGTACCAGCCAGCTGCCAAAAAAAAAGATGTCAGTTTAGAGGCAAACTGGTCTGGTACATTCTGCTTGGCTGCCTTAGGCCCTTTCCCAGCCATGGTGACCTCAGAAGCCTTGGACATCTGTGTCTCCCGCTTCTAGGAGAAGGAACTTGAGAGAATTTGGGGCAAACAGATAGACATGATGAAGGACCACTACACTGTGCTGGACAGGACAGTGACAAACCTCCAGAATCGCCTGGATGAGTTCAAGGTTTGGAGGTCTGGGTGGGCTCCGGACAGGAGACAAGGGGAGGATTCTTCATTGGGACATTTGAGACTCTCCCCAGAGGTTTTGCAGAAAGTGGGGATGCCCTGAAGGCCAGGGAACCAGTGAACACTTTACTGGCATTTTACTGTGCCTAAATTGTACTTCACTGATAACACCAAGGCTCAGGGTTCGATTCCTGTACCGGTCAGCTCTCCCCCCCCCAGTTTTTTTTTCATTTGCCCTAAATTATACCTCAGTTAAAAACAGACAAATCCTACCATCACCTCCCACACACATATAAACAGAAGGACCTGGATAGTGTCCCTCTGGTTGACTGCTGTGTCACCCACCCTTAGAAGGACAGAGTGAAGGCTCAATAACATTTGCAGAATGAATCAATGAATGAATAAGAGGATTTCTTGTGTCAATTCATATGTTCGTAACATTTCCCCTACACCAGCTTGCTTTGGGGGAACAAGGCCCTTCCCTGAGTTCTCAGCACTGCAGGGCCTTTCTGGAACAGCAGATTTGCTAATAGGATAAATGTGAAGATGGATACAGAGCAGCTCCCTAGGGCTCACTCAACCGGACATCTTCCCTGGCGGACCTGAAGGGGTCTGACTCAATGAGCTGGCCTTTTGTCCTGGCCTGATGGGTCCTTAGGACCTACACATTCAGTCTATATCTTGTCCCAGAGGTCCCAGGCCTTTGGAGAAAGGATGGTTTCCAGTAGGAGGGAATGACCTTCCCCCAAAGTATAGAGAGACAAAGTCTCAAATAGAACAATAGTTGTTTCTATGGGGGCTCCTGATCCCAAGTCAGTACTGATAGATGTTGCAACATGGATGAACTTCAAAAACATTATGCTAAGGGAAGGAAGCCAGACATAAAAGGTCAGATATTGTACAATTCCTTTTATATGAAATATGCAGAATAGGTAAATTCGTAGAGATAACACATTGGTAGTTGCCGGGGAATAGGGGAAGTGAGAAGTGGGGAGTGACTGCTAACAGGTACCGGGTTTCCTTTTGGGATAATAAAAACGTGTTGGCTAGACAGCAGTGGTGGTTGCACAAAACTGTGAATGCACTAAATGCCACTGAATTGCTCACTTTAAAATAGTAAATTTCATCTTATGTGGATTTCATCTCAATTTAAATAAAATAAAGCAGATGATTCTCCCTGTGCAAGTTCTCAGCTATCAAGTGTTGACTTACCTGAAGAATCTGCCTGCTTTTGTGCATTCTCCAGTGCCTTCAGGGGTGCGTGTGCATGCACACGTGTGTCTGTGTGTGTGTGCACATGTGTGTGTGTATTTAATTTTTCCAGAGTGGACAGTTGTGGGAGCGTCAGGAATTCCCTTGACCATCCAGGAAGTGGAAACACTACATTACTATTTTGAATGGGATTTAATCATAACTTCAGTTGGGGAGAAGAGACATTTTTACATATGAGGGTTCATCAAAAGGCTCATGGGAAGATGGAATCAAAAGATAATACAAATCTTTCCATGAGCTTTTTGAAGACCCCTTGTATTAGTCTTTTATACATTGTTGTACTGTTCCAAACTATGGTATGTCTTTGCATTTACTAAAAACGTATACAGTTCAATGGACTTTGGAGGTAATCAAATGAGGTAATGTGTAGAAATACTTTGCAAAATCAAGAAATTTCTAGAAATCAAAGGACAGGCTCATTTGCAGCAAGGAGCAAATCTAAGACTGCTTGCAGAACAATCCCTAGGAATGGATGCCTGAGTAGCAGTGGCTCCAAAAACATCATGAGGTGTTATCGGTTGAATGGTGGACCCCAAAAAACATATGTCCATGTCCTAATCCCTGGAACCTGTGAATGTGACTTTATTTGATATAAAAGTCTCTGCAGATATAATTGAGGATCTTGAGATGAAGAGATCATCCTGTTTGGTGCAGGAAAGCAAAAAATCCAATGACAAGTGTCCTCATAGGAGAAAGGAGAAGGAGATTTGAGACACACAGGAGGAGGCCATATGAAGATGGAGGCAGAGATCGGAGTGATGTGGCCACAAGCCAAGGAAGGCCAGGAGGCACCAGAAGTTGGAAGAGGCAGGAAATATTTTCCCCTTGAACCCTTGGAGGGAGCGTGGTTCTGCTAACAGTTTGATTTTGGATGTCTGGCCTCCTGAAGTGGGAAAGAATAGATTTCTGTAGTATTAAGCCAGCCTGTTAGTGGTAATTTGTTATGACAGTCACAGGAGCCCAGGTTTAGGTGATGGCCATCACCAAGAGAGACTGTGGGCATCAGCTGCTAGAGCCCTGGGGTCCTCCCAGGCACAGTTCTTTCTGAGCCTCTCCTATAAGCACCCAGGAGTCCAGAGTCAAAGCCACGAGTAGCCTTGTCATGGGAAAAAAGGACCAGTGTGATCAGCAGGTGGAGAGAGTTTAGAGCTTCTGGAGGGTTTCTCTTAGACTGTTTCCCGCCAAGCACACAGCAGGAAAATAAACACGAACAGAATCATTTTTTTGATTGGCTGGCCGGGACAGGGACCGAACCCTTGACCTTGGTGTTACCAGCACCAAGCTCTAAACAAATGAGCTAATCGGCCAGTCCTGGATCTTTCCTATTGATTCTATAGAAAACGTGGTTTGCCCTTTGTAAGTGGACAGGCAGTCTTTTAGAAAGCTGTGCTGCATCCCGAAATCATCCTTGAAGAAAAGTGGTTTATGCACAGCTCTGGCTTGGTGCAGGAGAAGACTGATAGCTCATGTGTATTGAATGTTAACTGTCTGCTGGGACGTTCTCAATTCTATTTCTAGTCCCCTCAATGCCTTTGGAAGAGGAGTAGAATTTATGCCATTTTAAAGAGGAAGAGACAGAAATTCAGGCAAAGAACCAGCCTCAGCTTACCTGGCCAGGAGGTGGCCTGGTATTGTGGTTCTGAGCACAGGCTTTGAGATAGGTACACCTGGGTTTGAATCCCAATTCTACCACTTACTGGGTTTATCACCTGCTGTAACAAATTGCCACAAACTGGGTGTCTTAAAGAGATAGAGATTTATTCTCTCACAGTTCTGGAGGCCAGAAGTCTGAAATTAAGGTGTCACGGGGCCATGTTCCCTATGAGGGTTCTTGGGGAGAATCCTTCCTGGCCTCTTCCAGCTTCTGGTGGCTCCAGGTGTCCCTTAGCTTACAGCTGCATCACTCCATTCTCTGCTTCTGTGGTCACACAGCCTCTCTCTGTGTCTCTGTGTCTTCACATGGCCTTCTCTTATAAGGACATCAGTCACTGCATTCAGGGCCCACCTAGTCCACTATGGCCTCAGATTAACTTTAATCATATCTGCAGAGACCCTTATTATTTGCAAAGAATGCCACATTCACAGGTTCTGGGAGGACATCAATTTTGGGTGAGCCACTGCTCACAAGTGACCCTGGCAATGGAAGTTAGAGGGTCCCACCTAATCACCACTATTTATTTATAGATTTTTAACTAGTTGAGAAAATACAGAAAGAGCCAAGTGGAGGTAGAAGTATTAATGCTGTTCCTGATAACTCTGAAAGGTTGATATTGGGTTGCAGGGAGCAGCTGGACTGGAGACCAAAGCTTCTGCTCCCTATGTCTCTCCTTCTAGACCTTGGGACCCTCCTGTGGCTCTAAGTGGATGTGACGGAGCTTTGTGTGAATTAGAATTCGGTTCAACTTCAAATAACATAAAGCCCCCCGCATAACCAGTTTAAACAATGCATAAGTTTATTCTCTTTCACATTCAAGAAATTTGGATGCTCTGTTCAGAGCTGGTAGGGTGCTCCACAGTGTTGGAGACCCAAGCTCCGTTTTTCTTATTCTCCTCTGTGACTTCCACTCACAAGCTCACCTCATGGTCCACGATGGCTGCTGGGGGTTAACTCCAGTCATTAACTCTACGTTCAAGCCGGCAGTGAAGAGGATAGAGGATGGAGGAGGTTAGACACCCTCCCTCTTGCTCCCATATACACCTCAATGGTCACACTAAGCTAAAAGAGAGGCTGTGAAATGCAATCTTGATTCTGGGCAGCCACGTTCCAGCTAAAGGTTGGAAGTTCTGTTCCTAAGCGTGAGGAGGAGATCAGACACGGAGGGAGAAGTAGAAGCCTGCTCGCGGCTTTGGAGGAAAAGTGACTCCATCCTCTGTGGCCATGGGGAGGCTCTTCCCAGGCAGATTAGCTGCTGCTACTATCATGGGGGGACCTAGTAAGTGGAGAGAGATGAGAATTAATGGGTAGAATTGGCTCTACCTGGAGTTCTGAGGGTGGGAAAGAAGGGTTTCCCCTAACACGTGGGCACAATGTGTGGCATGTAAGTACTCAGCTGGTGATAGTTTGGAATCCACACCAGGACCCCATTACAGATTAGAAGAGGTGAACTTGCCCTGCACATCTTGGAGCCGAATCATCAGCATCGGTGTGTGCTTTCCTTCCTCAGGTCTAACTCCCTGTGCAAGCAAATTCCTATGATGCCACCTCCGAGGGGACAGCTGTCCCAAGTTCCATGTTCCTTCCCTTCTGATCTTGGAACTTAGAGCCTTTGATCTGGAACCCTCCAAGGCGCCCACCTGCCTGTCCAACTGGCTCCGTCGGCCCTTCCAGCACATAGCAATGGTGGAAGTGGGAGGCTGAAATCATCCCTGAGGCTTCTGAGGATGGCTGATGTGCCTTTTCATCTGCTCTTAGGGTCTCCAGGCACAAATCAAAAGGCTGGAAATGAGCAAGGTGGATAAAATCACGATGGAGCAGGAGCTGAAGGAGGTGTGTGAGTGGTGTCTCTGCCTTACTCAGTCCCCATCCTGAGCCCCCACTCCCCGTCTTGAGCCCCTACTCCCATCCTGAGCCCCCACTCCCCATCCTGAGCCCTGCTCCCACCCTGATTTCCTGCTGCCCATCCTGAGCCCTGTTCCCCTCCTGAGCTCCTGCTCCCATCCTGAGCCCAGACTCGCCATTCTGCCCCAGCTCCCCATCCTTAGTCACGACTCTCCCACCTGGGGAAACCGAATCATCTGGGCAAAGCCAGGCAGAGACCTTCCAGCTTTTCCTTCTGCCTTTATCCATATAGAAAGGTTGAGGGAACTTCTCAAAAGTTGTCCCATTAACTCCTATTTTCCATGACTCAGGATTAGTGACACCGTGTTCTGTGAACTTAAAAATCAAGCATCAACTTCCCTGTTCCAGGAAAACCTTGACTTAGATCTCAAGGTTGTGTTTGAACCAGCATAGACCCCAAGGCTGAATTTAAGCCAAGACTAAAAGTCCAGGGTCCTGAACTAGAAAAATTGACCACAGGGGTCCGATATCTCCTGGCTTCCCCAGCTCACACTCCAGCAGCCCCGACTCCCTGAGCTCTCATAGAGCTTAACCCTCTCTCCATAGAAAGCCGACAGGAGCACCCTGGCCAGTAAGGCAAGCCGGGCCGACCTGGAGACAGTGGCAACGGAGCTGAATGAGGTGATTCAGGACATGCTGTTCAGGGTCACAACCCACGAAGATGACTGGAGGACAAGTGTTAATAAGCTCAGCAAAGACTTGAACACCAAGGTGAGTGTCCCTGTGTTCGTTGTCACTTGCTGCATGATGAATCACCCTAGAACTTAGCAGCTTCAGCCAACATTCACAACCTCTGAGGGGCTAGAGTCTGGGAGCTGCTTAGCTGGGTGGCTCAGGGTGACCCATGGCTGTGTCATCTGAAGGCATGACTGGGGCTGGAGGAGCCACTTTGAAGATGGTGACCTTGCGTGGCTGTTGGTTAGACTCCTCCATTCCTCATCACGTGAACGACTCCTTAGGGCTGCTTGAATGGCCTCATGACAGCTGACATCCTCCAGAACAAATGACCCAAGAGAGCAAGAGAGAAGCTGCGATGTCTTATGACTTAGCCACAGGAGTCCACCTCCATCGCTTTTGTAATATCCTGTTGGTTACATAAGTCAGCCCTATTCAATGTGGGAGTGGACTACTCAATGGTGTGAGTACCCAGAGGGATAGTTGGGGACCATCTTGCAAGCTGACCACCACACCTCTACTGGCTGGGCAAGCAAAGGGACATGTGGGGTGCAGAAGAGGAGTCTGCAGAGAGACCATGCTGGTCATTCATTCATTCATTCATCACTTACTGACTGCCTGTGATGTGCCAGACCTTGGGGAAGTGTCAATGAGGAGTCACAGCCCCTGCCTCAATTTGTACAGTCTAATAGAGAGACAGGGACAGTAAGATCAACAATTGCAGTGCTACATGGTTCTGGCAACTGAAGTGGCTAGAATGGCCAGAAGAGCTTGGGTGGAGAATCTGGCAGCTCCCGTTTGAGTCCAGCTCCCCCATGAGCAGGAGCATGCACTGAGAAAACTTATATAGCCTCGCCAAGGCTCAGTTTGCTCCTCTGTGAAATGGGAATTTATTCATTTATCAGCTATGCATTGGGTACCTGGAATGCTAGTCACTGGGGATCCAGCATGAACAAAACAGATAGTGGTCTTTGCAGAGATGTATTATCAAATAAATTACACAAATCAATGCAAAATTACAGCTGGATGACAGTTCACAGAACAACTGACCTGTTTTTCTTCAATAATTCAATGGTGTTACAATACCAAGGTCAAGGGTTTGGCCAGCTGCCAAAAAAAATAAATAAATAAAATAATAATAATTAAATGGGAGGCGGGTAAGTGGACAGAGAGATTACTCTAGATTAAGGGTCTTAGAAGAAAAAACAACTAAATGCAAATGAAGAGACTTTACTTGTTTCCTTGTTCAGTTGCACCAACTCTACAAATGGGCTGGGAAGGAGATCCGGGAATTACCGTTCACTGTGTTAGATGTGGTGATGGGACTGTGGTTATGTGTGAAAACGTCCTCATCTTTTAGAGATAATTACTCAAATATTTATGAGTCAAATGTCATGATTTTTGTAACTTTAAAAAAATACTCCATTGAGGGGCTGGCCAGTTAGCTCAGTTGGTTAGAGCATGGTGTTACAACAGCAAGGTCAAGGGTTCGATCCCTGTACTGGCCAGCTGTCAAAAAAACAAAAACAAAAAAAAGAAGGCAAATATAACAACATATTAATAATTATTATATCTAGGTGGTGGATATATGGGAGTTAATTATTCTAGTCTTTCTACTTCTATGTTTGCAATTTTTCCTAAGAAAAGGCTTTTTTTATTGTAGTTGTTTTAAGTGATCCTGTACTCATTGCTTTACTTTTCTTTCTATATTTTTAATTGTGGCAAAATTCGCATACATAAAATTAACCATTACCCATTTAAAAGTGAACAGATTAATGGCATTTAGTGCATTCACAGTGGTGCCACTATCACCTCTGTCTAGTTCTAGGACATTTTCATCACCCCCAGAGGAGACCCCACACCTATTAGGCAGTCCCTCCACATTCCCCTCTCCCCCAGCCTCTGGCAACCACTTCTTCTCTATGGATTTGCCTGTTCTAGACATTTCATATAAATGGAATCATACAGTATGTGAACTTTCGTGTCTGGCTTCTTTCACTTAGCATAAGGTTTTCGAGGTTCATTTATGTTGTAGTGTAGATCAGACCTTCACTTCCTATGCCCAAGGAAGATGCAAACATATGTCCACATAAAAACTTGTACCTGAATGTTCGTAGCAGTATTAGTCACTATAGTCAAAGGTGGAAACAACCCAAGTGTCCATCCACAGATTAATTAATAAACAAAATGTGACCCATCCATATGATGGAGTACAGTTTTGTCATAATAGTCCAAGCTACATGATAGGTAGCATGAATGCATGCACACGTGCTACAATACTGATGAACCAGGAAAACCTCATGCTGAGTAAATGAGACCAGACACAAAAGGCCACTTATTACATAATTCCATTTATATTAAATGTCTGTAGTAGGCGAATCCATAGGGACAGAAAGTAGGTTAGTGATTGCCTATGGTTGGGGGTTAGGGAGGAAATGGGGGTGATTGGTAATGGGTATGGGGTTTTATTTGGGAGTGCTGCAAATGTTCTAAAATTGATTACGATGGTTGCACATCTGTGAATACACTAACAGTCATTGAGTTATTTTACTTTAGGATCTTTAAGATGGAGAGCACCCCTCCAATGATTAGGAGAGACACAGATGGAAAGAAAGATTTTATTACTTACAGGTCCCTGGTGGGTACATGGCATGCCGAGGCCACACACATGGGGGTCACAGAGCACAGGCAGGGAGAGAGAGAGAGGGACCTGTGGGCCAGCACCTTTACTGGGTACAAGGGGTACCCAAACAGATTTCCTGCGGGGGATTTGAATTGGTGAAATTAAAGCAAGCAGTGACTGTGAGGTGACCCCACAGGGAAGTGGTCACCAGGGAGCAGTGTCTAAAGCATGTATCTGGATCAACCACACTGAGGAAATGGAGGTGGAGAGGCGGGAGATGGTGTAGAACTGGAAACCATGCCTTGCTTCTGGTACAAGAGAGTCTGACTTATATTTAAAACATATGCTGAGGAGGGTGACTATCATTATCAATGATCTATTCAGTACTTTCAATGAGCTGGAAGAGAGGATTTTGAATGTTCCCAACACAGAGATGTGATAAATGTTTGAGGTAATGGATATATCAATTGACCTGATTGGATCATTACATGTTGTATACATGTATGGAAATATCACACAGTAGTACCCCACAAATATGTACAATTTCAAAAATAATATTCATTAAAATAAAATAAAATGGATGCCAAGGCAACATAAAATTATAAGAATTTACTACAACCCTCAATAAATGTGTGTTGAATGTTGAATATCAGGTGCATGGGGAACACTGGGAAAGATGTTTCTGAGGTCTCCAGGCCTGCGGTTGAGCAGGAGGTTTGGTTTGGTCTCTTGGAGGCAGTAGCTGATGGTGTTTTTTGCCTTGGCTGCTGGGGAGCTCCCATCTCCCCGTAGCGTCTATTAGGGGTATGAACCTCAACCCTTTCCTGGACTACCTCCCTATTTGTGTTTAATCTTGTTACACTCTACGTAACTTTGCAAATCCTTTTCTGGAAGGATGCAGGGTGTAAATTAAGTGACAGGACTCTCCTTCCTTCCCTTTGGCTGTTGGCAGCTAGTCCACAGTGATCTGGATTCCCTGAAGAAAGAAATGGAAGAGGTCTGGAAGGTAGTCAGGAAGCTGCTGGTCGAGGGCCTCCGATTCAACCCCGACAGTGCTGCCGGCTTTAGGAAGTGAGTGCAGGGGCCTCAGAGCCCCTCCCCGGCAGGGTGCAGATCCCAGGGGTTCTCAGAGGAAGGATTCCAGACCTGTGGACACGGGGCAGCAGGCGGGGCGTCTGGGATGGGGCCGAGAGCTCCGAGGGGCACAGAGTAGGCAGCTCTGGCCTCGGCTGGCAGAGGGGACTCCAAAGTCCTTTTACCGCAAATGAGGAAACTGAGGCTCAAAGAGGGAAGGGGCCGTGCAGGGCCATGCAGGGGGCTTGGACAGATCTGGTGCCCGAGCCAGGTCCCCTGCATCTCCCAGACAGCACCCCAGGCAGAGGGACCCAGTGTTTGTGGGGCTCCTGTCCTCGGGTCAGCCCTCACATGCCCGCAGCTGCCCACCGTGAAGGGTCGTTCTCCCGAAGGCCTGTGGTTTTAAAGACCATTCCTCATGTTCGGGGCGGCGGGCGGGGGTCTGCGGGGTCTGCGGGGCTGAGCCGGCCTCGGGGGTGGGGGGCGTGGCCCCGCGGCACAGGCGGACCCCAACCGGCGCTGTGTCTTTCAGGAAGCTGTTTGAGAGGGTGAAATGCATTTCCTGCGATCGGCCAGTGGAGATGATGACCGGCCCGTGAGTACCGTCGCGGGGGGCTCCCGACGCCGCGGCCAGACCTGCGGGGCTTGCGAGGGTCTGCGGACGTCACCGACATGCAACCATGTAGGCTGTCCTGCAGACGACACGTGTGCACACACTCGTAGACCCCGTCCTGCAGACGTCCCTTACATGCACATCCGTTTACACCGTTCTGCAGATGTCACGTGTCTACACACCCATAGGCATCGTTCTACAGCTATCTAGTATATACACGTCCTTGTACACCATTCCACAGACATGACGTATGTACACATCCATATACATCATCCTGTAGACAGCATGTCGTTTGCTCCGTGTCCCACTTGTGAGTGATCCCCGGGGGCGGGGGGGGGGGGCGCTGTCCTTTTCCTTCACCAACTCTCTGGAGTACTAGGTACTAGGGACCAGGTCAATACACACACACACACACACACACACACACAGACACACACACACACACACACAGAGACACACACACACACATACACACACACATACACACACACACATAGACACACACACACACATACACATAGACAGACACACACACACACATACACACACACATAGACACACACACACATACACACATACACACACACATAGACACACACACACATACACACACACACGTAGACACACACACATACACACATACACACACACATAGACACACACACACATACACACACACATACACACACAGACACACACACACATAGACACACACACATACACACGCACACACACACATACACACACACACACACACGATGGAAAGAATTGTTGTGGAAAAAAAGCAGAACTTTGTTGTACTTCCTTGCACTTATTTTTTATAAAAGCCTATTTTTTTCATTTGAGGTGAAATTCATATAACATAAAATGAACCATTTTAAAGTGAACAATTCAGTGGCATTTAGCACATTCACAGCATTGTGTACCTACTGCCTCTGTCTAATTCCAGATCTCTACTGAGTCCCCCAGAAGGAAACCCCCAGCCCATTAGTGGTCCCTCGCCACTCCTCCTCCCCTTAGTCTCTGGCCACCACTACTCTACTTTCTGACTCTACAGATTTGCCTTTTCTGGATGTTTTGTATAAATGGAATCTTACAATATGTGGCCTTTATATCTGGCTTCTTTCACTCAGCGTGATGTTTCTGAGGTTTATCCACGTTGTAGCGTGAGTCAGCACTTCATTCCTCTTTTGTGGCTGAGTAAGATTCCGTTGTGTGGCTAGACCACATTTGCATTACCTATTCATCATTTTATGGACAGTTGAGTTGTTTCCACCTTTTAGCTATTGTGGATAATGGTGCCAATGAACATTCCTGTACATGTATTTGTTTGAATATCTGTTTTCAATTCTTTTGGGTATAAACCCACAAGAAGAAGTGCTGGGTTGCATGGGAACTCGATGGTGAACTTTTTGAGGAACTCAGACTATAATCTGTCCTGAGCACCAGGACCTTGCAGGGCATCTACAGTGCCAACCTGATGACCCATGAAGCTTATCACCACCTGATGCCAGCTCGTGTTCACAGAGGGGCTTTGGAGCATCAACTGAAAATTTTCTTTCAAACCACATGTATCTAGTTGCAGCATTATTTATAACAGTAAAAAAATTGGAGACAACGTGAAATGCTAAATGAGTTACAGTACATTCCTATCAGCCAATATAAACCATTTCGTAGATGAACACTGTCCAGTAGAATGACCTGCAGTGTGGAGATGGTCTATAGCTGTGCCGTCCAGTGCAGGAGCCACTGGTCACATGTGGCTGCTGAGCACTAGAAATATGGCTAATGTGACTCAGAAACTGAATTTTAAATTGTATTTAAGTTTGGGCTGGCCCGTGGCTCACTCAGGAGAGTGCGGTGCTGATAACACCAAGGCCCTGGGTTCGGATGATGGCCGGTTGGCTCATTGGGTGAGCGTGGTGCTGACAACACCAAGTCAAGGGTTAAAATCCCCTTACCGGTCATCTTTAAAAAAAAAAAAAAAATTGTATTTAAGTTTAGTTAATTTAAATGTAAACTCAAACAGCCACATGTGGTCAGGGGCTACTGTATTGGATAGCATGGTTGTGGAAGAATATTTAATGACCTAGAAAAATGCAATAAATTAAATGAGAATATCAAGTAGCATGTGTGTCATGATCTTATTTTTGCCTTAAAAGTTGCATAAACATGGAAAAACACATATCAAAATCTTTGTGACATGGTTACAGTGATTTGTTTCTTTGTGCTTTTTCATACTTTCTAAAATGTTGACAATTTGAATGACTGAAAAACGTTACTGTGGCTTAACATACGTACAGTAAAGTTCATAAATATGGATGGCACAGTTTGATGAAGTTTTACAGTGTATACAGCTGGGTAACCACTGCTAGATCCAGAGGCAGAGCAGTTCTAGCTCCCTAAGAAAGCTGTTATGTTTTCCTTTATTTTTATTTCTTTACTGAGGCAAAATACACACGACATAAAATTAACCTTTTTGGTTTTTTGGCTGCTGTCTGGGTACCATACAGGGATCAAATTTTGGACCTTGGTGTTAGCAGTACCGCACTCTAACCTACTGAGCTGACCAACCAGCCCCAAATGAACCATTTTAAAGTGAACAGTTCAGTGGCATTTAGCACATCCACAGCACTGTGCAACCAGCACCTCTAGTGGTGGAGAATTTTCATCCCCCGCAAAGGAAACCTCGAAGCTGTCTCTCCTCATCTTCCCATCTGGCCCCCAAGCAACTACCAATCTGTGTCCCATTTCTAGGATTTACCTATTCTGCTCTATACCTTTATAATCAGAACAATTATTTTTTGTGTCTTATGATGGTTATCAGGGCTCCTCAGAGCCCTTACATGGCAGCCCTGTGCTGTGGATATTTCCAGAAAGAAAGTCAGAGGATGGGCGAGCCATCCTTCCTTCTGTACACCTCCTTCCTTCTGCTAGGGAGGCTTACTGGAGGAGGTGGGAGCCCTGTGCTGGCCACATGCACCTCCCACAGCCCTTGCCATGCTCTTGTCCTCCAACAGACAGCTGATCACCATCCGCAAAGCCCACCTGCTGTCACGGCTGCGGCCGGCCAGTGCCAACAGTTACGAATACCTGCAGCGACAACAGATGAGGTGAGCAGGCCGGATCCTCCCCAGGAAGGTCACTCTGGAGTCTGGAAACCCCATTCCTGCAGATTCATCCTCCAGTACCCAGAGCCAAAGACTGTCCCAGGGCATCACCAGCTGTCTGCAAGGGAGACGTCCCGGGAGGTGGCTGGGGTGCAGACAGGCATGTGAGATGACCGTAGAGGAGAGAACTGATGTGTTTACTGGGCATCTGTTGTGAGCCAGGAACTGCTTGGCGCTTCCCTGGGAGGGTTTCTCATCTAAATCTCCCACCACACCATGAGCTAGGATTAGTATGCCTGTTGGAGGAGATAGGGAATGACCGAGGCCCCTGGGGAGCCCTTGCTGTGGCCCAGCAGGTGCCGTACTAAGCTAATCATATACCCGGCCTGGTTGAGTCCTTACAACTTCCCTTGAGGTATACTCTATTATCATCTCATTTCACATTTGAAGAAACTGAGGCTCAGAGAACTTAAGTGGCCTGCCTGAGGTCATGGCTAGTAAGGGGCAGAGCTGGTCCCCAAACCTGCAGGTTCCCACTGCACCCAGTTGGCTCCACCCCCCAACCTCCTGGTACTGCAGGGCTCCTTGGGTCCTTCTGGCAGCCAGCTCTGCAGGGAGGTCTGGCCAGGAGGGGGAAGAATGGCTGAATAGTGACCACAGCCCTGCGAAGGGAGGGACTTGGGGGCCTGAGCTGACCCTCCACCCTCCCTTGCCTGACTCCTTGAGGTCCAGAGATCAGAAGCACGTGCTTGCAGGCCAGGCCAGGGCTCCAGGTGTGGGGAGGTCTGGGATCTCCAGGTGGCAGCTGACCCACGGCCCCACCCCAGGGAACAGCAGCGGCTGCAGCTCCAGGCCCTTGGAGTCCAGGAGGAGAGCCTGGACTCCCAGAACTCCCAGCAGGACTGGGGAGACGGTCCAAGAAACACCACTGACTTGTGCAACCTATCAACACTCTACCCCTATGGGGATCCCCAAATGATGGACTATGACACCGTGAGTCTGGCCCTGGCCTCCTTCATGGAGTGGACTTCCCAGCACCTCAGCCCCAGGCCTGGGGCCAGGCCCTGAGCGGCGGGCAGCCCTGGGGAGGCTGTGCTGTGTCTTCTAGGTCTCTCTGTGTGCTACAGTGGGGCAAGGGGACTCCCTGACCCAGACCCCGGGCTGTCTAACAGGCTGAGGTGGACATCCTGGGAGTGGATGGTATCCTGTACAAAGGCCGAATGAACAGCCAGATTGGGGCTCAGCCCTTGACCACCATAGAGAAGAAGCTGGCAGGTGAGGGGCATTGGGCCCTCCTGGGCACCCCTGTCCTGGTTCCTGGTTCTGCTGGGCTGGCCAAGGGCACGCAGGCAGGGCCCAGAGCCAGTGCCATCCTTGATTGGGGAGCCCTCACACAATACTCCCCAGATCGGACAGCAGCTTGTGATAAAGGACACTGGCCTAGGGAGGGGTGTGGGCTGGTCTTCCCAAAGAAGGGATGCTGGGCTGGTGATGGGACAGTCATAACAAGGGACATCAGTCCATGGAGGAGGGACTGGCTGGCTGCCTTGAAGCCTTTGAAGGGGAAATAGACGTTAGCAGGATGAAGGGGACTGGTCCAGGTGGAGGGAATAGCAGGTGCAAAGGCCCTGTGGTGGGTGGAAGCCAGGCACAAATAGGGACTCAGGAAGACCAGTCTACCTGGAGTGCAGAGACTGGGGTGGGGCTAAGGGCAATGGCCTCCACACCCACCACACCCCTGCCACACATCCAGGCCTTTGCCAGTCCCACGGGGGCCACTGAGGACATTCGAGGGCCATCAGCCAGCCTGTGGCCTCACGATGCCAGCACAGAGGAGCACTGATCCCCAGTGACGGGGCCCCAGCAAGAACATGGCCCCTTCTTGTGTCTTCAAAGAGCATTACTCTGGCCCTTTCTGCCATTGTCACGTCTTCTCTGGCTCTGATCCTCCTGCCTCCCTCTTATAAAGACCCTTGTGATTACACTTAGGGCCCACCTGGATAATTTGGCATAATCTCCCCATCTCAAGATCCTTACCTTATTAAATCTTCCTTTCACATTAAGGTAATGATCACAGGTTCCAGGGATTAGGATGGGTGGCCGCTCGTGGCCATGGTGATTCTTGGCTGGACAGGGAGAAGTAGGGGCTTTAGGTTCAGAAGTGAAGGACGGAGGCAGAGCCAAAGGCCACAAGTTGTGCGGTTCCATTTCTGTGAAATGTCCAGAGTAGGGAAATCTACAGAGACAATGCAGACTGGTGGTTACCTGTGGCTGTGGGAGGGGGAGTGGAGAGTGACAGCTTCATGGGGACTGAGGTGCTTTTCCAATGTTCTGGAATGAGAGAGAGGTGATGATTGTGCAACACTGTGAATGCACTAAATTCCACATCTGTGCACTTCAAAATGGTTCATTTTATGGTATGTGAATTTTACTGCAAAAAAATGCAAAAAAAAAAAAAAGATGAAGGACAGGAAGATGGGGCCAGGGTCATTTTGATGGTGGTCTAGCCCTAGAGGGACTAGCTAAAGAACTGCCAGACACCCAAACTGTAAATAGTCCCACCAGCATTTCATCTCTGTCTTCTGTGCTAAAACTTCGCTGTCCTGTCTGGCCTGGACTTACTTTCAAAAAGCCTCTTTTTCTCTCTTAACCTTGAGCAGCTCAAGAAGGCGGGAGGGCAGAGCATCTTCCATGAAGAAAAGGGTGGGGGGTTGAGTGTGTAGAGGGGCCAGAGGGCAGGACGGTGCTCGGGGACATGGGACTCTGATGAGCCCCCTCCCCAATTCCTATCTCTTCCCCATTTTTTTTCTGCTAAGCTGTGAAGGTTCCTTGTCCACCGTCTCGAAACCTGTATGACAGCATGCGCTCCAGTGTCTTATTAGAAGCCATCTACCCCCGTGAGTGCCTGTCCCCCAACTCCCTGGCCAGCTGGGATTCTGGCAGGGTCTCTGGTTCCTCCTCATCCCCTCCATTCCCCCACCCCAGCCTGGTCTCCCGTCCCACACCTCCTCCACCTCTGCACACTGGCAGCCACCTGCCCTTCAAGCGGCCCCCACCCATCATACCACTCCCTGGCCAGGGATGTGGGGCCATCCTTTTTCACCCTTAGGGGAGCTTCCTGGCCCCAGGCGCCGTCCCAGAGGCCCAGGCTGGGCATCTGTCCCCAGCTGTCCACTCAGCTGCAGCGGTGGGACAGACAGGCCTCTCTGCCAGAGGCCCCTGAGTCTGGCTGGGAGACACTGAGCTCACGAGCTCCTCTGATTTGTTACCACTATGCACCAGGCATCTGGTGGCACTTTTCAGTTTACAAAGCATCTTCTCCCTTATCTCATCTGATCCTCACCCCAACTTCCTGAGGTACTGTTAATCCCATTCCAAAGTCGAGGGAGCTGAGAGTCAGTGACCTTGAGCTGTGGCCCAAAGTCACAGAGCTGGTGAGTGGGGACCTGAGCCCACATCACTGGACACCAAGCCTCAAGATCTGCTCCACTTCAACATCTGTTTCCGGTGTCATTTCATTGGGTCACCCCCCTAGGAAGTCAGGGTGCCAGGGACCGGGTGGGGCATGGTCCCTGGCCCTGGCGTGGGCTGTAAGGCACTTCCAGTCTTGGGCTTCTCTCCTTAGTGGGATGACCCCATCAGGCCAGTGTTTCTCAGTCATGTTCTTGGGACACACTTCGGGTTTCTCCTGCCTCTCCCAGTCCTGGATCCCGCCACTGGCACCAAATCAGCCCCCTTGGGCCCTCACCCGACAATGCCAGCTCAGCTGCCATCCCTGCCACCCCTGCCACCGCTGATCCCACCCCCGCGAGACCCCCAGCAGACTCCAGGGCCCACCAGCTACTCAATATCTCTTCCCAAGTCCCAAGCCAGCATGTAGCCCACCGAGGAGCCTGCCAGCCGGTGAGCCCCACCACCCCGCGTCCCCTCCATTCCCCTGGCTAAGACCTGGGGCCCTGAGCCTGGCCTGGGAGACAGTGCAGCAGCCCTGGATATAGGAGAGGGGTCCGGAAAAGGGATCCCCCATGTTGACCTACTGGCTGTTTTAACTCTAAGTATATAAATACAAACAATATAATCCTTATTATACATTTTCATGGAGAACACAGCTTTCTAGAGTGAATTTTCTACCAAACCAATTTAATTCCTGGACCAATTTTCAATACAACACAGTTAAAGTGGTTTTAAACAATCACTTTCCTTTTTATTTGCTGAAATGATTTCATCAGAATCAGTTCCAATTACAGCTGCTGCTGCTGTACATTTTACATGGGGGCCATTATTTCTACTAAGACCGATTTTCCCATGGGAACCAAATTTTACTGTGTGCATCCTTTTAAAAATTTATTTCATGTTGATTATTTCTGCCAGGAATTACTGCTATGAACTGGATTCTTTACAAAACCTGATTGTTTATATTTATTCCATGGTTAATCCACGAGGAGATTGGTGGATGCCCTGGAATGTTCCAGGGCTTTTCTGTGCCATCTGAGGCTGGGGCCCTGCACGCCTGTTTTGAGCCTTTCCAGTTCTGTGCTTGCTGCCCATGCACCTGGTGGAAAAAGAGAAAACCATGAAGTCGCAGCATCTCGCTGTGGCGATTTAGTGACTAGCCTTGGCACACAGAGTGGAGGCCTCAGACCCAGGCCCACCTCTTCTGGGCTCAGGAACCTTCTGGCTTGATTCGTTCCCCTTCTGTCCATTCACTGTCCTCCCTTCCTCTCTCTCTATGTCTTGCACCTCCTCTCTAGCTCTGCCATTCAACCTTCTCTCCTGTTTCTATCCCATTCCACAGAGACTGAAACAGCTCCCCTCTGCACAGGTTTGGGGCATGATGCCTGCCCTGCCCCTAGCGTTCACTAGCTCCCTGGGACAGCATCAGGGAGTTGGGGGCCGATAGGGACAGCTGCCCAGAAGGGAGCTGGAGAGGGGCTCCCTGTTCTTTGCCCCCAGCACCCTGGGGAGAACTGGGAGCTCTGGGCTCTGCTAGGGAGCTGGTGTGGAGGAGGCTCCCCTAGCCTTGGTGACCGTCAGAGTCAGGGGATGCTGCATGCCTGCCCCATTCCTGATGGTCCCCAAGGCCCCTTGCCCAGCTCCTCACCTGAGACCACCTGGCCCTGACTATTCTTTTCTTTCTCCAAGGACTGAGTCCAAGTGAGGCCAAGCTTTTCCTGACCCAGGTGACTCACCTGTCCAAGCCACCCTGGGGGGCACCAGCTGGCACAGCCCTAGCCCCCACCCCCATATTACAGATGAGTATTTTGGGCCACTTCTGCCCAGAATAAAATCTTCCACTTTTCTGACTGTGGATGAGACTGGCCGGCTGCCCTCTGTGGAGGGTGGCCTTGCCTTCTCCGCGTGGGTGGGTGGGACTTGCTGGTCCTGCCTCTGGCCACCCCCCTAGGCTCAGCCTCCTAGAGACCCACAATGAACCTTCCCTTCTCGACCACGTTCTCACAGCAGCAATGCGCCCTGAGCTGCCCCAGCTGTGTGTTGGGCAGACCAGAGTTCCATGGGCAGGGGTGGTGACAGGACAGGCCCAGGGTCACACAGAGAGGCCCCAGCTCTCTGGCCCTGGGCCCAGGAGGCCACACATGCTGGGTACTGAGCACGGTACAAGGGCCCGACTTTCATCCCTCTCCCACTGCAGGGAAGGGAGGTGTGGCCCCAGCTCAGGTAAACTGGGGAGGTGGGGGCTCCTCAGGGGGTACCCCAGACCAGGCCAAAGTAGACGCTTATTCCTGTGTCCTTGACATGCAGACACCCAGGGGCGCTCCCTGTCCCTCCCAGCCCTTATATCTGTCCCGACTCAGCCCCTTCAAAGCTGCCCAAACCAGAGAAATCAGTGTTTGAGTTCATTCCTGCATCCCAGGGAGTGAGGGCCCAGGAGGGTCACCCATCTGCATTCCAACAGGGGTTTGGGAAGGGGGAACTTCAGCCCCACAGCAGGCCAGCTGGGAACAATCCCGGAAGAAGACGGTCCTGTCCCTGGGGTGGGGCAGGCTGGCCTTTGGCCTGGACCCAGGTGGGAGTGGCAGGCACAACCCTTGCCTCCCTGATCCCAGCACAGAGGGGTGCCACTTGCAGGTCTTGGAAGCTGGGAGGGGACAGGTATGCCTGCTCCAGGGGCCCTGGGCAGCTGTCTAGAGCACAGCTTACCTCCTCCCAGCAGGGGTGCAGGGAATGGAGTCAGCAGAACATGGATTTCGGAAGGCTCCGGGCCCAGCCTTTTCCTCCCCCTGCACGAGGGGGATCACCCTCCTGGCCTGGGACATAGCGACAAGGCCAGGCTGGATAGGGAGCAGGAGGACCAATTGTCCTGGTTTGCCTGGGAGTGAAGGGGTTCCCAAAATGCAGACTTTCAGTGTTAAGACAGATTAATTAGTCATGTGGGGCTGCATGAATGGGCTGGGCGGGAAGGGGAGGGAGATGCCTCTTGCAGAGCAGAAGGTCCCACCTTGAGGTGCCACCAGAATGGAGGAAATGCTTGCTGGTGAGCACGCTGCACTGCGAGCCCCAGCCCCACAACCCATCACTGCAAGTGAAAGGTCACTGAACATTTTCTACCTTTCAAAGACCATGAACTCATTAACCCTAAGGTATAAACAACTGAGCACAGAAAACATGTGTTCCAGGCAAGATGATCTGCATTGGAAAAAGGCACCACCAGTATCCAAAGGCAGACAGCCCAAAGGCCAATGTTCAAGCTCTAGAGGGAAGGGCCTTCTGTGCAGGGACTTCTTAGGGAAACTGGAATCACCACATGCTCCCACCCACTTCCTGCTCCACCATCTTGGCTAGTTTGACCACTGACTTTCCATGGATTTGAGGGCTCTAGGCAGAGACCCTCCAAATACATGCAACCACCAGAGAAAGGGTTCTCTCCTTCCCTGCTTCTTCCCTTGCTGGGGATTTCATCAGGATCTGTAGAAAACAACCCCACCAGTATCGACAGCTTTGTTATTCCCAGGAGATCAGAAATTGCTCCCAAAAGAAAAAAATTTGCCCCCAGGCTCCCCAATACCTTGTGCTGTGCCACTAACAAGGCTTGGCTGTTCTGGAAGTGCCCGCCATCCCTGCCCTCTCCAGGAGTTGGCACTCCCCCACCCCAAAAGGAGCTGTGTTCTTCTAAGGCTCATTTGAAGCACATGTAGTGACCAAATATGAGGTGTGGCTACAAAACCCAGAGACCTTTCCAAATGTAGGAACTGGAAATAGTCTTGCTTCAAAAGATCTCCATTTTTTCCTGCGCAGGCCTCCCCCACACCGGGAGGTAGACTAGAGGACCCATATGTCCTCAGTGCCAGGGACCACTGTGAATAGCCTCTCAGACACCGCCAGGGCCACAGCAGCCTGCCTGCCCCCATGTTTGGGGACTGCCCTTGCTACTAGCCTTGGGGACGGTGTGGTTCTCAGTGGGTAGCCGCAGTGTGTCCTGAGAACCCTGGCTGGAGCACTGGGAAGACCCTAGAGACGTGCAGTGGCCCTTGGAGCATCCCCTGAGTCCAAGAGAATCGCGTAGAACAAGCCCTTCTCTTTTTTTTTTTTTTTTTTTGTCATTTTTTCGTGACCAGCACTCAGCCAGTGAGTGCACCGGTCATTCCTATATAGGATCACGAACCCGCGGTGGGAGCGTCGTCGCACTCCCTGCGCAGCACTCTACCGAGTGCGCCACGAGCTCGGCCCGCCCTTCTCTTTTTAAAGCTGTCTAAAGGAGGCTCAGCTGCCCACAGAAAGCATTCATCTGGCCAGGTGCCCCCTCCACCCTCTGAGCACGGTATTTACTTCCATAGCTCCCTTTGGTAAAAAGCAAGATTCCCTTCAGAGGTCCCAGCGGGATGGTCAGCTTCAGCCAGTTGTGGCCTGGAGGAAATTTGGGCCAGATATCCCAATTTTCCAAGATAGATCAGAAATGAGGCTTTTCATAAATCCTCCTTAACATGTTGGCAATCATATTTTTTAAAAAAGTAAAATGCTGTGTGCAAGCGGAACAGCACACACCCAGGTTTGCAAACCTCTCTGATGATGTGCCCTTCCCCCAACAGCAGAGCAGAAGGGTGTCACCCAGGGAGGCCAGCACATGCCAGCCCCACATGCTGCATGTACCCTCCTTGGGAATCAGACACAGCGCTCGAAGCACATTCTTTTGAGCAATATAGAGTGGAATTTTGGAAATAGTCGTTTGGAGCTCAAGTCTGGTGGGCAAGTAGGGGGTGACTTAAGCCCAGAAGAGGCTGATTTTCCTGTGTGTCGCTCAGGCAACTCCCAGGAGGTGCCTGAGATGGAGCACAGCTGAGGGTAGGCCCATGAACATCGGTGCCATTGCTTTTTGGCCTGTTTACACTTGAACATGCAGGAGGCTGTCACTGGCTCCTTTGGTTTTGCTTCTGAGCTTCCAGGTTTGAGGACGTTGCAGGTTTCAGGTTCTCTGTGTCACACTTGACTGGGGCACGTGGCATCTTCCTAGGTCCCCCTCTGGCTCCCAAGTTAATCCACTTCTGCAGCCCTGCCCTGTCCCTGAGAGGGGTTTCCAAGCATCCTGGCAAGGCCTCTGCATCTGCTGCAAATCCTGAGTTCCCAGGCCCCAGCTCCAGCCTCTCCCTCCCCAAAGCTCCCAGTCTGTCCCCTCCTACAAGAAGGCTCTGGTGGGTTCCCACCTTGCCTGGGGCACTTGTTACACATCAGATTCTGGGACTCTTCTCCAGAATAGCTGCCTCAAGGGAGAGGCTGGAGTCTGGGTGTTTCATGATCACCCAGGGGACCCGTATGCTCTACAAGTCTGGGGATCACCAGTCTGGCATCTCCAGATGGTATGAGAGGCGTGTACTGGGCAGCCACATCAGAATCACCTGAGAATGGTTTGTTTTTTTGTTTTCTCTTGGCTGCTGGCCAGGAAGGGGATCCAAACCCTTGACCTTGGTGTTACCAACACTGCATTCTAACCAACTAGCCAGCCCCGGTTTCAGTTTTAATAACAGCTTTAAAGTATAATTGACACACCATAAAGTTCGTCTTTTAAAAGTGTACAGGTGAGTAGTTTTTAGCAGTCACAGATTGATCACCATTATCCACCTGGGAGGTGTTTACAATGGTATGTCAGGGCCTCTTCCAGAGTTCCTGGTGCAGTGGGGCCCAGGAGCCAGCAGGCTGTGCAGTGCAGCCAGGTGTGGGGACCACGGGACCAGAGCAGGGCCTCTCCACACGGCAACTGTGCCCCCAGGGGACATGAGCAATGTCTGCAGATGTTTTTTGGTTGGCACAAGTGGATCCAGTGGAAGCGTTCAGGGATGTTCTCAACATCCTACAGTACACAGGATGGCCCCCACTCCAGGGACGATGATCCAGCCCCAAATGTCAACAGTGTTGAGGTTCAAGAAGCTGGACCTACCGAAAACTCAGATCCCTTCCACCTTAAGGTGACCACCTGAGACCTCCAGGTCCAGCCCACAATGGTCCCCAGAAACAGTAATTGGCTTGGTGGGACAGCCTCAGCTCCAGCATTTTGTAAAGATGTTGTGTAGGGACATTTCTTAAGCTCTAATGTCCATTTGGCACTAAAGATCCTGTCAGAATCAGATTCTGACTCAGGGGGTCTGGGCTGGGGCCCACAGTCCTGTCTCTGACAAGCTCCCACGTGATGCTGCTGGTCTGGGAACCCCACATGAGGAGCAAGAGTGTGGTCCCTTACAGGACACCCAGGGCCTGCTGGGTGTTTAACAAACTGGCGCTCTGGAGCCTCCACTATGCAGAATCCTGGACTGCATCATCTCCTGCATAGCCAACATGTGTAGCCACCTCGGCAACAGGTACAAGAGGAGACCCACTCCTGCCCCAGGTTGCTGGTCTCCTAAGCGACCCGTTGTTTGCCAGGTTGGACTCTGCCCTGGCCTCATTCTGCCCCTCCGCTGGCCCCACTGGCTCTGCACCCAAGGCTGCCACCTGGCTACAGGGACTGGGCCCTGCACCACCCAGCCCTGTTTGCTGGAGGGCACTGGGGCTGCCACCGAGAAGAAAGGTCCTTCTGTGAAACCCAGGAAGATGGAAGGCAGTGGTTAGCCCTGCTCGCTCATAACTGGGGTCGGGCTCTGTCCAGCTGAGCAGGGGGAGGGGTGGGCAGACAGAGGTCGGGATTCTGGGAACATAGGCTAGAAACTAACTTCATGGGAAAAGCCTTAGGTGGGAGGGAAGGTTCCAGAGCACACTGCGGTTGACAAGACAGCAACAGGCAGGAGCAGTGTGGAGCCGGTGGAGCTGGGGGGTGGCTTTGGGCTCTGCTTGGTGCCCCCCTCCCTACAAATGGAGCCAGCTGGCAGCAAAGCCCAGGATATGAGGCAAGACCACAGAGCCTGGTGGTGGTTTGGAATTTCTTCTTTTTTGTCAAAAGGGGAAAAGGCAGTGGGTATTGGATACCCTGGGCTCTGGGGCAGGCATGCAGGCAGCCCCAGCAGGCAGGCGCTGGGGGGTGGGTGGGAAGAGTCCTGGAGTTTCCCATAATCCTATTCTCTGCAGGGAACAGCGATGCTGGCTAACATGGGGATAGGGTAGAGGCAGGGCCCTGGGGAGAGGGGCGGCGGGCAAGGGGCTCGGGGCTCACTCTAACATGCAAAGTCCAGCTGCCCCATTAACTAGGTTGCTTTTTGAAGAGTGACACACGTATAAATACAGACATAGCTATGCGAACACATGCGGAGAAGGCTCTGCATTCCCAAGGGTGGGGATCTAGGCCTGCTGGCCTCCAGGGAGCTCCAAATCAGGAGTCGCACCATCTCCACCTGTGATTATCCGCAGCACCCCCCTGGGCTGGGGCAGGGTGGTGAGTCCTCCTGGGAAGGCTTGCTTTCTGAAGTTCTGTCCACTGGGCACCCAAGCCACTGGGCACCGGGTCCACATGAGGTGGGCGCCACGTGCCTGTGCTTGCATGAGCTCTCACGTGCAGCTGTGCTTACAGCACAAGGGTATCTCCGCCCAGCTAGAGTCCGGTCTCTCCCCTCCAGGGCTTCAGGGAATGGGGGTGCAGACAGAGAAGGGGTGAAGGGGGCCTGTGGAGACATCCTCTCCCCCGCCCCACAGGGTCCTGGCCTCCGGGAGGGGGGAGGGGCCTCTCTTATCTCTCTGCCTCCATGGCAGGGTGGGCCCTTGGTTCGGAAGTGGCCTGTTGGGAAGCCAAGGGCGGCCAGTCTGAAGCCGGGGACGGAGGTGCCGGAGTCCACAGGGGCGGCTGCGGCTGGTAGTGCTGTGGGCCCCCCGGGGGCGAGGCTGCAGTTGGCCAGCTGGGTGACGCGAAGCTGCCGGTGGCAGCATGGGGGAAGTGCAGCGGGGGCGATGTGGCTGTCGTGGCCATCGGGCTGCCACTGCCGCCACCGTGAAAGCTCTCGGAGGCCTTGAGACGGGAGAACATGGTGAGGGCATCAGGGAAGTTGGGGGGTGTGGCGGGGGTGTTGGCAGGAGTGCACATCTGCAGGGGAAGAAAGGAGACAAGGAGGGGTAAGCATCCCCGCTGCCTCTGAACAGGGGACACGTGCCCAGCCCACTGTTGGGAAGCCTGTGTGCCCCTTCCCTAGATGCCACCTGAGCAGTGCCCCAGCCCCCAGCCAGTCCACCACTCAGGGTCTCACGGAGGAAAGACACCAAGATGGGCTGCCCCAGCCTCGCCAAGGGGCCCTGGGAGGCAGATCCACACTGCCTGGTGCAGTGTCTGTGGGCTCAGGGGCCACCAAGCTTTCTCAGCCCCCCTCCCCAAACACCTTAGTCGGTCACATATCCCAGGGGGGCTGCAGGGTGAGGAGCACCACCAACCCATTTCACAGCTGGGAGACTGAGCTCCAAAGGCAGTGCTCCCTGGTCCTGTGAAGTGGTGCTGGTGGGACTGAATTCAGGCCATCCACTGAGCCCACACACCCACACACCTGCTGGCCTGCATACACCAGCACCCCCACCCCACCCCCTCAGCTTCCCTGGGCCCAGGGCTGGTTATGCACTGAACTGGCTCAGCCTCCTTCTTCCCTGCCCAGAACCAGGAGCCCCCAGTGAGGCCATCCCTTGGGGGTCCAGGGGACACTTACCATTTGGTGGTGGTGGTGGCTGTAAGGGATGTTGGTCTCCTGGAAAAAGGCGCTGAGGGCCGTCTAAAGGAAGAAAGAACCACGCTTACCCTCCAGGACCCTGCTTGGCCCTACGCCACCCTTGTTCCCAGGCTCCTCCCGGGCATGGTGCAACCCTAGGCAGGCTGGGTTGGTGGTAAAGACCCTCACAATGCTGCCTGTCACCCACTGGCCAGATGCCTCCAGTGCAGAGCCCTCCCCATGCACGCACCTGCACTGTCACTATGATGGTGGGGGGACAGGAGTATCTCCACTCCATCTCATGGGGAAAGACTGCCTGGCTCCTAAGTAGCCCAGATGGACCTCAGCCTTTGATTCGGGAGACTCTAGCCTGGATCTGTCACCACCTTGATAGGGGGCAAGTTCCTAGTCTTCTCTGAGACTTGGTTTCATCTGTGAAACAGGGGGATGGCGAGGAAGGAGTCTGAGCCTGGAGGGTGGAGACCTGCCTGTCCACCCAGCCCTGCCTCCGTCTGAGCCTCAGTTTCTCCACCTGTACCACAAGGAGACTGGGAAGGTCTGGGTCTTACACTCGCTTACCCAGTCAAGCCTCCTGTGGGATGTTCTCAAGGTGGGGGAGCAGGAGGGTGGCCCTAGGACTGAACCCACTGTGGGATTTATGACAGCTCCCGGCATAGCTTGGCTCCCTGGCCACCTGCTATTGGCGGGCACCACCAATGTGGCGGGCATACCAATGCTGGGTATGTGACACATGACACCACTGTATCCTCCACACTGCTGCCTTGCTCCGCACTGCCTTGCTGAGCAAGGTGCCAACACCCAGCAGCTCCAACAGAACGGGAGTATAAGTGCCGGCCCATGGCTCACTTTGGAGAATGTGGTGCTGACAACACCAAGTCAAGGGTTAAGATCCCCTTACTGGTCATCTTTTTTTTTAACAAAACAAAAAACAAAAAAAGGGAGTATTTACTGTCATCATCACTTAACCTCAAGGGCAGGAGCTGGTATCATGCATTTTATAAACAGGGAAACTGAGAGATGAAGTGACTTGCTCAGGGTCACTTGGTTAGCAAATGGTAGAGGGGTGGCTAGGACCCTGTACTGTGACTCCAGGCAGAGCCCTTGGCCCTCAGGCCTGGCGAAGGAGGGTGGTGGGAAAGGGGGCCAGTGTGAACTCTGTCAAGGGTCAGCTTCAGGGTGTCCTTGGTGACTGGGGGAGGGGGCTCCAGGGCAGCCTCACAGAGCCCAGAGGGGCTGCTGCTGGTGTTTGGTGTGTCCCAGCTCGGGCCCCTGCAGCGGATTGAGGAGGGGCTGGATGAGGGAAATGAGGGAACTGGCTGCTCTTGCGAAAGTGCGGGCGAGGGAGCCTGTCAAGTGGGTGAGGGGTCCTCTAGGCCCTGCTAAGTCCCAGGCCCAGCCTGGAGTCCCCGTCGCCACCCCCCAGCCTGTGCTACCCAGTGCCAGCTTGACTTCCCGGCCCCTCCCCGGCCCCACACACCCAGAAAACCAGCCTGGCTCCCAGGGGTTGCCCTCGAAGTTTTTGTTATTTTTTTAAAAGTAAATTCAAATGAATTATTCTGGGAATTTCCTGCTGGAGACGCCCTACCTGGCGTCCCCATACAGGGATGTGGGAGCTCAGGCATAAGGGCTTGTCTCTAAGCACCTCCCGGAGTCTAAAAACTCCTGGCAGCAGTGGCTGCTTCTCCCAGCCCAGGCTCACTTTGTGAACCCCAACCCACGATCCCCAGGCTCACACTGACCCCTTCCTGCAAAGGCCACTGTGTGTGTTCTCCGCAGAGAAACATCTGCTGACTAGATGGAGGTCCCCTCCCCCTGCACCCTTCTGCCCCCATTAGCACCTGAATCACAGAGAATGTGACCCAGAAACACAGCCTGATGTGTGGAGTAAGCTGCCAGATGGGGAAGGGCATGGAGGGGGTGGGCTAACCATGAGGACCCTCACTCACTCCCACGCAAAACCTGAGGTTTGGGGGTTCACAGCCCCCAGTCGCCTTTTTTTTGTGGTGGGGGGGAGCTGACTGATGTAGGGATCCAAACCCCTGACCTTGGTGTTATGAGCACCACGTCTAACCAACTGAGCTAACCGGCCAGCTGGGTTTCCCTCCCCACCTCCACCCCCGCTGTCACCTTACATGAGCTCTCCTGGTATCCTCATTTTACAATGAAAGACTCAGGGAGCCAAGGGCACAAGGCTCTTACCTCTGGGGCCCCTCTAGTCTGCAAGATGCTCTAGCCCCTCCTGGGGACAGAATTTTCCCAGACATTTCAATCTTCAAAGTTAAATTTACAATTCAACCCTGGCTGCCTTAAGTGTCAGCTGAGTGCCAGACTCGGAAGGCTCCTTTTCACCGCACACCTGCCTGCCCAGCCCAGGCAGGGAGGGACCCTGTATGCAGATGTGCGACTCCAGCACACTGCCATGAATGTGGTTTTGCAAGTTTTGCCACATCCAGCCCCACAGACAAACATGGCTGATTAGTGCTGTTAGAGGAGAGGTGGGGAGCTGGGAGCTGACTCTGGGTGGGGCTGCCCGCGGGGAGGGGGCAATGAGCTGGCCATTCACATCTTAGAGGTTGACTCACGCCCTTCCGCCAGGTACAGATGTGGAAACTGAGGCTGGAGGAACTGAGCAGCCTCCCATATCGTGGGGTGGCATCGAGGTGAGCAAGGAGAAAACAATGGATTCATCAGGGTGGAAGGGCCACTGCATCCCCAGTCTATCCCAAGCCTGGGACATTCTGATCTCCATCCCGTCCCCAGAAGGCTAAAGCCCAAGAGTCCCCTGGCTCCTGGTCCCTCCTGCAGGCCCAAACACCTTCCCCGGGATGGCTCCACCTCCGGAAACCAGGTTCCCAAGCCCTTGCTAGGCACAAACACTACCTGACTGGCTGAGGATGTGACTCCTACGCCTGTGAGGGACACAGCTCAACGGGCACTGGCCTCATCCCTAGATATCACCATGGGGTTATTTTGGGGGGCTCTGAGTTAGAGAAGGCCAGGTAGCCTCCTGGCAGCACAAGCCAGGCAAACTACTACTCTACGGGTCAGCAAAGGCCTAAGTGGAGGGGTGGGGGAGACCAGATTCGGGCAACCCCACTTCCCGCCCGGTTGGCCTGAAAGCCAGAGAACCGTGTGCACCGTCCCTGGCGCACCTGCGCAGGTAGAGTCCCCTGCCAGCACAGAGGGCACCTGCCACGCACATGCTCCCAGGCACATCTCTGGAGCGGGGTCCACGGATGCACACCGCTGCTGCTCTCTAGTGCGGGGCTCTAACACCGCACCCATACAACTCCGCGCTGCGTGTACACACACCACACGGTCCTGGGCACCGGCGCCGCATCCAACAGCGGCACATGTGTACACGCTGGACACACACCAAACGCGCCGGGTGGACTGCGAGTTCATAAACGCGCCACATACACCCTGCAGCAGACACACACGCCAACATATCCCCACGTACGCAACCTCCCCGCGCCCAGCCGACACGGCCGCGCTGACGCCGCTGCGCGGTGCGTGCGTAAACACAAGCGCACATGGACGTGTACGCACCCACCGCCCAGGCACACGGACCCTCGCACGGAGCGCCCGGGCGGCTCCTCCCTCCGGCCCAGCTCGGCCGGCCTGGGGCGTCCCCCTTCCGGCCGTCCAGTCCGACTGTCCGGCCGCGCCGCCGCCCCGCCCTCGGCCGTTACTCGGACAAAGGGGGAGTCCCCCGTCCCCGGTGACTTGGCGCCCCAGGGGTGGGGGACGGCGGCGTTTCCGGGACCCCGCGGCCCGGCCCCCGCCGCCCGCCGCGAACCCTCCGGGTTCGGACGCCGGCACGACCGTCAGCAAAGCGGGCGCACGGCCGGCACGTGTGCACACAGCGCGCCCCGCGGCCACGCGGGGACACACGTCGCCCCAGCCCCAGCGGCCGCGCACCTCGAACTGCCAGTGAGCCGCCTGCAGCAGCTGCTTCGCCTGGTCGGCCGCGCAGCCCGCCGTCAGCACGAACTGGTTGATCATGACCTGGTGCTTGAGCTCGTCCATGTTCACGGACATGGCGCCACCGCCCGCCCGGCCTCCCTCCGCCGCCCGCGCCGCCGCCTCACGCGTCCACCATTAGCGAGCCGGCTCCGGCTAATACAAATATTTACTGTGCGGCTCTGACTCACCGAGCCTCGCCTCGCTGCGGCCGCCGCGCGGCACGCCGGGGAATGTAGTCCCCGCGCCGGCCCGGAGGGGAGGGGGCGTGTCGGATGCCGCGGGCCTGCTGTGTGCCGGGGGCCGGCTCTGACGAGCGCGGTGCGCGTGCTTGTTGCCCTCGGTGGCACCAGCGCCCCTGCCCTGGCAGTGATGTGGGCTCAGGAGGCAGAGGCCACAGATCTGGGCGTGGGCGCCAACGCAGGGCTACGGGGGGGGGGGTCTTTGCCAAAAGCCGGAGACCCTGAACCTCTTTGTAGTTGGCATCCCACCTTACGAAGGAGGCGCACTCTTAAGAGAGGGGCCCCAGGAATTGTGGTTGTACATCAGCTGCACTGGGCCGCAAGGTCCTGAAGGCCTAACACACAGTAGGTGCCATCAAATACTCGTTCGGTGAAGGAGTGAATCTGCCCTTGCAGGCTCTGCTCGAAGTCACTGCCTCCAGGAAGCCTTCCGGGTTTCGCCAGCGCAATGTCATATCGCCCACTCCCCAGCCTGGCTCTTGCCCTGCCACACCATAGGCCTGAGGACTCGGGACAGGCTGGCGCCTCGGGGTCCCTCTCCCCGCAGTACTCCCACCTTTCCACACAAAATCTCGTGCTTTTTGCTGGAAAGTTCGGCTTTGTGACTGCGGGCGCCAGGACCGCGCGGAGCCAGTTCCGGAGCGGCCCCGGACTCTCATTCCCAGAATGCCCCGGTTTATTTGCATCTTTCCGTCCCGTATGACGCCAGCTGACTGAGGCGACGCCTCGACCAATGGGCCGCCTCGAGGTGTTAGGACCTGGCCATATAAGGTAAACAAACCTGGCGGCCCAATGAGGCGGCGGCGGGGGCGGGAACTGGGCCGGGGCTCGTCACGTGGCGGGCGGGGGCGGGGCCGGGAGCGGGGGTGGGGCGTTGCGGGCTGTGTTTACAGCCCTGCACATGCTGCCTCGGGATAACGTCGCGGGCCGGCGCGTGTGGCCCGGGCTGCCTTCAAGCGGGGACCGGGGCTGCGGTCTGGCTCTGTCACCCCCGCCCTGAGTGACCTTGGCCCGGTTCCCTGCGCTTCCTGGCCCGGGTTTCATGCGTGAAACCACTCTTTGTTGGACCTTTACAGTGTGTCTGGCTCTCACCTGACCCTGGTTACCGCGGAGACCAAAACCAGGCTGGGTGGCTGTGCCATGGGGGGGGGCGTGGGGGGGGGAAGCGTATGTCAGAAATCCAAGGACACATTGCAAGTATGGGAAGTGCCCTAAAGAGGCAGGCACTGGTCCTGGGAGTGGGTTAAGGGCCATTGAATGGTTTTAGTAGTATCTGATTCCTCGTTCGCTTTAGGATCACTGTAGCTGTGGCAGTGTGGGGACCAGATGGTGGTGGAGATCTCCAGTCCGAATTTGTCCATGTTCTGGGTGTGTCTGGTTGTAGGGGAATCTGCCTCTGCCTGAGGAATTGGATTGAGGGGAGAGAACTGCCCCAAATGGGAGTAGGAAGGATGGGAGAGCAGCCAGCTGTTTTTTTGGGTGAGCCCTACCTGGGCCCCTCAACTCTGCCAGGGGCACTCCCATTGGGTAGGGGAGGAACATAATGCGGGGCTGGTGGACAGGGCCAGCAAAGTCTGGGAGGGTAGGGGAACTTGGGGAATCTGGGGCCCCGAGATAGCTATGAAGGTTGGGGAGGGAAGGGAGTCAGGCCGCAGTGGGACTGCTAAGCCCTCTCAGGACTAGAGCTGGGAGCTTGGTCCAGGGGCAGGGAGGGAAGGACACGGTGTCCCCCTTCCCCAGGCAGGTGCCTGACTTCTGGCAGAAGCTACCTTCCACGGGAAATACGGTTTTGACTTCTTTCCTGAGTAGTGGGGATCGCTCAGGGGCCATCGTTTTTTGCAAACACTGATGGTGCCAAGAAATTTTTGCTCTGCTAAGAATCGCCCCTTACGTTTGCAAAGAGTTGTTATGTGTGAATTAATGTGGGCAAAGCGCTCAGCACAGGGTAGGCCCACAATAAAGACAGCTCTGAACATGTTACAACTATCATTGCCACTGGGACTGCAACACAGTCTGCTGGAAGGTGGGCAAGTTCTGGAGCCAGACAGACCTGGGTGTCAGTCTTGACTCCACTTCTTAATGTGTTGGGCAAGTCACTTTGGCTCTGAGCTTCAGTTTCCTCGTTTGTAGAGCTCTGAGCTCTCCAGCGCTGCTGTGGAGGATTAATGCCTATGAGGTGCTTAACTCAAACCCCGTTGTTTCCATCTGGACCACTATGGGAAGCCCCAGCCCCATTTTACAGATAAAGAACTGAGGCTGGAATCCAGCCTTACGCTTTGGCATTCAGAGCCAGTGGAGAAGAGTAGGCACCCAGTGGGCCAGCAGGGTGTGTTTCTGGCAAGAGAGGGTGGGCACTGTCCTGGCAAGGCCCATGGGGAGCTTTTCTTGCTCAAGGAGGCAGGAAGTGCCTTCACCCCTCCCCTGCTCTCACCTAGGTACCACTCAGGCACCTGTCCAGGCCTGCCCAGTCTAGAAGGAGCACTCCCAGGCAGTGGGCTGGGGCAGATGGAGCTGGCAAGGGCAGAGGGTATCCCACTGGCCTCTCATCCCCTCCCCCACCCCAGCCAGTTTGTTTTCCCAGGGTCAGCAGGGAAGGAAAAAACAACGTTGTTTTTAGTTAGGATCCGCCAGGCTGGAGGTTGGACTTTGGATTTCTTGGCAGGCCAGGATGGGACCTGACAGGTGGGGCCAGTAGATGGGGGAAGGAAAGGGAGAAGGCATTTCCAGCAGCGCTCTTGTACTACCTGAGGGCCAGGGAGATTGAGGGCCTTCCCAAAGTTCACGTGGCCAGTCAGTGGAGGGCCCAGGGCCCTGGCTGCCTCCTCCCCTCCCCAATTCTTTCATTCAGTCCACAGATGTGTTTGTCAGACACCCACTGGGTGCTAGGTTCAGGGAGCACAAGAATGAATAGGCCACGATCCTGTCCCCTCAGGAGGCTTGAGAAGAAGTCTAGACTTGAGGGACTCAGACCAGGAGACCATAAGCTTCCCCAGGTCTGTCTTTGTTTCAGAAGACACAGTGCTGGCTGATTGAGGGGTCTCAAGATCTGGCCCCTCCCATACTCATGATGTTAGCTTCTGTACTCTCCCCCTCACTTGATTCTAGCCCACTGTGTTTGAGCTCCTGGACTATGCTCAGCTCTTTTTGCCTCAGGGCCTTTGCACATGCTGTCACCCCTACCTGGAATCTCGAGCAGACTACACCCTTAGACTTTACTTGGTTGGCTGTTTTCTGTATTTCAAGTCTTGGCTTAGATGTCACCTCCTCAGAGAAGCCTTCCCTGACTCGCCTATCAGTAGTAGATCTCTCTTATTATTTCATCTCACCTCAATTCATTTCCACAGAGCACCCACTGCATTTTGAAATATACACTTGTTAACCTTTTTAGTGTCTGTTTCCTTACTGGCCTGCAGGTTTCATGTGTAGCTTGTTCCACCATTTGATCTCTGTTGCCTCGCTTGTCACCTCTCACATAGTAGCTGCATGATAAATATTGGTTGAATAAGTATTTGTAAATTAATCACCCAAGATGTTGACAGTTGAACTTGGACCAAAAGAGGAAGGACCTGTCTCCCAGCTGGGCGTAGATAAGCACAGAAAAATATAGCTGGAGGGCCTTTGAGGACACCTTGAGTCCAAAGCTCTGTTAAGAAGAATGTTTAGTTATTTAAATGTCCAGGCTCCATAGGGAGGATGCAGTCTTAGTGTTATCTTTCAGTGCAAACAGCAGGGTCCTCAGGATTCTCCCTCCCTGTCCACAAACAGGGAGGGCAGTGAATTGAATGCAGTGTTGGTATATGTATGTGTGTATATATCCTTATGTTATGTGTTTCCAAGGAAAGAAATTTAAAATAAGAGATGAAAGATCACACTGGGTGGGGGTGTCTTCAGGTCCGTCGACGGGGTTGGAGGCAAGAGACTTTAAATCTGGCACATTGGAACATTTCTGTCTCTGGGGAGGCAGGGGAGTGTGGAGGTAAGAGCAGTGGCCGGGTTCAAATTCCAGCTTTACTGTTTATCTCCTATGCACGCTGAGTTGGGTACTTCACTTCTCAGAGCCTCACTTTCCTCTTCGGTAAATTGGGAATGACAGTAGAATCTACATCAGAAAATTAAGTGAGAGGATATGTGCAAAGCTCTCAGCTCGATGACTGGCACGTGGTAAGTGCTCAGCAAATGTGGATCTTGGTCGTGGGGCAGGGAGATTTAATCAGGCCCCTCCTAAGACCTGGACTGTTCTCATAATCACACAAGTCCCTCATCTCTCTTATTTATTTGGGTTCCCAAGGTCCCCTGACAATAGGAAGGTTAGATACTGGATTCTGGCCCCTGGAAAGGTATAGGGCACATTTTAATGTAGGCTGTGGTGAATTTACCATCTGAAACTCTTAGCTTGCCGCTGCTCTTCCTAGCTGTTTTCTTGGCACAGCAAGCTTGACTTGGGAAATCAATCTTCTCGGAACCCCGGTTCTTCAGCCGAAAAGTGGGCAAAAACAGATCCCAGCTTGGCCTGCTTACAGAGTTGCGTGTGAGTCAAAAACCAGGAAGCACTTTGCAAACTGCGAGGTGTTTGTCCTGACCTCGGTTCTTGCAAACGTCTTCAGCACTTTATATGCATTTCCTCCTCGTGTCTTAGTTTCCCCAGGCGTAAAATGGGGAGAACTCTACCGCCTTCAGTGGAGGCTGTACAATTATGTCTTCAAAGTAATTGTTCTGGACGTGAGGCCGGAGAGATGAGTCCCGGCAAAAACTAAAGAAGGTGCTTCGCTTCCTCCGCGTGCACTGCTCCAGGTAAGCTTGGGTTCCACCCTAGGTCTTTCTGGGTAGCAGGTAAAGGTGTGCCCTCTCCTGGCCGGGGCAGGAGACGAACCCTGGGAGGTGGGGAGAACCACGGTGGCTCAGGAAGATATTTCAGACAGGGCGTTCAAATGGAAGGCGCTGGGTCCTTAGGAGGGTCTATATATGAACATATTTTGAAGAGACTAAAGATGTTAGTGTTGCACTTGGAACGCAGAGGGAAGGACAATTTGCGGTGCGGTTGACGGTTCCTCCCCTCTGGATTTAGGTCCATTTGGTTTGTCCCGGAGCGCCTGTCAGCACCGTCCGAAGGCTGGGCGAGGCGCATCCTGGGAAATGTAGTTCGCAGGCAGGCTTCCCGAGCCGCTGCCCGTGTCCCTTGGCGGCCAGAGGACTCCATTTCCCAAGGTGACCTGGGGCCCGGGGGTGGAGGGCCGCCGTGGCGTCGGGCCCCGGGGCGAGCCGGGGGTGCTCGCCGCGAAGGCCGTGGACAGGCGTCCGTGCGTCCTGGTCCGGGCATGTCCGCGTGAGGACGCCGCCGCCGCCGCCGCCGCCCTGTCTCAGCCCCGGCCTGGCCGCGCCGCACACCATGGGCTCCATCCTGAGCCGCCGCATCGCGGGGGTGGAGAACATCGACATCCAAGCCAACTCGGCCTATCGCTACCCGCCCAAGTCCGGTGAGCGCGCGGCCCGGCCGCCACGCGCGGACGGCGAGGGCAGCCTGGGACGCGGGGCGAGGGCAGGGGACGCCCAGCTCGGCCCGGGACCCTCTGTGCCACGTTCCTGCCTGGAAGTCCCGCGACGCCCCTCGTCCTGGAGCCCGAGGCGTGGCTGGAGGCTCGGGATGCGCTCGCCGGAGTAGTACCCGGCGCTGCCACTTTCCGGCTGGTGACCTTGGGCCAGTCACTTCGTCCGTGTGCCTCCGCTTCCTCGCCTGTAGGCCGGGGAAGCTGCTTACTAGCAGGGAACTGCTTGGGCTGGGTTAGGTGCATAGCACGGGGCCTGGCGCATCGCTTGTGCTTATAAAGTGTTCATTGTCCTAAGCGTTGACCTCATCGCTGGCTAGTTTTCATTTTCTTTGGTGGCTTGGTGTGAAGACTAGGGTCAGGGCTTCTGGACACATTCCGTATCATCTGGGCAGAGACTTAATTCTTCTGGTGTGTGGGTGGGGAGAGTGGGGCTGGCACCAAGGAGGTGATTATAATTGATGGGGGGAGGGACTGGGGTCTTTGCTGAGAGGGCAGGGCCTCCAGGCAAGCTGGAGAACAGGAGAATAGCTGGAGGAGATCTACCGGATTCTCTGGTCTCCGTTTATGGCTGAGGGATCAGAGCCACCAGGGAGGAAGTGACTTTCCCAAGGTCTCAGAGCTGGTTGGAAGTATAGCTGTGACGGGGACCAGCCTCGTTCCCAGTCAGCTCAGCTGCTTCTGTTGATGAGCGCGGCCTGACTGAGAACTTTTAGCTCCAGTTCCTCACTTTACAGCTCCACATGGGGTCATTAGTGGTGGAAAGGAGAGAAGAAATAGGAGAGACAATTTGATAGGAGAGACAATTTGGACATCATGGGGACATCCATGCGTGTGGTCCAGGACCACCTGCTCCCAGAAGTGGGGAAGCTTGTTAAACATCCTAGGCCCTGCTTCATACCTGCTGGGGCCTAGGAACATGCATTTTAAATCCATTCCTGGGGTAAGTCTGATGTCTGCTTAAGTTTGAGAAACTTGTCTGCCCTGATTATGGAAGGTGAAAGAAGGTCTGGGGCTACTAGGATGAAAGGGGTCGGGAGGGAAACTAGCACAGTTTAGGGGCGTTTGGAAGGGGATGGAGTCAGAACTGGGCAGGACACGCTCTTGCCCACCAGTTGGGGAGATCTTCATGCCTGGCCCGGTGTAGGGCTGTAGGCCCAGGGTTTCCCCTGGAGGCTCTGAGGGCTGATATTCCCAGATCTGATAGAGCGTTGTTGTCTTCCATCTCTGATGTCCTTCCAGCCTATCTTTGGCTGAGTGCCCTTGGTCAAGTTCGTTAACTTCCTGGATCACAGTTTCCTCATCTGTAAAATGGGCTGATACTTGCACAGCACTCAGAACCATGCCTGGCACGTGAAAAGTCCTTGCCAAGTGGTAGCTGCTCTAATTGCTTGAAAAAGAAAGTGGTGATTGATTCAGACCCTGCTATCAGTTAGCAGTGGCCTGGCAGTGTATCAGTCTGTTTTTTCTTGCTTATAACAAAATGCCTTAGAATAGGCAACATATAAAGAAAATGAAGTTTATTTTTTACACTTTGGGAGGCTGGGAAGTCCATGGTCCAGGGAACACATCTGGTGAGGGCTGCCTTCTTGGTGGGGGCTTTCTACAACAGCAGGGTGTCACATGGCAAGAATGGCATGAGTGAGAGAGTTAACTGCTCACTTTCTCTCCTTGTAAAGCCATCAGAACTGCTCCTTGATAACCCATTAAACCATTAATCCATTCATTACTCCATGAATGGATTAATCCATTCACAAGGGTACAGTCCTCATGATCCAGTCACCTCTTACAGGGCCAACCTTTCAAATACTGTAATCAGATTTCCCACCCTCTTAACACTGTTACAGTGGAGGTCAAGTTTCAATGAGTTTTGGGGGGACATTCAGTCTACAGCACAGAGATACCAAGAAGTTTAATGTGGCACCTCCTGTCACCTGGGACCTGAGCACACTTGATGTCACTTCACTTGGGCATTGGGACAAAACAACAAATATGGCATTGACAGCATCGTTTTTGGATTCTGCTGTGGCAAACGTTGCTGATTACTCATGACACTCTCCCACCTAGCCAGAACTTGGTTTCAGAATTTGTCACAGAACACCCCAGTCAGCCACTAATTGATTGGCGCTGGCACTGCAGGTTACAACCACTGGCTACCTGTCTTACGCTGTCAGTGAGAGTAGTGTTCTCCTGGGCCTTGCAGTCCGAGGGCTGTCCTCTCTGGCTAATATTTCCCCTTTCTGTTCCTCATTCTTCCAGGCAAACTTGCAGACACTTGGGCCTTTTGTTGTTCATCTGTCCTTGTCCCTAGCATTGCATGGGGGGCTCAGTATCCTGGTCCCATGCTTTGGGTTCCATAGGCTTCTCGAGATTCCTTGGGAAAACTCCATAAGCTCAGGGAGGGTCAGTGGAAAGCAGAAGGGGCCTTAGCAGTACTTTAGTGTGTCTACCCAGGGGTGGACCGGGGGACTGCAGAGAGGTTTAAGGTGATATTAGGGGTGCCCCCATGGACCGTTCAATCACTATGAGAAAATTGTTGTCTTTTCAGGTCTCTTGTCAATTTTCTTTTCTTTTTTTTTTTTTTTAAAAGATGACCGGTAAGGGGATCTTAACCCTTGACTTGGTGTTGTCAGCACCACGCTCAGCCAGTGAGCAACCGGCCATCCCTATATGGGATCCGAACCCGTGGCCTTGGTGTTATCAGCACCACACTCTCCCGAGTGAGCCACGGGCCGGCCCTTGTCAATTTTCTTGATTATGTCAAGGAGAAGTAATCATTGAGTGCTAGTATCTTTTTAATACCTCTCTAACACTGTTCAATTTTCTTTCCTTTATGGAACTTTCAGCATGTGCTGCAAGAGTGCTTAGCCTGAATTTAATAACAGTTCCTTTGTTTTCATTGCATTTATTTTATTCTTAACAGCTTTACTGAGGTATAATTCACGTACCGTACAACTCATCCGTTCTAAATACATGATTTGATGATTTTTAGTAAATTTGTGGAATTTACTAAATTCTACATTTACTAAATTCAACCATCACCACAACCAATTTTACACACAAAATTTCTTTGTGCCCATTTGTAATCAGTCCCTGCTCCCGCTTCTACCCCCAGTCCATCACTGATCTGCTGTCTTTAACTTACATTTGCCTTTTGTGGATGTTTTATATAAATGGAATTATACAACATGTAGGCTTTTTTTGTGTGTGTCTGGCTTCTTAGCATATTTTCGAGGTACACCCTTGTTGTAGCATGCATGTATACTTCTGTTGCGTGGTTACGGTACATTTTATTTACCTTTTCACCCATTAATGAACATTTGTGTTGTTTCCACTTTTTGGCTATTATGAATAATGCTGCTATGAACATTGGTGTACAATTTTTTGTGTGGACATGTATGTTCATTTCCCTTGGCTATGTACCTAAGAGCAGAATTACTGGATCATATGGCAACTCTTTGCTTAACCTTTTGAAGAACTTCTGTTTTCCCAAAGTGGCTGTACCATTTTATGTTCACTTCCACTAGCAGTATATGAGGGATCCAACTTTTCCTACATCTTGAGCAACCCTTGTTCACCTTCTTGATTAGAGCAAGATAGTTGGTGTGAAGTGGTATCTCATTGTGGTTGTGACTTGAATTTCCCTAATGAATGATGATGTTGAACATTTTTTCATGTGCTTATTAGCCATTTGTATATCTTTTCTGTGTGTGCGTGAAATGTCTGTTTAAGTCTTTGGCTCACTTTTTAAAAGCAGGATTGTCTATCTTACTGAGTTGTAAGAGTTATGTACTCTTTATGTATTCTAGATACAGTTTCTTTATGGGCCATGTGATCTGCAGATATTTTCTCCCAGTCTGGCTTGTCTTTTGAATTTTCTGACTGGTGTCTTTTGAAGAGTAAAAGTTTTTAATTTTGATGAAGTCCAATTTATCACTTTTTAAAATGGATAATGCTTTTGAAGTCATGTTTAAGAAATCTTTGCTTAGCCCAAGGTCACAAAAATTTTCCTCTTTTTTTTTTTTTCCCTAGAAGTTTTATAGTTTTAGCTCTTCCCTGTAGGTCTGTGATTCACTTTGAGTTAATTTTTTTATCCTGTGGTTTGAGGTAAAGATCTAAGGTCATTTTGGGGGGCCGGCCCGTGGGTCACTTGGGAGAGTGTTGTGCTGATAACACCAAGGCCAAGGGTTTGGATTCCTATATAGGGATGGCCGGTTAGCTCACCTGGGAGAGTGTGGTGCTGACAACACCAAGTCAAGGGTTAACATCCCTCTACCGGTCATCTTAAAAAAATAAAATAAATAAAATAAGGTCGTTTTTGGTGTATGGAATAATTTGGTTATATCAACATCATATGTTGTAAAGACTGTCCTCTTCCCATCAAATTGCCTTTGCACCTTTGTCAAAAATCAGTTGACCATAAATGTCATAGTTTATTTCTGGACTCTCCATTCTTTTCCATTAATCTCTATGTCTGTCCCAGTGGTTCTTTACTGGGGTGATTTTGGCCCTAAGGGTACACTTGGACATGTCTGGAAACATTTTTGATTGTCACATCTGGGGGTGTTATGTATGTGTAGCTGGCATCCAGTGGGTAAAGGCCCCAGGGCAGCCCCCAACAACAAAGAATTATTGGGTCCCAAACGTCCGCAGTGCTGAGATTGAGAAACCCAGGTCTGTCCTTACACCAGCACCACACTGGCTTGTTTACTCTAGCTTGATAGTAAGTTGTGAGATAAGATAGCGTAAGTTCTCCAACTTTGTTCTTTTTCAAAATTGTTTTGGGTATGCTAAATCCTTTTCATTTCTGTGTAAATTTTACAACTAGCTTGTCATTTTCTACAAAAGCAGCCTACTAGGATTTTGATTGGGATTACGTTGACTGTATAGGTCAACTTGGGAAAAACTGCCATTTTTACAATGCTGACTCTGAATCCATGAACATGGTATATCTCTACATTTATTTACCTATTTATTTTTGGCAGCTGGCCGGTTCGGGAATCCAAACCTGTGACCTTGGTGTTACAACATGTGCTCTAACCAACTGAGTTAACCAGCCAGCCCTCTAAATTTATTTTGATCTTTGACTTCTCAGATGTATTTTTTTTTTCCTGGGTGGCTGGCTGGTACAGGGATGATACCTTGGACCTTGTTGTTATCAGCACCATGCTGTAACCCACTGAGCTGACTGGCCATCACTTGCATTTTTTTTCAGGTAACTTTATTTAAGGCAAGTAATACTGGTTTTCCCAACCTAGTAGTGATATAAAGTTTCCTTCTTTACATTTCTTTACGTAAGGGTTGACTTTGATGAAGATGTTAAGTATAATTATGTACTTATATAAAGTCCTACAGTGAGTTCCTGCAGTTTGGGGAGGATTCTTCTTGTCAGATGCCCCCAATTATAGGTTTGGACCCTGAGGGCCTGAAGAGGGGAGCGACTTAGTTGGGGTCACACAGTGAGCTTATGGCAAGGCCAGATTTGAGGCTAGGGCAGGTCCCCTGACTGCCAGCCATGATCCCACCTACTTGCCTCCAGGACCACCTGCTGAGGGGTCTGAGTTGCTGCATCCCCTCTCCACGGGTATTTTTCTCCTCTCTGGAAGCTCCATCTGATGTGGTTTTTGTGCAGAGTGTCCAGAACTTTCCTGTCTGTCGTTCCTGCTGCAGGGCTGAGAGGGCAGGTGACAGGACCGGTGGGCGCTCCTGCCTGGGTGCACCCTGCCGTGTGCTCCTGGGGCTGCCCACACTGAGTTCCTTCCTGGTTGGGCAAGGGATTGCAGGAACTCTGTCCTGGGGTGCATAAGTCTGAGACTTCTGGGCTTTGGGACCTGGGAACCTGGTTCCAGCACTGGTTCCTCTGAGGGCTGTGAGTCCCCAGGCGGTGGTAGCAGCTGCTGCTGATTCCGAGGGATCTGCACAGGGCTGCCACAGGCCACCATGTTGGAGCTTCACGTCAGCCCTGCAAGGCTGGCTCTGTTCCTCTTGCAGATGAGGAGGCTGAAGCCTACGCAAGTGTAGTCCTTGCTCCGTCACATAGCTGGCCAGTCCCCAGCCGAGGTTTGGAGCAGGTGTTAGGACACCACAGCTGAGCTTTAAACAGACAACAGTTTCTGACAGGCAGGGCAGTGCTGGCTGCCCTACCCTGGCATTTGAGGAAGTCATGCAGGGACCAGGACACTGAGAGAAGTGGTAGGGAAGGGTGATCACACCTGTGAAACACCATCCCAGGGAAACACTCCCTAGACTTGAGCCTTGCATGTCCATGCGTGACTCTTAGAGCATTTCCACCTCCTTTATCTTATCAGAGCTTTGCCAGGTCCCGTGACACCAGACATTTTTGTCCTCTTTCGTAGAGGAGCAAGAATTCAGACTGAGGCTTTTGTCTCCCAACACCTGGGCCTGGCACACAACAGGCGTTTAATAAATGCTGTGCAGCAGGTATTGCAGTACAGCAGGTATTGCATCTCGTGGGGAAGCGAACACACCTCCCCAGTGTGTGTGCTGCTCAGATGGGGCTGCATCTTACCCTTGGGGTGTCTCGTGGGGTCTGAGGCTTCATGGGGTCTGCTGCCACGTGGTGGAGGGTGTTGAGATGTGAGCAAAAGTGTTAGTGGCAGGTGAATGCCACCCAGCACCCTGAGGGTCATGTTGGGTTGGGTTTTCCTTAGCAGAGGGGACCTCACTGACTTTAATTTTTCTGGTGCCTGGAGGGGAGAACTGAGGTAGGGGTGCTGGATAAGGGAGATGTTCTATGTCATCCAAGTGCTGCTGACAGTTGGGGCACTCTGGATGGCCACTGGTGGCAGTTGGGGTGGTGGTGGGAGAAGGAGACTCAGCTGCACAGGAGGTTTTGCCTCCTGCTCAAAGACCTGCTCCACCGTTGTCATTGTTGTGAGTGGATTCTTAGCTCCCCCAATGTTGTCTGTACCGTCCACACACGCAGCCAGCCATGGGCTTCTGCTTGTGCGAACTCGGTTTGGATTTGTCTTTGTAAGAGCCGTGTAAAGGAGGTGCGTTTCCTGAGCTTCTGCTGTCAAGACTTAAGCAATGTTATATTTTAGGTAAAAAAAACCTAAAACAATGACAACAAAACTTTTAAATCGGCTGTTGGGGGTGGGGTGGGTGGGTCTGAGAACTTGATTCCTAGAGGAAGAAGCCAAGGTTGCTTAGGGTTTGAGAAGCGTGTCCTGGGCTCCTGGGGTCCCATGGCCACTGTTCCTGATTTTATTGTATTTACTTATTTTTTTGGCAGCTGGCCAGTACAAGGACTAAACCCTGGACCTTGGTGTTCTAACACTGAGCTCTAACCATCAAGCTAACCGGCCAGCTCTCATTCTGATTTTAGAGCAGTGCCTGCCCCCTGGGTCTTGGGAGGGCCTGGAGCTCTGTGTGTTTGTCCATGGAGTAGAGGGTGTCTCTGAGGATCCTGCATCTTTCACTGGGTTCCGTGCATGTGACAGTGCCCATTGACTTGAGGGACCTTTTGTAGTTAGTTTCTCTGGGAATTGTTGAGAAACTGTTGCTTTCCACTGACTCAAAAATAACTTGGCTCCGCTGAGTCAGCTGCTTCCAGCCTCGCCTCGTGGCTTCTTGAACTTTCCCCATCAACCTTCTGTTGCTTCACACCTTTCTTACGTGTCAGCAGGCATGCTGAGGTGGCACAAAACCTTTCTAAGCCCTTTGAGACTGTGCTCACTGGCTGGCCAGCCCGATGTCCCAGGTGGACAGTGCCCGAGCCTGTGCCCATCTGGCTTCTGTCTGCTCGTGGGGCGGGGAGGAGCAGGAGGAGGGAGCAGATGATTGATTTTTAATAACAGCTGTATTGAGATATAATTCATACCATATGCTTCCTCTTATGCAAGTGTGCAGTTCAGTGGTTTTAGTACACTCACAGAGTTGTGTGACCACCACCAGTCAAATTCCAGAACATTCTCATCGCCCTCAGAAAGAAACCCCATGCCTGTTAAACTCCCCATTCCCCTCCCTCCAGCCCTGGCAACCACGAATCTGCTTTCTGTCTCTGTGGATTTGCCTGTTCTGGAAATTCCATGTAAATGGAATCATAGGATATTTGTCCTTCTGGACTGGCCTTCCTCACTCAGCATAATGGTTTCCATGCTCATGCATGTTGTAGCGTGTGGCAGCGCCTCGTTCCTTTTTACGCCTGCATAATACTCCGTTGTGCGATAGACTCCATTTTGTTTACCCCTCCATCAGTCGGTGGACGTATTTTCCTGGACAGATCACTTTTTGATCTGTCCAGGAAGCTGCAGTTCCCTGTTTCCCACATCTGTGGAGGAGGCTTTGCCAGCGTCCCTCTGCCTGGGGTGGGGGCTTTCCTCTGCAGCTTGGTCCTCCTGGGGCCAGTGCCAGAGGCAAGAGGCCAGCACCCTTCCCCAGAAAGCGAATTTCACTCCTTCTCTTCTCTTGTCCAGGATAGGCAATACCAGGAGGCTCTGGTGGGAAGCTGACCAGCATCCCCTGTGGGGGCTCTCGGGGGCTTGGCCCTGACCCTGGGGGCCCAAGGCCTCAAAGAGGCTATGGAATCCCTGTGGAAGCAGCCAGCTGGAAAAACTGGCTTCTTAAGTAGGTTACTCCTTCTCTCTGTGCTTCATCTAAATGGAAAGAGCAATGGAAGCAGGTCTTGGGGTAATGGAGGATAAGGCGTGGCACAGGATGGACAGCTGGGCTTCTAGTGAGCTCCTCAGTGTCCACTGTCATCAAAGCTACTCAGTCAATAGAAGCTCTGCTCAGACTCCCCCTGGCTTTGGCCTGGCTCTGGGTCATCGTTGGAGATCTCAGGACCACTGGGTCATGTTCCTGTGTCAGGCTGCAGCCAAGCTGGAGGCTTCCTTGGTGGCCATTGCCATCTGGTTCCTGACTGCCCATGCTGACCCCAGAGTTTTTCTACACTGACCTGCCCTGGGTCAGATGTCTAGGAAATTAGAGACTAGGAGGTGACTGTCCTTGGACTCTCAGTGAAGGCCTGGCTGCACAGTGAATGGCCTTTTGTTCTGTGCTGGTGAGGCGGCTGCTGCCATCACCGTCGTTGGCTGCCACCCAGGATGAAAGGAGACTTCATTTGAGGGTGTGTGTGTGATTTCTCTCTCACAATTTGGGGACCCCTGTACTTTCAACACTCTTGTCCACAAAGATGGCCGTGAAAGTTGGAGATCAGTTTAGCATCTCATAAAGGGCTTGAGTTGCATGGCTGAGTAAATTCGAAGGAAGAAAACAATCTTAACAGGCCATGAAGATTGCAGCTACCAAGTGGGTCAGCCTGTAGGAATAGTCTTCAGAGCCCCAGCTCTGACCTGGTCTTCAGAGCCCCAGTGCTGCCCTGGTGTAGCTTTGGCCAGTCCTTTCCTTGCTGAGGCCCCTGCTTCCCCAACTGAAACCCAGGGTTGACCTTGCTTTCCCAGGCCCCTCTCAGATCTGATCCTGCCAGTCCACAAGAGCCATCAGGGTGGGACCAGGCCCTGGCCCTCATCCAACCCAGCTTTTGTTTTTCACAGGGCCCTGAAGTTTTCTGGAAAATGTCCTGTACTTCCCGGATGACCCTGGGGCAGTGATTGCTACTGCCTGCCGAATGTCCCAAACCAAGTGCCACCAGGGCCAGACGCTTGCCTGGGATTGTGCTCCATTCGTCTTTCCCCGTGGCCTCTTGCTGTGTCCTGTATAGCCGCCTTGCTTTGTGCTTCTGTGGGGTGTCGTGTGTGCCATCTTTGTGGTGCCTGACTCGGGGTGCTTAGTAAATAACCGTAGAATTATTCTATTCACCAGCTGCCCCCACATCTGCCCAGCTCCCCAGAGCTCAGCCACTTCCTGATATCCCCAGGTGGGCAGAAGGTCACACAGGCCCCATTGTGGAGTCAGCCCTGCCATTTACTGTTCAGATAACTGAAGCTTTCTTTTTCTTTAATTAAAAAATTTTTTTTTCCGGTGGCTGTCTGGTACAGAGAGATAACCGAAACTTTCTGCTAACCAGATCTCCTGCTCCATGGAACTTATGCTCCCGGTGTTGTCTCTGTGGGCCCAGATCCTGGGGAGCCTTCTGGGGAATTAAAAAAAAAAAGGGATTGTATTTAGTTCAATGCTTTGAAAAAAAAAAAAGTGTGTATATACACGTACATATACATTTTATTTATTTATTTATTTATTTTGGACCAGTAAGGGGATCGCAACCCTCGGCACGGTGTTGTCTGCACCACGCTCAGCCAGTGAGCACAGCAGCCATCCCTATATAGGATCCTAACCCGCGGCCTTGGCACTACCAGCTCCGCACTCTCCTGAGTGAGCCATGGGACCGGCCCTACATATACATTTTAAATGGAGGCTAACATTTAGGAAATTTACAGATCATCAGCGTGCAGCTTGAAAAATGATCACAAAGTGAACCTGTTGAAGAAATAGAATAGTACTGGCCTGCAGAAGCCCCCTCCTGTCCTTTCCAAACAATCTCTCTTTGCCATGGGACACTGCGGTGTCTTGATGCCACAGTTTATTGATCCATCCCATGTGGAGGGGCGTTGGGGGACTTCCTGGTTTGGGCTCTTGGGAAAAATGCTGCCATGGACAGTCTGAGTCTGGCTCTAATTTCTTTGGGTCCATTTTTTTTTTTCTTTAAAGATGACTGGTAAGGGGATTGTAACCCTTGGCTTGGTGGTGTTAGCACCATGCTCAGCCAGTGAGCGAACCAGCCATCCCTATGTAGGATCTGAACCTGTGGCCTTGGTGTTATCAGCACCGCACTCTTCCGAGTGAGCCACAGGCCGGCCCTACTTTGGGTCCATTTTTATGCATGGAGGTGGACTTGCTGGGGCCCTTGGGTGTGTGTGTTCAGCATTAGTAGATTTTACAAACGGTTTTTCTGAGTGATTGAACCAATTTGCACTCCACAGGTGAGAATTGAGAGTCCTGGTCACTCACGTTCTCCCCAGCACCAGGTAGTGTAACATATAATGTGTGTGTGTGTGTGTTTATTTTTCAATTTTAGCCTTGGATTTCTCATTGTACAGCCTTCCCTCGGTTTCTGCTGGGAATTGGTTCCAGGACCCCAGTGTAGCATCTGCATGTAACCTACGCACATCCTCCCGTATACTTTAAGTCATCTCTAGATTGCTTATAATACCTAATACAGTGTAAATGCTGTGTGACAGTTGTTATACTGTATTGTTTAGAGAATAATGACAGGAAATGTCATTACATGTTCAGTATAGACGTGACCATCGCGGTGCGTGGTGTGGGAGGGAGCCTGGGCTGCTGGGAGCCTTGCTGAAATGGGTTGTGTGCAGCTGAGTCAGGCGCCTGGAGCCCACATTCCCGGAACAGGCGCTCGGGTGCCCTTCTGAGGACATGGCCCTTCAGCTGTGTCTGGGGGGTGCCCTGGGGTGGGAGGGTTTGGGTGCAAACGCTCCTCCAGGGTCCACACTAGGAACCTCTGACCTAGTGGGTCCCTAACTCTGGTTTCTCATAAACGGGTTTTATTTTATTTTTTTTGGTGGCTGGCCGGCATGGGGAGCTGAACCTGTGACCTTGGTGTTGTAACACAGCGCTCTAACCCACTGAGACAGCCAGCCAGGCTGGTTTTAAAAACACTGAGCATGTGCTTGAGAAAGTGGGAAGCGATGCTGATGTTTTCAGGGAGTACGTCACGGCCTGGTTCCCTCTCCCCACCCCCTCCAAGATTCTCTGACAGCCAGCAGTTTGGTGTGGGTCCTTCCAGACCCTTTTAGTTATCTGGGCTCCCTGCTGACCTGCCCCTTACCTCCTTACCCGACATCCTCTGGTGATCTCTGCACCTCCACGCGCCTGGTTTGCATAAGTAGTTGAGGACTTTTCCATCTTCTTGTTGTGAAGATTGCTCCCTGCAGCCATGTGTGTTAGCAGACATGTGCTAGTGGAATGGACTAAAAAGAAGGGATCCCAGGAGTCCACCTGGCTCACTGTGTGGCCGAGACAGCCTCTGACCATGGCCTCGGTGCTTTGGTCTTCTCACCTGTAAATGATGATAAGCATGCATGTTCCCCCAGCTCTGACACATGTGTAAGGGAGCAAGGCCATATGTGGAAGTGCTGGGAGGCCCCTGAGGAAGGCAGGGCTCGGTCTCTGTTTCTGTGGCTGTTCCCCTCCCATGTCTGGGTCAGTAGGACAGAGTCTGGCCTCTCGGTCAGAGGGGAGGTGGACTGTCTGATCTGGAGTCACCCTCAACTGGTGACAGTGAGCAAGGGGAGGTGAATGAGTGTGTTTTAGCTCTGAGGCCTGGGGTTGCTGGGGTGTCATTGCCATGTCGCTGGGGTTTCTAGGCCAGTGTCAAGACACTGTGGCATCTGTTGGGCCCTCTGAATGTGGCCACAGGAGGATTTCCAGCCTTTGTGACAAGTAAGGCCCTTGCATGTGGCTCTTTGTGTATGAACAGCCACCTATGTGACTGGCGATGACACCACAGACTGCAGTCCCCATTATCCCTGAGCTGTGGGAGGGGAGGTGCCCAGCGTGGGGGGAACTAAGACACACAGTGGGTTCCTACAAGTGTGGTGACCTCTGAGATCAGTTTCCCATGTGGAAAGTGGGAGTGGTATCTGTCCCTGGGTTGTGGGGTCAGTGGGAAAACTGGGTTGAGGCTGCGGCCTCAGCAGGCCTGCAGGAAGAGCCCAAGGGACGTGGCTCTTCTTTGTCTTCTGTCATCTTCCTGTCTCCTTTCTTATGTCCAGCCCATCTACTTTCCTCTCTTTGCCCTCCCTCTTGTCCTGGTAGCTCCGCCTGCTCCTTTCGGTCCTGAGATGCATGCACACAAACACATATATACACGCACACACACACACAGTGTACACATGCACACACACACAATGTACACACACACACACACAATCACTGTCTACGCACAGCGCACACATACCATGTACATTCATGCATACACCATGTATGCACACGATGTACCCACACACGCACAGACCACATATACACATGCACACATTCCATCTATATACACGTGCACACCATGTGCAAACATGCACACACCATGTATGCACAAGCATATTATACACATAGAAATGTATACACACACGCACACACATACATACACAGCTCAGACACATATAAATAGATACACACATACACATACACACAAAACACATGCACACATTCACACATACTCATGAACATACACATATATACACAGACATAAACACACATACACATGCTTACGTACATGCACACATAAAAAACACACTGGGAAGCTGCTACCAGTTCCCCAGATGCACACATTTCTCTTTTAAAAATTCCTTTTTTGAAAATGTGAGCATTTAAAAAACAAATAGGAAAGTACAGAGATTAATATAATACTCTCCATTCAGAATTCATGGTTAACATTTTTCTTTTCTTTTTTTTTTTTTAAATAAAGATGACCGGTAAGGGGATCTTAACCCTTGACTTGGTGTTGTCAGCACCACGTTTACCCAGTGAGCTAGCCGACCATCGCTGTATGGGACTCAAACCCGGGGCCTTGGTGTTATCAGCACCACACTCTCCCGAGTGAGCCACGGGCCAGCCCCAGGTTAACATTTCTCATCTTTGTTTTATCTTTTTTCTTGAGGAAAAAGGGAAGGATAGTACCTCCACCAACGCCTCTCCTCGGGCCTGGTCCCTTCCTCCTGCCCCATCGTGGACCTGTGGCAGCTCTTTCCCGTGTCTTAGTCTTCTTTTATGTGTGCTGTCCACATGTCAGCTGCACGACTGTGCCCTGATGTGTTTTCCCCTTCCTCCTCGTTAGTACCATTGTCTTTGTGTTTGAGTTGCTATACACCTGCTCTGTGGCGATATACATGGACCTGGCTCCTGACTGGTAGGGTAACGTCCCATCTGTGATCATGCTGCTGTTTGTTATCCACTTCCGTGTCAGTGAACATGTGACTTGGTTCCAAGATTTTATGTTTGAAGGTTTTTTATTGATCACTATATTGTGCATCTCTGCAACCAAAATAAATACATACATTGTAATTAGAATTTTAGAAAATTTCACATCACTGTGAAGCTCTTAGAATTTTTCTTGTGGTTTGAATGACCATTACAAATACCCAAGTGATCAAATATTACAGTTTTTATCAATAACAAAGAGAAATACTAAAAAACATTGAAAATGTGTCTCTTAAGTGGATGTGCTCCTTTTTTCCCTTGGTTGATTCATGTGTTCAGAGTTGAGTATAACCTTTTGTTAGAATGATACAGATTTTAACATCAACTGTGTTTCTATTTTTTAAGTTCAGAAACCTTGATCGTGTTAAGTAGATGGGAATTAAGATTTTGATATAGCAGTAGCACCTAATTCCAAATTGTCAAAAATTCACATAAAGATCTATTGTTGAAAAAATTAATGATTTCTTAGCTGACAACTCAGTTGAATCCTTCCAGTTCTTAACAATGATTTTATTGAGTTAGAATTCATATACCATAAACCTCACCCTTTTATTTGTTTATTTAAAGAAAATGAGATTTTATTAATATTATTTTTTACATTCTAGGATGTTGCAGAGCAGTTGGGAGGGGAGGGGGAGAGGGGAAAGGGGAAGGAAATGGGGTGGACGAAGGAGGGAGGAGGAGGGGCAGGATTGAGGCCTGTGGTACCTCCCTCATTCCCTTAGGGGAGACTGGCGGGCTTCCAGCAGTGGCTTGGTCATTGCTGTGCTGGGTGCAGATGTCAGCGGGTGTGGAAAAGCCCTCGATCCCCACCATCCCAGCTTGGGAAACCAGGGCCTTTCTTGCTATGGATTGGTGGTCCATGCTGGGCTGGTTGCACGTGTCAGGGGCCGTGGCCAAGGCCCTCATCCTTCACCCTTGGGATTGGTTGCAGGTGGGGGGAGGGGCATTGCTGAGGCCCCCGGCCCTCCTCTCCCCCCTTTCTGATTTGGTAGCCCAGGAGACTTCTGGTCCTTCTGTGTGTTATAGGTATTCTCTGGTGACATGAGACCTTTACTAGTTAATATGAAACTTTGTCTCTGGTTGTGGGTACTTTGTGTTTTCTTACAGTTCTGTATTGGATTATTTGCTGCTCCCAACATTTAAACTCTGCTGGAACTAATTTTTTGTCCTTTGCTTACTTCTAAAATGTGGGAACTTCCTGTGGGGACCAGTACTTGAACTGTGTGGTTGAGCTAGATTGCTGCTTTGCTGCTGATTCCCTGGGGAAGGCTTTTTGTGCAGCTCAGGTTTTAGTGGTTGACTTTATAGGTACTTCCAGCTCTGGAGAGATCTGAAACTCCTGTCTGGGCCTGAGTCTTTTCATCAGACTTCACCCTGTACAATTCTATATTCCTGACCAGTCTCCTCTGAGTGATCCTAAACTGATTGGAGGGCGGATCGGCTGTCCTTGCTGTGCCCAAGTGTTCTCCCAGTGGGCCCGTCTCCCTGACTGCCTGTGCTACAAACACTTCCCATGGGATGGTCTGTGCTCTGGTCCCTTGCAATGACTCACCGGCCTCTGAGTGGCTCCTTTCCTTCAGTTGTTGTGGCTCTTCACTCCTGTGTGAGTCCATGGGAACCCTATCAGTGGTCTTGCTGGCCTGGGAGTCACCAAGGCTCTCTTCTCCCCTGCTGCCTCCAAGCAACTTCATCTGAAGGACACAGCTGCGGCTTCTGCCGGCTCCTGCTGGCTCCTGCTCCATGTGCTCAGCAGCTCCAGCCTGGACACTGCTGGGGCTCAAAATGGTCTGAGCGGTTTTTTTTTTCTCTCATTGTGGCTTCTCCCACCTTCATGCACTCCGTAGGTCTCTCCTCCTTTTCTCCTGAGCTCTAGTGGCCCCAACTTGGCTATCGTTGCTTTTTTATAGTTGTAAATTTGTTTATTTGTGGGAGAGAGTGACGCTGGGGACCGTCTGTTCTGCCATCTTGACCAGAAGTACTTCAAAACCTCACCCTTTTAAAGTGTATAGTTCAGGGCTGGCCAGTTGGTTAGAGTGTGGTGCTGTAATACTAAGGTCAAGGGTTCCAATCCCTGTACTGGCCAGCCACCAAAAAAATAAAAAATAATAAAAAGATAAAGTGGACAGTTCACTGGTTTTTAGCATATTCAGAGTCATCATCATTATCTAATTATAGAACATGGATAAGGTTTTGTGATATTACAGGCACTACTGTAACAAACATCCTTGTCCCATGTCTCAAGTCTTCTAAAAATAATTTTTCTTGTTTTACAATGTGTTAATTTTAGAAAACTTATGAAATACAGAGAAAGCAGAGAAGTAATATTCGCCTGTTACCTCCGAATCCAGAGATTTCGTTTTGTAGCTTTTGTTCTTCCGAAGTTATTACAACTGAAAGTTACACTTAGACTTTGGAGGCTCCTGTGTATGGCACGTCAGACTACAAAGTGCCGTGGACAAGAATAAAGCAGAGCAGGGCCGTGGGGTGTGGGTAGGTTGGTCAGCAAGTAGGGTGGAGGGTGCAAGTTTAAAAAGGAGTGGTCAGAAACGGTCTTGCTGAGGTCACCTGAGGTGGTGGGTCCAGGCAGAGCTCTTGGGGAAGAATTTGATGAGCAGAGGAAGCATCAGGACAAAGGTCCTGAGGTATGGATGGGTTGGCAGGGTGAGCATTGTATTGGGCCTTGCTGGCTGTGGGGAGGAGTTTGGGACTTATTCCACTGTGGTTAGGAAGACACCAGAAGTTCGAGAGCAGTGGGCCATGGCAAGCAGACTTTGGGGTTCAGTGGGGCTGGGTGCAGTAACCAGGCAGAAGGTGCTGGTGGCTTTGACCTGGACAGGCACTACAGGAATATATTACAATCTGGAGCCCAGAGAGGATGACAAGGGTCACCCAGACTAGGTTTCAGAAGTATTAGTTATCTCCTTCTGGGTAACAAATTACTTCAAAATTTAGAGGCTCACGATAGCAGTGATTGTCATCTCATAGTTTCTGCGGGTCCGGAATTTGGGAGTTGCTTAGCTGGGTGCTGCAGCAAGCTGTCGGCTGGGCCACAGCCATCCGAGGGCACGGCTGGGGCTGGAGGATCTGTCTCGCTCACTCACATGCCTGGTGGTGGCAGGGGCCTCAGTTCCTTGCCACATGGGGCTGCTTGAGTGTCCTCACAGCATGGCGGTCGGCTTCCGGGAGCCTTAGCAGTCACTCCATCATTTCCACAGTATCGACTGGTGGCATGGGTTTGCCTTCTTCAGCATGGGAGGAGTCTCCCTCAAGACATGACTACCAGGAGGTGAGACCCATTGGGGGCCATTTTGGAGGCCACTTCTTCCCACAGAGAGGAAACTCTGGGGACTTGTTTCACATAAAGTGGTTGAGCCTTGATGGTTCCCCAGGAGGAGGTTGGACAGGAGGCTTCTGGGCCAGGGAACTGGCTCCTGTGCCCGAGTCTGCCCTCTCCTGAGCCTTCCCTTCACATCAGGGCTGCCTGGCCTTTTCCGGATCCCACCTCAGAGTCTGCATCAGCAGGGTGGGGTCCTGTCCCCACGAAGGGTATCCTAGACGTTGAGTCACTGTCTAGTCTGTGGGGTCACCAGGCCTCCCCACATCCCTCTTACCACACTGCTGCAGCCCTGACTTGAGTGTCACATGGTGATTAGTGCGGCTGGTTTCCAGAGGCGAGTGCCATGTGCATGTTAGCGAGCACTGGGCATGTCTGGGCACACAGGCCAGGCAGCTCTGAGCTGCGTGCCCCCCTTCTCCACGATCTGAGCTCAAGGTTGGATGGGCCAAGGCCAACCGAGACTGAAGCAGGGTGCAGAGACAGGGTCCAGAGAGCACCTGTCCACAGACATTGGGAGCCTCGTCTGCTCCTCCCCACCCTATAGGCCGTTGTGGGAAGTAGGACTTTTAAGGTCTCTGCATGTTAAAATGCACTGCGTGGAAACCCCAGGTGACATGGGAAGGCGTCCTTGTGGTTCCCTGTATCTCAGTCATTCTTTACCTTGACTTGAGAACACCACATTGAGGCCTCAGGCACAGCAGGAGGTCTGGGCTTGGGGCCCCGCCTCGTCAGCCTTGGACTGGCTTCCAGGGCAGCCTCTTGGGCGCGTCCCTCAGACGGCTCTGTGTCCCCACAACTTGTATCACGTACGTCTCAGTGTGTGCAGTCACCCCTCAAAACGTGATCCTACACTACATTCCGCTTGTTCTTTTTACTAATAAATATTCCATGACCGTCGTTCCATGTCAGCATATCCAGGTCTGTGTGACTGACAGCTCTGGGGCATTCCAGAAAATCGGGGTGTTGCATTTGTTTAATTGCTGCTTTGATCTTGTCTTCTTGCTGCAGTTGGCTCTTGCTGGTTTGTGGTCCATGTGGTGGGTTGGGGTTAGGGCTGGGGTTATGGTTGGGGTTAGGTTTGGGGGGGGCCAGGACTGGGGTTGGGGTTAGGGTTGGGTTTGGGATTAGGACTGGGGTTATGGTTTGGGGTTGGGATCAAGACTGGGATTAGGGATGGGGTTAGGGTTGGGGTTAGGCTCCCACCCACTCCTGCCTCACATTTACTGCAGTCAAGAGCATTCGGGCTGGACTCTTGGTCTGGGCCCTCTCCATGAGAAGGAGGCTCATCCCCTGGGCCTGGCCACCTTTGTGACCATGTCTGTGTCCGCCATAATGGGGGCTGTGGTTCTCGGGAAGGGCACAGGTTGTTGCTGGTGTTCCTGGTAGCTTTGAAGGGCCCAAATTTCCCACGGGGTGTCTCAGGAAGGACCCAAATGGGCTCAGGTGCTCTGAATCTGAGAATCCACAAGGTTCTCAGACCCTGTGGTCTTCCTCTCAAGTCCTCTGTGCCAGAGGGAAAGGGGGAACGGTGGGCAGGCATCAGTCAGGACGTCTGGAGGAGGCCACACTCCTGGCACTTTCCCAGTGGGATCACGAGGTCAGTTCTCTGCAGCTGATTGGCATCTGATGCCTTTCATTCCCCCTTGTAGGAGAAATGCGAATTGAGTGCCCAAGTGTGCCAGGCACGATGGGAGCCAGTTACAGCCTCAGTCTTCACAGGGGAGGGGCGCGAGGGGAGTAACACTGCAGGTCTGCAGAGAGTTTTAAACTGTGGGCAGCGCTGGGATGAAAAAGTACATGGGACTGGGGTCAGGGAACATGTATGGGTTTCCTGGGGTGGCTCTAAAAAAATGACTACAAACAGGGGCTTCAACACACGGAATGTATTATTATCTCTCAGTTCTAGAGGCCAGAAGTTGGAAATCAGGGTGTTGGCAGGGTCTCATTCCCTCTGAAGGCACTGGAGGGATCCTTCCTTGTCTTGCTGCTTCTGGCACTCAAGGTGTTCCTTGTCATTCCTTGGCTTGTGGCCACACCACTCTGATCTCTGCCTCCGTCTTCACACGGCCTTCTTCCCTCTATGTGTGCCTCTGTATCCAGATCTCCCTCTCTGTTCTCTTAGAAAGACACCAGCCACTGGATTTAGGGCCCCCCTAATCCAGTATGACCTCATCTTAACTTGATCGTCTCTGCAAAGACCCTACTTCCAGATAAGGTCAGGTGCACAGGTACCTGGGTAGGACTGGCGTTGGAGCTGAGAACTGGCCACTGAGTCTGCACAGGGAGGGGTGGTCCAGGAGAGGGTGGGCATGGGGGTGGTGCTGTGCAGAGGCTGCCCGGGAAGGCTGAGGCTGGGTGGCTGGAGCAAGAGCCACAGGGCAGCTGGGGCCATTTCTCAGGATGGAGCCTTTGTCAGGGCTGGGCTGCATGGCTGTCCGATGTTCCCACAGGAATGTGGAGAGCCTCACAATCTACAACTGTGTTTCCTTTTTAAACAGGAAACTACTTTGCTTCACATTTTTTCATGGGAGGCGAGAAATTTGACACTCCCCACCCTGAAGGTTACCTCTTTGGAGAGAATATGGATCTGAACTTCCTGGGCAGCCGCCCAGTCCAAGTAGGTCTGGGGCCGGGTTGTGGGGCTGCAGGAGTGGGAGGCCCCTGTTCTTGGCAGTCTGTGTCCAGCTGGGGGCGGGAGGCCACCGTCCTTGGACGTCTGTGTCCAGCTGTGAGAACAGGTAGGCACTGAGTTACCCCCAGGCAGGCAGAGCTCCTGGCAGGACTGTAGTTGAGCTGGAGGTGGGCATGTGACCTGGAACAGGGTGTGTCCCGGCTGTGCACCTGAGATGCCAGTAGCTGGGGCAGATCACCGAGGGATAGAGCAACCTTTATTTTTTATTTTTTATTTTTTTGTCTGTTTCGTGACCGGTACTCAGCCAGTGAGTGCACCGGCCATTCCTGTATAGGATCCGAACCCACGGCGGGAGTGTCGCTGCGCTCCCAGCACCGCACTCTCCCGAGTGCACCATGGGCTCGGCCCAAGAGCAACCTTTATTGAGCTGGCGTGTCCAGGCTGCAGGGGCTGCATGTAGTTACAGGTGTGGTTCTAGGCCTCTTGGATGACTTTCTTTAAAACCCAAAAAGAAATCCACATTCCACAGGACAGGGGCAAGGGATCCCCGGCCAGGTCGGGTTGCTGAGGGGCCTTCCTGGTATTAGGGGTCAGGGATGAGTGGCCGGACCACTTGGGGCAGCTCTGTCTAGTCTAGCTTTCCCATGTACCAGCCATGTGGCCCATGGTTCCCTTCACTGCAAATGAGAATAGTACACTAGTGTTTAGCACAGCCCCTCATGTGGGAGCAAGAACCCAGGAATGCCTGTCAGCTGGGACCGTTCCCCATCGTCCCTGTTCGCTATCCTCTGCCACTCCCGAGGGAGTCATCTGGGATTGCTTTGGGTTTTTCCCTCCTAGTTTCCCTATGTCACTCCAGCTCCCCATGAGCCGGTGAAGACACTGAGGAGCCTGGTGAACATCCGCAAAGACTCCCTGCGGCTTGTGAGGTGAGCCTCTGACCCCTGCTGGGGTGCTCGAGGCTCTGTGGGGTGCAGCCCGGGGCAGAGGCTCCAGTTTTATGCTGGGGAAGAGGAGGAGGGATTACGTGGGCTCTGTCTCTGCTCCCTCTTTGTGGAGCCAGAGGCCACAAGCAGGATTGCAGCACCCAGCACTGCCCCTTGGGCAAGGGCAGGAAAGGGCTGGTGGAACTCGAGCCTTTAAATCAGGAATTCTTGCCCACGATTGTTCCCCCAGGGTGCACTGGGTAAGGTCTAGAGACAGCTGGGGGGTGGGGTGCTCCTGGCCTCTAACGGGGAGGCCAGAGTGCTGCCATACATCCCACAGTGTGCAGGACAGCTCCACAGCCAAGAATGATCCTGCCCTGGAGTCTAGTAGGCTGAGAAACTCTGCTTTAGACCTGGGCTGTTTCTAAAGTGAGAGCATTCACCCCCTTCTCTGTGGCAGAAAGGGAAGGCAGAGCCTGGATTGCTGGGTCTTTCCAAACAGGAAATGGGTCTCCACATTTGCTAAAAAAGTGGGATGTGTCCAAGCAGCCAGCTCTGCGGGCCCCTCAGTCATGTGGGTTGGGAAGTGGGCCTTGTGGCTATGGCCCTGCTGACGCGCAGCTTCTCCCTCTGCCTCCTGGGTAGGTACAAAGATGATGCCGACAGCCCCACCGAGGACAGCGAGAAGCCCCGGGTGCTGTACAGCCTGGAGTTCACCTTTGATGCTGACGCCCGTGTGGCCATTACCATCTACTGCCAGGCGGTGGAGGAGTTCCTGAACGGCAGGGCTGTGTGAGTCCCATGGGCTCCGGGGGCCTCGGGCTCCCTGTGAGCCTTCTGTCTGTCTTCTTGACCATGGGGGGAGAAAAAAACATTCTCCCATTAGACTCTCAACACTCCACTTCTGACACCAAAATATGGGGCAGTTTCTCCCACACCAAGTAATCTTTCAGTTCTCTGGAGACACCCACTGGTGTGCTATAATTCAGTTCAGTTTCGATGCTAACTACCCAGAGTTCATGAGGACCCCACAGGTGAGGGGTGCAGCCCCACAAGACGCCCTCACCTCACACACCAGTTGCAAGCCCACTGGTCACCTGTACTTCTGACTGACTGGCTGAAAATCAGGGTCCCACACCCGCTCCTCATGTTTGATCATTTGCCAGCACGGCTCTCAGAACTCAGGGAAACACCTTACTTGTGTTAGCAGTTGGTTGTAAAGAGCGTTACAAACGATTCAGATGAACAGCAGATGCAGGGGTACACAGGTGAGGTGTGTGGGAAGGGTGTGGAGATCCCGTGCCCTCTCTGTGCACGCCATGCTTCCTGTGTTCGGTGACCTGGGAGCCCTCCATATCCTTCAGGGGTCTCATGGAGCCTTCATCATATAGGTGTGATCAGTTAAAACTCAGTCTCCAGCCCCTCTCCCATCCTGGAGGATGCAGGGTGGGGCTGAAAGTTCCAGGCTTCTGATCATGGCTTGGTCTTTCTGGTGACCAGCCCATGTACAGGAGCCCCTAAGAGTCGCCTCATTAGAACAAAAGATGCTCCTGTCATCCAGGAAATTCCAAGGGACTAGGAGCTGTCAGGAACCATGCTGTGAAACAGGCCTGTGGTTTTTGTTTTCCTTGGGCTTAGCCACCACACTGGAGGAGCCCCGGATTCTGGGGAGGTGCCCGGGGCCTGCCACAGAGGGGACAAGGGTGAGGTCAGACAGGCTGGGATGGGCGAGTGGACTGCCTGCCTCCCCCACGCTCCCAGCCTGGAAGCTCTGCTGCCGTCTGCATCACGCCTTTGCCCACCATGTAGGTGTGCTCTAGGAGAGGGTCCTGCTGCCACCAGAAGAGCTAAAAAAGCAGGATGACCAGCCAGACCTGGCTGGTGTGGGCTGTGTCCTCGCCCCCCGGAGGCCGGGTGGCGATAGAAATGCTGCAGTCCGCCTTTCCTGAGACCTGGGAGGAGCCTGGTTTCCCTCCTGGTTTGCTGGGCTTTGGTGGTCCCAGAACAAATGTTTCCAGAACGAAGAGGAGCAGGAGAGGAGCCAGAGGCCGAGTCCAGGCACCCAGACCCCACCTAGCCTGCAAAGGCTCTGCCCATGTGAGCCACAGGGTGGGCCACCCTCCTGCTCCTTCTCTGGCCCCTCCCACTTCCCAACAGGGAAACTGAGGCTCAGACTGGGGGGAGGGTGTGGTCCAGGGTCCCACAACTGGTAAAAGAGAGCCTAGGTCTGCCTGAGGAGCAGCCTGGCCCTTCCTTGAAGCCCAAGCCTGGCCTTCCCTGCGGTGTTCCTTCCTGCACTGGGCTGCGGCCAGGGCAGGGCCTCTCCTGTCTTTGTGCCTACATCAGCGACAACCCCAGCCTCCCAGGCCAGATATGCTAAGGCTCTCGAGAGTGTCCTTGTCCAAGAGACCTAGAGGGGCTCCAGCAGACAGTGAGCATGGGGGTGGGGCGAAGGGAGGCAGGTGAGGCCTTTGCCGTGGGTCTCTGAATGGGGAGACACCAGAGTCATCAGAACTGAAAATGCGGGGGCCGGCCCGTGGCTCACTCGGGAGAGTGCGGTGCTGAGAACACCAAGGCCCCGGGTTCGGATCCCATATACGGATGGCCAGTTCGCTCACTGGCTGAGCGTGGTGCTCACAACACCAAGTCAAGGGTTAAGATCCCCTTACTGGTCATCTTTTTAAAAAAAGAACTGAAAATGCACGTGCCCTTTGAGCCAGCCGTCCCTGTCCTAGGGTTTTAGCTGGGGATGCACTGAACATGTGGCTCAGATGTGTGCAGAAGGGTGGTTCTTGAAGCACAGCTGTTGGGAATGGAACGATATTGGAGACTACCTGTGTACCCCAGGAGGCCTGATGGGCTCATTTAGAGTCAAACCACAGTGGAGCCTGTGCGGTAGCTCAGAGAGCATATGACTTATACACGATGATTGTGGCAGCTTCTGGCTGTACCGGGATGAGAAAGAGTGCAGGGGCTGTTGTGTGCACGTTAAAGCAGAGGCCCCATGCTGCGTATGGTGTGGGTGTGCGTTGATGCTCCAGGAGTGCCACGTGGGTCTCTTCCAGAGCAGGGGAGCAGGCACCAGTCTGGGGCAGCGCTCGCAGTCTCCACGGTTTGTACCACTTTCATCCAGAAACGCAAACAAGCTAAAACCCAGTGGGACAGCAGAGCCACTTCTGTGTGGGGAGCAGAGGGATCTGGCAGGCATGGGCTCTGGAAGAATCACACCCGGGTGTGACCCAGGCAGGGCTGCGTGAGGCAGTGGAGGGGCGAGGGCTGAGGTGCCACGTGGGCCACTTCCTGCGCCCATCAGGGAGTGCTTGGCCCTGCTCCTTGGTCCCCAGAAGTCAGATGACTGCCAGCCCTGCCGGCGTCAGGTGGAGGCATGGCCTGAAGGCGCAGGGGCTGTGCCCACAGCAGTCTTACCTGTCCCTCTGGCCGCTCCACAGATACAGCCCCAAGAGCCCTCCTCTGCAGTCCGAGACTGTGCATTACAAGCGAGGTGTGAGCCAGCAGTTCTCCCTGCCCTCCTTCAAGATCGACTTCTCACAGTGGAGGGACGATGAGGTAATTTCCTGGCTCCCCCTCCTTCCCTCTTGCACCTTTCCCTCAGTCCTCTCCCTTTAGGGCCTGTCCAGGTTCATCTGCGTGGTTGACGGGCACAGGGCGTGGCCGCAGTCGGACTTGTGGTTGGACCATGGAGTGAGGCTTGGGTTGGGCATTGGCTGGACCCTGCGGATAGAGGCCTGGCCAAGCAGCAGCTGTTCAGGAGGCTCCGATACAGGGCTGGGGGTGGTGAGGAAGTCGGGGCCACGGTCTTACCAAGCTGGTTTTGCTCTCAAGGGGAGCACCTTGCCCCTGGGGCTGAGCCTGCAGACCGGCGCAGTGATGCAGTCTCGGCCTGGGTCCCAGAGGTGTTCGGAGCCTGTATGCCCTCCCTCTGTGGTCCCCCACTCGGGTCAGGGGCATACCACCCTTTGGCCAGATCGCACAGAACCAGAGTAGGAGAGAGGTGGATCCCCAAGGAAAATTGGGTGCTGCCACCTGAAGAGTATGCTCGGGTGCTGAACTGGTAAAGACAACAGTGTCTGCACGTTTTGGTGGGGTTTGGACAGGTGGGGAAGGAGGCCCAGGTATGTCAGAGTTGATAAGAACAGAGTCTCAAGGACAGAAGGACAAGTGGTGTCTGGGGCAGCAGCGGTGGCCTTTCCCAGGAGCAGGTGGACAGGGGTGGAAGAGGCTCTATCCCTTTATGTGAAGCCGGGCAAGTTCTGCAGCCTCTCCCAGCCTTGGTTTCCCCATCCGTAAACTGGAGCTAGGAACAGTCCCTCCCTCCCAGGATGGCCATGAGGGGTTCATGATTAGTATGCAGAGTGCTCACGTGGGGCCGCCCATTGTAAGCCCCTGTCTGCCAGCAGAGGGGGGAGAGAAAGGCCGCATTCACCACCCGCTGGTGCGGGCACCTCCCCAAACCATTGGTTTTTATCTTAATGCCAGCAAAGCACAGCTGCCAGCATTCTGTTTGTAGAGTGCAATGGAGGGAAAGTGCAGATCGCTCGGAGGCCCCCCAGAGCGCGAAGTGGCCCATGTCAGCGCCAAGGTGCTAGGTCCTCTGATCACGTTCCAGCCCCGATCACGTTCCAGCCCCATGGCTGGGGGTGTGGGGACAGGTGCAGGGACATGCTCCACAAAGCCCTGCTCTCTCCATTGGCTCTGTCACCTACACAAGCAGCTGCTAGTGCATGAACTCCCCCTTCCTGGGCTTAATTCCAGCCCTTGTGAGGGCAGCATTGAGCGTTACCCCAGCGTCACCAGGGCAACTCTGGCATGGTGGCTCCTGCATACTGGCTCAGGGGGAGGTGGGAAACAGGCTCACAGAGGGGGCCCACGTCTTGTGTGATCACCCCCACAGAGCAAGGCAGGAGCCAGGGAAAGCAGGGGCCCTCCCTCTCCCAAGTCTGGGTTTGGTGGCGTCCTTGAGATGGCTTGGCCCTGGGTGGGTGTGGACACATCCTCCACCTCCCCAGCATGTGGTTTCTGGTGTGCATAGATGTTTCCACACAGCCAGCATCAGCTGTGACCTCCCCCTTGACCACCACCCTGCTCTTTCCTCTTCTGTGCCCTGCAGCCACCTTCCCAGAGGAGGCTGGGCAACTTCCTTCCCTGCCCCGGAGCTTTCCTTGGTTCCCATCGCTTCCATGGGTTGGTGAACTGCTGGGGTTGACTGTGTGCCCTCCCAGGCCCGCGCTCAGCAGATGGGGAAGCTGAGGCTCAGGTCGGGGCTTGTTCATAGTGAACAGGTGAGGAGCTGGACTCTGAGTCACAGCCCTGCCTTTCCTGAGAGCCAGCATGGAAACTGTCCGCAGGGGAGGGCTGGAGGGAGCTGGTGTCCCATGAGGAGCGGGAGAGGGCTGGTCTGGCCGAGGGTGCTGCCTTGAAGGAGGTTGGAGCCAGAGGCAGAAACTGAACCATCCAGTCAGGGCTTTGCAGGCCACAGGGAGGAGAGCAGCCTCTAGCCTGAGGGCGGTGGGGCAATGACAGGCACAAGGGGGTTTCTCCTGAACTCAGGCGAGCCATGAGGGCTTCCCATCCCTTCTTTCTTTGGTGGGGGCTGAGCCAGGTGCCTTTCTGTGACCCAGCACTTCCACTCGAGGTATATACCCAGGAGAATTGAAAATGGGCTGAAATAAGTGTACTTCAGTGTTTGCAGCAGTATAAGTCTCAAGATGTAGAAATAGCTCACATCCATGAATGGGGGCCTGGAAAAACAGAGTGGTCTGTGCACACCGTGGCGTAGCATTCAGCCATGAGATGGAGGGGAGCACTCACACACGCCGCAGCATGGTGGACTTCGGAACGTTGTGCTGAGCAAGAGAAGCCAGATGCAAAAAGACAAATAGTGTGTGATTCCGCTTACAGGAAGTGTCCAGAGCAAGCAAATCCATGGAGACAGAAAGTGGACTGGGGGTTTCTGGGGGCTGGGGCTGGGCAGTTAATGTTTAATGGGCACAGCGTTTCTGTTTGGGGTGGTGAAGTTGTGGAAGTGGATATGGTGATGGTTGCATGACATTGTGAATGTACTTAATGCCACTTAAATATGGTTAAAATGGCAATGTTTATGCTCTATACAGTTTACCATTTCAAAAAGGTGCCAACCCAGGCATCTGTACCCCCTTTGCCATTTGTCCCTCTGTCCTCTGGCTCTGCTGTGATGCCATCTGCCTGCCGGGCCTTCTCCCCATGGCTGTCTCTTGGACCCGCCGGCTTGGCTGCCTCAGTCCTGACCATTCTTTCCTCCTTTCCTCCTCAGCTGAACTTTGACCTGGACCGGGGCGTGTTCCCAGTGGTCATCCAGGCCGTGGTGGACGAAGGTGATGGTGAGCGGTCCAGCCCTCCCTCCCCCGTCCTCCCTCATGAGTGTGCGGGCCCTGTGGGGAGGAAGCTGCTTCCCGAGGCCCTTCTCCCATTGGTCAGCGTGAGGAGTCTTCCAGAAGCGATGCCGGATGTCAGCACAGCCCACGCCCAGGCTCAGGGCCACGGGATTGCCATGTGGGGCATCTGCAGGCATGGGGGTGGCTTGGGTGCTGCCAGGGCAGAACCGGCCGAAGGAAGGGGTGGGAGAGGCCTGGGTGGGGTTATTGCTTTGGCTCTGACTGCTCTCTCCTGTCTCTGTCCTGGGTAGTTGTGGAAGTGACTGGCCATGCCCATGTGCTCTTGGCTGCCTTTGAAAAGGTAAGTGCTGACCTGGTCCTCAGTCTTTGTGACCTGGGAGCTGGGGTCTGAGCGTGGGGCCAGGGCCTGTTGAAGGCACTGGGTGTCAGCCCCTGGGTGGGTGGAAGGTCCCCAGCAGCCCTGCGCTTCCTGGGAGGCTGGCCCTGAGGCTGAGCATCATCACTGGGAAGCTTTCAAAAGGTGTTTGGAGTGTGGCAAGGGAGGATATTCTAGACTAGGGCCAGCCCTGTGGAACTCTCTAGAACCTGCTGACACAGGGGCTGGGGCACCTACATGGAGGGCTATCTGCCACACACTAACTTTCCCTGAGATGTGGAGAGTCGTACAGCTGCTCCCGTCTTGGAAGAACCATGGCCCTTTCCCCCCAGCCCAATGTCCTCGCTGTCACCTGGGACCTTCACAGCCCCATCTGGTGCCCTGCACTCCCCACCTTGCACATGCTCTGCCCCTTCTTCCCTCAGCTGTGGCACCCAGCCCCGCAGGGGTTGGAGGCCTTGCCCCCTGCAGGAGGCCGTTCCTGACTGCTCAGGGCAAACATTTGTTGTGCTTCCTTATTTGATGTCCGTGAGGGCAGAACTGACCCTGCTAGTCTGTTGCTGTGTCCTCAGAGCCAAGCATGACAACTGGCATGCAGCAGATGCTCAGTGGGTACTGGTGGACCGGTGAGGGTCTGCTGCCTCCCTAGCACGGGTGCCCCCTGACCCCGCCCTGCGTGGGTCCCTGCTCCCTAAGAGCCTTGCTAGAGGTGGTGGGTGTGTCCCCTACTGGGTCAGCCATAGCTGACCACCCACCCTCCCAGTGCTTTCTGACATCTGCCAGCACTCTGCAGTTGTAAAGCATTTTCAGCACCTGCCTGTGGCCCAGGAGTGACAAGAGACACAGGCCCCAGGAGGAAGCAGGCTCAGACTTGTCACCACTCCTGTGTCCTGCTGACACTGGGCCCCCTCGCCCCTGGTGTGTGTCTGCAGTCCCTGAGAGCTGTAGGTGCAAAGCCTGGCTCCTGCCTGTGATCTTGAGGCCGTACAGGTGGGTCTAAGGGTCCCTCTGGTCTATTTCTCCTGCGGTGAGGTTGGGTCTGTGTTCTCCTGGGCCAGGGGCAGACTGTGCTGACACAAATGCCAGGCGAGGTCAGCCTTCTCCTGCCTCAGCTCTGGGCTTGCCAGCTGCACTCCCTGGGCCCGGCCTTGTTGGAAGAGGTGGTTACTATGTACACATCTGTGCGCTCTTGCCAAGGCAGATGGGCCATCTCTGGCAAACAGTCCTTTCTGTGCTTAGAGCCCAGTGAGAAACTGCCTTATTTTTGGAATCCAACATTCTAGAAATTTCTGTTAGAACCCATCAGCCTTAACTGAAAACTCTTGAGTGCAGGTCTTGGTTGACTTAGAAGGGATAATTAGCATTGTCTCAAGATCTCATATCTAACACCTAATTAACCTTGTCGAACTCTGAGCTGTGTATTTCCCTGGATAGTGCCGAGTGTGGCTGTTCTATTTTGTCCTGACGTTTTTAGAGCTCTGAGCTTTCCTGCGTATGTATGTGTGTGCCTGCTTTGTGCCATCTTCTAACTAAGCTATGCCCTCGGAGAGCAAGAACTTGTCTTAATGTTCTCTCTCCAGGTGCTACTGCTTGATGTTGGGGAGCCTCTCGTTCTTCATCAGAACTTGGCTGAGTGGTCTTGAACTTGATTGTGCCTGAGAGTCACCCAGGGAGAGTTGGGTCTGTAGTTCAGGGCGGGGCCCAGGAGGCCGTATGTTTAGAGGTTTCTCCAGGTAGTTTTGAAGCCAGGTCTGAGGGCCACATTTTGAGAAATCTGGCCTAGCTCTAGTCTTCACTTGGTCCCTCCTTTTTTCAGCCATGGTTGTGGACTGGCCAGAGAGGGCCTCAGAGGCTGAGCAGGGATGCTCAGAGGTGCCAGCTTAACCCATTAACCCTGTGTCTCTCTCCCCTGCAGCATGTGGACGGCAGCTTCTCTGTGAAGCCCTTAAAGCAGAAGCAAATTGTAAGTCTGTCAGATGAAATAGCATGTCCCCTTTTGATTTAAAAGACACATGCACGCACACACATGTAGTCTCCATGAACTATGTTGCAGTAGCTGCGAATAACCTACTGGCTGGGTGCCTGCTGGGCTCCATGTCCCTGGGTGAGTGCATGCGTGTGGTATGCCCACCTGGTGCCAGCAGCGACTCTGTAGGCCTTGAGTCCTGTCTAGCTTGAGCCGTGGTGCCAGGAGCTTGGTCAGCATTCAGTAACTATTTATTGGATGAATGGATGGAGGAAAGAAGGAGACAGGGAAAATGCTTCAGTATTGGTCAAAGTTTGACTTAATCAATACTTGAAAGGAAGGAGCAGATGGAAGCTGCAGACTAGTTTAAGTTTTCTTTGGGGTCAGTAATCCCAAGGTCCTATGCCAGGAAGAGTTATTCCTGGTGGACTCACATGTAAGCGCTGTGAGAATTTAGAGGATGGCATCCCCCAAACTGAGCTCTGTTAGACCTTGATATGGAGGCTGATTTTAACAGCGGGTCACGGCTGGGGTCTGTATTTCAAAGCCATGGTCAGCAGTTCCCGTACGTGTAGTTGCTCTTGTGTGTAAGACCTGTTTCAAGCCACAACCTGGGAATGGTGTTCCTTAGCTTTTTAAGAGAGGTAGAGTGAACTCTGGCAGATCCAGACCTTGAAGGTGCTGGAGAAGGTGCAGGACCCCCGCCCCCCCCAATGCTGGTCAGGGCTCTTGAGAGCCGACTGGCAGGACCCTGGCTCCCTGAAGAGGTGCTCGTGGTATGGGGAACTGGGAAACCCAGCAGCTCAGACCACTTTGGAATATGGGTCAGGGTGAGGCCTTTGGGTTGGGCCTGAGCTGCAGGACAGAATACAGCTTGTAGGAATTGGTTCGGTGTCTGAGACCAGAAACATTTTCATGCCTGGGGAGTGAGGTTCTAGAAAGGCTGCCATATGGTGCCTTCAGGAACTGACTCTCGTTGCTCCTGTGGGGCTAGTGACGGGTGGCTCCACAGTGGTTTTTTTGTGGAGTTGGAGAGGGTGAGATGGGCAGAGGTGTGGTTGCTGGGCCTACCTTTAGTGTGGCTGAGGACCCCCATGGTGGGCAAAACCACTGGGCCCTGCTCCTGGTGCTGCTGGTTAGGCTGGGCAGGTGGAAGTTCTCCCTTGCCGTCTCTTGGCCCTAGGGGGTGGAGCGGATGAGCTGACAGAATTCCTAGCTATGCCTGCACCTGGGACCTGAGCCTGGTATGGTGGAGGTGGTGTTGGGCCACATGGGGGCAGAGGAGCCCTTGTGTGGGGGCTGGCCAGAGCCCAGCGCACCCCTCTCTGCTCTCCAGGTGGACCGAGTCAGTTACCTGCTGCAGGAGATTTATGGCATCGAGAACAAGAACAACCAGGAGACCAAGGTACATCCTTGCAGTGGTCACCTGTGAACTCCAGGCCAGTCACATGCCCCTGGTTTCCTTCTGCCATGTGCAGGCCCACTGGACTCGCTGGGCATGACTTGCTCGGGGTCTCACAGGCCTGGCCAGGGCCCTGAGGGTTGAGTAGCCAAGCCAGGCCCCTCTATGCCTTCCTCTGGAGGTTTCAGGTCCCCAGATGCCATCATTTTTCCTTAATATATTTTTTTAAGTTAACAGAGTCTATGGAACACTTTGTCCCTTTTTCCAGTAAATTCACTGGCTTCCAAGTCTGCCAGGGCAGCCTGGGAACACAGGACTCCATCCTGCCCCCTCCGGGTGCCGCTGCCTTTGCGATTCCTTCCTGTCAGTGGCTAGGCCAGTGCTGCCCCCTGCTGGTGGGCTCCTGCCTCCCCGGGGACAGTGAGCCCCTGCAGCTATGTGGAATAGAGACCTGCCTTCTAGAAGTCTCTAGAAGCAGCTGAAAAGTGGCGGCCTAGCAGGGCATGGGGAGGGTAGCAGCTTTTTTCATTGTTTCTGAAGGCACACTGGCATGGACAGAACTGCTGCCCGTGTCTTAAAATCTCTGAAAGTTGCACACACCAGCCTCCATGTGGCGCAGGGCCCAGAACAGCTGGAACCAGTGGGAGGCGAGAGGACAGGGCAGCATGGCCAGGCCTGGCCTCAGCTTGGTGGCTGTGCTCATGTACATGTTTTATACCAGGGGTCACCGGTTTTCTGTGAAGGGCCAGGTGGTAGCTATATTTGGCTCTGCAGGACATACAGTCTCTATGGCATCTACTCAACGTGGCCATAACCAACACAAAATCCAGTGGGCGTGACTGTTCCAATTAAACTTTATTTGTAGAAACAGGCAGCAGGCATAGTTAGCTGCTCCCTGTTTTAGAATTTTGCTTTATTGGGGGCCGGCCCATGGCTCACTTGGGAGAGCATGGTGCTGACAACACCAAGTCAAGGGTTAAGATCCCCTTACCGGTCATCTTTAAAAAAAAAAAAAAAAAATTGCTTTATCTTGATCCAGTTGCTAATTTGGTTTCTGGAATCTGCCATTACTTAATGAAAATATTTCTAATGAATTAGACTTGTTTGTTTTTTAACCATGTAGATGGGTACCTGACCATCATGAAGACAGTTCTGTAGTGGCATGTCTCCACATTTCCTCTTTGGGTCTGAGGAACAGAAAGGACCTAAGTCCTTGTGATTTGAGTTGGTGGGGGGCACAGATTTTTCCCTCTGCTGTGTCGCACGGCTCCAGGCTGCCTCTCCTGAGGAGTTCTGTTCCATGGAGACTTCCTCCTGCCCTCTGAGCTTCCCTTTGCCACAGAAGCCCCTGGGGCATGGAGGATGATGGTGGCACTGCTAGGACAGGTAGGCCTGCTTTGGGCAGAGCAATATGAGGCCCTGGCCTTAGGTCCCTGGGAGGCCACTGACCGACAGGCCTCTGTCCCCGCAGCCCTCGGATGATGAGAACGGCGACAACAGCAACGAGTGTGTGGTGTGCCTGTCCGACCTGCGAGACACACTGATCCTGCCCTGCCGCCACCTATGCCTCTGCACCTCCTGTGCCGACACGCTGCGCTACCAGGCCAACAACTGCCCCATCTGCCGCCTGCGTAAGTTCCCGGGAGCGTCTGGAGGTCAGGGACTGGCTGCACCGCAGCAGTCCTGGGCTAGGGCAGCCCTGGGAGGCCACAGAGCCCTTGCTGGCTGAGGAACATGAGGGCTGTCACTCATTTGTCTGGTCCACAATGAACCAGGACACATTGGCTGCACAGTTAGCATTAGTGCAAGCAGCAGCCCCACTAGCATGGGGTACGATTCAGATCTTCACAACCTGCCTCCAGGAAGGTTAGACTTTGAGGATGAAGGGCCTTCAGGGCAGATGTTTGCAGTGACATTTGAACTGGACCAAAATTGATCAGTGAATGAAACCTTTATTTTAGAGGCTATGGAGAAAACATTTTGACAAAAATCTTAGTGAGGTGAGATGGAAAAGTGATGTAGAAAATTGACCGAGGAATTAAATTGGGTTTTCTGGAGCACTCCAGACATTTTCTCAGGAAAAATCGTCGCATGTGGCATAATTCTGAAAAAAATATTTGTCTTCTGATAGAGGGAACCTGAACATTCTCAGCGTAAAAAACCCACTGGGTCACAGTGAGCATCAGGCTGGGGGTCCTGGGACCTGGCAGTGGGAGAAGGGCTGAGGTGTGGTCAGAGAGGATGCCTGCCTGGGGAGCTGCAGGACGTTTGTGTTTTGAGATCTCCAAGCTCCTGAGCCAGGAACTGTGACCCTGGCTGTCAGGCTTGCCAGTCACCGTTTTGGGCCTCTGAGGGATCTTGCCCAGGGTCATGGCCAGCAAAAGGCAGAGGTGGGTTTGGTACTGGGGTTTTGGCCTGTGCTCTTGACCTTGCTACCTGGAAGCAGCTGCACCAGCACCTCACAGAGGTTGTCCCCATGGGAGCCAGGTAAGCAGTGGAGAGGGTGCTGGTGTGTGAGTGCACGCAGTGGCGGCTCTGGAGTTGCAGGGCAGGCTGGGTGGGCAGTAGCAGAGCATGAGGCTGTGTGGTCTGGGGCTCAGAGCACAGAAGGAAGCCCCAGTCGAGATAGGTCAGGGCGCTACAGGTGAGCTCTGCTCTGGGGCCTATGGGGACAGGCGACAGGGCCCTGCCTAGTCTACTCGAGATCAGGTAGCATGGAGGGCTGGCTCACGGGTCCTTTAGCCTCTCCTGTCTGAGAAAGAGGCTGTGGCACCAGGGGGTGGAGGACCAGGAAGTCCAGGCAGGTGTGGACCATGGGAAAGTCTTTCTCTGTGCCCAGGAAGTGGGTGGCATTGGGGGATGAGCCTTGGCACCTGCAGTGCACTGAGGTGGAGGTGGCATCAGCTTCCATGAGCAGCCCCTGGTAGGTGGGCCTGGGTGCCCCCTCTCTCCCCCTTCCTCGAGTGCTCTGAGAACCCAGTGCTGCAGGAACATTAGCTGCCTGAGGCCTCCCTGCAGAGCTCAGCCTGCGGGAGGTGCTCTCGGGGGCTGGTGGGTCCTGTGCTGGCGTTCTGGTCTCTCTAGGGGGCAGAGCATGGTCCGGAAGCCCAGGGGGTCCAGACAGGCCAGAACAGGGGCAGGGCCTAGAGGTGGTGCTCTGTGCACTCTGGCACCAGCCGGCAACCTTGACTGTCTGCCAATTGACAGCTGTGGAACCGTGGGGTTTAGCAGGTGTGGGGCCTGCCTGGGTTCAGGAGACCAACTGCTGTGTGCTGACTCTGAGTAGCACAGAGATTGGGGGGTCTCCTGCCTGTTTGGGGTCTGGGCCTAGTGTGGGGCACAGACAGTAAGAAGTTGAGGCAGAGGAAAGGGGAGCTGTGGGGGTGGTCAGGACCGTGTTCCTGAGGAGGGCAGAGGTGGAAGGACGGGAAGGAGGACCCTGGGAGGTCAGGCTGGGCTGCTGGGGTTCTGGGCACAGGCAGGTTGCCATTCAGGGAGGGCGTGGCACTGACCCCAAGCGGGAACCATGACTCACTGCAGGTGCCGTGACTGCTGGTGACTTCTGACATCTTTAGGTATGGGGTGAGCTGTGGGGTGGGGTCTACAGAGTGGAGTTCAGAGCCCCCCATGTGGCCTGGGCTGCCCCCCAGTCGGCCTCCTCTGTAAGACGGGTTGGGGCTCCCCTCATGGGTGGCTGGTGTCAGAGCCTGCTCACTACTGGTGGAAAACATGGGGACTACTGAAAAGTGCCAAGCCAGCAGGCTACTGTCCCGCCCTGCAGCCTGGGCTGCCCATCAGCACGGGGACGCGGTTGCCTTCTGTATGTGTCCTGTTCACCCTGAGGCATGGCCTGCATTCCCCATCTCACAGCTTCTTATGCACGTTGCATGGGGCCTACTGGCCCCTCTGGGCGCGGGCTGGCACTGGGGTAGACTGGTGCACCATATCCTACTCATGCCGGTGAGACGTTGCACTGTCAGGGACATTCCCCCACGTGAACCTCTGGCCTGCGTCCCACCCTCAGCAGGGTTCCCTGGGGAGAGGCTGCTGGAGCCCGGTCGGGTGGTGTCAGTCACACCCACGTCTCATGGTCTGGGGGCTGACAGGTGTGAAGTGTGGGTGCACCTTGGATACATTCCCCGAGGCAGCGCCACCGTGGCCTTGTTTTGTCCCCCTGTGCAGGGCATTTTGTTACAACTCCGTTGTGCCTCTGATCTAGAAATGTGGCCTGTCTGGGGCTGCTGCAGGGTGGGCTGGTGTGGTGGGTGCTCAGCGTCCCTGCCAGTGGTGCTGGGAGCGGCCCTGGCCTAACGTGAGCCCCTGCTTCCGCCGCAGCTTTCCGGGCCCTCCTGCAGATCCGGGCCGTGCGCAAGAAGCCAGGAGCCCTGTCCCCCATCTGCTTCAGCCCCGTCCTGGCCCAGAGCGTGGACCACGATGAGCACTCTGTAAGTGCTGCCTCCTCCTGCCTGAGGGGTTCAGGGGGGCCTGGAGCCCGTGCGGCAGAACCACATGACTGTAACTGTGCGGTGGTCCCCACAGGTGGCTTGACCAGGCTGGGCTATAAACATTAGCCGCGGGGTCATTGCTGTTCCTGCTGGCAGGGAGAGCCTGCCACGTGGTCAGGTTCGTGCCAGGGCGTTTGTTACCATCTCTCCACCAAGCCAGACCAACAGGTGCTCCGTGGTTCTTAGTGAAGGATCTGGTTCCCTCCCGAGGGTGGCTGTAGCAGTGCTTCTGAGTGGCCCTGCCCGCCTTCCCTGGCGTGAGTGCCCCGCAGCCCTCTGGGCTCGCCCCACAGCAGATCTTCAAGGTAGACCTTGCTGCAGGCAGCAACGGAGGCCAACTCTGGCTTCCAGGACCTAAAGAGAGAGACAGAAACAGGGAGGTAAAGAGACACATACAGAGATGGGGATGGGGTGGAGGAGAGGCAGGGGCGGGCAGTCAGGGGCAAGTGGCTGTATGGATGGCCATCGGCAGTGCAGGGCCCAGCCTGGGCTTCCTGGTCCTGCTGGCCGCCAGCATCACGAGAGGCTTGTGCCTTTCTGGCTCTCAGCGGAGATAGTTGGATCCAGTGCTTCTTAAAGGCCCTGCTACCTCCTTAAAAAGAAAGGAGGAATGAACCCTGTGGTTGGCCTATCCACAAGACGAGGCCTCCTTCCTCGATCGGGTGGGATGTGTTCAACCCACACAGTTTCCGAAAACTGGGCCAATGATTAAAAGTCTGGAAATTTACCTTAAAACCCAAATTCTTGCTTCTGTTTCGAAATCTGAAGTTGTGGTCTCACAGCTGCAGCAGAGGCATGGCCGCCCTTGGGGGGTCCTGTCACCCCAGCCTACTGACTGGCTCCACCCAGGCCAGCCACGCTGTCCCTTTTGCCTACTGGGCCCCCGCCAGCCCAAGGGCTCTTGTGGCATGTTGGCATCGACGTTGATTTGGATACACTGCTGTACATTTTCCATCTTTTGGCAGAAAGAGGACCAGGTGTGATTTTCCCTGAAAGGAGAGTCCATTTTCACAGGGATTGACTGAAGGGTGCTCAGGTGGTGGCGGGGTTTACTGTCGCTTGTTTCTGTTCCTCCCAGTTTCTGTCCTGGTGGCTGTGGGTCAGGCAGGTCCCTCTATGTTTTTTTTTTTTTTTTTTTTTTGTCTTTTTCGTGACCGGCACTCAGTCAGTGAGTGCACCGGCCATTCCTATATAGGATCCGAACCCGCGGCGGGAGCGTCGCCGCGCTGCTAGCGCAGCACGCTACCGAGTGCGCCACCGGCTCGGCCCAAGTCCCTCTATGTTTGACCCTCCTATCCCAAGCAAGCTGAGCCGCCTCCCACAGTGTAGGGCGGCTGGGGCCTGGCGTGTGTCCAGCCTCCACACGCCCCAGAAGGGCCGGCGCCTTCTCAGGGAGCTGCCTTCCCCTCGCAGGTCCAAGCTGTTTCCATGGAGTGCCAGAAAGAGCCCAAATCAGCCATTTCCTCCAGTGATTGCATTAAGATAATCGTGGGGTTGGTGTTTCTCCCCATTTGTCTTTAGGAATTAGATGTTGGTGAGAACTTTCCGAGGCAGGGCCCAGCCTGATAAAGGTGCCCAGCACTGGTGGAGAGCCTTTGACTGGGTGCCCTCAGGGTCCCAGCCTGCACCCGGCTGGGCCCACTTTTGGGGAGTGGTCAGCCTTGGCCAACACCTGCTACTCTGGGGTGACCCAGACCATGGGTGGGCAGGCACTGGGGATGGGGACACCACTCCTAGTGGCACCAGAGCACAGCTCCTGGGAACTGCTTAGATGTGTGGACACCCCTAGACCTCTGAGTCAGAAGCTGCACAGTCCCTGAGAGCCCCGTGCACATTAGCTTTTGAAGCATTGGGTCACGGCGTCCCTAGAGAGACCCTGTCCATGACCTCTAGCGCTGCATGGGGAGGGTGGTAGTTGTAAAACGTATGATTTTTATCTTGACAGTGTCCCTTTAAAAAATCAAAGTCGCACCCCGCCTCCCTGGCCAGCAAGAAACCTAAAAGGGAAACAGTAAGTGTGTTTAGTCCTATGGCTACTTATTTTGCCCCATGCCCTAATCTTTAAGCCAAAGACAAGGATGAGAAGTCATTTTCACCCCAGGCTAATGTTCGATTAACGTGATCTGTCAAATCCACTCTCCCCAGTCCCGGAGTCCCTGCCCAGGAAGGGAGTTTGGTGGAACAATCGAAGCTCAGGTCTGTTGGCAAAAAGCCAGCCACGCCTGTCCCACTGCCTGGTGGGCGACGCCTGTGGCCTCTGCGCCATCTTTGCCTCTGCCGTGGTCCCCAAGTGGCCTTGTTTCCCTTTTTTTTCTTGCTGGCAGTGGAATGGATGTGAAGGTGGAGCTAACGCTGCAGCTGTTTTGTGCACACAGCCTCCCTTGCACTTGCTTGCCGGTCTTGCCTGCCCCTCTGTCCTTGATTCCAGATTGCAGCTCTTTGGGACTGATGACTTTGATTTTCTTGCATCTTCCCTGTACCCCAGGGAGCAGGTGGGGGGACCAGAGAGTGCGTTCCCACTGGGCTGGGCCTCCACCCGAAGCCTCCACTGCCCTGGGCAGACCCAGTTGAGCCCTGTGCTCCCTAGTGTGGCTTAGGGAGGTGGAAGTTGCCAGGGAGTCAGCCCGGAGAGTCCTTTTTAGAGGGGCAAGAGGTTCAGAGGAGGTAGCCACCTTTAAATTGAAAGCAGGTGTGGGAGCAAAGGTGGAGTAGACAGGTCCAGAACAACCCCGTGGGCCTGGCGCCCCCAACCCTGTGGTCCCCAGGGATGCCCCGACTCCATCTCCCCCTTCTTCCAGGGGCTTGGTTGGGCCGAATCTCAGGCAGTGAGCATTTTGCCCCTTGGTGGTTTCATGAGAGCAAGGGCGGGGGCGGGGCAGCCACGCACCCTTCGCAGTGCCCCTGTACCTACGCCCTTTCTGTGTCTCAGCCTTGTCAGTGCGGTTCACTCCCACGAGGGGAAGGCAGTGGCTCCTCTCCCGGGTGTCCATTAGAATGGCCTAGAGCACATCAGCCCGGCAGAGGCTGGGGTCAGGCAGAGCTCCCAGGAGGCCAGGATTCCCTGGCCTAGAACACCGCATTTCCAAAGGTTCTCTTGCCTCTGGCATGGCTTTGCACTTCCCTGCTCCTGAGTTCTCCTTTCTGTCACTAACCCCCTCTCTGCACCCCAGCAAGGCAGGAACAGAAGCCAGGTAGGGGCTGGCCGAGGTGGGGGTGGGTGGCTTTTGCCAGACCTCTTCTCACCCAGCATCCTGGGCACCAACAGGGGCATTTGGGTCTCTGGGGCATGTGCTGGAGTTGATGGCAGGGGAGCCCTGGGCAGGGATGTCTCCAATGCTGCGAGGGAGCTCTTGCCACCCTCCAACAGGGGGATCTGAGTCCTTGGAAGGTAGAGTGGACAGCAGTTGTCAGAAAGAGGGTCTGGGGAGTGGAACATCCCTGGGACTCGAGTTCTGCGACTGGGGCTTTGTGGCCCTGGGCAGGGGCCACAGGCAGGGAGCTGGACCAGCCCTTCCTCACTGCCCTTATCCCTGCAGAGCTCTGACAGTGTCCCTCCTGGCTACGAGCCCATCTCCCTGCTTGAGGCACTCAACGGCCTGCGGACTGTCTCCCCAGCCATCCCCTCAGCCCCCCTTTACGAAGAAATCACCTACTCGGGCATCTCGGATGGTCTGTCCCAGGCCAGTTGTCCGCTGGCTGGGATCGACCGAATCATGGAAAGCAGCCACCAGAAGGGCAAGCCGCGGAGCAAGTCTCCTGACAGGTGAGCCCGAGCCTGGTGCTCCTCTCGGGAAGGGCGAGTGGGAGCCTACCACACCTGTCCTTTGTGGGCTTGGTGCCTGTGTGTGTGTGTGTACATGTGCGTGTGCGTACATGCATGTGTGGGATAGCGTGTAAGAAGCGCAAGGCAGGTTTACTCGTGGTTTCAAATAGTTTTCTCATGTTTTGTTTGGTGATTCACCGGAAAGACTCACAAGACATAGTACCAGGTTAAATTCATGGATAAAGTTTGTTACAGCAAAGAATACAGAGCAAAAACAGCCAGAAAGATGCATTGGTGGAGGCCAGAGGCTTCTGACATCCTCCCTGTCTCAGGCCACGTGGGGGCACTCTGCCACCGGGGCAGGTGCCCTGGGGAGCCCGTTTGAGCTCAGGGTTCTGGACTTTATGGGGAATGGCCACATAGGCGTGTCCTGCCAAGCCACCAAGATGACAGCCGAAACTCGGCACCCCAACAGTGAAACTGGTGCACATCCTTGATATTGCTGTTTACACCTGACCAGCTCGTGGGCGTGGTCCATTTCCAGAGGATTATAGCATCTTCCATCACTAACACCAAGAACCTTCCAGGGCCATGTTCCTGGAGCTGGCCAAGGGTCAGTCATGGTTCCCTTGGAGACTTGCAAGGAGTGGCCAACCAGCCCTGCATGACCACATGCATGTTAGATTTTTAACAGAAAAGTACAAGGGAGGTGCAGGCTCTGCAGTACCAACCCCAGGACCCCTGCAGTGTGTCTACATAGGGAAACAACCCCAAAGATGCAGAAAGAAATATGGGTCTGTCTCCTGCTATTTCCCACCCTGGGGTCTGCCATCAGTGTTTCTTTTTCTCTTTCTAGAAATAAAAAGATGTTCAGGTCTGCTCCCATGTACCTGTAGATGGGGCCTCTCTGTCAGTGTGCATCTGTGTTGACATTGATGGCTGTTGGGCATTTGGGTTAGTTTCAGTCCTTTGCTGATAAACACAGCTCCCTGGGAGCATCTTTTCCATGGAATCTGGCAGATGTTTACAAGGCTACCCCCAGGTGGCATCTGGGCAGTCTATCTGGGCGGGGCTGGCTTTCCTTGTCCAGTCATCCTCCAGCCTACCTGGCCTCCCCCTCCTCTGTCCCCAGCACCCTGCGGTCCCCATCGTCCCCCATCCATGAAGAGGATGAGGAGAAGCTCTCTGAGGACTCAGATGCTCCTCCCCCACTGAGCGGCGTGGAGCTGGCACTGCGGGAAAGCAGCTCCCCAGAGGTTAGGCTCCCCCACATGAAGCTGAGCCACCTGCTCTTGCCAATCTTCTCCAGTCCATGTGCACTGAAATCAGACCCAGTCCCACTGCATGCCAGGACGCTCCTGCACTTCTGGGCCTCGGCCAAGCTGTGTGACTCCCCAGCCTGTTTCCTCATCTGTGGGATGGGTACCATCTGGGGTACTGTTCGGTGGAGTCCCTATGAGGGTTGTAAGAGGGGCTACAGGTGAGGCCTGGTGCCTGGCGATGGTGACACGGAGTATCAGATGCCGCCCTTCACATCCTCCTCCCGCCTGGTCGCAGGAGCTCAGCCCCCTTCAGCCCCTGGTCATCAGCAGCCCTGCACCCGAGCTCCAGGTGGACTTTGCTCTTTGTTTCCTAGAGTTTCATCACAGAAGAGGTTGACAAGTTGCCGTCACTGAAGCAAGGTAAGCCCCCTCCTCCCTCAGGCGCCTGGAGACTTTTATAGGGGTTGTGGCCCTGGCTGCAAGTGGGAAGAGGGCCCTCCCGGCCTCACGGTGGCTGTAGCCATTCCTCGCCAGTGTCACCATCGGACACACGAGGAAACCAAGGCTTGGGTGTGAGTGGGGTGCCCAAGGTAGGGGCCTGGGTTGGGTGGAAGCAGTGTGCTGTCCAGGTTGCGTCTCTCTGCATTTCTGCTCTGAGGGCTGATGGTTCCTGAGTAGAGAATTAGAAGCTGGGGTCTTCCCCTGGCTTGTGCTCGGCTACGTGGCACTGAGCAAGCCCCTTTGCCTCGGGGCCTCAGTTTCCCTACATCTGGACAGGCTAAGCTTTCCTGAGGCACCTGCACTCCTTTCTGCCTGCGCAGAAGCACATGCAGGGGCCAGAGACCCCCTGGCTCGCTCGGGTTGTAGGGTTCCTGGCAGCATTAGGGCCAGCCCCCCTGCCAGAGGGACCCTACCTCACCTACTAGGACCCCCTTGGCAGTACTGAGAAGTGCAGGTCCCCAGCTAAGGCCTGAATGCCGGAGAGGGGGTAAACCAGCTGTATGTGTGAGAGTTCATCCTTGAGGGCAGGGCAGCAGGCTCAGAGGGCCACGTACCCTCTGCGTGTCTGCAGGGAGAAGCAGGGGACAGGCAACACTTGGTACCTTTGAAGCGTGGATTTGTAATTTTCTTATAGTAAAAGCAAAAAAGCCCCACACTGGAGGATGGAAAAGAGGGTAAGAAAAGAAGCAAAGAAAGCGTCCACTTTTGGGGTCTCTGGAGAGCAGCTGAGACATTGGGTGGAGTCGGGCTTGAGCCTAGGCCAAGGGCTCCAGCAGCTGCAGAGCCCCTGGAGAAGAGAGGCATGCTCCAGGGCCCCCGCCTGTCGGCCCCTGACCTTGCCCTCTGCCTGCTTTAGGGAGCCGAGTGCCATCCATCGAGAACGTCCTACAGGACAGCAGCCCTGAGCACTGCAGCCACGGACAGCCAGGTCCACCTGCCGACATCTGTCTGCCAGGTAACACCTGCAGGCCTGGGGGTGGGCCTGCTCTGCCTTCCCAGGGAAGCCTGTTTCCTTTCCCTGGCTCTAAGCTGCTCTCCTTCCTAGACCCCAAAGCAGGACCCAGGCCAGGACCAGATCTGCAAGGCATCCCTCTTTAGGGGGAGCCTGTGCCCCAGGCCTCTTCTCACCCTGAAGCTGGCTTGGCCTCTGGAAGGCGGGAGGCTGCTCACTGAGGGAAGTTCTTTTCACTGTCTACCTCCTGCTCAGGGCCAGGTGGTCAGGTCTGGTCCTAGGTGGGACCGCCTGTCTCCCTTCATCTTTGGTCCTTACCATGGGCCCAGCAGGCCCCAGGCCAGGTGCCAGGAGAACTAGCAGTAGGGCCTCTGTCCCAGGCCCTGCTGGGAGTTGGGGAACCCACACCAGACTTGGGCCACCTGTCCAGGTGAAGCAGCTTGTCCCAGGCTGGGGCGCAGAGGACAGGCTGGGTGCACTGGGTGCGGTGAGGCTGAGAGCAGCAAGAGTAGTAGGGAATGGGCTTGCTTTCCTTCTGTCCCCTTTTCCAAAGGCTCAAGGCCCATGTCATCACCTCCTTTGCTCCCTGCTCCGGTGGTATAAGTTCCTCAGGGGCTCATGTGGTGCCAGTGCCTTCTAGAAGGCCATCGGAGGTTCTAGAATCAGAATTGATAGTCACATCACCTTCAGAGATCACCCCAGAAGCAGCTGCTTAGGGAGCCTGGCTCCCCCATGTGGCCTGGAACATGCCGTTGCTTGGTCTTCCAGGGTCCCCGGTGGCCTGGGTGTTGGGCCATTGTGACATGCTTTGGCTGGATGGGCCTCTTGTCCCTGCCCGGCTCCTGGATGAGCAGGGTCCTGTGCAGGTAGAGCGGGGTGCCAGGCTCACTAGGCTTGGGGGAGCAGGCGCTGGTGGTCTAATTGGCCCGCAGTGGCCTACCCAGAACACAGACCCAAGTCAGAAGCCACGCATAGGGCCAGCACATCTTAAAGTGACATGAAATCAAGTTAAATCCTTTCAAAGGGTCTCAAAGATTTCATTCTGATCAAAAGTGTGAGGAAGAAGCAGGGAGATAGTCAGGAGAGAGACCAGGCTTCCTGGAGCCACAGGTGTAAGTTCTGATCCTGCAGGGCAGCCCGAGGGGGCACCTTGACTGATGGCAGCATCTGCAAAGCGTGGCTGGCTCGGCCCCTGCCCACAGGTGAGACTAGCACACCTGCTCTCGTACCCTAGCCCCAAGTGAGCGTCTCAGGCCTTCTTTAGGTCCACAGGCAGAGGCAGTTTGTGGAAGTGGGAGAGGAGGGGCCGTGTCACTGCTCCTGGGCTGCTCATTGCACAGGGTTGGCTGTTTCTTGATGCTTGCAGTGCAGACTGCAGAGGGCGGCCCTGCCAGCGTCCATCTGTATCTCCTGCACGTCCTCAGGTCTGAGCTCCTGCTGACGGCACACCAGTATCCTGCACATGTTTCTGTGTCTTTTATATCCACGTGGCGGCACACTCTGTTCTACTGGCTTTTTTCACTTAACGGAGATCGTGAGCATCTCCCAGCATCAGTGTGTGTTTTAAAAATGTGAACACACACACGTGTCCTCTTGTTCTTCTTGTTGGTTTCCCCCCCTTTACATGAGAGAGAGAGAGAGAGAGAGAGGGTTTTTTTTTGGCAGCTGGCTGGTACCCTCATTCTCTTTAAAGAATAATTCAGTGTCCCTTGTAGATGGGTAGATGGAAAAAAAGGAGGTTGGAGAAAAATCCATAAAATGGTGAAAGTCTAGGTGCCCAGCATTCTGTGGGCTTCTGCCTTGGGGTCAGCCCTGTCCAGCTCCCAGCCGTTGCTCCTGAAACCAGAGGTGGAGCTGCGCCCACACATGTGCCCTCGGTGCCCTGACCTAGGCTGAGCAGTTGAGCAGTGGGAGGAAGGGACAGAGCCACCATGTCCCCCGCATTACAGCAATGCCCAGATGCTCTGTCTCCAGCTCTTGCTTCTCTTTCGTTGCAGCATCAACACGTGTGCACATTTTGCTTCTTGACAGCCCTCATCTTGTCCTAAGCTGGTGTCTCTGCCATGGAATGTGCTGGTCTGTTGCGAGTGCTTGCTAACTTAGCTTCCATCTGTCTCTCCCTGCTCTGTTGGTAAAGAGGAGTAAGCTGGCACGTGACCTCCTTTTATACACACTTCAGGTGGCTCTGACGGGCATCCTTGGAAAGAGGAGCTGTCCCTTTCTCCCCCACCCCGGGGCGGGGGGTCCTTCCAATTTTCCTGTCTTCATCCGCATCCATGTTTTCCTGAGGGCCTGAATTCTGAATCCAGAGTTCTCCAAGGCCCCTGCACTTGAGCCCTGGAGAGTCCTGACTTTTGGAGTTGGAGGTTTTTCCATCTGGATTAGGTGGCTTGGTTGGGCTTTTCCAGACTTTAGGGTCCCCAGAATGGTGACACAGCCGAGGCATGCCAGAGCCACTATCCCCAGCAGGAAGCAGGAGCCTGGAGGATCAGGGTTGCCCAGGCAGCACCTGGGGACCAGGAAACCTTGAGGAGACACTGGGCCACGTCCAAAGGGTACGACTCCAGCCTGAGGCCAGGCCTTGCTCCAGGACAGCACAGCCGAGTTGCCAATGGTCCCAGTAAATGTGTTGGGGCACTCAGCAAGATCTGCTCCTGTTTTCTGGCTGTGGCATTAAGGAACAAATAGGAAAATAGTATGTCCCAGGCAGTGGGAGGCCCTGTCTGTTGGAGGAAGTCTGTCCTCTTGGGGTCTCTGGTCTTGTGTGGAGACCGTCTTGCTTCCTGTGCAGAGAGCATCCACTTACATAGCCCCCCCCCATTCCCTGCTACCTCCTCCACTTGTCTGCATGGCTCCGTGGCCCCAATGTCACCGTGTGCTTGGCAGACAGTAGCCTGTGCACTGCTGTGCCTTTCTACTGTAAGCCCACTGGTGCTGCTGACTAACCTGCCCCTCCAGCCTCTGGAACCTCTGGGACACCGGCACACTCTGAGCAGTCTGTTAGGGGGCCCCATGAGGTTGGTGCCCCACTGGACAGGGAGGTGCCCTCTCCCAGTATGGCCTACGTGGACCTCTTACTGAAGGCAGCTCAAAGAGTGCCATCACTCAGAAACAGGCAAACAGTGGGGACCCTCTGAAGGTTCTGAGTGCACACCCTGTGAGCAGCTCTGGGACATCTGCTGATCTGTGGCTAGGGTGTCCCCACAGGACTCGGGCCACTGTGGCCGTGAGGCCTGTGCAGCCTGTCTGGGGAATGCCCCAGGTGGCCTCCCAGTCTCTGAGCTGCGGGCCTATCTTTGTCGGCCGACCTGAGCCAGGCTGGGGTGGTTGGCAGCTGCTTCTACGTCCCCACACAGATCTTTCCTGTCCTTGAACATTTCTTCTGACAAATATCATCCCTCTACTGAAAGAACAACAACACTGTATTTATAAAGTCAGCCACAGCCTCCACGTCGGTGAGAGATACCATTTGGGTGTTTGGGTTTACGTAAAGCTTGCAGAAGTAGGAGCTCAGGCAGACCTGAATAGGGTGTCATGGCCTATTGCAGTGGCACAGCTGTACCCTGCACAGTCGCTCCTCACCCAGGGTATGGCCAGCCAAGTCTGGGGGCAGCCCTAAGGGTCCCATTACCTGAGCCCCAGGGGGCAGACCCTGTCCAGGGACAGAGGGCCTCATGGCATTGCGGCACTGTGGTGGTGACAGTAGGGAACAATCAGAAGAGGCCTGTGTGGACCGCCAGGCAAGCTCCTGAGGCCCCTGCTTCCACCTCATGGAAGCTGCCCACGGGGCCACTCTGAGCATCTCAAGCTCTGCTCCCACGTACCCTGTTCTGGGGTTGACCGAGATCTAACCTAACCCAGTCATAAAGCTCTTTTCAGGATAGTAGCTGCTCAGATCAGGGAATCTCAGACCAGGGTGAGGGCAGGAGACCCAGAGGGGCCAGCAGCTAGGGCACCACCATGCACTGTCCTGGGCTGTGGCTCCACGGTCAGGTGCCCGGGGCAGTGGGCATTCTGTGTGGTCACATCTGATCGAATCTGCTGTTCCTGCCACAGACAGGTGTGGGGTGAGAGTAGCCCTGTCCTTGGGCTCACGGTTGGTGGGAGCAGGTGATGGGGACTGCGTGGCTGAGCCTGACCCTTTCTCCCTCTGCCCCACCTCAGGATGGTCCACCTCCATGGAGACACCTTGCAGCCTCAGCACCACCACTGGTCCCCCCTGGCCTCCGCTGGGCGGCCCCAGTCCTGACCCTGGTACCACAGAGCTGACACCACTCTGAGATCCTGGCCAGGTGGCAGCTTGGAACCCTCAGCTGCCTGGACTTTGCCGAGGGGCTGCCCCAAACCCCAGCGTGACCCTGGCTCCCTCTACTGTCTGCACACCCAGTAAGGCCACCAGGTTCTGAGGTGCCATGGTGACCCTCGATCTAAGAGCACAGTGGACTGTCCCCTCTACAAACCCTTTTTCTACAGTTGATGTATTTGTCAATGGTTCAAGGTGAAGGACAGCAGCTTTCTGTGCCAGGCACTGCGCGCTGGGGTGTCCCCCAAGTGCCCTGTTAGCTGAGGTGCGAGGGCTGGGGGGTGACTGCCCACGAGCAGCTTGGACTGGCTTTACCCAGCACCCACCTGGCAGTGGGTTGGCACCCCAAGAACTTAAACCAGCAGAAAGAGAACTTATTAGTGGGTGAAGTGCTGTCCTCACAGATGCTCTGGGAGGACATGGGGCCGACTTACAGTCAATGAAGGAAACGGTGTCTGTCCGCCTGCCCTCATGCACGCTGCTGCAGCTGCTTTCCGCCATCGGCCGTGTTTGTCCCAGCCACTCTGCTGTCTGCTGCCCCTCCCTGCTCCGGCCCTCCCCTGGGCAGCCAGGGGTGTGGGAGCGGTGCCGGGCCTGCCCGAGGTGTGGAGGCAGCCGGCCGGTGTCTGCTGGGTCCTGGCTTTGCTTACCTCGTCAGACCCCACGTGGAGGGGGGGGAGCTATACAGCCTGTGGCCCTGCCGTCCACCTGCCAGGGAGCACACTGGGTGGTTTCCTTGGCTCCCTGTTCACCATTTAAAGGTCCCTCTGCATTTCTCCTTGCTTTGTTCTGTCTGGGCTCCTGTTGCAGGACCTGCCTGGGGGAGCAGGGGTCTGGCCATGATGCTTTGCTTCTAAGGTGACCTTGCCTTTTTAAACCTCCAACAACAGAAAGGCAGAGGAGGTGCCTGGCCTTGGTGCCCCAGGCCAGAGCTGCCCCAGCAGGGCTTTGAGCCTGTCAGGGAGCTGCCCTGCACCCACCCCTGTGGGAAGGATGGTGGTGGGATGGCCCCCAGCAGTCCACAGGACCCTGCACAGTCCTGGGCCCCACCCAGCACCCTCCCTGAGTCTTGTGGTTGCTCCGAGCCCTGGCTTTGCCTGGCAGGGCGCTTGGGAGAGAAACCCAACAGTGGAGGACTGGTTCTTGGGCCGAGCCTGTGAGTGGAACGTGGTCTTCATGCACCCAGGCCAGCTTCCCTTCTTGGCTCCTGTGAGCTCACGTGTACACACACATGCACACACATGGGCGGGTTGTCGCCCTCCCACACCCCTCTGCCCCCGCCTGTGCCCTGGCCTCTCGCCATTGGCGTTGGCGCTAGTACTTTGAAGGATGAATGAGGACTGGCCTGTCTTGGACTTATATGTGCTATCACTTGATGTATTCTGATTGGCTCGTTTTAGTTCATTTTTACTGTATATTTATAGTAATAAAATCATGCAGCAATATCTTGTCCACTGCTTCCTCTGGTCATTGTTTCCTGATCCAGAGGCAGGACACTGAGTGATGAGTGGTGGCTCCCCCACCCTGTCAGCATATGGCCTCTGCCTCGGTTTCCTCGTGTGTAGGAGGGCAGCAACAGTATGACTTCCAGGCAAGGGCAAGGATTAGATGAGAGAGTGCATGCCCTCGCTGCTGTTATTACTGTTTTCACTGTCATCCGTGCTGGTCCTCTGGATGGAGGGAAGCCAGACTCTTGGGATTTGGCTCCCCTCTTCAGGAGCTCAGGCCTCTGATCCCCATCTCCATCACTGATTCATCCCACAGATGTTTACTGAGTATCTGCTGTGTGCCAGGGGAGGGCAAATCGTATAAGGCCCAGGCCCCTGGGTGCATGCATTACAGTCAGTGGGATGCAGAATAGGTAATCAAAGTCTTGACATTTGGTTACTGTTAGGAAGGAAGTCGGTGGGTGATGAGATGAAGTCGTAGGAGAGACTTAATTTATCCATGTGGTCAGGGAAGTCTTCGAGGAAACGTCTGAAGCCCTGAAGGATGAGAGGGCCGTGGAGCAGTGCTAAGTGCAAAGGCCTGGGACAGGAGTGACCCTCATGTGTCCATGGTGGAAAGAAGCCCACTGGCTGGAGTATGAGGGAGGGCTGCTGGGGGAAGAGACTTGAAGACCTTGAGAGGTGATTGGATTTTTTACAAGGGGCAGTCAGTTTTCTTTTAAGCAGAGGTTTGTAAGCAGGGGAGCATCACCCGTGGCTGTCATGTGGAGAAAGGATTGAAGGAATGGGTTAGCTGCTCAGAGATGATGGGTTTAGAGGCTGGAGCCGAGCCCAGGGCCTCTGCCCAGGACTGGCCTCCCAGCAGGGGATGGTCAGTGACACAGGACCTCCACCACAGGGCCCCCAGCTCCTGTGCAAACACAGTTCAAGCTGCCTCCACCACCCCTCTTTGACTCAAGCTCATGAGGGTGGAGGGGGCTGTGGTGTTCTTGGACCACTGGTCCCTGCCCCAGGGAAGGCCTGCCACCCATGGCCCTGCAGTGTGAGTGGAGAGGTGCTCAGCATGTCAGACAGGCTCCCATGTGGGCTGAATCAGATTTCCCTCTGCACTTCTCCCAGCAGAGCCCGCCCCTTTATTAATGTCTGATGTTGGGGAGGGGTTGGAGCAAGGGGAGCCTTTCCTCCTGGGCTGAGATTGTGCTGGACTGCCTGGAGGTGGGGCCCTCTTTGGATGGGGGGAACCTTTCCCTTCAGATATGGTCATGGTGGATCCTGCAAACCCTTACCCGCCCTTTGCTTGCCTCTCCTTTCCTCCTGCTCGGCTTCATTCAGGGGAGCCTTACCTGTGCCATGGAGCTTGGTCTGACTGCAAGTCTCTCACGAGGTTGCAGCCCCAGCCCTGGGCACCCATCCTACAAGTGCATGCGAGGAGGGGAGGGTTCCTTCACTCAGCAAATCCATGTCCACTGTGGGGAAGAGGAAAATGGCGCTCGGGCCAAGCAGGTGGTGAGGTGAGCCTGGCCATTGTGGGGTTCAGGGGGCCCCATCCCTCTCCCTTGGATAGTGTTTCTGATGCTTCTGAGCCCTGGCAACTTCCTTCTCTAGAATGAACATGGGGTTAGTACCCCAAGGCACTCCCTTGCAGAATCAGGCAACTTTCTGTTGTGGAAACTGGATAAGAGACAGGGTGGGATTCTGGCTCTGTCACCAACTGCTGGGTACCCTTAGGCAAGTCCTGGCCCCCTCTCAGGCCAAGGATCCTCGTTGGTAAGCTTCCCCCAACAGTGCCTGGTATACTGTGCCTGGCCGGGAGGGCACTTGGGGCACTGGGCTGGAAAGCCTCCAGCCCGTGGATTTATGTCACTTCCTGCCCCAGTAGGCTAGGTCCAGGGAGGGAGCCCCAGAGCTCCTGGCCATCCACCCCAGCTGCCAGGGCTGAGCGTGGACTCGGGGGCTGTGGGACAGTCGGAGCTCTGAGGCCCTGCTGTCTTTGCTTTTCTGGAGTAGGCAGACCAGCAGAGTGGCCCAGGACGGGGAGGTCGTCACCCTGTGAGCTCAGGTCTCAGCCGAGTAACGAGCTCTGAAGACTTCCGGAGGCAGGTGCCCCCCGCCCGCCCCGGGACCCGAGGGGCAGGGCCTGGCAGAGAAAAGGCCCTGAGCTTCGTTGGCTCGTGTGGTCGCACAGGGGCGACGTCGCGGTGGACAGGGCCACGCGGGCCGGCTCGGCCTCCCAGGGAGAAACCACTGAAGGAAAAGGGAGCCGGCACCATCGAAGGTGCAGTAAGTGTCGGGATTCCCGGCTGTCCCCTCTGGGTGCCCACGGAGAAGTTGATTGAGGACAGCGTGAGCACCGAGGATGCTTGGTCCGCACCATCTGGTGCGTTGCATCTTGGGAGTTGAAGTTTTCTAGGGCTGCAGGCAGAGCCGCAGCTCTGGGCGCGCGGCTATTGGGTGACTTCTGGGGCGCGCACCGCCCCCTGCCTTTGCACACGGCCCCCTCCGCCTCTCAACGACGCGTCAGGGCGCCGGCAATTGGCGGGGGGGGCGGAACCCAGGCGCGCGGCCGCCCGCGGATTGGCCGGGCCCGCGCATGCACTTAGGCGGCGGCGGACGGACATCGGGGGCAGTGCTAAGATGTCGACGGCGGCGGTACCGGAGCTGAAGCAGATCAGCCGCGAGGAGGCGATGCGCCTGGGGCCGGGCTGGAGCCACTCGTGCCACGCCATGCTGTACGCCGCCAACCCGGGGCAGCTCTTCGGCCGCATCCCCATGCGCTTCTCGGTGCTGGTGAGGACGAGGACGGGGACGGGCGCGGGGGCGGGCCGGGGCGCCGGCCGACACCGCTCCCGTGACCCGGCGCTCCCTTCAGATGCAGATGCGCTTCGACGGGCTGCTGGGCTTCCCCGGGGGCTTCGTGGACCGGCGCTTCTGGTCGCTGGAGGACGGCCTGAACCGCGTGCTGGGCCTGGGCTTGGGCTGCCTGCGCCTCACCGAGGCCGACTACCTGAGCTCGCACCTGACCGAGGGCCCGCACCGCGTCGTGGCGCACCTGTACGCGCGGCAGCTGACGCTGGAGCAGCTGCACGCCGTGGAGATCAGCGCGGTGCATTCGCGCGACCACGGTCTGGAGGTGGGGCCGCTGCCCGGGCCCCGCCCCCGCCCCGCCCCGGGCTTGGCTCTGGCCCCGCGGAAGGCGCCGATGGGTAACACGTCTCCCTGAGCGTCCCCTGGCCGGGCTGGGCGGGCGTCGCTGTCCCCGGCAGTGGGTGGGGAGAGGGGCTCGGGGTCGGGAGGCGAGGAGAGGGGGGCTTGGGCTCCCTCAGGGCTGTGTTCCGTCCGCCTTGCTGCCTGCCATTGCCAATCCTGAGAGTGGGGAGCGGGGGCACTGGGGAGGCTGGGATGGGAGCGGTGCCTGCTCGGGGAGGTGGGGAACTGAGGAGCAGAAATGGGGCTTGTAGGGCTTGGGAATGTCATGGCGGGGGAGGGAGCAGGTATGAAGGCTCATGGGATCTGTGGGTTTTGTGGTCTGGAAGGGCTGGGGGTGAGACTGGGGGTGTTTGGGAGCATGGGGTGTGGACTGGGAAGAGTGACATACGAGGCTTCTTGCCAGCCTTAGGGAAGAGGATGGGGAGTGCATGGGGTTGGCCTCAAGACTTGCTTGGGGATGAGGGGGCTGCACTGCTCCAAGGGCACTGGCTGACTTCCCCCTTGCCAGACCCTGCTGGGTCTACCATTGTGTTCTTGGCAAAACTGGCAGCTTTTGCCCTGACCTTGTAGCATACAGGTCTCCTGCCAGGGGTGTGCCGGCTGCGTGGAGGCCCTGGCCCCAACCCTGGCCTCCTGTCCATGCAGGTGCTGGGCCTCGTGCGGGTCCCGCTGTACACCCAGAAAGACCGAGTCGGGGGCTTTCCCAACTTCCTGAGCAATGCTTTCATCAGCACCGCCAAGTACCAGCTCCTCTTCGCCCTCAAGGTGCTCAACATGATGCCCGAGGAGAAGCTGGCTGAGGCCTTGGCTGCGGCCACAGAGAAGCAGAAGAAAGCCCTGGAAAAGCTGCTCCCAGCTTCCTCCTGAGGTGGTTCCTGTGCCAGCTGTCTGTCGTCTTTCCTGGGCTGTATCTCTGCCCATGGGCCAAGGAGACTTGGCCCTGGAATTCCTATGGAAGTGTGTCTTCTAGTGTGTATCTGTGTTGCACACCGCTTCTGACTGCAGGGGGCTAGTGGGCATCTTATCTCCACTGTCCCCAGCAGTCACTGGGCAGTGGCCGGGCCGTTGGGACCCAGCCCGCCCACTCAGGTTGGTCAGTGGGCGGCCTGGGCCTGGCTCTTCAGGCTCAGGACATTTTCTCCTACCCCAAGGCTCAGACCCTCTTCTGTTCAAGTCTCCTCATGGACTGGGGGAAGCCCCAGCTATCTCCTGGTTTTCCAAGGGGTAGGTGCACAGCTCAGACCGTTTAGGAGGTGATTGTTTTGGTGGAGAACACCTCTGTCTCAATCCTCCCTCCTTCCCCTGAGCCAGCCCCAGAGCCTGTAGAAGAGCCAGCTTGGGGTAGAATGTTATACTGTTTTGGTTGTTGCGGGGTTTTGTTAGCTTTTCTCATTCATGGTGTGTGAACTTGGATGAAGCTTCAAATTGGCTTTACTTCACCGTGGCTTGGTTCCCAAGGATAGTTTTGGGGGCCCAGCTATGTATGGAGTTGTTGAAGGAGAAAAAGACAAGTCACTTTTCAGCCATTGTGTGTTGTTTGGTCTGGATTGGAGGCCCTGGGCTGGGCCTGGGAAGGTGCCTCCTCCCTTACTACCAAGACCCTAAAGGCAGGTAGGTGCTGGTTTCCTTCTCCTAGACACGGAAGCTGGGCCCAAGAGGGGCTCTGGGTCCCCAGGCGCTGGGCACTGTGTGGAGTGGAGTCAGCTTGGGCCTTCTGTCCCAGGTGGTGCATAGGGAGGAGCTGCCCCGGCCACAGTGTCCATCTCCCTTTGTTTTTACTGGGACACTAGCAGCCTGACCTCTGGTGGCTTCTGTGCCGAGACCGTCAATGTCAGGCTCCCTTTCCTGATCCTGGTGGCTCTCGCTGCACCTGGGCTGAGCCTGCTGCTCTTACCTTTGCTTTGAAAACCTGCCTTTCTCCATTCTCAGCAGTCTGCAAGCAGCTCCAGGGGATGGTCTGGAAGCACAGGCTTAGTGTGCAGAGTGACAACAGCAGAGCCACTACGGGACAGGAAGGCCACCACTGGCGGTCTCCTACAGCCCCATATCTGGAAAACTCCAGTGGTGCGATTGGAAAATCTCCACAGCCCATGCGTGGCCTGGTAAGGAAGGCGGTGCTCCCTACTTCACTTTGGAGCACGATAGGAGAGCCTCCCGTGGGGAAGGCATTTGCTGTGTAAATAAATCACCCGTACCTGGCTCACTCGTGTTGCCTGAGAACATGCCTAGCTTCCACAGCAGATCCTGTCTTGAGTCATGCCGGGTTCTGTGGAATGATGGGCTCCTGGAGCAAAGGTACCCTGAGCTAGGGGGAGGGGGGCAGGAGGGGTCGCTGAGTCAGTGTGGCTCTGCGCAAAGCATTCTAGGGCTGGGCCACAGGGGTGTCCACCAGAGCCCTGGTCCCTGGGGCTGCAGGCTTGGCTTTGGCCCTACTGGTTTGTCTGCCAGGACTGCATATCATGTGACCAGAACAGAGCCCCTCACCAGGTAACCTTAAATTTTATTTTCCAACAAAATGACATTTTCCAGGTGCCTTAGTCCTCACCTGTAAAGTCAAACCTCAGTGTGGCGCCTGCATGTATACATTCTCTTCCCAAGGCCCTGCCTGGCCTGGGCCAGGGTGGTCCATGAGCTCTAGGCCTTACTGCCAGGTTCTGAGTGACAAGTCCTCATCCTGCCTCAGTGCTAGCCTGAGCTGCCTGGGCAGGGGCTGCAGCCCCGTCCTGCCTCTGTCTGCCGGCTGGTCCCTGGGGCCTGATCTTCCGGCCCGGACTGGGGCCTGAGCTGCTGCAGCTGCCTGCTCACTGCCGTCCTGTCTTCCTGGCACACAACTTCAGGGTGGATCAATCACCCAACGTCAGATTCTGGAAAGGAAAAGGCCCTGGTGAGGAGGGAAGACTGAGGTACGTGGATGGATGTGTGGGCAGCTGCCTGGAGCAGATCCTGCTGCCCCCGCCTGTGTCCTGCTGTGGATGTGGGCTCAGGGCTGGCAGACACTCACCATCCCTCCCAGCTAGGGCTCCCGCCACTTCTCCTTCCCGTTCAGCACCTGCAGCTTCTCCAGGCTCTGGGTCACTGAGCATAGTGCTCGCCCTGAGGACGTGGTGGATAGTTAGAGCTCTGTGGCAAATCTGGGCAGCAGGAGCAGGGAGGAAAGGGGGTCTCGGGACACGAGGAATGAGTGGCCTTCAGCCTGTCTAGCCCCTGCTCAGTAGGGCAGGGTGGGGTTGTCCAGGGGGCTGAGCTGGTCACGATCCCTCTGCCTCCCTCTGAAATACTAGGGGCTCTCAAGCTTCACCAAAGTGTTGGCCACTGGTCCTTCACACTCTTGTCCCCTCCTGGAGACTCACCCATCTCATGGATGTGGTCCTCCAGGGCTCCTGACAGCTCAGGGAGGCTCATGGCCTGCAGGGACACTTGCCAGCCTTTGGAGTCTGTGGTGCAGAGGGTTGAGTTGGCTTGGAGTCTGTGTCCTGAGCCCCTGTGCCCAGGAGACCCTCCTAGGATCAATGCCTGAGTGACTCCCAACGATCAAGGCTGGGGAGCCCCTGTTATACCCCTCTCGACTTGGGAGCCCACAAGACCAAAAAGACTTGTGCCATCAAAATGTTTTCTCTTTCTGCCTGCTGATCAACGTACTAACTGCTGGTAGGGGCTTAGCCCCAGGAAGGAAAGTGTGAGGGTCCCTGGCCTGCAGCAAAGCTGTGCCCTTGGGTGGCCCTAACCCAAACTAGAGGCTGCAGAAGTCACTGGCGGTCTTGGACAGTGCAGTCAGCCACACCTCCAGGGCCTTTCCCAACACTGTTGGAGCTGTGCCTCCCACCACAGCTGAGGAAGGGGCTCAGGTCCCCATGTGATAACCACGCTGAGACTGCTGGATGAAATCCTGGGGCCTAGAAGCTCCCCTTACCAGCTGACAGGAGGGCTGGGCCCAGGGTGGCCACACTGGGGGACTGATCCTGCCTCACTCGGGCTGACAGCTCAACTTGACAGGCTCTGTGACACAAGACCAAGTGCACGTGAGGGTAGAGGCCTCCCCCTTCCCCACTACATCCCCGCAGAGGGCTTCTTGGCCACCCCAGGAAGCTGCACTGACCAGCAGGAGAGAGACCATGCATGGCCTTGTTTTCTGCCTGGGTCTTCCAAGGGCCAGAACCAAATGGTGAGTGGGGGCAGTGAGTGACCCCAGGCCCTGAAAACCCCTCTTGGTTAGAAAACCAGGAGGAATTGATGATGGGTGCCTGGGACCTGCACGAGCTCTTCTGCAGCCTGGTTGGCAGATGAAAGGACCTGCCTTGGGCAGCTCAGAGCCACTCACCGCAGCTGGTCCAGGATGAGGGCAGCTTCCCGGGCCAGGGCCCAGGTCTCCTGCAGCTGGGTGTGGACGGCCTTGCGGGCACCATCCTGCTCCAGCAGACAGCTCTCCACCACGGCCCGCAGCTCTTGCTCCTGGGACACCTGGCCGCGCATGGCCTCCACCTCCTCACAGCGCTGCAGGTGGGGGGTGAGGCTGGGATGTGGGCTGGCTCTTTCCCTCCCAGAGGGGCGAGTCTGCCATCTGTCTCTGCCCCCATCTCTTCCCCTCTCTCCACCTTGGTCCTATCCTAAGACTCCGGTTCCCATGCCAGCCGCTTGCTCCCCATCTGTCTTCCTCCCCGCATGCTGCTCTCTGAGTATCCTGCCTGTACGAGGGAGCCCGCCTGTGCGTCGCTCTCCTCTGTGTGTGAGCAATGACGCTGCCTTGGCTGACTCCAGGTGCTGCCCTGCCTTGCATGTCCCCCACCCTCCCTTCCACACTGTGTCCTCTTCTGCAAGGGTGCAGCTCTTGACACTGCCCTCCCCTGCTCCCTGCTTGCTTTGTGCAGCTGGATGGCGAGCTCCTGCATCTCAGCCTCCAGCCGGTCGGCATAGGCCAGCTCCAGGGCATCACTGGGGGGGTGGGCGCTGCTGTGCCAGCGGGCGATGGCAGAAGTCATCTTCCTTTTGGGCCCAAACAACCTGCAAGAGTGAATTAGAGAAGGGCACAGATCATCACCTGCTGCCACTGTATGCACGGGGATTCCATGGACCATCCTGCCACCAACACTATCACCCTAGGAAAGCTCTTAGCTCTGAAAGGGAAGGGTCCCCTGGGATCCTGGGGCAGAGGACAGAAACAAAGGGCCATAAAAAGCCTCCCACACCTGTTCCACTCCCCTGCCATGGGCTCCATCTCTGTCTATTCAGGAGGTGCTCAAAGGTAAGCCAGCAGAGAGAAGTCTGGGAAGACGGTGGGATTTTCAGTATTAGGAATCTGTCTCCCCACCCAGACGACAACTGCACTGGCAGAATCTGATGTAACTACTTTGGAACTGTGGAGTCTTTTGGTGGGGCGAGGGTGGGGGGCTGTGAAGCTGGCTGATACAGGGATTGAATCCTAGACCTTGGTGTTAGCACCATGCTCTAACCAACTGAGCTAACCAGCCAAACCTTCTTTGGAGTCTATTGATGGCTTGTAACTTCCAGGGGAAGGCTTGGATGGTAAAGTGCAGTAAATTTCGGTCAGGTTCAGCTCTTAGAAAAGTAGTACCTATCCATCCCATGCCCCTCAGCCCCACAGCTTGCAGGAACCAGAGAAGATAATACAGACCTTGTCCTCTAAATATCAGAGATCTGTGCTCTGATCACTGATTGCTGCCTCTGATCACAGAGGTATAGATGAAGAGGCAGGTGGCCATTGTTGCAAGCTGCTCCCCCTCTGGCCTTAGTGACTTTCAGGGGATTTAAAGGGCTGGTGCCTTTTCTTTCTCCATTTTTCTCTCTCCCCTGCTCCCCTTTTCGGGTGGCTGGCTGGTACAGGGATTGAACCCTGGACCTTGGTGTTGCCAGCACCACGCTTTAGCTCAGTTAGTTAACTACCTAGCCCTCTCTTTATTCTTTTCTTTAATGTCTGGCTCTTAAAAGGGGAAAAATACCAAGGTCCAGAGTTTGATCCCTGTACTGGCCAGCTGCAAAGAAAAAAAAAAAAAAAAAAGACAAACATACTCAAAAACAATTGTCTATATGTGGAAATTAGAAAGCCCCCACTCTTACCCAGAAGAAGGCATGGGCTCAGAAAAGACCTAAGGCGTTGAGTTTACACCTCAGTCTGATACTCAGCACAGAGACAGCCACAAACAATTAAAAAAAAAAAAAAAAAAAAAATCCTGGGGAAGGAGTAGAATCTGATTTCCAGAGTTACCACATTATTAGACTTAAATGTCTAGTTTTCATCAAAGAAAATCACAAGACATATAAAGAAACAAAGTATGGCCCATTTAAAGGGGGGAGAAAAAGAACAGAAATTGTCCCTGAAAAAGATCTGATGGGGGATCTCCTAGACAAAGATTTTAAAACTGTCTTAAAAATGTTTAAAGAACTAAAAGATGTGGAGAAAGAAAGAAAAACCCACAATGTATAAACAAAATGGAAATATCAATAGAGATAGAAAACCTAAAAGAAACCAAAAAAATTCTGGAGCTGAAAAGTATAACAAATGAAAAATTCACTAGAGGGATTCAAAGTCAGATCTGAGCAAGCAGGCAGAAGAAAGAATCAGCAAACTTAAAGATAACACAAAGGAAATTATGGATTAAAAATAAAGTCTAAGGGACAATGGGATACCATCAAGGAAGCCAATGTACAATAAGGAGAAGAGAGAGAGAGGAGCAGAAAGACTGTTTGATGAAAGACATGAATGTAAACATGCAAGAAGCTCAATGAACTCCAAATGTGATGAATTAAAAAAGCCCAACACCAAGATGCACCGTAATTAAACTTCTGAAAGACAAAGAATCTTGAAAGCAGCAAGACAGAAGTGACTTGTCACATACAAGGGGTCCTGAATAAAATTGTCAGTAAATTTCTCATCTGAAAGTTTATACAGCCCACTGGCTTCTGGCTTCCATTCAAAGTGCTAAAAGAAAAACTGTCAGCCAAGAATCCTTTATTTGGCAAAAAGCTGTCCTTCAAAAGTGAGGGAGAAATGAAGACATTCCCAGATGAGTAAAAGCCAAGGAAGCTCATTACCACTAGACCTGTCCTGCAAGAAGTGCTCAAGGGAGTCCGGGGTGAAATGTTGGGAAGCAAGGTGGTAAGTGGAAGCTGTATGAAGAAATAAAGATCTCAGAAAAGGGATGTGATGATGAGCAGATGGGATAACAAATGTGGAAGCACTCTGAAGCGTTACAGTCACTCACAAGCAGTTATGATTAAAGACAAACTTCGATTGTGTGCACAGGAGGATGTTTCAAGATAACAGGCTTTAATTATTTGGATTTTATGTTAAACTACTTTATATTCATGCTCTTGAGAAAAAAGAAACCTATACAATAAATTATTCTGCTACCTCTAGTGAAATGGTGAGGATTATCATTTGTAGAATTCTTATATTCTAATCATGGAAAATAGGGTAATAAAATACTAAAAAAACAACAGCAAAAAACACAGCAGAAAATGTTAAAGTGTCCTGAACGCAGTGGTCGCAGTGGTGTCAGCCATGCTATGTTGGGGCCCTCTGCACCTCACAAGGTGGGGGAGCAGGACAGCTGGCTCTGGAGGAAGAAAGCCCACTTCTAGATAGAGCAGCTCTTTCCATCCTCCTCGGATGATGTAGGAACCTAAGCTGGTCTCAGAACATTTGGCTTAAAATGAGGGGCTGAGGGCCAGCAATGGCCCCTTTGGACTCACGTGATGCCAATTTCCTTCAGGTCGCTCTCGGTGAGGGTCAGAAAGATGCGGAGGTCCACATCCTGTTCCTCAAACACCTGCAGGTACTTCAGACACCCAATCTGCTCCAGCAGCGCAGCAAGATCCTAGAGGGCAGAGAAGACAGCAGGAGCAGGAGGACAGGGGGGACAAGAGGAGGTGCGAGCTGCAGTACAGAACCATCTCCCTCCTTGCTAAACTCGCATTCTCGAAGCCTCATCCTATTCTGAGCCCTACTGCTTCCACAAGCTCAGCATCAGGGCGAAGACTTGTCTGTGGGGAGAGCCCAAGCTGCCCATCCTGCTCTCCATGCCCTCAGGCAGAGCATGGAGTCTGGAGATCCAGGGGGAGGCTGGGCAGTGCACGAAGCGGGATATTCAAGACCTTCTCCTTCCACTTCTTCATGGTTGTGACCTAGCCTTGTGTATGTCACTGGAAATTTCATTCCCCATCCTTGCAAATGCTTGGTTCTATGAAGGAGTGTTGAGGAAGCTGTTAATCTTACTGAGAATCCTTTGTATGTGAGGAGTCACTTCTCTCTGGTTCTTTTCAAGTTCTGTCTGAAATCTTGATTTTGATGTGTCTAGGTGTGGATCTCAAGTTTATCCTACTTGGAGTTCACTGAGCTCCTTGGATGCAGAGGCATGTTTTTGATTGGATTTGGGAAGGTTAAGCTCCTTCTTCATTTTTTCTGCTCTTCTCTCCCCTGGAGCACCATCATGTGTAGGTTGCTCTGCTTGATGGTGTCTCACAGGTTTCTGTTCATTCTTCCTTTCTGTTTCTCAGACTAGATATTCTCAGATGACCACTGTTCAAGTTCTCTGATTCTTCTTCTTGCTCAGACCTGGTGAGCCCATCTAGTGAGATTTTCATTTCAGTCATATTTTTCAATTCCACCATTTCTATTTTTGCCAGTTTTTTTGTTGCTTTCAATGGAGGAACAAATTTTTGAAGGCTGTTACTCTGCCATTTTCCTTAAAGTACTTTCTCAATGAAACAGCCTTAAGATCCCACCATGACACAAACACTCCAATCAACGTGTTTAAGGAACTATGAGGTGCACCTGCTCAATGAGCCTGGGAATACCAGCCCTCGAGAGGGGCTGCAGGGAGAAGCCAGAAAAACTGCAGGCTCTTAGTGACCAGCAGAGCGGGTAGTTTAACAAATAAGTGACAAATACTTCTCCCTCTCCTTCCTCTTTGTACCATTTCTGCCTGTGTAGGGCAGAACTCAAACACGTATCAGAGAGTTGAGCTGCTGAGCAGCACCTGCAGTCCCTAGGAAGATGCTCAGCCAGCGCAACCCACGATCACCCCAAGTGCACAGTGTGCTGCACACATGCAGCTTGTCACTGGCTCCTAGGAGCAGCTCTGAGACAGGTCCTGTTTTTCTCCTCCCCAGGCTCAGGGAGGCCGAGTGGATCATGCACACCCAGGGACACAAACCCTGCAGCTGGGCAGCTCGCCACTGGGAGTCATCTCTGCGCCCGAGGAGCTTGATAGGTCATTTGGGGAAAAACCACCCCCACTGTGATCTCAGCAGTGCCTGGCCCATCATAAACACACAGCAGTGCCTCACATATCACAAAAGACACTGTCTTTCTAGGAGTGTAACCAGCAGTGACACAAATGGTTGTACCTGGGGTCCTGAGTAGGGGAGCTTCTCAGTTTGGGGAGTAGATCCTGGGGAACAGGCTGTCCTGGAAGTCCCAGTGCTGGGAGGCATCTGGCTGTCACTGTTGTTGCAACGATTCTTGGCCTTCATATAACTTTTCGTTTGTTTGCGAACTGAGTTTTTCCGTGTGTGATCTGAGTCCTGCGGCAGGGGGCATGAGTGGAAGTTACACTGATGTTCTCTCAGTGACCAGGGCTGCGCCCAGGCTCTGCTATCTGCCCGCACTTCTAGCTGCTGCGCCTGGACCTGTACCGGTTCCCTCCCGCCATCCAGAGGCTTCCTTGACCTCCGTGTCCTCCACTGCACTTTGTGCCATCAAACTCAGGTGGCACTCCCAGAGGGCAGGCTCAGTGTTGTGCTTCTGAGCTCTGTGTAGACATGCATCAAACATGTGTTACCTGAGCTGCCTATCTCAAGTTCACTTATCTCAAGTTATCTCAAGTAACAACCTCCCCCCACGACACCAAGAAAGGGAGGAGGATAGGAGATCAAGAAAGACTCACGTCATTGCTCTCCAGAGAGGCTTCACTGCTGAGTCCCTGGGCTCGTGCCAGGCCCTCACTGCTGCTGCTGCTCCTCACAGTCCCAAGGTTGGTGCAGAACACGTGCTCCTCTGATAATGTGAGGACGGGTGCCTGACTACAGCCTCACTCATGGTGGCTGCAGAGCCAAGCTGTTTGGCCACAGCACTCGTCCCCTCCACAAACACTGTCTCACGCTGACTACCTGTCCCAAACCTTCCCTCTACACAGACGGGCAGGGCATTGGTCTTGTTCACTGACAAATGCCACCCACCTAGAGCTGTGCTTGACACACAGGGGGGCCCTTGGTAACTAGATGCTGGATGGATGAATGCATGAAATTACAATAGACGTTTCCCACTGGGAGGAGTTAGGAAAGCCTCAGAGGGCTTCCAAATAAAGGAGCTAAACTGGTCTGTTTGGAATGGTTGCCCTTAAGATGCACGGGGGACGCTGGACCAGATGCTTCTCCTCACCTGCCCCATCAGTCTTTGGTTCTCCTCACAACAGCCAGGGCCCTCTGTTATCTTTCACTCTCTCACTCCCTATTAGATGGCCTCGGCACAGGGCCACACCCCAGTGGAATGGATTTGGGGAGACACACAGGACTCCCAGAATCTAACCGAGCCCCTTGCCAACTGGGGTGGGTGGGCTTACGTACCCCGGCTGCTGCTGCTGCTGCTCTCTACATCCCGGTCGTTGATTGGGGAGGTGACATCCCGGTAGCAGAGGCCCTCCCCTTCCAGGGGGTTCTCATCACTGCTGTTGAAGGTGACATAGCCCCGTGGAGGCACCTGCTCTGTGTACAGAACGGGGCACATAAACCCCCATGAACACAGAAGCAAAGACACCTTACTCATGCCAAATGCCACCACCTCCTCACAGGGCTCTTGGTGTGTGACAAGACCCAGGATTTAGGCAGGCATGAAGAAACTTCCTGGCTGTTACCTCATCTATGTGCCAGTGACCTGGCCATAACTGTAGTTTGCAGTTTGCAGGTGAGGAAAGAGGCTCCAAGGGATTTAGGGAGCAGTTAGTGTCCCGCAGCAAGTGCCTGGAGGAGCCAGGGCTGGCACCCAGGCCATGCCCAGGCCCTCTCCCTTACACCTCACCTTGCTTTGTCAAGTGGAAAAAGTAGGAAATGGTAAGCTGTGTTTATAGATTCCTGAACTAGATAAAAACTGCACCCTAGGTGTTGCTTTTAGTTGAAAACATCTAATAATCCCCCTACAACACACACATGTGCATATGCACATTCACATGCCCACATACACATACACTTATACACATGCCCACACAGGTGCACACACCTATATGTGCACACACACCCACACATGCACACGCACATACACATACACACACACATACACCTCCATCTCCTAGGTGCCTTTATGTCCCCTTGACTTTCTTAAACATAGGCATCTAGGGGTGGTCCTCCTCAGGTCAATTAACCCCGGCCAAAAAGAGAGCTGGCTGAACAGGAAGGAAAAAGGCCCTGGGCTAAAAATTAACAGCAGTAAAACAAAATTACACAACCCATGAATATATCTGCCTACAAGAACACAAGTAGAAAAGGCAGAACACAAACCAGAGAATTTAATTCCAATTTTGCCCCTGCCCTTTCCCCAAAGAAAGCACATCTATTTGCATAAAGACTGGCTGGTGGGACTACACAGAACTTTTCTTCTTTATACCTTTCCCTAGTTATGGAGGTTTTTTTTTTTTTTTTTAACATCAGGAAATGCTATTTTTATCATTCAAGAACTTTAGATTGTTGGCAAAGAGAATATACGTGCTTATAAAAATTTTAAATTTCATAAGGTAGAAGAAGTAAAAATAATCCCCTGAAATGCCACAACTCAGAGACAACTACCATCATTACTTCTCTGGACACATAAAAAAAACTGTACAAATCGCTTCAGCCACACATTATTTTGGTAACTTGAAATAAGGAGAACTCCACTTAAAAAAAGCATTTGTTAGGGCCGGCCTGTGGCTCACTCGGGAGAGTGTGGTGCTGATAACACCAAGGCCATGGGTTTGGATCCCTATATAGGGATGGCTGCTTAGCTCAATTTGGAGAGCCTGGTGCTGACAACACCAAGTCAAGGGTTAAGATCCCCTTACTGATCATCTTTTGGGGGGAAAAAAAAAAAAAAAGCATTTGGTGTATGGCTGTTATGGGCTAATTACACCACCACCTCCCATCCAGGGTTAAAACTCCTCCTTCCACCCCCCACCATACCTCAGGGTGGGCCTGGTAGCATGGACTCCTCAGAAGGAATGGACTCTGCCACTCCAAAAGAGACCAGCCCAGCCATGTGTCCCAGAGCTCTGGGCTCACAAGCCCACCAGAAGGGAAATGAGGTGGGGCCCTTATCCAGTGGTAGGAGCTTGCTGGGGGATTCCCCGTGGCCCAGTCAGCCCATTCCTCCCAGGATGGTGGAAGGTGGGTCTGCAGTTCCCACCCCAGCGCCAGGGCTTCTGAAGACGGAAGTCTGAGCAGCTCAGGACTTCTTCCTGGGTTCTTAGGAGGAAATCAAGTTACTCATATACCCTTCAATGAAACATGGTCTCCTCTGACCATGGGTAAGTCAATCTCTTCCAAGGCCGGACTTCAGAGGGATACTTGTCCTGAGATAGCCCCAATCCACCCATCCTGGCAGAATGCCCGCCTTGGCCTGGCCATGGCTGGTGACAGTCATCAAAGGAAGATGTGACTCATTCTTCAGTCTAGTCACTTGGTAAGGCCAGAGCAAAAGAGAGTGAGCACCAAACCCCACTCGCCTACATAACGGTCAGCCCCCAGCACTCCCCAAGAGTAAAATACTCAACACCCGGGGCTGACCCTTTGAGAATAAACTCAGATCTAGGAGCTGGGAGTCTAGGGTTCTAGCACCACCAAGTGCACCATCTCAGAAGGGTCTGAGCATTGATTCCCTCACCTTGAGAAGAGAGGGCAAGAGCATTCACTAAGGTCGTCTGCCCAGGACTGTGGGCAGAGCCAGAGAGTGGGACTTCCACTTCAGTTTTCCCTGCACAGGTTGACCCACCTGTGCAATGAATGAAAGCTGAGCTTAGCTACACTTCTGTGCAGGAGAGAGAGTTCAATTTCTAGTTTTAACCAATGAAAAGGAAAATCAAGGAGATGAACCAAAACCCAAGAGCTAGCTAACAACTACTGAATTTCCATCACAGGAATCAATTTGAGTCTCACCCCTGGAGCACAAAGGCCCTGAGGCCCGAGGCCCACGTTTCAGGAGACCAAGAGTTGTTCTGCTTTGTCAAGACAGACTTTTGAGATGCGATGTCAAAGGGCCATCAGGAAGCATGGCATGCTCACCGTAGCTGGGCTGCAGGGTCCTGCCTCCGAGTCCCATAGCAGTGATCCTGGCCAGGGCTCGTGGCCCCTCATGGATGCTGAGCCCCTTCTTCCGACAGGGCCTCTGTCGCTGAGGAACAGGGCACGATTCATCCGAAGAGCTCAGATCTTCATATTTTTCTGCATGAGAGACACCAAAATTAAGACAGTCTGTTCAGTGACCAATTTAGTAATCCTTATAGTAAACCGGAAGAAAATAATCACAACTGTTGTTCTTAAATTAAAAAGTGTTTACCAGGACTTAATTCGTGAGAAATGCAATAATGGGCCAGTCCTCTGCTCAAATGGGCCACAAAAATCTCTGTTGTGATGAGGAAGCTTAATTCTTATTCCTCTCTTTGTCTGGGTGTCCAAAATTTTTCATAATAAACCTATATTGTTTATAATCAGAAATTTAGTTCTAAGTTGAAGGGACAAGTAAAATCTATCTCTTTGTAAAAGTATAGTAATATCAGCCACAACTTCTTAAGCAATTTTATACTTTCAACCTAAACAACTTCTTGGGAAGCAAATGCCGTGTTTGCTGTGTTTTACAAAGTACTTCAAATCACCACCCTGTCTCAGCTTTAAGAGTTCAACATGCCCACAGCTTTCACCACTGTACAGCTTTTCATAGTTTTTCATATTGATCAGCCCTCTAAGGCAAAATTCAGGGATTTATTTGTATAAGGCTCTCATTTGATTCTACTTCTAAGAAATGATAAGATCTCATTTTGGAGTTGGTAACCTGGGGTGGGGACATGAGGGAGAGGTCCTTCACCATTTCACTCCATGTGAGCTGGTGTCTGTTACAAAACGATCCTGACCCAGGAAGGGAGCTGGGTGGAGGCTGACCCTGGCAGTGAGTGAGTTACAGAGCCCAGACCCATACATGGGCCAGTGACCCTGAGTGGGCCACTCTCTCTTTGCCCCATTAAACACTCCCACTCAGGGATCCGCACACCAGAAGGTAACTACGGTTCCATCCAAGTAGAAGATGCAGGAAACTATAAAAAAAAAAAAAAATGCGCAAAAGAGGAGGTAGCTGAGGTAAAGACAGCTGCATGAATCTGAACATCCCAACACATCCTCAAAATGGCTCAAAATAGAATAGGCAAAGGAAGACCATGCAAATGGAAACAATAAAAGCAGGTGTTACAATCCTGCTATAAAGTAAAACTCAGGCCAAAAAGCATTAAACGTGACACAGAAGAACACCTCTAATATTAAAAGCCATAATTCACAATAAAGCTATAACAAGTTATGAATATCTATCACCAAAAAATGCAGCGATTACCTTTACAAATCAGAAATTATAGTATATGTAGGGAAAACAGAAATACTAGTAATAGGTAACTTTGGGGAAAAAGACATAAGGATACAGAGGCCCTAAATAATAGTCAATAAGGTAGATTATAGATATATACTGAATTCTATATCCAGATAATAGAGAATATAACTTCTCAAGCACACATTGAACATTTAAAAATACTGATCCTTAGGTGACAAGTAAGGCATTTGTAAGTTCCATAAAGTAGAAGAATTATAAATACTCTCTGATAGGATAAACTAGAGTAAAATTGATCATAATAAAATGAGAAATTACTCACAAATCAAAAAGTCCCTTTCACCTAAAAATTAAAAACAAAACAACCCATAAAACTTCTATTAAGAAACTCTTGGATGAAGGGGAAAATAAAAGTCAAAATCACAGAATCTTTAAAAAATAATGATAATAAAAGCACTACATACCAGAATCCCTGGGATACATAAAAAGCAATCCTCAACAAAAATTCATAGCCTTAAACATTTATGTCAACAAAAGGGAAAAAATGAAAATGAATGAATTAGATTCCCAACTCAAAAAACTAGAAAAAGAAACAAAGTAAACAAAAATAAAAGCTGTAATTAATGAAGTAGAGAACTGAAAATCAGCAGCTCTAATAATAAATCAAAATCCGATGGTTTTTTGTTTTGCTTTTTCACTAAATAGACAAAGCGCCATCTAACATAAAAAGAAAAAAGGGAACACAAATACACAAAGTAAGAAACAACAGAAGAAAATAAGCCTCGAAACAGAAGAAACTTTTAAAAAGGAGAAAAGTTTATCTTGCAGAGACCCCAGCAAATAAGTCTGAAATTCTATATGAAATGATTTTTAAGGAACATACTTTCTACCAAAATTGACCCCACTAAAAACAGAGAGCTTAAGCAGACCAATTTCTTTCTTTCTTTTTTTTTTTTAAAAGATGACCAGTAAGGGGATCTTAACCCTTAGCTTGGTGTTGTCAGCACCACGCTCAGCCAGTAAGCGAACCGGCCATCCCTATATAGGATCCGAACCCGTGGCCTTGGTGTTATCAGCACCGCACTCTCCCGAGTGAGCCATGGGCCGGACCAAGCAGACCAATTTCTATAGAAGAAATAGAAAAACTTTTATCAAAGAACCATCCCACAAAAAGAGACCAGGCCCAGATGTTTTCAAAGGAGAATTCTATCAAATCTTGCTAAGAGCAGGTAGTACCAATGTATTGTTCTAGAGCACAGAAATGGAAGGAAAACGTCTAAGTTCTTTTTATGAAGCAAGTGTAATTTTGATACCCATACCTGATAAAGAGAGAACAAAAATAGGGAATTACAGACCAATATCACTTACAAATGAATATCCATACAAAAATACTAAATAAAAAATAAACAATCCAAAAACACATTAAGAAATAATTCAAGTTGGATTTATGCCAGGAATGTAAGGTTGGTTCATTATTAAGCAATTCATTAATACTATATACCATATTAATAGAGCCATGGAGAAAATTCACAACCATCTCCATAGATATAGAAAAAGTCTGTGACAAAATTCAACAGCTATTCCTGTTTAAAAAATAAAAAAAACACTCAAGAATACTGGAATTGCACTCTCAATATAATAAAATACCTATACATCTTACTCTTAAATCTAGCCTCTTACTTAATCTGGCATTTCTGCTAAGGTCAGAACCAAGCTAAGGGTGTGTACTACCTCCACGAGGTTTAACGCTAAACAAGAGGTATGAGCAACTAAACAGAAGAAGTCAGAAGCACAATCTGATTCACAATCACAAAGAAGGTAGTGAATCTGTCTCTATTTGCGGATTATATGGTAGTATATCCTAGAGAATCGATAATAAAAAGAATTCAGTAAGGTAGCAGAATATAAAATTAGTAGACAGAAATCAATTGCTTTCATATACACTGATAATATGCACTTAGAGAATACAATGGTAGAGAAAACTCTATTTACAATAGCAACAAAGATGATTAAATACTTGGGAATAAACTTCAGTTACACATAAAATGTACATGAGGAAAAATTTTAAACCTTCCTGCAAGACCCAAAAGTACACTGGAACAAAAAGATTTCCTCATTCTTGGATAGGACAACTCAACAACATAGAGTTAATTTATAAACTTACCACAATCTCAATAAAATATCAACACTTTTTAAGGAGCTAGATAAGTTGATAATCAAGTTCATGGAGAAAAATAAACAAGCAATAGCTGGGGAAACACTGAAAAAAGAAAGCTATCAAGGGGACTAGCCGTACTCAATAGTAAAACATACTACAAAAAGCCTCTAATCACTGTGGTTTTGGTGCATGAATATAGGAAAACCAATGGGACCAAACGAAGTTCAGGAAAGACCCACATGCAAACAGAACGCTAGTATATAGTAAACATGGCACAGCCAGGTCAAAGATGCACTTTTAAATAAATGATGCTAGGACACCATGTAAAAAGATAAAATTGGATCCATATCTCATAGCATACATGAGAATAAAGTCTAAATGGATCAGAGATCTAAATGTAAAAAATGAAACTACACAAGTACTAGAAGAAAATGTATGTGAATTCTTATACAACCAGGGCCTAGAGAAAGATTTTCTATGACTCAAAATCCAGAGGCAATAAAGACTAATTAATTTGACTATGTAAAATTAAAGCATATGGCAACGAACACCACAGGCAAAGTCAAAAAGTAAAAACAGAAGGGACCCCCTCTGTTAAGCCTCCCTCCCCCTCTTCCCTGGGCTCCACACCCCCTGCATACAGTGTGATTTCAGCCTGGCAGGTACCACACTACACCATAACTGTTGAACTGCCTGTCTCTCCTATTAGTTCAGGGGACCTTGACCTTGACTACACAATGGAGTTGCAGGGGAAGGCAGAGAAGGTCTCCTGTCAGGGATGCCAGGGCCACATCTCAAAGGAGCAGGTAGAGCCAGGGAAGGGAGCCTTCTTTCTCCTGGGTGTCCCTAACACTCAGTCAGCTCAGCACTCCATCAGGCAGGTAGGTGGACGCAGGTACCTGGGCTCCGGTAGAGGCTCTTGGGCAGAGAGGGCGAATGAGTGTCCATCAAGGCCACGATCTTCATGTGTCCGTACTGCCTGGCCAGCATCCGGGCTGTGACTCCACTGTGGTCTCTCGTGTCCACATTGACACCCTGTGAATGCCCATGAAAGAAGAAAAGTTAGGAGCCTCCCCTTCGAAGCGCCAACACTGCCTGGGCGGCTGGCCCAGGAGGAGAAGAGGAAGTGGCTGGTTCTGACCACTAAGTGAGGAAGGGGCGCAGGCTTGCTTGGTTCACAGGCATGAGCTGGCTCCTACTCTTCCTTTTTTTCCCCACTCTTCCTTTTTTTTAAAGATGACTGGTAAGGGGATCTTGACCCTTGACTTGGTATTGTCAGCACCACGCTCTCCCAGGTGAGCCATGGGCCGGCCCCCCACTCTCTTCCTAATGACAAGAATAAGTGGGGCTTCAGGGCCACGTCACAAGGAACAATCATCAAGCCATCTCAAAGCAGCATGCCAGGCTCATGACCTCACTTGAGTGGAGAGGGGCTGTCATGCTCCCGTGCAGGTGAGCAGGGGACAAAGGGAGACACCAATGGCCAGGGCGGAGAGCCCAGCCTTTGCCTCCTGCACCCGGGCTCCGTCCTGCTCGCTTCACTTCTCATCACAGAAAACACTGGACATGATGATTCACTAAAGGAGAAGACTTTTAAATCATAATCAGAATGAGAGCACCACCCTCTGCAACAGAATTTGGTCACTTTATCCATAGCTCTAAAATGTACTTATAGTTTTTCAGCATAAGAAGTCCACATCTGTGACCCTATCCTAAGGAAATGACCCTAAATACTGAGAAGCTTTTATACACAAAGATGTTTAGCACAAGATGTTTGCAATAATGAAAACCTAGAGACAACTTAAATGCTCAGGGAGGATGGAGGGGCAGCTATATCACAGCCATAAACGTTGATATTTACAAATAGTTGGTATAATCAAGTTGACAAAAGATCATGATACAAAACTATAGTACCAAAATATCAGACTGTACCCCTAAACATGGTCAATTACAATATGTCAATTAAAAAACAAAACTATATATACATTACAATTGCAACAAAACAAAAAAGTACACCGAAAACAATACTGGAAGGAAACATGCCTGAAATGTTAACACTCCTTTTAAGCAGTAGGATGATGAGGATTTCTCCAATCTTCTTATCTTCTGTGTTTTCTTTTCTTTTTTTTTTTCCCCTTTCTCCCTTGGTGCTTTCTAAATGTACTTCTGTAAGCATGTTTACTTTTGAAACTGGAAAAGTCCAACAAGTATTCTATTTTAACAGTTCCGACCATGCAGTCTCAGATCTGATGGTGGGAGGACAATCAGCAGGAGGAAGTTCTAAGCTTAGACATGTATGGCCCTTTGACCCGACGATTCCACCTCTAGGAATTTAACCTGAAGAAATACACTGAGATTCAGGGTTGTTGCTGCAGCAGTGAGCACAGTGAGAATCAGAGAGAACCTACAGTAGGGGATTTGGGAGTTAAGTGAGAATATACCAACACATGGAGCATTGCCCACCGTTTATACCAAGGGTGAGAGTGTTTGCAGTGGCGTGGATGGGCCAGCACAAAATGTCATTAAGAGGAAAAGAGCAGATTACGATACACTTTGCATAGCATGATTCCATTTTGACTTGATATATATCTAGAAAAAAACTAGGACACTTGCCGACATGTGAACATGTGTTATCGCCAGATGACGGGATTATGCATGATTTTTGCTTTCTTTTTGCTTCACAGCATTTTCTTTTTTTTGGTAAAACATCCCAATAGGATTTATTTGCTATTGTTTTATAGCAAGTATATACCACTTGTATAATAAATATTTATGTATGTACTTTTCCTCGCTATTTTGAAAAACTATGGTGAACCTACAGTCTTGGGCCCAGTACAGAAAGTGATTACCACAACCACACATCTCTCTGGTAAGAAAAAAGTGCATTTTTACAAGAGTCTAATGAGTTTTACTTTCTGGAAATCCCCCTACCTTCCAGAGCTTTGGTTAGAAATCAGCTATGAAACTTTCAGCCTTAAAAGGTAATTTCTAGTTTAAGTTTAATAGAAGGAACCCAAAGGCTTCAATCAGATAAAAAAGCATCTTTACCGTAGGGTTTTAACTCACTATCTGTTTTTAAGCCAGGAAGACTTCAACTTCAGATTATACTTAAGGGGGGAAAAAGCACTAATACCATTGTTTAGTAAGAAATGGGAAGAAAACAGAACCAAGAACGAGATGGTCCCTGGGGTGAAGGAAGAAAATAGTAGACTCTGCATCTACTTATCTCTTAAATTTTTTTCTATTTTTGTTCCTGTCTTATAACGTACATATTACTAGAGAAGTACATAGTCAAAATTCATTTTAACATGAAAGTGGGATCAAAAAGTTTAGAAACCCTAGAACAAGATTATTCCAAAAGCATGAATCAACTGGAGGATCAACTCCTTCTTAAAGAGAGGCCCAAATACACTCAAATAATCTTCTTCTGCCTGAGCTGCTGGGGCCTGGCCCCGCTGGGAGGAAGAGGGATGGGCACATGGAAGGCAGCCACAGCCCTTTCCCACCTGCTGAAGAGGACTGGGTGCCTAGCCCTGTGCAGTTCTCCATCTCAAGGAACAGAGCCAGGCTCTGCGGGGGCAGGGTAAGAGATGGGGGTGTCTCCCAACCACCACCACACCCCAGTTCCTTGCGGTCTAATGACAACTGAGCAGTAGGGATTCTGTGGGGAGCGGAGGAGCTTCCAGGCAGGACTGGCCATCAGGCCATCAGGCCACCTGCTGCAAACCCTCTCTCCCCACACACATACATCAAAGCAATCACCTGGAATTGACCAACATCTTTCATTCCTGAGCTAGAGAAAGAACTCAACGTTCGTTTCCTGAGGATGATAATTGTGAGTGATTATGAAAGAAAAGAGTCTTGTTTTTAGGAAATATATACTAAAGTATTTAGGAGAGAAGAGACATTATGTCCATAACTTACTTTCAAATGGTTGCAAAAAGATTGTATGCATATTATGTACAAATATATAGAGACTGATCAAGAAAATGAGGTGAAATGTTAATGTTTGGGGAATCTGGTGAAGGCACACAAATTCTTTGTACTATTTTGTACCTTTTCTTTGGCTGCAATTATTTCAAAATGTAAAACTTGTCCAAAATAAATCCAGTATAATTTGTTTTCCCTTAATATAAACTGCCTATACATAATCTCAGACCCATCTGGGGGGTAAAGATACCAAATGAGGGTACAATCTGCACAGCAGATAAATGATTTAAAGTCTCTGATTTTCCAATGTTTTCCTTTTTAAAAAAAAAAAAAAAGATGACTGGTAAGGGAATCTTAATCCTTGACTTGGTGTTAGCACCATGCTCTCCCAAGTGAGCTACTGGCCATCCCTATATAGGGATCCAAACCCGTGGCATTGGTGTTATCGGCACTACACTCTCCCAAGTGAGCCACAGGCTGGCCCTATTATGTTTTCCTTTTTAAAAATTATAAGAGTATCTGTCTCTTATGACTTCCAGTTCTACCTTATTTAAAATCAGACTCTAAACTTAACAGCAGAGGTTAGGCTTTTTCCAGTTCTGGGCTCCTATCCGTCTTGACTCTATGATAAGTTTTATGTGAGTTCATGTGAGTGGAATTACCTTCAAAGAATAATTACTTGCAGAAAAAGAAAACCAATGATGAATAGAGACATGAAAATATGCTCAATCTCACAGGAAATCAGGGACAAGCAAAAATCAACAGGACACAACTCATCTGATTTCATGTACCAAGTGAGGGTGTGGGAACCAAAAAGTATAAAACCTAGCAGGAGGGGTGCAAACTGGGACTACTAGGGAGGAAAGTGAACGCTCTCTAGTGAAGATGTGCCCACCCCACACACTAAACATTCTCCTTTGAGGAACACCCCCGATCTCCTAAAGACATTCCCACACGTGCTCAGGAAGATGTGCAAGGAAGGTTAACTGCAGCACTGTTAGGAAGAGCGAAGGGAAACATAATTTAAAGGAAAGGATAAAGCTAATCTATTCACACACTCCATAAACATGGAGCAGTCAGAGTGCGCAAACTTCATCTACATGTAGCAAAACCTTGCTGAATGATACATACAGTCTGATACATTATTTATATAAGTCCTTTTTAAAAAATTTTTCTTTATCAGGTAATAGGAACTAGTACATAAATCTTTAAAGTATTCAAAACAAGTCTATACACTGCTTAATGATATATAATATGTGATAAAAGTATAAAATCAGGGACAGAAAAGATACACACCAACATCTGGACAATGGTTACCTCTGGAGAAGGAGGAAGGTAGATGGAATCAGAAAGGGGTAGAAAGGAGCCTTCAGTTGTACCCTTTAAAAACAAAAAGCAAGAGCTGAGCAACCAAGGCAGGATGTTAGCAGGTGTCAGATATAGGCACTGGACTCATGCGGGATGGCCTCTATAATTTTTGTATGTTTAAAGTACTTCACAATTTAAGATGCGTAATTTTTACTGCTCTGGAGAGTGTAAATTGGTATAACTTACTCTTTGGACGGCAATTGGGCAACATCCATGTACAGACTCTGCTTACCCTTTACCCAAAAGTTCTACCTTTAGTCTGTGCCATACAGATGTGCTCACATGTGTGTACCCATGCACAGCGCTGGTCATAACAGCAAATTGTTAGCAATGACCTCACTCTATCTGTAGACCACTGTTAAAGAAATTGATTCATTCCTCCAGGGGAATACTTTGGCACCATAAAAAGAGAGAGAGCTACTGATACACTGATATAGAACAACCTCCACGATAGTTAAATTTTTTTAAAAAAAAGGCAAGGTGGGCGCAGCTGTGTGTGCAGCTGGGACAATGCATTATGTACATGGGTAGATACGCAGAGACTGGCGGCCATGTAGGGCTTGTACAGACACCCACAGAGGGGTGATTGGGAAACTCAGGTATAGGGTGGAAGGCAGGCTTACCATGTGCCCTCTGCCTCATCAGCACGTTTACCATGCACACGTTCTGTCCCCAAATTCTTTTTTAAAAAGAGATGCCATATTAAAATTCCATTTCTCAAAAAGTTTCCACCAATAAATAAGAATAAAACTATCCAAATTAGGCAAACATTAACTAGAAAATTAGGCTAAAAACATAAACAGACAATTCATAAAAGAAATACAAATGGCCAGAAATATATTTTAAAAATGTCCAACACACTAATAATTATAAGCTAAAATGAGATGCTTTTCCTTTTCCACTCTTTTCCCCCTAAATTAGCAAAAACTTAAAAGACTGATTAACAGCCAGAACTGGTGAGGACAGAGAAAATGGGCACCTTTGTATACTCCTGGAAGGAAGGACAACAGAGACAACCTTTTTAGTAGGAATTTGTTACGACCTACTGAGTTTTTCCCGTACTACATTTTTTAACAGCCTTATTGAGACGTAATTGATGTACTCTACAATTCACCCATGTGTACAATTCAATGGCTTCTAGTATATTCAGAGCTGTGCAACCATCACCACAATCAATTTTAGAACACTTTTATCACCCTAAAAAGAAACCCAGTGCCCTTTAGCCATCACCCCTCCCCTTTCTCCCCCAGAACTAAATAAATACTAATCTACTTCCTGTCTCTATGGCTTTGCCTATTCTGGACATTTCACATAAATGGAATCACACAGCATGTGCTCCAGCGCGTCTGGCTTCTCTCACTCAGCATAATGTCTCCAAGGTGTGTCCAGGTCATAGCGTGTGTCAGTGCCTCATTCCTTTCTATGGCTGAATACTATTCTGCTGTATAGATACACATTTTGCTTATCAATTCATCAGCAGATAGACATCTGGATTGTTTCTGATTTGGGCTATTATGAGCAACATTGCCATGGACATTTGTGTACAAGTTTCTATGTGAACATGTATGTTTTCAGTTCTCTTGGGTAAAGACCTAGGAGTGGAATTGCTGGGTCTTAAGGTAACTCTAGATTTAACTGTTTGAGGAACTGCCAGACTGTTTTCTGAAGAGGCTGCACCATTTTACGTTCCGACCAGCAACATCTGAAGATTCCAGTTTCTCCACGTCCTCACCAGCACTTGTTATTATCTGTCTTTTTCATTACACACATCCTACTGGTTTTAATTTGCATCTCCCTGATGCCTAATGTCAAGAATTTTTTCATTTGTATTGTCTTCTTTGAAGAAATGTCTATTCAGATCCTTTGCCCATCTTTTAATTGTCTTTTAATTTAATTGTCTTTTTATTAGGAACTATTACATTTAAAATGTGAGCACCAAGAATCCGTCTTGTAGAAATATACAGAAATAACTGTAAGTGTGCTAAAGCTGTGCACTAGAAGATATTCCCCGGAGCACTGTTTATAATTGCAAAATATTGGAAACCTAAATTTCTACTAATAAGAAACTGATTAGATTAATTATAGCTCAGATTATACATGGAATACTGTACAAGGATATCTATGGTATATTAAGTGATTTTTTAAACAGTTACAGAATATACATACAATCTCATTTTTGTCCAAAACAAAAAGCAATGTGTCTGCAATTGTCTATAGACCTAACTTTATATGGCAGAGGAAAAGTCTTCGGGTATTCTCTTTATCAAACCAAGTGGGTATCTCGGTGAGTAGCAGGGGTGATTGAAAAGGGAGGAAGATCTCTGCCTTCTTATCCTATATAATTTTTCTAAGTGATGAAATTGTAATTGCTACTAACTTTTAAAAATATTTTTTCCATACTTTTCAAATAACAGTATCTTGAAAATTATTGCAGGAAAAGGTATCTGTTTTACTCACCACTAATGCCTAAGCACCATTCAACACTTGGCAGCAATAGATATTCAATGGAAAATGTACTGAATAAATGAATGAAGAGCAGTTATTTCTGTGTAAAAGAAAATTCTGTTATAGTTTAGACTTCAGTGAAATGACTCCTCATTTGCTGTGACTAAATTAGAATCTAATAAACCAGGTCACTTACGTGATTCAGAAAATACTGCACGATTATCTCATGGCCAGCGGCTGCTGCTTCCATCAGAGGAGTAAATCCATATATTGGCTCCCTGCAAGATGGGGGCCACAGGCAGATGATTAGCAGAGAAGCTCTGCCAAGCAAAAGCTCCCCTGCTGAAGACAAAACCAAGCCAGTGCATGAGTCACTTCATGCTGAGTGTAGAGAGCTCTCTCTCTCACGAGGATTAACGGGGTGAGATAAGAAAACTTGATAGGAACACATCAGCTTCATTGGCTCTTCCAGTGTCTGTCTCTAGCACCAGTCCTCAGTCCTACAGACAAATCTGTCTCCCTATCTCCCTCCTTCAAGGCTGTCTCCACCTGCAAGTTCCTAAATCTCCACCTTAATTAATTAATTAATTAATTTTATTTATTTAATTTATTTATTTTAATATTATTTTTTTAAAAGATGACCTATAAGGGGATCTTAACCCTTGGCTTGGTGTTGTCAGCACCATACTCAGCCAGTGAGCAAACTGGCCATCCCTATATAGGATCTGAACCCATGGCCTTGGTGTTATCAGCACTGCACTCTCCCAAGTGAGCCACGGGCCGGCCCTTAAATCTCCACCTTAATCATACTCAAAAAACAGCTGTGGATGCTCTGCTGGTGCCTGCCATATGGAAAGGGGGTTATTACCATGACATGCTCTAGACACCACCACTTCTAGCTTATAAAGCTCAGGACTGTTTTCAAAGCATCACTTCATCTGATATATACGAAAGGCAGGAAAGAGAAAGGAATTAGCCTTTAATGCATGTCATTCAAACACCATTCACTCTGTTAGGCCCGTGGCATATGATGAGACATGTCATTCTAATAACTCCATGACAGGGATGTTGCTATCCCCAGTTTTCAGAAAATGAAACTCTGAGGGCCCAGTGTCACCGGACAGATACATGAAAAATTCCACGCCTGGGTGGGACTCTGTCCATTCTACTCCTTCATCCTGGTCCTGAACCTCACGTAGCGAGGCGGGGTGGCCCTGACCTCTGGTTAGCTGCTCTATGGCTGCCCTCCTTAGAGCTAGATGAGGCCCCGCCCTCTCCTCTGGCCACTTAAGATGTGGTCAGCACCTCACGTTGGCATTCGCTCCACTGTCCAGAAGGAACTTCACCATCTGCTGGTGGCCGGCGCTGGTGCAGTGAAAGAGGGCGGTCCAGCCCTGAATGTCCTTCATCTCCAGCTCAGCACCTTGCTTCAAGAGAACACAGAAGGCTCATCAGGGCCTCATCTCTGTGCATAGGGCAGCCACCCCTAGGGCCGCCAGGCTGAAAGAATCATACAAGAAACATGCATGCCATAGCCTGCAATGGTTCACGTCTCTGTCAGAGCTGTGGGGAACTCCTCAGGGTTCTGGGCAGAGCCCTTGTAGCTCACCTGGAGGAGAAAGTAGGCGATGCTCTCGTTGCCACAGCTGGAGGCCAGCATCAGTGGAGTCTGCCCTTCCGGGGTCGGCACATTCACACTCACCCCTGCCTCGAGCAGCAGGTGCACGATGGTGTCGTGTCCGATGTAGGAGGCGTACATCAGCGCAGTCCAGCCACCGCCGTTCTTCTTATTCAAATCTAACTCCCTCCTACACAAATGCAAGATATGCTAGACATGCTCAGCTGTCACACAGGTGGGGCTGACCAGAGCCAGTCACAAGGCTGGGCAAGGCCAGGCAAGACGAGCTGGCAGAAAGCAGAGGTTACCTCCTGCCCTGCATGTCACTGTAGTGGGGACAAAGCAGGCAGGTGACTGCCTTTGGAAAGTTCCTAGCATTTGTCTCCCTTCTAAGCTAGACAGGTGGTACTCAACAAGGGGACGTTTGACAAACTCTGGAGACATCTTTGGCTATCACAACTGGGGAAGGAAGAACTACTGGCATTTAGCAGATGGAGGCCAGAGATGCTGCTAACATCCTGCACTGCACAGGACACTCCCAAAGTGAAGAATGACCTGGCCTGAGCTATCAATAGAGCTGAGGGCCAGACACCCTGGCGTGGAGCCCTGACCACCTATGCCCACTGGCCCAGTGTTGGGTGGAGAGGGACAGCAAGAGAAGAGGCAGGGACTTGGATGACAGGCAAGTCCTGTTGCAAATGGTTTCTCTTTTGTTACCTCATGATACAGAAACGTTCTGGAAAAATCTGTGACAACAGAATCCCATTTTTCTCACTGATTTCTATGAAAATTCTGGAAATGCGTTTTACCACAGGAAAATAAAATTGTGGGCTTCCCAGCCCAGACTTCGGGATTGGGGTATGGAAGTTCCATTTTAAAACAACACCCACTGCCAGGAGCATCTGGCACAGCAGTGTCCCACACCCTTTCCCCTTCCACAATTCTTGCCTCTGGTGGCAGTAACACCTGACAATGACCCACGTGGTTTTTGCCCCTCATGGACTTGAAATAGAGCTCCCCACACCCTCATAACATACGCTATCTGCTTCTGTAAAATTGCTTGCTTAACCTAAGTAACTCCATTTTGTCCCTTGTCTGACCTGCAGACTACCCCCGTCTTCTGCATGAGAAACCGCTGCCCTTCTCACAGAAACAAAAAACAATTACACAGAAACAGGAGCCATACACAGTGAATTATTACATGAGAACAGGAACCATACACAATGAAAACTTGTATGCTTGATTGCTCGAACGGCTCGTTCTTGGCCTTTGTGACCTAGCTCCCTATCTTGCTTTGTGCACCTGGAAAAACCCATGTGCCAACGGGATCTAGTTTTTGCCTTTAAAAACCCTACAAGACCAAGGAAGACCGCTCTTCCTTGGTTGCCCCTTGGGAGATGGTCGCTGGCCAGTTGGAGTGAATAAACTGCCCTTTTCTGCACGAGTGGCGTATAAGTGCATTTCTTGTGGGAGGGTGCCTCACAACATTTTGGAGGCCCCAGCGAGATTGTTTCTCTAGGAAGTATATCCCTCCCTGCACTTATCTCCTAGGAGAAAACAGAGAAGCTGTTCCTCCTCTTCTCCCTGGAGGCAGATGGGACACTTTATTCACTCCCCAGGTAGGTGAGATCTCAGTAAGGGATGGTGCACCAATGGTTGGACTTATGGGAGGCTGGACGCAGCATTAATTCCCCTAACTCCTTGGGCTCCTGAGACATCACTGAGCCCAGTGGTGATTTGGATTTGGATTTGGGACTTGCAAGTCAATAGAAATTATATATTTGGGACTTGCAAGTCAATAGAAATTGCGTATTTGGGACTTGCAAGTCAATAGGAATTGTGTTTCTGTGTTTCTTGTTCTTGTTCGTCTTTGTCATTGTGATTGTTGTGTCTGTGGATATCTTTGAGTAATTTTGGACATGGCCACTTTGTCTTTTGTGTATTGCCAGTTGTGTATTTTTGTGTGTCATTAACTGTGGTCTTATATTACAAATGGGATAAATTTCTCCAAACAGGTCTATGGGACAACCCCCTTACATACAGGTTTGGATTGATATAATCTCTGACAAGCCGTCATGACTAAAAAGGTGCCATAAAAAATGTCCCAAGGTGAATGGAAATAGAACACCATCTGTGCTTTTAACTAAGCCTTCTCTTCCAGCTTCTCCAGAGAAGAGCGCCTCCCCTATAGCGCCCACCCCCCCCGTACTCTCTGATGCCTCTGAAGACCCAAGGGGGCTTTAAAAATTGAAAATAAGCTAAGAGTATTTCCTTTAATAATTTCTTCTCCCTTCACTGGAGAAGATTTAAAAATTTGGGGAAGGTTGATGATAAGTTAAACAGCAGTAGTTCATAACAGCAATGATTTAATCTCTGAATATACTGTAACCAAAGAAAAGAATTTGAAACACTGTTGTAGGACTGCTAGATTAGTCCCAGAATGTCAACCTCATTTTTGATTAATTGGCTTTTGTTACTTTATGTCATGCTGACCTTATTGTTAAACACAGGTCTGTTTGCATTCTTTCCATTCATGGAGAAAATGGGGAAAACATTACTTTTAAGTTGGTTGAAAGTATTAACTGACAAAACACCTCAGAAAAATGTGAATTAGGCAGTTAAGAAAGCATACTCTGTTCATTACTTTAAAAAATATATAGTCTTATTAACTCCACAGTGTAACAGTTGTCAGAGTCAACATTTAGGTCTGGCAACTTTGTCAAAAACCAATTGGCCAGAACTATGGGTGTATTTCTGGACTTTCTTTGCCTGTTTCCCATACTCAGAGTGGCACTGCCTCTCCCTGCCATTCCTCCAAACCCCCATCTCACTCCCCCACCTGATCCTGGAACTCCTTCATTCTCAGAAAAACCTCAGGGCCTTATCTCCCTCCTGGAGACTGTTTTTCTTTACCCACCAGCCTACATGGGATGATTGTCAGCAGCTCCTGCAGACTCTCTTCACGTCAGAAGAATGCAAGTGGATCTGGAGGGAGGCCCTGAAAACTGTTACCGGTCACAATGGCTGAAACTCTGATGACCCTGTTTGCCTCGAACGCGTGTTCCCCTCTAACAGACCTGGGTGGGACCCAAACACAGACCAAGGTAAGGGGGCTCTCAACCTGTATTGCCACACTCTCCTTAGGGGACTCCACACAGCAGCCCAGAAGCCCACTAACCTATCAAAAGTAAGTGAAACGATTCAGGGACCAAACGAAACCCCCACTGCTTTCCTGGAAAGCCTAATGGAGGCTTACAGGACCTACACTCCTGTGAACCCTGAGATCCCAGAGAACTGGTGGGCGATAAATATTGCCTTTGTTATCCAGTCAGCCCCAGACATTAGGAGAAAGCTTCAAAGACAGGATTTAAAGGGAAATTGTTATCTGAGCTGGTTGAAATTGCCCAGAGGGTCTTTAACGACAGCGATAGTCCAGAAGAGAAACAAACCAAAAAGCTAGATCTTAAGGATGCCTTCTTCAGCCTCCTGCTGGCCCAAGTAAGCCAACCTCTCTTTGCCTTTGAATGGACTGACCCCGGGGGAGGATACTCTGGACAATTAACTTGAACTCACCTCCCCCAAGGATTTAAAAATTCCCCAACCTCATTTGATGAAGCTTTCAGCCTCTTTGTTGCCGAGATGTGAGGCATTGCCAAGGGGGTGCTCACCCAAGCCCTGGGACCACGGAATAAGCCTATCACCTACTTCTCCAAGAGGTTGAACAGTGTAGCCGCAGGATGGCCAACCTGTCTCCAAGCCATAATGGCAACTGCTTTACTAGTAAAAGAGGTCAACAAGACATATGCTTAGTGGCCCCCCCACTGTGTACAGACTCTCTTCACCTGAACGTTGGCTCACCAACTCCTGCTTCACCCAGTATCAGTCTTTACTTCTAGATCAGCCCCTAAAAATCACGGCTCTAAATCTGGCTACCCTCCTCCCGGATGACAACCTAACCGAGCCTGTCCATGACTGCCTCAAAACAATCGAGAGTCTCCGAGGCCTCCGGCCTGACCTGACTGATGTGCCCTGGACAGAGCCTAATGAAATGCTGTTCACTGATAGAAGCAGTTTCATCTCCAATGGAATCAGGTATTCCGGGACAGCCATGGTAACTTTAGATTGGGTCATTTGGGCTCAAGCCTTAAGCCAAAGAACAACTGCTCAAAAGGCTGAACTCATAGCCCTAACACACACACAGGCTTTAAAGCATGGAAAAGATAAAACTGTTAACATATATACTGACAACAGATATGCTTTTGAACTGCCCATGTTCATAGGGCCTTATACAAACAGAGTGGACTATTAATATCAATAAATAAATAAATAATAAAGCAAAATACTAGCCCTCCTCGAGGCCATATGGTATCCAAAAAAAGTGGCCATTATACATTGTCCAGGGCACCAGAAAGATAACTCGTCTGAGATCCAAGGCAAAGCTGCTACAGATTTGACTGCCAAAGAGGCGACATTAAAACCAATGGGGCCATTTCACTCCTTAATAGTCGTTCCGGCACCTCAATTGCCACCGACCCCCCATTATACTAAAGAAGAAGTAAAACATGCTAAGATCTTAAAAGCCTCCAACAATGCCATGAATTAGAAAATTCTGCCAGACCACAGGATTTATTTGCCACAGGCTCTAGGCAGATTGCTGATTAAATACATACATCAAGGAACACACCTTGGATCCACAAAATTAACTGAACTTTTAAAAAATATGATTACATCTAAGATCTTGACAAAATAACAAAAGACATTGTTACCAGATATGAAATTCGTTCACAAGTAAATCCAGGGCCAAAATCAAGGCTGCGCAATTGGAACCAGAACGCAAGGAACCAACCCTGGCAAACACTGGGAAATTGACTTCACCGAGGTAAAACCTGGACAATATGGGTATTGCTACCTTTTGGTGTTCATAGACACTTTTTCTGGATGGGTAGAAGCCTTTCCTACCAAAACTGAAACCGTTCAGATAACACTAAAAAAATTGTTATGAGAAATTGTCCCCAGATTTGGCCTACCTATAACCTTGAGGCCTGACAATGGTCTGGCTTTCACAACCCAAATTTCCCAATTATTAGCTAAAACATTAAAAATAAATTGGAATTTACATTATATTTGTAGGCCACAAAGTTCAGGACAGGTAGAATGAATAAATCAGATTTTAAAAGAAACAATTACAGGGCCGGCCCTTGGCTCACTCGGGAGAGTGCAGTGCTGATAATACCAAGGCCACAGGTTTGGATCCTATATAGGGATGGCCGGTTCGCTCACTGGATGAGCGTGGTGACGACAACACCAAGCCAAGGGTTAAGATCCCCTTACCGGTCATCTTTAAAAAATAAATAAATAAATAAATAAAATAAACAATTACCAAATTAAAACTAGAGACTGGTGAGAACTGGGTGAGCCTCCTTCCCTTTGCCCTCCTAAGGACTAAACGCACCTCCTACATACAAGGAATTACACTCTCTCTGTTGTCCTGCCTCAGAGATGATAAACTTGCTGAAATCACTAACCATAACCTTCTTTAGTCTATGCCAGATTCACCCCTTGGTCAGAGAGGCCTACCCACCGACAAAAGCAATTGGTCAATTCTGCAAAAGGCCTCCTGGAATTTGAGAGGGGTTACATTGAATCTATCAATCAAATTGGGAAAAACTGACATCTTAACAATATTGTGTTCTAGTCCGTGAACATGAAATGTCTTTGCATTTATTTAGATTGTCTTTAATTTCTATTGGCAGTATTTTGTAGTTTTCAACAGACAAGTCTTACATGCTTTTGTTAAATTTGTTCCTAAACATTTTATTCTCCTCAATGCTATTGTGAATGAAACTGTTAAGTTCATTTTCAGACTGTTCATTGCTAGTATACAGAAGTACAATTGCTTTTTTCATTTTAATCTCAGGTCCTCAAACTTGCCAAACATGTATAGTTCTAGTAGCTTTTTGCATGGATTCCTCAGTATTTTCTACACACAGAATCATACCATCTATGGATAAAGACAGTTTTACTTGTTCCTCTCCAATCTGGACCTCTTTCTTTGTCATGAGTAAACTGGCTAGCATAGAATGCTGGCCCTATACAATGCTGCATAAAAATGACAAGACTGGACATGCTTGCCTTATTCCTCAGTTTATGGGAAAAGCACCCAGTTTTTCACCATTAAGTATGATGTTAGCTGTGGGCTTTTTGTAGATGCACTTTATTAGATTGAGAAAGGTGCTTTCTATTCCTAGTTTATTGAGAGTTTTTCCAATTAAATAACAATTTTAAAATGTAAAGTGCTTTGATAAAAAAATTTACACCAAGTGGTCAATCTGACAATGTTGTAAAAAGTTAATTTTTTTCCTCTTTGCTGTGGTCATTGTTTCCTACACAGAGCCTGGACCTATCTGAATGCGCAGCAGCAGCTACACCCATACATAAACCACACAATCAGACCAACAAGGTGGATTATATGTAGCTCTAGAAAAACCTGTTGTTTCTATACCAACCATTCAGGTGTTATTACAGACAGCCTTGCATTAGTCAGAAAACAAATTAAAAAAGAGAAGAGTCATATAGTAATAATAAAAATTGGTTTAAAAATCTTTTTCCTGGTCACCCTGATTAATGAGTACAGTCAAACTCCTTGTCTGACATACTAAGTACAACAAATTACGTACCGATGAATCAACGATTTGATTCCTTCCTAAAGAGGAATTGGGAATGAAATAGAGCTCCCTACACCCTCATAACGGATGCTGCTTCTGTAAAATTGCTTGCTTAACCTAAGTAACTCCATTTTGCCCCCTGTCTGACCTGCAGACTACCCCCGCTTCTGCATGAGAAACAACTGACCTTCTCATAGAAACAAAAAACAATTGCACAGAAACAGGAGCCATACACAATGAAAACTTGTATGCTTGATTGCTCGAATGGCTCGTTCTTGGCCTTTGTGACCTAGCTCCCTATCTTGCTTTGTGCACCTGGAAAAACCCGTGTGCTAACAGGATGTAGTTTTTGCCTTTAAAAACCCTACAGGACCAATGCCCGAAGCTGCTCTTCCTTGGTTGCCCCTTGGGAGATGGTCGCTGGCCAGCTGGAGTGAACAAACTGCCCTTTTCTGCATGAGTGGTGTGTAAGTGCATTTCTTGTCAGAGGGTGCCTCACAACAGACTACACACAGTAAGCCACACCAGGCAGTTACTTTCCATTCACAAGCATCTCCTCTGACTGTGGGATGCAGGCCCAGGCAGCCATTCCAGAAGGTCCTGATCCCAGGAACACAGTGGCAGCCGCTGGCCGGGAGAGCTGTGTGGAGGAGCCTCCGAAGTGGGACTCGAAGCGACCCAGTCTAGGTGCACACTACCCACCACTATGCAGTGCTTAGTTTCACACAGAAAGGAATCTGCCCCAGGCAAGGCATCTCTCTGAGGCTCTTGGGCCTCCCTCAGCCCTGTCCTCCCTTCTGATGCCTCCAGCTGCTCTCGGGCCCCCAGGCTGTGTCTACTGTCACCAGGCCTCCATCTCAGCTAGGGCCAAAACCTCAGTCAGAACCCAAACGCCTCACCTCTTCTCCTCTGGAACTGTTCTATGCACTTTACCAGGACACCCAGACTTAAGAGCCTGTGAATTCCAAAGGAGAGAAGTATAACGGGGGCTTTGATGAGGCTGTGAGGGGGTGTGCTGACTGCATACTCAGCTACTTATACCTAAGGCCACCGGGTAAAGGAATTCCACAGGCCCTCCTTTACCGAGGTGCAACTGTACTCCACTGGCCTAGTGCTTGCAAGTGATGGCTACGCCTTGACAACTGGGAATTCATCGAGGCTGTGCCTTGGCTCACCAGGAACTGGAAAAGGCACACGGAGGCACAGACATAGATCCATTGCACCAAGTTAGCAAACAAGCAATGGAAACAGAGGAAGCATGAAGCATGGTGGAACATCAGGGGTGGAGGCGAGGAGACAAACCCTTTCCAAAAATTACATGAAGTGTCACATTGTACTGTGAGCAATACATAGCCACGGGCCCCACCTTGGGCTCCTTGTTGCACTGGGACTTCGTATTTGTACACAGATTAGTAAAACTGGCAGGTGGGTAGGGGGTCAGGAGGCCATCCCCAGCAGGGAGCTAAAGGCTCAGCCTCTCTCCTCTTCTGCAGCAGAAGCTAGAGGGGAGAGGAGAGCCTGAGGGATTCAAATGAACCCTCTGGGAAAAGAAGGCCCCAGGGTGTTGCTTTCCAATTTTATTTTTGTTTTGTTTGTTTATTTGTTTTCGCATTTCTGCAATCAGTGAAAAGCACAAAACTACTCTGGTTCAACGAAACTATGCATTACTCTTTATAAGCCTATGATAAAAGTTTAAATTGCCTTTGTCTTCCTTCCTTGTCAGCATTCAACTGCCTGAGATGGGGGGGCTGACATATCCCACATGCACTAAGTGTCTCCAACTGGGTGCAAGCCCGTCGTGTGGGTGAAGGCAGGCTCCCATGCCCTCTTACCGCTGCACGCACTCTTTCACCACATCATACTGGCCGATGGAGGCAGCCGTGTGAAGGTCCAAGGGGACATCCAGATCCTCCCGGCTGATCTGCGTTCCCGGCCCGTGCCACATGGACAAGCTGCGGCTCAGGAGTTCCGGCTCGCTGGCCTCGTCACTGAGCTCGGACATCGCTGCGGAGGGAGGCCCAGGGGTTAGGTCTTTCCTTCCTGGGAATGAAATGGGCCTGTCACACTCCTATTGTGATAGGCCGTGACATTACTTCCCTGTCAGACCCAGCGCAGTCAACTCTGGGACCAACGGAGACAACCTTTTGTTAAGCAGGGTGCAGTGTGGGCAGCTCCACCATCCTAACGCTGGTGAGCTTGCTACCAGACAGAAAAGCAAAGCATATATGGTGACTCATTAACTTCTCTTCTCCTTTGATCCAAAGATCCCACTTCTAAATGGGAATTCTCCAGGAACTCTAGGAGCCTGACAACCTCTCAGATGGACAGTGAAGAAATGCTAATTGGGTAATTTGGCCAAATCAGCTCCTGGGTGTGGTGGGAAAGAACCCTGGATTTAGGGTTAGATCAAAATTTAGCTTTGCTACTTAGCACTTCCGATCTCTAGTTCCTCTGTCTAATGGGGACATGATATCTCAAAGGAGCTGCTGATAAAAAAAAAAAAAAAAAAAAAAAAAAAAAAAAACAAACATGGGTCTGGCTGGTTAGCTTAGTTGGTTAGAGTGCAGACTCCTAACACCAAGGTCAAGGGTTCAGATCCCAATATGTGCCAGCTGCCAAAACAAAAAAGCACATGGAAGAACTGATAAGCAAAATCCATTCTTCCATGTGTTTGTTTTGTTTTTTGTTTTTTTGTATGGCACATCCACACAATTGAATGCTACACAGTGATAAACAGAAGGAACCAACAGTTGATACACTCAACACATGAATGAATCTCAAATGCATTATGCTAAATGGAAAAAGCCAGACTTGAAAGGCTACCTACTGGGGGCTGGCCGGTTAGCTCAGTTGGTTAGAGTGTGGTGCTGACAACACCAAAGTCCAGGGTTCAATCCCTGTACCAAGCAGACGCCAAAAAAAAAAAAAAAAAAAAAAAAAAAAAGGCTCTCTACTGTATAGTTCCATTCATAGGGCATTGTGGAAAAGGCAAAAGAGGTGGAGGACAGATCAGTGGTAGGGGCTGGGAGACCATAAAAGGGCAGCAAGAGGAAATTTTGGGGGTGATGGACCTGTTTCTGTATCTTGACTGTGGTGACAGACACATGACTCAGTGCATTTATCAAAACTCATAGACCTGAATACCAAAATGAGTGATTTTTGCTATGTATGTTTTGAGTGTAAATTAACTTTTTTGAAAAACAAAGGAAAGAAAGCCCCTAGTACAGGAACTAGAATGTGATTAGTGGTGTTCAGAAAGTGTCAGCTGAACAGGAACCTACCTATGTGTTCCTTGAGGGTGGGAGAGATAAGGGGGGAAATACGTGGGCTGGTAAATTGGTGGGGTGACAATTTTCTTGAGATGGGACAACACCAGTAATGGCACATCTGTGACTATGAGAGTCCTTTACTCTGGGAATCCTACCAAAATCAAGGCCAAGTCATAGCTTCGTAGTAGAATCCGTGGGTTCAGGAGTGACAGGAAGCAGGTGAGAGAAGGGAGAGGAGGAAAAAACAAGGCCATGTCGTTCAGATGACCTAAAGGTACCATGGTAGTTCACATGAGCCATTAGGACCTCAGTTTCTACTAAAGAATGCTTCTGAGCCCCAGGTGACAGCCAAGTTGGCCAAACAACAAACAGGCCACCAATCTGGGGACAAAGAGTTTGCTGGCCCTTGTCGTGAGTATGTGTAAGAGTGAGGTGCAGTAAGCAACAAAGTTTGAGGCAAAACCTTGCTTCCTGGAACCACCACCTCTTCACAGTGGCAGGGCCTGAGATCATGCAGCCCCTCACTTTGTAGGTGAGAAACCCCACCCTGCACAGTTCCAGCCAACAGAGCCTGGATAAGAATCCAAATAACCTGGGAGTCAGTTCAGGGCCCATTCCAATACATCCCTCAACACTTCCTGGGGAATGTCACTTCAACTCCAAAAGCCTCCTCCAGGGTGGGGCCCGTGTTCTTTCCACTCACATCCGACACCCCCAAAGCGCTGATGGACAGTCGGAACCAGCCCCAGCCCCAAGGAGACCATGGAGGGAGAACTCGGATGCCAAGGCACTACAAAACCAGTACTATTTCCTTTATCGTCCTGCCACATGACACACACTCCACAATGATGGAGAACAGCTATTCACAGAATGACAATTCTATTCATGCATACATTTGTATACACCTAGAAAGTTTCCTGCATCTCGTCTCCAGAACTTGTTTTCAGAAGCAGCCCTGGGGATGGGAACTTTTAATTTTCACTCTATCTTTGGTTCTGTCCATTTGGTGAAATGCTAAGTACCTGTACTTAAACATTTTTTTTTTTTTTAAAAGCTTAATTAAAAAAATATATTTGAGGGCCGCTCGGGAGAGTGCGGTGCTCATAACACCAAGGCCGCGGGTTCGGATCCTATATAGGGATGGCCGATTCGCTCACTGGCTGAGCGTGGTATTGACAACACCAAGCCAAGGGTTGAGATCCCCTTACCGGTCATCTTTGGGGGGGGGGAAATATATATATATATATATATATATATATATATACACATATTTGATGCAGGTGGCGACTGTCACGCCCACCGTGAGGAGGTCCGCCGAAGCCCCAGGGACACCCCTTCCGCGCGGCCAGACGGGTTACGGCCACCCGTGGATCTGCTGGGGTCCTGGCCGTCCGCCCGAGCGCCTACAGCCACTAACGCTCCATCCTCACGACGAGACACGGGCACCGGGATCGACGTCCCCGCTCCGCAGTCTCCGCTCCAGAGAAGCCGAGACTTGGAGCCGTCCCGGCACGCGGCGGGCGGCAGGTGCCGGCACTTAGGGGGGCGGGGACGCTACGGAGCCTACCTGCGCTGGGCCTCGGGCCTCGGGCCGCCCTCGGGTCGCCGCCAACTCGCTGGCCGCTCGCGCCGCTCCCTCGCCGGGACACCGCCCCCCCCAGCCCCGGGCGCCCGCCCCGGAAGTGGTTGCGGGAGGGCGCGGGGCACGCCGGGACGCTCGCGGATCCACGCCGCGGCAGCTGCCGGACGCCGTGGGCTTCGCGTGTCCTGCACCCGGACCTTCCGGTCAGCTCGCCCATCTCGCCGCGTGACGCCCGCGGCAGCCAATGAGCACAGGGAGGTCGCCCTGCCCCGCCCCTCCTCTGGCCAGGGGAACTAATCGTGTTGCGAGAGAGGCAGAACGCGCCAAGTCCCGAAAGAAGAGCAGGGGGGAAGCGGTTGGCGGTCCAGAAATGCGAGGTGACCGGAGGCGGACCCGAGGTGAGTGGCCTCGGGCCTGTCGCAATTGCAGAGATGAATGTCAGGGGCTGGACGGGACGGGGGGGCGGGGAAAGAGGGCTGGTGATGGGTGGGAGGCGGGGCAATAGGCTTTAAAAGCTCGGCGGAGACCGTTGGCGTCTCGTTGCCAGAACAACCTGCCACCTCGTGGCGGGCGGGGCTGACGGCGGGGCTAACGGTCTGCAGCCAAGAAACGGACACGGAGCCGGAGTCAGAGTTCAGAGGAGGCTCCGAGCTTCGCCCTCTGCAGGGTGAGCCGAGCTGCTCAACTTGGTGTTCAGGACCCTTCACGACCTGGTACGTTTTCACCGCAGATCCCAGCAACTAACACCCTTTCCCCCACAAACATGTTGGGCATTTTTCACTCCTCTGAGCCATTGTACATGCTTTTCCCTCTGCCGGTAGTGCCTTCTCCTCCCCTAGTGCCTGTCTACACCTTGGTGATTCTGTTGCCCCGTGAAATGCTGTGACCTGCATTGTCAAGCAGAGTCCTGGTTCCCCCAAACACCCCCAGGTGTGTGTACCAGAAGGGTCCCACCCTGCTGCTCCCAGTTCAGAATGCACCAGGCACCTGCACTCCATCCTAGGAGCACAAAAGAAGCAAGAAGCCCCCCACTCAGGTCTCTTGCCACTGCCCTGACTGGGGAGGGAGGGGGCACTGACTGCAGAACCATAGCCAGCCAGGGCTGGGTCAGGGGTGGGGAAAGCAACACTTTTCCCGTTTTATAGGCACATCGGCCTCTCCAGCCACAAGGGTTCTCCAGACATTGGCTCTAAAGTACCATCTCCCCCCATCCCTAAAGGCTTCTTGTTCTCCAGGGATCAGGACCTTCTCCTTTTTAGACTGAGGTACAAAAGGGGGACTGGTCCAGTGTCTGGGTATAGGGACTAATTTGAGTGGCATACCCCCAAATCAATATCTTTTGGAGACTCCAAAATGTCTCAAATCTATTCAGTTGTAAGGGCAGTAAAGGGTAGTGGGGCTTGAAATTCCCCTAACTGATTCAAATTCTATTTTTGCCATTTACTAACTGCTCTGAGTCTATAAAATGGAGATAATAATAGTATCTTATGTTATGTGGGATACACACACATACACAGTCATGTGCCACATAATGATGTTTTGGTCAATGAGGGACCACATATATGACAGTGGTCTGAACAATAGCTATACCATATAGCCTAGGTGTGTAGTAGGCTGTGAGAAATGCCCTCACCCGTCCAAGGCCAAAGGATGGACACACAGAGACACAAGGTACAGGGAAGCAAGACTTTAATTACAGCCTTGCAAGGTTCAGGTGTCTGACGGACAGGCGTATGGAAAAGGGCTAGTAAGCAATTTATTCCCTAGTGCGCAAGTCCCTGCCTCCTCATTGGCTGAGAGTACTACAGGGTGCACAGTCTTCCAGGATGATGTCTAAGATTACCCCAATTTACTACCCCCTTGTAAAAAAATTTCTTTGTATGAGGGCTCAGGACAAGCACGAGAAGAAGGCCTGCTGAAAAGGAGAAACACTAGGGAATGAAGAGAACAATAAAGGGCTAGTAATGCATTACCATCTCAAGGAGAACTTTATCTATTCAGCAACCCCCCAGGAATGGGCTGGATCAGTCAGACAACTTTCAGGCTGGGCCTGAATTATTTCTGAAAATGGATCACTTAGATTATTTTCTTACATAGGCTATGCAATCTAAATTTATGTAAGTACATACTATGATGTTTGCACAACAATGAAATTGCCTAATGATGCATTTCTCAGAATATATCCCCATCGTTAAGCAATGCATGAATGTACCTACAAAATGTACATATATATATCATGTATATATCATTCTATATATCTTATGCATATATCTACATATCATGTATGTGTATCATTATTTATCAATACATTATCTGTATATTAACATGTACATATATACAAGATATACTTATATGCTGGCTCCGCACTGTACTACATGCACATGAGCACACGCGCATGCACGTACAGTACCTAACAGTAACAGGAGCTTACAGAACCAGAAGGAAACTGGGGTAGGAGGTTGAGTCTGCAAGTCTGTTGAAAGGCAGCCCCAACCTCCTAACCTTGGCTGCCTGGCACCTCTCACTTCCCCCTGTGTGCCTCACAGGGCTCCTTGGATGATAGCCTGCTAAGAAGGGATCCTGTGAGCCGATGTCCCCATGGAATCCAAAGACAAAGATGTGGTTCCCTCGCTGGGCTCTCCCTGGGCCTCCGGGACAGGGCCCTGGGATGCCATCCTCAAGGCTGTCAAAGACCAACTCCCATCTCTGGACTCGGACTCCTCCTTGGTAAGCAAGAATTTTCTTCCCAGGCGCCGACTGTCCTTTCTTCCTGTGACAGATATGATGCTGACCAGGGACAGCTGGAGCACTCCTCTCTGCAGTTTGTTTTCATTTCACTTTACATCATCTGGCCTACTTAAAGCTGTGTCTTCTGGGTTCCTGTTTCCTTCCATATCCTTTCTTCTGCATTTATCATCTTCTTTGAGCACTGGTACTCGGCATCCTCGAGGTAACCCAGGTGGCTTGACGCTGGAGCCCTGCTCTTTCTACTCTGTTGCTGTGCTGTTCTCAACTCTGTTGGGCCTGGAAGGGGCCAGAGCCACCACCGGGAGTGGTGGCCATTCCAGTGCGTCTGATATGCCCCTGAAGGAATTCTCCAGTCATGGTCTGTGGTCACTGAAATGGCTCTCAAGGATGCCACCAATTGCTTTGTGCACACATGTAAGACTGGACGGTGACCTTGCCACCAATGCACCAGGCAGTGGCTCCTCAGCACACAGGCTGGCACTGGCACTTAGAGAAAGAGCAAGGGTTTGGCTGCTATTTGGCCACCTGCAAAAATGAACACGACAAAGCTTCGGGGACCTCATGGGTCATCCATTCCTCAGTGAGGCTAAGGAGTAGATAGGGTGACTCCAGCACCTCAGCGCTCTGAGCATTTTCAGGTCTTCAGTCTCATTTGTGCTTTTCTTCAGAATATCCCTGTAAGGTGGGCCAGCAAGTATCCCCCTTCTCCCTGCCCCAAATAGGCTCTGTGTCATTAAGCAATGGCTCAAGGTCACATGGGGGGGGTTGGGCTGGACTTTGCTCTTTCAGCTTGCTGTCCTGTTCAGGCTGCATCAGGCAAGAACCAGGCACTAACAAGCACCTGCTGCATGTGAGGTCTCAGGTGTGGCAGGTACTTGCAGAATCGGAAGCCCTGGATCTCACCTCCACAAGGTGGTGCTGCCAAGCACACTTCTTAATCCGTGGCAGGAAGCAAGGCCCTCTGGGAGAGAACTGGATCTTCCTAGATGCTCCTGAGCAGTAGGGCTGGGCTGGGAGGGCGAGGGTGGAGGGCAGAGGGAGGCTGGGCCCCCCTGGCTCTGCTGGCTGCCATATAACCCAAAAGTCCTCTCATTTGCCCACAGTCAGACTGCGGGGAAGAGGAGCTGTTCATCTTCCAGCGAAACCAAACTGTCCTGATTCCAGACCTGTCGGAAGAGCTGGCTGAAGACCCTGCTGATGGCGACAAGTCCAGGACCTGGGTCGTTGAGGCCGAAGGGTCCCCTCCTGAGGTTTGTGGGATGCAGAAGTGTGTGTGGGGATGTCTGCGGATCTCAGTAGACTCTAAACGGCCATGTGGGTCTAAAATGGTCAAAACCACAGGTCTAGCATTTCCGCAATACCCAGTCCTTCTTTCTCCAGGTACAACCCGTGACATTCAGGTGCCCAACATCTGACAGCCATGCATTCCCTCTCCCAGGGGGCCCAGCACACTTAGAGCCAGGGTGGGGACTTGCTTTTCTGTCTGATTTTGCCCCCTGATCTTCCTCTTGACCTTTCCTGTCCTGTTTTCTGCCATGGCACCCTGAACTGTCTGACCATTGTCCCAACTGCTTTTCATAAACCCAGCTGACTTCATGGCTACCTGGCTCATTACAAGATCCAAACCTGGCAAGTAAACAGGAACTCCCTAAACATTTGTTGAATTACTGAAGGCCACAGTGGGGAGTCAGGGAAGGAGGTGCTCTGTAAACGCCTGAGCACAGGCACCAGCTGCACCCTGGCGAGGAGGTGGGGAAGACTCAGGAAACAGAAAATGCCATGATACATTCTCTAGACCTGGTAGTCGCCATAATTGCCAGATGTCAGAGCAAATTTTCCACCTCTTGTCTCCCTATTTCCCAGAGTCCCAGGTAAGACCAGGAACTTGACCTAAAGTTAATGGTTAAAATTAAGTGCTGCCTTATAAATAGAACCCATCCATTAGCTTTCATCACTGGGCAGGCCCCAGTCTGTAGGGCCTGTTCAGCTCTTCTTGTGAAAAGATAGAGGCTCTTCCCACTTCCAGCTGTCAGTGCAGGATTCCCTCCCCATCACCATGACAGAAATCACCCACCAGCCCAGCCATACCTAGAAGCAGTTCAGAAATAACTCCAAACGGGGGAAATTCCCAGGGTAGCTAAGACCCTGGTAAGTTCAAGTGGAACAATTTCCATGTGACTTTATTTTGTGTTTTCTTTTTCATTTTTTTTTTCTTTTAATTTACAAGAAAATGAAATTTATTGCTTACTGTTTCGGAGGCTGGGAAGTATAAAGTCCAGGAAGGCCTTAGTGGTGGCAACAGTGACCCAGGAGTCTCACTTCTCAAGTGCTCTCCTTTTAAAGCCCTCAGAACCACACCCCTGACCACCATTATTAATCTATTCACCATGGCATGTTCCTACAATCCAACCACCTCTTCAAGGCCCCACCTTTCAATTACCATAATAGGTCCACCCTCAACAGTTACAGTGGAGATTAAGCCTCTACTACATGAACTCTGGGGGACACAGTTCAGTCAATCCACAGCACACCTGCATCTGCATCCAACAGGCCCTTCTCTGGGCAGACTGAGTTTCCTACCTGGTGCCCTGCGGCCTCCTAACCGGGTGGATATCACGGACCCCCTGAGATGCAGTAGTTGCCCACCTGTGGCCAGGCTTGGGCCTGTCAGCCACAGCCTTTTGCTTCATTTCTACTCTACGGTTACTTTGGCAACTATTCTGGACAATTTTTTTTTCCTTTGGCAATCTGGGATGGGAAAGTCTGTACCAACTCATAGAAAGGCTGTGGGCTTGCTCTGGTCCCCCACTTGACAGCTGTGTGGGCTTGGATAGGGGCCACCATGTCCAAGTCTTGGCTCCCTCATCTGTAAAGGGGCGACAGTGACAGGTCATCTGTGCTGTCCAGATAGAAGGGAAGTAATAAACAGTGGCTATTCTTGTCATTACTGGTCACTTAAATATTGCTCCACTGGCTGTAATAATAAGTCCTGCTCTAGCCTTCTATTTTTTTGGGGGGTCGGGGCAGCTGGTTGGCTGGTATGGGGATCTGAACCCTTGACCTTGGTGTTATAACACCACACTCTAACCAGCTGAGCTAACGAGCCAGCCCTTCTCGCAAGACGAACGCCTAATGTTTTTTGTTGTTTTTTTTCTAAAAGATGACTGGTAAGGGGATCTTAACCCTTGACTTGGTGTTGTCAGCACCACGCTCACCCAGTGAGCTAACCGGCCATCCCTATGTAGGGATCAGAACCCAAGGCCTTGGTGTTATAAGCACCACACTCTCCCGAGTGAGCCACAGGCTGGCCCTAACGTTTAATGTGTTTTAATGGTAGCTTCCCAATGAGGACCACATGCCTGTCTGCAGTGGTCGTTCCTGCTGTTTCCATCTGGGGCTGCTGCTTTCACCGTTCAGTTCAAGCTATGAGCTTCAACACTAGTCACAGCCTGCCTCTGTGGCATATAATTACAGGTACCTGAAGTCAAAAGGCAAGATAATCCCCTCCAAAAGACTTGAAAATTGTATAGCATTAGGAGAAACAAAATTAAATTCCCTACCTTAGATAAAAAAATAAAATAAAATGAACTCTTGTATGGTGATGTTCGTTGCAGCACTATTCACAATGGCCAAAAACTGGAAACAAACCGTGTCCTTCAGTAGATGGACAAACAGAATGGGGTCTTCTGTCTATACAGTGGAATGTTTTTCCTCCATAAAAAGGAATGGAGCACTGACCCAGGCTAAAAGATGCATGAACCTGGAAAACATTATGCTCAGTCAACAAAGCTGATCACAAAAGGACAAATTTTGTATGACTCCACTTATATGAAATATCTAGGATAGGCAGATCCAAAGACAGCAAGCAGATCAGAGGTTACTGGGGGATGGGGAGGGGAATGGCGAGTGACCGCTAATGAGTTGAGTTTCTGTTTGGGAGGATGCAAGTTTTGGAAATAGGTAGTGGTGATGGTTGCACAACACTGAATGTTATGAATGCCACTGAACTGTACACTTAAAAACGATTAAAATGGAAAATTTTGATATATTCCTATTTGACCATGAAAAAAATTCCCCGATGTATGTTTCTGAGGATGCTAACCAAGGACACCTATTTTCTCCATAGCCAGTTCTGGTGCCCATGGCATTCACTGCAGAACCCAGGAGTGGATGGAATGCCAGGACAAAGGATTCAATCTCCTGGGAAGGCAGGGACCCTGGTGGGCCTTTGGAGAGCTGCGATGAGATCAACTCTCTTCTCAGGATGGCCGAGGAGACCCCCGAGGGGCTGGAAGGAGACCTTGCCAACATGTCCTTCAACACCAAAGTATCCCAGAGTCCTCCCTGGGGCCTGCAGGGAGAAGCTGCCCCCTCCCCCCATGAAGGGGACCCGAACACAGAGCCCCCGAGCACTGCCTCACAAGACCCTGTGAACCGCAGAGCCCTGCGACGGGAGAGAAGGAAGATGATAGAGAAGGACATACTCCGGAAAGTGACCTGGGATGCCCGGGACCCAGCCTGCAGTGACCAAAGCCAGGAGAAGGAGATGTCCTGCCAGGCTGGAGAGTCAGCTCATGGACCAGAACCACCTCCGGAGGTGCCTCGGGAAGGATGGCCCGTGCTCTCGCTCAAGGTAGGTGACTCCCACTGCCTGGCTCCTCCTTGGGCCTGTCCCCTTCCCAGAGTGCTGGGACTAGAACCAGCTTGAGGACTAGCACACTAGTACCTTAGGCTCATGGTCCCAGATCCACCAGCCAGTGAGCAGCTGTACCTATTTCGGGGGGACAAGGTGGGAGATGAGGTCCCCAGCAGAGATGTCATCCTCAGGTAGAGTTAACAGGATCACAGAAGAGCAGGAGGACTCCATCCTTCTTTAAAGAGGAAAAAAAGGGCTGGCCAATTAGCTCACTTGGGAGAGCATGGTGCTGACAATGCCAAGGTCACAGGATCAGATCAAGGAATACTGGTCCCAGATGCAAGGATCAGATCAAGGAATACTGGTCCCAGATGCATTTATTAATACATACAACCATATGTAAAATATAGAAGCAGACTCTGTCAAAGCATCATTCTCAGCATGTTAAAGACCTCATCCTTGTACAACTATGAGCACCTGTTAAGGTTGTATTTAGTGCATTAATGAGGGAACCTGTAGGCTGACAAAACCAGTTTAAAAGATTATGAGGATCTGGATTCTGTAAGACAATGGGAAAACAGGAAGGAATGCACCTGGTCCAAAAAAAAAAAAAAGAAAGAAAAAGAAAAGAAAGGAATGGAGAGATAAAATTGCCATTGTGTGCAAAAAGAGCTTCATCCAGGCCAACACAACTGTTATCTTTGGGGTTAGCTCATCTACTGAACAGTAAAGAAAACCATCTTTTCTTGGTTTTACAAAGTTGTGAAATAGGGGGCCCTGGTCAATTGTGCAAACCAAGTTGCCTTTCCCTGAAAGGTGGGTGTTGGGAAAATAGAATAGTTTGGTCAGGGCCCTCACCTCGGTCCTGTGGGGTGTGGTTTTAGCACATCCTTTGTAAGTAAATTGTATGTGTGTGTGGAGTTAGTGTGCATGTGCACCAATGTATCTTTTAGTTTTGTTGCTATTATGTTCTTGGGGGGTGGGGGGAGAGAGAGAGAGAGTGTGAGAGAGAGAGAGAGAGTTTAGTGAAGCAGGCGGGCAAGCATCCGCCTGGCGTAGCCATGCTTTCCAACCTATGGCTTCCAGGGACCTTTTGGCTGGTTACCTAGGTCATAGACCTGCGTGTAAGGGGTCTGGTGACCCAGCCTGGTGTGTGTGGGGTCTGGTGACCCAGCCTGGCGTGTGAAGGGTTTGTGACCCACTCTGTGAATGGGCTTGAGGGGTCTGGGAACTCCAGACCCAGCCTTAGCTCAACAATCAGCCCAGTCGGCAGGATTACCAGCAGGTAAAAGAGCCCAACAACTGGTGTGGTCATGGAGCTAGACATTTGGCGTCATGAACAGGATTAAGAGTGCTACAATTGGTGATGTCGACAGGATTCCAGACATTTGCCGTAGCACCACAGTGAGTTTGTTGGGAAGGGCTCCAGCCTGACAGTGAAAGGCCATGCAATTCTGTCTGCCTTATTTACAAATTTTGGATAATTTTTCTTAACAACTCAGAGAAAACTGACACCAAAGTACACATGGAAGTCTTTTTCGTTCCTGTTTAAATAAACCATTTTTTCCTTTCTGTTCACCCCTTAAAAACTTATTTTTCCTTACCCATAGGCTGCAAGAAGTTGCAAGGTCATATATAATAAACATTAATTCTTGATTATTTCTTCCCTCCTCATCTTCCCCACTCTGCCCCTAAAGCACTCTTTGCCAAGTCCTCCAGTTTTGCCTACAGCAATCTGTTTCTTAAAAGAGAGACTTTTTAACCTCCAAAGATTTTGAACCTAAATAGTTTTTAAATGACCTGGGTTTCCTCCAGGTCAAATAACATCTTTTTGCCCAAAAGTATTAACCCAAAAGAGGTGTAGCCAGGAGGTGGCAAGAAATGCAGTCCCCACCTTGGGGGACTTGATCAGTAACTGAGATGGTGGATGAGCCCATCTGCAACCCTGGCATGCGTTTAACCCCGATTTCTACCACACCACTCCCCATGGCAACCTCTGTCGCTCCCAGCAGCTGTGAAAGCAGGCCTCTGGGACCCTGTAATACCCTTGTAATCACTGGTTTAATTATTTCAGCAACTTGAAGAGTGGGATTTGGATTATACCCTTCAGAGTCTGGCGGGGCAAGAAGACAACCAGGGAAATCATGGACCTGGAGGCGTGTGGTGGGCCACCAAAGCCGACCACCACCAAAGCCGAGGTTTGACCTTGAATGCCAGAGCCCTAGTGAATCCCCACAAGCAGCTCCATCCGGGCCTTTCAAAAATAGAGGGCCGTGGGCTGGGCACAGTCAGCCCTGCAGCCCACGTTTCCTCTCTGCTTGCTTGACTCCCACTGCCCTGCACACTCATGTGGCCAGTCTTTGGAAGACTTCATTCATTCATTCATTCATTCATTCAACATATCCATGACTATGTATGTGCGAGGCATAGGCCAGGCCCTGGGGACACAGGAAGGACCTTCAGACATGGTCCCTGCCGTGTGACCTACACCTTTTTCTCCTCCCCACCTCCTGGAGCCTGCCTGCCTTCTGCCCTTCCTCTCCTTCTTCCGTGGGAGGAGCGGGGGTGAGTCCTGCATTTGGTCTCTTTCCTAAACGCTCTTCTGCATCCACCTACCTCCCCATTCAAAAAGGAAGGCTAAAGAAGTCATCACTGTCGCTGCACTTGTGCTCTTGCTCTGGGCACTTCTACAGATAACATGAAACCTCCCCACCCCCTCACCACCCACTGGGGCCCACAGCAGGACACAGGCAGGTCTGAGGCAGGAGAGCCATGGCAAGTGCCAGGTTTCTAACCTCCAGTTCCTGAGCCAAGACCCCCATGGTGACTGACAGCCCCTGTGCTGTTTTAAGCATTGTTTTGAATGTTTGTCATTCACACTGTGATGGCAGGACGTGGAGAAACTGATCCTCCTGTAAGGTGTATATGTGCATCTGCGCATGCACGTGCATGTAACTGGTACAGCCTTTCTGGAGGGCAGTGTGGCAGAGTCTGTTCTCTATTTTAAAGGCACATAACCCTTTGGTCAAGCTATTCCACCCCAAAGATATGGCCTAAATACATACTCACCCTAGAGAGTAAAGAGGCATATTGAAAGATGTTGGTTGCAGTGTTGTTTAAATTTGTGAAAATATTGGAAACAACCCATATTCATTCCATAGGAATCTAGCTAAATCAGTTATAGCATAGAATGCACTGCAGCTCAGTGAGGGAAATCTATATATTTAATGTGGAATAACATAATATATAATATATAAAAATATAAATTATATATAAATATACATAAATTATGTAATTTATAAAGTTTAAAAAATCTATAGAGGATGATCCCATTGCTACTAAAAAAAAGTACAGAGAATTGTTAATAATGGTTACTGGTGGGACTGGGGAGTAAGGAAGAGAGAGAAACTCCAATAATAAGTCCCCCCCTACTTCACAAGCTCACACACAGCAGCTCCTGCTCATGAAGACATACTGCTCCCCTCGGCCTTGCTGAGCTGCAGCCGGGGTCCTCAGAGAGGGCTGAGTAGTGAGGGTGGGGGCAATGGATGAGTCTGAGGCCCACTCACACAAGGAGACCCAAGGAGGCTTGAGCTGCTGTAAGTCACACGGAGGCTGAGTCCCCGCTGAGCAGCCCCTCTTCTTTGGCCCTTCTCAGACCACACTGCACCGAGTGCCCAGGACAGGCTGATGGAACGGCTGGCCCTCCTGTGTGCCACACAGTCCAGAGCCTCTGCCTCTGCCTGGAAGGTGGCTGCCAGCACAGCCTGGGACACGGAGGAGGAGGCTGGAAGCAGGTGGGACTTCTTGCGAGCCTCAGCCCCTTCATTTCTTTAGAAGTGGCACATGATTGTGCCGCAGTGATTGGACCTGCTACAGGTAGGGCATTTATGTGCATTTTCTCATTCAGTCTCAAGAATCTGATCAGACAGGTGCTGCTATTATCTGAGGATAAGAGACTGAGGCTCAGAGAGATTAACTCTCCCTGGCCATTAATGGCAGATCCTGTCAGAACCCTCTTTCCCCAAACCTCTGGGAACCCTCCCTTCATTGTCCATATGGCCTCCCTGGGAGCAAGAGGGTTGTCCCATGATCCTGCCCCTCTGGCCAGAGTTGATTGGTCCAGCCGTGGACATGTGACCCTGACAAGGCCAATCAGAGCCTTCCCCTGGGACTTTCCAATCTCTGTGTCTCTGTAGGGATCCAAGGGCTGTATGCTGCCACCTGTCCTGCCACCTGAAGAAAGGCAAGCTGCAGTAACAGAGAGTGAAGCTGGGGGAGGCAGAGATAGAGACAGGGCCCTTCCCTTCCCACACTTTGATTTTTCTGCCCTTTTTAGGAATCTGAGAGCCAATGAATTCCCCTTTTTGCCTGAGCTAATTGGAGAGGGTTTCTGTGCCTGGCAACCAAAAGTAGCTAATAGAAATGGCTACACCTGCGGTCTCCAATATGGTGGCCACTGGCCACACAGGCTACCAACACTTGGAAAGTGGCTAGTGCAGCCGAGGCACTGAATTCTTATTTTATTCATTTGATTTTAATTAGCTTAAGTGTACATTTAAAAAGCCACCTGTGTTGGGCTGGCCCATGGCTTACTCAGGAGAGTGTGCTGCTGATAACACCAAGTCAAGGGTCGAGATCCCCTTACCGGTCATCTTTTAAAAAGTTTTTTGAAAAATAATAAAATAAAAAGCCGCCTGTGGTAAGTGGCTACCATATTGGACGGTGCTGGCCTAAAGCTCAAGGGTGTTTCTGAAGAGTAAAAGAGTAGACACGTTGGAAGTGCCTGCTGACACACAGTGGGCACTCATTCAGTGGCAGCCCTGAGCATCATGAATCAGACAACAGGAATCACAGAGAAGAGACTCGGCAACTCTGCTTTTCTCCTCTCAGATGTGCCTCAATGAAGCCAGGCTGCTGGGCTGAGCTGGACTGGAATATGGCTGAGGGCATGAGGCTGAAGATGGAGCCTCCCACCATCTTCATCGATCTGCGTCAGACAGAGCCACCAGACCACAAGTCCCCGGAAAGGTACAGACAGCATGACAACCTGTGGCAGAATCCCCACCTTACCAAGCTGCATGGAGGCCTCTGCTGGTTCCTACTGAGGAGAAATAGGGACTTGGAAAGCCTGGAACACTGCTAGGTTGAGAAGTGCTTTTAGCCAGGAATAGGGACTGGCCACCAATCCCATGTGGCCCCTGCAGAAGGGATGAAGAGGGGCAGAAGTCCACCTTCCTGGGCTAAGCTCTGAGCTAACTTTGTGCAGGCTGGAGTGCATCACCCTGTACCTCCCTCTGCCACTTGGCAGGAGGTCCGACAGCCCTTCCAGCTGCTGCCCTCCTGCCATGGGTCGCCAGGGTAACCTGAGTGCTCCAAGTCCCTGGCGGGAGCAGGGCCTGGCCGGATGGACTGGGGCACGTGCCACAAATGCATTTCCTCTCCTCCCCAGCTCCAGCCACAGTTCCTCTGACACTGAGGAGGAGGAAGAGGAGACAGCGGCTCTGGGAGACCAGCAGGGCCCAGTGGCACAGGCATCTCCCTCCTCCCGGGGACTACGGTAACCACAAAGGGGCCTCTCCACACCTTGCGCTGATCCAGATCCCCGCTTTCTGCAGCAAGTCCCTGACCTGGCGAGCTTTCAGCTCTGGGTCTTGCACCCTAAGGGCAGAGGGTGGGGACGGGCTGTGGGAGCCCAGATAGCACCCAGCACCCATCTCCCAGCCTGGCCTGCTGTGCCTCGGACACCATCAGAACACTCTAGCTTGCTCTTGAGGAGAGCTTTATATGTTTCCTTTCTGAAAAGTAGCTCCCGGAATGGATTTTGCTTATGCTACTGTATTAGTCCATTTTGGGTTGCTATAACAGAATTACCTGAGACTGGGTAATTTATAAGGAAAAGAGGTTTATTTGGCTTACGATTCTGGGACAGCTGCATCTGGCATGGGCCTCAGGCTGCTTCTTCTCATGGCAGAAAGTGGCAGGCAGCTGGCGTTGGCTACAAGCAGATCACATGGTGAGAGGAAGCAAGAGAGAGAGGAGGTGCCAGGGTCCTATAAACAACCAGCTCTCGCAGGAACTAATAGAGTGAGAACTCACTCATTAAGCCCCCTTTCCCGGGGAAAGCATTAATCCATTCATGAGGTATCTGCCCCCATGACTCAGTTTCCAGCACTGCCTCACTGGGGACCAAATTTCCACATGAGTTTTGGTGGAGATGACACATCCAAACTATCAGCTACTGATAACATGGAAGTAAAGAGAGAGCGTAGGGTGGAATGAAGTGATGGCTGTTAGCTGGAACTGAAGGGCTTGGGTGATTTAAAGAGGGAAACATCAGTTCAGATGCAGCTGGGGCCCTGGACGCAAGGGAGGCCCCCATGCCATGGTCACTGGGCCAGCGGGAATCAATTACAGGCCAGGGCAGCGTCTAGCGTCTGCAGAACTGTACAGCCTGGGATCCCACCCTTCAGGAATGTCAGGGTCTCCTGCAGCTCTTCCCTAATGTGGCATGTGATTAGGGAGTACAGGAAAGAATGGGAAGGAAAATTTGGATTGAGAAGTGTTCATCGGGTCTCCTGTCAGAAGCCTCTGACATGCTCCATTAATTGTCTTTTGCTGTGCAGAAGCCTTTTAGTTTGACATAATCCCATTTGTTTATTTTTTTCTTTTGTTTCTTATGTTTTTGGGGTCTTATTCATAAAGCCAAAATGCAGCACTGTGAGGTTTGCTGGTTAGCTCAACTAGTTGGAGTATGGTGCTAATCACTAAGGTCCAGGCTTCGGTCCCTGTACCAGCCAGCCAAAAAATAAGTGAGTAAGTAAAATGCACTGAATGGCAAGGGCTGAGCATCCTGAGAGCCAGGGAACATGCTTCTGGAAGTGCTCTGGCTTTTCTGTGTTTGCATCTGGGCATCAAAGTGCCTCTTTCCTTCTCTTGGCAACACCTCTTGGCAGGTGTTTGCCTTTCTCAGGGGTATGGAGTCTAGGTTGGTGTGTTGGCCATGCAAGCACCTTCTGGTCTGGGGAGCAGGGAGCAGCTCTGGTCACGTCTCATGGCGGTGGGCACCAGGGCCTCTCCGTGCTGGGCAAATTGAGCACCTACCACCTGCCCTGCAGCTCTGGAGTCAGCCGACCTGGGCTCAAATCCAGGCTGCTCCTCTTACTACCTGGGGACCTTCAGCAAATCACTGTCTTGCCACACCTTGACGTCTTTGTGTAGAAACGGGGTAATTTTAGTGCCTACCTCAAAGGATTCCAGAGTCAGGCACGTAGAAAGTATTCAGTAAACAGCTGTGTTGCGGGTCCAGGCTCTGAAACCAGAATGTTCTCTCCCATGCCAACTGGGAGATTAGCCCAACTCCACTGGAGAGCTCTCTTGATAAGAACGTCTCTGGTCCGATATTCTTTCTAGAACTATCCATCAGTTGGGTTTTTTTGTTTTTTTGTTTTTGTAATAGCTCTGTTTATTTTCTGTCTCCCCACTGAAATGTACCCGCACAATGGCAGAGAGTGTTAGTATTAAGAGAGAGGGCCTTTAGGTAATTATGAAGGTGAACCCCTCATGGATGGGATCAGCACCCTTACAAAATGGCATGAGGGAGTGACTTTGGCCCCTTTTTGCCCACCCAGGAACAAGGTGCCATCTTGAAGCAGACGGCAGCCCTGCCCAGACTCCAAACTTGCATACTCATGCTATAAAATGTGCTTTTAAGTAAAAAAAAAAAAAGCCAAAAATATAATAGTACGTTAGGATTACAACAATGTATGAAAGTATAAATATGAAAAAGGATTAGCTTTACAAAAACCAAATCAGTTAGCATATAGGTATTCTATGCTGCTGCAATGTTCCTGTAACTGAAGGGAGAAGGGATGGAAGAAAATCTGCTGCCAGGACCCAGGTTACAGTGAGGCCCTCACATGAAAACCCAAGAGCACTTTAGGCTGCAGTTCCAGCCAGTTGGCCATGTGCAGGGTCTGCGTCAGCTGACAGCACCTAAGCTCTGCCACCCGTTTTCCTCTAAAGGTCCCCTTCAGCAGCTGTCCTTCCATCGCCCTTCCCTTCAGCAGGTATGCTGCCTTCCCTGCCTTGGCAGCTGTGGTAACTTCGAAGCCACTGCTGTGCCATGTCTCCCCACCTGACCTGAGCTGCAATATTGCTTCTTTTTTGTTTTCATAAGTTTTTCGTGTTTCTTTTTCATCTCTAGTGTCTTCTCTGCAGCTGTTTCTACAACTCTGCTTTTATTCTTCTCCTCTTTGCTTTCCTCATCATCTATAAATGTTTCCTGATGTTCAGTGTCACAGTATTTGCAGTCACGATCTTCCCTGCCATGGTCTTCAATGTCATGGTCTTCGCTGTCACAGTCTTTGCTGTCATGGTCTTTGTGGTCATCACCCTTAAGTTCAATGACTTCAGGCTTGATGTGCTGCCTGCCATAGTCGAAGCACCTGAAGTACCTCCTGAACATCTTTGTCACTCTTCTGGACCCATCACTAAGGCACTCCTGTAGTAGGCTGGAGTGCTGTCAGAGCCGTGGTTGACAGAAATCATCACATCAAATTCGACCCCAGCATGATGTTTGAGGGCCAAATGGATGTGCATGTGGCTGGGTTGGGGGAATCACACACTCAAAATTGTGAAACAAGGCAGTGCGCCCGGGTTGGCGGGAGGACTGCCACTCTGGTGGACAGGACAGTGGTGGCTCCCATGGGCAGGAAGGAGGGGGCTCCATTTGGTGGGAAGTCCCTGGCTACCAAACCTCCTTATTTGTTCCTTTCCTCATCATCTATAAATGTTCCTTGATGTTCAACATCACTGTCTTTGCCTTCACAGTACTGGGTCTTGAAAGGAATAAAATTCAGCACCAGTTAAAGGATGAGACACAAACACAAGGCAGCTCGCTGGAGGTTTTTTATTCAGCAGGCACATCTGCTTTTATAGGGTTAGAAGAGAGCTGATAGGTTTGCTGAGGACACGGGGTGTTCGGGGATTGGATGGATTGCGCTGCTAAGGGGCCACGAGCAGGGAGCCTGTGCTGATTGGCGTGTGATTCGCGCCGGCAGGAAGGTATTGTGGCGCCGGTGGGAAGGAGAAGGCGGAAGAGAAGGGTAGCCAGCGCCATGATGGGGCGTGGCCGAAAGGGTTCTCATACGACCTAATATTCCTCCCTTTTTGTTTTGTTAGGAAAAGGGCGACACTTATCTTTCTGGCTACTTCCTGCTGGTAGGGGGCGTCATTTGGGAAGGGGATGGAGTGTCAGGGAGGAATATGGTCAGGAGACGCCATAATATGGTGGAATATAAAAGAACCTCCTGGGGGTGAAATGGATGAAAGGTCCCTGCAGCCATAAGTCGATAATCTGTTGAGTCCACTCCTGATGTGTAAAAACCAGGTGTAGTAGCCAGGCGTCAGAGGAAAGGGCATCTAGGAAGGCAATCCATCGTGTCCTGTATGTTTCATCAGAATGTGGTGAGGAGTTTCCGAGAAGAGGCGGAGGGTTCATCAGTAGCTAGGAGCTGGTAGTTTCTAAGTAAAAGCTGGTTAAAAGTCTGGTTAGAAATTTTGCCCACTTGGGTTTGTAAAAACTTGAGTATACAAGGTAAAAAAAGGCATACCAGTAGGATTACAGAGAGGGGGCCAAGGATGGGCCAAACCCAGGTTAGGAGAGGGTTGGACATTAGAGAGGAGAATGGGCTGGAGTCGGGTGGGGCAGGCAGGCTGGTAGCTAATTCAGTGAGTTTAATGATGTTATTTTCTACCACACCCGATTCGTTAATATAATAACAACATTCTTCTCTTAGGAAGAGGCAGGTGCCACCTTTTTCCGCTGTGAGCAGATCAAGGGCTCTCCTGTTCTGGAGGGTCACTTGGGCCAAAGAAGTTATTTGTTTTTGTAGGGAGGTTAGAGATTCTGCCGTGGATGTGAGGGCCCTTTCTAACCTGGATTTAATATCTTAGACAGCCCACAGAGAGTGGCCCAGGGCTCCTCCCGAGAGGCCGGCACTGGCGACGGAAATGGTTAAAGACATACCAACCGAGATAGGGAGGAAAGCCGCTCTTTTCTGTTGGTCTGGGGGATTAAGAAGGTGAAACATCTGTGAACTGGTGTATAGGGTGAGCTGGGGAACAACAGTTACGAGAAGGCAAGGAGAAGTTATGTTGGGGAGGAAAGTGGTGATAAGGGTTCCGTTGCACCAAAAAAAGGTTCCAGGCGATGCATGAATGGTATTTGTGATGTTAAGACTGTATTGGCAAAAGGGGTCATTGAAAGATTTGGAAATAGTGGGACCACAAAGGCATGTTCTAGGGAGGAGGGTGTGGTTGCCGTCCTCAGGCTCCCACAAAGGAACATTGGGTAGGGGTGAAGAGGGCAGTGGGGCCTGGGAAGGGTTTGGACGAAGGAAGGAGTCGGTGTTGTTGACTGGGACAGCGGCAAGTAGAGGGCGAGCCAAGGAGGCACACAAAAAGCAATTTTTGGGGGAAATGGATGGAACAGTCTGGTTTAAAAAGGACAGGGTATCGGAGATGATCTGTAACCAAGTATATATAGGGGAGCACGAGGCATGAAGGGAAGGGGCATTTTCTAAAGAGGATATGATGTTCTGTTCATGATGTTTTATGTCTGTAGAGACAAGAGATATAGGGTCATGAAGAGGAACATACTCACGGGATATTTCAAAAGTTCCGCAGGGGTGTGAAGCATAGCCATTACAGTAAACAGAAGCAAGGACCCTGGTAGCCCATCGGCTCTCCCATGGGTCCTGGATGGTTAAAGAACACTGTCGTTTGCCATCACACTGAAAAAGTCTCCTACCAGTAGGCTGTCCCATATACCCTAACCCCCAGTGGATCTTACATTACCAATACGGACAGCCGCCATAGGTGTCAGGCCACCAGCGGCAGTAATCGGGGGTCTGATCAAAGAGGAAGCAAAGGTAAGGGTGGTTGGCTTGTTTAACTAGGAATTGGAAAGAGTGATAGTGACAGCCTTGGAGCAACCTTTGATGGAGTAGTGGCCAAATGGGTGACTTTGGTGTTTTTTGTGTGTGTGTATGACTCTCTCAGCTTAAATCTCCATATGTAAGACGGAGAAGAAGAGGAACTTTGAGGAAGTATAAAGAGAAAGAGGAGGAGGATATTAAAAGTGTTAAAATTGCTAAAAGGGAGCATCCTTGTGGTTGATGAGAGGAGGGGCAGGAAGGCGGGAAAATCACAATTTCATGGGATTAGATGGGTCCGGAGTACAAGAATAAGAGGGAGAAGGAGTAGATGGAGGGAAGCCTCGGGATTCTTCTGAGATATCCTGGATGCCGGTGGGGAATCTAGAAATGTGAATCCAGGGAGTAAAACGGTTACCAGGTAAAGGGAGTTTGACGGCTGTAGGAGTGCAAAGAATAACTGGGTGGGGGCCCTCCCACTTGGGCGTGAGAGGTCCTTTTTCTTCCGGGGAGTTGTAATATACTAGGTGTCCAGGGTGGAGAGTCAAGAAGTTTTGAGAGGAAGCAGGGTCAGGAAGAAGCCAATCTTGAAATTTCCAAAGTTCAGAGCGGAGATGGAAAAGGAGAGGTAAATTGAGGTCTGGCGGTATTGGACCCTGTGAGGGAGTGAGCCCTGGAGGTAAGAGGGGACGCCCATACATTATTTCAAAAGGAGACAACAGAGAGGGTTGTTTTGGAAGAGCCCTTATCCTGAGTAAGGCCAATGAGAGTAGCTGAACCCAGTCCAGGTGTCGTTCTAAGGATAATTTTGATAAAATATTTTTAAGAGTTCTGTTGGATCTCTCTACCTTTCCAGAAGCCTGGGGACAATAGGGACAGTGTAAGTGCCACTGAAAAGAGAGAGTTGGGGAAACTTTCTAGGTAATCTGAGAGATAAACTCAGGACCATTGTCTGACTGTAATGAAGTGGGCATTCCAAACCTAGGGATAATCTGAGAGAGAAGGATGGATGCCACTGTAATAGCCCTTTTATTAGATGTGGGGAAGGCCTCTATCCATCCAGAGAAGGTATCTACAAACACTAGGAGATATCTGGTCCGTCGTACAGGCGGCACGTTAGTGAAATCCACCTGCCAATCAGCTGCAGGTGTGTGACCTCTGGCCTGGTGGGAGGGGAAAGGTTTAGGTTTTAAAGGAGTGTTGGGGTTAGTGCGCTGGCAGACTTTACAAGTAAGGGAAATTTCCTGTAGGAGGGCTCTATCTAAAGGGGTGAGTGTAAAGAAAGTTTGTAAAAAGATGGTTAAAGTTTAGGGGTTAGTGTGGAAGAGAGCATGTAGAAGCTGGAACAGGGCCGTATTGTCCGCGGTGGGTATGTCAGTGAGGGCGGCTAAAAGGTGAGCAGGTTTATGTTCGAGATTCATGGCCACTGTTCGTGCAGCTGTGTCGGCCCTTGAATTGCCCTGTGTGATAGGGGAGTTGACTTTCTGATGAGACTTGCAGTGAACTACTCCTAGCCAGATGGGCAGACGAGAGGCCTCTATAAGTTTGGTGATAAGGGATGAATTAGTGATTGAGTTTCCTTTTGTGGTGAGTAGGCCGCATTCCCTCCACACAGCAGCATGGGACAACAGGATGTGGAAAACATATTTGGAGTCAGTGTAAAGCGTGAGGGATTTACCTTGGGCTAAAATACAGGCTCTTGTAACTGTTATAAGCTCAGCCTGTTGGTTGGTAGTGCCTGGGGGGGTAGGGGTTTGGCTTCTATGATTTCGGTGCATATCCTGCATAATGGGCAGAGTCCTGTCTGAAAGAACTACCGTCCGTAAACCAAATGTAATCAGGATGAGAGAGAGGTCCTTCTGAAATAGAGGAGTGACAGGGCAGGAAGTTTTTCTAGGGCCTCCAGGCAATCATGGGAAGGGGTGCCTATACCGAAAGGACAAGGTATGGGAAGTAAAGTGGCAGGATTTAAGGGGGGGCATGGAAGAAAGGTGATGTCAGGGTTTTCGAGGAAGGAGGTGAGAAGGGACAAAACCCTGGACGGAGGGAGGGATTGAAGTCCCTTGTATGTCAGGAGATCCTTTAAGTGGTGGGGGGAATGGATAGTTAATGGTGCCCCGAAAGTTAATTTGTATGCCTCTTTTTGTAAGAGCTTTCCGGCAGCTAGGGCCCTTATGCAGGGTGCCCATCCACGGATGATGGGATCTAACTGCTTAGAAAGGTATGCTACGGGAGCAAAGGTGGGCCCATAATTTTGTCCCAACACCCTGAGTGCCTGTCCGCCCTTCTCATGGACGTACAAGAAGAAAGGTTTAGAGAGATCAGGGAGATGAAGTGCCGGTGCCTGTACAAGGGTCTGTCACAATTTTAAAAAGGGATGGCGGGGGGAGGAGAGTAGGGGTTCATCAGGGGGACCCTTAGTTAGGTTATACAGAGGTCTGGCCAGGAGGGAATAATTTGGGACCCAGGCTCTGAAGTATCCAGCTAATCCCAAAAATGACAATATTTCAGCCTTTGTTTGGGGAATGGGAAGGCCCATGAGAAGTTGTTTTCTGTTAAGCGTAATTGACTTTTTCCCTGGGGAAAGGAGAAAGTCGAGGTAGGTTACCATTGACTGGGAAATTTGGGCTTTATGTGGGGAGACCCAATATCCTTTATTAGCTAAGTGATTTAACAGGTGAGCGGTATCTGTTTGAGATTGCTCCCACGAGGGACTGCACAAGAGAAGGTCATCTACATACTGAAGAAGTATGGAATCGGGTGGTTGGTATAAAAATCAGTGAGATCCTGGGCTAAAACCTGGCCAAAGATGTGAGGACTGTCCCGAAATCCCTGTGGGAGAACAGTCCAGGTAAATTGTCGGGAGTGTCGGCTGTGAGGATCAGTCCAAGTGAAAGCAAAAATATCTTGAGAGCTTGGCGCTAGAGGTATAGAGAAGAAAGCATCCTTTAAATCCAAAGCCGAAAAATGGGTTTTGGTGGCTGGGATGTTAGAAAAGAGGGTATAGATATTGGGCACTAAGGAATGAATAGGGATGACTGAGGAGTTAATGAGGTGCAAATCCTGCACCAAGCGATAGGTCCCATTAGGTTTTTTACAGCTAGTATAGGGGTGTTGAAAGGCGAGTGAGTGGGCCGGGGATGGCCCTTTTTTTGTAAATCCTGAATGATGGGGCAAAGGCCAAGAAGAGCTGTGGTGGTCCGGGGATACTGGGCCTGGCATGTAAACTTAGTGGGGTCCTTAAGCCTAATGTGTATTGGAGAACACTTTGCAGTGGAGGGGCTTGACATGTCCCAGACAACTGTGTTGACAGGCTCAGTTAATGTTGGAAAAGGAGGCCGTGAGTCCGAGTCGTCGGCCAGGAGTGCTATAAAAAACTGTGTGGTAGGCGAGGCATGGGAGGTGATGCTGATCGTAACCCCGAGAAGGGAGAGAATATCTCTTCCCAGTAGAGGGATGGGACATTGGGGCATGACAAGGAAGGAGTGTGAGAAGGGTGTGGAAACATCTTGCATGGTGCATGTTAATAGGGGGGTTTTACGAGGGAAAATCTGATTACCTCCTACCCCGACAATAGGAGAGGTGGAAGGTGTAGTTGGGCCCCAGAACTCCCTCAGGACCGAAAAAGTGGCTCCGGTGTCTAAGAGGAAGGAAAGGGGGCGCCCATCCACCACAAGCCACATCTTGGGTTCCTGTGTCGTGATGGTCATGGTCGGGAACAGAGACCCAGGGCCCCGTCAATCTTCTCCTGCTAGTCCCAACAGGTCGGGCTTAGATTGTGGGGTGATTGGCCCCTCTCCCCTTCGGGTGGCAGGGCAATCAGATCCCCAATGGCCCCTTTTGTGGCATTTGGGACAGGGAGTGGTTGGAGGCCGAGGAGAGGGGCAGGCTTTTGCCCAATGTCCCTCTTTTCCGCATTTAAAGCAGGTTCCAGGGGGCAGCTTATGGGTTTGTGGGCGCCTGGGTTGCGGCTGTCCTTGGATTATTTGTGCAAACATCTGAGAATTTGCCTGATCAGCTCTCTGCTTGCGACGTTCCTTTTCCTCCTCTCTATTATGAAAAACCTTAAAAGCCACCATAAGAATTTCAGTCTGAGGAGTAGCGGGCCCCTGCTCTAGCTTTCTTAATTTAGCCCTAATGTCAGGGTAACTCTGGGCTAGGAAATAGATCATTAAAACATGACAACCATCTGAGGTTTCTGGGTTTAGATTGGTATATTGTTGAAGGGCCTTGGTTAACCTGTCTAAAAAATTTGGAAGGGGTTTCTTCCCTTTTTCTGTATTACTTCCTGCACCTTTTGGAAATTTACAACTTTTTGAGCAGCCCGTTTGAGGCTGGCTACAAGGCAGGAAGCGAAAACATCACGGGAATTTATGCCAATAGGGGTGTTATAATCCCATTGGGGATCCTGTTCTGGAACTGCATTGGGACCTGTAGGGTGGTTAGGATTAGTCCTGTGTGTTTCGTCTGCATGGGCTTGGGCCAATTCCCATACATGCCTTCGCTCCTCAGGAAGGAGAATGTTAGCTATCAACATGTATATGTCATGGTGTGTGAGACTGTAAGCCTGCAGGATCCACTGAAACTCCCTAACATAGGTGGTGGGGTCAGTGACAAAGGAGCCCAGTTTCGTCTCTAATTGTGTGAGATCAGTGATGGAAAAAGGTACATGAACTCTGATTACCCCTTCTGGACCAGCCACCTCTCGAAGTGGTGCAATAGTGGGAGGGACCCGAGGGAGCCCCTGTGCTCTAGTCTGTGGAGGACTAAAAGGTTTTGCAGGAGGAGGGGAAACGGGGGAGGGCAGCTGTGGAATTGGAGTGGAAGGGGAAGCTGAAATGGAAGATGGCAGAGTCCGCAGGATCGAAAGTAGGAGGGTCAAGAAGGGGTGGAGACTTACAGGTCAGGAGGACTTGGGATGGAGAGCATGAAGAACAAAGATAGGGATTTTGTCTGAGGAGGCGAAAGGCCTCCACATAGGGGATCTCCTTCCACTTTTTGAGGCGCTGGCAGTAGTTAAAAAGGTCGCCAAGGAGGTCTGGGTCTAGGGATCCCTCAAAAGGCCAATGGTTTTGGTTGTCCAGGGGGTACTGGGGCCAATCTTGAGTGCAAAATCTGATCAAGAGCTTTGGCTTAATATCTGGTGTAAGGGAGAGTACAGTAAGGTTTCTGAGTAAGCATTTGAGGGGCAGGGTTTCTGGAAGGGATGAGGAGGCTCCCATTGTGAAGTGGACAGAGATAAGGAAATCAAGAGGAAGAGAAAAGGAGAAAACGAGGAAATGAATCCCCGGGCCAGAAGTGGGTCAGCAAAATCCAGGAGGCGTCCCCGAGGAGTTTGTGAGCCACGGAGGTTCTATAGGAACCAGATTAGGAGGAGAGTGAGGGTCGTCACCCACACTTCAAGCTCCCAGGAGGCACAGTGCCGGAGGCCACGAGGAACCCAGTACTAGGATTTTTGGAACCCGTTTTAGCATCCAGAGAGAGAGAGAGAGAGAGAGAAGCAGAAAGGAGCCTCCACCCTGAACCCTCACACTCAAAGGCTCCTGGAGAGAAGGGAGTGGATAGCCAGAGTTTCCATCACAACCATAAAGGTCTTAATGGGGTGTAACTTTACATCTCTTAAGGGAGTCAGAGCCTTGTTGGTTAACTGCTCTGCTGTAGCCCAGAGGAGGGTGGCAGCCTTATAAGGGAGACTTACCTAAGGGTGGAAGCAGTGGTGAGTGCGAAGAGCCAGCGCCCAAAAAGGTGGACAAGGGCGAGCTGCCTTGGTTGAGATGGAGATGGGGTCCACAGTGGACAATCCCGTCCCGGGTTTTGGCACCAATGAAAGGAATAAAATTCAGCACCAGTTAAAGGATGAGACACAAACGCAAGGCAGCTCGCCAGAGGTTTTTTATTCAGCAGGCACATCTGCTTTTATAGGGTTAGAAGAGAGCTGATAGGTTTGCTGAGAACACGGGGTGTTCAGGGATTGGATGGATTGCGTTGCTAAGGGACCAGGAGCAGGGAGCCTGTGCTGATTGGCGTGCGATTCATGCCGGCAGGAAGGTATTGTGGTGCCGGTGGGAAGGAGAAGGCGGAAGAGAATGGTAGCCAGTGCCATGATGGGGCGTGGCCGAAAGGGTTCTCATTCGACCTAATAGGTCTCACAGCCCTCAAATTCAATATCTTCAGGCCAGAGGTGGTGCAGGGGGCTCTGGTGGTTGGGAAGGCAGGGAGTCTTGGCGGTGGGAATGTCCCGGCTACCAAACCTGTTTTCTTTGTTTTTTTCCTCTTTGATTCCCTGATCTACTATAAATGTTTCTTGATGTTCAAAGTCATCGTCTTTGCATGCACAGTATTTGGTGTCATTGCCCTCAAATTCAATATCTTCAGGCTGAAGGCAGTGCAGAAGGCTGGAAGACAGCAGGACCTGTGGAGGATACTAACATCAGAGGGATTTAACCTTTAGCTTACTAGGACCACAGTCCTTAGCTGTTAGAAGGGCCAAAGCCCTTTAGTTTAGGCTGAAGCATAGTGGGGCCACAGCCCTGTAGTTTTAGGAAGGCCAAAGCCTTGTAGCTTAGGAATAGCCTAACCTTTTAGAATTGCACATAGAAATGTTAAGCTTTGGAATAAACAGAAAACTTTCACAGGACTAAAAAGTCTCTGGTGTGGATATGAAAATTGTAACACAGCAAAAATGCTTGCTCTAAGGGCAGATGTCCTTGGTGCAGGTAAGCCTAATAGTGGGAAAATATTTGTGCTAAAAGCTTCAAGGCTACTCTGCCAGTTAGTGGTTGGTTCCACATTTCTCCTTCAGCTGTTTAAGTTTCCTAGGGAACTACGTGTTGCCATAACGATTATCTCATTTGTTGTTTTGTATGTCACATAGCTTAGTTTTATGACTCCTTTGATGGTAAATTGCTTAAACTATTTTTAAGTTGCACCTGCTTTAATGAAAATTGTCATATAGCCAGTTTGCTTATGTTTTCACTATGACTGATTAACCACCTGTGTTCTCTTCTGTAACTTTCTTGCCTGGACAATAAAAACAGAGAGAAAACCTAGTTTGGGGTTATTTCCCAGGAATTCCTTCTCTCTTGAAGGAGTCGTCTCCTGGAATTAACCCCTTCTGGGCCTGTCACTGCTCTGGAAAAATGGGCTTTGAGTAATAATCCCTTGCATCTCCGTCACCCTGGGGGAGAGGTGACAAATGGTGCTATGTGTGAGGCATTTATGACTCCACAGATCAGGGACCGACATGCCAAGCCTTGGAGAGGAAAAGGACATCTGACATTTATTTACACATCCCAGCAAGGGACGTCCCGGCAAGGGAAACGCATCCCAGTAAGGGAATCATAGGCAGTTTTTGGTTAGCAGTGCACAACTGCGGCAGGTCAAGATAGGACTTTTCAGGCCAAAGGGTTTTGTTTCTCTTCCTTTCACATTTAAAATATGGGAAGTCCCTTATCTAAGGAGGAGACTGAACATAAATCACAACTCCAATGTCTCCTTAAAGCAGCTGGCTTTAAAGTAACTGGCCAGCAACTTGTAAAACTGTTAGTAGTTATTAGACAACAATGTCCTTGGTATCCCAAGGAAGGAAGTCTTGATATTGAGGATTGGGAACAAATTGGTCGTTGTTTAAGAAATGCATCAGGTCCTGTTAAGGCATCTCATTTAATGGTTTGGAAATACGTCAATTTGCTTTAAGATCTATTCAGGACCCTAATAAAGAACAAAAATGTATTTATGTCACTAAAGAGGAGGAAAAACAGTCCTTGCCTCCTCCCCTGCCCCTACCGTTAGAGGTGAACAATTCATTTGCTCCCTTGATGGAGCGTTGTCTCAAAGAAGGACATAGCATGGGAATTGATACTTGTCATGTCTTTCCTGTTGTAAGAACTGGGACTCAGTCCAGACATGAAAACGTCCCATTTTCCTTGTTTGAAAGATTTAAAAAAAGAGCATAACAGAAAGTGGCTTACATAGTACTTTTACCAAGGGATATTTAGAATCAATTGCCAATGGGTATAATATGACCCTTGGAATTGGAAAACACTTGGAAAAACTGTTTTAACAACTGCTGAATATACTGTATGGTTACAAGAATATTGGGAAGCTTTACATGCTACTGTTCTAGCAAATATACAGAACAATGTTCAAATTGACATGAATATGTTGTCTGGAGAAGGAGATTTTATAACACCTCAGGCACAGGCTTTACTTCTCAGCAAGTGCTTGACCAAAGAACTCGTGCAGCCGTAAAGGCTTGGAACAAAATTCTTGAAACAATACTCCCACTAAATCTTTCACTACTATTAGACAGGGTCCCACTGAGCATTATATAGATTTTATTAACCGTCTTCAGGATGCCATAACTAGACAAATTGATAATGCTCAAGTAACCCAGGTACTTTCACTACAATTGGCTTTTGACAATGCTAATGAAGACTGTCAAAAGGTCCTTCTTCCAATAAAAAACAAAAATCCCACTCTTGCTGATATGATCAGAGCTGGCCAAAATGTGGGAACTGAAACCTATAAAGCCCAAGTTCTTGCTGTGGCTCTCCAACCTAAAAAATGTTTTAAATGTGGAAAGGAAGGTCATTTTCAAAAGGATTACAAACAGCAAAAAATAAAACGACCAAAAAAAAAAAAAAAAAAAAAAAGAACAGTTCTAAATGTAAAAAAAGGATTTCATTGGTCAAATGACTGCAGATCTAAATCTGATATAGAAGACAATCCCATATTGGGAAATGGGCAAGGGGGAGCTGACTCTTGCACCCCAATAAACAAGGAGAGTCAAATTCTCAGTGCTCAGGTTCAGACCTGGACTCCTCCCCAGAACAATTTTCCTCCCCCAGGCTTCAAATAAATGATCAGACAATTGTTGATTTGATCTTAACGGAAGATGCTATTTTAGATGAAGCAGGACAAGTACAATCTCTCCAGTCCATTACCTTTCAACGCCCTTGGTATTATACTGGGCAATCTAAAATACTCTGTAATTGGTATCCAAATTATTCCAGAACTAATCCCACCTAATAGTCTGGGACCAATTCATGTTATGATAACCAGTTTAGGATAAGGGACTCAAATAGCTCAACTAGTTCTCTTGTCCTCTTTGTTTCCTGAAACAAAATCTGAACCTGAATCTACTGCTTCTGATACTTTTTGGATACAAAAATTAAATAATGCTCAGCCACTGTTAACATTATCTGTTGAACAAAAGTAAATTACAGGATTGGTAGATTCAGGGGCTGTTAGTATAATTGCAAAAAAAGATTGGACTCCATAATGGAAAACAGCTTTTCGCCAGTTAAACTTACTGGACTAGGTGGGTCCAAATCCTCTTGTCAAAGTAAAAATCCTTTATTACGTACTGGCCGTGAGGGACAAACTGCCTCCATTGTGCCTTATGTTCTAGATCTCTCTCAAACTTTATGGGGCCGAGACCTTGCTCAATGGGATGTTTATATTGGGACATCTTCAAAATTTATCATGACAGCCACTGCCACACTCCCGCCACTCAAACTACAATGGACCCCTGGTCCTCCGGTTTGAGGGGAGCAGTGGCCTCTTAAAGAGGAGAAATTAAATCAAGCTACTTTACTTGTCAAACAACAGTTACTTCAATTACTGCCTATTCAATTAAAATCCTGCTTATCCTCTGTTCCTCTCCCTCAAGCACTAACTGTGTTTATTGATGGTTCTGGAAAATCAGGAAGGGGATCTATAACATGGCAGGAACAGGGAATCTGGGAACATTTTGTTACTATGCATCATAAGTCCACCCAAAGGACTGAATTGGCTGCTGCTATTGTAGCTTTACAACATTTTCCACTCAGCCACTTAATTTAGTGGCTGACTCTGCCTACGTAGTTGGGGCCTTACAATTCAAGATGCATCTATCCATGAGGGAAATGATTTTCTTTTATTTGAGATGTTTCAACATTTACAAAAACATACCCAAAAAAGGCATTGTCCTTTCTATGTAACTCATATATGTTCTCATTCTAACCTCCCTGGTCCTTTATCAACAGGAAATGATATGGCTGATCACTTTGTTATGTATAATAATGTTTTACAAAAGGCTATTGGTCTCATCAGTTTTTTCATCAAGGGGCACGAGCTTGGGCTAACATGCATCAGATTTCTTATAAACAAGCTCGAGACATTGTTTGTGCCTGCCCCAACTGTCAGAGGTTTTCTAAATCTAATTTCCCTGGAGGAGTTAATCCTCAAGGAGTAAAAGTAATGAAATTTGGCAGGTGGACATCACTCGTTATGCCCCTTTTGGATGCCTTAAATATTTACATGTTATTACTGATACTTACTCTGGTCTTATTCATGCTACTGCCCAAACAGGAGAAACTATTAAACATGTTTAAAAGCATTGTCTTTCTGCCTTTGCTGCCACAGAACAGCACTTTATCCCTCCTAAGAACAGATCTAAACCCTTAGTTTTATACCACCACCTACCGACAGGACCACAATGGTTGGGACCTGTGGAATTGCTAACACTGGGGAGAGGGTATGCTTGTGTTCTTTCCCCTACAGGTCCTTTATGGGTACCTGCAAAAGCTGTAAAACCATACCATGTGACACTGAGCAAAACACTGACATCCAGTGGAACCGAACACCATTCCGGAGTTTCAACAGCTGGTGATAACACTGCAATTCACAAGGCCCCCACTACCAAAACTTCTTTGTTTCTTTCCTCATCATCTATAAATCTTTCTTGATATTCAACGTCACTCTCTTTGCCTTCTCAGTACTCAGTCTCATGGCCCTCAAATTCATTATCTTCAGGCTGGAGGCAGTGCAGGGGGCTCTGGTGGCTGGGAAGGCAGGGAGTTCGGTTGATGGGAAGGCCCCGGCTATGAAACCTCCTTTGTTTTTTTTTCTCTTTGCTTTCCTCCTTGTCTGTAAATGTTTCTTGATGTTCAAACTCATTGTCTTTGCATTCATGCTAATCGGTGTCATTGCCCTCAAATTCAATATGTTCAGGCCAGAGGCAGTGCAGGAGGCTGGAAGATGGCAGGACCAGCGGTTGAGAACCTCCCAGAATGGGTGACTGGATTGGGAATTGTGAAGGGAGAACGGCCAGACACAGAAGTTCTGGCCGCCACAGACGTGCAGACCCAGGAATGGCCTCCATCAGTTGGGTTTAACCAACTTAAACCTAAATTCAGAGATGGAACTCAGAAAGGGTGGATGGTGACTTTTTGTTGCCTTCCTGTTGGGGGCTCCTGGAGTCGCTCCTAAGGGGAAAGTGCTCTGCCTGCATTCCAAGCATCAGAATCCCTCTGCTTCCCAACCAGATCCCAGCAGCTGTCAGAGGCTGCCTGAATCATGTCCTTATTTTGAAATGGGAGCTGAGACTACATGCTCTTCTCCCATTTCAGTAGCAAAGTTTTGGGAGGTTTGGCCTCCACGTGGCATCAAGTAAGGTTGGTTTTACTGTGTCACAGGAACTGTACTGGCAAGAGTCAGCTTCTCCAGCAGCTCAGGGAGTTTCGGAAGGGGATGGCTCACCCCGAGCCTCCTGCCAGCAAGGGTCCTGGTGGCCAGGAGGCTCAGGTCCCTGAAGATGTGGTCGGATCAGGAGCTGGAGGAAGCAGCATGTCCAGCTGTGGGCTGAGGGGCAGAGCACCCAGGCCAGACTCCCAGGAAGGAAGTCCCAGGGTCCTGGGAGACCATCTTGGGCTGGGGACAGCCAGGGAAGTCCTGGTACCTCTTCTGGGCCAACTATAGATGCCTCAGGTAACAGGATCTGAGAAGCAGATTTGGGGGCAGTTTGACTGTGCATCAGCACTGGGCCCTACTGTCCTCTCACCCTCCACGTGTTTCCATCAGCAGGTACCTTTGTGAGTCAGGGACCTCAGACTGTGGACATCACCCAGTCCTCTGTAGAATATGGTCACAACACTTTCATGCACTTAGAGAAAAGATACAAACTAATCTGTACCTAAAGTGTGACAGCAACTCTGGGAACCCAGGTGGCCCAGTCCTCTGGAAGAGTGTGGAAGGAAACAGCGTGAGGACTGTGGTGTGGGTCTCACAGCAGGACCACAAGGCTTTGGCATCTTTTTCCATTTCTGCATTTTTTCCTTAATGAGCATCTATATACAAGGTCTTATTTTATTTTATTATTATTATATATTTTTTAAAGATGGCTGGTAAGGGGATCTTAATCCTTGACTTGGTGTTGTCAGCACCATGCTCACCCAGTGAACTAACCGGCCATCCCTATTTAGGATCTGAACCCATGGCCTTGGTGTTATCAGCACCGCACTCCCAAGTGAGCCACGGGCCGGTGCCTATTTTACTTTTTATTTCTTTTTGGCAGCTGACCTCTGGGATCTGAAACACAAGGTCTCTTTTAAAATTAAGTAAAACATAGTTGGTTAGAGCAAGGTGTTGAGGTGTTGATAGCATCAAGGTCAAGGGCTGGCTAGCTGCCAAAAAAAAAAAAAAAAATTAAGTAAAACCATTTAGAGAATTGCAGTGTTGAAAAAGACTTTTCCCTCATTGCCTGGGCCCCTGGGTACCTATTTTGCATACCTAAATTAACATATACCACAGAGATGCACATACAGACCTAACAGAGGTTTTGAAAAGGAGATAATGTTGAAATTAGCTTTCTCTTTTTTCTTTACCCAAGATACAAAGGCACACATAAGTTTCAGTATCCTTCCAAACTGAAGGTGGTGTTGACTTTACAAATCTAGACAGAATATTGGATATTCTAAAACCTGGACACCCTCTCCTTGTGGAATGGAGCAGTGTCCCGCTGCCCATAACGAGCAAGAGCTGGTGGCCAGTGGGTTCCCCCTGCCAAGGCCCCGCCCCCACAGGAGGTGCCCTGGTCTCCCTCCATTCTGTCACTTTCCGTCCTGTCACTTGGAAGCTTTATTCTCTAACCCTGCTGTTTTTGTTTTGTTTTGGCAGCTGGCTGGTACAGCGATGGAACCCTGGACTGTGTTGTTACCAGCACCACACTGTCACCCACTGAGTGACCGGCCAGCCCTGCGCCCGTTTTCAGAGTCCTTTTGTTTTTTGTTTTTTTTTTTTTTTTAAGATGACTGGTAAGGGGATCTTAACCCTTGGCTTGGTGTTGTCAGCACCACGCTCAGCCAGTGAGCGAACCAGCCATCCCTATTTAGGATCTGAACCCATGGCCTTGGTGTTATCAGCACTGCACTCTCCCGAGTGAGCCACGGGCCAGCCCTTCAGAGTCCTTTCGTAAGTGCTGCTCTCAGACAGACCTCTCCCTAGTAGGCAGAAGCCTGATCCCTGACACCTTTGTTCTCTCGCCAACTCGTCTCCAGGCCCCTGCCTGCCCCATGGGAAGAGCATAGAAATCGTCACCTCAGGTCCCTCCATGCCATGGATGCAGGCAGCATGGCAGGGCACTTGGCATTTGATCAAACGTTCCAGCATTCAACAGGGGTCACTGCTGGCTGCTGTACTACTGAGGGTGGGCAGGGGTCTCTCTACATCAAGCCCTGCACCTGGCCAGATGAGCCCTGCCCAGCTGAGGCCAGCAGCAACATCATGCAAATGCCAGCCACAGGCAGCCAAAATGGGGCCACCAACTTCTGCTCTCCAGGCCCCACTTGATCTGGCCACCAAGGACCTCACCACCAACCCCGGCTCCCAACCACAAGGGGCATTCCCATTAGAAGCCAAGTGCCACACAGGCTTCCATAAAGGCCACAGAAGGCCTGGGGGAGGCAGCTCCTGCTGGGCAAGACCAGGCTCCCTCAACTGGGGCCCCCACCAGTCCCTGCATCCTGTGCGCATGCAGCCTGGGACAACACAGCAGCCTCCCACTTAGCTGTCAAGAGCAGAGGCTATTTCTTCTTTAACCCCATCATTTTCTCCAATCTTCACCCTTTTAATGCCAGTAAGTTCATTTAGAATGTCTCACAGTGACAGAAAATAAACTCTTTGTTCCATGTTCAACTCTGCCTGTGAACTCTATCAGGGCAACCTGGGAGGCAGTGGTGGTGTTCAGACCAGGGTCCAAGGCTGGCTGCTCCCACTGCCTCCATCCCCCACCCGTGGAAGGAAAATCACAGAAGCCCTCTTCCTAGGACCACACAAGACAGTGTCCCAGCTCACGCACACACCTGGGACCCAGGAGCCCCCATCCACAGGAGCCGTGAGGGTGAAGAGCCACGACTGGCCAAGCCAGCAGAGGACATGGCAGAAAGGCTCCAGGGGAGAAGCCACATAGCGAGCCAGACTGCTCCCCAGCAGTCACCTCCAGCATTGGTCAGAGGAATGAGCCCAGGGCTGGGGGCTGCCTGGGGGAGGGGTGTTGACAATGCTAGGCTCTTCGCTCTCTCATGGGAGGGTGGCCTGGCCACAGCTGGCTGGGTACCCCATGCCCATGGGAGCTCCCAAAGCTGGTCTAGAGGCTAAGAACCATCCCGGTGTTGGGTGGCCCCATCCTGTGCAGGATACACAGGACAGAGCACATGGGCCAGGAGAAGGGTGACATTTATTAAGGGAACCAAGAAAGAGCAGCTCACTACCTTGAAACCTGGGCTGTGTTGAAAGGTGAAAATATTACAGCCACCGGGTGACGAATGGAGAAGCACAGGCTGGTATGAAGGCCAGGGCCAACTGCCCAGATGGAATGTTCCAGAACCCAATGGTTACAGCAGCTGTCCCATGACTTCCCTGATGACTAAACCCATCAAGGACTCTATTATACCACTCCTCTCAGCCATCCACCAGATGTGGGTGTGGACAGACAAAAGGATCATATGCCCCACAGGCCAGATAGAAGTTCGAAGGTAGAAACTTGTTACCTCAGAAAGACCAAGTGGGGCAACCGAGGCAGTCCATGTCCTGGAAAATGACCACGGGACCCCACCCTGGGGAGAGATGTCAGACCCAGTCAATCCCCGGGTGTGGGAGGTCAGGAAGATGGGCTCTCAGAGAAGCATTCCCACCCCAGGCGTTGCCCATCTTGCAGAGCAGCGGAGGATCTATGAAGGTGACCCCAAACTCACCCCAACTTCCCCCTAACTCTGCTGTCATACTGGGAAAGACCCCACATTTGAAAGGCTACATTTGGAAAGTTTGGCGAGGATGGAGGGGAGGCTGGAGACCAGGCCCAGGGAAGGCAGGTACATAACACCGTGCACAGCAGGGGCCGTCACGGCCTCCCCCGTGGCCGGCTGAAGACAGTCCCCCAAAGTCATGTCCACTTGGAACCTTAGAATGTGATCTTATTTGAAAATAGAATCTTTGCATACATAATTAGTTAATATGACATCAAAGTGGAGTTGAGAGGTCCTAGATCCAACAACTGGTGTCCTCATGAAAAGGGGAGAGGACACACAGAAACAGGCACTCAAGTAACAGACATGGGGGGAGAGGGTCACGTGACGATGGACACAAAAACGGGAGTGGCGTGGCTACAAGCCTAGGAGCACCAAGGAACACCAGCAGCCACCAGAAGCTGGACGAGCCAGGGGATGGAGTGTCCACCGGCCCTTCAGAAAGAAGCAGCCCTGCTGACACCCTGACTCTGGACTTCCGGCCTCCCGAACTGTGAGAGCACGTCTCCACTGTGGAAGCCCCTTGTGGTGCTTGTTCCAGCCTCCTGGGGACACGTGCACAGCCCCCTGTACGCGCTCCAGCAGCCACCAGAAGCTGGACGAGCCAGGGGATGGAGTGTCCACCGGCCCTTCAGAAAGAAGCAGCCCTGCTGACACCCTGACTCTGGACTTCCGGCCTCCCGAACTGTGAGAGCACGTCTCCACTGTGGAAGCCCCTTGTGGTGCTTGTTCCAGCCTCCTGGGGACACGTGCACAGCCCCCTGTACGCGCTCCTGTGGCTCTAGAGCTCAGTGCCCAGCTTCTGCCCTCGGCCTGGGCATCCAAAATGCTGCATGGCTGCGTCTTCATGCTGGGCCCGCAGGAAGCAGTCGGCCTGATGTTGCTTTCAGATCAGGGTTTGTGGTTCTGGGACAGAGGCGACTCTGCAGCTTTGTGAGTTCTGTGGCTGGGAACTTCTAAGAAGGGTCTGAGAAAGGACGAGTTTGTGCGTGGAGGTCAGGCTTTGGCACCAGGGGCCCCCTGCAGCCTCTGGGGTGCTGCCAGCTGGTGCCTGGGGGGCACACTGTCCCCAGCGTGGGTCCACTGGTACTCGTGTATGTCAATGCCGTGGCAGAAGCCCCTGCCACAGGCTGGGCAGGCGTAGGGCTTCTCACCCGTGTGCGTCCTGCGGTGGGCACTGAAATGGGAGCTGTTGTTGAAGCTCTTGCTGCACTGGGCGCACAAGTAGGGCTGCACCCCGGTGTGCATCCTGTGGTGGATGACCAGGCTGGAGCTCTGGCTGAAGCACTTGTCGCACTTGGGGCATGGGTAGGGCTTCTTGCCTGTGTGCACCTGCTGGTGCATGCTGAGTGCAAGTTGGAGTGGTCACTGAAGACCTTCCCACACACCAGGCACTTTTAGGGCCGTTCCCTGGTGTGCGTGTGCTGGTGCTTGGTCAAGTGGGACATTTTGCTAAAGCCTTTGCCACATTCAGGGCACATGTATGGCTTGTTGACCCCTGCTCTGTCCAGTGGGGAGCAGCCATGTGGCTGCTCAGGCCTGGGGTGGCTGGACCCCCAACACTGCCCAACAGCACCTTGCACTGCTCCGTTCTCCTTGTGGGTCCTCCAAGGTGTCACTGTCACCCTCCAGCTGGGTCCTACGCCCTGAGACAGAGAAAGCACAGTCCCTGAGGCACTCACGGGGAGAGGGGAAGGGAACCACTTATGAAAAGAGGGAGACACATGCTGGGCGGGTCTCTCCAAATTCTCCTTCCAAACATTTAGCAGGGAAGTGTTAGAACCCTCACTGGAGATTCTAATACCACATGCCAGACACTGTTCCAAATGAACAAAAACTTACTTCATCCTCCAACACCCATAAGAGCCAGTGCTATTACCAGGCACATCTTGCAGGTGAGGAAACTGAGGCACAGGAAGTTTAAGGAACTTACCCAGAGTCATAGGGCTGGTAAGTTACAGAGCCCAGGAGTCTGTGCCAGTGTGCCATAACTTCTAGGCCAGGGATTGTCACCTGGAGGCAATGTTGGGAGACGTTTTTGTCATGGTTGGAGAGGGGTTTGCTGTGGATTGAATGTCCCCCCCAAACTCACTGAAGCTTAAATTGTGTCCCGAGTTCCAGGTATTGGAAACTTGGCCCCCACTGTGACAGTGTTGAAAGGGTGGGAAATCCTATTATGGTAATTGAAAGGTGGGGCCTTGAAGAGGTGATTAGAGTGTAGGACCGTGCCACTGTGAATGGATTAATAATGGTGGCCAGGGGTGTGGTTCTGAGGGCTTTACAAGGAGAGCACATGAGAATCTCTGCTCTGCCACTTTCTGCCATGTGAGACCCCTGCATTGCTGTAAATCTATCACCAAAGGAGATCCTCACCAGATGTGTTCTCTGGACTTTGGATTTCCCAGCCTCTGAAACTGTAAGCAATTAATTTCATTTTATTTATAAAATATCCAGTTCCGTGTGTTTTGTTATAAGCAACAGAAACAGATTAATACAGGGTTTGTAACTGGCCTCTACCCTGTAGATGCTGGAAACCATTCCACATTGCACAGGACGCCCCATCACAGAAAGTGATGTAGGCCCCGATATCAACAGGGCCGAGGTGCAGAAACCCTGCTCTAGGCTGTTCTGATTGGAGCAGGACCAGGAGGCATGAGGTCCCAGCTATTGGGCCACCCCCTTGCACGCTTTGGGGAAGCCCTTGCGGCCCCTTTACAGATCCAAGTTCAAGAACCACCGCTGTTGTGCCACAAGCACAAGGTGAGAGGATCCTGCACTGATCCAGATTCTGCCTCTTCCAAGCTGTGTGACTTTGGGCAAATGACTCAACTTCTCTGTTTCCTCATCTGCAGCACGAGAGTAATCCCACCTAGGGACATTGTGGCACAAAGCATGCTGGGGTGCCTGGATGATGGGGGCGGGGAACAGATATCGTGAAAGCAGCCCCCATGAGAAGCTTTATGCACACAGCTGTGGATGGTATTGACATTAATGAGATAGAAATAAAACACATGTATTTCACAGAGCCAAAGCCTGAAGTCCTTAGTTTAGCCTGTAGTGTAGAAGGACCAAAGTCCTTAGTTTAAGACAAAGCCTGTGGCTTAGAAAGACCAAAGTCTTGTAATTTAGGAGGCCAGAGCCTCTCTAGCTTAGGGGACCAAAGCCCAACCCTTTAGGAAAACACACAGAAATGCTAAGATTAGGAAAGACCAGAAAACTCTCACAGGACTAAAGCCTTTGATGTAGTAGATAAGAGAACTGAAACACAGCGAAAAGTGATTGCTTTGGGGGCAGTTGCCCTTGTTGCAGCTAAACCTAAATGAAGGGAAAGTATGTGAGCTAAAACCTTCAAGGCTATTCTGCTAGTTAGTGCTTGGGGGACATTCGACATCTTGCCCTAAGGTGTTCTTTTAGTTTCTTGGGGAGCTAAGCACTACGATGATTATCTCATTGTTTCTTTTTGTACATCACACAGCTTAGTTTTATGACTCCTGATGGTAAATTGCTTGAACTATTTTAAGTTACACCTGCTTTAGTGAAGATTGTCATGTAGCCAGTTTGTTTATGTTTTCACTAGAATTGATTAACCACCTGTGTTTCTTCTGTAAAAACTGAAGCAAAACCTGACTCCGGGCTGTGCCTGGGCTCTCCTCTCTTGAAGGAGTTTTCCCTTGGTGCAGTCCCTTCAGGCTTCTCATTGCTCTGAATACATAGGCTCTGAGTAATCTTTTGTGTTTCTGTCACTCTGTAAGAGGTGACACACAGCAGGCACTCGCTGATCCAACACAGGAGGGGCAGAATATTCCATTGCCCTTGGCAATGTCCACTTCAAGGCACCATCCACTGCCAGACTACTGGGGCAGGCCCCTTTGGCCCTCCCCTCCTCTCTCCAAACCTGCACCTCCAGAAAGCCAAACATGGGTCTGGTGCTTACTGAGTCTCAATTTTCACATTTATAAAATTGAGATGAGGCTGGAAGATGAGGCCAACCACCTCACTGGTCTGTTGTAAGAATTTTTTAAAAAGGAAGTGAGTCTAGGAGCTCCTCAAAAACATGACCCAGCAATTCCACTCCTAGATATCTACCCAAGAGAACTGAAAACACATACTCAAACAAAAACTTGTACACAAATGTTCACTGCAGCATTATTCACAGAAGCCCAAAAGTGGAAACAACCCAAATGTCCATCAATAGACAAAGGGATAAACAAAATGTGCTCTATCCATGCAATGGAATATTATTCAGACATAAAAGGGAATAAGGCGCTGACACATGCTACACATGCATGAACCTTAAAGGCATTATGCTGAGTGAAGAACACAGAAGGTCACATAATTATATGATTCCATTTCTATGAAATGTCCACAACAGGCAACTCCATATAGACAGAAAGCAGATGAGTGGTTGCCAGGGGCTGGAGGAAGGGTGACTAGGGCGTGGCTACCGTCAGGTCCTGGTTTCCTTTCAGGGGGATGAAAAATGCTTTTGAACTAGACAGAGATGATGGTTGTACAGACTGTGAATGTACTAGATGCCACTGAACCATTCACTGAAAAAGTCACTCATTCTATGTTATGTGAATTTCACCTTATATATAAAAATTTTTTAAAGGCTTTTGAACCAGGAATCCTGATTTTTTTTAAAGCAAGTGCAAATAAACCTTTTATTGCCCCCTCCCCCACAAAAAAGGACTGGATGTAAACCAACAGGGACTGGCACCTTGTAAGCAAAATCCAACAACTCAACTATGACCCTGGGAGGGAGGTCATGTCTGGGCTCAGGGAAATGGCAGAGCTAGGCAGAATCGCATTCTTCCCTCCTTCCTCCTGAGAACTCCGTGTGGACCTGAGGAAGCCAGGAGGGCTGGCCAATTCTTTCCCTGTCACCTCCTGCAGACTCTCTGTGCCGGGGCATGAACTCGGCTGTGTGTAAGATGCTCTCAGGAACCTCCAGATCAGGGTTCTCAATTGTGGTACAAATGATGTCCACAGGGCCAACACTGGGCTGGGTCTCTGTGATGGGGCAGGATGTTCAGCAGCATTCCTGGCCTCCACCCACTGTATGTCAGTGACAACTCCCCTGCCCCCCAGTCATGACAACTAAAAATATCTCCACTCACGGGCAAATGTCCTCTGGGGGGCAAGATGGATCACAGTGGAGAACCACTGGTCTAGATGCCTGTCATCAGAGCTTGCAGATGACCAACCCAACTTTATACAACACCACCTAAAATCTAACTCTTCACGGACAGCAAAAGAAAACAGATAAACTGGACTATATCAAAATTAAAAACTTTTGTGCATCGGGCCGAGCCCGTGGCGCACTCGGGAGAGTGCGGCGCTGGGAGCGCGGTGATGCTCCTGCCGTGGGTTCGGATCCTATGGAATGGCCGGTGCACTCACTGGCTGAGTGCCGGTTACGAAAAAGACAAAAAAAAAACTTTTGTGCATCAAAGGACACTATCAATGAAAAGACAACCCACAGAATGGGAGGAAATATTTGCAAATCATAGGTCTGATAAGGGATTAGTATCCAGAATACATAAAGAACTCCTACAACTCAACAACAAAAGAACAACCAACCCAATTCAAAAATGGGCAAAGGACTTGAATAGATATTTCTCTAGAGAAGATATACAAACAGCCAATAAGCACATGAAAATATGTTCAGCATCACTTGTCATTAGGGAAAGTCACAGTGAGTTACCCCTTCACACCCAGTAGGATGACTATTATCAAAAAACAGAAAATAATGTTTAGGTGATAGATATACTACCTAGCCTGATTAAATCATTATACAATATATACATGTATTAAAACAATAAACTGTACCCCATAAACATGCACAATGAAAAAACAACAAAAAATTTTTTTTATTAAACAAACTGTGTTGGTGAGGATGTGGAGAAATTGGAACCTGTGTGCATTGCTGGTAGATATTTAAAATGCGCAGATGCTGTGGAAAACAGGACTGCAGTTCCTCAGAAAATTAACAATGAATGACCATATAATCCTGCAATCCTATTTCTGGATACATACCAAAAAGAAATAAAAGCAGGATGTCCAAGAGATATCTACATACCCACATTCACAGCAGCACTACTCACAATAGTTAAAAGGTAGAAGCAACCCAAGTGTCCATCAACAGATGAGTGGATAAACAAAATGTAGTGTATGCATACAATCAAATATTATTCGCCTTAAAAAGGAAGGAAATTCAGACTCGTGCTACATGGACGAGCCTGTGGGACGTTATGCTAAGTGAAATAATCCAGGCACAAAAGGACAAATATTTATGATTCCTCTTCTATGCGGTACCTAGAGGAGGCAAATTCACACAGACACAAAGACGAGGGTAGTCTCCAGGGGCTGCAGGAGGAGGGATGGAGAGTTAGTGTTTAACGGGGACAGGGGACAGAGTTTCAGTTTTGGGAAGATGAAAAAGTTCTGGAGACAGATGGTGGTGATGCTTGCACAACAGTGTGAATGTACTTTATGACACTGAATTGTATACTTACAAAGGGCAAATTGTATGTATTTTATGACAATAAAAACTTTTTAAAAGAAAGACTGGGGCCGATCCCGTGGCGCGCTCGGGAGAGTGCGGCACTGGGAGCACAGCAGTGCTCCCGCCGCGGGTTCGGATCCTATATAAGGATGGCCGGTGCGCTCACTGGCTGAGCGCGGTACGGCCGGTCACAAAAAGACAAAAAAAAAAAAAAAAAAAGAAAGACTGGCCTGTTAGCTCAGTTGGTTACAGCACAGTATTATAACACCGAGGTCAAGGGTTTGGATCCCTGTACTAGCCAGCTGCCAAAACATAAACAAAACTAAACAAAATTTTTAAAAATGATGCTACTAAATAATTTTAAGGGCCGGCCTGTAGCTCACTTGGGAGAGTGCGGTGCTGATAACACCAAGGCCACAGGTTCGGATCCCTATATAGGCATGGCCAGTTAACTCACTTGGGAGAGCGTGGTGTTGACAACACCAAGTCAAGGGTTAAGATCACCTTACTGGTCATGTTTTAATAAATAATAATAATAAATAAAAAATTTTAATAGTAAAAAAAAAAAAGACAACTCTTGATAAGAAACAAAACCAGCTTGCTCCCTGAATGGGACCTGACATTATTCCCTCCATCTGACAGAGCCGGGGTGTGGGTGGGGAAGAAGAGGGCAGCTCCTGCCACCGTGTAAAGCATTTAACTTCTTCCTGCTGGCCCTGGAGGAGCTCACACAGTGCCCTGCACACAGGAGGTGCATACTCAGTGCTGCCGATGCAGGGCTTCAGCATCTCTCCTGGGAGCTGTTCTGATGGGCTGTGCCCAGCCCAGGCTGCCCGTGTGCCCTTACCCTTCTGGCTTCACCTTGCCTGCATGCCATTACCTCATCCCAGCCTGCTGTTGTGACTCTCCTTCTGTTGAGGGATTCCTTCCTGAGCCCCAGACCTTTCCTAGGGTCATCTCTCTCCCCTGCCTTTCCTTTGGGCCAGGACTGGGCAAACCACAAGCCAACACCCGTTTTTACAAATGAAGTTTTAATGCAACAAAGCCACGCCCATTTGTTTTCCTACTGTTCATAGCTGCTTCTGCACTAGAACGTGGACCTGAGTACAGTCGTCCCTCAGTATCTGTGGAGGATGGTTCCAGGACCCCGTGGATACTAAAATCCATGGATGTTCAAGTCCCTTGCATAATACTATGTAGTATTTGCAAATAATCTACACACATCCTCCTGTATACTTTATTTATTTATTTTTAAAAGATGACCGGTAAAGGGATCTTAACCCTTGGCTTGGTGTTGTCAACACCACGCTCAGCCAGTAAGTGAACCGGCCATCCCTATATAGGATCTGAACCCGTGGCCTTGGTGTTATCAGCACCACACTCTCCTGAGTGAGTCATGGGTCAGCCCTCTCCTGTATACTTTAAATCGTCTTTAGATTACTTATAATACCTAATACAAGTATAAATGCTACGTAAATAGTTGTTATACTGTACTTTTTATGTATTTTTTTAAACTGCTGTATTGTTGTTTTTCTTTCCCCAAATATTTTCAACCAGCTGATACAGAGGGATGGCAGTAGTTGCAACAGAGATTATATGGCCCATGAAACCTGAGACATCTACAATCTGGTCATTTACAGAAAAAGTCTGCCGACCTTTGCTCTAAGCCCTTGAACTTGAACTTCAAACACAACTGCCAAGGTCTCAACTCCCAGGAGAGGGGAGAATCTTATCAGGGATTTCTGTCTCCTTCTTGCGGATCTCCTCACCCGAGCAGGCCCTGCAGGCACTACCCTTGGCTGGGTCCCCTGAGACTTCCCCTGCCCCAGCTGGGCAGTCACTCGTGGGGCCTGGAAGTGGGGAGTTCTGCTCACGGGGCAAGAACAGGGAGGACCTGAGCATGGGGCTGGGTCAGAACTCGTGGAGCTGGGTCAGAACTCGTGGGACCGTAACACCCCTTCCCTAACAGAGCAAAGCGGGTCAGAAGAATCCACGGAAAATGTGGAAGCTCAGAAAGAAGTGAGAGGAGCTTTCTGCTTGTGTGCAGCCTCGGTTTCTCCCCAGGGAGAGGAAGTGAGAAAACGGCCCAAAGCCCTCACTGGCTTTGGGAGAGACGCCATGGAAGGGTCTGGAGTTTTGGAAGGGTCTGGAGTTTCCACAAGACAATAGAGATGAAGTGGTAAGGGCCGAACCCGTGGCTCGCTGGGGAGAGTGCAGCACTGGGAGCGCAGCGGCGCTGGGAGCGCCGAGGCCGCAGGTTCAGATCCTATATAGGGATGGCCGGTGCGCTCACTGGCTGAGCGTGGTGCGGGCAACACCAAGCCAAGGGTTACGATCCCCTTACCGGTCACAAAAAAAAAAAAAAAAAGAAAAAGAAAAAGAGATGAAGTGGTAACGGAGAGTCACAATGAATGCATGGGGAGACAGACACAAAGAGCAGAGGACAGAAGTCCAGCGACCATGTCTGCAGCAGAAATGTGGTCATTTTCATCCGTGCAACAGACAGGAAAAAACAAGAACATAAAGGAAAGTGGTGTGGCTGATTTGTATAAGTCAATTTGGTCAGGCTGCGGTGCCCGCTGTTTGGTCAAACACCAGTCTCAATGCTGCTGAGAAGGTATTTTGTAGAGATGACTGACACCTACAATCAGCTGATTGTAGGTAAAGCAGATCATCCTCCATTGTGTGTGGGGGGCCTCATCCAATCAGTTCAAGGCCTTAAAAGTGAAAATTGAGGTTTCCCAGAGAAGGACTTCTGCCTCAATACTGCAATACAGAAATCCTAAGTTTCTAGCCAGCCAGACTCATCAGTTTCTACAATCATGTGAGCCAATTCCTGAAAATAAATCTGTATCTCCTACTGGTTCTGTTTATCTGGAGAACCCTCGCTGATAAGTAAATCAAGATGCTGCTTTTTATTTTTTGGCAGTGGGCAGTATTGGGACCAGAACCCTTGACCTTGGTGTTGTAACTCCACGCTCTAACCAACTGGGCCCACTGGCCAGCCCGATTCCTTTAGCAAAGGTTTTGGTGGTGGCACAGTGGCGGGAAGAGATGGATGGGAAAAGAAAATACTGAAGGGCTGGTGTTGGGGTGGTGAGCTCGGGTGGGTGGTCAGGAGAGGCCTCTAGACAGCACAGGGGGACAGCCAGACCTTGCTGGAAGCAGCTCTGTGCATGGGGGCCAAGGGCAGAACTGAAGCTGAAGCTAAGCTGGATGAACGGGTATCGCCCCAAGTGACTGAACCAACCCCGGGGCATGGGGCCGGGAGGTCCTATTTTTATAATGCTTGTCCCAAAGGACAAGGTCCCCTGCTCGTTACCTTCATTCTCTGGCAGCACGTCCCAACCGCGGTCCTGCTGAGCTGGGTCCTGGCATCCCCACTCTTCCCTGGACAGGTACACAGCCACGTCCTCCAAGGTCACTGGCACCTGCTGGAATGCACGCCACTCAGTGCTGGCTCCGAACGAGCCACCCTCATCACCCTGACTAGGGCCACTGGCCCAGGATACTGACCCCTCACTGCTCCGTTGGGCAGGGCTTTGTCTGGTGGGTCACCCCATCCCTCTCTACTCTTGTCACGATGGCAGGTCCCCTTCCTGTGTCCCCTCGCTTGGCCACTCCGAATGCTGCCATCCACCCCTGTTCCTGAGCCTTGGCAGACATGGCTGGATCCTGCTCTTTGGGACAACACTGTTGCTATTGTGCTCTGTTCCTTGGCTGCAGGGCTGGGAGACCACGGTGGAAGCGACAGATGGGCTGTGTGGAGCAGCTGCGATCACTGTGTGCTTGGTCACTGGGGCCCACACTCTGCAGGGAGAAGATTTAGCACCCCTACCTCTGCTCCAGCCAGCTCAGGGACTCAAACAGGGCAATGTGGGGAGGTCAGGATGCCTCTAGGCCAGTGGCTTCCAAATCTAGCACCAGCCTGACCTGGGGAGTAGTTAAAAACAAGCCAACAAAGTCTAGAAAGGGCACACCCATAGAGACCAGAAGTAGATTAGTGGTTGCCTAGAACTGGGGGGACAAGGGAGGAATGGGGAGGGACTGCTAATGGGTCCAGGGTGTTCTGGGGGGATGCTAAAAATGTCCTAAAATTGATTGGGGTGATGGTTGTACAACTCTGTAAATAAACAAAAAACTGTATGCTTTAAATGGATGAGTTGTATGGTATGTGAATTACCAGGGTACTTAAAGGAGTTCATTGAAATCAATAAATTAAAATTTAAGAAAAGCTCACGGAGGGCCGGCCCGTGGCTCACTCGGGAGAGTGTGGTGCTGATAACACCAAGGCCACGGGTTCGGATCCCTGTATAGGGATGGCTGGTTGGCTCACTTGGGAGAGCGTGGTGCTGACAACACCAAGCCACGGGTTAAGATCCCCTTACAGGTCATCTTTAAAAAAAAAACAAAAACAAAAAACTCAGAACGATTCATATTATCTTCCCATTCTATTTTTCCATGAACTTTCTGAAGTATCCTCATATATCCCAATAGAGCTGTTATTTAGAAAACAAACAAGCAAGCAAAGGAGATTCCCATTCCAGACCAGGGAGTGTGGGAGGAACCTGTATTTTACCCAGACCTGAAGAGATTCCAGCACCCTGCCTCACTGTCAGACCCCAGAATCTTCCGGGACTGCCTAATACTCAGGTGGCATCTGGAAAGAAGGCAGGACTTCCCAGGAGGCCAGGACAGAGCAAGGAAACTCCAGAGGGGAGCTCCTCTAACATCCAAAGCCCTGGCCACGGGGGGAGAAGTGTCTCCTTAACAAGGGAGTGACACACAGGGCCAGACAGGGGGATGCTACAGACCAGGAATGCCTGCTTACCTGGGGCCAAGCTGAAAAGAAGGAAGAAGATGCTACCGTCTCCTGATCCTGGGAGTCACAGGGGGAGCCCACACCACTCACCCCAGCACCCCTGACCGCCCAGGCACACATGGATGGCAGCAAAGGCCCGGATGGTCCCAGCTGCTCCCCACTCCAGCTTAGCTCATCAGAGCCTGTGCACCCACATTCCAGCAGGCCCCCTCCTGTGACACTTCTCTTTCCTGCAGCAGGACAGCTACTCACCCCTCTTTGGCCAGAGCAGGGGGCCACTTTTTAGTCTGTGGTGAGCCTGGGCTGAGGGTCGCTGACTGGAGCATTGAGCCCCTTCCTCTAGGAGAGCTTCTCTGGCTGAGCTTCCACCTGGTGTTCCAAGGTCTGTCTCCCTGTCCCAAGGGGCACCACGTCGTCAGAGAGCACCTCTGAGCCCTGGACACAGACAGAGATCTGCCCCCCAGCTCCCAGAAGGGAACAAGGAAAACCCCAACAGGGTCCCCAACCCCTTTGTCTGCAGATTCGTTCCCTCTGCCTGACTGTGTGCACAGTTGTCCCTCCAGCCAGCTCCTGGGAGACATCAGGCTTCCCTCCTGGACAAGAGGCCTGCTCTACTCCACGTTTCTCCCTGTCACACTACATCAGTGTCACTGTCACATTTTTACACTCTGTTCCTTGGTGCTCCCAAGAGACCCTGGGCCAGAAGTGCCCCGAATCAGCCGTGGTTTCATTTCAGTTTGCTAGATTTTTCAAATCATCTACAGGTGTTCTGGGATGATCTATTTCCTGATTCCAGGAAAGATGACTTAGATGAAATTGGGTCTCAGAACTGAGCTCTGGTCTTTCTTCCCAGTGTCCTTCCCTCTTTTGAGGTCTCTTCAACTCCCAAAGCCCTGCCTTAGAAAGTGTATGGCCTATGCTGGGACAGTGTTCACGAGCCAATCCACACTTGAGACAAGAGACATCCCCAGGGAACTGCAAAACTAGTCCTGGGGACCCCGTCTCAGGCTCCCTCCCGTCCAACATTCCACACTTCTAAGAGGAGACAGTCCCTGGCCAGAGAGGCCTGCCCCCCTCTGCTCAGTGATGGCATGCACAGTGAAAGAGGAAAGCCATGCCAGGAACCCCAACACTGAGGCCAGAAGGGCTGGGAAAGAAGCCTGAGTCCTTCGCCACCAAGATGCAGGATTTTCTTCCTGCAGTGAACTCCCATTGTGGCCAAGTTTGGGGGATTGTCCATTCTGCTGAATGCAAAAGAGCAGCAGTGAGTGGCCAATGGCATTGCCACAGGGAGAAAAATGACCTGCCAGCATTGGCCAAGTGCCTTGTCTGGGCATGGCACTGAAAAAAAGAGTAGGAACAACAGATGGAAGGACTTTTTTAAGTTCAAGGAGTTTAGTGACTAAAACTAGAGCAGGAGAAATTTGTAAGAAACTTCCTGCTCTTCTCCAAATGTAGCTGGAAGGAGCTGGAGTGTGTTGTCTGTAGAATATCTACTCTAGACAGCGATGTCTATAGAATGTCCCGTGATGATGGGTGTGTCCTGTATCTGTGATGTCCAGGACAGCTGCCACTAGCCACGTATGAAGAACTAGCCCTTCAAAGGTGGCCAGTGCAACTGAGGAACTATGTTTAAAAATTGATTTAGTTATAATTTTAAAAATTACATGTGGCTGGGTAGCTACTGTTTTGGATGGCACAGCTCTAGAAAAATTGGGGAACCTCTGGGGATTCTAACCAGGGTGCCCCCAGCCCCTGGTCTTTCTTCACAGTGTCCTTCCCTCTTTTGGGGAGTCTTATACTCCCAAAGCCTGGACTTGGAAGGTGTCTGGCCTATGCTGGGACAGTGCTAATGAGACAATCCACACTAGTTTATAAAGGGATAGTGGTGCTGTATGTAGTTAAAGGCTGGACAACCACTGGCCAAGGTTGAAAAACATTTTGCATCTGCCTTCTTCAATTCACTGTATTTAGGTAGCCCCTGGCCCTCCCAATAACCAAGGATTCTCCAGCTGCAGACCTCAGCAACGGGGGCCCCTTTTCCTCACCTCAGGGTCAAAATGCCCCCCCACCTCACCCACTGCCTCTGTTTCCTGGGCTCCCGCTGCAGCCCTTCCACGAGGACCATGGCCTCCTCAACCACTCTGCGGGTGCTGCTCGTGCACCCAGCCCTGGATCTCCCCCGGCAGCACTGTCAGGAACTGCTCCAGCACCAGCCGTTCCAGGATCTGCTCCTTGGTGCGCAGCTCCGGCTGCAGCCAGCGGCAGCAGAGCTCCCAGAGGCGGCTCAGGGCCTCCTGGGGTCCAGCGACCTCCTGGTAGCAGAAGAGCCAGAAGAGCTGGCAGAAGGTCTCGGGGCTGGGGTATTCCATCTCCGGTGAGGGCTCCTCTTCCCAGCAGAAGTCCTCCTCGACCTTCACGATCAGGTATTCTTCCTGCTCCCGATCTTGCTCCAGGGGTGGTGGAGATTGCAGGCCAGGGGCAGTTGCCATTGTTCCCAATCGGCCTTACTCCTGCTCAGGACGTGGGGTCAAATCTGTCTGGCCAGACACTGGAAAGGGTGTTTTTCAGGAATCTGGAGAGAAGATAAAATCATCTGTAGTGCAGTACTGGAGCCAGATAAGTCATCTGCACCCCTGGTTCCAGGGCCAACTTACTTTCATTTGCAACAGGAAAAGGGTTGAAACAGATAAACCCTGTCTTTACTAATAACCCTTGCTGATTCCCAGACACATTACTTAACGTCTCTAGGCTTGTTTCCTCTTTGGGGGGGAAAAAAATGAAATAATAATATGACCTACACACAGGCTGAGAGAGATCTGAAAGGGATGTTTGGAGAGGGTTTACTTAGCACACTGCCTGGTACGTGGTCAGAGCTTGAGAAACGTGAGTTTTCCACTATTACAGTCGGCCCCTTTGGAAGGGGTCCCTTTGGAAATGTAGTGAAAACCGGGGCCCCTTCGTCCCAGGAAGACAGATTGTGTCGCAACTGATTCCCGATGTCCGGGCTCGGTGAGCCCTGAAGCCCCTCCACGGGCCCCATCGAGTATCCCCGAGTGGATGGTCAACACAGCCCCTCCAATTCCAGGGTCCTGGGAGGCTTGTGACTCCCCTCAGGTGGGGAGTGAGCGGTGGCCGCGGACGAAGCACAGACCCAGCATCCGGCCCAGGCCGCGGGATGGAAGCTTGAACCGGGACCCACGCCCCCGCGTCCCCATTCACCGGCAGCGCTGCTCGGACGTGGCCGGAGCAGGAGGCCGGACGGGAGCGGGACCGCTGCGGCGGGGAACTAGGCGTGCCGGCCACTTCGGGACACCGGTCGGTGGGGCGAAGAACTCCCAACCCAAGCGCAGGAAGGAGGCCGGTGAGCGGGCCCACGGGAGGCATTGTGGGTAGCGCAGTCCTCGCGCCATTGGCTGGAAGCCGTGGGAACGACGCCATGTGGGCGGGCCCACAGGAGGCATTGTGGGTAAAGTAGTCCTTCCTGCCCCATCGCCCCTTCTGCGAGCATGCGCGAGAGCTCGGAGGCGCTCCAGCCTCTGGACCACACTCCCCACCTCCTTTCCACACCGGTCCTCCCCTGGCCTGAGAAAGACCAGTGGAGAGGACCTTGGAAATTTACTTTGAAAAAAAATTTACGTAGTATTTTGGATGTGCCAGACACTGTTCTAAGCGCTTTGCAGTTATTAACTCGGTTCGTCTTTGAAACAAAAACAACTCTAAGTGGCAGGTACTGTTGTTCCTCTTTTATAAAAACCGGAGCATAAAGAGGTTCAGCCACTTGCCCAAGGTCACATGCGCCAGTAAGTGGTAGAGCTGGGGTGAAGCTGGAACCCAGGTGGCTGTTCTAGTTCAACCCCTTAATTTTAGAGACTAGGAATGAAAAACCCAGGAAGTTACTCGTTTGGGCCATTTTGGTTATCAATTGCTTGTTTTTTATTTGTTAATTTAGTCACATTTTTATTGGGCTCCACTTTGTGCTAAGCAGTCATGCTTTTGCTATAGGCGCCTCAGCCATGAACCTAGCATGGGTGAGGAAAAGATAATACTTTTCTCCTGTGGGCTCACACATGTTAGCAAGTGTTACCGTGAGGATTATGTGCCCAGCTGGGAGCACAGTGCTCCAGTGTCTAGCACGTCACATTACGTGATCACTGGCATAATGACTGGGCGATTCCTGAGTCCTTCAGCTCGGGACTCCAAGGCCTAACACCTTACCACACGCTCCCACTGGCTGGAAGCAACCAGTCTCCCGCCAGGGACATATCTTTCTCCGCTTTCTGCTCTGTTCTTTTCTTCCACATCTCCTCACCACTCTCTCTCACGTTGCATTTTCCCCCTTTCATTCAATTTACAGGCTTTATCGTGAGCACACCAGGCAGGACAAGACACTGGGCTGCCCGCCACTGATTTCTGGAGACTGCCCCTCCTGGGGTGAGAGGCTTTTTTGTTTTTGCTGGCTGGTACAGGGATCAGACCTTGGACCTTGGTGTTATCAACATCACACTCTAATCAACTGAGCTAACTGCCCAGCCCCTGAGATGCATTTTGAAGGGTAGACTCCAGATTTAGGGACTGCACCAGGACCCCACAATCTTGTGGTAGGACCTGCAGAAAAGCAGTACCTTAGATGCTTTAGTTTCTCCTTACTACATGGGGGCCACTGGTCAGGAAATCTGCAATCTGAGAGTGAATTACCTCTGGTTGTGGTGTGCTGCTAGTGTGTTATGTCCGCTATGAGAAACCTGAGTTCCTTCCACTTCAGGAGGAGGGCATGGAGAGGGATCACTTGAACAAGTCATAGGTGGGTATCTAGCAGGGAAGGAAGAAGGGAGAATAGACAAAAGTGGGCAGGGACAAGGAGGAAAACAGAAGAGATCGATGGAAAATCTGAGGGAGCAGCAGGGTCTATAGGACTGGGCATACGCAGTCTGGTTGCAGGACACCCCGAACTCTGTCTTGAGGGACAGACAGGTGTGGGGACACCAGTGTTTTCAAAGCTGCCCTACACCTTCCCATTTCTAACTGCCCCTGGTTAGCTGTGGGGACCCAACCTTTCCTCTTCCGTCATCTTCTCCTAGGAACACTGTGTACAGGAGTTAGTGAGTCTATATGGTGACCAAGGCCTGGCTAATTTAGTCCTGACCCCTCCCCATCTAGGCAGTTTTCAGCAACTATAGCCAACAGAAGTTTAAAAGATGAATTTCTACCTTGCCCAGGATTTCTCATCTTCATTGTTCCTTCAACTACAAACAAAAGGAACACAGAATTACGTGGAGGTCAGAAGTCTGACATAGGTCTTGTTGGGCTACAGTTGAGGTGTTGGCATGTCCCGACCCGCGGGATATTCAACGCAGACCCTGGAGCGGGGAGTGGGAATTGGATGGGACAAGAGACGTGAGAAATGGAGACAAGACAGTATTCTGATCAAGTCTCGTTTATTAGCCAGAAGGTCACAGCTTATATAGACAGCAGGAGGGAATCAGCAGATAAGGAAGTATGCAGATGTTTTCTGGGAAAAATCACAGGGCAAATCGTTCCAGGAAATGGAACATTTCTCAGCTATCTAAAGGAAAGCAGTGGTGATCTACACCTAGGGCTGTGCAAGCAGTAAGAAGGAGAAAAGGGCAGAAAGTTCACAGCATTTATATCTTTAGTGTCAGAGGGCTATTGGCAAGGCTTCATGACCCTGGGCAGGCTATGACCAGGCTCTTTGGCCTCAGACATTGGCAGGGCTACATTTCTTTCTGGAGGCTCAAGAAATAAGCTATTTCATTGCCTTTTCCAACTTCCAGAGGCTGCCTGCATTCCTTGGCTCATGGTGCCTTCCTCCTTCTTCCAAGCCAGCAATGTTACATCTCTCTGATGGTTACACCTTGCTCTGACTCTCTGCTTCCCTCTTCTACTTTTAAGGACCCTTGTGATTATATGGGACCCACCTCGATAATTCAGGCTAATTGCCCATTTCTGAGTCAGCTGATTAGCAACCTCAATTCCATCTGCAACCTTCATACCCTTTTGCCATATACCAGTATTAGGGTTTTTTTCCTTCTGATACCAAAAGTGTGGGGGTTCCTTACACCAACCAATTTTCTGACACCACCTGGGTATCCAACAATTCAATTCAGTTCTGACACTAACTATCTGGAGTTAGTGCAGACTCCACAGGTAAAGGTCTCAGTCTCACAAGACTGCCTCCACTTCAGATATCAGTGGCAACTATTAGGTCCCCAGTTTACTAACACTTTTGTCCAACTTAGGTACAAATGTAGGGGTTCCCCCCAACCAGGTTTGACAATTTGCTGGAATGGCTCACAGAACTCAGGAAAATATTTTACCGTTACTGATTTATTATAAAGTATATAACTCAAGAACAGCCAGATGTGAGAAGGGTCACAGAACTGCCGTGCCCTCCCACCTCGACATATTCACCAGTGCTGAAGGTCACCAACCCTGTCGTTCGGGGGGGGGGGGAGGTGGGGGTGGTGGGGGTGGTTATGGAGGTTTCATTACATAGGCATGATTCACTAAATCATTGGCCATTCATATTTAAATCAATCTCCAGCCTCCCTCCCCTTCCCAGAGGTAGGGCGCTGGGGCTGAAAGTCCCAACTCTAATCATGGCTTGGTCTTTCAGGCGACCAGTCCCCATCCTGAAGCTATCTAGCGCCACAGTCCCACCCACCAGCCACTGGTCCTCCCATTAGCATACTGTATATTAGTCCATTTCTTTTGTTTATAACAAAATATCTGGAACTGGGTGATTTATAGGAAAACGAAATTTATTGCTTACAGTTTTGGAGGCTGGGACATCCATAGTCCAGAGAACACATCTGGGAGGGTCTTGGTGGTGGCCATCGTGATGGCAGGGTATCACACTGTGAAATGGCGGAGCAGAGAGAGAAATAGCTCCTCCTGTACTAGTCTTCTAAAGCCCTCAGAACCACGCCTCTGACCATTTTTACTACATTCACTACGGCACTCATTACTGCTACTAAACTGCCACTAAAGGCGGAATGAAAGTGAAACCGCACTGGTTCTAACCTGCCAATACCGTGACCCAAACCTCCTGCTGTGTGGCAGAAATAGAATAACAGAATTCCCTTACCCTGGAAACCCCATCTCCTGTCTGACATAGTGATGGGATTCCCTGCTCCTCAAGTGAGGGTAATCTTAACCCAAATCTCCTATTTCAAGGCAGAGATGGAAAACCTTGTTCTGAGAGGGTTGGAGAAAACAGCATAAAATCTAGACCTCAACCAAAAGAAAGGGAGCTCTGAATTCAGAGTACTCACACTTTTGCACCCAGTGAAGCCTCTGGAGTGAGAACAATTCAATGGGTTTCTGCTGGTACCAAGTGCCAAGTCCAAGAGGGAACTCTGGGTGGTTGTGTGTGGGGGGGTAGAGGGGGTGCTTTAAATCCTGCCAACTACACCAGAAATGTCAACCTAAAGGAAAAAACAGAGGCAAAAATATATAAACAGTGAGCTTCTTTGGGCCAAGGTTGAAGACTACAGCATGAGAAAACACAAATTCAAGTTGCCTTGAATATGTGCTCTGTCCCGCAGCAGTTACAAATTGATTATTTTCTTTTTCTTTTCTTTTTTCTTTCTTTCTTCTTTTTTGCACCTGGCCAGTAAGGGGATCTGAACCCTTGACCTTGGTGTTATCAGCACTATACTCTAACCAAGTGGAGCTAACTGACCCACCTACAAATTGATTTTTTTAAAGGGAGAAAGGGAGAAATTAAGGGGCAGTTCCAAAGTTGTTTGCCAAGAATTTATCTTGGTTCACTAAAATAAAATGAGCTACTGATTGACTATACATTGCTCTTTGCATCATAAATTCCAGGAACATTGCAACAAAAAAAGAGTGAGGGTCACATTGTACAACTAGTGATAACATTTGGGTAGTCTTTGCCTGCTGGTGGTGCTAGTCTGGAAACTGCCTCTAGAATATACTTTTTAGCAATTATCCCAGCCAAGGGTGAGGGGGATGTGACTGAAATCCTATGCTCACATCTCTCTGGCCCTGTTAACACCGTCAAGGGTATCCAGATCCTGTTGCTAAAAATTAGAAGTAAACTCCTTCCTGTGACTGGCAGGATTGAAGTTGTTTTATCAACTGTAACAAACAGTTCAAGTTGCCTACAAATGCTGTTTATTTGTACACAACAGAAACAGGGCTTGCCAGTTAGTTCATTTGGTGAGAGCATGGTGCTGATAACACCAATATCAAGGGTTCAAATCCCCATACTGGCCTGCTGCCAAAAAAAGCAATACAATGCTTCTGACGTTTAGGTTACTGAAACTGTATGAAAAAACTCAAATCAAGACCTGCACAGATGAGGTACAAGTGAGACTAGCACTGGCTGGGCTTATACTTTAACCGGAAGAAAACTTGGAGAAGGAAGGAACATACTGATTAGTAGATATTTTACATCAACAGAAATGTAAGCTTCAAAGATTTAACCATTCCTGAATGCCATCGTTCAAATACTTATGGGTCTACTTCAGGCAAACTCTGTGTTAAGGGATAGAAAAATGAAAGGGACACAACTGCTGATTTATCAGTCTGTCTTCCCCACTACTGGGCCTTACATTCAGTGAGGGAGGGGATGAGAGTCTGTGTCTCTTGTTCTCCACTATATCCCAAGACCAAGCATGAAGCCTCTAAGGAATGCTGGCAGCCACCAGCAGCTGGAAGAGGCAGGGAACAGAATCTCTCCTAGGGCCTCTGGAAGGAGCACAGCCCTGCTGACACCTTAATTTTGGACTTCTAGCCTCCAAAACTGGGAGAGAGTACATTTCTGTTGTTTTAAGCCACCAAGTTTGTGGTCATTTGTTACAGCAGCCAAAAGAAACTACTACCCTCTTGTTAAAAAAAAAAAATCCAAAAATTTCTGCTACCACTTCAATCCATAGCATTACTAACAGTTAGGTGGACCATGTGGTATTTTAATTACTGTGTTCTTGTTTTTCTGGTCTGCCTATACCCAGTGGACTATAGGTGTGTTTATCTGTATCTCCAGAGCTGCACAGATTAGGTGCTCAGTAAATACTTGCAGACAAAGTCAAGGTCAAGCATTCAGATCCTGTACTGGCCAGCCACCGAAAAAAAAAAAAAAAAGAAAAAGAAAAACTTGCAGAATAGATGAATGAAAGAGTGAATGAATGAATACCAAGTTGCCACAGGAAAAGATAAAGAACTCTAAATATTAAAAGATTTAAAATTTTCTTCAGTTCCACAAATTGGCAAATATGTACAGGCCACAAGCAAGACTGGGTTCTCAAGCTGACCAAAGAGCCGGCTGGCTTTGCTGGGTGATCCCTAACAGCTACTCTCAAGGCCTGAACCTCCCTGCGGAAAAATCAGACAGGAGTAGCTTGACCTATTTTATTTCACTTTCTTTTCCCTCTGACTCTGAGGACAGAATCTAGTTCTAGTCTGTCTCAGATGAAGGGAATTCAAATGACTTTTGCTCATATGCAAACTGCATCTTTTTTTTCATACAGTTCAATGAATTTTGGTATATTTAAAGAGTTGTATAACCATAACCATAATCTGATACAGCTTGCATCTTAATACCTTAAATTCTGAGGTTGAGGAGTAGAAAGAATGGTCTCATGAGAGATCTTACAACAATTATGAGAAATATTGGCTTCCATTGCCAAGCGCCCAAACCAGTGTTTCAAAACCTGGCTCTGCCACTTATTAACTGGGTAGCCCTGGCCCTCCTTGTAAGCCTCACTGCCCCGCATCTGTAAAGTGGGAACTGTCAAAGCTCAGACTTCAGAGAGCTGATAGGATTAGATGAGATTGTTTCTAAAATACCTCTGATAATGTCCAGCACATAACAGACACTGCATAAACATCAGCTCTAGCTTCATGCTTTGAGACTGCACTGGGATGAAATCTGTAGTTCTCAGTTTGTAGATCTTGGATGCCTGGGGCTGTGGAGTCCCTGTAAGAAGTCCACAAATCCATTAATGCCCCAAGCATTGTTTGTGGTCTGAATGCACAGTATTCGAAGTTACAAAAAAATACCATTTGTATTAATACACATAAAGATAGCTTGTTTTCATAGTGTTTATGGAGTCTACAAAACAGTTTGACCTTAAAATGGTAGTCTCCTAATCAAAGAAGTTTTCAAATGACTGAGCATCACACATATATCCTCCTCGGAAAACAGAGGGAAAGTTAATCTTGTTTAGACTAATAATACAGTTCCATAATCACATAGTAGGAGAGGATTCAGCTCACATTTGTTGTTATTATTTAGTTATGGCTGGGAAAAAAGTATCTCAGACCAAGCATTCTAAAAGTTGCCATTTTGGGTAGTAATTTCCCAACATCCAAAAGACTGAGAGCCAACAATTCAATACAAGTTTGATAGTTTAGCTAATTTGACTAAATTATCTAGGAGGGTCATCAGAGAACTAAAATGCCCCAAAACTGATATGTAATGGGTGTTTTATCACACTTTTTCTAAGGCCTCTGTGAGCTAATAATAAATATTAATGTTTTTCAAGCACTTCCTAAGCACACAGGATTGTTTGTTTGTTTATTTATTTATTGGCAGCTGGCCGGGACTGAGATCCAAACCCTTGACTTTGGTGTTTGGTGTTAGCACCATGTTCTAGCCAAGAGGATTGTGTTTTTATTGTGCCACTTTAATCTTTACAATGACTCTCTCATGTATATATCATTATGACCCACATTTAGCTGAGTCAGCTGAGGCTCAGAGAGGTGAAGAGCCTTGCCCAAGGCCACACAGCTAGAAGAGTGAAGAGCCAAGAGAAACAGGCAGGTCCACTCCTGAGCCTGCAGCCCTTGTTTGAGTGAGCAGGACTGAAGCGATGTGAGCTTCACATGGGCTTAAAGATTTTAAAAGGACAGTTTTTTTTTTTCTTGGCATGCATTTCTCTGAGTTCCCTCTTTCCACAGTTATTTGATATTTTGAACCTCGGTTATGGGGCAAGATGACATTATCTACATGAATGTAAAGTTGTTTTCCAGCCAGCCTGAAGCTGCAGACTTGCACGTAATACCCAGACCCTGAGATAACAGCAAAGATGGGAGCAGAGACCAGATGGAGCCTTAGCAAGACTTTGCACCTGAGACCTTGCATGAAGCCCTTGCTGCTCACGTGCCCTCCCTCCTGCTTTTCACTTCCCATTCCCTCATCCCCCCCTCTTTAAAAACCTCTCAGTAAACCTGAGTCTTTGAAATGGTTTTAGTCTGGCCATTCTCCTCCAGGTTTACTGGAGAGATGGGTTCACCTAACATCTCTCCTCAGGTCACCGAGATTCCTGAATAAAAGCTGACTGCCATTTTCATCGACACTTGACTTTTGAGTGGTTTGCTTTTGTCTGGGGACAGGCAGCTGGGCCTTTGAATTTGGTATCAATTTTGGGGAGCCTCAGCCAGGAGTTGAGTGGTCCCTGTAACACCCTGACCACTTTCCTGAAGGCCAACTGGAACACTCGGCAAATAATCAGAGCCTTGCTTTGGAGTAGACATCTGAACTTTCTTGGAAGGATCTGGTCCTGTCCCAAGATTCTCCTTTGAGGGGGACATCCACTCAGGGGCATAATGTCCCCTCTGCCTGGCTATCAAAGCACAATAGGCAGATCTGCTTGGCACAGAGTAGGTGCTAAAGACATATTTGCTGAATGACTGATGTAGTGGATTGAATTATGTCCCCCCAAAACTCTCTGAAGCTCGAGTTGTGTCCCCAAAGTTTTATGTATTGGAAACTCAGCCCCACTATGACTGTTAAGAGGGTGGGAAATCCTATTATGGTAACTGAAGGGTCGAGCCTTGAAGAGGTGATTGGATTGTAGGACCGTGCAGTAGTGAAAGCATTATGTATGGTGGTCAGGGGCGTGGTTCTGAGGACTTTAAAAGGAGAGGAGAGTCTGTCTTTCTCTGCTCTCTCTCCTTCCACCATCTTGCAATCTGAGATCCCTGAGTCACTGTCAAAACCACCAGATGGACTTTGGACTTCCCAACCTTAGAAACTGTAAGCAATAAATTTCATCTTTATTTATAATTACCCAGTTCCATGTATTTTGTTATAAGCAGCACAAAACGGACTAATACAACTGAATAAATGAATGAATGGAATTAGTTCATCAGCCATGCAGCCAGGTTCATGCTAGAACCAGTGAACTCTGCTGCCTGACCTTATCAAAAACTTGATTCTGACAATAATATTCATGCTAGATTGTCTATGTGACATCTGTTCCTTTAAACCAGGGTTTCTCAAGCTCAGCATTGTTCACATTTTGGGTGGGATCATACTTTGTTTTGGGGGGATGTCTTGTGCATTGTAGGATATTTAGCAGCATCCCTGGCTTTAACCCAGTATATGTCAGGAGCAACCCCCACCCTCCATAGTGTGACAACCAAAAACGTCTCCAGACATTGAACTAGGGCAAAAGAGTCCTTCTAAATGTGCAGATTGGTGCCCCCAAGTACCCAAGAGTCTGATGCATGAGGTGGGAATCAAACATTTTACCAAGCACTCCTCTAGATTGTTTTGATTCTCATCTTGGGAAACACTGCTCCAAGTTTTGTGATATTTTTGGAGCCATGAGATGAGCACTTAGACCATATCTTTCCGCTCCTAAGGAAAATAACTTCTCCTGAACTTGGGCCTTAGTGCTGATCAGCCTTGGCTGAGACCCAAACTGCCTTTCCAAAATTTGCTTTCTTTTCCATATTATCTATTCCAGAACAGATGCCTTTCCATGGAGACCTAAAGTGGAAATTCCTCTCAGGCCTCAGGATCCAGACAACTGGGCTTCTCCTGAAAAAGGGACACTATGATTCCCATAACTTGTTATATTTCCTTCCTCCATCTGACCCTTACAAGTTCAGAGACAAATGCAGGGCCCATTTTGGACAACGGTCCAACCATCATATCATTGGTACACCTCTTCATCTGACTGATGGCCTTATTTTTATGTTCATATTTCTCTTCCCTCTGTTATTTTATCTTTTTCTTTTATATAATTACGGGCTGAGGTTGAATTAAAATGAAAGGAAATGGGACCACAGTTGCAGTGTGGAGTCAGGACAAGTCAGTATGCCACTGTCCCTATTCTGAAGCATTAAACTGGGCTTGCTTTTCAATTATTCAACGGCACAAAATCCCTATATGCTGAAAAGAAGAAACAAACTCAAGCTGTGCGAGCAAATATTTGCTTCACTCCGGGAAACATTTTATGCCTGTAAAGGTTCAATTCTGCAATGGTGTGCTCCTGCTCAGCATTGGGCTGACACAGCCTGATGTAAATCCCAGCTCTGCCACTTTCTCCATGTCTGACTTTGGCAAGTGACTAATTCTGCCCCCCAGTTTCTGTCTCTGTAAAATGGGGATAAATAGTACAAATGCCCCAGAGGATACTTACTAGGACTAAACAATATAGAGCTTTAAGATATATTGCTATAGGGGTTGGCTGGTTGTCTCAGTTGGAGAATTGGGTAATTTGTAAAGAAAACAAAATTTATTGCTTACAGTTTCTGAGGCTGCGAAGTCCAGAGTCCATCTGGTGGTGGCAACAGTGACCCACGGGTCTCACATTACAAGATGGTGGAAGCAGAGAGAGCAACCTGATTATTTATTAACTAAATAAACTTAACTTATTTAGTTAAGTTTAACACTTAAACTTAAACTAAATGATAAAATCAAATCTATCCATTTGACTGTCGGTTTCAGGGGGAGAAAGAGCGCAAGTAAGCTCTCTGGTGGTGTCTCTTCTTACACAGGCACTAATCCCATCATAAAGGCCCCAACCTCATGATCTCACTGAACCTTAATTACCTCCCAAAGGCCCCCCCTTCAAATACTATCATATGGGGCATTAGGGCTTCACTATATGAATTTTGGGGGAACACAATTTGCTCCGTGGCACACAGCCCAATGTGCAAGCACCACCAGTCCCTGAAATAGCCCAAGACTGTGCTCAGGCCTCAGACCTCCATCCACTCCAGAACTGGGCTTGTGTGTCAAACACCCAAAGGCCAGGGGAGAAAGGCAGAGCTGGGTTTTTAATACAGACACACTTTGTTTGCACAGCAAACATTCTGCAATATTCCTTCTTCCCACAAAGACACGTGCTCTCTCCCATTTCTCTTTTTTCTTTTTTTAAAAATTGAAACATAATTGATTGTACATATCTGTGGGGTGCTGCATTGAATATTGATACCTACCTGCAATATGTGATGTTCAAAGGTGGGTAGTTGGTATATTCAACATTGTCTCCCATTTTTCTTAAAACACATGTCTATATGAGTCCATTATTGTGTCACTATAACAGAACACCTGAAACTGGCTGATTTATTTATTTATTTCCTATATAAAGATGACAGGTAAGGGGATCTTAACCCTTGGCTTGGTGTTGTCAGCACCATGCTCAGCCAGTGAGCAAACCGGCCATCCCTATATACGATCTGAACCCGTGGCCTTGGTGTTATCAGCACCACACTCTCCCGAGTGAGCCACTGGCCGGCCCGAAACTGGCTGATTTATAAAGAACAGAGGTTTATTTGGCTTACAACTCTGGGACAGCTGCATCTGGCATGGGCCTCATGCAGCTTCTACTCATGGAGGAAAGTGGCAGGCAATCTGTGGGTGCCAGATCACATGGTGAGAGGAAGCAAGAGAGAGAGAGAAAGGTGTCAGGGTCCTTTTAAACAACCAGCTCTCACAGGAACTAATAGAGCGAGAACTCACTCACTACCCCTTTCCCCCAGGGAGGGTATTAATCTATTCATGAGGGCTCTGCCCGCTATGGCCCATACCACTCCCAACACTGCTACATCAGGGATCAGATACTGACATGAGCTTTGGGGGAACAGACCTCAAGTCTTTATCAATGTCCTTTTGGTCTTTCTTTTGTATTACCATTTATGAGAGTGACATGTATAGAGGAATTGTCTCTACTGCACAAACAACAGAAGTGCCACACAATGACAGATGGCTGCCAACTCGAAGCCTCGGTGTCAGGGAAATAGGAAGTAGTGGGGGATGCTGGCCCCACGCTGCCAGTAAGACCAACGTCCCTGAGAAGCCAGAAATCTGTATTTTTAGATGAAAGCTCCCAATTTGGAAGGTAGACTCAAAATGGCTTTAAATCCTGTGTAGTGTAAATAAAACACATCAACACATTCCTGGGCTGTGTCCAGCACACACAAATAAGGCCATATACACCTGCATATAAAATGATGCTGGTGGTGACAGCACTATGAAAAAAAATACAGAAGGGTGAAGGGAGAAAGTGATGCAATGGCTCTTTTAGATAGAGAATATTTTTTGTTTCGTTTTTGGCAGCTGGCAGGGAAGAGGATCCAAACCCTTGACCCTGATGTCATAACACTGTGCTCTAACCAGCCAGCCCCGGGGGAAGAATATTTGGACAAAGGACCATTTGCTCACCTGGGACTCCACCCCAAGAAGGGAAGCCACCATCTCTTTGCCTTTAATACTTTCTTCAAAGGCTTTCTTAGAAAGGGCAGGAGGCCAGAGCTAAGGGAGGAGAAATAGTCAGAAGTAAAACGTCCAGCTCTGCCTGAGAATTTTCCTGAGGGCTGAAACTAACCATGGAGAGAGAGAGAGAGAGAGGTGTGTGAGCAGCTGAGGAATAAGTACCTTTCTTAACCACTTCCAGGGTAAATCAGCTTTTCCTATTCCTGGCAGGCATGAGGACTGCTCTCAAGAAGCAGGAAGTGCCTTATGGGGTTTTCATTTCTTTTTTTCTTTTTCTTTTTTGGCAGCTGGCTGGTATGAGGATCCAAACCCTCGACATTGGTGTTGTCAGCACTGTGCTCTCTCAAGTGAGCAAAATGGCCAGTCCTGGGGTTTTCATTTCTAAAGGCAGAAGTTGTTCAAGATAAGAGTGGAAAAGAGATGCCAAATGTTTTTACCCACCCCCTACCCAGGAGATCACGGTCTCCCAGGTCAACTTCTAGCCTGCCCTCCTCCCCAAGCTCCCAACAACTTCCAACCCCAAATATCCCTTGTCCTGCCTGCTTCTTTCTGACATCATAATAATGGCCATGGGCCAGCCCGTGGCTCACTCGGGAGAGTACGGTGCTGATAACACCAAGGCCCCGGGTTCGGATCCCATATACGGATGGCCGGTTTGCTCACTGGCTGAGCGTGGTGCTCACAACACCAAGTCAAGGGTTAAGATCCCCTTACCGGTCATCTTTAAAAAAAAAAAAAAAACGATAATAATGGCCATCAATTCTTGAGGTCAGGCAATACATTCATGCTTTGTCCCTAATTTGGTAATGATAGAGATACTGTGATTATGAAACCTATAAATGTGGACCTGAACCCCTTCCCCCACCCTTAAATATTAACTGACTAGCTTTTCTGCTTCTGTAATTAGCTTGTGCAAGGTTTTACAAGCCCCTGTGGGTGGGACTTTCTGGTAAGGGCAGATAAAGGACTTCCCAAACCACCCAAAGTTCACCCAGTTCCAGGAAGGGCCTAACCACACAAGGGGTGGGCAGCTGGGCAATCCCCCAGTTCCTCATCTGTATACCACCCCACTGAAAGCCACCAATAAATTTAAAAGTCACCTCAGGTGACCAATAAGCTGTATACAACTCATCCTGTTGCCAAAGTCTGCCTACCAAACTGTATAAAAAGTGCCTGTGTTAAGGGCTCGGGGCCGCTTCTGTCCTGAAGACAGAGTGACCCCAGCATGCTGGAATAAAACAACCTCTTGCTTAGCGATCTCTGTCTCCTGGTCTTTGTGAGATGAGCCTTCCCAACAAGTAAGATTCATGCTTTCAGGCCAGTCTTACATTTTGGTGCATTGGCCGGGAAGCGGCTCTCTCTCTAGGACCAGAGACTAGAGAACGCAGGTACCGTGGTTGTCTGTCTGTTTGCTGTGTCTGTCTTTGTGTCTTTGTTGTCTACTGTAATCTGGTTTCGGCTTTTCCGTGGCTCTGGGATGGAGTCATCGGTCTGGTTTTGGCTTTTCGGTGGCTCCGAGATGGAGTCACCAGTCTGTAGTGATCATAGCGGCGGGTAGACGTACCAGCACGTCACAGCCACAGGAATCCTGGAGGATGCTCCAGATTCCTCTGTTGGAGATGAACAGGTTCTGCTCCATGGGAGATCTCTAGGAAGGAGACCCCTCCCGAGTTCTCTGATAATCAGGTTGTGGCGCCCGTGGCAGGGGCGCGTTAGTGTTTTGTCTTTTGTTTGTCTGGTTGCGTGTGTGTTGGGACTGACGACTTTCTGGGGAGACATGGGGCAGACTGTTTCAACCCCTTTAAATCTGGCTCTGAAATACGGGATTGACGTGAAGGCCAGAGCTCATAATCTGTCTGTACAGGTTAAAAAGGATAAATGGGTAACACTCTGTTCTTCGGAGTGGCCGACTTTCCAACTCTGGTGGCCCACCAAAGGCTCTTTCTCTCCGCCACTGATCACGGCAGTAAAGAGAAAAATTTTTGGTCTCACTTCTAAAAGTCACCCAGACCAGGTTCTTTACATCATTGTCTGGGAAGATCTGGTCACGGACCCTCCTCCATGGGTCCGTCCCTTTGTTCCCTTTGCCGGTCCATCGGCTGTGTTTGCTCTTCAAGGGATGAAAAAGAAGCCAGAAGTCCTACCCTCCACTGATTCAGACTTGCTTCTTCTAGACCCTCCCCCTCCCTATCCCCCTTCTCTCCGACCACAGGCAGTCCACCCGTCAGCTCCGCTAGAGGACCCAGAAGGACCCAAGAGAGGGCCTGATCAAGGGACACGCAGTAAACGAGTGGCCTCTTCAGAGGCAATTCCTATCTTCCCCCTGTGGACTTATGGCCCTCCTGATGAAGAGGGCAACCAGCCCTTACAGTACTGGCCTTTCTCCTCTTCCGATCTTTACAATTGGAAATCTCAGAACCCTCCCTTTCTCTGAAAACCCCCAAGGTCTCACTAACCTTGTAGAATCCCTTCTCTTTACTCATCAGCCCACCTGGGATGACTGCCAGCAGCTCCTCCAGGTCCTGTTCACCACTGAGGAGAAACAATGAATCCTCCTGGAGGCTCGAAAGAACATTCCAGGAGCCGATGGGTTACCCACCCTCCTCGCTGATGTTATAGATGCAGGATTCCCGTTGATCAGACCAAACTGGGATTTCAACTCGGCAGAAGGTAGGGAGCACCTGAAGGTCTATTGCCAGGCTCTAATGGCAGGTCTCCAAGGAGCAGCAATACGCCCCACCAATTTGACTTAGGTAAGAGAGGTAATCCAGGGGCCCGATTAATCTCCGTCAGCATTTTTGGAGAGACTTACGGAGGCATTCCGTCAGTTTACCCCATATGATCCTAGTAGTGAGGAGCACAAGGCTACAGTGACAGTTGCTTTTATTGACCAGTCTAGTAGAGACATCAGGAAGAAACTGCAGAAGCTTGAAGGGTTACAAGATAAGTCATTAAGGGAATTAGTGCAGGTGGCTGAAAAGGTTTATCATAATAGAGAGTCAGAAGAAGAAAAGGAAGAGAGAAAGCAGGAAGAGCAGGAGGCTAAAGAAATAAAGAGAGAAAAGCGCCAAGAAAGAAATCTTCACAAAATTCTGGCCACTGTAGTCAGGGAAACTAGGGAACCTAGTAAGATCATACCGGACAACAGGAAGGAACCCCTATCAAAGGATCAGTGTGTGTACTGCAAGGAGAAAGGACACTGGGCTCGAGAATGCACCAAGAAAAAGAAGAAGCCTCAGTACCCCAAGGTCTTGGCCCTGCAGGAAGACAGTGATTAGAGGGGACGGGGTTTGGACCCCCTCCCCAAACCCAGGGTAACCCTAACAGTGGAGGGGAAGCCTACTCAGTTCATGGTAGATACTGGAGCCAAACATTCAGTGTTGCGACAGGCAGATGGACCTCTTCTCAAAAAGAAGTCGTGGGTACAAGGGGTTACAGGGAATAAGCAGTACTCATGGACTACCCAAAGAACAGTGGACCTAGGCGTGGGCCGGGTATCCCACTCGTTCATTGTCATTCCTGAGTGCCCCTACCCACTACTGGGTAGAGACCTCCTCATGGGTGCTCAAATTCATTTTGACCCCGAGGGACCTTGGGTGTTAAATTGGCAAGGAAAGCCTCTCCAGGTAGTAACTCTCAGGGTGGAAGATGAATACCAATTGTTTGAAAAACAAGGGCGGGAGACCGGACCGATGGACTGGTGGTTAGAAAACTACCCCCAGGCATGGGCAGAAACTGCAGGGATAGGGAAGGCTAAGAACCGGCCCCCCATCCACGTAGTACTGAAGGCTCAGGCTAGTCCTATAGCTGTCCGACAATACTCAATGTCCCGAGAGGCACACGAAGGCATCCGACCCCACATTGCCCATTTGCTCCAGCTGGGGATCCTATGGAAGTGCCAATCAGCCTGGAACACGCCCTTGCTGCCCGTCTGAAAACCTGGGACTAATGACTACCGACCGGTCCAGGACCTCCGAGAGGTAAACAAGCGGGTGGCCGACCTCCACTCCACAGCTCCTAACCCCTATAATCTTTTAAGCTCTTTACCCCCAGACAGGACCTGGTACTCGATACTGGACTTCAAAGATGCCTTCTTCTGTTTACCGCTGGCAGTAAAAAGTCAAAATTATTTTGCCTTCGAATGGAAAGATCCAGAGACTGGCCTAGCAGGGCAACTCACATGGACCCGCCTGCCTCAAGGATTCAAAAACTCGCCCACCATCTTTGACGAGACCCTCCACCAAGACTTGGCTATGTTCCGGGCCTCTAACCCCCAGGTAACTCTGTTGCAGTATGTAGATGATCTCCTCCTGGCAGCAGCTGACAAAGAACTGTGTCTGGAAGGAACAAAGCATCTCCTCACAGAGTTGGGAGAACTGGGCTATCGAGCCTCTGCCAAAAAGGCTCAGATCTGCAAGCAACAGGTCAGTTACCTGGGGTACCTTCTTAAAGATGGGAAAACATGGTTGTCTGAGGCCAGAAAAGAGACAGTGTTTCACATTCTGCCACCCGCTAATCCAGGACAAGTCAGGGAATTTTTAGGTACTGCCGGGTTCTGCCACCTATGAATACCTGGTTTTGCTGAGATGGCAGCCCTGTTATATCCCCTCACTAAAAACAGTCAGCACTCAAGTGGGGAAAAGAGGAGCAACAGGCTTTTGATAACATCAAGACGGCCTTGATGTCCGCTCCGGCCCTAGGGCTCCCTGACGTAACCAAGCCCTTCCGCTTGTATGTGACAGAAAATAAGGGGGTTGCAAAGGGGGTCCTAACTCAACAACTGGGCCCCTGGAAAAGGCCTGTAGCATATCTGTCTAAAAAAATTAGACCCTGTAGCCTCGGGGTGGCCAGTTTGTCTAAGGATCATAGCGGCAGTCACAGTTCTGGTAAAAGATGCTGACAAGTTGACTATGGGACAGAGTTTGGTAATTTCAGCACCTCATGCCTTAGAGAGTATTGTCCGCCAGCCCCCTGACTGCTGGCTCACAAATGCTCACATGACTCACTATCAGACTCTGTTACTGAACTCAGACTGGGTTACTTTTGCTCCCCTGGCGGGCTTAAATCCAGCCACGTTGCTCCCAGACCCTGACCTTGACCTTCCTATCCACGACTGCCAACAAGTGCTTGCTGAGGCACATGGATGGCGGAAAGACTTGTCAGATCAGCCTCTGACGAACGCCGAAGCCACCTGGTTCACTGACGGCAGCAATTTCCTGGAGGAAGGAGTATGAAAGGCAGGAGCCACTATAGTAGATGGCCAGAACCTGATATGGGCACAGGCCTTACCTGCAGAAACGTCCGCTCAGAAGGCAGAACTCATCGCCCTCACAAAAGCCCTTGAACTAGGAGAGGGCAAAAGAATCAACATCTACCCAGACAGCAGGTATGCCTTTGCCACTGCCCATGTGCATGGCGCTATCTATCAGCAATGGGGTCTGCTGACCTCTGGAGGAAAAGAAATCAAAAACAAGGCAGAGATAATAGCCCTGTTGGAGGCCCTTCACTGACCGCTAAAAGTGAGTATTATACACTGCCCAGGCCACCAGAAAGGGGATTCCCCCATCGCCAGGGGAAACAACTTGGCTGATTCTGAAGCAAGGGCGGCAGCCCATGGGTCCACATCTATTCTGTTAGTTAACGTCCCCGAGCTAGAAAAGCCCAAGTTTAAATACTCTGTTGAGGACGTAGCAGTGATCTCAAGGGACTCTAATAACCGCTTTGATCAGGAAAAAGGGCGCTGGCATGCAGCGTCAGGCAAGCCTATCTTGCCACAAGAACAAGCACGTGCCATCATCAAACAAATGCACCAATGTACTCATCTGGGAGTTAACAAATTAGTCCAGACTGCCATAAAAACAAAATATCACATCATAAGGCTAAGACAATTGGCAGAACAAATAGTTAAAAATTGTGTACCATGTCAAAAAGTAAATGTCTGTAAAAATACCGTAGGACTTGGCAAGAGACTCAGGGGTGACAGACCAGGAGTATATTGGGAAGTAGACTTTACAGAGATCAAGCCAGGTAAATATGGTTACAAGTATCTCCTAGTTTTTGTAGACACCTTCTCTGGATGGGTAGAAGCATTCCCAACAGAGCAGGAAACTGCCACCGTCGTGGTCAAGAAAATCCTGGAAGAAATCTTCCCACGCTTCAGGGTACCCAAGGTAATCAGGTCCGACAATGGACCTGCCTTTGTTGCCAAGGTAAGCCAGGGAGTGGCCAGATACCTAGGGGTCGATTGGAAATTACATTGTATCTACAGACCCCAGAGTTCAGGACAGGTAGAAAGGATGAACAGAACTCTAAAAGAGACCCTGACTAAATTAACCATGGAGACTAGCATGGACTGGGTGGTGCTCCTTCCCTTGGCCCTGTTTAGAGCTAGGAACACCCCCTCCCGGTTCAACCTGACCCCCTTTGAAATTCTCTATGGTACCCCTGCCCCCTTGACTTTACTGGGGGACGCCTTTGAACCCACTTGCCACAGTAACAGTGACTTATATGCCAGGTTAAAAGGACTGCAAGAGGTGCAGAAGGAAGTCTGGACGCAGCTAGCAGCCGCCTATGAACCTAGGACCCCCAAAGTTTCTCACCAGTTCCAGGTCGGGGACACAGTCTACGTAAGATGACATCACTCCCAGACTCTGGAACCCCGCTGGAAGGGACCTTACCTGGTGCTCCTGACAACACCAATGGCCGTAAAAGTAGACGGGATCACCGCCTGGATCCACGCCTCGCACGTAAAGCCTGCACCACCAGAGGACCAAGGATCAAAAGACGCCGCCTGGAGAGCCCAAAGTTCCAAGGAACACCCCTTGAAGCTCAAAATCGTTCGGACTGGGGGTTCAAACACCTTAAATATTGTAAGATGAAAATTTTATTTTTTCCCCTTCTGTACCTGACAGTCTTTCCTGGGAGCCTGAGAGCTTCCAGCCCACATACCCCTCGAAAGTTAACTTGGTATGTTATAAATAGAGTAGGGGATAAGATCTGGAACTCATCCAAAGTCACCTTGGGGTCATGGTGGCCTGGCCTGTTTCCCGATGTGTGCAAATTATCCATGGGAGCCCCAGCCAACTGGGATTTAGAAGGATACTTTGATGCTCACAAACCCCCTTCTACCCCCTCCCCACCGGGGCGCCTCAGGCTCAATCCATGGGGGGGCTGCTCTACTAGAGATCGGAGAAGTATGCTGAGCGCTCTCACCTTCTATGTGTGCCCTGGGTTCCACCGTAACAGGGCACTTAACCACAGATGTGGAGGGAAAGGAGATTATTTCTGTAAGAACTGGGGTTGCGAGACCTCGGGAGACATACATTGGGGTCCCTCATCATCCTGGGACTATATAAAGGTAACTGCTAATTATACCCACCCAAAGACAGGGAGCCAAGGAAATCCAAATTGGAAAAATGTCCCTGCCTGCAAGGGATGTTGCCACCCCCTCCAAGTGTCCTTCACGGATTCAGGAAGGAAAATCACTGGATGGGAAACAGGGTTTACATGGGGGTTAAGGTTTTATAAAGAGAGGTATGATGATGGGCTGTTGTTCACCATCAAGCTCAAAGTAGAAACCCAGTATACCGCCATAGGCCCAAATAAATACCTAGTTCCAGGGGTCAAACCAAAGACTACCCCAGCACCCCCGGGTACCCAACCGGAGTCCTCAGCCCCCACTAAAGGGTCCAAGACTAAGGCACCAAAGGGAATAACTCAGCCCCCTGAACCTAGGCCACAAGAACAACCTGGGTTATTCCGCTTAATTTCTGAAGCCTTCAAGGTCTTAAATAGTGCCAACCCCAATGCTACCCTCTCCTGCTGGCTTTGTTATAATGTTGCTCCCCCATATTATGAAGGAATAGCCTTCAGAAATGAAATTAATACTACAACTGATGTCTCCAACTGTCATTGGCAGCAACGACAGGTCAAACTCACTCTGTCAGCTGTTGTGGGGCAAGGAACATGTGTGGGAAAGATCCCCTCCTCGCACAGTCAGCTGTGCAACCAGACTCTTAACTTGACCGAGTGGTCTGGTGACTGACACATATCTGTTGCCCCCTCTAGAAGGATGGTGGGCCTGCACTACTGGGGTCACACCCTGTGTTAGCTTACAGGCCCTAGATGAGACCCAGGATTTCTGTGTCTTGGTTCGGTTGTTGCCTCGGCTTGTTTACCATCCCTATGAAGAACTATTATCACACTGGGATGAAAATAACGGGAACTACCGAACCAGAAGGGAGCCCCTAAGTATCACGCTCTCTGTCCTCTTAGGCTTAGGATTGGGAGCAGCTGGGGCAGCTACAGGAGCTTCAGCTCTGGCTATTCAACATCAGAATTACCAAAGTTTACAGGCAGCCATAGATGCTGATATTAAAGAAATAGAAAATTCAATTACTAAATTACAAGAGTCCCTCACCTCTCTTTCTGAGGTGGTCCTACAAAATAGAAGGGGACTAGACCTCTTGTTCCTTCAACAGGGGGGACTCTGCGCTGCACTAAGAGAAGAATGTTGTTTTTACATTGATCACTCAGGGGTAATTAAATACTCCATGGCCAAAATTAGGGAAGGCCTAGCCAAAAGAAAAAAAGAAAGAACAAGATCAGGGATGGTTTGAGTCATGGTTCAACTCCTCTCCGTGGCTCATGACCCTCATGTCTACCCAACTAGGACCACTAGTCATTTTGGTGTTGCTTCTGACCTTCGGTCCCTGCATTTTAAATCGCTTGCTAGCTTTTGTTAGTACTGTTCAATTAGTGTTAGTACTGTTCAAATTATGATGTTCAGGCAACAATATCAGCAATTAAACCAACAGGAATCAGTATTTCATGATTGAGATAACCAAAAGAAAAAAGGGGGAATGTGGACCTGAATCCCTTCCCCCACCCTTAAATATTAACTGCCTAGCGTTTCTGCTTCTGTAATTAGCTTGTGCAAGGTTTTACAAGCCCCTGTGGGTGGGACTTTCTGGTAAGGACAGATAAAGGACTTCCCAAACCGCCCAAAGTTCACCCAGTTCCAGGAAGGGCCTAACCACACAAGGGGTGGGCTGCTGGGCATTTCCCCAGTTCCTCGTCTGTATACCACCCCACTGAAAGCCACTAATGAATTTAAAAGTCACCTCAGGTGACCAATAAGCTGTATACAACTCATCCTGTTGCCAAAGTCTGCCTACCAAACTGTATAAAAAGTGCCTGTGTTAAGGGCTCGGGGGCCGCCTCTGTCCTGAAGCCGGAGTGACCCCAGCATGCTGGAATAAAAAATCCTCTTGCTTGATTGCAGCGATCTCTGTCTCCTGGTCTTTGCGAGATGAGCCTTCCCAACAAGTAAGATTTGCGCTTTTGGGCCAGTCTTACAAAAACAAGCTTAAAATAGTTCTATTTCTCTATTTTAAGTTGTTTTACAAGTTATCTTGCAGAATATAAGATGAACATGTGCAGAGATATGGGCTCTACCCCCCACATGACAGTGGGCACCACAGGAACCTCAAATTCCTCCACCAAAGGATTGGATTCAGGATCAACCAATCAGCCCTTGTTTATATCACATGACCCGACTCAGGCCCAACCAGTCAGGTTTTGACTCTGCTGATCTGCCCTTTCCTGAGTCATATGACCTGAGTTAGGCCCAGCCCATCACTCTCTGCCTAGTCATGTGGACTGAACAGGAGACAGCCAATTCCCAGGCCCCGATCCTCACCATCCTTTAAAACCCCGTGCAGACCCTGGTTGGAGGAGACGGATTTGAAAGCATTGTTTTCTGTCTCCTTGGTGGGTGACTTCGCAATAAAGTCTCCTTTTTCTTAAAAACTGGTGCCATGGTATTGGCTTCTGTGTGCACTGGGCAGTGGGCCCTTGCTCCCTAACAATTATCTCTTCTTTATAGGTTAATAAAAACCCTGAAGCTGCAAGAATTTTAAGTATGCAACCCAGAGAGGGTCAACAGAAAGTACAGAAATGGGACTGGAAGTCCAGAACCTCAGCTACTGCCAGGCTAATCTACTCCAGCCCCTAATACTAACCCAGGCATTCTAAGGCTTGACTCGGTCTCCTGTACTTGATTCTCAGTCCTTTTTCCCTTTTGGTTAAATACACTTTGCTGAGCTTCCCTTTGCCCGGTGCGGCCGGGAAAGAGCCCCAGCGACCAGGTCAAGGGAGCAGCACCGCAGCGCACACAGTAGGTGCACAATCAATGACGGCGCCCGGTGCCCCACAGCTCAGATCTAGCCACATTGTCTCTCGCGTCTTCCTCAAAGCATCGCGAGAGGATTGTGCGTGCCGGAAGCGGAAGTCGCAGCACTTCCCCGGATCGGACTACATGTCCCAGAATGCCCAGCGCCGCACCCCCAGTAGCGGATTCCTGGGGTGCGTGCTGGGGACCGCTGAGGGTCTCCCCGAAAGGCGCTAGTCCAGGGGCTCCGGGAAGGGGCTTCAGCCCCCGGCGGCCACGTCCTTGTGGTTGCCTAGACGGCATCAGTCTCTCGCGTGTTTGAGCCTCAGTTTCTATATCTGTGAATAGGGGACATTAACTCTCAAAGTTCTAACTAGTTCAAAACCATTAATCCATTCTCATATTTTTTAAAAAGGTGTTTATGGAGTACTGCCATCTGCCAGCTCTGCCAGGCGCTGGGGTTACCACGTGGTGAGAGGGGCCTGCTTTCATGGAGCTTGCATTCTACAAAAAGAGGCATACAGTGGACAAAATAATTGCACAAATAACTGTTTAGTCACATCTTTGGTAAATGTTGCCAGGGTGTGTACAAGAGGGGACCCAGGCCCCTTAGGGTGGAGGTGACAGTTCAGCAGCGTAGAGTTAACCTGGGAAATTGGGAGAGAGGGTTCCAGACAGAAGGAATGGCAGGTGCAAAGGCCCTGAGGCCTGAGAGAACATGGCTAGAAAGGAGATCAGAATGGCCTGGTGAAGGGGATGGAGACTGGGAGATGAGTCTGGAGAAGTGGGCAGGGCAGGACCATACTTGGAGGCTCTGGCAAGGATTGGGGATTTTATCCTAAGAGCAGTGGGAAAGGCTAGTAGAGTTGGGGTTTTAAACAAGATGGTGTTGTGATAGGATAGGAAGTTTTGTAGAGTACAGATCTTAGGAAGACTAGAGGGGAAGAATAAGACCAGCTGGAAGCTCTTGGAATGGTCCAGAGTTTAGGTACCACTAGCAATGGTGGTAGTCACCAAGGGGCGGATCTGATCGAGATTCCTGGAGCAGAATCAGCAGGCCTTGGTGGTTAATTGGGTTGGGGTGGAGGAGGGTGACGGCAAGGATAACTCATGTGTGAAATGGGGATAATAACATCTCCTGAACAGGACCCATTGTGATTAAAAGAGGCAAAACAGAATGTCTGACATTAGCTTAATAAACGCTAATTTTGTAAATAATAAAGACTACCGCTGTGTCCAGAGCAGTGTTGTTTGTAACGGCAAACCCAAAGACAATCTAAATTTCAGTCAATAGGAGAATGGTGGATAAATCTCACAGAAGTGAGGTTGAGCAAAAAAAGCGAGTGGCAGTTTGATACCATTTCCATAAATTATAAAAACATGCAAAACAGTTCTGCATATGACTTAGGGATATATGTATGTATGTAGCAAAAGTTCAAAGAAATGCTTGGGATTTGGATAAACACCAAATTCAGGACTGTGATTACCCGTGGCAGGGGGCGGGGTGGAGGAGCAGCAGTTGGGGAAGAATGTGATAGGAGAAAGTTCCGGGGACATAAACTGCAAGTTTTAATATGTTTTTTAAAAACAACAACAAAGGGGCTGGCCCGTGGCTCACGTGGAAGAGTGTGGTGCTGATAACACCAAGGCCACGGGTTCGGATCCCTATATAGGGATGGCCGGTTTGCTCACTGGCTGAGCGTGGTGCTGACAACACCAAGCCAAGGGTTGAGATCCCCTTACCGGTCATCTTTAAAAAAAAAAAAGAAAAAGAAAATGCAGAATAAATCTCTGCACAGCCCTTATATGGCACACAACTAAGAATCTGTGACAAGCATGAGCTGTAAAGAGTCCCCACAGAGAGCAGGACCAACATTCCATGGAAGCCCACCACCTGCCCCATAAAGATTGCCCTAGTGAACCAGAGAGTGTGGGCCTAGTGGGAACCCAATGGGAGGAAGTTATTGGAACCTTGGAACCTTGGAAGAAGGTGAAAATGTTGGGGGGGCACCCATAGGGGAGGGCCAACTCAGTGTGACCAGGAAGGGGAGGAGCTAGACTGACAGCTTCCTCTTGTTTCCCACAGGTGACCCTGGTCAAAGGAGATCCTAACTTTCAGATCGGAATAAGTAATGCATGCCGCTGGCTAAATAGCTATCCATCCACACAGTAGAGGAGATAAAGTGAAAGTCAAGTCTCCTTCCCACTCTTGACCCCAAAACCAGTAGCCCTTTCCAGAACCAACCGTTTGTCCCAGTGTCTTGAGTATCTTTCCAGAGATATTCTGTGACCCACGAGCTGCCGTCTCCTGTACACTCTATTGCTCCTTGTTTTTCCTCTTATCGGTGTTCTTAGGCGATTGATCTGTATCTGTCTGTACAGAGTCATGGCAGGCAACTCAAACAAGACAGGACTTGGGCCTGTCCATTCTCCTGCCTTGCTGACCTCATATCCCCTCAATCTCTCCCCTTGTTCATGCTGTTCTATCCATGTGAGCCTCCTTGCCACTTGGACACATCCAGCCTTCTCCTGCCCCAGGGCTTTTGCACTTACAGTGCCCTCTTTCCCCCTGTCTGGGATGCTCTGCTTGCAGACAGACCCATGGCTTATTCCTTTACTCCGTCATGTCTTTATGCAAAATCTCCTTCTCAGCAAGGCCCTCTCTCCCTGACCTCCTTCTTGTGATTGCAACCCCCAAACCTAGATAGTCCTATACCCTGAAATGACTTACTTTGTGCCAGAGCAACCATCACAAGTCAACATGTTTGATATTTTACTTATTTTTGTTTGTTATCATCCTCCCCCAGATGCAAACTCCTGAGGGCAGTGACTTGGTTTTGTTCCCTGCTGAACCCCTGTCCTCTGCAGCAATGTGCACAGTGGACTCTTGGAATGCATTCCTAGAATGAACACCTGGATGATTGTAGAGCCACCTCATTCTTTTACTTTTTTTTTCAATATATATATATGTATTTTAACTTACACGTTATAATTGTACGTACTTATGGGGTACAATCTGATATTTTGATACATATATATGTTATATAATAATCAGGTTAGTGTATTTAATGTGTCAATCACCTCATGCATTTATCATTTCTTTGTGGCAAAAATATTCAAAAGCCTCACTTCTAGCTATTATGTAATATACAAAACTTAACTGTTAACCATAATCACCTTACTGTGCAATAGAACATCAGAACTTGTTCCTTCTATCTAATTGTAATTTTGTACCTGTTGGCTAACCTCTCCCTGTTTCCCCTCCCTTTTCCCCCTCCCTCCCAGTCTCTGCCTCTATAATATCAACTTTTATTTTTTCTTAGATTCTACATAAGATCGAAGTCGTGTGGTATTTATGTTTCTGTGCTTGGCTTTCTTCACTTAATATAATGTCCTCCAAATCCATCCATATTGCTGCAAATGACAGGATTTCATTCTTTTTTTATGGCTGAATAGTATTCCATTATGTATATATACCACATTTGAAAAATCCATTCATCTGCTGTTGAACACTTTGATTGATTCCACATCTTGGCTATTGTAAATAGTGCTGCAATAAACATGGGAGTGCAGATATCTCTTCAACATACTGATTTCATTCCTTGGGTATATACCCAGTAGTGGTATTGCTGTACCAAATGGTAGTTCTATATTAAGTTTTTGAGGAACCTCTCTATTATTTTCTATAATGGCTGTACTAGTTTACACTCCCATCAACAGTGTACAAGTGTTCCCTTTTCTCCACATTCTCACCAACACTTGTTTTCTTTTATCTTTTCGATAATAGCTACTCTAACTGGCGTGAGGTGGTATCTCATTCTTGTTTTAATTAGCATTTCCCAGATGATTAGTGATGTTGAGCATTTTTCCCTATGCCTGTTGGCCATTTGTATGTCTTCTTTCAAGAAGTGTCTAATAAGATCCTTTGCCTGGTTTCTTAATTGGGTTGTCTTTTTGCTGTTGACTTAAGATCCTTATATGTTCTTGATACTAAACCCTTGTTAAATGTATAGTTTGAAAATATTTTCTCACATTCTATAGGTTGTCTCTTCACTCTGTTAACAGTGTCCTTTCATGTGCTAAAGCTTTTTAGTTTGATTTAATCACATTTGTCTATTTTTGCTTTAATTGCTTGTACTTTTGAAGCACTTAAAAAATCCTTGCCCAGCCCCATGCTGTGGATCATTTCCCCTGTGTTTTCTTCTAGTAGTTTCATAGTTTCAAGTTTTACATTTAAATATTTAACCCATTTTGAGTTGATTATTGTATATAGTGAGAGGTAGGGATCTAGTTCCATTCTGCTGCATGTAGATACTCAGTTTTCCCAGCATTATTTACTGAAGAGATCATCTCTTGCCCAATATGTATTTTTGGCACCTGGGTCAAAGATCAGTTGACTGTAGATGCAGGAACTTATTTCTTGGCTCTCTATTCTGTTCGATTTGTTTATGTGTCTGTTTTTATGCCAGTACCATTCAGTTTTGGTTACCATAGTTTTGTAATATAATTTGATGTCAGATAGTGTGATACCTCAAGCTTTGTTTTTTTTTTTTTTTTTCAGGATTTCTTTGGCTATTTCTTTATTTCATGGAAATATTCTGAGTTTGAATTATGAATTTACCTCTGACTTTGACTTATGAATTTACCATATCTGGTGAGTTTTGTACTTTTTAGTGTTTTCATGATAGTAATTATCATCTTTCCATTTCCAGTTGTAGCACTCCCTTAAGCATTTCCTGTAAGGCTGGTCTAATAGTGATGAACTCCCCCAGTTTCTGTTTGTTTGGGAAGATCTTTATTTCTCTCTTGTTTCTGAAAGGTATCTTTGTTGGATAAAGTATTTTTGGTGGACAGTTTTTTTCTTTCAACACTTTGAATATATCATCCCATTCTTTCCTGTCCTGCAAGGTTTCTGTTGAAAAATCACTTTTTTCTTGTAGCTTTTAGAATTCTCTCTTTGTCTTTGACTTTTGACAGTTTGGTTATGATGTGTCTTGGAGAGGATCTTTTTGGGCTGAGTCTAATTGGGGATCTTAATCTGTTTTTTGTTTTTATTTTGGCAGCTGGCTGATATAGGGATCTAAACCTTTGATCTTGGTGTTACCAACACCGCACTCTAACGAAGTGAGCTAACTGACCATCCCCAAGCTTCCTGAATCTGAATACGCATATCTCTCCCAATACTTGGGAAATTTTCAGCTATTATTTCATTAAATAGGGTTTCTGTGCTTTTCTCTAGCTCTTCTCCCTCTGGAACACCTATTATTTGAAGATTTGTTTACTTGACAATGTCCCATGTCTTGTAGGCTTTCTTCATTCTTCTCAATTCTTCTTTCTTTCTTTCTTTCTTTTTTTTCCCCCTCTGACTGGGATTCTTCGAAAGATTTATCTTCAAGTTCAGAAATTCTTTCTTCTGCTTGATCTGGTCTGTTGTTGAAGCTCTCAATTGTATTTTTTATTTCATTCATTGAATTCTTCAGCTCTAAGGTTTCTATTTGTTTCTTTTTTATGATATCTCTCTGTCAGATTTCTCATTCAGATCATGAATTGCTTTCTTGATTTCATTTAACCGTTTGTCTGTATTCTCTTATATATCTTGTTGGGTTTCCTTAAGATCATTTGGGGCTGGCCAGTTAGGTCAATTGGTTAGAACATGGTGTTATAACACCAAGGTCGAGAGTTCAGATCCCCGTACTGGCCAGCCACCAAAAAAATAAAACCAAACCAAAACAAAAAGATCATTATTTGAAATTCCTTTACAGGTATTTTATAACTGTCCTTTTCTGGGACCGGCCCGTGGCTCACTCGGGAGAGTGCGGTGCTGGTAACACCAAGGCCATGGGTTTGGATCCCATATAGGGATGGTCGGTTCGCTCACTGGCTGAGCATGGTGCTGACAACACCAAGACAAGGGTTAAGATCCCCTTACCGGTTATCTTTAAAAAAAAATAAAATAAAATAAAAATAACTGTCCTTTTCTTTGGCATTTGTTACTGGAGGCGTATTGCGTTCCTTTGGGTGTGTCATGTTTCCTTGCTTTTTCTGTTTCTTGTGTCCCTATGTAGATATCTGCACATCAAATTAAGTAGTTGCTTTTCCCAATTTTGTGGAGTGGATTATGTAGAAATTACTTTTTTCTGTAGGTGAGTCATGGGGTGTCTGAAGGGTATGTTGTGTTAGCTTTGGTTCTGGGTGGTCTCGATAGAATAGTGCCATTTCTTTGGTCGTAATCCTCTTCAGAGTTGTCTACAGGAGTTTGTGTCAACACTGGCACTATTTTTCTGGGTTGGAGACTCCAGGATAGTGGTTGGGCCAGTTGTGTGTGGGTGCAGAGGGCCAACCAGCTGTGAGGTGGTCTCTCTGAGGCTCAGAGTCACTGCCTGGCCAGCTATTAGGCCAGGTGGGCCTCCTCATTCTTTTTAAGGACCACATTGTATTCCATGGTGTGGTGAGCTGAAGAATAGACCCCAGAGTTATTCACTTCCTACTCTGGAACCTCTAAATATGTTGTTACCTTATATAACAAAAAGGAATTTGCAGATGTGATTAAGTTAAGGAGTTTGAATGGGGAAATTATGCTGACTTATCCCATGTACTAGTTTCCTACAGCTGCTGTAACAGTATCACTGGGCCAAAACCAAGGTGTCAGGGCCCTCTGAACTCCAAAAGTGTAAGAGAATAAATTTGTGTTGTTTTAAACCTCCACATTTGTGTTAATTTGTTATAGCGGCCATAGGAAACTAATACACATACTATGGATATCCTCCTGGTGGACAGGCCAGCTGTTTCCTGTCCTTTACTACACCAGACACCCTTGCAGGATACACTGTACACATGTGCACGGCTATCAGTGGTTCTCAATTAGGAAGATTGTCCCCTCCAGGGGACATGTGGCAATCAATGTCTGGGTAATTTGTAGTTGTCACAATGGGGGAGGTACGACTGGCATCCAGCGGGTAGAGGACAGGGATGCTGCTAAACATCCTACTGTGCACAGGACAGCCCTCTACAACAAAGAACAATCCAACCCCAAATGTCAGTAGTGCTGAGGTCGAGACACCCTGATCTATTTGTAAGATCCATTCCTAGAAATGCAATTGCTAAGCCAAAGGGCGTGTGCATTTGAAATGTTGCAGACATTGCCATATTGCCTAGGGCTAATTTTAAGCTTGGGATGTGCTGCTGTGTGAGATAGTGTCTGAGCGCTTATGTAGCAAAATGCCAACTCAGATGTTGGTTGTGGGTGGTGTGTGTTCCCATGGGCCCTGGGAGCTCTCCAAGCCTGTAGTCAGCCCTGGTTGGGGGTAGAGGGGCAGGTTTGTGAATTAAATGGGTAAAGAGATTTACCCATATGGGCAGGCAATGCAGTGTCCATTCAGTTAACAACCATGTCCTCAGCAACGGCCATGTGCTGGATACAGGGCTGAAGCTGACATATCTCTGCCCTCCCAGATCCCCCAGTCTAATGGGGAGACTGACCAGAAAACAAACCATGTGATACACACATAGAGGGGCACTGAGTGTGTTGCCTGGGCGAGTCAAGGGGGGCTTCATGGAGGAGGTGACTTTTTCTGGCATATACTACTACTCACCATTGTCATTTATTGAATGCTCACCAGACGCTTGCTCCTTACAGGAGCTTGGGTGTCCTCCCAGCCCCCTAGATTATAGGGGTCACTCTTCTTTTTGTTACCAAACTGACTTGGTTTTGGCCCCCACTGTGCAGGATTCTGTGAAGTCCACTTATTTTTTGAGGATTCTGAAGAGTCCGAGGGGAGTGAAGCTCCCACATTCTGCAGCGGGTCTTCTGCCCTGGACCCTGTTGATGTGACCTCTGTCTTTGTGACATTTCTCCCCATTTAATAGATGAGGAAACCAAGGCATGGGAAGTGTAAGTGACCTGCCCTCTGGTATTTTTACATCGGCTTGGCCATACTTCAAATTGGGGTTGCTTGCTTACCATAGTGGGCTGCCAGGATGGGGAACAGAGGAAGGAAGGGGACGTTGCAACATGGAGTTTGGGGAAGACAGCCAAAGATCAGGCCACCAAAGATGGTGAGTTTTTCAGCCCTGGGCCTGGAGTGAGGGCTGGGATGCCAGGAGAGCCCCACCTGTAACTTGGCTCTGGCTCTGGGGCAGAGGGGGCTGCTTGTCCAAGGCTGGCCCTCCCAGCCGAGGGCTTTGGGTCTCATACTATTATTTAAAAAAGAACCATACTTTTACTTGAGGACAGCTCAAAGAAGTCATTTACAAAACACCTTTTGTTTTCAAAGCACAGCTTCTCATAAAAAGCAATATCCACCTTTAATAGATGCTTCCAGTATACAGGTGTGTGTCGGGAGAGCCGGCACTCAGAACTCATCGTCGGAATCATCCTGGGTCCACTCACAGACCTTCACGGGCCCAGGGCTGGTCAGCTGTCGGGGAGAGGCTGGGGCTAGGTTCACCCAGCCAGGCCCGCGGGGCAACAGGTGGCTCTCGTTGAGCCTGATGACACGGTAGTTCTCGTAGTGGACATTGTGGGTGATGTCCTTCAGGTCTTGGAGGTGGGAGCTGAAGGCAGAAGGCAGGTCAGTCCCGGCCATGAGGTCCCCCAGGGCCCCCTCCCCAGCCCCCCGGGCTTCCTGAACCCTCACCGGATGAGCAGGTCTCTCAGAAGAGGGAACTCACAGTGTGCCATGTTCTCCACTGCAAGACAGGGGACTGAGTGCACTCAACGTGCACTGAGTAAGCACTGGCTGTATGCTGGGACACCCCCGCTAGCCACCATTGCCTTTTCCCCACGTCTCTCACTGTTTTATCCCACCTCCCCTTTGATGGTTTATTCATTCATTCATTCATTCATTGTTGTGTCCCTAGGGCCTGATACAGGTGGCTCCTACAAATACAAGGGTACTTCCAAAAGTTCATGGTAAGTTTCGTATTAACTCTTAATTCCATTTTTCCATGAACTTTTTGAAGTACCTCATAGTTGTTGATCATTATTAGATTATGCATATTAAGCTACAGATGATATATGTTATATTTCTAATAATGACAATAATAAATCTAGGCTCAGACCCCAGCTGCTCCTCCCCCTCACTTTCCAGCCTCATCCTCAGCGGGGCCCTCCCTGCTTTCTAAGGTTGTCCTGCTCTCTCCCACCCCATAGTTTCCTTCATTGTGCTTCTCCTGCTTGTCATTGTCTTGTCAGCTCTACGGGGATAGGGACCTTGTCAATCCTGCTTTCACTGTGTCCCCTCAGAAACTGCATATACAGTGCTCGGCACATAGTGGGCCTACAGTAAATTCTGGCAAGCCCGTAGGGGGGCCTTCTGGCTGCCACGTGTCAGGCAAAAGGGCGTGGCTCTACCCCTCCAACCACCCTATGATGTTGATATTACCCTGATGCCCATTTTACCATGAGGAAACTGAGGCCCAGAGACTCAGGTAACTTGCCCAAGGCCTCCCAGCTGGAAAGAGGGGCTCTGTCCCAGGTCTGTCTGTCCCCTGTGCGGGGGCTGACCCACTCAGGGCCCTGGAATGGTGCTGGAGATGATGAAGGCATGGGGCATGCCCTGGTTTCCATCCTGTGCTCACCTGCATCTCCCCCGCCCCAAGCCCCGCACTGACCTTCAACGATGCCCCACTTGGTCTTCCGGCCCAGGACACACCTCCCATTCACCAGGTGCTCTCGGTCGGCCCCAACCACAGCAAAGGGGATCCGGTCCTGGGGGTGTAGAGGAGACTGGAGGATTGGCCCCCTAGGGAGGTGGCACTGTACTTTGCAGGGAGGGAACACAGTAGAATAGAAAGAGTTCTAAATTTGTTTTTTTTTTTTTGGCTGCTGGCTGGTATGGGGATCCGAACCCATGAACTTCGTGTTATAAGGCTGCGCTCTAAAGAGCACAAAATTTCTAATGAGTCTAAAGACACAAAGTCTGATCAGTGCCTCTGTTGCCTCATCTGTAAAAGGGAATGCTAAAACAGTGCTACCAACATAGGGCTCTGTGAATATTTGTGAAATGCTTTTTTTTTTTTTTTTTTTTTTAAAGATGACTGGTAAGGGGATCTTAACCCTTTATTTGGTGTTGTCAGCACCACGTTCTCCCAAGTGAGCCACAGGCTGGCCCTACTTAGCATAGTTAAGGGTCAGCAGAGTAACCCTTGGAAACTGTCCTTATTAATAATCACATTAACTACTACCATCTTGCTAATGTCAAATTTCTTCCCTGTGAAACAGAAACAGTAATCACCTTCAGAGGTTACCATGAAGGTTAAGAGATAACTGTTGGCAGCCTATGGCTCACGGACTAAATAGGGCCCACTGCCTGTGTCCCATATAAAGTTTTATTAGCACACACTTAAGCTCATTTGTTTACACTCGTCTCTGGCCACTTTCCAACCACAACAGCAGAGTTGAGTGATTGCAACAGAGACTGTATGGTCCACAGAGTCTAAAGTACTTACTCATCTATCCAGCTCTTTGCAAAAAAGTTTGTTGAGCCCGATTGTAAAATTCTAGTTTGCTTGCTCATGGCCAGAAGCTGAAATTGCAACTTGTAAACTCCAGAGTGCTGTATGTAGGTTTGTTTTTACTTCTCAGAGTTCATTTGTGATGGGTAATATTGATGTTAATGGTAACTATTGTTGCATACTTATTATGTGCCAGCCCATAGTAAACCCTCAATGAATGATTTATTGACTTTTTTTTTTTTTTGTGGCTGGCTGGTATGGGGATCTGAACCCTTGACCTTGGTGTTACCAACACCACGCTCTAACCAACTGAGCTAACCTGCTAGCCTTGAGATGTTAATCTGAGTACCGTCTCCTTGTATTTTCCTGATCTCTACTCCGGTTATGGCCAGGCTGCCGCCTTTGCCGGCCTCAGATAGAAAGAAGCTGGTGGATGTCAAGGCTCTTTGAATCTTTCATAAGATATCATGTTCATTGCTCCAGTGGGGAGGGGGAAAGCAGGGAGTGTAGAGAGGGATTGGGTACTAGATGGGAAGCAGGGCCTCTGCGTACAGATGTGTGGTTTGTGCTCTGCACAAAGGTGGACTGGGGGTGTGTGTGGCTGAAATTACATGCAGGCCCCCATCTGTGATGGAAGCCCTACCTTCTAATGTAAGCAAAAGCACAGTGTACGTTAGCAGAGTTCCTGGATGAGCGGCTTGAGGTCTGGGGACTATGACTGATGAATCCCAGGACTCACCCAGTTGCTTTGCAGGATCCAGATGGGCTTGGACTGACATTGAATGTGCCACATGGGTGGCAGGGTGGGGGCTTAGAGTAGGAATTCAGGAATCAAAATCATTCATTTTGATTCAGAGAAAATGAAGATATGAGACCTTCTTTCTCTGTCTCATAACAGCTTTTTTTTTTTTTTTTTCTTTTGGAGGCTAGCCAGTACAGGAATCTGAACTCTTGACCTTGGTGGCATCAGCACCACTCTCTGACCAACCAAGCTAACCAGCCAGCCCTCTAACAGCTTTATTAAGGTATAACTCACATGCCAAAAGCTTCACCCTTTCAAAGTGTGTAGTTCAGTGGTTTTTAGTGTATTAACAAGGTTATACAACCATCATCGCTATCTAATTCCAGAACAGTCTCACTACCCCCCAAAAAAACCCTGTCCCCTTTAGCAGTTCACTCCCCGTTCCCCTCCCACCCCAGCATCAGTCAACCACTCATCTACTTTCTGTCTCCGTGGATTTGCCTATTCTGGACGTTTCATATAAATGGAATCAGATATGACTTTTTGTGTCTGGCTTCTTTCACTGAGCATGATGTTTTCAAGATTCATCCACATTGCAGCGCGTGTCAGTACTTTTTATGGCAACATAATATCCCACGGTGTGTCGACCACATTCGTTTACCCATTCATCTGTTGGGTTGTTTGGGTTGTTTCCACTTTTGGGGTATTATGAATAATGCTGCTATGAACGTTTGTGTACAAGTTTTTGTGTGAATGTACGTTTTCAATTCTCTGGGATAAACACCTAGGAGTGTAGTTGCTGGGTCACAGGGTGACTCTCCGTTTAAGAGGCTGTTTTCCAGAGTGGCCGCACGGTTTGACTGTGTGTGAGGGTTCCGGTTCCTCTACATCCTCCGCAGCACTTTTTAAAAATTATTATTATTATAGCCATCCTCTGGGTGTGAAGTTGCATCTCACTGTGGTTGTGATTTGAATTTCCCTAATGATAGATGATGTTGAGCATTTTTTCATGTGCTTTTTGGCCATTTGTATATTTTCTTTGGGAAAATGTCTGTTCAGATGTTTTGCACATTTTGGGGTTGTCTTTCATTATTGACTTGTAAGAGTTCTTTATATATTGAGGATCCAAACTCCTTATTAGATATGTGATTTGCAAACATTTTCTCCTACTCTGTGGGTTGTCGATGCAAACTAGTTTTTGCTCACCGTGAGGTTGTGGATGGATGGAGACTCCTATCCGCTAGAAATACATGTGCATTTCCCCAAGTTGTGGAGCAAGGAGAAACTTCAGATGGAAGAGATGAATGGAAAGAAAGTCACCCAGCCTTAGTTTCACCAGCCTCCTGCACCCCTCTGCCTCTTACCCGGATCTTGCTGTTGAGGATCCTGTCATTGATGTCCTCATCAAAGCACTTCTGTGGGTACACGTCGATGCAGTGTGTTCTCAGATTTTGCTGGATCTAGGGACCGCACACAGGTGACTTGACCCAGCCTGCCCACTCTGCCCTCAGCCACGCTGACCCCAGCCATACCCCAGGCACCCAGATCACCCTTCGCCTGAAGGCCTCTCGCTCCTCAATGGTCAGGCTATCGGCCCGGGCGATCACAGGCACCACATTCACGGTCCGGCACAGCCTCTGCAGGAACTCAATGTCCAGGGGCCGCAGGCTGCCCGGGCAGGGAGGGCATTGGTGGAGAGTGTACAAGTGAGGGGCAGCTAGCCTGCAGCCCATGTCAGGGACCCCTCCTCCGCCTCTCTGCCTCATGCAGGTGGCCCTCCCCCGGCCGGTCCAGCCACCTCACCAGTGCCCAGTGGGCGGCACGAAGTACACACAGCAGTGCACCCGGGTATCCGGGATGTGGCGCTGGCGGGTGATGAGGATCTCCTCCTGCAGGTACTGCTCATACTGCTTGTTAATGTAGCCCAGGATGGGGTCCCAGCTGGTGTGGAGGATAGGCCCTCCCCTCAGAACCATGCCTGAGGAGCCCCATCCTGCCTCCCTGGGCACTGTGGGTGGTCTACGCATAGAGTGACCAATTATCCTGGGCAGACCAGGACCGCTTGGTCACCCCATTACCCTTCCCCCACCGTCTTGCATCATCAGAGACACACAGAGAGACCCCTGCCATGCTCGAGCTAAGGCCTCAGCTTCCTTATCTGTAGAATGGGGACGATGGCAGCACCTACTTTGTAAGGGAGGGGTGAGCACTAAACAAGAAATGGTCTCCAGGCTGGTTCAAACCCCCAAGGGTCTCCTGCCTTCTCTTTCTGAGTCTCTTCCCTCTCCAGGCTATTGTGAACACAGCAGCCTTTTAAAAATGGGAGTCAAGGGCTGGCCAGTTAGCTCAGTTGGTTAGAGTGTGGTGCTGCTGACACCAAGGTCCAGGGTTTGATCCCTGTACCAGCTGTCAATAATAATAATAATGAAAACAGGAGTCAGATCTCTTTTCTGCTCAGTCTCCAGCATACAAAGAAAAGCCAAGTCCTCCCACTGGCCTGCCAGGCCCACCACCATGCCACCCCCTTCCTCCCCTCCCTCTCCTCTTCCTCCTGTCTCTCCTGCTTCTGCTGGCACACACCAGGACTGTCCTACCTCAGGGCCTTTGCCTGTGCTGTTCCCTTCGCCTGGAACGCTCTTCCCTGCACATCCACGGGCTTCATTCTCTCACCTCCTGGAAGTCTTCGCCTAGACGTCACCTTCTGAGTGAGGTCTTTCTAGATCACACCACTGAAAACTGCAACCCCTGCGGCTCCTTGCCCTCTTCCCTGGCCTGGTTTTCTCCATTTACACTCTGCATCTTCTAACAGACTGTTCTTAGGTGCCCACAACCATCCTGGTTTCCCCTCTTGCTCCGTGTAATTATTATTTATTTATTTATGTTGGTTTTGGTGGCTGGCCAGTAACGGGATCTGAACCCATGACCTTGGTGTTACCAGCACCTTGCTCTAACCAGCTGAGCTGACCGGCCAGCTACCCAGTGTGATTATTAACAGTGCCCCCTTTTCACTCTCAGAAACATCCTATCTGGATGATCCACTTTAGGACCTCCTTGTGTGACCGATTGATGTGGCTCGCTGCCTGTCCCCCACTCCCCAGCACAGCGTAACTTCCACGTAGGTGAAGGTGTTTATCCGTTTTGTTCGTTGCCGTATCCTCTGTCACTCTTTGGCTGTGGGCTTACATTTCTTAATCATTGTTGAACAAGGGCCCCCACATTGTCATCACACAGGGTCCTGCAAATTATGCAGCCGATCCCGACCATGTGCATGTGTGAGTTTAACCAACCACTCTCATTGAGTGTCATCACCCCCAAGTTCCAGTGAAGGAAACTGAGGCTCAGAGAGCTCCTGTCACTAGTACCGGGCCATGCAGCTAGAGAGTGGCCTAACTCGGGGGTCCTGACTCCAGGATGCAGTCTTCTTACCTCTATACCACGAGCTTTACGGAGTGCTCTCTGTGCACGAGGCAGCAAGCTGAGACCTCAACCTACTCAGCTCCTTTCAATCTTGGCAGGAGAATTGAGTACACCATTATACAGACAAGGAAACTGAGGCTCCAAGATGATGCAGCCAGGCTGCTCCAGGGCTGAGATGGTTCCCAGAGGCTGGAGGGGCAGGGGCAAGGGCAGGAGGAGGGCAGCTTGTGCTTGGTCCCTACCCCCAAGGACCCACCACTTGTCATTGTTGATCTGGTCACCGAAGCCAGGTGTGTCGGTCACTGTCAACTTCAGCTTCAAGCCCTTCTCCTCGATGACTATGGAGGGAGAGCAGGGTGGGAAGAGATCGGACCCGGGTGGGGTCAGGTGGGGTGGGGGGTGTGGAGGGCTCACTCACCATGGGTCACTGAATGCAGCTGCAGTGTCTGGGGCACGGGCCCCCCCAAGGCCGGTGGGGTTGGCTTCCACACTTTGGACTTGAACAGAGTGTTCACCATGGTGGACTTGCCCAGTCCACTCTGCCCTGGGAGCAATAACCATGTGACATCAGGAACGGTGAACATTTTAGGTAGTGTTTTTCAAACTCTTAAATGAATAAATTTTTTAGAAAGTAAACTGTTTTCTAAGTATAATATGAATACAGACAAGTGCACACTATTATAACTGTCCAGCTCAATCCCCCCCCCTTTTTTACTGAGATAATACTCATATAATGACAAATTAACTATTAACTATCTTAAAGTACATCATAAAGTGGCATTTAGTGCATTCGCAATGTTGGACAACCACCACTTCTATTTATTTTTTTAAAAAGGTGGGCCGACCCCGTGGCGCACTCGGGAGAGTGCAGCGCTGGGAGCGCAGTGGCGCTCCCGCCGCGGGTTCGGATCCTATATGGGGATGGCCGGTGCGCTCACTGGCTGAGCACGGTTCGGCAGGTTACAAAAGAGAAAAAGACTAAAAAAAAAGAAAAAAGAAAAAAAAAGAAAAAGATGACCAGTAATGGGATCTCAACCCTTGGCTTGGTGTTGTCAGCACCACGCTCTCCAAGTGAGCCAACCGGCCATCCCTATATGGGATTCCGAAGCCGTGGTCTTGGTGTTACCAGCACCACACTCTCCCAAGTGAGCCACGGGCCGGCCCTACCACCTCTATTTAGTTCCAAGACATTATCATCATCCCTCTTCTCAAAACCCTATATCCATTAAATAGTCAGTCCCTGCTCCCCCATCTTCAGCCCCCGGCCAATCTGTGTTCTGTCTCTATGGATTTACCTGTTCTGGACATTTCATAGAAGTGGAATCATACATTACGTGGCCTTTTGCGTCTGGCTTCCTTCATTGAGCCTCATGTTTTGGAGGTTCATTTGAGGCTCATTCATTTAGCATATATCAGAACCTCATTCTTTTTCATGGCTGCATAGTATTCATTGTATGGATAGACCCCATTTTGTTTATCCATTCATCCATTGATGGGAGGTTTAATGCCTTTTTTTTTTCCTGGTGGCTGGCCAGTACAGGGATGGAACCCTGGACCTTGGTGTTATCAGCACCATGCCCAACCAACTGAAACAACCAGTGAGCCCCACTCTGACATTTTATATTCTGTTTTATCTAGTTTATTTTGTTAAAGGTGTAGTTCTGACCTACTACACTAATTTTGCACACATAACCATCACATTCTGGGTAAACTGACCCATGGAGAACCTATTAAAAGCCAGGCACTGTGCTAAGTCAGATGGGGAAACTGTGGCAGAGAGTGGCCAGGGAAAGCACCCAAGGTCATGCTCAGTGGGTATAAGGGCTGGAACCAGGATTCGAGTCTGGGAGTCTGACCCGCCCAAACCACTCCCAGCCGCCACCTCCCATTCTTGCTCTGCTTGGGTTTGGTTGAGGTTTTGGGGTGATTTTCCCAGATTTTCAATTGCAGCACCCCTGTGAGGTGCTATTATCAGGCCCACTGACCAGATGGGGAGACCGAGGCAGTGAGAGGTTAGGCAACATGCCCATAGGCCACATCCACTGGTCTGTCCCGCTGTGGGCCCCACCCCTCACTCACCCACCACCATGATATTGAACTCAAACCCCGTCTTCATAGCCTTGATCTTCAGTTGGTCCAGCACGGCCTCGATGCCCACGGAACCAAGCATCTCACAGGGTGGGGTCCTGGGGCTGGCAGGCCGCGATGAGCAGGGGGAGGGGGATCGCCTCTGGGGGTCCATGGGTCCAAAGTCACGAGGACGCCTGTCACCGGGTGGGGTGGGGAGAAGGGTCGTGTCACCGGGGCTGAGAGAGGACCACCCTGAGTTCTCATATCTGAATCCTGATTCTAAGCTCTGCTGCCAGCCGCTCCCGCTCTTTATGCCCCCTGGTCTGCTCCCAAGTCCCCATGGTCCAAGGGGTTTGGTGAGAAGTGTTTGTGGGGACCTGAACCCCCATCCAGAGATGATCCAGCCCCAGAGGTCTGCCTTACCCCGCCCTAGCTTCCACTAGTGCCCCCACCCACAGCCCAGGCAGGGGGCTCCCAGTTCAGACGCTTCCCCCAGCAGAGAGTGGCTGGCCTGGCAAAGCCTAGGGGGTGTTTGTTTGAGCCTGGACTGGAGTCCCAGAGGGGACCAGGGGGTGCGGGAGGTGTCGAAGGAGCTCACGTCCCAGCGGGGAACTCAGGGAGGGGGTGTCAGGATCAGGTGCCCCTACTTTTCCCTAGGGGACTCACAAGCAGAGTTGACAAAGATGGAGAGTGAGAGAGATGCCATAAGAGGAAAGGGGACAGAGACACAGAGAGAGACCAAGAAACAGGCTGCAGCACTCAAGGAAGATAGCCTCAGAGGGAGAAGGGTAAGGAGCCAGGTGACACATGGAGGACAGAGGGAGAGAGAAGCAGCCTCGTGTGGCACCTGTGGGCGTGGGTCTCTGGGGAGCTGGGAGGAGGAGCTGCCCTGTCCTGGGAGGCCCTGGTGTGTGTGATGAGGGGGAGGGGAGAGGGTGACAGTTAACTGAAGAATCTGAGCTCCATCCCCACTTCCTGTGACCAGCCCCCCCAGGCTCCTCTGCAGCAGGAGTGGGGAACCAAGGGCAGGGAATGATGAGAAGATCTTCTAGGCCCTTTACCTCCATAATCCTCACAGTGACCCCAGCCTAATAATAAATACAGTGACCCCCACTAAGACTTGAGCAACCCGAGGCTCCTAGCAGTCACATAGCTGGTAAGTGGCAGAACTGGGCCTTGACTTCAAGTTCATGGCCCTTAACCACTCTGCCAGGGGAAGTGAACCTGGGACCTGAACGCAGAACATCCACGTGCTTCCTTTGGTCTGTCTGTTGTTGGCACCATTGTGTTTTAAATTACCAGGACTGAAAATATCAAGAGATTGATTTAGCAAACATTTACCCAGCACTTAGTCTGCACATGGCATTGTTCTAGGAGCCTTGGGGTGTTAACTTGTTTAATAATCTTCACAGCCTTACGCAGTAGGTCTGTTACTACCTGCTGTTCACAGGCAAGAGAGAGGTCAAGTGAACCGTTCGAGATCACTGTGAGGAAGTGGCAGAGCTGGGACTTAAACCCAGGCACTTGGGCTCTGAGTCCATGTGCTCACCCTCTGCTGCCTCTTTTCTCATTCATGGAAACATCTAGATTTACAACATATCTTAGATATCACAGCCCTGGCCACTCTGGGCCCTGCCCACAGCTGACACGCAATACCCTCTTTAGGTGGGCCGTGTGTTCTCCTGTTTGTCACAGTCCTCACTGCTCCCTATCGCCTCTCTGATGTTTCTTATACCAAGTCCATCTCACTCAGTTAGTTCTTTCTTACCTGCTTCCTGCACCTGACTTTGCAAGCCCTAAGCAATCCTCAGTCCCAGGCATTGGCAAACTTTTTCTGTAAACAGCCTGATAGTCTATATTTTAGGCTTTGCTTCTCCTAACGTCCATGATGGAGCTACTATTCAACTAATCCTCAGTAGTTTGAAAGCAACATCATGGTTAGAGCACAGCCTTAAAACACTGAGGGCACAGGTTCAGATCCCTGTACTGGCTAGCAGTCAAAAAAAAAGAAAAAGAAAAAAGGAAGAAAGAAAGCAACTACAGACAATATGTAAAAGGCTGGGTGGCGTGTCTGTATTCCAGTAAAACTGTATTTACAAAAGCAGGTAGTGGCTGTGGTTGGCCTGCCCTGCTCTACCCCTGGAACTCACCACCTCCTCCCTATCTGCTCACCTCAACAGCCCTGAGCCCCAACCAGCCTCTGTCCTCCTCAATCCACTGCCTTCCACTGTCCTTTCTCCTTGGCTACTCCCCCACCTTCTATACGTCTGACAACAGAGGCTTAACTTTAAAGGGTTAGAGCATGGAGCAGGGCCGGGCAGGGACCAGGTGGCGGGAGGACACAGCAGGGCCTGCCCTGGAATGTGGTTCATTTTTGACAGTGAGATCTTGCCAGCTACACCTCCACAGCTCTTGAAGGATTCAGCAAGGTGGTCTCCTCCTAAAAACAAATGAGAGAGTTGTTAGTGAATGACCAAATGGTTCCAGTGACATGTGGACTGAGTTACAGAAGTTGATTGCACCTCTGAGAATATCTCTTAAGGAAATAAACCTCTGTGGAGAGAAAACAGTTTCTCCAGGAAAATCGTCAGATGTGAATGATGTGTAATTCTGAAAATCAGGGGAAAATAGTCTCAGTGGGTGCCAGTAGGGATTGCACAGTGTTGGTGCAGTCAAAAGATCCTAAGTCAGTGCTAGGATCAAGGTTGCAGACAGCATGCTGTCATCTGCAAGGTGCTCCTGCCAGTGTTGACTGGGAAAAGCTGAGGGTAAAATGATCTGAGCAGCATGACTATGGCAGATGAGCCCAAATGTGTACAGAGCACAGAAGGCTGGAGGGAGTCACACCCGAAACTCATGGCCACTCAGTGCACGTCTTCTGTGGGCATTCCATTGTGCTGAGAAAGCTCCAACATCAATACTTCTTTCATTTAGTCCCCACTACAACCTGGGAGGTGGACACTGTTAATATACCCATTTTACAGATGAGAAAACTGAGGCAGAGAGGGGTCAGAGAATGTGTCCAAGCTCACCTGTTGGTGACCCACCTGAGCCACTCCCTGCCAATGCGTCCTCCTCGTTATTGCTCTGCTTGGGTCTGGGTGGTGGTGGTGGTAGGGTCCTGTGGGTGACTTTTGTTTTGTAATGACTCAGTTTTTCCCAGATTTTCTTTTTCCAACCAACTAAGCTAACTAGCCAGCCCCCAGACAAATTTGGGTAAGTTTTTTGTTTTGGCTGCTGGCCATAGGGGGATCCAAACCCTTGACATTGGTGTTATAAGGCTGCCCTCTATCCAAATGAGCTAACCGGCCAGCCCATCTTTTTCTTTTTCTCTTTTCGCAGCTGGACAGTAGGGGATCCAAACCCTAGATCTTGGTGTTATAATACTAACACTGTGCTCTGACCAACTGAACTAACTGGCCAATCCCCCAGATTTTCTTTAATAGGAAGATCTTACTTTCCTTTTTTTTTTTTTTTTAAAGATGACCGGTAAGGGGATCTCAACCCTTGACTTGGTGTTGTCAGCACCACGCTCAGCCAGTGAGCTAACCAGCCATCCCTGCATGGGATCTGAACCCTTGGCCTTGGTATTATCAGCCCCGCACTCTCCCGAGTGAGCCACGGGCCGGCCCCAGGTCTTACTTTCCTAATGGGAACCACGAACATTAGAAACAAGATACTGAGGGGTCTGGACAGGAAGACTGAAGGTCTTCAGGGAGATGGGAAGACAGGGGCCACAGTTGTCCCACCCCCACTTTTTTCAAATGGAAGTAAAATTCACATAAAATTAAGCATTAACCATTTAAAAGTGAAATCAGTGACATTTAGCACATTCACAATGTTGCACAGCCATCACCTCTTACTACTTCTAAGATATGTTTGTTACTTCAAAAGAAAACCCCACATCCATTAAACACTGACATCCCATTCCCCCTCCCCCAACCTCTGGCAACCACTTATCTGCTTTCTGTCCATATGGTTTTGTCTAATTCTGGACATTTTATAGAAATGGAATCGTATACAGTATGTGGCCTTTTATCTGGCTTCTTTCACTGAGGCTAATGTTTTTCGGGTTCATGCATGTTGCAGCCTGTGTTAGGGCTTCATTCCTGTTCATGGCTCAATACTACTCCATTTTGTGGATGGACCAGCTTCTTTACCCATTCATCTGTTGATGGACATGTGGGCTGTCTCCAATCTTTGGCTGTTGTGAATAGTGCTACTCTGAACTTTTGTATATAAGTGTTGGTCTCCGTTTTCAATTCTCTTCGAAAAAAATTTCCAATTCACCTAGAAGTGGAATTGCTGGGTCCATGGTAACACTATGTTTAATTGTTTTAGAAACTGCCAACCTGTTTTCCACAGCGGCTGTACCCCGCTTCCCCCCCTTTTTGAAACGAAACACCTCAGTCAGTTCAAAACCACTCTCTCTGTGGAACAGGAATCTGAGATTTCAGAAAAGGCATCCCAACACAGGAGAGCCTATGACACGGTGGTCAGGTTCTGGGATCTGAATGCCTGGGTCCAAACTCTGGCTTCCCTGCTCTTTGGGTGGGTTGGCAGCATCAAAGCTTCCAAAGATGTCCCCAGCCTAATCCCTGTAACCTGTGAACATACGACTTTCCATGACAAAAGAGATTTTGCCGATGTGATTGAATTAAAGATCCTGAGATGGAGAGATTATCCTGGATTATCTGGGTGGGTACTAAATATAATCACAAGAGTCCTTATGTGGAACTTTAAAAAAAAAAATTATTTTAATTTTTTTATTTTAAAAATTTTTTAATAGGATGACTGGTAAGGGGATCTTAACTCTTGACTTGGTGTTGTCAGCACCAAGTGAGCTAACCAGCCATCCCTATATAGGATCCAAACCCGAGGCCTTGGTGTTATCAGCACCGCACTCTCCCAGGTGAGCCACGGGCCGGCCCCTACAAAAGTCCTTAGAAGTGCGAGGGAGGAGGGTAGCAGAGGCTGGAGGGATGAGAGGCCATGAACCAGGGAATGTGGGCGGCCTATAGAAGCTGATAAAGGCAAGGAATGGATTCTCTCCTAGAACCTTCAGAAAGAATGCAGCCCTGAGGTCCATTTTAGCCTCTGACCTCCAGAACTGTAGGAGAATAAATCTGTGTTAATGGAAGCCACTGAGTCTGTAGTGGTATGTTATAGCAGCCATGAGAAATGAGTACATTAGGTGTGTGACTTGGGCTAGTGGCTTGACTTCTCTGGGCCTCAGTTTTCTCATCTGTAAAATGGGCATAGCAATAATACCCACTACAGGATTGCCATGAGGAATAAATTAGGTGATGTGCATACAGTGTTAGCTGCAGGGTCTAACATTAGTTGATATTTTTTCCCTGTTTGACCATAAGCCCCACAAGAAGCTGTGTCCACCTGACAGACGACTATCTCCAGGCTGAGCACAGCCTCTGGCCTTGACACTTGTCTGTGCACTTGCAAGGGTTATTTCGAGGATTAAAATAGAGAAAGGAAGGACCATGAAGACTCCTGGTCTGCTACCAGGCACATCTGGGGGTAGGTAGAATGTAGGCACGTTGCTCCTCCTTTCCTCTCTCCCCCTCCTCTCCTCTCCCACCACATGCTCCTTCCCTTCCTTCCTTCTCTCTGTCTCACTCACGAAGTCAGCAGTGGCCATGCGCACATGTATTCCATGGTGCTTATTTGGTATATTGAGAAAAGATAAAAAAAAAAAAGAAAAAAAAAAAATCCAGGGAATGAAGAAGCCAACAGGCCCGTGGCCCTCCTCCTTGGGTCCCTGCAGCACCGAGGTTGTTCCCAAGGGCTGCTGGGAGGCGGGCAGCATGCCTGCTGCGCCTGGGCCCTCTCCCCCTGCAGCTAAGGCAGTCCTGGCTGGCCCTGGGGGAGGGCGGGGCTGGTTTCCAGAGCCTCAGGTGGGGTGGATCCGGAAGCAGGAAGCAGTCTGTGCTCCCCAGGACCCAGGAGCTGCTGGACTGGGGGAACTCAGAGGCTTCCAGGAGGCAGGTAGGGGCCTGGGGACAGGGCTGGGGAGGAAGGGAGAGAAGGAGGATGGTGGTTGGGGAGGAGGCTGCCCAGGCCAGCACCAGGGTAAGGACCAGAAGGGCTGGGCAAGGAGAGGAGTGGAACAGATGCTGGGCCCAGGGCAGGGGCTGGGGCCAACAGAGGGGTGTTGTGGGAAGTGGGCAGGGCAGCAGCTGGCTCTGGGGCTGGGACTGAATGGGCTGAGCAGGGGGCAGGGGCTGGGGCAGGAGGAGGCAGGGGTTGGGCCAGAAGGGGGCGGGGTGGGAGCAGGGGCTGGGACAGGAGGGGGCAGGGGCTGGCTCAGGGTAGGGGCATGGTTCTGGGTGTGGCCTGGCCTGAGCTAAGTCCAGGGTTCTGAGGCCACCCTCTGGGGGGCCGGGACAGGTGACACCCAGGACACTCCTGCTAGGATGGGTCTATCCATGGAGGAGCTGAGGGAGGAGCTGGAGGTCACGGCTCAGGAAGTACTAGGGAGACTCAAGAGTCACCAGCTGTTCCAGTCTGCGTGGGACACCGCTGCCTTCATCATCTTCCTCACCTTCATGGGTGAGTGTGGCCACAGCCTCCAGGTCCCACCAGCCCCCTGCCCTGGGGCCCAGAAGGTTGAGGCCACAACTGGCTGCTCGCCCTGTCCCCAGGTACTGTGCTGTTCCTGCTGCTACTGGTCGTGGGCCACTGCTGCTGCAGCTGCTACTGCAGCTCCCCCAGGCCAAGGGGGAGCCCCGGGAAGGTGAGCCCCAAGGCTTCCCAGGCACCAGGGGCAGCCTGGAACTGCACCAGGGCTGGGGGGGTGGAGGTGAGGGGGTGGGTGCAGACCAGGCTAGGGAGGGGGCGACCTGGAACAGAGGGGTGAACCCCACCGGCCACACTCTGTGCCTCTCTTGCAGGAGCGACCCAAGGGAGTGGATAACTTGGCCCTGGAACCTTAACCCTGTGAGTCCCCACCAGCCTCTTCCTTGTGTCCTGCTGGGTGACAGTAACAATGCCTTGTGTTTGCTCAAAGCCTGAGTCTGGACTGTGATCCAAATTCCTGTTGGTGTAGGCAGCGTGGGGACAAACTGCTCCATTTAGATGCTCACAGTGTCCCTCCAAGCCTTCCACCGTATAACTGTGTTGTTCCTCCCGGACAGCCGACCATTGGGAGGGGAAGCTGGTCTGACTCGGGGCCTGAGCTCCCAGGCTGAGCTCTTGCCACTGTCCCACTTGGCCCCAGATGGAAGCCAGAGGACCCTCTCTCAAAGGGTTCTGTGCCCAGCACTGGCATGGCACAGTGAGGAAGAGGGGAGGCCATCAGCACCACAAACTTGGACCCGGCTCCCCACAAAGACAGACAGACAGATGGGGGCTCCAGGCAAAGTGTGATGATCTTTATGTTTTAGAGGCCCTGGGGGGTTGCAGAGCACGCAGACAACTGGCTCTGTGGCTCACTGAAGGGGGCAGCTCCCTCTGCCCAGCTTGTCCTCCCTCCTCCCAACTCAGGCTTAGTGCCAAAGCCCACCCCTTACCCTCCAGCAAGGCACTCGCCATCCTGGGGGCAGGGAAGGGGGAGAGGAAGGAGAGCCGTGGGCCTGGCCCCACCTTGAGTCCGAAGGTTCCTGTGGATCCCAGGAGGGCCCCAAAACACCAAACCAGCATCCCTTCCTCCCAGCACTTCCAGCGTTCATGCCCATCGATGCAGATGTGTCATCCAGAGCGGGGTGGAGAGGGAGATAAATAGCCCGAAGTGCCCGGCTCTGGCTCTGGCCAGCACTGTGGGATGGGCATATGTGGGGGACAGGGACTCCTGGGCAGGGGCCAGTTCCCAGAGGACAGGCTCCTGGGGTGCTGCACTCAGAAGGGTCTGTAGCTCCAGTAGCTGGAGAACACGGAGATCTGCGGGGGAGTAAGCGTGGTCATTTGGCATGAGGAGCCATGGCCAGCGAGTGTGCTGGAGGGCTCTCTGCAAAGCTCCCACCCCACTGGGGCCTGGACCTCCTGTATCCTTTGTGACCCAGGTGAGATATCAAGGTCATCGAAGGGCAATGTGTTGGGGGCAGTATTTTTGTCCAACAACACTGCTTGGTGTGCATGGGGGCCTTTAAGATTTGGGGGTACTATGGAGGTGTGACAAGAGCCTTTGGAATCCGCTTACCCGCAAATGGAGGGGCTTAGCAGCCTTGCCCACCCCCCACACCTCCGCAGTCCCCCACCTTATCCTTGAGCTGCTGGCAGAGCTGCAAGGAGACAGTGAAGTAGACGAGGGCATCGTTGAGCCAAGGGATCACACATTCCACCTTGTGCACATGACTCACTTCCAGGCGCTGGGAGCCCCACTCACTGGGGGGAGGAGGGAAGGATCCCTGAAGGTGGGCCAGCCCCCCATCCCCAAGGCACAAAGGGGTGGGCCGGGAAGGGTGTTCCAGGACCCCTCCTACCCCCGTACTTACAACATGGCCCCAGGGCTGTGGAGCACGGCGCCTCCAGCTGGGCGGAAGTTCTAGGCAGAAAACACCAGACCAGGTCAGGCAGCGGGGTCCCCAGGGCACCAGAACAGAGGGTGGGGGATGGCAGGCAGCATCAGGGTCCCCTCACCTTGGTGGAATTGGGCTGCAGGGCGTGCAGCTGGTACACTGTGAGGCAGAGCTTGTTGAGGTTGATGTAGACATTGACCAGCAGGTCGGAGGGCAGGGCGGGGGCAAACATCCTCTGGGGGAGGCAGGAGGATGAGGCCCCTCCCGAGTCTGCCCACCACGGTGGGGCCCTGCTGCACCCATCTGAGGCTGTGAGCCATTCATGGAGTCTGCAGAGGGCCCAGCCTCTCCTCTGCAGAATCACCTCACAGGGACCCCAGTCCCCACCCCAGAGGAGGGTTCTTCTATGGACTGGGGCTTCCAGAATTTTCCCAGGTGCCCTGGATATCTTCCTGTGCTGCTGACCCATAGAGTTAACATATTTGGGGGACACAGGATGGAAACCAAAAACCCCACCCCAGAAGAGTGTGCAGACATAGAATTCTGACTGACTACCATCTGGGGGGTGACAGTCCTCTGTAGGGGCAGGCTGAGCTCTCTGTGGGAACCTCTCCTGGAGCAAGGGTGGTTCAAGGCACTGACCGTGAGGCCGCTGGCCGCAATCTCGGGCAGGGTGAGGGTAGCTGGGGTGGTGAGCCGGTTGCGGGCTCTGGTCAACTGCAGCATCACAGCATCCATCAGCTGGTGGAGTGGGGGATGTCACAGCCGCTGCTGAGCAGGGTCTGGCAGCCCCCCACCTCCACCCCAGCAATCAGGGAGCAACAGTTATGGTAGCTCCTGCCTGGGTGATCACAGTTTTCTTGAACCCCCTGCGGCAGGGGCTTGTTAAAGACACAGGTAATTGGGCTCCAGCTGGGGGTGGGGGGCAGGACAGCTGCACTGGTGACCATCATTCAGGTTTATTGCATGTGGATCCTGGGTGCTGGTCCAATGGGGAATGGCAGACCCTGGGAGGTAAGTCCCAGGAGCACAGGCATTGTATTGTGGATGAGGTGCAGGCAGTGAAGGAGCTTAGAAGGGGCCAGGGAGGGCCTCCTGGAGGAGGAGATAGATGGCTGGGTTGAGGTCTTAAGGTAGGCGGCAGCCCCATTTTCACAGGTGAGGAAACAGGCTCCAAAGAGGTAAGCCATGGTTCCAGCTGGGGGATAGTGGAGCCATCTGGAGCTCATCCCTTCCCTTTGCCATGGAGCAAAGCCCTGGCAGACTCCTCAAAGCTGGTGGCCATCCAGCTGTTGCCATTGGCACCAGGGTGAGCTGGCTCCCAGGAAATGCAGAACAGTTGGGTGAAGGCATGGGAGCTGCACCACCCCAGGGTCATCACAGTTCTGCAAGGGACCTCAGTTCATCTCATTCCAAATATGAGGAATCAGAGGTTCAGAGAGGGTAGGTGAACCACTCAAGGACACACAGCAAGTCAGGGTAGAGCTACAGCACAACTCCAGGGCATCTGAGACAGCTCTCCCAAACACCCAGTGGACTCACTCTGTAATGAACCTAAAGGCGTTTACTACTGTTGCTGCTCCCAACAACTAGCTTGTATTTGCAGAAAGCTTCCTGGGGACCATGCCACTTAACCTACATTATAATACTTAATAGTCACTCCAGCTTGTCCCCTTTTTACAGATAAGGAAATGGGGTGCACAGAGTGGTTAAGTAAGTGACTGAGGTTGCACAGCTTGCAGTGGCAGCTCTGGATTGGAACCCAGGTCTGACTGCTGTGGCTGCACATATGTACGCTGACAGGTGAAGGCTCAACCTTTGGCTAGGCCTGAGGATGTGGGCCCAGGCCCAGGGAGCACAGGGCACCCTGAGAGCCTGGGGGCAGCACTCTCCAGGGGCCCAGGCAGGATCGGGGCTGGGGGTGAAGCCTGGCTCTCTCGTCCCTGAGGGCAGTTCACCTTGAGGACCTCGGCTCCTGTCTTGAACTGGTAGCCCTCGTCCCGGTTGGTAAGGAGGTAAATGGCTTGGCTCACGTGGTTCCTGGCATCCTGGATCTAAAAACAGCACCCACCAGGCTGTCATCATGCTGCGAGAGCGGCACACGGACCCTACCCCGAGGGGCTGTCCTCCCGACCCAGGTCACTCTCTTCCCTGGCAGTTATCTCTGCGCCCTCGAGGGCCAGGCCAGATGACAGGTGCACAGCACAGACTGAGGCGGGCCAGGCCTCTGCCTTGTGTAGCTGACCTTCTAAAGGCAAGACAGATGGTAACGGGGTCAATACACAAGATAGCAACAATCTGTGTGACTTGTGGAAGGGTGACATGGGGAGGGGGAGCCTCCTGGTTGGGGGGTCAGAGGTGGCCCCAGTGAGGTGACTCTTGAGTGGAAAACAATGGGATGAGAAAAGCCTGGAGGGCAACTCTAGGCAGAGAAAACCTGCCAGGCAGAGGCCTCAGCCCAATGGCATAGGGGCTGGTAGGGAGCATGGACTTTGTCTCAAGAGACATCCATCTCCCCACATGGAGCAGTCTCTGGAGCCACAGGCCCCGCCTGCCCCAGCTTTGCTGCTAGGAAACACACTCCCAGGCTTGCTGTGGCCACAAATCCCCAGGGCCAGTCCCTTTCCACAGAGGCCAGCCCCAGGGAGGCCTCCAGGCAGTGCAGTGGGCCTGCCTCTGCCTGCCCTTGTGGCCTGAGCCTGGGCCAGGGAGGGGCTGGTCACCTGCTGCAGCTTCCACTGCTTGTCCTCCCGGAAGGCAAAGTGCAGCAGCTGGTTGTTCCGGGGCATCTTCAGGTTCACGTCCTGAAGGGCAAGAGTGGGATAAGCTGGGTAGAGGGGCACCTCCTGTTTCAGCCACGCTGAGCCCTTGAGCCAGGGCAGATATGGACAGGGTGGGTGGTGGTTCAGGCCCCAGTGCTCCACACGCACAGGGTCTCCCTATGCCTTGGCCATTTTGGGAGTGAACAGGGAGGTCAGGAAACAGGAACTCAGGCCCAAGAGGAACCGCAAAGAAATGAAAGGGAAAACACACAGAGAGGGGAAGGTGGCCTCTGAGTGGTGGTGGGTGAATGAGGAGTGTCTGTAAAGGCCAACAGACTGACAGTGGCTGAGAGGGACCTCCCACACGCTTGGGAGCTTGGCATGGGGTTGGGTGCAGGCTGGAGCTCACATGTTGGCTGGTTCAACTTTGATCTGGGGCCAGCCTTGTCCTGGCAATGCCCACGCTTGACTGGGTCCAGACGCTGGGCCGTGTGCAAAGGAACCCCCTTCCCCCACCTCCACCTCTCGCTGAATCCGCACACCAATCCCACGAGAAGGTGCGGGGCTTGCTGTCATTTTACAAAGCAGGAATGCGAGGCCCAGAGATGTCAAGGGTCCTGCCCATAGCCACACAGCTAGCTGGTCCCCATGCTCTTCCCCACTGGCGGGACTGGAAGGGGAGAGGGGCTGGGGGACTCACCGCCTGGCTGAGGGCATCCCCTTGCAGAGTCAGCACGCCCTTCACTTGGTCTGTGCTGTAACACGTGGGGGTCAGATCAGTGCCTGTTGCTGCCCCCTCTCTCAGGTGGCTTCCCCAGGATGGCCCCCTGCACACCCAATCAGTCTGCAGGGTAGGGCCATGGCCCTGCCTCCTGCCCCCAGGGTACCCTAGGAGTCCCCCAACTCAAGGAGCACATCCCTCCTGGTTTCTACCCAGCCAAGGCTCACCCACAGCTTCCCAGGATGAAGTTCTCCTGCTTGGCCAGCCCCTCGGCGCCCGAGCCCTGCAGAGTGAAGCGGAGAGAGGCCTCCTGCAGGACAGAGGGGATCCGGAGACAGTTCACCCATCTAGCCTAGTGCCCCTTCTAGAAGCCCCCCACCTGCAGGTCGGTTGGGGAAGGAACAAGGTGGGATGGCCCTACCCAAGGCTCCGGGGCACCTTCCTGCTGCTCTGGCCGCTCTCCCACAGCCTGAGTTTCAGACCCCGCATTCCCTGAATGCCTACTGTGTGCCCACCACAGGGAATACAGAGCAGAGAGGTGCCGCCTCCCAGCGTAGCTGAGGGCTCAGGCGGAGGGGAGCAGAGTCAGGGACTAAGGCAGTAGTCACGAGAACCCGCAATTCTGGGCCATGCCAGGCACGGCGCTGGGCACTTTTGGAAGTGAACTGGCTTATTTATCTTCCCAGCAGCCCTGCGAGGCGGGTACTGTTACCTCCTTTCTGCAAAGGAGGGCAGGGAGGCCCAGAGAGCTGGAGTGACTCTGCTGAGATCCCACTGCTGGGGAACGGCAGGATTCTTCAGCCCCAGGCTAAATGTCACTGCTTCCTGGGGCCAAACCCTGGCCCTCGCTGCTCCCGTCGCCAGGATCCGCGCCCACCCACTCGCACAGCTGCTTGTGTGACCAGTATCGCTCTGCCCGTCCCCGACCAGGCCACCGGGGTCACTGGGTGGGTGGGTGAGACCTGCTGTGACGCCGCTGCGTCCAGGGCTCGGCCCTGGGATGCCGCTGCGGGCGGGCGACGGCGCGGCTCACCTTGAGGATGTCCTGCAGCTGCCGCAGCACGGCGTGCACCTCGTCGTGCAGCAGCCAGCGGAACTCCTCCTGCTGCAGGGACAGCGCCGAAGTCAGGCCCGGCCCGCCGACCCCGCCCCGGCCGCCCCGGCCGCCCCCGCGCCTCACCAGCACCGCCCGCTCCGCCGCCGTCGCTGCCATCGCAGTCGCCATCACCGCGACCGCCGAGAGGCCGTCTGTCAGCCCGTTCTGTCCGCTCGGCCGGCCACTGCGCGCTGCCCACCTCCTCCCCCACCGCCGATTGGCTGAGCCGGCGCAGGCCCCGTCCTCAGGCCGGCTCCGCGCTGGCGATTGGCCGGCGCCTCTCGGCCCGCCCCGGTTCACGAGACCCACGGTCGCCCTGCAACCAGGCTGGCTGCGGCGCGAAACCGCCCGCGCCGGGTCGCCCAAGACGCCCCCAGGACTGGTCTCGGGAGTCGCACGGAGTGAGCTTTGTGGCCGCTAGTCCCGCCTCCTCGGCTCCGATTGGGGGGCCTCGCTCCACTTGCGCTCACCGATTGGCAGACGGGACAGTCTGTTCTCGCTCGGCCTCCCCATTGGCCCGCCTGTTTCCCTCGCTGCGGCCCTCCCAGCCGCCAGAGCCGGCTGCTGCAGGATCTCCCCTACTCCGACACCAAGACGAAGAGCCCACGCAGAGCCCCGAAAATCAACAGACGCCCTCGGCACTGCTGTGTTACCAAGAAATGTTTTATTTTTCTTGCAGTAGCTTTGTTAATTGCACAAAATCATGGGTTTTTTTTTGCCATTTAAACATTATCACACAATCCTATTCTGAAAGACAAGTGTTCATTAAAAACAAAGCAAAAATAAAAATTCACAACCTTAATTACCTAGAAGATTTGTCACTTAAAGGAGGTTTAAAGGAAAGAAAGGGGAGGAGGGGCTTTCTTACAAGCTTTTTCACAAGTGTCACATTTTCTCCTTAAAAGGGAAGGATTTCAAAACAAAGGTGAAATAGCTTAAACAGAAATATTCATAAAAAGGAACTTTACAGAATTGTCAACAATATTAAAGACAACATTGACTAACCGGTTTCATTACAGCATCTCCCTCCCTCCCACCCCCAGTGTGTCTGGCCAGGACTAGGACAGGCTTTGTGTTCAGACCGAAATGAATTCAAAGTCCCGGGGAAATTAACAACTGTGCCAAAAACCCTAGAGGCATTTCTCTGCCCTCCCCCCCATGTCTTCTGAGATCCTCTAACCTAGGTTCTAATCTGTGACAAAGGGCCAGGGTTGTGAGGAGGTGGGACCCCACACCAGTGTGGCCACCTTATATTAGTATATATAATTATATATTTCACTACAAATGCTGACGTTCTGCAAACTGTGACTTTGAAAATCAAACCCATGCAGAGGGAGAAAAATTGACATCCCTTGGGTGACTTCTCCTTGTTCTTATGCCACATTCCAAGCCCCTTCTGGTCCCCTATCCAAGGAGAAATGCTAGGGCCTCGAGGATGTCCCAGGTCCACCTCTGAGGGTCAGTGAGTTCAGGTTAGGTTAGGCCCAGTTCTCTTCCCTCCCGACAGACCCCGGGTCTGGGAAGCACTGAAGACAATGATGCTGGCTGGAGTGAAGACAATCGTTTCCGTATCAAGAGCTGAGCTTAAGAAATGCTCACCGGTGGTCAGGCTGGGTCTGGGCCAAAGAAGGGACAGACAGACAGAAAGAAATACTGTCTCCATGGAGGAAGAGGGAGATGGGAGGAGAACAAAGAGAGGTGGAGCATGCAAGGGCAGGCTGGAGAAGGTGGGACTGCTGTGAGGGGACTGAGGGCAGAGTGGCTCTTGAGAACCAGTTAAAGAGGCTGTGGCATAACGGAAACAGGAAGGAGCCCTTCTCCCCCTTGCTCTTCACTTCTCACCAGTGGCCTCAAGGCCCCTTTCCCAAAGGGCTGGAATGCAAACCCAAATACTAAATGGCCTGGAGAGAAGCAAGCTCCCGCAAGGCTCTCGCGCCCAGCCCAGGGCTCCACAGGACGGTGGCATCAGGGCGGGTGCTGAGGGGCAGTGAGGGGAGCTGGGTCTCCACGCTCACCTACAGGCCAGCTGCCAGTCTTTCTTCAGTTCACAAAGGCGTTCGTGGAGAGTTGGCTACACACTGGTAGATCAGAAGTGAAAATCCTCCTCAGCTGGTTGCTTGAGGTTGGAGGTCACAGGGGACCCTCTGCCTGTTGTCCGTGCTGGTTCATCCTGGCCCGAGCCTCTCCCTGCAAAGGGGATCCAGTGGGGGCATGGACGTGACTACAGCCTCTTTGCTCTGGGGCAAGCTGTGGGTAGGCTTCCAACTCTCACTGCTGATGCCAGTTCCTCGACTGGAAGGGGTTGAAGATAAGACAAGCTCGGAAGAAGAAAAAAGCCAGGAAGCAGTTTCTGGGCAGCTTCTATCCTGGGGTGAGAACCAGTGTGCGTGTGTGTGTGTGTGTGTGTGTGTGTGTGTGAACACACAGCCACCTAGTCCGGGGGTCAGTGCCCAGCTCAAGAGCTTTCCCACAAGCCAATCCTGCTGCCACCCTCCCCTCCCCAGGCCTCAGGGTAAGGGTGCTGCTGTGTGCTGTGCTGATGGCAAGTCTCAAAGTCTGTATAAAAGGAAATGGAGACAGGTGGACTGGTCCAGAGTTAAGTCCCAGGACCCCAACCTCATGTGAGGAATAGGGGGCCAGAGGGAAGATTGGAGGGACGGGGGCATCGACGGCTTAGTGTATGTAGGCTCGGTACACGGCAGACATGTCATTGTCAGACTGGTCCAGTGCCTTGGCTCTTTTGTACACCTGGAAAAAAGAGATGGGGGTCAGTCTCTGGCCACAGAACTCTAAAACATGATACCTTGGACCTGATTCCTGGTGGTAACTGAGGAGGTGGCTAAGCAGGCAGGTTCTGGAGCCAAAACTGTCTGGGTATGAATCTTGGCTTGACCTTGGGCAAAGTTCCTCAGTTTCTCTGGGCCTCAGCCACTGCTTCTTGATCTGGAGAAAGTAACAGTATCAACCTTCATTGGGTTATTGTGTACTTAGGGTCCCTGTACCAGCCAGCCCTCAAAAAAACCAAAACCAAACAAACAAAAGTACTCAGGGATGTGAAGTGCTCAGTGTTATTAGTAATTATAATAATTTCCCTTCCTGCAGATGACCCTCCAGGGACTTCCCATGTTATCCTCTGGGCCACTGTCCTTGCTGTTCTCTATGCATCGATGCTCTTCCTGCAGCATGGTTGGCTTCTTCCCAATCAGCTCAAAGCCCTTCCCTGACCACCTATCTTTTTTATTTTTTGCTTTTGGTGCCTGACTGGTAGAGGGATCCAAACCCATGACCTTGTTGTTATAAGGCTGCGCTGTGACCAACTGAACTACCTGAACACTCCATCTAAAACAGCAACTGCACCCACAGCTTCACCCCCGTCACCTCTCTCTCTTTTTACCCCCCTTTCCTCGCCCCGCCACCTCTATCTCTTTACTATTCTACTTTATTCGTATTTTTTTATTTGTGTTTCGTATGCTCTGAAATTCTTGAATGTTTATATGCTTATTCTGTGCCTCCTTCGATTAAAATCAAAGTGCCACAAGGAAGGGAAGGAGCTAGCTACACACTGTGTCCCCAGAGCCTAGGACAGTGCATGGCAATTAACACCTGCCCCTGAGATACTAGGTGACTATGAGAGAGCTTGCAAAGAATTAAAAACCCATGTTCAACAGGCAATATGGCATCTAGCCATGCTGAGGCAATGTGGCCTCTCACATATCTGTGTGTTTCTTTGTTTTTTTTAAATATAGTCCTGCCACAGCCACCATAACTGAGGGTCCATTACAGCTCCGGTATAACTGTCAACTCAGAATGAGACTAAATAAAGACACTTTAGATAAAACTGTTGCCAGGAGACCTGCATTATAAAAAATTTCAAAGAAAGTTCTTCCTGCTGAAAGGAACTAATACTAGAGATAAACACTTCTTCAGGAAGGAAGGAAGAGCAATGGAAATGGTAAATCTAGAAAAACATAAAAATATTTTTTCTTTTAATTTCCTTAAAATACATATGATTGCTTAAAACAAAAAATCACAACATTGTTGGTGGGTTTAAAACAAAGGCAGATAGGGGCCAGCCAATGGCTCACTTGATAAGAGTGTGGTGCTGATACCACCAAGGCCAAGGGTTCGGATGGCCAGTTAGCTCACTTGAGAGAGAGCGTGGTACTGACAATACCAAGTCAATGGTTAAGATCCCCTTACTGGTCATCTTAAAAAAAAAAAAAATGATAATAATAAAATAAATAAATAAAACAAAGGCAGATATAACACACAGGACATCTATATCTCAAAGCAGGGATTCTCAACCTGTGGTGGTTCTTTACCTGTGGGGATTCTGCCCCCAGGGGACATTTGGTAATGTCTGGAGACATTTTCTATCAACTGAGGGGGAGCTACTGGAACTCAGTGGCTGCAGGCCAGGCATGCCGCTAAACATCCTGTAATGCACAGGACAGCTCCCACAAGACAGAATGTCAGCAGTGCCAAGGTTGAAAAACCCTGCCTTAAATGTTGAGGATGGAGTAGGGTGGGGTGGTGGTAAATGGATCTACGTGGTTGTAAGGTATCTACGTTTTATGGAAAGCGGTGCCAGATTAAGTAGGTCGTGAAGTTACTGATGTATTTTACAATCCCTACAGCAACCACTAAAAAAATGCAAAGGGCCAGCCCGTGGCTCACTTGGGAGTGTGGTGCTGATAACACCAAGGCCAAGAGTTCGGATCCCTATATAGAGATGGCCAGTTAGCTCACTTGGGAGAGGGTGGTGCTGACAACACCAAGTCAAGGGTTAAGATCCCCTTACCAGTCATCTTTAAAAAAAAAAAAAAAATGCAGAGGCAAAGTCAAAAAGCCTGTAGTGAAATGAAAACAGAATTATTTAAATAACATGAAAGAAGGAACAAAGACAGAGGCAACAAACAAAAATCAAATGATAAAATGGTAGCTCCAAATCCAACCACATATCAATATAAATACTAAATGTTAGTGGACTAGTTAACCGTAAAATATTGACCTCGGAGCTCCTAACAGTATACAGTGTAAATTTACAATATTCAAATGGCCGGAAAGCACCATGCTGCACCCAGAAATTAACCAAAAACTCTGCTCCCAAGCCAAAAGATCCTGCAGTCAGTGGAGGCAGCTTGGAAACCACCTCAAAGAGAAGCTTTCCAACCCAAGCCAGACATGGAACCCTTAAGAGGTAACTACAGTTAAAGATGAGCTCTTAACAAGAAAAAATTATAAAATACATGAGGAATTCCACTGCCAAGAGACAATCCACAGGTGGAACAACCAGGAGGGACTTGAAATAGTACTGTGATCTGAAAGAGTCATGAAATAAATACTATGAAATGTCTAGATAGACAAAGAAGGGATAAAAGACACAGAATTCAGGAACAGAAGACTATAAACTACGAAAAGGCAGTTACGAAAAGGACAGTACTTTCAGATCCCTGTACTGGCCAGCTGCCAAATAAAACAAAACAAAACAAAAAACCAACCAAAAAACAGTACTATGTTTTTTACTTTTTCTTTGCTGGAACAAGCCAGTTGAGACCTACAAGTATTTAACTTAAAACAAAATGTGTATCAGTGGACAGCACTTGAAAGACACAGCTTCTAAAAGCAATGTAAATCCACATGTTCCATATACATGTGTTTTACAACATGTCATTTCTATTTTAATAGTATGGTCAAGATGAATATTGCTCAGTTGGGTTTTTGTTTTTTCAGATTAAATTTCTATTGGGATGAGCTAAGAAAGCTGAACTTCTACCCTAAAAAATTGTTTTCAGAAGTCCTTGTGTATGTGCTTATTAAATATGTCATTTGAAAAAATGTGAATGGACTAAATACTCCAATTAAAAAGCAGATATTGTGAGAACGGATAAAAACGCAAGTCCCAATTACAGACTGTCTACAAAAAACACAACTGAAATTTAAAGAGATAGGTAAGCTATCTCTCACAACTGGCCGGTTAGCTCAGATGTTAGAGGTGGTGCTGATAACACAAAGGTCAAGGGTTCCAATCCCTGTACTGGCCAGCCACCAAAAAAACCAAAAAAACAAAAAGACACAAGTAAAAAGAAAGTGGATGAAAAAAGATATTCCACGAAAACAGTAAGCCTGAGAAGGCTACAGCAGCTATACCAATACCAAACAATAGACTTCAAGACAAAGATGATGAGGGACATTTCAGAATAATGAAAGGAGAAATTCACCAGGAGGACCTAACAATCATAAACGGCTATGAGCCATTTCAAAGATGCTAAGCAAAAATGGACAGAATTAAAGGGCGTGACAATTGCACAATCATAGACCCTTTCAAACCTCTCAGCAATTTCTTCCTTTTTTTGGTGGGTGACCAGTATGGGGATCTCTCAGCAACTGAAAGAACTAGATTAAAAGGTCAATAAAGATGACGTGAGAAACACCATCCACCATTTTGTCCTAAATGATATCTGCAGAACACTCCACCAACCACCGCAGAACACTCATTATTAAGCGCATCCATTAAGACAGACCATTTGCCTAAGACAAGTCTGAATAAAAACGTTTTTTTTGTTTTTTGTTTTTAAAGATCTCATAACGTTCTATTTTATTTTTTATAGCAAATATCACACTGTATTTTTGGTACTTATTTGTTTAAACCCGTTTCCTTATTAAACTGTAAGAACTTAAATCATGCCTAGTTTTTATCGCCCCAGGATCTAGCACAGTGCTTGGCATATAGTAAGTGCTCAAGAAATATTATTAAAATAAGTGATATTTATGTCTTAAAATGTCTTAAATTCTTTAAAGTTCTTTTTTTTTTAAAAAAAGAAAAACACGTATGATAGATACCTTGACAACAGTATTTAGAGTGGAATACAGAATGTTTCCATAAAATGACAAGATGGCACTCTAATATTTAAACACGAAGTTTAAAAAATCATTCAGGGCATGTTCTCTGATCACAACAGAAACAAATTAGAAATTAATAACCACAGATATCTCGAAAATCCCCAAATATTGGCCAAATTTTTAATTAACTCAGGTTAAAAAAAAAAAAAAAGAAAATCACAAGGAAAATTAATGTGGTTCAGAAAGAAATTTATAGCTTTAAACGCTCATGTTGTAAAGAAAGAAATTCTAAAATCAATGACCTAAGACTCCACCTTAAGGGGTTAAAAAAAGAGCAAAGAAAAGCTAAAGTAGAGGGAAAGAAATAATGAAAGGAAAAGAAATGGAATGTTCCTAAGCCCTAGGCCACACCCTCTGCCAAGTTACCTCGTTGGCCGCAGCTGCCATAGGAGTTGGGTGGTTGACGGCATCGCCCAGAGCGATGGCCAGGCGGAGATCCTTCTGAATGTATTTCAGGTAGAAATCAGGTTTAAAGTTTCCTTGCAGGATATCTAAGGAGGGAAAGCCTCTTATCAGAAGAAATCCAAAGGTCCTAAGTATAACCTTACCTGCAATCCATCAGGGCTCAACACCTAGCATCTCCCATTAGCATCACCTTCTTGGCCCTGCCTGTGCCCTCAAGACCCAAAAGACAGAGCTCCAGCCTGTGTCCCCAAACCCCATTGACCACGTCCCTGGACCTCCTGTGTGGAGGAGACTGACGGGAAAGGGTACAGACTGACTGGAGTGGGTGCATCTTTCATACCCTATGAACTCCTGAAGAAGACACTGTTCTATGACAGTTGTCTGAGCCAGTTCCCCAGCTCTAATCAAAAATAAAATGCAAAAGAGGGACCAAAGGCAACTTACTTTGGCACTTCTGGTCCAGGAAGATGCTGGCCAACTGTCCCTGATTGAGGATGTCCAAGAGTGTCTGCTGGGACTGGCCTGTTACCTGGGCCAGGGTCAGGCCCTCAGCGATGGTGGCCATGAAGCTTCCTTGGACCATGTTCACGATCAGCATCATCTTGGCAGCATTGCCAACCTCACCTGCCCAAAGCAAACAGTCACGGTCTCATTCCAAGAATTCTGCAGGTAGGGCCTCTCTGCTCGCCTTTACCTCTGCTGGGACCCACCTCTCCACCAGGGGAGACAACCCCACTCACGACAGAACTGGCTCTTCCTCTGTCAAAGGAAACTTCCCTGGGCCCAGCAGAGAGGCTATGCAGGACTGACACTGCCATCAGTGTGGTCTAGAGGGGATGAGGCCTGATGGGTGGACAGGCACATTACCTAGGAAGAAGGAGGTCTTCCCCATCGCCTGGAAGCAGCTGCTGCAGTCCTCATATAAGCCCCTGTCTCCGGCCGCTAAGATCACCAACATCCCGTCATTAGACAGCTGCTGATTCCCTGAGACTGGGGCTTCCAGAAAGCGGCCCCCCCTGGACACAATCACCTGGAAAGCAAAGTCACAGCTTCTGGAGGCCTCCTCTCTAGGGCTCTCCAGGCAGGGAACAAGGAGTGTCTTCAGGTGGCCACGGCTTCTTATCACACATTCCAGAGCTAAAGGGGTGGGAGCAGTTGGCTACTGATGCTGAGGTTTCAAAGCTGACACTTGTATCAAGGACTAACACTGTGGAGGGTCAGACAGGCCGTCCTCGAGCAGAGGCACGAGTCACATGGCAGTAATAAGAGAGAAGCTGGTTTTTCCAGAGAGGCTCCCATTCACTCTGATTTTCTTACAAAGACCAAATACTAGAATCAAATGTGACCATGCCAATGGCTCTGCCTAACACCCCTTCCCTACGGACCCTATTCTTCCCTGACTTCAACCACCCTCAGAACACACATGGGTCCAAAAGTTGCTGCTCCCTCACTTGGGCCCAGCTCCTCCGGAAAGAGGGATACTTTGCTAATATCAACTGTAGATAGCTGCTGAAACCAAAAAGGCCACACTGGTGGCTACAGGACTCAGTGCACATCCCAACCAGGTGGCACTTTGCCATGGCTGTTCAGACCAGCTGCAGCTTTGAAGGTAGAGAGTGAAGACAGGCTAGTGCTAGTCCCAAGGCTACTGGTCTCTCCTCTTCTCTCTCTGGCTCTGCTCTAGAGTAACTAAATTGTCCACATTGGTGTGTGGCCAGCCTGGGTCTTGGGCTCCAACTGAAAGAATGCTGGAGAGCCAGCTGAACAAAGCTGCTACCTGGGCCAACTCGGTGACAGTGTCAGCATCCACCGTTGACATGTCCACGTAGCATTTCCCAGGGCGGATCCCCTGCAGCACACCACTGGGGCCCAGCACCAGCTGTGGGGACACAAGGGAGGAGCAATAGCCCAGGCTCCAGCTGGACACTCAGGAGCCCTACAGACCCGAGATTAGAATCCTGTTGCTTTTTTGGCTCGTTTCCTGATTAGGAGCTAACCATTAATGCTGAAAAGGGAAGAGTAATTAAATGAACAAGGGACAGAAAAGTTTTTCCAGTATGTGCCCACTTATCTTAAAAAGAATATGTGTGCGTGTGTATTTCTTTTTATTAAACCCCCTCCTCATTCAAAAGACAGAACCTCAATATTTATTTCTGGGGGCTTCTTTGGATTTACTTGAATTAGACTAGTCACCAGTTTAACAAGATGATTACTGCACTTGAACTTTTAAAACATAAATACAGTGATAGCTAAACACAGGAACTTGGCACTTGGACCAAAGTCTCCCAGCCCAGCAAGAATAATGAGCCAGATCAGGAACCATTTCAGCACAGACTTCAAGGACCCCAGTAGTTTTTCATTCTTTGTTCTTAATTAAAGGAAGTCTGTACTCAATTTACACAAACAACTTTCACAATGGGAGATGGCCCCAGATGGGAAATTCAACCCCCCGCATGCAAACACTCACTCAGTGTGCAAGGGAGAAGGGGAGCAGGCCAGCCAGCTGCGCTGGCTAAGACCTGAGACACTGAGGGGAGGGAGAGGATCCTTACGTCCTTGGCTGCTTTTGGATCCGACACACAGGCGAAAGTGATGTCACAAGTTGAAACGACTTCAGCGGGGGTTCTTCCAAGTCGGGCCCCCTCCTGGATGAACAAATCACACTGCAAAAGTCACAGATCCTAACGTGAGCTGCAGGCAGTGCACAACAAACATGCCAGCCAGGCCAGAGGCGCCCTGACCAGTGCTCCTGGCCGGCCTCCCAAGGCAGGTGGCTGAGGATGGAAGCCTGGGAGGCCAGAGCTGAAGGCCTGACTTCTTAAAGCACTGACAGGGCCTCATAAGGACTGTCTTCTGTTTTTGTATCCCTGGTGCCTAGGAGGATGTGCTATTTCACAGGAAGCATAAAACAAGTGTCTGCTGAAGGTTTGCTGTTTGAAAAACAGGTTGCGACCAGTACCTATCCCCAGCCCGTCTGTGCTATCTGCTGTGGCCAAATTGGCCCAGTGCCCTGAGCTATCAGTACTCTGCTGGGAAAGGGGGGCTGGGACTGGGAAGCTTCCTCCTGTCTGCCATTCTTTTTTGTGCTGTTTCCCAACACTGCTAGCAGGTTAAGACTTCTGGGGGGTCTAAAAGTACTAACTTTTCTTTTGTGTGTGTGTAGCTGGCCGATATGGGGATCTGAACCCTTGACCTTGGTGTTATCAGCACCACACTCTCCCAAGTGAGTTAACCAGCCATCCCTAAAAGTACTAACTTTTCTATTCTGATAACTAAAATCACCCAGAATATCCCATAACAAATCATTAATATTTTGGTGTATTTCCTTTTTCCACAAGCATTTAAGAAGGTAATTAGAATAATTTGGGCTTACTATTTTGTATCCAGCTTTTTATATTTTGTATGATTCGTATTTATCCATACCATTGCTATCTTTCACAATTATCATTTATAATGGATGACTGCACAATATCTCATCTGCAGAGAGACACTTTAATTTACCTAATGGCTCCCCTGTAGTTTGATATTTAGTCTGCTTTCAATCTTTAATTATAAACGACACCATCAAACATCTTTACCTACAAAACTTTTCTGTTTTAAATTTAGTTCTCCATAAGTAGAGTAAAACAGGTTCCAAACGGTTTTCTTTTCTTTTTTAAAAAAATTTTATTTTGTCGATATACATTGTGGCTGATTATTATTGCCCATCACCAAAACCTCCCTCTCTCCTCCCTCCCCGCCTCCCCGCCACCAATGTCCCCTCTGTTTGCTTGTCGTATCAACTTCAAGTAATTGTGGTTGTTATATCTTCTTCCCCCACCAACCCGGTTTTTTTTTTGTCTGTGTGTGTGTGTGTGTGTGTGTGAATTTATATATTAATTTTTATCTCCCACCAATAAGTGAGAACATGTGGTATTTCTCTTTCTGTGCCTGACTTGTTTCACTTAATATAATTCTCTCAAGGTCCATCCATGTTGTTGCAAATGGCAGTATTTCATTCGTTTTTATAGCTGAGTAGTATTCCATTGTGTAGATGTACCACATTTTCTGTATCCACTGATCCAATGATGGACATTTGGGCTGGGTTCCAACTCTTGGCTATTGTAAAGAGTGCTGCAATGAACAATGGTGAACAGGTATACCTTCGACTTGATGATTTCCATTCCTCTGGGTATATTCCCAGCAGTGGGATAGCTGGGTCGTATGGTAGATCTATCTGCAATTGTTTGAGGAACCTCCATACCATTTTCCATAAATGCTGCACTATTTTGCAGTCCCACCAACAATGTATGAGAGTTCCTTTTTCTCCGCAACCTCACCAGCATTTATCGTTCAGAGTCTTTTGGATTTTAGCCATCCTAACTGGGGTTAGATGGTATCTCAGTGCGGTTTTGATTTGCATTTCCCGGATGCTGAGTGATGTGGAGCATTTTTTCATATGTCTGTTGGCCATTTGTATATCTTCCTTAGAGAAATGCCTACTTAGATCTTTTGTCCATTTTTTAATTGGGTTGTTTGTTTTTTTCTTGTAAAGTTGTTTGAGTTCCTTATATATTCTGGATATTAATCCTTTGTCAGATGTATATTTTGCAAATATTTTCTCCCACTCTGTTGGTTGTCTTTTAACTCTGTTAATTGTTTCTTTTGCTGTGCAGAAGCTTTTTAGTTTGATATAATCCCATTTGTTTATTTTCCTTGCCCGTGCTTTTGGGGTCATATTCATGAAGTCTGTGTCCAGTCCTATTTCCTGAAGTGTTTCTCCTATGTTTTCTTTAAGAAGTTTTATTGTTTCAGGGTGTATATTTAAATCCTTAATCCATTTTGAGTTGATTTTAGTATATGGTGAGAGGTATGGGTCTAGTTTCATTCTCCTGCATATGGATATCCAGTTATTCCAGCACCATTTACTGAAGAGGCAGTCCCTTCCCCAGTGAATAGGCTTGGTGCCTTTGTCAAAGATCAGGTGGAAGTAAGTGTGTGGGTTGATTTCTGGATTCTCTATTCTATTCCATTGATCAGTGTGTCTGTTTTTATGCCAGTACCATACTGTTTTGGTTATTATAGCTTTGTAGTATAGCTTAAAGTCAGGTAGTGTTATGCCTCCAGCTTTATTTTTTTTGCTCAGCATTGCTTTGGCTACGCGTGGTCTTTTATTGTTCCATATAAATGTCTAGATAGTTCTTTCCATTTCTGAGAAAAATGTCTTTGGAATTTTGATGGGGATTGCATTGAATTTGTATATCACTTTGGGTAGTATGGACATTTTCACTATGTTGATTCTTCCAATCCAAGAGCATGGGATATCTTTCCATCTTCTTGTATCCTCTCTAATTTCTCTCAGCAGTGGTTTGTAGTTCTCATTATAGAGATTTTTCACCTCCTTGGTTAACTCAATTCCTAAGTATTTTATTTTTTTGGTGGCTATTGTAAATGGGCAGGCTTTCTTGATTTCTCATTCTGCATGTTCAGTGTTGGAGAAAAGAAATGCTACTGATTTTTGTGTGTTGATTTTGTATCCTGCTACTGTGCTGAAATCATTTATCAATTCCAAGAGTTTTTTTGTAGAGGTTTTAGGCTGTTCGATATATAGGATCATGTCATCTGCAAACAGGGACAGTTTGACTTCATCTTTTCCAATCTGGATGCCCTTTATTTCCTTCTCTTCTCTGATTGCTCTGGCTAGTACTTCCAACACTATGTTGAATAGGAGTGGTGAGAGTGGGCATCCTTGTCTAGTTCCTGTTCTTAAAGGAAAAGCTTTCAGCTTTTCTCCATTCAGGATGATATTGGCAGTGGGTCTGTCATATATGGCTTTAATTATGTTGAGATACTTTCCCTCTATACCTATCTTATAGAGGGTCTTTGTCAAGAATGAGTGCTGAACTTTATCAAATGCTTTTTCAGCATCTATAGAGATGATCATATGGTCCTTGTGTTTGACTTTATTAATATGGTGTATCACATTTATTGATTTGCGTATGTTGAACCAACCTTGCATCCCTGGGATGAATCCCACTTGATTGTGGTGAATAATTTTACGGATGTCTTGCTGTATTCTGTTTGCTAGTATTTTAGTGAGGATTTTTGCATCTATATTCATCAAGGATATCGGCCTGTAGTTTTCTATTTTTGGTTATATCTTTACCTGGTTTTGGAATCAGGATGATGTTTGCTTCATAGAATGAGTTTGGGAGATTTGCGTCTGTTTCAATCTTTTGGAATAGTTTGTAAAGAATCGGTGTCAATTCCTCTTTGAATGTTTGGTAAAATTCTGCTGTGAATCCATCTGGTCCTGGGCTTTTCTTTGTTGGGAGCCTTCTGATAACAGCTTCAATCTCCTTTATTGTTATTGGTCTGTTCAAATTTTCTACGTCTTCATGCTTTTGGGAGCTTGTGTGTGTCCACAAATTTATCCATTTCCTCCAGATTTTCAAATTTGTTGGTGTATAGTTCTTTATAGTAGTCTCGAATGATTCCTTGTATTTCAGATGAATCAGTTGTAATATTGCCTTTTTCATTTCTAATTTTTGTTATTTGAGTCTTTCTTCTTCTTTTTTTTGTTAGCCATGCTAATGGTTTGTCAATTTTATTTATCTTTTCAAAAAACCAACTTTTTGATTCATTGATCTTTTCAATTTCATTCAGTTCTGCTCTGATCTTAATGATTTCTTTCCGTCTGCTAACTTTAGGTTTGGATTGTTCTTGTTTTTCTAGTTCTTTAAAGTGAAGTGTTAGGTTGTTCACTTGCCATCTTTCCATTCTTCTGAGGTGAGCATTTAATGCAATACATTTCCCCCTTAATACTGCTTTTGCAGTATCCCACAGGTTTTGGTATGATGTATCATTATTTTCATTAGTTTCAATAAATTTTTTGATTTCCTGCTTGATTTCTTCTTGGACCCATATGTCATTAAGTAGAATGCTGTTTAATTTCCATGTGTTTGTATAGTTTCCAGAGTTTCATTTGTTATTAATTTCTAGTTTTAATCCACTGTGGTATGAGAAAATACATGGGATAATTCCAATTTTTTTGAATTTATTGAGACTTGATTTGTGACCTAATATGTGATCTATCCTGGAGAATGATCCATGTGCTGATGAGAAGAATGAATATTCTGAGGTTGTTGGATGGAATGTTCTGTAGATATCTGCCAATTCCAATTGGTCTAGAGTCTTGTTTAGATCTTGTGTTTCTCTACTGATTCTTTGCCTAGATGATCTGTCTAATATTGACAGTGGGGTGTTCAGGTCCCCTGCTATTATGGTATTAGCGTCTATTTCCTTCTTTAGGTCTAATAGAGTTCGTTTTATAAATCTGGCTGCTCCAACATTGGGTGCGTACATATTTATGATTGTTATGTCTTCTTGATGGATCAGTCCTTTTATCATTAAGTAGTGTCCCTCATTGTCTCTTTTTATGGTTTTTAGTTTAAAGTCTATTTTGTCAGATATAAGAATAGCTACTCCAGCTCGTTTTTCTTTTCTGTTTGCATGGTAAATCTTTTTCCATCCTTTCCCTCTTAGTCTATGTGAATCTTTATGGGTGAGGTGGGTCTCTTGTAGGCAGCATATAGTTGGGTCCTCCTTTTTGATCCAGTCAGCCAGTCTGTGTCTTTTGATTGGGGAATTTAAGCCTTTTACATTAAGAGTTGTTATTGAAAGGTGTTGTTTATTCCTAGCATTTTATTGGTTGTTTGGTTGTCTTAGGTGTCTTTTGTTCCTTGCTTTCTGATTTACTGTTTGGTTTCTGTGTTTGTTGGTTCCTTAGGTTGTAGACAGCGTTTTTGTTTGTTTGTTTTGTCTTCATGAATGCTATTTTTATTATACTAGTGTGTTTTGATTTTTCTTGGGTTTTTATGGCAGTGGTAGCTATTTTTCAGGAACCAAACCCAGTACTCCCTTGAGGATTTCTTGTAAGGGTGGTCGTGTGGTAGTGAACTCCCGCAGTTTTTGTTTGTCTGAGAAATATACTATCTGCCCTTCATTTCGGAAGGATAGCCTTTCAGGGTAGAGTATTCTTGGCTGGCAATCTTTGTCTTTTAGTATTTTGAATATATCATCCCATTCCTTTCTAGCTTTTCGGGTTTGTGATGAAAAGTCTGATGTTAGCCTGATTGGGACTCCCTTATAGGTGATTTGATGCTTCTCTCTTGCAGCTTTTAAGATTCTCTCTTTGTCTCTGAGTTTTGCCAATTTGACTATAACATGTCTTGGAGAAGGCCTTTTTGGGTTGAATACGTTTGGAGATCATTGAGCTTCCTGGATCTGAAGATCTGTGATTTTTCCTATACCTGGGAAGTTTACTGCCACTATTTTGTTGAATATGTTTTCAATGCAATCTCCGTTTTCCTCCCCTTCTGGAATACCCATGACTTGGATATTTGAGTGCTTAAGGTTGTCTGATATCTCTCTCAGATTTTCTTCAATGTCTTTGATTCTTTTTTCTTTCTTTTTGTCTGCTTGTGTTATTTCAAACAGCCCATCTTCAAGTTCAGAGGTTCTCTCTTCAACTTTGACAAGCCTGCTGGTTAAACTCTCCGTTGTGTTTTTTATTTTGCTGAATAACTTCTTCAGTTCAGCAAGCTCTGCTACATTTTTTTTCAGGACATTGATTTCCTTGTACATTTCCTCTTTCAGGTCCTGTATACTTCCAAACAGTTTTAAAGGTCTTAACAAATGGAGACAAACGACTTTCCAGTAGGACTGTGTCAGTTTATAATCATTACCAGCAAGCTTTACAATTACCAGCACTGAGTATCTAATTTAAAAACAAGAAATAACCACCCATACATACATTAAAAATTTTCCCTACTTCATAATATTTTTTTTTAAAAGATGACCAGTAAGGGGATCTAAACCCTTGACTTGGTGTTGTCAGTACCACGCTCAGCCAGTGAGCTAACTGGCCATCCCTATATAGGGATCTGAACCCTTGGCCTTGGTGTTATCAGCACCACACTCTCCCAAGTGAGCCATGGGCCAGCCCTCATACTTCAAAATTTAACCAGCTAAAAATGGCAACTTTTTTTATATATCTTGATTACTGATTATGAAACCCTTTTTATACCTTTGTTTATCATTTCCTTTTGTGTGAGCTATTTTTTTTCCTTACAGTTATCAAACTATGTGATTAATAAAATCAATATTTTTCTCTTTTCCTGTCAAACTTGATATAAGTACTTCTAGTTGGTATACTTTTCAATTTTAGTCATTTTTTTTTGTGGGAGAGTATTATCAAATAAATCTATTGATCTTTTCTTTCACGATTTTGATCGCTTCTAGGTTTAGAAAGACCTATCTTAATATTTAATCTTATTTTCTTCCGGTTTTTCCTTTAAAAAAAAATTAATTTAGTAATTGATTTGGAAAATATTTTAATGAAGTGAGAATAGCGTTTTCCCAAGTTGCTAACCAGTTGTCCTGAACATAATTTACTGATCAATCCTTCATTCTGTCCCACTGAATTGCAACCAGCTGTCCTTATCAGAGGACATCTGAGGCTGCCCAGTCTAATTGATGGGTCTGGGTCTTTACTGCAGCCTTTTAGTAATCAGCTTTATATTATTTTTCAATCTTTGCTTGGGAGGGTCCTCATTACTTTCCCTTTTCTGAAAATTAAAACTATGTTTCTTATTATTCCAGAAGAACCAGAGAGTCACTTTTATCAATAGCCTTGAAAAACGGTCTTGCTCCCTATTTTTATTAAAGGGAGGTAGAGTAAATGTGATGAATAGCACGAGTGCTAATGGAAGGGTCCAGCGAATGCTTGCTGCTGTGATCCTTTTTGCAAACAATTGGCAATACAGTATCAAGAATCCTAGAGTTCTTTCCCTTTGACCTATTCATTCCAATCCTAGAAACCTGCTCTGAGGGATGAATCCAAATTCACAAAAAGCCACATGTGTAAAGATGTTCATCACAATGATCGTTTTATATTGAGAGGGGGGAAGAAGTAACCCAAATGTCCACCAATTGAATTAAAGTATCTATTTGGTGGAATATTCTGAAGCTATCAAAAATAATTATATAAAAAATCTGTGACTACAAAGGTAAAAAAAGCCGTTAAAAAATTCCATGGAGATTGTCATAAGGATTAAATGGCTTCAAAAAGATAATATTTACTAAATAATTTGTGCCAAGCACTGAGCTGAGCATTTTAAACCATCCCGTTTAACTGTCACAGGCCCGTGAGTCAGGTGCTTTTGCTATCATCCTTCTACAAAGGAGGACTTCGAGGGAGGAAGTAGGACCTTGCTGAAGAAGGGAAGCAGCAGGTCTGTGACTCAAATTCAGTCTTGCCTGATTCTGAACCTAAGTTCTTAACTGCTTTGCTCTGCTGCCTTCCCGTAAATTAATCTGGAACGAGCGATCATGTTATAACATTTAGGTTTCTCAGTCAAGAAACAGGACCACAGCAGGTACTTCTACCAAAGGGAAATGCACTCAACTTTCTGATTCTCCTGATGTTCCTGCAACCATATACATGCCTAGATTTCCTGGTTACTCTAGCCTTCACAGGTAGGAGAGCCTTAGAAGAATGGGTTTTTTTTTTTTTTTTAAAGATGACCGGTAAAGGGATCTTAACCCTTGACTTGATGTTGTCAGCACCATGCTCACCCAGTGAGCTAACTGGCCATCCCTACATGGGATCCAAACTTGTGGCCTTGGTGTTATCAGCACTGCACACTCCCGAGTGAGCCACGGGCCGGCCCTTAGAAGAATGTTTGAATCACAAAACATCCTGCCAATGGGACTTTGAGATCCCACTCCTGACTTATGTCCCTACAGTGTCTGCCTAATGCCTAGCACCTGAAGCCCAAATACTGCGTGGCCTTCAGTACCCATTTCCCCCATGCCCCCTTCAACTCTTCAACCAGTTCCCTGTTATTTTTATTTTTAGGCGGCTGGCCAGTACAGGGATCAAAGCCTGGACATTGGTGTTCTCAGCACCACACACTAACCATCTCAGCTAACTGGCCAGCCCCGTTCTTATTCTTTTATTCCAGCAAAGTGAATTTTACTTTGCCTTGAATATTTTTAATTCAAAGTTATCAGCTCCAACGCCTCCTTTAAGCAATCACACCTCATTTTAGCTCTCACTACTGCTGCATCATTCCTGGCCTGGTGACACCTCGCTGTGCACCCGTGGGCATGCTCGTCCATCTCACAGATAGATGCTCAACCACACCGTTCCTCTCAAGGTGGGTCCTTTTTAGTCTCTCTTCCTTTGTTCCATGCAAATAGTACAGTGCTTTAGTTCTCTGATACTTAGTCTAGGGCTCTTCACCTTCTCTTGGCTGAGAACTTGGTGGGAGCATGGCTTCACTCCATTACAAACCCTGCACAGTTGCAGATTTGGAATTCCATTTCTGTGCACACACAGACACCTGAAGCCATGGACTGCCACTTTAGGTTAAGAAGTTCTAAACTTATGCTGTCCAGTATGGTAGCCACCAGCCACACGAGGCTACTTAAATTAAAATGAAGTAGAGCCGGCCCGTGGCTCACTCGGGAGAATGTGGTGCTGATAACACCAAGGCCACGGGTTTGGATCCCACATAGGGATGGCTGGTTAGCTCACTGGGTGAGCGTGGTGCTGACAATACCAAGTCAAGGGTTAAGATTCCCTTACCGGTCATCTTTAAAAAAAAAAAAAATTTAAATGAAGTAAAACTCAAATCAATTCCCCAGTTGTACTAGCCATGTTTCAAATGTTCAATAGCCAAATGGGGCTAGAGGCTACCACACTGGACAGCACGGATATAAAACACCTCCATCACTGCAAAATGCTTCACTGCACAGCACTGTTCAAGACAATCCAAACAACAGAATATGATGCAGCCACTAAAAAGAACAGAGGAGATCTATCTGTATGCTCCATATGAACGACATTCACTATACATGCACAAACATACAACATAACATATACATATATATTTGCATACACATGGAAAAAAGGATAAAAGAACCTAACATGAGCCATCTTAGGTAATGGCAGGGAGGGAGGGATTTTTCCTTCACTTTATACGTATACCCTGAGTATTTTTATTTATTTTATAATTAATTTATTTCTTTTGGCAGCTGGCCAGTAAGGGGATCTGAACCCTTGGCCTGGTGTTACCAGGCCATGCTCTAACCAACTGAGCCAACTGGCCAGTCTTCCCCTCAGTGTTTTTGAATGCTTAGTTTTTATAATAATATTCTAAATTTATATGTCTACCTCTCCACCTGTCTAGACTAAGAGCTTGGCTTCTCCTACTCCACTGCATGCAGAATGCTGAGTAGAGACAATAGGAAGAGACTTCTATCCTCAGTTACCCCCCACTCCACAGCTGACAAGCACCACCCTTGAATGCTTACTTTCTCTGCAGTCCGGTTCCAGACAGTCACCGTGTGACCCATTTTTAGCAAGTTGGAGACAATGCCACTTCCCATGAGGCCAAGGCCCAAAAAGCCTATCCTGCAACAGAGAGAGCTGATCAGTTCAGGGTGAAGGGGGAGAGACAGGGTGAAGAGTGTTTGCTTCATGCAGCACAGGGCTCACTCCCCATAAAGCTTGGTGGTGGGGGATGACCACAGACCACCAGAAACACCACTCAAGTGTGCTGCCACAACACCTCAGAGCGGAGGGCATTGCATCCACACTGCACCTTTCTTATCACACCACGGTCTAAAAGTGTCCCTAAATGTAAACGGGCATCTCTAAACCCTTGACTGCCACAGAACAAAGTATGACTTTTATGGTTCAGGCCAAGTCTTCCAAATCTGGTTCCCCTGCTGCCCTGACAGATGGTCTAAGCTTACAATTCCATTACAGTGAAAAAGCAGACATTTGTCTTTGGCTCTTAAGGCTTCCCGATCAGCTACCTTGAGCGCTAAGATCTCAGATGGCACTTTGGAGCACATCGGGATCCACGACAAGTAACGGAGACAGTGTGTTCAGAGCCAGGCAATTTCCCTAACTGCAGGAACCAGGACCATGCTTTTTAGCTCATTTTCCCAACTTCAATTTTCCCCGCTCTCACCCTGCTGCCTTTCCAATCTTCCTGCGGTCAGCATAGGTAGGCCTTGTCCCTATTCTCCAAAGCTGTCCTCTGCCTGAGCTTTGGAACTGATCATTCCCAGTGCACAAACTTTTCTTCCGGTGCCCATCTTCTCCCGAACCTCTTAGTACTCTCCACTGCGTCCTTCCATCTACAGGCCCATCCCGATTCTTCTGACTAAGGTCCTCAATGCACAATATGCTTTGCTCACCTTCACTTCCTCAGCTTGCTCCTTCTGTGACCCCAAGAACCTAGGGCTGGCTGCTACTAGTGCTGTTTCTACCTGCTTTTTTTTGGTGGCTAGCTGGTACAGAGATGGAACCCTGGACCTAGGTGTTATTGGCATCACACTCCAACCAACTGAGCTAGCTGGCCAGCCCTGTCTCTATGTGTTTTACAGATAATTTTATCTTGTCCAAGTATCTTTTCTTGGTTTTGCACTTCTTTCTCCTTCCTTGAATGGGACGATGGCTAAACAAGGCCTCTTTCATTTCTGATCATACCATATTGTTTTCAATTTGAATTTTCTCCCAGCTCCAGACATCTTCTGCTCCATTCAGACCCTGTTATCCTTTCCATACTTTTGGTCTTCTGGAATCACATCTGCAAGTTCCCTTTGCAAACTGGCTCCTTGACTCAGAGGTTCCCCCCTTATTCATGCTGGAACACCCCCTGCTTAATCTCCCTGTCCCATGTCTGTACTGAGTCATCTGAACCAAATGTTGACAGTGGAAACCACCATTGTCCTCACAGAACAGGCCCCCTTGTCCACAAAGTTCCATGCCGAGACTTAAAAACAAGGATGTAGCTTTTATCATTCATAGCTATCTGGGTAGTGCAATTTTCCCCTATGATTCTAAATCATGACAGACAAATTCTCTTTCCTTTTCTTGGTGTTCTAGGAAACCCAGTAGACCTGGGGATGAAGCTTCTGGCTTGTTAACATGGCAACTGACAGTCCCTCATAGTGTCCTTGAGCCAAGATGGAGAATGTGGATTAATGTGGAATGGATGACAATTATTGACTCTGTAGGTGGCTTCTTACTCATGTTTAAACAGTGTTTGACTAAAGGGGCAATAAAGGCTTCAGGTGAAAGCATCCAGACTCTGTCCTCAGCCCCATCCTGGTCTTTTTTCTTTTTCCCCTCAAACTAACACCATCCTTATTAAATTAATGGATGACACCTATCTTCCCTTTTAACAGCACATAGCATGCCCCTGTCTCCTTTCTAAAAAGGAAAGTTCACTAAAAATAACTTGTAGAATTAAGTGATTTGGACAGTACAAAAAGCAGAAATAAAGTAAGAGACGTACTGTTTTTAGTCTGGGAAAGAATATGTAAGGTACAAGATGGAAATTCAGATTTGGCTCTCTTGCTCAGGAAAGCATACCTTCCTAGTAAAGAAACCCTTTTCGTTAACATCTGCAGACAGAGCAGGGCGTAAGCTACGGTTTGGGGACCAGAATGTTGGTCTGCCTCCCTGCCTGGGCAGGGTGGTAAGCAGCCAGCAGGTGGCCGGGAAGGTTCAGGAAGCGACAGCAGAGAAAGCTGGGAAGGCAGGAGGACAGGCTTTATTCCAAACATCTCACCTCTCTTCCCCAACTTGCAACTACCATGGCTAATTTTGGGGTCTTCATCATGGTTCTACAAAGCCAGTGGTTCTCAAAGTGTGGCCCCTGGGGCTCTACCACAGACCTACTGACTGAGAAGCCCCAGGACCGGGGCCAACAATTGGGGCTTTACAAACTACCTTCCAGGTGAATCTGTGACACAGGGAAGTCTGAAAACCACTGAACAAAGTGCACTGCTTGGACACTCAGTGGTGAGCTATGGAGCCAACCCCTCAGCTTATGCCCAAGGGAGACCCCACTGCAGGTTTATATAGCTTCTGTCTCCTACAAATCACATTGCTCCCAGGCAAATCATTAGCAATAACAATTATAACATCCCCCCGCTCTCTCCATTCAATCGCAGCAATGGCTGGGACATAACTCTTAAAGCGCTCCCTTGGGGTCACTCCCCTACCCCCTAGAAGAACCAGAGCCACAGGGGGCCTTTTCATCAAAGGTCCTACTTTTTGTCTGTGGGTGTGATGTTGCCGTTCACGGCTGTGCTGTCTGCTGCCTGGATGGAGGTGGAACCAGTTTCCTAGGGACAGAAAGCACAGATCATCAAGTCAGTCTGCCCACGGTGAAAGGCACCAGGTGAAAATAAAAACGGGGAGTTGTTGGACCTACATACCTCTTCACATATTTTCAACTTCTTTGTGATTGCCTGGTAACAGACGGCTGGCTAGTAAAGAGGGAGAAAAAAATGACTATTAAACTGAATGATTAATTGGTCTTCATTATAATTCCGTAAAAGATTAGGCCTAAAGTGGGAAATTAACACTGAATACTTACTTGCATAATTTTATTGAACTCCAAATGATAGAACGTTAACACACATGACCTCATTTGATTCTCAAAGCAACTCTATGAGGTTCTTTTGCTGACCATAACACTGAGAATCAGAGGCGTTAAGTCTTGTGCTCAGAGTTACAGAGCTGGTCAGTGTAACTGGACTTGGAACCCAGATATTTCCAACTCCAAAGCCACAAACTATTATTGGATCCTTAGCAGACTTTGGCAGTGTCCCTCCATACCTGTGGGGCTTGGAGACTGTCTCAACCAGTGAGCCTCAGAACATGTCCACCAAGCAACCATGGCTACTTTGGAGGTGCTGAAAGCTCACCATGTTTGGTTTCTGTCCTAGATACTAAAGGTGACTGCAAATGCCTCAACTACACAGCTGAGTTTTAAAAGCTTTTTTTTTTTTTCTAATTTATTCTTAATCTCAACAACACCCGATCCACTAGTGGACCTATATGGCAACTTTCTGGCTAGTTGTTCTGGGCAATGTACAGGCAGAGCCTAACTTTCCAGACCAGTAGGGAGAGGTCCCAATGGAGTAGCACTCTCCCCACAGGCCAGTCCCCAGCCAAGGATCGAGAGCCTCAAAGAGCAACTCACCTTCTCTGTTTGGCTCAGCAGGAAATGATGGAAATGAGGATCTGCATCTTTAACAGGCTGAAATCAGAAAACAACTAAATAAAACAAGTTATCTTCCATTTCCTTCTGCCTGGTGACTGGCTGATGACCTATGGATTCTGGTATTTTTTTTTTTAAACAACTGTCTGGATTATCTTTTCCCATTTTTTACCTAAGGCTTTTATAAACGACCATTCTATCTAGAGGAAAACTGGCTTTAAGTGGAAAAGAACAGATATTTCTGCCAGGTAAAGATACAAATTATTTCAATAACACTGCGAAAATATTGAAAAGCATAGTAGTATTTCTGAAGTTCAGTATTCACCAGGCACTTTGGATAACCCAACAGACTAATCCACATCACTTCTCAGGACTCTTTTTCAATTTTAGGGTTTTGGCCTACTTGCGTCTAGTACCAGACCCCTGAGGGTCTCGTCTTACCAAGGATCTATATTAACAGAGAAACAGGGTGGCAATGACTGAAGACTTTCAAGGGCTTTTCACAATTATGCCCAGTGACAGGTGCAGCCACACCAAGGATAATATAACCTCCAACTACTAAACATCAAAGCTGTGTTTACAGATGATGAGAGGGTGTTTATAAAATATCAAGTAGGGCTGGCAGGTTAGCTCAGTTGGTTAGAGCGTGGTGCTGAAAACACCAAGGTTTGATCCCTGTACTGGCAAGTAGCCAAAAAAAAAAAAAAAATTTGTGGAATGATCCCACTTCTGTGAAAAACAACCCTACTTCCAAAGAAAATTACACATGGGTGCATAATCATGTAAATGATGGCTGAGTGAGCACATTAGAGGTCTGGGTTCAGTTACCTCAAACTTAATAGCGCTCGCCCAAGAGGATGGAGGTTTTTACTTTTACCTCATAGACTTCTGTACTATTCTGTAAGTATAAAAACAAAAAGCCTTATACACAAGAGAAGAGGGAAAAAGGAAAAGCGGGTCACATGGTAACACCAGGAAACCAGCTGCAGGCTGCTCTGCCTGCAGAGGAGCTTATTACCTCGCTGGCAGTCGGCTGCCATTTAAACGCGGCCATCGGTCCAGCCATCATCCCCTTCACGGTGCTGGACTCAGGGATGGTGAGATCCTGCAGAGGGAAAGGCAGAGCATCAGGATGCTTGCTTCCTCTAATCCCACTTTAGGGTTGAGCTAAACCCTAGCAAAAGTTTCATGTCTAAGTGTAAAGTCAAGCCAATCCCCAGGCAAGGTTCTGACAACTGTCCCTTGGGAGAAACAGGGCAAGTTCTTCCCGTCAACCCAAAATGAGCCTTTCTTCTCCATTTTTAGAATCATACAATGTGTTCTTTCACAGAAACTTCACAAGGATGGAAGTCTAGAAAGCCCAACTATTGTCTGCAGTGTCATCAGCAACGTCAGAGAAGATTCCTTATGATTAATGAATATTAAGAAAACAGTAGTGGCCTCAAAGGGAATTCACGATGTCTCAAAAAAAATTAATAAAACCACATGTTGCTAATGAGGAGATCTGCCCAAACTTTATAGCCATTAAGTGACAAAGCCAGAAGTAGGCCCCAGGTTGGTTAGAAGACAAGAGCCCTGCACGATCCTGAGACCCAGGGGAATGGACCTGCTCCTCGTCCCCAGTGCTGGCCCATGCTCTTTTGGGCAGTCACCATTCCAGCTTTAGAACCGGTTGGACCCTCTCTACCACTCTGATGTCACCTCATAATCCCTTTTTCTCACTCACTCCCTGATGGTCACCATGGCCCTCCTGATGTTTCCATTTGGATATCTGATAGGAATCTCAACATGCACTGGACTCTTGATCTCCCCGTGCAAACCACTCCTCCCGCAGGCTTCCCAGTCCTAGAAAATGACCACTCCATTCTTGCAGGCCACGTTCTTTGGAGTCCTCTCGACACCTCTTTCCTCTAATTTATAGGCAATGATTATGGCTTGATGACCAGGTATTCATGCAACCCCTTCTACTCACCATTTCTGCTACTAATACCCAAGCTCAGGTCACCATCACCTGTCACTTGGAAAGTTGCAAAAATAAACCTCTCTGTGTCACTCTGGACCCTTACAGTCTAGTCTCTACACAGCAGCCAGTGTGACCTTCTAAAACATCAGGTCAGATCACGTCACTTCTCTGCTTAAAACTGGCTTCCCATCTCACACAATAAAGCTAGTGTCTATGCTATCATGGCCTACAGGGAGGGTCCTACATGACCAGCAACCTCTACCCCACGTCAGTCTCTGACCTCATGTCCTGTTTCTTTCTCTCCGCTCAGCACTCTCCAGCTCACTAGTACCCTGTTGGCCCTCTACCTTGTCCCCAAGCACATGCCTGCACCACTGCCTTTGCACCACTGGGAATGGTCTTCTGACAGGTATCTACTCACAGGCTCACTTTAGATTTCTGTTGAAATGTTACCTTATCAGAATAACTCTAACTGACCTCTCTGTATCTTCCCCTATTAGAATGCAATGCTGATTATAACAACAAATGCTGTTATAGGGCTCACTGTATGCCCGACATCACTATAAGCACCATTTTATATGTACGTTCTCATGTAATTCTTACTACCTCATGAAACAGACCTATCATCCTTATGTTATGAAAGGAAAAACAAGGCAGAGAGAAAACTGAAACTCGAGGAATTTGGCACCATTCTAGGAAAGCAAGAGCTCTGCTGGTTTTGTCCCCTCCACATGCTGGGAACCCACCTGGCATACAGTCAGAGTTCAACACTACTGAAGAAATGAATACATTTCTTCCCGGGAGGAAACTTGTCTGTCTTTTATGCTGCTTTGCCTCTAGACACCTGGCCTAAGCTGGAGCTGCTCAACGAACATTTGTAAAGAGGTTTTGGCGGGGGGGGGGGGGGGGGGGGGCAAGAAAGCCTAGTGTAGTGCTCTCCGAAAGAATTTTCTGCAATGACAGACATGTTCCATATCTGCATGGATACCGCCTGTCATGTCATTAAGGAGCACCTGGAACAAGAACCAGAAACTGAATTTTAAACTGTATTTAATTTAATTTACATTTAAATAGCCATTGTGGCTAGGGACAGCACAGCTGTCCTAGACCGTACAGGTCTGGGGACTTGCCTAAGGCCACAGTTACATAACAGGAGCAAGAAGAATGCAGCTCTAGGTCCAGTGCTAAGGAAAGGCCTTGACTCCCAAATCGCTGCTCTTTGTATGAATCTGGAATTTTAGGAGAACCACAGTCCTGACAACGCTACTTCTGTGGGGGTGGTCTGTGCCTGGAGTTGAAGTTCTCAGCCCAGGTCTAGGAAAAAGAGCCCTAGACGGGTTGGGAGCGCACTGCTGGGCATGGCTCTCACAGAAGTCTGGACACAAACTCAGCCTTCTCCTGCCTGTATGTAACTGACACCTCCACAATCAAGGTCAGCCTTTTCCGTTAATCCTCATGGGTCAGATTATGTCCAGGAATGGCCCTCATCTGGGGCTTTGCCCAGTTATTGGCCTATGCTACTCCTCACTGTTTCTGGAAGGAGCTTGCCAGCAAGGTGACAATTACTATGGCAACACACACACTCGTTTGAGACTATAGAATATATCAGATAGTTAAGAAGCACCAAAATTCCAAAGTCTGGGCACAGATTCCTATGCGTCTGAAAGTGCTGAACTGACATGGCTCTGTCTGTCCCACACCACCAGCCAAGATCTGTCCTCTTCTGCTGCCACACCGTTTTACTACAGGCCAGGCCCCACTCAGAACTGTGCAGAAAGGATGTGTTGAAGGGTCAAAAGCAGGTAGAGCTCCTGGATTGAAACCTGGCTAAATATTACTACCCCTCCAAGTTAAGAATTCAGACCCAAAGGCAAATGCTTTTTATTGGGAGCTTGTGAGAAAAGTCCCCAGTGGTAAGCCTGGGTGGTGGCCTTTGGGGTTACACTACAAAGACCGTCTAGCTCTCACTGCACAACCAGCCACTGCCTGCAAAGCCACAACCCTAATGACACTGATCAAGTGCTGAGTATGTTGTGGGTATTGCCCCAAGTGTTCCGCCCACATTACTTGTTTAACTCTCACAACTTACCCACAAGGCAAGTATGATCATTAGTCCAATGATCAGATGAGAAAATCGAGGTGCAGGTACTTGACCAAGGTCACACAGCTGCAGCAAGGCACGGGGTCACAACTTAAACTCAGGGCCTTTGTCCTAACCTCTCCTTTGTAGTTCCCTTTGTCCCAAAATAAGCTGTTTGTCTCTGGGGAGACACAGGAGTCAGTGGGATGCACAGTTTGAGATACTAGGCAACGTGAATTTGGAAAAAAGCATAAAACCTGACAGGCCAGATTCCTTCTGGATCCCTAGGAAATAAATTCAAAGGTCACATGACATTTTTTGTGGCTTAAATGATATCACACTCCCTGAAAAGTTCTTCATGCCCCCCAGCTGGTGGCTGTTCTAAATCTTCTCTGCCTTTGGGATTGTGGTCACCTAGGGTGCCACCACTGCAACATTCACTCTTGCCTACTTCCCGAGTCTTAGGCTATTCAGCAGTGGGAAGGGCCTTCTCTGACCCAGTGGCTACACACTGGCAGCCTGCAGGCAGAATCTAGCCCAGAGAAATGTTCCTTTGGACCCAAAAAGTGTTTTAAAAATTTGATTTAGCTTCCAACATTTAAAATTGGGACATTTCACATAAAATTTGTATTTCCAGATTCTCTTGAGAAAAACTAGACCATGTGGCAGGAGTTGGCTGGAACCCTGGACAGAGCATAACCTGACCAGACCCCGTGCCATGGCCATGGCCAGTGCTCCTGCTCTCAGCCCTGAGTAGGTCGGGCCAGGAACCTCCTGCCTGAGCTGTTTCTCCTCATGTCCAGTCAGTCTCTCCTGCCTCCGTTACCCACCTGGTCCCACTGCTGTCTGAATGTGCCAGTCTCGATCTTACAAATAGTGTTTCATCCCAGCCTGTCACCCAACCATTTCCACCAGCCATCTGGCTTCTGCTCCCTGCATCTTGCTGTTGATAATTTTCCTGTGTCCCTGACACAGACACCCCCTTCAACTCCAAATTCTCCTCTGTGGGCTTCTAAAAATGAACCCAAAACTTGTCAGCAAGAAGGCGAGGGATGTGTCCTTTCCACCTTATCTTGTCTGCGACTCTCCTGACCCCTCCCACCCCGACCGAGGCATTCTCTCTGCACAGCACCTTCTGCCCTCTGCTCTTCTCTCTCCTCACTTTCCCAAGACAACCTTGTTCCACCTCACAGAGTCAACCATCCTGTCTACATATTTGTCTCCCAAATCTACATTTCCAGTCTGGGGGCTGTGCCAAGCCTCCCAGGTTGTTGCAGCCTCGCCTCCAATTTGTCATGTTCAAAACAGAACTGGTCCTCCTTCCCATAAGCCGTCTCCACTTCCTGATGCCTTTGCTTTTAGGTAAGTGAGCACCACTGTCCCAGAAACGAGGCTCAAACTCATCTCCCTCCACATAACAAGTCGCCAGATCTCAGGAACTCTTCCTTTGAAGAACCTCTCACACGTTTCCTTTCTACACTTGCTATCATCCCTGTGAATGTGCTACTGGCTTAGCCTTCTCACTGTCCTCAAGCCTCTCCTTGCTGCCCTCCCTGATCACTAATGCACAGCCTGGGGCACACCGCCACCTTAACACCAGCTCAGATACCTTCCCGGGCCCCATGACTCCAGAACAGCATCACACTGCTTGGGTAGCCCTCAAGGACCTCCACGTGCAACGGCGCTGGCCTTCACTTTTGCTCTCTTTGCTGTCCTCTACCTACACTGAGGACACTCACATTATGCTGAGCCCCACATGGGCTATGCCCACCATCTCTGGAATGCCTTCCGTTCTCTCATGCTAAGCCCTTTCCAGGGCCAGACCTTGTTCGCTGGCTCAGGAGGACCTGCCTCATGTTTCTACTTCATGCCTGTGCATCCAGGCCGTGTCTCTCACCTGGTCTGCAGGATTCTTCTGGGTAGCACTTAGCACAGGACTCTATGTCCACTCCACTGTAGAGTGCAACTCTACCTTATGCAAAGTTCAGTCACTAACCCCAGAAGCTGCAGAGATAAAACAAACCTTCTCATCCTTTGGGGGCCGACCCCGCTTCCGGGGACTTTGCTCTTGGGCTCTTTTCAGAGGGGATTTGGAGCCTCTCTCTGAAGAGCCTGAAGACACCCTCTTCTTTCCTTCTCCCATGTTCTTCTTCACCTTCCCTTCAGACAGGCTAAGTTTGCGCTTCTCATCACCTGAGTTTGGCCTACTTCTCTCCTCACTGGAATTACGCCGATTCTTGTCATCAGCAGAATTGTGGGATGATGTCTGAAAGTTTAATAATAATAATGATAACCACAACAGCTGCCGCTGCTGCCGCCATCACCACCACCGTTTACATGTGCCACGCACGGCTACATGCACTGCATGCGCATTGTCCTCATGACCACCCTATGGAATGGGTTCTGCTGGCATCCCACTTACATTGGGGGAAGCAGATTCAAAAAAATAACACAAATTAAGTCACCTGTCCAAGGCCCCAAAGCTAGGAAGTGGTGTTTAAACCCAGACAGTGTATACGTCCCAGGGGCTGTACTCCTTCCTAATCTCTATGCTATAAAAGGGAGAAATGGCCTGTGCTGTACTCAAAAGCTGAGCTACTTTTCCTAGGTCCAAGCAACTTTCCTAAATACAACAACCTATCCCAGAGAGGTCAGCTGCATGCACGGAGTTTCAAGCTGATTAGCAAAACGCTGATACCTTAGAATTGAAGTAGCTCTCTCTCCACTGCCATTTCATAAGAATAGAGTTTTGAGTTTCGGTGACATTCAGTCTGTTATATACTATGCAAAATCGACTGTCTGGTGCTGGCATAAAGTGAGAACTGCAGAGTCTCTCACCTGGTCTTTTCCTTTGGCTCTTTTGAGGAACTCTTCGACGGCATCCACAGCTTGCTGGAATCGTTTTCCCTTGTTAATCTTTATCATTTCCTCTTTATGAGCATGATATGGCTTTAGCTGTTCCACTTTGATCCAGGCACTAGCAGGAAGCAAACACAGAAAGGGTATGATCCATACTTCATATGCCAAAAAATATCAAAGATCTCACCAGAGCAGAATGCAAGTATCCATTTGGTTTAACTGAACTTTGACACAGTCCTGGTATTTTTTCAAACAGTGCTGTCAACTATCCCAAACTCTTGGGCCTAAAGCATATTTTCTTGAAACAAGTCAAGCAGAACCACCACCACCACAATTCAGAACACCACTCAAGTGAAATCACTGTGTTGCAGCCTATCTGTTTCCTCTCGTTCACCAGCTTTCAGTGCCCACCTCCCAGCCCAACTTGCTCAGGGCAGCAGCAGCCTGTTCTCACTGCACAGCACAAATGGCCACACCTGGGTCCTGGGAATCAGGCACCTGGAAGCATCATGCAGCATGGCAGCATTACTGTGCAAGAAGACACCTGCTACCTGTCAACCATTTCAACCAGATTTATGGTCTGTCAATCAACTGAGAGTCAGGGATATTACCTGGGCTAAAGAAATGCGCCCCTTCTATGATGGGGTCTGAGGGCCTTGGCCACACCCCCCAATAAGTGTTAATGACCCCAGAGATGACCACTGAGCTGCTGCAGGAAAAGCTCCTGGCTCACCTGAACCAGGGCAGCAGGGAGCCGAGGGTCTTGATCATGCCCTTCTCCACACTCAACCAGCCCAGTGATGACCAGCAAGCATCAGCAAGAAGGGCTCTGCATTCCTGAGCTGGGGTGGTGGGGGGTAAGGGCTATTGCCACACCCCCTTGACATCTGCACCCAGCCCGGCAATAACCAAGCCACTGCTGGAAGCCCACTGGTCTCCCCTGTGGCAATGAGGGAGGTGCCACAGTCCTCAATCCCACCCTTCCTCCTTCCTCCTTCTTCCATCCCATTTCCCCTCTCCCTCTCGCTCTCAACTGCTCTACAACATTGTAGAACGTAAAAAAAAAAAAAAAATTAATTAAAAAAAAAGAAATACACACCCTCTAAAATTTGCTGCTCTTACAGATATCTGCAGCCACTGAGCCTATATTTGTTCATAAATGATGGTATCCATGGGTGCATAACCACACAAAACATGGAACACATGGTTTGGAATGAGGGCAGCAGTCACAAAAGGAGGCTTTAAAGTCAAGATTCTTTTGGGCCGACCCCGTGGCTCACTCGGGAGAGTGCGGTGCTCCCGACGCGGGTTCGGATCCTATATAGGGATGGCTGGTGCGCTCACTGGCTGAGCGTGGTGTGGTCGACACCAAGCCAAGGGTTGCGATCCCCTTACCGGTCACAAAAAAAAAAAAAAAAAGACGAGCTTCTTTTTGAGATTAAAGGCAAGAGAACATACTCCTCTTGTATTTAATGTTTAATTAAATACCACCAATGTGTAAAACATGAAAGTGAAAAAAAGCAGTCACTTGTCAATTCTGGAATATTTGGCTAACCATACTAACCTGAAAAAATCCACCGCATCCAGTTTTCTGTGGTTTCCCAAAATCACATTCAGCTCACAGAACCCAAGTATTATAAAATAGAGAATTTTAAAGGCCTGGCAAAGTATCAGTTAATTTACATATATTTTACCCTATAATTCTTCACAGGTTTCAGAGTATAACCTTCAGAAAAAGTGTGTCAGATTAAGAATATAGAAACTGGGATATCTCATTAACTTAAGTTTCTTTCTTTCAAAGAAAGCTAAAGAATGTTCATTAATAACAGCAAAAGTGCCAAACCTCTGTACATAAAAATAATGCTACCAACCCACCACCAGCTACCTGTGCTTTGTTGTACTAATAACTGTGATGATGGGTTTGACGATCAGCCTGCAAAAGCCAGGAAGAAAACCAGGATCAGGCTTGTCAACTATGGCTAAATAAAATGCAGAACATTGACACAATTGCTGGTCTCTCCGGCATAGAGCTCTACCCAGAGGAGTCAAGCAGGTACGTTTCTAGTGGCCAACCCATCTTAAAAGTTTGAAATTCTTTTTTTTTTTTTTTTTGGCAGCTAGCTGGTACAGCAGTCCGAACCCTTGACTCCCCCGCCTCTCCTTGCATTTACAGGGATTCTAAGGACAGACCAGAGCAATTAGATGCAAAGTCAGACCTGGCCCGAAAAGCCAACGAAGCTGGCATACTAACTGGTAGCTCTGAGATGACACAAGCAGTATCAGGGAAGAAGCTTAAAGAGCCATGACACCCAGCACTGGCCTCTTCCTGCTAGGAGCTTCAAGTCAGAAACTAAGAGTCGCACAAGTTCCCAGCAGACCAACAAGATGATTTTTACAGAGCCCCTTGATATGGGACAACAGACTCCAAGAATCAGTAAGCCCACCCACTCTCTGCTGCTACTGCCATGCCTGCCTCCTACCTCAAGTCTCACCCTCACTGTGGACTCTAGCAAATGGAAAGGTGTGGACGTCTGCTGGAGGAAGCACCAATAAATCAACACCTATTTTTTTGTTGAAGCATTTTAAGTGGATTACTGATTTCTGCCAGAAGGAACAATACAGTCAAAATTCCACTCACCTTAAAGATAGGAATTTGAGATACTGAAATGAAATTTTCCTCTCAACACCATCTTGGAAGCGTTAAAATGGCTTGCTAAATGAACTGATAGTATAAGTATGACTTCATGAAAATAACTGCAAGAAATGTTAATCTATTTAAGAAATCAACTTATTGCCGGAGAAGCATCCTGTCGCATCGGAAAAACAGTCAATAAAAAACAAGCTCACGAGAGCCCTAGGAGGATTACTCTTGTAAGCAAACCAAACTTACATCACTGTGGCCATCTGAATAGAATGTTTTCTCTAATGGCTACACTGTGAAGTCCTCCTTCTTCTTAAAGACGGTCTGCCTCTAAGCCAGAGCTCTAATAATACACCACTCTCCAATCCACTGAGGCACATCAGTGTACCTGGCATGCAACTGGTGCTCAATAAATAATCACTGGGTAAATGATGCCTTCCAGGCACTTTCTGGGGCTAGACTGCCAACCAGTGATTTAGTGTTTGTTTTGTTGTTGCTGTTGCTGGTTTTTTAAGTGACTGTTCTGTTTCTGTCCTTAATATAAGCTGTAACTTAGGATTTTTCTCATGTCATCCTCCCAAGGCCTCGATGGAGCTACACCTTTTCAGCCCAATTTTGCTGTGGGCTGGGAAGTCAGAAAAATCAAGCTTATTCCAGTTGTGTTTAACGAAGTAGGAGGCTTTGCCTTTATCTACAATGGAATTAATTACAGATTGTTTGTGGTAGTAAATGCATGAAAACAAGCTAATTGGCAATCATTACAGAGAAGGAAATGGAAGGTCTCTTAAGATATCTGGCTAATCAGAAAAAGCAAGATGGAGAGCAGTGTGTGTGGCACGCTACTGCTCGTGCAGAAACGAGGAAAAAGGAATACGTAATTTATTACTTATGTACCAATATCTCTAGAGGGACCTATCATAGGAATCTCATCTAACTGGGTGGCTGAGGGACAGGGATAAATGGAACAACTTCACTATTTATAGCTTTATTTTTTGAACCATAAACACGTATTAGCTTTAAAAAACAACAAATATTAAAGGCCTGTGCCATGGGACATGAGCTATTCTGACTGCCCCGAGAGTTTTCCCCATGAGTTCCTGGTTTGTAGGTTTGCTCTGGTGGGTAGCTCCTCCCTGGCTGCTGGTGTAACTGCACCTGTAATGTGGTCAAGAGCAGTAAGCTTAGCTTGGTATCCTGACACATAACCTAAAAACTCTCTTCACTTGTAAACACAAAATTGCCACTAAGCCACTCTCTGATTACTCCACTCAAAATGTATTCAAAAACTTCCACACTTCTGATGTGCTTTCCCCTGAAATGAAAATCACACATGCAGGTATTGTATCAAAGATGTCAGTTGGGGCTGGCTGCTTATCTCTGTTGGTTAGAGTGTGGTGTTATAACACAAGGTCAGTGGTTTGGATTCCCGTACTGTCTAGCCCCCAAAACAAAACAAACAAACAAACAAAGATGTCAGTCTCTGCACAATCTTAAACACCCTCACATAAGTGTCTCAGCCTTCACATGGACACAATGACCTGGGCTGGACCCTTGCAGCTGAGAGAGACAGGGAGAGAGGACGAACACGAGTGCAAAGTCTAAAGGCGAGAACAAGGACAGGGTCAGAAGATGTGGGTTTGCTTCTCCACCTAGATTTGCTAAGTAGCACTTGGTAAACAATTTCTATGCCTGCCTCTTAGAGGCTGAGGATTACTGGGGTGTTACAGGTCCAAGTCTAAGCTATTCAGAAATAAAGGTACTGGAACCCCTCCCCCCCCCAAGAAAATAATGAAGAATTTCTCAGTTAATTCCAAGCAACGATTCACATCAATAAAAACTTGCAAATAAGATGGATGAAAGTTTTGTTTCTAAAACTTGAAAACATTCCCAAATGCTAGATGAGGCTTTCTAGCTGTGCTTTCTATGTCCACATGGCCAGCTACTTCTTTTTGGGCCAGTTTGTACAATTCTGTTGCATGACATCTGCTCCCACAGTCTACTGCATCAGCAATGAAGGGAGTCTCCCATAGGCCAGGAGAAGAGAATTTAATCAATGCCTTCTAGGAGAGCTCTTGCCCAGCCTTGGCAAAGAGATATTACTGTCTCAGTCAAATATCCAGAACAGTGGCCCTCACTAGCCACTTGGCTCAACTCTCCAACTATTACAGTGTTAGACGTAGGGAAAGTGGGTCAATCAGGTGCCAGGTGAAAAGAAAAAGGAATGCTCACATGGTTCCAACTTGCTATGCTTCTAATCATTAACCACAGATTTTTCTAGAAGAGTTACTTTTAGTACTGATTCAGACACCTCACACCCACCCAGACCTGTCCCATCTTAGATATGGCTTGATGTAAAAAGCACCTCAGGTTGAAACCCTGGACATCTTACCACTTAAATCCATAAACCCCTGGCCTCTCACTTTCTTCATCTGTGAAAAAGAGCAAGAATGACCCTATCCATTTCGTAAAACAGTGGCTGTGAGAATGAGATGTGAAGATTGCTATGGAAACTCCCGGGGTTATTTGCAATCTACCCATTGTTTTCCTACATTAATCTCTGGATTGGTTTGTTTTTGAAGGCTTCCACACACTTGCAAACTGAATGAACACTCCCTCCATTCCACCATCCACAGCCACTGATGAAACTGTTGAACCTTGGGCTCTGTCTCTACTCTGATGGGTGACCTCCACTCACCAGTCCTGTCAAATGTGGACACTCCCAAACTTGACAGTCTTTGGTTGTGGTCACCTGGTGGAGCCAGCAAAGTTATGCTGAAGTTATTTCTCCTTCTGTATTTCTGTAAAAATAGTTCTTAATTCGACTGTGGGCACTTTTGTCTTTCCTGGCCACCTGGCTCAGAGAGCCACATCTAGCCGTTTTATTAAGTCCCTCCCTCACAGGGAGGCCTGATTAGGAAGGTCTGGCCCTTTCTTCCTAACTGTGGGATGTCGACACAATTTGTTAGATGTTTTGGCAGGGGAAGGGAGAGAGAAAAAACAGGTTTCTAAAAGACTGAAATCATCTTGTCGTAAAGAACTACTCTTTTTACTCTTTAATAAAGGTCCTCACATATAAAAAAATAATAACTATGTATATTTTTCCCATAAGCAGTATGTCAGTTTTGAGATGAAACATCTCTCACCAAATCCTATATTCCTCAGAAATACAGCAACAGCCCCACTGGGTCAGACCCTATCCACCCAGGTCAGGGTCCAGGAGCCAATGGAACTCCCACCCCAGGACGTGCCATGACTCCCTGGCCTTCTGCCCAATGCCAAGCGTTAAAGGTGAGGTAGTATCTGGCTTCTACTATAGCCGCTTATGGATTTACCTTTCACAAATTAGTTCTCATCCCTAAAAATGTCACTTACATTACCTGTCTATACTACCTCTTAAATGCCTGTTTCACATAATGTTCCTTATAAAATGTGTCCTAAACAGTCACACAACTTCCACTCACAGTGCCCCTCGCCAAACTCAAGGCCATTTAGTGTTTTGTAAATTCTGATCATGCTCTTTTTTTAGCTTTTGCTTTCCCACATTAAAGAGTCCTGGTCTTTTGCGTCACTTGGTTCCCTTTTCTGGATCTTGACTAGCTTTATCAGATCCCTTTGGAAGCATGAACTGAACTGCACATAGTATTCCTAGTGCCACAGTTTTAAAGGTGGACTGATGTATTGTTTTGTGTTCAAAGCCTTTTTGGTCAAAAGAACATACCTGGCTGATATCCTTAGGAATCTCCAACTCTCAGATTCTTTTCTATTCAAACTCTCTCTGTCATGAGCAGAGTCCGTGCCTGTCTCGCTGTTTTCTTTAAAGGCACTTGCTTCTTATCAGCGTTTTTCCTCTCTTGTAATAGATCTGTACCCTGAGCTGATGTTGGCTGAACACCTGCTATATGCCAAGCCACACTACACATAAGTAATGTTACTTTTCCATCATAACTACGAGGTGGAGAGTATCATCCCCTTATGTGGATGAAGACCCAAAGGCTTAGAAAGGTACAACAGCTTGCCCGGATCACAGAGCAGGCAGAACTGGTATCTCAATGCACATTAGGCCTCTAACACATCCAGAGCTCTTTCCTCAACATAATTTGCTGCCACTGGCCAATCTGGAGATCTTATGTTCAGATAATAGAGAGATAGTAAATAAAATCTGCCTTAACACTGATTAGAGAAGTGCTGTAGATCCTTAACCTTTGGTTTCCTTTCTCTAAGTTAACTGCCTACTTAAAAAAGGATAACATGTCAGTCCCACCGCAACCTAATTTTTAAATAGTTTCTTATATGGTCTTATGTCAGGTCAAAGATTCTCAAATTAATGGTCCTCATTTCTCCAACTTTAGGACAGATCTGGTAATAAAGCTCTACTATTACAATGTTAGAGCAAGTCACCTGGTCTTACAAAAGTGAACAGAATTAAAAACTTACTTTTAATAAAATAAAATTTTAGTTTTCACTGTATATCACATGAATGAACTGTAATGATATACAGCCATTAAAAGATAACCCAACATGGCTCTCATAAAAGGAACTTGGGTAAAGAAAGATGCAAGATACTCTCATTGTGACTATCACATTTAGAAGGTGATGAGACCTGGTTCTTACCTGACTGACTCTGTTATTGGCCCCAGTACAGGTGCCCAACACAATTACTGAGAGATAAGAATAGCACCTTTTATTTAGGTATGAAGCCAGAATGATATGCCATTCTTATGTACAAGAACACTGAATTAAGAATCCCTGGAACATTCTCAGAGCAGCTCAGATTCAGGGTAACACCCAAAGGCAAAGTGAGACTCGTGGTGGGTTCTACTCACTGATCTTCTGTTCCAAAAAATTTCACAAAGAAGCATTTCTTTCCACGGGGTTTCTTCAAGTCCTTGGGTGGATTAACAATCTGGAGGATAAAAGGGAAAACAAAAAGGTCTGATGGCAACACAGAACCCCACTAGAATGTAATTTTCCATAGCTGTAAGTTGGTAAGAAAAAAATAACATAAAATGGATATGTATAAATAAGAACTGAGGTCCTAATACTTGTCTCTGCAATTTTCTACTGAGAAGTGTAAAAATGTGCAAATATTAGATAAGTTCCCTATATCTAACACATAGCACCTTGCTCAGTAGACACAATATCCCTTTTACTGCAATGGCCCTGTTTTACAAGTGGTTAAAACTAAGACGGACATCATTTCACCCCCAATATGACATTGTCATCACCAAAGAAATGTAGAAGACACTCTTCAAAATACTTCTTGTGAAGGAAGAGTTGAGAGAGATAATAATGAAAATAAAGGACAACTGAGGTACAGAAAACACTATATTGCAAAGAGTCTAAAGACATTTCATGGACTCCCAAAAAGAATATAAAAACAGAACATTTGGAAAGCTGTGACAGATCACCTCATACAAAATCTGGAGTGCCAACTCCTGCAAAGATGCACTGGAGCAGCACATATGGTAACATGGAAAGAAGATTTAAACTTAGTTGGGACAAAAATACTCTGGATTTTCACTAACCCACATTTAGATCTCTCTCTTCCTGGAGAATCTATTTTCTTCTCTTTTTGTTAGACTTAAGCACAAAGCTAAATTCAAATTAGAACTGATTTCCAGGGTTAAGAAAAAACAAAACTCATAATCCATTTCTGATTCAAGAAATAAGCGTTTACTGTATATTAAATGATCTACTTTATATTTGCCTTTTCTAACATAACTGATAGTACAGAAAAAAATTCTGAGTGTTACTTGAATGGGGCCAATTTAACTCAATACTAGAAATTGAGGGGAATGTACCTTACATTTCTCACCTCCTCACACCCAACCTAAGATATCTACTTTGGTAGCAAGACCTTACCTTTCCGGGCCAAGGAGGATACCGGCCGAGCTTCCCCCTAGAGAAAACACAAACAGTTAGCACTTGCCCTGAAAAAGCCAGTCCGTCTCAGTCAACTCACTCAACAGGGTAGTTTATTTTCCTAAATCTCTGCTGGCACCCTCAAGTGCCAAAACAAAAGCTGGCAAAGGGGAGTTGTTAATCTGGCTTCCACAGCTGGGCCCAAGACCCTCAGAAATGGAAAGCAAAATGGTATATGTACATGCATATGGTAAGTGAATTCTTCGGCCGACAAGGGATTCAAAACAACACAGCCTCCCAGTGACGGGGGTGGGGGACAGTTTGCTCTGTAAACACAGACTTCCCTTTACTAAGTCTGGCTTAATTCAACAGGAGACCAGCCTGGCTTTGACAAATGCTAATGGAAGCCTTCCTCTGGGTGGAGAAACAAGCTACGCAGCTCGAGGGAGGCGGCGACAATCAGTCTTCGGGCGATTGTCTGGGACACAGAAGCACACAAGAGGCACCCAAGGAAGGCACTGGTCACTGCCAAGCCACCGATCGTAAAGGAGAAGTTCCCCCCTCCGTTTCTTCACGCGGCAGCGGCAGCAGTCCGGTTTCCACATCCACAGCCGAGCCGCCCGCGCAGGTCGGTTCCATCGCAACGCAGGTTTTGACGGGTCTGCCCCGCCAGATGGCCCCGCGGGCTCCCGGGATCTCCTGCTTTCCGGGGAGCCCCAGCAAGACCCCGGGCACCTGGCGTCCGCGGGAGCCAAGTGGCGCCAGGGCTCCCCTTCACGGTGGCCGCCAGTGTCCGAGCCCCGAGCGCAGCCCTCCTCCGGGCGGCCTCGGGGCTCAGAGCCCGGCCCTCCGTGGCCACTCTCAGCCTCAGTCCCCCGGGGCCGGGCTGCCCCTTCCGCCAGGCGTCGCTCGCAGAAACGGCACCTCGTCTTCCCCTCTCTCCACGGCCTGGAGCGCACAGAAAAGCAGCTCCCGGGCTTGCCGCAAACCCCGCGCCCAGGGCAGCAGGTCCCCGGCGTATCTCGCTTGGCCCCGACAGCCTGGACTCACCACACCAAGTCGCCGAGCCGCAGGCTCACAGCCGCCATCTTACCACCCAACCACCGCCGACGCACGGGCCGCCGGGAAGATCAGGTCGTCCCGGCGCCGCCCATTGGAGTGGGCCCGACCACGTGACGGGGGCCGGTTGTCATCGGCCACGCCGCTGCTCTGACGTCACCGCGCCCGTCGGCGCTCATTGGCTTGCCGAGCGGCACGTGACTCGGGCGCCGCTATCTCCGCGCCCCGGAGCCCGGAGACTCCCGGCTCCTTCCCCCTCCCTCCGGCTCGTGACAACGAAACGGTCGCGGTCTGAGGCGGCAGCGGCGACGGTGCGGCCGGCCGAGCGCGAGAGGGAGCCTGCCTTGCGGCCCGGACCTTCCCGCCCCCGGGCCGTGGACTCAGTCCCCCTCCCCCTTCGGCGCTTCCGTTACGGCCGTTAGTCCGGCGCTGGCCCCGGGGCCGTTCCCGAGCTCCGGCCGGCCCCGTCGCTGCGCCTGGGGGCTGCCCTGACGGACTCGGCGCGGCCTGGAAGCCAGCCTCCGCCCGCGCCTGGCGCCTCGCGCCCGGCGGGCTCCGCTTGGTCGCAGCCCGGGAATTCCTGGTGTCCCGGCGCCCGCGCTCCCCGGGGCGGACGCCGCGCTCGTCGGCTCCCGCCGCCTGAGTTTTCGGGAGCGCTCGCTCGACGGCCGGCTTTCGGAGGCAGCGTCCGAGCGTTGGGTCCCGCACCGCAAGTTCTCGCAGGGCGCTCGGTGGCCGCCCCTCCCCTTATTCCTCGAGTTGCTCCGCGGACGTCGAGTTGGCATTTCTCTGCTTCCTCCTGGGCCGGCGCGCGGCGCGGCTGACGAGGCTCTCCCGGGCGCTGGGACCTGGCCATGAGCACGGGCCGGCAGCCCGCTCAGAGGCATGGCCCGGGAGCCGGCCGCTAGCCGCGCCGCAGCCCGGAATCCCGGGCTGGCAGAGCACCGCCGCGGGGGGACGTCCGTGACCCGCGTCGGCGCTGGGGACAAAGGTGCGTGTGGTTGTCGGGACCGGGCTGTCGTGGTAGCCTTGCTGTAGTTGGACACTTTTCAAGAAGTTGTGACAACAGGAAGACATGCCAAGCGTAGGTTGGACACCTTAAAACGGAACCATTAACTGCAGTGGAGCACAGCGCCTGCTCCAAACTTCACTTGACCAGGTAGAAGCATAAAATTTTACCAAAGATTTCAATCCCAGTTACAGAGTCCAAGGAGCCTAAGTCAAGGGGTTGGCTTAATCTAGACTCGGCCTTTTCTGGAGTCACCGCTTGCTTGAAAAGGTGGCGGGTCCATACCTATCCCGCAGGCATTGTGTTGTGCAGAGGCTTTGCTCATAAGCGGAGATTTTTGCGAACTGGTTGTCCCGCAACCTGGTTTTTCTTTGAAGACCAGTTTCCATGAAGTACTATGAGTTAGGAGCTGGAACTGTCATTTACTGTGTGTGTGTGTCTGTGTGTGTGTGTGTGTGTGTGTGTGTTAGGACAAACATCGTCTAAAACATATTTAAGATTTTGGGAAATAATTTAATAAATTAAGCGTATGTTCCTATTTGGAAGTTCTTAATTTCTGAGGAACTGAAGGATATTTTAATTACTTGATAAGAACTGAATCTTAAATCAACATTACTGGACCTAGAGGCATTCTCATTAAAGTCAGGAACATGGCAAAGAATATATTGTCTGATGTTATTCTGGAATTTCTAGCCAATGCAATAAGACACGAAACAAAAATAAGAAATATAATTTTTCAGAAAAGGGATGACAAAAATTCTCATTTCTGTGGGTGATAGGACTGCCTGTTTTTAAACAAACAAAAAAAGCCTCAACTAAGAGTTCCGTAAAGGGACTAATTACAAAATCAGCATACATAATTAAGTTAGTTTTTCTGTATTTCACCAATAACTACTGTGAAAGTATAGTAGTTAAAAGGATGTATTTACAGTAACAAAAAAAAAAAAATACAATTCCTGGGAATAACCTGAGTTACAAAGAAGGTTAGCATTTTTTGGATAATATCAGTTGAGGTTTTTAAAGAAGAATGTTTTTGCCTGTAGAATGCTATACTTAGAATAATGTTCAACCCATTAACGTTGACTATTTAAAACCCTAGCTATTTTTAGGCCTTTAAGTTTTACTCACAAATCTTGTTTAATTTACAGGAAAGATTGTTTATATAAAAGCAAAATCACTTGATCTTTGACAAAGGTTCAATTATAGCACCAATTTAACAGCTTAAATTCCCTTAAACAATTAACTCTTTTTACAAAGTTAAATTCCCTTAAATATTTTAAACTCATTTAAAGTTTCACAGTATATTCTTGATTCTCTCAAATACTTCAAACTTCTTTTTTTTTTTTTTAAAAGATGACCGGTAAGGGGATCTCAACCCTTGGCTTGGTGTTGTCAGCACCACGCTCAGCCAGTGAGCCAACCGGCCATCCCTATATAGGATCCGAACCCGTGGCCTTGGTGTTCTCAGCATCACACTCTCCTGAGTGAGCCACGGGCCGGCCCCTTCAAACTTCTGAAAAGGTGAATCTAGTAGTAAAATCTTTCCAAAGACTTAAATGACTCTTGCAAGTCTAGTACACATGTAAGTATAAGTCAATTTCTTTTAAACATGCAAACACTTTCAAACTTAATGATATTTTCTTAAGCATTTCAAATTAAAATTGTAAGTCTAATATGTCATTCTTTAATATATCTTACTAAGTATTTCAAATGGCTTAGTGGCAAACAACAGCACATTATCATGATAGTTATAGAACTTAAGCCAAAATCTAACTTCTAAGTGCTAACATAGGTTTGATTTACTTTATTCTCTAATCCTATTTCTGTACCTTCTCAGGCTTGCAAAGTTACTTTTGCAACTAAGAGGAGCAGTTTTATCAACTAGGTGGACTGAAGTTGCAGCATCTAAAACTTAGATGGAGATAAGATTACATTTTAAAATACTTCCTGGATAAGGACAGTAGGACCTGGTGCCATTTCCAGAATAACCTTCCTGCATACCATTGGTTAACTTGCAGATTCCCTTTTTATGGTGAAATTGTGCCTGCCCTATTCAGTGGGCAACCTCTAAACCCTCAACTTTCAGCTGGGACTTATTTTCACAACCCAGTCCATCACAAATGTCCTGAGAGCCTTAGAGGTTTTTTTTTAGGGGAACCTTTTTTCTGCATCTTAGTGCTTAATAGTAGTATGTGGTCTTTGCACCACCAACCTGTTTTGCTGCTGATCACTTTGCTGCCTGACTGGAGTTGTTTTTTTACCCTACTTTTTTATTTGTCATTTGTTCATTTGATACATATATACATTTAAAGGAGTTAATTTTAACTCTTCATTTTTAAATATTTTACTTGTTTATCTGATATCATAGTTCACAATTTTATGGTCATAATGGAAAGAATGAGTACTGGATATTTACATATACACATTTTATGGATATATATCGTATATGCAGATCTTCCTGAATTAATTAAATGTGTGATTAATTTACAGTCAAAATGCAGTGAGCTTTTTGGGGGAACTTGCCAAAATGATTCTAAAATTGATCTGAAATAGTAAACAAGCTGGAATAGCCAAGTATTATTTATTTATTTATTTATTTATTTATTTGCAGCTGGCAGATATGCAAGTATTTTTTAAAGAATGATATAGATGAACTTTTAATTTAGGACATTAAAATATATCTTAAATTTTCAAGACAGTGTTGTACTGGTGAAAGAATCTCTTAAATACTAGATTAATATAACACATGAATTTCACAAATAAACCTTAAGATATCTAAGATGTTGCTATATATGTCAAATCAGCAGGGGAAAGAAAGATTATTTTGTGATTGATGCTGGGAAGAAACTAAGTTAAAGCCACTCCTCATACCTTATAGCATGGTAAATTCAACCTGGGTTAAAGAGTTATATGTGAAAAGTATAGCTATAAAAGACTGCATAGGTAAATTGTTGCATTAAGATCTGGTTAGAGAAGGACATTCTAGGCATAAAAGAAATGGGGGGGGGGAAGGGGCTGGCCTATTAGCTTAGCTGGTTAGAGCATGGTTAGATAACACCTTCCAGGGTTTGATCCCTGTACCAAAAGAGGGAAGGTATTATACTGGAAAATAGCCTAGTTTTGACTGCATAAAAAGTTAAAAAATTTTTCATCACACTTCACTCTCAACAAAATTGAACAGTAAATAACGGAGCAGGAAAAAGCACTTATGAGAGAGATATTTATAATTTATCTGTAACATCAAGTGCCCTTACAAATCAATAAAAAAAAGGTCACCATCTCTTCAACCATTCCCTGATTGCTGGATATTCAGTTGTTTCCATCATTTTTCTTTATACAAACAAGGCTGCAATGAGTATCTTTTATTTATTGATACAGTAGAAAGTTCACACTAGCTTGTGAGTTTTAAAAAGGTCACAGAATTACATGAAGCTTACATAGTTGTGCATTGCTTAAGGACAGGGATGCGTTCCGTGAAGTGGGTTGTCAGGCGATTTTGTCATTGTGCAAACATCATAGTGTGCTTATACAAATCTAGGTGGTAGAATCTACTACACACCTAGGCTATGTGGTATAGCTTATTGCTCCTAGGCTACAAACCTATACAGCATGTTGCTGTATTGAATACTGTAGGCAATTGTAACACAATGGCATTTGTGTATCTAAACATAGAAAAGGTACAGTAAAAATAAGATATAAAAGATAAAAAGTGGTATACCTGTATAGGGCACTTACTATGATTGGAGCTTGCAGGACTGGAAGTTGTTCTGGGTGAGTCAGTGAGTGAATGTGAAAGCCTAGGACATTACTGTACACTACCATAGACTGTAAACAGTATACACTTAGGAGGCTACACTATATTTTAAGAACTAATTGTGTTACAATGGCTCTGAAGTCACTAGGCAATAGAGGTTTTCCAGCTCTATTATAATCTCATGGGACTACCATCTATCTATGAGGTCCACTGTTGACTGAAACATTGTTATGTGATGCACAATTATGTGTATATGTGTATCTTACATGTATTTTCATGTTTATATTATGTAAACCCTTGGAATTCTAGAGTTCAAAATTTGTTTTGACCATTCCCAAACAACTTTGAAGGTCTGGTGTCATGCAATAATTTTACTTTGCTGAGGCAGTATTTGGGTGGTGACAGGCTGGTGTATAGAAGCGTGTAACTCTGTTAGGGAGTGAGCTTAGCCACACTCCTCCTGAGACATTGTTTCTTTACTGTCCCAGGCAGGCAGTACCTTCTGTGAGCTGATGAAAGCTTTGTCATTGTGAAGATTGGCCAAGTGAAAGTAAACTGCTGGTGATGAAAATAAAGAGGTCTCAAAAAAAGAGGTTTTTCACAGCCAGAAAAAAAAAGTGTTGAATAAATAAATGGAAAATAATTATGTTCTTTAGTGGTTTTTGTAATTTTGAGGATTCCTAAGTCTCTGTCAACATGGGTTCTTAGAGCTGGCCAGTTAGCTCAGTTGGTTATGGTGTGGTTGTATAACACCAGGGTTAAGGGTTTGGATCTCCATTAAAAAAAAAAAGGGGGGGGTTCTCTAAGGTCAAGAATCTAGTGTAGGCTTATAGAAAAAAGACTGGAAGGAAGTATGCTAAACAACGATTATCTCTGAATGGTGGGGATTTGGGGTGATTGTTATATATTTATGAAAAAATTTATACTTAAGATGAATATTATTTAAGCAGAAAAAAGTAATAAATGGCAATTAAAATAAATTTAACAGTTGATTCCTCTTGATTAAAACTTAAATCTGTATAATTGAACAGGAAAATCATTTTTATCATCTTGGTTTGACCTGGCCCTTCTTTTCAATGTTGACAGAAGCCATGCAGTGACACCCGCTAAGACTTGTTGGTAGCCATGTCGGAGCCCCACAGGGTCCAGTTCACCTCTCTCCCAGGTTCTCTGAATCCTGCATTTTTGAAGAAGTCTCGGAAAGAGGAGGTCGGGGGAGCAGAACAGCATCAGGAGTGTGAGCCGGCGGCAGCAGCTGTTCGGATTACACTCACCCTCTTTGAACCAGATCACAAACGCTGCCCAGAGTTCTTCTACCCAGAATTGGTGAAGAATATACGAGGGAAGGTGAAAAGTCTTCAACCCGGAGACAAGGTACACTCCAGTGTCCCCAGAGTCACTCTACAGACCTAATGTGCAGATGTCAGTGTGTGCACATTGGACTTCTGTAGCAGGGAAGCAAGACTAGAAAGGCTGGGGCTGCCCCCAGGATCATGTCACTCTTCCAAAGCATGCACAAAATTTGCTGCTCTTGCCTCTAGGAGTGAAGGTAGAAAATTCTTTCTAGAGCCATTCCCCTGATTTATGCTAGAGAAAAATGTATGTCACACCCAAGGCTATTCTGAATTATGGCTAATTAATATGAATAAAGGCAGCAGAGTTTTACATGCCAAGGTTATAGATGTCACATGTAAATGAGACAAGTCCCTTACTGTTCCAGTGCTGGAATCTTGCTCTCTGCCTTGTCTAAGGGCAGACAGGAAAAGACACAGAGTGCTCATCTCTTCTAAACACGGTAATATTCTGGGTAGTTCTCTTTACCTGGACAGATAGAAACCTATTTCTGCCCCCCCCTTTAAAAAAAAAAAAAAAAGATGACCAGTAAGGGGAGCCCAACTCTTGACTTGGTGTTGTCAGCACCACGCTCTCCAAGTGAGCTAACTGGCCATCCCTATATAGGGATCTGAACCCATGGCCTTGGTGTCATCAGCAGCACACTCTCCCAAGTGAGCCACGGGCCGGCCCTGCCCCCCTTTTTAAAAAAAGTTTTTACTCTTTTTTTGTTTTTGCCAGAATTGGGTTGTGATCTTCAGGGTGTTTGAAAATCAGTTTGATTTCTTAAATGTTTTTCAAATGATCTCTTTACTTTCCTGGCAGATTTGTTTTACTTTTTATTTATTTTATTTTATTTTATTTTATTTTTTTGACAGCTGACCAGTACAGGGATCCAAATCCTTAACCTTGGTGTTATAACACCACCCTGAAACCTACTGAGCTAACCAGCCAGCCCTGTTTTACTCTTTAGTATGGAACTTTCAAACATGCACAGAATAAAATAGTATAAGCAGTGGACACGTGCCCATCACCCAGCTTCACCTATTACTGTTCTTTTAGCAATTTATTAACATTTAATAATTTTTTATAAACTTTCTAATTGAATTATGTACATAAGAAAAGTACATATATGGTAAATATACAGCTTGATTGATTTTCACAAACTCAGCATATCCAGGTAGATTACACCTAGAACACCAAATATAAAATTTACCAGGACACCAGAAAGCCTCCTCCTGCCCTCCAAGGACACTACCCAGCCCTCATGGTCAACCACTGTCCCGATTTCTTGCAGTTTAGATCAGTTTTACATATTTTTGTGTTTTATGTAGGTAGAATCATATGGTATGAGTAGGAGCTAGATGAAAGACATTTTTAAACACCTACTGTATACCTGTGCCCTATAGTAGGCTATGAGGAAAAGGTAAATAGGGCCCCACACTTGCAGCATTCTAGTCTCTAGGGTGGCTTTTAGCAAAATGGGGATGAGGCTAGTGTCTGGATCACAGGGTGTTTGAAGGTGGGGTGACACCATGTTGGTGACATTTTTACAGGGTGCCTCAGTGCTGCGCGCTCAGTCAGTCTCATTCATGGTGTGCCGTTTGGTTAGAAGGATTATGCACTTTTCTTTGCTCAGATAAGGTGTTTCCTTGATTGAGATCCGATTGGCTGAATGGAAGCCACTGAGCCTGTTCTGATGGTCAACCTGTTGTATGGGGGCCGGAGGACAGGATAAGAAAAAATAATTTCTAATCTGTTCACAATCCCCTTTTCAAAGTGAAAAAGGGATTTCCTCTTCCTTGAGAGGAAGAGACAGTTGCAGGGATTGGTCAAGGTATTTATTTATGGGCTCAAACTGAATGAGTAGATCAACTGAAATTAGAACTCTAGTGCTCTGATTTCACCTTTTTTGGGGGATCTGAATGCCCTTCTCCATTACAGAAAAATGCATTGAACATGCGCAGAGAACTTTGGGTCAAATTTCAGGGTATTCATTCCTGAACTTCAAGTTCAGAACTCCTGAATTGTTGTGACTCTACTCTGCAGTGTTAAAAGTACAATATAATGGGACACATTTCTGCATTCACTTAGCATATGTTTCTTACAACATGATGGCACTGTGCTAGGCACTGATGACCATATACAAGTGGAGAAGATGTTGTACCAGCCTCAAAGGAACTTGTAGTCTTGCAGATGTTTTAGGAGAATTGTACCAACAGCACAGGTAACAGAAGTTACAATGTGTTCATTGTTATGTCTGGTATAAATACAGCCCTGGAGGGCTTGGACAGAGGAGAGTTAACATTCTGGATGCCATATTTGGACAAAGCTGCACCTTCTTGCAGTCAGGAAATTGTAGTTATCAGAAGACTTCTGTTTACAAGGCATTAAAGAGTACACGTTGAATCCAACGCTGCTCAGTATTAGTGGGATTATTAAAATTATTTTAACCACTCAAGTTATATGTGACCATTTCAGAGAAATGAAAAGATGCAGAGAGGCATGTTTTAATGATTACCCATTTGTGGTATGTACATTATGTCTGTGTTCTATAAAATCCTATCATATGTATATACCAAAAACCATTTAACTGACATATAATGGGTGGGTGGGATTTCAGTAGGCAGAGATGGGAGGCTGAGATAAGAGAGTTTTATTTTCAAACAAGCATCTAATCCTTAGTGTTTTTGGTCTACTCTAAACCCTTAAGCATATTTGGTACAGGAGTCTTATTAAAATTAAAATTCCTTGTTCGGGAAGCTTAAGGCCCAACTCTGGAAAATTTACTTATGAGAAAAATGCAAGAATAAGCTTATAATATAGAAATGAACTTTGGAAGACAGCACAAAAATATTTGGAGTGAGTGTTGGGATTGGGAGGACAAGAAGGAATGACAGACCCTTAAAGACACTTGGGTTTGACTTTGGAAGCACTGAGACAAATGCAAACTCAGGCTGCTTTACTGAACAGTGAGGCAGAGCAGCTCTTCGGGACTTAGACCGCTTTCAGTGGGCTCTTCACCTCCTTGAGCCGCTGACTATTTTGGAAGTCTGGTGAAGACTATGGACCCCTTTTAAAATGTTTTTAAATGTATAAAATGCATTTTAGGGTTACAAAGGAAATCAGTTATATTGAATACAGTTCTGTAGAGGTTGAGCATCCCCAAGGCCCTTTTCCATATTCTGAGCCCTACAGTTCCTAGTGCTATGGTGGGCGACTCTAGGCATTTCATCAAGTTTTGTTGAATTCCATTCACAGAAATTTTACTTTTTAAATAATTAAGATGGACACTGATGGGATGGTAGCATGTATTCTACCCCATCTTTTCTGAAAAACTGTTGTATTTATTATGCAGTTTATAGGTGTTGGGTAATCAGTGAAGATTCTGTGAATAGGACTGTGGGAATTTTTTGTGACTTTTTCTATTTTTTGTGGAATGGTCTCTTTACAGAAGAAAGATCTCTCAGATCCTTTCAATGATGAAGAAAAGGAAAGGCATAAGGTGGAGGCCCTTGCACGGAAATTTGAAGAAAAATATGTAAGATTTCACTTTTGGGCAACAAAATAACCTCATTAGGTGGGAGAGGTCCAGACACTTCCATGTTCCTTTAGTGGATTATCATATAATCAACACTGATCTGGAAGAGTGCAGTTATTAAACAAGTGCATTCAGGTACAGAAAATGCACGTGGCAGGAGCTAGTGTGTGGAGCTAATGGACGAATGAATGAGAAGGGCCTGTTACTGGCCTTCGAAGAGATTTTGGTATGAAGCATAAGAAGCCATTTAGTTCTTTCTTCTATCTTAGGCCATTTTATGCAGATACAGGTCTATCCTGTTTTAAAAGCTCTTTAGGGAAGTGTGTTTTGTGGTGTGTGTGTGAGTTGTGAGAATGTGTGACTGTTCAAGACTCTTCCGGTACTTTACAACCTTTAATCACTAGCTGATGAAGTTCAAGGCAACAGTTAATTCTGTGTTTTTATCAAAAAGCATGTGACCTACTGCTTTTAAATTTTAGGGTGGAAAGAAACGTAGAAAAGACCGAATACAGGACTTGATTGATATGGGGTATGGTTATGATGAATCTGATTCCTTCATCGATAACTCTGAGGCGGTAAGCAGTTAATAACAGTGTGATATCAGAACCACCACCATCCCTTAGCTGCTACTGATAATGGCCGGGAGGCTGAGGGTGGGGCCAGAGTGGGTGTGCTCTCTTCTTAGCATGAAAAGAGCAGGACTGATGAGAGGAAGTGGCATCCTTGACCTGGGCTGTAGTTCCCTTTTACGAAAAGATGACCAGATCTGTCCAAAATACCTTGTAGCCCACATGTTTATGATTGGCCAGAAGGAAGTCTTAGCATGCTGTCCGAAGTGTAACAGAGGAATATAGTCACATCTGTCTGGAGACCCGCCTTGCACCTTTGGGCTATAGAAGCAGAACTTAGAGCTGATTGATTGTTTCCCCTCTTCAGTATGATGAGCTTGTTCCTGCTTCTTTGACTACAAAGTATGGAGGATTTTACATTAACTCGGGAACCTTGCAGTTTAGACAAGCATCAGAATCTGAGGATGACTTCATTAAAGAGAAGAAGAAAAAATCTCCAAAGGTTAGAGCTGCTTGCTTTCAGATTTCAAAAATGCTTATTGATGTGACCTAATAAGATCAGTAGGTGACTCTCCCGAACATGTGATGGTTTGGGATGGCTCAGGAGGCTGGTGGAAAGGCAGAACTGTGCCGAGGTGGACAGCTTGCCTCTTGCCTGTGTGCCATGACGAAGTGACAGGAACATGGTGGGCTCTCTTCAGTTCTCCGTCATCGTGTCCACATCACGTGACATTTCAGCAGGTGTCATTTCTCAAGGTGGCCTCGGTGGGAATGAGAGCAGTGAAGGGTGCAGAGTGAGGGAGTGTGCACCACCCTTGCTGAACCTCTTCTGTGGACATGCAGAGGACTTCAGTTCCCAGGGCTGTCACCCCTCTGGAAACAAATCAGTCTTGAGAATGTATGAAGTGTATTTTAAAATCTGTCTACCACCGCTTGTATGTTTAAAGTGAGAGGTAGGGTCCATATACAGCTCATTTCAGACTAGAAAAGTTTCAGATTCCAGAATGGCCTCTGTTGCCTCAGCCCTGGGTGTTTCCAGGAGACACTGTCGGTGAGAATGCTGCGGGTTTGTGGTCCAGGGAGTGATCTGAGAGCTTTTGCTCATGAAGGAAATAAGAAATAAGCCAGGTCTCAGGATGTGCCCCGGGTGGAGCAAGGCCAGTGCTGTGTAGTGCACTTGCTCCCTGAGTTAGGGAGCTGTGTAACTGTGCCTTGTCTTTAATTCTCAGAAGCGGAAGTTGAAGGAAGGTGGTGAGAAGATAAAGAAGAAGAAAAAAGATGACACTTATGACAAGGAGAAGAAATCGAAAAAGTCCAAGTTTTCCAAAGCCGGGTGAGAGGCAGCAGCTTCTTTGCGAGGATAAAGTCTGAACTGTTAGGGCAAGACACTGGGAGCTGACTCACCCTCCTCCCCACAGCTTCAGAAGAGGCAGCAGGGCCTGGCCTTCCCGTTCTCCCTCACGCCTCCCACAGTGCCATGATGGGCACAGGCAGACGGTCACATCTCTGTGTGTCAGATAGCCAGGGTTTTCTCCGTTCCACTGTCAGTGTCGGCAGCTATTTCTGTCACTGTGTGACTGCTGATGTTTCTCGTTCTCTTGGCGCTGCTCTCTGCCCCAGTTCTTCTGTCTCTGCTGTTCTTGTCTTCTGTGGCCATGCTTCCTTCTCACTTGGTCTTACCCTAGCCGCTCTTCCAAGTTGCTGCTGTTCTCTGCTGCTCCTGCTTCCTTTTCTTGCTTCCCCCTGCCCCCACACTTTTTTTGCAACCTTTTATTTCAGCCTGGCAGTGGTTTTTAAAGACCCATCGGATATTTAGCATTATGTGATACTGTGTTGCTAACCTGTGTTAACTCTCAAGCTTTGGTCTCAGCAAGAAGAGCTCCATATGCCAAGAGGAGGGAGGAGTAATAACAGGGTGGACTGTGACTGAGGCTCTCCTGGAGACCATTGCCCTGGGAGCAGGGGTGAAGGCCTCTGGAGTTGCCCTTTTGAGGTGTCCTGCAGCCTGAGTAACCGGCTTCCCTCTTGTTTGCAGCTTTACAGCCCTCAATGCCAGTAAGGAGAAGAAGAAAAAGAAATATTCTGGGGCTTTAAGCGTTAAAGAGATGCTAAAGAAATTTCAGAAGGAGAAAGAGGCTCAGAAAAAGAGGGAGGAGGAGCATAAGCCTATAGTGGTCTCATCAGTGGAAGCCCAGGGCTTGCGGGAATTGGAGGGCACCTCTGACCCCTTGCTCTCACTCTTCGGCTCCACTTCTGACAATGACTTGCTCCAGGCGGCCACTGCCATGGACTCACTGACTGATTTGGACTTGGAGCAGCTGCTCAGTGAGTCTCCAGAAGGAAGCCCCTTCCATGATATGGAAGATGGAAGCGATTCCCTTGGGGTGGGATTGGACCAGGAATTCAGGCAGCCCTTTTCCCTCCCCGAAGGCCTGCCAGCGCCCCTGGAGAAGCGCGTTAAGGAGCTGGCTCAGGTATGGTGACACTGTGGCTGGGCTTTCCTGGAAGTGGCTCGGGAAGATTGACATTGGTTCTGTGCAGCGTGAAGTTCGATGCCCAGAGAAACCCTTAGTGAGTTGGCAGTTGAAGTGTAAGCATTTTCCAAGCTCTCTTCTCATCCTGAGTGAGGAAACAGTGTCAGCTTTGCCCATCAGGCATCATTTTTAGGCCTGTCTTGGTTCCTTCACTTCTGGAAAATTTACATTTTTCTAGGGAGATTTTTCTCTCTTCCCATTTTCTGCTTGTCAATTTCTTTCCCACACAGTGTCTTTCCTTTTGTGTGATAAACTGACACTGAAGTTGGCAGCAGGCAGTGAGGCAGAGATTCATCTTAGTATTCTTCTGAAGTTTTAGAAATTCACAAGCGTTTGCCCATGTGTGAGTTGCACAGAGTCCATGCTCACTTGCCACTGTGTTCCAGTTGCTCCCTGGAATTGCATATCAGCAGTGCTAGGTAGTGATCATAGGAATGCCTAAATTGTGATAAATAAAAAGGAGCTTAGCCTCAGATGCTGTTCATGCACCATTAAAAACATAGCAACAGCCTTCAGAATGTAGCAGCCATAGCTGTTTTCCTTCAGTGATAGGGAATTGATCCCCAAGCGCTAAGAACTGTCAATTCAGTAATGTGTTACTAACTATAAACCAAGCATAGATTGTTAGTTATGATGACTTTGACCTTTCAGGTAAAATAACGTTTTGCCTTAGGCATCATGGCTTGTGATGCAGCTCCAGTGGCATTTATACTCTATAGCTACAAGTTTTAAATCAGTGATTCTCAAAGCATTTCAGAATCACTGTTATGTATAATATCCCTTGTGTTTTAGGGCAGGGTAAAATGTCAACTACTGCTACAAATGAATTTCTTACTTCCAAAGAATATTTGAACACAATATACAAAATAAATATCTAAGTCACATCTCTAGTTCATCCTTGTTAGCTTGTGTGCAGTGTTGGACATAAGTATTCTTTTTGAATGTAATGATTTAAATCAATTGTGTCATGTCAGGGATTCAGAGTATATCTTAATATGATATTGAGGTGGAAGGAGTTGAACTTGGCATGTTTGAGCACTGTCCTATATTTGCTCTCAGAATTCACATTAAAAAACATTACTCCTTGTTCTTTTTAGTCCTCTGGTTTGTAATCAAATTGTTTTGTAGCTTCTGAAAGTCTTGTTAAATAATTTAAGTAAGGTCTCTGTGACGTACCCAATTGTTTTTTTTTTGGAGAAAAGTCAGAACAGAATTCTTGGATGTGTCCCCACTCCCACCATAGGTTGTGTTCTAGTCTGATAACTATTTCACTTTCTTGAGAAAGCTAGGGAGCAGTTTAATGGAAATGAAGTGGCATAACCTGAAATAGTGTTGGGCTGTAGTGAGAGAAAGCCTCCCTGGCTGGACACCCTCATGGCAAGCTGTCCCTCCTCAGTGATTGCCACGTCTCAGCTAGCTCTTGGGCATGACAGAGATGAGGTTCGGGATCCCATAGACAGGGTGGGCCTGGGTCCTGGTGGGGAGGTGGTGATTAGGAGAGGTTGATGTTCTGGTTTGAAAATGCAGTGTTCAGGTGTGAAGTTGAAACTTTAGTCTTCACCTGTCCTTTCTCTTAGCATTAAGCAACTTTGGGAAATGGGGTGGAAAGTGTGGGAGTTCTCATCTGCCAAGCTAAAAATGATTTCAATTTGCATTCCTTTCTAGCCTTTGTGTATATGTTTTCATGCAGTTGTAATTAGAGTTGTGAATAATTGTTTCCTGCTTTTTTCACTTAATAAATGTTATTATAAAGCCCTCATCACTTTTAATGGTTGCATTAAAAAGAAGGCTTATTTTAGAAAGTTACTTAATGCCATACCAAAGGGTCTCCAGGTGCTCCATTGTGATCAGGGCTCTGCGCACGTGTGCCTGAGGGCTCTGGACCACTAGACCCTATTGAGAATCTACAGGGAAAGATAGTGTTCCCAGGGAAAGAATGCATTTGTACACAAAAATTGCATATAATTCCAAAAGCCACACATGGGTATTTGGATACTTAATAAGGAGCCCTGTCTAAGACTTTGAAATGGACATTGCATTTTTAAAATTTAAATTAAACTCAATATATATAACTGTAACATTAGCAGTGTTATGCGTTTCTCACTTTATTTTTAACTCCTCTTGTTTTTTTTTTTTTACCTATTTCCTTTATTTTTATAAGAAGATTGGTTAGATTTAAAATCTTGGCCCTAGGAGATACATGTATCAGTTTCTATTGCTGTCTGATAAACTACCCCAAAACGTTGGCTTCACACAGCAATGCATTTCTCCCAATTTTGTGGGTTGGCTGATCCTACTTGGGTGTACAATTGCAGCTGCATTCAGCTGGCATTAGCCAGGTGCTGGTGGGACCTCTCTCTCCTCTAGTCTTTTGCACTGGGCTTCTTCAGGGCATGGTGGTCTCAGGGCAACATCTCAAGAGGGCAAAGGTGGGAGCTTCAGGGCTCTTGAACTTTAGCTTTAGCAGCTGGTTGTATGGTATCACCTCACTTCCATCACGCTCTTGGTCGGAGTGAGTCTCAAGAGCAGCCCAGATTCAAAGGTGGGGGAGCTAGAAGGCATCTCTCTGTGGGAGGAATGTGTGGTCCTGTTTTGCAGCCCACCATAGTACATAGCAGATTCTAATCCAATTTGTGTGTATTGATCCCTGAGGAAGAAACATTTTCTTTGTGGGAAGCAAGAATTAGATTTATCTTCTAACTAGATGTGATACTTAAAACTTGAAAAAATATCTTTGAAAACTTACGTATGTTAAAGAGGTACTCCAAGAGGGATGCCTTGGGGAATGCCCATGCCACGCTTACTGTTTTCTTCTCCTGTTGTCCCATTCCTCCCTCATTTGTACTGTATATTTTCATGGACCCCAGGGAATCCAGTGATTCAATGGCCTCCCCCTGTGTTCTCTCAGTATGCATTGATTGCGTCTTTTGTCTCAGTTTTTGGAATATACAGGTGCTGAGAAGGCTCAGGTTGGACGCCCCTTCAGGTTATTGTCTTGACGTAGTTTGGTAGCTACTCAGCATGGTCCGTATAGATGACCTAGGTATATTTCGGTCAAACATAAAATGGGGACAAGTACTAAGAAAAGAAACAGAGATCCCAAACGTAAAATGGAGACAATACTAAGAAAAAAAACAGAGCTCCTATGTCACCCACTTCTCTACTCCATTACTCTACCTTCCTATAGGGTTAAGACCCTTGCATTACAGGAAATCCAAGGAGAAACGGATCCGAAGAGAATAAGGTAGAAAAAACCCAACTTGTTTTATCTTTTTTAAAAAGAAAATTTTGCCATATTTCATTCTATTCGGCAAAAACAGCTACAGTATATAAGATACTGAGCCAGGTGCTGAGAGGCTACAGGTGGTTTTTTTGTATAATAAATACAACAGCCCATTAAGAAGCTGATGGGACTATGGCAAATCAGCATGATTGGGGTGTTTGATTCAACTTCATTTCCTAGTTCATTTAGGATTGATTAATTTATACAACTCTTGGGGCTAGAGTGCCTCTTCTTAAGAGTGAGGGACCTCACTTGTTTCTGGAAGATATATGAGTATATTCAATTGATCTTTTAATTAGATTCACTTAAAAATGCAGCACTTGACTAGTTATCTTCAGTATAAAACCAGACCCTGAGAGACATTGTCTATGTAATTCAAAAGGCTTCAGGAAAAAAAGAACAACAAAATCTTATTAAAGATCATATAGGCAAAAAGAAGAAAAAAAAAGATTATATAGGCAGAAAGCTTCTGAGATACTGGAGAAATGGCTATGTAAAAAAATTTGATTGGAAACTTAAGCTGTTGATGGGTCTGACAGACAGCGGGGCATTTGGAATACGTATTGAAGTAATTAGATTGAATTAATGTGAGGGTGCTTCTGGATCTTAGAACTATCAGTGTAAGCTTAAGCATAAGAATGACTCAGTTTTTATCTTCTCTCAAACTGATATTATAATTTCAGTATCTTAAAAGTGCTGAGGTAGGATTCTGAGTACTTCTAAAAGTATAAGAAGTCTGTACGTGGACGGGTTAAAAGTCATGCCCTTTCTTTCTTCCCTTGTCTGTCCACCTGCTCACCCCTTTCGTCACAGGCCTCTGGGCTGTCCTCCAGCCAAGGGTCTTCAGAAACTTGAATTTTGCATATCTTCTCCAAGTTATTTTTGGTTGTTCAGTATTAAGCTTTCCTCCCTTTAGTTTGCCTTCTTATAGTGATACCTGTTCATTTCTTCAATCACCCATTCATTCAGCTGACATTTACTATATTATTTGGTAGACAGCTGTGGGAAATATACTGACGAATGAGATTCGGTTCTTGTCTTTAATGAGATTGTTATGTAAATGAACCAATAGACATGTAAACAGTGGACTGTAGGACAAAGCAGAATGAAATCAGTTCTGTGATGTTTGGATGGCAAAATAGATGGTCAGGTGGACAGCCACACTTCAGGAGGTAAAAGAAAAGCTCTGTGGGGTTACATAGGAATGGGGCTGGCTTTCACAGGCTTGGATGGCCTCATGAAGCAGTTGGCCTTATAGTAAGGCAGGGCGCAGAGCAGAGGATGGGTGAATTGTTGGATGGGGGATCCCCCACAATGTAGTAGGAGATGGGAGCTGGAGTGGATGGCTGGGGCCAGATGCTGGAGGATCCCAAATGCCATGTGAAAGAGTTTGGGTTTGATTCTTGGCTTGGCAAGAGCCTCTGAACGGTCCTAGGGAAGGGAGCGGAAGGATTGAAGAAGGCTGGAGTGTGGTTATTAGAAGTGGGGAACACAGGAGGAAGAGCAGCGGCTCTTGAGTCTAGTTCTGGATAAGCTGAATTTGCATACCAGAGGGTCATCTGTTCACAGAAGTCATTGGAAATCCTGGTCTAGAGCTTAGAAAAGAGAGTTTAGGGTTTAGAGTTTTGGATTTGAGGGACCTACTTGTGCATGTGTTATTTCGAAGCTGTGAAGGGGAAAGTAGTTGTTGGGAGATGTGGATTGTAGATAAAATCTTGGTGGTCCTTCTACAGCAAAGGAGCTAATGGAGAAGACAGATGGGGCAGAGAGGTTGGAAGGGGCCCCACAGGATGCAGTGAGAAGAAGGCAAGTGAGGGCAGAGGAAGGTGGAAGGGGGTTAGCAGTATCTCCAGTTTCAGAGGGTTGATTAGAATTTATCCCTCCCTTCCAGATAGTCATCTTGTTGCCCTTGTTTGCCATCATTATTATATATCAAGTCTGATTTCAGAAATTTTATTTCAGACCAGCAACTCTTGGATTTAGATCAGTGGTTCTCAACCCTCTCTGCACATTAGGTTCACCAGTGTTACTTTTAAAGAGTACTGATGGGTGGGACCCTTTTGAAGAGTACACATTCCCGATCCTCATCTCCAGAGATTATGATCTGATTGGTCTGAGGTGGGGATTGCTGCCCAGATAATCCCTGTGTGCAGCCAAGTGTGAGAACTGCTGGTTCAGACTTTTGCAGGGTTTGCTTTTCTGACTTCTGCTGTCAGTGTCTCAGCTGCTTGCTATGGGTGCTTCAGGGATCTCCAGGCTTGCTGTCTGGGGTGTTAGCTGTTTTCTCATGGAAAGCAAAAGGAGACTATAGCAAACTCCTATAATCTTCTGTTAATGTATGATGTGTTAGTTATTCAAATAGTCTGGGTAGTAGAGAGTTTGTGACATATCGTAAGGAGATTATGAATTTTTAAAGAATTTTAATGTCCTTAAATGCTAAAGATACACATTATTATTTTTATTTTTATTTTTTTTGGTGGGTACAAGGCCTTTAATTTTTGTAGGTTTGTTGAAGTTCTTGATTGTTTTTGTACTGTAGATGTATGGAAATCCCAACTTACAATGTAGATAATAGGGTCTGGACACAGAAGTTAGGTAGCTGGTGAATTGGCCTCTGTTCAAATGCATCATGATTGCTTTGACTGTGTAATTTTATTTTATGTGATTTATTTGAAGTCTTGGGAAGGATAAACAGTCTACAGATGCTGCAGCAGCATTAAAAAGAGAATATTGATCGCAAGTGAACTTAATCTGGGATTAGGACAGAGTTGAGAAGGTGGTAGTGAGGATTTTATTGACAGGGGCTTGTGCCTGTGGGTGAGTGTGAGGGTCGTGTGGGGAGAGTGCACTAACAGCTGTTACTGTCTGCTGTGAACCAGGCTGCCAGAGCTGCTGAGGGAGAGAGCAGACAGAAGTTCTTCACCCAGGATATTAATGGCATCCTGTTAGAGTGAGTATGACTTGTTCGTTTGTATCTGATATTACTGTGCCTGGGTGGAGCAGTCCAGGGGAGAATGGGAGTACAATCGAACTGCATAAAGGTGACCACCAATGAGATAAAAGAATTGGATTAATGTGGTTTTATGGTGGTTGTTCTATTAAAAAAACAAAACAGGGACACTGAATATATGTCTCCAGAAATGATAGACCTTACTAACCTCAGGCAGCAGGCATTATTAAAACATGGCATGTAATAGCCATAGCCTGTTGGAATAGGATTTCTTGACAAGTGTGAGATGAGAAAAGAAAAGGTGCTGCTTGTCTGTCTTTTAGAATGAAGAGGAATGAGAGACACCTTGGTAGCCTAGGGGACCTGCTCTGCATCAGGTGCCCCTCAGTGCCCCTGCTCTTTCTCTTTTGCTCTCAGTGCCCATGTGCATCCTCCTGTAACACTTCTCCCAAACCCCGGGACCTCTAAGACACCACACCATGAATGGGATTAAAAAGCAAAAGACCAAACATACGAACCTAAACCAGATTCCTTGTGTCTGGACCCCCAGCTTTACAGTTTTTCTCCTGGTTGCATTATGTAGCAGGGGAAGCTTGTTGTTCAACAGCTGAGGATTTTGCAGATGTAAGAACAGTTGTCAAGACTTGGGAATGTTCTAGCAAATGGCTTTGTCTGGCCAGGATCTGATTGACCACTTGGGTAAGGAAGCAGGGGCTGCAGAGAGCACATGAGGGTCAGCATGGATGAGAGGTTTGTGTTGACAAGGAACCTGCATGAGCTTGCCAGATACAGAAAGCTCAAGGCATTGAAGAGAAATATTTTTCTTATTATCTAAGTGGGGAAACTGGAGGGGTGAGGATTTCCCTGGCCTCATAATCATGAATAGAACCAGGAACTGGAAAAAGAAACGCCGCTGAAAGTATTTCCTGTCAGCCTCTTTCCACTTTGAAAGCTTTCATGTTTTCTTTGGTTATGAAATCTAGTACTTCAGAGCTTGTTGACTTGGGCTCTGTTTTTTTGACCACCTTTGACTTGGTCTTGTCCTTGACCTGAGAGCCTTGACCCACTTTACCTAGCCAAGGCCAGCAGGTTTGTGAGTTGTTTGTTGATTGCTGAAGATCTGTTGCCTTGGTCACTCAGTTACATCGTGTGACCAACAAGATAAGGTTTGGTCTGCTTTTGGCTCCTAGCTTTTCTCTCCATGTAGGGCGACCTAATGAAGAGAGAAGTTGGAGTGAGCCACAGGCTGTTGATGACTCTGTTCTGTTCTTCAGCATAGAGGTGCAAACTCGGGAACTGAGTAGCCAGATCCGTTCTGGGGTATATGCCTATCTCGCTTCATTCCTGCCCTGCAGCAAGGACACTCTGGTCAAACGTGCTCGAAAGCTTCACCTCTATGAGCAGGTGGGTGACCTTGGAGTGGAGCCCCTTGGCTTTGGGGCCCAGCTGACAGGTGATGAGTCTTTGTAGGTGCCGCATTTGTGGCTGCACTGCCTCCTTTTGATGATCCCTGTCATGCATCCCTGGTGTAAGAGCAGTATGTAAACCGGACTTGTGCTGTGTCCTGCTCTCTGCAGGGGGGGCGTCTGAAGGAACCTCTCCAAAAGCTCAAGGATGCCATCGGCAGGGCGATGCCAGAGCAGATGGCCAAGTACCAGGATGAATGCCAGGCACACACGCAAGCCAAAGTCGCCAAGTAAGTGTGTCCTTTGCGCTCAAGTGGCGTTGTGTTCCTGCTGCTTTTCTTCCCTTTACCTTTCTCAGCATCTATTTATATTTCCAGATGAGACTCTTGGTTCTTCTGCAGCGTTTTCACCTTTTTATCTTAGAAGTCCCAGTTGTGCAGGGCAAGAGGGGGCAGCAGGGGAAGGAGAATAATGGGGGCAGGGTCCCATTCAATTCTGTTCATTCTATAGGATGCTGGAAGAGGAGAAAGACAAGGAGCAGAGAGAACGGATTTGTTCTGATGAAGATGATGATGAGGAAAAGGGCGGTAGGAGGATAATGGGACCCCGGAAGAAATTCCAGTGGAATGATGAAATCAGGTGTGCCCAGACTGGGACTTTGCCTCATTGGAGGGTTTGTGGGGCCAGTGTCCAAGCATGTCCCTGTATTGCTGATGAAGATTAGGATCATTCACTTTCATCAGGGCTGGTGAAAGCACATGATTGAAACCTTGAAGCATTTGGGGTAGTTTGAAGTTTCTGATCTCTGCCTGCTCCTCAGAGAGCTGCTGTGCCAAGTGGTGAAGAGCAAGTTGGAGAGCCTGGATCTGGAGAGGAACAACAGGGCCCAGGCTTGGGAGGACTGCGTGAAGGCCTTCCTGGATGCAGAGGTCAAGCCTCTCTGGCCCAAAGGCTGGATGCAGGCCAGGTGAGGGCCGGTGTGATGAGATGGGGTGGTCATGCAGTAAGAAGTACATGAGTTTGGCTTTCGTGCCAGGCCACCAGGTTCCTGCCCTCAAGAGTCACTGTTTAGTTGTCTCAATTCTGATCTCACCTGTGTAACTGGGTGACATACTGGTAGCTACGAAGGAGTCTTCCTGGTTTTCCCTAGAGGAAGAGAGTTACCTGTGGGTTTTGTCTTTGTCATTCTTTGTGATGCTTCAGTTCTGGATTGGCTCTCCGCTCTTCCCATCTCAGTATGCACTTTCCTCTTTTGACATAATGGTTCCTACTGGGAGTAGAGAGATGGATTCATCTTGCATCCTTCTAATATTCCTAAAGAAGTCTCTTTTGCAAGTAGCAGGGCTAACTCCTAATTGGGCACTCTTAACTGCTGGGCTACCATCTCAGAGGCTACTTTGTATGATGTCACTTCCCATGAATGGTGTATGTCTGCTGTACACGGGACAGAGAAATTCAGCTGGAACTGGTTTCCTTGATTGGGCCTGATTCATACGTGGTTTGGACAAATCATGGAGCCTTTGGAATTGCTCTCTCTCCTTTCTGGTTAGACTTGTGTAAAGAAAAATTTTTTTATGAGTTTCTCTGGAAAAAGACTTGTTGTGGGACACTCCACATTTTATTCTTGCAAGAGATGAGAATAGGCAGTAAGGAAAGTGCTGCTGCCTTTCGGGATAGCATCGCTGTGAGGAGTTTGGGGCAGAGCCATAGCTTTTCTTGGTAAATCCCAGGCTCTTGGCTTTTGGGTGGCCAGTGTGGTCACTAGATCCTCAGAACACCAGGAATTCAACTCACCAGTCAACTCACATTTGATGAGTAAGGGCCAGACAAGCTCCGGACAGGGACACTAGACAAGCTCCGGACAGGGACACTAGACAAGCTCCGGAAGCAGTCCTGGCTTTCAGGGGCATATGCAAATGCCCAGTGTTCTCTGTTTCTTTCAGGACTCTGTTTAAGGAGAGCAGACGAGGCCATGGACACCTGACATCCATTTTGTGAGTGTCCTGGTGTTTTCACTTCTCAGGACTACTTTTGTTTTTATCTCCTCTTGTGGATATCCTCTAACCCTTTTCTGTGTTCATTCCTTTGAACAGGGCCAAGAAGAAAGTAATGGCCCCTTCTAAAGTCAAGGTGAAGGTGAGTCAGCCTGCTTAGGTCTTGGGCCAGCTGTCCTCATCTGCCTGCAGCCATGCTCAGGAATCTGTCAAGTTACCACTGCAGTTTGTTAAGCTTTGCTGGTCTGGGGACAGCTATGCAGGATGGCACTCTTAAAGTTGTACCAGGGCAGGGACCTGAGCTGGGCCACATGACCCCTTCTACAAAACAGTACCCAGCTGGCCCAGTTGGTTGGGGCTGTTGTGGTTTTAAGTGGGGTCCTCATGGCAGCCCTCTGAGGAATGAAGAGCCCCTGTAGGTGTGAGGTTATTACACTGTGAAGATCGTCTTTGTATGGAAGAAGTACAAGCATGGCCAAGTGCAATGTGGCCAGAGCAGCAACAGTAGCCAGAGCCACAGCAGAAAGGAAAGGTGGCTTTGTTGGGTTACCTGGCAGAAGTGAAGTGGAGTACAGTGGTTGGAGACTAGAGACTGGGGAAACTACCTTAGATCTTGCAGAAATCTCTGGATGTAGTGAAAATTGCTATTTAGCAAAATGTTTACCAGTTATTGAAGCTTGGTTGTCCCCTTACCCATATCTAAGAACTGCATCAAGCACCATGCATGTGGGAGTGATGGGACAGTTCTCTTCCTACTCCCATGAAAAAAATTTTTCTTTTGAACCCAGACTGAGGAGGTAGGTGATGGGAAAAGCCAAAGAGAGAAAGAAAACTAATTGAAGGTAATTCTCAGGCTGTACATTAGTCTGATGGCAGCTAGGAGCACTCCGAAGCAGTGTGAATGTCTGTAGGCAGGTCGTCTCTGTGCAAGTCTTGTACTTTTTCAGAAACAGAGAGAAGGAAAGTTCCCCTGTGGGTGTACATGTACTTAGCAACAGTGCATGCTGCAGTAAAGCCAGCCTGAGCAGCTGACGTGTAACAGAGGGTGCTTAAGTTACAGCCTTTAAAGTCAAGGCAGGCGCAGCACCTGCTGTCTTCCGCCCCTTCTTTTGTGGTTACATGGGAAGGCCTAGTTCTTTGCAACTCTGGTTCTCAAGTTTATGTCCCCACAACAGGCCCATGTTGACATCTTTGGACATTTCTAAACACCAGCATCTCTGCTTTCCTTTAGGAATCATCTACTAAGCCTGATAAGAAGGTTTCTGTCCCATCAGGACAGATTGGCGGCCCCATTGCTTTACCCTCAGAACACCAGGGAGGAGGCCTGAGCATTGGGGCTGCCAATAGGGAGCTCCCATCCCAGGCATCTGGCAGCCTTGATAACCCTGCTCCTGTCAACCTGGAGGACTCACTGGATGAAGACTTGATCCGTAATCCAGCCTCCTCAGTGGAAGCCGTTTCCAAGGAACTGGCCACGTTGAACAGCAGAGCAGCTGGGAGCTCAGAATTCATACTGCCTGCACCCTCAAAAGCGCCTGCAGAAAAAGTCACAGGTGTTTTATGTACAGAAGAAAAGAGGAACTTTGCAAAGCCCAACGCTTCTGCTCCACCGCCCACTAGTTCTCTGCAGTCACCCCTCAATTTTCTGGCTGAACAGGCTCTGGCATTGGGACAGTCCTCTCAGGAGAAAAAACCAGAAACTTCTGGCTACAAAGAGCTATCCTGCCAGGCTCCCCTCAGCACAAGCCTCCCAGAAGTGCACCAGTCCAAAGCTAAGCACCATGGCCTGCCTCGGACATCTCATGGGTCCCAGGTGGCAGCTCCCGTGCCTGGCCCCCAAGTCAAAGTCTTTCATGCAGGCACTCAGCAGCAGAAGAACTTCACCCCCCCATCTCTGTTTGTCAATAAGCTCCAAGGCCCAAAGGCTCCCTCCCCGCAGTGTCTTCGTCCCCCCCTGCAGCTAGTGAAGACAGCAGCCAAAGGCCAGGGCTTCCACCCCTCTATGCCGGCCTCCTCAGGAGGCTCACCATCCTCCAGCAACAGCTCTCATAAGACCCCAGCCTCATCCTCTGCTTCTCTCAGCCACCCAGCAAAACAGCATTCAGCCAGCTCTGCAGGGCCATCTTACAAGAACAGTCCCTTTGCTGGCTCTGTCTCCAAACATGGGGTTTCTTCTGGCAGCTCGTCCTCTGGAGGAACACCAGGCCAGAGCTCTGCTTCTGGGAGCCTGCTCCCCGGCGTACAGCCTCCCTCCACAGGACAGTCTGCCAGCCGCCCCATTCCAAGCTCAGCCGTGAAAAAACCACCTGTTTCCCAGAAGCTGACCCTGGTGGCCCCTCCGGGTGGTCCAAATGGAGATTCTGGTGGTGGGACCCAGGGAGTGGCAAAGTTACTGACTTCGTCCCTGAAGCCCCCTGCTGTTAGTAGTGTGACATCATCTACCTCCCTGCCGGTAAGTATCCCAGTGGAGCAGCCAACTCTGCCTTCAGGTGCCGTGGGGACAACATACTTGCCTGGCCCTGCCCTGGGCAGAGAGTGACATCTGAGACTGAAGGCCGGGCAGGAACAGAGAGCTCAGGTGTTGGAAGGAGGACTGGGTTTCCTGCTCTCAGGCGTTCCCTTTTCTGGTGGCAGGAAGTCCAAGATAGCCTGAACCTTCTACCTAGGAGGGCAGATGGGGTGAAAGGACACTCAGTGTCATGCCTGTAGGAAGGCTGGGTCTCTGAGGCACAGAGTGAACCACAGAGCTTGTCTTCTGGGACCTCGCATCTGTCCATCTCTCCCAAAATGGGTGGGAATGCCGTCACCTGTCAGGTCACAGTTAGGTGGAGGTGTTTCTGCCCCAGCCATAGCAGGACCTTCTAAGTTGATTCTCTGATTGGTTTTTGAAGGACTCTGCAGGTCAGACAAAGGTGATTTGACAGAGTCCAGCAGTTACTGAGTCCTGCATGGGTGTAGTTATAGGAAGTTGGACATAGCTTGGGGAAATGGGAGAGAGCATGCTTTTCCTTTTATTTTTCCAATATATAAAACAACTATGTGATTGAAAAGACAAAGCTGTAGAGAGGGCTGTTCAAAGCGGTCTCATTCCCTCTTCCCTGTCCCCACCACCCTGAAAGGTAACTGTTCCTTTGTTTCCGGCTTATTTTTCCTGTTTCTTTTTATTTAATTTCTTTTTTTTGGCTGGCCGTTATGGGGATCCGAACCCTTGACCTTGGTGTTATAGTATGCTCTTTGCAACTGACCTAACCAGCCAGTCTTCCTGTTTGTTTTTAAAAAGAAAGATTAATACATGTATTTAACACACACATATATATACACGTGTATGTGTAAGTATATACACATACATATACTTGTAAATACCTACATTTATGGATATCTGCATAACGATATTCTTCCCTTTCTTCACCAAGAAAGCATATTTAATATCCTGCTTTTTAAAATTATGTACCCTGGAAAGCCTTCCATGTGGGCTCATGGAACTGTCCTCATTCTCTCTTTGGGCTGCAGGGGAGGGAGGAGGGTGCCTTCCCGAGGGCAGTTGACATGCGCCCGTGTGCCCATCCTGTATGTTACAGGTTCGGCTTGCAAGTGGGTGTGAGCAGGGCCAGCCTCTGACCTCGTGGCTGTGTTTCCTCCCCAGAAAGGAACGAGTGGGGCCGTGCTGCTGACCAACTCCACCCCCTTGAACCTGCTGTCTTCACCATACAAGGCCAGCAGCCCGAAGATGCCCGGGGCCATGAACTCCACCTCACTGGGAATCACTGTCCCAATTCCTGTCCACGTGCTCTCCTTTAGTGCAGACTCCTCTGCCAAAGCAGGGGTCTCCAAGGACGCCATTGTCACAGGCCCTGTCCCTGGCACGTTCCACCATGGCATCAACCACAGTGAGTGCTGCTCTCCTGCTCCGTCACTGTGGGAGCCCCCAGGCTTGACTGAGGGTCTTTCTCTTGCTGCATGCTGTGGTTCCTGTGTTTGTGTTTGATGTGTGACTGTGGGGAACATCTCTGGGACCATGCTGAACCCCCTCCCCTTTGGGTTTGGTGCCCAGACTGATGTGGCAGGTCGTCTGGGGCTCTTGACTGCTGGAGCTGCTTTCCTGTCCCGTCTTCAATGTGTGCGTTTTGTTCTTTTCTCCCCTTCCTTGTTTCCTCTCAGGTCTTCTGGCTGGCTTGCACTCCAGCCCGCCCCACGCAGCGCCTCTCCCACACGCTGCCATGCCCACCCATATCCCGCAGAGTCTGCCAGGTAATCACCAGACGGTCATTGTGCCACGTGCACCGTGTGCCATTCCCTCTCCACCCTCAGATGCTTTGTGTGCTTCTGTGGAGTCCGGTGTCTGTGCCTTGCTATTGCTGTGTTGTCTTGGTTTGTCCTTCAAGGCTGTGGCTTTGTGGGTACTTAGAATGACACCAACTTCTCCTATTTTGAGATTTGCCTGGGGCCCGCCTGGAACCGGTGCTGGTCAACCTTAGTCTGTGTGATCACAAAGAAGGCCGTTGGGCCTGTGTGCGAGGCAGAGGCATTCCCAGTTCTTAGCTCAGCTTATCCTCTGTAATAGAAAAGAGGGAGGTAGGGTACTTCTCTTCCAAGGGCTAGCTGGGCACTAAATTTTAGCCGCTACACCTTCCTGGTGTTATTGGTTAACAGAAGACTCTCTCAACTTTGTATCCGCAACAGGGAAACTCCAAATAGCAGTGGTAGGCCACAGGACAAGAATTCGAGGCAGGACACCTTACCTCTAATGGCAGCACAGATCCAAGAAACAGCTTTGAATCTGTCCAGATTCAAAAACTACATTGAAACAGAGTACACCAGGAATGCGGCCTGTGATCCCCTCCATAGAACAGTGCTTTCAGAAATAGGGAGCCTCGAAAGCCCCAGGCTTGTAGCCAGTTTGGTATATACGAGGAGAGGGTGGAGGTGCCCCAGGCTGTCCCTTTTGTAGTGACTGTATTTGCCTTGCCCTGTCCTAGATCATTGATTCTGGGGACGCCTCATGGGCATCCATGGTGTGTTGGTTTTCACCCAGCATTCTTCTTACTACTCTAGACCTGTTCCACATGTGACTAGCTCCTCTCATAAGGGGAGAGCTATTGATAAGGAAGCCGAGCCTAGGTAATCCTGGTAGGCTGATGCTGGGTGGGAATAAGACAAAGACCCCTGGGCTGTTCCTGCCCGTGACCTGTTCCCTCCCTGCAGGTCTCTCAAGTCTGTCTGTCCCCAGATTTGCTGCGGGTCCCTGGCCCCTGTGTCCTGAATTTGAAGCATTCATAGTGAGTGCCAGAGGCCATCTGGGGTGAGGATGGATTTATAAATCTCCAAGATGGAAATTTTGCTTCTCTGAAGGGCTAAGCCTATACCAGAAGTCACTCCTCTTTTTCTGGAGAAGCAGTAACATGTATGGACTTGCCGTATATGCTGATGGCTGCCACTGGAGTTAAAGGTGTGATGTATAGGAGGTTCCAGGGCCACCTAGGCGAGAGCTTGGGTTTTTTGAAAGAGAGATTGCACTGTCTCTGCTTGCTTTTGGGAACGTTACTCTTTCAGAGAAACAAAAATTGAGGAGCCATTAGAAACAGACTGTTGGTCTGTGGTATTTTCAGCCAAGAAAAGAAAAGAAATGAGAGAAAGATTGCTTTCTTGAACCCTCCTCTTGTGTTTCCTCTGGGTATCAAAAGTGGTCAGCAGAGCCACTGTGCTAAAACAGGTCCTCCAAGTGCGCATTCAGGGTACGTGAATAGTTGTGAGTGGAAAGCTGTGTGCGCGCCTCAGCTGTGTGACTTGTGTCTGCTTTGCTTTCCTCCTTCCCTATTATGTAGATGCAGAATGCTAGTGCCCTTGAACTTGTCTTGACAGGACTCAAGGGTCTTTTGTTGATAAGAGAATGATCATTGCTGCCTTGAGTTCCCTGTGATCGTCAGGCCTCACTACTGAGACTTGAAGTGGCCCGAGTTGCACAGCAGAATTGCTGTTCTGTGACCATTGTACTCAGCAGCCACCTGCCTGTTCAGCACTAGTGCCCATGCATGCTGCAGGCTGCTGTGAGCTGAGCGCACCCTAATAACCACCATCAAGTGTTCCTTGGCTTGTGTGAGCCTTAGAACACTCAGTGTTCAGGGACTTTTGCTACTGAAGTGATCCTCTTGAGCTTTGGTTGCTGCTGCCTTAAGAGAATCAGAGATCCTGAATGACTTGTATTGTTTTTGTTTATTCTTTTCCAGATGCTTCTCAGCTTCATGGAAAAGGGCCCAGCATACCACGGAAATTGTGACTACTTCAGAGGAAAGGCTCAACTAACTTGGGTCTGGATGGACGCCAAACATGCAGGTCCCCAAATGGACATTCACTGCGCTCTTTCTGCCAGTTGATTTTCTTCTGGAGAAGGCATGAGTTCTCTCTTCTTGGCACTTCTTACCTGCCTTCAACTAGGGGAGCAGCTCCGTGCCGCCCATGAGGCACTCACTGACCTAGTGCTCTGGGCCTCACGCTGTCGCTGGATAGTCATTGGAGGGCAGCCCTAGTCTGGGGAGCATGCTGGGCCATTTGTGTTCAAGAGCACGGGTTTTCATAAGCTCCAGTGGCACACCATTGTTTTAAATCTGCCCACCCCCTGGCATTTGGTCACAGTACCTCATGGCACCCTACTGGTCAGGGTCTCCTCACCACAGTAGGGCCCAGCATCTATCCCATCCCCAGGCTGTGTGCTCAAGAGGACAAAACGGGGGCTAAAGCCACACCTGGGAGACCTACCTTGTCTCTTTGCAAAATACTAAGAACACCTAATGTGTGCTCATTGTTGGGGTCCAGTTTTTCCTCTGAACATGATAATGAAGCTCTTTTAGAGAAAAGACGTTTGTAGATTCAGCAATTGTGATAGGATTTTTAAAGATACCTATTTTGGGCTCAGTTTTCATCATTACCATTAAATGCATTGGATAGAATGGGACTGTTCTCTACATGTCATATTATAGGAAGACATAATTCCAGTGCCTTGATGGTGGAGCAGAATTTGACAACACACATCCATTCAGCCCTCTGAGTGGATCTGAGATGAAGACCTTTTTTAAAGATATGTCTGTATTTAAGACATAGCCAGTTTTATTTATCTTTTTATGGTTGCACATTGTAATCTGTGCCGTCCTGACTTGAAGGTCGTCTGGGCCCCCAAATCCGAGGTCCCAATTTAGCCAGGGCTCCCATTTTGTTTCTTCAGTTGTGCAGGTGGACTGCAGAGCCCCAGAGCACTTAATCTCTCTGAGAGCCAAGGATATGGGGGTTTCCAAGTCACAATAGACATTCCAGTTTGTCTTATTCTTAGAAATCATTCTTAGGTAGGCCTCTGTGAAGTGTCTGCCATGTAGAAATGGGCCTTGACATCCTGGGGCTGTCCAGGCAGTGGGGCTGTGTGTTGACTTAAGGGTGATGTGCAGATGGGCTTGGAGAGGGTCAGAGAGAGATTTGGACAGTCACTGCAGAGCCCCCATCACCGAGCTGCTCACAGTCCACTCATGGCTGTCCACAAGGATTTTGAGGCACTTGCCTGTCCTTTGAAGCCTATGCCGTAGGTGAGGCTAAGCTGACTGCTTCAGCTAAGTGGTTTCAAACATGTTGAGGGCAGACAGCATTCTCAGCATGTGCACCTGTGTGAGGACATGATTGCCCTTTTGGTTCCTGACTCCCAGGCTATAGTGCTCAGTAACTCATTCATATTGAGGTCTGTGGCCTTCCCGGTTTCCTGGGTAACAAGACCTCTCTGTCAGCTATTCAGCCTGGCCTCTGCTCTAACTCCTTTTTTATGTAAGAATCAATCTGTATTTCACATTGGGCTAAGTGGATTCCTTATCTCTTTATTATATATATTTTTCACAACTTGGATTTCCAGTTTGTTTACAGACTAGTCTTAGGTAGTAGCAAAAGAGCCAAAGAAGAGATTTGTATTGCTGAGCTCAAAGCCGAGCAGAGGCCATCAATGAATGCTGAGCGGTGGGAATTCTCCAGGCTTCTCTGCCATGAACATCCGGGTACCAGTCCCAGCCCTACTTCCTTCTTCCCCTTTGGTGCTCCCTCCTCCCCATGTACCAGTGAGTGTGCAACTGGAGCAGAATACCCTCATTTTTAGGAATCTAGTGATGCCTCTTGCCTCAGGGAAACGTTTCTTTGATGGGGAGTTTGAGATTTCTTTTTCTTTATGCTTTATTTGTGGTAACGAAAGAGTGAATGACATAAATAGCCATGGCAAGGCAGATCTGCAGTCCCGGCTGCTGCAGAGGGTGGGGCAGAGCGGGCTTAGGGTCTGGGGGCTGCAGGGGTTTCCTTGGCACAGCGAAAGTAAGCACTTATAGGGTGTGGCCGTTTCTTAGGTGTGAGAGGGGCTGTGGCTTTTGTGCAGCGACTATGTTGGTGGTGTGGAAATTATTAATCTTGTATAAAGCAACTCAATAAAGCGTTTTGAGATTTCCAAAACATTTTTCTCATTATTTTCTTTCTACCATATTTGCAAATAATTCCTCCCCCATAGGAGCTGGTGTATAGAGAATGTCCATGTTGGCTGAAAGCCAAGAGGGAGTTGGGGGATAAGCTTCACATGAGAAAAAGGAAGCACACTGGCCATGAATTAGAATCAAGCCACCAGGTTTTTATTTTCATGCTGTAAAGTTCCCTATCCCTTCCCATTTTCTTACATAATACGTGAGATACAGAGAATCAGAAATTCATTTAGTGAATAATCAACTTTTGTATACCTAAATACCAATGAGAGAATAAGCAAGACCTGTAAGGCACTGAAACTAAGGCTAACAGCAACACAATCCACTATCGAAGTATTTTAATTTCATAACCATGAAACATTCTCTGATGGTGTGTTTTCCGGGGATAATCTGGTTGACAATTTGCATCCACTCTAGCACCAGGGCCAGACACTTCTGGTTTCTGTGTGTCTTTTCTGGCACAGAGCCCAAATCTGTCTCATGAGCAGAGTAGCTACTGAGGAGGCCTCTCTGATGGAGAGTCGGTTCTCAACTAGAAATGTAGATGGGGTGTCAATGTGGGGCAGCAGCCCCGGTGGGCAGGCCTTTGATGAATGAATGACAAGGTGGCAGAAGGGTGGCCCTTCCGGCCTGGAGTCCACCGTCTGGTATGCTCAGGCCCATTCTGCACTGGGAGGCTTGTCCACCTTGGTCATCTCATGCTTTAGTAGTTTTCCGATTGTTTTCAGGTTATCACACGGGAATCTGTTGATGGGAGTGTATTGGAAAAGGGAGAAAAGAGAGGGGCATTGGGGTTGTCAGATGAGAGGATGAAGCGGGTCCTTCCCCCAGGCCAAATGACAGTCCAGATGATAGTTGCCTGTCTGCAGCCAGTGCCTGTCCACTCATATGTGAATTGCACTCTAAGCAGCCTAACAGCGAGGGTGTGGATCAGATGCTTGGCTCGGCACAGATTAGAGCCTGCACCAGGGCCAGCCACCTGCCTCCCAGAAGAGACTGATAGAGGGCTGTGCCTACTTGCGTCCTGACACCAAGACTGCTAGCTCCTGAATGGACATATCCTTGTTTACGTAGCGGTCATACTGAGCAGGGGTCAGCCTGCCATTCTGCAGGGCCTCCTCAATGGAGAACTTCTTGCCAGACTTCCTGTCATGTATCACTGAAGACTCCCCATTGGGACCCTTCATGGATATCTCCTCCCAATCACACTCCTGGCTTCTGAGTTTCACAAACATGTTCCAGTCGATGAGTCCAACCCGGTGGGCTTCCTCGGGGGACAGCTCGCGGCCTGTGTCGGGGTCAATGACCACAATGGAGCGTCGCAGATGGTTCTCCCTCTGTTCCCTCTTGATGGCCACGGAGCCCAGGCGCTTCTGCAGCTCATCAATCTCAAGATCTTTGTCCTTGGAGAGCCTCTTGAGGTCATCCAGCTCTCTCTCCAGGGATGACAGTCTGGAGTCAAGGTTGGACCCTGCATCCACTGCCATCGTGTTCCTCAAGTCTCTTGTTTCTGTTGCTACCATTTCAATTTCCGATTGGAGCCTTCGGGTCTCGAGCTGCAGGTTTTGTCGCTCCAGCTGTAATTTGTGGTTTTCTTCCCTCAAGAAGTCCAGTTCCTTGGATGACTTGGAGTTATGGAATTCCAGCTCGGATAACTTGGCTTCCAGCTGACTGATCTCGGCATCCAGCTCCCTCTTCCTTCGGCTCTCCTCCTCCAGGCTCTTCTTGAGCTTCTGGATCTCTTGCTCAGTGTCGCCTTTCTCCACCTGGATGCTCTCAGAGAAGACCACCTTCTCCTTGACCTCAGCCTTCTCCAGGGTGGCCAGCTTCCTTCTCAGGGTCTCGAGCTCACCTTCCAGCAGCTGCCGCCGGTGTTGCTCTTCCTCCAGCTGCAGCTTGAGCAGGGTGTGCTCCCTGGCCTGCTGGGGGTCCTGCTGCAGGACCACCTTCTGCTTGCGGGTCACCTTCTCATGGGCCTTAGCCTCCTCCTGCTCCAGTGTGGCCAGCTGCTGCCGCAGGCGTTGCACCTCGCGCTCAGCCTCCCTGCGTGCCTGCCGCTCACGCTCCAGCTCCTCCAGCTGCCGCTCCAGCTCCCCACGCCGGCGCTGCAGGCGCCGCAGCTCAGCACGCAGCTTGTCGATGTGCTGCAGCTCCATGTCGATGCTCTCTGTGAAGGCGCTCACCTCGGCCTGCAGGCCCGGCTCCTCCTCGTACCTGACCACCTCCTGCTGCACCACTCTTTCCTTCACCTGCGAGAGCTCCTCCTCCTTCTGCTGGATCTTCTCTTCCTGGGCAGCCCTCTCCCTTTCCAGATCCACTTGCTTCTTCTGTTCTTCTGACAGCTTTGCCCTCAGAGACTCCACTTCCTGTTTGGTTTGGGGGTCTTCCTGGAATTGGAGGATCTCCTGGACCACCTCTTTGGTCTGGACCTGAGGCTTGGTGTCTTTCAGGGACTGGATTTCCTGCTTCAGCTGGTAGATCTCTAAATCACACCTTTCGATCAGTCTGGTCTTGTCGAAGATCTCCTCCCGGAGCCGTTGAAGCTCTTTCTCCATCTCAGGGTCGGTCTTGTACTTAATGACTTCCTTGGTCACTTCTTTGACTTCGACCTGGGGGCCCCGCCTCCTGAGGGCCTCCAGCTCGCTCTGGTAGCTCTTAAGCTGCTCCTCGGCTCCCCTGTATTTCCGCTCCTGCTCCACAAGCTCCAGGCGGAGGTTGGCCACCTCGCTCTCTGCCTTGGGGTCTGGCCGCACGATCTCCCGCACTTTCTCCTGCACCACCACTTTGGCATTTTCTTCCTCCAAGGCCCATATCTTTCGGAGCAGCTCGGTCTTCTCCCTCTGGCTGGCACGAAACTTGGCGGCTTCATCCTCGTACTGGCAGGTGAGGTTGCTGACCTCCCTCTCGGTGGCCATGTCCTTTTCCACCTTGAGCACCTCCTTGACGGTGATCTTGCCCTCTGCCATGGCCCGCTCCTTCTCCAGCCTCTTGAGCTTGTCCTGGAGGAAGTGCAGCTCCTCCTCTTGCTTTTCCCTGAGCGCGCCCTCCCGCTGGTGCTCCTCCTGCAGCTGCCGGTGCTCCGCCTCCAGCTCAGGGTCATTCTGCAGCTTCACCACCTCCTTCTCGGTGACCTTCTCCTGCACCCGGCTCTTCTCCTCAGCTAGAGTAGCCACACGCTGCTGCAGCAGGAGCACCTCTGCCTCCCGGGCGCTCTTCTGCCGCCTCAGCACCTCCAGCTCCTCCCGGAGCTGCAGGACCTCGTCCGCCTGGGCTCTGTCAGGCTCAATGCGCAGGACCTCCTTGACCACATACTCCTGCCCCCCATCCCTGGTCTCCTGCTCCAGGGCACGCAGCCGAAGCTGCAGTGCCTCCAGCTCCTCCTGCAGCAGCTGGTTCTTATGCTGCTCCTCCGCCAGGGTCTGCTGCAGCCGCTGGAAGCTCTCGTCCAGCACAGGATCTGGTACCTTCTTCAGCACCTCCTTCCTCACCACCGACTCCTGAGGCCTCTGGTTCTGCAGTGTCCAGATTTCCTCCTGGGCGCTCTTGACCTCATTCTCCAGCTGCTGCCTCCGCTCGCTCTCCTCATCCAGCTCCTTCTGAATCTTCCATGTCTCTTCCACCCTGGACCCCGGCTTGCTCCCTTGCAGTGTCTCATGGGTCATTTCTGCCTCCGGCTGCTGCAGTGGAGAAGACAGCACATGGTTAGAGCCAGCCTCTCCCCACAGGCCTGTCCCCACCTTGTCAGAGCAGATCTGGGTCACCCGGAACAGGTCAGACTGTTGTCCTGTGATCCCAAGGGACTCCCTCAGTGCTGGTTCATGTTCCTTCGAGACTTCTAGGGTTACTTTTGAAAGTGGTCAAACAACTAGTTCAGGTTTTTTAAATTAGTAAAATATTTTAAACTGCAGAAGAGTTTAAAGTGAAGCTGCGTCCCCACCTCTCGTCCTGTTCCTAGGAATGTCTGTTAGCCTTAGAGACATTTTCTGTGCTAACACAAGCATGTATATTTTTAGTGTGCACCATGTGTTTATTTTTTCTGCACAAATGGTAGTCTCTTGTTGTGCACCCTGCTGCTTATTGAACTTAATATATAGAGACAATTCCACTTCAGCACAGAGAGTGCTACTTCATTATTTAACAGCAACATAGTTTTCCATTGTATGGACAGACCATAATTTAATTAGCCCATTGCTGACGCATGCTGAGTTGCTTCCAGTTTCTTGCTGTCATAAACATTACGGATTTTAAAAATAACTTTTACTAGGACCTCTGTAAATGTTTATTGAATTGAATACATACATTATCCACAAGTCAGTGGAAGCATTGACTTGGGCCGGTATTTGCTCTGGTGCTGCCCAGAAACGTCAGCAGGGGACACTCCCATCAACTCCCAAGCTCTTTCTCTCAGACACAGTGAGTCTTTTATTTCTCACCCTGGTTAGCATAGTTTTACATAGAATTTCTTACTAAGACTGATTACCTGTCTCAGGAGATTCAGAGCAAACTCCAGATTCTGCAGCCTCTGTCTGTTGATGGCATTAACTTCAGTGAACTTTGCAGCCAGAGCCGCTTCCTACAGAGAAGAGTTTTTGGAGAGCAGTCAGCACACAGGAATCAACAGGCTAAGTGAAAAAGAGCTAGAAAGCTCGGACGTAGTTTTCGAAGTCTGTCATTTGGGCTAGAGGGATGGCTCTTGCCCATCCCTACCTGGAGTTTTACCGTAGTCTCATTGGGAGAGAAAACAGGACTTAGAAGATCCCCATGACCTTGAGCAGCCTCCCTACCTCTCTGAGCCTAGATCCCTGTGACCTTGAGCAACCTCTCTACCTCTCTGAGCCTTCGTGTTCTCGCATGTCCAAAGGGCTCATGATGGCAGCCCTCCACCATGTGCTTACTGAGCGTGGCAAGGCGGGAGCTTCCCAAATCTCTGCCACTGGTCCAGACACCTCCACTAGCTGTCTTTGTGGGCATATCCATGTCGCTGCCCTGGAACACACGCACTGTCATCTCTCACCAAACCTGTTTGCACCAGGAGGGCTCTCAGCCCCGTTTTCCTACCATGTGTACATCTCTGATGCCTGCGGGCTGTGCTCTCTGCCCTGGCCAGGCCCACCCCACTCACCTCCTCCTTCACTCTGGTGGCAGGAGACTGGAGTCTGGCCCTCTTGCTCACGTTCCTTCCATTCTCCAAGTCAAGAAGTGACCGTAGTTTCTCTGCTTCTAACTCGTAGTCCTGGGTGAGAGAGGGACAGTGCAGAGGGCAGATGAGAGCCTATGAGAAGAGACTGAAATGTTTTTGAACACCCCATGCCCCTTCCAGCTGACCCAGACCCTTCGCCATATGCTGGGTTTATAATCTGCACAGGTGCCCCTCACACCTGCACCCTGCCCTGACTGCCACGAGGTTTTGAGAATTAGATGTATCAACGGTACATAGCAACATCACTGAACCACATAGAAAAAGTACCCCCAATCCCCCCACCTCCAAAGAGTCAGACTGTGTGCTCCCCTCTGACCTTCCTGGGCACCTAGAGATTCTGACATTCTGCTTCTTGTGTAACATTGTACCGTGAACTTCTTCTCATATTGCCACCACCTAGTCTTTGTGCTGACTTTCTAATCCAAGTACATGCTGATCATTCACATAGCCATTCTGCTGCTATTGGACATTTAGGTCACTTCTAATTTGCTTTGCTATTGTAAATAATGTTACAACAGTTTTGTTTATCCTGCATTATTCTTTCGTATTTTTTTCATTTAGGATAAATTTCCCCCAAAACAGTTTACTGCTGCAAAGACTATAAAACCTTCTTAGGGTATTCAACACCTGGTACCATATGGTTTTTCCAAAGGGCTGTGTGCCAGTTTTGCACCACCACCAGCAGTGCCTGAGGGTGACCAGTCCATCCCTGACCCTGCCATGCTGGTGCTCCTGTCTACTTTACTTAGTGGGAAGAGGCGCTTGCTGTTCATATTTTGGGCAGAAGTTTCACGGCTCACCTTTACAGCCTGCTGGTACTGCTGGGAGTTGGTACAGACCTTGTGTACTTCCTGTTCTTTACTTGATATCTCATCTAGCAGATTCTGTAAAAACAACAGATTTTAAAAATCGAAACTGAAAACAAAACAAAAACCTGTTGATAAAGCTAGCAGAGTCCTTAGAATCTGAAATTGCTCTTCTGTCGTACAAAGTATAGTGAATGGCTTCCTTGTACACGTTTGTTCACTATGAAAGGCAGTTCTAAGGCCCTGTGAAGAAGGGCCAAGAAGATAATTATCTTTGCCAGGAAACAAACATTTATTGAGTGTTTTGAAACGCCAGGCACTGTTCTAATATCTTCTTTAGATTATCTCATTTAATCTTCATGATCTCCAGTTTGTGAATGAGGAAATTGAGGCACAGTGAGGTTCAGGAAGTTGTCACGGGGATATGGCTGATGAGGCTGGAACTAGGATTTGAATCTGGGCTACTGGAATCCTGTGTTCCTCATCCCCAACCCCAGGGCACTGCCAGGGGCATTGAGGAGGCAGGAATCTGAACTTGGGAAATGAGATTCTCCCCACTAGCGTTTTTCTTAGGTTTCTGTAGCCATTCTCTCATGTAGCCAGCAGCCCGTGCTAGGGGTCCATAGCAGGCCAAGCCCCAGGCCGGGCACTGAGGCGGGAGAGGCAAATGGGACATGACACATACGGTTCTTATGCTTGAGTCAGGTGCTGGGAGCCGCGCAGTTGAGGTCCGGTGAGGACTGCTCTGCCAGGCCTGTGCCCTGCTCTGTTTCCCATAGGCCGGGCTCCCTCCACGTAAAGGAGCCTGCTGGCCTTGGACCTGCTACCATGTGCCTGAAGAAGCAGAGGCAACCCTCTAACCTTCTGATTGTTCAGCTTGGTCTCCATCTGGCTGAGGCTGTCTGTCTCCCGGGGCTCGTAGCTGGGGATGCTGGACAGGAAATGGAGCACTCGGTCACGGCCGCTGCAGTAAGTGTCGTAGGCAGCCCTGGCACTCTGCAGGCTCTGGGCCCTGTGGGGGCAAAGCCAGTCAGGCCTCTGCCACTGCGGGCAGACGCCTCACTGAGCCCTTTATAAAGAAGTCATCTGTCCTTATTTTTTTAAAAAAGAGGGAGAAAAACAAATGTAACCTAACTTGAAATAACGTAGACATTTACCAGAAAGGGAGTAAATGTGGAATGTTAAGTTGGAGTGTAGATAACAAGGTAGGTGCATAGGTTCTGACTTGCAAAGATGCCCACTGCATTACAGGACCTAAACTATAACCCGTGAGTCATAGGAGAAGCCACAGGGTGGTCAGGAAATCTCTGGAACTCACCGAAAATAAAAACACATCAAAGTTTGTGGCACACAGCAAAAGCAGTATTCAGAGGGAGCTATATAGCATTAAATGCTGATATTAGAAAAGAAAAATGACCTGAAATCCACAGTTTAAGCTTCCACTTTAAGAAAGAAAAAGAAGAGCAAATTAAACCTAATATAAACATCTGGAAGGAAATAATAAAAGAACAGAAGTCAACGAAGCAGGAAATAGGAAAACAGAAATCACTGGAAACAAAAAGCTAGTACTTTGAAATGATCAATAAATCAATAAACTTGAGACAGACTGATCAGAAAGAAAGAGAGAGAATGCAAAGACAACAAAAGAAGATATTACATCAGGAATGAGGAGGGGACATCACCTCAGAGTTGCAGACATGAAAGGATACCAAGAAAATATCATGAACAATTTTATGCCAATAAGTTCAACAGCTCAGATGAAATGGACAAATTCCTTGAAAGATTCAAGAACAGAAGACCGGAATAGTCCAGTATCTACTAAGGAGATAAAAAACTCTTAAGAAAATACAGGCCCAGATGGCTTCACCGGTAAAGTCTACCAAGTATTTAAGGAAAAAATATCAATTCTACACAAACTCTTAAATGGAAGAGGAGGAAATGCTCACTGACTCACGAGGCTGGAAAGATGTAGGACAGAAAAAATAACAAAATACAGTATATATGGTATGTTGTCATTCATGTGTTCCCCGCCTGCCTACCCCAGCTTGTAGAAATTTTTGGAGGAATACACTAGAAACAGGTAACAGTGTTTACCGTGGTGGGGGGAGGCTGGTCATTGTAATCACTGTTAGCATTTTTTACTTTGTACATGTATTACTTTTTCCAAAAAGAGGGCTATGTAGAAAACAAAATCTTGGGTGGCAGGAAGGATCCCTTTGTGGTGCCTTGAGGCAGACTGGCTGAGCCCCTCCAGCCCCTCCTGCCACTCACCGCAGTGCGCCTCACCTGTGGTCCACCTGCTGGCGCAGGTTGTCGAAGCGCTGGCCCAGCTTGTGCACCTCGGCCTCCTGGCGCTCCAGGTCGGGGCAGTGCTCCTGGAAGCGGCTGGCCAGCGTGCTCGAGCACTGCTTGACTGCCTGCAGGTTCCTCTCCACCTCACCCAGGAGGGACTTCTGGGCCTGCAGCTCAGAGGCCATGGCCTGCCGGGACGGGGAAGGAGACGATGGGGCTGTGGCCGGAGCTCCAGGAGTGGGCGACACCACCCAAGGCACCTGGGCTTCCTGCTTTGGGAGGGCGGTTAAGCCAAGGAGTGGGAAGAACTGGGGCTTTGCCTCTGCACTTCTCCGTGAACCTGGGTCACTTCTGCAATGTTCCATTTTGTTATAATAAACAAAACCCTGAAAAACTACCTTCTAAAAATCCTGCAGCGGGTAGCATGTGACCTGGACTGGAACAGCCTGCCACTCTCCAGCCACGAGGCCTTGGTGAAGGCTTTGCTCTCTGAGCCAAGTCAGGAGCTGGGGCGTGAATAAGGGGCCACCACAGGGTCACAGACCTGAATGCATGAAGTGACCAAGCGATCCCGTAATGAGGCAGCAGGCATTGGGGCTGGGGGGCGGTGGGGGCGGTGGGCAGCTAACCTACTCTGGAGGCCATGGCCTGGGTGCTAGATCTGCTCGTCAAGAAATACTGGAAACCTGGGGTTTTATGCAGATACTTGATTGTAAAATACTGGCACCTGCAGTCCCACACAGGCCATGTAAATCCCATGAGCAGCTGGGATTTGTGCCCTGGCCTCTGTTGGCACCTCCCTGTTTGGCGCTTGATAGGCATTCCAAAGCTAGAGAGACTGGTGGCCGGTGAGGCTTGGGACCTTGCTGTCTGGCTAGAGGCAGTGTGTGCATGTGTCTGCAGCCCTTGCCCAGCTCAGAGGAAGTCTCCTGAGATCCAGGTCTCAGACTCACCGCCAGCTCCTGCCTCTTGCTGTCCAGGGCGTGGCCGCTCTCAGGCACTGTGTTATCCTGGGCCAGCTGGTTCTCGTGCATGGCCAGCAGCTCCCGGCCCTGCTGCAGGCTCTTCTCCAGGTGGTTGGCCACACCCACCCTGAGGACAACGGTCAGGAGTGGGGGAGTGCCTGCTTGTCCCCCACCTGACCTCCCCGCTGCCCACCAGCCACCCACTTCTCCTGGGCCGAGTCCAGCAGCTGCACCAGGTGCTCATATTTGTGGTTGGTGTCCTTCAGCCGGGTCCTCAGCAAGGGGGCAGTGCCACTGCCCGGGAAGGCCTGGACAAAGGCCTCGCACTCGGCCATGCTCTGCGCCTTCTCGGGCTCAATCTGCAGCAGCTCGTTGGTGACGTTCTGTGGGGACCAGAACCCTCAGGGTGGGCCTCAGGCAGTCCCTTCCCCCAAGGATGTGCCCAGGCAGGCGCGGAGAGATCCCCACACTTTGGGACAGTGGAAGGAGCTGGGGAGTGATGGGGCCTGGGCGCCAGCCGGGCGGAATGTGATCACAGATGGCCTGTGAGCAACATACTGATGCCGGCAGCAGGTAGGTGATCACCGAGCGCTTACCGGTGCAAGCATTTCATGTGGGTGGTCTCTTTTCATCTTTGGGGCAACTCCCAAGGTAGGTACCATACTCTGCCCATCCAGTGGGGGGGCCATTACGACTCCAGGAAGGGACCTGGTGGGGCCAGGCCACACCTGAGGGCCCTGGTGCCTCCACTCCCCACCACTGTACCAGGCGTCTTCTCAGCTGCCACTCAGCCCTTACTAGCCATGAGGCCACATCAGGGGCTATTGTCCTCCTCTGTAAGACTGGAGTGATGTCCCCTACCATGGAAGGCAGCTGTGGGGACTAGGGAGAGAAAGTGGCTATGCATGTGGGGCCCCGGCCAAGTGTCCACACGCATCATCTTGCTCCATCCTTCCAGTGGCCCTGCCAGTGGGCACCATCCCGTTTTACTGAAGAAACCAAGGCTTGGCTTGAACAGCGTGTCTGCAGTCAAGCAGCTAGTGACCTGGTTCTGTGGAATTCCAGACTCTTGCTTGGCACAGAGCCGTGCAGGCCGATGTCGCTGCTGTCATTGCTACAGCTATGATCCCAAGCCAGGCGTCAAGCTGCCGCCAACAGGCCTAGCAGAGGCAGCACAGACTTTGCCGGCCCTTCTCCTGGGGGTGAGTCTGGGGGGTGCCAGGCTAGGCACCTCCTTGGAGGCCTAAATTTCATCTAGAACCAGGAGAGGTTATAGGGACAGCCCTACCACTGCATGACTCAGGACCTCGTTACATGTGGCACCTGCAGTGAATGTTCCAGGACCCCATGGGATGAGGCCTTGACAGGGGCCCCAGATTGCCAGGGGGCCAGTCTGTGCCCCAGCCCGGTGGTACCTTGAGGTCCTTGGCCCTCTCGGCACTGTCCTGCACAGCCCGGCCCTGCTCCAGCGGTGGCCGCAGGATCCCTGTGATGGCCTTCTCCTGCCGGTCTAGGTCGCTGGCCACCTTGTCCAAGCCAGCCAGCAGCTGCCGCCCCTGCAGGTCAGAGGCATCTGCTGGAGGGAAGGGAAGACACAGTCAGGGGTGATGGCAGGGGCAAGAGGCCCAGGGAGGGGGCATTGGAGGCCACTTGGGACCTTGGGGGCCAGCCCAGCCTCCCCCGACCCCATGCCGGACCCCTGCCATCCCATCCATGGCACAGACCCTGGGTCCAGCCCCTCCTTCCCAGGCCCCCAAGCCTTGGGCAGGAGGCTGCACCCACCTCCAGGGTTCTCCGCCTTCAGGACCTCGTGCCGCTGCTGGAGCGCGCGCTTGCTCCCAGCCGCCTTGTGCCGCACACTCCGGTACTGGCTGCCCAGGCTATGAGAACAAGCAGCAGCTGTGGCCCAGGGAAGCCCACCACCGCCCACCCACAGAGGCTGGACCCTGGCCTCTGGCTGGGCAAACAGCCCAGGGAAGCCACACAGCTCATCAGAGAAGTTGAAAACACGACGTAATGACAAGGGCTTGTGTGACTTGGTCTCCCTCTGCTTCTGGATTCAAAAAGACCCCTTCCCTCCCTCCCTCCTTCCTTTCTTTCCTCTCTCCGTCCCTCCATTCTTTTTTCTTCATAACAAGCCTTACTACCTAAAATGTTTGCTCGTTAGTCTTCTCTACCAAGATGTTACCTCTGAGGGAGCAGTACATAGTAGGTGCTCAACAAATATTTGTTGAATGAATAAATGAAGGCATTCCTTGAATCATTCACTCATTCAGCAAAGTTCTTTGGGTAACTTCTTGGCTCCAGGCACTGTACTAGGCCCTGGAGAGACTAAATCCAAGGAGCCAAGACTAAATCCAAGGAACCCAGACTCAGCGAGACTGAGGCAAGCACAGATTGTCTTAATGAAAAGCGGCTCCTGCGGAAGGCAGTGGAGGGACAAAGAGGTGGCAGTGCTGATCCTGGAGCAGGTGGAGGGTCGGGGAGCGACGGCTGAGTCCTCAAGCCGAGGAGTACCAGTCAGCCAGGCAGCGAGCAGGTGTTGCAGGTAGAGAGAGCAGCACATGCAAAGGCTCAGGGGTGCTTGTAGAGAAACTGCTCACGGGGCTGGACCCACAGCCACACACACACACTCAGCAAGGCACACTGGCTCCCTCCCTTGTCCCTGTACCTGTCAGCCAGAGCCAGGGTCTCAGGGTCGGTGGGGGGGATCATGAAGCAGACAGCTGGAGCCGTGATCTTGTTCCCGGCACCGTCCAGGAGCTCCCAGCTCTCCCCATTGTTCTTCTGCAGAGTGTAGCTGTAGCCCCGAGAGATCAGGCCCTGGCAGGGGCAGGCCAGTCAGGATACAGGAGATCTGCGTCAGTGGTGGCCTGGGAGCCCCGGCCATCATCTTGCCCCCTGCCTCCCTAACCCTGGGACCTGGAGAGTCTTACCCCATTTCTTGGATCCTCCCCAGGATGTATCACCATAGAGAGAGTTGGGAGGGGCACACATGAAGGAGACATGTTGGGTCTGTCAGCCCAGCAACCCACCTCGATTTCCCTCTGGGGAATCATCCCTGTCTACTCGCATCCATTCCCAGCTTCCAGATGGACATGTGACTCAGGCCCAGCCAATGAGAGACTGGCTTCCCCAGCCACAGTGATTGGTTCAGGGTGGACACATGACTCAGACCAGCCCAATGAGAGCCTTCCCTAGGACTTTTGCTGGAATGACTGGGGTTGCTGAGCTGGTAGAATGTAAGGCCAGGGTGGCTGGGTGGGGCAGAGTGGGGGGTACATATCTGCCACCACTAGGGGAAGGGTTGATAGAGAGTGACATCAATGACCAAGACAAACACAAGTTCCTGAAAACATCATTTGAGGCCCTGGCTCCAGCCATGTTACGCCTAAGACTTTTCAGTGATGTGAAAAGAGGCAGATCCAGGCCTTGCCTGCCTGTGGTGCCTGGGCAGGCTCACCTCATCACACTCATAGTCACAGAGCGCCTCCACGGGGATGGGCTTGAGCGGCGTCTCCCGGCGGTACTTGAGGGGCACCACCTGCTGCCCTCGCTTCTGCAGCCCCCGCACCACGTCCTCGTACTTGTCCAGAGCCTTCTCCTGGTCCTGAAGAGAGTGAGGTGGGGAGCCTGGTGAGACTGCAGCCTTTCCTTGGTGCTAGGGGACCAAACAAGCGATGGGGACAGGGGCCCACAGTCAGCAGGGCCCATCACGCACGTCCAGCTCCCGCAGCAGCAGCTCGATCTGGTATCGGTCCTTGAAGTCGGGGCTGTATTTCTGATCTAGGTCGGAGTCCACTTTGCGCAGCAGCTCCTGAGCATCCTTCACGTCTTTATGGAACTGGGGAAGACCAGGTGGCCGTATCACAGCCAGGAAACGACTAGAACTGCTGGGGCTTCTGGCTGTGGCTTCAAGCTCATTGGCCCCTCCCCCCCATTCCTAGGTGGGGCTGGGCCTCCCACTCTCCCTGAATCCAGGATGGGACCCTCTGCTGAGCCTCAGGCTCCTCCACTCAGGGACACCCCCATCTTCCCCTGAGGCCTCATGGGGAAGAAGTGAGATCCCTTCCCATCTGTCCACAAGATGCTACCTCTACGACATATTAAGTTTTCTTCTATATCAAAAAGTTTTGGGTTCTCTTTTATTCCATTCCTCTCTCTGTGCCAGGAATACCCTGACTTGATACTATAAATTCTAAGTCCTGACATATGCCTCTCCTTTTTGTTCTCCAAAATTCTCTCGCCCCTTCTTCAGTCCATCAGCTCTTGACTCATTCCTTGTCAGCTCTCCCCTGGGCTGAACATGTGGGCTGCAGCCATGAGTGGGAGGACTTTGGGATCCCTGTGAAGCTCACAGTGTGGCTTAGATGCTGAGCCAGGAGTTCACGGCATCAGCTAAGTTTCCCCAGGCTCCCCAGTGGTAAGAATCACCTGCAGCTCTTGTTAAAAACATGCATTCCTCTGGACACAAACATTTGTCGAGGGTGCCCATCAACAAATGAATGGATAAGCACAGTGTGGTCCATGCACACCATGGCATATTTTTCACCCTTAAAAAGGAAAAAAGCCCTGACACACACTAAAACACACATGAACCTGGACACACTACACTCAGAGAAGCCAGACACAAAAGGACACATGTTATCTGATTCCACTTACTCCTCATATCCATTCCAGGCAGGAAATATCTCGAATGGGCAAATCCAGAGAGACAACAAGTAGATTAGAGGTTACTAGGGGCTGGAGGAGCAGGGATGGGTTTGGAGCTTTTATTTGGGGAGAAGAGGAAGTTTTGGAAATAGAGTTGATGATTGCACAACATTGTGAATGTAATAAACGCCACTGAATCGTGCACTTAAAAATGGCTAGAATGGCAAATTTTATGTTATATGTATTTTAGCAAAATTATCAACCCCACACTCATTCCTGGGCCCCAAGAGAATCTGGTGAATCAGACTCTCTGGCCCCAGTCCCCAGGGAAGACATAGAAGGGCCCAGCAAGCTTGGGACACACCTGTGTGCACCATTAGAAGCGTGGGTGCTAGAGGGCCTGGGAAGGTACCCCCAAAGTCTCTTGGACCAAGCCGTACAAGACCATAAGTGGTGCCGATGCTGGTGGGCCTGTCTGTAAAATGGTGAGCCAAGTGGGTACCTGGTGGTAGTCCTCCATGTACTTCAGGTGGCTCTCCTCGCAGATGAGCAGGTTCAGGTACTCCTTCCAATCTGCATGCACAGCTTCCATGTGCGCCTGCCAGGAAAAGGAGGGGCAGGTCACTGTTGGCCAGGTGCCTGGGAAGCCAAGGGAAGGACTGGCAGGATTCTACGCTGGAGAATGGTGGGGGAGGGAGGCATCTGGCATCTGCCTTGGGTGTGGCTCCCGCAGAAGTAACCAGCTCCTGCTAAGGGTGGGGAGGGAAGGAAAGGGGGTCATGTCAGGCAGACGAGAAGGACTGCCATGTACAGGTGGCCAGGTTCTGCACTGCACAAGGGGCTATGTCTGCCCAGATGAAGTGGTGCCTTTTAAAAATTCTCATAAAGGAGGGCCGGCCAGTGGCTCACTTGGGAGTGTGGTGCTGATAACACCAAGGCCAGGGGTTCGGATTCCTATATAGGGATGGCTGGTTGCTCTCTTGGGAGAGCGTAGTGCTGACAACACCTAGTCAAGGGTTAAGATCCCCTTACCGATCATCTTTAAAAAAAAAAAAAAAATTCTCATAAAGGAAGGCTGGCCAGTTAGCTCAGTTGGTTAGAGTGCAGTGTTGGTAACACCAAGGTCAAGGATTGGGATCCCTGCACCAGCCAGCCACCGAAAAAGAAAAAAAAAATTCTCACAAAGGCAGTGTAGAGGGTTGAACAGTATGTTCTCAAAATTCTTGTCTACCCAGAACTCAAAAAGTGACCTTATTTGGAAATAGGATCTTTGCAGATTTAGTTAAAGATCTCGAGGTAAAATCATCCTGAAATTAGGATGGGCCCAAAATCCAATGACTGGTGTCCTTATAAGAAGAGGAGAGGACACAGAGAGACAGGGGAGAGGGCCATGTGGAGATGGAGGAAGAGATTGGAGTGAGGTAAGCCAAGGACTGTTGGCAGCCACCAAAAGCTGGGAGAGGCAAGAAAGAAATCTCTCCTGAGGACTTCAGAGGGAGCAAGGCCCTGGGACACCCAGATTTCAGACTTCTGGCCTCCAGAACTGTCAGAAAATGAATTTCTGTTGCTTAAAGCTACCATGTTTGTGGTAGTTTGTTGTGGCAGAATTAGGAAACTCATACAGGCCCCTTATGGGCTTCAGAAGTCCGGGGGCTGAGGGTAGGATGTGGTGATGGATGGAGATTAGGAGAGGACGGCTGGCCGGCTGGCTTAGTTGGTTGGAGCGTGGTACTGATAACACCAAGGTCCAGGGTGTGATCCCTGTACCAGCCAGTGCCCAAACAAAAACAAAAACAAAAAACTCAGCAAACAAAAAAGACAAGGAGAGGAGGCAGCATCAGAGCAAGGCAGAGGCGTATGGAGAGACAGACAGACACAGGATGCAGCTCAAGCTCCAAGTGGCCCAACCTGGAGGAGGCGTCCCCTCCTAGGCACACACACCTCAATGGAGTTCCTCCCGGGGTGCTCAGCCACTAGGAGCTGGTCACCCTCACTGTGCAGCTTGTTGATTCTCTCCTCTTTGGCCTCTAGGTTCCGGTTGATGAAATTCTGCAGTGGTAGGGGGAGTGGGAGTGGAGTGGAGGGGACTCAGAGCCCAGCCAGGCAGCTCCATGTCCCTCCCAGGCTCCCTCCCCCAGGCCCCCATGCCCACCTCGTACTGGCGACGACGGCTGGGGTAGTCGAGGTTGCGGTCGCTCCAGTCGTATTGCATGCGGCCCCTGGCCTGCTGGTCCAGCCAGTACAGCTCATTGGTGCAGCGCTGCATGTAATCCTGCAGCGAATTCAGGTGCTGCTGCCGTGCCTGCGATGCCGCCTGTGGGGATGGGGGCAAGGACAGAGCTGGGTCCTTTGGGCACCTGGCCACTGCAGGCCTCCCTCTCCACCTCCTGCAGGGCCCAGATGTGGCCAGTTTGAGGAGAAGCCAAGCTTGGCCATGTCTCAGACAGGCTCCCTTGGACAAGTCACCTGACCCTCCAAAACTCATTCATTCATTCTGCAAATATTTACTGAGAACCTTCTACGTGCCGGTATGGGTCCAGGCACTGGGGATACAGCAGTAAAGGAAACAGACAAAATCCATCACTGAACTGACATTTTCCTGGAGCCTCAGTTTACCTGTCTGTAAAATGGGATAACAGCATTCCTGGCCCCATAGGGCACAGAGACTGGCACACAGTTGGTGCTCAATAAATGTCAGCAGCTACAACTTCCATTTTTATCACGATCATCTTAGAGGGGCCTGGAAGGAGGAGGGAGGTTTGCATTTTGCTCTGCAGAAGAACAGTAGGACACTAAGAACATGTATGTCAGGGCCCCCACATGCCAGAACTGTGCTAAGCGCTTCTCCAACATTAACTAATTCAGTCCTCAAAGTGACCCTATGAGATGGGGACACGTAGGAGCTCCATTTTACTGATGAGGAAACTGAGGCTCCAAAGGCTAAGACACTTGCTCAAGGTCTCTCCACCAACAGGCAAGGGGTAGAGGCAGCTCCTTGCTGCTGTGGGATGCTGCCTCTGTATTCTCACGTCTCAGATGTTTGAAACATTTACAACCAGGAGGCACCTGTGCATCACTGTGAGATTTTAAAAAGAACACCTTCTTTAAAGGTTTTGAAGAGGGAAATAAGAAGCTTTTGTATAGGAAGTGGGTGGTGTCATATTTGGCACACAGTAGGTGCTTAATAAAGAAATAAGCAGCAAGTTGCAGGACAGGCTGCATCCCTGGGTTCTATTAGGGTCTTCCTTGAGCACACAGGGCAAACTGGGTGGCCTCTCGGGAAGAGGCTGGGTTGCCAGCTCCAAGCTTCCTGTCGCTCACGTCCCCGTGAGGCCACAGCCTTTCCCCAGGGGCTTCTCACCAGCAGTTTCTGGTACTTGGCCTGTAGTTCGCTGTTCTGCTCCTGAGGACAGAGCCGAGGGTACAGGTGAGGGCCAGGATGCAGGTGCAGCCCCCTCCTTCCCTGGGTCCCCCACCGTCACTGCCACGTGCCCACCTTGTCCCCGTCCTTGGCCAGGTGGGGCCCGATGGCCTTGACCTCATTGTGGAAGATGTTGTGCTGCTCCACTTGCTGGTCCACCAGTGGCAGCTCTGTCTCAAAGCTCTGGCTGCTGAGCTTGTCCTGGCCAGGTGAGCAGCGAGAAAACACGCAGGGGGTTGGCTGGGGGCCTGGGACTCGCAGCCCACCTCGGCTCTCTTCCTCATGGAGGTGGCCGAGGAGAGAGCATGGGGCCCCCAGAAATGCACCATTGGCACCTTTACTGTGGCTGACGGATCTCATGGCAACCTCAGAGGCCCACACAGTTCCTGTTTCCATTTCACAGACGGGGAAACAGAGGCTGGGCAGGGGAAAGTCACACCATTAAAAGTGGGGAGCTGAGACTTGAACCAAGGGTTGCCCAGCTGCAGTGGCTGTGAAGTTCTCTGTGGTGGATACAGGCTGGCGAGGGCACAGGAAGGGTGCTGGTGGGCCAGGAGTCTGGCAGCCTCCCCCCAGCCTCCCACCAAGCCCTGTCAGGCCCCCAGCAAGCCTGGGTCAGAGGGCAAAACCCAGAAGCAGCAGCAAGTCTGATGAGGCACAAGGTCCAAATCTCCAACACTTCTGCTCTGTTGCCCCAGACTTGGTGCCGCACTTCTCTGAGCCTCACTCATTAGGAAACATTGGGACTTTGACTCTGTCCCTGGCAGGACTGTAGTACCCACTGGACTGTGGCAGGGCTCTCCCTGCATACACCTGTCCCCACCCCCACGTGGCAGCCCGGGAGCTGGCAGCCCCGCCCTGGCCATACCAGCTTCTCCTCCACCAGTGCTGCCCAGTTGACCTGTGGGTCCACCTCCTTCACAGCCAGGGTGTAGATCTGCTTGTGTTTCCTGCAGAGGTTAGTCACGCGCTCCTTCAGCTGGCGGATGCTGAGTGGGGAGAGGCCACCCAGTTAGTGGGGCTCGTCAGCACAGGCACAGCCTACGCCCCGAGGAGGGGCCTCCCACCCCAGACCCCAGCCTCGGGCCGTCTGCTCATTGGCCTGGAAGGACAGGGTGATGGAGGCCTTGGGTTCCAGAAGTCACTGTCTCCTCCCATCCCTTCTTCTGCCCACTTTCCTTCAACCTTCCTTCCTCCACCAATGTTTCCTGAGGGCCTACTTTGTCCCCAGAACCATAGAAGATTCCGGAAGAAACGGGCAGGTCCACTGCTCTCTGGAGCCCACAGTCCAGCAGGGGCCACAGGAGTGGAGTGTGCCATGCCAGGAACAAGTGCAGGGGGTCATGGGGCACTGAGAGACCCCTGCCCCTGCTGGGGAGTTGGATACAGGATCCATCCATGTTAAGCTAAGGCATGAGTGACGAGCCCGGGAAGCTGGGGACGGAGGCATCTGGCAGTGGGAGAGCTCACTCAAAAGCTCAGAGCTCAGGCAGCAGGGTGGCTCGGGAGCTGTGGTCATACTGTGACCAGAACACAAGACATAAACTCCCTTAGCCTCAGTTTCCCCAATCGCAACATAGGGTTGTCAGGAGGATAGTGTAAAGCATTTGACACATGCCTGGATTCTAGTTGGCCCTCAACAAACTCTGACTTGGGCTTCCCAATGCTGAGCAGGCTGCAGACCTCCTGCCCTGGCCCACAGCCCAGAAATGGCTCCCTGGGGACTGGAAGCGGAGGGGACCTACTCCTCAGCGATCATGTCCCCTTGGGGATGCCTCATGTGCTTGGCGATGGCTGCATCCGCCTCCAGCACATATAGCAGCTTTTCTGAGTCTGACACCTTCTGCAGGGCCACGTCCTGGTACTCGGGCTGCCGACCCTCCTGCAGCTGGGCCAGATCCTATGAGGGTCACAAAAGAAAAAGGGGACAATGGGCAGGAGTCAGTGTAGACACTGTGGCGATGGAGGTGGCGGGAAGAAAAGGGGCAGCGAGGGGCTCCCCTGCCCAATCCAGTCTTTTCTCTGGCCACTTGGTGAACAGAGCCCAAATGCCCTCTATGAGCTGGGCCCTGGACACAGCCGTGAACGGAAGATACATGACCCTGCCCGCCTGGCACTCCCAATCCAGCCTGTGAGACCGCCAGAAAGGCAAGTCCACAGATAAAGCTCACAAAGATGGCTGCAAGTTTGCACAAGTCAATGTTTACAAAGAAAACGCACCAAAGGGCCGAGCCCGTGGCGCACTCGGTAGAGTGCTGCGCTGGGAGCACAGCGACACTCCCGCCGCGGGTTCGGATCCTATATGGGAATAGCCGGTGCACTCACTGGCTGAGTGCCGGTCACGAAAAAAAAAAAAAAAAAAAAAAGAAAACGCACCAAAGATGGTTAGAGATGCCCCTCCGAGGAAGCGACGCAAACTAGAACAAAGGACGACAGGGAAGAGAGTTCCAGGCAGAGAGAACGGCCTGTGCAAAGGTACTGGGGTGGGAGAGAGCAGCCCATGATTGAGGCATGATGAGAAGGCCGCTGTAGCCAGAAGGGAGGGGGAGAGGAAACAGGAGAGGTGGGAAGGGGCCAGAGCACAGGGACCTGCAGCTGGGGGGACAGAGCTCAGAGTGGATCTAAAGAGGGATAGGACAGGGCCCCATTTGTGCTTGAAGGTGATGTCTCTGGGGTGCTGCAGGGAGAGGATTCAGCTGGGAGGGTGTCAGCAGTTTGTGACGGTGCCTGGGGGGGAGCTGAGGGTGAACCCCTGCTGGGGCAGCACCCATGGAAACAGTGAGAATGGAGAGAGAACAGACAGGATATTTGGGAGGTGGGATTGATAGGTTGCTGCTGAGTCCAGGGTCTGTTTGTTTAGGCCGGAATAAGAAATTGGCAGTCAGGACAGCAGGTTTCTAAACACAGCTCATAATTCACTTTGTCAACATTCATGAAGCCTGGCCCTGTGTCGGTAGCGTGTGAGCCCCTGGGGATGAATCCTCAAGGGACCCCAAGTCCAGCAGGGGAGGTGATGACATGTCACGAGTGGACCGAGGTCAGGATGGCACTAACGCTGGGGCACCCAGAGGCTGCCAGTTGCCTCCACTGGTTGGGTCTCAGCATCCCCACCTCTGCAATGGGAACAAAAAAAACACCTGCTCCAGAAGAGTCAAAGTAGACTGAGGATTATGACTTAGCAAAAAAACCCCGGTGGAACTACTGGCCCATGCTCCATCGAGGACCAGCCCTGAAAACATCAGGCAAGGTGAAAGAAGCCAGATACGAGACCACGTGGCGTGTGGTCCATCTATGTGAACCCTCCCGAATAGGCGAATCCAGAAACACAGAAAGTAGATGAGTGGTTGCCTGGGGTTGAGCAGGAAACAACATAAACAGTAAATGGACATAAGGGACCTTGCTGGGGGATGAAAATGTTCTGGAACTGATTCATGGAACTGCTGTGCCACTTGCTAAAGTCACTCACTGTCATTGAATTGCACACTTAAGACGGGAGCATTTTAGGGTAGGTAAAATATGCTTCAATAAAGTTGTTATAAAAGGATGAAATGGCAAAAGAGAAGAAATGAACAGAGGTGATGTGGTTCCTGGTACAGAGTAAAGACTGAGCTTCCTCTTGCAGGAAGAAAAGGGGTCCAGACCGGCCACTTCCGGGAGGGCTGGGGCAGGTGGAGCTGGGCTCCCCAAGAGGCTGGGAGGTGCCACTGGACCCACCCCTGGGTAGGCCCAGCCTGTTAATTACAGCAAAACATCCTGCTTCTTAGCTTGGGTGGAATTTTATCTGCTCCATCATCACCAGCAGATCTGAAACTCTCCTGAGCAGTTTCATTGTTAAAGATTAATTTTGCAAAAGGGGGAAGTCAATTAATCATTGACTAATTCAAGCAAGTGCTGGGTGGGATGCAAGCCCTCTCATAGCACGCTGGCTTGAGATGGAAAGAAGGACAAGCCATACCGTGTAGGCATCGGAGAGTTCTAAGTCAGACAACATTGATGGATGAGGAGAGAGGTCAGCATGGGCGATATTGACTGGGAAGATCACCAGGGAGCTTTCTGGCAAACGTTCTCTACCTGGCCCTGGGTAGTGGTTACGTGGTTACCTAATGATGCAAAAATTGATCAAAGTGAACTCTTAAAATGTGGATGTTTCTGTATGCTGTACGTAAGCTATACCTCAATAGAAAGGTTTGTAAAAAAAATCACCAGGACTGACTGATCTAATGAATGACACACACACCTGCTAATGGACAGGTAAGCGAAAAAGCAAACAGCAGGTGTTACTGGGAGGATCTGGTGGTGGGGATGGATGCTCACTGTACCATCTTTCCAACTTTTCTGCATGTTTCAACATTTAGATAGACACAAGAAGTCACTCATGGTATGAATCCGTTTACGTGAAATATCCAGAATAAGTAGATCCACAGGGACAGAGCACAGATTCGTGGTTGCTGGGGGCTGGAGGGAGGAAGGAAGGATTGGGGAGTGATGGTTAATGGGTGAAAGTTTCCCTTTGGGGTGATGGAAATGTCCTGGAACTAGATAGAGGTGCTAGTGGTACAACATTGTGAAAATACTAAATGCCACTGAATTGTGCACTTTAAATGGCTAATTTTACGTTACATAAATCTCACTCCAATAGAAAGCAAATGGAAAATTCAGGAGAACTTTTGGGTAATAAAATTAATAAATAATGATGCCTTCTGCAAAAACAAAAACAAAAACAAAAAAAAAGAAAGAAAGAAAAAAAGAAAAAGATTGTCCAGTCCACGTAGTCTTCAAAACATAGCTTTTTTCAAGTTTGTTCAGTTGAAGTTAAAAAAACAGTTCAAAATTACTTCCCAAATGCATCCTGGTTATTTGAGTCATTACTCCAGTCAAGTAAAAAGAGAACGGTAGACCCCGTTCACACGCATGCACAGGCACTCACATGCACGTGAAGAGGTTAAGCATAGACACCAAAGGGTTAATAGCTGGTGGATACCACTGGAATTCTAGGTGATTTGTATTTACTCCGTTATACTTGTTTATCTGTCCTGAAATGTCTGTAATGAGCACATACATCTTATTTTTGTTATGAGAAAAAAAGAGACACACCCCAAGAAGCTGTTTTTCATTTAGGAAAGAAAAAAACACCACCGCAGGGGCCATGAGACTGGAGAAAAAGGAAAAAATCACGAAAGAGCTAAGTGTGAGGTTGTGGCTGGAGGGGACAGGTTGGCTAGGGGCAGGTCGCAGAGCCAGGGAGGAACAGGAGTGGAGGACCCCAGGCAGGAGGAAGGGGCAGGCCACTCCTGAGGTCCCCCAGCTTGTGGCAGGGGACAGAGTTCCCACTTGCCTTCCCCTCATTCTCCCCACACCCCCGTCTTCTACCCCCAGCTGTGCCAACCCCAGTTCACCCCCCCCACCCCAGGTCCCCTCAGGTCTCTGGACTGCCTGTGAAAGGGTTGGGGGGGGGAGCGGGGTGGACATCTAGGCTGTCAGAGGCCACCAGGGAGGGAGGGGCAGCCACAGCTGGGCCTGGGGACAGCAGTGGGGCTGGCAGACATTAACCTCCCTTCACCCTCAGCCCCCCACCCCTCTGGACCTGCCTCCTTGTAGCCCCCTGGGTAGAGGTGCCAGCTGAAGTACAGACTGCCAATTTGAATTTCACGTAAAAGTATATCCCAAAGAGTACTTGGGATATACTGATACTAAAAATGTACTTGTGTTCCAAAATTCAAATTCAACTGGACATCCTGTATTTTATTTGCTAAATCTGGCAAGTCCATCTCCAGGTTGCTTCTGGGACCAACTCTGTCACTGACTAGGCACTTTGGCTCTTTCTGGACCTCAGTTTCTCCAGCTACTAAATGGGCATAAACAGCCTCCCCGGGCTGGGGCAAGCAGAGGGTTCAAAGAGGAGATGATGGTTTCAGCAGCTCACATGTCCAGCATGATATAGAGCCTTCATGCCGTTCAATCTTCAGGAGAAACTACAGGCTCAGGGCAGTTGTAATCCCCATGTTACACAAGGGGAAACTGAGGGACAGAGAGGGCAAATTCGCCCATCTATTTTCTCTCTCTTCTCTGGAAAAGCAGGAGGATGGCATCATCCTGAGTGCTGGCAGCTGTCGTAGGAGTAATAAGAAGGAGGATACTGATGACAATATTGAGCCCTGCACAATACCAGCATAATCTCATTGAAGCTTCACGACAACTGGGCCAGATGGGGATGACCGCTCTTATCCTTTTAGAGGGAATCACGTGCAGGGGGAGGTAAGGTCACACAGTGAGTGGCAAAGCTGGGATCCCACCCTAGGGCCAGGCTCCTGAGACTGTGGGTCTCCTCCAGACAGGGCCCAGGAAGTGGCAGGAACTTAGTCCCAGGGGTACTGGTATTAACAACAATGACAACGAGGTTCCTCTTCCTGTCGTAGAGCAGGGCTTCCTGAGCTTGCACTACTGACATTTGGGCCTGGATCGTTCTTTGCAGTGGGGCCTGTGCTGTGTGTTCTAGGATGTTTAGCAACATCTCTGGTTGTCACCCACTAGACACCAGAACACCCTTCCTCCCAAATTTTACCAACCAAAAATGTCTCCCGACATGTCCATGTGTTCCCTAGGGCGCAGAATCACCCTCGGGTGAGAACCACTGGTTCAGACAAGACCCTGGTGCTGAGAGGGGCTGGCAGCACAGGGACCCTTGGGGGTGGCAGTAGGGACACTCACACTCTGCATCTTGGCCTCAGTGTCCACGATGTTCTTCTCCACCTGGTCAGCATTCTTCTGCAGCTGCTCGATCAGCTCCGAGAGCTCCTTGTTGGAGATGCTGCAGGCAGAAGTGAGGGGGACTGGATCCAGTGGTCCCCTCCATCACCCTGTCCTCCCAGGCTGCCCCTGGCCCCAGCCTTCAGGGGAGTATGACTATCTCCAAGGGTGACAGACACAAGGCAGCACCTGGATGAGGGGTGTCAGTCCCCCAAATTTGGTCATTCACTCTAATCCTTCTATTTTGCTATGTTGGCAAAGCACAACAAATTTTTTATATTTTTTAAAATTAAAAGGGCCAGCCCGTGGCTCACTCGGGAGAGTGTGGTGCTGATAACACCAAGTCCGAATTTTTTTTAAAAGATCACCGGTAAGGGGATCTTAACCCTTAACTTGGTGTTGTCAGCACCACGCTCAGCCAGTGAGCCAACTGGCCATCCCTATATAGGATCCAAACCCATGGCCTTGGTGTTATCAGCACCGCACTCTCCCGAGTGAGCCATGGGCCGGCCCTCCTTTTCATACTTTTTAAATTGAGATAGAATTTACATTCCATAAATTTCACCCATTCAAAGGATGTACTCACTGGTTCTTAGTGTATTCACAGAATTGTGCAACCATCACCACTATTGAATCATAGAACATTTGTATCACCCCAAAACCCCACACCCATTAGCTGTCACTCCCCAGTCCCCCACCCCCCAGCCCCAGGCAACCCCTAATCTACTTTCTGTCTCTATGGATTTGCCTGTTCTGGACATTTCATACAAACAGAATCACACATTATGTAGCCTTTCATGACTGGCTTCTTTCACTCAGCATCATGTTTCCCAGGTTCACGCATGTTGTGGCGTGTGTCAGTGCCTCACTCCTTTGTACAGATGAATAATATTCCATCGTAAATGCAGACCACATTTTGCTTACCTGTTTATTAGCTGGAGGACATTTGAGTTGTTTCCACCTTTGAGCCATTTCAAATCACTCTGCTATGAGCATTTGTGAACAAGTTTTTGCCCGACCACCCTTATTTCTTTCTTTTCTTTTTTTTACTTGAAATGCTTTATTCTTAATTACCTGGTATTTTTCTTTCGATCTACTTATTCTTCATAGTTCAATAAATGTAATTAAAAAGGTAACTTGCTCTCCCACTTGCAAACAGAAACCCAGAAGACCTCACTTTCCTAAACTATAGATGGAAGTAACTGCCAAAATAAATCCCATAGAAATAAACAGCTTTAGGTTCAAGCTGGGCACCTGGTTGCTTGCTCATGCCTTGAGTCTGAGAACTGTCAGTGCTGTGTTGGCATCAGGCTGAGACTTTCTCCTGGATGTTCTCTGCAAGTCTGAGAGAGACGTGTGTGCAAGTTTTCAAAATCAAAACAGAGTCACTTGTGTTCAAAAACAAACAAAAAACCCTGACAAATAGAGCCGGGGGAAAGGTCATGAGGTGGGGAGATCTCTTGCACGAATGCTTGAGAACAAGAACTATCACAAAGGACCCTGCAAAGCCTCAACCTTGCTGAGGCCACTGCAACTTAATGATGAATATGCTAATTATCCCGATTTGATCACCATGTACTGTACACAAATACTGTTAGTATACTCTGTACCCCACAAATATGTATTATCAATTATGTTTCAATTAATAAAAATACTTCTGCAAGGACATCTGCCCAGCAACTGTCTGTCCAACCTCAGATTGGCATCACCTGTGTTATTGATCCTTGTAGGCAAGGATAATTATCCCCAAACAATTATGTAGTCCTCCATCATTTTTCCTTTAAAACCCTTTGTCTTTATCTCCCTCAATATGTGCATAGTTTATTTACTATAGCACCTGCTTTCCTAGTGCAATGTCCTATTCCTGAATAAACATCCTTTTCTTTTAGAGAGCTCCTATCTGTTTGTTACTTAGGTTGACACCTGAGATCAGAACAGCTCTCTCCCCCTGGTGTTTCTATGTTCACCCACTTGTCCCAATCACGTCACAGACTACTCTGAGAAGCACGATGTGGTAGTTGAGACCTTGGCTCTGGAATCAGCTGTGGGTTCAGTCTTGGCTCTAATCAGCCACTTACTGGCTGTGTGATTTGTCCAAGTTGTTCTGCCTCTCTGTGCCTGTTTCCCCACCAGATGGAATCGAACAACAGCACCTTTCCTGGTGGAAAGTCATTATGAATGGGAGCGAGGTTACACCAGCAAAGGGTTGTACACGGAGCTGGGCACACAGTTAAGTCTCAACCTAGTTGTCAAGGAGACTTACAGATCATCATCCAGCTCTGCCTTTGTTGTTGCTGTTTTCTTTAAACAAAGGATGAAACAAGAGACCAGAGAGGGAAAACAACTTGGCCGATGTTACCCAGCCAGCCAATGATGGTCAAGATTAGCCCCTAGTCCCCCAAGCTCCATTAAAGACCCTTTAGCCCAACTTTGCCATGGGACCTGAGCAGCTAAATATCCAGAAGTTTTGTTCCACCTGCACTCATTGAGCACCTGCTGTGTGCCAGGCCCAGCACCAGACACAGACACAGCCTCATCCTCTGAGAGTTTGTCCCATAAACCAGGAGGAAATCAGCATTTATAGAAACAGAGTCATGAGGCTGAAGCAGGCATCAGGGCTGGGGATGCCCAGAGGAGCCTCCTGACCAGTTGGGCAGGGACGGGGGTGGTCAGTGAAGGCTTCCTGGAGGAGGTGGTGGTGGCTGAGCTCTGAAGGATGAGGGGAGTTTGGAGTTCCTGGGTGGAAGGCTCCAATGAGGAGAGGCCTCGAGAGAGGAAGGTCCTGGGAGTGACCCTCAGGGCAGAGGGTACTGCCAGCACTTCAGAGTAATAGTCCCCAAATCAAGGTCTGAGACCCACCTACTGCAGAATGAAAAATTCAGATTCCTGGGCATAGACCCAGACCCTCTGAATCCTGCTCTCCAGAGCTGAGCCCAGGAAGCTGTATTATCATTGTTGTTTTTGTAGGTTCCCCAGGTGACACTGACACCCACCAGAGTCTGAGGATCGGCATTGTAACACTTCTGATGGGCGGAACACGGGGGAATTGGGGACAGAAATGGCAGCAGCAAACAGAAGCTGTGAGTTCGTCCCTCCATGTCCCAAACCTTGCCTGAGGGTCTGCTCCATGCCAGGCCTGGACACCCAGGAGCTGTGGGACTCTTGTGGAACAACACCTAGGCTGCATCTTCTGCAAAGTCAACCGGGGGCAGCCTTTCCCAAAGTGGGGTCCCAGGAACTCTGCTCTTGCAAATTACTCCCATCAAGGCAGTTAGGAAAACTCCACCCCTAGATAAGTTCATGAGCCAGGGCCAGCAAAGGCTCTGACAAGTTCTGCAGTGGAGAAGCTAGTGCTTGGTTGGATGGCCGGGAAGGCTCAGAAGTGGGGAATTTGGGTGGAGAATCTAGATAAAGAGGGATGAGCTCAGCTTCCAGAGAAGCCGGATCCCTACATTCCCACCCCTGGCTGGGACCCTCAGCCCCACCCAGCCACAGACCATCATCCTGGCCTGCTGTACCCAGTGGCAGGGAGTCTCAATGCAAATATGTAACCTTTGACTATACAGACCGCCATCAGGACCTGCAGTGTGGGTTAGGTGGGGGCTTGCTTTCCTCTTGGGCCCACCCAGCCCCACCTCAGGGTGTGGAATCAGCTCCCAAACCAGCCCTTTCACCAGCTGGGGCAGGTGTGAGGGAAGCCACCTTCAGGACCCTGCCCTGGCCAGGCCTATCGTTCCAGCAAATCCCAGCAGGGGATACAGAGCTCCAGGGACCTTGGGCTCCTGGTGGGACAATGTGGGTGTCAGTAGGAGCTGGCAGACACACAGGCCTGGGTTCCAAGTCCTGTTGGGCCATTTACTTCTTGGACGATCTCAGGCAGGCGCCTGACCCCTGCAGAACCTCAGTTTCTCCATCTGTAGACTCAGGATAACCACAAGGGGTCCCGGTCATTTGACACATGCCATGCGCTTTGGTGGACATCAGACACATTCGCAGGCACCACTTCAATATCATCCTCGGCCTGAGTCCCTGGAAAGGTTTTTGTGTCCCTTTACAGATGAGGAAACCAAGGCTCAGAGATGTCAAGGTACTCACCCAAGGTCACACAGCTCAGGAACAGGGAGCCTTCTCCCCTCCAGCAGTCTTGCTCCAGAGGTCACATGATCAACCACTGGGTTAACAGCTACTCATAGGGATGCTAAGAAAATCACATGAGCCATCATAAGCAACAACTATCACCCTAATAGCACGAGTGTATATTTACTTTCTATGTGCCAGGCTCCCAACTCATTTCTGACAATCTTCATTACAACCCTATGAGATAGGTGTTAGCACAGTGGGTAATCATATTATTACCCCTACTTTATAGATGCAGAAACCGAGGACCAGAGAGGTTAAGTAACTTTCCCAAAGTCACACAGTAAATAGATGGCAGAGCCGGGACTCTAATCTAGGCAGGCCCTGGGGTCTAGGCCCTTCACTCCATCAACAGTCTTCCAGGGCTCCCAGCAAACAGTAGGTACTTAACAGATTAATTTAAAATGCCATGTACCCCAAACCACTATTGGATGTCACTTTTCACCCACTGCAATGGCTATAATAAAAAAACCAGACAATAATTGTTGGCAAGGATGTAGAGAAACTGGAACTCTCATGCATTGCTGGTGAGAATGTACAGTGGTAAGCCTCTGTGGAAAACAGTCCAGCAGGTCCCTGAAAAGCTAAACATGGAGTTACCATAGGACCCAGCAATTCTATTTCTGGGTATATACCCAAGAGAAATGAAACCACACATCCACATGGAAACTTTTACACAAATGTTCAGAGCAGCATTATTCACAATGGCCAAAAAGGAGAAACCACTCAAATGTTCATTAACCAATTAACAGATAAACAAAATGCAGTCTAGCCACACAATGGAATATTATTCAGCCAAAAAAGGAATGAGGCACTGGCACACGCTACAACACAGATGAACCTGGAAAACCTTATGCTGAGTGAAAACAGCCAGACACAAAAGGTCACATTTTATTCTGTTTATAAGAAATGTCCAGAACAGGCAAATCGATAGAGGCAGAAAGTAGATGAATGGTTGCCAGAAGCTCGATGGGAGCGGGAATGAGGGTAATGAAAATATTCCAGAATTGATCGCAGTGATGATTGCACAACTCTGTGACTGTACTAGAAACCACTGAACCGGACACTTTACGTGAGTGAATTGCATGGTATGTGAATTACATCGCAATAACGCTGTTATCCCCCAAAATGGCAAGTGCCATTCATAATGGATAGGGGTTTGTTACTTCTTCCTTCATTGGAGTCAAGTCCTGCCATTTATCCCGTTTTCCACAGAGGCTGGGCTACCTCCAGATAATTCCCAGCTGCCTGGAAGATGCTGGTTAACACCCACAGAGGGCTGTTTGCCCAGCCCAGTGCTAAGCAAGTCATGTATCCATTAGCTCATTAATCCTACCACCCTCTAAAGTAAGTGGCTTGGCTCTGCCCATTTCAAAGATGAAGAAACTAAGGCACAAAGCCATTCGATAATTTGTGCACGGTCCCACTGCCAGAAAGCAGAGCAGAGCTGGGATTCAAATCCAGACCTCCTGACACTCCCTGGTGGTCTAGTGGTTAGGATTCGGCACTCTCTCTCTGAAATCCAGACCTCTGGAGGCATGGCCTCAGCACTTTTGCCCGTTGGGTTTAGGGTCCCAAATGAGAGGCCCCAAAGGGCCCTGCATTTCCCCCACCATCCAGCTGGCTATGGAGCTGACCATGTGACCACGTGACCACGTGTGTGCCTGTGAGAGCTGGAGCTGATGATGTGTGTGCCTGTGAGAGCCACAGGGCCCCATGCCAGGAGCTCAGGAATGCGGGGCGGGACAGGAACCGCAGGGAGGGAGCCCCATCCAGGAGTGGTGGGAACTGGCTGGGTTGGTCCAGCTTTCACCTCACGAATGAGCCACGCTGGGGCAGCCAGACGTGGCAACAGGGGCTGTCCCGCTGATGGAGGCTGAGATACGGCCCTTTCCCATCATCCTCTCTGAGTCCTGTCCCACCCACAGCGACAGCAAGCACCTGGCTGAGCCGGGAAAACCAAGACATCCCCAGCCACCCACCCTAGAAAAGGGAAGGGACCTGAGTACCAGGCAGAGAGGACGTGCCCTGCCCTCCCTCTCCTTATTCAGAAGGGAGCACAGACTCCTGTGAGGACAGTGGCCATCGAATGCCCTTGGTGCCTCCTAAGCCCTCCCCACCTGCCCATTACCCAGGTGAGCAAACCGAGGCCCAGGAGGGAGTGAAGGCACACGCCCAAGGTCACTTGGGGGGCGGCCATGTAGGAGAAACACTTCAGTGTCTGGAGCCAGACAGGCTTCAACTCCTGACTGCACCACCCAGCAGCGTGACCTTAGAGGAGCTCCTTTATATTTCTGAGCCTCAGTTTCACCAGCTGTAAAATGGGAGCAATAAATCCTACCCTAGTTAAGTAAAAGTGTGTGGTGAGGTGGGTGGGGAAACACCTGAATTAAGTTTCCAAGACAACTCTGAGGTTCAAGGACTGAGCTGGAGGTTTGGAGCAGTGCTGGGGACCCCAAGGCAGATTCGGGATCATGACGCTCACGAGTGGGGTATCGCTGGCCATGTCACCAGCGCCTGGAACTGCCTGGCACACAGGAGGTGCTCAACAAATATTTGTCAGAGGAAGGCTTGAGAACTGCCTTGCACATTGTAGGGGCTCCCTCCGTAAACAACGACCATTCATTCATACAACATGTAGTCTCTGAGCATGGGCCCCCCCAGGTGGGTGTCACCTCTAACAACGAAACCCAGCCCTCCCATGGCTCCTACACTATGCGTGGGTTCTGTCTGTGGACCCCTTTCTCTCCTGGGGGCCCCCGCTTGCCTGTGGCGCTTGGTTCTGGGAAATAGGTTCCTTCTGAAAAAACAGTAGCTTCACCGTGGGGGAGAGATCAAGGTTAACATCACCAGGAGTAAGATGTCTCAACATCGAGGAATTCTTGGTACGGTGCACAAGGAAGACACAGGGTCACTTCTATGGAATCCTTCCCAGTACTGCACCCTCCATCCTGGCACTAGAAGCCAGCAGACAAACTCCAACTGAGGGGCACTCTACAACACACCTGACCAGGCCATTTCAGAAGTGTCAGGGTCACAAATGACAAGGAAAAACTAAGGAACAGTGACAGACTGGAGGAGACTTAGGAGACAAGAGAAGTAAGTGCAACCTGGGATCCTGGAGGGGACCTGGGAACAGAGAAAGGACACTAGGAGGAGACAGGAGAAATTAGGAAAAAGTTTATAGTTTAAAAAAAGAAGTTCCAGGGCCGGCCCGTGGCTCACTCGGGAGAGTGTGGTGCTGAGAACATCAAGGCCATGGGTTCGGATCCTATATAGGGATGGCCTGTTCGCTCACTGGCTGAGTGTGGTGCTGACAACACCAAGCCAAGGGTTGAGATCCCCTTACCAGTCATCTTCAAAAAAAAAAAGAAAAAAAGTTCCAGGGCCAACGTATGGCTCACTTGGGAGAGTGTGGTGCTGATAACACCAAGGCCATGGGTTTGGATCCCTATATAGGAATGGCCAGTTAGCTCACTTGGGAGAGCGTGGTGCTGACAACACCAAGTCAAGGGTTAAGATCCCTTTACTAGTCATCTTTTAAAAAAAAAAAAAGAAAGTTCCTTTTAGACTTCCAGGTTTTCTGGCCAACCTGAGAGGAGCTGGTGCCTCTCTGTGACAGGCAGGGAGGTGGTGCTGAGGCCCCTGCTCTGGCCTAAGAGCCTCCCCCGCCCATGGGGCAGGGCCTGGATGGGGACCCAGGACTTGGCTGGCCTCACAAACAGACCCTCAGCCCAGGCCAGGCTGTGGGTCAGGGGCCGTCTGCAGGTGGGTTTTGCAGCCCAGTGAGGGACTTTCTTCTCCCCAGCTGGAGAAGGTGAAGCCTGGTGAGGGCCCAGCTCTGGTCCAGAGGAGCGGCAAGGAAGCCCGTGTTCTTGGCCTGGTCTGCATGTGATGCCTGGTGTTAAGGAGGACAGGGCCCCGGCCACGTGGGGGGCTGCCTGGCGCCTTCTCAGAGCTCCAGGGACCAGACAAGGGTGTCCTGGGCTGAGCCTGCAGGCTCAAGCCCGGAGCAGGCATTTCTTTGTGTCCCAGGATATCCTCAGAGTGGAGGAACTGCTGGGGAGAGGGGCTGGGACCCTCAATGGCACTGGGTTCCCCTGCTCTGTCACGGGGAGTTAGAGCCTCAGTAACCACAGCCCGGCCTGCTTGGGAGGTAGTAGCTCACGGCCAGCCTCAGAGACACCAGCTGCACAGTGGGGAGCTGGGATTTGAACCCAGTGCTCTGAAGCGTCCAGGTATGGCCCAGGACAACCCATGGTCCAGACAGAGGCCTAGCAGGGATGCTAATCAGGGGAGCCAGGGACAGGGGTGGCACTGGCTCACCCACACGCCATTGACGCTCTACGTGGGCAGAGAACACAGGTGTCTTAGGGGACCTTTGCTCCCCACCCTGCTGGTCGTCTCTTCTTGCTTTAATTTTGGGCAGGTGCCTCCTGTGCTTCTCTGCAGCTGGAGAGTAGGATAACCCAGTGGTTAAGCACCCAAAGTCAGATGGCTTAGGCTTGAATCCTGGCTGTTACTAAGCTACAAATCACCTAGCCTCTCTGAACCTCAGTTTCCTCATCCGTAAAATAGGAGTCATTGCAGTATGCATGACACAATAGGTCTGGGGTCGTGGGTGACAGCAGATAGGAAGTCCTGCCTCAGGAGGGGGCCAGGCTCTCTGCCTCCACCTGGGTTCCCCATCCAGGATTTGGGCTCCTTTTAAGGAGCTGATAAAAGCCAGCAATAGCTGACAACAGGGAGCTAAAAAATGACCCCAGGCCGCCCATGCCATTCACTGATCCAGGCACAAGCCAAGACTTGCTCTGGTTCCGCCTTGTGGGTATGGCCTTGCTTAGGTGTGGGGAATTCACAAGTAACCTCAATATTTGGAAATGTCTCCTGCAACACCTGCAAGGAGCGGCTGGTGCGCATGTGCAGGTAATGAGGCCGTTGGAGGGGACGTGGGATCCCAGGCCTGGCTGGAGACAAATGCACAGCCTGCTTCAGCCGTCTTGGGTTTGGGCTACCAACCCGGATCAGTAGGTTTGAAGATCTGAAGGGCACAGGGTGTTTCCACAGCTCTGGGAACTCTCCTCTGTCTGTAGGAGGGAAACCGCAGAGCGGAGGGTGGGGAGGACTCACCTACCAGGTTGTTCCAGCAGAAGCCCGAGACCCATCCCAGGTGCCTGCCCCCCCCCCCCCGCTTTCACCTGGGAACAGACCCACTGTGCATCCTCCTCCACCTGCCCCTATGGCCTCCACCTTAGTCATGGTCACCACCTGTCACCTGGACCAATGCAACAGCCACCCACTCTCTATTCTAAGAGCATTTGGGAGCATGGGTAGGTTTTAGGATGGCATGATCTGGTTGTGTCACAGAAAGATCTGAGAGTTGGGGAGACCCGCTTCCCAGCCTCCTGCCCTGTCCCCCTCCCCCCAGGAAGACCCAGGCCCCCCAAGGACACCCTGAATGGCCAACCCTCCAGCCAGTAGTGACCCATGTGGGGTCGCTGCAAGAGCCACCACGCTGCCTTCAGCTGTCCCCATCCAAGTCACGCTGCACCAAGTGGTCCATTCTCCTCTCTACCCTGCCTGCAGGGGGTGGGGGAACACGGAGGGGGGAAACTGAGGCTGCCTGACTCAGGGCAGATAACTAGACTGTGTTGTCACTCCAACCTGGGTGCAGGCTTGAGTAGGTTCCTTAGCCTCCCTGTGCCTCAGTTTCCTTGTCAGTGAGATGGGGATAAGGATCGATCGCTCTGCAGAGGGTTAAGAAGATTCAAGGGGATGAGCTCAAGAGAGCTGTTTTTTAATCCTCCTCTTTGTTGCTAGGTGCAGGGGCTCTTCCAGGGCAGGGGTCTTTGTCTATAATTCGCTGTCGTGTCCACAGTGCCCAGCACAGAGCTCGTCCCACCAGCAGTGGGTGAGTGGCCACCAACCACGTGGGGCAGCAGTGGAGTCACCTCACCCACGTCAACCTTAACTTGCTCCTCCATGAATGGGGTCATTGTGCCTGCTTGCTGGGTACCAACCAGACACATTCGGTCAGTGGGAAACGTCCCCAAGGGAGGTTTTGGTAATGTGTCACTTTGTGTGCGAAGCCTGTGCTGTCCAGTGGAAATAAAATAGGAACCATGTTTGTAATTTGTTTAAAAATTTTTTTTTCTAAATTTAATTTCTTGAGGAGCGATTTAAAATTTTCTAGTAGCCACATGAAAAAAGTAAAAAGAAACAGACCAACTTACTTTTTATATTTTATTTAACCTAATATGTCCGAAACATCATCAATTTGACATGTAGTCAATAGAATGTGATTAGTGAGATATTTGACATCCTTATTTTCGTAGCAAATCTTTATAACCTAGTAATAAGCATACTTGCTGCACATCTCATGTGGCTAGTGGTTACCCGATAGGATGACGTGATTCTAGATGATTCTGGGGTCTCTTGACACACTCTGCTCTAAGCTCACGGTGACTGTAGCCCATCAGTTCTGCTGCAGTAAAGCTGATCAGTGCTTGAAGCATCGTCTGCCTTGTCAGTGCCTGGTACCTACGAACACTTAATAAATGCTCATTCTCTTTGCCCCCTGCCACTTGCCACCAGACCCACACCTGCTGGCCAGACGCTTGCCCCAGGGTAGGGTCTTGTCTACTGATCCCTGGCTGTCTGACTCCACAACAATCCATGACTCCCAGCTGTGCCCAGTGGAGCATGGAGCCTGGGTGAGGAGCGTCAGGCACGAAGACTGCAGCCCAACACCCTTTCCCAGGTACCCAGGGCTGCAGCATCCCTGCCCAGCACAACCAGGCAGAGCCAGGGACACTTGGCTTGCTCCCTAACTGTCTCTTCTCCCATGCTGGGAGAACAGCCTCCCCACTTAGCAAGTACTCCAGGAACAGATCACACCCCGGCAACCTCAGAGAGGCCACGTCCCTGCCCTCGCCTCCACCCCAGCTGTCCCTGCCTGCCCAGAACTGCTCTGTCCCCCTGTTGGGTCACAGCCCAGCCTGCTCTTCTTTCCATGTATCAAGATGGGACCTCGCAGGCTTGGCACTCCCTGCCTGGCTGGGGCCACCTCACCTCCCAGGCCTGAGTCAGTCCCCACGTTCCAGTCCTTAATCACATCTGCAGTTACTCCCTTTGGGGTTAATTCCGTCTTAGTGGGTGCGGTGGGGGTGGGAGGGGAGGTGTGCATCTGCGTTGGAATGTCTGGAATGCACAGGAGTGCACACCTCTCCCCAGGAACTGGCTTCACTCCTCCCACAGCCCAGAGAAGGGGCCTGCCCTCCTGCTGGCCACGGTCATCTTCTTCTGGTCCTGCCTGCCTCCAGGGCCAGCCGGGGCCTCAGTGGCTCCATGGCGACCTCTGAGTCTGGTGAGAGGCCCATCTCAGGTGCTGTGTAGCCCCCCACCTTCTTTAAACATGGCTCCCAGAAAGTGTGTGTCCTGTCCCTGACCCAAAGGCGGCCCCCGGCGGGCAATCAGGAATGATGGCTGAATAGAAACAACAGTGAGAGGACCTGCTGGGTGCCTGTAACCCACTCAGCCCCTTCCTGTGTCATCCACTGAAATCTTGTAGCCCTAGGAGGCAGGCACTCTTAGAGTTAATGGGGTCCTTTTCTTACCCCTACCTATTAGATAATAAACTTCTGGGCAATAAGACTTATCTTGCAGGGGAGGTGGGGTGGGGCTTCTATAGCCCTGAATTCCAGGCCTTGCATAGGCTTGAGGCTCAATAAACAGGTGTTGAATCAAGTAGAAGTTTTGGAGCACATCAGCAACTCCCATGTCCCTGTTTTCCAGATGAAGATAACGGAGGCTCAGAGAGGTAAAGAAACCTGTCTAAGGTCACACAGCTGAGAAGTGATGGTGCCAAGATTCGAACCCAAGCAGCCAGGCTCCCAAGCCACCTCCTCAGGACAAGGGAGATGTCAATACTAATCCACACCCACTCCCCCACCACGGACAAAGTGACAGGAGACATTGGCGAGACGGGAGGACAGGTGAGGCATTCACCGCCCAGGGGAGGCACAGTGATTATTTATATCTCGTTGGCATCTTTGTTAGTACAATCAATCCAGTGGTTGAGTAACAGTTAGTGGTGGTAAACTGAGGCTGAGTCATTCTCCTACAATGTCACCACAAGGGACTCCCAGCTTGTCCCTCTGAACAGGCCTTTCAGATGGAAGGAGACACACTGAGTGAACACCTTCTTTGGCCGCATCCTACCCCAGTGCCTGAGACAGGTTCCCTCTCTGATCCTTATAACAACCTGCCAAGGTAGAGACTCTCATAGTTCCCATTGCAGGTGAGGAAACTGAGCCTCAGGGAGAAGGGGCAACTTACTTGGGATCAGAGTTCGTAAATATCTATGCTAGTAACTGCTGCGGCCCTAGCCAGGCACTTTCTAGATATTACATATTTGCCAAATAAATTTTCAACTCCACTCCACAACTCCTTGTCATCTTTCTGCCCCTCTTATGGACTGTAGTGACAGGCCCTTCTCCATTAACAAGCCCCTGGAGATATAAATTGTTGACATGCTATAAAATGTTTGCTCCATTTAACACATATTTATTAAGCCCCAAGCTTATGCAAGGCCTGGAATTAAGGGATACAAAAGGGCCCCCCCAAAAGATGAGTAAGACCTTACCATCCAAAAGTTTATAAGCTGATAGGATTAAGAAAAACACCCCAATGACTATAATTACTAAGATTCCAGATCACCTAGGTCAGGGCATTTTCATTTACTCTTGTCCCATTTAGACCTTTTAATTTAACTTTAATTGTGAAAATATAGCTCAGTCCAACAAAAAGCAGGAAAAGAGCAAAAAGGAAACAAAGGGAAAGCACTATAAATTGGACAATATGAAAGAAAAAAATACAAAAAAAAAATAGGACAATATGGTAGGAGTAGGTCCAAACACATCAGTCTTTACAATAAATATGAATGAGTAAACTCACATATTAAAAAATAAGACTCTCAGGTGAGAATACAAAAACAACACTCCCCAGCAATATGCCATAGACACACACCTGAAACTAAGTGATACAGAAAGGTTGAGAATAAAGAACGGAGTACAAAGTACCAGGCAACTGGCACTGGAAAGAAAAGCAGGTCCAGGTACCTCTAAGGTGAAGTGAAGAAATCAGAGTAACTATGTGGTTCCCAGCCCAGCTGCACATCAAAATATTGATGTCTGGGCCCTGTCCCAGCAGATTCTGACTTAATTGGTCCGGGATAGGGCTCTGACATCGTGTTTAAAGCTCCTCAGGTGATTCTAACATGCAGCCAGGGCTGAGGACAAAAAACTGAACCCAGCAAAGGTTAAAGGGGAGCAGGACAAGGAGGATTCCCTAGATAGCTACAGGAAGGAAGTCTTGTGAGAAAGCAGTACACAGGAGGTGCCTAACAAATACCACATGGATTGGTCAATTGGCTGATACTCTCCCTACTGGAAACTTCTGTGGTAATTAGATAGTAAATTTCCCCACACCCAGCTATTAATCCTGGAGAAGTATATCCTGAGATGAGAAGGTTGCTGGTATAGTAATTCTGGATCTGTTTTTAAAGCCTAATCTGTTTCCGCCGAGGGAAGGCCATCCCACCTCCAGGCCTCTGAGCAGTGCGTTGGACTCTGTGTCAGGTGAGTGCTTTTGGGCTCTCATGATAGACACACAGAAGTTCAATCCATGTTAGGTATTGTAGGGTACATGCTGGACATGGACCTCTTCCCCCTCCCTGTGCATATCAGAGTGCCCTGTCCACCCTGGGAAACTACCCCTGGTCAAGGTAGTTACCCATGGAAAAGCACATCCCCTTTAAGACAAATGTCCCCTTTAAGACAAAGGGAAGACTGGAGGAAGCAGGGACCCTAAGTAAATTAGCACCCTGGTGTTAAAGTAATCTGGTGCCAGGAGGGTGTCGAGCTCTGAGTTATGTGAGCTGGGTGAGGGTCTACACATAGGCATGCAAATGACTTACACCTCTACTTTGACATGTTCACCGTTGTATGTACCCCATGGCAGCTCAGATTTCCAGCTGGTGGCCGCCATCAGCAACTCCTCTAAGTCTAATAAACTGATGTCTCTACCTATTGATCTGGGTGAGTTTTTTGGAATAGGCAAACACTATGCGAGTGCCCTTTCAGATTTGGGGCTCCTGCAATACCAGTATCATCAAGTCTTGAAGATTTTTGCAAGACTTAAACAGGGCTCAAACCAACCTTGGTGCTCCTGGAGATTAAAACATCACTCCATGTTCAAGACCAGTGGACAAAGAGTACCACCCTCTGTTATTATCAGCACTGTGCTCTAACCAAGTGAGCCAACTGGCCAGCCCCTAGCCTCTGTTATTTAAGCACCTACTATGTGCCTGATGTTTTACACACATCATCTCAGTCCTCTCCACAATCCCACACACCTCCAGTGAACAGATTCAAAACGGACCTTCAGCCACCATTCACTGAGCACCTACTATGTGCTAGGCACCATAGGGATGTGAGAGCTTAAGGAAAGAAGCCCAGGACAGTGTAGGAATGTGGCCAGCCTCACAGCCGATGTGCGGCACAGCTGGGTCTGTGGTCCCCAATCCCTTCCCGTGGGCCTCACCTTCCCCCTCAGTAACTTGGGGTGTGTTTGTCCATTTCATAGTGGGAAGGGTCAACCTCCTTATCTGCAGCAGCAGGGCTGGAGACCCCTTTTTTCTTCATGGCACAAACTCAAAATCCTTCTTCAGCCTTCACCTGGAAACAAAAAATCCCTACAGCCAAGAAGTCGAAACTCTAAAGGTATAAGCCTGAAACCCAAGCCCAGACATGTGGGGCAACAAAGAATTCTGCAAATTCTGTTTCTCTGCAGGTTTCCAGGCTCAGCCAGGGCAGTGAAGCCGTCACTGAGTGAGCAGCAGCCCCAATGTGTGTGTTTATCCTACTCGATCTGAAGACAGCCCTGCAGCCAGCAGCCAGGACACCAGGCTCCCGGGCTCTGCCAGCTCCAGGCTCAGAATGCCTGGAGTTAGCACAGCCGAGAGTCTTTGAACGATCTCCTAAACTCTCTGAGCTTCATTTATAAGAGACCTGGGCAGAATTTACGTAAGACAGACAACACAGTCATAATTTAGGGTTATCCTTCTCAGGGCCTTCCTGTGTTCACACCTTTCCCAGGCCTCACCCCTCCCCGCCCACTTCCTCCCTGAGAGTTTCCATTCCTGTCTCCCCACCAGGACTTGCTTACTGGCCCTGCATTCTTGGTCCCCAGGCCCAGACCCCTTACCCCTCTCCATACCCTTTCTTTTGCCATGGACTGGACTCTGAGACGCAGGACTCCGGGGCTCCCCTCCAGGCTCACGCTGTGCACTCTGCCAGCCTCCTTCTCTACTGCATCCCTCACTTTATGTATTTATGTATTTTTTTTTGGTGGCTAGCTGGTAAGGAGATCCAAACACCTTCTTGACCTTGGTGTTATCAACACCACGCTCCAACCAAGTGAGCTAACCCATCAGCCTACCACCCACCCCTCACTTTTAAAAAGTCATGATCTATGCCAACATGCAAGAAAGCACTGAAAAGACCCAGCCACCCGCGTCCCTACTATCAGGTTGTAGCTGCTGTTCTCCTGTTGCCATATTTGCTTCAGATTTTCTTTAAAAAGAAATAAAACGGTAACGTTCATTATCCTTCCACCCCTTCCCTGGGGGTAGCATAAATGTGGACCTGCTGGTTTCTTCCTGAGCCTGTTTTAGACTTCCAATACATCTACAAGGGTACTTCAGAAAAAATCGTGGAAAAACAGGGCCGGCCCATGGCTCACTTGAGAGAGCGTGGTGCTAACAACACCAAGTCAAGGGTTAAAATCCCCTTACTGGTAATCTTTAAAAAAAAAAAAATCGTGGAAAAATAGAATTAAAAGATAATATCAATCTTCCCATGAACCTTTTGAAATACCCTCGTATATGGAACTGCTTTGTACATATGTTTTTAAAAACACACAGAAACATCCTCTTATTTATTTATTGAGTAGACAAAGATTTTGAAGGTGGGGTAGTTAATACTATCAAAGCAGCAGGAAGACCTGGAGTAAAGGGGAAAAAATTGCTAAACTTTCTAACTAAAAAGCAATTTTCAAGGCATCTATTTCAGAGGAGTAGTGCCTAAAGAAGTCAGTAAAAGACATAATAGAAGGTTTTAAAAAGCCTACAGGTAGAAGAGAGGATAATTAAATAACACAATTATAGAATCAGAGCTTCTAGTCACCATTTATAGATGAGAGTTAAAAAATATTAATATTAATGAGAAAAAATTCAGAGGGGTATCAATCTTTTACTTCCCCAAACTCCTGATGAGTCCTTTTTGATTTACTAGTTAGATGAGATGCATAAACATCCTTTTGGCATCCTTCATCAGCTTGCTCTGTGCTCTCAAAACGATGCTTTTCAGGGTGTGTATAGACTTGGGCACATCCATGCATGTGTGTGCACACATCCCTGTCTCACCCTTCCATGCACTCTCTCTGTCCATGTCTCCTGCTGGTCTTCGGGCTCTGCTTAGATAACCGCTCCTCCAGAAGCCCACTTGGCTGGGTTAGGGCCTCTGCTCTGCACACCTGAAGTCCTTTGCCTCCTGTCTCAGTATTGTCACCCTGCTTGTTGCGCTGTCTACTACGGCCACTCTCCACCCATCCTCCTGCACACAAAAGGTGACTGGAGGGGGCAGGGGCGACTTGCTTAGGCCTCACTCAATAGAACCCCACCTACCCACCCCTCCTTCTGGGTTCAACTGTCTCCTGGGGTGTGTGTACACACCAGTGTACGCTCCCAGGAGATGGTGATGGAGGGAGAGAACGCTAGCAGTCCCCCATGGCTTATCCCCATTCATTCATTCATTCAGCACATGTGCCATACCAGCCAGTTTCCGGGGAAGACAGACATTCAGCCCCATCTGACCACCAGGTAGTCCAATGACTACTAAGAGCTACACAGGAGAAGGGGAGACAATAGGATAGGTGGATCTGCCCCAGCAGAGGCTGGAGAGGGCTTCCCTGAAGAAAGGAGGCAAACCAGGGAAGAGAATTGAGAAGAGGGGTGGGAAGGGCATTCCAGGCAGGAGGAACAGCACGGGCAAAGGCCCTGGGGCTGCAGAGTGGTGGCTGGAGGGTGAGGGGTGTGCATTCACCCTCCCAGGGCTTGAGAGCAAAGGGAAATCTGGGGCAGGAGGTTAAACAGCTGGGGACATGGTTGGATTTGCATGCTGCAAAGAGCTCTCTGGCTGCCAGGGGGAAGAAGGGACTGGGGTGTTGGCGCAGAAGCAGGAACAATGGAGAGGCTATTGCAGTGTCCAGGCAAGAGGGCTAATGGCCCAGCTGGGCTGCTAGCTCTGAAGGCAGGTAGATGTGGGGATCTGTTTAAAGGGGAAAGAGCAAGGCTGGGACCTGAAGACAGCTCTGTCCTGCCTGGAGGCAGAGAGGGGCACCAGGTACCTCCCCAGACTCAGGCAGCTGCAACACAGAAGTCCCCACCAAAAGCAGAGAGAACAAAGACCCAAAGCCATTTCCTTCTTACTCCCAAGACAGGCCCGGGCAGGCAGGCTGGAAGGGTGGCCAGTGCTGCCAGAAATGTCGCACAGACCTGGCTGGAGCAGAGAAGAGCCACATGCTGAATCTTGAGTCCTCCTCCCTGGACATGGAGCCTGAGAAATGCTCTCAGAGGTAGCTTCCCCACCAAGTCCCTCCTGATGCCTCTCCCCCACACCTTAGGGTGTTGCCTAAGGTATGTGAATTGAGCTATGACTCTCTCCCAAAACCCCCTCTGCCCAAATGATTACCCCTGACAATGTCTGAAATGCAACCATTAGCAGCCATTCCTACAGGTTAAGCTTAGATCTGTCCTGAATCTAATTTATCAGGTTTCATTCCTGCAGTTGAGAGAAGAACAAGGCAAAGTGGGGCAAAGCCAGAAGGAACAAAGGCGGAAAGGGTTGCTAGGGGTTTATTTAGTCAGTGAACACAAAAATAACTCTACCATCTGGCCCAGGGCAGTCCCTGGACACAGCTGCCACCAGCTCCAAGTGTGGGTGGGGAAGCCTAATTTCCCTCCCCAGGGTCCCCAGGACCCCCAGCATGGGCCATTTGTGAGCTTCAAGCCCAAGATGAGCACCTTTAACCTCAGCCTAATGTTACCCTCTGTGAAATGGGACACCACCCCCTGCCTGACAGGCACGCTGGCAGAGTAAGATGCCCAGTTTCCCTGGTCCTGCTGGACATACAGCAGGTGCTGGAGAAATGACTGGGCAGCTCACTCCAGGCCAGGTCACCCATACTGCTGGAGGTGCGTAGCCTCTGCTCACAGGGCCCTCTCCCAAATCGTTCAGGCTTTCCAGCTGTCACTGATCAACAGGTACATGTGTGTGTCTGCTTGAGTCAGTTGCTTTGGGCTTAGCACTGTCATTACTCTTAACAGCGCTGTGTGATTACTAACATTGGCTGCTCTGATTTACTGAGCACTCACCCAACCAGGTCCATCAAACACATTAATTTGCTTGACCCACCCAGTAACCTCACCAGCTTGGGGGTTGCTGTTATCACCCCATTTCACAGATGATAAAACAGGCTCAGAGACATTAAGTGACCTACCCAAGGTCACACAGCTCAGGAGAGGCAGAGCTGGAGCTTGAACTCACACCTGGCTGACATCAAACCCTGTGCTCTTAAACTACAAAGAGGCTCAGGGTACCCCAGGTGGGCTTCCAGTAAGCATGCTCCCCTTTTGCAAGCCCACCTCCAAAGCCTTGAGCCCTGCCTCCTACACAGGATCCCCCCATCAGGGTGGGGCCATTCCTGCAAGATCCTGTCTCAGCCAGGAAGTAAGGCCAAGCTTTTGGGTGTTTACTGGGACCCAGGTCTGGAGTAGAGGGTCAAGATTAGTCCCATTTCACAGATGAGGAAGCTTATTTGGCTCAACAAGGTCAAGTTTCTTTCCCACAATCAAACAGAGGCAGAATTCAGTCTAACTCCAGAGCTGGATCTTAATCACTCCACTCCATGATGGGTCAGACACCTCCCCCAGGAAGTCTTCCCTGATCTCTGCTCTGACACTGACAGCTCTCACTTCAGACCAGCCTCAGAGCACCAGGGCAGGCGGGCTGGAGACCTCATCTGCCCAACCCATTGCTCCCACCCGGCCTCATCATCCCGACAGTCACATAACCATACGTGTATTTAAGATTAACTCCATCCTCACAATGGAATACTACTCAGCTATAAAAACGAATGAAATACTGCCATTTGCAACAACATGGATGGACCTTGAGAGAATTATATTAAGTGAAACAAGTCAGGCACAGAAAGAGAAATACCACATGTTCTCACTTATTGGTGGGAGCTAAAAATTAATATATAATTCACACACACACACACACACACACACACACACACACACACACACACAAAAAAAACCGGAGGGGGGGGGGAAGAAGATATAACAACCACAATTACTTGAAGTTGATATGACAAGCAAACAGAAAGGACATTGTTGGGGGGGGAGGGAGGAGGGAGGGAGGTTTTGGTGATGGGCAACAATAATCAGCCACAATGTATATCGACAAAATAAAATAAAAAAAAAAAAGAAAGAAAAAAAAAAAAGAAGATTAACTCCATCTTAGCTCCCTGATGTGACCACCAGCGACTCAAGTGAAGGGAGACTGTCAACTTCTCCTCCATGTCCACCCGCATGCCCCAGGAACAACGCCCTGGAGTTGTGCAGTGCACAGCCTGTTCATCGCAGCATCCAGCTGAATCCTGGATGCATAGTCCTACCTCATCCGCATTTGTTCAGTAATTATAATCATCATAGCTGCCATGAATTGAAGTCCCCTAGTGTTCTCAACCCTTTCCTGTGTTATTTCAGTTAATCCTCAGCCAATATTATCAGGCAGGCACTGTGCTTATCCTCATTCTGCAGATGAGAAAACAGGCTCAGAGAGGCCAAGCATCTCTCCCAAGGTTGCACAGTCAGGAGGGTGGAGGCAGGTCTCCTCCTGGGCCTCTCTCCTTGGTGACCTGCACCATCAGACCTGACCCTGTCATTAGCTCATGTGAACACCAACTCCCACACCTGTCATTAGGAACCAGGGGGACGGGAGCAACAGGGTTCACACCCTGTCCTGGCCCTCCCCAGTTTCAGCTGCTAAAAGGCTGACAAACTAGAAGGGGCACTTTCTTGAAGGGGCTCTCTGTTCACTAATCGGCACTTTGCAGTCCAAAGCCCTGACTGCCTGTGTGTGCAGGTCACAAGTTGGGGCTCCTGGGTCACCTGAACTTGGGACTCTTCTGGGCACTTCTTGTATGCTAGGGCATTGCTCCCAGCAGCCCCATGCAAGGGAGACTTATCATCATCCCCGCTTTGTAGATAAACTGAGGCTCAGAGAGGTTCCACACATGTGGCACAGCTGGGATCAGAAGCAAGGCATTCTTTCTGCTCCCAGGGCCAGAGTTCCTACCCACTTCACCATGCCGAATCTCACCAGCAACCCCATCTTCCTCTGGAAAACTGAGGACTCCACTAGAAAACTTGGGGATTGGCTCAAGTGTGATCAGTGATCACAGCTTAGAGACACAAGTACCCCCCAGTATGCTTGCTACAGGGCTAGCTGGGCACCATGTGATACTCAAGAGATTCTTGTTGAGAGAACGGGGCACAGGGCTGCCCCCGCCCCCCTATCAGATCCATGAACTAGTCTCCACCAAGGGGAAGGGGCAGAGGGATTCGCTGGGCTGGGACAGGAAAGAGCCTGCCATCTATGCAGGGCTGTAACTGGGATCATTCTTAGTGCTGGGGTGACAGAAAGCTCACAAAAGCCCAAAGGAAGGGTCTCTCACCCCATGCTGGGGAGGGAATCAGGAAGACTTCCTGGAGAAATAGATCTCTAAGCTGAGATCTGGGTCTCACAGCTGTCAGCCAAGGACAGAGGGTGGCTGCCTAGGACCAGGAGAGGGGCAGGACCCTGTGTTCCTGCCCCCACAGGTCCTCGGAGTCCCCACAGCTGTAAATGGTGGGAGACCTTCCTCCTCCCTCTGCAGCGAAAGCTCGAGTTTCCCAGCTTGTCTAGGTTCATTACAGCATTTTGATGGGGAGCTAGAGGAAGCGGGGAGGCTGGGGACAGGCAGAGGGCAGGGCAGGGCCTGGCCCATCTCCTGGTGTGTGGGTGTCTGCACGTGTAAAGAACTGGTGGGATCTGAGTCTGGGGGGGAGGGGGGCGGGGAGAGGACAGAACCGTCTTTCGTGTCTGGCTCAGAGCGTTGATTGTGCAATGAACAGTGCAGGGACTGGACGGAACCCCAGCTGATCTGAGAGCCAGCTGGACCCAAGCGGAGGAACAGCATGCAGGCCCTGCCCAGTCCCTGGGGTTGTGAAAGGCAGGGGAGGCGGGGTGGGGTGGGGTGGGGAGGCGGATCTCGGAGGGGGGCGGAAAGAAATGTCTCTGAGCTCGAAACAGCCCAAACTGGAGATGTGGGGCGGGTAGAATCACAGGGCAGTGGAGTTTCTGAAAGGGCTGGCACTCCAGGGAATCTGCCAGTGCCCAGGCCCGCCTGCACCTGTCTGACAGGTCGGCCTGGGCTGGACCGCAGGGGCGGGGTGGGAGCTCTGGGCCCAGAGTCCTTTCCTGCCCTCATCAGGGACTCAGGAAGAGTGCGGGGCTGCTCAAGGGCGCAGTCGGGGGCCCCCCAGGCAGGGCAGCTTGGGGTGGAAACTCCCAGCCAGGTGAGCTCTGCGATTCGCCTAGTCCCTGCCTGCGGAGGGACTAGGAGCCCCCACCCCATTTTCCCGGGGGGGGGGTCGAGGCAGGGGCCAAAGTCCCGCCTCAATCTCAGCATCTCCACGAGGCTCCCCCAAACCGGTTATTAAGTGAATACATTAGGCTTATCAACACGGACGTGGGCTGCCTCTAAATGCAAACACATCAAGACATGTCATTCCCTTCTGAGGCCTCCTGGGAACCCGTGGCTCAGAGACGCCGCCGCCGCCAGTTTCGGGGCTTTGGGGAGGCGGAGGGAGCCACACCCCTGAGAAATCATGCAGCAGCCAGGCGGCCCCGACGCCACCCAGCCGCCGCCGCGCAAGAAGCCGGCGTGGCTGCCCCCCGGAGGGGAGGGGGGCCTCAGCCTGCGTCCCCCACCCGACCCGGCACCCACCAGCGCCTCTGGGCGCCACTCCGGAGCGCAGGGTGGCAGGTGCCGAGAAGCGCCGCGGCAGGTGGCCCGCACCCACCCCCACCTCTCCCCTCCCCGACGCCAGGAGCACCTGCGCGCTGCCCAAGACGCGCGGCTGAGCGCCCCCCACGTCCCGCTCGATTTTCCTAACCCCGCGCGCCCCCCGGACGACGTTTTCTGAGCCCCCTGTGACGCCCCCGTCTGGGGTGTGGCGTCCTCCGGACACTCCACCCCTCATCCCGGGGGCGATTCCCGGCCCAGGGCGACCCCGGGGGACTCGGACGTGCACTGCACCCCCAGCTCGGTTCCTCGCCCCCAGGCTCCACGGTCCCGGTGCCATATACCGTACTCCCTCTCGGGCGCCCCCAGCCAGTCCCATCCCACCAGGGCGGTGCTCCCAGCTCAAGGGTGGCCTCGCCCGGCGTTCCCGCGCGTCCTGCAGTCCGGGCTCAGTTCCCCGCCCCCTGGGTCGCCTGCAACCCTCGAGGGCCCGGCTGTTCCCTCCACGCCCCCGGCGGTCTTCGCGGCCCAGCGCGCCCCGCAGCGCGCGGGCGGCTCCTCACCTCCGGGTCTGCACCTTAGGGCTGTATTTGCCTTTGTTTCTCTTCTTGAAGAGCGAGTTCATGGTGGCGCTGGGCGGGCGCGAAGGTGAGCGGCGGCGGCGCAGGGAGCCCGAGTGCGGCGTGTCCGGGGTGCCCGGTCACTACAGGCGGGGGGCGGGGCGCCACCGGCCACTCGCCCTGCGGCCGCTCCCCGAGAAGGTGGTGCTTACCTTCCCGAGGAGGGGCCACCGCGCGGGCGGGGCTTCAGGCGCGTCGGGCGCCCGCCCTGGGCTCAGCCGCAGCGAGTGGGGCGCTCTCTGGGTCCGGAAGGGGCAGGCGCAAGGGGTGGGGACGCAGGGTCTTGGCCGGACACCTCCATCCAGCCGGGGGACTCCAGAGGGCGGTGCAGGCTCCGGGGCGCAAGGTCCACCTTCCTGAGCACACTCAGCCCCAACTCAGCCCCAACTCGCCCCCAACCCCGAGCCTGGCGCGCCCCCTGGCTGAAGGCCCTTACCTGGCTCTGCGCTGTCCCCGGGCCCTAAGCTCTCCTCCTTCCGCTGACACCCCGCTGGGCCCCGCACACAGATGTCTCTGTCTCCTGGATAGATGGTGAATTACAGTCAGGTGGCAGCAGTGTGGGTGACAACTGAGAAAAAGGGGTCTGGAACGCGCCTGGCTGAGTTTAAATCTTGCGCCACAAATGGTCAGCTGAGACTCCTCTGTAACCCAGCCTCAGTTTCCTTCTCTGTCAAACGGTGATAACAGCTGCGCCATCCCAAAAAGGTGTGAGGAGATAATTCACACAAAGTGCTTAGCAGCGCCCTGACACAAATGTGCGGGAGGCTCTGCCATTACTATCATGGTGCCACCTAGGGTGGACAAAAAGTCCTTTGAAACTTTAATAACTCCAGGCCCTAGCCCGATACTTCATGGCTGGTCATAAAAGCTGCTCCATTCCGTTTTGGAATAACCACACTGCACAATTCTGCCAGCATGTTTCCAGGTCAGACCGTGTGCCAGTTGAGAAGGCTGCAGTTGGACAGACAGAAAACTCAGTCTGGCCAGGAACTTGGAGAGTTCAGCGACACCCCAGAGGGAGCTGGGGATCTGAGCCTAGCTGGAAAGGAGTTGCTCACAGTCTCCAGGAGAGACTCCCTAAGGCGGCGAGGTAAGTGACGGTCAAAGTGCTATCAGGGCTCAGCTAGGGCGTGATACGATCTGCTGGGAGTGGGGGCAGGGTGGAGGCAGGAGCCTCCAACTGGGCTTCCAGAGTTCTGGATTCAAGTTCAGCTGTCAAAGTCTTCAGGCCAGTCTGTTCCTCACTTGTGTTTTATTTATAAAATAAGAGGGTTGGTGGAAATTGATTCCTAAGGGCTTTTCTTGCCCCAGAGCATCTAAGGACATCCAGTATCCTTCAGGTCATCTATTGTCCCTGCCACCGAAGGACTGCCGTTTCCAAACATTACAAGGACTCTAGGAAAACCTTATTCTTAATGGGGCATCTGTGGGTGGGCTTAAGGGGTCTGATTGCCCCTAAAGCTGCTTTCAAAATGTGTGTGTCCCTATGTGCATTTTTCTGGGGGAGGGCCTATTGCTGTCCGTGGGATCATTCATTCACTCCTTCAGCAGACATTGACCGACACTGTCCCAGCCTCGGTGTGCCTGGCTCTGCTCATGGTACGTTGATGAGAAAAGGGAAAAACAGAAAAGGGCTTTTCTCATGAGGGGCTCTCAGTCTTGCGGGGGATGGAGGGAGGGAACACAATAAAAATCAAAATACTCAAGTTGTTAACTTTTCTAAGGGGTCTGAAGACCTATAAAGGATAAAGGATCCTGCAAGAGGCAGTGGTTCTGAGGTTGTTGTGCATCAGAATCTCTGGAGGTGTTTGTAAAAGGCAGATTCTGGGGCCCTGGTACTCTCGAGGTCCTGACTGGGGAGTCTCAGGAGGGGCCCAGGAATCTGAACTTTTGACAAGTTCCCCTGGTGGTCCTTGAACTCACCAGGAGAAGCCAGGAGCTAGGGATCCTGCCTGCAGCCCCCCAGGTGCTCAGGTGGGGAGCCCTGAGCAGAGCTCCCAGCCAAACCAGCCCCCGCCCCCACCCCAACTTGGCTCTGCCTGGCCCCTCACTCAGGCGCTGCCCTCAGGTGGGGAGTTCCTCACTGGCAGATAGGGACTCCAGCAATTCCCTCCATCCCAAAGTGGCTTCGCTAGGTCTAGGTCCGAGGGCACCCACCGAGGGGAGGCTCTGTCCAGCCAGCTGACATGGGGAGCAGGTGTCAGAAGGGAGCCACAGCTGTGTGGGGGTGGGGGCCACTGGGACCTGCAGAAGTCTGAACTCCACATAGAGCTCACTCACCCACACAGACCCCCTCCACACACCCCAAGTGGGCCACAGAGAGGGGCTCCGGAGGCAGTCTTGTTGGTCCCCTTGCTCTTGTCTCTGCTGCACCTCTGCCTGGAGACCCTTTCATTATTTCTCCCCAATTACCTTTCCCTACAGGTGTGTGCTCACCTGGGGGCCCAGCGTGCTTTTGGATATTCACTGCAACATTATTAATAAGGAGGAGGCTCTGGAGACAACCCGACGCCCACCAGGAGGGAGTCGGTTAAATAACCCAGGTGCATCCTCCCTGGGGAAGACCATGCAGGTGGAAAGAGGTGGATGTGGGAGACCACACACAGACCACACTTAGAGTCAAGCGCCAGAAGCAAAGTACAAAGGAGTGCAAAGGATGCTCTGTTTGTGTTAGAGAGAATATATGTGTGTGTAACGTGCTTATAGATGCATGGAAAACTTCTGGAAGGATCCACGAGAAACTTAGCTGTGAGTCTGCTCGGGACAAGGAAAAGTCTGAATTTTCACTGGGGAAAGAGGGTGGGTAGCCTGGGTAAACCTGGGTTTGAATCTTCCCTCAGTCTGTTTCAGCTGTGTGAACATGAGCAACTCATTTTGCCTTCTCTGAGCCTCAGTTTTCCTCATCTGTGAAGTAGATGGAAGCATAGCATCAACTTCATGGGGCGAGATCCTGTGTGTTAAGCGCGAACATGGCCCCTGGGAGTTAGTGAGCGCTCAACAAGGATGAGGGTGTCCTGTCTGTAGCTGGAGGCTATAAGCTTGTGGGACTGAGGGGTACAAGCCATTACGGGAGTTCCAAATGGTGTCAAACTCTGGGCTTCCCTGAACTTCCAAATACCCTTTCTCCACAACTCCTTGGAAGGTGAAGGTCAGTTTTGGGGAGGGGACTAGACCGGGGACCTCCAGATTAGTGGGCTTATAGCTCAGCTGCTGAATAACAGCACAACATTGATAACAGTCATGCCATTTCTTGTTTATCGTGGGCTGATATTCTACGCCAGGCAACATGGCATGTGCCCAAGCCACCCCCACAGGGTGAAGAAGGCCAGGGCCTCCTGCTGGGAGGTAATCACTCTTGTCTCGTTTTCCAGAGAAGGGCACCAGGTCCAGAGAGGCACAATGCCCATCTGGGCTGGTACCTGGGTTAGCCCACTCCCAGCACCCAAGCTTTCTGACCCCCACCCACCTGCACCCTCCACAGCTCTGACTTCCAGGCTCGGGGCAGCTGGGCCTGGCTCCCACTGACTCAGCTAGGCCCAGCCCAGAAGTGATGGGGAGAATTAGCAGATTTAGGGAAGAATTCCAGCTGTGTTTCGCCATACCTCCCTCTCTATTCTCTAAAAGCTGGGCTCGGAGCTGGGGTGGCTGTGTGTGCACGTGTGTACCCACGTGTGTACAACACACGCTTGTGGGCAGGCCGGATGGGGTGGGAGATCCGTTCTCACCCTGTGCATCCTCTCTGGGCAGATGGGATTTGTTTGGATCCGCAGAGACTCTTATGCCAAGTGACTCATCCCCTCTGCTGCCATCGGGTGGGGGTTCGGGGGAGGGTGTTTGCTTTCCTCCAGTTTGCTTGATGGTTAACCCCAAGGAGATAGCTCCTGCAGGGCCATTCTGTTCCCTGGTAACCAGGCCACGCTCAGCCCCTGAAATCTGTTCCCTTTCTGCAGCCGGACCAGGATGCTGGGTCACAGGAGGCCACCACCTTCTGAAAGGTCACCCACCCCCTCCTTATTTGCCATTACTGTTTCCCCAGCAGCTGGAAAAGCGCTCGCAGTGTTCGCCTGTGAACCAGTTCAAAACAAGAAGGGCAGCATTCCCCCGGCCTGAGAGAGAGAGGGGTGTGCAGGACTGAGTGGAGTTTTCTCCTCCCAGGGTGGAGACCCGGATCCATCCACCCGTGGACAGCTGTTCTTTGATCTCCAACTGCACGGCCTCACCCACACCTGGGGAGCATTCAAAAATACAGATTCCAGCCCCTCCTCCCCCAAGATTATGGTTGGGCGAGTCTTGATAGGGCCCAGGAATCTGCATTCCACCTGTCCCCTGGGAAGTTGAAGCAGGTAGTTTGGGGGCCACCCTGAGAAATCCAACTGTGAACCAAGACAGAGGCAGCCCAAGCTCAGAACTGTGAACCAAGACAGAAGCAGCCCAAGCTCAGGCCCTGATCTATACACAGGTGGGAAAAGCCCACAGCCTTTAGCTTGAAGCCAACCTTGGTTTGAATCCTGGCTCCACCACGCCCCCAGCTGTGTGATCTTGGGAAGGTGGCATAACCTCTCTGGCCCTCAGTTTCCCCATCTGTAAAATGGGAAAGAGCCAGTGCACAGTGATGTGTACAGAGCGCCTGGTATGGAGTGTGCCTGGTACAGAGGCCCCTCTCCTTCCCACCCTCCAAGGGGACAGGAGGTGGCTGGCCTGGCTTCACCCACGTTTTGTAACACGTATTTACTTTTCTCGAAGGACAATGTGAAGGATGGAAAATCATGCTGGCCCTCCAGCCCACGTGGGCTGACTCACACTCAGTCCTGGGCTGGGGGCCCAGAGAGCTCTCCTTAGCTTCCCCACATTCCCAGGGCAGGAGAGGGTCCCCAGTGAGTCACTCGCTCTGCCTGCCCCTGAGTCATCCCCTGAGAATGTGCCTCCAGCCCCTACCGGTCCCCTGGCAGGTTACCATCTCACTCTGCCTGCCAGGCAGCTCCACCCTGCTGCCGCCCAGGGAGCTGCTGCTCTGATGACCCCCTGGTGGCCCTCCCCAGATGCAGGGTGTGCACCTGTGCAGCTGTGTCTGTTGTTAAAATATTGAAACAGCTCCTGAACAGCAGCTGAATAGCGGCTGCTCTGAGCCCCCGGCTACCCTGCCTTTCCCCTGCCACCCAGCCACTGAGGGGTTAACCCTCGGCTCAGAGGGGGGTCTTTTGGATCCTGCCTCATGCAAGGGCTGGAGTCTACTCTGATTGGCCATATACCCCATCAGCTAATCATGCAGATCAAGGAGCTTCTTGAACCCTGGGCCACTTTCCTGTACAACCTGTTACACGTTCCTGGACACCTCATTTCAAGTGCATCCCTGGTCCTCTCAGACCAGGCTATAAGGACCTCTTGGCAAGGAGGTCACACTGTCAGGGCAGAGCGGAGCTGGGTGCAGCCAGAAAGGCTCTGCCAGCCCTGAGATCCCTGCAGGGCAGGCTGCCCAGCCCAACCCCAAAACCCCATCCTCCTCCCAACGCCCAGGCTGCTTCCTCCCTGCCATGTCTCATAGGGCTCTGCCAGTGCTCATGCTGCCCAGACTGGTGGGGCTGCATTTCTGGGGCCAGTGTCAGGGTATGACTGACCCTGGGAATACCCAGGTCAGGAGGTCAGGACCCCATATCCTCCAGAGCCTAGAGGCCTGCGTGATGGACAGGCCGGGCCAGAGGGGAAGGACACAAAATCAAATCAGATTTTAGCTTGATGCCCATGTGGGTTTGAGTCCTGGCTCCTCCATGCATCAGCTGGGTGACTTGAGCTGGTGGCTTAACCTCTTTGTAAAATAGGGAAGAACTGGTAAAACGAGATGCCAAATCCCAGCTCATCCGTTTCCTAACTGGGTGACCCTGGGCAAATGTCTTCATCTCTCTGAACCTCAGTTTCCCCATGTAATAATGACAATAAAACTTTTGTTGAGTGTTTACCTTGCGCCAGACCCTGTGCTAAGTACTTGGTTTGGGGGTTGGTACTTTTCTGCCCAGCTTTATTGAGGTACGATGGATACGTGCAATCAAGTGCACGATCGGGAGGGAGGGAGGAGGAGAAGTGGTAGATTAAAAGGGACAAAACTATGCTATCTACTCTAATTGAATCATTGTGCAGTATATGCATGTATTGAAACAACACACTCCCCACAAATACATACAAGTAATTATTAAAATATTAAAATAATAAAATAAAACGTATATAATTATAATCCCACCCCAAATAAAGCATACAGTCTGATGAATTTTGACATAAGCACCAATTATGAAACCATCATCGGGATGAAAATGATGGACTGGTCCCGTTTTTCAGACGAGGAAACTGAACTCCCAAGACATTCGATGCCTGCTTGGGAAGGTCAGTGGGGAACTCAGGATTTAAACCCTGCAGTGTGTCAGCACCCTTTCCCCTTCCTCTGCCAGCATCAGCAGGGTGCCTCAGAGTGGGTGCTCAATGTCATTGCTGAGTGAGTGAATGAATGAATGAACGAATGAACGAGAGAGCTAATGAATGCACAGCAGTTGTCCTGGGGAAGGTCCCTAGAAGAAGACCAGGCAAGGGTTCGTAAGTCCTGAGTCAGAACTGTGGTAGAAGAGAAAGGGTGCATTTGTTTGTTCATTCATTCATTTGTTTGTTCATTCATCAAATATTTATTGATCACCTATTATGTGACAAGTCCTGTTCTAGGCACTCAGGATACAGAGTGAGTATAAAGGATGTAGATTCCAGCCCTCAGAGAGCTTGCTGCAGAGGACCAGGGTGAGGATGGGGGAGACAGTGTAAATTGGAGGCCTCCTTGGGACACTGTGAGGGACGCAGTGAGACTCAAGGCTGAGGGTGGTCGGGGCCCTGGACGGGAAGGGAGACCCTCTCTTGCAGGCCCTGGGTGCCATCACTGACATTTCCATGGGAACCAAGCTCCTCTCCCACCCCCAGGGGAGGATTCTGACCTTTTGCCCCCACAATGCCTCCCACATAATCATGCATCCATTTATTGAGCACTTGCTGTATGCTCAGCCTTGGGGATATGGCAGCAAACAAGATACAGTCCCCACATTCAGGGCCTCCTGTCTGAAAGGGGGATAGGGACAGAAAAGCAAAAACAACCACACTCTTAAAAAATGAAATAACCTAAGTGCCCATGGGTGGGGGAGTGGCGATAAATTACAAAACTGCCACAGTCTGGAAGGGCGGAGAGGAGCCAGGAATGTGTGTATGTGTGTAGGGCAGGGGGAGAGGAGGTCTGTAGGCCTCACAAGGAAGGAAGCGCAGGGTGTAGTAGGTGAAAAAAGGAAGTTTGTTTGCCATTAGGTGTTGCATGTTTTTGCCGTTTATGGTTTAAAGTAGAGCTGCCCCTGTGTCTCGTGAGTCTGTCCTTCTGCCTGCCTTCTCTGGGTCTGCCTCGGCCCTTTGGCTGCACTCTCTGCTGAGCTCAAACATTCCTGCTTGGCACCACGCAGCCGAGCCCCCCTTGGCTGCCCTCTCGGGCCATTCTCTGGTCAGAGGCTCAGGCTTAATCCCCACCCTGGCCAGGCTCAGGGACGGATGAGAACACCAGTCAGCTCTGGACGAAAGCCCCCTGCTCCATCCCAGGGTCTCTGCCCCAGACCCTTCTGCGCAGTCCATCCTGCTCCCGTCCCCCAAAGGCCCAGCCTCTGCAGGTCTGGTGGAGACTCCAGAGCAGCCCCATCCCATAGAGCTTCCTGCAACAATGGAAATATCCTGTGATGTGGTAGTTGCTAGCTACGGGGGGCTGTCAAGTGCTTGCCATGGGGCAGGCACAACTGGGGAACTGAACTTTTCATTTTATTGTCGTTATTGATTTATATAAACATATAGTCGCATGTAGTTAATGAGTGTAAACTTTGAGAGCTGCACGTGGCAGGTGGCTGTTGCACTGGGCAGCTCCAGAGAGCCAGGCATGGGAGAAGTGGATGTCCAGGACGCCGGTCCTCCCCCAGGCAGGGCAGCTGGGGGGGCGGGCAATTGGGCATGAGCTGGGGGGTCCCTGGAGTTTGTCTTTGGGCTTTGGTGGCCCGTCCCTACCTCCTATCCCTTGATCCACCCCAGCTTGGTGGGCAGAATGACACACTGAGAGATCATGACCTGGGCTGACTTTCATGTGCAGTGTCCAGCTCCAGCTCGGTCATTGTCACCGGGCTCCCCCGTCTGCTCCCACTCTCTGCGTGGGCTCATCCAGTGGTGGTTTCCGCCTCCTAGTTCTCCCAGCTCTTCCTCCACCAGCAAGAGTCATCCTCTGCTCCTCTTCTTCACGCGCAGCAGCTACCTGGACAGTAGATCCAGGATCTTGCCCCTTCTACCTCTCCTGCTGTTCAGCTCCCTCCCAGATCACTGCAGCAGCTCCACTCTCCTCCCTGTTCCCTCCTGTCTCCTCTCTGCCCCCTGCTCTCTCCCCTCCCTCCCAGCTCCCTCCCTCCTCCACCACAGCTCTTCTCAACACAGCAGCCCATGAGACCCCTTCCCTCCCTCCCCCTTCCCTCCCTCCGGGGCCTGTCTGCTCCCTTGCCTGCCACCTGCCTCTTACTCACCCACCCCCCACACACTGACGGGCTCCCCCTCCCTGGGCACCGAGCACACTCCCGTGGGTCCAGCCTTTGCGTGGCTCCTCTGCTGCTCAGATCTCCTTCTCAGGAGGCCCCCCCCCCCCCCCCGCCCCTGTCTATCTATCTGCAATGTCCCCCTTCCAATCCTCTCTGCCCCTAGGCACAGCTCTCGGCCCAGTCTAATCTACAACACCATGTGCTCAGGTAGTTAGTCCTGGGATGGAGCTCCATGGGGGTGGGGGTGTTGTCTGTGTTTTTTTTCACCACCGTATTCCCGGTGCCCAGCACACTGCCTGGCCCTTTGTCAGCACGTCATAACTTTGGGTTGTGTCTCTGGTGCTGTGGTGCACTGGGGAGGCTGGACCCAGACACTGCTCTTGCCCCCCCACAGGCTTAGCAGAAACAGTGGAACTTCCCCTCCTCACCTCAAGGGGCTCACAGGCTTGGCCAAGGAGAAGACAGGGGTGACCAGTGGGCTGTGAGGACTGGGTCCCCTTCCCCCACAATGTCCTCCTCAGCAGGCTCTGTGGCTCTTCTGTAGGAGCCTGAGGGGATGTGGGGAGGAGCCCCCAGACAGGCCGAGCTTCCATTTCTCATCAGCCCTACATTTGGGGGGTGCAGAGGTGGCTGTGGGTGTGCCCAGATCCCCTTTGGGACCAAGGCACTCATTCCCCAGCTGCTGGGAGTGGTGGCTTCTGACAGCTCCCAGCTGAGCCCTCCCTAAGAGCACTGTCTCATGTGTCCCCTCTACTGCCAGAAACTGGGCCATGCAGGGCCACAAAGGCCCCAGCTTGGGACAGTTGGGAGCACTCTGCAGGGCTCAGCTCCAGCTCTGCAGGACTCAGCTCCAGCTCTGCAGGATGGGCTGAGGCCTCTCCCTCTGCGGTGGCCTCTGGAAGCTGAACGAGGCAAGGAAAGAGTGTCCCTTCAGAGCCTCTGAAGCAGACAGTCCTGGGACACCTTGACTTCAGCCCAGTGAGACTGATGTCAGATTTCTAACCTCTAGCATTATAAGATAATAAATTCATGCTGTTTTAAGCCAGTCAGATTGTGGTAATCTGTTACAGGAGCCATAGGAAACGAATACAGTGGGGTTCCTTCTTCTCTGCCCGATGGGGGGATTTTGTCTCTGCCACCATCGAGGTGACTTGGGGCCTGAGGAAGGTCATGGAGGCAGGGGCAGGGGGTGTACAAGGCTGGGGAGTGGGTCTCCTCTTCTACCCTCGCCCCCTCCTCCCCTGCCACCTCTACCCTGGACACTCTCCAATTTGAGTTACCCAAGGGTGGGGCTGGTATTGCCCAAAGGCCAATGGGGCGGTGCTGCTCCCAGGTGGAGATCCTTGCAGGGTACTCCCTGCCTCTGCAACTCATGGGTGTCTTCAAAATCCGAGAGAATTGGGGGGTCTGAGTTTTGGAATTAACCAGGGACACAGGAGGGAGAGCCACCATGAGAACCAGGCTCTGCTCATACCTGGACTCACCTTCCAGACTCTGGGCTCTGGAGGGGATGGTTTTCTCTGTTTGGGTCACTTTCCCCATTCCTTATTCAGATACTTTTTACCTAATCATTAAAACAGAGTTATCAACCCAAGTGTCCATCAATGGAAAAATTGAAAAACAAAATGTAGTCTATCCATTCAATGGAATATTATTCAGCCATAAAAAGGAACAAAGTTCTGATACCTGCTACAGCATGGATGAAACTTGAAAATCTTATGCTCAATGAAAGCATGAGGTTTTCAATGAAACCTTACGCAGACATGAAAAGCCATGTACAGTATGATTCCACTTACATGAAATGTCCAGAATAGGTAAATCCATAGCAACAGAGAGCAGATTAATGGTTGCCTCAGGCTAGGGGAGTGGGGATGGGAAGTGATTGCTAAAGCATAGCGAGATTTTTTTCAGGGTGACGAAAACGTTCTCAAGTTGCCGTGGTGATGGTTGTGCAGCTCTGCAAATATACTAGAAACCACTGAATTGCACACATTAAATGGGTGAATTATATGGTACGGGAACGATATCTCAAAAAAGCAGAGTTATTACTTTCCTATACCGTGCTGGCCACCATCTCAAATACCACCCTCCCACCCCCACGAAGTCCCATGGGACATGGCCCCTCCCTCTGAGCTGCCACAATGACGTAAATATACGCTGAGGTCCTCTGGTGGGCCCTGTGGGATGACTTTCCCCACGTGATCTCCATTGGCACTCAGGATAGCACTACCGTTACCCAATTTAAAAAAAAACAAAACCTTTTCAGTGTGATTTGTTTGTTGCAGTAAAATATACATATGGCATTTACCGTTTTAACCATTTTTGAGTACACAGTTCAGTGGCATTGTTGTGCGACCAGCACCGCCATCCATCCCCAGAACTTTTCCGCCTTCTAAAACTGAAATTCCATACCCATTAAACACTAACTCCCATTCCCCTCCAGCCCCTGGCAGCCCCCATCCTGCTATTCCTGTGAATTTGACCACTCTAGGCACCTGATGCAAGTGGCACCATCATAGACATGGAATCCTACGGTGTTTGTCCTTCTGTGTCGGGCTTTTCACTCAGCATAATGGTTTCAAGCTTCATCCATTCATTCCTTGTTAAGGCTGAATAATTTTCCACATTACCCCATTTTAGAGAAAGGGACACTGTGGCCACACAGCTGGGAGCGCCAAGACTCACACCCTTAATGGTCTGATTCCAGCACCCACCTCTGACCACTTGGCAACCCAGCCGCCTCTCACAGGGTCACACCGACTCCCTGGCATCTCCCCCTGCCTCTTGCCCCTGTCCCCTTCTCTCCACACCGAGGGATGTTCTTGTTCTGGGTGGCCTTATACTCGTGTTTGGATGTGACCTTTGGACCATGGCAGCACTTGGTGGAGACCAGAAGCCTTTGTGGAAGTGACGGGCTTAGGGACTGGGCCGGGGGTCAAGGTGGGTGGGGCCTGGCTGTGCATCCCCCTGGGTCAGACTCTTCCAGACTTGACCTCTGCTCAGCCAAAGCTGCCCTGATGATCAGGACCGCTGCATAAAGTTGTGCAGGTTACAACCTGCACAGCTCTTCACAGGCTGCCAATGACCCCGATGACTCTAAAGTCAAATCCAGGAGGCCTCCAGGCTCCCCTCTGAAAAGGGACAAGAAAGAACACAACTGAGAGGCAGCCCAGGACAAATGAGATGTCTTCCTCCAGAAAGCAGATGAGTGGTTGCCTGGGGGAAGGGAGGAAGGAGGAGTAATAGTTTAATAGGTGCGGGTTTCCTTTCGGGCTGATGAAAATGTTCTGGAACTAGATAGTGGTGGTGGTTGCACAACCTTGTGAAAGTACTAAAACCACTGAATTGTTCACTGAAAAATGGTTAAAATGTCAACTTTCATGTTATATGTATTTTATCATGATAAAAAAAAAGGAGGGGAGGGACCTCACCCTGGTTGCCACACTCTCTCCAGCTTCAGCACCACCCAAGGACCCTTAGGTATTCTAGGACCCAGTTCAAGAACCAAGGGTCTGGGCCCTCTAACTACCACCCTTCTCTTTACTCTGCCTGTTCTTGGTGTCACACTGAGCTATCCAACTGAGGACGTTTCCTTGCAGAACGCTTTCCAGAGGCATCTGCATTCGGATTGGGCTCAGTGTCTTACTCAAATAAAAATGCATTACTAACAGTTGAATTTCTGGTGGCAGTGGTCCATCTGCAGGGAAGATATTCAGAGACATGGGGTGGTTTCTGGAATCCCTAAAACCCACCTCACAAAGTAGCTTGTGCTGGGCCTTTCCCGCAGGGTGGGTAGAAAGCAGCAGATAGAGAGAGGCTGGTGATCCTGTCCCAGGACTGACTTCATGGTCCCAACATTCCCATGGAACCCACCTCATTATTAGGCCAGAGTGCCTGACTATCTTGTAGCTCAGGCTGGGAGGCAAAAATCCGGGCACTTCACCTGCAGCCCTGAGAGAAGAAGGCATTAGAGAACCAGAGTCCTGGGTTTGATTTCCTTCCTAGCTGTGTGACTTTGGGCAAGTTGCTTAACCTCTCTGTGCCTTAGTTTTCTTACCTGTAAAATGAGGATTAAAATAATTTTGACCTTATAAGGGTTTTTTAAAAAAATTCAAATGAAAGTCACATGACATAAAATTAACCATTTTGATGTGTGTAAGTCAGTGGTATTTAGTACCTTCACAATGTTGTGCACCTCTAACGAGTTCCAAAACGTTTTCAAAACGATAGGGGTTGTTTCGAGGATTAAATACGTTAATGTTTGAAATGCTTTAGAATGGTGCCCGGTACAGTAAATGCCGCAGGAGTGCTCCATAAGTGGTAGGAATAATTAGTAGTAGAGCAGTGCTAATAATAGGTAACACGTGGTAGGTGGTGGTGGTATTAATTCTCTTCCCTTGGGCTGGAGGAGGAGAAACTGAAGTTCTCACTCTCCATTTTCCACTTTGGGCTCTCTGTACCCAACAGCCTATCACACTCTTTCCCCCATGCAGAGGCATGTCCTCCCTCAAGGTGGGGGACCAGAGGAGGCGCTGACTTAACGCTTTTCGTGCTGGTGAGTAACAGTTAGCTAACTGTTAACGTTCACTGTGCATCAGGCAGAGCAGGCGAGCTTCCCAGATGAGCCTGGTGCCCGGCAAAACATCCCTGGACCCCACGTCCCCTAACAATTCACCTTTGCTGTTACTCCAGGAGCCACGGGCTGTCCTTTACTGCCATCTTGTGGCAGGCATGGGATCTTTGTGTCCCACTTCCATCCTTGATACCTTTAACCAAGAGCACACTAAGTACCCACTGTCGGCGGAGTTCCCAGTAAGAACGTGCGGACATGCAGGCAGATGAATAAGGCAGCCTCAGTTCCTACCCTCGAGAGCCTCACAGTCTCCTGGTAGTGACTGTCAGAAACCCACAAATGAGTAAAATGAATGAATAAACACAGTAATTAGAGTGTGATTTAGGCAAGGAAAGAAACACGGGAGCTGGTTATCGCAGGGTGTGATGATATATTTGATATACACCCTATCTGAGGGTTATCCGTCTCCCCGCCCACTCCCTGCCCACACCTGTGAGCCGGTGCGTCTGTCTGATTCCCCCATGTGAATGGGTGAATTCCCCCGGTGCTGGCACACAGTAGGTGCTCAGTAAATGTTTAATGAATGAACACACAAATGACAACGCTGCCTAGAGCCAGCTTCTTGGCTCTTGCAGGACAAACAGATGGGGAATGGGAAGGAAGGACTTACCGGAGGGAGGCTAGTCCCCCCGGGGATCCTGGGAAGGCTGGAAGGGGTGGGGTGCGAGCCCAAATGAGGATGACGCGTAAATGTCACCTTGCCAGGGAGGCCTCAGTCCGCCCTCATTCCATTCTCTTCTTGAACCCCTTCCCTGCTTGTTTCTCTCCCCTTGGCCTCTAGCACCATTCCACATACTATATATTTGCTTTATTTATTTAATGTCTGTCTCCCCCACTGGGATGTAAGCTCCATGAAGGACAGGATTTTTGTCTGTTGTGTTCACTGGTGACTCCCCAGCGCCTGGAAGGGCCTGACGCTTAGTAGGAGCTCTGTAAACGTGTGAAAAGTGAATGAGTGATGCAAAGGCGAGGCTTGGGGCAGGGACTCGACGGACTCCACGGCGTGGCAGGTGGAGGAGCGGGGCTCAAGCCCAGGTACAGTGAGATATGGGAGAGGCTGATCTGAGCTAGGGAAGGACCAAGTGTAAACACTACTGGAAGGAACGGGGCCGGTCGGGGCGCGGGGTCCGCCTGGGGGCAGGGCTAGATTGGGGAGGAGTCTTGGGGCGGGGTCTACCTGGGGCCGGGGCATACACTGGGCGGGGTGCCTTAGGGGCGGGGCCAGTACGGGGGAGGAGCCTACCTGAGGCGTGGCCAATCTGGAGGAAGGGCTGGACTGAGGGTGTGGTCAAGCGAGGGACGTGTAAAGTGAGGGGAGGGGCTAAGGCTGGGGCGGAGTCAGGCTGGGGCGGGACCAGTCAGGGAACAGGGTAAATCTGGGCGGGGCCATGGCAAGCGGCGTGGGCGGGGCCAGTTCGGGGGCGGGACCCAGACAGGATCTCCGCTGTCCCGGGTGCTGGAGCGCTCCGGGCCCGCAGGTCTCCTTCTCGCCCCTCGGGCCACTCCCAGGCTGGCCCGGCCGCAGAGTGCACAGGGCCAGACTTCCCTGGTTGTCCAGCCGCTGTCGGGCCCGGCCCCAGGCGCTGCGCTCCGGGCCAGGCGAGCGCGGGGGTGCCGCCAGCGAGCTCGGCTCCCCGCCGGGCGGGCGCCCAGGACACTGCCCTAGGGCTGTGTCCCAGGAGGCTCTGAGGGTGAAGGTGAATGGGGCTGCCGGAGGTCTGTGCGTGGATGCATGCCACGGTGTATGTACATTGTGTGTGCAAGTGCTCATGGGTATGTGCGCGTGTGTGAACGTCTGTGCGCACCAGGGGAATTGTGCGTGTGCCTGCAGTTGTACAGGTGTGTGCTCCAGGGAGCTGGGTGTGTGTGCAAAGTTTGTGCTTGTACAAGGGCGGTCCTGTGTGGGAGGGGAGTCGTGACAGAGACAGTGCATGTGAAATTTGGTGAAGGCTGTGTGTGTTTGTTAGGGTGTCTTGGAGGAGGATTGGAGGGAAGGTGCAAAGATACTTGGGGGGACCGTAGGTCAGGACTCTGTGGCAAGCAGTGGGTGCATGCATGAAGAGAATCGTGGGAGTGTAAGAATTTCAAATGTGTGTGTGTTTTCATGTGAGTGGCAGTGAGGGGTGCTTCTGAGGGCCCTCAGTGTGAAGGGGTCCGGGCAAAGGAAAGTTTGGGGGTGCTGACTGCTTTTGGAAGAGTGAGTGTGGTCTGGGGCAGTGGGTAATGGATAAAGCAGGTGTTTGGGGTCTAGCCTGGAGTAATTTGGTAATCATATCAGCCTCCTCACTTTGAGGACTGGGGAGATGTGTGGTTGGGGCCAGAGGGAGCTGGCCTGCCCTTGTACCCAGTGGGCAGTTTCTCTGCCTCACCTGTCACCCCTCACTCCAGGCCCTGTGCTCACCCCTGCCCCCCACCTCTGCTGGTGCTCCGGCGTGAACATGGTGCACAAGTACCAGTCTCCTGTTCGCATCTACAAATATCCATTTGAGCTGGTCATGGCGGTGAGTGACCCCTGATTCTTGGGCCCCTCGTGCGATGTTAAAGAGACTCAAGAGACCAGCTATGGTGGGGAGGAAAGGGAGACCCTCAGGCCCCCAGATCAGAAGAAATTATTGAGCAACTCAGCTGACCTGGTGGGTCAGACTTCTAACCAGTGACCTCTCCGTCCAGCCATCCCTCCCACCTTTCACCAGAACTTCTGGAACTCCTGTCAAGTTACCAAAACACCAGGCCTTTCTTCTCCTATTGAAGCTTACCTGTTCTCTCAGCTCAGACCCTCCTGACAGAAAACAAGGACATCAGGGGCCACTGCTGTCATTTTCTGTAATGATAATAATAACAATGTTAAATATAAGGATGATAATGATGATGATGATAGCTGGGCTAGATCCATGCAGAGGGGAGTGGGGGCAAGTGGGCAGGAAGGGTCTGGGTGCGATGGTTTTTAGGGTAGACTCAGAGTAGCCAAGCAACATACTCAGTGTCAAGCAGCAGGTCAGCTGGGGGCCTAGAACTGGCTCTCAGGTTCTTGGCCTCCTGGATCAGTGGTCTTTGCACCGTGGGGTGGATGCTGGAGACAGGCAGGCATGCTGTTCCTTCTTGGCTACATCACTCTGCCTCGCGGAGATTCACTTCCTGGCTTGCTAAAACAGGGGCTGTGCTGTGGGGTTGTAGCGAGGAGTACATGAGATAATTCACGGTGACCCTGGCTGTATGCCTGGGTGCTTAACCCCAGCATTCTATCCAAGGACTTTCATATCAGTTAGCGTCTCTCTCTCTCTCTCTCTGTGTGTCCTGTCTATTTTATTCCATGAATCTACACATATATGTGTTTATGGTTGCATAAAGGATTAAAAAGCATCACTAAAGTCATCCATACATGTTGTGGGGTTACATGTAGGAGGTTCCAGGACAGCAGAGGCAGGGGCTATTCTGGGGTCATATCCCAGTCCTATGATTGACTAGCTAGGTGACCTTGGGGCAAGTTGCTTCACCTCTGTGAACCTACACTCCCCATCTCTAAAATGGGATCACCTGGCTTCCAAATCCCGCCCTCATGCTGTGGGTTAAGTGAGTCAATATGAGTATATGTAAAGCTCTCTGTTCCGGGCATGACGCAGATCAAATGCTCAGTGAGGTCTAGCTCTTACTGTTATTGCTGTTGCCTGTGGCTCTGTGACTTTCCTTCTTTGTGATGGGGGTGGGACACCAGGGAGCGATGAAGAGACCCATGTGCATGGGGTCAGAAGTGCTGGTCCCTGCTGCTGTTCTGCTGTGCTCTAGCTGTGTGTCTTTGGGAAGTCACTGAACCTCTCTGAGCCTCAGTTTCTTCGTTTGTGAAATGGCCATGGTTATATGCACCTCATAAGGTTTTCTTGAGGATTAAAAATGATTGCGTTTGTGTATGTGTGTGTGTATGTGTGTGTTGTCCAGCACAGAGCCTAGTCCACACCAAGCAGGCAGTAAATGGTAGACAGATATAAATAATCATCTTCTGTCTAAGGCACCTGGCAGCTTATTTTAAGACCCAAGACCTCATTCATTCATTCAGTAGAAAAGAAAGACTATCTCCACCCTTTTGGGACAGGCCAGGGACTCGTGGTTCTCTGCCATTAAGCCCGGACACGTAACTATAGAATGGGAAACCAACTATTGCATGGACTTAATAAATGTAAATTTAATTTAGCATGTTTAAAGTTCTCAAAAACATTTACAATCATTGCATTTTAAAATAAAACGTGCCTGCTAATACAGCACTTAAGACTGGATTAATCGGATGAGTAACATGCTCACACTGCCTTTATTGAAATATACTAAACACATTTTCTAAGCTTCCTGTTCCATAAACGAAGGCAGGGCTTGATTTACTCTCTTCGCTGTTAACAGCCTCTGGGTGCTGATGTACAGATGCTTGTGGGCAGAGTAGAAAAAAAAGGTTTTCAAATATTTATTATCTCTACCTGCATTAATTTAAGTCATTTGTATTTTTCAAAGGGACTGCCACAATCATGTGGCTTTATTTTCCATACAGTCCTTGTCTGTGAAATAGCCCCAAGCCACAGCGACACTGCCAACAAAGCCACTTTGCCGACTGTTTACAAAACATTATTGTCCCCAAAATAGCTGCATAACTCAACATAAATTGCCTGCTGTGTAGGCACAAAAGGGTTTTTTTTGCTAAACATGCTAAATGTCCATCTTTGTTTCTCAGCTAAACACTTGTCCTCAGTTTGGGTCAGATGCCGGGGAAGTTTCGCATGAACTCAGCTATTTTCACTGCATCCGACTGACCAGAGGAGCTGGCCTTTTGGTTTTTCTGTTTAACAAAACTGACTTGAGAATCACAATGTCCCTTGCTTTTTCAAAAGCCCACCAGCAATGATATAAACAACTGAAATCAGGCACGTGGAATTGGTTATCTAAAATACCACTTTGAGGCAACCTTTCCAGACCTTGCTTTTAAAATTTTCTTTTCTTTTGGAGCCTGGTTGGTATAGAGATCCAAATCCTTGAACTTGATAACTGAGTGAGCTAACCGGTCAGCCCAATCTTGGTGTTATTATATCACGCTCTAACCAACTGAGCTAACTGGCCAGCCTAAAAACGTTTTTAAATTAATATTTCTCTTTCACTTCAAAATTTATCTAATCAAATGAATTGGTATCTCTCTTCAAATCCTTTAGCATAAATTCTGCTTTCAAAGGCTGGGATTCTGGGAGGGGGTGATTGCTTTCTTTTTTCTTGATAGTTCTGTATCAATGGATCCGAAACAATGAGTTTGTATTATCTCGGTAAACAGAGAAAACAGGGGGGGAAGAAGATATAGCAACTACAATTACTTGAAGTTGATACGACAAGCAAACAGAAAGGACATTGTTGGGGGGGAGGGAGGAGAGGGAGGAGAGGGAGGAGGGAGGGAGGTTTTGGTAAGGGGCAACAATAATCAACCACAATGTATATCGACAAAATAAAATTAAAAAAAAAAAACAGAGAAAACAATTAAAACAATGGGGATGGGGGGAGGGGAAGAGGGGGAGGCAAGATGGGCGCTGCAAGTATCCAAGGGTGGAGAGGGTCTTTGGTCCTTTAGAATGCTGGGGTCCCAGAATGGAAGGGTGTCTTTGTGGAGATCCCTGTGTGGAGGACACAAGGCCATGTCTTGGACTGTGGACTTAGGTCACTTGAGGCCTGAAGACCACACTCTGGTCAGCCCATTGTGTGTGTTGATTCTAGATCATCTGTCTCTTTTCCCAGATGGGTGGTGGCTGAGAGCCAGGCCCACCAGTCTGGGTCCCTGCTCCAGCCCTGGGCACATTTCCTGATGCTCTGAGCCTTAGTTTCTCACCTGGAAAATGGAAATAATGAAGGCACCTGCTCCTCAGAGAGGTGGTGTGAGGATTAAATCAAGGAATGTGGTGTGGGTGTCCTGCACATTGTTTAATGCTCATGAAACATTGCTTGGGTTTGTCTTTATTTAGTGTTTTAACAGCTTTATCAAGATATAACTCACGTATCAAACACTTGACCCATTTAAAGGATACAAGTCAATGGTAGAGTCACCACAGTCAATTTTTTTTTTTTTAAAGATGACTGGTAGGGGGATCTTAACCCTTGACTTGGTGTTGTCAGCACCACTCTGTCCCATGTGAGCTAACCGGCCATCCCTATATAGGGATCTGAACCTGTGGCCTTGCTGTTATCAGCACCACACTCTTCCAAGTGAGCCACGGGCCGGTCCTCACAGTCAGTTTTAGAACCCCAATTTTCATCACCCCAAAAGAACCCCCATACCCCACTGTTTTAGTCCGTTTTGTGTTGCTATAACAGAATACCTGAAACTGGGTAGTTTATAAAGAAGAGAGGTTTATTTGGCTTATGATTCTGGGACAGCTGCATCTGGCACGAGTCTCAGGCTGCTTCTATTCATGGTGGAAAAGTGGCAGCAGCTGGCGGGTACAAGCAGATCACATGTCGAGAGGAAGCAAGAGAGAGAGAGAGAGAGAAGGTGCCAGGGTCTTTTTAAGCAACGAGCTCTCGCAGGAACTAATAGAGCGAGAACTCACTCATTAATCCCCTCTGCCCCAGGGAGAGCATTAATCCATTCATGAGGGATCTGCCCCCATGACTCAATCAGTTTCCAACACTGCCACATTGGAGATCAAATTTCCACATGAGTTTTGGAGGGGACAACACATCCAAACTCCATCACCCACCTTGTAGCCATCAGCCCCTAATCTCACCTCCTTCTCCTTACCTGCCCCCCTCATCCACCCTAGGAAACCACTAATTTACTTTTTGTCTCTATAGATTTGCCTATTCTGGACATTTCATTTAAGTGGAATCATATAATACATGGCCTTTTGTATCTGGTTTCTCTCATAATTTTTTTAACCAGTTTATTGAGATATGATTCATATATAAAAAGCTGTGGATCTTTAACATATACATTTCGATGAGTCTGGGCATAAATATACACCCATGAGTATAATATTTTCAAGGCCTGTCCACACTGTAGCATGTATAGGTACCTCATTCCTTTTTATGTTCAAATGATATTTCATTGCATGAATATACCACAGTTTGTTTACCTGTTCATCTGTTGATGGGCATTTAAGCTGTTTTCATTTGGGCTATTATGAATAATGCTGCTATAAACATTTATGTACAATTTTTTGTGTGGACATATTCCTTCCAAAGAAATCTCTGCTGTGAATGGTGGTGGTTGTTATTCAAAGGGTTGAAGCAGATTCTATTTTAAATTAGACTTAACAAACTCTTAGACAGTACTTACTAGGTCCCAGGCACTGTTCTAAGTTCATTCAAATATTAACTCATGTACTCCTCATAACCACCCCATGAGATAAGTTCTGTGGGCAGTCCCATTGTACAGATGAGGAGACTGAGGCACAGAAAGGAGAAGTGGATTGCTCAGGGCCACAAAGCAACCATGCAGCAGGTGGGGACTTAAATTCAGGCAGTTTGGCTCCTAAATTTATAATCCTGTCCATGAGCTCTGCTGTTTCTCAGAGCTGGATTGAGCACCTGAAGTTACTGGGGTGAGCATCTGGGTTGAGTAAGTGGTACCATGGGGGACAGTTACCAGCAGGATTGTTTCCAGGATGCCTGTCCAGGACCCTTTCAGGACCCCACAAAGAAGAGCATAGCCAAAACCCATAGACCCCTCGAGAGAGGGCCATGCCCAGGAGTGTTTATGGAACATCCCGTGTGGCTAGCTCTTGAGGCCAGCTCAGAAGCAGATCTCTTATAGCAGCCATAGCTGTAGTAGAGGGGAAACTGAGGCTTAGCAAGGCAAGGGAGACTGTGCCTTAGAGTATCAGTTTGCCAGGGCTGCTATAACAAATTACCACAACTGGTGGCTTAGAACAACGGAAATTTATTGCTCATGGTCTGGAGGCAGGAGTCTGAAGTCAAGGTGTCATTAGGGCCACATTCCCTCTGAAGTGCTAGAGAAGGGTCTGTTCCAGGCCTCTTTCCTGGCTTCTGGTAACTTCAGTCTTCACATGGCATATTCTCTGTGTCCAAATTTCCCTTTTGTATAAGGACATCAGTCATATATATAAGGATACTCTGATGACCTCATTTTAACTTGATTACTTCTGTAAATACCCTATCTCCAAATAAGATCACATTCACAGGTTCCGGGGGTTGGGACTCCAACAGATCTGATTTAGGGGATATAATTCAGCCCGTAACACTCAGTAAATGGCAGAGCTGGGACTTGAACTTAGGGAATTTGACCACACAGACTGAGCTCAAAGCCAGACACTTAGCATTCTGGCTCTGACATTCTGTAAACATTTGTGCGCCAGGAGTGGCAGCGTGGCTTCAGGAAGGACCTCGTCTCTTCCTGTCTGTCCACTGACCAAGGATTCCTGTGGGGCTCAAAAGCCCTATGGCTTTAGGTCATCTCTGATTCTGCAAACCTAAAGAAGGAAGGTGGCTTGGAGTAGAATTTCCTAAGCAACAGGCTTTTTTCATGTGGAGGAGGGGTTATGGAGGTGAGGTTCTGTCGTTCAGCAATTAAGTGTTAAAATATTTAAAGACCTGGCCTTGTTGTATTGATAAACAGCTTGTAATTTAGCAAATGGATTGTTAATAAGGAGCAGCTGGTGAAGGTAAATTTTTTGGCCCAGGCCAAAAGCAGTTACAGTTGGAATTGTTGTTATGGACATAGTTTTAATAAAGTGGCAGGTGCCTTATTTAAATGAGTTTAAATTAGTTCCCTGGAGCCTGTCATCTGATCCTGTTGCTAACAGATTAAGGGAAACAACCGGTTTCTCCCTCTGCTGTCTGTGCTCTGATTTGGCCTGGCAGAAGGAGGTGATCCACTGCCCAGCAAAGTGATCCTGATTTCAGAGGGTCCTGAAATTAACTGAAGGCCCTCTTTCATTAGTGTCTGAGTGCATTAATTCATGCATGTGTGTATGCATTCCACAAACACTTATGAGTTTCTCCTGTGTGTCAAGTACTGTGCTAGGTGCAGGAGCTACAAAATAGTTGATTCTAGCATTTTTCAAAATGCATCATTATTCTGTAAATTTGCATGTTTACTAGTTTACATGGGATTTGCTTGTTACTTGTTTATATTGGCCTTTTTCATTAAAGTAAGCTCCAGGAGGCGGGGCTGTGTTCATCGCATCCTTTTGACATGATTCCTGCCCTTGTGCAGCTCCCAGTGTAGTGTGTGTGTGCATGGGAGCTGGGGCTCAGTGGGTGGGGGCATATGCCATGTAGTAGAATGATTTGCAATGGGGAAAGGACAGGGCATTGTAGGAACACAGAGAAGGGACCATCGGTGGCCGTCCGAGGAAGATCATTTAAGTCAGCCAGGCTGAAAGTTGTCGAGGGAGGGAGGGCACAGCATACGCAGAGACCATGGGGTAGAACTCATTGCCCTGAAGAAATGAACTTGGCTCAGTTGGGCCCCAGTGCGAGGTAGAAAGTGGCTGGCAGGGTCAGCAGGAGCCAGCCAGGAAGGACTTTATCTATCTCCTCAAGGACTTCGGGAGCTTTGGAAGGTTTTAAGTAGGAGCGTGACTTTACCGGATTGGGAGTTTAGGAGGATCCCCAGCTGCCATGTAGAAAGTGGATAAAAGGGGTTTCCATCCAGGAGGTGGGAAGAGCATTAGGGAAGCAGAGATGCTGGCGGTCCGGAAGCATTCCAGAGACACTTGGAAAATCTGAAATAGCATTTCCGCTCTGATCTGGACATACCATGTAAATGTCAAGCTGCTCTGGGCTGGCCTTGCCAACTTATTGTCCCTTCCCGAACCATCAGGGGCTCCAGCTGATCTTGGAAGTTCCTGGGTCCCGCTCCCGATGAGTGGGTGAGACTCCACAGCAGGCTTGTGTGCAGACGCCAGGAATGGGTGGCGTGGGCTGACACAGCCTCCCAGTGCCTGGGAGGCCAGGTGTTCTGATGATGCATCCTCTTGTGAAGGAGACATGGCGTCCCGGGGCAAAGGGACAACCAACTGTGCAGAAGCAGCACAGAAGCAGGCTGGCTTTGCTCTCTGCTGCAGTCACAGAACCGGGAACCTGTTAAAACCCGGAAAAATGATCCCTCTGCATCATGTCCAAACCTGATTCATTGGCCAACAGCTTCAGTGTACCCTATTATAACAACAGAGGGGGAGGAAATCAGGTGCTTATTCACCTGCCGTGTAAGTACCTCTCAGGACTTAGGTCTCTGAAGGTGGAGTGTGAACAGCGATAGACAGGCACAGTTACCCATGAGCTCTGTACCTGTTGATGACCCCTACAGGTGTAGACATAGGCCCACTCACAAGGAGACTGAAGAGGCCTGTACTGACTTGACCTACTCTCCCAGGTATATATATGAAGATGCTCCATTTTCCTGTTTTCTTTCCCAAGCACCTGCCCATTCACTCATCCCTTCTTCCCGTCCTTCATTCAACAATTATTGGCTGAGTGTCTATAATGTCCCTGGTGTGTACTGGGCACCAGGGAATGCCATGATGAACACAGCATACCTAGAGACAGTGGCACTGACACTATTCACAAACACAGACGTAATATCCTATTCCACATCGTGAAAAATGCTTCTGATAGGGCTATAAACCACCTAGGAGATGGTTTACTATAATGTTTTTATACACATAACATACAATTTACCATATTAACCATTTTTTTTAAGATGACCAGTAAGGGGATCTTAACCCTTGACTTGGTGTTGTGAGCACCACGCTCTCCCAAGTGAGATAACTGGCCATCCCTATATTGGGATCCGAACCCGTGGCCTTGGTGTTATCAGCACCAGACTCTCCCAAGTGAGCCATGGGCTGGCCCTCATATTAAACATTTTAAGTATACAGTTCAGTGGTATTTAGTACATTCACATTGTTGTGCAAACATCACCAATGTTCACCTCCAGAGCTTTTCCATCACCCCAAGCTGAAACTTGGTCCGCATTAAACACTATCTCCCCATCCCCCCTCTCCTGGTAACCTCTGTTTTACCTTCTGTCTCTAGGAATTTGATCATTCTGGGTAGCTCATATAAGAGGAATCAAATAATATTTGTCTTTTTGTGTCTAACTTATTTCACTGAGCATAATGTCACCGAGGTTCACAGTTATAGTGTGTGTCAGTACCTTATTTTTTTTAATTGATGAATAATACTCCATTGTATGGATAGACCACGTTTTGTTTATCCATTTATCTGTTGATGAACATTTGGGTTGTTTCCACCTTTTGGCTATAGTGAATAATCTTACTATGAACATTCATGCACAAATGTCTGTTCAAGTCCCTCTGGGTTTACTCTAGTCCATTAAAAACACATTTAGTCTGTGGTATTTGGCACCGTGCTAATGCCTTACACATGATCTCCCTTTAATCTTTACAGCAACCCCTATTAAGTAGGTGTCATTATCCTCATCTTCATCCTCTTTTTTCTGAGAAAACTGAGCCCCAGAGAGGTTGAGTTGTGGTCACCCAGCTGACAAGTGGCAGAGGTGGGGTCTGTGCTCTGTCCCTGCTCTCCATCACACCCGGCCTTGCCCTCTCTCTGCATTTGGGTGCTTGGCTGCTGAGGGTGTTCTGACTCTGTGTCTCCATCTCTTTTGTCTCCCAGGCTGGCTTTGGTTAGAAGAGGGGGCTTTTCAGCTATGGGGCTGTCTGGGTATTGCTGAGTTTATAGTCATCTCCAAGGGCTTCCAGAATGAAGTCACCTGGTTCTGCCATGCCCATTCCCCTCCAGCTGGGATGACACTGCAGCCATTAGGACATCTGAGGACTCATTCAGCAAGCTCTGGTTGAGCACTTCTACCAGGAGTTGGGGGATCTACCCAATGGAATAGTATTCAGTGTAAAAAGGAATGAAGCATTGACCCACTCTGCAACATGAATGAACCTCGAAAACATGCTCAGTGAGAGAAGCTAGACACAAAAGGCCATAACTTGTATGAGTCCACTCTTATAAAACAACCGGGAAAGATGATCTCTAAAAAACATCTACAGAAAGTAAATGAGTGGTTGTCTAGGGCTGGGGTGGGGTAGGGGAGGAGATGTGAGTGACTTCTAAAGGGTACAGGGTTTCTTTTGGAGGTGATGAAAATGTTCTGAAATTAGATAGAAGTGATGTTTGTAACTTTGTGGATGTACTAAATAAAGCACACTGAACTAACTGTGTACTTTAAAAGGATAAATTACATGGTATGAGAACTGTATTTCAATTAAAAAGATTTGGGAGAGGTAAGAGGATTGACACCCTGTCTGCCCTGTGGTGTACCAGGCTTGCAGGGGGAAGGTGGGGAGTTGACAGGAAGGGCTTCTGAGGACTGTGGTGGGGGAAGGGGTGCACCTTGTGTGGTGGCTGCTCAGTGGTCAGTGCCCAGGATCCAGCCTGCAGAATAGAAAAGGGAAGATGGAGTATTGGGCTAGAATACATTGGTGCAGTTTGCATATTCTTTCTGCACTCTTGGTGGAAGTTTTGGGGTAAGCAATGTTCCAGCTTCCTTTAAATTTGGATGAGGAAGAGCAGGAAGGAAGGAGGGAGGTGAAGAGGAATCAGCTGTCAAGTGATTAGCAGAAATAGCTTTTCTGTACTTTATAGAATCTCATTCTTTTTAAAAATGTAAATTTATTTAACAAATGCTTATGCAGAACAAACCATGTGTCAGGCACTGTTCTAAGCACTTTACAAAAACAGACTCCTTTATTCCTCTGACAACTCAGTAAGGCAGCTAATATTCTTATTCTCCTTTTCACATATGAGTGAATTAAGGAACTGAAAACTTGATGACTTGTTCATGTACACACAGCTTGTGAGAGGCAGAGCAGAGATTCGAACCCGGGCCCCAGAGTTCACTCTCTTAACGGCTGTGCCATGCTGTCATTCATTTGCTCACTCTGCAAATGTCTATTGAGTGTCGACTGTGTGCTGGGCACTGTGGAAAGCACTGGGAATTTGGGAGTGTCAGGGGGCTGATGACATCCTACTTCAGCAGTTGTGATGCATGATGGAAGGAAACAGGCACAACTGAGAGCCAGCTGAGAGGTTCTACAAGGACTCCTCTTTACAGATGAGGGGGAAGTGCTGTGCCCAAGGTCACCTAGCCTGGCAGTGGGCACGTCTGGGTAGCAGTCCACGGCTATCCAACTCCAGCCTTCCATCTCCATGTGCTAAGTGTGTCAGTATGGGTTTTGCAGGATGGGGGCCCCAAGGGAGGCAGCCAGCTGGTCCCTGCCCCCCCGCCCCCGAGCCTTGCAGTTCTGGGCTTTGGACCAGCTCATTCTGAGCAGGCAGGCTTGGGTGTCCCCTCCATCCACCTGGCAGAAGGACTGTAATTGAATCCTTCTGCTGCCTTTTGTCCCTGAAAGGGCCAGACGGCATGTTTGCTCATCAAGGAGAGGCTCTGGTCTCATTTGTGGGTTGTCAGGACAACTGTGGGGACCAGAGCTGGCAGCTGAGGCTTGTAGGCAGGGACAAAACTAGGTGTGTGAACTACTTCCCAACATGGGGAGAGTCCTGTGAGCTGTCTGATGCTGTAAGACCCTGTGATGTATCAAAGGTGAAGGGACATGGTTTGTTTGGTGTCAGAACTTCTATCCAGGCCTCTCCCAGGGCCAGGTACTTGGGGCCCCCAGCTTTTAAAGGGTCACATTGGTCTGATGGGGAAGGAAAATTAATATAATTATTCCAGAATATGAAAATAAACCTGCAGAATTAAAACGAACGAATTTTCAGTTAAATGTCTACCAAATGCAACCTTCTGTCAGGCTATCATCTGGACCCTAACTCTAATTAGCTCATGTATATGTAGATCACGGGGGGTGAATACACTTTATTATGTTTGATACAGTTGTTGTGGGTGGGGCCCAGGACCCAGAAGTCCTTACTTACATCGGCTCTGCCATGTGGGAAGTGCTCAACAACCTTCTGGGGATCCCTATTCCCTTCCAGGTCAGGTCCCTATCTACATGGCAGGCATTTGAATTTTATCCAGCCAGCATTTACTAAATGCCTTCTCTGAGCCGGACACAAAAAGGGGATGAACAAGCTGGACCCTCAGAGGTGCTCATGGTCGAGGTGGGGAAACAGATATGTTCTGGGAACGTGAGCCAGGCTTGCCACCTGTGTGTGCAGGGCCACCCTTCAGATGTGAGGGGTACTGTTTAGTTTGAGAGACAGCACAATGCATGGATCCCATGGTCTGACAGTGAGGGAGTCAACTCCCAGCTTGGCTACTCATGAGCTGTGTTATCTGTGGGCTAGTAACTGAACCTCTCTGAGCTTTGGTTTCTCCATCTGTCAAATGGGGAGGATGAATGCAACCTACTCCCTTGGGTTGTTGGAGGATGTAATATAAAGAGCTTGGAACAGTGCATGGTCCACAGGGAGCACCACATAAATGTTAGCTATTCCTATTATTACAGCGAAAACTGTTCAAATGCCTCCTCTTAGTACTTGTCTGGCACCTTTGGCTGACATGAAATTAAAGTTTCCTTCCTGAACGACCACCCGCTATAAACATTCGCTCCAGGAGAAGAAAAGGAGGTCATCCTGGGGTCTGGAGGTGAGGCATTGGCCCTGGAGAGCCCTGGGGTTGGAAGGAGCCTCTTTTCTTGCTCCTGTGGCCATTTTTCCTGCAGCAGGGTGAGATTTGGGGGCAGCAGATGGAATGTGGTGGGGGAAGGGTCAGGGTTCTGCCAGACTCCCTTCCTCCCCTCCCCCACTTACAGGGAGGTGGGGGCGTGAACCTCATTCTCATGTCCCCTGACCCCACCCTGACCCCACCCCATCCTCGCTTCTCCACACCCCTGACTCGTGGGTTTTAGGGGACTTGGCATTTCCAAACCACCAATGCTTCTGATGTAGCCAAAGTCCTCCAAGGCAGGACAGGGTGGTTTGCATTTGTGGTCTGGGCCAGACGGGCGCCAGTCCCACAATTTACTGCCTTCCCGAGCCTCAACTTGCTCATCTGTAAAATGGGGAAATACTAGTTCCCATCTCATCAGGGCCCCATGAGGAGGAAACCAAGCAGTTAGTGCTTCATAAACGTAAGTGACAACAATGTCCAGCAATGTTCTGGGCTGACAGTCCTCTGCCATTGGACAACTGGCTCTGGGGTGGATACCTTCCAGATGGAGCCTGAGCTCTAGGGTTCCCTCAGAGCAGCCACTTGCTAATGGTGAGAACATGGCACCTTCCTCTCATGATCAAGGAAAGTTGTGCCCAAGTGCCCGTCCGTTGCCAACCAGCCACCCTCCCCTGTGTCTGTTATCTGGGGGCTCCAGATGGGCTATTCCAATGACAGGGTTGTCACCACAGGAAGTGAGTCAGGAAAGTCCTTGCCCTTGCTCGGCTGTGTGTGCGAGATCAGGGCCTGTTATTCCCTTCCTGGACACCTTTCTTGGGCTGTTTGGGCCACCGACAAGTTTGTATTATTTCCTTCTTTGTTGGTTGGTGTTTCTTTGTTAGCCCCTACGGTGTCCCAAGGGCTGAGCTGGGCACAGGTGTGGGGTCATGCTACAGAAAAGCAGGCTGTCATCCTTCATAGCCCAGGTCTTCCACATGCCACGTACAAGCAAGTCGGTCATTACAGGGGGCAATAAATGCTATCAAGGAAATAGATGGAGAATAGAGGAGGAAGCAGTGTGCAGCAGGGAGGGGTGTCCCAGGAGGAAGGACCAGCATGAGTGAGGCCCTGAAACCGGTGTGTCTCCTCGGACCCCAATCCAGGTCTCCTACCCCTCCAGCAAGCCCATTGACTCGTGCCACCCTTCACTGTCGAGTGAATTGATAGGCATTCCAGCTATCAGAAACAGCAAGTGCAAAGGCCCTGTGGCAGGGACAAGCTTGATGTGTTCTAGAAATAGCAAGGCTGGTGTGGCTGGAGCAGGGTGAGGGGGACTGGGGGACGCAGATTGCCAGGGCCTGGGGACCATGCTAAGGAGTGTGGAGTTTGTTCTGGGCATCAAGGCCTGTACTGAATGTGTCCCTCCCTCAAATCATTTCATCCAGAGAGCAGTAGAGAGACTGATGAACAGTCAGGAGGAAGTGGAGATGATCAGGGTTAGTGTGGCTGCTGCCTGACAGGAGTTGAAGGACTGAGTGAGGGTGGAGAAAGAAGATATGATTTCATGGCCCTGGGACAACGCCTGGCTCTGTTTCTGAACCACCCACAAGAATAAGCCCAGCTAACAAACAGAAAGGACATGGTTGGGGGGGAGGGGGGGAGGGAGAAGGGAGGGAGGTTTTGGTGATGGGGAGCATTAATTAGCTACAATGTATATCGACAAAATAAAATTTAAAAAAAAAATAAATAAAAAAAATAAATAAATAAAAATAAAAAGCAAAAAAAAAAAAAAAAAAAAAAAAAAGAATAAGCCCAGCTGCTGAGCAAGGGGTTCCTAGAAGGAGTGGGGGCTGGGCTGAAATGTGATTCAAATTCAGGTTCACCATTTCATGCTGTGTGACCTTGGGTAAGTTACTGAACCTCTCTCGGCTCTGATTGCCTCAGTTGTCAAAGAGGACACCATTCCGAGAATCAAGTGAAGAAGCACAGTCAAAACTTGATGTGTGAACTGCTTCTGATCGTCACCACCACCCTGCGGGGCAGGAATGATCCTACCCCATTTTATAGATGAACAAATGGAGGCTCAGGGAGGGCAAGTGACTTGGCTAAGGTCACCCAGTTAGAAAGTAGCAGAGACTCAGACTGAGCTTGACTAATTCTGAAGCATGCATACCTTTCCAAGTGTTTCTCCAAAACATCAGCATCCCTCACCCCGTCCCGGAGGTGGAGCCCATGCCCTGCTCCTGTGCTCTCTCCTGCATTTCATGAGCTTAGAAAGAGTCAGGAGTGAGCTGCTTTCGGTTCTTGCAAACCAGTTGAGTCCTATTGCCTGAAGAAAAGAAATTCTGGGTTCTCACTATGCACCAGGCTCTGCATGAAATGCTCAACCTGGCTTCGTCCTTTGAGAGACAAGCATATGATAGACATAGACCCATTTTCCAGATGCTGAGACAGGCTTAAAGAAATGCAGGTGCCTGCCTCTGCTGGGGGGAGGTGGAGCTGTGCTTCCAGCCAGGCGTGACCCACCCCAGGCTCTCTGCTCAGTGGAGAGGTGCCTTCCTTTGTGATGGTCCAGGGCAGCCTGAGATGCAGGGGATGGACACAGTTCTCAGGGGCTCCCTTGCCAACCCTCCTAGCCCAGACTCTGGGAGCCCCATGGTGCATACTCCTAGGGTGACAGGCCCTCTATTCTAAGGACGTTTGTCAAAGCAACAAGCTTCGAAGTATGGCAGAAGGCAACTCTGTCCTCCTGGACCTGGCGGAGGACAGGCTGGCTGGCCTTGCAGGGCCTGGGGTGACACCAAGGGAATCTGGGCACATGTGCCTTTCTTTCTTGGTCTGCCTCCTCTGCCACTCCCCAGTCTGAGCCAGGTGGGTGATGCCTCTCTTCCCAGGAGCTGGGAGGCTAGGGGAGGAGGTGTCTCTCCTCAGATGCTGGCACTATTTTTAGAGCTTGCATTGATCCCATTTTTGGGGCACGTGGGCTGTGACAAGCTCTAGGACGGACCCCGCTTGAGTAATGTCAGCCACAGATGCTGGGACACTACTTCCCGTCCCCCCATCCCCCCCCGCAGCTTAGAGCCTTGCATTTCTAGACATGGGCACAGACTCTCGTCCTCCCTGAGGGCTGGTTCATGGGCTTGGGGGGTCTGCTCCAGCTGCCTTTACCCAGCTCTGCACCCCACCTTGGATGACACTCTGCCCCCACCCGCAGAAGTAAGCAGCCCCAGTAAGAAGTAAGTGGCTCCCAGAGCCGGAGGCTGACCTGAAATAGCTCTGAGGACGGCAAGGCTTAGGGAGCCATCCTTGCTTGGGGACTCTGGCACCAGGCACTGGGGTCTCCCCTCTGAGGGTGCAGTGTCATGAAACCCAACTTAACTGCCTGTGCTCATCATGAACCCTGTCTAAGACACAAGGAGAAGCCATGGAAGATATAATCCCAGCTATCCCTTCACCAACACCCATGTCAGTTTGCTCAGTTGTACAGTAGAGCACAGAGAGATTAAGTAACCTGTCCAAGGTCACACAGCCCATAAGGGGAAGAGCTGGAACTTGTACCAGGCAGGACTCGAATCTATGATGTTAATTGGTGTGAGACTTGCTATGGCTCACGGGGAGCACACTGCTGAATATTTATATGCACGTGTACATTTAAAATATAAATATAGGGCCGGCCCGTGGCTCACTTGGGAGAGTGTGGTGCTGATAACACCAAGGCCATGGGTTCGGATCCCTATATAGAAATGGCTGGTTAACTCATTTGGGTGAGCATGGTGCTGACAACACCAAGTCAAGGGTTAAGATCCTTTTACCAGTCATCTTAAAAAAAAAAAAAAAAATATATATATATATATATATATGTATATAAAATAAGCTCCTTATTCAAACTACTCACATATTTATATTATATAAAAATTAATAGATTTATATATGTATATTTGTATAACAGTATGTATTTATACATATGATACATATATATGTACATGCTATCTATACTTATGAAATTATAGTATGCTATATATAAACATAATGTATTTACATTAAGTACAAGGGTACTTCAAAAAGTTCATGGATATAACACCAAGGTCAAGGGTTCTGATCACCATACCAGCCAAATGCCAAAAACAAAAACAAAATCAAAAGTTCATGGAATGATTCGTATCATCTCCCAATTCTATTTTTCCACAAACTTTTTGAACTACCCTTTTATATAAAGATGTATACACTCTCTATATAAAATGCATATATTTATATTATCATATATTTACATATTTATATACATAGTATAATTAAATATTAAGTATATTATATGTATAAATGCAGGTATATGTGTATGAGTGTATATATACTTAACACACATGCATATACATATGTGTATATGTATGTGTGTATGTGTAAATACATATATGTGTGCATATATATAAAAACATAAATATGTAGAGAGAGAAAGGCACTTTTTTAAAAAAACGGCTTTATTGAGATATAATTCATGTAGGATATAGTTCATTCATTTGAAGTGTACAATTCATAGACTGAGTTCTACAAGGGGTAAGAAAAATACAGTGTACAATTCAGTGGCTTTCAGTATATTCATGGCATTGTGCAACCATCACCACAGTTAGTTTTAGAACATTCTCATTACTCGCAAAAGAAGCTCCACACCCTTAGCCCTCATCCCTCAATTCCCCACATCTCCAGCCCCCGAACCCCAGCAACCACCAGTCTACTTTCTGTCTCTATATATTTATCTGTTCTGGACATTTCATATAAATGGAATCATACAATACGTGACCTTTGTCACTGGCTTCTTTCACTGAGTGTAATGTTTCCAAGGCTCATTCAGGTTGTAGTGTGTATTGGTACTTCATTCCTTTTTATTACAGAATAATATCCCATTGTACGGATAGAACACTATTTATCCAGCCATCAGTCAATGGACATTTGGGTAGTTTCCACTTTTTGGCTATATGAATAATAATAATAATAATAATAATAATAATAATATATGAATATTTGTGTACAAGTTTCTGTGTGGACATATGTTTTCATTTCTCTTGGGTATTTCATTTCTCTTGGTTCTATGTTTAACCATTTGAGGAACTACCAGCTTGTTTTCCAAAGCAGCAGCACCATTTTATATTCTTATGGCAAGGTACAGGAGTTCCAGTTTCTCCATATGTTCTCCAACACTTGCTATCACCTGTCTTTTTCATTACAGCCGTACTAGTGAGTGTGAAGTGGCATTTCATTGTGGTTTTGATTTTCGTTTCCCTAATGACTAATGATGTAGTCATGTGCTTGTTGGCCATCGGTGGGGAGTATATCTTCTTTGGAGAAATGTTTATTCAGATCCTCTGCCCATTTTAAAACTGGATTATGTATCTCCTTACTACTGAATTCTAATAATTTCTTATATATTCTAGATAAAAGTCCCCTATTATATACATAGTTTGCAAAAGTTTTCTCCCATTTTCTGGGTTACCTTTTCACTTTCTTGATAGTGTCCTTTGAAGCACAAAATTTGAAATTCTGATGATGTCCACTTTATTTTTTCTTTCATTGATTGTACTTTTGGTGTCATACCTAAGAAACCATTGCCTAATCCAAAGTCATAAAGTTTACTCCTTTGTTTTCTTCCAAGAGTTTTATAGTTTTACCTCTTATATCCAGATCTTTGTTTCATTTTGAGTTAATTTTTGTATATAGTGTGAGGTTGAAGTTCAATTTCATTCTTTTGCATTTTGGTTATCCAGCACCATTTGTGAAAAGACTGTTTTTCCCCACTGAATTTTCTTGATACCCTTGTCAAAAATCAATTGACTCTACTTCTTCATTTCAATCCTGTAAACAAAACAAAACAAACAAACAAACAAAAAAACCCGTTGACTGTAAGTGTGAGGGTTTATTTTTGGACTCTCAATTCAAACCCACTGAGCTACATGTCTGTCCTATGCCAGTACCAGGCTGTTTTGATTACCTTGGCCTCGTAGTAGGTTTTGAAATCAGGAAGTATGAATCTTCCAATTTTGTTCTTTTTCAAGATTGTTAAATGAAAAACTTTTAGACAAATTAAATTTAACAGAGTTTAATTTAAGCAAAGAACAATTCCGGAATAGGGCAGCTTCCAGAATCAGAACAGATTCAGAGCAACTCTGCCACTGCCACGTGGTTGGTTAAGATTTACAGACAGAAAATGAAAGGGATGTACAGAACACAGCAGCGAGGTACAGGACAGCCGGATGCTTGTAACTGGCTGAGATTCAGCTACTTGTTACAAGAGTAGGTTACCGTCTGGTTGCACATCAAGTTAGATTACAGTTCTCTATGTCTAAAGAAACCTTTAGGCCAAACCTAATTTAAGAATTGTTTTGGCTATCCTTGGTCCCTTGCATTTCAATACAAGTTTTAGGATCAGTTTGTCAACTTCTGTAAACAAGTTAGCTAGGACTTGAATACATTTCATTGAATCTGTACATCAATTTGGGGAATATTGCATCTTAATGTTAAGTCTTCTGATCCACGAACATGGGATGTCTTTCCATTTACTTAGGTCTTCTTTAATTAAATCTTTAATTTAATTTTAATCTTTCAGCGATGTTTTGTGGTTTTCAGAATATAAGTTTTGCATTTTTTTGTTACATGTATTGCTAACTATTTCATTCTTTTCGACGCTATTGTAAATAGATTAAAATATTTTTTTTTCATTTTTGGTTTGCTCATTGCTAATGCACAGAAATACAAGTGATTTTTGTATACTGATCCTGCAGCTTCGCTGAACTAAATTACTAGCCTTAATCTTTGTGTGTGCGTATTCTTTAGGATTTCCTCTATATAAGATAATGTTGTCTGCAAGCAGAAATAGTTTTACTTCTTCCTTTCCAACCTGGATGCCTTTCATTTCTTTTACTTGCCTAACCGCCCTGGCTAGAACTTCCAGTACAGGTTGAGTGGACTGGGGAGAGGGGACACCCTTGTCTCATTTCTGTTCCTGGCAGAAAGCAGGCAGTCTTCCACCGCAGATGTTAGCTGGGGGGTTTGGTAGCCGCCCTTCATCAGGTGGAGGAAGTGTCTTCTATTCCTAGTTTGTGGAGTGTTTTTATCATGAAGGAGTCGGTCAGATGCTTTTTCTGATAAATGCTTTCTTTTAAAATGTCCCAGGAGACTCCATTCTTCCTTTTGAGGGTGAAAACTCATAGGTAGAGGCAAACCTTTACTTGCTAAATCATTGCTCGGGCATTTCTGTATCACTGTTTGGAAAAGGTGCTAAAAAAGATGGTATTGTCTGCAGTCATCACTGCTCCTAACGTGGCCGGGGGCGCTGTTCTCTGCTCTCAGCACCGTCTCAAAACAGAGACAACAGCCCTGCAAGGGCGGGAGGAGGTGGGGCCGGGGGGCGGGTCCCTCCGGCCAGCCCCACCCCTTGGCGCTCACTGTCGCCGTGCCCCCAGGCCTACGAGAAGCGCTTCCCCACGTGCCCGCAGATCCCGGTCTTCCTGGGCAGCGAGGTCCTGCGCGAGTCCCGGAGCCCCGACGGGGCGCTGCACGTGGTGGAGCGCAGCTGCCGGCTGCGGGTGGACGCCCCGCGGCTGCTGCGGAAGGTGGGCAGCCGGGGTCCAGGGGTCACGGCTGGGGGAGGGGTTCGGCCAGGGCTGAGTGGACGGCGGGGCGAGGGACCCCGGGACGGGGGGAGGGGGATGGGGTGATCGGACGGCTCTCCGGACACCCCTCGTCCCATGTCCTTCACGTCCCCGCTGTCCTCCCCTCGCAGATCGCGGGCGTGGAGCACGTGGTCTTCGTGCAGAGAAACGTCCTGAACTGGAAGGAGAGGACGCTCCTCATCGAAGCGCACAACGAGACCTTCGCCAGCCGCGTGGCGGTCAAGGAGACCTGCAGCTACACCGTGAGCGCGACCGCCCCGGCGACCCCGGGGTCCCCGCCCCTCCCTGCGCCCCTCCAGGGCGTGGGCGGATAAGATGCAGGATGCCCGGCTGCATTTGCAGTTAGACAACCAAAGAATTTCTTTTCTAGTATATCTCAAATAATTGCCTGGGATATACTTATACTTGAAGGTTATTCGTTGTTTATCTGAAATTCAAATGTGTATGGGCAACCTGTATTTTATAGTCTAAATCTGGAAACCCTATCCCTTATCCCTCCCTCCCTCCTTTCCTCCCTCCTGTCTCCCCTTCCTTTCCTTCTTTCATGAAACTGTGCCTCAGTTTCCTCATCTGTAAAATGGGGTTCATAATCGTGCCTACCACATAGGTTGTGGTGAGGATTAAATGAAGGAAAATATACTATTCAAACCCCTTAGATCAGTGCCCTGCACATACTAAGTTCTCTATAAGTGTTACTTTTTAGTATGATTGATAATGATTATTATTATTCTCTAGTACATACTGATGAACCCCCTACTATGAGCCAGGCACCCTGCCAAGTGCTGGGCACCCAGCAGGGGACCGATCTACCTGACCACTGCCCTCCTGGAGTTTCCATTCGAGGTGGAGTCACAGACGAGAAAAACACAAATCAATGTACATATATTTCTCACAGTGCTAAGGTGGGATCCAGCAGATAGGATTACAGGAGCAAGAGGAGGGGTACTTTCCTGGGTCACGGTGTCCCTCAGGCCTCTCAGGAGGGGCTGCTGATGCTGAGAGCTGAAGGATGAGAGGAGCTGGAACAGAGTTCTGGGGGCGGGAACAGCATAAGCAAAGACCCCCAAAGGGATGAGTGAGGTCCGATGGGGGAGTCCTCGGGGGCTGGAGTGCAGGGGCTGGAGGGCCTCCTGGACGGAGCCGAGCTCTGCCACTTTCTCACTGAGTGATACTAGACTAGTGGCTTCCCCTCCCTGGGCCACACCGTCCATTTCTACGCGATGGGATGTGAGCAGATCCTGCTGCGTTGGGTAGTTTTTGTGACGTTAACTCCAGCGTGGCAATTACAGACCACTGGAAGTGTTTTTGAGGTGTTTTTGCCCAGTGTCCCCCATTGAGGGACTTTGTCTCGTTCATCTTTCAGGCCCAGACACTTAGCATGATGCTTTGTATACAGCAGGCATCAAGTAAATGCCCATTGCTTTTTCCTTACATGCCTCCAGCTCCTCTTGGGGCCTCCTGGAAACTGGGCCCAGGATGTTCAGATCCTCTGGGGAGGTGGGAGCAGTGGTTGTTTTTAAACCTCTTGGGATGTGGTGTTTCTCAGGGCAAGTTCTGCCAACAGCAGAATTGGCAGCACCAAGGCTGCGTGTGGAATGCAGATTCCTCGGCCTCACCCTGGACCTGCCCAGGCAGAAGTGTCTAGGGGCAGGCCCGGGAATCTGCATATGTAACAGACTCCCTGGTTACGACTCTGCCCACAGAAGTCTGAGGAGCACTAAGTCTGGATATGCACAGTAGCTCTGCCAACAAAGAGATTTTTTGCTGACATACATATAAATATTTATTGATTTATGAGGATGTGTAATATATCTTTTTATGAAATATAAAGACATTTGGTACATTTGGTACATAACTATTTTAAAAATATATAAAGTTTATATGTAATATTGACATATAATTTATATATTATGTAATGATATACTGCACATGTTATGTATATATAATTTTCCATGTGTGCATATCATTTTCGAGGGGCAGGGGTGTAGAATCAGACCCACATTCTCCTGGCCCCTCAAGATAAGGCTCTTTGTTTCCCAACAGCATAGACTTTACATTGTTCCCTGAGTGGGGGGGCCCCTCGGTGCTGCTGCCCCCTCTGGTGTCACCAGGCTATGACATGCTGACCATTGCATGCTCTAGCTGGGCCCAGGTCCCTAGGAGAGCCGCTGGGAGGGCACAGCATACCCTACAGTAAGACCCTGGTGTCACCCCTGCCTGGCTTTCAGGTCCACCCTGAGAACGAAGACTGGACATGCTTTGAGCAGTCCGCCTCGCTGGACATCCGGTCTTTCTTTGGCTTTGAAAATGCCTTGGAGAAGATTGCCATGAAGCAGTACACCGCCAGCGTCAAGCGGGTAGGAGGCCGGCTGCTCAGCCATGGGGAGGAAGGCACACAGATGCGCGCTGCCACCTGACAACCCGTGTGACATTGCGCAAGCTCCTTAACCCTTCTGGGCCGTGGTCTTCTTGTCTGTGAAATGGGTATTCTAATAACAATCATATCACATGAGATAATGGATGGAAAGTACCTGCCCTGTAATGGGGGCACCCTAATCATTGTCCTGGCACCCCGAGATGTTGGGGGCTTGCATAGTGAATTCTCTGGACAGAGGAAGGACATTCTGTGGTGCTTTTTCCTGATTCAAATGGTTACTGCTTAGACTAAAAACCTCAGACCCATCACTGAGTTGAGGCTTGTTTGTGGAATGAAACAGACAAAATTGATTTTTATAACATATTTTATGCAATGTGTTATCAATATAAAACTTATTTACTGAGCCATCTTAGATTCTTTGTTTTGTACTAAGTCTTGGAAGTTCAGTGCAGATTTGACGCTCACAGCCACCTCTATTTGGACTGGCCACATTTGGCTGCTCCATAGCTGGGACCTGAGGCTGGCAGGGGCAACTCCCCAGCTGGTGCAATGACCTCGGCCATCCTGTTCCCGTGCTGAAGTGTCTTGGGTCTCTCTGGTTTCCAGGGGAAAGAGGTGATTGAGCATTACCTGAACGAGCTCATCTCCCAGGGCATCTCTCACATTCCTCGCTGGACACCTGCCCCGGTCTGTGAGGATGATGTCAGCAGCCAGGGTGGGCTGCGGGACCCTGACTCCCTGGAGGCCGACAGGCCCAACAGTGATCCAGCCTCTGCTCTGGAGACGGTCAGTACAGACGGTAGGTCACTGCAGCCCAGGTCAGACAGCAGGTCTGCACCCTCGGGGCCCCCATAGTCCTAGGAAACCTGCTGCAGGCTCACTTGTCCCCTTTGAGACGGGTCTGGGTCTTGGAATGGCTCAGTCTCCTCCCTCTCTCTGCTGGCTACTCCAACGTCTCTCCATTCTGGCCTAAGAGCCAGAAGTGGTTTATTTCTAGAGCAGGATTGATTTCTGGTGCCGCAGCACTGCCTTTTTCTCTGGTTTTGTTAGTATTTTAAATTAGATGAGTAATGCATGATCTTGGCAGAAAAAAAATTCAGACTACTTGGAAGATAAAAAGTAAGAAATAAGATTTCTTTCCTTTCCCTAGAGGCTGTAGTAGTTTTGTGTGTATATTTCCTGGAGCTATCTAGGCTTATGTGTATATGTAAATAATATGTGTATATACACATGCATGTACATATGTGCATACATACATGTGTGACATGTTGAACAAGTGGGAGCATATTATACATTCTGTTTAATACTTTGTTTTTTCCCACTTACCAATGTTGTCTAAACAATTTTTTTCAATACTTCATGGTATGGCATGGTTGTACTATAACTTATTTATTAATAAACATTTATTTATTAGTTATTGATTATTTTTAGTCTAGCTAGTCACCTATTGATGGATATTTAGGTTTCAATTTTTTTTAATACAAATAATGTGGTACATCTTTGAATTTAAGGATTTATGAAGAAATTTGTGTTTTATTTATTTATTTAATGTTATTGTTTTACATTCTTTGATGTTGTTGCAGAGCAGTTGGGAGGGAAGGGAAGAAGAGAAAGGGGAAGGAAATGGGATGGGAGAAGGAGGAAGGAGGAGGAGCAGGATTAAAGCCTGTGGCACCCCCTCCTTGCCACAGGGGAGACCAGGGGGCTTCCAGTGGTGGCTTGGTCATTGACAGGCTGGGTGCAGATGTCAGAAGGGTGTGGCAAAAGCCCTCACTCCCCACCACCCCAGTCAGGAACCCGGGGCACTTCCTGTGGCAGCTCAGTGGTCCTCACTGGGCTAGTTTTAGGTGTCAGGAGGGCATGTCCGAGGCCCGAGGCCCCCCACCACTCCAGCTTGGGAGAGCTCAGGGCGTTTCCTATGGTGGCTCACATCATAAAATTTTAAAAGTGAAATTGCTGGGCCGAAGTTTATGTGCAACTCAAATTTCAGTACATTTATGAATCAGGCCTCTGAAAGAGGCTGTACCAATCAATGTTCCCACTGAAATTGTGTAACTGTCTATTTCTGACTTCACCCTGGCTTCACACAAGACTCGTGTTAAACATTTCAAACTTCTGAAAGACAGTAAGGGTGATCACTGGTACATTAGTGATCAATTTTTACATTGAGTGAGATCAAGCACTACATTATTTTTTTCATGTTTAGTTACTGTTTGTGTTCTTTTTTTGGTGAATCCCTGTTCTCCTTCATCCATTTTCCTATTTGCCCATCAATTTCTTCTTGGTTTTTAAGAACTCTTTGTATATTAAGGTGATTCGCCTTTTGTCTCAGCTTAGACTTCTGTTGACATGGAAAATGTTTACAATATGATGTAAAAGGAGAAAAAAAACTAGGATACAAAACTGGATATACACCATGAATCCAGTTTTAACCATGTGCATGGCATGGGCTCATATTGCTGATTTTCTTTAGGGCCGTTGAAGTGTAGGGGCTTGCCTGACTCTGAGATACTTGGGTGACAGAGCCATGTGACTAATAATACATCTGGTGCTGTAGGGAGGATCAAATTCATTCATGCAACAAGTATTTATTCTGCACCAACTGTGTGCACTGTCTGGCTGTCATTGTACGTGCATTTCTTTTTTCCCTCTCCTGCTACTTCCCATGTATGCTCTCTGGGGTGTCATCCCCTGGGCCCTCCCCATTTGTACAGGTCTTTCCTCCCTTCTCAGTCTGTGTTGTCCACCAGCAATGCTGGCATTTAGGGTGGCCGGCAGGAGGCATACTCTTGCCGCTTCCACCCTGTTCTGAATCACTGAGCCTTTGTGCTCAGAAGTAGAAAAGAACCTTCACGTCTGCCTGGAGGCCAGAAGGATGCCAGGAGCTCCTGCCTCCCTCGTGTTTTCTCCCCTGTCCGGTCCCTGCCACCTTCCCATCTCCAGTGTCTCTCTGCCTCTGACCTCATGAGGTGTTGCATGGTCTGGACGGTCCCTCCCAAGCATTCCTCCTGCCTCTGTTTACCTAGATGCCTCCTTGCACAGTTGGCATGCCCCCCAGCCCCAGGCTTTTCTGTTTTGGGGGGTGGACCCGTTAGTGCTGCTGCTGGACGTGCAGGTATCCAGTCTGTTTTCTTATGGAGCCATGTGTCCACAAAGAATCGGCTGTGGCCCTGGGGGCTGCTGCTTTGTGCAACATCTCCACCGCTGCTGAGATGCCAAGAGGCTGTGGCATACCAGCATCTGCCACACCAATCGTTAAGAGTCAGGTGACAGGACTCAGTTTGGGGCCTGGCCTCTACATACAGCAACGTGCTGACCCAGCCCAATTGTATGGGACAAAGTTGCACAGTGAGAATGACCGTGTGGCTCCCAGGCCCTTGAACAGATGGCATGGCTCTGTTTCAGGGTTCAGGCTCTGTCTACCAAAAGCCTCACACCCTGCAAAGTGGCTTGGGGAGGTGGGAAAGTGAAGGGAACTGGAATTTATCAACCAACTAATTTATGCTGTATGCGCTACCTGCATTTACTCACTTGAGTTACTCACCCTGTGTTGGCCTCAGTTTTATCTTCTGTAAAGTGGGGATAATAGTGATGCCCATCTCATAGGGGTGTTGGGAGAACTCGCTGAGACCAGGAATGTCCTGAGCATGCAGAATGTGACCACATATTGTCAGTCATCTTCAGAACAGCTCCAGAGGGTGGGAATTCTTTGTATTTCTGAGGTTCAAAGAGGAGAAACCACATCCATCCCCCAGTGAGATCCAGGTTTGAATTTTCAGAACCACCTTGGAAATGGGTTGGAAAATGAATGAATTTGGGGTCTGTTGTCTGGGGAGGGGGCTGCAGCCTGGCTGGGAATCATGTTTCAGGCAGCCGGTTAAGAAAGGCAAGGGCTACAGAAAGGGCAGACCACATGGTCGGCCCCTCCCTCTTGTCCTAACCCCTGCTTTCTTCTCCAAGGAGACAAGCTGGATGTGGACTACATTGAGAGGTGCCTGGGCCATCTCACACCCATGCAGGAGAGCTGCCTCATCCAGCTTCAGCACTGGTTACTGGAGAACCACAGAGGCAAGGTGGGTACTGGGGTGGGCCCCCTGGAGCAGCAGATGCACCTCCAAGGACAGATACTCAGCCCTAGGCACAGGAGGAAGAAAGGTGAGATAAACAAGTTTATGTAATTAGCAATATTGAAAAGTTCTATTTTGCTGTTTTTTTTTTTTTATTATTATATATTGTCTCCCATATCCATAATGTGTGCTGTGCACACCACTGAGAGCAGGGTTTCTCCTCTTTGGTGTTATTGTCATTTGGGACTGGACAGTTCTTTATGGTGGGGACTGTCCTGTGCATTGTAGGATGTTTAATAGCACCCCTGGCCTCCACCACTAGATGCCAGTAGCCCTACCCCTTCCGCCAGTTGTGACAAATAAAAATGGCTCTGGCATTGCCAAATGTCCACTGTGGGGCACAATTGAGAATACCTGCTGTATAGTACCATGTTCATGAAACCATGTATACTGTTCTTTTCTAAGAGATCTAATGACTTTGTGAGGGTAGGTTTTGACTGCACATGATTGTGCATTTAGACACTAACTCCCGTAACATGGTTGTATACACCATGCATATAGGTCCTGAGTGTGGACTTTATCTTTAGCTCTGATGAGTCAGAACTTCTTGCTTAGTCATGCATTGCTTGCCCTTCCTTCCCCTCACACCAGGGGGCAGATGAGGGAGTTACTTTAGTGTTGGGCTGTGCTTTTTAACCTGCCTACTCCTATTTCTTCATCTGTAAAATGGGGATAATGTTAGTATGCACCTACCTCCCAGAGTGAATTACAATGGATAATACATGTCAAGTGTTTAGAATGGTTTCTGGCTTGAAGTGAGCACTCAAGGAAGGGCAGCTCTTATTGGGGCTTGTTTTGCATGATTGGTGCATTGGGGAGTAGTTCCCCAAAAGAAAGACAAGGAGGGAGGAATGGTAGACAGCCAAGATGCATAGATATTCACTACAGTCCACCCCTTGGCTGTTTCTCTGCTTTATGGTTGATGGAGAATATGGTCCTTTTCCCAGCTAAATGATTTGCAGATGAGATAGGAGGCTCATTTTCTAGAATTTTATCAGCTGGGTTAGAGAATAGCATTCTATGGGCTTTTTCCTTCTTTGTCTCTCAGATTCCCAAAGATGAGCACATCCTTCGGTTCCTGCGGGCTTGTGACTTCCACCTGGACAAGGCCCGGGAAATGCTGTGCCAGTCCTTGAGCTGGCGGAAGCAGTACCAGGTGGATCTCCTCCTTCAGACCTGGCAACCCCCTGCCGTCTTGGAGGAGTTCTATGCAGGGGGCTGGCATTACCAGGACATAGGTGTGTGCCTGTACCTACATATAGTATGGAGCATACTTTGGTCACTGCCAAATGCACTATATTAGTTAATTAAGTAATTAATTAATTTTTGGTGGCTGGCCAGTATAGGGATCAAACCCTAGACCTTGGTGTTAGCACCATCCTCTAACCAACTGAGCTAACCTGCCAGTCCCAAATGCACTTTAAATGACACACTTTGTGCTAACATATTATTTTTCCTTTGACTATTTCGAGCATCTGGAGATGCCTTTGAAGTGACAACCTAGCTATGAAGAAGGTAATGCTGGATAGACTTCTGGGCTTGAGGAGAGAAAGTTCTTTTTTGAGCTGGGTCAACCCACCATTACTTTGGGTCATTGTAATTGTATACGTAATGACCCCATAAATAATGTATACATTCCCTACGGCAACCATAACAAATGACTACAAACTTGGTGGCTTAAAACAACAGAGTTATTCTTTCACAGTGTCTGCAGGGCCATGCTCCTACCGAAGTCTCCAGGGGGAAGCCTTGCCTTTTCCAGCTCCTGGGGGCCCCAGGTGTTCCTTGTTGTGGCAAGGAAATTGCTCCAGTCTCTACCTCCATCTCCACATGGCCTTCTTCTCTGTGTACCTCTGTGTCCTCTCCTCTTCTTATAAGGACCTCAGGTTATTGCATTTGGGCCCACCCTAAATCTAGCATGATTTCGTTTTGAGATTTTTAACTGCTTACATCTACACAGACTGTATTTCCAAATAAGGTCACATTTTGAAGTTCTAGTGGAAATGAATTTTTGGGAGGACACTATTCCACTCACTACAGATATCTTTTCTGGATTTTTAAATTAAACTGCTATTGAAGCCAATGCCTATTGTGCTTTTCAATGTGCTTTATATAAAAACTCACATATGTTGGTTAGGGTAAATGCTTGACTCTCCTGAAGTTGGTTGGCATGGTTTCTTTTAAGACACATCGATCCTCAGTATTTATGGATTCCATATTTGTGAATTTGCCTACTTGCTAAAATTTATTTGTAAACCCAAAATCAACACTTAGTGGCACTTCCAAGGTTATTCTTGGATGTGTGCAGAATGGGGAATAATTTGAGTGGCCCAACGTACATGTTCCCTGCTGAGGTTGAACGAGGGGACTCTCTGATGTCTTGTTTCAGCTCCTGAGCTATAAACAGGTATCCTTTCTGTGGCCTAGTTAGTGCCACATTTTGCATTTTTGTGCTTTTTGTTGGTGATTTTGCTATTTAAAATGGCCCCCAGGCATAGTGTTGAAGTGCTGTTTAATATTCCTAAGCGCAAGAAAGCTGTGATGCACTTTACAGAGAAAATACCTGTGCTCCATAAGCTTTGTTTGGGCGTGAGCTCAATGTTGCAAAATCAACAATATATATCAAATAAAGTGTCCTTAAATAGAAACACACAAAACAAGGTCATGTATCGATCAGTTGATGAAAATGTATGACTAGAGGCTCGCAGGAACCTAATACCATATTTCCTAGAAGCAGTGATTCAGTATGTGCTAATTCAGTGTTCGCGGAGACTTTATAGGACATAATTATCGTGGATAACGAGAACTGACTGTATTAGTAAATAACTCTTCATGTTTCCTTTTTGCTTCGGCTGACAGAAAGCTAAGAACTAAATTCTGTTTGCTTTGTCTTTATTACATGGCTCATATCCTCTTTTAAAAACTTTTAAAAATAAAAGGCCAGTTAGCCCAGTTGGTTAGAGCGTGGTGTTATAACATCAAGGTCAAGGGTTTGGATCTCCGTACCTGCCAGCTGCCCCCACCAAAAAATGTTTTTTAAAATGATTTATTTTAGAACAGTTTTATTTATTTATTTAAAAAGATGACCGGTAAGGGGATCTTAACCCTTGACTTGGTGTTGTCAGCACCACTCTCAGCCAGTGAGCTAACCAGCCATCCCTATACAGGATCTGAACCCGTGGCCTTGGTGTTATCAGCACCACACTCTCCCGAGTGAGCCGCGGGCTGGCCCTAGAACAGTTTTAGATGGACAGAAGAGTTGCCAAGATCAGGAGGCTCCCACATCCCTCACCCGTTTCTCCTGTGTGCATATCCTTATCTGAACACTTCTGTTGTTGCTGCCTTTGGCGACAGTGGTGTCACCCCTCATGGGAGCAAGCAGTGTGTTAGCAGGTGAATGGAGGGGCTGGGCTGTGGTGAGCCACGCCTGCTGTCTCCTCCATCTGCAGCTTTGACCTGCCCTTGAGTAACGGTCCCTTCTCTTTGCTTGGCCCCGGTCCAAAGACGGCCGCCCCCTCTACATCCTTCGCTTGGGCCAGATGGACACCAAAGGCTTGATGAAGGCCGTGGGGGAGGAGGCACTGCTGCGGCATGTGAGTCATGGTCCCCATTTTCTGGAACCCCTGGGGCTGGGGGCTGGGCCTGAGAAGGGCCACCTGCAGGTGAACATTGGCCAACCCTGTCTCTACCTTCCAGGTTCTTTCCGTCAACGAGGAAGGACAGAAGCGATGTGAAGGGAACACAAAACAGTTTGGCCGTCCTATCAGGCAAGAACCTGCATGGGGAGCCAACTCCCCCAAACAGTAGACAGCGAGTGTTCATCACACATGTGCACGGTGTCCCACGGCATGTCGGGGGCTTTACCACCACGTCCTCACCTAATCCTTCTGAGGCAGGGACTGTAATCACCCCCTAGGGTTTCTTAATAATGGATTATCAAAAAAGAAAAAACAAAAACAAAAACAAAAAAACTTTAAAAAATAGTGCAAACATGGGGCTGGCCAGATAGCTCAGTTGATTATAGTGCAGGTATTAGAACACCAAGATCAAGTGTTTGGATCCCATACTGGCCAGCTGCCAAAAAAAACCCAAAAAACAAAAACATGTAGACAGCACTTACTAGGTGGTACCAGGTAGCAGGTGCACTTCTGAGCTCCTTGATTCATTTCATCCTCCAAGCAGCCCTATGAGAGACAGCCAAGCAGGACCTACTGCTTAAGCTTTTTGTCCCCAGATATCCTAATCTTTGTGAGATTAAGTTCATTTGCTGTTTGGAGGTTTCCTAAGGAGATGTACGTTGGGGTGGGGGTGGGACTCAATCAGCCAAAGCCCTCTGGCTGGAAGGATTCACCCCAAATGGTTCAAATGAGGGATGTTATGCAGGGCCTTGAGAGGTGTGTGCAGGGCTAAGGGAGCAAAACTGGGATGGAGAGGCACCAGGGACCAGCCACCGCAGTAAAACAGTCATTTTCCTAATGAAAGATACTAGTGAGATGAGGCACAGAGAAGTTAAGAACTTGGCCAAGGCTACATAGCAAGGGGCAGAACTGGGGTTTGAACCCAGACCCTCTGACTGTGGAATGCATGTGCTCAGGTCCTGTGCCCTTTTTGTCTAGTAGTTAGCATCTTTTCAACAATTAATAGTGATACTAGCTTTTATTGAATGCATGCTGTGTGCCTGTCCTTGCAGAGAGCTTTGTGTATACCATCTCATGAAATCCTAACAATTGCTTGAGATGGGGACTGTTGCTACCCTTGCCACTGTCCCCATGAGGAAGGTTAGGTCCGTGGCCCATGTCATGCAGCTGTCAGGGGTGGAGGTGAGACTTGAATTCGGGTGCTCAGCCTAGGAGTCCACACCCTGAACCTCCTCACCATGGGGCCTCCCCATTGTGGCAGGGTCCCCAAGAGTGTACTATGGCCTACTCTGCTCCCAGCCCAGCCTCACTGAGCCTCCCTGTCCATCCCGGTTGGTCAGCACCTGGGTCCCCAGGGAGGGTGTTGAAGGCCCTGGGCGCAGCAAAGCCAGGTGGAGCGAGGGGGTCCTTTCTGCCATAGCTCCTGGACCTGCCTGCTGGACCTGGAGGGTCTCAACATGCGGCACCTGTGGCGACCGGGGGTGAAGGCCCTGCTGCGCATGATTGAGGTGGTCGAGGACAATTACCCCGAGACCCTGGGCCGGCTGCTCATCGTGCGAGCCCCCCGTGTCTTCCCTGTGCTCTGGACACTGGTAAGAGGGGGAGCCTCGGCCAGGCCCCTCCTGGTGGAGGCCGAGATGGGAGGGGGTTCCTCTGTGAGCTGCCCTGCCCTGCCCGGTTGTCCTATTTCATTTCTTTTAAATATCAGCTTATTGAGATAAAACTCATATACCAGAAAGTTCACCCTTTTAAAGTATAGAATTCAGTGGTTTTTAGTGTATTCACGGAGTTATGCAGCCATCACCACTATCTAATTCCCAGAACATTTTCATCACCCCACAAAGAAACCCCAAACTGGATCCCCATACTGGTCAGCCACCAAAAGAAAGAAACCCCTAGACCCATTAGCAGTCACTCGCCATTTCCCCTCTGCCAGCCCCTGTCAACCACTAATCTACTTCCTGTCTCTGTGGATTCCATTTCATAGAAATGGAATCATACGATATGTGGCCTTTCACTTAGCATAATGTTTTCAAGGTTGATCTGTGTTTCAGCATGTATTGGTCCTTCATTCCTTTTTATGGCCGAATAACATGCCATCATGTGGATAGACCACATTTTGTGCATCTGTGGCCGTTTCTTTGATGTGAGAATCACACTCAGAATGTACAGCGTTTTTGGGACTCCCATGAGCTGGTTCCAAGGAGTGCTGGGACCCTGTGCTGTAGGGATTCTAAAACTTTTTGTGCATGATCCACAGAAAGAAATATGTTTTATGTGGCAGCCCGGCATACACGCCCATGCACGTGCATGTGCACGTGTGCACGCACGTGCACACACACACACACACACACGCGTGAGACAAGATCTGTGAGGTGATGTTACCTTGGCTGTTTGCACCACTGTCTTTACTGTCTTCTTTTATCTCGTTCCATTAAAGGTTGGCTAGTCATGATGTGCTCAGTAGATTTCACAGCCCACTGACAGGTTGTCACTTGCAGTTGAGAGGCCTGCCCTGTGACCTTGCTGCTGAAGCGTGGCCAGGGCAGTGCATCTCACGTCCCCCCAGTCCTGCAGACTCAGAGTTGCATCTTATACATTGCTCTGGGGGATGCTGTAAGTAAAGGACAGAGAAAGTTGGAATTGAAAGTTAAATGTAGCCAATCAATGTTTTACTGAGCGCCTACTATGTGCCAGGCACCTTTCTAGGCCCTGCGGATTCAGAGTGAAAACGCCAGCCTCTGGGTCTCTCCCACTGCCATGCTGGGGGAGAGAAATCAGTTAGATACCCCACAAGTAAATGCAGCATGATTCTTTGTGCCAAGGGTCTGAGGTTGTCACGAAGGCTGTCAAAGAGACTGTGTTAGTCTGTTTTTGTGTTGCCGTAACAGAATACCTGAAACTGGGTAATTTATAAGGAACAGAGGTTTATTTGGCTTATGATTCTGGGACAGCTGCATCTGGCACAGGCCTCAGGCTGTGTCTACTCATGGCAGAAAGTGGCAGGCAGCCAGCAGGTACAAGCAGATCACATGACGAGAGGAGGTGAGAGAGAGAGAGAGAGAGAAAGACACTCTCCCCTTCTTTTAAAGCCCTCAGAACCATGCCCCTGACCAACATTTTTAATCCATTCACTACTGCACGGTCCTACAATCCAAACACCTCTTCAAGGCTCCACCTTTCAATTACCATGATAGGATTTCCCACCCTCTTAACAGTCTACAGTGGGGGCCAAGTTTCTAATACATAAGACTTGGGGGACACAATTCAAGCCCCAGTGAATTTTGGGGGACATAATTCGATCCACTACAGAGACCGAGATGGGGTGACATGGGAACATATTTAGACTGGGCAATCGAGGAAGGCCCCTGGAGGAGGCGACACATGGCTGAAACCTAAGGAGTAGGAGTCATCCAGGCAAGGGCAGGAGGAGGATGTGGAAGGCCAATGGCACAGCGTGGGCGAAGGCTTGATGTTTTGGAGGAATTGGAAAAACAGTCCAGGGTGGCTGGAGCAAAAAGGAGCAAAGGAACGATGGCATCGGGAGAGGCTGGGGAGGTGTGCAGGGGCCAGTGTCTGCAGAGTCCAGACTGTGGTGACGATAGGACCTTGTCCTCTGGCAGTAGGGGAGGGCGTGAGCATACTCGAGGGGCGGAAGGTTCTCTGTGGGCTTCTGTGGGTGCTTCAAGGTTTTGTTTGGGCCAGGCTGGGGAACAGGATCTGCTTCTGAAGCTTTTTCTCCTGAGTTGTTCTAATCTCTGTGGAAATGAAGTTCATCTTGGGTGGAGGTGGGGGTGCGACTTGGGTCCTGGCCAGAAACAGAATCCACCGGGATGGTTCAGATGAGGCTGTCAAGAGGAGCAGGGGTGTGGGCGGGGTAGGGGGACAGCAGATGGAGAGGTCCCAGTGACCAGCAGCTGCAATAAGTCCTGACAGCCCCTGAGAGAAGGGGATGGCATTACAGGAGACTGGTGAGAGCTGGAACAGGGCTGGGGGCTGGTTTGGGAGGGGCACCGAGGCAGGGAGGGGGTGGGAAAGTGGTTCCCAGCCCCTCTCTTCCCGACTCCCACCTACTGCTGCAGCATTTCCCGATTGGCCACAGCAGATGGGAGCCAGGTTGCTCACAGAGAGTGGCTGTGCAGCCCACCGGGTAGGGGTGGAAGGAGAGGGATCTGCACAGGGGGATGTCCCAGTTCCCCAGGATGTCTTGTCTGTGGCATTCCTTGCCCAAGTGGCTTGTCCCCTGCCATGCTAAGTGCCTCCTCCCTCCCTCCCTCCCTCTCCTCCTTCCTTTCTTACCCAACTGTTTATTGAGTCAGCTACAATGCCTTCAGAAACTGGATGACATGCAGCTTAGAGCTTCCATCTAAAAGACAGTTTCCATCTGGGCTAAACAAACTGTGGTCTTTACTGTGGAATATTATTCAGCCATCAAAAGGCATGAAGCACTGACACATGCTACAGCATGGATGCACCTTGAAGACGTTATGCCAAGTGAAAGAAGCCAGACTCAAATGCTCCATATTGCATGATTCCCTTTACGTGAAATGTCTAGAACAGGAAAATCCATAGAGACAGAAGGCAGATTGGTGGTGGCCAGGGGCTGGGGGAGAGGAGAAGGGGAATGACTGAAGGGGTACAAGGTTTCCTTTTGGAGTGGTGAAAAGGCTTGGAACCAAAGGTGATGGTTGCAGAGCATAGCAAATACACTAAAAGCCTCTGAATCATGCACTTTAAAATGGTGAATCCCATATTATATGAATTACGACCCGACTAAAAAATACGTCCCATCTCGCCTTGCCTCCCCTGTTTCAGATCAGCCCCTTTATCAACGAGAACACCCGGCGGAAGTTCCTTGTCTGTGGCGGCAACAGTTACCAGGGCCCCGGAAGCCTCGTCGACTACCTGGATGAGGAAGTGATCCCTGACTTCCTCGGGGGACAGAGCGTGGTGAGGCGCCAGGGCCAGTCCTGGGCTCTTACCCTGTGAGGGCCCTGCTGCTGTCAGGGGACAGGGCTTGTTTTAGGAACTGTCCCCGACAGGTGACATCTCTCTGGGGTTGGGCCTTACCTTGGTTCTTTCAAATATAGTGAGAGAGAAGTTTCTGGAAACCCAAAGTCCAGGCCAGTCAAACACTTACTCATTCTGTAATCCTATCAAAGAGGTTGCTAAGCAGCAGCAGAGTTTACCTGCTCGCTCTGAGCCCTCTGCTGCAGTGGAGGTGACTCACATGTCCCAGTGGCCCTGAACCCTGGAGCTGGTGTGTCCAAAGGGACTATCCCCAATCCACAGCCACATGACCTATGATGGTCAGGCCACTTCTTCAAAGGAGGCAGTGTCCTGATCCCTCTTATTGCTTCCTCTGGGGATGAAGTGATAGGCAGGGTGGCCCTTGGTCTGGGGGCTAAATGGTGTCATGGGAGCCACTGCCCTGCTCAGTAAAGGGTCGCAGTTATAAGCTGTTTCAGGCTTCACAGAGCGCCTCTCTGTGGGTCAGGCCAGCCAGGCCTTAACGGGCCATGACCTGCCCCACTTTGTCTTTGCTCCAGTGTAATGTCCCCGAAGGAGGGCTGGTCCCCAAGTCGCTTTATCTGGCGGAAGAGGAGCAGGAGCATGCGGACCAGCTGCGGCTGTGGAGTGAGACCTACCACTCGGCCAGCGTGCTCCGCGGGGCCCCCCATGAGGTGCTGGGCCTGGCCTGGGAGGGCCCTCTGGGCTGGGCTGCGCTGTGGGCCAAGGTCTGGTCTCCCTGAAACAGAGCCCGAGATGAGGCTTCATGTGCCGGTGTGTTGTTACGGGCGAGCTCTCAGGCATAGAGGGGGCAGGATGGGTGTGGGAAGACTCTAAGCCAAGAGGTGGTTTCAGCTGAGTCTGGAAGCTCTAGAATGTGAAGGGTGTTCCAGAGAATGGCCTGCCTGGAGGCAAGAGGGGGCCTGTGTACCCTCACTTAGACAGTCATGGGCTTGGGTCTTCCCGGGGTGGAGCCTCCTAAGTGGTTCAGTGAGACGTGAGTCCATTTGCCCAGAGCAACTCTCAGACAAGGGGGCAATTAGGAGCCTTAGCAGCACCCCCCCCCACTGGGAATGAGCACGTGGCCCAGGACAGGGGACCCCAGTGGGCACCCACAGCATCCTCTGCCACCGTCTTCCCAATCCCAGCTCTCCCCTCTAGCTGGGACTTTCAGACCTGCCTGTCCCCACACAGGTGACGGTGGAGATTCTGGAAGGGGACTCAGTCATCACGTGGGACTTCGACATCCTGCGAGGAGACGTGGTGTTCAGCCTGTACCACACCAAGCAGGTGCCCAGACCAGGCCCCCGGCAACCTGGGGCCAGGGCTGGTGGGCAGCTGATCGACAGCGCCTGGGTCCTGGGCAGGGACTACAGCCGTGTGGAGGCTCCCCTCATCTGCCGGGAAGGGGAGAGCATCCAGGTTTGCGTTCTTGGGATGATTTGTTCATTTGTCAGGCAGTCTTTTTTTTTTTTTTTTTTTTTTTTAAAGATGACCGGTAAGGGGATCTTAACCCTTGATTTGGTGTTGTCAGCACCACGCTCAGCCAGTGAGCGAACCGGCCATCCGTATATGGGATCCGAACCCGGGGCCTTGGTGTTATCAGCACCGCACTCTCCCAAGTGAGCCACGGGCCGGCCCTGTCAGGCAGTCTTGAGTGTCCACTGTGTGCCAGACTTCTGGGGATATAGTGGTGGGCAAACTAGATGTAGTCCCCAGCCTCAGGGACCCTGCAGGACAGTGGGGAGAAGGACAGTCAATGTCTTATGTACGAAGTGCTCACCCATCAAATGGTGGCCAGGGAAGTATTTGGTGCTCTGCTGAGACGCAGCTCCTGTGCTAGGGAGAGCACTGGGTCTGGAGCCTCAGTTTCCCCATCTGAGAAATGGAAATCATCACAGGATCTAACTATATTTGTTTCCTGGGGCTGCTGTAACAAATGACCATAAACCAGGTGGCTTAAAACCATAGAAATATATTGTCTGACAGTTCAGGAGGCCACAAGTCCAAAATCAAGGTGTTGGCAGGGCCATGCTTTCTGGAGGCTCCAGGAAAGAGTCTGTTCCATGCCTGTCTCCTAGCTGTTGGTGGCCGCTGGCAATCCTTGGCATTCCTTGGCTTGTAGATGCATCACTCCAGTCTCTGCCCCTGTCCTTACACAGAGCTCTCCTCTGTGTGTCTTTCTTCTGTGTCTCAAATCTCCTTCTCTTTTCTCTGATAAGGACACTAGTCATTGTATTTCGGTTCCACACAACTGCAAAGACCCTATTTCCAAATAAGGTCACATTCCAAGGTGTTGGGTGGACATGAATTTTGGGGGAAAATAATTCTACTAAGGCGGGGAGAAGGACAAGGGTGTTGGGATTTGAAGTCCGAGCTCTCTGCGTGAGTTGAAGTGGCTTCAGTATGGAAGAGACCCCAGAGGGGTGGCCGGGTCTCAACATTCCAGTGGAAGGAGCCCTAAGCACAAAGTTGAAGAAGGGGGGACAAGGCAGGTGGGCTTGGGGGGCAGTGTGAGTGCTGGGGAGGGGTCAGAAGTTAGTTTGGATGGGAGTGGAGGTGTTAAGGCCCTGAGGTCAGTGGGAAGATCTAGGGTCCCAGGACCCCAGCCTCAGCATCTCCTTAGACACTTGTCAAAGATGAATTTGCCGGTCCCCACGTCAAGAGGGCTAACTCCAAACCTCTGGGCCTGGGGCTTGGAATCCACATCCCTTATCTTTTCCTGGTGATTTCTGATGCACACGCAGTTTCAGAACTGAGGCAACAGAGAAACTGTAGGTCTGGGAACAGAACTTGGGTGTGTCACAGAATATGAGTCATCCCTGCTGACACCCACATTCTCCACGAGGCCAGTGTTGCAGGTGGAATGTCACTCCCCACCCGCCGAATACACACACACATCCCCAGCTCCACAAGCTGCGAGCCCTGCAGGTCTCACTGAAAGTTCTAGGGACACGTCACCTCCCAGCCCCCCGGATCTCACTAACATCTCAACCCTCCCTTCCTTGCTCTCCCCTACCCCTCAACACACTCTCTTTAACCACCTGTGAGCTCCCCACCCAAATTGCTCTCCAAATCCCCTCGCTTTGCAAATCCCACTCAGCAGAACAAAAGCCCCACAAAATGCAGGTGTTTAACCAAACCACACCTCTGTTGTACTGCAGCTGCACTGCAAGCACAGGCCTCGACTCTCCCCTGTCCCCCACCCAGGTTAAGATGGAGGCCCCAGGGGTATGGGGGTAACAGCAAGGATTACTTTGGGAGGTGCTTGAAGAAGGGTTTGCTGGTGGCTTGGAGAAAGGGACAGAGGAAGGAGTCCCCTTTTCCTGGCTGCAGGAAGTCCCTGAAGGTTCAGCCCCCTCATCTCATCCCCAGGAGGACCTAGTCCTCAGGATGTGGCTGCTGTGTTTCAGGGCTCCCATGTGACCCGGTGGCCTGGGGTCTACATACTCCAGTGGCAGATGCATGGTCCCCCTGGCAATGTGTCCTGCAGCCTCCCAGGCGTGGAGGATGTCCTGACAGCTCTGCATAGCCCTGGCCCCAAGTGCAAACTCCTCTACTACTATGAGGTGCTGGCGTCCGAGGACTTCAGGTAGGAGGGCTGGGAGAGGAGGCCTGGGTGGGAAGGGCCTGGGTCCCCACTCCAGGCTGGGTTGCCAACACTCCCTAGCATCCCTTCCTCCCGGGCTGTGGGCACTGGGTTCAGGTGAGTGTGAGTGACTGTGCAGACACCTGGGCTTTTGTTCCACCTCCTGTGTCAGCCTCTCCAGGGGTGGGGCCCAGCATGGGCACTGTTGGAACTCTCCAGTGATTCAGAGAATGCGGGTCCAACACTATGCCTCCAGCTCTGCGTCAGCAGCAGAGACTTCCCTTAAAATGAAACCCTGGACAGAAGCCCAGCATATCAGACCGGTTGGTTGGGGGCAGAAAAGGAGACCAAGGGCCTCCAATTTGGGCCTTTTTTCACTCCTAGAATTCCATAGGGTTTGGAACTGTTCTAGAACTTTCTAGGATAGTGCCTCACACACAACTCTCCCCAAGTTGTAGCTTTCAGAGAGACAAAGAAGTGTGGTGGCTAAGACCTCTAGCACTTCCTGGCTGCTGTGTGACCTGGGACAAGTCACTTCACCTCTCTGAGCCTCAGGTGCCCCATCTGCTAGATGGGTACCTCTGCCTCGTGGGGGTTGTTGTAGGGATGATATAGTTGGGGAAGCCTGCCTGTTACCTGTGCATATAGTAAGTGCTTGATAGCAGAAATGAAGCAGAGTCTGAGGTGGACAGGCAATTTCTTCAAAGCTCTTATCTTTATTTTATTATTATAAGGCCTTTTATCTAAGTGTGTGATTTCTTATCCTGCTTCGTGACATTATCTATTAGTTTTCATCTAAAAACAATGCTTGAATTCTTTACTGTGGGGTAAAATCGAGGCTCCAGGAGGGTGCTGATTCTGGACCCTGCATCGCAGCCGGAGCTCTGAGGACCCCAGGGGCACCTGCAGCCCAGAGTGAGGAATACTGGGCCAGAGCTTTATTCCAGAGAAGGATCCCATAGCTTGTCAGCTCAGACTCAGACGAATAGACATGGGCATCTGGGGTTGCTGCCTCCGGGAGGGCTGGTTCTGGTGGGTGGAGGCCAGAGGGGTGCACGACAGCCAGTCTGGTCTGGTCAGTGTGGCGGGACTTTGCTGCCCTGTGTTTCAGTAGCCTCATGAGAAAATCAGTTCAAAGGCTATTTCCTGGTCACCCTCAGTGCACAGGTGCTGGGCCGGGCTTTGGGGGGGACCAGACAGACAGGTCTGCCATCACAGAGCAGAGGACCAGGTACTCATGCCCATGTGTAATTATTGGCAGCGATGCATACCAGGAAGGTAAGTCTGGCGTAGAGTCCTTCCCAAGGTCACATGGACAGGAGGTGCTAGAGGACTTAACACAGAGAATGGTCAGAGCACAGAACAGGGTTGTGGGGGTAGGTATCTGGGAAGTGACCATGGAGTTGAGATTTAAGTGATATGCCCTCGAATCACCAGGGGATCTTGTTAACATACAGATCTCTTTAACATGCAGACTCTGAGTCTGCATCTCTAACAAGTTCTAGGTGGCTTGTGCTGCTGGTCCCTGGACCACACTTTGAGTAGCGAGGCCCTAACGCTGCGTTGTTCAATCCATAACTACTAGCCTCCCGCAGCAATTTCAACTTAGCAAGTAGAATGAAATATAATGAATGATTCAGTTCTGCAGTTGCACTAGCCACATTTCAAGGGCTCAGTGGCCCCACGTGGCCAGAAGCTGCCATGTTGGATGGCAGGATGGAGCGGCACCATCCACCAGAACTTTCTGCTCTGAAGTTTGGAGTAGGCGTTAACTAGACAGCTCAGGGAGGTGCTTCTGCAGCCGGCAGCCGGCTGGGCTGGGTGTGTGCAAAGGCAGGGTGGCGGGAGCTGGAAGGAGGGCAGCGTGGTTGGAATGCAGAGAGTGACGGGGTGTGAGGCTAGAGGTGGGGACCCCCGGTCTGCAGGGTTCTTCAGGACCAGGCTAAGGCCCTAGGTCAGGGGAGCCCCTGAGTGGTGTGTGGCAGATGGGGCCTAGTGCTGGGGGACGGGGTGTAGGACATGGGGGACGCCTCATTTGTCATAATCAAGTCGCTTGCTTTTCCCTCTGCTCTGGGTCCGGGCCCCTGGGACGGTTACCAGCTGTGTGGGACAAGCCCTGGGGCTTCATCTGCAGTATCAACAGCTTTTCCATTGCCATGTGTTGGCCCCAGGGCCGTGTCACCTTGAGAAGGTGGAAGGTGACGTGCACCGTGCCCTTTCTCCCCAGGGGTTCCATGTCCAGCCTGGAATCCTGTACCAGCGGCTTCTCCCAGCTCAGCGCTGCCACCTACTCTTCCTCTGGCCAGTCCCATAGCAGTTCCCTGGTCTCCAGATAGCCCGGTCCGAGCCCTGCACAGCATCCCACTTGCCTCCTGCCCCTGGAAGTGTCCAGAATAAGAAGCCAGCTTGCCACGAGGACCAGGAATGTGTGGGCTGGAGCCCCAGGTCTAGATGCTGCCAAAGTTGGGGTGTCTGGAGCAGGCGGCAAGGATCCAGCTCACGGCCTGAGTGTGGCACAAGCCTCGAGGTCAGGACTTTCAAGGTGGCAACAAGAGCCTTCTTGTAAGGAAAGACCAAGGGATCTGACCATCTTCGGGTCTCCCTGGATCTAGGGCTCAGTGATGTCAGCAGGGCTGAGACCCCCTCTCTCCACCTGTGGCTCCACTTTTGATCACTGTTTGGTGCCCTCTTCCACCCCCCGCTCGGCTGCAGAGGGGAATCTTTCTTTTCCCAAAGTTCCAGTCCATGTCCCAGAAATGAGTTACCAGCCTGCTGGGGCCTCATGTCAATTCTGGAACCAATCACAGTTACCGGGTGCAGGGCGGCGGGGGGGGGGGGGGGGGGGGGGGGGGGGGGGGGGGGGGGGGGGGGGGGGAATGGAGAACATTGATTGGCCGGCAGGCTCGTGTTCAATTTGGACCAATCACTGTGATCCGGGAGGGGGTGTGCAGTACAGTGATTGGTCAGCCCGAATCACATGCACGTCCCTGGAGCCAACCACATAGTCTGGAAAGGGCAAGTGGTGCCTCGAGGAATATTGGGGTTCTCCCCAGAAGAGAGGATGCTGGGCAGGCGGGATGGTGGGTTCTCACTGTAGCATCTGATTCCATAGCAATGCCTGTGTCTCAAGATGTGCATGGTGAGCAGTTACGTGAGTTACAGGCTTTGCTTGCTGTGGGGGGCAGCCCACTCTGGATTGAAGATCCATTTTCCAGGGCTTGGCTGGGAGGGCCTAATCCTGATGACCCCTGACTCGAAGAGGGTGGGAAAGCCCAGGGTTTCTGCAAAGGTCCAGGCAGTGATGGGACAACTCAGGCTCCCCTCTGGAGGTCCCTTTCTCTCCTGGGGAGCTGTCTAATTATGACATTTTGGGGTTGTAAGCCACAGAAACCCACCTCCCATGTGCTTAAACACAAAAGAGTGACCATTCATGGGTGCATGTAACTGGCCAGTCCAGGGCTTCAGGTATGGCTGGATCCAGGGTCTCGATATGGCATCAGGACTCCCCTGCAGGGTGGAGGCTGTTGTCTCTGCCTGGGGGCAGATCTGACTCCAGAACCAGTTCCAATTTTGACATGGCTCCCCAGTTACTACATGGGAGAGTCTTGGGTCTTTTGGGGGCCTAAGGACATTTCTTTCCTGGGTCCCCCAAAAGGCAACAGGTCAGAGGTCACCAACTGGCAGCTTGCGGTCCGATCTGGCCTGTCTTTAGTCTTTTTTGTTTTTTGCCTATAGAGTGATTTAAATGTTGGGGAATTTCATATAGAAATCAGGATTTCTGGCTTCCCTTAGGCATTTGGGAGTGTTGCCAAATGGGGTCACTGTTGTTGCATGAAGAAAACTCTGCTGTGCCCCTGGACTGGATCCCCTCTGTCAATCAGTGCGCAGCCCATACCTCTCACCCTCATTATCTGCTTGGGAGGGACCTTGCTGATGTAGCTCTACCTGCAGTCTGGGTTCCAACCTGGAGGCCAAGGAGTTCAGCATCACTCATCTCTTCACCTTGCTTAGAGTTGGGATTGTCTCTGGCCAACACCCAGAGTCACTGGAACAAGGGGTGGGTTTACAGCCAATGACGGTCACCTTCATGCAAGCTTGGCATGCTGGGTCAAGGAGAGCGAGGACTGACTTTCCTACCAACCTCAACCCAAACCCAGAGCAGAGGAAAAGGGCCATCCTTTGTAGAGACATCCTTCTCCCTATGGGGAGAGAGCCTTGTCCACCTTCCTGTTGGCTCTCTTTTTGCTTCTCAGGTATATGAACAAAATACATAACTCTGCACGCTGCATCAAGGTGTGTGTGCACACGTGTGCATGAGGAGAGGGATTGATCGATTGGAGCGAGATGTTCTCAGAACTAATTGCTCCCATATCTGCAGGCATCTGTGCCTGAGAGCAATTTGCGATATTTTCAACTGTCATTAAATGAATTTCTAGCTTGTCTCTAAAAACTAGGTGTTACCCTAGAAATATTCTGGGATAAGCTGCCTTGGTGGTCTCTGCACATTTATTGTCTAGGACTCGTGCCCAGTGTAGGATGGAGAAACCTTTTCTTGACTTGGGGCTATAATTGGCTTGGACAACTGGGGGAACCTGCGTCTGCCATCCGCATTCCAGCCTTAACAGCAGGGTGAGGAGCCTCAGGCCCTCTCGGCTGTCCTCTTGGGAGTGCTCTCTCCTCTGGGAGAAACCCAGCTCAGACTGGCTTACCTAAAGAAGGGAATTCCCTGGGCCCTATTTTTGGGATGACCGAGGATGGGTCTTCCTCCAAGTATGGCCAGATCCAGGACCCCATGGCCTCAGGCCTCTCAGCTGCACTCTCTTGTCTCTGCATTTCTTTGCACAGTGGCCTCGTTCTTCCACCTGGTGGGAAAGGTGGCTGTTGGCAGCTCCAAGCCTGTAATGGCAGGGTTCACAATCTGAGACAGAGACACTTTCCCAGTGGAAGTCACATGCTAACTCCTATGGAACATATTGACGACGGGTTGGGGTCCTGTGATTGGCCTTCTCTCCAGAAGCAGCAGTGGGATGGGGGAGGGCCAGTCCCTCAATGGACAGGAGCTCAGAACCAGCAGTTGTCCTTGGTGGCGTTTGCTACGTGGCGCTGGTTCTCCCATGTGGTGGTCTCTGGGACCCACGTGGAGGCATCATTCATAGGTCATTCTTCTTGCCTTTGAGAGGCCTAGGATTAAAAATAATCTAAGGAAGGGGCTGCTGAGCTTTTGGCTTTTGAACTTCCTCAGACCCAAGGGCTGGAAGCTCCTTGGCTTGGGCTCTTTTCTCCACCTTGTTTATGCATCCATTGTGGCTAGGACAGAAACAACCCACTAGCAATGTGACTATTGCCGTTTAGGAGCCTGGGTTTTGGATGCAGACCAGGGTTCAAACCCCAGCCTTCCTTTCACTAGCTATGTAACCTCGAGCAGGTGACTTAAACCTCTCTGTGCCTCAGTTTCCTCATCTGTAAATGAGGATAGCAGTGCCTACCTCATTAGGTTGTAATGATGCAATGAGAATGGCCACGAAGTCCTCAGCACGGCCCCAGCGCACAGAAAGCGCTCAGTAAACGTCGTGGTAATTCCCATTCTCTAATGCTTCTCATCCAAAGACTCTGGGCTCCTTCCAGAGGACCCCAGTCACTGCTTCTCATGGGACAGCATGGCTCAGAGTACCAGATGCAACCAGAGAAAAGTGGATGTCCAGATACTGTTTCCCCAGGCTGGCCGGTCAGCTCAGTTAGTGTGTAGTGTTATAACACCAATGTCAAGTGTTCGTATCCCTGTACCTGCCGGCTGCCCCAAGATGACCTGAGCTGGGTGTGCAGTGGGACTTGCCTTTTTAGAAACTACTTGGGTTTTTTGGGCAAATCCACTAATCAGAAAGCCATTCTGAGGGATACTTCTCTCAGCCAGGGAGGCAATGTTTTCTACAGTGGTTGAAATAAAGGGATTTTGAAGTTTTTTGTTTTTTCTCCCTACCTTGCCTTCTCTGGAATTCCCCCTGCCCCCTGGGAAATTAATTGTTCAATGAGAATCGAATAATTCCTTTCAACAAAGTCTGTTTTGGCCAGTGAAATATGATTTTGTTTTCCTGATCATTTGCTCTAACTAGAAGCATTAAACATTTTAGATTTGGATATAATTCTACTGTCCCTAAAACCCTGGAGGTTTTTCTGGGCTTGTTCAAGAATTTCTCAGCTGTTGTTTATAAGACTTTAGAATATCTTAACAGGGGTGATATCACCCCCAAGAGGTTGCAAGTTGGTTCTTTGGGGGCTGGAGGTGAGGATCATACTTTTAACGTATAAGGCACAGATATATTGTATTAGTTTCTTAGGGTTGCCATAATAAATTACCACAAACTTGGTAGCTTAAAACAATAGAAATTTATTCTCAGTTCTGGAGGCCAGTGTCCGGAATCAAGGTGTGGGCAGGGCTGTGTTCTCTCTGAAGACTCCAGGAGAGGCTCCTTCCTGCCTCTCCCAGCATCTGGTGTCTCCAGGTGTTGCTGGACTTGTGGCCGCATCACTCCAATCTCTGCCTCCATCTCCATGTGGCCTTGTTTTGTGTGTCTCCTCTTCTGATAAGGACACCAGCTATTGGATTTAGGGCCCATCCCAAATTCAGTATTATTTCATCTTGAGATCCTTAACTAATTACATCTGCAAAAACCCTATTTCCAAATAATGTCACATTCTAAGGTTTGGGGTGGAACATGAATTTTGGGGGAATTCAACCCATCACATATGCATAAAATATAAAGGGACATATAGTTTGTCAGTCGTATTAAAATGCAGATCCCTGGGGCCCAATCAGCTCTGCCAACTTGGGATCTTGGGGATGGATTGCTTAATTCTACCTGCCAGGTATCCAGGTATCCAGGTGAAAGCAAGGGCCCTGCAGTCTTTTTTTTGGCTGCTCTGTCATGGCCCCTGGGGGTTTACCAAAATCCCAGACTTGGCATCCCAGAGTGCTACATTGAGGACAACAGCCACAGTCCTGACCTCAGAAGGTAGGAGGAGCCCTGTCCAGAGCACTGCCTGTCCCTCCCCAAGCTTGCTCGGGGCATGGAGCAGGGGTCCTGTCTGCCACATGGATGACAGGACTCTGAAAAGCTGGAGGCCAGGGGCCATCACTGTGGAGATCAGAGGAGGTGTGGTTCCCTGTGTGCGGGTGTGAGGGCCACCTGTCCACCCAGCCCTGCCCAACACGGGATTGAGGGGGAGCAGACGGCCCCCACCTGCTTCCATACAGTGTGTCCGTTCATTTGCTGTGACTCTTCTGTGGGTTTCTCTTGAACTGTGGGCGCCGGGTTGCAAAGGAACAGCTGGCTGACTCGTAGGTGTGGCAGGTGTCGAGAAAGAACAACCTGTGGGAGGACAGAGCTCCCGAGGGTGGATGAGAGCTGGGATCAGGTCTGAACTGTGGGTACCTGCTGATGTCTGTCTTGGCCAAAGCGCCTCCCCAGATGCCTCCTGGGGCCTGAACGCAACTGAAGGGTGTTCTAAAGTCTCCCCGAGGTCCCCAGCAGGACTGAGCCCCCATTGCCTGCAGTATTGACCTACTCACTAATGTCCCTTATCCAGGCTGCCTTCCCTTCCCTGACACCCTCCTGGGGTCACTTCCCAAGTAAACAACTTTATCTCACATCCTCGTCTCAGGCTGTGCTTTGGGGGACCTGACCTAAGACAAGGCTGTTACTAAAAGAAGAGGCACTGGATGTTGGCAGGCAAAGATAATAGATATCCCCACGACGAATGAAAAAACGAATTCCACAGGGGCGCAGGGAGAACAGACATTGCTCATCATGTCCCAGGTACTTAATGAGACCCTCTGCAGCAACTGCCATGCTCCTCTGGGCCTGGGTTCCACTAAGCTGTGCACTGTACGGTCGCTCTTCCAACTCAGCTGCCAGCACAGCAGAGGATAAACTGAGATGTCCCCTCGAAGGTTGGGGCTTTCAGGCCGAGGGTCATTTCAGGAACCCTCATGGGGGCTGCTGCCTCAGACCCCCTCCTAGGGGTGCAACCTGGAGATTCCAGGAACTCCCTCCACCAACCTCTGAGATTCAGACTCAGCAGGTCTGGGGCAGGGTCTGGAGTCTGCAAAGGTAGAGCATTCCTGGGAATACACTCCGACCTGCAGCCAGGCTTGGGAACTGCTCTTAGGAATACACCGTGATTTTTTTTTTTTTTTTTGTCTTTTTTTGTGACCGCGCTCAGCCAGTGAGCGCACCGGCCATACCTATATAGGATCTGAACCCGCGGCGGGAGCGCCGCTGCGCTCCCAGCGCAGCACTCTCCCAAGTGAGCCACGGGGTCGGCCCTACACTGTGATTTTAAGGCACCTGACTCAGCAGCTCCTCTTGAGGTGGTGCTGCTTCCCTTCCCCCTAAATTTGGGCCGGCCTGTGACTCACTCTACCTGCTGGAATGCAGTGGGAGTGAGGTCATGCCAGTTCCGAGCTGAAGCCTTTTACACTTCTCCCTCTCTTTGGACCCCCATCTCATCTTGACCCCAAGCCTGAGCTAGCCTCCTGGAGGACAAGACACCGTATGAGCTGAGCTCCGTCATCAGTTGTCACCCGCCAAAACCAGACAGCACCCCCGCTGGCCTGTCAGCTGCTCAGACACATGGGGAAGCCTGGCTGAAGTCACTGACCCTAATGCATATCAGCAAGATCAGCCAGTTGACCCTAAACTCATGAGAAATAATACTTTTTCATGAGAAGCAGTAACTGGTTAAGCCACTAAGTTTTGCTGTGGGTGGTTACGTGGCAATAGAAGACAGATATACCCTGTTTTGGGGAATGGGTCTATTCAAGGACCGGCTGACAGATGCAGCTCCTCCTCCCCTTTCCTCTACCCCAAAAAGCTGCTAAGCACACAGTGCCATATCACCGGGTTAGGGCTTAGACCCTTCAAACCCGTGTACAGAATGGGTCACAGGCCCTTCATGTGCCAGGCTGGGTCACCAGACCCCTCATGTGCAGGCCATGAGCTAGGTGATTGGGAAAAGATCCTGGGAGCCACCAGCAAGGTTGCCAATGTGGGCTCAGTCTCAGCATCAGCAGTAGTGGTGGTGGCCTCCTGGAGCATCCCAGGGACCCTGGCAGCAACAGCCTCCAGCAGCAGTAGCAGCTTCCCTGTCCCCCATCCCCCTCTGGGGACAGGGGGCCCTGTGGATCGGAGCCATTCATCCTTTATACTTAAGTCCAATAACCCAGGACACCTGGGTGAGAGTCAGACAGCCCAGGAACACCTGGGTGCCCACATGCGTCCACAAACAGCCAAAGAACACTGGGCACACATGCAGTTATTTATATCAAATGCTTGACAAGATTCCAAACCCCGGAGGAATCCTATTTACTTTTAATTTTCCCTGCACATATATATTCATAGGGCCTTACAGGGACTTCCTGAAGACCTTTCATGGGCTGCAGTGACCAACTGATAATCAACAAGGCCAGATGAATCACCTACACAGGCAAAGCTGCTGCTGGGGCCATGATGACTGGGGAGCGAGGTCCAGGCTGGCGGTGTGTGGCCACTCAGCTCTAGCATATTGTTGCCTTCTAGTCAGTGTGGTCTGGGGATTGGCAGCATCAGCATCACCCAGGTGCTTGTTAGAAACACAGAGGCTGGGCCGAACCCATGGCTCACTTGAGAGAGTGAGGCGCTGGAAGCGCCGAGGCCGCAGGTTCGGATCCTATGTAGGGATGGCCGGTGTGTTCACTGGCTGAGCGCGGTGTGGGCGACACCAAGCCAAGGGTTACGATTCCCTTACCGGTCACAAACAAACAAACAAACAAACAAAAAAACACAAAGGCTGCGGCCCCACCTCAAACCAAATCTGCACTTTAACAAGATCTTCATGATTCACCTGAATACTAAAGTTTGAAAGGCACCGGCTTAACCAGAACACGTCAGGGAGCTGGATTTGGCTTTGAGCTGCCTATTTTATGACCTGACTCAGGTTAAGAAGCCCCACCTGTTCAGCCCTGGGAATGCTCTGAAGTCCAGGACTCAGAGTTCAGACACCACCTGGTGGCACCTTTTATTATATCAATTTATTCAAGTGATAGAAAACACCTCTCAGCAGCAGGAAGACAAAATAGGTCTGTAAACATGTCCACTTCATTCCCCTCCCCTGTCCCTTCTTCTGAAGAGCTTCCTATAACAGGAAATAGAACTCTAGTTCGCAAATCTGGTATGAGGTCTGTAGAAAAGGGTCCTGTGGCTTGGCCAGGAAGGTAGAGACTTGCCCCTTTAATCTACCTTGTCTTAGGGGGCTGGCTGGAACCTGCCACTGTGTCATGATTTGGTCACTGAGTTTGGTTTGCTAGCAGCCCCTTCCCCAGGAGGCCGGAGACTCTTTGGCAGTGGCACAAACCCTCCTGTGTGTGGGGTGCGGGGGACAGGCCTCTCGAGCAGCAGACACAGGTGGGCCAGGAGCCGGAGTCTCCCTCCAGGGAGAGCGGTATTGCTGGGACTGTGTGTGCTGTGGCAGGGGGACAGGGAGCGGCTGAGGCACAGGTGCTATCGGAAGCTTGGTTGCGGCACAACGTCGGTGGCCTCAGAATTTCCCCTGCAGAAGCCGGACCACGTGAAAGCAAGCTGGTGGGACAGGCCTTGGCGGGCAGCTCAAGGCTTCAGTCCTTGAAGGGGCTGTGGGTGTCACCTGGCTGCTCCTTCTCCATGGCCAGGAGCTCCCCGTTCATCTCCTGCAGTGGGTGGTAGACGTAGTCCCCATCCAGGTGCCGGTTCCTCTCTGCTCGGGAGCCGAGGAACAAGGATACATTTGCTGCCGTACTGATCAGCAGGAGGAAAACCAGCGCCAGGGTGAGTGCCAGCCAGGTGGTCCTGTGGGCGGAAGGAAATCCCCACGTGGGAGGGTCACTGGGCTGATAGGGGCTGGGGGAGCACCAGAGAGGCTTCTCTGCCTCCACTGGAACAGGGGGCACGAAGTCAGGGGCCTCCTAGGACTACACAGGGAATGTCCATGAGCAAAACGGGTGGGGCGGGGACAGCTGTGAAGCAGGATGCAGGCCAGTGCTGCCACATCTCCTAATATTTCAAGAGAAGCCATAAAAAAAATTTTTAAAAAAATTGTGCAGGCCAAATAAAACCCAGCTGGGGACCTCAGCCTGTCGGGAGTCAGCAGTTTGCGTCCTGTGCTCCAGGGATTTGTAGGCAGCAGACAGTGGGGCTCTCAGAGCCTCTGGGTCCTGCACCAGCGTCCCCAAGGCAGGCAGAGTAGGGAGATCTGGCCCCCTTCCTCCAAGGGAGGGAGCTGGCAGGTGACAAGGGCAGGGTCTTTCAATTATATTTTTCTTTCTTCATGAGAATCTTTGGCAGAAGCCCTCAATGCAGAAGCAGCCACATGTGGATTGCTCAGGGAGACTGGGGCTGGAGCCCTGCCCATTAGACCCCAGCTGGCTACCTGTCCCCGCTGGCAGCTGCTGACAAATCCCAGGTCTACAGGGCAGGAGGTGCTCGAAGACTCACCTGGAGAGAAGCGCCTGGACATGAGGCTGAGCGCCTGGGGCTCCAGGGATCTCACTGTCCCTGTCCTCGTACACTTTTAGAGACCTTCAAGGCCTTTTCTCCAGGTGTGGTCCTAGCCTTCAGGGTCTCCTGGGTGGTTCCCGCCTCACCCCAGACTTACTGAGTCAGGATCTCCAGGAGGGGCCCTGCAGTTCTGAGTTCCTGGGGGCTACCTCCAGGACAATGCCTGGAAGCTTTCCATTCACACCCACCCCTGGCTCCCACCTCCAGAGTCTAGGGTGGGGACTGGGCACCTGGGATTGGGCTGCCGGAGGAAGAACTACCAGAGCAGAGGTTCTCCAAGTGGGATCCCCGGACCAGTAGCATGTTAGAAATGCAGATTCCCAGGCTTCACCTACTAATGCAAAAACTCTGGGGGTGTGGCCCAGCAATCTCTTTTAACAAGCCCTTGGGGGAACAAGTTTGAGACCCACTGCACTGGAAAACAAAGAAAGCACCAACATGAGGCCTGAGCACACAGAGGTGCCTGTGAAATGAGGTGAGCTGCTCGGAGCTCGGTGTCTGTGAACAGGGAGCTGAGAGAGTAAGTGGTGAGTCTTCATAGCAGTGAAATTAAACCTCTGGACTTTGCCCCAGTGGGAACTGGGGTGGGGGCCTAGGGCTCTCCTCACCATCTCCCTGGACTGTTGGGTGGCTGCTGGCCAGCACCAGCTGTGGCTGTCCTGTGCTTACGTCACAGAAATAACTCCTGGGTGCCCAGATGTGCTTTCCTGGCCTCGCTCAGTCTCTGGGCAGAGGCCAAGCCTTGCAGAGGGGGATTCCTCCTACTCCTACCCCCAGCTCCCACCAAGCACCTACCTGGTGAAAAAGGAGAGTTCTGCTGCCCTCTGGGGGACGACAGATGGCTGGAGGCACTGCTTCACTGTAAGACACCAGAGAGAGGCTGGAGGAGCTGGAGGAGGGTCTGCCCTCCCCTGCCCCCTGAGGTCCCGGGAGGGGCTGTACCTTGGGAGATGCTACAGTTGCCAGTCTGGGGGTCGCAGGGACACTGGTGTTCACACTGGCAAGGCCTTTGGCAGCCTGGCCCGTACCAGCCGAAGGGACACTCTGCAGAGAGATGGGAGGACAGGGATGGAGAGCTCCTGTGCCAGCGCCTTTCTCTGCAGCATGGGAGGGCTCCCAGGTGATTGCAGAGCCCCCTGGTCCCCCACAGGCCGGCCCCTGAATGTGACCTGATTTGGAAATAGGCAGATGTAGTTAAGTTTCTCAAGATGAGACCACTGTGGACTTAAGGTGGGCCCTAGAGCCAATGACCTGGGGTCCTTATAAGAGAAAGTAGAGGGAGACTGCACATAGACAGAGACAAGCCATGAAGACAGAGACTGGAGTGTCACAGCCAGGAGCCACCGAGAGCTGGAAGGGGCAAGGCAGGATCCTCCTCTAGACCTAAGGAGCAAGGCCCTGTCTACACCTGCTTTCTGACTTCTGGTCTCCAGAGTGGTGAGGACAGACTTGTTGCTTCCGCCCCACCCAGTCTGTGGAGTCTGCTGCACCAGACACAGCAGCTCACACACAAGGCAAGTGCAGGAGACCAGAGGCAGCCCGTTTCCAAATGAAGACAGGACAAAGGCAGCTGGGGAGCTCCACGCCTCCAGGATCGCCCTCCCCACATCTGTTGGGGCCCAAGGAGGGCACTGGCCTGGTGGCTTTTACCTTCGCTGCAGTTGGAGCCTGTCCACCCAGCTTCACAGCGGCACCCGGCTGCCAAGACAAGGCCAAGGAGGCAAGGTGAGGGCCCAGGCGGGGTGGGGGTGTCCCCAGTTAAGCCATCTCCCCGGAAGCCCCCCACTCACTCTCTGTGCACAGCCCGTGCTGGCTGCAGTTGGAGGGGCCACAGTCCAGCTCGCTGCAGGCACTGTCCCGCCAGAAGCGTCCCGTGCACTGGCAGTGACCCTCCACACAGGTCCCGTGGCCGTTGCAGTCGGGCGGCTGGCAGTGGGGCTCATGCACACACACCACAGTAGACACGTGGCGGGGACAGCGCCACATGTTGTCCTGGCTGCAGGGGGACACAGCATGTGAGGAGAGGCCCCTCCAGCCCCTACTGCTGCCCATGGGGCTGCCCCTCCCTGTCTCTCTCCCTCTTCTCACTTCTCTGGACTTTTACAGGTTCTGCCCATGTCCTACAATCCCTCCCACCCCAGGGCCTTTGCACATGCTGTGCCCACTGCCCTGAAGGCTATCCCACCCTGTCCAGCCACTTCCTCATCCTTCAGATCTCAGCTTATGTTCCATTATCCTCAGGGAGCTCTTTCCTGACCCACTGACCCCTGACCCCACTTTATAGGCTTGGGTAGCACCAGTATACTGAGAGGTAGGGGTCTTGGCTCTTCCTGTTCACTCTTGAATCCCCAGGGCCTGGCACATAGCAGGTACTTGATACTGGCTGGATGAGACAGTAGGGGGCAGGCTTGGACTATGACCCTTACGAAGAAGAGCTCTGCTGTGCTTACCAGTGATCGGACGGGTAACTGGCCAAGGTCCCGTTGAGCACGAAGGTGGCAGACCCGCCTCCATCCAGGTTGATGGCGTTGACTACGTCCTGTTTCAGCAGGAACTCCGCCATCTCCCACAGGTTAATGCTGTGGCACAACAGTGTGTCCACTGCTATTTCTGGTTTAACTCGTCTCACTTTCAATGGTGGGCAGTATATACTCACTATGGCTGGCAAATTTCTAAATGGCCCCCCTGTGATGTCCTGTCCTAGTCCCCAGAAGCTGTGAACATGAGAGCTCACTCCCGTGAGTGTGTTATACGGCATACGTGTCCTTAAGGGAAGAAAATCTCCTGGATTATCTGGGTGAGCCCAGTGGGGTCACAGGAGCCCTTACAAGCAGAGAGCTGTCTCTGGCAGAAGAGGAAGTGAGAGATCCGAAATACGAGGGGAATTAAAGGTGGATTAGATTTGTGGTGTGAAGATGGGGGGCGGGGGATGTACGTGAGAAGGAAGGTGAGCAGCCTTAAGGAGCTCAGAGGCCCCCAGCTGGCGGCCAGCACCGAAACTAAGACCTCAGTCCTGCAACCAAAAGAAACTGGATTCTGCCCACAGACTGAATGAACGTGAAAGAGGATTCTTTCCCAGAAGTTCCAGATGAGAGCCCTGCCTGGCCAACTTCTTGCCTTTGTCCATGGGACACCCAAACACAGAACATTCCCAGATGAGTGTTCCTGGATTTCTGATCCTCAGAACTGCGATCTAACAAATGGTGTTGTTTTAAACCGCTAAGTTTGTGCTGATTTGTTACACAGTGATAGCAAACTAATATGCTCTCTTTATAGAGGCTGAGGCTGTGGTTCAGAGAGGCTGAGTGACTTGTCTACAGTGCAGAGGTAGCAATGGCTGAGCTAGGATTGGAACCAAGGTCTTCTCCCTGCTAACTCTGTAATAATTTCCTTATATCCCAGCCAGGGCTCAGGAAAGATGAGGCCTAGAGATGGGGACAATGAGAGGAACTGTGTGGAGGAGAATGAGTTCTTGGAAGTGGGATGGATCTAGGGACCCTCTTTCTGCGGAATGGCAGGGGACAGACAGGTGTGGACATCCCCAGAGAGAAGCTGGGGTCAGACAGGTGGCTGTCGCTGGGTTGTTCCTCAACCCAAGCCTGGAGGTCTCAGTTCTCAGCACTCACCCACGCTGCTCCGTCTGTCCATCTGCGTGGAAGAGCACCAGCTGCCCTTTCCGGTCGTGGCCCACGGCCGTCCTGGCGGACATCACGTTCACAAATTTGCTAAAGGAACCTGAAGGAGAAGCGATCTAGCTGATTGCCTGGCCCTCTGGGAGGCCTCCTGGGCTCTGACTCCCATTTCTTGCCAAACACCACTCTCTACTCCTGGCCCAAGCCACCCAGCACCTCCCCTGCAGGGACACAGCCTCTCTGTTGGTCTCCCTGCCTTCCCTCTGCCCCATTCCAGCCAGAAGATTCTTCTTAAATATAAACCAAGTGACATCAACCTCCAGGTAAAAGCCCTCTAATGGCTTCCACTATTCTTAGAACAAAATCCAAAGGCTCTGCACAACCTCTCCAGCCTTCTCCCCGTCCTGCCTCCTCTCCTGGGCAACCCCCTCACCTCCCTGGAGCCACTTTCTGCCTTAGGGCCTTTGTGCTTTCTGTCCCCTCTGGCTGGGAACTGCGCTCCTCTCTAACTCTTCCCATGGCTTGTTCCTTCTGATCCAAGGTCACCTCCTCAGGGAGGCTAAAACAGCCCATGCCCACATCAATGTTGTGGCATTCCTTTCCTGCCCCGGTATTCCGCATCCCAGTGGTTCTCAAACTTGAGCATCCATCAGACTCACAAGGGAGCTTTTTAAAACAGAGCCTCTTGTGCCTCACTTCCAGGGACCGATTCTGCAGGTCCGAGGCAGGTGGGTCCAGGGTGATGCTGCTGCTGGTCCACGACATTTCAGCAGCACTTCTCTGTTCCTTTGCCCACACCTCCTGGCCCCCATCTCTCCCCTTCCCCAACTTTATTTCTCTCTTTTAGCACTTACCAATTACTTCCAGCTACTTATATAACTACTTTCTTTCTTGTAGATTGCATATAAAACTATCTTAATCCCCACAGGTCCCCCAGTACCCAGAAGAGTGCTGTACACAAAGTAGCTGCTCAGCAAACAATTGTGGAAAAGATTTCAGAATAGCTCCCCTCCTTCCTCTCCCTACCACCCCAACCATTCCTGGTTCTCAAGAGGACTGTTGCCAACAGCCTGCTGTCCCCACCTGTTTCCTGAGTCTCATCACACTCGGTGGCCTGGCTCTCATTGATGTAGATGCTTCCATTGCGAATCAGCCACACGACCCCGCTCAGCAGCTGCACAAATGGATTCTCAGTGTCCAGCACCTCCTCCTCAGACAGGTACCTGGATCCAGGG